>NC_069686.1:59016409-61811409 GCF_023699985.2 Odocoileus virginianus | reverse complement strand
GTTCTTTGGAAAGGAGGGCTCACTACTGAAGTTTCAGCCAAAGCTGGCCCATCCAGTCGCCTTGAGCCTCTCAGTGGAGCCGGGACTCCACTGGTGACCCCTGTCCTGAGCTGGACCCCTACAGTGGAAACTCTTAACAGAGGGCTGTTCGAAGAAAACTGGCATCCTCGATGATGACCAGCTTGTGTCAAACAGTTACGACTGTGAGGAAAGAAAACCCCTGATGGTTCTAAATAGAAATCGTCATCTAAAAAATCTCACCACCTTCCACACCCAAACTCAAACCAACTGCAGGCGTGTCTATGGTGAGCAGCGGGCTTCCTAATGGGGCGTGGCCCTGTGGTCTGTGTCTGCTGCCTACCCTGCCCTGAATCTCAGGGTTGAAGTCTTCCGTGAAAAATAAGAAGATAAACATAATAAAACTTTAGGCCTCATTCCTAATGCTCGGCCACAATGTCCCATCAAGAGAAAAATGAATCACCACCAGGCGTCAAGAGATGTCCCTGAAAAATACCAAAAATAAAACCCCAAACACCTCCTGCCTCGCCAAAAAAGACAGCACAGTGCTGGGTGGCAGGGAATTTTGGCAACTCGAAGTGTTTACTATGGTTGGGGGAGGGGGGCGGGGGGGGGTGCCTTCTCTGCAGCAAGCGAGCAAAGTCCTCCCCACCCACCACCAACCCCTGCCCACTCTGGAGGCTCTTGAGCGTCCAGCCAGACAGAAGGAGGCAGGTGACAGGACAGGGGTTTACCGGGGAACCCCACAGGGCTGGACTGGAAGAAGGCCACATCCAAACCACTCTGCAAACTTGAACGGAGCCGCAGGCCACCAGAACTGGCCACAAAGCAAGAGCCTGCGGGCCAGGTCCTGCTCACTGCATCTGAGCCACTGCAGCCTGGCCACTCCCTACCCAGGAGTGGACTTCCGGGGTCCCTGTCTGAGCAAACAATAAAAGGGGTCTGTGAATGAGCATCCAAAGCTTCGGAGCCGCCTGTCATATTGATGGAGCACCGCCAGGAGCCCGGCCCCCTCGAGGACCTGGGCAAACGCTGGTATTAGTGCTCCCCTTCCTCTCAAGGGTTTACTCAGCAACCACTCCACTGTTTCCTCAGGAGGAGACCCCCGACCCTGACAATCCATCAAGCGGATGCAAATCGTGGTCCAGACAAAACCAGGCAAACAGCACCCCGCTCTGCAATAACGGCCTCTGGAGGAGAAGGGCCCTTGCCAACAATGATTGCTGTGTACACAGCCCACTGAATACCCAAACTTCTGATTAGCCTCATAATGATCTGTGTGCACCCGTCTCCTTTGAAAGGCTCCCAAGTACACGGCACAAGTTGACTCAAGGCTAACCTCAAATAGGGGCCGTCCTGGGCTTCGCAGGCACCAGCGAGCGGCCATCCTCAGCTCTCCTCGCTGTTGATCACAAGTCACTTGGAACGCTAATACCCAGCCTGGTCAGGAAAAAGATGGCTTGAGAGGGTTATAATCACAGGCTCAGTGCTCTGGCTGGAAATGATCTAATTTGGTGAGTATCAGGACAGACTCACTACAGAGGGATACTCCCAGGGTGCCTCTGGTTTGCATATTTACAGACGCTCCCTCACACTAGGGTCCTGTGGCTGGCACTGTCCGCCACTTGCAATGGGGGCGTCAGTTTTAAGACAGGGCTTCTAGGCACCTGCTTTCAATAACCACAGGAACCCCTTAGGGCCAGCTTCTAAGGCTCGTTTGAGAACCCGGGCCTCCTCCTCGAGGGTCCCTGGCACCTACAGAGAAAAAACCTGGGTGTGTTGGGTGCCCGTCTTTCACCACGCATTTCTGAGGCTGCATCTTGGGCCCACAGCTCTCTTCTGAGCACCAAATGGCGCTGTCCCTTCCTTGCAGGAGCCGTGAGCATCTTGGAGGTGAGGCATCCAACAAAAACAGAGCCTGGCATCTCCGTCCCCCGCCCCCTCTCTCACCGGGCCTCCCACTTCGGTGAAGGCACCCCCATCCGCTCAGCGGTCAATGTCCTGGATTCCTCCCTGCCGAAGTGCACACAGCAGCACATCTGTCCTCTACCCCAGCCCTCTGTCAGCCCTCGCTACCGCTGGTGTAAGTCTTAGCTCCGCTAAGCAGCCTCCTGGCCTCCCCACTCTGCCCCTGCCCTTTCGTGCCCATCACAAAGGCTGGTGTGAGCTTTCCATGGTACAGGTCTGACCATACCCTTCCCCTTCCTAAAGTCTTTGGTGAAATGGGATTGGAACTCCCTGATCTGAGAAGTTTGCCTGCAGAACACACGCTGATGGGTGTAGAAAGCTCCCACACCTAACAAGTGCTCAGTAGACAGGTGTGTTTCCCCTCTTTCCTTCTCTTAGAGCCAGAAGGGAGGAGAGTTCAGTTTTAGCCCAGGGTCCTTTGTGCTAACCGTGATTACATGAATGTATCAACCACAGCTCACCCCACCTCACACGCCCCAGGAAGGTTTGGGGCTCCCAGGTCCTTCCTTCTCCACCTTTAAGCACAAAAGCCCTCGGCTTCCAAGGAACACAGGCGATTTGATTTTGAGTCCTCCCCTGAGGCCTCAAGACTGAGTCATTCTGCCCACCTGCTAGACACCGCCCTGTGCCAGCAGCCGCCTCTCGCGCTGTTTGTCCAAGCGGGCACTGGATACTGCCTGTTGATACAGCCGCCACCGCAGGCCTCTGAGGCAGCTAGTCAGACAAACACGGGGCCAGGAAGGGAAGGGCTGGGAAAATACACGCTGCCCCCGAAGAGAGTGGAGAGGAGTGGAAGAAACTGCCTGCCCCGTCCAGGGATGGGAGCGAGGGCGGCCAGGCCAGTCAGAAACACCTGGTCAGTGCTTCCAGGCTGGAACAGAAGGGTGTAGGGGTGCCTCCCATGGGACCAGTTATTTTAGAGCCCAGACATACGGAGGCCAGCACCCTGGCAGTGAGGAGGGCCCGTCTGCGAGCCTTGAGCATGCCCTGTTGGGGATGGGAGCATTCACAGTATAACTGTGTCCTCACTCTCTGGGGCGGGGGTCTGACCAGAGGCCTTATGGCAGCAACAGGGGCAGTGCCTACGATAACAGGTGCGCTTTGTGGACCAAGCTCAGCAGCAACTGGACCCACAGGGAGAGGCCCGCCCTCAAGGCTCACAGTCCACACGGGGCTGCAGACTAGAGGGAGAATGCCCTTGTGAAGGCAGTGCCCATGGCATTTACCTCCAGCGCCCTCGTAGTTCCCAGAAGGGAGAGCTTTCCTGCTGGGGAGAGGACAATCAGGGAAGGCTTTCTGGAGGTGGTGGCGTTTATGTGGGAACTTGAAGGACAGTTGGCTTTAGATGGGCAGGAGTGGGTATTTAGGGGAAGAAATAGGAAGAGGGGGCAGTGAGGAGCAGCATGGGAGTAGGAAGAAGGAGAAGTGAATCCAGGGGCCCATGCTGACTGCAGCAACAGGGAGGGTGGGCGGTGAGGGGAGAATATGGTGTAGTGACCCCTCCTCCTAGCCAGGTGGGGTGAGCAGACATCAGGCCTCGCTCCAGCAGGGAGGTGGGCAAGGTTTGGGCCTGGGCCTTGGCTGGCAGGATAAGGACTCGCTGACTCTGTGTGGGTCAGATGGACTTCAGTGGCTCTTCTAATGTCGCCTGGCTTAAGGGCAGGTGCACTGCAGAAACCCAGCCTGATTAAATCCGCCATCTCAACCCGGGCCCACAGCTGTATATCTCCGACGCCAGGGAAGTGACACCTCCCAGCCTGCACACAGCTTCATTTCCGAAAAGAATGTGTGAGAGGGGGAAGGTCAGGAGACAGGCACAGCTGTAAATTTGATGGAAGGTTTAGCTGGAAACCCCATTAAATCCACACACGGCTCAATGCTGGGCAATGTCCTTCCTCCGAGTCTGCTGAATGGGGCCAGGGAGGTGAGGGACTCACTAAGTAATGTCCTCATTTTTTGGTGTCTCCTATTACCCAGGGGATGGAAAACCCATTACCCATAGGTTTAGTGGCACTTGGTTCTCAGACGGCGATACTGCCCTTTCCCTGAGCCCTCCCCTTGGCCAGCATATGCAGCAGGCAGCCCTGGTGCCACGTCTATCCACTCCACTATCAGGGTGGACCGCCTCACTCTCCCCACAGCCCAGGCCCCTGCCTCCTTCTGAAGCAGTGGGCACCCTCTCCCCTACCTGGAGAGGCCTGGCTGGGCCCAGGCAGAGGACGCGTATGATCCCAGCTGCTCTGTGTGGCTACGAGCCCAAGGAGGGGCAGCCTGCTGGGAGCTGCCCTGGGTCCCTGGAGCACTGCCCCCACCCCTCCAGAGGACCTCAGATGACAGCCTTGAGAAGGTATAGCACAGAACAGCGGAGGGGAGGCGTGCTGAAGCACAGTGCAAATTCTCTTCCCCAAAAGGCAGGCCTCAACACATGCATTTCCTAGGAAGGGACCACGGCTCAGACTATTCTACCTGGAAGCTTCCAAGCCCCAGACAGGGACTGGAGAGAAGGGGCTAGGTACCTCCTTACCCCCCACCACCCATTAGGTGCCAGAGCTTTACTTGTCACTAGTAAATAACATCTGTCCAAAGCTCAGCTCAAGAGCCACATAAAATAATGTAGGTGACAGGACTGGGCTCTCATCTCAGCTGTGCAAACAGTGAATTACTGAACCTCTCTGAGCCTCTGATTCCTAGATCTGCTCAATGGAGTCACAATGATAACTGGTCCTCCTATGACCGTTTCGCAGATTTAAGGAGAGAACAGAACCAATGCTCAGCAAGTCCCTGCCAACACCACAACTCTCTGCAATGAGGCTGGCCTCCAGGTGATCTTCTCATAGGCCTGACGGAGTCTGCAATTCTCATTACAGCATGTACGGCTAGAAGGCAGACCTGCTTCCAGGGACTGAAGGGACCCTGTTCTTTCTCTCTTCAAAACCCCAGCTAAACACACTTTACGATGCCATTTATATGATGTTCTGGGGAAAGTAAAATTACAGGGACAGAAAACGTAATAGAGGTTGCCAGGGGGGTGTGGGTGGGACTGCAGAGGGACAGGACGGACATTTAGGGGGAGGGAACTACTGAAGGTCTTGACTGTGGCAGCGGTAACATGACTATGCGCCTCTTTTAGGATTTAAGGGCTTCTCTGGTGGCTCAGTGGTACAGAATCCGCCTGCCAATACAGGAGACCTAAGAGATGTGGGTTCAATCCTTGGGTTGGGAAGATCCCCTGGAGAAGCGAATGGCAACCCACTCCAGTATTCTTGCTTGGAGAATTCCACAGACAGAGAAGTCTGGCGGGCTACAGTCCATGGGGTCACAAAGAGTCAGACACGACTGAGCAACTAATACGCACGTCCATTTAGAGACCACTGTCGACTCACAGTCAAGTAAGACCCCTGAAATTGGTTGAACTGTTTGATTTCCAAGCCACAGGGAGTCTCTCTCCAGCCCTGTACTTGAACCGTAGTGTCCTCTGGAATCGACCTTTTGGGTCTTACTAGTCCCTTCTTACTTTCCATCTCCAGGGACCTGGCCTGTTGAAGCTACCTCTGGATGCTGGGTCATGGGATCCCTGCTCTCCCTCCCCACTCAGCGTGGTTGGGCTGCCAGCTCCATCTGCCCTCCCTTCCCACCTGCCCTCCCACGTCCGGGCACCCTGAGGATGGGAGGGCAGGGAGGGGAGCCTTCTTCCTGCTGGACACTGTCCCAGCTTTGGCACTTCTGGGTGTGGCAGGGGTAACTGACAGGGCACTGGGAAATAGCTCTGAACTGGAGCTGTTTTTCCTGAAAACATCACATTGAAGGTCTCCAGCGAGAAAGTCGCAACACTAATGGGACCTCTGTGCACAGCGAGGGGGTCAGGGGAATGACCTGAACTTGCTCAGATAACTGGATTAAACATCTTACATGGTTAGTGCCTCACCCCCATTTCACAGATGCAGAAACTGAAGTTCCTAGACACCGTGTTACTGTGATAACATGAGTAGTTTTTGCTACAATGAGGACCTGCTTTTTAAGGATAACTTAAAAGGATGACTAATTTCAAGTTTTTCTCCTTGGGGTACAAACACTGATATTTCCCCCTAGGGAGCCAGGTGGAAGCTGAGCTGGGTCTTGTGTATGACTGTGATGTCGGGAAACAATGATTCAGCCCCCCAATAAAGCTCAACTTAATACCAAAACTGTATTTTTCAAAACCAGTACAAGGACTTCCCTAGTGGTCCGGTGGTGAAGACTCTGTGCTTCCACTGCAGGGGGGCAAGGATTCAATCCCTGGTCAGGGAACAAAGATCTTGTATGCCATGCAATGTAACCCTCCTCCCAAAAAAAACTTTTGAGAAGAAATAAAAACAAACATACAAAATCAGTACAAGTCAAATTTGCTTGAGAAAGATATAACGTAGTCATTGACAACCTCACTCATACACAGGTTGCCTCGACTGTCTTTAACGCAGTTCCTGCTTGGGGTGTCCCAGGGCGTGGACGCAAAACCCACAAGCTTCGCCTGTTAGCAGGGCCAAACAAGGTTTGTGTTTGTTTGTGAATAACCACATATGTGACCTGATTTCCCCTCCTGAGGGTGGAGCCGGAGGGCCAGGGTGGGAGGGAGACGGGAGATGACAGGATGAAACCTCAGAGACTGGACCTGGACACGGTGGCCCTGGCCAGGCTGGGAAAGAGGAGGACAAATGAATCAGTTCCCTTAGCTTTAAATCTGAATAGAGAGTAACTAAGTCTGCCCAATTCTCTAATTAAAACTCCCAACAAGCAGAACCCCCATGGCCGGGCGCTAGACATTCATGTAAAACGCAGGGAGGAAGCCAAGTGTGTGGACAGTGGACTCCAGGCTGGCAGCCCCTCAGCGCTAGCCGGATTTCAGAGGAACACGCTCCACTTTCCAATCCTTCACGCTCTGGGTCCTTAAAGAAACCCCTTCCTTCCCCATAAGAGCCCCTAATAGGATAAAAGTCAGAAAGTCAGGGGCATCCCACCCGGCCAAGTCCACACATGCAGGGAGGTCACGGGCTGCCGGACGGCATCCCCAGATGCTCCAATGTACTCCCACTCTGGGTCCCCAGAGCAACACACACAAAACTGACACACATTTGAAATGCACACACATCTCTCCATATGGGCATTTTCAACAGCATTTAAAATCCTCAGCGGCTGAAATACAGCCAACTGTGGAAGTTCAGCTAAATGCTGAAGAAAATTACTGGTTTGCTCCGCTGGCGGCAGGGCCCCCCTCACGTGGCAGGGTGGCTCTGGTGGGTTCAAAGCTCCTCATTAGAGCGGGAGCCTGCACAGACTTAACACACTGCACTGGAATCGCGGACGGGTTCTGGTCCGCAAACTGCTAAGTAGTAATTATGAGTAACCTAGTAACTCCTAAGCAGTTGCTAAGTAGTAACAGTTACTGCAGGGATACAGCCCGACCACTGAGCGAGTCCAGCCTGGGAAGTGCCCAGGCGGCAGCTTGCAGCAGGGCTGCAGTCAGAAGCAGACCAGTGGACACGGGGCGTTGGCAGTCGTCTGCACAGCCTGCCTTCCTCCAGCCTTCTGAGGCCAGCTCTCCCCTCACAACACTGGGATCCGGGCTCAGCCTGGATCCACCCACGATTTCCCACCTGGAGAGACCCTGCGGCAGCCTCCAGATAAACCTGCCCCACGCACTCACCGACCAACAGCAAGCTCCAAAACCAGGGACACGGATCCTCCAGCTCTCCCCAACACCTGGTCTGTTCCCCATTATTTTGCAAACTGCTCCAGACTGGGCAATGCCTGGCTAAAGTCCTCTCGCCTAAACCAAAGTCAGCTGAGGAAAGGCTTGGGGTGGGGCGCGAGGGGCACGCAGAAGCCCCAGAAAGTGAAGTCCCTGCCCTGGTGGATCACTCTCTAGATCCAGGAGGTGACCACAGACTGGGACCCCAGCACTGCGCCCAGCACGTGCACGAGTGCACACACACACACCCCCCACTCCTCCGCGGCTGCACCCAGATGTGGGTGCCAACAGGGCAGAATGGTGCCAGAATCTGGGAGTTCAAGGGATATTTCAAATAGAAGAACAAATTTTAAAACCAGAAAAAGTAAGCCAAGTTTGCCTTTTTCCTTTTGGCTACAGAATACATTTGAAAAATGGGCTTCCCTGGTCACTCAGGCAGTAAAGAACCTGTCTGCAATGTGGGAGACCCAGGTTCAATCCCTGGGTCAGGAAGATGCCCTGGAGAAGGGAATGGCTACCCACTCCAGTATTCCTGCCGGGAGAATTCCATGGACAGAGGAGCCTGGCGAGCAACAATCTGTGGGGTTGCAAAGAGTCAGATATAACTGAGCAACTAACACTTCCACTGGTTTTCACATTTGAAAAATACATTTCATACAGTGTATATAATTCTATACTCTGTTTTTTAATATCATCATTAAGATTCTGCATAAATAACATTTTAGAGGATTCAAACTGCTTCATTCCATAGACAGGCATTAATTTATTTAAACTTTCCTCTTTATTCAGCCAAGTCTTTCAACACTATGAAGTGACTTTACTGCACCCATGATTTCTGCTTAGGCAGTTCTGCATGGCCCTCACTGTATAAATAGATGGCCTTCCTCAGTGAGAGCCTTTAATGGCCATAAGAAAAAACCAATACATTCTACAATAGACAGGATTTGATTTTGTCTTTCTTTTTGCTCAGCTGGCCTCTAGGAGGGAGGAGGCCACAGTAAATATTTGTGGCTGGAAGAAGAAAAAATATGTGAGTCGGTGAGTCTGTGTGTGAGTGAATATCCCTCCAGGTCTATCTGCTACAGTTCACAATTCTTTAATTTCCCATCAGGGACTCAGGCTCAATCAACACTTTCATGTAGCCATCCCTACCCAAAGAATTTTTCCTAGATGTTAATACAGAAAATTTTTTAAACTAACCAAACAATCTTTGAATAGCAAATCCCAGTATCAAAACTGAGGCAACTGGTACACGATTTTGGGCGATTGGCAGTAATTATGAAAGCTGACCACACACATACCCAAGATCCCAGTTTTACTCCTAAGTACTTTCCCAGCAGAAATGTACCTGTATGCCCACAGAAACCACACGAGGATGCCCACAAGGAGCGCGGAACACACAGAACAGCCCCAACAGAAAACAACCCAAACACCCATCAGTACTGGAACCATACAGTGTATCACGCTGTATTTACCAAAAAGGAGTCAATACCGTCTGACAGTGAGAATGAGCAAACCACCAGGCCATGTAACAGCGTGAGCAAATCCCCCAAACAAAAGAAAGAAGCCAGGCACAGAAGGCACACAGCACACAATTCCATTTGCATTAAGAACGTACAGCAAGTGAAGCCAAGAGATGCTGCCAGAGGCGGGAGCGGGCTTGCCTGGGCTGGGGCAGGGGCGGTGGCAGAGCAGCCCCCAGAGGCTGGCTTCGGTCTGTCCTGAGATTTGGGTGCTGGTTACATGTGGTTTAGCTGCTAAGTCATTTCCGGCTCTTGTGGCCCCATGGACTGTAGCCTGCTGGGCTCCTCTGTCCATGGGATTCTCCAGGTAAGATAACTGGAGTGGGTTGCCATTTCCTTCTCCAGGAGATCTTCCCGACCCAGGGATCAATCCTACAATCTGGCAAGTGGGTTCTTTACCACTGGCACCACCCGGGAAGCCTGCTGCTTAGATGAATGTGTTCAAATGACAAAATTTCACCAATGCAGTACACTTAACGCATGTTACGCTCTTCATCATAAAAAAAAACAAAATAATGCCATCTGCAGCAACATGGAAGAGACCTGGAGATGATCACACTAAATGAAGTAAGCCAGACAGAGAAAGACACCATGTGATATGGCTTCTATGCAGAATCCTTAAAACAAATGATACAAATGAATCTACATACAAAACAGAAGCAGAACCACCGTCAGAGAAAACATACTTACAATTACTAAAGGGTAAGGAAAGGAGGGATAAATCTGGAGCTTGGGATCAACATGTACACACAGTACTATATATAAAACAGATGAGCAACAAGGACCGACTGTATAGCACAGGGAACTATGTTCAATACCTTTGTGATAACCTATAAGGGAAAAGAATCTGAAATAAAATAGATATATATGTATATATAACTGAATCCCTCTATTGCACACCTGAAACTAACATGATGACTGTAAATTAACTATACATCAATTTTAAAAAAGGAATAGGAAAAAATAAGATGTGTGCTCTTTGTTGTATGTATGTTATATTCTAATTGTTTTGAAGGATGTGTGGTCCTTTTTAAACTTCGTCAAAGGAGTTTACTTAAAGACTTTCTCAAGTGTCTGCATTCAAAGCTCCAGAGAAATCAGTAAGTGACACAGAACTTGTCCACTGGGTCTGGAGGCCAGTCTCAGGAAGCTCAGGCTGATGGGCCAGTGGGCAGCAGGGGTCCCCACAGATAGGGCCTCCCACTCCAGATCTGTGGGGGAAGCAACCCACACGGCCACACTGGATGGGGGGTGGGTCAAGCCTGGGGCAGACGCATTACCTGCAGACCTAGGGCCAAGGCCTGGTCCCTGCCAGGCCCCACACCCATGCCTGGCGAGGCTTTCTCAGACCTTCTGCCCTTCAACCTGCTGCTACCGACTGTGTGAGGGACAAGTCCAGGTTCCACGGGACCTGAAGCTTATACAGTTGGGATAAGGGAGGCTCTTTAAAAGAGACACCAAATAATGCATCTACGCTTCATCACAAGGCCATGGAGGGGGCTGTGCAACAGGGCCCTGAAGCATCAGCCTCTGCTGAGTGAGACTGATTTGCTGGAACCCAGGTGCCTGACCCTGACACTGGCCTGCCCCCACTGTCCATCAGTACCTTCCGGGGCCTGCCTCAGCTGGGGCCCACAGAGCCTGGCTCCACCCTGATGGTCGGCCAGATCCAGCCCACAGAGGCCCTGTGGAACAAGGCCACTCCTGAGAAGACACCACCCCCACCACCTGGGCATCACTCCATCCCTCTGCAGCAAGCTACAAACCTTTGGGAGAGCAGCCCCTTCCCATCTGTCATCCCTAGCTTATCTGACTTCTCTGGTGACTATTAGAACCCTATGAAGGGATTTTAACACGTTCCTCAGATGAGATTTGATCTCCAGCATCTTTGTAGCGGGAAGTTCTGATGAGCTTTAGGGAGCGGCTGGCTTTGAGCCCAGTTTGGTGTTCTGTGAGGTCAGGGCATGCCTGGCCAGCAAGTCACTACGGGGAGTGGCTCCATGACACCACCCCGAAGAGGTTGTTTGCTCCAGCAGAGATGCCTGCTCAGCAAGTAAGGCAGCCTCAGTAACCTCCGGCCAGCCCCAAGGAAGAAGAAACTACACCTCTGGACGCTAGACCTGCTACAAAGTGCCCTGCCCACGACATGTCCCCTGCCTTCTCCAGCTTGCACCTAAATGGTGTTTCTGATCTGCAGCTATATTATATATATATATATATATATATATATATATATATATATATTTGTAAATAATAGTATTTGAATGAGTAGCAAGGTCTGAAAGCTCAGGGTAGGGAGGGAATCCAATTTCCTGAGCTTTTGCTCAGGTATCATTTTTTTCCTGTCTAGACAAAGTAAAGGCGTTGTAGAAACAGCAACAGCTTTGCAGGCAGGAAAGTCCCAGATGTGATCCTGGCAAGACTCACCTCACTGTCCTCATCTGTGAAATGGGAAGAATAGGACTACACAGACTTCTGTCAAGGAACAGAGATAGCAGGCAGAAAGACCTGAAAATACAAGGACCCGGTAAAGGCTGGCTGTGCTGTTTCTAAGTTTCTCTCCTTCACACTGTACAGTAAGAGATACAGTCCATTCACGGTTCAGTTAGCGATGCTTCTTAAGAGATCAGCCCATGTCAGAACTAACAGATCAGACTCACTTTTAACTGCTGTATATGGCTCCTCTAAATGGAGGTGCTATGGTTTGTTTAAACATTTCTGGATTGCTTGGAGTGTTTACAACCTTTTGTTATTTTAATCAGGGCTACAAGGGACTTTTCTGAGCAGGCCTCATTGGGTACATGCTCTTCCAGGGTAGATCCCAGGAAGGAAAACTGTCATTATCTGCTGCCACAGGCCCCCTGCCCCGGCTCACACTGTACCAGCGACCAAGAGAGGGCTGTTAGCATGCATCCTGCCCTTCCTTACTACTCCATCTTTGCCATTTCAAGATCTACTCCCTAAATACTAAGAAGGTTGAGACATCTTTCTTTAATCCAAATTACATTGACAATTCCTGTTCTCATAATTAACTATTTCTATGTTTTATCTATTCTTTAGAAATATGGGACCATCCTTTCCTGGGTTTGGTGAAGTTTCCTGCCCTTCAGTTATGTGTAGTAAGTTTTCTCCCAAGCTGCCATGTCTCTTAACTTCATTTATAGCATCTTTTTCCCATAAAGTTTACCGTTTCACTGATGGCACCAATTTACTTTGATTTGCCTCAGAAATCAGATGAAACAGATGTAGAGAGGTACAGATGGACAGACAGATACGTGGTCCAGGAGAGGAACACGATCATGGCAGAATCAGGTCCGAATTTTCTTTCAGCTCTGCTGAATGTCTGAAAATTCAAAATTTGAAAATTTTGAAAAATGTATTGAAAATTCCCAATAAAAACGTCAGGGAAGAAGTATGCATTTCTGATACAGTCAAGCATATCCATCTTTTCCTTTAAGACTTTCACATTTGTGTCTTGTGTAAGGCTTCCCACGGCAGCCAAAGTGTTGGGGTGAATAGAAAAGTTCACTTACACAACTTGAATTTTTAAAAAAAAAATAGGAGGAGCTATGAATTTAATTTCTCTCTCTCTAACCCATTGTCTTAATTCTACCAACAACACCATTATCGTTCTCTACTGATTTCAATAGACATCCTTGTGAAAAACAGGCTAACCCCCCAATTCTATATTTCTGTCTTTCTGGACTCTTCATTCTGATGCAATGCTCTGCTAGCATCACTCCAGCTCTATATCTCAAGAGCAGCCCTCCCACCCCCACCACTGTCTTCCTTCCCAGAACATTCCTGGCTCTGTGGGATGAGTTCTTCTTCCATGTGAATTTTACCATCAACTTGGAGAATTCCATTGGAATCCTCCCAGGATCTGTATCATGACTGACTATACAGAATTTATAGGTGATAACATAGGTAGCGTTGTGAGGACAAGAAAAAAGATGTTGTCTGTAAAGGGCTTGGGCCATGGCGAGTGGACCACAAATAGGAGCAGCTAGTATGATTAGCTGTTGTTGTTACAAGCTGGGAAGTTTCACCAGGGACATGGTGCATGTATCAGGGCTCTTCCAATCCAAGGACACAGTCCTTCCTTAAAAGTTTTTATTGAAGTATAGTTGATTTTCAATGTCATGTAAGTTTCAGGTATATAGCACAGAAATTCAGTTATACATACATATATAAGTTTATTCTTTTTCAGATATTTTTCCCTAATAGGCTATTACAAAATATTAAGTAGAGTTCCCTGTGCTATAGAGTAGGTTCTTGTTGGTTATTTATTTTATGTATAGCAGTATGTCCATCTAGCCAAAGCTTTGGTTTGAGAGCTGGACTATAAAGAAAACTGAGCGCCGAAGAACTGATGCTTTTGAACTGTGGTGTTGGAGAAGACTCTTGAGAGTCCCTTGGACTGCAAGGAGATCCAACCAGTCCATCCTAAAGGAAATCAGTCCTGAATATTCATTGGAAGGACTGATGTTGAAGCTGCAACTCCAATACTTGGCCACCTGATGCGAAGAACTGACTCACTGGAAAAGACCCTGATGCTGGGAAAGACTGAAGGCGGGAGGAGAAGGGGAAGACAGAGGATGAGATGGTTGGATGGCATCACCGACTCAATGGAGATGAGTTTGAGTAAGCTCCGGGAATTGGTGATGGACAAGGAAGCCTGGCGTGCTGCAGTCCATGGGGTTGCAAAGAGTCGGCCACGACCAAGCAACTGAACTGAGCTGAACTGATAGCAGTGTGTATCTGTAAATCCCAGCCTCCTAATTTATTCTCGCCCCGTTTCCCGTTTGGTAACCGTAAGGTTGTTTTGTGTGTCCATGAGTCCTTTTCTGTTGTTTTTTTTTAATTTATGTTGTTTTCACTGCAGGATAACAGCTTTGCAATGTTGTGTCGGTTTCTGCCACACATCAACATGAATCAGCCGTAGGTATACTTACGCCCCCTCCCTCTTGAACCTCCCTCTCATCTCCCAGTCCATCCCATCCCTCTAGATTGTCCCAGAGATTGTTGCGCTCCTTCCCTTTCTATCTTGGAAATAAGTTCACTTGTGTCTTTTTTTTCCCCAGTTTGATTTCACATAAAAATGGTATCACATGATATTCGTTTTACTCTGTTCGGCTTGAAAATCGTTTTCAAACTCCTCGCAAGCCCGTCCCCTTCGTCATCTGGGCCAATTGCCTTTCATATGACTTCCTTCCAATTGAGAAGCACCTCGGCCACTCTGGTACCCAGAGCGCAGGTCCCCGAGGTCCTTCCTGAGGCTTCCCCCAAATCTGGTCCAGTTCCCCCAGCCCCTGAGCCCACTCTGTGCCTGTCGAGACACCTGCTCTCTGATCAGACACCATGTGCGGCCGGGGGTAGCGCCTGCCCACACCCAGGTTCCTGATCCACAGCAGCCCCTGTGAGTACAAAGTCAACTGCCATGCGAGGCTCAGCCACCACCATCAGCTGCCCCGCCACCTCAGACGCAGCACAGCCCCAAGTCACAGTCAAGCCTCCCAGTGCCTACAGGAGTGGATGCCCCCATCCACCTGATGGATGAGGAAACAGGCCCATTTCAGGCTGAATGGGGAGAAATCTGGGACCCAAACCCAGGCCTACCAGTCCCCCGGCCCTCCCCCAGCCACATTCCACTCAGTGATTGCTGGCCCCAGGGCCGTCAGACCCAGGAACAAACATCCCAAATGAAAGTCACCTCCAGACACACCCTTGACTGAACTGAGGTTCCCAGGGACCCAACCCCCACCGTGTCCTCACTGCAGCTCCCCCCAGCACCACTCTCCAAACTCCTTTTTCTTCTTTGCACGGACAGCAGCTGCCACAGCATGCAGCTGTTGACAAACTAGTCAGCATCCTGCCGAGGCATCCTTCCAAGCCGCCCGCGTCCTCCTGAGCAGAGAGATACCTCATTAGCGTGCTATATTTCAGCCCCGAGAAAACAATGCACGCCAGGAGACCATAAACAACCAGTACAAATGCTACAGGTCGTGGATGATGGATGCCACCCATGGATGTTCGACATGGGCCCTGCTTATACAGACAGGAGTGCAGCTGCTTCCGGGCACATCCATCTTTTCCCCAAACGCTGACACAGGGAGAAGTCAGCACAGCCTTGCCCCACATACACGGGGCCATGGCTCCCACCCACCCACCCACCACGAGCCTCTCTCCTGATGGGTGACCTATGCTGCTCTCTGATGATTCTCAGTATCTCCAAATCCTTACCATTCTACTTTTGCTACTGGTTCTTTTGATTATTATCCTAACTGTTTCCCTCCTTGCTCCAGGTCCAGGAATTCTTGAAAAATAAAGTTTCAGAACACCGCAGTTTTTGAAAAGGGCTGGCCAGCCAGACGAGCAATCAGGCCAACGCCAAGGCAAACAGGGGCCCTCGCACAGAGTAGGCTCTGTTGGCCTGAGGGGCGTTTCTGGAAGAGCAGCCATGTTCAGTTCAATGTCATCACTCTGGCCTTTCGGGTGCCAGTAGGGACTACGGCCTGAGGCCAGAAGCGCTTTGGGGTGAGGACAGGCGGGACCTGGGGGCTTTCCCGTGTGGCTAGACCCCGGGGCAGCAGCTCCCTCCTGGACCAGCCTCTGGACAAAGAAGTTGATCTGGGTGAGGTGCTGGGCTGGCTGAAGACCCCGGGTGTCTACACCAAAGGTGACCGAGGAGGTATGAAATGCTCTCAGCAGTCACACTCCCTGCACACAAGCAAGGTTTGACATCAGTTCTATCATAAGGTGATGGGGAGAAAGATGCAGCCAAATGCTCAGAGGAGGGGCATTGTCCAGGGAGCCTTCGACCACTCTAGGGATGCCTATGGCCCAGCTCCAGCTGGGGAGGCTGCAAACACTCGCTAGGCTTTAAAAAGGGGACTAGAGCATAAAGATCCCTGAGGACCCCAAGGCTCTCCCAGAGGTTCAACAAAGCCAAGCTATCTTTATCTTTTACTAAGATGTTATCTTTCTCTCTCTCGGTCTCTCATGAGTGGACAGTGGCGGTTCCCAGAGGCTACCACGGAACAGATCAAATGCAGAAAACATATGAAAAAGCTACCTTCTATAAGACCAGACAGTTAAGAGGTACGTGCCGTTGAAAAACAAGGTCATTCTTCTCATTTTTTGTTTGTTTTGGAAAGTATTTTTCCTAAAAATGGCTTGTTTTCCTTAATTTGAAGTGGCTTTGTAACTATTATCTTAAGATGAGTTGAAAATATCTTTCACATTTTTCAGTTGGAATTTTGAAAATGGTAAATATCGATAGATACAACACTTCTGAAAAACCTCTTTGGAGTTCTCCATAATTTTTAAGAGCATAAAGGAGTCCAGAGACCAAAAAGTTTGAGAACAGCAGCGGTAGAATTTTAATGACAAGGGGTGGTGAAGTGGGCAGGATGCCCTGGCCAGTGAAAAGGTTCCAAAGCAGGCAATACAATACGATCTCATTTTGTTAGAAAAAAGAAGATAGATGTGTGTGTATAATATGTGGACACAGAAGGAAATGCAAACACATGGTCCAAGATTTCACCACGGGCTCTGTCTGGGTGGTGGTGTGGAGGGAGGGATCCCTCTGCACCTGTTATTCACATATGTTACTACTACAATCAAATCAAGTGAATAATTCATGTTTAAGGTTTAGCCTCCCCTTTCCAGAAAAGTCCACAAAAGAGTAAATTGAACATATAATATTTTGAGCCCTTCCTCTGGGCTGAGTACATGCTAAGGGTTTAAGAGACATGAGTATCAAATCTCGATGATGCTTATGGGCTATCAGCCTCATTTTATAGACGAGAACCTGAAGGTCCGGGCAAGATTGAGCATCTTGTCCACGGTCACACAAACACGAGGGGACACACAGCCAGGACTCTGATCTGGGCTGGTTGGTCTGATCTGGGCTGATCAGGCCTGTGTCCCTGACCACTGGACCACTGGCTAGGTGGCCTTCCCTTGGTTCTCCAGCCTCGAGAAGAGCCTGCATGCCAGGGTCTCTGCCCACCCTTCTTTGGCTCTGATGGCATGGGGCCCTCTTACTCTGCCCCATGGAATTCAGCTCTGGTGGACAAGGACCCAGCTCTCTTCTGAGCATCCTGAAGCCCCCGTGTCCACTTCCAGACCAGGCAGCGGCTATCAAACAGGGCCAGCAGGTACATCAACATGGCAGCAGGGGTCCAGCAACCACCACTCCATCCCTCAGAAGCTCATCCCAAATCAGAACACAAATGCAGCCTCTGAGGCTGGACCACCAGGCCGGAAGTGAGGTCATGGCCCCAGGGACCCCCAGGCACAGATCTTCAACCCCAGGTTCTTGACCACCCCACATAGGCGTGGAGCAGGTCACAGGGCACGTGTCACAGTCTGAGGTCATGTCGCTGCTGCCTGCTCCAGACTGCTGACTCGGGTCATCCGCCGCCCACCGTTGACCGCCGGGCACAAGGACAAACTCTGTACCCCCCCCCCCCCCCCCCGCCTCAGCAGGTGGCTCCCTATCTCCTTGGACCCCGGCACAGTGAGAAGACCCTGAGCGCCCCCTCTGGTGCCCCCTGGGAAGGGCCCGAATTCTCCACTGGTTTCTGAACGGGTGTGCTAGCTGTGGGAGCTGAAAAACATAATAAATGGGCCCGGCTCCACGTGCAGCACCTAATTTGCAACAATATTGAAGTCCCCAACAATAACTCATTTACTCTTATAATAAATATATAAAAAAAAGACAAATTGCTACATTGAACATGCATTTTCTTCACTGCAAGTAGCTGCGACCCCAGGGAGAAAGCCCTGTGCTGCTAACTAATAGTAAATCCTTTGGAAAATCATGTGTCATAATGATGGACAACCAGAGAAGGGGTGTTAAATAGATTTAGAGGTTAGCGACTCTAACAAGAACAAAAGCCGTCCTGTGCAAACCGCACCTTGAGAAGAGTGCAGATTGGATGTGCTGAGCACTCACCCTAGGACAGCCAGGTGCAGGAGGGACAGAAAAGTTTCTGTCCTGGGTGGGTGTGGCTGGCCGGGTGTCAGGACAGAGTTGGGGGGACGGGGAGAGGGGATGGGGAGGCCTAGGCCAGGATCTCCAGCCCAGGAAGGACCCCTGGAGGGAGGGTTTTCCAAAAAGCCAGCCCCTTCTGTGCATTTGGAAGGCAAATGCTCACAAAGCGCCCACCACGCCCAGCTCAGCGCAGGCACAGGGGATGCAGCCCCTCTCACTGAGATAAAAGCCAAGACTTAGGATAAGGAAGGCTCCCAGGGGTGTCGGCACCAGGGCCTCTGCAGAAGCCCGGTGGCCGTGGCCTGGAGGAAGGGCCTGAGGGAAGGGCTGTCTCTTGCTCCTAGTTCGCTAGTTTAAGACTAGTGCAGTCATGAGTCACTCTTTGCCATCTCTTCCTCCAAGTCCTGGCATCTGCCTTCTTCAGTTTGGGAGTCCTGAGCTCCAGAACAGGGCGTGACGGCCTTGTCCCCGGTCCCAAGTGGTCTTTCCAACCATCTCTTACTGGGCTTCCGTTTGTGCGCTGGCAGGGGGCCCGGCCCAGAGAATTGCTGCCTGACGGCTGCTCACCGAACTGAAAGGGTGGACACGGGTCGCATTTATTGCATGCCTGCTGGCTGCCGGCTCCGGAGGAGGCCCCACAGCAAAGGGAAGTTTCAGGGGGTCGGATGACAGCCATCAGGAGGCTCTGGGGCACCTGGCACTCCGCTCCAACCAGGGGCTGGGTGACCCTCTAGCAGGAGCAGGGTCTGAAGCTGGTATGTAACACAGCCCCTGGGAAGGGCAGAGGCACCCATGCAATCTCACCACAGGGGTCACCTGCTGCCAGCTTTATACCCTGCCCTCCAACGCAGGGCTGGTACTAAACAGACACAACTACGGATCAATGTCACCTGCAAAGCTCAAGTTCTGGTCGACGTCATTGAGAATCGCACCTTGACCGGGGTCCATCCCACGTCAAACAACCTCACCAATTCCCTACGAGACCCAAGCCAAGCTGCTCCCTTCGCCCAGGACTCAGTTTCCTCAGCTATAAAATGGGGAGGGGTTACCTAAACACCACACAGATCATTACAGTTTTTCTCCCATTCATTCATTCAGCCAATGATGGAAGAGTTTTCCACTTAAACCGATAGAAGTAATCCACGGTTATGACTCACTGAGACAGGGGCAATTCTGTGAAAACAATGCTGCAAATCAAGGTTTCTGTGCCTCCCTCCTGCCCCCCAAGAACATCAGTCTCTCCATCACCAACCAACACTTTAAGGCTCTGTACTCCAGTGTTAGTTAAAATACACTGACGCCGCTTAGACGTCTGATAGACTTTGCTTTAAAACTCAACACCACCCACTAGCCCAACACTCTTATACATATTAGAAACTGGGGACATTTCCAAAAAGGTCTAGAAAGAGAAACAAACTACAAGTCAAAAGGAGAGAGCCGTGGACCCCCTGCAGTCTGGAGCCCAGGCGGGGACACCCCTTGACCTTTGGGAACAGGCTTGCCTGCAGTTCCTTCCTCACTCCATTTCTCCAACTTCAAAACACAAGCACATAGATTCGTTTTCATTGGTGCTTTTCGCCTTTGGGACTGCCAAACTGTTCCTTTGCTGGCTTCTAGCATCTCCCTTCTGGAAACCTTTCTATAGTTTAAACAACACTGCCTGGTGATTGATGACTATTTTGCGACTGCTATCAGTTTACTATTTTAACCAATACATCATAAATCAGGAAGAGGAATGCCAGGTCCAACTGGAGAGTGTAGCTTTCGCTCATTACCTGGGAGGATTATAGCCATTTCATAAAATCCATTATCTAGGGAAAGGATCCTATTGGCGGGGGGCAGCAAAATTCATTTCATGCTTCAAAAGTTTGTGATGGGGCTGGCTAGGAAAAAAAACCTTAAATTGTTTGGAAGGTAGGGATCATGATTTGTTTAAAAACCACAAATGGGCAAGCCTGAGCTGTGTCCATTATACTGAACGGCACTTTGTACTCAAATGCCCAGGGCCTTGGCCCCCTGACCGTAGTCCCCCCCCTCCCCCCGACTCACCATTAGCTGGCCAGAGGAAGCGCTCTCCCCACACAGCTCCAGGCCAGGCCATGCTCATCTCTGCTAGGCCCTGTCTTGGTCCCCTCCAAGGCCATCTGTCCCATCCCTCCAGCCCTGTCTCAGCACATCAGCGAGAGATTTTTCCGCACGACCATCGGGTGTGTCCTGCTGCTGCCCTGAGGATCGGGGGTGGGGGGATCCTAATTCTCAATGCCTGTGACATCAAGGGGCCCATATCCTCTCTCATCTCATCCCCACTCTTCCCTGACCCCTCACCACGTTCCAGGGACAGTGACTTTTCCCGTCTCCTCCTGGGGTGCCCCCTCATAGGGCGATGACACGCGGCTCCCCCTGCCTGGGAAGGCTTCCCTTTATGACACAGAGAAGCATGTTTCCAGCTGACGGCAGCTGTTCCCCTATGTCCACTACGTGCAGGTTTCAGACACGTCTCCTTCTGCACACGCAGACTCTGATTTGACATGGTGGGGTCGTGTCACCACTTCCCCAAAGGCAGCCGCCAAGAAGACCTTACCTCCCTCTGTAACTCTGCTTCCAACTAGCAAACGGGAAAGCACAGATGTCCCACGCAAGGATGGGGATTGAGGAGGGGCTCTGTCCCTCCCTGGCCTTCCCCTGAGAGCTTGAGTTCCTCCACACCAGGGAGGCACTCCCACGGCCTCAGGGCCACCATCACCCCCACTGGAACAAGTTCCCCACTTTCAGGACCCCTGGGGGTGTCTTTCCTGGGGACCTGAAGGCCAAGCCAAGCAAGGACTTGTTGGAAGCCGGAAGAAGGAAGAATCAAAAGGATGTTAAAAAGAGACAATGAAAGAAAGTGTCTTCCAGATTTTGCCAAGCCTCAAGAACATTCCTTCTGAATATGATTTTGTTTCCTCCTCTCCTCAATTCAACTTTTCCCAAATTCATTCCTCATGCGAACACACTGTCTTCCCCAGGGAAGCTCGGCTTCAACACACACATGTTCTTCTAAGTAACTCGGAGCTGAGGCTCCACAGACAATAAAGATTCTTGTCTGCGAATCCTCCTTGCCGCTGAGACCACCAGGGAATTGCAGTGGTGAAGGCTGAGCTCCCAGACTCCCCGATTCGCCAGATCTCAGAAGAAACTCTCAAAGTTCTCCTGGGCACCCGGAGAGTTTCAGGGGCTGTCGGTCCCGGAGGAGGAGCTGGGAAGAAATCCTGCAATTGACGATGTGAATTTGCCTCCCACTCAATCCCTGCCAACCTCTTCCTTCCCTAGCCCAAGCAGGAGTCACTTCACTTTCTTTCGGACGCTGTTCTCTCTCTCCAGCGGCCGGCCGAAGTCCTGCCTCCCCGCCCCCCACCCCGGCTCTCCTCATTTCCGCCCCCACCTCTCTCCCCACCTCCCCCGGCCAGCCTCCCCCTGGCTGGGCCCTACTCATGCTCCCAACTTCAAACTTGGAGCGCGGCGACGCGGCAGCAGAACTGCAGGCCAGGCCTGTGCAAACAAGAGCAGCCGCCTCCTCATTTCCACTTGAAGCGTCGCGGGAAAGCGGTCTTTCTCCTTCAACTTACCCAGCGCGGCCGGCAGGGAGGACGGGTGCCACCCGCCAGGAGGGGCGGCCGTGCGGGGGAGGGTGCCGCCGGGCGGGCGAGAGGCCGCCGGAGCCTCGGGATGGAGCAGCGGGAGGGAACATCAAGTGGCCGCCGGGAGGGAGGCGGGGCGCATGAATCATTGATGACCGGCGGAGGGTTTAAGAACGCGGCTAATCTGAACGCCGGCTGGACTCCGGCTGGACTCGGAATGCGGGCAGCGTGTTCACCTCCCTACAGGGAACGTTTCTGGCCTGGGAAGTGTAGCACCCTCCTGCTGGGAGAAGCTGCCTGTCCGCCGGTCCTCCACGGGGCTGGGCTGTCCCAGGGCAAGGGTCTGGAGCTGGGGGGCCCGCAGTGCCTCAAGCTCCCTGCTCCGCAGCCCCCAGTGAGGGAGAGGGAGCTGGCGGGGACCTCAGGGGTCCATCCGGACCGGAGGAAGAAGGGGAAACGGAGCCCCGGAAAGGGAATGTGACTTGCCCAAGGTGCAAGTGGACCCCAGGCCACTGTCCCCAGGGAATCTCTGGAAGATTCCCGGGCCCTGTGTGGACACTGACAGCCGCAGAACTAGGGAGCCGAGGCCTGCAGAATGGCCCATCACAGGCAGGGGTCGCGGACGATGTGACCCCAAGCCAACTGGCAAAAATGACACCTACAGAGTTCATCTTTGAGTGTGGCATTCTCCCCAAGCCATGGAAACCCACCCTTCTTTCGTTTCCCTTCCATAGGGAGGGGGGCCATGGCAATTACCCTGGGACAAGCAGCGCCCATCAAACACAGCTGTGGACCTGCCAGGGGAGGTCGACCAGGACCACTGACCTCCAAAGCCTCCACCTTGCTCCCGCACTACTTTTGCCAGGTGCCGGACTGGTGGAAGAATTCTGTATTTTCTGGTCACAGAGGGGAGGGGCCTACTGGGGTGGGATGTGGTCAGTACCATGGTCATCTTCAGGCCTTTTACCCCCAAGGACATTCTGTACCCTTTCTCCCATCTGATCTTAAGGCATCATGAAAATGAAAGGTGGCCATTCTGTCCCCAAAGGGATAGCCTGCCTTAATGGGGATAACAGAAATACAAGAGGCTAGAAATTCACCCCAGGAATGGAAAGGAGTTGTGGGGGGGGGGTGCGGAGAAAGGTGTGACCAGGAGGAGGGAGGCTTCTGAACCATCTACCCCTCCCCACACCCTGACCCTTTGGAGTTCCACTCCTCTTTAGAAGGTCCCCGATTCCACGTCACCACAGAGACCCACTGAGTGTGGCCAACATCACTCCTGCCCCCACCCTCCACATCCTCCCACTTAAGCTGTGAGGAGCACACCTGGAGCCTCCCAAAACAGGACAGCCTCCTACAGAGGGGGCAGAGCCTGTGGGACCCACTCCTAGGTCAGGAAGGCAGCCCGGGCCTCCACGGTCCTCCCTGGGATCTTGAAGGAACTGTGTGCAGAAACACCGAGTGCATCCTTCAAAGTCCTGGCAGTGCTGCCCACGGGCACGAGGCACCAGGCTGGGTGTGGCCTGCCTGCCCATCACCATCACCTCTGTCCCACCTCTGACCTGCCCAGGGCACACTGCCAGCCTCTGGCCCC
The DNA here is from genome assembly GCF_023699985.2 of Odocoileus virginianus. Classification (NCBI taxonomy): domain Eukaryota; kingdom Metazoa; phylum Chordata; class Mammalia; order Artiodactyla; family Cervidae; genus Odocoileus; species Odocoileus virginianus. The sequence continues at coordinate 61,787,963 of NC_069686.1, read as the reverse complement.
AGAAACAGAGCCCCCAGCGAGGCCCCACCAGAGGGGCCCCACCCACAGGAGCTGGGCATCACTGGGGCCTCTGGATCCCAGGTCAGCACCATTCAGGCCTGCTCGCTTCCTCCACACTCCGAACAGCAGGGCTGCAGCTGAGTCAAGGCTACTTCCTGGGAGTGGAGGGTGCGGAGGAGACGGCCAAACCAGATGGGATGGGTGGAGATGCAAGGGGTCAGAGGTTTGTCTTGGTTGATCACACAAAAAGCTCATCCGCAAACCTCCTGGGTCAGCAAAATGAAAAAGCAGGCCCCTTCTTGGGTGGTACGGCCTCAGATGGCACCACAGAGCCCACAAAAAAAATAAAAGAAAGAAAAAACAAGGGAAGTGACCCAAACTTGGCCTCAGCCTGGGGGGAGCGCGAGGTCTGGGGGTGGGTGGGAGGCTGCAGGCCAGGGCCTCCGCTGGTGGCAAGAATACCACGCAGCCAGCCGTGGTGCAGGTGGGGGCCGGGGCTCCTCCCCAGAGAGTAGAGAACTAGCCTAGCAGCGACTGGCTCTCAATCATCCAGGGAGATGCTTCCTGACTTAAAGCATGTGGCTGTCTGGAGCCTCCCAAATCGCTACAATTATGCCTCTAAACTTTCTAGAAGCTCAAGCTGGATTTATACAGCCCGCCCCACCCCCAGCCCTACTCAGAGACGGACGTGAGGTGGCTTGAGGGGACAGGACCACAGGGTGTCATCGTCCCGTCCCCTTGGGCCAGAATAAGACAGCTCCTGGCCCAACCGTGGACACCCCACAGAAAGGGCTTCTCTCTGGGCCCCAGGCCCATCTCCCGTTAGCCCTTCGCAAGGCGTTTGCCTCCTGTTCAGACCTTCCACGTGCAGCAGTAAGCTGTTCTCTTCCACCAAGCTTAAGGGAGCTTTAAGAAATATCCTCCTGTGACTTACAGATGCCCTGTGCGTGCGAGTCGGGTCTGACCCTCTGCAACCCAACGGACTGTAGCCCGCCTGGCTCCTCCATCCATGGGATTCTCCAGACAAGAACACTGGAGTGGGCTGCTGGGCCCTCCTTCAGGGGATCTTCCCAACTCAGGGATCGAACCCAAGTCTCACACCTCCTGCATTGGCAGGCAGCTTCTTTACCACTAGCGCCAGCTGGGAAGCCCAGAGAGAGCAAAAGCCATTTTGTGTCTATTGGCCGGCTCAGGGACATGAGGGTAATACAATCTCCTCCAGAAAGTCCACCATCTACGGCTCCCTCTCTCTCTTTCCCCCAGACATATAAACACTCCAGGGTCAGCAGAGAACATGACTCATAGGCCCAGAGGATCATTTCAAGCTGCCTTGGCCCCGAGGAAGCGATACCAGAGAGAGCAGGTGTAAAATAGACATAGCTTGGAAACAAAGCCACGGAGGAGGCCCACAGCAGCTCCCTCAGGTCCCCGACTGGTCTGTCCCCACTCCACCCTCAGGGAGCATCCCGCCCAGACACGGGTTCTCCACACCCTGGAAACTGGTCCCACCAAAGCCCCGCAGCTGATGATCAAATCAAGTGACCACACTTGGAAAGCTGTCTACCTCTCTGGTCGCCCCCACAAATGGGCCATCTAGCTGATAAGCTGGCCTTCTCACTGAACTAATGTGCCTGCAGGCCCAGCACAAGGGCCTCCTGCCCTTGCAACCCTGCCTCTTCTGAGCACCAGCCTTCCTGATTGGGCTCCCCGAACCTCATCCTCTCCGGGCTTATCTTTGCCTTTGTGAGACAGGACACATCAGACCCTTGATTTCATTCTGAATCCAGGCTGTTCCCACTTACAAAGGAGCTGTGTTCCCCAAGTTCAGCGTTTTGCAAACCAATGATTTGGACCCCTGAGGCATTTTTCCATAGTGAATAATGTGTGAGTGGGTTTCCAGGTGACCCACAATGTGCTGGGAAACTGCAGAACTACAGTTAAAATTTCTACTTAAAAGATACAGTCCCTAGAGAAAGATAAATATCATATGATATCACTTATATGAGGAATATTTTTAAAAAGGTACAAAAAACATATTTACAAAACAGAGTCACAGATACAAAAAATACACTTATGATTATCAAAGGGGAAGGAGTGGGGTGGGACAAGCTGGGGGAGTGGCCTGACATATAGACAGAACTGTACATACAATAGATGACTGATAACGACCTGCTGTTTAGTACGGGGGACTCCACTCACTGTTCTATAATGGCCTGTGTAGGAAAGAAACCGCAAGTGGATATATGTATACATGTAACTGAATCACTGTGCTGCACATCTCAAGCTAATACAACACTGCAAACCAACTACACTCTAATAAAAATTCATTTAAAAAATTAAAAATACAATACAACCCTCATAATGCAGCAAACTGGAAGCCACTAAACATTTGCTTACAGCAGGTTATGGATCTGTGTGTCATATATGTTGCGTCCTAGGGCTTGAAGCAAAGCATCATCAGGGCAGAGAAGGCTGGGACAGACTCCACAGCCAGGACTGGTCCTCTTGCGGTGCTGGGGAAGGGGCGGGCACTGGCGGCTCACACAATCCTTCACTGGGGGCAGTGTGGCCACTGGCCAGGGCTGCAGCGGGCTGGGTGTGCAGGGGGCAGCAGGTGTCTTTGAGAGCTCTCCTTAGGGGACCTCAAAGCAGGCCTTATGCTCCCAGGGTCTCCCAAGGCCTCTCAGGCCCCCCAATGGACACATCCTCTTCTCATTTACCTGCTGACCTGAGGAAAGGAGGTCAAGTTGTGAGGAATCTAAGCCAGGTCCTCCAATGGTTCAGTCACAGCAAAGACTGTTCCCAGGGCTCCTGTCATCTTATAACCCGAGGAAGCAGATGCTGTGAACACCAGTGCAAACAGCTGGAAGGTGGCAGAGCCCACAGCCAGCTGTGTGGCCCTGGCTGCTCCTGTGATGCTCTCATACCTCAGGCCCACAGGCAACTGACAGGGAGCACGGCCACCTCCCACTTCCCCAGGGCTGTTGGAGAGCCCCCTCGCTCACCCAGAATCACGGAGCGCCTGCTCAACACATGCACAGTGGAACAATACTGAGCAAGATGCTACAGGTCTCCTTAAAAGCTCAGTCTCCACCTGCCAGGCCAGGCACGCCTGGCCAGCTCACCTGGATGCCAGGCGCTCCTGGTGGACCCACGGCCCCTGCCAAGGGCTTCCAGCTCTCACAGCTGATCCATCCCACGGGAGAGGCAGCCAGGCAGGCACTGCTCCGCATATCTTGCAGATAAGGAAACAAGAGTGTCTGAAATCCCACGGCTGGTGCGGGGACAGGACAGACAGAACCCAGGACTCCCGGGAGCTCCCGGAGAGCGAGGACTGCAGCGCCCGACAGGAAGCCTGGCACAGGGTGAGGGCGGGCAGCGTGGCGGACGAACTGCGTCCTGCTGTTAGGAGGCATCTCCCATGCAGGCATGTGTTCATCCCACAAACATTTAGCGAATGCCTTTGGGGCCAGTGCTCACCCGAAGTGCATTCCAGGTCTCCTCGGGGGCCTCCCTCATAGACATCTGGGCTCGCTGAGCCTTTCCTTCATCAAGAGTCCCAGGCCTGGGGGGCCTGGCTTCCCTCTGCTCACCCCCCACCCTGGTCAAGGCACAGGTAAGCAGGGGACTTTGAACTAGAGAAACCTGGGGAAACTGGCCACAGAGAACTCTTCAAGTGCTGCAGCCCCCAGACTAAGGGACCATCCGGCCACCTCCCCTCTGTCATCACACAGCAGGTCATCTGTCTTGGCCTGCCCAAGACAGACACCTCTTCTGACTTGTTTCTTTTGGGAAGAGGAAGAAAAGACGCACACGGGGCCACTGCACCCCTTCGCGGCGGCTGTGCGTCTCCATGTTCCTCCTCCCCACCTCGGGTGGCTCGCCCCTCAGATGTATAATGAATCAGGCACTCGCTCATTAATAAAAAATGACAAGCGATCAGCTCATTGAAATCCGCAGAGCTGTCGGAGCCTGCAGACACAATCCCTACCTAGCTCTGAGGTTCCACTGTGGTCCAGCGGTAATGAGTCTGTAGGGTAGACAGGCCAGCTCGTGAGCCTCTTAGCACAAAGGCAGCCAAGTCACCTTTTCAGATTGGGCAGTTCAGCGCCCACAGGTTAAGGCCTTTTTCATCTATATTAACAAAGGAGCTCAGCTCAGCAGGCTCACACACACCCAAGGTCAGGGAGGTGGGAGGGTATCGCTGGGGCTGTGGAGAGTCCATCCCGCCATGGCATCAGCAATCCAGCATGTCCACTTCCCCCAGGGGTCCAAGACCTGGCTGGATTTAGAGATTAAAACAGGAGACTGACTTTTTGTCTTCAAAAGTAAGGAAGTGAACCAGAGGACTAGACAGGAGCCCAGGTGCCTACAGGGCAGCTGGCCCCAGCCACGGGCCTGGTGTCAGGACCACCGCCCAGCTCTTGTCACCTTGAGCTGAGTCACAGGCCAGGCCTGCCAGGACTTTGGGTGCTTTATACTCACTTCAGCATCATTACCCACGGGATCTACACCCACTGCAGTGTTTTACAGGCATCCTTGGAGCCTGGCAGGACTGTGGTGCCTTGAACACAGGCAGCCCTGGGATGGAAGCAGAGCAGAGGGATGTAGCATCTGAATCCATCACCTGTCACCCATCATTGAACAATAATCCAGTTTTATTGCTGGGGTCAACGGGTCTAGGGGCTCCAAGATTTTAAGGGCCCAGTGGTCCAGCCCTCAGCTTCAGTCCCCATCATTTACATGGGTTACATCACAACCACCGCACTGCACATTTCCTGCCTGTGAGGGCTGCATCACGTATGTAACGAGATCAGCTCCAATTTTTACAACAATCCTGCAAGGGAGGGACATTGGCCCCCACAGTATTAGAAGTGGGGTGATTTTCCTGAGGCCTCACAGAGCCGAATTGCAGAGCCCAGCCCCTCCCGCAGCCTTTGCGTCGAGCGCCCACTGCTCTGCTCTAGAGCCGTCGGTGACTACCTGTGAACAGTGCAGTTGGGCCCAGGATCTGCGATGAGCCCCTGCCTGCCGCCACGGAATCTTCCCTGAACCTTCTCCCAAGGCAAACAGGTTCCCTCCAGACCCCTCACCCATCTCTGACCCACCAGGACAGCTGTCTGAAATGCCCTCTCCGGGTCCCTCCACACAGCTCAGGCACTCATCCTTCACACCAAAGTGCCCCTTCCCCACTCCTGGTAACAGTGACCACTGCTGAGTCCCAATCCCAGAGTCCTGACTCTGGGCCAAGTCCAAGGAGAGCCTTTATTTTTTCTATTTCTTAAAAAAATTTTATTGGGGTTTAGTTGCTTTATAACGTTGCATTAGTTTCCGCTGTACAGCAAAGTAAACCAGTTATACATATACATGTAGCCCCGCTTTTTGGATTTCTTTCCTACATAGGGAATATAGTTCTCTGAGCTCTATAGTAGGTTCTCATTAGTCATCTGTTTTATACACAGTAATGTACAGATGTCAGTCCCAATCTCCCAATTCATCCCACCCCTCCTTTCCCAAGGGGAGCCTTTAGATCTTCTATCAACGACACGGAGAACCAGCCTGAGCAGAGGGTGCTCCAGGGCCTGGGCCAGAGCTGGAGTGAGTCTCAAGCCCAGGATGAAGGCTGGGAGAGGATGAGGGACCCCACCATGCAGATGAAGGAGCCCAGGTGAGGCAAGGGGGACACAGCGTGCCTCACAGGTCCGTGGTGGCATTGGGACCAAAGTCAGGCCTTGCAGCATCTTACAGCGTGAAGGAGACAGAAATTCCTGGCCGTGGGTCGACTGTAGATCAGGAAGTAAGTATGGACACAGCCCTGGTCCACAACCAGTGATCCGCCTGGGGGACCTTCACAAACTCCCACAACCCCTTGAGCTTCCTCTCCAACCCCATCCATCTTCCATCCTGTGGCCAAGGGAGGACCCGTGCCTGCCCGGCCACTGTGATGACCTCTGGGAGCAGACAGGGCGGGCGCGGCCTGCTTTTCTATATGGGCTTCAGGCCTATTTACACACATTCTGGAAAGCAGGCGTAACTTTTTAATAACAAAAAAGGAGGCTCCTCTATAGGGTTGTTTGCTGTGAGGCTTAGCTGTCTTCATTCATCACTCACTCACTCTGCACACAGTCTCCCAGCTCTGGTTTCAGGAAAACAACCCCCTCCTACAAAAGGGGAGGGGGCCACATTTGGTGCACATGACATTCCAAGACCAAGGAAGGATCCAGTGGAGAAAGCTCTGGATTCTCTCAGGCAGGAGGCCCTGGCTTCTACTTTTACAACCAACGCAGTATATGACCTCAGGATGGTCCCTCCCCTCCCCAGGGCCTCACCTGTAAAAAGGAAAAAAAAGCCCGTTCCATCTCTGACACTGCCAGATGTTTAGGGAGGGCCCCAGAAAATATCAAGTAATTGGAGGCTGCCCAGCCCCAGGCAACCTCCTTTATGAGACGATGAAGAGCATCTTTGTAATGAAGCTATTAGCCAGGTCATCTTGGGGCTCGGGGAGGTGACGCCCCACCCGGCTGAGCCTTGGCAAAGCCCAGCCAGGACTGAGGCTCGTGCACAGACTGCTCCAGTCCTGCCCCAGCCTGGAGCACGGAGACAATCCATTGCAAAACCCGTGCCTCAGGGAGGAGTCTGCCCTACATTGAGAAACACTTTCCAAATGAGATAATTATTTAATAGGTAATAAGTGGAGTCGGGCGGGGTGGAGGGAATTCAGTTGATTAAAAGCCTGTGGCCCCCAGCGCTGTGTGCCTCCCCCAGGGTTAAGCCTCCCCCTTCACCTCCTGATGTGTTCTGAGTCTGAGCTCACCTCTATCACTGCCCAGGTACCCAGGGAGAAGCAGCCCACTGGCTACTGAGCTGCATGGGAGCCCAAGGTGGTGGGCCCACACAGGGTGTCAGGTAGAACCCAAACCCTGCAGTCACGCAGCAGCTTGTGTCTTTCCCCATCCTGCCGGGGGGACGCTAAGGCCCAAGAGGGAAAACAGCAGGATGCAAGTAGACCAGGGTGGAGCCAGGAGAGGGAGTGCCGAGAAACATCCAGGACTGCCCGTTGCAGGTCACGGCTTGGTCCTGGCCCAGGAGTCCTGCATCCTCAGAGACCTTCATCTGCCTCTGCCCATCCCAACTCACCAAGGTGGAGGCGGGGTGTCAAAGGAGGCCTTAATCAGCCTTTGAACCTATGGACATGGGAGAGGGGAAGGCATCACCCACCAGCCACATGCAGGTACCATGTGGAATACACACACACCCATTTACTTGCACAGGTTGTTTATATCTTGTTTCTTGACAGTAAAGACACTGAGCCTCAGAGAGGTAAGTGACTCACTGAAGGTCATCAGCCCTGGGAATCAATTCCACTCTCATCTGGCTGCAAAATGCACCATGCTCTATACCACCTCCCTGCCCCGAGCCCCAGAAAGTATGAACTCCCTTTCCACCCCAACCACTCTAGAAAGATGCTCAGGCAACCTCAGTCTCAAGGAATTTAAGTGTCTGCAGTAATGCTTCCATCAACCCTCTAAAGATGCTTTGAGTGACTGCTCCGGGGATAGCACCAGGAGAATTAGAAGCAACTATGACTCTGAATGAAGGGGCTTACAGTCTCTGAGGGTTTGCAAAGAGAAACAAGTAGAATCATAAGAAAATGGTAAGGAGAGTTTGCAAGGGCCACGGGTCATGATCAGGCTGTAAGTGAAAAAAAAAATATATATATATATAAACAGAAAGGCATGGTTGTCCACTGGGGGCTATAATGAGGAGGTGCAAACTACACGGAAATGGCAAGAACATAGCAGGTGATCAATTAAAAAAATGAGCTGGGTAGATGGGTGGGTGGCTGGGTGGGTTGGTGGATTGATGGATGGATGTCGGGGGGTGGATAGATGGATAGATTGATGGGTGGGTAGATGGATAGATGAGTGGATGGATAGAGGAAAGGGTGAATGGATGGAGAGATGGGTTAATGGATGGATGGGTGAATGGATGGATGGATGAAGAGATGGGTGAATGGATGAAGAGATGAGTGAATGGACGGAGAGATGGGTGAATGGATTAAGGGATGGATGGATGGGTGAGTGAATGGATGGATGGGTGAATGGATGGAGGGATAGGTGAATTGATGGATGGATGGATGGAGGGATGGGTGAATGGATGGATGGCTGAATGGATGGAGGGATGGGTGAATTGACAGATGGATGGATAGATGGGAGGATGGAGGGATGGGTGAATGGAAGGATAGATGGATGGATGGATGGATGGGGGTGTGGATGCACAGAAACTCTATAATCAGGGCATTTCCTCTTTTCTGTCTCTACCTCTCATCTCTACCTGATATCTCTTTTTCCTTTCCTCCACAGACACTCAACTTAGATCTTGATCTTTAGGACAGTGACTTCAGAGACTAAGATTTTCAGCCCTGTGCATCTAAGAGAACATACATCATGAAGCCTTCCCCTGGTCTTCAGACTAGAACAGCCAGAAGGCTTGGAGGAATGAACTTTTCCTCTCAGCCTCCCCACCACCCACACTCTCCTGCCATCCTCCACAAGCCCACAGCCCACGCCTCTGCCTGTCCAGGCAGCAACCCCCGGACATAAATCAGAGGGCCCCTGGGTCTGTTTCAACTCAGAGATGGCCACTCCCCTGGGCCTGAAAATGAGCCAGGTCCACCAACGGGCCCGGTCACCCATCAGGGGCTTATTTGTCTGGAATTTTTATCCCATTCCAGCCACAGGAGGCGTCTTCATATGCCCTGGAGGAACGAGGAGTGCACTGGACCGCCAACAGAGGCAACCAGGGAACACGGGTCTGCAGAATATTGTGGGGGGGGGGGCAGGCAGGGCTTGGACTGCAGTACCCTGGAGCTCAGAGGGTCCCTGGAGCTCAGAGGGTTCTTGGTGTTGTGGGGGTGTCCTGTGGGCAGTCAGGCCAGCTCCCTCACACGGTAGCCAGTCCCAAACCAAAGCTAGCCAGGGACTACACAGCCTAAGGGCAGCAGAGACCCAGGGGCGGGTGCACGTTCACTTTAGAATGAAGCCCCTAACTGACCATATTTCTCCCCAGCCCAACCTACTCGCCATCCTGCCTCCTGGCCCAGGAGCAGCCTTCCCAAACCTGCCACATGTGGGCAGCCCAAATCCCGGCCTGGAGCCTGGCAGGAGGGAACTGGGAAGGCTCAGCCGAGGGTGATGAGACGGGCGGCGGTCTCGGCTCAGACTCTAGGTGCAGCCAGCAGAGCCCGCATCAGCATCTGAGGTGCTGGAGGCAGGCACTGCGATATCCTTGAATGCTCCTGGGCGCCGACACCAGAGGAGCCCCGAGGCAGGAGATGGGGCAGAAACGGAGAGGAGCCCGTTCATCGGGTTTCTTGGCCTGAAGTGGCAGAAAAGTGAGGATGGACAGTAGGGAGAGCTTAGCATTGGAGTCAGCGGCCCCGGCTGAGTTCAAGTTGTGCAGACACGTTTAAGTGACCCACCTCCCTGAGCCTCAATTTCCCCCTTTTGTAAAATGCAGACAAGAGTGATGACGTAGCCGACTTTCCATAATGAGCTTAATGGAACACTCGCCGTGACAAGTGGAGGGAGCTCCTCCTGCTCCTCTCTCGGCGCCCACGATGCCCTCACAGGAGGCTAACCCGTCTTTGCACAACCACACGGAGCATGGTGCACAGCCCCCAGGGGCACAGCTGGCAGAGGCCGGCTGTTCCGTGGAACGGCAATGGCCCTGACACCCTGCGGAGGCACATGAGGGGCTCAGGGCCAGCGATGCAGGTCATCTCCTCACTGGGACATTTGTATTCCAAGCCAAAGGAATGAACTTCTAATGGTAGAATTCCAGGCTTCAGCCCCAAGTGGGCTGGGGAGGAGTGGGCAGGAGAGGTGTCTGTGGGCACGGAAGCCTTCCTCAAGCCATGGAAAAGCTGTCTGCGTGTGCGAGTGAGCCTGCCTCGGAGACGCCAGCCCTGGCTCCACGTGCCAGCCCTCCACCCCATGTTGACCTTATTTGTGCCCACAGAGCATGTCACCCAAGGCTGGAGTGACAAGGGGTGGGGGGCGGGGCTTGCTCGGAGTGAGCAGGGGAGGATTCCAGCACCTCCTCCGGCCTGAAGTGGCCCCAGCCAGGCCCAGAGCAGAGCTGGCCCACGAACGGGGCGGGAAGCATGCTCCTCGCATAGGAAATGACTCTCACACGCCTGTCCCTGTCTGACATCAGCCTGGGTAGAACAGGGATGGCAAACTCCACGTGTCCTTCTCTGCTCGGATTCCCTTCAAGAATCCAAGCTCAAGATTTGCTACCAAGTCAATGGTGGCTCAGCGGTAAAGAATGCACTTGCAATGCAGGAGATCTTCCCAATCCCTGCGTTGGGAGGATCCCCTGGAGAAGGGAATGGCAACCCACTCTAGTATGCTACTTGGAGAATTTCATGGACAGAGGAGCCTGGCGGGCTACAGTCCACGGGGTCACAAGAGTAGGACACAACTTAGCAACTAAACCACCAAACCACCAAGTGTATTTTATGCCGCAAATGTCATGCAGGCTGTAATCCAAGAGCTGCCCCAGGGTCTTTCTTACCCACTCACTCTGGGTCTGTGGCTGCTTCCTCTGAGCCTGAAGTTCAAAGCTCCCCTGGCCCTTTCTCCCCTGAGACTGCCTTTCTAGTCTCAGTTGTCTTGAGCCAAGAAGAGTATTTCTCCAAGATGTGACGATCTTCTCCCACCCAACCAGCCTGCCCCGCGCCCTGGACATCTCCACTTCCTCCCCGTGGGCCTCTGCTCCTCCCTTCCTGGCCCCAGTCAGATTCTCTGCAAACAGGCTTCCTAAGCTCCATCGCGGCTCTCTGCGCTCCAGCGCCATCTCCTCCGAGAGGCCTTCCCTGATCACTCTCTCCTGCCCCGTTCCGGGCACCTCCTTCCCAGCAGCTCTTCTGACGGTCTCATGTGTATTTACCTCTTTATTGTCTGTCCTCTGCACCCCCACTGCCTCCAAGGGCACAGAAGCTCGGTGGATGTGTCTCCACAGTGGCTTAGCCCGCTGTTCACAGCCTGGCGGGCGCTAGCCCCCTCTTCCAGGAAGGCCTCCATGGTAGGGCCTCCCACTCCGCCTTGGCTCACGCTTAGTTCCCAAGGGCAAGGGCCCAGCCTGCCTCGCCTGTGGGTCCTCCCAGCGTAAAGAGCCCCAAAGGATTCCAAGGCAGACCTGCATTCCAGAGGAGCCGGGTGCCCAAACCACAGGTGACTGTGTCCACTAGATCTCCCCGAGTACAAGACCACGACCATTCCACTGGCTGCCCAGGCCCACTGGCAGTATGTCTGCATATCTGTTTCCCCAAAGAATAACCCAAACAGAGCAAAACAACAGAACTGAAAAGTCCCCACTTGAGAGGTCACTTCAACCCAGGCCCAGATGGACTTCATCAATGGGCTCAAGCCGGTGGGTCCGCAGCCTAGCTGGGCTTCCCTGAGTAGACCCCAAAAGGATCTCGCTGAAAACCATGACCCATTTCATACTGCTTCAGTTTAATTTTCATGATTCTTTTTTTAAACTTAAAAAAATATCTAGGCGTTTGTGCATACAATGAAAAAAAAAAAATCAAATAGCACGGAAAGGCTTATGAATACTGACACCCCTCACCGTGGTCTGGAGGCATCTATCTGCTTTGAACTTTTTAAACTTTCTCTACTTTTAATGCCTCTGACAGCTACCTGATCCTTATAAGGAATATATTAAAACACCGTGTTTTGGTTCTTTAATCCCACGAGCTCAGTGTTTGATCAGTTTTCTCTATGGAGGAAAACTTGATTCGCTGAAGCCCCCCAACCAGGCACAGGACCGTGGATCAGGCCACCCTTTCCTCCCCGCGTAATGATGACTCACCTGCTATTCCTCCAAGTATATAGCCTGTCTACTGATGCCTTTCCCCAACTCCCCAGGTCCTCCACCCCCGGTTCCTTCTGCACTGATGCAGGAGGTGGCCACAGTGTAAACCTAGCGTCATCACTCTCTTTGGGGGGATCCCTGCTGGGGTCCCCGGTCTTCCCTTCCTTCAGCTACTCCCTTATCAGAGGATCTTTAAAGAACTAAGAAAGAGGTGTGGAAGGTGAAAGCTCTGAGTCCTTCCTTCATGCCTGGAAACATCCCTCATCCCTGAGTGACAGGTTGGGAGTCTGATGGACTATTTCCCTTCTCCCTGCCAGGGCAAAGTCACGGTCTTTCCACACAGGCTGCTGCTACTCCAGAGGGCGGTACCATCCCCCCACCTGGGCAGACAAGCTGGGCTTTCTGCTTGTTTGTTTGTTTTCCCATTCTCTAGACATTTTCAGAAAATCTCCTTATTCTTGGTTATCTGAAATTTCACAAACACATGTTGAAATAGGTTTTTTTTCTTCTTTTAAGTGTTAGGCATGCAGAAGAGCATTTTAATGCAAGGATTTCTGTCTTTCTGATATGTTAACTCTTATCCTTTTCTCTCATCCATCTTCTGTAACTTCCATTAGTTATACGTTCAGCCACCTGCTTTAACAGTCTAGCTTGCTCAACTCTTCCCTTCTCTTTGCCTTTGCTTGTTTAGTCTCCTTTCCACGATATTTCCATCTATTCCTTTGATGAACCTTTAATTTCCACCACCATATAGTTGATCTAAAGCTGTTTTTCTAGGGGTGGGATGGATTGGGAGCTTGAGGTTAGCAGATGCAAACTATTATATAGAGAATGGATAACCAACACGGACCTACTGTAGGGCATGGGGAACTACACCCACATCCTGTGATAAACCATAATGGAAGAGAATATAAAAAAAAGAATGTGTATATATGTATAACTGAGTCACTGTGCTGTTCAGAAACTAACACAACATTGTAAATCAACTATACTTCAATGTTTAGAAAGATGCTTTTCTGCTCTCTAAAAATTCTTATTTCATAGCATCCTATTCTTGTTTTATGGATGCAGTGCTTTCTCAATCTTTCTGAGAATACCCATGAGAAGGCTATCTTTGTTATTTACATTTTCACTTCTTCTTGAATTTGGTTTCTCCTGGGCAATACCCTGCCCATGGTTTACGCTGACACCGCTCTTTCATGTCGCAGACTTTCTCCAGATGTTGGTTAAACACTGAATGTCAATTTATCTATAATGATGAGAGACTAGAAACCTGTCCCACAATGCCAAATGGGACTTGTTCAGTGGAAACTTTTACTGTCCCACTGGGGGATCCCTAAATGCCAAGGTGCCTGAGGCTCAGCTCTGGGGCTCCCCATGCATATGTTCTGCCCTGGTGACCCAAGGGAGTCACTTTAGTTTCTCTGCAGAAGAAGCCAATTATCAACTAATCACTACTGACATAAAAGATTAAAAACCCGATCTCAATCATTCTCCATAGGGGAGTCACAAGGAAGAAAGGGGTCACCTCTCACTGAATCTTTATTAAAAAATCTTGTAAAATATTCATAACAGAATTTGCCATTTCAACCACCTTTAAATGCACAATTCAGTAAAGTTAAGTACATTCACATTCGTGTGTGACCTTCTTCCCCAACTAAAATGCATCCCCACCACACACGAACTGCCCATCCCCTATGCTCCCGGTCCTCAGCAACCACCACTCTACTTTCTCTCTCTGTGGACGACGATTTTGGATAACTCATACAAGAGGCATCACACAGTATTTGTGTTTTTATGACTGACTTATTTTGCTTAGTATAGTGTCTTCAAAGTTTGTCCATGTGGTAGCACGTGTCAGAATTCCCTTGCTTTATAAGTCTAAATAATATTCCATTGTATGTATGTAGCATAGTTTATCCATTCATCTGCCACCCATTTACTTTTTTCCCCCCATTTACTCTTAAAGCAGCTCAGAGGGAATGCCTGACAACAATACAGACTGCCTCATTGAGTACAAGCAGCCCAGGTCTTCAGAAGCACTGCCTCACCCCCTCCCAACCCCGCCCTCTCTCCATGGATGCCTCCATCTGTCAGCTTCCAGACCTCGTCACGCAAGTGGGACATATCCAAGACCCACATCTCATTTTCCCCAGCCCCCAGATCCTCTGTGTGGGTGGCCTTGACAGAGACTAGCTATTTTTAGTGGAAACACAGAGCTGCCACCATTTTTAGCAGAACAGGAGAAGGAGCCAAGGAGGCTTCTTTTCCCTTCAACTCTTCCCTCTCCAGTGTCTTTCCTGCCAGGTCCCGAGGCAAAAGCTGCCAAGAATAGGATGAACAATGGGAAACAGACCTAAGTTCTTGTTTCTGTCATGAATACCCTGTCTCCGCCTGAAAATAAAATGAAAATCTGGAGACAAACCCAGAGCAATGTCAGGGGGCCAGGTACCACCCAGCTGCAAACACACTGTGTGAGCATCACTGCTCTGGACACCAAGTTTCCTAGGTGATGAGATACGGGGTAGAACTGCATAGCCCCAGACATCACAGCCTTGTTTGTGGAGGAGGCCCAGGCCTTGCTGGTGCAAACTACAGGCCAGAGCTGGGGCCTCCCTTTCCCAGGGCTGTTCCAGGGATGGCTCAGTAAGTGCCATCCAGAGCTGAGAATAGCTTCCCTTCCAAGTTCAGGGGCCAGGAGCATCCACGACCGCTCAGGTGTGCACCGCCCAACTAGCTCCATCAAGATGCAGCCTGTATTATTCATGCCTTCTCCCTCTTCCCCTGGCTGCTCTGAGCACTACCTCCACCTAGGTGCGTGTCATTAATAAAAGATAAACAAGCACGTTTCGGGATGGTGACATCTGCCATGCCCCCCGTGGGTCTCCCGTTTTCTGGGCTTTAGAACCACATGTGGTCGGGAAAGGGGGGTTGGTAGGGACCCAGCTGTATTCTAAGCCTCCACATTCGGTCCTGGCCTCGGCTGGATGAAATCACTTCCCTGGCTCCAAAAAGGAATCCCCACCCCTGTCCCCACCATGCAGCCAGAGCATCTGAGGACCAGAATCTCCAGGCTTGCTGTGGGAGGGTGAGCCATGATTTTCAACACACACACAGTTACCCCGTCATCAAGCTCCCAATCAGCATTTCAGGGCTCGGCACACCCAGACATACAACCATCGCTGCCTTTCCCCTGCTGTAATCTCGGGAACCCCACTGCTTGGATGCCTGTGGCTATGCACCCCCTTTTCTCCACCCCCACCACCTTCCAGCTCTTCTCCTGATCCTCAGATGGAGCCCCCAGGCAGGGGTTCGGGGAGTGGGGGGCACGGTGGGTGGCCGTCCTCCCCCAGGCACACAATGACCCTCGCGGCCCTGAGCACTTTTGCCTTTGGGGCCCCTTCATTTTTAAAATTCTATTTCAGGTACATATGGTTTAGAGATGAATATAACCCAGACTTCTGTGCTAGACTCTAGTCATTTATTTTCTTCTCGTTTAAAAAGCAATTATAACTTTTTATGGGCCCCTAGCAGCTCTGTGGGCCTTCAGCAGCATGTCCACTGGGCCTAAGAGGAGCTCACCCTGACCTCACCTGACTCCAGGGCCAGCCTGCCTTCAGCCTGCTCGCCCTTCCAAGTCCCCCAAAAGCACAGACAAATAAGGCAGTCAAACCGTGCCATACCTCAGACCTGGAGGCAAAACCAAAGAGGGGTGGGCTCTGTCTTGGGTCAGGACCCTGCTAGGACCTGGAGAGACACAGCTGAAATCTGCTCTAAGGAGCGAAGCCCGTGCATCAGAGCTGAGAACAAACCTTTCCCTACAAGGCCCTGGCTGGACATGCGGTCCACTGTCCCCTCTGCGGACACAGACCCCGTCATCTACACAGCAACTCCCAGGCGGAGATCCAGACATGGATTTCTACATAAGGAAAGCACGTCTCAGAGAAAGGAGGTAACTCACCCACGGGAGTTAAACTGAAGTCTGAGGCCCAAGCTGAGGACTGCCTGGCTCCAAGCCTGGGCCATGGCTTTGTTAAAGCCAGACCCTTCAGAGTCAAGTGGCCTGGAATGAGTGGGCCTTGGGGCAACTGCAGGTGGTAGGAGCCAGCCGAGTGAAGGTGTTGGCCCCCAGGACCCCCACATATCAAGGATGGTGCCATCACCTAGAATGCACTTGGCCTGCACCAAGCCACCCGGAGGCCAGGGGCCCAACAGCCACGGGACCCACTTGGAGAGCATCCTCCTTAACAATACAGATGCCAAGACTCGTCCAGATCCAGCCAAACAGGACTGAGGCCTGCTAAGGTTTTTAGGAAACCCCTTCTGACAACACTTGTGGCCCAGAATCCAGTCTCTCTCCATCAATGGCCACGGTTTGGACGGTCCAGAGCCCAGGGCCACAGCTTATCTCCATCCAGAGCTCCAGAGAAGGACTCCCAAATGAGGGGCTTTCAGCAAAGTGGAAGGGAGTCAGCTCACAGCAAGAAAATGACTTGCTGACGGAGCGGCATCTAAGCAGTGCACACACCTCGAACGAAAACACACAGCCAGGTCTCGCCTGTGCTTGGGGTCCAGCCCGTGACATCCCCCTGCTAACCAGGGAGAAGGCGGAGTCATCCAACAACAGTCACTCTGGAATCAGCCCAGCCCAGACCCACCTGAGACCTTAGAGACCACTCAGCCTCGGTTTTCCCATCTGTGAAATGGGAAAGGCTGTTGCGGGGACCAAATGATCCAGGTAATACTCGGTCTTGTGCCTGGCAATTAGGAAAACCTCATAATAATGTCTTATTAGACATAAATTCTGGCACAGCGCCTGGAGCCTAGTAAATAATGAATATTTACTAAGCGGATGATTTACCACGGAAACCCAGGTCTCCAGGCAGGTATCACCCATAATTCAAGTCAGGAAACAGAAGCTCCCAGTTCGTTAGTGGTGAAACAAGCCGTGTCGGCCCAGAAGCCAACGCAGCTCCAAACGCTTGTGGGTTCCAGCTCTCCCAGGGAGTGCTCCTCCAGCCCGCATGCCACCAAGGCTAGGGAGAGTTTTGAGGACGAAATGGGAGGCACCAAATCAGCCGCTGGGCAACTGCCATGTGCATGCTCGAGCAACGCCCGAAGGGCCAGCGCAGGTGTTCCTGGGCCTGGCAGAGTGGCGAGTGCAGGATCAGGCCTGACCGATCCAGCTCCTTGAGCGACAGTGAGCAGGCTTGTTCTGCGTATAGTATCTTCCCTCAGAACAACCAAAAGACAGGCAATAGCGAGAATAAAGTTTTGCACTGTTTGCTCATCCAAAGCATCTCTTTCCCCAGTTTGTCTCACTTGCTCATCCCTTGCGCCTACATGGGGGTCAATTCTGGGTGGTGAGCAGGCAGGGGTTAACACGTGCCTCACCTGGGGCCACCCACAAAGTCACAGGTGAAGGTATCCTTTTACAATATCGCTGTGTGGGCAGGACGCACCAAGGATGCTCCCTACCCAACCTGCAACTAAAGGTTTAGGGTCTGCTAAGATGGGGTGATGGTGATGGTGCTTTAATCACTAAGTTGTTTCCAACTCTGCGATCCCATGGACTAGAGCCGATCAGGCTTCTTCTGTCCATGGGATTTCCTAGGCAGGAGTTGGCTGCCATTTCCTCTTCCAGGGGATTGTCCCAACCGAGGAATCAAACCCAAGTCTCCTGCATTGCAGGCAGATTCTTCACCAACTGAGCCACCAGCCCAGAGATTAAATGCCTCTTGGGGGACAGACTACAAGACAAAATTACCTTATCCAATACGTCTTGGTGACCAAAGACACAAACTACAGCTTCCAGGTAAAAGAAGATTAATTTTGGAGCTAGGCAGAATCTTTGAGAAATCAGTCAACCATCTCATTTGACAGGTGGGGAAAGCGAGGTGCAGAGCAGCAAAGGCTCCAGGCAACCCGATTGCTGGGAGGTGGGTCTTCTGACTCCCCCCCCACCAGTGCTCTCCCCCTGCACTGGGTAGTGTGGTGTCTGGGCAGAGGTCGGCAACCTTCTGAAGTGTTCTTCACCCCCAGCAAACACAAAGAAAGGGGAGTTTGTATCCATGAGGCTGGATTCAGTCACTTGATGTAGATTCAGTCTAACGTCATTTGTCAACGGGAGTAAGGTGAGCAAACTGCAGCTTGAGGGCCAAATTGACCCTGTACCCTTGTCTGATTGAACCCCAGTCCTGCTCCATTAGGCACAGACTGTCCAGGCTGCTAGTCCATCAACAGCGGGAGTGAGAAGCTGTGAGAGAGACCGTAGGTATGGCCTGCAAATGCTGAGATCTTTCCTATTTGGCCCTTGACAGCCCAAGTGCATTGATCGCCGACTTAGAGCTGGGGGAAAGAGCAAGTGCAGCCTGCCAGGGATTACTCCAGGCTCTGCCGAGACATCAGAGCGGACTCCAGCCCACAGGTAACAGATGATGAACCAGGCCCAGCTGGAGACCACACTCAGGCTCCCCGACCCCCAAAGCCCCTCTGATGGCCTCAGCCTGCAGTGAGACATCCACAGCATCACAGCTCTCCTGTGACTTCACTAGGGAACCCCAATTGGGGTGGAGGTGTTTGTTTTCCTTTGGAAAATATTTTCCTAGAAGAACAGGGGACCTAACTGCCTTCAACAGCACCTTCGATGCCCTGCTTGGAATTATTTTGATTGACAGCATGGCCTGCATAAGAGTAGACAGATCCTGGCCAAAACCTGCCACTCTGAACCTTGGGTCCTGGAGAGTTGAGGGGACAAAGGACTCAGTTCTCAACAGCCCGGCCAGAAGCCTGGCTGAGTCCCGGCCGTGGGACCTCCAGCACGTCACATCACCCCCTGAGCCGCAGCTGTCTGTCTGTAAAACGGGGATGACGACAGGATTGTCAGAAGGAGCGAAAGAGCATTCCAGCAGAAGCTGGCCTCTAACACCAGCCCCTTACATATTATCACTCACAGTCGCCACAAATTGGAACAAAATAGGAAACAGGCCTTTATTTAAAAATCTGCTCAGACATGGGGGCTTCCCAGGTGGCTCAGTGGTAAAGAACCCGCCTGCCAGTGCAGGAGATGCAGGAGAGGTGGGTTCGATCCCCGCGTCAGGAAGATCCCCTGGAGGAGGAGATGGCAACCTCCTCCAATCTTCTCGCCTAGAGAATCCCATGGACAGAGGAGCCTGGCGGGCAACAGTCCATGAGGTCACAAAGAGTCAGACATGGCAGAGTGACCGAGCAGGCACACACCCAGTGCATGGAGTGGCTTCTGGAAAAAGTCTTACGTTGGTCAGAAATGAAGCTTCTACCAAAGTTAACGCTCACGCTACTTTAGTGCTGCCATTTCATCTTCCATTTGATGCCAACTTTTTCTTTTTTTGGCTGCTGGGCATGTGAGATTTGAGTTCCTCAACCAGGGATCAAAACTTTGTCCCCTCTGTTGGGAGCAGAGTCCCAACCACTGGGCCACCAGGAAGTCGCATGAGCCAACTTTTACAACAGTGAATGGCTCCTCAGACAGATTTCTATCCAGACCACAGAAGGTCTAATTAGGCAGCTCTCCTGCAAGGCCTTCATTGGAAATACAAGCAGAATATCCTTCTGGGGACTCCCCTGGTGGGTCCAGTGGTTAAGAATCTGCCTGCCAATGCAGGGGACACAGGTTCGATCCCTGGTCAAGGAAGATTCCATACGCCATGAGCCACAACCATGCCCATGTGCCACAATGACTAAGCCTGTGGTCCAGAGCCAGTATTCCACAATAAGAGAAGCTGGCGTAATGAGAAGTCTGCGCAGCACGACTAGAGACCACTCGCTGCAACTAGAGAAAGCCTGCATGCGGCAACAAAGACCCAGCACAGCCAAAAATGAAATCAATAGATAAAATTTTTAAAAAGAATATACTTCTTTGAATTTATTTGAGGATAATCTCAAAAATGGACAAAGCTACTTCCTGTGCCTGCTACTGATTGTAATTTCTCTGAGCTGTAACTACTTTCATTCACTCCTTCAGAAACCATACCTTGCACATCTATGAACGAAAGTGGAAGTGGCTCAGTCGTGTCCGACTTTTTGTGACTCCATGGACTATACAGTCCACGTAATTCTCCAGGCCAGAACACTGGAGTGGGCAGCCTTTCCCTTCTCCAGGGGATCTTCCCAACCCAGGGATCAAACCCAGGTCTCCTGCATTGCAGGTGGATTCTTTACCAGATGAACCACAAGGGAAGTCTATGAACGAAGTCTTAGGAAAATTCCTTTAACTGCAGATTCAGCCCATAGAAAGCTCAGGAGGCCAAGGCCAGCCCACCCCCACACCAGTGGTCTTGACTCAGAGCTCTGGTTATTAGTTTAGAAGGTTCAGAAGCTTCTGCACCTACACACACTCAAATGTGTAAAGTAACAAGCACAAGACTATTTCTTGCAGCATTATTTGAAAACGGCAGAAGCTTGGAAATCTAAATATCCATCAGAGGAAGACTTGTTAAATAAATTCCAGTCCGTCCATATAATGGAATACCATGCAGCCATAAAGACAAATGAAGAAGAGCTTCAGGCCTGATATGGACCAATTTCCAAGATACATTGTCAAGCTAAAACAGCTAGATGTCGACAATTGCATTAAAAAACATGCATGTGTGTATGCGTGTAAATTTATAGATCAGCACACATATATAAATATTCACAAATGTATGCATTATTTACGTGTGTACATCAAGAATCTCTCTAAAGGACGTGTGAGAATTGGCGACATTGGTGGCCTCTAGGGAGCAGAAGCAGTTGGCTGGCGGGAGACAGAGTGGAGAGGAAGATTTTTTTTACCATATGCTTTTCTGTAATGATTGAATTTTGGATTATGAAAGGTACACTATTTCAGGTAATGAAATAACTTAAAACTTAACAAAAAGTTAAAGACCTTCAACTGTCCCCAATAATGGATGAACTCGAGCAAGGGGAAGGGCTGGCATTCATCTTCCCCAGACCCCAGCAGTAACACAGACACACATGCATTCGTATACACATACATACACACACTCACATACACACACATTCACACACATGCACAGTTACACATTCACACACACACACACACACACTCCCTCTCGACTTGCTTCGTCATGACACCCTCACCACTGAAGACCTGAAGACCCCAGCTGGCCCTTGCGTCAGCATGCTTGCTGCTCACCACTCTGCAAGGGGACTCTGGGGACAACCCTGTCCCCACCACCTCCTGGACTGGCTGGAAGGCAGATCCAGCTCTTCTCTGCCTGCCCAGCCCCTAGAACATCAAAGGTAGTGAAGAGCTGTTTTCAGCAATGCTGGTAGGAAACCCCTGACGCACAGAAGGGGTTCGGGAACCAGTCTTTGAATGTATGAGGACATTCAGAAAGTCGTAATCAATAATAACCACAAAAACTCGGCATCTTCCCCTGCAAGTCATCGTAAGCCCCTGAATTCGGTATCAGGGAAAGCATGATCATCAAAATATTTGTTTCTAGGAACTTCTTGGTGGTCCAGAACGTGCTTGTCAATGCAGGAGACATGGATTCAATCCCTGGTCCAGGAAGATCTATATGCCACGAAGCACCTAAGCCCATGCATTGCAAACTTGAGCCTGCGCCCTAGACCCCGAGAGCCACAGTTACTGAAGCCTGTGCATGCTAGAGCCGCTGCTTTGCAACAGAAGAATCCACTGCAATAAGAAGCCCACCTCTCAGTAGCTCCTACCCACAACCAGAAAAAGCCCATGCACAGCAACAAAGACACAGAGCAGCCGAAAACAAACAAATAAATAAAAATATTTGTTTCTAGATAAATACACGCTCTCAGAATGGTCAGTGACCTGCAAAGATGACTCAGCAAGGCAGCAGCAGGGAGGACCCATTGGGAGGTTGCAATGAGATGAAAGAGGCCCGCCCCACTCTCCGGGCCCCCTCCAAACCCCAAACACTGGGCTTTGGTGTGGCATGTAGAAGAAGACTTGGTCCCTGTCCAAAAGGACTTAAGTCAGTCAGGGACTTAGCCAGTGGATTTGGGAATAAGGCAGACGCCAAGGATTTCCTCTTCCTAAAACCGACCACTTTATGGGTCTTTTGCCTGGAGTGGATAATAATTACAGCTCTTTCCCAAAATATGGGTTTCTTTCCCCATCAACCTCATTCCCTACCTTTCATTTTCAATATTAAAAAAAAAAAAAAAAAAAACACAGCATAGAGAGTTGACAAGGTAAGTTCTCTAACTCAATAAATATAATATCATTTAGATGTACATCTGAGCTGGGAAAAGAGGAAGATTCACTCTTCTTCATTCAAGAGTGAATCTGGAGACCAAAAGCAAGAACAGGTGAGCTGATGCTGGAGATCCCCAGGGCATCTGTACAACCCAGGGGTCCTGTTTTAGTGACCCATGGAGGGAGAGGATGGGAAACCCCCTGGGCGGTCAACTCCACTGGCAGAGCTACAGCTTTGGTGGGGAACAAACACCCTTCAATGCCCACCAGCATAGGGGCACCCTGAGACTGCCTGTACTTCTGCCTGGGAAATGGGCAAAAGACTTAAAAAGTCTCCTCTGAGTGTTAGTAATGACTTGCTTGCCTTCTTACTGGGCAATAATTCCCATTTACAGTCCCCACAATGACTAGAAAACCCCCGAACTACGAAAAGAATACAGTTGATACCATTCTTGTGTCACCTCCAAGGAACCTGGCAGAGTCTGAAAGGAAATCACTCTGGAGGGAGAAAGCTTCACTGAGGTTACACAGGATTCCTATAGATAAATCTCCATTAATAATCCACCAAGCCTGGAATTCCACCATTAGAGATTCATTCCTTTGACTTAGAATACAATCCAAAGTTACAATACACACCCACACAGCCACAAGCAAGAGTCAGCAGATACCACATGGAACATATCAAGAAGGAGAGAATAGACAGAATCATGGGAAAAGCATAATGTGAATAATGTGAAGATGTAACAGATGAAAAATTTCCCAAACTGAAGAAAATCTAGATATTTTAAAAGAGTAAAATTGCAACATATCAAAACTCTTGGGACGGAGCTGAAGCAGCACTTAAATACATGCTAATGTCAGGGAGAACAGAAAAATAGAAAGCATAAGAGTCAATCATCTAGGGACCCAACTCCGGGAATTAGGGAAATAACACTGATCACACCTAAAGAAGGAAGAACAGGATACAGGACACAAGAAGAAATCAATGAAACAGGAAAGAAAGAAACCAGATGGGATTGAGCAAGGGGGAAAGATTAATAAAGCCAATACACCTCTGTTAATTACAGAGAAGCAGCAATCAACATCATTAAGAATAAAAAAGGAGACATAACTACAGACACTGCCAGTAAATTTGGTAACAGGAGAAACCGACACATTCCTAAAGAGAGAGGGATTGATTGATTTAATGGAAAACTAAAAAAGAAGTTAAAAATTGGAATTATCTCTAACCACTGAATTACCTCTAAACAAATTGAATCAGTAGTTAAAAAAAAAAACTAACAAGCAAACAAAACCAGGCAGTTTTGCAGTTTGGGTTTTCCCGAACCTTCGAGGAGTGAACAATCTTTAATATCATGGAAATATTTCAGGACAATCAATCCTTGGCTTATATTTGACATACACAAATATGAACATATGTAAATATGTTAACATATACAAATATGATAAGATAATCCTTAAATGATATATTCAAATATGTAGATATTTGAGAGAGGAGTATTCCTTAGCATGTCTAATGAGGCTAATTTTGTGAATACTTCCACTAAATAAGAACAGAAAGAAAGTAAATTCATAGGCTGATCTCATTGCTAAATGTAGATTCAAACATCTTAATGAAAATATTACCAATTAAATCCAACAAAGTAAACTCAAGTGGGTTTATCCCAAGAATTAGTGCTGTGATAATAACAGAAATGTATCAGAATAAAGTCATCCCAATAAGAAAATAAAGAAGACATTTCATCATTGTCTCAGTGTTTGTAGAAAAGCACTGATAAACATCCTTTCACAATTATGGAGCCTCCCAAAAGAGGAAATTTTAAATCTAAAATAGAAAATCTACCCCAAACCATTATATATTATTCTTATACTTCACAATTATCCCCTTTCAAGATGGGAACAAGATAAAAATGCCCATTCATCAAATTTCTATTCAACAGTGAAGACTCTAGACCTTGGGAGTCCAAGACAATAACCATACACTTGAAATGTGGTTTAGCTGAGATGTGCTCTAAGTACAAAACAGACACTGGATTTTGAAGCCTTGGAGGAAAAAGAATGTACACTATCTAAATCATTTTTTATACTGATTGCATGCTGACATGCTGGTATTTAGGTTAAATATTGGGTTAAATAAAATATACTATCAAATATGCAATTAAGTCCACCTATTTCTTATTACTTTTTAAAATGGGGATACCAGAAACTTTTAAATCAAACACATGTTTCACACTGTATTTCCATTGGACAGGGATATTCTAGACAGCATGGTAAGATTCAGAAAAGAGATAAAAGATGTAAGAATTGGAAAGGAAGGAAAAGACTCATAACTTATGAATAACAAGACTAAACAAAACATCTATGGATACATTTAATAAGATATCAGGCAAGACTGTTGGAAATAGGATTAATATACAAAATCCAACTGCATTACTAGACATAGGCAATAAAGAATTAGAAATTGTCACTTTTAGGTACACATTTACCATTTACAAGAGCAGCAAAACTATAGGGCGCTCAGAAACAAATTTAACAAAAAATATGTAAGAGCTTTATGACACAACTAAAGCTAATTAAAAGCTTTTTATAAAAGAAGCATTCAGTAAAGGTTATGATTCTAGGTGGGGAAAATTCAGTATGACAAAGATGGCCATCCTCCCCAAATTAATCAAATCAGTACAAGTCCATGCCAATCAAATCAATTTAACCTCAAAAATCCCAATAGAAGTTTTTCATGAAATCTAAAACAAAAGTTTATACTAAAATTCTCACGGTAGAACAAAGGCCAAAGAAGAGCCAAGACAATGTGAAAGAGGAACGAATGAGGAATTCACCCCACGAGATATTACACTCTACATAAAGCAGTGGTAAACTAGGACAGCGTGGGATGACAAACGAAGAAGTGAATGGGCCAAAGCAACACAAGAGAGAAGCCAGAACAAGGCACACGGGGTGCAGGGAAACTACACGGGACAGCATTCGGATTTACAAACTAAGAGATGCAGCAACTGCTACTGAAACAGCTGCCCATCTACCCAGACTAAACAAAACTGGGTCCTTACGTCACCTCAAAGACAAAACAATTCCAGTCAGACTTCTTAAACTACATGTAAACGTACAATTTTATAATTTCTAGAAGAAAATATTAGAGAATATCTCTATGACCTCAAGGTAGGAAAAGGCCTCTTAAAGATACCAATACATGCCCCATGAAAAGACTGATACACTCAACAACATTAAAATGTACAACTCTGTCCCAATAAACCATACCATAAACAAAGATAATGGCCAAAGACTGGAAGAAATTATTTACAACACATCTAAACAATAAGAGATGAGTATATTTTAAAAAAACTAGAAAGCTGAGCGAAGGAGCTGAACGGGCCTATCAGGGGAGAAGGAACTAAAATGCCCCATAGTGAATGGGGGCGGGTGCAAATTAAAATGAGATCATCCACACTTACGGATTAGAAAACCTGGCACGCAGACTCACCAAAATACCCGCGCGAGGACTGCACAGCAAGGTCCTCCCTTGCACGCCGTCTCCCAGCTCTGGGAGCCAGGATAACAACAGGACAGAGCACATGATCCCCTACAGGCCACTGGTAACTTCCACACCTGTGGGCATGACCACACGGCAAGGGACAGAGGCACCGGAAACTGTGTGCAGAGGAGGCCAGGAAGTGTTCTGTGAACAAAAGGGTCTATGGGGACCAATCACCAGCACCAAAATCAAACTGTGATCAAAAGTCTTCCAACAAGCAAAAGCCCGGGGCCAGACGGC
The DNA here is from genome assembly GCF_023699985.2 of Odocoileus virginianus. Classification (NCBI taxonomy): domain Eukaryota; kingdom Metazoa; phylum Chordata; class Mammalia; order Artiodactyla; family Cervidae; genus Odocoileus; species Odocoileus virginianus. Next base: position 61,762,077 of record NC_069686.1, on the reverse strand, counting down.
TTCGCAGGTGAATTCTGCCAAACGTTTAGTGAACTAACACCTATACTTCCTTAACTCTTCCAAAAAACTGCAGAGGAAGGAACACTCCCAAAGTCATTCTCCGAGGCCACCATCACCCTGATATCACAGGGTGACAAGGATATCACAAAAAAAAAATTATAGGCCAATATCACTGATGAACACAGATGCAAAATTTCAGAACAAAATACTAGCAAACAGAATCCAACAACAGATTGAAAGGCTCATACACCATGATAAAGTGAGATTTATTCCAGGGATGCAAAGATTCTTCAATAAATGCAAACTAATCAATGTGATACACCATATAAATAAACTGAAAGATAAAACCCATGATAATCTCAATAGATGCAGAAAAAGCTTTTAACAAAATTCAATGGCCATTTATGAAAAAAACTCTCCAGCAAATGGGCAATGAAGGAACCTACTTAACATAACACAGGCCATATATGACAAAGCCACAGCAAACGTTACTCCCAATGGTGAAAAACTGAAAGCATTTCCTCTAAGATCAGGAACAAGAAAAGGGTGCCCACTTTCACCACTATTATTTAATATAGTTTTGGAAGTCCTAGTCACAGCAATCAGAGAAAAAAAGAGAAAAAAATGAATCAAAATTGGAAAAGAAGTAAAACTCTCACTGTGTGCAGAAGACATGAGACCATACATAGAAAACCCAAAAGATGCCACCAGAAAATTACTAAAGCTAATCAGTGAATTTAGTAAACTTGCAGGATACAAAATTAATACACAGAAATCCCTTGCATTCCTATACATTAACAATGAAAAATAAGAAAGAGAAATTAAGGAAACAATCCCATTCACCTTTGCAACAAAAAGAACAATATACCTAGGAATAAACCTACCAAAGGAGACAAAAGACTTGTATACAGAAAACTATAAGACACTGATGAAAGAAATCAAAGATGATGCAAACAGACAGAGAGATACATCATGCTCTTGACCAAAAGAATCAATATTGTGAAAATGACCATACTACCCAAAGCAATCTACAGATTCATTGCAAGTCCTATCAAATTACCAATGGCGTTTTTCACAGAACTAGAACAAAAATTTTCACAATCTCTATGGAAACACAAAAGACCTTGAATAGCCAAAGCAGTCTTGAGAAAGAAGAAGGGAGCTGGAGGAATGAACCCTCCTAACTTCAGACTATACTACAAAGCTACAGTAATCAAGACAGTATGGTCCTGGCACAAAAACAGAAATACAGGTTAATGGAACAAGATAGAAAGCCCAAAGATAAAGCCACACACCTACGGGTACCTTATCTTCGACAAAGGAGGCAAGAATATACAATGGAGAAAAGACAGCCTCTTCAATAAGTGGTGCTGAGAAAACTGGACAGCTACATGCAAAAGAATTAAATTAGAACACCTCCTAACACCATACACAAAAATAAACTCAAAGTGGATTAAAGACCTAAATATAAGGCCAGAAACTATAAAACTCTTGGAGAAAAACATGGGCAAAATACTCTTTGACATAAACCACAGCATTATCCTTTTTGACCTACTTCCTAGAGTAATGGAAATAAATACAAAAATAAACAAGTGGGACCTAATTAAACTTAAAAGATTTTGCACAGCAAAGGAAACTATAAATAAGATGAAAAGACAACCCTCAGAATGGGAGAAAATAGTTGCAAATGAAACAAACTGATAAAGGATTAATCTCCAAAATACACAAGCAGATCACACAGCTCAACACCAGAAAAACAAACAAGAAGTGGGAGGAGACCTAAACAGACATTCCTTCAAAGACACACAGATGGCCAACAGACACATGAGAAGATGCTCAACACCACTTATTATCAGAGAAATGCAAATCAAAACTACAAGGAGATGTCACCTCACACCAGTCAGAACGGCCATCATCAAAAAAACCTACAGACAATAAATACTGGTGAGGGTATGAAGAAAAGGGAACCCTCTTGCAATGCTGGTGGGAATGTAAATTTATACGCTACTATGGAGAACAAGATGAAGATTCCTTTAAAAACTAGGGATAAAACTACTATATGACCCAGCAATCCCACCAGTGAGCATATACTCTGAGAAAACCATAATTGAAAAAGACACACATGTGCCCCAGTGTTCATTGCAACACTGCTTACAATAGCTCAATAGTGAGGACACTGAAACAACGTGGATGTCCACTGGTAGATGAATGGATAAATAAGTTGTGGTACATATACACAATGGAATATTACTCAGCTATAAAAAGAAACAAACTTGAGTCAGTTCTAATGAGGTGGATGAACCAAGAGCCTGACATACCGAGTGAAGCAAGTCAGAAGGAGAAAAACAAACATGGTATATTAAGGCATCTATGTGGAATCTAGAAAGATGGTACTGACGAACCTATTTGCAGGGCAGGAGTGGAGAAGCAGACAGAGAGAACAGGCTCTGGACACAGTGAGGGAAGGAAAGGGTGGGACAAGTTAAGAGAGTAGCATTGAAACATACACATTACCAAGTGTAAGACGGATAGCTAATGGGAAGCTGCCCTATAACACAGGGAGCTCAACACAGTACAGAGACAACCTAGAGGGGTAGGATGGGATGGGGAGTGGGGCGGAAGGTTCAAGACAAAAGGGATATGTGTCCCGACTCATGTTGTATGGCAGAAACCAGGACAGTATTGCAGAGCAATTATCCTCCAATTAAAAGTAAATTATTTTAGAAAAATTAAAAAAAGTTAATGCAAATAAAAACTGTTACCAGAAAAGTAAACGGGTCTGTAGTGACCCAGACCCCATTTCATGGCTCCTGGTTATTTGTGTTAACTATATTTTCTTACTGTCTATACTCCTGATGCTCTGGCATCAGGGGGTCTCACTAACTAGGAAGAGACTGCCCCTTCCAGAACCGGTCAGTTCTTAAAAATAGCACAGGACTGGCAGGGAAGCATGACTTCCATAAGCAAACCAACCAATCCAGAACACTGCAGACCACCTCTTCAATCTGGCTCTTAGACTCCAACAGGCAAAAACTCGTGGCCCCAATCACCCCAGAGTCAGGTACCGCACAGCTAGAGATCGCCCTACACACCAGAGCTCCTGAAAATATTCAAACTAGCCCATCCTGAGCCAGCTGACCCAGATTCACCCACTCCTTCCCACAAACACCACCATCAAGGCTTCTGCCCATGCTCCCCATCCCCGCACTCTCTCCTGACCGACCCTGGCGCTCCCCTGAGTGGCCCTGTATGGTGTGGAGGGCCCTCTCCTCTTCTGGTTTGTGAATAACACTATCCTTTTAGAGACACTCATTTTTCTATCTGGTGGCCAATGACACTACGTTTTAGAACATGAGTGTACATTCTGCAGAGGACCCAGGGCACGATGGTATGGGGGGGGGGGGCACACCCTCAGAGCTGTGTGCTGGCATTCACAGTCACGGTGAATCCAACTGAGAACCAGGCCAGTGCACCGTGGACCTCAGCCAGGCCAGACAGACCCCTTAGTGCTACTTGCTAGTTTTAAGAACTAAGAGGGCTTTGGAAGGCCTAGGAATTGGTTTCCAACTGAATTCTAAACCTTGGTTTGTGGACTCTGCTGAAAGAGCATCTTAAATTCAAATGCTGAATGTCCCTAAATGGCCTGCATATTTCCTAACTGCCAGCTGGGAGGAGGGGGGAGCTGAAGGATCCTGCTAGCCCAGGGGCCTTGGCAGTCCTCGGTGCCCCACTGGAGACCACCAGGATGGAGGGAGGTGACCTCCATGGCATGAAGTGGCTGCTGCATGCCCTCACACCCCCGTCCACAGGGAGCAAATGGCTCCGAGGGGAGAGGCACACAGGAGGGGACCTGCTCATCCAAGGTGGGTGGGAGGAGGCTTCCACTGACCTCATGACAACCCTGACCTCCTGGGTCCTGCAGACTGAGATGGGTCACACAGAGCCACCGTGACTTTTCCCAGGGAATAGCAGACAGGACTGCAAACTCAGACTCCCCATCTCAAGCTTCTCTGGGACCTGGTGCCTGAGCTCACACTGTCCTGTCACCATGGCCTGGAGCAGGGGTGGGAGGCACATCTTTTCCAGCTGTCCCTGTCTTTCCAAAGGGTTAGGACACAGAGCCCCAGCAGCCTCTAACCCTTTGCTGCCCCATGGAAGACCCCTCCCCCCAGGTCAGCAAACACCTGACTCAGCCCAGGTGTCCTCCCAAGGCACAGGCAATGACGTGACCTCTCCCAGGTCACACAGTCAGGGGGACACAGCTGCCCCTCAGAGTAGGAAGCTGTTTACTTTCCAGCTGCCCAAACACACTGCACAGAGTAACAGCCAGGCACGCCCCAGGGGCAGAGGCAGCGGCCAAGGGGCCCGGAGTCTGCTCAGGCCGGGCTGGAGCTGGGAGGTGGATGCATGGTTCCCTTCAAGGACAGACACAAGAAAGCCATCCCCAAACAGCTGCCAGTGGGTGGCAGCTGTCTGCCCCTGAGTGCCCAGCAGAAGGCAAGAGAGGTCTGTGCTCCCAGCTACAGGACGCCGACTCTCCCGGCACACAGGCTGTGTCAGACAAGTGGAGGAGGCGAGACCTGAAGCTCCGGGCTTCTTGTGGGACCGTCGGCCCATCCTGAACCAGGCGGGCCTGGACAGGGGACCCACTCTCGATGACCCCACATCACCAGGCACACTGGTTTCTCACTCGTTCTCACAGCTCAGAACGCACTGCGGAGCCAGTGAGGGCTGTAATCCTCCCCCGGATGCCACGGTGGCTCCTGCACCAGCTCAGACTTTGGGCAATAACAGTCCCAATCTGGGGACTTCCCTGGCAGTCCAGCGGTTAGGACTCTGTGCTTCCACTGGAGGGGGCGCAAGTCTGATCCCTGGTCGGGAAACTAGGATCCTGCAGACTGCATGGAGCAGCCAAAAAGTTAAAAAAAAAAATTCCCAATCTCCCCAATACTGGCAGCTTTTAGTAAGTCCTTACCACAGGCTGGTGCTTTATAAACAAGGCCTCGGGGAATGCCAATAACAGCCCTGGGAGGCAGGAACCACAACTAACCCTCTTCACAGATGAAGACACCGACGCCTGGGAAGGTTAAGGACTTGGTGGATGCCTGAGCAGGATTCAAACCTGTGCTCTGGGCCACCGCCGTGGGTACCACCTCCCTTCCCATCCTTCCAGGTGCCACCATCACATGGGACAACGACACGTACCATCAGGGGCTGTGATAATCACAGACAACACAGCAAGTCTCCAACATACGGACCAGTCCCATTCTGAGAGTGCGTTTGCAAGTCCCATTTGTTCATTAGCCCAACAAAGTTAGCCTCGGTACCCAACTAATGCCATTGGCTATATAGTGCTATATTGCAATAGGTTTATAATACTTTTCACACAAATAATACATAAGAAACAACCACAAAAAAATAAAGAAGATACTTTTAATCTTACAGTACAGTGCTTTGAAACATACAGTAGTGCAGTACAACAGCAGGCATATGGGAGCTGGCATCAAGTGAGCAGGTAAGAAGAGTTACTCACTGGGGAAGGGAGAGAAGTGAGAGCTGCTAGAGCTGAAGAATCAGCCATAGGAGACAGAGGCAAGCTGTAATTTCACTCACGCCTGCCGCTGATAGAACACACGTTTGCAACTTTGAAAGTTCGTATTAGGGGACTTACTGTATACGTGAAACTCTTTGCATGGGTTCCAGCATATTGAAGATGCTCTCTGAATGGAAACTATTATTTTACTCAACACTTCCCTCCAACCAAAAAAAGAATAAAAATACCCTGAGCCAAGCCTTTCCATCCTGGACAGGTGTGAGCCTGTCGGCCGTGATGCACGCAGCCTGTCGCTTGGGAACATTCAGGTGCCGCCCTGGCCTAGGCTGGCCTCCTGGCAGGCCACTGTCCCCACACGCAGTGAGGTCACAGCGCCACGGTCTTTCTCGGAGGAGCGTCGTCAAGTGCCCAAGCAAGACGGCTACCAGGAGCCTGGGCCAAACGGCCTCAAGGAATTTCAAGTCTGCTCGAGAGGCCTAGCGGGGGCAAGGCCAGGCATCAGGTGGGACCCACTGCCACTCAGGATGGACCTCCACGTGCAGAGAGGGGCCGATGCGGTGAGAGAGGAAGAGAAACAGGAGCAACAGAAAAGCAAAGAGCCCGCACAGGAGAAGAGAGAGGCAGGGAGGGAAACCAGGAGACCAGGAGACAGAGAAGGATCGGGGACAGGAATCGAAAGAGAGAAAGAGGGCGGCAGGACAGGCACAGGCAGACAAGCAGACAGAGTGGCAAGCACTGCAACAGTCAGAGAACGGTGGGGACAGGAAAAACGGGGCGAGCCGCCCGAGATACAGGGAGCGTGACGGGGACACACGGGCGGGAGGACGCAGCCCCACAGGCTGGCCCGGCCGGGAAGTTCCTGGAGAGAGAATGCACCTCCCAGCTCCGTGTCCCCTCTGTAGCACACGGACCTGGCCTGGCCTGCAGGAACCTCAGGAGATGAGCCCGCTGTCCCCCTTTCGCCCCGAGCCTGGCCAAGCTCACCAGGTCGAAATGGGCCCCCAAGTCCACGCTGGGCTGCACAGGGCTCCCCAGCACCACGCCACCCTCCCCATGGATGGGGTGGGCCTGGCAGGTGCCCTGTGTCTGCGTGAGTCTTTGCAGCCCAAACTCAACACTCGCAGAGGCTGAGCAACTGCCACCTGGGCGAGCCCGGCCTCCCCTTTATGCATCCCACACCCCGGGACTGGGGGTCTTCCGGGGCCTTGGGCATGGTGTGGGGCAGGGGCCAGGGTGAACCCTCCAAGGGCAGAGGGAGCTAAGACACTAATCAAAACATGGCAACAAGGAGGGACACCAGGTCTTGGGTGGTGGCACCGGAAAGCCCACGCAGCTGCACTCAGAAGCCAGCCGGACACTCGCCCTCCTGGAGACACTCGTCCTTCCAGACAACAGGCACTCACACTGAGGGTGCAGATGGCCTGCGACCTGCCCAGGCTCTGTGTGGTTGATTGCCAAGGCCACTGCCACCACCAGATTCCACCCCCTGGTGACAGCAAACACAGACCTCCAAATCTGCGACAGTTTTCACCCAAAGCACTTCCGCTTGAAAGCTACCGCTTGTAAGCATGTGTGCACAGGGGCAGACACACAGGCACACCCAACTCCCCCAGACATGTGCCCACCACCCGCCGGGCGCCTTCTGTCTGAGCGCCCAGCACAGTGCTGATTCAAAGGCTTCCACTCTCGCCTCTGGGTACCCCAAAGCCCCTGGGAAGGAGGCCCCCAAGCAAAGAGTCCTGGCCAGCATCTCCAGCCCACATGGCCCCCTCCTACAGCCACCCTCCACCCCAGGTGGAGGGTCCCCGGTCCCCAGCCACAGGCGGGGAGGCACCCAGTGAAGCGATAGGACCCTAGGCAACATGCAAATGTGGAGAAAGAGGGTGATGATACTGTCCAACGCAGACAAGACCCGCCTGGAAAACAGTTACTAAGCATCCCATGAGGTCAACACTTTGTGATCCCCATTTACAGACAGGAAAATGAGGCTGCGGGCTAGCTCTGCTTACCAAACGTCACACAGCAGATGGCCTGGGGCTTCAGCCCAAACTGTCCAACTCCTGGGTCTGAGGGCTTAATCGCGGAAGCATCTTTGAGTCAGCTGGCCTCAGAAAGCACAAACTGTGATCAGAAACACATTCAGAGACTCCCACGATGCACCTACGTAGAAAGAGTTTGCTGAGCTACTTCCCTGCTGTCCACATCCAGATGCATATGAAAACCTGTGCGTGAGAGAGAATGTGTGTGTATGCATGCGCGCACGTTGCCTGCCTTCCCTGAGCCCAGTCAGCCTCAGCCTGGAGAGGCTAGGTGACCTCTTAGGGAGGGTGTGACCGTGGACAATGATCTGGGGCAGCTGGAAGTCATGGCCTCAGCAGAGTATCCATTTTAGCAACAAGAGAGTAGATGACGTGGCAAATTACAGCGTCCGACCAAATGCATGCTTCCTTTCATTTTACTCTTCTGTTCAGAGGCGGGCTTTAAACCTCAGCGCCGAGCACATTCACCAAGTGCTTACAGAGCGGATTTGGCGGTAATTAATAGGAATGGAACTCTCTTTTCTTTCCCAAGGCATGCAAGCAGAGGAGAAAGAGGGCAGGGCAGACTCCTCTGGGCTGAGGGCTGGGTGAAAGGTTTAATAGCTTCCCAGACCTGTGCGGGCAGCAAGGGCCAAAAGGAGAGGAAAAGTATAAAACCGTTAATTGCTGCTTCCCAAAATAACCTCCGTCTGCCTGTAATAAGCTTCTGCTGGATTTTAATTCTTTTCACAGAGAAGAAAAAAATATCAGATTTAAATTTCTCAAACCAACTTATTTTCCACCAGCCCTGCCCGTGCTCAGCGTCTGTCTGGGGTTGACAGCTCCAATGGGATGGAAGTCTTGGGGCGAGGAGTTCAGACAGGGGACTGGTCTCCGGGAACAGTGACCTTGGGTCCCAAACAACACTTTCTCAGAAAAGCTGGGGCAGGGTCCAAGCTGGCTCTCCTTGTCTGTAAAACAAGGTGAATAGGTGGGTCAGGGCCCCCAGCTTCGTCCCAGCTTTGAAAGTCCACGGGTCTTTGCGTAGAGAACAGGCTTGGAGTTGCCAGGGAGGAGAGGGGTCGGAGGAGGGAGCAAGTGGGAGGCTGGGACTAGCAGATGCAAACTATTCTGCATAAAGTAGACACACAAACAAGGTCCTACTTTACAGCACAGGGAACTGTACTCAATATCCTGTGATAAACCAGAAGGGAAAAGAATATGAAAAAGAAGATACACACATGTATAACTGCATCACGGGGCTGTACACCAGAAACTAACGCAACACTGCAAATCAGCAATACTTCAATAAAAGGTTTTAAAAGTCCACGGGTTTTTGGATCTGGCTCCCCACCGATTCTTTTTTCTTAATTTAATTTTGAAAATTGTGCTAAAATACATATAACACAAAATGTCTCATTTTAACGATTTTCAGGGGTACAGTTCACTGGCATTAAGTACACTGACTTTGTGCAACCATCACGATCCATTTCTTAGACCTCTTTTCATAGCGTCAAGCTGAAACTCTGTCCCCACGAAACAACAACCCATCGGTCCCCTTCCAGGGGCTGACACCCCTGGCACCCACCCAATGTGACTCTTCTGGGGACCTCATAGAAGTAGAATCACAGAGTATTTGTCCCCTTGGTGACTGGCTGATTTCACTCAGCATAATATCCTCAAGGCTCATTCATGATACAGGCTGTGTCAAATTTTCCTTCCTTTTTCAGCTGAATAGTATTCAATTGTATGTTACAAAACACACCATAAGGGTCCATTCATCTGTCTATGGACACCTGGGTTGCTTCCACCTTTTGGATATTGTGGTTAATGCTGCTACAGATATGGATGTACATAGCTTGCACTTCTTTGGGGTTTGAGAAACCCAAAGAAACTCCTCCTCCGACCCAGGAGCAGGACTGCCAAATCATATCATTCTATGTTTAATTTTTTGAGGAACTGTCAGATTGTTTTCCATAGCATCTGCACCATTTTACATTTCCAATGGCAATACACTAAGGTTCCAGTTTCTCCATATCCTTGCCAACACTTGCAATATTTTTCCGGGCTTTGATAGTGGCCATCCCAGTGAGTGTGAATCTCGCTGATTCTCCATCACCCACTCCAACACAGAAGCCCCGGCTTAGGTGGCCTGGGTTCACCACCCAGAAGTATCAGCAGAAATGTATGTGGGGGTCATCCCACCAGCCTGAAAGAGGACAGTGATGGAGCCAGAAAAACTTAGCCAAACTTTGCATTTCTGGGCTGGCTCTGGATGAATCCCTGAAACACTCATGTGATCACTGATTCACTCGAAAAAGGTCAACAAACATGTAGCGTTTGTCCACTCATCTTCCACTCAACCTGGAAGCCGCAGTGTAGGGAGACACAGCGCCAAGGATGCTCATGGAGAAATTCACGCCGGCATCCCAGGGGCGGGGAGCGGAGGGGGCCAGTGCTGATCTGAGACGGGCTCTGAAGGTATCCCTGGGGACGACACACACCCACAGAGAGAATTAACTGCCCAATTCTCAAATCGTGCCCTGGGCACGACCTGGAGAAGCCACAGGCTTTGGAACCTGATAGCTTAAGTCCAAATCCACCCCTCCCACATGTGTGATCCACCCACTCTCTCTGGGTCTCAGGTCCCTCACGTGGAAAACAGGAGTAGAGGGGATTCTCAGCTTTTGTAGGGATTTGAGGCTAGAGCCGGGACACAAGACAAAAATCTCCATCAGCCCAAATCACCTTCAAGAAGACTCCACGTGGGTAGACCTGCCCTCTCAGCAGTCCGGTTCAGGGGGCTCTTCTGTATGGAGACATGTTGCCCCCAGTCAAGCAGCCCCCACGGGAGCTGACTGCAGTCAGAGGCCTGGGCTTGAAACCTCCGAGGGCAGAGACAGCAGAGGTACAAGCTCCAGAAGTTCATGAATCGGGAGACGGGCATGAATATGGATGGAATCTGATGCAGACCATACTTCCTGCATCCCTAGCCAGCTCAGCCCCGGCTGGCTATAAGCACCTCAGCTGTCTCTGGACTGAGCCTGCCACGGCCCAAGGCCCTGCTCTGTCATAACAAAAATCCGCCTCCCCTAGTGCCCAGCCACGAGTTCTCAACCCCCGCATCCTGCCCCTTGTCAGGACACTGCTGGGCCACAGCCGGAGCTCAAAGCTCCGAGCTGTCGAGGCTCGTGTGGGGACAGCTGGGAACCAGAGCAGACACAAGAAGGAAGCATCCCTGTGATCCTCTGCCTGGTTATCCAAACATCTTCCAGCCGGCCGGGGAGAGGCCCTGCAGACAGAACACACCCCAGCTCTGCCTGGCTGAGCACAAGCTGATGGGGGAGAAGTGTCATCAACGGGGCTCTGAGGGAGAGGGAAGCACCAGGGAGGGGCAATCAGGGAAGGCTTCCTGGAGGAGGCAGGCCAAGGATAGGACGGGTGCATCAGGACACTACTACAGGTAAACGACTGCAGAGGAGGACAGGGCCAGGTTGGGGGCTTTGTTCCGTGGGCCTGCATTTCTAAAACCTGAGGGATGAGCAGCCTTCTTCAAAAGCAGTAACTTCTGGGACCTCCCTGGCCATTCATTGGCTAAGATTCTGTGCTTCTACTGCAGGGGCCACAGGTTCAATCCCCGGTCGGGAAACTAAGGTCTCACATATTGTGCAGCATGGCCAAAAAGATTTCTTTTAAATAAGTAGTGAAGTCCTTCCAACCCTAAGTAGTGTCTTTAAATTCTCCCCAACATTCCTGATGACACTTGTGTGGGGGCCAGAGGCCCATGGGCTCCACGTGAGAGGTGCTGGGGGGACATCCCTCTCTGCTGTTACTGACAAGGCAGCTCAGGTCCTGACGTCTCCCTGTGGCGTGGACATCATGCTGTGCAGATATCTTGGCTCACAGCCCAGCCAAACCCCCAGGTGAGCTGAGACCCTCAAAGACCCCCTAGAACACCTCTTCAGGGCTGATTGGAGAGGGGCTGGTGTAGACCCCAGAAGGCAGGAAAGCACTGTCAGCCAGAGAGAGTGAGGGGCACCATTGAGTATTTGGAGTTCCCCGCCTCTGAGGCCCAGTCCTCACGGGGTGAGAGCCAGGTCTGAGGACCAGCAGCCTCCTGGGAGAGCAGACAGTCCCTGCTGTAAGACAGAACGGCACACCCTGGGGGGAGGGCACCCCGGGGGCACCACCCTAAAACAAGACCACCTTCTCGGTGAGAGCTAATAACCATCAAGACAGACACTTACCCACCGCCCCCACCCCTGCCTCTGGCTCCGGGAAAAGATGGATTATTTTTTGTTCCTTGTTCCTCCCACCTCTCCCACAGGACAGCCTGACAGTGAATTGAGGTCAGGTGAGCTATGTGGGTGCCTAACTCCTCCCACCAGCTGTGTGACGGGTCACAGGTAACTTAACTTCTCTGAACATAAGATCCTCAGCTTTTTGGCTATGGCTATGACCTCCCACTGCTACACAAACAAAAAAACTCATCCCAATGTAAATCACCCAAGAAAAGAACTTTTAGATTTCTATAACCAATAAATCAGAAAAGTCTGTTTTTTCCTTATTATATAGAGTTAATTCACTATGGAATTCTGTTAATTAACAAACTGCCTTTGTGCAAAGAAAATATGGATATTTTGCTCTGTGGGTAGTTTTGGTGGAAAAGGGTGATTTATCCAGTGAGAGGGAAGGTTAAGGGTTACCATGCATGTAAATCCTTCCCTTTGGGCAAAGACGGTGGGTCTTGCAAGGGAGACAGAGACAAGAAAGCCCCTCATTTCTCCTGCAGCTTTGGCACTGTCCCCTCCACCCCCACAGGGCTCAGCTGCCACAAACTCCATCAGCTCCTGCCCGGGGGAGAGTGTGAATGACCCTACAGGATCCCCCGGGCCTTGCCCCGAGGCCCACTTGTCCTCTTCAGAACCTGCAGTTTGTGGGGGAGGGTTTGTGCTAAAAGAATGGGGCAAGGCGCCTTCTGAACCCTGACTGCCGAGGCCATGTGTTCCACAGACAGCCCCAGGCCACCTACCTCCCCAGGCCCCGCGGCAAAACTGTGAGATCACACAATGTCCTCTCCCACGGGCCAGCTCAAGAAGAACGCGCTCTGCTGTTAAAGGAAACTTCAGCGTCTGCTGGACAAGAAGCGCCCCTCACCGACTCTTCCACGCCTACCCAGCAACTGGAACCTGCTCCCAGAAACGGAGGCCAGCTTACCGACAGGCGGGTTCTCTCCTCTCAGCCCTCTGGTCCCCTTCCCCCAACCCAGGATGGCTGAATTATTAGATTTGGGATTGCTGTAAATTATCTTGTAATTATACCGCGCCAGGGGCAGCTTCCCATGGCAGAAATTAAAAAGCAATTCAGGTAAATGATCTTTAGCTACAGCAGCACGTCCCTGTAGAACTCATTAAGTCCAGGGACCAAACGGCATACCAAAACAGGCTGTGCCCCGCTGCATGTCAAACGCTACCTCATTCTGGCAACGCGGGACACGAGCAGGGGCGAGCAGGATGCCTGCCCACCCTTCACCTGCCTCTCACTGCAAACGCTGTGCTCACCTGTCCAGGAGTCCCCTCCCAACACCCTGTCGGGCTGTCCGTCCAAGACCACTCTGTGGAGATGCCCTCTGGGCAAGAGGGGGCATTTGGGGGTACCCTGGCTCTTCTGCAGAAGAGGGTTTGACATGCACTAAAAAAAAAATCAGGTGGGAAATTAGTCATTTGGGTTGCATTCGACATTTCCTCTGAAGCTTTAAATTCCAAAAGTCCAAGGACTTGTTTTCAAAATTTCCTTCATTGACCCTAACACTGAAAAGAGAAATGATTACACAGAAAGAAAGAACTGGGAAAAAAAATATGCTAACACATGAATGATGGGAGGCAGAACGAGGGAAGTGTGACCATGTTCATTGTGCTTTTCTGCATTAATCAGTGTTTCAGATTGCTTTAATAATCAGAAAACCATGTAACTATGTGATTTGCAGAAGTGCCCTGTTTGCTGCCTTATGACTGTCACTCACTAAAGGGTGGAGCGGGCACCATCTCTCTCGGTTAATTGTGGCAAGTGCGCATAAAGAGTTCCCGTGAGGGGGGAAAGGCCCAGAAGTTGGGGGGAGCTTGCTAACACGCTTCCAAAGCCATTCTGTCCAACACCCCGAGCCACAGGCCACGCCTACCCCTGGTGCCACCCAGAGTGCTTACTGAGTCCTTACTGAGCGCAGGGTTAGCACTGCACCCACAGCATGATGGGTGAGGGACCAGGATCACTGCCCAGAGTGCTTACTGAGTGCTTAGCAGGGTTAGCACTGTGCCACAGCATGATGGGTGAGGGACCAGGATCACTGCCCAGAGTGCTTACTGAGTGCTTACTGAGTGCAGGGTTAGCACTGTGCCCACAGCATGATGGGTGAGGGACCAGGATCGCTGCCCAGAGTGCTTACTGAGTGCTTACTGAGTGCAGGGTTAGCACTGTGCCCACAGCATGATGGGTGAGGGACCAGGATCGCTGCCCAGAGTGCTTACTGAGTGCTTACTGAGTGCAGGGTTAGCACTGTGCCCACAGCATGATGGATGAGAGGTCAGGATCGCTGCCCAGAGTGCTTACTGAGTGCTTACTGAGTGCAGGGTTAGCACTGTGCCCACAGCATGATGGATGAGAGATCAGGATCGCTGCCCAGAGTGCTTACTGAGTGCTTACTGAGTGCAGGGTTAGCACTGTGCCGCAGCATGATGGATGAGAGATCAGGATCGCTGCCCAGAGTGCTTACTGAGTGCTTACTGAGTGCAGGGTTAGCACTGTGCCCACAGCATGATGGATGAGAGATCAGGATCGCTGCCCAGAGTGCTTACTGAGTGCTTACTGAGTGCAGGGTTAGCACTGTGCCGCAGCATGATGGATGAGAGATCAGGATCGCTGCCCAGAGTGCTTACTGAGTGCTTACTGAGTGCAGGGTTAGCACTGTGCCCACAGCACGATGGGTGAGAGACCAAGATCGCTGCCCAGAGTGCTTACTGAGTGCAGGGTTAGCCCTGCACCCACAGCATGATGGGCGAGGGACCAGGATCGCTGCCCTGAGTGCAGGGTTAGCACTGCACCCACAGCACGATGGGTGAGGGACCAGGACACCCTCTCTGGAAGGCTGTTCTCACCCATACACTTCTGTGAGCACATCACCTACCAGGCACTGTTCCACGGGCATTCCTGATACCCATCTACAATACTCCAGGCCCCCAGCAGGTGGGTTCTACAGATGGACACCGAGGCCCAGAGAGTGCTCCAGGTCCCATCAAGCTGGTCAGTAGCAGAGTAAAAACTTGAACTAGAGATTTCCCTGGTGAGCCAGTGGTTAAGACTCCGTGCTTCCACTGAAGGGGGCATGGGTTCAATCCCTGGTCAGGGAACTAGATCCCACATGCCCTGTGGTGTGGTCCAAAAAAACAAAACCTTGAACTAGGCTGGGTCTTACCCACAGCAGCCTCCTCTCCAAGTCAGAGGCGTGGACACAGCAAACATTGACGGACCAGCAACTCGCTTCCCCAAGGCCACTCTCTGCTCTGCCTCGTGGAGTCAAAGGCCCCAAACTCCCACTGAGTCCTATCGATGGGGGCCAGCCCAGGGGAGGCTCAATGTGACCTTGTCCCCCTGCTGTCCAGTGCCGAGGAGCCTAAAACGGGAGTTCACCTGCCTCTGGGGGTCTTAGCACAGACTCGAGGAGTCTCCTAACAGGCTGGTTGGGGTAACACGGACAAAAACAGATGCAAGAGAGCCTCCCAACTGCTTAACAAAGGAGGAAGAGTGAAGGAAGGGGGCGTGGGCCAGGTTACCCCCTCCCAAGAGTGTGTGTGTGCCCTCCCCGCTCACCCCCCATGCTCATCCAGGTGCCCACGTGGATCCCGCCACACACGCCTGTGAGTCTAGGTCTGGGGTCGGACTCAAGTTTACCAGCCCCTCCGATGGTCTGACAGCCGAGGCCGGCACAAGACTAAAACCCTCCTCAAGGCGGAGACTGCCTTCTCCGGGATCTGGTATTTCTTCCATGGTGGAAGTTCACTCGTTATGCGGCTCAGCTAAGCCACAGGCCCATCCCTAATTTGGACATTTTTCTCCCAACCGCCAATCAACGTAGGAAAACACATCACATACCAGGAGGAGGAAAGTCGACCCAGGAAGCCCAGGAGCTGGCGAAGCACCGGGCGCGTCTGCCCCCTGCGTCCCCGTGAGCCTCCCTGGCCCAGACGGCCCTGGGGAGCACCGTCCCCGTCACATCCTGGGGCCCATCTGGCTGGGCCGGTGCTCTGGGTCCCACGCACACTTTGCCCATCTCCCTGGGGGAGGGGGGGTCCTGGGTCTTGGGGAGGCATCTGAAACCACAGGCAGGCCACACACTAGTCTCTGAGTCGGCGCACAGCAGCCCTTCGGAAGGCCTCCCGGTCACAGACCGACCAACACAACAGACACTCCTGCCAACTCAGCGATTGCTCCTCTGGCCGCTCAGGACCGCAGGCCCGAGTAGGACAGAGCAGCTCCTCCTCTGGAGCCACAGAGTCACAGGGTGGCCCATCCCCCTTACTTCTCGCCACTGCTCAAAAGATACAGCCCCTCACCAAGGGGGAACCAGTCCCCTCCCGCCAGAAGGAGAAGCCCTCTCCTCCGGCACCCACGCGCCCTCCTTCTCCACTGAAGTTCTGGTCACAGCAAAGCAAACACTCAGGCCTCCCGGATCCACACGCTGGCTGTCCCCGCAGACATTTGGAGGCCCGCGCGTCCACAGCCAGCCTACCCACGGGGTCCCGGCTGGAGTCCACCCCAACGAGAGCCTCAGAGAGGCTCTGCGCTCCCCAGTGTCGTCCTCAGGCGTTATCAAGGGAGAGGGGGACTGATGGTCTCCAGCTGGCTCAGCAGTTTAACTCACTCAGGCTTCCAGGGCATCCCACTGGGACGAAAGCTCAGTCCCCCCAACAGGAACCCAGAGCTCAGGCACAGTGACTTCAGCAAACATGAGGGCAACAGCTGAGAGTTCACATTAGATGCGAAAGCAGGGTCTGGGTGAGAGAGGGAAGGAACACTATTCCTAAAACCCACCCTCATTCAAGTGGACCGATTCTCAGGGAATCAGAGGGAACACAGATGAAGCTGAGAAAACCAGACAGAAGGCAAAAGGGACTGTTGGAATCTTTCTTTTGCTTTTGCTTTGGTCAACAACAGTCTGTCCAGGGTACGATGCTCCAGGGGAAGTAGCTTAAGAAGGTGCCCACAGCAAAAGGATCAATGGCCTTCGGGCTCACACTATCAGCGGTCGCCCTAGCCTCTGCCCGTGCTCGTGTTCTTTTTCTAGAAAAGCCCCACTTTTCTGCCTAGTGAGCTCCTATTCATCCCTCAAGACGCAGCTCAGGCACGCCTCCTCCAGGAAGTCTTCCCGGCCTCTTTTCCCCAAAGGCAGGAACAAGCATCTAAAGCTGACATCTCTTTAAGTCCTGACCATGCTGAGACGCCAAATCTTGTGCTTGTGAGTCCCTCCTCCTGGCTGGTGAGCTCCTAGGAGGCTTGGATGGTGGGTTATTTGTAAAGTGACTGGTGAATACCTGCAACTAGACAAAGAAACTGCTTGTCACAAAGCCCCTCAGATTTGCTACTCTCGAGGAGGACATTCATGGAGAATTCTCCATGCCTACCCTTGGGCTGCAGCTGCTGGCAGAAGAATGGCAAAATGAGGCAAAATAAAGGGAGTGGAAAGAAAACGCGAAAGAGTTCCCAAACACTAGCATCCTATTAATATCACACTGAAGTATCTGCTATCGGCACTTGTAACGTGCACAACAAACCTCACCCATCTGGAGATTACCCACCCCTAACGGCAATTTTCTACCAGCTGAAACCAGGAACTCAGAAAGAGACAAGATACTCCTATGGGCTCCCAGACCTATGCACCAGAGTCTTTCTACCAAACAGTTTGTAATTCATCCATAGAAGAGGCCCTTACACCCTTACTCATTGCCCTTGGACTCTCTGTCTAGAAACAATTCTAGCAGATTTATATCTATTAACGTGGGTATAAGTTAAAGGGGGCAGGGGGTTGTGACTAGTCCAGATAAGCAGGTTTATGAGCAGAAGACAGGAGGAGGGAAGCAGCAGCAGGAAGAAAGAAGGCATGCTCTTAGGGCTCAGACAGACTCAAGTTCAAGTCCTGGCTGAACCACTTAATAACTGGGTGAGCTTGGCAACAGGCTAACCAGTAGGCCTCCTGTAAACATGCAAATGCTTTTTGAATTAAACGGAACTGACTAACTGAATGTGGTCCTGAAGGAACCTTGGGACCCGGGGCGGAGTGGGGGGAAGGGTCCAGTGCAGAGACTTGCTGTGAGCTCGAAGTCAGGAGGCTCAGAAGTCCTTTGTGAAGGGGTTGGGGAAGCAGGGAGAGATGAGCCCAGCATCTTGATGGACCCTGCTGGTCTTGCAGTAAGCGATACCCTGGCTCCCTACCAGAGAGCCCAGCCCCCATAAGAACCTCCCCAACGTCAGGGTCCAGTCTGGCTCCTGGCTTCGTGCTAAATGCCAGCAACATGCAGTGTCAGCTGAAGACCCAGCCAGTTGAAAAGCTCAGCCCACACTCTTGTCTCTGCTTTGGGCCCTAGCCACCTCCACTCTGCCTCTCAGAGGCTGTTGAGGGATACAGAGCTATTTTCTTCTTAGAGATGTCTTCTGGGATGGAAAAAAAAATCCTAAATGCAGGTGGCAGACCTGTTGTCAGACTCAGGACAGGTGCCGCCACCTCCACCACCCACTCCCAGGCATGCCTGGCACCCACTCCCAGGCATCCCAGGCATGCCTGGGTGCCATCCTGAGGCACCGCCGCCTC
The DNA here is from genome assembly GCF_023699985.2 of Odocoileus virginianus. Classification (NCBI taxonomy): domain Eukaryota; kingdom Metazoa; phylum Chordata; class Mammalia; order Artiodactyla; family Cervidae; genus Odocoileus; species Odocoileus virginianus. The sequence continues at coordinate 61,743,647 of NC_069686.1, read as the reverse complement.
TGGGGAGGACACTGGCACTCCCGGAGTCCTCTGGCCCTTCTACCCCCTCTCTGCCAGGAGCTGGTCCTCAGGCTCAGGCAGCTCTGACCTCTGCCGAGTGTGGGCACAGGGCCACACGTTTCCGTGAACCGAGAACATGATGCCCGCAGAGCGCAGAGCAGGGCAGGGACCCCATCAAATTCCAGCCTTCTCCTCGCTTGTGGAGACCTGGCGGGAGAGTCTGGGGATCCCTCTGGGCCTCGTGTGGGACAGCGGGCATCAAGACTTTAGAAAGGTCTATCCTCAGCAGGGGCCGGGGCACCCGGCATCCTGTACCATCCTCAGGCACAGGTCTCTTAAGTCTCCATCATACATGTCTAAGTGAGGGGTTGATGATGCAGGACCCCCCGAGCAGGCCGATGGTCTGAGTGTGGGAGGAGGAGGAGTGGAGGGACCAAGGCGCCGTCTGGGTGGGGGGACGGGGCAGGGAGGGTCCTGACAGATCTGTGGTCAGCTGGAGAATGCAGATGCTCAGAAAAGAGCAGGGAGAAGTGCAGCCCCAGGGCGGGTAGCGCCGAGGGACACAGGAAGGGCGCAGCGGGAACTCCCACGGCAGGATCCCTAAGCTGACACTTCACTTCCAAGATCTCCCTCTCCGGCGTGACTCCAGCTCAGGGTTGGCCACGGCGAACTGTGGGTGAGGTTAGGAGGAAGGATGCTACAGCGCTGGGTCCTCTTTGAGGGCAGGGCAAGTCACGGCACTTTCACAGTCATACCAAGAAACGATGTGTCTTTCTCATCTCTGCGTTTGGACAGCCTCACAAATCCATGAGCCAGTATTTCCACACGACGGTGCCTGGGTTAAAAAACACCCCTTCCAAGCGCAAGGCGGACCAATGGAATTTAACAAACAATACAGAAAGGGCTTTGAGATGAGTTGCTTCTGAAAGTAACGTTTCAGAAACAACTACATGTCAAGTTTTGGCGTAATATCAGAGAAGGACAATTCGTTTAAAAGACTTTAAACATATCCCTCCACTTTTTAACTCCACCTTATATGAGGGAGGATTTCCTCCATTGTATTTCAACCAAAACATCATATTACAATGGATGAAATACAGAAGCAGATACATGAATCCAGGTGTTTCTCATTCAACCTGACATGAAAGAGATTTACAAAAAATCATCCCATTAATTTTTTTTAATTTTAGAAAACAGTTACTTTTCATAAAAATGGAAACACCATTGTTATTTTCCAATGAATTAAAAATTAAAATACATAAATCTTTCTCACAAGACATTTTCTTATAAGGTAAATGTCAAGAGGTGTGAACCCCACTAACATAAGTTTTTTAAGGTCCTCAGTCATTTTTAAGGTACCAAAAAATCTGGGGACCCATGATGAAGGACAGCAGGCAGCCTGATCCTTGGCTCACCCTGGCAAAAGGGGAAGAGCTGGCTGGCCCAGCTCCCCGGCCAGATGTGAAAACAGCTGCAAGGGGCGGGCTGCCCCTGCATTTGTCTGGCCTGAGGTTGGGAGCTCGCCAAGGGTGACATGAGATCTGCGTCCACGTTCTCCCCATCACACCCGGCTTCTACTCCCACCGCGGACCCCACTGACCTACAGCCAACCCAAGATGTAGAGGCCACAACCTTTCAGAAACTCTGTGGCTCCGGCAGCTCAGTGTGAACTGGGCCCATCACAGCTCTGGTCCTATGTCACTTCCAGCGGCTCTGCTCCCCTGATTCACCTGCAGCTGGTGGGAGAGTGGGTGTCGAGGGGACCACGAGACATGTGCAAAGGAGAAGCAGGATGCTCTGGCAGATGCGCCGAGGAAGGCACCTGGGGAAAGGGAGAGCCACGCCGAGGGGCAGAGGCTGGCACGTGCAAGGGGCTGCAGGAGGCTGCAGAGGGGAGTAGGGGCCACGCGCGCCCACAGAGCTTGCACTTGACCTGTGGCCCCTGCGCTGATGTGAGTGGGGCAGGGGCACTGTCTGGAAGGCAGCGGTCAGGGCTGACTCACTCCCCCCGATCTCTAGATGCGGTGATTTGCGGCTCTAGTTTCTGATGGGCTGCAGTTCCATAAAGGCAGAAGAGCCCTGTGGCTGAGCTGCCTTCTCTCCCACTTACTGGGGGGAAACGTTTCCTGATGAAGACATACTGTCTGCAGAGACCCTCCACACCCCAAAGCTAAGGGTTTAAGAGGCCTTATAACTGCCGTTACTTATCTTCACGGTGGGCAGTGGGAGTCTGCTCAGTGGTGGCAGTTTTCATCTCACTGTATATATTTTTAGTGACTGGTTGTAAACCAGGCTCATCCCTGGGGCTTGGGGTCTGAGGTCTCCGCCACGCCAGGCCAGGCTGCAAGGACCATGCCCCATGCTTGCACGTCCAGCATTGAGGGTCCTCAGGAAGGCAGGACACAGGGCCTCTGTCTCAAGGGTGCACCAAGGAGACTCTTGGGGCCCTCAGGCCTGCATCCAGCCCCTTCGCCAAGCAACAGCCTCTTTCCTGTCCTCCTGGGCTTGTCCCCGTCGGACCCTGTTCTCTCAACACAGCATCTGATACACTCAGCCCATGAGGCACAGATGTCTGATAACAGTCCTGCTGCTGTCTTTTCCCTGGGGAATCTTGATGGTTCCACACTCATCCATTTTTAAGCCATCAGAACTCATCTCTAGTGATGAAATTACAGAGAAGGACATGGAAGAGGACTCCTAAACCCCCAGAAATCATGACCTCTAAGCTCCCACCACTTCTGTCTCTGTGTGACAGATCCTCGGTGATTCCCCACTCACGTTCCCTTGTTCCCACCACTGTGAAGCATCCACACACAGCTTCCAATCGCTAGCACCTGGGGTTAATTGTCTGCAGGTTTCTGCCTGCAAATCCCACTCTGTCCCCCTGCACTGGAGGTCGAAGAGACAGGAGCTCAGCTCCCTTTTCCTTGGGTGGGACAGATCACGAAGGGTCCTGGAGCTTTCCCAAAGGATGAAACGCCGTTAGTTACTGGTGGCTGTGGCTGGCTGAGTTCCCCTGTACCTGTCCAGTCTCCTGTCCCCAACCCCCTTCTTACCTCCTGCTAAACCCTATGCACCAGCGCGCCATCTCAGAGCTTCTGAGGATGATAACTTTGTATACAGGTGACCTCATACCAGGGGCACAGCCTAAGATGTCCCCTGGACGGACTGGGGAGGCCGGGGTAATCTTCCCCTCACGATGCGGCCGTCCAAGGGGCTGGTACAGCCTGGGGATGCAGTGGGCGGGAGCCCGCACTAAGAAAGGCAGGAAGAGACCAGGGGTGGGGACTGGGGATGGGAGGGGCAACTGAGGACGGAGAGCCTGGAGCAGCTGAGGATGAAGGGCCTGATGCAGCTGTACACGTAAGGCCACCAGCAAGAGGCTGGTCCAGCAGACATGCATGCTGACCTCCCTGCCCCAGGCAGCCGCCCAGTTGTTAAGGTCTTGCACAAGCAGAACCCAGAGTCTCAAGTCTGACCCTGGGCTTGGTTCTCTCCCTCTCAAGACAGAAGCCAGCTGGGGGGGTCAGACTGCTCCCAGGGTGCAGCTGGGATGTTTCTGGGACTGAACAGCTCAAGGCCGTGGCCCCACATCGTATCTTCCCTGCCTCCACTCCTCCGGGAAGAGCTTTCAAAGGCCACTCTTGTCCTGCCCCCAGCTCCAGAGCAATGCCCAGAATCACAGCACAGAGAAACACTGGCTCCATTTTCTGTTATTTATTAATTTTTTTAAGATCCCAGGAGCTCCTGACTCCTGAACATGCACAAAAACCATCTCTGACCACCCACAGCCCCGCCAGAACCCTTGGTCAGGGCTGCTCCAGGCACTACCGGGAGGGCTCTAGCCCCTTCCATCTGGCACGCTGAGAATCTTTGGAACCTCTCACAGATGTCACCCAGTGGCATCTCTGCAGGGAAGGAACAGGCAACCCACTCTGGGCGCGATGACATCAGAAACACAGGGCGGGGCCTGTGGTCCCCAACGCTGGCACTGTGGTTGGCCTTCCGGAGCTCCCAGGGGGAAGGCTCCGGTCTTGACCACAGGCCAGTTCCCGTGAGAAAGATCAGGACTCGAGGAGCCACCCTCGCCCGACCTAGCCCACCCTTCCTAGTAGCCTGGAAACAGGGCATCTGGCTCCCTGGCATCCCCCTTCAGCTCTTGCTCCCGGCACAGGGCTGATCGGATGGGGGGTGGCAGTCACTGCCCCCAGCGCGGGCACAGCCAGAGCCTGCTCCTCTGCCCCTTCTCCTCTCCTGGCAGAGGAAGCGACTTCCACCCTGACTCAGCAGCACAGTGGCCTTAACCATCCTGGGAAACACCGCCTCCCCCCGCCTCCCCCCACCAGGGTCCCCGTTTCCTGTTCTCGGCGGTGTGGCCATTCACGGGAGGACTTGCCGGTCTCCCCAACTGGACTGTCCGCTCCAGGAAAAGCAAACTTTGCCTGAGTGTCCCTGCTGTGACCCAGTGACCACAACAAGCCTGGGACACACTGGACCCTCAATAAACATGTGTGGAAAGACAGGAAGGAGGCGGGGGGGCAGGGGAGGCGGCACCGGGAGAAGGAAGAGTGATCTGAAAAGCAGAGAAATCTGGCCAGAATCACCAGTATCTCCTTTATAGGGGCTTCAAGTCACAGTCAATCCAGCAAAAGAGTGAGTTAATTTGATACAGCCCTCCCCTGCTCAAGGACTTTCAATGGCTCCCTACTACTCAAAGGCCGAATTCCTGTGTGGTGCGTCCAAGCCTCCCCACACCTTACAAAGCTCTCTTGACAACTGCATCTCTCCTTCCACCCTCTTCGTGTGAATCCCCCAGGCAAAGTAAGCCCTCTCGTCCATGTCCTCTAAGTAAGCCATCTCATTCCTGCAGCGAGGCCACCACTCATGTCCCCTTCTCAGCGCCCCCGCCACACCTTCTTGGAGGAGCCGCCTGGGTGATGCCACCCCACCCCAGAACGTTCTGGCATTTCTTCTCTAAGACTCTCACCTGGTAACAATCAGGTGCACTTTATGTTCCCTCACGGGAGGCTTGAAAGGACAACGAGGGACTGGGGACAGGCCTGGTCACCCCAGGAGCAGCCTAAGAGGAGGGGACTTGCTGATCTGAAGAGCCAGAGCTCTGACTGCACCACGCACCCGGGTACCCTGCCCACCAAGAGGCAGAGAGAGACAGGGGCAGCGTCTCAGTGTCGCCACCGGGGCCCCGGGCGCAGCGGTTCCGGTTTCCTGGGTTTGAAGGGTCTGAGTGGGCTTCTATCACACGCCACCAAGCATCCTGACTCAGTCTCCACCGGAGAAGACCCATCCTTTCAGGACAAGATGCTGCCGTCTTCCTATCTTCCAACATCACACATGACCCTCTTGGGGTTCAGAATTAAGTCCAGCTGCCTGCCCATCCGTGGTCCCTGGCTAAGAGCTGGCCTGAGGGACAGGCAGGGGACTGGGGAGGCGGGCAGCAGGGCCCCTGAGCCGTCCACTGGGGCTCCCTGAGGACAGACTGAGACCACGGGGTGGAGAGAGAACAGCGGAGGGAAGGGGCCACTCTGGGAACGCGAGGCCAGGCCAGGGAGGCAGGAGGGTGCGCCAGACCCCGCAACCTGCATCAGGCCGACCTGCCACCTCCGCCACATCCCAGCAACTGCAATCCCGCCAGTGCTTGCCTTCCATGAATGCTGCTCTGAAGAAAGCCTGGGACCCCATGCAGTAAGCATCTAACGCCCAGCCCTCCTTCAAGCCCGGTCCTGGGGCAAGGGCAGCATCCTGGCCTGAGGGACCCAGGTTAGCTCCTTACCGGGGTCCAGCCGTGCTCACTGTGTGGCCTTGGGCAGACTGCCCTCCGCTCTGGGCCTCAGTGGACCAGATGGCCCCAAACCCCTCCCACGCAGAAGCTCAGGAGAGGCTGGCCCTTCCCAGCCAAGCATCTGATTTCCAGCAGGACAGGGACCCCTCTCTCCCGGGCCCGGCGCCTCTCCCACCTGGAGCAGGAGGAGGGGCAGCCGGGTCACCCTGGCCTGCTGGCAGGCAGTCTCTCCCAGCCCCTCCGGGCCCCCACCCCTGCAGCTGCAGAGCCCATAGCCCTGCCACGATCAATTATTCGGCATCCAAGGGAGGACATAATGTGGTGATAAAGGACCAGAAGTGAACTGCGGGCTGGTGCTCCTTCCGAAGTGATTTACTCGGCTCCCCTCCACTCTCACACCCTTAATGTAATTATTTACTTTGTCATTAAACACCGTCCTTCCACTCCAGTGGTTTTTAGAGCTTCTGGAGCCTACAGACTTGGTGAGGGAGGCTACTCATTGGCCAGAGGCAGCAGAGTCCTCCCTGGGGGGCAATGGTGCTCACGCAGCCCCGGAACTCAGGCCGGGGTTTTAGGGCCATGACAAAGCCACTCTGAGACACCCCCAGGCACCTCCCTCACCCTCTCTTACCTCCTTCCTCACCTCCTCCCTCTCTCCCTTCCTTCTCTCTTAAAACTGAGATAGAATTCACATACCATAAAATTCACCCTTTTATGGCGTACAATTCAGTGGTTTTTAGTACAGTCACCATGTTGAACAGTCATCACCTCTATCTAATTCCAGAACATCTCATCACCCCAAAAAGGAACTCCATATGCATCAGCAGCCACCCTGATTTCCTTCTCCCCTCTGCCCCTGTCCACCTTTCATCTATTTCCCATGCCTGTGGATTTGCTCATTTGGAACAGTTAATGTAAGGGGAACTACACAGTATCTGGCCTTCTGGGTCTGGCTTCTTTCATTGAGCATAATGTCAGCAAGGTTCATACCTTGCTATGGTATGAACACCTTCAACTTCAAGCTGTTGAAGTATGTATCAGTATTTCATTCCTTATTTTGCCAAATAATATTCCATCATGTGGATAGACAACATTTTATCCTGGGTGGTGTCAGTAGTAAAAGAACCTGCCTGCCAATGCAGGAGACACAGGAGATGCAGGTTTGATCCAGTGGTCGGGAAGATCCCCTGGAGTAGGGAATGGTAACCCCCTACAGTATTCTTGCCCAGAAAATTCCATGCACATAGGAGCCTGGCAGGCTACAGTACACGGGGCTGCAAGGAGTCAGATGCGACTGAGCACAGCTAGTGGACATTTGGGTTATTTTCATTTTGGGGGGCAACTATGAATAATGTGGCCATAAACATTCATCCACAAGGTTTTGTAGAAACACATGCTTTCGATTCTCTTAGGGAGACACCTAAGAGCGGAATTGCTAGGTCCTCCCTCTCTCCTTTTTCCATCCTGCAGTCAGCCCTGAGCTGGCAGAGCTGGGGGCCTGACATGAGGGTGCCACTGAGGGCAGAGGTCAGCTGGAAAGCACCACACCACCCTGGCCGCTAATGGCACAGCCAGGAGTTGCCACAGGCCCCCTGAGGCAGGTGCGGTCACCCTCTCATGAGAATAGTGGCAGCAGCCCCCAGTTGGCCACATGCAGATCCTCACCCCCTGCACGGGTGAGTCCTGTAACCACCACGTCACACAGCAGGCAAGGGTGCCCACTCGTGTACACGACTGCAGGCACCTGCTGCTTTCCTTGGCACCAACACAGCCTGGAGAAATGTGATCAGCGGGCAGACTCGACCAGAAATGCAACAAAGTTTCTCTGGCTTCCAGCCTCACAACTCCCGCGTTTTGCAACCTGTGCATCTCTTTCTGACCCTCTTCTCCCTGGGCTCAGCTGCCCCAGCCCCTGGTACTCAGGTGCCTACAGCTGTCCGTGGGGAGGGTCCTGGCACCAGGGAACCTATGTCACAAAGAAGGATGAAGGACAATGTGGGCTTCTGCAGGAACCCAGAGGCAAGGCGATGGCTAAGGATAAATGTAAGGTTCTGGGTTGGGAGCAGAGAGAGCTGTCCTGCCATGCCCAGCATCACCCTGCTCTGGCTTCATGTCCAGAAAGGCAGGAATGGAGGACAGCACAGAGTTCAAGCCTGCTGTCCATCACCAGCACCACACCAGGCCCGGGCCCTCCTCTCAGATGCGGCTGCTCAAAGGGGATGGAAAATCGGATACAGAAGAGTGCTTCGCCCTGTCTGCGGTCGGGGCTTCAGGCAGCCCAACTGCCCCCCACACAAGCTGGCAGTCCACACGCACTGGAGCAGCGCCAGCCAGCACACAGGGAGAGGACCGAGGGCGGTTTTCTCAAGACGGAGCCCCTCCAGCCCCCGGAGAAGAGGCTGCCTAAACCCGGCACACGCGTGCTAAGTCACTTCAATTGTGTCTGACCCTGTGCAATCCTACGGACTGTAGCCAGCCAGGCTCCTCTGTTCATGGGATTCTCCAGGCAAGGATACTGGAGTGGGTTGCCTTGCCATCCTCTAGGAGATCTTCCTGACCCAGGGATCAAACCTGCGTCTTCTACATCTCCTCCATTGGCAGGCGGGTTTCTTTACCACTAGCACCACCTGGGCCTCTTGATGAAAGTGAAAGAGGAGAGTGAAAAAGTTGGCTTAAAGCTCAACATTCAGAAAATGAAGATCATGAGATCTGGTCCCATCACTTCATGGCAAATAGATGGGGAAAGAGTGGCTGACTTTATTTTTCTGGGCTCCAAAATCACTGCAGATGGTGACTACAGCCATGAAATTAAAAGATGCTTACTCCTCGGAAGAAAAGTTATGACCAACCTAGACAGCATATTAAAAAGCAGAGACATTACTTTGCCAACAAAGGTCCATCTAGTCAAAGCTATGGTTTTTCCAGTAGTCATGTATGGATGTGAGAGTTGGACTATAAAGAAAGCTGAGTGCCAAAGAATTGATGCTTTTGAACTGTGGTGTTGGAGAAGACTCTTGAGAGTCCCTTGGACTGCAAGGAGATCCAACCAGTCCATCCTAAAGGAAATCAGTCCTGAATATTCATTGGAAGGACTGATGCTGAAGCTGAAACTCCAATCCCTTGGCCACCTGATGCAAAGAACTGACTCATTTGAAAAGACCCTGATGCTGGGGAGGATTGAAGGTGGGAGGAGAAGGGGACGACAGAGGATGAGACGGCTGGATGGCATCACTGACTCACGAGTTTGAGTAAACTCCAGGAGTTGATGATGGACAGGGAAGTCTGGCGTGCTGCAGTCCATGGGGTCGCAAAGAGTCGGACATGAATGAGCGACTGAACTGAACCAGCGCCCCCTGGGAAGCCCGCCTAAACCTGGAGGGGGCTCCAAAGGAGCCTTGACCTCAGAGCCGGGCGGGGCTGGGCCTCCAGCCTCCTCGTGTGGCTGTACAGCAGCTGGTGACACAGCGGAGCAGGGGCCGGGGACACAGCATCATAGAGCTTCCCAGCCCCAGGAGAGGGGCCTGCGCTGGGGCCTGGGACACAGCATCACAGAGCTTCCCAGCCCCAGGAGAGGGGCTTGTGCTGGGGCCGGGGACACAGCATCACAGAGCTTCCCAGCCCCAGGAGAGGGGCCTGCGCTGGGGCCAGGGACACAGCATCACAGAGCTTCCCAGCCCCAGGAGAGGGGCTTGTGCTGGGGCTGGGACACAGCATCATAGAGCCTCCCCCCCAGGAGAGGGGCCTGCGCTGGGGCCGCGGACACAGCATCAGAGAGCCTCCCCCCCAGGAGAGGGGCCTGCGCTGGGGCCGGGGACACAGCATCACAGAGCTTCCCCCCAGGAGAGGGGCCTGCGCTGGGGCCAGGGACACAGCATCACAGAGCTTCCCAGCCCCAGGAGAGGGGCCTGCGCTGGGGCCAGGGACACAGCATCATAGAGCTTCCCCCCACAGGAGAGGGGCTTGTACTGGGGCCGGGGACACAGCATCACAGAGCTTCCCAGCCCCGGGAGAGGGGCCTGCGCTGGGGCCAGGGACACAGCATCATAGAGCTTCCCCCTCAGGAGAGGGGCCTGTGCTGGGGCCACGGACACCGCATCATAGAGCCTCCCCCCCAGGAGAGGGGCCTGCACTGGGGCCAGGGACACCGCATCATAGAGCTTCCCCCCACAGGAGAGGGGCTTGTGCTGGGGCCGGGGACACCGCATCATAGAGCTTCCCCCCACAGGAGAGGGGCTTGTGCTGGGGCCAGGGACACAGCATCACAGAGCTTCCCCCCAGGAGAGGGGCCTGCACTGGGGCCAGGGACACAGCATCACAGAGCTTCCCCCTCAGGAGAGGGGCTTGTGCTGGGGCCGGGGACACAGCATCACAGAGCTTCCCCCTCAGGAGAGGGGCTTGTGCTGGGGCCGGGGACACAGCATTATAGAGCTTTCCCCCCAGGAGAGGGGCTTGTGCTGGGGCTGGGACACAGCATCACAGAGCTTCCCCCTCAGGAGAGGGGCCTGCGCTGGGGCCAGGGACACAGCATCATAGAGCTTCCCAGCCCCAGGAGAGGGGCCTGCGCTGGGGCCAGGGACACAGCATCATAGAGCTTCCCCCCCAGGAGAGGGGCCTGCGCTGGGGCCGGGGACACAGCATCACAGAGCTTCCCCCCCAGGAGAGGGGCCTGCGCTGGGGCCGGGGACACAGCATCATAGAGCTTCCCCCCCAGGAGAGGGGCCTGCGCTGGGGCCGGGGACACAGCATCACAGAGCTTCCCAGCCCCAGGAGAGGGGCCTGCGCTGGGGCCGGGGACACAGCATCACAGAGCTTCCCAGCCCCAGGAGAGGGGCCTGCGCTGGGGCCGGGGACACAGCATCACAGAGCTTCCCAGCCCCAGGAGAGGGGCTTGTGCTGGGGCTGGGACACAGCATCACAGAGCTTCCCCCCCAGGAGAGGGGCCTGCGCTGGGGCCGGGGACACAGCATCATAGAGCTTCCCAGCCCCAGGAGAGGGGCTTGTGCCGGGGCTGGGACACAGCATCATAGAGCTTCCCCCCCAGGAGAGGGGCCTGCGCTGGGGCCGGGGAGTGAAGGGGTCCGCTCTCCCAAGAGGCAGCCAGAGCCAGCCACCCCCAGCCCGCTTCAGACACCAGAATCTTCGTATTATACGTGCTTTTCCTCCGGCTGGAACACCATCCCCCTTGCACATCACGGACAACCTGCTCCTCCATGAAGACTGTTCAGATACCTGTGCATTCATTCCTTCATTTCCTCACGCTCAGATATCTATTGGAAGCATACATGCTACTCTGGGAAAATAGTTCTAGAATAAACCTAATAGTAGCCACAATAATACAAATATGGCAGTCCATATAGAATGTCTACTACATGCCAGGTGCAATCAAAGAACTTTACACTGCTTACCTGCATTGCAGTCTTCAAAAGATAAGTATTTTGTCCAATTTTAAGATGAGGACACCAGGGTTCAGATCAGCAAAGGATACTCAACTAGCAAGAAGCAGAGCAAGGATTCAAACCTCATCTACTCAAGCCTGAGCCCCGGGCCCCAGACAGCAGTGACCGTCCCAGAGCTGCATGCTCCATGCACCAGCCACGCAGTTGCCCTACGTCCTGCCACACTCTGCAAACACCTCCTTGGTAGCATCTCCCCAACCACGTGATCTGAACGTGCGGCTGCTCCCAGCAGGACCCCGACTGAGAGCCAGCACATAGCTGCAGACGATGGCCTTCCCAGGGCCCGACTCAGCCTTCAAGGCCTTTCGGGACCCACTCCTTCCCTGCAGTTTTCCTGGTCACTCAGGCCTCAGGCGCTGGCCATATTAGCATCACGAGTTGGGGCATCTGGTTTCTCCATGGGCCAAGCTCTTGGGGACAAGCATTAGGCCCCTGCTTCTTGGATGACTGCTCTCCCCCTCCCCACCTGCCCGCTCTGGTGCTGGCATTCAGATGCGCTGCTTTCCGCCTCACCCATCAGCGTGCTGAAAAGGAGGGGACCCTGATAAAGCCACAGGAACCTCAGTCCGCATGGTCCAGTGGCCACACATCCACCTGGGTACCCCAGTCACCCCTGGGCCTAACTCCAGGGCAGCCAAAAGGCCTCCCCCTTCCTGGGTCCTACAGGTCCCCAGGCACCAGTGCCCACCCCGCCACGCCTGGCTGCTGGACCCCGTGCCTCCAGCTGCTCTGCCCAAGGCTGCAGGCAAGCGGCCCTCCCACTCCTGTGTGGCAAGGACCTGACCTCAGCCTCTGTGGCTGGCTCCCTGATGCCCTGGGGAGGGGAGGGCAGTCCAAACACTCCATCTGCCACCAAGGCTGGAGCCCCTCTCAGGCCACACACCCCAAACTAGAGGCACGTGCGCCAGCCTGCTGACTGCCCCCAAACCCTTGCCCTCCCGACGGGCTACTCTGTTTCTGCTCTCCCCGTAACGCCCACCCTCTTTCCTCTTCCCACTTGGAAAAGCCTCACGCACCCCTATGGGCCCTCTCCCAAGCTGCCTCCAAGGAGGCTCCCTGGGCAGGATCATCCCAGCGAACGCCTAGAAGGCAGAGGCAGTGTCTCTGCCAACACATTTCTGATTGGCGTTTCGGAACCATCTGTGTAATGCCCATGTGAGCTCAGGGAACCCCAAGGCCCCCGGGGCAATCTCAGGAAGGCCAGGGATCCCCCATGCCCCCCGAACACCAGGCCTGACTTCATTATCTTCCAAACGTTCCTGAGATCAGAGGCCGTGAGACCTGGCCACAAACATAAAATAAATTATCCTCCCCACACCAATGATAAATGGTTCTATTAGCAAACCAGATTGTTAAACTCCGATACAACAGAACGCAGGAAACCGGGCCCATCCATCCTCCCTCCGGCGCATGCTGAGTTGTAAATAGGTTATTTTGTGTGTAAATAACACATTAAAACACAGCATTAGCTGTGTCTTTTGATAGAGAGGAAATTGTTACAAATAAATAATTCCGGACAGGAATGTAAAATAAGCCAGATTTAATAGTGCATGCCTGGTGCAGTCGTGTTAAACATGACTAAAATGATAAACCCCAGAATATACTAATAGTAAACTATGCACTGACATCAAAGTAATGAGGCTGTATTTTCACCAAGCTTTAGAAATGCTAAAATTAGTTCTGACAGAACCAAACGTCAGAAAAATGTTGCTAACATAAACACCATCCTTTTGGGAAGCTGAGGTTGGGGCCAGGAAGGGGACAGGGTTGGGGGCAGCTAGTGCCCCAATATAGGCAGAGTCTCGAATATGGGTTTCCAGTCACCACGATGTCCCTGGGTGACTGGACTTCAAGTATATGGGCCTCAATCTTCACATCTGTAAAATGAATGGATCTGAACGAGATGATTGCTAAAGCTTCTTCCAGTTCTATCGTTGGAAATGACTTCGAAGCTTTCTCCAAACTCTACAACAGTTTACCATGTAGAAGAGTCACGAGAAGTGAAGCTACGTCCGCCAGGCGGGTCCCATGTCCCAGGGACTAACAAGGCCAAGAGTCAAAGCAGCAGCTGGAACACTGTCCTGCTCAAAGGCATGGAAAGGCAGGTAGGAGATGCAAACATGAGCCGAGGGGAGTGGCCAGAGCGCAGACCCCAGACTGGCCTTGAACACTGCGGGCAGGAGCAGAAGAGGCCTGCTGTACTGGGGCAGGCAGGCGTCCCCTGATTTGGGGTGGCAGCCGCTTTGAGGGACATGTAAAGCATGAGGTCTCAGCATCAAGCATGAGGCCACCATACCAAGAAGAGAGCTGGCTGGACCCACATCCCCACCAGTGACTTCACTTCCACACAGGCTCTCTGCCAGCCACGGTCAAAAGCTGCCCCATTTCAGTCCATCGTGGCCAGAAGCAGTGACCAGTATTATCTTCATTTCCCAGACTTCAGAGAAACTAACTGACTTCCCCAGAACACAGAGCTAACAAGTGCGGAGCCGGGAGGAGGCCAGGTCCTTTCCCCCACTCTCTGTGCTCCACGGAGGGCTGGAAGGAGGCTCCAGGCCTCCCTCTCTGATACTCCAGGACACCCCGGCACCTGAGACCGTGCCCAGGCATCATCAAGAGCCATTCAGAGCAGGGAGGGATAAATTAGTAGGAGTTGGGGATTAACACATACACACGACTATATATAAAATAGATAACCAAAAGGACTTACCATATAGCACAGGGTACTGTATCTAACATCCTGTGCTAAACCATAATGGAAAGGAATCTGAAAAAGAATGTCTCTATATGCATCACTGAATCACTCTGCCGTACGCCTGAAACAATATTGCAAACCAACTATACTTCAATTTAAAAAAAAACAAAAACAGCCATTCAGAGCCCATCCTGAAAACACCCGGGGACCTGTGCTGCCCTCCGCTTCCTGGGCGTGCGGAGCTGTCACAGAGAACTGAGCTCTGCTTTCGGGAAAAGTCTTATGGGAACCGGCTGTTCCGTGTGGCTGGGCCGTTAAAACAAGCTCAGAAGCAGCACCAACAGCCATCCTGAAAATCACTTAAATAAGAGTAATTGCCCACTTAGTCACACGTGAGTGCATCCTTGGGCTCAAAGCAAGTGTGTGGCCCTGCTGGGCAGCGCAGGAGGCCAGGCAGGACTGGCCCACAGCAGCAAGCTCCCCGCTGTCCAGGGAGTCTCAGGAAGGGAACCAGGGCCCACGAGCAGGCCAGGCCCAGCGGACCCTCATCCTAGGGGACCTCCGGATTGGCAAAGGCAGCTGGCCACCCCAGCCCGCTGGGCACACGCTTGGCGTGCCAGTACCAGCCTCACTCCCCTCACCAGGCAACCACCTCCGGGATGTCTGCCTTGCTGGGGGTGCGCTCTCACAGGGCCTCGGGGCTTGGGCGGGGGGAGTGGGAGAGACTCAGAAATAGACACACCAGGGCGTCCCAGGGGGTCCAGTGGTCGAGAATCTGCCTGGCAATGCAGGGGACACAGGCTTGATCAGGGAATAAGATCCCACATGCCTCGGGGCAACTAAGCCCGTGTGCCGGAACGACTGAAGCCTGAGCCGGAACGACTGAAGCCTGAGCATCCTGCAGCCCGGACTCCGCAGCTCCCGCAGCGAGAGGCCGGCACACCACAGGCGGCAGCCCCGCTCGCCACGACGCGAGGAAGCCCACACGCAGCAGTGAAGACCCGGCGCGGCCAGAAACCAATAATTAACAGTTTAAAAAATTACTGTTAAAAACAAATAAAAGAGAGAAACAGACGCACCAGGGATGGAGACACTTAAGGAGGACGGGGCAGGGTGGGTACCGTGTGACTTGGGCTTTCCCAGTCCTGAGCCTCACAGTAAGAACATCTGATTTCCACACCCTGACATGCTCACAGCATTCTGAAACAGGCATGAATGCCTCCCCTCTGAACAAAAATCTACCTTGGAGAAACTTTCCACGAAGCCAATGGCCACTGAACAAGAGGAAGGGGTGGCCAGTGGGAGCTCAGGCATAAGGGAGTGCCATGCTAACAGCAATGCCAGGCTCCACCCCACCCCCAAAACTGCCCAGCTGCCACCAATTCTCTACTTCTGGGGGGGCTCATCCATGCTGTGGACAGTGACCTGGGAAATCTGCTAACAAATGCACACCCAGGCCCTAGCCCAGGAGATTCTGCTTTAGCATCCTGAAAGTCTGCCTTTATTAGAGTCACCCAAGACTCTAAGGCTTGGCCAGCTCTGGCATCGTTCGGTCTGACCCCACCCTCCAGCACACGAGGCTGAATTAAGGAGGCCGGGGACCCACCAAGGTCACCTACCCATGCCACCCCGTGGTAGCAAAGCACAGCAGGACAAGCAGGCACGCTTTCCAGCCCAGGGCCCCCTCCACCTTCGCAAACAGGAAGACACCAGAAATCTGGGATTCCCACCACCTGTTCGGGGCGGGGGGTCCACTAGCCAGGGTTACTGGAGGAAGAGACCTTCTAAGTCAGGCAGAGCCTGCAGACCTCGAAAAGGAAAGCTGGTTACAGTTTATAGAGCAAAGACTTAACTTGGAGTTAACTGCGTGCCTGGCACCACACGTGTGCTAACACAGGTAATTCTCACAATGCCATGAAGCAGGTGCCATTCTGGTGCCCACTTTATGGATGTGGAAACTGAGGCACAGCCCTGCCCGAGATCTGCACAGTGGGGCCTTAAGCAGGCAGACTGGCTCCAGAGGCCGGGCTGCTTCAACTATGACTCTGCACTGCATACAAGGAGAGAGAGAGCTACTACCCACCAGGGGCCTGTGCCAGGCAGGTGTGAGCACACCGTCTCCTGTAATTTCTGCATGGCACCTCCGCATGTGATTCTCACTCTACATGTACAAAGGCCCGTCCTGCCTCCTGCTGCCAGGCATAGAGAGTCTAACATCTACGAGTGATCAGAATCATAGCTCCCAGGCTCTGCTTCAGGAGGTCTGGGGTGAGGCCCAAGTCCCAAGGGTGCTGATGCTGCTGACTGATGGAAGGACCACCGTGGGAGCACCCTGGCCTAGGACACGGTGGGCGCTCAGTGTAAGAGTGAGGTGTTGGTTACCATAGATGCATCATAGAACTTCTATGGCCTGTGTTGACTCTGGGGACAAGGAAAGCTCCCTGGATCAAGATGCAGCTGAGGTTTATGGCTCCAGCCTTCTCCTCCTCCCAGCCCAGAGGCGTGCGGGTGGCTGGGTCCTTGGTGCTCAGCTGAAGCAAACACAGAGGTTCAGAAATATTTTTGGAAAGAAAATCTACTGTTGAAGAGGAAAATACGACAGCATCGGGGAAGTTTCAGTGTAAAAAAATGAGAAACATCTGAATCGAATTGCCTTTAAAATTATGCCATGTGAAAAAATTAAAGGGAAAAATAGCTCTGGGCAAAAATATGTTTTTAAAGCTTGATGGCCTCCCAAGTGTTAGCACAGCAGCTCAAGAGGCTGGGAAGGTGCCCACCAGCCGCGGCTTCTGCCGTCTGGGCTGACCACAGGGCCGCTTGTCCTTGTACGGCCCTGTGATGCAAAGGTGTCCCTGTCACACAAGGAGGTGGAACCTCTCGGTGGAAACACCCAACCCTGAGCACAGCTAGCTTCACGACTCCAAAGGGTGGTCAAGCAACAGAGGCTGCTTGAGCCAGGTAACTTTTAAGGTCCCTCCCTCGGCAAATAAGTCACAGCCCAAAACCTCCAAGAGCTGGAAGGAAGCAGGGGCTGTTAGGCCACTGGACCAACAATGGGGGGGACAGATAAGAGCTGTCCAGAGCTGGTGCAGAGGCTGGACACACACACAGTGTCAGCAGGCTGAGCTTTAAGGCCCAAATCACCCACAAACAATCTAACTCAGCATCTCAAAGCAAATTCAAGAAGGAGATGCTCAGTGTGGGAGAGGCAAGGGCCCTGAGCCTCAGACCCCACTCTCTAGGGAAGCAGCAGAAGGCCTGGGCCAGTCTCTTCTCCACCTCATTTCGGTCCCACCCACAAAAGGAGACACTCTGACTCCCCACGAACTAGACGTGCCAACACCACACCCCTAACACCCTAGCCGTCCTGCGAGTCCTTTCCAAGCATGCCACTGGGGACTGCTACTGCCCTCATCCCCCACTCCTCACTCTGGACCCCTACTCTCCTTCTAACGGGGCCAAGGAAGCTGAGTCAGTCCCCAGATACTATCAGTCAAGTGCTGGGAGAGGACAGGGGCTGGAGGCAGCCCTGATGTATAGCGTTTGCCAATTTCCATGGTGCAAATACTTCCATCCCAGCAAGGTTAAATGACCAACCTAAGGCCACAGAAAAAGCAACAGAGTTCTGGGAGTTGGTGATGGCAGGGAGGCCTGGCGTGCTGCGGTTCACGGGGTTGCAGAGCCGGACACGACTGAGCGACTGACTGAACGGAAAGCCACAGACGGCAGAGCTGGAAGGGGAGCTTATATACTTGGTTCTCCCAAGTCTGCATCTCCCAAGGTGCTCCAGGACACCCCTGCCTCTCGGACTTGCTGACTTTTTTTGGCAGAGGCATGTAGGATCTTAGTTCCCCCACCAGGGATTGAACCCAGGGTCCTGACAGTGACAGCATTGAATCCTAACCACTGGACCACCAGGGGAATCCCCTTATCGACATTCTAATAGAGCATTCTAGAAGCCTGAAGGTCCTTAAGAACCAAAGAGATAAGTTTCCCATATGCCATGTGCATTGCTCTGGGTCAACTACTTCGAAGGGAATCTCCTATGTACTATAAACTTGTGACAGAGGTGAGAATAACTTGTATCTTGCTTTTTTACACTTTGCATTAAAACACACGCATGCGTGTGTGCTGAGTCGCTTCAGTCGTGTCCAACTCTGAGACCCAGTGGATTGTAGCCCGCCAGGCTTCTCTGTCCATGGGATTTCCCAGGCAAGAATACTGGAGGAGGTCACCATGCCCTTC
Source organism: Odocoileus virginianus (assembly GCF_023699985.2). NCBI lineage: Eukaryota > Metazoa > Chordata > Mammalia > Artiodactyla > Cervidae > Odocoileus > Odocoileus virginianus. Next base: position 61,725,451 of record NC_069686.1, on the reverse strand, counting down.
TCCACGGGATCATCCTGACCTAGGGACTGAACCCACCTCTCTTATGTGTCTTGCATTGGCAGGTGGGTTCTTTACCACTAACATCACCTGGGAAGCCCCAAAACATATGCACGTTCCCCATCATGATAATCATAACCAGCATTTTCAGGCTCTACATAATGTTCCATTCAATAGACATTCCACAGCTGATTAATCAATCCCCTATCACTGAACACGTAGGCTGCTTCCAAGTGCTTACAGTTACAAATAACATGGAAATGAAATCCTTCTGCCTAAAAGTATGATCGCACTTAGAATCAAAGTCCTACAATTCCAGGGGTGGGATTGAAGCTCCTGAGGCCAATAACAGTTGACGAGGTTGGGGGGTGGGCACTGGGGGTGCCAAGGGGCAACTAGGGGGTGTGTGATCGCAGCCCTGCCAGTTCTCAGGGTCTGACCCTTCTGCATTCCTCACCACAGAGCCCCCAACATCCTCAGACAAGACTTCCCCTACGCTGGACGGATGCATAACAGGCCATGAAACACCCAGCTTGCGTGTCTCTTCCGAGAAAGCTGCAACGCACGGTACGGCTCCCAGGGACGATCTCAGGGACAAGTGTCAGAAGGGCCTGCTGTCCGAGTTGGCAGTCACTGGCTCAACCACAGGGAATCGACCCAGTCCCGCCCCTGCCTCAGCAAGCAGGCATCCCAGGATGGCTACCCCATCTTTTCCAGAAAACAACTCAGGGACAGACCCCTCGACAGGCAGCTCTCAGGTCTCCCCCACGCCCCGCCCCAGCACACACCGGACAGCAGCGCCCCTCTCCCAGGCCTTCTGCAGACCCTCTGCCCTGCCCACCTATGTTCACACCAGCCCCAAAGCCATGTACCGAGCCCCCCTCTCCTGGGCCAGCTCCTCACCACTGCCACCTTCCCTGACACCACCCAGGGCCCCAGGACACCCTCAGGCGCTGAGGTCCAGAGCAGAACACGAACATTCCCATCCTGAGAGGGCCTAGGTGTAGGAGACCCACACAAACTGCTTGTGCGGCCTGGCACCCCTTTTTGCACATCCGTCTCACCTGTCCACAGGCCTAAGCCCCTGTGGGCCCATAGCAGAGGTTCTTTGGAACATTCTAGGACTTCGGTTTCCTGAGTAAAAGAGGATTCTTGCTCACGGCATCTCTGTCACCGTGGGTAAGATTTAAGGAAGGTCTGATATCACGAGATTATGTAGACTTGGAATAACATTTGCCAAATATTCTCACAACACAGTTTAGGAAAATGAGGCCCAAAGAAGCGAATGGCCTGTCACACCGGGACCCAGGACATGGCTGGAATGGGGACCCAGGCCAATGTCCCAGCTGCTCCACCGGCCTCCCTCGCCCCACCGGCAGGATGCAGACATCACGGTCCCCAGCCCTCAGGGAACCACTCCAAGATGCCAGAGCTCTGCCCTGGCTCCAGGAGGGCTCTTCCCAAATGAGGTGTCCAGAGAGTGGCTCGGGGAGCAGGAGACACACCTGACCTGCTCCAGTGACAAGGAGCTGCCTGCCCTGGGCGACTGGGTGGAGAGGCACATCCACCCACTGCAGGAACCTCATCGGCCAAGCTCTCCCCCGGGGTCCAGCAATGAGGGGATGGACGGGGGCCTGCAGAGGTGGGCAGGACCACATCCTGGGTGAGGGCATGGGGCAGAGTGAGGTCAGGCGCCTCTGGGGAGCCACTACACCCCAAGCTCTAGGCCCACTGCCTGCCCCCGCCCCCAAGAGACCAAGACCCCCTCAAGCATCTGTGGTTATTGCCCCGTCGGTGACAACCAGGTCTGATGTTCAAGGGCTTTCTTGCCAGTTATTCCGTAATTACTCCCTAATTACCACCTCGGTCTGTTCTCAGCTACTGGGGCACGACAGTGAAGCGTGCCGCACGGCAGTTCACAATCCACTCATGGATTCAGAGAGGCAGACACAGGCCAAGGCGGGAAGAGCTGAGGGCCTGGAGGGTGGGCCAGAGATGCGCCAAGGTGATTCAGGCCTCAGGGGCCCACGCATCTCTGCATCAGGCAGAGGGACAGCCTGAGACATCACCACAGGCCAGGGGAAGGAACAGACCAAATGCAGACACAGCCAGGCCCAGGACAAGCCAGCACTGGGGCCACCACCGTCGGTCATCCTTCCTCGGGGTCCACCCTGGCCTTGGGCTCCTTCCTCCACGCCACTGGCCCCTCCTCACAAAGGAAGGGCCTGGAGAGCCCGGCTCCTAGAGGGGACTGGAGTCAAGGAACATCACACAGGGCAGGGGCCAGGTACCCAGCTCCTGGAGCAGGAAGGTTGGCCTGGGACCTCCTTCCACTGACCGGGGCCGCACATCCTGACAGCTGACCTCCAACTCAGGATCACGGGGAAAAATAAAAACAATGTGGTAACAACGACCAGTTCACTCTTGGAAACGGTGAATCCTACCCACTATCTCTTTCCAAATCCCGGGGCTCCAGCTCTAAGCTGCATCCAGCACGGCCCAGCAGCCCCCGCATCATCTGAGCACGGCTTAGAATTACAGAAACTCAGCCTCACTCTGACTCATCGACTGGGGGTCTACACTGGAACAAAGCCCCCTGGGATCTGTGCACATCAACGTGTGAGAGGTGCAGCCAGCACTCACACCCCACCCCGGAGAGGGCACAATCCTCCCCGCCCCCACTGCTGCCTCGGGGCTGTGCTTCTGAGCTGCGCTTGAGTGGCAAAGGCAACAGGGCATGACTAAATGCGCTTGAATAAAAAGAGGAAGAAAAGAAATCTAAGTCTCTCCATTCCCCGGAGACAGAAATAGTGTTGTGGCCTCCAGATGGACCGCGCAGACACAAGGGGAGGTCTCGCCTTCCCGCCAAACTTTCCCAACGGGATGCTGGCACGGACCAGTGGAAAGCAGAGCGTATTTCTCTTTGGGGCAGTAAAATGAGAGGCTGTGGCTCGGGGAGTCCTTCTGTTATAATTAAGTTGGCCAGAAATTCACCTAAGGATGCTAAATTCCGTACCTGACCCTCTAATTACAGCCAGAAGGGATCAGGAGACAATTACTTTCCAAAATAGCCCTTGGCAGGCCGGAGGCAAGAAGCCGCCTCTCTGGCACATGTGTGCCAAGGGAACAAACACCCGGGCCGCCCCTCAGCCCCACACCTCCCATCCCTTCCCTCTCCCATTTTCCTGATGGAGCTCAAGAGGTCCAAACCCCACTTCCCGATTGGGGGGCGCTGGACCTCCAAGATCCACCTGCAGGCTTCCATCTCAGTGCCTGGGGTCCCCAGAACCTGGAGCACCCTTGAGCTGCCCCCATGAACCCAGGATGCCTGCCCAGTGACCTCGACCACCCATCTCACTGAATCTCAAACAGGCTCATGAAAAACAGCCCCCCTCCCCCCCACCGCCAAGCGCGTTGATCAGCAAGTACCTCCTTGGGCAGCTACTGCAGCCGCCGCCGCCGCCGTGGCCACCGCGAGGGCCGAGGCTTTCCTGCCGGGGTCAGGAAAAGCGAGGCCCTCCAGGATCCCGCTTTTGACTTCTTTCTTGTCCGTGGCCGTGGCTGAGGCGGACGTCTCCATCCTAGCCGCACATAGTCCTGGGTGGCAGCCCTGGAGGGGGAGACAAAGGCAATCACCAACGTGTCCCCCAGACCCAGCCGGGAAGCACCAACCCAGGCTCCCAGCCGCCGCCCCGTGCTCCGAAAGCAAACAGCTTCCTCCTCTGATCATTGCCAAGGAGGGTTTAATTAATTTTGAGCCTTCTTCATTCTGAGATTCATCTGGTCTTCCAAACGACCTCACAGACAGCAGCCAAGCATTTTCACTGTTACCCAAGATTTTTCAAATCTAAGCAACAAGTTCCTAGTCCTGCACATGGCAAGTAGCAAGAACTACCTTGAGAAAAGAAGTCAGAAGGCAATGCCCCTCATCTCAGACTCATGGGACAAGAAAAATCAATGCGAGGACCACGGCAGGGAGGTCCTCAAAGAAAAGCCCTCATTCTCCGATTCCCTGGCTGCTCACCAGATCCACCTTTCACTTACTCACAGGTATGTTCATTCACTCTTTCATCCATTTGCTCATTCATTCATTCAACAGTTTTCATCATTTATTCACTCTCATGCATTTAGTCAGTATCTTATCAAGGCCCTACTATGTATCAAGTGTTGGGCCTGGTGTTGAGAACACAACCCACAGAGTTGACATCCTACTTGGGAGACATGATAACTAAGGCGGGGGAGAGATAAATGCATACTTCATTCCCCTTGGTGAGAGGTGGCGTGGGAAGGAAAGCAGAGGGGTGGGCTAGAGCAGCATGGAAGGGCAGGAAGGCCACCATCCTGCCTCAGTAAGGAAGGGATGGGATGCCACATGAGGGTCTGAGGGAGGCCGTGGCAGTCACAGGGCCGGGGCAGGAGCCGCCGGCCTGGGTGGGAGGAGGCTGGTTTGTTCAAGGAGCAGAGAGAAGCTGAGTGCAGGCCCTCGGAGTATTTCGAGCAGAAGGGGGAGGTGACAGGACTCACGGTATAAACGGGTCACTCTACAGGCGTATAGAGAGCAGATCTGGGAGGAAGGGGTCTGACTGCAATGACCCAGGGAGATACATGGTGGTCTGGATTAGAGGGACAGCAGCTCTGAAGACAGAGCCCACAGTCCTCGCTTGGGTGTGAGAGAAAGAGGAGCTATCATGGGTTAAGAGAGGAACGCAGGGAACTCAGGGCTCGGGGAATGCGCCATCTCCATCAGGCTAGTGGGTCACAAGCAGGCATTTTACAAAGTGATGCTTCCTCACACACAGATACTGCTAATTCAGTGTGTGCCTCAGTTATTACAGAACAGACATCTGAAAGCCAATTTTCTTAAAAGAACAGGGGTAGGTCAAAGACGGCTCCTATATTTGTCTGAGCACTGGGGTGACTGCACGATGGGGCCACTTGCTTGGATGTAGCACGGGGTGAGAAGTAGGTTCAGGGCAGGTGCTCGGTTTGGGCCATGTGAAGTCTGAGACGCCTATTAAGACATGCAAAGACTGAAAGAAGGTACTGCTATATATAGCACAAGGAACTATACTCAATATCCTGTGATAAACCATAACAGAAAAGAATATGAAAAGAACGTATGTGTAAGTAAAACTGAACCACTTCACGGTACGCCAGAAACTAACACAACACTGTAAATCTACTGTACTTCAGTTAAAAAAAAAAAAGAAGAGCAGAGACTGTTAGAAAGAAGGCAGAACTCAGGGAGAGAGGCAGGTTACAGACGGGATAACGGCAGGCCCGGGGCAAGATCTCCAAGAGAGAGGGCAGAGAAAGTTCCAGAACAAGACAGTGCAGGGCGTTCCAACATTACCAGAAAGGAAAAGACAAACCAGCCAAGGAGAGTGAGCAGGAATGGACGAGGGCACAGGATGAGAAAGCAAAACCTCTAGGGGAGTGTTGGGGCCTGGAATCCAACCCAGAAAGAAACAGCCGGCAGCAGTCAGCGCCATCAGAGACTCCATGAGGCCCCGGAGCCGCGAGGTAGCGACCAGGGCCCAGGTACGCTCCGGGAGAGACGGCGGCACAGGCATTGAGTCGGGAAGTTTTGCCATAAAAGATGCAAAAAACGGGGCGAGAGAGACAAGGAGGCCCATGGCCGCTGTTTCAGAAAGAAGGCGGTAGGTCTCCACACCGGCGGGAAGAGAAGGTTCTGGGCAGGGCTTGTAGGTCACGGGCGGCAGAAACCAAAAGGCAGTGGTCAGCTCCCTCCCTGGGAGCCTCAAATCTTACATCCACAGGCCCTAGAATGTCACTCTTTTAAAGTCTGCACGATATTCTCATGTTTTTCTACGTAGAAAGTGGGAGTGCAAAAGAATGCTGGGAGTGAGGCAGGAGGCGGTCACAGCTCAGCTGACCTGCTAGGCAGACAGCCCCAGCTCTGAACTGCCTGAATTTATCTCAAGGGCCAGCCTGTCTGGTTTCAGTCTTGAAAACACCCATCCAGAAAACCCTGGATAGATGAGAGACAGAGAGATCTCCCTGAGGGTTCTGGTGAGTTACAGGGTTTCCTCTGGCCTTGAGATTTCGGGATCACTGGCTGATCCTTTAAGCCTATTTGTATAATCTGTGTTGTAAGATGCTGGCTGTCTGAGCGGCACCAACAACGCCCCCTGGGCTGTGCTTGCTTCACCTTCTCTGCCCCCTTAGCCTGGCCCCAGGAACCACCCCTACCAGCCTTCTGACCGGCACTTCGGGCCACCATCCTCCCACATCTGATCAGCTGCAATGGACGTCACTTCACCCCCAAAGCACCTCGCCAGGGGGGGTCTCTCTGCCCTGCATTCTTCCCTTCTGGGTCACAAGCAGCTCCGTCCCATCTCCGTGCCCCTTCAGGGCACCTTCTATCCTAAAAACAGGCACCTTCTCCAGACCAAATCTGATCACAATCCTCCCCTGGCCAAGGCCTTGCTGAGCCCCTGGCGTTCAGGTAAAATCTCCCTTGGTCTACCTGCAGTATCCTCATCCCACCCTGCTCTTTACCTTAACCCTGGCACACCCACCAGAAACCCATCACCCTTTCTGTATGACAGACTCCTATTCTTCCTTCAAGATGCCACTCACATGTCACCTACTCTGGGAAGCCCCCCAGCTCCTTCCCACTGACGGTCACCTCTGTTTCCACACCCCTGCAGCACCCCCATAACCCCGATAATGTATTCATCATCACCACCAGGTCCAGAGCTGCTCCCCACTCAGGCTGGCACAGAGCAACCACTCAGAAGTGAGAGTTGGTCGCTCAGTCGTGTCCAACTCTGTGACCCCACGGACTGTACCCTGCCAGGCTCCTCTGTCCACGGGATTCTCCAGGCAAGAATACAGGAGTGGGTTGCCATGCCCTTCTCCAGGGGATCTTTCCGACCTAGGAATCGAGTCGAGATCTCCTGCACTGCAGGCAGATTCTTTACCAACTGAGCCACCAAGAACTCCCTCTCAAGAATGCCTGGCAAAGAAGTGCATCTCAGATGCAGGAAATCACAGCTCTTGGAAATACAAGTGATTTTGTGAACAATTTGGTTTTTCATCCCAAGAAGCTCAGGTGAGCTTAAACACATCTTGAATTTAGAAGTAAAGACAAAACAATAGCTGGAACAACACACCTTGAACAAGCATTTACCAGGTGCCAAGCTCTTTGCAAAAGTGAGTTCACTTAATCCTTGCAACAATTTATGTAGGAAGAAACCAATGTTCAAGAGAGGCTGGGTAACTAGCCCAAAGACACACAGCTTAAAGTGGCTGCACCAGGCCTTGAATCCAGGCTGCCTGGCACAAAGCTGTATTCTGGAGCATCATGGTTAACTGTTCCTCAAGTGAGGACCCTGCGGTACAAAGAGATTTGCCCCAGAATTCCCTGGAAGCATCAAGGGACCTGTTGAGTGTGAAGGGCCCTATGCCAGAAGCCCATGAGGATTCAACATGGTCCCTTTCCTAGGGCTGTATCTCAGGCAGCAAGACTGGTGAAGGGGGTCAACCAGCCAAGAGACAGGCCAAGGCTGAGGCTCTGTCCAGGGCTGCGGGCCAACGTCACAGCCCTGCAGGGCGTACGTCCACTGAGGCTGAGGCTCTGTCCAGGGCTGCCGGCCAACGTCATGGCCCTGTAGGACATATGTCCACTGAAGCTGATGGCGGGAAGGAGGAGCACGTCATGGCTCTGCAGGGCGTACGTCCACTGAGGCTGAGGCTCTGTCCAGGGCTGCTGGCCAATGTCATGGCCCTGCAGGGCATATGTCCACTGAAGCTGATGGCGGGAAGGAGGAGCACATCATGGCCCTGCAGGGCGTATGTCCACTGAGGCTGAGGCTCTGTCCAGGGCTGCCGGCCAACGTCATGGCCCTGCAGGGCATATGTCCACTGAAGCTGATGGCGGGAAGGAGGAGCACGTCATGGCCCTGCAGGGCGTATGTCCACTGAGGCTGAGGCTCTGTCCAGGGCTGCCGGCCAACGTCATGGCCCTGCAGGGCATATGTCCACTGAGGCTGACGGCGGGAAGGAGGAGACGTTCACCCCTAACTCTTTATTCCATAACTCTTTGTGGACAGCTTCGTGCCTCACATTGCCGTAGGCTGGGAGCTGGCTAGGCTCCTTCCCCTGGTTCTGACCCCACTCACACAGCCTGGCCACAACCTGCTATGTATGCACCCACCCTACTGAACCCTGACCTCCTCCAAGCCAGAGCAGGCCCCGCACCCCTGGGTCTCCAGGTCCAGCTGAGCACACGCTCCGACTCCTTGCAGATGGGACAAAGTGGACCCAGGGAACCAGGCCGGCATCTGGAGGGAAGCGGGCCTGAGGGACCCGAAACCAGGACAGGACTCAAGGCAGCCAGAGGGTCAGCCCACGCGACCACACCCAGGCTTCTGGGGGCAGCCCCAAAGGCAGGTGAGGAAAGCGAGGCTGGCCACTCAGAATCCTTGGACCGGAGAATCAGGGCTGCCACAGCAAATGAAGGGGCTCAGTCAGGAAGGGGCCATGACCACTTCTGTCGAGGGACCTGAGGAGACTGGAAAGAAGAGGGGCCTGGGGTCTTCTTGGGGCACAGCAGCTGCCTCACACCAATATCCCAGCATCCAGATCATCGCAGGGGGAGAGGGTCCAGGTCCACGGTCAGCTCCTCTGGCTGGAATGCTGCCCGAAGCCTCAGGGCGAGGCCGCCCCAGGACCAGGTGGACACAGTGGGTGGGAGTGGACTGATGCAGACTTCCATGCCCCAGAGGGCAGTGGGCTGGGAATGCCGAGGGTTCCACAAGCTCCCGTGGGGAACTGGCTGGGGCGGGGCCTGCAGGGACCTCTGTGTCACAAGCCTCCTCTTCTGCAGACCAGCCACGGCCCTCCCCCGCCCTCTCCTCCAGGAGAGGAAGGCAGCAGACAGAGCCGAGAGGCCGTGTAAATCACAGGAATTACCGGGATTAGCGCAATTTCTGGGTAAACACCAGGCGCCCAGGGTCCCAGGCAGCCACTTTCACTCCCTGAAGCTCCTCTGGGGCAGACTCTGCCTGTCAACAGCCTCACCTGGGCCCCAGGAGGCCAGCTGGGGACAGCAGGGAGGGGCCGCGGGTCTCCAGGCCCTTGCTGGCAGCCTGTGGTCTGTGCTGGGGGACAGCCCCCTACTCCACAACAGCATCCGGATCAAGAGGGGCTGAGCCCCGACCAGGTTAGAGAGAGTCAACACCCCCACTTTACCCAGGAAGCCAGGCTCCTGGGCTTCTGCTGGGGAAGGGGGGAGGGGCTAGACCCAGAGCCACGAGGGGCCCCCTTTCTGCTTGGAGCCGCGCACAGGTCACCTGCCCCCCAGGCCCTCGGCACCCCACCCGCCCCAGGGACACTGGCAGCACCTGAAGCCTCGGAAAGCACCCCCGGGGCTTCTCCTGCCATCACTCATTCTGATGCCACAGGTCCAGGCGGAGGGCGGGGGGCAAAATACTTGAACTTTTTACAAAAGCTCCATGGGTGTTTCTGATACACAGGCAGGTTTGGGAAAAACTACACGGGGTGCTCATAAGATCGCTTCCAGCTTCCAAATAATTGATAAGTTCCCATTAAAGCAAGGCTGCAGAACCTGGATGGGAAAGAAGTGCTATTCTTCAGTAATCTGAAACAGGAATCTGGTGTCTCCCTCAGGCACGAAAGTGGGTAAAAGTCACAGGGCCCGAGAGCCTGCCACCAGCACAAGCCACAGATGGGCTCACATCACGGGCATCACCTCTGCTGACCACGGCGCTGGCTCAGGGTCAGGGTCGGCACGAGACACCTCCCCACCGCCTTGCCAGCCGTGCCTGCAAAGACGCACACCTGTTACTCTACGATCACTGCAGTCAGTGAAATCGGTCTCCTTCATAACACTAAACACTTTCTTTTTAATTGAAGTCTAGTTGATGTGGGCTTCCCTGGTGGCTGAGCAAAGAAGCCACCTGCCATGTGGAAACCTGGGTTCGATCCTTGGGTTGTAAACATCCCCTGGAGGAGGGCATGGCAACCCACTCCAGTATTCTTGACTGGAGAATCCCCATGGACAGAGCCTAGTGGGCTGCAGGCCAACCTACAGGATCACGAAGAGTCGGCCACGACGGAGCAGCTGAGCACAGCAAACAGCTGATTTACAATATTGTGTTAGAGTCAGGTGTCCAGCAAATGATTCGGTTTCATATAAATACATATATATACACACAGCTGGGCTCCCAGGTGGTACTAACGGTAAAAAACCCACCTGCCCAGGCAGGCCACATAAGAGACTCAGGTTCGATCCCTGGGTCGGGAAGATCCCCTGGAGAAGGGAATGGCAACCCACTCCAGTATCCTCGCCTGTAAAATTCCATGGACGGGGGGAGTCTGGCCGGCAACAATCCACGGGGTCGCAAAGATTCAGACATGACTGAGAACCAACATTTTCGCTTTTCATATTTATATATATATTCTTTTCCAGATTCCTTTCCCTTATAAGTTATTACAAAATACTGAGTGTAGTTCTCTGGGCTATGCAGTAGGCCCTCATTGTTTATCTGTCTTATATATAGTACTGTGTGTATGTTAATCCCAAGCTCCTGGTTTATCCCTTCCAATCCTATGCATTTTATACTATGAAGTGTTATTCTGAGGAGGAGGCCATAGCACAGCAAAGATGAAGCACTCGGAGTGAAAGGACTGGCTTGAGAATAAATTAATTATCAGACCAGAATGAACGAATCACTCTGAACCCTGCAACCCAGACTCCCTCCTGCCACTGGGCTGCTTTGAACTCTCCTGAATGAGTGAGTCGCAGGAATCAGAGCATCTTCCTCGGGCGAAATCCGTCTCCAGGGAAGGGATGAAACCTCTCCTCCCAGCGATGCTGGCCAGCGTGGGGCCCTGGCGTGCTCACCTCCTGCCTGATCTCAGCATGCTGCCCGGGTCCCACACGCATGGGCCACACATGATCTACAGCAGCGACCCTGACCAGGCACAGAGTCACACGCGTGAGCAGGGACACACACACCCCCACGGTCACACGGTCACACAGGGTGGTCCGCGTGTGCACTCACAGCTACATGGAGATGCATGCACCACGTGCACACACTGGCACACGTGTGCATGGATGTGTACAGAGATATGCACAAACACACACACATATACCCTGGGTACACAGACACATAATAATAACCGCCCAGCCTTGATCACAGACCTATTTAATGATCAAATGAGATAAAACACATGAAATTTCCTGCAATGGAAAGTGCAGGTGAAAGGTAATGAGTATAACCTCATTATAGCTGAGAAGATGGTAGCAGACGCTCTCCCTCTCAGGGCCCCGACTTCCCGAGGACTCGGCCAAGCTCTGCCATGACTGGAAGACTGAGTCTTCATCTCCCATCACCTCGGTGCTGCCATCTGGAAAATGGACATTCTAAAGGGCGCTCCAGATCCAAGGGTCACCCGACAAGCACCGCAGTGTGAGGCCAAGCCACAGGGAGACGAAGGATGTCCTGGTTCCTTATAAGTCAGAGGTATGAGGGAGACAGACACAGACTTCAACTCAGCCCCCGCCCAGTGGATCAAACTGACAATCGCTTCTCCATCCTGAGAGGGAAGGGTAGGGTGCCAGGGGAGGGCTCCCTAGGGCGGCACTAGGCTGGGCACACTCTGCATGCCCTTCACGGCCAGGGACAAAATAACCTTCTTTTAAAACGTGTGCATTTTCTTCTCCCAGGGTGAGACATGTCTGTGCTTGGGCCAGCGCAGTCCACGTTTGCTGTGTCTCTGACCAGGTGGATATCCCTCTCCGAGCCTCCCCTGTAACACTGAGCATCCTCCTTACTTCCAGGGAGGTTGAGAAGGCCGTCAACCTTCCCCGCGTGGCCATGTACGCCCTGCAGCAGCAGCAGCAGCACTGCAAACACTGGGTCCTCAATGCGGTTTGGCCCGAGTTCAAGCATGCAGGTGAACCTCTGCAGGTGGGCACCCTTCTCCAAGGAAGCCAGGATGGGGGGAGACCGAGGTTCAGTGAGGAGGCATGCCCGCTGGGTCTCAGACACACCTCTGTGGCACCAGCCAGCCAGCCTGACTGCCACAACCCCAGCTGCTGCCAGGAACTTCAGACCAGAGGCCTGAGAACTGCGGCCTGGGGGTGGGGGTGTGCAAAGCCTTCCCCGTCCTCCTGTGGCCAGGGATGGGCACCATGCAGAAACCAGTCTCCTCGTGGGGCACCTGCTTCTTTCTTTATCGCTCCTTGAAGGTATTTTTCTATGAAAGCGCCCTCATTTGTCCAGTCCCTGGGCTCGCTGGTATGTAGGAAGGCAGATTATAGCCCCAACACACTGACTTTCTGAACCAGAATAGCAGCCAGAAAGGCCCCGACGGCAGGAAACACAGGCCCCTCTGGTGGCAGCCAGCAGCCAACCTCAGACAAGGGGAGCAGGGTGTCGGGAGGGCCGGGGCTGGGCCGGGGCTGGGCGAGAGGCTTTTTCTTTCAGGGAGGGAGAAGGTAAGAGCTCTTCGGTGACTCACTCTTCAGAGAGCCTTGCAGTTCCACTCGCCTGCACTTGGGCTCCTTCCCTGAATACATCGGGCTCACTCCATCCCCCTTACCTCTTCATCCCACTGCTTTCCAGAACATTCTCTCCTCCTCCTGGCTCTACCCAGGGAAGCCATGCTCTAAAATCGGGGAAGCCTGCCCTGACACCCCCCACCCAAGCTCTCATCAGAGTTCACCCACGTCAGTCTCAGGAGCAGCACAAGGAGGTGGGTGAGCTCTAACGAGGGCTCAGGGCTGCTCCTGAAACTGACAACACCCCCTGCACTTGTCAGCAGCCAGCACCTTCAGAGGGGACACAGGGAGCAGACTCTGGAGAAAAGAGGTCCATGCTTGCATCCTGGCTCTACCTAGAGCTGTGGATAAGAACCAACTCCTCCTGAAGCCTCAGTCTCCTCATCTGTAAAATGGGGATGAGAATGGCGCTTCCCTCAGGATAAGGATGAGGAGCACAGGGCCTGGTACACATGGGGCCCCCCACTCAAATGCTCTCCGCGTTACCATCACTGCAGCCCCCGCCAGACACCCACCCATCTGCCCACCGGGACAGAAGACCTGTCCCCGGCAGTCCCAGCAGCAGGAGGCCCCTCTGAGCCTGGACCCCACGGCCCATGGCACCCCCTTCCTCTCCATCCTCCCCTATCCACTGCAGGTGTCTGGACTTCTGGGGTCTAATAAGGAAATTCTCAGCTTGGCATCTTTCTAGAATGTGTTATCCTGCTGATTCCAAACACCCCTGTCTGTCCCCTGTAGAAGTCCCAAACCACAGAGCCCCGAGGGCCAGGGTCTCGCCCCCACACCCCCACCGGCAGGCAACTGGCGAAGGCGGGCTCCCCGCTCAGCCCCCGCGGGGCCGCTGTCTGCGAAGTGAACAAGGAGCCCGCTGTGCGCCCGCCCGGACAGACCCAGATATTTTAACAGCTGCATTGTGTGTTTCTGAGGCGCAATTCCTAAGCAAGGAGGAAAAACAAGCTTCGCCTCTGCCCAGAGGAGGGGAAACAGACGGCCCAGGGCAGGCTGCCGGCAGGGGGAAGGCCTCTGCCTGCAGGGCTCCAGGTGGCGGAGGGCACCCCAACACCGTGGGCACAAGGCCCCCTTCGTCCGAAGCCGGGGCGGGGGAGGCCCAAGGACAGAGGCCCAGTGAGTGGAGAAAACACCCGAGGGAAGCTCTGAGGTGGGGAAAAGAACCGCAGAACAAAGTCCGAATCCCTTCACGGCCCCCAGGCCACGCTGGGACCTGTCCCCATCTGCCCCTCCAGCCTCGCCGCCCCCCAGTTCCGCCCCACAGTCGCCCAGTTTCACACACTTCCAGCTCTGCCTGCAGTGTTATTTCCCCAGAGCCCACCAGGCCAACCCCCACCAGGCCGGTTTTGCCTCGTGTCCCCCCAGGGCATGCTCCCGGGTCACTGTATTCTGAGCCCTGCCGTATGGCCGCCCGCTTTATGCCTGCAATGCCTGCCCCAGACAGAGGTCCAGACAAAGGTCGAGTCCCTTCTGATAACCGGCTCTCCGGCTCCTACGCCTGCAAGGATCCAGCTCTTCTCCCACCCAGCCTCCCCTCCGCCTTCCCATAAGGTTGGGGGCTCCTGGGGTCCCAGCAGCACTGGGGGTGGGGCGGGCTGGAGCTCAGGCTGGCCCTGAGGTTAGGAGAAGGGGCTGTCATCAACTTCTGATGGCAGTGCTTGCCAGCTGGGCTGTGGAGAAAAGTCTCCAGGGACTTCCCTGGTGGTCCAGTGGCTAAGACTCCATGTTCCCAATGCAGGGGGTTCCATCCCTGCTCAGGAAAGTGAAGCATGAAGATTGCCACATACAGTGCTGAGCACCAAAGTCTGAACACTTACCTCCTGCACTGTAAGCGCACACCATTTTCAAGACAAATAAAAACGGGAGTATTTGTTGATTAAAAGGTGCTTTTTGAACCATTACCCATCCGAAGGTGCTCTTTGCTCCCAGTGGAACTGTAGGCCAGAGACTAGCATTTTCAGGTTAGAGGCCTGGGGCAAAGGGCCACCCCACACCCTTCCAATCGGAACCACACTACAGCCTCTAGAGGAGCATTCGCCCAGGTCCGGGAGGGCGGGTGTGGGGTGGTTGCAGACCCAGAACAGATCTCTCCAAACGTCTCAGCACAAGTGACCCAAGTCACAGAGGCTTTTCTGGGGAGGGGCTGGGCCGCCCCGGTTGCCAGCTGTGTGGCGGGGGCAGTTCTGAATTGGCTACAGGAAGAGATTAAACTTGCCCGTAGCAGGAGACGACCTTCGTCTGATTTCTGGCTTTAGGCCTGCTAAGGACCCTGGGCATCACAAGGCAGCCAGGCAAGGAGCCCCTCCAAGGCCCAAAGCACATTTTCTGAACTGCTTCAGTTTTCTCATTCTGATCCCAGAGTCTAGCACCAAGAAGGGCGTCCAGAGGTCACCTGGTCCAGCCCCTACCCAGGCAGCTCACATACAGAGGAGCGAGCCCCTTCCTTGCCAGCGATGCCAAAGAGCCATCCCCAAGCTCCTTACTAACTAGTTCACGCCTCAGCCACTGACCTCAGCTGACGACATCGCTCCCTGTCCCAAGAGCGCCCTGACTCACTGTGCAGTGCTGGGTAAGTGTCTGCCCACCTCTGGTCTCAGCGCCCCACCAGTGAGATGGGCAAGCAGGACCCGCGGGAGTGTCACATGACGCCACACTTGGGCAGAAACAGGGATTCTGGCCTGCGGGGAGCAGAGACGAGACATGAGGAAACAGACGGTCCCTGTGTCCACGAACCAGCAAAGGTACACTGAGCACCAGCACTCTCCAAAGACCCGAGACCTCCCTCTCCACGCTGATGCTGGGCCTGGGGTAGGGAGCAAGACAGGGTGGGGAGGGCTGGCTGCAGATCTGGGCAGCTGCTCTGCGCAAGGCTCCAGGGAGAACCGGGCGGGCGGGTGGCCCAGCATCTCCCGCTTTGGCCTGTGCAGCACCCTGCTCCAACTTGCCCGGCCACGGCCCTCCCCTACGGCCCAGGCCATGCCCGCACTCAGCTCTTCTGTCTGTGCCTCTGCCAGGCTCAGCCACCGGGTCTCCCCAGAGTCCACCAACACCACCCTGACAGCTAAAACCAACAGAGGAGTGTCCTGCCTTCAGCGCCGGCTAGGTTGTCCTGGGTGGGACCGGGACCCTGCCCGGCTAGTCCCCACCTCTCCTGGGCCTGCACACCCTGCAGCCTTCACGTCCCCACACACCCTTTCCATCCCCACCCCCTGGCCGTCACACATCACAGCACATCACAGCCCAAACCGGGTGTCTGGTTTCCCCACACCTGGGGACCTGACTCCAGATTGGCCGAGTGCAGCCTGAGGACCCGCCCACTCAGGGAGACCAGGGACGTCCCAGGGCTCCATAAGGAGCCTGAGCTAGCCTGAAGGAGGTCAGGGAGGGCTTCCTGGAGGAAGGGGTGAATAAGCATCTTCCAAAGGAGGACAGGTGAGGTCCAGAAAGGTGTGCTAAGGTCAACGGAGGGCAATGTCTGGACAGTGAGCGGGAGGCAGCGAGTCTGGGCCTCAGAGCCCCGAAGCCATGCCCAACAGAGAGTGAGCATTAACCATCGGTGGCTCCCACAGCCTGTGGAAAGATGTCTACAGTCTTGTTCCCGCCAACTCAGACTTCACCCTTCACATGGGATATTTCCAGAAGTCTGCAAGCCACAGACACCACCTGCCAGTGTCTGTGCTCATGCTCTCCCCATCCCTGCTCAGTGAACTCCTATTTAAACCTTGCGTGTTAAGGCCAGCGCCACCTCCCCCAGGAGGGCTTCCAGGGTTCCCACATCAACACTGCCCAGGAGACACTTCAAGCTCTCTGCTTAACCGTCTCTCTCAGTGCTTCAGCTTCTTGACATTTGCTCCCAGACCCTGACACCCTGCCGGTCACACACTCTGTGTCCTACAAATGTGCAATGGGTGGGAGCCATCAGAGTGACAAACCCAGCACTCCTAAACCAGCTGTCTCCTAAACCGTTCCCTAGCTAGTGCTTGCCACACAGTCAACGGCTGTTAAGAGTTATTTAACTGACCCTGAGACCCTGACAGAAAGATGCAGCCTAGAAGGTGCCAGATAGAATTCACTACCTGAAATTCTACCAGTCACTTCTCTGACTTAAAAAAAGAAAAGAAAAAAAAAAAATCCGCCTCTACTCACTGCCTGAAATTCTACCATTAGAGAGTCACTTCTTTGAAGCTTTTTCATTTTCAAGAACAGTCTATTTAAATGCAAAGTGCCCTGGAGTAAGGTCAGTTCTTAAGCGGCTGTCATATAAAAAGTGAATGTCTCTAAGAAGAAGGCTGCGGGACTGGGGAGAGCTGGAGGGAGGAGGCAGGAGGGGAGCCAGGGGAGAATCTCGTCCTTGACTCTAACCGCCGGCCCACACCCTCCTGATAACAAGGCGCACGCCTCTCCGCTTGCCCCCCACTTCAGCGTTCCTTGGCGCGACACCACATGCAGAATGAAGTGGCTCTGGAGTGCATGCTGCTTGTTCTTGCCCACTTTCGATGAAGCTCTCCAAGGCACACTCAATCAAGCCCCTTTTGTTTCCCAGGCCTTTTGAAGGCTTCCGGAGAGGAAATGAGAGAGCTCTTTAAAGCCCAAGTCTACACGCAGCTCTGCAAATCACAGTCTCCCTGCCAGCCCCGCCGCCCAGACCTGATGTGTTGAGTCGAGAGGGACTCCTGGACAGGACTGCCCCTGGGAAGATGCCCTGGGATGTCTCAGCCCATGTGAGAGGGCCAAGCTGACGTGCAGGGCTTCCTCAAATGAGGCAAGTCCTCCAAACTTGCCAGAAGCCACAGAGAAGGTGGAGAGTTGGGTTCCCCCTGGTCACAGGACTGTCTGTCACCCATCGTCCTTATGGGCAGTGGGGTTCGCACCCCAGGGCACATGACAAGATTGTAAGGCTTTACATCTGGGCTTTGGGGCCACGTGTGGAAAAGGCCCTTCCTGAACCCGGGTCCCAAGACTCCTTCCATGATGGCACCACACTCATTCCCTCCAATCAACCACCCACCGATGGGGACAGAGTCCATCAAGGGGTCCTCCCAGGCAGAGAGCCCCCCGGAGGTCCTAGAGGTCCATGACCAACCTCCTGTACAGTTCAGGGATCCTCTCCAGCAGGTGAGAAACTGGGGGCAAATTTGACTCCCAGGGAATGTCCAGAGACATTTTTTAATTATTTTCATATTGGGTAGAGGGGCAGAGATGTTGCTAAACATCCTATAATGGTCAGGACAGCTCCCCACAAAAGAGAATTACCCTGCCAAGATTGAGAAACTCTGATCTAGAGTACTTGAGACACTTCATCATCCAACTTCTTCTGATGACCTCATCCCCAGGGATGGGGAGCTCCCTGCCTTCTGCCAGAAGGAGAGGCGGTGCAATGAACGCTGGACTCAAAGCCAGAGTCAGCTTTTCACTGGGACCTCCCTTGTGGCTCAGCCGGTAAAGACTCCGCCTGCAATGCAGGAGACCTGGGTTCGATCCCTGGGTTGGGCAGATCCCCTGGAGAAGAGAAAGGCTACCCACTCCAGTATTCTGGCCTGCAGAATTCCATGGATTGTATAGTCCCTGGGGTCACAAGGAGTCGGACACAACTGAGCGACTTGCACATGGGCAAGTGACTCAGAGCTTCCTTACTTCAGAATCTCTTGATGGAGAATGAAGCTAAAAATTTGATATTCCAGGGCTGTTGTAAATGACCATGATTTCCTGTCTATGAAACCTCTAGCCAGCACCTCACACGAAGAAGGCACCTGTTGGGTGGTGTGTGGCTTTAGGATGTACCAGGAAGCAGAACGCCAGCCAGCCCAACAACTACTGAAAGCATACCACCTGCAGGAAAGCATCTGCTAAGCCTCTGGCCTGCCTCCCTGATGCTGCCGCAGACCAAGCACGTGCAACGCGTTCCCTGCAGCCACGCTTGCAAAACCCTGGCAGCCACCTCCACGCTAACAGGAAGGAGACTGTTCTGAATATATTGTATTTTAGCAACACAGTGGAACAGTATTGCAGCTACGTTAGGTCACAGTTACAAAGACAGAAATACAGAAATGTTTGAGGTCATATGGGAGGTGAAAATAAAGCAAACGAATGCGTCCCATAACTGCAACTGGAGAATAAACTGGAAACAATATATAGGGAAAAAACTCTTGTTAGGATGATGGCATGTGGGGTCATGTTGGGTTTTGGCAAAGTTCCTTAATGTAAAAGTCATACTGCTTTTTCCATTAAAATGTTATTCATTAATGAAAATAGAGAAAATATCAGCAGAAACTACAAATCTAGTCTTCCTTCTAACTACGAAGCACAGGGGTGTAGGAACAATTTTGTGTCCTTGACCAGTTTTTAGGGGGGCCTCCTGGGCCTCAGAATGGGGGCTGCTGCTTCCAGCACCCCAACTCCAGCAAGGCAAATGGAGGAGGATGGCCTGCACCCCCAGCTCCTCTGCCCGCAGAGAGGACTCTCCCTTCAGGGTCACCAGGGCAAGTCTCCCTCCCTACATTTCACACTGAAGCAACACTACCTCCCTCTTCACAGAGGAGAAACCAGGACAGATAGAAGCCGGGCAGGGGAGACCCAGCCAAGGGGGTCTGCCTGCTTTCCATCCACAGCCCCCACGGAGTCCAGTGTCCACCAGAGTGTCTGGCTCTCCGTCCTAAGGGGGGGCCCCTCACCTTCAGAAGACAGGAAACCGGGCTGGAAACCTCCAGGCCGGCCCCAAATCTTGAGCAGCCTCAAACTGAATTTATCAGAAATATTGTAAAAAGCATCTTCAAAACCTGTCTCCCCCTACAGCTCCCTTCCTACTGAGGGCCCACTCCAGTCATCCCCAAAGGAAATGTTCAAAAGCTGAAAATTGTGCCAGCCGCTTTGCTTTTCCTGTGGCTCAGAGAACCCTGGCCCATGCCACCAAACCATCCTTGCCCGTGACCAAGGCCCCACAAGTACTGGACTGTGGCCAGGTCAGGCGAGTCCATGCTGAGAGCCTCTGAGGTGGAGGTGGGCCCTCTGGACCCCTGCCTCCTTTCCTTACCAGGAGGGAGAATGGCCGCAGAGTGCCGGCGAGGAAGGGCCCAGAAAGAAAGCAGGAGGTCCAGAAAAGGCCAAGTGGTGATGCTTTGGGGGGAAGAGCAGGCAGGAGCTGATATTATAGAAAAACACCTTCTTTCTTCCTCAAGGGGACTGGATGTGCTGCACAACATCTCTCAAACTTGAGGAGGGGACCCCAAGCAGGGGTCTGCATCCCCATTCCTCGTGGAGCAAAAGAATCATTAAGGGTAGAAGGAGAGCCCCCAACAATAAAACTGGTTTTGTGCCCCCAGCAGCGAAGCATCCTTCCACCCATCTCCCCCAACAGTCAAGCATCCTTCCATCCATTGCAACTGGGTGCCATCAGCCCCTTCACTGTTAAGAAACTGCCAGAAAGATCAATCTCCAGGCCAGAAGTGACATTACGCCTCCAATTCAGGATGCCCAGTGCAGACACGACTGCTGCTTCCAACAAACGCCCCATTTCCTTAACTCCCCAGGATCCACCCCACTCCCAGAGTCTGAAATTCCACTGTGAAAAGGCTACCTGTGTGGGTCCTGTTTTTCAGTTCCAAGAGTCTTGGTTGAAATGGCCACACCTTTGAGATATCCAGATGAAAGCTGAGTTGGGAGATTCATAGCTACTGAGCGCCTTCCCACATAAGAGCCCCTTATATGGCGCCAGTTTGCATCTTGACTCCCATGAGGAAGGTACTATTCTAATCCCCACTTAAGAGATGAGTAAACTCAAGCCCAGAAATGCCAACAACAGAGGCTGGAAGGGCCTGGCCCCGGCTGGGTACTTGGCTTCCAATCTCCCATTCCACCCTCTCGTCAGCCCCAGGAGTGGGCACAGCTAGTGTTCCAGATGAGGAAACGTGGCAAAGAGGTTTCTGCCAAGAGACCATAGGGAGTAAAGAGACATGTGGGGGACTCACTGAAGACACGTGCGAGCTTCAGAGTGGGGGATGAGCTGACTGCAGGCAAGGATGCCTCGCTGCAAGCAGCAGACAGTGGGCGCAGCGGGCCTGAGACACTGCTCAGAAACACGCCAGAAAACCCTCCCCAGAGCCGAACACCACGCTTCACTGGGAGACGGGAACCGGGCCCTGGGAACCTCTCTGCCACGACCACTTGCAGAACTGACATCCCTGTCTGGGCCTCGGTTTCCACATCTCCAACTTGGGCATGCATCCTTCAGGCCTCCTCAGGCTTGGAGTCACACGCTGGAACCAAGGTCCCAAGCAAGGGGAAGCAACACTTGAGCAGGGCAGTCGTGGGGAGACGAGCTAAACGCAGTCGGAGGATATTGGAGAGGCCAAGAGATGAGCTGCCATGGGAGCCAGACGCCTGGCCCCTCGGGCGCAGCTCCCAGAGTGCTGGGGAAGTGCCAGGAGAGAGGCAGCACATTTTGGGGTCTGTGGGCTGGGCCCTAGGGACAGAAATGGATCCCTGAAGCCTGCCCTTGGGGCCTCATGGCAAGGCCTACACCCCCAGCAGGTAGGAAAGGTGAGACAGGATCTGAGAAGTGCCAGAGGCAGGAGACAGCCAGGGATGGGGCAGCACTGAGGGAGAGAGGGGGCCAGAGTCTTGCTTAATACAGGAGGAACTGGGGGCCATTGAAGTCTGAGCAAGAGGGAGCTAGGATCAACATCTGTTTATACTGTGAAGCTTTGCATTCTAAAAACCAAGGCTCCTTGACACCTGGCAAACCAATGGCATATTCTAGATGGCCTCTGGTCCCCCCACAAGCCCCTACTCTTCACCTCTACTGGGCTGAGCCCCTCAACCTGCAGTTTCTGAGCTCCCGACGAGGAATCCAGCTGTGAGGGTGGACTAGGGGGCAGGTCCACCAGCAAGCGTCACTGACATGGTAACTCCCGGTGAAGGAAGGAGTGGGTTATCCTGCCCAGAGCATGGGACCATCAGAGTGGGCAATGGGGACCTCAATCAGGGGAACAGTGACCTCCTAGAGGAAGGGGACAGCTTGGCTAGGGCCAGTCAGAGGAGATTCCCTGGCCAGCACAGCAACTTACCAGCCAGGAGACCTTGGCAGGAGTCGTCACCTCTCTGAGCCGAGGTTTCCTATCTGTAGCAGCCAGTGACGCCATCTATTCCTAGGAAACTGAGGTCTCCAGGATCATCATCCCCCTGGGATCCCAGGCGGCCTGCTGGGGAGGTGGAGTGAGTGACAGCCACCACCCCACCCTCCCACCCCCGTCCCTGGAAAGATTCCGCAGATCCTGCTTTGAGCTGTGGTCTGTCTCTCTTCATCCCTCTCCCTTATCTCTCTTACTCTTCCCTTCATTCCTTTCCTTTTTTTTCTCTTTTCTCCCCTCTCCTCCCACCCTTCCTTCCTTCCTTTTTCACCCATCCAGCAACAGGAGAGCCCGCCAGGGCCCTGCGTGCCCATAGAGATGGCCGTCTGCTTATCAGAAAGGAACGGAAGATGACACGAGGCTGGTGGCTTCCAACCTCCCAGGCGCAGCCCAGCAATTAGACCTCGGTCTCAACACGCCTGCCTCATGCGAATCCTAGAAGCATCTGCTTTCCGGCTGCTAAAGGGTGTGTGTGTGTACACGAGTGTGTGAGTGAGTGAGTGTGTGTGTGTGTGTGTGTGTGTGTGTGTGTCCGCACCAGGCTTCCCTTTCGGCGACGACTGCTAGGTAAGACCTGAGTAATAGATGCCTTTCTGAGAACTGACAAATCCCAAGATATTTACGTACTACAGAGAAAAAAATGTTCTGCTGAATCCACATTCCTTCCCCATGCAGTGATGTCTACAAAGCCGAGCAAGGACGCGCGTGTTGTTTTCTTTCCCCATTTGCCTAAACTCAAACACAGCCTTGCCACAAACACACGCACAAAGACACACTCAAACACACGCTGACCCCAGACATCACTGACCGGCACCCTGCCAGGCCTGGGGAGGAGGAGAGAGGCCGCGGGGCTGAGTCTGGGGAGGCAAGGCCAGCCGGCGCTCAGGCTCACACCCCAGCCGGGCCCCTCTTTCACTGTGTGTCCTTGGTGAGCGGGTTAACGTCTCTGTACGCAGTGAGCTAGATAACACGGCACCCTCGGCACAGAGAAAGCCCTCAGTAGATGCCAACCATAACTACTACTGAACCATGAGAGTCTAAATTCTCTTGCCGAGTGGGGAGGGTAGAAGGTACATTGGGCCTGGACCCTCCAGGCAACAGCTCCAGGTCTCCCGGGGTCCATGTTCCAAGCTGGGCCATCCTGATTCCTTCCTGGAGTCCAGTATGGACTCTGTAACTTTTTCCCCGAGGCCCCAACCTGCTCCAGGCTCGGTACTCAAGGACGCCCATGAGAGCCTGATGAGCCAGGCTCAGGCTGCAGGAGGCCCCAGACCCAGTGCTCAGCCCTGGCTGGGGCCTCCCACACAGCCCAGGCCAGGCCAGGGGCCAGCAGGATTTCCTGGGCCACAGCCTGTCTTGGGAGGCCATGGGGTCAACTGGCCTTTCCCAGGACATGGCTCCTGGTCTGCAACACAGAGGGACAATCGTACTGACTTCATAGGCTGGAGATGTATCTGTCTGGCTGCTGGCCGTCAGAACTACACACAGGCAGCGGCACATGTGCCCTTGCACTGACACACGAAAGTGATTCCACATGGGGCAGGGCATGGGTGTGCGGAAAGCGGGTGCCGATTCCCTCCCCTGCGCCTTGCTCTGTCCTGAGAGCCTGGCTTGTGGGACAGTCACCCCAGGGCGGAGAGCTTCTTAATAAAGATTCTCTAGCATCTGTTTCCCCCTGAAGCATCCACCATCCGTCCCTCTGGCAAGGCTGGCAGCCCTGGTGCCCAAACCAAGTGCAGGCTGGACCCAGAGCCTTCCCCTCCTCTGGTTCAGCCCACACCTCTGCTGACATAACCCAGAGCAGAACTTACAACACCTCTAGTATTTCCAACCCTGCCCCGTCTTCCCTGTCGCAGCTCCCACGAGCAGGGCGAGCAGACAGAAGGCCCCAGATTTGTGTGGAGAGGGCGCCAGGTCTCTGGCATCTCACCCGGCCCAGGTATCTTAGGGGGCTGCACCAGGAGCCCTGACCAAGGTAGAAGGCCCCTGCTCAGGACATCCAGCCTGCTGCACACCCTCTAAACACAGGGAGGGGGGTCCGGAGGCAGCTTGACCCCTGATCTCGCCCCACCAGTCACATGTACAACCTGAGTCCCCCAGACACCTGGAATCGGCCAGAGCGCCAGCCCAGCAGTTCACCAGCTGGCACCCTGTGTCACCCTCCTGAAACAGGCCATGGAGACCAGGGCTCAGCCCCACCCCCACAGACGTCACCTGCCCTGGGAACCTGGCAGGGAACCCACTTCACTCCCCTAATTGTTTTCTCTGGCTGTGGGGGCGGCGGCGTGAGCTGCTAAGACTGCGTCAGGACGGACGGGGCGGGGGGGCAGCTTGAGTCACAGGACGGGTGGGATGCGGCCAGGCCAGGAGACAAGAGCCAGGAAGCCGGGCTGCCAAAGAAATCAGCACTCGATGACAGGTGAGGGGGCGAGGCCAGGATGGGGAGGAGATCAGGATAGGGAGGAGGCCAGGGCAGCCCCGGGCTCTGAGGACCGGGTCAGGATGGTTCCGGAGGCCGCGAGGCTGACGGATCAGCCAGGCGTCCCTGTCTGCCCCCCGGACTCCCCACCAGCTCTGCACCCGGAAGTCCCCGATCCCCAGCTGGCCTGTGCTGGGCTCAGGGGCCCTAAGCTGCAGCTCAGATGCCCTCGCTCCCGTCTTGCAAACAAGGAGCCCACTTGAAAGAAGTGGCTGCTGAAATCCCCAAGTTTTATTTCCAGCTGCCACCTTGCCCTCCTGACCCACTCCTCCCCAGGCTGTGCGGGGGAAGGGCCTTTAGATCCAGGGGAGCTGGGGGCGCCTGCGGGTCCCCCACTTGCCTCCAACCTCTGCCCCGGAAGATACAGCTGTAGCCCCGCAGCTGAGACAGAGCCAGAGCCCCGAGCATGGAGTCGGGACACGGGACCCCCTCCCCCGCCTCACCCCCCTCCAGCACCCACCTTCTCACACGCTCATGCACACACTCATCAGCCGTCCTCATCAGCTCTCACACAAGCTGTGTTCACTCACACGATCCTTAGGCACACACACTCACAGAGTCACACGCTCATTCACACACACTGGTTCATGCTGTCACACTTAGGCACACTTGCACACAGACCCGCAGTCACACACTCATGCACACGCACCCATTCACACTTAAATACACACACTCCAGACAGAGCTGCCCCCAGTATGGGACCCCCAGACACTCTCTGCCAGCCCTGCTTCTCCTTACTGCTGGGGAGGTGGTGGCGTGGAGCTGGCTTCTCTCTAAGAAAGAGGCTTCACAGCTGTGAGAGGAGGGGTTTCCTGGCGGGAGATGTCCTGGCTGGGGGCAGAGGGGACCCTCCTTGGTCAGGGCTCCTGGTGCAGCCCCCTAAGATCCCTAGCCCACGACACATAGGCTGGCCCCAGAGCGCGCTGCCCTCCCACGCCCACTGATCCTTCTGCCAAGATGCCTGCATGCGCCCCACACCCAGCCCCTCCCCGCTGCAGCCCTATTCCCTGCCTTTTCCCCTGGATCTCAGAGCTTCCTGCTCTCAGCTGGATGGGGTGGTGGGGATTGGAGCCCAGCAGTGAGTCTGGGGTCTTGGCCAGGCCCCTTGCATCCCACCCTCTATCCACAGGAGCCAGCTGCCATGCAAGACGCCCTGGGCTGCTCCCGATCAGATCCCACCCCCCTACCCCCTGCACGAGGGTCCAGAGCAGGGGAGCAGGCCCAGGGGTCTGCTGGGGACTCGGGGGGAAACAGCCACATATTCCAGCCATGTGTCCTGGCGGGGGCGAGCAGGCAGTCCGCGGCTCTCCGCACCCTGGTCAGCCTTCCCTGGGAAGCCGGCAGCAGTGGCCAGGCCTCCTGGACACACCTGGGACCAGCCTTCCCAGAATAGCACCCAGGGACCAGGGCTGGCTCTTGGTCACTTCCAAACCATTCCTTGTGTGACCCTCGGCCAGGCGGGCTCACGGAAGAGGTCTCCTTTGGGTGGCTGAAGGAAGAATGGCAGGGGCTCTCCCCCATTCCAGAATGCAGTCCATCACAACTCCATTTGGCCCCTCAGCACCTCTGTCTCCAACACCACACTCCCAGTCCACCGCCTAATACTTCCAGCTGAAGGGGGGTCTCTCACCAAACCCTCACCTTCCAGGTGAGGACCTCAAGTCCAGAGAGGGGAAGACGATGCACCGCAGGGCCGGCCCAGAACTCACCTCCCCTTCCCAGTGGCAGCCCTCCCCTCACAGCACATCCAGGGTTCAGGACTGGAGGGGAGTCAAGGGGATGAAAGGGTGAGACCTGGAGCCCACTCTGACCTGCCTCAGGGTCCCTGGCCGCCCACTCCAGAGGCCTCCCACCAGCCAGCTCGTGTCAGAGGAGCCCCCAGGCTCTCCAGGAGCCCCCCACACACCAGGAAGAGGCACAGAGCAACGCGATCACCCCGGCAGAGCGGGGGCCTGGGGAAGCAGGTGGGAGAGCCCCTCAACAAGGGCACAAGGTGGGCAGGTGGCCTCAGGGTGTTTCCTGGGAGTGGGGCCCCAGCTTCACCAGCATCTCCACGACCCACTGCCAGACTGTCCTGGACCAGAGCCCTGGATTCTAGAAACACTGACCACCCCCAACACACACACACTGATCTTACCTTCTTAACACCTGTCTGTCCTACCCGACCTCAGCCAGTCCCTCCCAGGGCCAGAGGCTGCGGGTCTCCCCACTGCCCCCCGGGCCGCCCATTAACAGGCAACAGAGTGGAAGGAGTCAGGTGTAGAGTCAGAGAGAACTGGATTCGCTCGTGAGCTGCATAACCCCAGCTCTCTGAGCCTCAGTTTCCTCCATCTGGAAATTGGGCATAGCACAAACCACTCCGCACTGAAAGCATTAAATGTGTCCACGTGTGTCAAGACAGGCGCCCAGCAGGCACTCAGAGCCATTGCCCTCCCCCCACCATGCCACCCCCCGCCTGCCTGGCACCTGTTGCGGCTGGCCTAGCTTCAGGAGCTGCCACGGCTACGAAAACCAGCATCTGGTCCAGTCCCATCTCAGAGGGCTTGCAAGGGCCCTGTCTCACTAACGCGTCAGTCCTAGCCCCAGGCAGGGTGGAGCCAAGAACAAGCATTTGTTTTTTGTTTTTTTTTTCTTTTTTTTTTCATTTATTTTTATTAGTTGGAGGCTAATTACTTTACAACATTGCAGTGGTTTTTGTCATACATTGACATGAATCAGCCATGGATTTACATGTATTCCCCATCCCGGTCCCCCCTCCCACCTCCCTCTCCACCCAATCCCTCTGGGTCTTCCCAGTGCACCAGGCCCGAGCACTTGTCTCATGCATCCAACCTGGGCTGGTGATCTGTTTCACCCTAGATAATACACATGTTTCGATGCTAAGAACAGGCATTTGTACCTGACATTTAAAAAGGCCCAGGAGCCACGCGCCTGGGGACAGAGCGACGGGGGCCAGGGGAAGGGTCAAGGCGGCTATTCTGCGGCTGCAGGGTCTGTCTCAGCCCCAGCCATGCCTTTGCCCACAGTGCCCACAGGGCCCACGCCGTCTGCCAGTGGCACACAAGGGCCCTGTGCGGCCTCCTCGTCACCCCAGAGCGAAGCAGTGCTTCCCATTTATCAGTGAGACGGCTCAGGGCAACTCGTTCAAGCTCACGCTTAAAACCCAAGTCTACACATGGGCCGTTGCAGACCCCAGACTCTCCATCATTCAGTCCTCCTGCCTCAGAGGACTACAGGCCAGTGAGAGGCCCTGGCCTGTGTGCTGAGGGGGCGGGGGGCAAGTTCCCCCAGGCCCCGAGGAACAGGAACTGCCCACCTGTGGGGGCACGACTGTCTGCTCACGTCTGAAGCCACACGCATCACAAGACACAGGAGAGTGCCCCCAAGCAGCTCTGGGTAGAAGCCCTGAATAGCGCCCAGAGAGGTAAACTACACCCGTACCATGAGCATCCCGGAGCGTAATTATTAGACGCTGTCATTTCGGAAGAAAATTAATTAGCAGTAGCTGTAGCTGTCCTGTGTCTGCTGAAGCAGCGTGCATCTCAATTAAAATATAATTGCCGCAGCTTTCATCACAGCGGGTTAAACAGCGTGAGATGCTGAGCGGGCTCCTGTCTGCACGTGGCTTGACTCAGTGTGGAAGTGTCACATGAGGGGAGGCGGGCAGGACAGAGGTTCCCCCCACCCAGACCCCTGTGCCCATCAACCCTGGCAAGACCCCTGTGCCCACCAATCCTGGCAAGAGGCAGCATATCCAGGTATAGCGATGGAAGTGGAGAGTGGTTCCTTCAACTTCTGCACAGACTTCACCTTGGGAAAAGAGATTTTAAGCCTGGCAAGAATCAGAGAATTCTCAAGGGGGCCCCGACTGTGGACAGTGAGCCACAGAGTAGAATGTGGTCTGCAGTGGACAGACAGGGAATTACCTCACTGCATGGTATCCCCTGGGGGGGGCAAAGGACTCGAGCGAGGACGCCCACTTTTCTTGCCTACGAGGTCATGCTGGGAGAAGACGAGAGGCAATAGAGATCAGTGAGGCTTGTGGCTAAGGGGAGGCCACCCTGAGGGCAGGCACTGCTCGTCCTCTGTGGCTGGCTGTTCCCACAGGAGAGTCAGGGTCCAGAGTGCCAGACTCTCAACAGAGTCAGGGACAGAGTTTTTATTTCCGGTTTCCCGAGTTTCAAAACACAGTGAAAGCCTAACCTAAGGGTTATCAATATCTGACCTCTTATCTAGGAGTTTCTGCACCTAGATACACACCAGAGTGTCTTCATAGAAAGCAGAGTAGTGATCACTGGTAGGGGGACTTTCTACTCCTGGATGTGGGGTTCCTTTTGGGGACGATGGAAATGTTACAAAAATAAATGTTGCTGATGGTTGTACAACTCTATGAATAATCTAAAAAGTATTTTTAAAATTTTTTATTTATCTTTATTTTTTCTTGGAGGTTTTTTTTTTGACTATTTTTTTTAACTTTTTATTTTGTATTGGAGTATAGCCAATTAACAATGTTTGATAATTTCAGGTGGACAGCAAGGGGACTCAGCCATACATATAAATGTATCCATTCTCCCCCAAACTCCCCTACCATCCAGGCTGCCACATAACATTGAACAGAGAGTTCCCCGTGCTACACAGTAGGTGCATGTTATCCATTTTAAACACAGCAGTCTGTACATGTCGATCGCAAACTTCCTAACTACCTCTTCAAAATTTCTCTTATTGACGTATAGTTGATTTATGATGTTGTGTACAGCTAAAAACTCTGGAATTATGAGCTTTAAAAGAGTGAATTTTATGGTATATGAAGTGTATCTCAACAAGACAGTTACAAAAAAAAATATGGTTTTTATCTCACAAGCACCCAACAGCTGCCAGATTTTTCACCAATGCATCCTTCTCTCATTCTTCAGACGCATCTTGAGGGACTGGTACAGCTGTCTCGGATTGGGAGCTGGGCAGACAGCAGGGGGTGCCCTCAGCCCCACCCCCAACATCAGTGGAGCCTGGATGCTTTTCTGAATTGTCAGCTTGTATTAGAGGCTGCATCTTCACCTAGGAATCAGGATGCTTCTCAGGAAAGGGTGGTAAGTGATGGGGGGAAGGGAGAAGGATGAGAGCCGTCTGTTCGGGAACCCAGATCTGGAAGCCCCTGACGGTCCTCCCAACACCCGGTCCAAGCCCAGCTTCACCACAAAGGTGGGCGCTCGGCTCTGGGCCCTGAGGCTCTGATGCCACCTGCGTGACGTCTCCAGCCGCACACCTGCAGTGCTGCAGACACAGAGACATGCCCCACCCTCTGCCAACGGGGAGTGACCTGAGAGCAGGCACTGGACAGGGAAGGCTTCCAGGGGATGCACAGGGGATGAATGGCGATCATCATTCCTCTCCAGCGCCAGGCGCAGAGGCACCCCGCCCAAGTGAGCTCAGAGGGAAGCAGGGAGCTGCCGGCGTGGCATCCAACAGCTCATGGAGCTGAGCAGCCTGGATGAGACACACCTGCTTTCCCACCTGCCCGAGCCGTGACCCTGAGTGAGAGGACGCCACAAGATGCCAGGGACTCTTCCCAACTCAAGCCACGGGCCTAGCCATCCCTTTCCAGAAAAGCAGGTTCTCAGAACACAATCACCACCTCCGGGCACCCTGCTCTTCTAACCCTGTGACTGACTCTACAGACCTACCCTCTGGAACCTTCTCTCACTCACCCTTTTCCCCAAAGTACCCTAACAACCTTCCCTAGGCCTTAAAAGCACCTCCACCCTGACCCACCCGTTCCTCTTCAAGCTAGTCTCCCCTACAGATAGCCCTCACAGTTGTTACTACAAAGCTGCTTGTCACAGGAAAATGCAGAATGCCAAAATAGTGGAAACAATTTCAAACAACCCCAAATAATGGGCTGGTTAAGTCATCCCAGCATGTCCAAACGATGTAACGTTAGTCACTGAAAATCAGATTTACAGACTTAATACCATGAGACGGGCTTATGTTAAAATACCAAGTGAAAAAATCCAGGGCGCAAAGTTGTGCACAAAGCAGGACCCTCTCATTGAGCTCACAGACCTCAGGAGGGATGCGGGAAGGACATGCACCTGCCGCCACGCGTCCCTGCTGAAGAAAGGCCTCACGGGGGCTTTTTTCCTTCTTCATTTATACTTTCTGGAACTGTGCACTCTGTGTCCTTGAGCACTGATTGTTTGCTTATAACCATGAAAAAATACGCTCCAAACCATTTGTCCACAGAAGAAGATACGAATCTCTCCTCCCCACCATGACCCAGGCAACAGGTCGCCAGAGCTCGGAGCCTCTGAGCACCAGTATAGCCCCTTCCTGCTTTCCAGCCCAGAACTGGCCACCCTGGGTGTTCCTGGGGACTCAGAATGAGCTGTTTCTAGTAACACATATCCCTGCCACTCACTGGGTGCTGGGCGTCACACCAGTCCCCGTGGTTACCAAATGAATGTGGTCGGTACCCTCAGAAGGATTTGCTTAAGTGGAAGCAAGAAACGAGGAAACCAGGAACTAACTGCAGAAAAGGACCTGAGCTTCTGGGTGCTGGGAAACAAGTGGAGGAGGGAAGCCTTGGGTGTTACCGAGGATTTGAACGTTATCCTGGACTAAGGTTTGTGCGAGACTGGCAGTGCCAACCTGCTCCTGGTCCAAGGCAGACATTGCTAATCAATCACAGCACTTTTTCTGAGCAGCCCTGGCAGGGGGTGGGGGTGGGGGCAAGACATCAGACAGCCTCTCCCAATCAAACTGCCCTGGCACAGGCAACCAACTCCCTCCATCTGTGCCTGTAGGCAACACGCCCTGTAAAGACAGGAGTGGCCTGACCGCATTTGACACAGATCGCTCCGGACACAAGGGTGCCTGGGCTGCAGGGAGACCAGGCTGGAGACAGATGTAGAATCCAAGCCCTGGAGCGTGCCGAGGGCACGGGGAGGGGGTGGGCAGGGCCACGCCGCCCATTCTGAGGCCAGTTTCCTCTCTCCTCCTAACTCTGAGGAGGCCCGGCAAGCTTAGTCCTCTGGAAGGAAAAAGACTCCAGCCTGGCCAAGCAGCCAAATGCACAGAAGGGCTGCACTGGCCAGCTCAAGACAGAGATGGGCAGAAGACCCCCCCAAGACAGCCCTGGGCACCTGCCCAGGCTCATGTCCTCCCAGACAGGTCAGTGTCTGAGCCACTTGCTCAAGCTGTTCCTTCAGAGCACGTGGCCCCCAGTGCCTCGCGTCCTGTCTCCTCAAGGAGACTGCAGATCTCTTCAAATAAGGAAGAAGCTCTTGACTTACCCACAGGACTCTAAGCTGGTAGGAAGGGCCCTTGGAAACCAGCCAGCCTCACTGTACAAACGGGAAGGCCAGGCTCAAACATATGGAGACACCTCCCGAACTCAGAGCAGGTGAGGGGCAAAGCCAGAGTCCAGTGCGTCCCACGGCATGACCCTCTCTGCTGAGTCCACTGCAGTGCTGGACCCAGGAGGCACCCAAACCTTCAGTGCAGGGCAGTTCTCCCCCTTGGGCACTGGCCCCGGGACTGTAGCCCGCCACCCTGTGCAACCAGCCCACCCTCTGCACACAGCACGCATAGAGAGGCTCAGCCCCCGTGGAGGAGTCGGGACCCATGCAGTGCCCATCAGCAGCACCACATCAGGATCGCATGGCTGCTTCTGGGCTTGCTCAGGCGTGCTCTCCAAAGATGCACTCTGATTCGCTGCCACAAAGCCTCATGTGGCC
Organism: Odocoileus virginianus; assembly: GCF_023699985.2. NCBI lineage: Eukaryota > Metazoa > Chordata > Mammalia > Artiodactyla > Cervidae > Odocoileus > Odocoileus virginianus. The sequence goes on along the minus strand of NC_069686.1, from coordinate 61,693,552 downwards.
AGGCCAGATGAGGATTCCTGGTGGGCTCTGGGCCTTGGCGAGCAGGGCTGAGAGGCATGTCATCAGCAGTGCCTGGGCTCCAAAGATTAACTCAGACTCAGCAGGTGGGAGCAGAGGGGGTGTGGTGGGCTCACGGAGGAGGCCTCTTTCCATCTGTCAGGCAGGTGTGGTCAGCACTGATGGCTGAGCCCCAATTACTATTACTACTATAATCAGAGACACCTGCAGGCACCCCGCACATGGCTTCCCACTGGCAACCCTTCCCGATCCACACGACATTCAGAGGCTCCCAGCCCCATCTTGGTTTATTCTTTCTTTTTTGTATATTTTGGCTGCACCAGATAGCATGGGGGACCTTTCTTCCCTGACCAAGGATCGAACCCGAGCCCCGTGCAGTGAAAGGATGGTGTCTTAACCACTGGACCACCAGGGAAGTCCCAGCCCCACTTTCAAGATGAACGGAGGACCCCAGAGGTTCCCTCTCTTGCCAAGACCACACAACAGAAGGGCAAACATTTAGGACTTTGCACCCAGGTCCCACCCCACATCATCCCTGCCTCAAATCACCTGCCCATCAGGTAACACCTGGCTGTCCTCTAGGCAATGACATCCCAAATGCAGGGCACCCTCCCCATGCACCTGGTCACTTACCAACATCCCCGATGCCTTCGGGTCTGTGCCAGGCACCCAAGCCAGGACCTAGACAAGCACAGCTCCTACACTCAGCACACCCCTGGTCCAGCTGTGGAGGCAGACTGGTAACCTAGCACCAGTACCGGACGAGTGATGTCCAGGAGGGGAGATGACAGGGCAGGGGAGGCGTTCCAGGAGAAGGAACTGCCAGGCAAAGCCCAGGAGCGGCGGCGGCTGTGGGCACTGAGAGGCCAGTGGGAAGCCGGCGGCCAGCAGCACAGAGGACGTGAGTGTCTGAGGAGGGGGCTGGGAAGATGGAAGTTGAGGGTTCACACGTCTCATGAGGGGCCACAAAGTGGCACAATTCCAAGGAGCACCGAACAATGTGGTCTGCGTGAACTTGAGCACCACCAGGATACAGAATGGGCTTCCCCGATGGTTCCGTGGGTCAAGAATCCACCTGCCATGCAGGAGACACAGGAGATGAGGGTCCGATTCCTGGGTTAGGAAGGTCTCCTGGAGGAAAGCATGGCAGCCCACTTCAGTATCTTGCCTGGAGACTCCCACGCATAGAGAAGCCCAGTGGGTGGGTTCGCAAAGAGCTGGACTTCACGCTACGCGCACAGGATACAGAATGAGTGCTGCTGAGGCCCACCAGTGGCCTCAGCCTGGGAGCCAAGCCTGCTTGAGCTGGCGTGGCCTCGGCCTGGAAACCAAGCCTGCTTGAGCTGGCAAGGCCTCTGCCTGCAGACAACTCCAGGCTGGGAGTGTGCGGCAAAGCCTCTCAGTCCATGGAAGAAGGGCTCCTGAACAGCCGAGGGCTTATCAGCCCAGGCGACTCGCAGACCCCAGCAACACTCGGCTCAGTCGTGTCCCACCCCCACCACGGGCCTTGGATCAAACATCAAAGGCCAAGCTCTCAGGGTACCCAGCCAAGTCCTGAGCGCCCCATTCTGCCTGGTTTCCAAACACCCACCACCAGCACCCTGGGCAAGCTGGTTTCATTCAGTCCTGCTCCAGGCACTCCCTCCCTCTGTGGGGCCAAGAAGGGCGGGAGGCATAGGCAGGCACCCATCATCAGTCAAGCAGGACCTGTCCTGCCATGCAGACGTCTAGAGGATGTGCATTTATCTGTGTATGCACACGTACGCACACACATGCACACACACGCACACACACTTTGTGCACTCAAACTTCTACACACTCAAAATCCATACACAATTGGAAATGCACTCACACGCAACAGATGAACACAATCGGAAATGCACTCACATGCAATGGATGCACTTACAAACACACAATAACAGACACACCCGTGCATTCATAAATACACAAGTCACATACAACAGGCATATGAAACAGACATGTGCCCCCACAGCAGCACATGGGCAACTGCTTGGTACACACACACAGCAGCAGCCCAAGGGACAAGCCCCTGAGCCTGCCTCCTGGAACCCAGGGAAATCGCTGCTAGAAGCACCCTCCACAGTTCAGACCAGGCAGGTTCATTTGTTTCAGTGGCAGGGGGGACAGGTGACGAGGTTCCCCCAGCAGTTAGGAGGCCAGGCCAAACAAAAACAAAGTCCCAGAGAGGGGGGCTAAGTGCTCAGGGTCCTGAGGTTCTGGGGATGACCCAGGTCCCAGGGAGCCCCAGAAACTTTCACTCTGCAGCAGAAAGAGCCCACTGGACCCAGGCAGTGCTGGCTGCTCAGCATCAGCCAAGAGCTCATGATGGGCAGGGGCTGTGCTGGCTTTTGCCCACCTTACTGAAGCCTTCAAGGTGCTGAGCACATGTGCAAAGGCCCAGGAGCCTCTCCTGACTTCCCTTCATTCCTCCATCAACAAATCCATCCATCCATCCATCCATCCATCATCCATCCATCCATCCACCCACCCATCCATCCATCCATCATCCATCCATCCATCCATCATCCATGCATCCATCCATCATCCATCCATCCATCCATCATCCATCCATCATCCATCCCATCCATCATCCATCCATCCATCCATCATCCATCCATCCATCCATCCATCCATCCATCCATCCATCCATCCATCCATCCATCCATCCATGCATCCATCATCCATCCATCCATCCATCCATCCATCCAGCATCCATCCATCCATCCATCCATCCATGCACCCATCATCCATCCATCCATCCATCCATGCATCCATCATCCATCCATCCATCAATCATCCATCATCCATCTATCCATCCATCCATCCATCCATGCACCCATCATCCATCCATCCATCCATCCATCCATCCATCCATGCACCCATCATCCATCCATCCATCCATCCATGCATCCATCATCCATCCATGCATGCATGCATCCATCCATCATCTATCCATCCATCATCCATCCATCCACCCATGCATGCATGCATCCATCATCCATGCATCCATGCATCCATCCATCATCCATCCAGCCATCCATCATCCATCCAGCCATCCATCATCCATCCGTCTGTCCGTCCATCCATCATCCATCATCCATCCAGCCATCCATCCATCATCCATCCATCCATCCATCATCCATCCATCATCCATGCATCTGTCTGTCCATCCATCCATCCATCCATCATCCATCCATTCATCCATCATCCATCCAATCAACACTGGCAGTAGGTGCCAGTGCCGCACACCAAGCTGAGCGCAAAGTGGGTTCCAATGTCAGAGTGGATCCCGGAGCAGGGACGCGTCACTTCTGGTCACAGAGTGTCTACTGTTGGACCATTTCCCAGTGAGGAATTTTGTTACCTCTCCTCATCCTCAGGCGGCCACAGGAATATTAGGCCCACCAGCCTCGAAGAAGCCCTCAAATTCCCCAACTGAAAGAATGAATAGAGAAAAATATGGGACAGCCCCTCAGCCCATAGGTACTTTATTTGTCTGTCAAAGGTTCCTGGCCCACCTTCCCAGGGAGCCATCCTGCCTCCAGCTATGGCGGTAAGGGGGACTGCAGCCTGCTGGGCACAGGCGTGTGGGGGACCTCTGAGGGCAGGCAGAGCAAGGCCTGAAGTCCTGGGGCTGAGGGGGAGCTGTGGGGTCCCATCCAGCTGCAGGCAGCAGGCAGAGGAGGGGCAGACGGCGCCTCCGGTCCAGGCACACTGGGACCCACCCTGGCAGGGATGAGGCAGGAGCCCTTCCCAATCAGAACTGCCACTCACAGAATGTTCTCTAGGTCCAGACATCACCCGAGGGCCTACCGCCACGTCATCTCCAGGACACCCCTGCAAGGCAAGAACAAGGACCTCCATCCCACGTGTGAGAACAGGGAGGCACAGAGGGACACAGCACTCAGGTCACACTACTAAGTGGCCAGGTTGGCCTGACGCCAGACAGCACAGAGAAGGCACCTTCATGGCTCGATTCACCACCTGCTCACAGCAGTGGCAAAGCAGCGGGTTTCACGGCCTCCGCTCTCCAGGAGCCTGAACACACTTCTCAGGGGCAGACAGGACCACCAAAAGCACCCCACCCTCCCACAGGGAGACGGCTCCACAGCTAGGCTCAGCGGGCCTTGAAAGGAACCCGAGCTCCACTGGCCACTTCACTTAGAACCCTGTGTAAAACAGGGATACGTGAACCCCCTGCAGACGAGCACCAAGCCCAGAGCCTGGCGCAGAGCAAAGACCCAAGAAAAGCGTGAGTGTTGGGAAAGACACCACTACTCCATCACTAGAGATGCTGCAGCTTTTAATAAAAAATACACCCATACACAGTGGAATACGAAGTAAAAAGCATTTAGAGAAGAGCTTGGGTAGGTCTGGATTCCAGAAAGATCAGGAGGAGATGGGCATGGACTGAGCCCAGAGGCAATGGAGGCAGTCGGGGTGCCAGCGTCGAAGGGAGCATCGCAGACCCCGGGCACGGAGGCCCTGGACGTGGCCAACAGAGCCCCGTGCTTCCAAGGACATCAGCTCCCACACCTCGCAGCGCCCACGGGCTGTGGTCCTGGACAACCTCCTTTTCCAGATGGAGAAGAATAAGAGGCAGGGAACAGAAAAGAACTTGAGGATCAGGTGGCTTGCTGGATGGAGCCAGGACTGAGGCTGGGGCTGCTGGAGAGAAGGTCAGGGGGGCGGGGCAGGGGACCACGGGGGAGGTGGGGAGAAGCCCCCTGGTGCCCGTGCCCCCATGCCAATTTGCTGAGGGTATTAAAAAGTTTCTTTTCAATTACTCCTTTCTTGGAAATTACTAATAGCGCTCTGATGAAGACGCGGCTTAATTTCCCAGTTGGTTTGGAAATGAGGAGACCCATAATTGTATGACCCTCTTGGCAGTGGCAGACAGAGATGAGAGGGGGATTGCCCCTTGGGGGCCGATCGTGGATAAAAACATCCCCACTGAACGTGATGGACGCCCCCGTGCCAGACAAGGCTGGGTTGTAGGCTGTCTCCCCTGCACCCCGGCACCCTGCTCAGGGCACTCAAGGTCCTGGTCTCACACCCTGCTCTCATTTGGCAAAGCTCTGAGCCCACTGGGCCATGACCACCTCCTCAGAGACCCAGGTCTCCCCCTCTCCGAGGAACTCCGCTCCCAACCAAGGACGCAGCTTGCATAGCGTCCCACGCCCACTGCCTGGAGCAGGGCAAGCCCAGGGCACACTGCAGATGAGAGGAAAAGATGAACAGCCCTTAGTTAGAGCAGCTGGGTGTTTATCAGGTCTTCGGTCATCGCCACACCTCAGCCTTGCCAAAGCCCCATGAGTACACCCGCTGGACAGGGGAAGAGGCAGCTGCCCGAATCCCGATGGTGAGGCCTTGGTCTGACTCTGAAGGCCGGCTTCCCTCCATCCCCACTCCCTTCTCCTGGGCTTCCCTCCATCCCCACTCCCTTCTGGTGAACCTGCCTCTCACTCAGAAATCACACCCAAAGATAAGGCAGATCTGGGAACAAGCCCCATAGGGCAAGTTCCCTTGATTGGAACTTCTAGTATCAACCCCAGGAATTTCACTGAAGCTTTTTAGAATCTTTCCCTATAATAATACAATCATGACAGCCAATTGTTTTTTTTCAGATGCTGACTCTGTTATGTCACACTAAGTGATTTGTGAAAATCACCCTGTGGGGATGGAGGGGAGCATGATAATATCCCCATTTTACAGATGCAAAAACTGAGGCACAAAGGTCTTGAGGAGCTGAGCCAGGATCCCACCAGGCCAGTCTGAGCACAGGGATGCTCCTCCATGCCCCAGCCACCTCCCAGGTTTTCTCAGACTGATGAAGAACACAGAGCATGTGCTTCAGGGTAAAGACTTCCCCATTCCTGAGATAGGGTCCTTCCTGACCACAGTCTTTTCTTCTCTGCTGAGGGCAGCCTCCGTGCCCCCCTACCCCAGGGCTCCTCCCTGAATCCTCTCTAGAGGGGCTGGGGGACAGCCCTCCCCAGATGAGGAGGCCCCTGGGGTCCCCACCGGGTGGGCACATGCTCGGAGGGGCGTGCTGGCCAACTTCACACCGGCCAGGGACTGGAAGGGACGCGCCGCCCCAGCCGCAGTGGTTCCTGGTGAGGCCGAAAGGTTCAGGCTGAGGCGCCACAGCTGGACTGAAGGCTACGGGATTGGGAAGGGCAGCCAGCTGCAGACACACCGAGGAACAGCAGGAATAACTCATCCCAGCCAGGCCTCGCCAGAGTGAACCTTTGAACCCTCCTCATGGGGTGTAAGGAAACCCCATCCACCACGCGAGAGGCACCGGGTGGGGACCCAGACATCCCTGCAACCTCATCCACAGAGGGACTCTTGTTCGGAACACAGGCGCTATCACTGTGACAAATGCTGTCTGGATTCCAGGAGTCTTTTTCCTGCTGCTTTCTCAATCCCCAGTTCTCCCTCTCACCTCCTATCTCACGCCTCGCGTCTTCTCTGGCCCACACTGGAACATGCCAGAAGGAGAGCAGGCAGCGAACTCTGGAAACAAAGGAGACCATGGCCTCGGAGACACACGGTGAGCTCCGTCTCACCTCCTCACCGACTCTCACGCGGCCAGAACTCCGCTGGGCAACAGGACGCCTCTCGTCCTGCAGAATCCCCTATCTGCCCCCTGGACAAGCCCTGATGGCCCTAACAGAGGGAAGATGGCTCCAAGTGTCCACAGGCAGGCACATCCCCTCCCAACCCTGCTGCAGCTATTCAGGACGGGCCCCCATCAACCCCGGGGTCCTCAATGTTCGAGCCTCACAGATTCCCTGCAAAAGGAGGACACAGACGTGAGTGGGTACTGCAGGAATCGGCCTGGGATGTCAGGGAAGGCTTCCTGGAGGAGGCAGCATTGACCCTGGGTCTCCAAGCCCAAGGAGTCCTGGCAGTAGGAAGCAGCGGTGTTGTAAGCACAGGGTAGTCACCACGTTCTTATCACCCTGAAGGAAACTGCACTTTTATCACCAAAAGGAGTCCAGGCCCTATCAAAGGATTCAAAATCTGCAAATTCTGAAGCTTTCTAAAGCACAATATATACATACTCCCAAAATCTCAACCGGGCCATTGGGACTAGCCTCGCTTAAAGGCAAGAAGGCAGCAGTGGGCCGTGCGGTGAAGGGGGCTCTGTTCCCAGAATGTATGAAAACAGTCAACTTTTCTGCAGTATCCAGGACTGAGTCCAGGGTGTGAAAGGGACCCAAGGGCATCTGGGAGAGGCCTGGTGGTCCCACACCGGGATGTCTGGGGACAGCATGGGACTGTCAGAGATGAATCCTCTACCCCAAGGGCAGAAGGAGGGTCAAGGAAAGACCCCTGGCAAGGTGGGCACCAGCCTGGGCCTTGCGCAGAGCAGGGGCCTCGGGGCTGGAAGCAAGGCAGTGCTCACCACACCCTAGACAGAGGCCCCTCAGCTCCTTCCGCTGGGTGTTCGCAGCAAGAACCAATGAATCAAGGCGACAGCTCATCACTGCCTCAAGAGACACAAAGGCAGACAGGCCAGGGCTAACTCAGGAGCCCTTTATCAGAGAAACACCTAAAAACCCAGGGAAATGACAGCTCCATGGGAGATGAGGTTTGGAAACGCTGGGTCCGCATGAAGCAAGTTTCTTTAGTGGAGGACTTCACAGAGCTTTCAAAATAGCACCTCATGCTTTTAAGATCCTGGAAAGCCCCTGACTAAGGCTTCCCTGGTAGCTCAGCCAGTAAAGAATCTGCCTGCAATGCAGGAGACCTGCGTTCAATCCCTGGACAGGGAAGACCCCCTGGAGAAGAGAAAAGCTACCCACTCCAGTATTCTTGCCTGGAGAATTCCAGGGACCGAGGAGCCTGGTGGGCTACAGTCCACAGGGTTGCGAAGAGTTGGACTGAGCAACTTTCATTTTCACAAGAGGCTTCTCCCAAAGTTGGCCCTTTCTTCCTGCAGAGTCTGTGCACAAGGGGAGCTGGAAGCTCCCAGGAGCCTTCCTGGCCTCTTCCTCCCCCTCCCAGGCAGGCTGGTTGGGGTCTCCCCAGGAGGGTTTGAATCCTCGTGCCTGGCTGGGATCCACCCATCACTCCTGCTCGGATGGGGTGCAGGGAGGGGGTGCAAACAGGTGAGGGTGAAATCATGAAAGAGCTCCCCTCAGAGTGTCAGTTCTTTTAAAAAATTTTTGAACATTCACATCAACACGTGCAATGTGTCAGGGTTATTAGCCAATTCCTGGGACACACCTAACGGCCTGGGGATCTGGAGGCGAGAAGCTTGCTCTTGACAACTTGGGAGGCGCAGTCTGGGTCTCCCCCAGAGCCAGTGACACCCACTCCGAGCATGTCCTCAGGCAGCACCATGGAAGGTGGCCACCGCATCCCTCGGCCGAGGCCCCGCCCTCGCTGGCCCACACCAGAGCCTGAGAACCACAAGCCGCAGGTCGGCTCTGGCCCCTCACCTGCACCTCCTCCTGCGCCCTAGGGCCATCAGCACATCCTCCTTGCAGCTCGGAGGATGGTGGACACATCCAGGTGACGATACAGGAGGCCCAGGAGACTTCCATCCAGCAGGAAAGGTATGGGGGAGCTTTAGGGTCTTCATCACCAGTGGGGCTTTTCTTGGGACCCCGGAGGAAAGTTCCTAAAGCAAGACGTCCTCTCAGGACTCTGGGCTTGTCTCCACAGACAGGAGTATGGCTTTGGAAAGGGCCATCCGACCGGCCAGGGAAAACATAAAAGACCCTCTCATTGACAAAACCCTCTAAGAATAGAACCTGTCCCCCAAATCTCTGAAAATGCTCATGGGTTTTGACCCCTACTTGTCTCTCACAGCCCGGGCCCACAGACATGTGATGCACACACCAGATCCAGCTTCTGCTCCGTGAGCAAAGGCAGGCCCCCAAGTCCGTCAGAATCTCCTGCAGGGGACAAGATGGCACATGCCGGCCCAGCCAACACAGTAGGGATCTTCGTCATGCTGTCCAGAGGCTGTTATTAGAAGGCAGCCCCCTGGCTCTGTGCCAGCCCCCCCCCCGGCTCTTTCCTGGAGGGCTCCCCCCAACCCTGCCCTGCCCAGGGACAGACAGCAGCTAGACCCCAGAGTGCCCACTGGATGCCAAGCCTTACTGCAGCAAGCGCCCCACCTCCCCGCCCCCAACAAGCAGCCCTCCACCTCCTACCTTCCTTCCTGCCTCCCTCCTTCCCTCCCTCCCATTTCATTGAGATGTAATTGACCAATAACATTATACTAGCTTGAAGTATACAACATAATGGGCCTTCCCGGGGGCTCAGCGGTAAAGAATCTGCCTGCAATGCAGAAGATTCAGGTTTAATCCCTGGGTCGGGAAGATCCCATGGAGAAGGGCACGACTACCCACTCCAGAATTCTTGCCTGGAGAATCCTCATGAACAGAGGAGCTGATGGGCTGCAGCCCATGGTGTCACAAAAAGTTGGATACGACTGAAGCAACTCGGCACACATGCACACAACACAATGACTTCACACGTGTGTATATCGTGACGCGATCGACACAGGAAGTCTAGGGTGCAAACATCAAACTCATGTAGTCACCTGTTTTCTTCCTCATGATGAGAACTTTTAAGATTTATTCTCTTAGCAACTTTCAGACATAGAATACATTGTTATTAACTACAGCTATCATGCTAAGCAAGTATATCCTCAGGATGCAATGTTTGCTCTATTTATTTATCATTTAAATTTTATTTAGTTTATTTAAGTAAAACGGACTGCATTACTATGTTAGCTTCAGGTATACAACAGCGACTTGACGTTTCTACACATTGCAGAATGATCCCCTGTCCTCACGGCCTCCCTTCCTTCCCTCCCTCAGCAGACACTGACGAGTGCCAGTGCTCTCTCGCCAGATGAAAGGGACACAGAGATCTGATACCCAGTTAGCCAATCGCCAGATGAAAGGGACACAGAGATCTGATACCCAGTTAGCCAATCCAAAGTGTGACAACAGTCAGATAGGAGTCTGTCCTGGGGCGGGGCGGGGGGGGCCGTGGCCTGCTAGGCCAGCGGTGGGGTCCAAATGCAGAACCCAAGGCCAGTTGGGGAGCCAGGAGGCCCGGGCTCAGTGCTGAGTTCGGATCAGCCACAGGCCCTCAACAGCCCACTCGTGGCACAGGGCAGGGGAGGCTGTCCATCTCACGGGAAGCCCTCCCACTCAGCTGTGCCACCCAGCCAGCACATCCCCTGCCCCTTGACATCCTGAGGATCCTCACCCACCCCAGCCCGAGCCCCGCCACTTGGGGCTCTGGGAAGGCAAGAACCAAGGCTGCCTCCTGGGTCCTTTCCTCCAGTCACAGCCCCAGCTCAGATGCCCTCCCCCGACGGGGTCAGTCCACACAGGCATTCCCATCATGCCCTCAAGCTGGCTACACAAGACAGCTTCCTCCTTGGCGACCTGCCTCTCTCCCATCACCCAGCTCCTTTACTTTGAAAAGCAGTGAGGCTACCAAGATCCAGACCAGCAAAGGATGGGGAGAAATGTCTGGCAACAGTATCGGCTGCAGCAAAGCCAAGGTGCAGCCCAGTCTAGACCATCGCCCCACCCCAGGCCACCACGCCCCATCCTCCCAGCGCTGGACCAGCTCATCAGGATTGCACAACAGGGCATTCGGGGTCAGACCTTCCCAGGACAGGGTTTAGAGGAGAAAAGTGCGCCTAATGAAGAGGAACTAAAGGGCAGGATTCCAGAAGGACCTGGAAATACTGTGGCTGTTCTGTTTTGCTTTTGCAAAGAGGCAAACACAGAACTTCAGGGCATGAGAACAGAGCAGAAAGAGACAGGGGTGAGGTCTGAGAACGCACAGAGAAGGAAAGATTGATGCAGCAGTGGTCCAAGAGCCGACGGAGACATTGTGGGGGAGAAGGGGCTGGCCCAGCCGGTGGGAAGGCCAGCGGGCGCTGTTAGGGGCTCACAGGGACAAGTCACCAAGGACCACGGGTGATGATTAAAGTGCGGTCACTGCCCAGAATAACCTGAAGACAGCCTCTCCCTCCCCCTGACATATACACAAGTGCCAATGAGGAAAACTTCCCCAAATCTCCCAACACAACCTCCAGAGGTCACCCCAGGCCCTAGGGAAGCCTCGATCCTCCTGATCCTTGGAAGGTCCAGACTTTCCGCATCACCAGAGGCGCAGTGAGGCCCTCTGGGAGGCCCCAGACTCTCCTCAGAGCCCACTCCAGGGCCACTCCCCAGCCAAGCATCCCAAGGAAGGATCGAATCCCAGGGCCCTGGGACGGTCATATCCCCTTCACCCGACAGATGCAGCCAGTGAGGACCAGAGAGCCAAGAGCCTTGCCCGAAGGCGCAGAGCTAACATGAATCACTCTGCCCTTCAGAGGCCGACCAGCCGTGGCTCTGAGACCACCAGGGGCAGCCTCAAGGACTAAGGCCCCTCATGTGTCCAAGGTGCCACCGGGGTGGCTGCCTCAGAGGCAGGACCACCCAGTTATGCCTGTACTCACTGGCCATGTGGCCTCACACAGCCAACAGCACTTCTAGAGCAAAGAAGAAGCCTGCCATGGGGTGGGGGACAGGGAGAATCACTTGAGATCCAGCCCTGAAAGAGCCTAGCCCCAGTCACCCTGTCCCTTTCTTCCCCTTTCTCTGTAGGAGGGGAAAGTTAGAGGTGCCCAGCCCTGGGTCAGGCTGTATGTCCCTTGACAAGCCACTGCCAACCTCAGCTTCCCCTTCTCTACAACAAGAAGACCAGAGCAGCAAGACTCAGGAGCCCGCAGGCCTTGTTGGCCTCTTCCCCTGGAGGTCTGGCCCCACAGAGTGGCCACAGCTGGCCTGGCCCCGGCCTGCGGACAGTGGGCTCCCTAGGGCCTGCCCACGGCCCTCTCCTCAGGACAAGGAAGGCGGGGGTGGCTGACGGCCAGCTGCCTGATTTATAGCCTCCTCCAGCCGCCCTTCCCAAGGCGACAGGTCCAGCAGATATTTTCCACGGCCACGGCCGAGTTCAGACGTTCAAGGGAGCCCTGGGTCTGCACCTTGGGCCTGGCCCAGCCTCCCATCTCCTGATAGCACGGGCAGCCAGGGGCCCAGGCTCAGGAACGCGCGCTCCATCACGGGGGAGGGCGAGCCAGAGCCCAGAATGCCGCAGCCAGGCCCCAGGAGCCGCCGGTAGAGGAGGGCCAGGCCTCCCAGCCAGCGTGGTTCACACCAGGCCCTTCCCACTTCCGTTTTCCCCTTCTCCCCATGACAACATCTTGAACGAGAGCCTCCGCTGGCAAGCCCGAGCACCCTGGGGTTTTCTGCACCGACGCGGCTCCCACGCTCAGCTGTACACACAGCCCTTGGACAGGCTGCTGAGATTGTGTGTGGTGCTAGTGGTGAAACACAAACTCCAGCCCACACACATGTTCTCGGAGGCCTCGCTCCCTCCAGGCAGGATCAGCGCGGATGATTAGGGAGGTGTCCCTGTCCCTCTCGGCACCAGGCCCTTCCCCAGTCACCCTCTGGCCAAACCAGACTCTCAAATCAGGCCATGAGCACGTTCAGGTAAGGATGATCCATACCGTGGAATCTCTGTACCGTTTAAAACGGAGCCTCCAATCCAGCGTTCTGCTTCCAGTCAAGATGGAATAACAGGAACTAGATTCAGGTTCCCACCCGAAACCACAGACAAAATATTTGACCGTAGTTTTCAAGACACTGAACTGCAGGCGACAAAGGGAAAGTGGTTCTGAGAGACAGAAATAAACAAGGTGGTGAGCACGACAGCATGCCCCAGGGTGAGCGCAGGGCGGGGACGCGGGAGGGCAGAGCTGGTGGATTCCCTGACCTGCAGAGATGGAGCCGAAGTCCAGGCAGATCAGGGCAGTGGGAGTTTGCAGGACAGAATGCCAAGAGGGAGAGCTGAACAGAGAGACAACCCTAGAGGTTGGCAGGGCACCCCAGGGATCGATGCAGACTACAGCCAGCACGTGCAGTTCTGCACCAGGGCCAGGGAAGCAGCTAAAAGGATGAGAGGGATGCTGCCCAGTACACACAGGGCCACTGCCCGTTCCCACCACCCAGACTGGAAAGAAAAGTACTGGGTAAAGAACTCAGAAGGATTTTGCCTCAACAGCAGCAAATAACTAGCCCTGGGCTCTGGTCCCATCTAACTAACCTTAAAAGCAAGGATAAACCTTTCAAATAAGTCAACCACGTCTCGAAGAAAGTTCAAAAATATTTACAAGATAACAAAAATGTTCAATAGCCAACAAGATAAAATTTACAATATCTAATATCCATCAAAAATAACCAGGCATGCAAAAAAAAAAGAAAAAAAAACCCACAGGAAAATACATCCCATTATAAGAAAATTGGAGAAGGCAATGGCACCCCACTCCAGTACTCTTGTCTGGAAAATTCCATGGATGGAGGAGCCTGGTGGGCTGCAGTCCGTGGGGTCGCAAAGAGTCAGACAAGAATGAGTGACTTCACTCTCACTTTTCACTTTCATGCATTGGAGAAGGCAATGGCACCCCACTCCAGTGTTCTTGCCTGGAGAATCCCAGGGATGGGGTCGCACAGAGTCGGACACGACTGAAGTGACTTAGCAGTAGCAGTATAAGAAAATAATCAATTAATCAAAACTGAACCAGAGTAGACACAGACATCAGAACTTGCAGATAAGAGCCTTCAGTTAGTTAAGAGGAGACAGTAAAGATATAAAAAGACCCAATCAAACCTCTAGAGATATAAAACACACTGAACGGGATTAGTGGCAGATCGCGAGTGCATGCTCGGTCACGCCTGACTCTGTGTGACCCCATGGGCTACAGCCCGCCATGCTCCTCTGTGGGTTTCCTGGGTGGCTCAAATGGTAAGAACCTGCCTGCAATACAGGGGACCTGGGCTCAACCCCTGGGTCGGGAAGACGCCCTGGAGAAGGAAATGGCAACCCGCTCCAGTATTCTTGCCTGGAGAATCTCATGGACAGAAGAGACTAATGGTTTACAGTCCATGGGGTTGCAAAAGAGTCAGACACGACTGAGCAACCAACACGTTCATGCTCCTCTGTCCATGGAATTTTCCAGGCAAGAATACTGGAATGGTTGCCATGTCCTATTCCAGGAGATCTTCCCAACCCAGGATCAAACCCGTGTCTCTTGCAGGCTGATTCTTTACCACTGGCAGCACCGGGGAAGCATCAGTGGAAGATGAAACACTGAACTTAGATTAGACAATGAATCTGAAGAAACAGCAATAGAAACTAGCCAATATGAAAAGCAGAGAATTACAAAAGAAAAGAGCATGTGACAACTTCAAGATGGCTAATACACGTGTAACTGGAGCCCCTGAAGAAGAAATGGAGAAAAGAGAGTGGAAAGAAGAAATATTTGAAGAAATAATGGCTAAGACTGTTCCAAATTTGATGGAAACTACAAATGCAAAGAAAATCTGGAAAAAAAAAAAAAAAAAAAAGATCCAGAGTAGAGATTATCAGCTAAGATCTAGAAAGTCACTAATTCTACTCAATATTCTATAATGACCTATATGGAAAAAGAATTTTTTAAAAAGTAGATGTATGGATATGTAAAACTTATTCATTTGCTATACACTTGAAACTAACCCAACACTGCAAATCAACTGTACTCCAATTTTTTTTTGTTGTTGTTTATCAATAGCTTGTTCCTTTTTTTTTTTTTCCATTTATTTTTATTAGTTGGAGGCTAATTACTTTACATCATTACAGTAGTTTTTGTCATACATTGAAATGAGTTAGCCATGGATTTACATGTATTCCCCATCCCGGTCCCCCCTCCCACCTCCCTCTCCACCCGATCCCTCTGGGTCTTCCCAGTGCACCAGGCCCGAGCACTTGTCTCATGCACCCAACCTGGGCTGGTGATCTGTTTCACCCTAGATAATATACATGTTTCAATGCTGTTCTCTTGAAACATCCCACCCTCGCCTTCTCCCAGAGTCCACAAGTCTGTTCTATACATCTGAGTCTCTTTTTCTGTTTATAATAGCCAGGACATGGAAGCAACCCAGATGCCCATCAGCAGACGAATGGATGAGGAAAGCTGTGGTACATATACACCATGGAATATTACTCAGCCATTAAAAAGAATTCATTTGAATCAGTTCTAATGAGATGGATGAAACTGGAGCCCATTATACAGAGCGAAGTAAGCCAGAAAGATAAAGACCATTACAGTATACTAACACATATATATGGAATGTAGAAAGATGGTAATGATAACCCTATATGCAAAACAGAAAAAGAGACTCAGATGTATAGAAAAATGTTTTTAAAGTCACTGATAATGACAAAGGAGTGAGTTCAAGAGCACATAACAATTCTAAACATGTATGCACCTAAAAACAGAGCTTCAAATGCATAAAGTAAAAACTGAAAGAATTGGTTTGAAGGCTAGTCAATATGATTCACTGTATTATCCCATCCAAGATCAAGGACAAGAAAAGGATATTTGCTCTTAGCACCTGTAGTCAACACTGTACTGGATGGTCTAGAGAGAGTAAAATAAGGCAAAATAACTAAATAGAAGGCATCCAAATTGTAAAGAAAAAAATAGAATTGTCTTTATTCTCAGATGATGTGATCATTTATGTTTAAAACCTGATAAAATCTGTAAAACAAGATATAAGTACATTACACACAAGTCACTTGTATCTCTAAATACTAGCCAAATAAAATTTTAAAATACCACTTGTAACAACTTCAAATGACATACAATATCTCAGGATAAATCTGAAAAAGACATACAGTGCCTGTACATTAAAAGCTGTTTTTAAAAACCGCTGAGAGGATTTAAAGAAACAAATGGAAGGACACACTGTTCCTGGGTTGGATTCCTCAGTGTCGTTAAAACGTCCGTCCTCTCCAAATTCATCTATCTTCACTACACTCTCAGTCAAAATCTGAAAAGCAGGGCTTTTTTGAGAAACTCATATGAAAATGCAAAGCATCTAAAATAGCCCAAGCAACATTAAAATAAAAAAAAGGAACAAAGTTGGAGGGCTAAACTACCTGATTTCAAGACTTATTATAAAACTTAGCAGCCAAGAAAGTATGGTGTCAGTGCCAACACAGACAAACAGATCAAAGGAACAAAATAGAAAGTCCAGAAATAGGCCCACACATATTCAGGAAATGGATTTTTTTTATAATGGTGCAAAGGCAACTTGGTGCAGAAAGAATAACCTTTTAACAAACAGTACTGGAGCCATTTGCAAATAAATAAATATAAGCAGACCTCGGAGAAATCACAGGTTTGGCTCCAGACCACCACAATAAAGCAAATATCAAAATAAAGCAAGTCAACACAAATTTTCTGTTTTCTGAGTGCATATGAAAGCAGTTTACACTATCTTGTAGTCTATTAAGTGTGCACTTTAATTGTCTAAAAAAACAACATACGTACCTAATTAAAAACCACTTTATCTCTAAAAAGTGTAGCCTTGAGCAATTCATAATCTTGCAATAGTGACATCAAAGATCACTAATCAGGGTTTCCCTGGTGGCTGAATGGTAGAGAGTCCACCTGTCCATGCAGGAATCACAGATTCGACCCCTGGTCCGGGAAGATCCCACATGCCTTGGAGCAACTAAGTCTGTCACCACAACTATGGAGCCTGTGCTTTAGAGCCCAGAAACTGCAGCTACTGAAGCCCCCTCGCCCTAGAGCCCATGTTCTGCAACAAAAGTGGCCACCACAATGAGAAGCCTGTGCACCGCAATGAGAAGAAGCCCCCACTCACCACAACTAGAGAAAACCCACGCAGCAATGAAGACACAACACAGTCAAAAATAAATGAATGAATAAAACTATTTTTTAAAGATCACTGGAGGCACATCGTCATAACAAATATAATGACAAAGAAGTTTGAGATATTGAAAGAATTACCAAAATGTGACGCAGAGACACAAAGTGAGCAAATGCTGTTGGAAAAATGGCACCAGAAGAATTGCTTCGTGCAGGGTCACCACCGACCCTCACTTTGTAAAAAACACAGTATTTGTGAAGTGCAACAATGCAAAGTACAGAAATGAGGTGTGCGTGTAAAGAAATCACTAACTTTAGTCCATACTTTGTAGCATATCCATATGAATTCAAGCTGGACCACAGACCTAAAACATTAATATCTCTTAAAATAAAACACAGAGGACTTCCCTGGACCCAAGTGTCCATTAACAGATGAATAGATAAACAAAATGCAATCTGTCTGTCCAACGGAATACTATTCAGCCTTAAAAAGGAATGAAGATCTTACACATGCCACAACAGGGAAAGTGATAGGGAAAGTCACTCAGTCGCATCCAACTCTTTGCGGGACAACACAGTCCATGGAGTTCTCCAGGCCAGAACACTGGAGTGGGTAGCCCTTCCCTTCCCCAGGGGAATCTTCTCAACCCAGGGATCAAACCCAGGTCTTCCGCATTGCAGGCAGATTCTTTACCAGCTGAGCCACAAGAGAAGCTACCACATAGATGAACCTTTAAAACATTATGCTAAGTGCAATAAGTCAGACACAAAGGGCAAATATTGTATGATTCTGCTTATATAAAACATCTAGAATAGGCGAATCATAGAGACAGAAAGTAGAATAGAAGTAGGGGATTAAAAGGTACACACTATTAGGTACAAAATAAGCTACAAGGATACATTGTACACACAGGGAAATACAGCCAATATTTTATAATAACTATAAATAGAATATAATCTTTAAAAATTGTGAATCAAAAATAAATAAATAAAAAATAAAAATTGTGAATCACTATATTGTATATCTGTAACTTTTATAATATTTTATACCAACTACACTTCAGCTTAAGAAAAGAAAACAGAACTTAACAGGGATGGGGGAGAAAGAAAGGAGAGTTAAAGCTTACTGGCTCTGGAATTTCTGCTTGGGGAGATGAAAGAGCTTTGAAAACTGACAGTGGTGATGGCGGCACAACACTATGAATGTAACTAATGCCCCTGGATTGTGCCCTTAAAATGGTTAAAGTAGAGAATTTTCTGTTATATATATGTATTTTTTCCTTTACTTTTATTAGTTGGAGGCTAATTACTTTACAATATTGTAGTGGTTTTTGCCATACATTGACATGATTCAGCCCTGGATTTACATGTGTTCCCCATCCCGATCCCCCCTCTCGCCTCCCTCCCCATCCCATCCCTCTGGGTCTTCCCAGTGCACCAGCCCCGATCACGTGTCTCATGCATCCAACCTGGGCTGGCGATCTGTTTCACCCTTGACAATATACATGTCTCAATGCTTTTTTGTATGCTATATTATTGCTTTTTTAATTGTAGTAAAATATATGTGTATTTTATATATTTTATATAATATATGGATTATATATATTTTACTACAATTAAAAAAACAATAATACAGCATACAAAAAAGCCATGGAATTGTACATTTTTAAATGGGTGAATAGTATGGTTAAAAAAAAAAAGAGGACTATCTAAATGTGAGCCAAAATAAAGTTTATTATTTTATTATTATTTTTTTGGCCACACCACGTAGCTTGCAAGATCTTAGTTCCCTGACAAGGGATAAACCCACGCCCTCAGCATTAAAAGCACAAAGTTTTAACCCACTGGACAGCCAAGGAATTCCCAACAATTTGTTATTTTTTAAAAGTTGCTAAAAGTTCAAAAGATGGACCATTCCAAGAGTTGGCAAGGATGTGGCAGAACTTGGGTTCTCATATGCTGCTGGTGGGAATACAGAATAGTGTAATCCTCTTTGTTAAACAGTTTTACTGTTTCTTAAAAAGTCAACCTCATGACCTAGACTAAGATCCAACACCTACTTTCTGAGCCAGATGTCCCACCCATCAAAGATTTACCCGGCAAAAGAGAAAACGTACATCCGTAAGAGGACTTGTACAAAATGTTCACAGTGGCCTTATGTGTGATAGCCAGAAACTGGAAACAACACAAATGTCCACCAGCAGACATCTGGATAAAGAAATTAGGGTATATCCATCTGATGGAGTACCACTCAGCAGTAAAAGGTGGGACCACCACCTAAGAAACATGGATGAATCCCAAAGTAACTGCACTAAGTGAAAGAGAGAGACAAAAAAAAAAAAAAAAAAAAACACCACACCCTGTATGGGTCCATTTAAATCGAGAAAGGCAAACAGGTCTATAATGATTGAACGCACATCAGTGGTTGCCTGGGCAAGCGAGGGGGTGGGAGGGACGGATTATAAGGGGCAGGAGGAAATGTCTGGGGATGATGGATATGATCACTATCTTGGTTGTGGTTTGCAGACATAAGTCAAAACTTATCAAACTTTACATTAAAAGAAAACGCCACTGAGATGTAGCTTTCCTTCCAACTATCAGACTGGCAAAGATCAAAAGGTTTGATTAGAACATTCTGTTGGCGTGGATGTGGGCACTCTTGCTGGTTGCTGGTGAGTGTATAAACTTCCATGGAAAATGATCTGGCAATATCTATCCAAGCTACAAAAACTCCCACCTCTATGTCCAGATATTCATTTCCAGGAAATCATCTACAAAGATACACTCATGTATGCGAAATGACGTATTCCAAGGTTATTCAGAGTGA
Organism: Odocoileus virginianus; assembly: GCF_023699985.2. NCBI lineage: Eukaryota > Metazoa > Chordata > Mammalia > Artiodactyla > Cervidae > Odocoileus > Odocoileus virginianus. Next base: position 61,673,930 of record NC_069686.1, on the reverse strand, counting down.
CACTGTTTACAGTGGCAAGTATCCATCATTAGGAACTAGATAAAAGGAAAATGCACACAGAATGGCACCGCTCTAACCTAAGGAATGAGGAAACTCTCCACGTGCTTACATGAGGTGGTGAGCGAAAAAGGCAGGTTACAATACAGATGTATCCTAAGCTTCCACTTGGTTATAAAAAGGGATGAAACACTATCTAGTCATTTTCATGTGACTCGCATGAAACATTTTTTGGAAGGATACACACCAAACCCAGCATCACTGGTTGGCTCTGGGAGAACTACGTGGGCGGTGGAGCTACAGAAGAGCTGGGAAGACTTTATGCACATGTACAGATAACTCTCTGTGCTTTTTTGAGACGATTAGCCACCTGAATGCATGACCATTCAATAAACAGACAAGCATAAATAAAAATTAAAGGTTAGCGGAAAATGAGTAAGGTTGATCTATCACAGACAGATGTGGGAAGAACACCAAGGCATATTGTTAAAGTAAGCACCCACCAAGAAAGCAAGGGGCTGAACACTATCAGGAGTATGATCCCATTTGTATAAAGATAAATGATAATGACAAAAAACACTGGTCTATGTCATTGGAAAACTGGAAACACACGTATACCCATTATCAGTGATTATCTCTAGGGAATAGGATTTGGGGGGAACCTACTCTCTCCACAGTCGACATTTCTGAATCTTTAACCTTGTTCTGTTTGCACTTAGGTGTGTATCAGAAAAAAAAACTGACAATTTTTTACCAGTATAATGTTTGAATCAGAATAACAAATTTATCTTTTATTTTTATTAGTATCAAAAAAATAAACAAGAAAAAAACCTTTCTAGGCACTTACATTTTTTAACTACTTACCTGAAAACACGATAAAAGAGTTTAATATAATATGACCTCACCTCTGATCAGAAATTCTACCTTTAGAAGTTCATCCAAAGGATGTCATCAGTTACAGCCAAAGAATTACATCTGTGGAAAAACATACCCCCGAACGTAGCACTGAGTGAAAACCTAGATTATAGAACAGCATGTGTGATGTGATGAAATGTTAGTAAACACAGGGAGAAACATCTAGAAGAACATTCACCAAGGTGCTGCGGATCCCACACAGAACATGGGAAACAGAAACCCAAGGTCACAGTGGCTTCAACTTTCTTCCTTTTAAGCCTTTCTTCACAATCAGTTTACAGGTGACCTATTTTTGTTCCGTTTTCTTAAAAAGGAAAGTTAGGTAGACTAAGAAACTTAGAGCCTTGATATATATAAAGTTGTTTTTAGAAGACTTGCTTATGAGAGTAAAAAAAAAAAGTAACTATGTCCAAATGAGGGGGATCAGGACTTGCCTGGTGGTCCAGTGGCTAAGAATCTGCCCTGCAAATTCAGGCTTGATTCCTGGTCTGGGAACTAAGATTCCACATGCCGAGCAACAACGAGCCACTGCCACAACTAGGGAGCCGGCCCACCACGAGGGAAGATCCCACATTAGGCAACTAAGATCCAACGCAGTCAAATAAACATTAAGAAGAAAAAGAGAGAGGGGGATCAGCCACGAACAGTTTGCCAGAGCCTACAACAAATGCTTAGAAAAGATACCAAGTAAAAATTACAGGATGCAAAACTATAAATCATACAGTAGTAGCAAACTCTATACATACTGAGGAGAGCCAAGATAGGAACTGAAAAATGAAGACGAGGATTAAGCAGACCAAAAAACAAAATAAAAATCTTAATGCACCCAAAACAAATCTCTTGTTTAAATACAGTGGCCACCAAGACCCCTGGGTTGGGCTGAAATGAGGAGAAGACAACTTTAGGCTAGGGAGCCTCACGGCAGCCGTCCTGGCTGGCAGAGTACCCTGAGGGGTCAGAGAGGGCTGCCCTATGGGAACCATGTGATCAGTGGCTTCAGAGCCACGTGCCTGTTCTCTGACAAGCAGCCTTGAACAGGTCCACCAGCTGAAGAGTATGGCCACTGACCTGCCTTGTGAAAGGATCTGGTCAAGAGCCCATTATAGAAAGACCTCTCCGGAGCGCAGGACAGACATGGCACTGCATCATCACCCTCAGGTGGCCAGTCCCAGGTAAGGTCCAGAAGGCGCCTATAGGTCTGAGACAGGACACAGTCAGGCACCTCTCAGAAACTCCCTCTGCTAATGAACTGATTCCTTCCCAGGTCAGAGACGAGGGCACAAAAGTGTCCAGGTGCCGGTAAGACAGGCTCTGTCAAGATGTCTTTTAGCAGAAACTGTGCTGGGGACTCTGGTTTAAGCCGGTAGCAGTGCAAATGAGAGTTAGGATTTGGGTTGACTGGAGTTTAAATGAGTCGCTAGCAGGATGTAGCTGCCAAATATACAGTGCGCACCTGGGCTACCTTCTTCATAATAATCAAGATTTCACAGCCAAGACATGGAAGCAAACTAAATGTCCACCAACTAAATGTATAAAGAAGATGTGGTATCTATGTACAATGGAATAGTACTCAGCCATGAAAAAGAATGAAATAATGCCATTTGTAGGAACAAGCATAGACCTTGAAACTATCATACTGAGTGAATTAAGTCAGAGATATGTGAAATCTTATATGTGGAATCTTAATACAAATGGACTTATAAAACAGAAATAGGCTCACAGACACAGAAAATAAACTTATAGTTACCAAAGGGGAAAGGGGGGGAGGGATAAATTAAGAGTTTTGGATGAACAGATACACACTACTATACATAATATGAACAACAAGGACCTACTGTACAGTACAAGGAACTATACTCATATCTTGTAATAACCTACAGTGGAAAAGATTCTGAAAACGCATATGTGTGTGTGTATATATATATATATAAAACTGAGTCACTTTGCTGAACACTTGAAACTAAGAGAAGATTGCAAACCAACTATAGGTTAGTGTTTAGGTTAGTGTTAGGTGCTCAGTCATGTCTGACTCTTTGCAACCCCACAGACTGAAGCCTTCCAGGCTCCTCTGTCCATGGAATTCTCCAGGCAAGAATACCAGAGTGGGTAGCCATTTCCTTCTCCAGGGGATCCTCCCAACACACGGACTGAACTCAGGTCTCCTGCACTGCAAGCGGCTTCTTTACCGACTGAGCCACCAGGGAAACCAACTATATTTCAATTTTTAAAAAAAGATTTCATGCTATGTACCAGGGACTTGACACATACAGTCTTTCATCCCCACTGAAGCCCCACAAGACAAGTCCACAGGTATCCCCACTTTACAGATGAGAAAACGGAGGCACAGAGCTGGAATGATCAGTCTGTCTCCAGTGCCTGATCCAAAGCCCCTACTCCACAGAACCTTCCGAACTAAGGGCTCATGTGCCTGTTCCCTCCCAATGACAGCACCATGGCTGGAGCAGCAAGCTCCCACCTGGGCAGTCCGCCTCTGGAGTGAAGGCCAGGGCACAAAACAGATGCCAAGCTGGGTTTCATGGAATGCAGAGGACCCAGACTTGCCCCCCAAATGGGAGTATTTTGGGGGGAAAACTAGCCTGGTGAAGATGCTCACTTCCCTTAGGGAGTTAGGCTCTGCAGAAGGGATCACCTCTTAATGAGGGAGACGCAGGAGGCAGGTCAGGACTGATGACAGGACCATACATGCATTCCCACCATCAGGGCTGTCAGGGACGGGTCTTCCAGGCAGTGGTGTCTCTGCAGAGACAGAAGATACAGCAGAGCCCCACATGAATGGGAAACTGACCCTGACTGATGTAGATCTGGGACCTCAGGCCAATCCAGTAAAGCCAGAAAACTTCGATAGGATCTGTAAAATGCATACAATTCCTACTGCATGGGTTTGTTATCCTAGCATGACGCATGGTGATGGTGCTAAAACAGTGCAGTTTCTAAAGCCCTGCCACCTGAGACGATCATGGTAATGAGAGACAAAGCATCTCCTATGGGAATGCCAAGGCCAAAGGCTGCTTCGTTATTCAAGCAAATCAGTGCTGTAACCATCCATGAGTCTAAAAACCCCCAAATAACCCTCTCTCATTGCTAAAATAAACTGCAACCCCAGGCCCTGAATGCCATGACTTAAAGGTTGCCTGAAATGATCTATTCTAACCACCTCATTTGATGGACAAAGAATAAACTAGGAGAATCTCAGAGAGGGACAATGGCTTGCCCGAAGTCTCATAGTAAATTCCAGGCAAAGCCAGACTAGAACCCTGGTTACTGCACTGTATTTCCAATGTTTTATCCATTGAAACATCCTGCGTCCCACCTAAAAACTCTTCAAAGTAGTTATAAAAACACTGACCACAGAGATTATGTGTGGGGCACAAATGAACTATAACACATACTTGGATTATTTAAAATACAACTCTGCTATGTTACAAACCAATCACTATATAAACCTGTGCTCTTGCTCTCGAAGGAAGCCAATCCCAAAGGAAGCCAATCCCAAAGGAAGCCAATCCCAAAGGAAGCCAATGTGGAGACTGCTTGGTTGACTCACATTTCTTTACAGAGTTGTCAAAGTAAACTGAACAAATGTCCATGGAAAAATTTCTCCCCTAGAGAAATTTCCTATAATTCATTGATGAACTATTCAGTTCAGTTCAGCATGGACTGCAGCAAGCCAGGCTTCCCTGTCCATCACCAACTCCTGGAGCTTACTCAAACTCATGTTCATCGAGTCGGTGATGCTGTCCAACCATCTCAACCTCTGTCATACCCTTCTCCTGGCCTTCAATCTTTCCCAGGATCAGCGTCTTTTCCAATGAATCAGTTACTTGCATCAGGCGGCCAAAGTATTGGAGTTTCAGCTTCAACATCAGTCCTTCCAATGAATATTCAGGACTGATTTCCTTTAGGATGGACTGGTTGGATCTCCTTGCAGTCCAAGGACTCTCAAGAGTCTTCTCCAACACCACAGTTCAAAAGCATCAATTCTTAGGCACTCAGCTTTCTTTACAGTCCAACTCTCACATCCATACATGACTACTGGAAAAACAATAGCCTTGACTACACGGACCTTTGTTGACAAAGTAATGTGTTTGCTTTTTAATATGCTGTCTAGGTTGGTCATAACTTTCCTTCCAAGGAGTAAGCGTCTTTCAATTTCATGGCTGTAGTCACCACCTGCAGTGATTTTGGAGCCCAGAAAAATAAAGTCAGCCACCGTTTCTACTGTTTCCCTATCTATTTGCCATGAAGTGATGGGACCGGATGCCATGATCTTAGTTTTCTGAATATTGAGTTTTAAGCCAGCTTTATCAGCCTCCTCTTTCACTTTCATCAAGAGGCTCCTTCACTTTCTGCCCTAAGTGTGGAGTCATCTGCATATCTGAGATTATTAATATTTCTCCTGGAAATCTTGATTCCAGCTTGTGCTCCAGCTCTTTGCAACCCCATGGTCTATACAACCTATGGAATTCTCTAGGCAAGAATACTGGAATAGGTAGCCTTTCCCTTCCCCAGGGGATCTTCCCAACCCAGGGATCCAACCCAGGTTTCCTGCATTGCAGGAAGATTCTTTACCAGCTGAGCAACAAGGGAAGCCCGATCAACTATTAAGCACAAATAAAAACACAATAGCAAGACAGTATTGATGAGTGTTATAAGCAAGGGAAACCCCAGGGACAAGTGGAAGCCTAGGTCTAAGAATGATTTCAAGAAGGTGACCCCTGAGTTACTGGCTTCATGGATAGGAGATGAAGGATATGCCAAGAACCAACAGCAAAGGACTTTAAAATTCCTATAGTCAATGGATGGATGGATAGATGAATAGAGGGTGGATGAATGGATGGATAGATGAATAGAGGGTGGATGAATGGATAGAAGATGAATGAATGATAGAGAGATAGAAGATGGGTGGATCAATAGATAAATGGATGTATCATTAATGGAAGGATGGATAACAGATGAATGGATGGATGACTGATAATAGATGGATGGGAGGTAGATGAATGATGATGGATAATGGATAGATGGAAGATGATGGATGGATGAGTGGAAAAATGAATAATGGAAGGATGGATGGATGGATGGATGGATGGATGGGTAGATGAATGGATGATGGGATGCATGACAACTAATTAAATCACTGAAAGTGTTCCGAAGTATCATGGTTGAGAACACTCTGAGAACCAGGTTCATCTTCTCATTCCTTTCAACTCACCATCCCCTACACAGACCTGAGGTAGAGTTGTCTTCCAGCAGCAGGTCAGGAATAGGTGAACACCACATTCCTTGCCTACAAATGGGCAAGGGTTGACAAGGTGCGAAGAGGCATGTGCATATTTGCTGGGAATCCTCTCTTGTCCACAGTTGGGCCTGGCCTGCACGCATGTATGAGTGCACAATTGCTCAGCTGTATCCAACTCTTTGCGGCCCCAGGGACTGTTGCCCTCCAGGCTCCTCTGTCCACGGGATTCTCCAAGCAAGAACACTGGGGTGGGTTACCGTTTCCTCCTCCAGGGGGTACCAGCAGAAAAAAACTTGAGAAATGAAGTTGGATTATCGTTACCATCTTTCTAAATTCCATATATATGTGTTAGTATACTGTAATGGTCTTTATCTTTCTGGCTTACTTCGCTCTGTATAATGGGCTCCAGTTTCATCCATCTCATTAGAACTGATTCAAATGAATTCTTTTTAATGGCTGAGAATATTCCATGGTGTATATGTACCACAGCTTCCTCATCCATTCGTCTGCTGATGGGCATCTAGGTTGCTTCCATGTCCTGGCTATTATAAACAGTGCTGCAATGAACATTGGGGTGCATGTGTCTCTTTCAGATCTGGTTTCCTCGGTGTGTATGCCTAGAAGTGGGATTGCTGGGTCATATGGCCCACCATTACAGCATACTAACACACATATACGGGATTTAGAAAGATGGTAACGATAACCCTATATGCAAAACAGAAAAAGAGACACAGATGTACAGAACAGACTTGTGGACTCTGTGGGAGAAGGTGAGGGTGGGATGTTTCGAGACAACAGCATCGAAACATGTATATTATCTAGGGTGAAACAGATCACCAGCCCAGGTTGGATGCATGAGACAAGTGCTCGGGCCTGGTGCACTGGGAAGACCCAGAGGGATCGGGTGGAGAGGGAGGTGGGAGGGGGGACCGGGATGGGGAATACATGTAAATCCATGGCTAATTCATTTCAATGTATGACAAAAACCACTGCAATGTTGTAAAGTAATTAGCCTCCAACTAATAAAAATAAATGGAAAAAAAAAAAAAAAGAAAGAAATGAAGTTGGCCCAAATCCAAATGGAGGAAAATGATAAGGCAAAGGTAATGATCCCTTTGCTCCACATCAGATCCCAAATGTTCCAGTTCCAAAAAGAACCTGAGTCCCCACCTTTATATTTCATGTCCTGAATAAAGATAAGCCACGGGTGACACTAAGTTGGTGAAGTCATCCTCGGAAGCACAGAGCATCCCCGACTCCCACAAAGGGCCCCTCTGCATCCTGTTGAACCGGCTCCTTACACTTCATCCTCCAAGTAACACTGACACCCTAGAGGTTCCAGAAATGCCTCTCTCCACTCTCCATTTGCTTCCATTTCTCTTCCGGGATGGCCCTTCCTTCTCCTGCCCCTCGATGGGTAATGCCCTTATCCTGGAGACCCAGCTCTGGGCCTCTCTTGGAGGAAGCCTTCCCAGACTTACTCAGGCACAACTGCTGGATTAAATAAATAAGCCATCACCAAAGGTCCCCACCCCTGGCTTTTTGTTATTCGGACCCAGGACACTACAATCCCTGCCTGGCCAGAAAGAACCTGGTACAAAATTCACTAAGTAGGAAATTTAGCCTGGGGCCAGAAAAGCAGATAGGTTCTCTCTGATGACTGTCTGGGGCACTATCTGCTCCTGACCAACATTCCTAGGTACCGGCCCCTTTGGAGGTCACACCAGCTAATCCCTGGCTTTCCTAAAGCAGCCTCCCGGCGAGGCATGGAGAACACAGGAGGAAGATGCACGAGGGAGAAATCTGCTGGGATTTCGGGGGCAGCCAGCTTCTAACCAAGTTAGCAAGGTGTGAGCCTGCGGCAGTGAGCTTGATCCATGCCAGGCCTGTAACAGATGTTCCAGTAAGTGCTAGCTGATTGACTGATGGATTGCACAAGGAATTCCTCTTGATGGCAACTGCCACTCTGCTTCAAATTCAGGTCACAGAAAAGAAGGTTGACGATTTCCAGCCTGGTGAGAGTGTGAGGTGTGAATAAGCACCTCTGCCTGCTCCAAAGCCCTGGCCCCAGAGTCGTGCTGTGTCAGCCAGGGAGGGAAGCCCCACGCAGGCCTCACTGATGACCTCCACTCAGGGTCACAGGCCTTGCTGGACCCCCACCCAGGGTCACAGGCCTTGCTGGTGACCCCCACTGAGGGTCACAGGCCTTGCTGATGACCTCCACCAAGGATCGCTCACTTGCAGCACTGGTACATTTGGGCTGGCTCATCCTCTGTCACGGGGGCTGCCCTGTGCACTGCTGCCCACTAAGCAGCATCCCTGGCCTCTACCCACTAGATGTCAGGAGCAACACCTCCCACCACCACTGCTGTTCTTCACTCACCAAGTCATGTCCAACTATTTGCAACCCCATGGGCTGCAGCATGCCAGGCTTCCGTGTCCTTCACCATCTCCTAGAGTTTGCCCAAGTTAAAGTTCACTGAGTCAGTGACGCCATCCAACCCTCTCATCCTCTGTCACCCTCTTCTCCTTCTGCCTTCAATCTTTCCCAAGATCAGGGTCTTTTCACATCAGATACATCAGATGGCGAAAGTATTGGAGCTTCAGCCTCAGCATCAGTCCTTCCAGTGAGTATTCAGGGTTGATTTCCTTTAGGACTGCTGGTTTGATCTCCTTACTTTCCAAGGGACTCTCAAGAGTCTTCTCCGGGAACACAGCTAGAAAGCATCAATTCTTTGGTGCTCTGACTTCTTCACGGTCCAACTCTCACATCTGTACATGACTACTAGAAAGACCACAGCCTTGACAATACGGACCTTTGTTTGCAAAGTGATGTCTTTGCTTTTTAATACACTGTCTAGGTTTGTAACTGCCCACCCCACCTTTATGGCAATCAAAAATTTCTCCAGACACTGACAAATGTCCCCTGGGGAACAAACAGCCCTGGTTGAGAGTAAGTGCTGTAGCCTTTGCACCAGGCAGACCAGGGCAGCGCTCAGAAGACAGCTTCAGGATAGGGTCCTGGTTTGGGCATCAGTAAATCTGCCTCCCACCTCCCAGGTAAGCATGGAGATCATCCAACGTCTCTGAGACTCAGGTTAACCATCTGCAAAATGAGGCTGTATTTTGCAAGTCACTGGGCTAGCAGAAGGCACTCAATTAGGTGCTTTACATTGATTTGTACATGGCTGTTCTGAAAATCTCAAGCTAACATCACTCATCTCTCCCCAAAAGCTAGAAAAATATTACTGGAAACTTACTAAGGCCTACTGAAGACCTCAAGAACAGCAGTCCAAATACTTTCGCCAAGTCATTCCACTTTTAAGAATCTATTCTAGAGAAATGATTAGAATTTCAGGTAAACATTTACACACAAAGATATCTATTCCAGTGTTATCTACAACAGCAAAAACTACTGACAGGAAAAAAAAAAACCCTAAATGCCCAACAATATAATAAAGAGAGTAAAATAAAATATGCTTATGGATGGACTTCCCTGGAGTAGTTAGGACTTCAAGCTTCCACTGCAGGTGGCATACGTTCAATCCCTGGTTGGGGAATTAAGATCCCACATGCCACACAGCATAGTCAAATTTTAAAAAAGCATATATAATATATATATATATATATGCTTGAAAAGATAAAGGAACATTAGATAGCCAATAAAAAAATCACATGAAGAATATGCATTAATAATGTGGACTGTCCATGAGATAATGTTATAGTGAAGTTACTATTACAATTAAGTTATGATTTAACTTCAATTTTGTAAGAAAACATAGAGCCAAAAAATTATTCCTTAGAAACAAAGTAGAGACTGGAAGGAAACTTGACAAAATCTTCCTCTCTGTGCTGTTTCCTATTTCATAAGTTTTCTATAAAGAAAAAAAAGCAAAAAAAAAAAAAAAAAATACGTCTTAGTTTTAAGATCTTGTGGGGAAAACATTTTGTTGTTGTTAACATTTTCACATCAGAAGGGAAGGCTCTGCTCGAATGCCCAGGTGCTAAACCAAAGTATAGACCTGAACAGGGCCTGAGCCAAGCGAAGAGCTGGATGTTCAAACCTAAATGAAACAGAACTGAAACCTACGGAGACAGAAGCAGGAGAAAGAGGCTGTGGGCGGGCCTGGGCTCGGGGAGAGGGGAGGTGCCCACAGGGCGAGCTGCGCTGGACAGGAGAGTGGGAGGGGCCAGGTCCGGCCCAAGGGCTGCGCGGCTGCCGTTGCCTGGCTGGGCAGGTGGCAGGGCAGCTGCAGAGGGACACACGGTGCTCTGGGAAGCAGGCTGGGGGATGCCCAGGGTGGGCAGGGGTCTGGGGGCTTGGCTTCTCACTGCTGACATCACTGCAAGCAAGGGCAGGATGGGGGCTAGGAGGTCTGTGGGTCAGGCCTAGTCCAACAAACCAACTTCCAGGCAAGATTCCAAGGGGCCATCAGCCTGATGCTACCTCCATCCTTCTTGCCCACCACCAACCACCACTCAAGAAGGCCCTTGGAGAAGGGAAGAGGCATGTCAATGAAGGAGCAGCACTCTAGTGTGGGACCTCAGCTGCTCTTGGTAAAACACTATCTTGGTAAAACACTGGAGTTGGGCATTAGTGGTCTGGGGGTCCTGGGACTGTGGGCCGGATCTGGAGAGGAATGTAGCACCCAGGTGTCAGCACCAGGGACACAGAGATGCCACCAGCCCTCATCCCACTTCCCTCGAGGCTCCCGGTGCCAGGGGCATAGCTGGGCAGTGTGCCCTCAATCTGCCCTGGGAGGTCTAGACCAGCCCATCTCCCTCATGGCAGGCCCCCTGCAACAGCCCATCCTCCCCATGGCAGGCTCTCTGCAGCTCCAGGCCTGAGGCCACCATGGCTGGGAGGCCATGATATCCTATACCAGCTCCTCTCACTCAGTCTGTATATCCTTCCTCCCTTTCTCAGGGAACCATAAAGACACCCAGAGGTAAGTCGAACCTCAGTCTGGGTCACTCTTACCATAGACCTGCTCAAACTCTGCAGTGCTGAACTAGACCCCAAAAGGGTCTGAGTTCTGGCAGCTGAAGCAAGGCGCCAGCCACCACGATGCACAGGTATAGTTTCTTATACAGGAACAAACAAAGGAGCCATCCAAAGGACCCCAGGTCAGGAACCCATGGCACAGAAACCAAGGTGCTGGTTTAGTAAGCTCGCTGCTCTCTGCTTTCTCCAGGTACCCTTCTCAGCAAACCGTGGGATTGTCGGAGCTGCCTGACAGATAGACAGCCCATTCCTCTATGATGTTCTGGAGCAGAAGCAGCTCAATTCTCAGCTAGTTTATTTGCCCCAACCTCCAGTCCACCAAATAGCTGGGAAGTCTAAACGCTGGGTTATCCATCCAGCCTTACAGAAGGAAATGCTCTCCCTTTATTAAATGCAAAAACCAGTGAGGTGAAGAGCGTCACAGGAAAAAATCATTAAATCCCCATCACCTTGCCCCTAAAATCCTAAAAATCCCTAAAAATGGAGTGGGTTGCCATTCCCTTCTCCATGGGATCTTCCCAACTCAGGGATTGAACCTGGATCTCCTGCACTGCAGGCAGATTCTTTACCATCTGAGCCACTAGGAAAAGGTTGAGGGGCCTGAGAATCTGCATATTTAACCAGCTTTCCACCTGAATCCCTAGCAGGAAAGAAGCCCCCTGGAGGTTTTCTTTTCAGATTTGCCTCTTCAACTCATTTCCAGTTCTGACTTCTTTCTTCTATGCTAGTTCTTTTTGTTTAAGTGCATCTTAGAAGAAAAAAATCTAATTCATAAAGGGATCTGGTAGTTAAAAGATTTCTGGATGTGTGTGTACGTGTGTATATATATATACACACACATACTTAACCTAGGAGAAGGAAATGGCAACCCACTCCAGTATTCTTGCCTGGAGAATCCCATGGACAGAGGAGCCTGGCGAGCTATAGTCCATGGGGTCGCAAGTCAGACAAGACTTGACTCTACCACCATACTTAACCTGAAGAGTGGATACATAATGGATACTACATTCATGCATGTAAGTAACATAAAGACATGAGAGTACTACATCTTAGAAAGATGAAGACATCGAATCACACTCAAACCCTGCCACCCTGCTTCATCCTGCCGCCAGCACACCTGACAACTCCTGGCTAAGTGACTGCCGAGTCAGATTCCTTCTCTCCCCGCACAAATGAGGCACATTCAGCCGGCAACCATCAATGACGTCCCCTCACCTTGATCTCTGCAGAGAGCGAGAGTCAGCCCTAAATACTCTGCCGCTGCCTGGACACACAATGCATCACCCCTGCACAACGCTCTGCTGTCTGCAGAAACGGTTGAGTGATGTCCTTTCAACCCATCATCTGATCACGATGACCTCAATTTTTGGAGAAGGCAAGTCAAAACTTGACACTTATCTTCAGAGATCCAAGACATATTTATGTGTCAGCCCACCCTTCAACTTGGCTGTAGCCTTCAGGAAAGTCTGAAAAGGCCATTGCAGGCCAAGTGCTTCCCCCGCCCCCACCGATGTCCCCACGTCCACCCCACGCCCACTCAACCAGTGACCACATCCCAGAGGAGCTCTGAGCACTACAGCTGACTAGGTAGTGACAGGCGGGGAGGGAGGCGGGGGAAGGAGGGTTCTTCCTTGAGAGGAGCCTCACTACGCAAAAGCAGAGGCAAAGACCAAGACCCCACACTCTGTCCAGACCTTGGTCCCCCTCCCACCAGCCCTGCCTGAGGTCTGATTCTTAATGATGGCTGCGAGAGGCAGGGTGTGCTGAGTACCAGGACACTGTGGCTAGAGGATCTGAGAGACCACGCCTGCCATTCCCGCCCCTTCCACAGAGAAGCCAAGCGACTTGCACTGGGTCACCCAGCTCCTAAGCGACCAGTCTCACACTCTTGGAAGGTAACCCAAGAGTTCGGGCTCATTACTCATCACAGGGCACTTATCCACCACTTTTACTCTCCAACTTTTTCCAGAAGAAAACATCCTGCAAAGATGATACACATAGTAGTCTTTCTAGCATTTTTTTTTTCTGGTGGGGCAGTCCTCTGCCCAACTTTCTACATCACTGCCACCTTCATGGGCAGCTATTAAGATGGTCTTAAGATGGTCTCGACAAACCAGCGACAAACATAGGGGTGGAGGCATCAGAGCCCTTTTACTCGTCACCCGGCTTAGACAGACTCATCCTTCAAGACTAGTTCAAAAGCAAAGCCCAGCTAGGTTCCCAAAGTAGAGCCTGTACAGTCCCAGGAGACATATTACAGTGATGGTCACTTTGGATTTATCCATGCATTTATCTCCTCCCCCGGAAGGCACTTGTTAAGACTTCTATCCCCTGCTTCTTAAACCTCTGCCTGGTGAACTATAGATCCTCCTAGAAAGAATCAACACATTAAGAGCTATTTTCTGGCCATCAAGGCCTGCCTATGCCGCAAATACTTGCATACTAATCTCCCCTTCACAGGTTGAAAAATATGGACTTCTTTTTTTTAACTCCCAACATAATGAATGAGTTTAAATATTAGAAGTTGAAATTATTAAGTAAATCATTTCACCTGCAAAGCTTCTATTTGCATAACATTAATTCATGGTGGCAGCTAAAACAAATTCATCACATTCTGTATATTAGAAGCTGATTTATGTAGGAACTGAAAAAAATCATGAGCTCAAAATTATATTGACATGATGTACGGACTCAATGGAGAAAGATTTTTCTCTTTCCTTCTTTCCTTTTGATTTTTTTTTTTTTTTTTTTACATCATCTGAACAACTGAATTATGGTGAGAAGGAAAAGGATTTGAGGAGAGGAAGGAGGCGAAGGGCTGGCATCTCAGAAAATGAATAATGCTCCCGCCTCACGTGTGTGGCAGGTTCCCGGTGCGGGTATACACACACACTCGGGTTATTAATGTCAAGTATGCCAAAGATACGCTGGGAAATCATTACCATTCATCGCCACTAACCGCCATTAAATTTCAATCAATTCAACTTAGCACAAGTGTACTTGAGCGGCCCTTACAGTCCCTTATAAATGTGGCTCAAAAGTCGGGCTGACTTATTGCATTGTCCACAACACAAAGGAGCATTGCTAAGCGTCTGCTTGCACCCGGGACCGCCGCTCCTTTAACATCCTCAGCATTCAAAGATCCTTCTTTTTCTGAGCGCTGAGAGGTCTTCAATCCCTACAGATAAAGAAGAACTGGGGGGGACGGGGGATACTATTTTGAGTGACCACCATTCCTTTCCTGCCTCGGTGGGGGAAGGCTAATTGTCAGGGCAAAAGCAGGCCTTCGTGGCTACCTTCACTCGCACATATGCCTTCTGGAAAAAGTTTTCTGATGCCGCCAAAAGTTTGGTAACGTGGCCCCTCTTCTCCTGGCTTTAGTTAAATGCTCTCAATTCACTCTGCAAACTGTCACGTAAAGTCGAATGAATCCCCTTCTCGGAGAAGTGGGTGGGGAGCCACCGGGACGAGGCGGGGAGGGCCAGCGGCCGTGGGCAGGGAGAAGCGCTGTCCCCAGGTGAGCGCGGGCTCCCGGGTGCGCTCCGGTCTCCCGCCCGGCGCCAAGGGCGCCCGATCTGGATCTGGGCCGCTGGCTTTCTTCCCGAGCCGCCACGAGCAGGGTCCGGCCTGCCGCCACTCGCCAGGGGCGGCCGGTGCGCGGCCAGGACAATGTGGCCATTGTTTGGGCGCCGCAAACCCGGCCGGCGGGCAGGTGGGAGGGACGCGGCGCCGCCGGCGCGCGAGCCGCTCGGGGCGCGGAGGGCTCCCCGGACGCGGCCACCGTCCCGGTGGCCCGGACACGCGGCTTCCCGGAGGCCTCGACACGCGGCTTCCCGGAGGCCTCGCAGCCAGCCCTCCGCGGGGCAGAAAATGGAGGGGGGCGGGGAGACGAAGGAGGGAGCGGAGGGGGAGCGACAGAAAAAGATGCCTAAGGAACGAGGAGAGGGAGGGAAAGAAAAGACAGGAGCGAGGAGAGAAAGAAGACGCAGGGCGGGGAGAGGCGGGACACAGGGCGAGAGCGAAGACGGGGGGGAAGGAAGATGGACAGGCAGGAGACAAAGCGGGCAGAGAAGGGCGAAGCGGGTGCAGGGGAGACAGACAGACAGACGTGCAATCGAATCCGACCCCCGGCTACCCAGGAAGCCTCTACAAAGAGCTAAAGTTCACTGTTTCGTGGAGGGACGCGGCTCCAAAGAACCCAGCCGAGTCAGCACAGCCTAATCACACCAGGGGCTTTGCTTAATTACAGGTCTGAAAGCCCGGGCTGGAGGAAGGGCCCTACTTAACTGTGTCCCGGGGAAGGCCCAGGCCCTCGAGAGGTTTGCCAGGGTGGAGAACACAAATATCCCCATCCCTACCCCGCCCCCGAAGCCCAGGGAGCCCCGATCCCGGAGGAACCCGGATCCCGGAGGTCGAGGCGGAGGTCTGCAGCGGGCCCAGGACCACCAGAAGGATGGAGCGCGGACGGGAGTCCGGGGCCGAGACGGCGCTGGTCAGCGCGGAGGCCCCGCCTCAGCCCGGGGGCAGGGCCACCCCCTCCCCCATCTCCCTCCCTCACTACCTCTCAAGAGGCCAGGGGCCCTCCGCCCAAGGGGGGAAATCAATCCCTTGCTAATGAATAAAAAGTCCCTTTTATTTCACTGCTGTGTTTGGTTCATTAAATTTTCCACAGATTTGCAGAGAAGAAAACATAATCAATAAACCTTGACAAAAAGTGAACGTGTGAAAAAGGCCGGAGAATGGAAAACTGAGATAAAAGTGATATCCGATCACAGATTTCAGGGCCAGATGACGAGCCGGGGCTGCCGCAGAATCTCAATGGACCATCACCCTTTTGCGGCTTTCCTTCCCTTTGCTGAAACTCTTCTTTCAAGACAATAGGAAATGCACTAAAACTTTTTTCTTATGCTAATGCCTGAAACCGGGCACTCACAGTTAAAACACATTGCCCAGCAACCTGTGTTTTGGGGGTTGTTTTTTTTTTTATGACACACAAGCACACACACAAAACCACATGAACTTATTCACTTTAAACCAAAAATCTCAAAAACAGTTTATGTGAACTCTTTGGTCACATCTTACGTGAGTTATTTTCCCTCACACAGTATGATTTTTAAAAAGCTAGAATAAAGGAGAAGAGGGAAATAAGATACTAAACAGGCAGAAAGTCTGCTGTTATCACTAGGGTATTTCCCCAGGGGGTTAAATATAGTTTTGTAGGTTTAGGATATTTTGGTAACCCTCCAAATCTAAAAACAATGATCAAAAAAGACATGGAAAGAGAAAACAATGATCGATGATTTTTTTTTAGCCTTTGGAGTCCACAGCAAACATTCAAACTCATTTTGGAATACGCAGTATTGAATCTGGTGACAAGGATTTATTTAAAACCAACGAAGCTGTTGTTCTTTACCAAAAGACACTGCCAAATGACAAAGCTGTCCCAGGACCCCTTCCCAAACCATCTTTTAAACAAACCTGAGGCCACAATTGAAGAGCAGGCTCCCCTCCTGCCTTCTTTAGAAGCCAGTGAGCCTTGATCACTGAAACCAGGCCTATTCTGGTGGCTGGTACAATCACCTCTGTGGCCTCTCTGAATTTTCTGGAATCTAAGAGTACAGTTTCCCTCTTTGGTATTCTTCACATGTTTCAAGTGTGCACGCCTCTGACACTTACTGAAAAGAAGAAAGCAGAGAGCTGCTACCCCAGGGAGGGGTTCCTTTTCAAAGGGCCCAGGGGGTACAGCTGCAGCCCTCCACGGCTAGCTCCACCTGACCCAAGCACCATCCGTGAGCCCCAGAAAATGGGGCCTGGCACAGGTAGAAGCCCTCTGCATCCTAAAGAAGCAGGACAGGTGGCTCCACCTCCCTGGAGCTGGCCTAGGAGCCAGCATCATGAGATGAAAGGAAATGCAGCTGAACACACGTTCCCCAGGAAAAGGCAGGCAGCACTACCCCTTGAGTCCACAAAGCTATAGGGCTCGCCTTTTGCGCTTCCACAAGTCAGCTGGGTGTGTGGGGGTCACACGGTCTTTCAAAGTGCGCATGAAAACTGCCTGGACCCCGTTAAGAGGGACTTGCTGGCATCTGTAGGGTGAAGGTCCCCCTGCCTTCCTCTGGGTGGTCAAGAGAGGTTCTGCTGAAAGAAGGGTGTTTCTTAGGCAAATATTCAATTCTGGCGGCCTGCCTGCTGAATCGCCAGGTTGGCTAACCCAGCCCTAAGGGCCGCCCTGTGTACAGGGCACTTCTGGGAGTACACAAAGCATGAAGTATTTGTGTATCTTTCAGTCTGCAGTGCAAACAAGCCAGCTACAGCACACAGCCTCCAAGACCCCTGCAGCCAGGCGAGGAGTCATCGACCAGCAGCCCTGTAGCCCCCTCTTCCAACTAGGCAACTCACTGTTCGGCACCCTCCCCACGAGTGAGCTGGAGCATCCCTGAGAACACACACCGGCCCTCCTTTCTAAGGCTGCCCGGCCAGAAGGGCCTCTCTAACCCCACACATCCTTCAAGATGGGCCAAGTCAAAAAGTCCCCTCCAAGGCCAAGGGCAGGGTCCGTGTGAGTTTGGAAGCAGCCTGGGATGCTCTGCCGAAGGAGTCTGATCCCTGTACAAATTCGCCTCCAAACCATTCTCATGGAGAATGAAAAAAAAAAAGAAAACTCTCCCAAACAGTCAGGCCTGCCTTGGTCCTCAGTGAGCCTGGCCATGATTTGGGAGTGCCTTCCTCCTTCCCACTGGCATTCTCAGCCCACTGACTTTGAAAACAGACTGAGCTGACTACAGTCTCACTCAGATGCCAAGCCAAGGGAGAGGCGGGTCACCTATTTCCTGGGTGAGTGGGATCCTCAGCTCCACGGAGCGCTTCCTGCCTCAGCTTAAATCCCCCTACCATCACTAACTAACCTCACAAAATTAGTGTATTTCTCCCAGCAGAGGGGAAGTACAAACCATCCTAAATATCACAAACCAGAACTAATTTTGAAACTCTCAGGCAAGTGACAACTCTCTACGCAGCTGGGTTTGACTGGGACCTTAAATCTGGGGGAGAACCCTCGGCCATCAGGGTCGAAGCAGTAGGTCTGAGAAAACGAAAGCAGGAAAGATGAAGGAAGAAAGAGGCACAAGATGGGAAGAGGTGGGGTCATGAAGGAATGTATCTGCGGTGGTCTGGATGCCTCCAGCCTCCGTACAAAATCAGTGACCCTGGCCAGGCCAGAAGCTGGGGCGAGCCTGAAGGCCACCAGAACTCACAGCAGCCAGGCACAGTTAGGGTGCCCAGCCCGGCCCTGGGGAGATCAGCCCAGGTAGCTACACAATGAGTTTTGTTTTTTCTTTTTCCCGTCAGAGGCAAGTGCAAAGCCGCTCTGAGGCCCCCCCACCTGGGAAGACACCGAGGGAAGAAAACTCCCCGGCCAGGTAAGGAAGTGGGCGGGGAGGGGGCTTCTGGGTCAGGTGGTAGAACAAACAGATCTCGGGAGACTGGTGACCAGCCCGCCTATTCCGTGGCTTCCCATCGCTGTATATTTTGGATTTCAGCGTTTATTTACTTTCCTTTTTGGCACCGAGCCCCCTGAGCACGCCAATACAATATTTGTTTAAACACTATTTTATGCCGCTTGCGAGGGAACCGTTTACTTTCAAATGCTCCAACATCCCCCTGAGCCTCGTCGGCAAACAGCATATGAGCGTTTTACAACTGCTCCCTTTATCTGGAGCTGTCGGGATTAAACCTTCACACGCCCGGCAAGGACGGCGGGGCGGGGGTCCCGGGACTCGGCCGCGGCCACTGGGCTGCAAAGTGCTCCCGGGAGGCCTAGCGCCGCGCGGGATGCCCTGGCAAGAAGGCAGAGCTGCACAGTAAAGACCCCCGCGGCCCAGCACCAGACTCCGGGGACAGGTCGACTCTTTCCCGGCCGGGATCAATTCTGAAAGTCACACCAAAATGACACAAAAGAGCGGGGAGTGGAGGGAGGCACCCTGCGGGAGATCCAAAGCCCGCGCGCGCCCCTGCGACAGGGCACCCGGGGTGAGGCGCTCCGGCTCCAGCTCCAGCTCCTCGCGTGGTGGAAGTCGGGTTTCCTAGGAAGTGACAGCAATTACTGTCGGGCTGAAAAGGCGCCCAGTTGGGTGCACTTCCATCCCTCCACCCCCGACACGGGGGGCGCACTCACACACACACACACGCGCGGGCGCTCCCTTCCCCCTCCCTCGACCAGCGGGCCCCCCTCCCCGGGCCCCGTCCGAGGAAAACGCTCCCCTTTCTAAACCCTTAATAGGATTGGCGCCCAACTCTCTCTGCGCCGCTCCCCATCCATCGCACACAGATCAAGTTGCAGTAGTGGATTTTTCAAATTCCTCAGCAAATATACTTGTTGAGAGATTGCCGGCGGCGCGGGGGTTCGGGGGGTGGGCGATGAGTGGGGGCGGGGAAGAAAGAGCGTGGCGGGGAGGGGGGGAACCGGAGCACAGGGCGAGAGATTACGTGAGGATCCCTCGGGGAAGTCAAGCGGATCTCTGAGCGGAGGGCAAGAGAGGAGGAGGAGGAGAGAAGCAAGGAGGGAGGCGGGAGAGAATGCCTGACCGAGGGGGAGGGGGCGACAGGGCCCGAGGAGGGGAGGAAGGAGCGAGAAAGAAAGAAAGGCAGGGCTTGAGACGGGCAGCGCGGAGAAGTGCAGTTAGAAGTTCTCAGCGGCTGGCTGCAGCCCCTCCACCCCCGGCACACTCCCCGGAGACACTCCCACGACCCACCTCTGGAGCTTGTAGCATCCCAGCCTCCCCGCGCTAACCCCCAACTCCCGAAAAAACAGCCCCGAGCTCGGGGGCGGTAGAGACGGGGTGGAGGCAAGCTCGTTGGCGCTCCCCAAGAAGGCAGGCTCTTTCCCCCAGGTGGGAAGGAGGATGCAAAATCGCCCCCTCGGTCCCGAGTTCCCACCCCTGGACTCCCCTTAGGTCCCAGCCTGGTTTAGCCAGAACCTGGACGCGGGCCGCCGCACTAGCCCCCGGTGCCCGAATCCCTGTGCCATGGCGCGGGTACCCGGCCGAGGGACGCTCCAAGACGGCGCAGCATCCCAGTCGGCCCGAGTTCGGCCGAAGTAGGGGGCACTTCGCGACGAAAAGCAAGCAAAAGAAGGCCAAAGCAACTTTACCGAGGGAGACAAAAGTTTGCCTCTAGCACGCAGGTGGCCTCCGGGGCGCCGGGCGGTGGCTGCGGGCCCCCATCCCAACTTGGTTGGCGCGGCGATCCACCACGGGCTGCCGTGTGCCCGGGCTCACTCCAGCCGGGGCGTTCCGGGCCAGGCAGGGGAGGGGACCGAAAGGAGGACGGGGGCCAGGCAGCCCCTACAGCCGGCGAGCGGGCAGCTCACCGAGGCTCCGGCGCGCAGGGCGGCCCGCGCTCCTTCCTCCGGCTCCTCCCGCTCCTCCTCGTCTTCCTTCGCGTCCGCCGCCGCCGCCGCCGCCTCCCGCTCCTCCTCGAAGACTCATTGATGGGAGTTTGAAAAAAAGTCCGCGGAGCCGTGCTGCCTCGGCTGGCGAGCTCCGGCACTCCCGCGCTCCAGCCCGCCGCGCGCCCGCACTGCGCAGCGCCCCCGCGCGCACGGCCGCGGCACACAGGGCTCCGCGCCCCGGCCCGAGCCGCGCGCCCCCGCCCGGAGGGGATCCCGGGGACCTGGAGGGGCGGGGGGGCCTAGGACCTCCTCCTCCGCGCCCGGGAGAGAAAGCACACCTACGAAGAAAGTTCCAGCAGAGAACGAAAGAGCGCGCCAGTCCCCAACACTTTTTTTTAAGGCGCCGGGGTGGGTGGGGGGTCGCTAACTCAAGTCAGATGAGCTCCGGAGCCGAGGCGCAGGGACGGTTCTGTTTTCAATCTCTGAAATCCCCCGCCCTCCCCACCTCCCTTTTCCCCTCCGCCGGGAGATGCCCGGGTCGGCGTTCCCAGTGCGCCCGCTTCTCCGGGCGCCGGGGCGGAAGCGGGGGACTGCAGGGCGGGCGGGGAGGGAGGCAGGCTCTGGGTCGGGGTGGGGGCTGGTTCTACGCCGACTCTCCGGCAGCCACCAGCGCGCGCAGGTGCCGGGGTCCGGCCTGCGCCCCCCGCCGCGGCGAGCACGAGTCGCCCTCTGGGCGCCTGCTGGTGAGAAGCCTAGCAGCCTTCTAGGTTTGGTGCCTGTGTGTTTGGTAGGAAGGGTTTTTGTTTGTTTTGTTTTGTTTTTAGAGACTCCACTCGAGCTGCCGCAACCAGATGGAAGTAATCAGAACCCAACAACAACAGAGGAAGGAGGAAGAAAAAAGCCTCACTGAACTTTTGGACCAAAGTGTGTATGGGTGTGTGTGTGAAAGAACTTGCTTAAGCAAACTGGGTAACAAGCCTTGGGCCCTCAGGCCTCACCGCAGCCCAGAAAGAGCTGCTTGGCTGGAAGAAGAAGGGGGCAGCTGGCTGAAGTGCCCCCCAACCCATGGCCGGTCTCCATCCTCTCTAAAGCTGAGGGTCCTCCTCCAAAAAGGGGATCATCACCAGCGGAAGTTTCTAAGTTTTCCTCCTAACAGTTGTGGACGACTTACTATGTGCTGGGTGACATGTATTTCTTTTAAATTATATAACCTACAAAACCAGGAAGTAGATTTTCTTCTCCCCCATTTTACGGGTGAGAAGACTGTGGCTTTAAGTGAAGTAGCTTGTCCCAGGTCAGAGCATTGAACTGCCATCCTCCATGAGTTCAGTAGTCTGTACCATTAGTTTAGCCAAGGATGTTGAGAGCACCTCTCTGTCTTCAGCCATTCTTACTACAGTTGCATAGTAACTACAGTTACTACGGTTGTCTAGAATGTATGGGACCAAAGTCTCAGAGACCCAATTCTGCCCTCCTTTCACAAGCCTGTGTTACTGGTGTGACCTCCCTTTGTCAGTAGCTCTCCCCGTGTGCCACTGACCTGACCAGCCCTTCTCTAACTTTATTTTCCACATTTTAACAGAAGAGAGAACATTACGATCCCTGTTCCCTATTACCCACCTTCCTTTTAATTTCCTTATGTTCATTTAGATGACAGGACAATTTCTTCTTGACAGAGGAAAAAATATATGCAGAACAATATCACAACAATTTGATGCTAATTTTGTTTTTCTCAAGTAGGCTCTCCAGATTGAAAGGAAAAAAAAAAAAACCCTTCAGGGTTTTTAAAAACAAAACTTGGAGAAGCCAATGTATTTATCAAAGGAAAGAGAAGTTTGAAAGGGCTTTCTCTTTAAATATGATCAGATTCACCATTCCTCCATGCTATTTGTTTAAATTCCTGCTGAGCTTTCAGACACAGACTCTAAGGAGACAGAAAAAGTAAACTCTCCCTCCCTTCCTTGGCCATATTTTAATGACCCTATTCATATCTGCCCCATGAAATGTGCAGAATCATTTCATGTTACTGGAATATTAGCAGCGTTGGGTGATTACTTCATTACAAGCTTGTCTCTGTTGGTTTCCTTGTGTTGTTCAGTTTGTGAAGAAGTTTAAACAAATCGACATTTTAGGATATTTCCTTTTTCTCTGTTTTTCTTCTCAGTCCCGCTCCACTCCTGCTGGAATGCAGGCACTCTCATAACCTTTTCTGGCTTATTTTGGCAAGGAGGTGGCTGTTGAGATGAAGATGGAATCTTTTCAGTTTGAGGAGAAGGTGTAAACATCACGCCTTGATCTCTAGATGGTCAGAAGTCTGGGTACTGAAAAAAAAAAAAAAGCAATAGAAGATGTGGAGTGGAGGCAAACTGGCAGAACAGAGAAATGAACATTAGACCCAAGGTCGTAGTCCAGGTCTAGTGCTAAATGAATGACCTTGGGTGAGTCCCAGTTTGTTTAGTCCGCTTCTTTCTGTGTGCCGGGTACCATGCCAACTGATGTGACATCACAGTGAGTGGGACGCATGAGATCCTTCTCCTCGCGGAGTTCATTGTTTCATGAATAAACAGGGGACTTCCCTGATGGTCCAGTGGCTAGGACTTGGCACTCCTGATACAGGGAGCTCTGGTTCAATCCCTGGTTAGGGAACTAGCTTTAACATGCCACAATTCAGAGTTCACATGCCACAACTAAAGATCCCACATGCCACAACTAAGACGCAGAACAGTCAAATAAATAAATAATAAATAAACATTTTAAAACACACATAGACAAATATATAATTGCAAACTGGGTAAAGAAGAAATACAAAGGGCACCAGGAGATTACCATAGGTGACCTAACCTAACATGGGAGGCAGCAGTGGGGAGCACGGAGGAAGCTTATCTGAGAAAGTGAGGTTGCACTGTCTGGCAGGAAGAAGGAATGAAGGACTGAAAAATGGCATTAAGGATTAAAGCTCCGCACAGCAAAGGAAACAATCCACAGTGTGAAAAGGTAGTCTAGGGAGTGGGAGAAAATACTTGCAAACCATATGCTGACAAGGAGTTCATTCCCAAACTAAATAAGGAATTCCTAAAACTCAATAGCAAAAACACAAATGACCCGACTAGAAAAGCAGCAAAGGAGAACAGAAATTTCTCCGAAGAAGACCTCCTGATGGCCAACATATACATAAAAGGTGCTCAGCATCACTCATCCTGGGGAAATGCAAATCAAAACCACAAGGTGGGAATTCCCTGGCTGTCCAGTAATTAGGACTCGATGCTTTTACTGCCAAGGGTGCAAGTTCAATCCCTAGTTGGGGATGTGAGAGCCTGCAAGTTCAGCAAAACAAACAAACACACCACAAGATGATATTAACTCACACTTGTTAGGGTGTCTATCATCAAAAAACCAAAAGATATTAACCACAAGTGTTGGTGAGTTTGTAGGAAACACAGAATTCTTGTTCACTGTCAATGGGAATGTAAAATAAAGTTTAAATGGTGCATAATAGTGTAGCAATTATGGAAAATACCATGGCAGTCTCTCACAAAATTAAAAATAGAAATAAATCCAGCCATCACACTTTCAGTTATAGATCCAAAAATACTGTAGTTAGGACTCTGAAAAGATACTGCACTCCTATGTTCCTTGCAGTGTTATTCACAATAATCAAAATATAGGAACAACCCAAATATATGCCATTAGATGAATGCATAAAGAAAACATGAAAGAAATGTACCATGGAATATTATCCTCAAAAGAAGAAGGAGATCCTACCATTTGCAGTCATAGAGATCAACCTGGAAGCAATTTTAACTGAAATAGGTCAGTCACAGAAGGACAAACACTGCCTGATTCCTCTTATTCAAGGCATTTAAAATAATCAAAGGCATAAGTTAGTGGTAAAGATTCCTCCTGCCAATGCAGGAGACCCAGGTTGGGTCCCTGGGTAGGGAAGATCCCCTGGAGAAGGAAATGGCAACCCACTCCAGTATTCTCTGGGAAATCCCATGGACAGAGGAAGGATCCTGGTTGGCTGCAGTCCATGGGGTTTGCAAAAGAGCTGGACATGACTTAGCACCTAAACAACAACAACACAAAAAAACAATAGAAATAGTAGAATAGTTGTTACCAGGGATGAAGTTGGGAGGATAAAGAAAAACTGGTTGTTGGATCAGTATAAAATTAGCTACACAGGAGAAGTAAATCCCAGAGATCTGCTGTACAATACAAAATGCCTGCCCCATGCTTGTCATTAACGAGAAGGGATTGTGTGCTCAAAAAAATGCAAAGCGTATATCTCCTAAATTTTAAAAAATTGTTATTGGCATTAAGGTGCTTTGCATGGTTGTGTTAGTTTCTGATACACAGCAAAATGAATCAGCTGTATGCACACGTAGATCACCTCTTTGTCACCACAGAGCATTAAGTAGAATATCGTGTGCTATACAGTAAGTTCTCGGCAGTTACCCATTTTATACACGGTATCAGCAGTGTGTATGTGTCAATCCCAATGTCCCGATTCATCCCACCCCCGCTTTCCTGATTGATGTTCATCCATTTTCTCTCCATTTATGTGTCTGTATTTCTGCTTTGCAAATACGCTCATCTGCACTATTTTTCCAGATTCCACATATATTAATTATTTTTCTCTTCCTGACTTAATGTCACTTTGAATCTCTCGATCCATCCACATCTCTGCAAATGTCACAGATGTTTCATTTTATGGCTAAGTAATATTCCATTGTATATATGTGCCACCTCTTTATCCATTCTTCTGTTGATGGGACATTTAGTTTGTTCCCATGTCCTGACTATTGGAAATAGTGCTGCAATAAACATTGATATGCATGTACCTTTTGGAATTACAGTTTTCTCTGGGTGTATGCCCAGGAGTGAGGTTGCTGGATCATGTGGAAGCTCTGTTTTTAGTTCTTAAAGGAACATTCATAATGGTCTCCACAGTGTTACATCAATTTTACATTCCCGCAAACAGTGGAAGAAGGTCTCATATTAAGTGTTCTTCAGTCAGTTCAGTTCAATCTCTCAGTCATGTCCGACTCTTTGCGATCCCACAGACCACAGAATGCCACGCTTCCCTGTCCTTCACCATCTCCCGGAGCTTGCTCAAACTCATGTTCACTAAATCAGTGATGCCATCCAACCATCTCATCCTATGTCATCCCCTTCTCCTCCTGCCTTCTATCTGTCTCAGCATCAGGGTCTTTTCCAACAAATTGGTTCTTCTCATCAGGTGGCCAAAGGATTTGGAGCTTCAACTTCAGCACCAGTCCTTCCAAAGAATATTCAGGGCTGGTTTCCTTTAGGATTGACTGGTTTGATCTCCTTGCTGTCCCAGTGACTCTCAAGAGGCTTCTCCAACACCACAGTTTGAAAGCATCAATTTTTCAGTGGTCAGCTTTCTTTATAATCCAACTCTCACATCCATACATGACTACTGGAAAAACCATCACTTTGACTATATGGACTTTTTTTGGGCAAAGTAATCTCTGCTTTTTAAGACACTCTCTATCTTTGTCATAGCTTTCCTTCCAGGGAGCAAGTGTCTTTGTATTTCATGGCTGCAGTCGCCATCCATAGTGATTTGTAGTGATTTCTTGTGTGGTAAGTGTTCTTAACACATTAAAAAAAAAAAAAGAGTCACCAGGAAACTTTGCGCCATGAGGGATACATTTGTTACCTGGGCTGTGGTGATAGCAACATAGCTGTGTACCTAACAGAAGCATAAGAGATTAAGAAGAGGCAGCAAGAATACACAGAAGAACTGTACAAAAAAGGCCTTCATGACCTGGATAATCATGATGCTGTGGTCACTCACTGAGAGCCAGACATCCTGGAGTGTGAAGTGAAGTCAAGCATGCCTTAGGAAGAATTACTATGAAAAAAGCTAGTGGAGGTGATGGAATTCCAGCTGAGCTATTTCAAATCCTAAAAGATTTGAAATGCTTTGAAAGTGCTGCACTCAATATGCCAGCAAATTTGGAAAACTCAGCAATGGCCACAGGACTGGAAAAGGTCAGTTTTCATTCTAATCCCAAAGAAAGGCAATGCCAAAGAATGTTCAAACTATGCCATACAGTTTCACTCACTTCACATGCTAGCAAAGTAAAATTCTTCAAGTTAGGCATCAATAGTATGTGAACCAAGAACTTCCAGATATATAAGCTGAATTTTAAAAAGGCAGAGGAACCAGAGATCAAATTGCCAACATCCATGGGATCATGGAAAAAGCAAGCGAATTAAAAAAAAAAAAAAAAACTACTTTGGCTTCATTGATTATGTTAAAGTCTTTGACTGTGTGGATCACAACAAACTGCAAAACCAGACCACCTTACCTGTCTAAGAAACACGTATGCAGGTCAAGAAGCAACAGTTAGAACCGGACATGGAACAAAAGACTGGTTCAAAATAGGGAAATGAGTACAACCAGGCTGTATATTGTCACCTTGCTTATTTAACTTATGTGCAGAGTACATCTTGCAAAACATGGGGCTGGATGAATCACAAGCTGGAATCAAGATTGCCAGAGAAATATTAACAATGTCAGATATGTAGATGATACCACTTTAATGGCAGAAAGTGAAGAGGAACTAAAGAGCCTTTTGATGAAGGTGAAAGAGTAGAGTGAAAAGCTGGCTCAAAACTCAATGTTGAACAAACAAAAGTCATGGCATCCAGTCCCATCACTTCATGGCAAATAGAAGGGGAAAAAGTGGAAACAGTGACAGGTTTTATTTTCTTGGGCTCCAAAATCACTGTGGACAGTGACTGCAGCCATGAAGTTAAAGATGCTTGCTCCTTGGAAGGAAAGCTATGACAAACCTAGACAGTGTGTTAAAAAACAGGGACATCATTTTGCCAACAAATGTCCATTTTTGGACAGCAAGGAGGTTAAACTAATCAATCCTAAAGGAAGTTAACTCTGAATATTCATTGGAAGGACTGATGCTGAAGCTGAAGCTCCAATACTTTGGCCACCTGGTGTGAAGACCCGACTCATTGGAAAAGACCCTGATGCTGGGAAAGATTGAAGGCAGGAGGAGCAGGAGATAACAGAGAGTCAGATGATTGGATGGCATCATCGATTCAATGGACATGAGTTTGAGCAAACCGGGAGATAGTGAAGGAAGGGAAGCCTGGCATGCTGCAGTCCGTGGGCTTGCAGAGAGTCGGACGTGACTGAGCAACTGAACAACAAATGAGTTTTCCAGTTGTCATGTATGGATGTGAGAGTTGGACCATAAAGAAGGCTGAGTGCCAAAAAATTAGTGCTTTTGAACTGTGCTGGAGAAGATTCTTGAGAGTCCCTTGGACTGCAAGGAGATCAAACCAGTGAATCCTAAAGGAAACCAACCCTGAATATTCATTGGAAGGACTGATTTCGGAAACCGAAGCTCCGGTACTTTGGCCACATGATGCGGAGAGCAGACTCATTGAATAGGCCCTGATGCTGGGAAAGATTGAGGGCAGGAGGAGAAAGGAGTGGCAGAAGATGAGGTGGTTGAATGGCATCACCAATTCAATGGACACGAATTTGAGTAAACTCTGGGAGATAGCGGAAGACAGAGGAGCTTGGCCTGCTATAGTCAGTAGGGTTGCAAAGAGTCGGACATGATTTAGTGACTGAACAACAACAAGATACTTTAATGAGGTACAATTTTGTTACAGCAATTCTACCTCAGTAAAGCTGGGGGGTTGAAAGAAGTGCGGAGGGTCAGTGAGCAGAGGGAAGGGGGGGGGGCACTGCTCCAGTTCTCCCTGTTTCTTTCTGTAAAAAGAGCCTGGTGACAAGAAAATCCAGCCCCAAGAGAGATGTGGCTTGTGCATCATCACACAGTGTTCCAGTCACTAGGGTTGTGCAGCAAATTGCCCCCAAATTCAATGGTGTAAAACAGCCATTTGTTATGCTCTGAAGTTCTGTGGGTCAGGATTTCGGACAGGGGATGGTAGGGATTCCGGTCAGTGTCCCCTCCACAGTGTGGGGGCCTCAGCTGGAAGATTCCAAGGCTGGCGCTGCTGTCAGCAGAAGACGTGGTCACTGACATGCCTGCTGTTTGCTCATGCTGGCTGCTGGCTGGGGGTCTTGGCTCCTTTTGGTCTGGACCTCTCCATGTGGCCTCACTGCTGAGATCAGCTTGGGCTTCCTCACAGCATGGTGGTAGCTAGGTTCACAGTGAGCATCACAATAGACATCCAGGCGGAAACCGTGTCACTTTTTGGGAAACCTTGGAAGTCACCCAGCATCCATCGGCTGCATGTTATTCATCGAGACACAAGGTTCTGCCTAGGTTCAAAGAAAGGGGAAACTCGACTCAGCTTCTCTGTGGGGAATGGCAAGATTCTGAAGAGCATATGTGTGTATGTGTGTGTTATGTGTCATATATATATATATATTTATATACACTTAAGTATGTATATATATATTTTGCACATGTGCATGCTAAGTCACTTCAGTCATGTCCGACTCTTTGCGACCCTAGGCACTGTAGCCCACCAGGCTCCTTTGTTCATGGGATTCTCCAGGCAAGAATACTGGAGTGGGTTGCCATTTCTTTTTCCAGGGGATCTTTTTCCAGGTCTGTTATGCCTCCTGCATTGACAGGCAAGTTATTTACCACAAGCACCAGCTGGGAAGCCCATGTGTATGTATATATACACCACATACATACGTATATATGTAGACATAGATTTTGAATCACTTTACTGTACACCTCAAACTCCCACAGCACTGTAAATCAACCATACTTGAATTTTAAAAAAATCAGATCAATATTTGCTTAGCAGCAGAGGAATTGGCAAGAAGCAATGGATAACAAAGAAACATAAGGAAACTTATGGGTGATCACTAGACTCATTTCGACTGTTGGATATATGCAAAAATAAAAAAAAAATTATATGTGAAACAATTATGAAAGACTCCTAATTAAAATGTGATCTAATTTCTATACAATACTGAGCTGATCCAGCCCATAGTATATCGAATTTAACTGAAATTAGTTGCTTCACTAAGGAGTAACTGAGAAGTGATGGAAAGATAGTGTGGGAGATGGCTTAGTTTCCAAGGCATCCACCTCCTGGGGTCCCCTCCATTCCACTGTCTTCAGCAGAAAGATAACATAAAGTTGGCTTGTGGGCTTCAATAAAAGAACATTTACTCTCAAATCTTCCCAAATACATACACATCATTTCTCGCCTTTGATTCCTCCTCCAATATCCTTTTTTTTTTTTTTTCAATGTTTCAAGTTATCTTTTTAAATGTTTGGTATCAGGGTTTTATTTTGCGCCCAGGTTACTTGGGGAGCCTCCTTTGCCAGAAGTCAGCAGGGGAGAGGCAAACCCTCGCTGCCTCTGAATCATTCCAAGAAGGAGAGAGATGGCTTAGGGGCCACCCAGAGTCAGGCCACGTGGCGGAGGTTGTCAGCAAAGTGGAAGCAGGAAACTGGTGTGGGAAGATGGGTGTTGGTCCACAGCTGAGGCCAACCCACAGGGTGTATCAGACAGCAAGCCTTGGGGACTTCCCTGATGCGGTTAAGAATCATCTAATGCAGAGGATGTGGGCTCAATCCCTGGTTTGGAAACTAAGATCCCACATGCCGTGGGGCAGCTAGTCCCACGCGCCACAACCGCTGAGTTCACACGCTATTGGAGAGAAGCCCATAATGAAAGATCTCACGTGCCACCACCGGGACCCCCGTGCCACCACCGAGACTGTGCTCGGGGGCTAAGGTGTGTCCGTCTCTTCGTGACCCGTGGACTGTAGCCCACCAGGCTCCTCCGTCCATGGGATTCTCCAGGCAAGAGTACTGGAGTGCATTGCCATTGCCTTCTCCAGGGGATCTTCCTGACCCAGAGACAACCTGGGTATCCTGCCCTGCAGGCAGATTTTCTACCACTGAGCCACTGGGGAAACCAAAACTCAACTGTACTTCAGTTCTTTTAAAAAGTCTCTGTAACTGAAACAATTTGGTGCTGATGAGTGGATGAAAAGATAGAGCAATGGGATGGAACACAAAATCCAGACATAGACCCAGTTGTGTATAGAAATTTCAATTTTGATAAAGTTGGCCTCAGGAATGGGTGGGTGAAACAGGTGTTTACCCATAAATTGTACTAGGAAAACTGAAAAGTAAAACTAGACAAGGGCCTGTTTTTTACTTATTAGACTGACAAAGACCCAAAGTTCGACATCAAAATCTGTCAGTGAGGCTGTAGAGAAATAGGCAGTCATACATTGCCGGTGGAAATGGGAAACGGACAACCCTGATGGAGGGAAATTTGCAATATCTAGCAAAATCGCATATGCATTTACTCCTTTGATTAACACATCTCATTTCCAGGTATCTATCTCAGACACAATACAAACAGGCATACGCAGGGACTTCCCTGGTCATCCAGTGGTTAAGATTCCACCTTCTGAGGCAAGGGATGCAGATTCAACCCCCTGGTCAGGAAACTAAGATTCTGCATGCTGCAGGGAGACTTAAGTCTGTGCACAGCACGTAGAGATGCCTTTGTGCTCTTGAGCCCATGCTCTGCAACAAGAGGAGCCACTGCAATGGAAAGCCCTAGAACTAGAGAGCAGCCCCTGCTCGCCACAACTAGAGACAGTGTGCAGCCATGAAGACCCAGTGCAGTCAAAATAAATAAAATAAAAGTACATGCAGAAAACTATTAATAGCAGCATTATTCATAATATCAAAGAACTGGAAACCATCCAAATATCTCCATGTGAAGACAGATTGAATGGAAAAAGTTGTATATATATACATATATATATATATAAAGCTTCTCTTTTTAGGAGCAGTGTAGCTGATAAACAAGGAAGGAATGACAGAATCAAAATATCACCATTTCATTTTGCTGTTGTTCAGCCCCTCAGCTGTGTCCGACTCTTTGCGACCCCATGGACTGCAGCACGCCAGGCTTCCCCGTCCTTCACCATCTCCCGGAGCTTGCTCAAACTCATATCCATCGAGTCAATGATGCCATCCAACCATCTCATCCTCTGTCATCCCCTTCTCCTCCTGCCTTCAATCTTTCCCAGCATCAGGGTCTTTTCCAATGAGTCAGTTCTTCGTATCAGGTCGCCAAAGTACTGGCGTTCCAGCTTCAGCATCTGGTGGTCCAGTGGTTAAGATTCTGCACCTCCACTGCAGGGGCAAAGGTTCAATCCCTAGCCAGGGAACTAAGACCCCACATGCCACACAGCTCAGCGAAAAATTAAATTAAAAACTAAAAAAACACAACTCATGTCATTTTAAGCACAGTTTGTAACAATTTGTCATGGCAGTGGTAGAAAACAAACGCAGGCATGGACAGAGTCCGGACTGGGGCTGAGGCATGGTAGCCAGACCCACCATCGGATGTCCATGTGCTCTTGGACTCCGTCCACACAACATGGGCTGATCTCTCAGCCCTTCCTGCTCTGAGGCTCTGCTTAGCACAAGTACCTGACTGGCCCGAATTTTGTAGGTGAAAGAGTTTTTCCCCTGCTGCAAAGCACAGGGTCCCTTGGAGGTTGCTCAAAAGTTGTCAAACTACCATATGACCCAGCAATTCCATCTCTGGGAATACATCTTAAGGAAATGAAAACATGATGTGCACAAGATGTGTGCACCCTCTTATTCATAGCAGCATTATTTACAATAGCTAAGACATGGCAAAACCAACAACAGATGAATGAATAAAGATGTGGAATACATACACACACACACACACACACACACGCACAATGGAATATCACTCAACCATAAAAAAGAATAAAATAAAGTCACTTGTAGTTACATGGATGGACCTGGAAATAATCATAATAAATGAAGTAAATCTGACAGAGAAAGACAAGTACCATATGATATCACTTCTACAAGGAACCTAAAAAAAACGATACAAATGAATTTATTTACAAAACAGAAAGACTCACAGACTTCAAAAGTAGAGTTATGGTACCAAAGGGGAAAAGTTGGGAGTGGGATGAACTGGACGTTTGGGATTGATATGTATACACTACTATATTTAAAAGAGGTAACCTGCAGTGACCTATTATATAGCTCAGGGAACTGTGTTTGATATTCTATAGTAACCTAAATGAAAAAAGAATCTGAAAATATATATTTATATGTGTGTATACGTACATATGTATGTATAACTGAATCTCTCTGCTGTACCCTTGAAACTAACACAACATTGTAAATCAACTATACTTAAGTATAAAATAAAAATTAAAGAAGAAAAGGTCATGGAAACAACCTAAGTGTTTATCAATTGAGGAATGAATAATGAAAATGTGATAGACATATATAATGGAATATTATTCAGCCATCAAAAGGAAATTCTGCCATCTGTGACAACATGGATACATCTTGAGGGCATTATGCTTAGTGAAACAAGTCAGAGAGACAGATAACACATGACCTCACTTACGTGAGAAATCTCAAAAGGCTGAACTAGAGACAGAAAACAGATCGGTGGCTGCCAGAGGTGGGAATTGGGGATTGGGTGAAATGGATGGTCAAAAGGTACAAACTTCCACTTACAAGTCCTGGAAATGTAATGTACAGCATGGTGACTACAGTTAACAAGACTGTATCTTATATTTGAAAGTTGCTAAGAGAGTAGATCTTAAAAGTTCTCATCACAAGGAAAGCAATTCTATAGCTATGTGAGGTGATGAATGCTAACTAAACTTATTGTGATAATCAGATTTGCAATATTTACATGCATCAAATTGTTACAGTGTACATCTGAAGCTGATACAGTGCTATAAGTCAATTACACCTCAATAAGCTGGAGAAAATAAAGTACAAAATAAAAGATTTTATGAAGCACAGACCCCTGGCCTCTTTCCTCAGATGGCTGTTAGGGTGGGCGTGGGTGAGGGGGCACCCCAGGGGCAAGACCAGTGCTGCTGGCGAGCTCTGACTGCAGGTGCCCGGCTGGGCTTTGGCTTCCCACGGCTGCGTTCCAGCCTTTGCTCGTGGGCACTTTGCTGGCCGCCCCACACTCTGCTGGCGTGGGGCGGGGAACAGTTAGCAGCTGGGGAGGCTGGGTTTCCAACGGGCAAGCAGAACCCCCAAAAGAGGCCTGGGGCGGCCTCCCTGCCTCCTCTCAGGACCCTCCCAGGGCCCTTCCTGGGCACCGAGTGGGGGCCTGGCACGGGGGTGGGTCTCTGCCGGGCGCCGTGGGGCCTCCCTGGCCCAAACGCTGCCGCCCGGCTCTGCTCCACACGCCCGGGCTGGCGGCCTCCACCCCGGTGCTTTGATCCGGTGGCAGACAGGCCCCGGGGTGCTCCCTGTCTGTTCCTGTCGCTGGGGCTGAGCCAAGGGGGGACGTGGGAGGCCTGTGTGCTTTGGGGCTCCCCACCCCGCCGGAGCCGCTCAGCCCACCCGGAGGTGGCCCTGTCCCAGAAGCCCAGAGCCACACTTGGCGAAGTTCATCTGGGCCTCAGTTTCCCCATCTGTCACACAGAGACAGTAAATAACACTTTCCTACGAGCTGTTCTGATGATAAAATCAGAAATTTTCTAATGAGCTCTTAATATGCCAGGGCCTGTTCGATAGATCTTAAATGTTTGATTATTAACTATAGCCTCATAAACCACGACGGAGTCGGTGTGAGGCTTGCAGTGTTCACTTCTGCCCGTGGGCCCCTGTCTCCACGTCTAGAATGAAGGAGTTGGACGGGATCGTCTCTGTGGTGGTGCCTGCTTCCCCGCCCTCCTCCTGGTCTGGTGGGCAGGCATCCAGCATAGGCGGAGCCTCGGACGAAGCTTGGAGGAGACAGCAGCACCTGGGGGCCTGGCTCCTGGTCCCCTGCCTACTGCCCGGGGAACCTCATGTCAGACGGGACTGGCAGAAGGTGAGACCCTCCCGTGCCTGCCCCTGCCTGTCTTCCCAAAGCACGCTACAGGCCCGCCCAGATGGTGTGTCTGGGGGAGCGATCCTGGCCGTGCTAATGTGTAGAAAGCACAAGGCCTGGTGAGTCAGAGTCAGCCTTCACCCCAGCCCCCCTCCCCATACCCCCATTGTCTCTAAAATCCCAGCTTTCCAGGGGCTGGGCTCCACCACCCTGTCATGAACCATAAGGCTCCCCCTGGGTGTGGTTTTCCTCCAAAATGTGAGCACCGGGTCTGACCATAGAAGACGGTGGTGGATCAGACCTCAGGGAGGTGCTGAGGACCAAGGAGACACAACATCTCTGGGTCTTGTGTGATGATCCTGATGCCAAAGTTGTGTTCACAGACTTGGTGACCAGGAAGGCTTTGGGAGTCAGGGCAGGGGCTTGGTGACACGTCAGCACATCTCATCACCTTTCTCATTTTGGGCACTACCCGCTCAGCCCTAGGTCTAGCTGCCAGCGCCCCTGTCTTTTGGCTTGTGAGGGGAGGTTCTGTCTGGACACTGGGGGCCACTCTGCACAGCAGGAAAACCCCAGGAACTGTGTCCCTTGAGAGCAGCCTCTGCCGTGGGTAAACGGCAGCTGGCGGACAAGCCCCACAGCATCCACCCCACCGGGGGTCCCCACTGTCTCCCAAGTCCCTGTGAGATAACCAGCTGCCCATGGTTGAAAACTGCTGGATGGTAAGCTCTATATCGGCTTCCTTTCTTCCTCTGTTTCTTTTCTCCACCCCTGTTATGAGCTGACTCGCGTCTCTCCCCACCAAAACTTTATGTTTAAGTCCTAACCCCCAGTCCCTCAGAATGGGACCTTATTTGGAATAGGGTTGCCGCAGATGTAGTTAGTTAAGATGAGGTCATTTGGATGGCCCCTAATCCAATATGACTGTGTCTTTATTGGTGTTTAGTTGCTCAGTCATGTCCAACTCTTTGCAGTCCCAGAGACTGCAGCATACCAGTCTTCCCTGTCCATCACTAACTCCCGGAGCTTGCTCAAACTCATGTCTATTGAGTTAGTGATGCCATCCAACCATCTCATCCTCTATCACCCCCTTCTCCTCCTGCCTTCAATCTGGCCTTGCATCAGGGTCTTTTCCAGTGAGTCAGTTCTTCGCATCAGGTGGCCAAAGTATTGGAGCTTCAGCTTCAGCATGAATATTCAGGGACTGATTTCCGTTAGGATTGACTGGTTTTATCTCCTTGCTGTCCAAGGGACTTTCAAGAGTCTTCTCCAACACCACAGTTCAAAAGCACCAATTCTTCGGTGCTCAGCCATCTTTACGGGTCGAACTCTTACATCCATACCTGACTACTGGACAAACCATAGTTTTGACCATATGAACCTTTGTTGGCAAAGTGATGTCTCGGCTTTTTAATACTCTGTCTAGGTTTGTCATAGCTTTTCTTCCAAGGAGCAAGCATCTTTTAATTTCATGGCTGCAGTCACCATCTGCCGTGATTTTGGAGACTAAGAAAATAAAGTCTGTCACTGTTTCCATTATCTTTATAAAAAGGGAAAATTTGGACAGAGTATTTGGACACACAGGAGAAACAACACATATGGACAAAGGCAGAGATCAGGGTGATGCTCCCACAAGCCAAGGAATACCATAGACAGCCAGCAAACCATCTGAAGCTAGCTCTTGGAAGGAACCAAACCTGCCAACACCTTGATTTCGGACTTCTGGCCTCCAAAACTATGTGGCCACAAATTTCTGTTGTTTAAACCACCCAGTCTGTGGTGCTTTGTTATGGCAGCACCAGAACACTAATACTTCCCTCATGCTGGTATTTTGTAGATGTGCCAGATAAAGTATTTGCACTCTGCTTCATCTCAAGGTCAGGAATTCAAACTAAGGGACAGGGGAGAACAGGGGAGGCTGGTCTCATATGGCAGGAGGAGGCCAAGGGGAGGACATAAAAATGATGCCGGGAACTTGAGGAGCCCCTGCCCAGTCTCTGAATCGGGATCTAGGGATGCTCTGGGTGATGCTGCATATAGTCATGTAGAGGATGTGGGTAATTGGGGTTCCCGTCGTCAAGCAACTGCTCATGCCAAACCCTTCCTTACAACCTGGCCAAAGGAGGAAGGGATGCCAACCACCTGCCTGGACTGGGGCAGGAAGAGGGCTGAGTGGTCAGCGTAGATGCAGAGCAGGAGCTTCCTGTAAAGAAAGCTGTCTTTCTGAACACAAAGGGTAAGTAGCCAACATGCCAGCCTCAAACAGGGCCCCCTGAGAGAGTTACTGTTAATAAGACAGAAACCACCAGCAAACACACAGGGAAGAAAAATCTCATAGTGGAGTCATGGGAAAAAACCAATTTGGTTTTTGTTAAAATTTTAATGTCAATTTTGGAGAAGCTGTTTGCCAAAAGGGGAATGATTTAGTCCACATGAGTCCTCTTTGTGACTTGGCTGAGGTCCTGACTCAGGCCATCCCCTGCTCCTGAATCCTAGTCCCTACTCCTCGCTGGACCATGTGGCTCTGGTTATGGGCATATGTGACTTGCCTGTCCTGATTGTTATTGAGAGCTAATGCTCCAAGCAAAAGCCAGGTCAGGAGGAAGGTGTGAAGGCTGGGCTGTGCCAAACCCAAGACCCCATAACATGGGCCTCAGTTTCCCTCCTCTCCAAATGGAGGGAAAGAACATTGCAAAGCTTTCTGCTCACCCACTCTGGAGGCGGCTGGATGTGGGGGAGCCTCCCGGGCCTGTCTCCAAGATGCTGCTGGCTCATGTCACAGAAAGCAAGATTGGGGTGGGCCCGGAGGGTGGCATGTCAGTGGGAGGGCGACGTGGGCGGTGGAGGTTGTGGGTTCTGGGCACTGGGAAGGGTTCCTGGTGGTTTGGGTGGAACTTGAAATTCTGCCATTTTCCTTCTTATCTCACCATCGAAAGGAAATCAGACAAGAGAACGTGAGCTCATTCTAATAGGAGTCATTTTCTTTGCCCTCCTGTTCCCATCAATTAAATCTTCTCCCTTCTGTTGATCATCTTTAGAAACTCTCTGAAAGGTCTTTCTGGACTGATGGCCCGGGTGACTGGGCCACAAAGTGTGTGTCCAGGGCAGTCCCCACAGGGCCACAGGACAGCTGACTGGCCTCCAGCACCACTAGGCTTGGATTTGAAGCTCAAATTTGTGATTATCCAGCTGTGTTGCTGTCAGTCAGCAGGGTACTTAGCCAGTCTGAGCCTTAATTTTCCCATCTATAAAATGGGACCGGTGGCAGACCCACGTATCCAATCCCTACCTGACATCACTCCTTGGAGTTGTAGAGAAGCCTCAGAGGCAACCTGTCTGAACCCGAACTTCTCACCTTTTTCTCCAACCTGCTCCTCTTTCAGTGTTTACTACCTTGGTGAGTGGCCCACCCTACGCCCAGCCCCACACCTGAAGGACCTGTGCAGAAAGCTGTAAAACTAACTCCTGTGTCACTTCCTCCAGGAAGCCTTTTGGGATCACTCTCCTCCTCCCAGTGGATTAAATAACCTTCCAACAGACTTCCATGCCATCATGTTTGTGTCTCTCTAACGTACTTGACACATTACTTTTTAATTATCTGTCAGTGCATCTGTCTTACTAACTTATGAGTCTGTAAGGGCAGGGGGAACATTTCAATCTTCTCGGAATCCCTAGAATTAGTAGAGGTCCTACTTGGGATGGTTGGGAGGGTCTAACCTCTACTATCTTAATGACTCACTCTTCCTCCAATCCAAATAATCAAGGAATTCAAATTAAACAGTGTGCTTGCTTCAAGATGGATCCCCTAGCCACAGCCTTGGACCAGACTGCAGTTCTGGAATCTTCCAGTGTGAAACCAATGCTCCCACCCAGGGTCTAGTGTGCATTAGGAGCTCAATAAGTAGACACTCCAATTATTAGTGGATCCAAGAGCTCCCCTGATGCCCTTCCTTTCCTCCCTTCTTCACATTCAATTAATTCCCAAGTCCCTCACCCTCTTTCTTCTAAGCGAATCTCTTGTTTTGACATCCCTACTGTCTGCCAGGCAGCGTGTTGGTCCAGGACCACACCATCAGTGTCAGAGCCAGTGGCTCGACACCCCACTGCCCTCCAGCCATTGAAAGTGCTGCGGTCCTCTCAGAGGACCAGGTTCCCATCAGGGCTCCCATCCCTGTTCTCAAACCCTGCTCTGTTCTCGTCACCTAACCAGTATTGGCCCTGTTGTTCCCAAGAGCCCCGGGTCCCCTGTCCCCACTACACCCCCACCTTAGACCCCCCTCCTGTACACTAACCTCTCTCTGCTTCATCACCTGTGATACACAGTCATGCACTAACCTCAGTTCTGTGTCTTCCTCAATCAAAGACAGGACCAAGGTCCCAGCATCTAACACCTAATAGGTCTTCAACTCATGCTTGTTCTCTTCTCACATCACTTTTCTCTTGACTCCTCGGCCTATTCAGTGAAGGATCCACTGAGAAAGACATTTTGTCTCATAATCTTTATTTTTCCCATCTTAAAATATGTTTTCTACCAATAAGAGCCAAAATTATGCTTGGACAGATCTCTTAAGATAATTTACTGAGATTTATTGGTTTCAAGATTTTTAAAGACAAATGGTAAAAGACCATCAATGCTGATCTTGTGGACTGTGCTTGCATTAAACATGCATTCTTAAAAAAGAAAATCTTAGCAAGTCACATACCTGCTGTCCTCCGTATACTCATACATCCCATTGGAGGAGCCTGCATGGCCCTTCCCAACTAACACCTCACAGGCCTGCTAAGGCATTTCTATCTGCTTTTTCTGTGTGCAGGAGTGACCAGAGAGACCTGTGTGGACCTGTCATTTCCCGGCTGTTTACAGATACCTCATAACACTCCCCTAAACCATCTTCCTCCTGCCCTTTGCACCAGGGAATGACCTCCTGGATATGGCTTCCCTCCTCCAGAGGGAGCATGAGATGCGCAGGGAACCCAGCCTCAAAGGGACACCCAGGGCTCTTAGCAGAAGGGACCTGTAGAGAGGAGACCCTCAACCCATTACTTTGTCCCCGGATGCGCTTCTTCGTTGGATTTGACTATAGCGGCTCCTATTTTGTAACTGCCTCTCAGTTTCCATTCAAAGATGGCAGTCTCACAGTTAGAAATAAAGCGTTAGGGGGTTCCCCTGGTGGCTCAGACAGTGGAGAATCTCCCTGCAATGCAGAAGACTGCCTCTCCTCACAGTTAGAACTCTCAGTTTCTTATTTCAAGAAATAAAAAGGGATCCATGTGAAGGGGCTTTCTGAACTGGCCATAGTCCTCCCTGGGCGCTGACTCCTCCCGTTGTTCGCCAAGTGTGCTCCCCAACTGGCAGCCTCTGCAGAGCCTGGGAACTCATCAGGAATGCAAATTCTCAGGTCCCACCCCAGACCTGCTGAGTCAGAGTCTCTAGGGGTGGGGACCAGCCAGCCTCGAAAGAGACTCTGTTCATCTTCAAATGTGAGAAGCACTGACTAATTTCTAGCTCCAAGAAGTGTTCGGAGGACCCACTGAGTTCTGAAAGATCCCACGAGGATTCAGTCAGGGACCATTGATGGTTTACTTTCTTTTTAGTTCAAGCCTTAACCATCGGAATCCCCTGGAGGGCTTGTTAAAGCACAGTGTGCTGGGCTCCACCCAGAGCTTCTGATTCAGTCCTTCTGGGGTGGGGCCTGAGAATATGCATTCCAAGGTCTCTAGTGTAAAGATGACACGATGCTTGTCTGGGGACCACATTTTGAAAACCATTGTCTTAAGCAGTTTCCAAAAGAAACCCATGACTGACTAACAGATAACACAGGTTTATGTACTCAGCATCAAATCAATATCATATTGGTTGATACCTCTTCTTAGAGGGTTATTTTTATCCATTTTTAAAAATTTGCAGTATAGTTGATTTACAATGTTGTGTCAGTTTAACGTGCACAGCAAAGTGATTCAGTTATATATTCTTTTTCAAATTCTTTTTCATTATAAGTTATTATAAGACATTGAATGTAGTTCCCATAAAACCTTGCTGTTTACCTATTTTATATATAATAGTGTGTATATGTTTATTCCAAACTCCTAATTTATCTCCTGCACCTTCCCCTTTGGGAACCATTGTCTGTGATTGAGTCAATTTCTGTTTTATATATAAGTTCATTTGTGTCTTTCTTTTTTAGATTCCTGATCATGTAAGTGACATCATATGGAATGCGTCTTTGTCTGACTTACTTCATTTAGTATGATAATCTCTAAGTCTAAACAATCCATGTTGTTGCAAATGTCATTATTTCATCCTTTTTAATGGCCAAGTAGTATTCCATTATATATGTACCACATCTTCTTTATCCACTCATCTGTCAGTGGACACTCAGGTTATTTTCAAATCTTGGCTATAATAAAACAGCGCTGCTATGAACATAGTATGTATGCGCTCAGTCGCTCGTCACGTCCAACTCTTTGCAACCCCATGGACTGTAGCCCCGCCAGGCTCCTTGGTCTATGGGGATTCTCCAGGCAAGAATACTGGAGTGGGGCTGCCATGCCTTCTCCAGGGGATCTTCACAACCCAGGGATTGAACCCAGGTCACCCACACTGCAGGCAGATTCTTTACCGTCTGAGCCGCCAGGGAAGCCCGTGAACATAGGGGTACATGTACTTCTTCAAATGAGAGTTTTCTATGGATACTTGTCCAGGAGTGGGATTGCTGGATCATATGGCAATTCTATTTTTCAGTTTTCTTAGGAGCCTCCATACTGTTCTCCACAGTGGCTGCAGCAATTTACATTCCCACCATGCAGGAGCGGTCCATTTCTCTTCTTAAAATTTTGTATTTAAAATAAGTTCAAAGACTTTTAGAGGCAACATCTCACTGTGCCACTGCTTCCTCATCTGTAAAATGGGGAGATCACAGGACCTACTGCAAGGGATGGTTATAAGGGTTAAATGAAGGAGTCACACACAGGGCCCAGCCCAGAGCCTGGCACACCATCTCCTCCTTTCTAAAAAAAATCACCTATTATGAGTATGAACTTCTGGTCGTGTTAGACAAGGAAATCACTGCCATAACTCCTGCAAATCCCAAATCCTATGAAGTACATAAACGCAAATGCAATGAGAGTGAATTGCATTCTGTGGGGCAGGAGTCCACCTGCCTTCAGCCACCCTGGCCTTGACCGGGATCTGAAATCCCCTCCATGGACAAACAACTGGAAAGGGTGATGCTGAAACAGTTGCTTAGGTCATTTTTTTTCTTACTGCATTTTGGATTATGAAAGTGATATGCAATCCATTGTAAACATTCGCATTAAAGAACTCTCCCCTCCCTCGGCAACCCTGGTGGTGTTGATTACATATCTTCCTCTGTCTGGGGATGTGGAGCATATAGGGGTAGTATCCTTCATGTTTTCCTTCGGGGCAAGTTCAACAGCAACAACGACCCAAGATCACCAGCATTGGTTGGAGTTGGTGGTTCCAGTGGCTTTATGGCATAAAAAGGGTCTGCTCCCCACAACTTCCCCGAGCACAGGACAGCCTGATACTGAATCAGGATGGGGGCGACCAACCCAAGGCGACTGAGTAAAGTTAAGGGTCCACGTCCCACCCCCAGCCCCTCCTCCGGAGAAGAGAGCCGTCTGCGGCGCATCAGGGACTAAGCCGCCTCTGCGCTCTTGAGTGACCTTCCCCGATCCCCGCGTGTCGTCTTCTCACGTCCGCCCTCCGGGTCAACCTATAGATGCCTCCGCAGCGCAGAGACGGCACGTCCAGGCAGGGGCCACAGACATCATCTCGCTTGGCAGCAGAGACCAGCGCCCCTCTCAGGGCGCCGCCGAGCATCGCCCCCCGACAGCTCCTGGCGCCTTTCCAGCCCTCTTCTGCCTCGGCCTCAGGATGCTTCTGAGCGTTTTCCCTTCCTAAGAGAGGGTGGGGACCATTTTTTCAGCTACACACTAGCAATTCCACATTTCACCCTGTCATCCCCCCGTTTACAATGTTTGGAAGGCCTCGCTCCTTCTCTCAGGACAAGCGATCCTAGGTGATTCCAGCAGTCCCCACCCTCTTCTATGGCCTGGGTCCCCCCACCAGTACCCAGCAAGGACCCTGACTTTCTGGCAGGGTCATGAGACCCACACTGGCGCCTTTACCCCTCCTTTCTCAGGGCTGGGCGTCTCCTCCTCCTCTCTCCCCGTTTCCTCCTTCCCCTGTCTGCCGAATGTCCCTCCTGGAAGCCATTCCCTCCTTCACGACCCCACAGCCCACCAACTCCCCTTCACACCCTAGGACGACTCGTTATTTCAAATGCATATAGACGTAAACCGTATGACGCTATATTGTTCTGAAAGGTGCTTTTTCCCTTCAACATTGTTTTAGACTCCTTGTCCTAAGAACGTCCCCATATCCCACGGTGATGCACACGATGTGCTGGGTCCTTCTGTTGATGGGCAGACCGTTTTCTCGATGCTGGAGACTGTCACAAAGAACATCTGGGGCATAGATCTTTGCACAGAGTGTGAATATCGTTTAGGATGTAAAGCTCAGGGTAGAATGGCTGGGACAAGTGATATATGTTAAACTTTGCAAAGTAATTCCAAAGGGCTTGTCAACTTCCACCAACAATGAATTGGCCCTCCTTATTCCTTTAAGGCCTATTGGGACTGGACGCTGGCCCATTCTTTTTGGAGCACTGTTGGGTGGCATCTCCCAGTGGCCAGGCTTCCCAGTGCTTTTTCCAGAGCTTCTTCCTCCCTCTCCCACTAGTTGGATGCTCAGGCTTCCAAGGTCCAGAATGCCTTTGGTGGGGGGCGGGGGAGGGGAGAGGGCGGGGCCACATCTGAGATGCAGATTAGAACAGGAACCCAAAGCTTTGAGTATTTAATGAAAAAAGCCTTTGTTTTGCTGATCGATTGACCTGCTGGGGTTTTGACATGCTTTTCGGTTCGGTTTTGTCATTTCTGTGGCTTTGGAAGCGACAGGTGTCCAGAGAGAATGCACATGTGAATCCGCTGGTGGGTGAGAGGATGCAGCTGGTGAAGAGCCTGGGGGAGTGGTAACAATGGCTTTAGGCCAAAACACTTAAGTTCAGGTCATTTCCCCACCTTTGCACACTCACTCATTAATCAAGATAGGTGCTCATTTCATAAAATAATTACAAAGTGCTTTCCATACATCAGGCACTGGGCTGGGCTTGCATGGCGGAGTCCTTAAACTCATACAGGTGTGTCTTGGGTGGGGAGGGAGTGTGCCTAGCAGAGACCCCAAAGTAGGAAGGACCCCAGTGTGGAGAGAGGAATGAGGCTAGAAGATAGGCAGGGCGCGGATACCACAGGCTTTTAAATGAACCCCAAGAGCAATGGGAGACCCCCCCAAAGAATTTTAAGCATGAAAAAAACAGGCTTTAATATGTGATATTCAAGGACATGAGGACCCAGGTGACTCCAGGCGACCCCAGGCTTGGCATCATTGACCTTGGGCAGCAGACTCACTGTTTCCTTTCCTCCAGATAATTCTAATCCCACCTTTACTCCTGGCGTGGGGCTGAGAGTAACTGACAGTAGCCTTGGGATTGGGCAAGTACTGGGAGAAGTGCAACCAGCCCCCAGGGTTCTGAGCACCATTAGTCCTCGGAAGAGAGCCTGGGGCAAGCGGACGGGCAGGCTACGGGGCTGGGGCCTCAGGGCTCCCTCCCACACCATCTCCTCCTCACTGCCACCCCTCGCAGGGCCCACCCAATCCTTGAGAAAGACACGGAGATTTTCCAAGTCCACTAGGCTAAAGTTTTGAAAATGCAGTGGCCGAACCCGTCTGGGACCAAGAACTGAGCTAGTTCCCTGCGTGCATGGTCTCCTTTAACACTTCTCACTGCCCTATGAGAGGGTGGCAAGCCTGCTGTCCAGAGGAGGAAACTGCTCATCCAAGAGGCTGAGCTGTCCCAGGTCTGTTCATCCTTGTCTAGCATCTGAGAAGCTAAAAAAATCTTTCCAGGTGTCTGACCTCAGAAAGCCTGCAGGTCTTTCAGGCCCCCTCACCTCCCACTCAACTGGGCCACTGGGACTCACTGTCGTGGGGGTCAGTCCACCAGGCCCCACAAGCAGTCATGTCTGGAGATGTGTTTTTGGTAATCACAGTGGGAAGGAGGGAGGTTGCTGTCATTAGTGGACAGAGGCCAAGGATGCTGCCAAACAGCCTCCAATGCAGCAGTCACAGAGCCATGTTAGAAAGAACTGGATGCCAGTCTAGCTGAAAGAGCTGCCTTCTGTCTGGTAAGTGGCTCAGACGGTAAAGAATCTGCCTGCAATGTGAGAGACCAGGGTTTGATCCCTGGGTCGGGAAGATGCTCTGGAGAAGGACATGGCTACCCACTCCAGTATTCTTGCCAGGAGAATTCAACGGACAGAAAGAAGAGCCTGGTGGAACTTTCACTTTCTGTCCCTTCAGGGAAGAGTGCGCCTGGGA
Source organism: Odocoileus virginianus (assembly GCF_023699985.2). Classification (NCBI taxonomy): domain Eukaryota; kingdom Metazoa; phylum Chordata; class Mammalia; order Artiodactyla; family Cervidae; genus Odocoileus; species Odocoileus virginianus. Next base: position 61,629,049 of record NC_069686.1, on the reverse strand, counting down.
GGAGGAGGAAAGGGCAAGGCCAAGGTGGGGTGGTTGGGGGAAGGAATCTTCCCAAACTTGCATTCCGTGCTCAACCAGCAGGTGATCAGGACTCCCAGGAGAACTTTCTGGGAAGGTGACAGTATTCCATACCTGCACTGTCTAACCCACCAGCCACTCACCTGTGGCTACTGAGTACTTGAAATGTGCTTCTTTGCAACTGAGGACTCAAGTACTTTATTCAAGTACTAAAGTACTCGAGTACTTGAAAACTTTACAACTGAGAGATGCATTTTTCTTTATTTTCAATTAATTTACAATTGAACTTAAATGGCCACAAGTAGCTAGTGGCTACCTTATGGGAAAGTTCACTTCAAGAACCCTCAATACTGTCACCCCCTGGGGTGTCATGCCTGTTGGGGGGAAGCTTCATTCACAATGAGGTGCTAATGGCAAGTCTGAGTTCAATGTTCCAGAAAGATTACCATCAAGGAGAGGGGCTCAGATGCAGAAGGTTAAGGGCTACAACCTACAGGATCCCCCAAACTGGCACCTCATAAGGAAATGGCAGCTCACTCCAGTATTCTTGCCTGGGAAATCCCGTAGACAGAGGAGCCTGGCAGGTTATAGTGCATGGGGTCACAGAGTCGGATACGACCAAGTGATTAAACCAACCCAACAAGTGGGCTGCTAGGTTCCCCTGCTTCTGTCACCCAGGAGAGGGTGGCGGAATTCAAGGGGCCTAAGGGGTGGCCTGGATGTGAGAGCTGGACTGTGAAGAAAGCTGAGCACCAAAAAACTGATGCTTTTTAACTGTGGTGTTGGAGAAGACTCTTGAGAGTCCCTTGGACTGCAGGGAGATTCAACCAGTCCATCCTGAAGGAGATAGGTCATGGGTGTTCATTGGAGGGACTGATGCTGAAGCTGAAACTCCAATACTTTGGCCACCTCATGCAAAGAGTTGACTCATTGGAAAAGACCCTGATGCTGGGAGGGATGGGGGCAGGAGGAGAAGGGGACGACAGAGGATGAGATGGCTGGATGGCATCTCCGACTCGATGGACATGAGTTTGAGTGAACTCCGGGAGTTTGTGATGGACAGGGAGGCCTAGCGGCTGTGATTCATGGGGTCGCAAAGAGTCGGACACGACTGAGCGACTGAATTGAACTGGAGGGGTGGCCTCTGGCCCCAGTGAACAGAGCAGGAGTCCAGACACACAGGTGACAGTGACACCCTCTCAGGTTGCATCCGTGACATAGATTTTTAGGAGATACAGATCATTTAGAAACCACATGACTCTGACCATAATGCATAAGCTTTGTCATAAAATATTACTGCTGACAGTGTGACAAGGGTCAAGTTCCTGGGTAGAGCTTTGATTCTGGCAGAAGAGCTGGGCGGTCAGCTCAGGTAATCATTATTTTTAAAAGTCAGATAAGATTTAGTGAAAATCTGCAGATTTCTGCGTAATTAACAGTCTCAGATGCCACCTTCTCAAGGCCACCGACGGTGACCCCCCCCCCCCAGTGTGCCCCAGCGCCTCCCCTCCCTCCTTTTCCCCACGGGAGTTCTCGCATGTGAAAATCCGCTCATGTACTTGGTTGATTTCAGACATGTGCCTTGCCTGCAAGCACCTGAGCTTCAGGAAGGCAGGGTCTTTTTGTCCCCTCCAGCAGCTCAAGTGTCAAACAGTCATCACTGTCCAGGGAATGACAGACATATTGGGCCCCTCGAGTGGGCTGGAGCGCGTCACCTCAAACAGCAAACAGCAGGGCCGCCCAGGGCCAGGTGGCTTGCCTGGGATAACCACGGGTGTGCAGGGCAGGGAGGGAAGTCTCACCCACCCCCAGGAATGTCTCAGCTGTGCCGTGTGGGGTCAGCTCAGTCACACCCAAACCTGCTGGCACATGGGCCTGGCAGCCCCCCACGCTTCCAGGGAAGGGCTGGGACCCCTTTCCTTCACCCAACAGATGGCAGAGCTGAGTGATGCTCAGAGCGAAGTTGCTAGAGGCACGAGTCCAGTGGGGCTTAACCTGGAAAAGCCAGAGGCCCAGAGAGCATTCTTGCAACAAGAAAGGGCACCAGTGGGGAAAGAAGGTCTGATGACAGAGCTCTGAATGGACAACCTGCCCAGTGAAGTCTTTTCCCGTGGGTGGTGACCTGACTTCATTTTCTTTTTTTTGAAAAAAATTTTTGTTGGAGTATAGTTGCTTTACCATGTTGTGTGAACTCCTACTGTATAGCAAAGTGCATCAGCTATACGTAACACATACATCCCCCCCTTTTGAATCTTCTTCTCATTTGGGTCACCACAGAACATTAAGTAGAGTTCCCTGGGGTATACAGTAGGTTCTCACTAGTTATTTATTTCATGCTGGTATCAGTAGTATGTATATGTCAATCTCCCCGTTCATCCCACCCACTCTTTCTGCCCCCCTTGGTAGCTATACATTTGTCCTCAACATCCACATTTCTATTTCTGCTTTGCACATAGGTTCATCTGAAACATTTTCTCCAGATTCCACATATATGCATTAATATACAGTATTTGTTTTTCTCTTTCTGACTTACTTCGCTCTGTACAAGTCTCTAGGTCCATCCATGTCTCTGTAAGCGTCACAATTTTGTTCCTTTTTATGGCTGAGTGATATTCTGACTTGACTTCATTTTCAAACATGAACTCAGAGAACAGACTCTGTACGATGTCAATACTTATAGACCATGAAATTTTCGCACTTGGTTTAATGTCCCTGGATATGTTCTAGTGTCTCCCGGTTTATAATCTATGGGAGTTTTAATAGAATTTGTATCCTGCTGTTGTGTGTAAATAAATTTTAATTATGTTGAATTGGTTCATAGTGCTTTTCAGGTCCACTATATCCTTCTACTTTTCTGCCTATTTATTCTATTAATTTTGGGGAGTTTGATATTGAAACTCCAACTAAAAATCTTTTCTACTTAAAAAGTAATTGCAATATATAGTGGAACTATATGTAATTTGTTCTGTATTTTCCAAGTCTCCTGTAGGTGTGTTATCATACTTTGATGATTTAAAAAATAAAAAAGAAGGAAAAAGCAAAAAAACATGGACTCAAAGAACATTTCCACAGCAGAGGATGCTGCAGGACCCCTCAGTAATTCAATCTGGGGTCACACTCAGAAGACGTTTTAGATTTACTCGTTTGTGCCTCTGTAGGAAGGGGAGAGGGCGGGAGAGGGAAAGTGTGAAATGTCACCCAGAGATTTCAAAGCGACACTGTTTCCATATGTGACGTCAGTGTTCCAGTAACTACTGCTTCGTAACAGCAGACACTCGGGAAATTAACGGCTAAAAACAACTCTTTCACCATGCTCGTGGATTCTGCAGTCAGGGTCATCCTGTGGTCATATATATAGACACATGCGTGGATTCAGCTTGGGCCAGGAGGATGGCTCCTCTCTGCTCCGTGCTGTCTGAGCCTCCCAGCCAGGCCTGGAGCTGGTGCTACTGAGCAGAAGCATTTAGATGTGAACCGTCTGAGGTCTAAGCTTCTTCACAGCATGGCGGCCCTGGGGCTACTCAGACTCCTTCCCTGGAAGCTCAGGGGTCCCAACACAAACCACCCAGCACACGAGGCAGAAGTTGAATGGACTTTTCGGATCCAGGTTTAAGTCATTCTGTGGCGTTCCTGTCACATTGTTGTGGTGGCAAGCTAGTCACAAGTCCATTCAGGTTTAAGCTCAAGGAAACGGATATAGACTCCATCTCTCAAAGAATCTGTATCCACAAGGGAAGAACAAGCAGCCTTGGATCAAGTCACCCAGAGGCTCATTAAAACACATACCCATGCACATATATATGTGTGTGTGTGTGTATTATATATATAAAGCATATACTAATTGTCTTTTTTATTGTTTATTCATAATGTGACGATTTAAATTTTTTGTGTTTTAAATTGTGGTCAAATATACAAAACGCTTACAGTTCAGTGGTGTCAGGTACATTCACACTGCTATCAGCCATCACCACCGCCCACCCACAGAACTCTTCATCCTGTCAAACTGAAACTCTGTCCCTATCGAACACTAACCGCCTTCCCCCTGCTCCCGTTCCCGCGGCAACAGCCCTTCCACTTTTTGTCTGTATGAATTTGGCTACTCTAGGAACCTCATACGAGTGGGATCACACAGTATTTGTTTTTGTGACTGGTTTATTTCACTTAGCATAATGTCCTCAGGGTTCATCCATGTAGCAGCACGTGTCACAATTTCTTGCCTTTTAAGGAAGGGCTGAATAATATTCTGTTTTATACATATATCACATTTTGCTTATCCATTCATCTCTCAGTGGATTCTTAGGTTGCCTTCACGTTTTGGCTATGGTGAATAATGTTGCTATGAGCATACCATGCAAATGTCTCTTCGAGACCTACTTTAAAGTCTTTTGGGTAAATACATGGAATTGCTAGATCATATGGTAATTCTATTTTTTATTTTTAGTTTTTGGTCGTGCCATGCAGCTTACAAGACCTTAGTTCCCTGACCAGGGATTGAACCCAGTATCATCACAGTGAGAGTGCCAAGTCCTAACCACTGGGCTGCCAGGAAATTTTCCATTTTTAATTTTTTGAGAAACGTCCATACTGATTCCCAGAAATGCTCCACCTTACATTCCTGCCAACAGGACACAAGGATTCCAGTCTCTCCACAGCCTCATCAGTATCAAGGACTCCAGTCTCTCCACAGCCTCATCAGTATCAAGGACTCCAGTCTCTCCACAGCCTCATCAGTATCAAGGACTCCAGTCTCTCCACAGCCTCATCAGTATCAAGGACTCCAGTCTCTCCACAGCCTCATCAGTATTAAGGACTCCAGTCTCTCCACAGCCTCATCAGTATCAAGGATTCCAGTCTCTCCACAGCCTCATCAGTATCAAGGACTCCAGTCTCTCCACAGCCTCATCAGTATTAAAGACTCCAGTCTCTCCACAGCCTCATCAGTATCAAGGACTCCAGTTTCTCTACAGCCTCATCAGTATTAAGGATTCCAGTCTCTCCACAGCCTCATCAGTATCAAGGACTCCAGTTTCTCCACAGCCTCATCAGTATTTGCTTTTTGATAAGCCCTGGTGGCTCAGATGATAGAGAATCTGGGTAGGAGTCATCTTGGTGGGTGTCAGGGGTTAAATATATTCTATTTACATTTAATCCTGAGAAAATCTGTTGAGATAAAGACCATGATTATCATCCTCAGCCTTAGAAAAAAGGAAACTAAAACCTGTGCAGCTGGTAAGAGGCACCAGAATTCAAACGTAGACCTGCCAACCACCAACCTCTTTCAGTGGGGACTGGTTGGAACCAGGATGCCCCAAACTAGCCAGTTGTTCCCCAAAGTCCCCCTATTACCTTTCCTGGGTCCCTTCCCACCTCCTCCACCCCCCGGCTCCTACCTTCTTGTATGGACTCACCAGCAGACCCGGGACCGGAGTTCTAAGCACTCTCAGAGATGTCCGCCCTGATTCAAACCAACCAAGGGATGCAATTAGAGTGTGTTGGACACGAGCATGAGGTTGTGAATCAGAGGCCAGGGTTGTAATCGGACTCGGGCATTTACCCAAGGGATCAACCCCTCTGAATCTCAATTCGCTCTTCCATAAAATGAAAAGATGTAAGGGAAGGTGAGATCTCAGGAGGTAAAAGGAAAGTGCAGATCTGAGATGAAGATAAAACAAAGTGCAGATCTGAGATACTAGGCAAGCCTTATTGTTTTGTATGGTTTTCTTGCAGTTGAGTGGTGTTTCCTCATATGGTGGTGAGGGGATCCCTCTGTACTTCTGGGGAGCCTCCAGATCCACCCCTCTGCCTCCAAAGAAGGGGAGAGCCAAGGGGACTCCGTCATTTCAGGACGCACTGGGAGGTAGCACAGTGAACACTAGCTGGGCATGTGGACAGCTGGCATTGATTCTGGCTCTGCAACTGAGCAGTCCCTTAACCTCCTTGCAGCTTCGTTTCCTTGGATACAAAACGGGTTCAAAATGCCATTTCATTGCTTCTGCTGCAATTTAAGGACTCGTGTTTGTCCAGGGCCCAGCACAGTGTCTGGAACACTGAAGATGCTCAGTAAATGCTGGGTTATTTTCCCTTGTATAAGGAGAGGCCCCAGCGATCAGAAGTCCCAGACACTTCGCACAAGACAGCTGGAATCGCAAGTTCCCTAATTGGAATGTGTGTCCCGCTGGCAAGGACCTCGCAGAATGACTGCATTCTTAGCTCCACACTGCCAGCTGGTGGCAGAATTTCACGCTGCACTTCCAATTTCTTGGAATGGCAAACTTGGAGCAGAGTGTCACCCGGTGTTCCCACTCCCTCACCACCTCATAAAGGCTCCAACTGCTGCCCCAGGGCCTTACCGTCCCCCTGCTGCTGCTGCTGAGTCACTTCAGTCGTGTCGGACTCTAAGACCCTGTGAACATCAGCCTGCCAGGCCCCTCTGTACAGGGATCCTCTAGGCAAAGTACTAGAGTGGGTTGCCATGCTCGCCTCCAGATCTTCCCAATCCAGGGATCAAACTGGGTCTTCTGCATTGCAGCAGGATACTTTACCTCTGAGCCACCAGGGAAGCCCCTCTCCTCCCCCTAGTTCCCCTCAAACGCTCACAGCAATGAGGCTGTGTCTTTACAACAGCATTTGGGGGGTATACCTCCTCATGGGCTTCCTGTGCCCAGATCCCAGGAAGAAGAGGAAAGAAAGGGGAGCGTCCCTGGGTGGGTCTGGAAGAATGAGAAACAGGGACCTTCTGTGGGAGACTTCCTGTTCCCCGTGGGGGAGGAGATTCCCTAAACCGGAGGAGTCTTCCAGTCCCCAAAACTCTGTTCACTCTCCCAATGGGATTGTAGGCTCTTTAAGCCCCAGAATAGAAGTTGGGGGCTTAGACATGTTGCAGAGAGATGGGAACTCTCCCCAACCTCAACAGAAACAGACAGCAGTCCAGGAGAGGCCAGCAATGGAACCCCCTATCTGGTGCATTTCAGGGTGAGCCTGTGGTGGCTGGGGGTTGCTGGGAGGCAGTGTTTGGATCTCAACCAGCAAGTCTCTGCTGTCTCTTAGGACTATTCCAGTGGGACAGCAGGTGGTGAGGATGACTAGGTGTGGGGACCATGAGACAGTGGTTCCTGCAATTCTTGGGATGCTAGCAAGGCAGCTGGATCTACCTGCCTCACATGTGAGAAGCCTGTGCCCCAAGCCAGACCACTGGCCAGGCCTGGAGGAGGTGGGAATGGTGTGGGTGGGTGGGAACCCAGGGAGGATCTGCAAGCTTACACCCTGGTGCAGCCCAGGGAAGAGGGGGTGGCCAAGGCTGCTCTGCCGGCTGACTCTCTCAAGAGTCAAAAGCTCTTCTGGGCCTCCTTCCTGACCTCTGCTTTCCTCTAACCCACATTTTGCAAGTCCTTTAGCATAAGGTAGGTCTTGTTTTGTGGTCTCAGCCAAAACGAAAACCAAAATGTTTCCACTTAAATATATTCACACTGCTTGAAGCCTTGTTCCTCCCCTTCTCCTTAGCACGCTTCACAGTCTCTCACCTGTGGGCTGGAGCCCCTTCCTTCCTCTGCAGCCTGTGGTAGGGCTGCCTGAGGTGCTTCTTGGGGTGGCATCAGTAAGATATGAAGTCCTCTTGGAGGCCAAAGAAATGGTAGGAGATGGAGGAGGGATCTGTGCCAGGACAGAAAGGGTGTAGGAGGCTGTGTCCTCAGGGGATAGCCCGGGAGCTCTCTGGCCTGTTTCTGACCCTGTTTCTGTTCCGGCCACATAGAATATCAGTTCTTCTTCAGAACTTACAACGCCAGCACCCTGTTTCTGACCCTGCCTCTCTTGGTGACCAGCCTTCTCCCACGGGTCCTCTGAGCAGCCAGCTCCAGTTAAGATCCTGCCTGCTTCTGAGTGCTCTGGAAGCCTCTGATTGGTTGGCTAACTTGGATCACGTGTCCTTCCCTGAGCCAATCACCTTGACCCCTGGAGGGAGGCATGCGGGACTCTCATTGGCCAAGCCCTAGCCATGGGCTTTCTCTGGAGCCACTGGCCTGAGTGCTCCAGGGTCAAGGGAGGCTGCTTGGCTGCCCTGGGACTGTTGTTCTGTGCCAGGGTGGGAGTGGACACCACCACCCCTGGGGGGCGGGCTGTGTATGCAGTTTTCATCCCTGATGGGTTGTAAGTTCTGAAGAAGAACTGATATTCTATGTGGCCGGAACAGAAGTTCTTTGTCCCCACCTGCCGTGGGGCTCTGGGGTAACAGCGGTTCTCCTAGGTAGCCAGTCCTGTGGGCGGATGTTACTGCCCCTAAACTCTTCTGGATTCCAAGTCATCTCTGCTAGAAAAGCTGGGAAATGCAAGACACATTGGTTTGTAGGTTTTCTTAATTATCTTCAGGTCTAGTTTCACAGGGAAATTGACTGGCGTTTCTGCTTTCTTTAACCTGTAGATTGAACCTCAGTTATTGCCTTTTTTTTTTTTTTTTTTGTATAGTTGCTTTCCTTGGAGAAGGAACTGGCAGTCCACTCCAGTATTCTTGCGTGGAAAATCCCATGGTCAGAGGAGCCTGGTGGGCTACAGTCTGTGGGGTCACAAGAGTTGGACTCGAATTAGTGACTAAACCACCGCTGCCGCCGCCACCACCGTAATTGATTTACAATGTTGTGTTAATTTCTGCTGTACGGCGAAGTGACTCAGTTATACATGTATATACATTCTTTTTCATATTCTTTTCCATTATGATTTATCACAGGGTATTGAATACAGGACCTCAGTTATTTTCTGCTTCTTGGCACAGCTCCCCCTTTTTGGAACTAGAGGGAGACAGGTTTGTTTCTGTTAAGATTGCTCGGCTGTTGGAATATCACTTGGAGGTGCTGTGGGCTATCTGCCCTCTCCTGACAAGTATCAGAAGGCAACTCAGAGAAAAGAAAAGGCAAGAGATGGAGAGAATCCAATCTGGTGCCTGATACTATGTACATACTTGGATCAAGCCAAGCCTGAAGTTGAAGGATCTACCCAGAACTTTTCATTCATGGGAGTCCCAATACAAAGTCAAGGATCCTGAAAAATCTCATATTTTCCTTACTTCTCTCCTTCTTAGTACAATCACAGAATTTATTTATTTTTAATTAATCTTGTTTCTTTTATATGTTTAAGTGAGCTGCTCTACATGCAGGATCCTAGTTCCCTGACCCGGAATTGAACCCACGTCCCCTGCAGTGGAAGCATGGAGTCTTAACTACTGAACCAGCAGGGAAGTCCCTCACAGAATTTAGTATTGGATGAGATAGTTAGTATTTGTTCAGTGGATTCTGACTGAACTGGGTTGCTCTGGGTCAGGCCCCACGTTGGACTCTGGGATCCAGCAATGAATCAGATAGGGATCCTCCACAGGGAACCCACAGGCTAGCTAGCAGGAAGTATTCTACTTCTTGATTCTAACTCCTCAATTTTTAAAAATTGGAATTAGAACTGATGTGTTTTCACAAAGACTGCTACAGTCTGCTTTCAAATTGACATCACTCTTTACCCTATTGCCCCCACCATAAAGAGCCTTCAAAGCCCCAGCCCCAGCCTGGGGAAGGGAGAAAGGAAAGTAAAACAGAAGGACAGGGTCCTGTAGTCAGGGAAACCCCGATCCCTTATCACCCATAGACCAGCTCTCCTCTGGTAAACCCAGGTGATGAGCATAGCAGCAGGACATGTGCAAATTCACAAGATCAGCTATGTATGCGGCGAAACATGTCACAGTTCTCTCTGTCCAGGGACCATGCGAGTGTCGCACAAGTTTAATCATGAACGTTGACATATAAGTCAAAGCTGGAGAGGTGTGAAAATTAATGATATGAAATTAAAGCGAAGTAAGAGCGTGAACCAGCCCCTGACGTGCACACTTCTACTTCCTGTCTCTGTGCATGTGACTCTTCTGTGTGTCTCATGCACATGGAATCCTACAGTATTTTTCTTTTGTGATTGGACTTTTTCACTAAGCATATCATCTTCAATTCATGCATATTATAGCATGTGTCAGAATTCCCTTCCTTTTTCAGACTGGGGAATATTCCATCATATGTATATACCACATTTTGCTCATATGTTCATCTACTGAAGGACACTTGAGTTGCTTGCACCTTTCAGCTATTGTGAGTAATACTGCTTTGAACATGTGTGTACAATATTTCTTTGAGACCCTGCTTTCAGTCTTTTGGATATGCACCCAGAAGTGGGATTGGTGGATCATATGGTTGTTCTGTTTTTAATTTTTTGATGAACTGTCATATTTGCTCCACACAGGCTGCACCATTTTACATTCCCACCAAAAATACATAGGAGTTCCAATTTCCCCACATCCTCACCGACATTTGGGAATCTCTTTCTTTCTTTCCTTCATTCTTGATAGTAGCCATCCTAATGGGTGTGAGGAGGTATCTCATTGTAATTTTTCTAATGTTTTAAAAAAAATATGTATTTATTTATCTTTTTGGCTGGGCCAGGTCTTAATTGAAGCATGTGAACTCTTAGTTGTGGCAAGTGGGATCTAGTTCCCTGACTAGGGATTGAAGGTGGGCCCCTGCAGTGGGAGAGCAGAGTCTCAGCCACTGGACTGTCAGGGAAGCCCCCTTGTGGTCTTGATTTGCATTTCCTTAATGGTTTGTGATGATGAGCATGTTTTATAGCTTATTGGCCCTTTGTATATCTCCTTTGGTGAAATGTCTATTCAGTTCCTGGGAGAGCAGAGTCTCAGCCACTGGACCATCAGGGAAGCCCCCTTCTGGTCTTGATTTGCATTTCCTTAATGGTTTGTGATGTTGAGCATGCTTTATAGCTTATTGGCCCTTTGTATATCTCCTTTGGTGAAATGTCTCTTCAGTTCCTTTGCCCATTTTGAGTTGGGTTATTTGGTTTTTTGGTGTTGAGTTTTAGATATTCTTTATGCATCCTGCATACTGATCCTTTATTAGATATATGATTTGCAATTTTTTTTTCTATCCTTGGGGTGGCTTTTTACTCTGTTGATAGTTTTTTTAAATATACCCAGCATTTAAAAATTTTCACAAAGTCAAGTTTGTCTATTTTTCCTTTTGTTGTCTGTGCCTTTAGTGTCATAATCGCAAAGTTGTTGCTGAATCAAAGGTTGTGAAGCTTTGACCTGTGTTTTCTCCTAAGAGTTTTTTAGCTTTAGCTCTTATGTTTGGGCCTTTGATCCACTTTAGTTAGTTTTTATATATGGTGTTAGGTAAGGATCAAACTTTACTCTTTTGCATGTGAATATGCAGTTTTCCCAGCATCATTTGTTGAAAAGACTGTCTTTTCCCATTGAATAGCACCACTCTTCTCAAAAATCATTTGATCATATATGTGAGGCTTTATTTCTGGTCTCTCTATTCTATTCCATTGGTCTGCCTTTATGCCAGTACCACACTGTTTTGATTATTGTAGCTTTGTAATAAGTTTAAAATAAGTTTTGTTCTTTTTCAGCATTGTTTTTGCTATTCAGGGCCCCTTGAGATTCTATATGAATATTAGAATGGATTTTTCTATTTCTGAAAAAAAAATCATTGGGATTTTGATAGGGATGGCATTGAATCTGTAGGTAGCTTTGGTTTGTATGGACATTTCAATAATATTAAGTCTTCCAATCCACAAACACGGGATGTATTTCCATTTCATTTAGTCTTTGATTTCTTTTTCTTTTTGTACTCCTAGTTAAAAGCTTGTCAGTTTTGTTGGTCCCTTTTCTCTCTTTCTTGATTAATGTATTACAAAATAAAATTAATCTGCTAATGTAACAACTATGTACCTAATAACAAAACCTACCTGGATCTTTCAGACCCAGGAATCGAACCAGGGTCTCCTGCATTGCAGGTGGATTCTTTACCAACTGAGCTACCAGGGAAGCCCCACATACCCAATAACACAACTGCATAAATCAACCTATCCAGTGGGCAGCTGGGTATAGTCCACACCCCATCCCAGCTATTTCTCTGTTGTCTCTCTTCACCAAAGGCAGCCACCATTCCGAACTTGATGCTCAGAATTCACGTGCATTCTTCATAAGTCCTCTAGAATACATGAATCTCTAAAAAGCAGTGCTGCTTTGCTTGCTTTTCAATTTGATATAAACGGCATACTTTATTCTCTAGCTGCTTGCATCCACATTATGTTCGAGGCCCTTGGCCTTGCAGTACTGATCTGCTGGAGTCCGTGCCGGTGAGTTTTGCTAAGGTGTGTCCCAAGGAGACGGGCGGCTGGGTGGTACCAGCCAGAGCTTTTCAGTGGCACCCAGATGCTCAGATGCTTTCAAAAGCTGTCGCATGGCTCTACCCTCCCACTAGGGAGCGCATAAGAGCCTCACAGCTCTGAGTCACCCCGCCCTCCCATCGCCAGACTTTTGAAAGTGAATGTTATAATCCCTTAACACTGAACACAATTTAATTCAGCTGTCCCATGGAGCACAGAGCAGCCATGAAAACGACATTGCCCACAAATATTTCACACTGGGAATATTGCTCTCAACATAAGTGAGATAGAAGTGAAAAAAGTCTGAGAGACTGTGCATCCAGCCTTGTAATAACCAAAGAGCAGAGCCAAACAAGAGGGGATGCAAAGGTGGGTGAGTTTTAATCCCTTCTTTACTTTTGTATTATCTAGGTTTTCCACAAGATGACCCCATACTGTTTGTGTTGTCATTAAAAAAAAAAAAAGGCAAATATAATGATTGATTTTAGGCAGCAGTGAGTGCGCTGGGAGACAGGATGGAGAACCCCAGAAGCTGGCCAGAGAGAAGAGCCCTGCTGGGAGGCAGCCTGCAAGATCTTGGGCTCTGTGTGAGAATCCCGCTATGACCCGTCCCCTTGTCCCCCTGCTCATAGTAACTGCCCTGAGGCTCCATTTCTGCAGCTGGGAATGGGGAATAGAAGTGGGGCCTCCCTTTCAGGGCGGAAGGGGACGAGCTGAGAAGCAGGCAGAGAGCTCGGTGCTGGGTGCTCCCGCTGGAGCTGGGAGCATTGTTGTCCGCAGCGGGGATACCTCCCGGCATGAGTGGGATGGAGCAGGCCTGGGATTTGAGGACATGGAGATGGGCGGAGGGGACAAAGATGATGAGATAGGTTTATTAGCACAGGAGCCGCTGGAGTGTCAGGTGAGGACCAGGTTCCCAACCGCCGCCCGCCCCTCGAATGCGCGCCAGCCTCAAGCTCCTCCTCTGCCTGCGGCTCAGCGCCTAATCCCAGACCTCAGAGACCCCCCCAGGCGGGACCGTGAGACTTCGGGCGAAAGGTGCTCCTTCCGCCTCACCCCGTCGTGTCTCACCGCCCAACGCAGAGGCTGTCACCCCAAGTTCTCAGAAGGAGCGGACCATGGGCGTCCCCAGGAGAACTGCTGACCCAGGGCCGGGAGGATGGCTCCTTCTGCCCGGGTGGGAGGATAGATTTGTGATTTGGGATGCAGACGCTGCAGGGATGTGAAGCCCATCAGTGGAGCGGGGGCTCCGCGCTGCCTCCGCCCTCCTCCCTGGGCTTCTTTCTCTTCGGTGGGGGTGGGAGCAGCCCCTAGGGTCCCCGGTCGCCCACATCCCCTCAATAGCTCCCGCCTTCCGGTGTCCTGCGAGCTGGCCCTGAGATGGAGAGAGGGACTCGGAGGCCCCTTCCCAGGTGGGACTTCCAGAGATGCTGGTGTCCGCTGGGTGGTCTGGGGGTTGGGATACCTCTCACCAGGTGACCTGGACCTTCTCGGACCCCAGGTAGGACTTGCTGCCCCCTCCACTGTGCCCCAGCCCACCCCCGTGTGGAAAATGTGGGTGGCCCGGGATCTTCAAAGCCCAAAGCTAAACTTGAGTCTCCTTGGTCATGGGTATGGCCATGAGGGCAGAGGTATCAGAGGCCAAGCAGGTCCCTGGCCCAGCAGGCTCCTGGAGGCTCCCTCCTGCTGGGGTTCTGCCTGTTGCCTCGTGTGCCTGATGCAGAGCGAGGAGGGGGCGGGGGGGCAGTGGTTTGGCTCACACAGTTCCCTCTGTGCTCAGGCCTCCTGGCCATAAAACTGCCTAGCTACTGCCAAGTCAGCTGGCTGAGCGGTGACTCCCACTAGAAGGAATGTCCTGGAACTTCTCACAGGTTAACAACCAAATGAATAACAAATTCACAAAGTGAATTTTTTCACTTCAAAAATGTTGCCTGTTTTCAATTCAACAAAGCATTTGTAAAGTGATTTTTTTTTCCCCCTGATGGTTGACATTTTATTTATAGCGCAATATAAGTGAGGCACAACAGATGTGGGAGAAAACACAGAAGCAGGTGAACACGTGGCTGGGTCTTGGTTTCTTCATTGGCTGGAAATGTTGAGGTAGTGGAAGGATTTGTGCAAAGTCAGAGTGTTTTTCTCTTGCTGTTCTGTCCCGAGCCTAAGAGCTTGGTGTGATGTTCCTTCATGTCACACTTTTGTGCTTCCAGAAAGTCATCTAAGCTTCATGTGAAATAAAACACACGAATCTCCAGATAACAGAGAAGAGGCTGATTTCACCTGACTTATTCATCAGTCAGGCCTAGAGCAGGGGGAGCTGACAGCGTTAAAGAACATAAAATCAACAGGACTAAACAGCCGCATCAAGTGAGATCCTGGTTACTGCTTTCTCTTACAAAATGATGTTTCCTTTTGGCTTAGCCATCACCATTTTGATGTTCAGATTGTCCCTGAGATGGACAACAGCTTTGGGTCTTATAAGCCAGTGAGCAGGTGGGATGAGAACTCTAACTCACAGTGTGAAGTGGGGCCTGGGGTTGCTCTGCCATCTCCCCAGAGGGCCTTGGGCAGACTCCTCACTCTTCTCGGCCACATCCCACTCTTCCCCTGGGTCTCAGCCCGTGTGCCCTCCTCTCTGACCTCCTGGACTGGGTCAGATGGCCCTAACACTGTGTACCTCTCCTCTCTGTCCTACTCAGCCCCGTGGGCCCTGGGAGAGCGCTGACTGTCTCTCTCAGTTATCTTGGTAACCCAGCCCCTGCCATAACACCCGGTGTACGATAGAGGGATGCTCACTGCCCCCGGCCCAGGTCAGAATTCCGTAGCCATGGATACAGAGGGTGGGTCCTACATTCCCACCTGGCCCTCCCAGCGCAGGGCTGGAAACACCATCAGAACAGGCCTGCTCCACCCGCAGGCCTCCCCAGCCCTCCTCACACCCTGAAGTCAGTCTCTCTCTGCTCGGCGTCCCCTCCCGTCTCCTCCAGGGACAGCTCCCAACCTGCCCCTTTCTCCTTAGACTCCGTGTTCAGGGCTCATCTCTCCCTCAAGAAGACTGTATGGTCAGCCCTCTATCCCCTCCTTGCTGCTTTTTTTTTTTTAATAAAGTTTGCATAGATGTTTAACTTCCCTTAATGATGCAGAGATCACCGGGGTACTGCACTCAGGTCAGGAGCACCGTGGGGGCCCTGTGCTGTTTCAGATTTCCCCTCAGCCCAAAGCTAGGACACGAGGCCCCTCCAGCCAGTCCAGGCTGCCCTGCTGCATGTGGCGATGACACCAGCCTGGTGAGGTGTCAGAACAGCCTCCGGTCCTCCAAGGTCCATGCGCTTCTCTGGCCAGCACTCAGCGAGCACCGGGTCTCCCACAGTCATGACCTGGCAGCAGATCAGTGATCGCTGGCTCAGAGGGTCTTCATCTGGGTCCCTGGACCCTGAGGGTCCAAGCAGAGAATTCAGGGTGGCCACAACTTGGATGGGAAGAAATTACACTTTTCTTTTCATGAACCTCTAACTGGAAGGTCACATTCCCTTCCAGTACATGGGTTAAGAGAATAAAAAGGAAAAGGAAACAGTTTTATTAGAAGGACCCATAGCTCTGTCCTCAGTCACAGATGTTTTCATCTCACAGCGCAGCTGTCACAGGCTGCCCCGAGCACCTCTGCCGTATTTACTCCTTTGCATGTGCAACAGATGATGACTGTTTTTCCGTGTCATTGGCTTCCCTTACAGCTGTACTGATTTCAATATCTAGAAGCCTTGACTTGAGAAAGTCCCCATGGGCTCCCAGAGAGGACCAGAAGGCCTAGGAAAACTGACAGAGCCCGTGGGTGACGGCAGAGAGAGATGCAGGGAGGTGATGGGCTGGTGGTCCTGCCTGGGATGGTCCAGGAGACAGGAAGGAAGGACCAGATTGTTCTGAGCTGTTTTAGGTCAAAGGCTGACCTCAGACTGGAGCCTAAAGAAACATGGTCTAATTGACAGTGACCAGAAAACTGACAAAACTTAATACAACCAGAAATCAGAATGAACTACAGAGGTGTGACTTGAAAAGAGGTGAGGGGAAGCAAGTGAATTAGAATGTTCAGTTTTAACGGTTCTGGGCACAGTTTGAATGAGCCAAGAGATAGTTTCAGTTTCTACCCCGGGGCCATGGTCCATGATCCCAAAACCCCTATGGCCCTCCATGCTGTGGGCTACAGAATGTCCAGATCTTTTTTAGCTTTAAAAAAAAATTATTTTATTGAAGTATAGTTGATTGACAATGTTGTGTCAATTTCTGCTGCAGAGCGAAGTGGTTGGGTCATACGTATGCATACGGGCTTTCTCATTGTCTTTTCCATTACGGTTTATCATGGGATATTGGATATAGTTCCCTGGGCTACAGAGTAGGCACTTGTTGTCTATCCACTTTCTGTATGACCGTTTGCAGCTGCTCACCCCAAGCTCCCACTTCATCCCTCTTGTACTCCCTCCCTTTGGCAACCACAGTCTGTTCCCTGTGTCTGACAGTCTGTTTCTCTCTCATAGCTGAGTTCACTTGTGTCATATTTTAGACTCCACATTTAAGTGACATCATGCAGTGTTTGTCTCTGTCTGACTTTCTTCACTGAGTGTGATCATCTCTAGACCCATCTTTGGCTGCAGATGGCATTATTCCATTCTGTTTTATGGTCGAATAACACTCCACTGTATATACTTACCATATCCTCTTTATCCATTCATCTGTTGATGGACATTTAGGCTGTTTCCTTGTCTTGGCTATTGTGAATCATGCTGCTATGAACATAGGGGTGGATGTGTCTTTTTGAATTATAGCTTTATCTTCTTCAGTTATAATGAGGTATCATGGTGGATGAGAAAGGGACCTTGAAGCTTGTCAGGAAGGGAGATTCCACCTCTGTGCAGTAGGGCCCTTTTTTATGGTTGCAGAAACCCCAGTTCAGCTCCACGTTAATGGAAATGATTCACCCAGACAGCTCCTGCTCGCTGCCCCTCTGTCCTTCTCTATGACCTGAGCATCTAGAAGGGTGCTGGAGACACAGCCCAGTCCTGACAAGCCTCCCTTAATGCTGCTTGGTATGGAACCAGCTCCAAAGGGAGACAGCAGCCCTCAGTGAAAGTATGAACTAGGGAAAGCCTTAGACCAAGTTCGTAGGCAATAACTTGTGTCGGGCTGAAGCCGTGCACCCACAGTCTCTGCCTGTTGCCCTGGGTGGTGGTGTGGGGTCAGGGTAGGGCAGACACTTGGTTGGTAGAAGACCTCCGCCTTTATCCCTGCTGACCACGCGTGGAGGAATCCGAGAGCCTGTTTATGGCCAGCCTCCTCTATGCTCCATATGTGCATCCAACAGCTTTATGAGGAGGGAATGTTATTCCCAGTTTTCAGATGAGAAAGCAAGTTCATCCAGCTTAAGTGATTTATCCAAGGTCGATTACTAAGTAAATAGCAGAGTTGGGATTTGAAACTCCCTCCTCTTGTGATCTCTCTCTCTTTCTCGTACAGATGCGCGTGCGCGCGCGCGCGCACACACACACACACACACACACACACACACACACACACACACGGCAGACGGTTTGGGAGAATGGCACTGCATAGACTGACCACCAGGTGGCGCCCCGATGCCACAGTTGGGGCATCTGATCCCATTGACGCTCTTCATTCCAGAAAAAAAAAAAAAAAATCAAGAATGGCCTGGAAGGCAAGGATGAAGGGTCCGGAGGTGGTGGGCGTGGGCCAGGATATGCCCACCAGTGCTGTCTATTGAGTACAGAGCCCCCACCTAAAGAGGTCTATTTCCCATTCACCTTCCAGGAAATTGACAGCAGGGAGGCTTAAAAATGGGGGGTTGTTTTGTAATAATTAATTGGAAAAGTTCAGTGTGTTCCCAGGTCCCCAGCATTCAATGTTCTTATCTAACTACTCCACTCCAAGCACATTCAGTGACTAAAAGTCACAGCATAGGAAAAAATAGTAAAAAATCAAAGTACACATGTTTGCTTTCTCCCAGTCCAAGTTTATACACATCAACTCCCCAGAACCTACCTTTGAGGCCCCATGACTTACAGCATGATGTGCATGCCAGATTGCAGGCCATGGACCCCCCATGATTGTCTGATTTTCCAGGCTCCATGCTGACCCCCAGGGCAACCTCTCACTGTGGCAGAGAGTTCACAGTATGCTGGTGTCTCCTTCTTTTTAATCTTTTTAAAATGCACTCTCATATGTTTTTATTTTTTTCTTCTAGTTTTATGGAGATATAGTTGATAGGCAGCACTGTATAAGTTAAAGGTGACCAGCATAACGATTTGACTTGCACACAGCATGAAATGATGACCACATAGCTTTAATCTTTTACAGAGTACAAAGTCAGGGATGAAGAGGGGTTGTTTGCTTTCTTCCCCATAACTTAGTGTCTATTTGGTGCATCTGTTCCATCAGAATACAAACCTTAATGCATTTTGATTCCTCACTGATCATGGGCACGGGCTCAAAGTTTAGAGGATGAGAGTGTGAGAATGAATGTGTTGTGTGTTTGTGTGTGAGACACAGAATCTGGCCTTGGGTACCACCTGTGCCCTAGGAAGTGAGGCTGTCCTGTCACTGTCCCCAATATCCTTCTGGTCTCAAGCTTTCCCCATGTGGCTTGAGTCAGAGGAAGCACAAAAAGAAGGGGAAAATTTAGCTGTCATGAAAACATGCTGCGCTACCTATGGACAGAGAAGGCAGTAGAGAGTGGGGAAGGGGCAGCTTCGGGGCCATGTGACATGTGGTCCCGGCTCTGAAGTCTGCTCTCCTGGGCAATGGGAGCAGGTGACTGTGAACCTCTGAAACTGGGGCATTGGAGGTGGCTGAACAGGCCCCAGACAGTCTGGCCACGGCCTCGGATGGCCCTGCACAGAGAGAGGAAGGATCCAGGGAGGAATACCCCAACACGCTTTCAACACCTCCCAACATGCTTTTGAATGGTGGTGTTGGAGAAGACTCTTGAGAGTCCCGGACAGCAAGGAGATCAAACCAGTCAATCCTAAAAGAAATCAACCCTGAATATTAATGGAAGGATTGATGCTGAAGCTCCAATACTTTGGCCACCTGATGTGAAGAACTGACTCATTGTAAAAGACCCTGATGCTGGGAAAGATTGAAGGCAGGAGGAGAAGGGGACGACGGAGGATGAGATGGTTGGATGGCATCACCAACTCGATGGACATGAGTTTGAGCAAGCTCTGGGAGACAGTGAAGGACAGGGAAGCCTGGTGTGCTGCAGTCCATGGGGTTGCAAAGAGTCGGACACAGCTGAGTGACTAAACAACGCTTTCTCCCTTCCTCTGTCTGGGCTGAGATCTGCTTCTGGGCAGTGTTTTCAAACACATTTTATTTTGGAGACTCTCAAGCCCACACAGACAGAACTGTATTATGAACACTGGGACCCACCCTGCAGCCCCAACAGTTAATTCCTGGCCACCCTTGCCCCAGCCACACCCACACCTCCTGCTGCCCCTCTATTATTTTGATGCAAATCTCAGGCACCACATCATTTCATCCGAAAATATCTCAGCACACATGTCTAAAAGATGGCAGGGCCACTGAGGCGGAGGTGGCAGCAAACACCCAGAATCAAATGTCCAGTTATCTGAGAGGGGGCCGAATTTCCTTTCCAGGTTTCTTGAGTCAGGATCCACCCAGAGTGACCGAGGGAGGCCCCTCTGGGATCTTCCTTTTCAACTTTTCATTTTGAAATAATTTCAGTCTTACCGGAAAGTCACAAAAATAGTACAAGAATTCCCATTGTACTCCTCACCCAGATTCTTCCGACCTTACCATGTTATATAACCAGAGCACAACTATGAAAATCAGGAAATCAACATGCTTGAAACACTATGCTCTCATCTACAGATCTTACTTAAATTTTGCAGTTCAGTTGTCTCCTTTCATCTGGAGGCGTTCCTCAGTCTGGCTTTATCTTCTTTTTTGGGGAGGAGGAGTAAAGTATTGGCCACTTGTTTTGTAGAGTTTGGGTTTGTCTGACGTTTCCTCCTGATTAAATTTGGGTTATGCACTTTTGGCAGGCACCCGCATCCTTTCAGTGTACCCTTCTGGGGGCACATGACACCTGATTTCTCTACTGTGAAGTTATCAGTCTTTCACTTTGCAATTAATAAGAGTCTGTGGAGAGGTATTTTAAGACCATGCAAATGTTTTGTTTTTCATCATTTGTTTTTTTTTTGCCTACTCATTTTAGAATTCTTTGTTGATTCTTGCTTGAAAAAATGATTACTGAGGAGTTGGTTAAATAGTCAGTTTTCTGTGTCCATCCTTCCTTCTATGTTTAATGCTTGAGATTTCTTCTGTGAGGAAGACTTTTCCTTTCTCCTCATTTATGTATTTATTCATCTGTCTGTTTTGGTGTGGTTCATAGACTCTTAGTTTATTCAGTGGCTTACAGGTCATTACCATCACCTTCTATTTTGTTGTCCAACTTGTCCCAGCTTTGGCTCTTGGGAGCTCTCTTGGGTTGGCTTCCATGCCCTTTTTTTTTTTTTTTGTATTGATGTGGACCATTTTAAAAGTCTTTTTTGGACTTTGTTATAATGTTGCTTCTGTTCCGTGTCTGGTGTTTCAGCCACGAGGCGCTGGGGTCTCAGCTCCCTGACCAGGGGTTGAGTTTGCACCCTCTGCGCTGGAAGGCGGAGTCTTAACCACTGGGCCCCGGGGAAGCCCCGCTTCCCTGTCCTTCTGACATGTCCTTATCATTTCTGAGTGTTTCTTTGCTCTGTGCTGTCACAGGATGCTCCAGGCTCATCTTAGACCTTTGCTGAGTTGGCCCTGGAGTGAGCTGTTCCTCTGAGGAGCCCCGGTTTGCTTCATTGAGAATGGTGCTGGGTGTGCTAACTGCTCGTGGGCCGTCTCAGCAGACGGCGCTAGGAAACACGCATGTAAAAAACATATATGTGTGCACGTGTGCGTGTGTGCATTCTCAGTCGCTTCAGTCGTGACCAACTCTGTGACCCCATGGACTGTAGCCCACCAGGCTCCTCTGTCCTTGTGATTTCCCAGGCAAGAATACTATATATATACACACCCCCATATATATATACTATATACATAGATATAGACTATCTGAATGGGGTCTCAAAAAGAGCTAAACATGACTTAACCACTAAACAACAATATATATATTAAAACCTATGAGTTACATGTAGGTACTATTAGTTATGTATTATATGTATATGTGTATTTATTATACATGATATATGTATGGGAGATATATGTATATATATAGAAAACCATGAATTATATGTATATGCTATTAGTTATATGCATACCACATATAGTATGCATACCTGTATACAGATTAAAAATTGTGATTTCATGCTGATACCCTCATCTCCAATCCAACACCAAAGGGTTCCTTCTAGCTTCTCTTTTTCTTATTTATAACTCCTCTCTCCAACCTGGAGTGACTTGGACCTTATTATCCATGACATATTTACCCATTTGCTCGACTCTGGGATGCACATAAACTAGTTTTAGAATTGCCTTCTCAATGACCAATAGACACATTAAAAGATTCTCAACATAGCTAGTTAGTAGAGAAATGCAAATCAAAACTATTGAATACATTGAGGTACCATCTCACACCAGTTAGGATGGCCACTGTCAAAATGTCTACAAATAACCAGGGCTGGAGAGGGTGTGGGGAAGAGGAAGCACTCCTACACCGCTGGTGGGAATGGAAGTTGGTGGAGCCACATGGAGGCTAGTATGGAGGTTCTTCAGAAAACTAAAACTAGAACTACCGTGTGATCCAGAAAGCCCCCTCCTGGGGGTGCACCCAGAATTGCTTTCCTGTACCCCTGTGAAAAACACACCTACCCCATAGGGAATAATAGATGTATACAGGTCTTTATGGGGCTTCCCAGGTGGCGCTAGTGGTAAAGAACCCACTTGCTAATGCAGGAGACCTAAGAGACCTGGATTTGATCCCGGGGTCAGGAAGATCCCCTGGAGAAGGCAATGGCAACCCACGCCAGTATTCTTGCCTGGAGAATCCCGTGGACAGAGGAGCCTGGTGGGCTGCAGTCCTTAGGGTCGCAAAGAGTCAGACATGACTGAAGCGACTTGACCCAACTTGACACAGCATAGCACAGCATAGGGCTTCATGTTTTTAGCCCCAGAGGTTATAATAAAAATATTGTTTTCCAAAGCTTCTTAGATGAGTTTTCTCTTCCCTCCCTTCAGTGTAGATATGTAACTCATTTGTAAAACTCTTCATCTCATTGTTTGCTGGTTGTACTCCATCTGGGGCCTATTTCCATCTTTGTTGATTTTAAAAAAAGATTTTGACAAATTTATGATTGCCAGCGGGAAGGGGGAGTTAGGGAGTTAGGGATGGTTATGTACACACTGCTTATTTAAAATGGATGACCAACAAGGACCTACTGTATGGCACATGGAACTCTGCTCAATGTCACGTGGCAGCCTGGATGGGAGGGGAGTTTGGGCGAGGATGGATTCATGTAGATGGATGTCTGAGTCCCTTCGCTCTTCGCCTGAAACTATCACAACGTTGTTAACTGGCTACACACCGATACAACACAAAAAGTTCAAAGAAATGTTTGGAGTGCACGCACACTCAACACGACTCTGAAAATCAGAACCACTGGTTAGTGTATCCAAGTGTCACACCCTCCAAGCCCTCTGCCCTGTTCACCCGTCTTCTCCGCTCGGCCCCACCGCGGCCCGGGGCCACTCTCGGCCGTGGCGGCTTCTCCTCCCCGCGTTTCCTTCACACAGACGAGCGGGTGTATGTGTGTGGCCCCTTTCACTCCCGTTTCTCTCTCCTGGTAGATGCTCACTCACACTTTCTGCTTTTCTATTCAACAGTGTCTGCTGGCCGTCACCCCATTCTCATCCCTCTCCACCTTCCCATTTTTCCTGCACAAATTATTTGTTGGAGAAGCTGGCTGTTTGTCCTGCAGAGTTTCTCACAGGAAGGCCTGGACTTTGCGTGCTGCATCCCTGTGTCATGGCTGAGGCAGTTCTTCTGTCTGTATTTCCTCCCGTTAGTAATTGCATCAAGAGGCCTGATCGGAGGCAACTGTAGGTTCTCAGGAAAAAGACTCAGAGTTAAAAGGAGGCCCTGGCAGCGCGAAGGTGGCCTCTGTGTAGGTCCAGACGTAAGCCCGGCAGGCGGGCTCTCAGTGTGCTGCCCAGATACCAGCAAGTGATTAGCTGGATCCCTCCCCACGAGCCCTGTCCTCTCTCTAAAATCAACGTTTCATCCCTCCCCGAGAAGGAGAAGGGGACGACAGAGGACAGGATGGTTGGATGGCATCATCAACTCAAGGGACATGAGTCTGAGCAGACTCTGGGAGATGGGGAAGGACAGGGAAGCCTGGCCTGCTGCAGTCCACGGGGTCGCAGAGTCTGACACGACTGAGCGACTGAACAACTGGTTTTGGTGTCGAGATAATTCTAGGGACTTGCACTTCTTTTTTGGGTGGGGAGGGGGGACTTGAACTTCTTATTCCCTAAAGCAGGGGGGTCAGATCCGCCCTCGTTTTCATCCTTTCCAACCTGTGGTGCTGAGGTGAAGGGGTGTTAGTTCGCTGCTGTGAAACTGTAACAGTCCAAGGGTTCGAGTTCCTGCCCATAATACCCTAAGTGACCAGTAGAGGGAGATGTTACTCAAGAAAACTCGCTCTTGCCCTGGCTACAGGGGGACCCTTCCCTCTGCCTGGGTTTATCTGGGCCTGGCAACTGGGTGTTCCTCCATGCTCTCCTGGGACGTGCCTGCATCACCTCACCAAGGCTGCCTCCCACTCCCCCTGTCCGAGTCCGTCTTTGTAGGCCACACTGCGGGGGCTGTCCACGTGCCATAAGCTCCTAGCGAAGGATGCTCATGGCAGGTGCTCATTCAGGCTTGGAGGCTGGCTGGACTGATGTCTGGTCTGATGCAAACTGAGGTCAGAGTGGAAAGAACTGATTGGCTGCATGTCGTGAATAGAAGCTTCTCGCTTTTAAAGAAGGAACCTGGGTCGTCTTAGATTAAAAATAAAACAAACAACCAGAATTGATTTTTACTTTGCATCTTCCCTCTGGGGGAGGATGGCTTTTTACTGAAAAAGTCAAACATATTTTAAAAAGAATAGAACTCCTACCCCCACCCCAAATGGCCTAAGCTCTATGAGAATCAGTGGCCCCGTTTTCAGTGAGGGAGCGTGTTTTCTTTCATCACATGAGATTGTTGAGCAAGCAACCTCCAGTCTCCTCACCCCTTTTGCACCTTGTTTCCTTCCCCTTCAGAGCAGAAGCTCTCTGAGGGCAGAGCTGGATGGGGCCCACGTGGAAAAGAGCAAAAGGAGGGTCCGGGGGGCCCTAGAGGGAGGCACCCACTTCACCTGCTGCCCCTGGGCTTCAGGTCGTGGGTGCGCCAGGCGTGCCACTGTGCCCTGCTGGCTTGTCACCCACGGGCCACCTGGTCACTTGCAGCATGTGCCAAGGGGCTTGGACACACGTGCCTGCGTCCCTGGGCTTCACACGCTCTCCTTTCAGGGAAACCTGAGATTGCCATGATGATGGAAGGATCAGAGCTCCTGGCGCCAACGCCCTCACCCTCACGTGTGCGGACTCTGGGCCCGGGCTGCTCTCTGTCAGCTGGTGCTGACTCTGCTGACTGCCTATCTACCTTCCAGGCCTGGGCTTTCAGCAGGGCACCCCCTCCCACCACCACCGCCGACACCCAGGGACCACGGATGGAGTGGCACTGTGCTTGTGAGGGTGGTGTGTGAGGCTGTGATGAGCTTCGGGGTCGCATCTGGGCAGTAGGAATGACAATGGGCCCCACTATTCACAGGGAATTTGGGGCTCTGGTCAGAGCTTCAGATCTAAAGCCGACCTTGGCAGAAACCTTGGCCTGGAGGATGAACATCAGGGTGGGCAGTGCTGTGCTGGAGGCGTGGAGAACCGACTGGCCGTCAGATGGTAAGGAATGCTGAGAGCTGTCATCACACATAATTAAACTTAACAATTAAGTAAATTGTAGAAACAGAGGTGGTAAGTCCCTAAGCTCTGGTCCCCGGACGGGACTGTGCCATCACCTGTTGCCTTGCAGCTTTCGTGTCTGTTTCCTGGGTGCTGAAGCGCCAACTGTCGCTGGGCCACGCTGGCTTCAGGTTGCCCAGCACAGCGCAGGTGGGGCCACCTCGGCACACTGGACCGAGGGCCTGGCTGCCCAGCAGGGGGAGGGGCTGAGCCCCGAGCACACAGCCCCCCTGTGCCGAGTGGGTGGGTGGCTGTGGCCTGGGGCCCGGCTCTCAGGAGCTCCTCCTGAGGAGTGGGGGGCTGTGGTTCTGCTTTCTCTTAGTCTCTTTTCTGCTGAGGCTCCAGGGCCCCGGGGATCTCAGGCCCCCTGGGCTCATCCTCGGTCAGCAGAAGACGGATGGGGAGGGACTGGGCTTCTGAGAAGGGGGACTCTGAAGGCCTGGTAGGCATCTGGAGCAGGCCGGGATTCAAGCCCTGCTTGGCTGGACTTGAGGTCAGAGTCATCGAGACACTGGCCTTCGAGCTGCTGAGTGGTGTTGGGTGGGAGGCATCCCTTGGGTCTGGGTCCCCAGGGCACAGCCAGGGCCCCCCAAGGCTGGCCCATCCACTCCTGGAGGAAGAGATGGGCTCCTTGGGGTGTGCACGGCCCTTTCCTGAGTCCCTTTTCCACCCATGTGTCCCTGACATCCTGCTTGGGGCTCCATGGGGCAAAAGCCAGTGGCGAAAGTGTGGTGTGATGGTGCCCTGTGGGGAGGGGTAGTGAGCAGAGCAAGGCCTGTGGATGACCCACAGTGGCAGCCTCCCAGAGAGCAGAGGGCAGAGAGGCCTCACCTGACCAGTTTCCCTATGCAGGGAAAGGCAAGCCTGGGGGCCCCTTGCCGCCTTGATGGGTGGGGAGGACATGAAGGGCAGAGCTCCACTCAGGCAGGACCCAGGAGGGAGCCCAGGTCCACAGTGCAGAAGGACCTGAGTGGATGGAGGGGTGAAGAGAACGTGGTCCATCCACACAAGGTGATGTTACTTATCCTTGAAAAGGAGGGACGTTCTGACACCTGCTGCCAGGCAGATGAACCTCGAGGACATTATGCCCAGGGGAAGAAGCTGGTCACAGAAAGACAGACACCCTGTGACTACACTTAAACAGGGTCCCTGGAGTTGTCACATTCCAAGGGCCAGGAAGGTGGGTCCAGGGGCTGCGGTGAGGGGAATGGGTTTAATAGGGACGGAGTGTTAGTTCTGCCTGATGAGACCATCCTGGGATGGATGGTGTGATGGTGGATGTCCTTGTCACTGAGCTGCACTGGAAATAGTTAAAATGGTAAATTTCATGTCATGGATATTGTACCACAATTTTAAAAATAAGTTAAAATTACGGTTTTAAAACTGCAAGGAGTTGAAGCGAAACATGGAGGTGTGAAGAGAGAGTCCCCAGAGCAGAGGGCAAGGAGCTGAGTGGAAGGATTGTGGGGGCTCCCCAGGGGCAGGTTCCAGGTGTGTGGCCGTGGGCATCCATCTTCTCAGTTGAGAGGGGGCCCACAAGGGTCAGCAAGCCTCCAAGACCTCTGGGACGACCCCAGAACATGCAGTGAGGACACCTGGGGAGTGCCCACTGCTGCCCGAGCAGCCCCGGCCTCGCGGTCACCGCGCCGCAGGGGCCCTGGGGGCCTGAGGACAGAGGACAGCGTGGGAGGTGGGAGGGAGCCCCTCCAGGACGGGAGGACAGGGCTCCTGGGCGGCACTGAAGCGGCTCCTAAGTAAGCCCACCTGGGGCCAGCAGCTGCCCCTGGTCACACAGAGTTCTCTTTCTTTTAAAATTGGTCTACAATGTCGTGTTACTTTCAGGTGTATAGCACAGTGATCCAGTTACATACATACCTACATATATACCTTCTTTTTCCTATCCTTTTCCATTATAAGTTGCTACAAAATATTGAGTAGAGTTCACCGTGCTCCACAGTAGGTCCTTGGTGGTTATCTATGTTATATACAGTGATGTGTGTTTGTTAACCCCACGTTCCTCGTTATCACCCGCCTACCACCACTTTCCGTGGGTGTCCCAGGTGGCGCAGTGGTAAAGAATCTGCCTGCCAGTGCAGGAGATGTGGGTTCGATCCCTGGGTCAGGAAGATCCCCTGGAGAAGGAAACGGCAACCCACTCCAGTACCCTTGCCTGGAGAATCCCATGGACAGAGGAGCCTGGCGGGCTACAGTCTGTGGGGTCACGACGAGGCAGACACAGCTAAGCACGCAAGCACCACTTTCCACGGCTTTTCATTTCTAATGACAAATTCCTAGCTTGCTCTCAGAAGGGCTTGAAGTGATTTGTGGGGACACAGAGAATACGGCAGGGGGTGTACCCCAGTTCCATTTTGGCTGATCCAACATCACTAGCACCCCCTTTAGAGAGGTGGGGAACGGGGCTCAGCAGGAAGCAATGTCACGCCGACAGGCTCAGGGCGAGGGCCGTCTGTACTGTTCAGGCTTCAGAGCCCCAGTGCAGTCCCGGACTCATGGCCACTCCCCTCTCCCCATCACACCCCTGCAGGTCTAGGGCCAGGCTGTGTCGTTTGGCTGACGGGTGCTGTCTCCTTGCCCCAGAAAGAAATTGTTCTTGGGGCCTGACTTTGTGCTTCATTTCCACTAGGCTTTTCAAGCACAGGCTGCCTTGTAGATTTTCTCAGTGGCTCTAGGCCTTCTGAGCCTCCCTCGGGGGTTCTGGGCTCCCTCCCTCCTAGCCCTTCCCTATCTCCCTGCTTGTGTCCTGGGTCCCCACTGGAGGAGGGGGCAGTCTGATGGGGAGATACCTGGTGGGCGGGGGTCTGTGCTGTGGCTGTGGGCACCAGCGGGGGACAGCCCTGCAGGGTCTGACAACGGGCTCTCCTGTTGGGAGACAGCGAGGGGGCACCCAAGAAGGCTGTCAGCCTGGGATCTCACCCCACCTGGGGAGGCCACACCTGCCCCTGCCCGGGTCCAGCTTCCCACCCCGCCCTTGGGGCTCAGAGTCCTTTCCTCGGGTGCCTGGGGGCCGCAGTGGAGGCGCTGAGCTCAGCATCAGTCTGGTCTCTGCCTTGTGCTCACCACATCCTTAGGCAGCGGTCTCCCATCCAGAAAGTGGGTCCAGGGCCCACCCTGGGCAGCAGAGTTCAGGTGGACCGCAGGAGGAACCCAAACTCTGCCATAGGCCTCGTGCTCTTCCTGGTTCCCCGCCTGGTCCCCCTCCCCTTGCTCAGGAGCAGGGGGCAGGGAGGTGGCCCGAGGGTCCGAGGCCTCGTGGGACTGGGGGCCGGGCCCTCCTCTGCCCCCAGGCGGGCCCCACACCGGCCCTGGCACACAGCCTCTCCTTCTCAGGAAGACCGAGTTACCGAAACAGATAAATCAACCTGTCAAGAAGAAGCCTTGGAGAAAGAATCTCTCAACTCTCCCAGCCAAGAAGCTCAAAAGGGGAATTGTTCTCGGAGATGGAGGAGGAGACAACAGCCACCTTCTTCCCCGGCCTCTGCCTGCGGGTGCCTCTCCTTCCTCGTGTTCCCTGCGGCACCTGTGGCCAGCGTCCCCTCGCCGCCCACCCCACGGGGAGAGCCACTGCTGGGCCCCGTTCCAGCCCTGACTGTGATGCCATCTTCTCAGAAACACAGTCTCCTGCCCATCAGAGGAGGCCTGAGTCCTGAGCCGCCCACAGGCCCGTGCGAGAGGGGCTCGGGGAGTGGGCATCCCGCTGGGCAGAGCCCTGGTCAGTGTGACCAGAGGGTAGTGGGGACTGGGATGACGGACCGCCGGCAGGGCGATGGGAGGCCAGAACTGTGTCTCGGAGAAGTGGGGACGACTTCCTCCTGGCGGGAAGGGGCAGACCCCTGGGCTCCCAGACAGCTGTGCCCCCCTGTGCGGTTACTTGACCCGTCTGTGCAGTGACCTCCCCGTCTGCAGGATGAGCGCCTTGTGGGATTTTGCGGTGCAGGTTGGATGAGCTCATCTGCATTCCGCGTGCCCTGCGTGTGCTCAGCGTGTCGTGAACGTGAGCTGTGATGATGACGGATTGGAAACCACCCCTTGGCATCTTCTCCTCATTTAACCCTCACCGCAGCTGTGTAGGTGGGCATGAGTGTCCTTGCTCCCCAGGTAAGGAAGCAGAGGCTTGCTGAGGCTTCACAGCGAAGGTCTGTAACCATTAGAAGGGCTCTGTCTGCCTCCAAACTCTGACTGGTTCTGCTCTGTAAACAGGAGAGGGCCGTGCAGCAGGAGCAGGTGAGGGACAGGACAGGGTCAGACAGGAGCCCAGCCCCCATCACAGCTCCCTCCCCGCGGGGCTGATCGCAGCTTTGTCAGAGGGACTGTCGCCAGCAGTGGTCCCGGGGAAGGAGGCAGGGGTGGGAGGAGGAGTTGGCAGGGGAGGAAAGGCAAGGGGAGGCAGGGGGCAGGCAGGAGAGGCGAAGGAAGTAAACATTAGCTGCACTAAGGAGGCCCCAAACCAGAGGATAGTCTCAGGGTCCCACCGGCAAACCAGGAGCGTGTGGGCTGTGCTTCAAACCATAGCAAGAGGGTGACGCCCGCCTGCACCCCTCCCGGGCCCCAGGAAGGGCTGTTGTGAGCAGAAAACGTTCACTGAAAACTGGAAAGATTGCCCAAGAGAGGCTGAGTGAGGAGCCCTCTGTAAGCAGAGGACCCAGGGGTCGGGGTCCTGGGAGGCAGGAAGAGGAGGTGGCAGGGCCGTGGCTCAGCGGCCTCGGCTCACGCAGGAAAAGTGACTGCAGAGTGTCACCAGGGGGGTGTGCCGCGTAACGTCACCAGGCGAGCGGGCCGCGGGGGGCGGCCGTCCTTCTAACTTCCTGGGGGGAAAGCTCGTCACTGTCAGGACGTGAAGGAACTGTCAAAGGCCCACGAAACGAACTGCCTGGATTGTGAAACAGAAAACTCACTTCTGTTTGCTTCGTGACAACATGGAAGCCGCAGACGTTCCCTCCAGATGACATCCTGGCGTGACCTCCGTCACCTCCTCCACGTCACCTGTCCTCCTCTCCGGCTTCTGCCCCCACCCTGTTCTGGGGCGGCTGCACCCATGCCCGGGGTCATGGCTTAGGGGTCACAGGAGGAAATGGGCCCACAGGGAAATCCCACGGGGGAGGAGCCGGCTTCACAGAGATCAAAGGTCAGATGGGCAGTTACACTGATGCAAAGATACGTGGCTATTAAAGCTGGAGGCCAAGGACTGGCCAGTCCTTGAGCAAGAAGCCAGGTTCACTGGGAGGAGAGGAGGAGGCCCTTCCACTCAGAGGGTTAACCTTGAGCCAGGCAACGTGCCTGGGCTTCTTTGCCAACAGTGCCATCCGTAGATCCTCCCGACCTTGCAGATGAATATCTTTATGCTGACACTGCAGGTGAGGGACTTAGAGAAGTCAGGTGATTCACCAAATGTCTCATCACTTCTGAGTGGCAGAGCTGGGACCAGCGAGAGTCTGTCCGACCACACAGGAAGGGGCCAGGTCACAGAGGTGAGTGTGGTCTGTACAGTGTGGGCTCATCATGGGAAAGGAGGGGCTTGCTGAGGCCTGAAGACATTAAGGTATTTGATCAGAGGGATATGGAAGATATTTTGTGTTCTAGACTAGGAATTTCCAAAGATGCCCCAGTGAGAATTGTTGATCCCAGGGACCAACAAAAGTGGATAGGGCGTAACACATTTGAAGCTCACTACCTTGGATGGTGGTTCAAGCTGAAATTAGTGAAATGCTCCCAAGTAAATCTATGGATGGGACGTAGTGATAGCTTATGGTGAACGATGTTGGATTCATGATCTTCAAAGAAGATTTAGCTTCGGGACCAGGGACCAGGCTTGATCACTCAAGAGCTTTCGTGTAGCAGAGTTTTATTAAAGTAAGAAAAGGGACAGAGAAAGTTTCTGACATAGACATCAGGAGGGGGAAGGAGTGTGCCCCCCTCACTAGTCTTATCAAGGCCTTATATACTTTTTCCAGACCCGCCCCACAACATACATCTTAAATTAACAAGATTAGAAATAACAATAGAAAGATCTTACCATTCACACTCCCATAATATACACTTTAAGATGACAGGATTAGTCAGAAGGTTCTTGTTAAGGTGAAACATGTTCTTGAGCAAGATACATTGTTATATTGACTGAAAAGTGAAAGTGAAGTTTGCACAGTGGTGTCCAACTCTTTGGGACCCCCATCAACTGTATGGAGTTCTCCAGGCTAGAATACTGGGGTGGGTAACCTTTCCCTTCTCCAGGGGATCTTCCCAACCCAGGGATTGAACCCAGGTCTCCCACATTGCAGGCGGATTTTTTACCAGCTGAGCTACAAGGGAAGCCCAAGAATACTGGAGTGGGTAGCCTATCCCTTCTCCAGCGGATCTTCCCGACCCAGGAATCAAACTGGGGTCTCCTGCTTTGCAGGTGGATTCTTTACCAGCTGAGCTACAAGGGAAGCCCAAGAATACTGGAGTGGGTAGCCTATCCCTTCTCCAGCGGATCTTCCCGACCCAGGTATCAAACTGGGGTCTCTTGCTTTGCAGGTGGATTCTTTACCAGCTGAGCTATGTTATACTGACTAAGACAAAGCAATGTAGAAAAGAATGTTTGTCCTTTTCTCCTTGAGAGCCCCAGGCCCCTTTCCCCTTCTCGAGGGCTCTAGACCCCTTTCTCCTCAGGAACCCTGAACTTCTTATCAACCTAATGTATCTTGCTCAAGGACATGTTTCTCCTCCTTGGGAACCCTGGACTTCTTATCAGCCTACCTAGGAACTGACTCTCTCAGTAGCAGAGAAACCGTAAAGTGTCCGTGACATGGTGAGGCTAGGGAGGCAGGGCGTGGCAAGCCAAGCTGCCCAATGGGAATGGGATGGCTTTGGGAATTGGTGGGACAGCTCCTTTTCCCATCTGACAGCATCCGTCCCCCTTCTCTGGGGGTAAGAGCTGCACGTTCCTTAGGGGTCACCCCCCCCCCCCCGCATTCTCAGACCATGCCGCTCTGCGGGGCTGCCCCTGTCCCTGGGTGTAGGGAAAGGATGTGACCCAGGCGTGGCCAGACAAAGTGACCATGTTGAGTTCAGGGAAAGGCCTTGGGTCCAATCCAGCCAGAGAGATTCAGACTCAGTGCTGCAGTGAGAACCACTGGGAAAGGAGCTTTCCGGGCTGGACTCGCATCTACCCAGACAGGAGATGGAGCTGTCGGGCTGGGGGAGCAGTTAACTCTATGTATGTGCATGTGCCGGAGAAGGCAATGGCACCCCACTCCAGTACTCTTGCCTGGAAAATCCCATGGATGGAGGGGCCTGGTGGATTGCTGTCCATGGGGTCGCTAAGAGTCAGACCCGACTGAGCGACTTCACTTTCACTTTTCACTTTCACACATTGGAGAAGGAAATGGCAACCCACTCCAGTGTTCCTGCCTGGAGAATCCCAGGGACAGGGGAGCCTGGCTGGCTGCCACCTATGGGGTTGCACAGAGTCAGACACGACTGAAGTGACGTAGCAGCGGCGGCAGCAGCATGTACATGTGTGTGTATCATGTGTGTGAGGGCATGTGCAGAAGGCAAACTTGTGAATCAGATAAAAGTCAGACCAAACTCACTTAGTCTTTTAGCATTTAATGAAACTTACTCTCACCCACAGGTTTCCCTGGCGGTTCAGACGGTAAAAAATCTGCCTGCAATGAAGAAGAACTGGGTTCAATTTTGGGTCGGGGAGATCCCCTGAAGAATGAAATGGCAAACCACTCCAGTATTCATGCCTGGAAAATTCCATGGACAGAAGAGCCTGGTGGGCTACAGTGCATGGGGTCACAAAGCGTTGGATATGGTTGAGTGACTAACACACACACTCACACTCTCATCTGCACACCAGCCTCCCGGCATCTGTTATCCTGTCTTCTTCCAACAGCCCTTCCTCAATACAAGCTGGGCTCCGCCCCAGGCCAATTCAGTCCACGTTTCTCCCTCCTGTGACCACAGTCATGGCTGCCGATGTGGGCACACCATCTAAGCTGGACCAACCAGAGGCAGTCTTAGGACTCTGATAGAAGTTATGGGAGCTGGCCTGCCGGCAGCTCTCCTGTCACTCATGAGGAATGATATGTCTGAGAACAGAGCCAAAACAGAAGTGGGTCCAAGAAAGAAAAAAAGAGAAATTAGTTTCAGCCCTGAGTCAAATTGTGACTAAAGCCAGGATAACCCAGACTTTTCAGTTATATGAGCCAGTTAACTTAGGTCTGTTTTATGTGGGATTTTCTGTCCCTTACACTTAAAATAGTCCTGAAGAGTCAATTAAGAGAAGATTCCTATTCCAAGAACTAGAAATAGCTGAATAATCTAGAATTAAACAAGGAGATTATAAAAAAAAGTATGATCAAAACATTTAAAAAGTTAAAATAAGAAAAACAATCATAAAGTGAGACAGAGGTGAACAACAACTAAATAGATCTTGAGAAATAAAAGTGCACTAAATAATATTCACAACTCAATTTCTCTCATTTACACAGAGAGAAATACGGAGGTATAGAAAGTTCTGAGAAAACTCAACAGAAAGAGATAAGGAGAAGAAAAATGTAACAGTGACGTTAAGAGATTGGGAGACAGAATGAAATGTTCCAGATACATATTCTCTCCAGGAGAAGGAAATAGTGAAGAAAGATTGAAGAAACAAATCAAGTTCTAAAAACTGAAATAAAAAGAAATCAACACCTAGGCACATCAATGAGTGAGTGAAGTCGCTCGGTCATGTCCGACTCTTTGCGACCCCACGGACTGTGGACTGTAGCCCACCAGGCTCCTCTGTCCATGGGATTCTCCAGGCAAGAATACTGGAGTGGGTTGCCATTTCCTTCTCCAGGGAATCTTCCCGACCCAGGGATCGAACCCAGGTCTCCCGCATTGCAGACAGGTGCTTTAACCTCTAAGCCACCAGGGAATAAAACTGCAAAAACAGCAGGCAAAGAGACAGAGAAATGAAACAGGGATGCTAATTAGGCTGACAGTGGACTACTCAGAAGAAACAACTGATGCTAGGAGAGGATGGGATAAAGTCATCACATAACTGGAGAAAAGTGAACTATCAAATTGATCACAGATGTCTAAGTAAACAATCATTCATGAATGAGGGTGAAATAAGACAGTTTTCAACAATTGAATGTTTATTACTCACAGCCTCCCATCTAATATTTAGTAAAGTATCTTCTCAGTAACAAGAAAATTGAGTCCAGAAGAAGGAGTGTGTGAAAGTAGCAAACTAAGCAAAGAAATTGCTAAGCATGTTGGTAAAAGTCCAACTAAGCATTTATTGTTAAAAGAATTAATCTGCAGAGAGGGCTTAAAAATGAAGTGGAAGTGCATCAGTATACAGCAATAACATGATAAGTGTTCATTGGCTGATGAAGTTGTGTGTGTGATAAGTCGCTTCAGTCATGTCCAACTCTTTGCGACCCTATAGATCGTAGCCTGCCAGGCTCCTCTGTCCATGGGATTCTCCAGGCAAGAATACTGGAGTGGGTTGCCATGCCCTCCTCCAGGGTGATTGAAGTTAAACAATTGTAAACTCCATGTAATAGTTGGCTGAAGAATAAAGATGCTGATTAAGCCTTTAGGTATGGGTCTTAATATATAGTGTGTTATTGAACAGACATTTCTCCACAGAAGACATATAAATGGCCAACACTTGAAAAGATGCTCAACATCAATCATTACCAGAGAAATACAAATCAAAGCTATAATGAGATATCTCCTCACACCTGTTAGAATGGCCATCATAAAAACACCTACAGACAATAATAAATCCCAGAGAGGATGTGGAGAAAAGGAATCTTCCTACACTGTTGGTGGGAATGTAAATTGTTATAACCACTATGGAGAATAGTATTGAAGTTCCTTTAAAAGCTAAAAATAAAACTGGCATATGACCCAGCAATCCCACTACTGGGCATATACCCTGAGGAAACCATAATTCAAAGAGACACATGTACCCCAGTGCTTATTGCAGCACTATTTACAATAGCCAGAACCTAGAAGCAACCTAGATGACTATCAAGAGATGAATGGATAAAGAAAATATGGTACATATACACAACGGAATATTACTCAGCCTTAAAAGGAAATGGAATTGGGTCATTTGTGGTGATGTGGGTGAAACTAGAGTCTGTCATACAGAGTGAAGTAAGTCAGAAAGAGAAAAAAATTTTTCATATATTAACGCATGTGTGTGGAATCTAGGAAAATGGTACTGAAGAATGTATCTGCAGGGCAGGAATAGAGATGCAGGTACGGAGAGTGGACTTGTGGACACAGTGGGGGAAGGAGAGTGTGGGGCGAACTGAGAGAATAGCACTCACACGCGCACACCATCATGTGTAAAATAGACGGGCAGGGGGAAGCTGCTGTGAAGCAGGAGGAGGTGAGCCTGGGGCTCTCTGACGACTTACAAGGGTGGGATGGGGGGGCAGGAGGGAGGCTCAGAGGGACGGGATGTGTGCATACGTGTAGCTGATTTATATTCTTGTGCAGCAGAAACTAACACAACACTGCAAAGCATTATACTCCAGTGAAAAACAATACAGTGGGTTAGCATCCAGTTCAGTTCAGTCGCTCAGTCAGGTCTGACGCTTTGTGACCCCATGGACTGCAGCACACCAGGCTTCCCTGTCCTTCACTGTCTCCTGGAGTTTGCTCAAACTCACGTCCACTGAGTTGATGATGCATGTAAAAGATGGTAAATGTAAAAGAACAGAAAGAGAATGTATAACTTTTAAACTTGGTTGAACATAAAGAAACAATGAAAATTCAATCACTATAATGAAGACAGAGAAAGAGAGGAATAAAATAAGCAAAGGAAAAGCAGATACAAAGAAAGCTTAAGATTAAACAGTGGAAGTTATTCCAAATAAAGTTATTTGCAATAAAGTGTAGAAGTACTCATAAAGTGTAGAAGTCCTAATAAGTGTGACCTGTATCTCCTTCTACAGGGTTGTCATCAAGCTTTTGGTCCAGATGTTTGCATCCTTGTCTGTCCATCATTCCTAGAGGTTCAGTCTCCCAAGGACATAGGCCTGTCCATCTGATTCCGGGACTCCTGCCCCATACACCACAGTATTTGGCTTTCAGCTGGTAAATCAAACAATGGAAACAAGGGGAAAATATGGAAATCTAAGGTCTAAGGAAGTCACGGACACAAAGTGACAATACACAACTGAGGACATTCAAATGTTTAACAACAAAATCCACTTCACTGAAAATTAGAGCTGGGAAAATCTAAGCTAAAGAGAAAATATTATTGTTTTGCCTATCAGAAACAGAATTCAAAATGGCAATACTAGATACTGGAGTGGTTGCAAGAGACTCTTGATACACGTCAAGATAGATTTCATTTCAAATTTTCTAGAGAGTAGTTTTACTTCCAACATTTTATATCATTTTTGTAGCTTTGGTTGAAGTGTCCACAAACTGATACAAACTGGCTTAAAAGGAATTTATTACCCCAAATAATCAGACAGACATGTGTGGTGTGTGTGTGCGCACGTTGTTGGCTTCAGGCACGCCTTAACTAAGTCATCTAAGGAGAGAATAACCCACTTTCTCTATGTCTGTGGTGTCCTCTTCCTCCTAAGACTGCTCTTTTATGCTCACAGGCTAGCTGCAGCACTTCCAGATCTCACATTCGACTGGAGGAAAGATCATCGTCTTTCAGAGTTCCCAGAAAATGTTGCCTCCTAATTCACTAATGCTGCATGTGGCCAACATCTGAACCATAATTCATCTCAAAAAGTACCAGTTAGGAACAATAGATGTTGGGAAATAGAATAGAGGAAGTAAAGACAAAAGCATCCAGAACCTTGAATTATTTAGGATGGATTAAATGGGAAGAGTTCACATATGGGGAAATTCTCAGCTCTTCTCTTTCCAGAAGGATCTCCTCCATTTTCCTCTTCTCTGCGATTTAAATTCCAGTGATAGGTCTGGAATCATCACTGTATCTTAGATGTCTCCTAGGTATTTTTTGATTTGTCCTGTCCTTTTGTTTCCTTGAGCTTTCCTCTGGATATTTTCTTTTGTTGTACTTTCCAGGTCATTAATCCTCTCTGCAGCCAGGCCTAATTAGCTCTTAAATGTACCCACTGTGTTCTCAACGTCCTGTTTTGTTTCAGTTGCAGAATTTGAATTTTTTATAGCTTATGTTTTCTGCTGAAATTTTAAACTTATCTTTCATTTCCTTGAGTGTATTAAGCAGGAATTTCAAGTCTGTGCCTGGTAACTCCAATATGTGGAACTCCTTGGGTCTGTTATTTCTATTGTGTATTTTTTCTCCAAGATCTTGGTCGTGTCATCTATACTCTTCAAGGACCTTGTTATTTTTGATTGCATGCCAAACACTGTATTTTAAACAGTGTTAATTTGAGAGTTTGGATGATGCTGCAATTTTTAAAAAAATATATTAGTGGTAAGAACACTTAACATCAGATATATCCTTTAAGCAAATTTTTAAGTGTATGATACATTATTGTTAATTATAGGTATGGGAGATTTCTAGAGCTTTTTCATCTTGGATGATGTTACAGTTTTTAAGAAAAGATTTATGTTTGCTTATGGCAGCCTTTGAGGCTAGGGGCTCCATCATCCCAGATCACTTTAATCCAGCCCAATCTTGGGCTTTAGCTACAGTATGAGTGGTTCACTCTTACTCGTAGGGTATAGCTTTTGGGTCTCAGCTGAAAGTCTGGGATGTTTACCAGGACATCCTTAGTGGGCCCTGAATTTCCAAGTTTGTCCTAGATCCCTAGGAATTGTGGTTCAGGCTCTCATGTGTTCTTACTTTCTCAGGAACTTCTAGAGGAAAGTGGTCCCATGCTGGGGTCACTGCTCTGGGCTCCCCTCTGCTCACAGTCTCTGCACCCCAGTCCCCCACTGCGTGGCAGCTCTCTAAACCTTCTTATAGATGTTTATTTTCTGTCTCTCTGCTTCACTGGTTGTTCTCAACAGGGTGGAGGACACCCCCGGAGTGGAGACCATGATGGACTTCAGAGTCCAGGAAGGTATGGATTCCAATTACACATCCACCTTTTAAAAATGGGGTGACCTTGGCCAAGTTGCTCAATCTTTCTGAGCCCATTATCTCTCTAAAAGAAGGGGTAATACCTGCCCTGCAGGATGGCTAGGAGGTTTGGAAATAACACATGTGACAGACTTCAGATGGTTCAACCTTTGACAGGGGCCTGAACACTTAGCTCTGCCGTGGTTGATACTCTCAGCGAGTCTGCCCGGCTCCTGGTGCCCAGGATGGGAGTCCGTGGATCTCGTTCATGTGAGGCCCAGGGGGCTTCTAAGGAGGGCGTTGTGAACGTAGGCTGCAGCGCTGCCAGCGGGAACCAGGCTTCCTGGGCTAACATCACTCAGGGCTCTCGGGCTTGTCTGGGTCTGGGCAGGTGGCTGGGAGGCCCTGAGAGAGCACTCCACTCATGATCAGAGGGAGGAGGGCCAGTCAGGCATGGGGAGCTGGTTGGTATCGGGAGGAGGAGAGTGAGAGGAGGCTTTAAGGGGGAATGGGACTGGAGGTCAGACCCTGGGGCGGGGCCCAGATGAAGAGCGGGGCTGAGACGGAAGCTCGGGTCTGAAGGTGCAGCCGGGCAGGACGCTGGAGGGCCCACTGGGAGCGAGGCAGCAAGAAGAGAGTGAGAGGAGGCTTTAAGGGGGAATGAGACTGGAGGTCAGACCCTGGGGTGGGGCCCAGATGAAGAGCGGGGCTGAGACGGAAGCTCGGGTCTGAAGGTACAGCCGGGCAGGACGCTGAGGGCCCACTGGGAGCGAGGCAGCAAGCTGAAGTCCTCGATTGTGACTCTGGCATTAAAAAAAAATATCAGAGCATGGTCGCTTTCCAACGTTGCTTTAGTGTTTACCTTACAGCAAAGTGAATCCGCTATATGTGTATACATATTCCCTCTTTTTTGAATTTCCTTCCTATCTAGTTTACCGCAGAGCATTGAGAAGCATGCCTGTGCTACAGGAGAGTCTCGCTGCGTATCTATTTTGTGCATAGCATCAGTAGTGTATGGGCTTCCCTGTGGCTCAGACGGTAAAGAATCTGCCCACAGTGTGGGAGACCTGGGTTCCATCCTTGGGTTGGGAAGGTCCCCTGGAGAAGGGAATGGCAACCCACTCCTGTCTTCTTGCCTGAGAATCCCATGGACAGAGAAGCCTGGTAAGCTACAAACCATGGGGTTGCATAGACTCGGGCACGACTGAGCGGCTAACACACAGACACACATCAATAGTGTATATATGCCAATTCCAGTATCCCAGTTCATCCCACCCCTTCTTCCCACCTTGGTATCCACACGTTTGTCCTTTACATCTGTGTCTCTATTTCTGCTTTGCAAATATGATCATCTCTACCATTTTCCTAGATTCCACATATATGCGCTAATATGCAATATTTATTTCTGACTTGCTTCACTCTGTATGACACTCTCTAGGTCCATCCATGTCTCTGGCTCTGGCATTTTGACTCCACCTCTTAAAGACTGAGGCTATTTGGATTTTAAAACCTTTGGAATATTTATGTTTTAATAGAACTACAATAACACTGATAAAATCTCACTGTGAAACTAGTTTTCAGAACAAATACATGATATTTCAATTCTAGGTTTTCATACAGTCTAATTATCACTTGTTATCATTTCTTTGCTATTTTATTAAAATTATATTCATCCAACACTGATAGCTCAGTTGGTAAAGAATCCGCCTGCAATGCAGGAGACCCTCGTTCAATTCCTGGGTCGGGAAGATCCTCTGGAGAAGGGCTAGGCTACCCACTCCAGTATTCTTGGGCTTCCTTGCTGGCTCAGCTGGTAAAGAATCCACCTGCAATGTGGGAGATCTGGGTTTGATCCCTGGGTTGGGAAGGTCCCTTGGAGAAGGGAATAGCTACTCATTCCAGGATCCTGGCCTGGAGAATTCCATGGACTATATAGTCCATGGGGTGGCAAAGAGTAAGACACGACTGAGCGACTTTCACTTCTTTCAACAAGTTTAAATTTATAACAAAATTTTACAACTAATTTTTTGTCCCTTTATAATTTGCTTTCTGCTGTGTGTGTGCCTGCACATGTGTGTGCTTTTAGCCATTATTTCTACCAAGTCTAGTTTCTTTTGAGTGCATCGTGCAAATCTAAGCTTCATGAAGAAGATCTAATTCTTTCTTTAGTTTTTGGTCAATTGGATATTTTCCCTCAGGTCTTACCAGTAGCTCAGTGGGTAAAGAATCTGCCTGCAATACAGGAGATCCAGGAGACATAGGTTTGATTTCTGGGTCTGGAAGATTCCCCTGGAGGAGGACAAGGAAACCCACTCCAGTATTCTTGTCTGGAGAATTCCATAGACAGAAGAGACTGGTGGGCTGCAGTCCATGGGTTGCAAAGATTCAGACATGACTAAGTGACTGAACATGCACACACGCCCTCTTTTCTTCATGGGCTGATTTCAGTGTTGTGTTATGTAGTTTATGTTGACTGTTATGTCTACTGATGACATTTCTTACTCATTGTCTATAAAGCAGGAGGTTCTATTTCTTTCTTTGTTAATCTATCAGAAACTTGTGAA
Organism: Odocoileus virginianus; assembly: GCF_023699985.2. Classification (NCBI taxonomy): domain Eukaryota; kingdom Metazoa; phylum Chordata; class Mammalia; order Artiodactyla; family Cervidae; genus Odocoileus; species Odocoileus virginianus. The sequence continues at coordinate 61,588,180 of NC_069686.1, read as the reverse complement.
CACTTTCGGGAAATGGAGAAACAAGAGGGAAGAGAAATGGATGAGAGGTTAGTGCGGAGAGGAGACTTAAATGGTCACATGAGACACAGACCCAGAAACAGCAGTGGGGACTGGGCTGAGGACATGTGGTTCCAATCCCTTTGAGTTCAAAATGTGCTGCTTCTGAATTGGACAGCAAGCATTTTAGCCAAGAGATGGGCCCCAACTTTGGCACTGACGGGGGCAAGGGTGACCCAGTCTTTGGGGAAGACCCAGTTGGTCGGCAGTCTAGGGTTGAAGTAGGAGGGTTTGGAAGAGTGTCACCCTGGGGCTGGGACCAGGATTGCCATAGTGAGTGCATTGAACGAGCTGCTTAGCGGCCACCACTTTAGCTTCCTCAGCTGACACATGGGATGCCTTCCTCAAAGGGCTGCTCTTAGAACTATGCACGATCATGTAGATAAAATGACTGACCAGGGAAGCCTCTGTAAATGGTGACTCCTGTTCCTAGTATCAGGGTTGCTGTCAAAGACCAGGGCAGCAACCTGAAGCGAGTCCCCATGGCCACACAGGGGCCAGGGGAAGGGGAGGAGGGAGCTGCTAAACCTGCCTGGAAAGGATCGCTAGACAGGGGACCTGCTGGGAGGGAGCCTCGGAGGCTTGAATTCCCCACCCTCAATCTCCTCCCATCTTCTGCTGGGCTTCCCAGGACCAAATCCAATAGGAAGGCAGAAGGCCAGGGAGTCCAGATGGGTCTGCAGCGAGCAGGGCAGACAAAGGGTGGCCGTGAGCTGCAAACTGAAGGCGGCAACACAGACCAGGGGTGAGCCTTGCCCTGTGCCTCCCCGTCTCTGGGCTGTGGGAGGGAGAGTGGGGGAGGAGGAAAGGCTCTCCCATCAGACTGTTTCCCAGTGGACAGGATCAGCCACTCAGCTCCTCTGAGAAAGGTCAAGGGTAATGTATTCCTCCTCCTGACACCAGGTACAGCCGAGGCTCACTCACCCAGACCCTTCAGCATTCCAGGCTTGGAATGATTCAGACGGGAGTTGGCCTGAAATTTATCTTTGCTGTATTTACACAGAAAGACCTTAAAAAGCTAGTCGATGGTGTCAACAAAGATCATTATAATATTTCAGGAGAGATGGTTTAACATACCAAAGGAGGGGAAAAGAATTTTTTAAGCACAGCAGTGGAAACCATATTTGGACAATGAGGGAATTAGAAACTGTTCTTTTTGGTAATAATCACCCAGATGTTATCCCATATGAGCCAGAAGGCGATTCAGGGATGAGACAGAAATCACATGGTCATGTTTGCTCAGTGCCCTTTGAGAGTGGTACCCAGTGGTGGTTAAAAGGCCAGGTGGTTTGACCCTCTGGAGTCAAAAGTCAAGCTCTCTCCTCACAGATGCAGCTTGAGGTTGTGGTAGGAAAGCACACTTTGGACTCAATACGATTGACCTGATATCTGCAAGTCTTATGGGCCCTCTGACTCTGGTCAAACCTTATTTCTCCATCTGTGAAATGGGTCAGGCAACCCACGCCTCATGGGCTTTCTCTAGAGAGCACCAGGTTCCTGTGGCAATGGCCCTACCGCATAGTGGGTCTTCAGTTCCTGAACCCCTTTCTTCCATTGGATGCTCCTAAAGGACCCGCCCGGTTCTACAGGCTACATGTCTGCCTGGTGGAGGTTAGCCAGGGAATACTGGCTGGGAGGCAGGGAGGCCACCAATCCCCATTATTTGGTTCAGACTAACCCAGTTCTTCCCAGGCCTTGAGTCCAGCCTCGTTTCTATCTTAGATCCTGCCCTCTGCATCACATGGGCAGTGTCACCAACAGGAAGAACATCGTGCTTTAGACCCAGCCAGGGGTCATTTCAAATCCCAGTTCTGCCAGTTAAGTATCAAGGAACAATTTTCTGAACTTCCCTTAGACTCTGAACAAATGAGATGGCCAAACCTGCTTTGCAGGGAGTCTCAAATGCCTAGGGCGACCTTTGGTCACTGTAATGGCTAGGTAATTGGTGACTATCACTACTGTTGTTTGTGGAGTATGTTCAGATGTTTCTAAATTGGTCAGAAATCTGATTTTGCCTCTGGGATTTTTCCCATGATGAGAAGTTGCAGACTGTTGGGAAAATCTGCTGATTTGCAGGGGGTGGTGACTGTGGTGAGGGAGAGGTGGTGTTTGTGACTTGACCACAGGAGTGTGGTCTGTTTTGCCCAAGCCCTGTGTCCAGGTAAGGATGCAGAGATAGAATATCCTGAGGCCCTGCTCCCGAATCCTCTCTTCCCCAGGATGCGAGTGTGGTCCCCAGAGCGTGCATCCCGGCCAGAGAGCGCAGGACATGCCGTGACCTCCCTGCGGAAGAGATGAGTAATAAAGCGCAATGGCTTGCCCAAGGCACCATGGAAAAAGGCGTCCATCATCTTAATGGTACCTTTTAGATGTCTAGCTGAGCTGCGGCCTCTTCCTCACGATCCCTGCCCCTCCCGCGAGCACTGCGGGGGAGCTATTCCTGGCATGTCTTGTGGTACAAAAGCGCGGTTCATCTTCTCAAGGAGACGTGGGGAGGTTGAAAGTCAAACCCATTGGAACAAACCTTGGCTTTGGAGACGAGTCAAGTGCTTGTTATGCAAGTACTCGCCCTCCCCAAGGAGAAGTCAGCACGATGAGAAAAACAGAGTGAGGGGGGATTTGGCGATAAGGATGAAAAGGAAACGAGATCGACGAGGGACTCAGCGGCTCGGTGCGGGGGCGTGGCCAAGTATGGAGGCGTGGCCATCGCCTCCAGAGGGGGCGTTGAGTCTTCAGCATCAAGTGGAACAAGCCAGGTAGGGAGCAGGGCATGCTGGGTCCCTCTGCTCCGCGAGGTCTGGGAGGAGAGTTGAGGTTCAGCTTGGCTTGGCTTTGGAAGAGCAAGGTGTATGCTGCTCTCAGGCTTAGGGCCACAGCCTGCATGCTTGCAGGGGTCAGGGTTAGTAGACAGACTGGGACTGAGGCCGGAGAAATCTCCTGCTGGACTGAGAGCCTGACCATCTTTGGCCCCAGTATTCCCCATTGACACAACAGGGATTATATCTGTTTGCCTCTTCTCTAAAAGGTGAGCTGGAAGCAGAGTCTGATAACATCTCTTGATAACAATGCCTCATGGCAGAAGATGTGTTCTGGCATCTTGGGGGTTGCTGGTTGGACTGCTGGTGTCCTTTGGTGAAGGAAGGCAGGGTGTTGCCAGAGGATGTGGGGGCTGAAAAGAGAAGATCCTGAGTATGTCACTTTCAAAGGTACAGAAGGCTGTTGCCATGATTCCCTCTGGACCAGGGATGTGGCTGAAGAAAACTTGCTGGGAGGTGTTTTTCTTTGTTGGGAAAAAAGGAAAAGAGAGAGAGAGGCCTGGGAGGGCGGTGGAGTCTCATTCATTGCCCAGGGGCAGGTGGGGAAAAGGAGAGGTTGCCCTTCCCACTTTTTAAAGAAGAGAGCTACTACCATACTTTTGTCTCTTTTACATATCAGAGTTCTAATTATGATTTCCCATGGACAAAAGATTCCTTAACTGGCCAAGTTCAAAGCTACTGATTGAAACCATTGTCCACTGCTGCTAAGTCACCACAGTCGTGTCCGACTCTGTGCGACCCCATAGACGGCAGCCCACCAGGCTCCCCCGTCCCTGGGATTCTCCAGGCAAGAACACTGGAGTGGGTTGCCATTTCCTTCTCCAACTAGCCTGGGAAATTCCTTGCAAAGCTCTTGCTTCTCTGGGCCAGGATCTCTGTCCTGGGTTTCTGTGCTGCATTTCAAAACACTCCACAATGTAGTGGCTTACAGCAGTGAGGCCTCCTTTTCTTTCATCAGTTGACTGGGCTCAGCTGCGCGGTTTTCACTTGGGGGCCTTTCTTGCAGTTGTCCTGAGGTGGTGGCCGGAGCTGAGTCCTGAGGCTACAGTGATACAGTCATACAGGCCTGTGCCACTATTGTGTCTGTCACTCCAGCTGGGAAGGCCGGGGGAGCTGGGGGCCAGCCAGGTATCTGTCGGCCCTCGTTGCCCCTCTGTGTAGACTTCCTCCAAGCCTGGTGGTCTTGAGTGAGTCAGACTTCTTACATGGGGCCTGGCTACCTCCAGATGCATCACCCAGGAGACCCTGGCAGAAGCTTCAAGGCTTTTTAGGACTTAGCTTCAGAAGTTCAAGCATCACTGCCATCACATTCCGCTAGACAAAAGCCAGCCCCAAGGGTAGCCCACACTGAATGGGAGGGGACTCTGAAAGTGGGTGATACCAGGGCCAAGCTCACTGGAGGCCCTCTTTGCAGTCTGGCTAACAGTTTCAAGAGGAAGAAGGAGGGCCTGGGCCTGACCCTTCCACTCCCTGCCTCTGCAGCACTGCTGGGAGCTGGATTTGGGGGCCTCAGTCCAGAGATCTGTCCATCTCCAGAATTGGGGCTGGCAGACTGGGCAAAAGGGAGCCCACCCTCTGCTCCTTGTCTCAAGTTCTTTTAAGAGCAGATAAAGGCTTCTATTCCATAGTCACTGGATTGAGAGACTTTATTCCCCTCTTCAGGAAAACAAAACCAAGTCCCTGACCCCAACCAGCTGCTGGGGAAGGTAGGTCACTCTTCTGGACATGTGGGCGATATGATTAGATGCGGAAGTCTGCCTTCCATCCAGGCAGAGGGTTCCCCTCCACAGCCTCTTGTTTCTGACAATTTCAGAAATTTCCTTCGGCAAATGGAAAAGAGGGAGTCAGCCCAAAGAGGAACAGGAGTGAGAGGCAGGGTTTGGTCTGGTCCTCCTTGATAGATGCAGGCTAGGAGGAGACTTCTGTCTTCCTGGAATTATCGCTAAAACTCAGGCCCTCATCACGGTAAGTCTCAGACACGGTCACTGTTCCCTGGCCCTGCCAGGGCCCTGTGTTGTTTTAGCTCCTGTTCCCAGGGATGGAGAGGCTTCTCTCAGACAGCCAGGCACAACCATCATTTGGCAAAAGCGGGGTCCCAGTGAGTCGCTAGGAGTGTCAGTCACCTGAGAGGTCTTCTCTGCAGACGCACTCCAAAGCCTGGGAGCCCATCCTTGGGGGAAGTGATTCTGCTCCTGAGGAGGGAGGGGAACCGAAAACCTCAGGAAGGTGTTAGGATGGCTGCTTCGGTGGGGCATGTGGTTGGAGTCCAGGGGCAAAGAGGGCAGGGCTGTCTCTTCTCTTGCTTAACTGAGTGCAGCATGTCCAATGTTTCCACTTGATCTCTGGTTTCCTGGGGACCCACTCCACTGAATGTCTCTGCAGCACAGTCGTCTTTTGGAAGCAAATGCATGGAGAGTGGAGAGGGTAGGCAGGAGGGAGAGGGTCCCATGGCCCATGAAAGCAGCCGCCACTTTATCTTGGGAGGGGACCCCAGGGAGCCCTTGAACTCGATGTCACTTCTGTCATGCCTAGTGAGAGGCGCAAGTGAGCGTGTGCAGGAAAAGAGAACCGCCGAGAAAACAGTTCGCCTCTGTTATTATTTGATAGGCAGCCAAAGCACTTTTGTTCCTGAGCCCGGCGAGCTACCCGTGAAAAAATAAATTGCTTTTCAAGAACATTCATCACAGCAAGTGGCTCGTTTCCTTGTCCTCAAACAACCCCATTCCTGGGCCCTTTCTCCCATTAAAACCCCCTCCGATGTGGTAAAACAAATAAAGAAACGAGGGGGAGGTGTGGGAGGTGGTGGCTGCCGGAGGGAAGGTGGACACTGGGGCAGGGGATGCCGGGGGCAAAGGAGCAGGAAACACTGGGTTCCTGCCGGGCCTGGGATATGGGTCTTGCTTGCAGGATCTTTCTGACACACTTGCCCCGAACTTCAGAAACACGCCTGTGGAGCCAGAGACTTTCTGCTGTCTTGTTCACTGTGTATCCCTAGGTAGGGAGGAGATTCTCAACAGACCCTTGTGGGATGAAGGAATAAATGAGAAAGTCCAAAATGGGGTGATTGGGGTAAAAGGTTCCATCCCAATCCAGGATAGATGTTGTTTTTATAAGAATCTTTTTTTTTTTTTTTTTTAGCCACAAATTCTGTGATCAATTAACCAGCCAGATCAGAGCCCAGGGTCTGTTGTGTGATCTCCTGCTAGCTCTGGGGGTGAGCTAGCAGGTTTGAGGGGGCGGCTTACTGTAGGGGGAGGCCAGCAGCCTTTAGTTTTACTCTGTGACTCTGAGCTGCATCATCTCCTGGGCTGAGACCAACTAAAGGAGATTAATCAGTTACATTGTGCTATTTCTGTAGAAACTATAGTCTCTGTAGGGAATATTATGGACTGTATGTTTGTGCTTGTTGAATTTTTATATTGAAACCTTAAACCCCAATGTTATGGTATTAGAAGGTAGGACCTTTGGGAGATGATTAGGTTTCTGTGAGATCATGAGGGTGGGGACCCCACAATAACATTAGTGACCTTATAAGAAAAGGAGAGAACAGAGCTCTTTCTCTGCCATATGAGGACATAGCAAAGAGGTGGCCACCTGTCAGCCAAGAAGTGGGCCCTTACCAAGAACTGAATCTGCTAACGCCTTGATCTTGGACTTCCAAGTCTCTCAAACTGTGAGAAGAAGATGCCTCTTATTTAAGCCACTGAGTCTGTGGCATTTCATTATGATATCCTGAGCTGAGACAGGGAACTGTCTGGTACAGGAACATAGCAGGCACTCAGCATATAGCAGTCACTTTTATTATTGTTTTGACAAGTGTGTAGACCCTCTACACTTGATAAAATATCAGAAGATATTCAGGGAGTTCTGGGCAGCTTGTCTACCACAGTTATAGAAAATTCCCAAAGTCTGAGATACTGGCAGGACCTCTCCTTCCTATTAGTTGTGAGAGGGTCATACAGATGGGTTTGGCCCATAGTGTCCCTTAATACAGGACTCCACATAGCTCCATCACCAGTGATAGGTCCCTGTTCAAGTGAATGTGGAGAATAAGGCTGTCAGTCAGGCTCATCTGTCAACAACAAGAGTGGTTCCAGGAGGCACTTTAATGCTATATTTTGGATTCGTTGATTTACTCATTCATCGTATATTTTAGTGTCTCCTCTGTGTCCTGGGATACACAGTGAACAAGACAGCCAGTCCCTGGCCTGGTGGAACTGCTGTCACTATCTGGGGAGTAGACAGCAAACAGATGCATTAATGATTCCATACTGGGGTAATCCCTGGAAAAGAGACCCAGATGATGTGCTGGAGAGTGATAAGCAGGAGGGATCTCCTGCAGGTGCGTGGTCAGGGAAGCTAAGGCTGGAAGGAAGAGAAACAGCAGCCGCTGAAGATCTTGCAAGTAACATAGGGAAGGGCTCACGTGTGAGGAGCAGAGGAATCCAGGAGCAGGGGTAATGGGCGAGGAGGACCCAGAAGCGACTGGGCCCTAGCAGGGTTCAGGCTGAGGCTGAGGTCTGCTGTGAGGTCTGCAGGGGCCAACGGAAGCCCCGCCCACTTCAGACTGGTCCCGAGGTGCTGTCAAACGAAGGCCCCAGGGACCCAGCTGGGGGAGGACTGAAACCTCCTGTTTGCCAGCACCCCAGGAGATGCCCCACTCCCACAGATGGTCTTTTCTTCTTGCCAAAGCCCAGCAGAGCATAAACCACTTGAGTTTTGCCCAGGAGGCCCCTTTGGGCACCCAGCACCCTGGTCCTGCTCAGGCCCCATCAGTGAGGAACCGGGATTTGAGAAATAGACAACTGATAAAACTTTGTCTTCCTTCTTAGCCCACATCACTGTACTATTTGAGTTGGAGAAATACATACTGACAAAACTTTGTCTTCCTTGTTAGACAGAATAGGCTCCCTTTCAGGCCCTATTAAGAATAGCTAATTTATTCGTGCTCTCCCAGGCTGGGAAGGGGATGGAAGTCGGTGGCTGGCCCTGTGCCCTGCCCGCACCCGCCTGGACAGCGCAGCTGGGAGCCCCGCGCGGGGCATCCAGAGAGGCCGGCCCCACTCCACCTCAAACCCATTGGCTTCTTGTGGCCTCCCCGCGCTTTCATTGGCTCCCACTGGCCCTTGGCCCAGCCCCCTGAAAGCCGCTCCTTCGTTACCAGGGAGATGGGAAAGCCGAGAGAGCGCCGGTCCTTAGAGATGCTGGGCCTCAAGGAGATTGGGCTGCGGAGAGTGAGCGTAGACGCTGACCCAGCGCCGAGCCAGGCACGTGGGCGCAGGAAGAGTCAGGGACCCAGGGAGAAGGACAGTTGCTGTTTGCAGGTGTTTGCCCTGTGCACCAGGCTTCCTGTCCTTTCATCCGCCGCTGACAACAGTCCTGAAAAGTAGATGCAGCCAGGCCTCCTTTCGTTGTGCTGCACAGATACTGCACTTTTTACAAATTGAAGGTTTGTGGCAACCCCACCCTTGAGCAAGTCTATCAGCGCCATTTTTCCAACAACATGTGCCGGCCTTGTGTCACATTTTAGTAATTTCAGAATATTTCAACCTTTTTCTTTATTCGTCTGTTTGTTATGGTGATTGGTGATCAGCAAAGTTTGATGTCACTATTGTAGCTTGCTGAAGCCTCAGGTGATGGTTGTGTGTGTTAGTCGCTCAGTCGTGTCTGACTCTTTGAGACCCCATGGACCGTAGCCTGCCGGGTTCCTCTGTTCATGAAATTCCCCCAGTAAGAACACTGGAGTGGGTAGCCATCCCCTTCTGCAGGGGCTCTCCCTGACCCCGGGACTGAACCTGGGTCTCCTGCACCGCAGGCGGATTCTCTACCATCTGAGCCCCCAGGGAGGCCCTTAGGTGATGGTTAGCGGGCTTTTTTTTTTTTTTTTTTAAAGCAGAAAAGTATTTTAAAATTAAGATATGTACTTTGTTTTAGACAATTCTATTGCACACTTAATAGGCTGCAGTATAGTGTCAGTAAAATTTTCAGATGCACTGGGGAATCCAAAAAAATTCATGTGACTCAGTTTATTGTGATATCTGCTTTATCTCAATGGTCTTCAATGGAACCTACAATATCGTGGAGGTGTCCCCTTATTATTATATCCTGGCTTTCTCGATGAGCAAAGTGATGGCAGGAAGCTGAACAGACTCACCCAAAGTCACATGGCTGGTAAGTTGCAGAGGTGGGATCTCATTTGACTGATGTTTTGTGTGATTCCAAGTTCTGCACCATTATGGCAACCTGATGGGCGTGGATGAGAGTATCCCAGGGATCAGATGGGCAACAGGAGAGCATCCCAGGGGTCAGATGGGCAACAGGAGAGTATCCCAGGGATCAGATGGGCAACAAGAGAGCATCCCAGGGGTCAGATGGGCAACAGGAGAGTATCCCAGGGGTCAGATGGGCAACAGGAGAGTATCCCAGGGATCCCAGGGGTCAGATGGGCAACAAGAGAGTATCCCAGGGATCAGATGGGTAACAAGAGAGTATCCCAGGGGTCAGATGGGCAACAGGAGAGTATCCCAGGGGTCAGATGGGCAACAAGAGAGCATCCCAGGGGTCAGATGGGCAACAGGAGAGTATCCCAGGGGTCAGATGGGCAACAGGAGAGTATCCCAGGGATCAGATGGGCAACAAGAGAGCATCCCAGGGGTCAGATGGGCAACAGGAGAGTATCCCAGGGGTCAGGTGGGCAACAGGAGAGTATCCCAGGGATCAGATGGGCAACAAGAGCCCACCAGGCTCTGAAGTACCTGCACTTTAGGGACTGGCTGGATCACCTGAAGGGAGGCTTCCTGTGGGAGACGGCACTTGGCTGCTCTATGAAGACGGGCGCCTTGAGGATGACACTAACATTGAAGAACCTTTAGAAAGAAGAATCAACCAGAGCAGCCTTTGGACTTGGCTGTGAGATACGTCGCTTGGTACCTCAGCCCCTGAGAGCACCAAATCTTGGGCTTCCCTGGCAGTCCAGTGGTTAGGACTCTGTGCTTCTACCTCAGGGAGTACGGTTTCAATCCCTGGTTGGGGAGCTAAGATCCCGTGTGCCTTGCATCACAGTCAAAGGGGGGCGGGGAGAGACCAAGTCTTTGTGCACAGTATTTTCAATTTGCAAATCCCTTTCACCTACATGGTCTCACTGAGCCACAGAATCAAAACAACTCTGTATGGCTGTGTGCATGTGTGCTTAGTCACTCGGTCGTGTCCAGCTCGGGATGACCCCATGGACTGTAGCCCACTAGGCTCCTCTGTTCATGGGGATTCTCCAGGCAAGAATACTGGAGTAGGTCGCCATGCCCTCCTCCAGGAGATCTTCCCAACCCGAGAATTGAACCCAGGTCTCCCTGGGAATTCATATTGCAGGCAAATTCTTTACCAACTGAGCTACCAGGGAAGCCAGATGACTGAGCAACTAACACTTTACATTGAAAGACCAGATGGTTCAGACAGTAAAGAATCCGCCTGCAGTGTGGGGAACCTGGATTCAATCCCTGGGTCAGGAAGACCCCCTGGAGAAGGGAATGGCTACCCACTCCAGTATTCTGGCCTGGAGAATGCCAAGCACAGAGGCACCTGGCAGGCTATAGTCCATGGGTTCCTAAGAGTTGGATATGACTGTATGGTTGGCACATCTTAATTTTGCAGAAGAGTAAGCTGAGGACAAGTGAGGCCTGAGGAGGACAATGTGTAGATGTTCCCTGTGTGTGGAGGGGTGCTCCGGACCTCACACAATTCTTACAACAACCCTAGGAGGTGGGTATTGCTTGTCTTAATTTATGGAGGAAGCAACCAGAACTTAAGAGAGATTGTGTCATTTCCTTAAGGTAACACAGGGGTTTAAAAGCAAGGCTGCCTGACTCCAAACTCACTCTGTTTCAGTTATTCTACTGTTTCTTCAGATCCTAAGCCAGCCCGAGGAGTAGATGGAGAGTAGTTGCCAAGCAAGAAAGATTTAAGGATGACAAGAAGATCACATGCCCAAACTTTCTTTTATTCTTCAACTCACTGCAGATGGATGAATCACTGCCACTGACATTTATTTTGTTGGGTTAAACGTTGCTTGAGCCTTGAGAGTCTTACAATTCAAATCTTTTATGGGAGGAAGGCATTAATTCCCTGGTTTGAGTGAGAAAGAAAAATATTTGGAAATTCCACTGGAGTTGTTCAACTAGCTATAACATACACCACTCTTGTCTTGACCATATTCTCACATTTCTCTATCCCCTACATAAGGGGGATAATCCTGTGATAGGCAGCAGTAAAAATGAAACAGCCAGAGAGGTTCTAATATGTTGGGATAGAATGTGGTAGGCAGCAGCCAACATTTTCTCATGCTGCACCTGGGAAAAACTGGATAAATTACAGAAATCATATTTTATGGGCACTGGAACTCTGTGGAAGAGAAGAAGTGAGGACGAAACTAAAATTCCAGAGATGGAAAATTTCTTTCTAGGTGAGTTGGGATTCCTAGTCCTTTTCTTCCATGAGGCCATTGCTGAGTCAGTGTTCAGCCTGAGTTTTGGGCAGAGAGGTCTACTAATGGGAGGAGAATCTGGCAGGACTTGGGTCAGCCACGTGGATGAGTCTGAATGACCAGAGAATAGCAATGATCTACGGTTTCCCATTGGAACACTATGTGGTAGGGTAGTGTAGGATGCTGGACATCAAGACATTGTTTTTCAGTCCCTGGGAGGCCAAAATACAGCTATAGGAAAAGGCCATCAAGAACATGTCATAGCAGCACTGTTCACAATAGCCAAGAAATGGAAGAAACGTAAATGTTCATCAACAGATGAATGAATGAAGAAGATGTGGTACATATACACAAAGGAACACTACTCAGCCATAAAAAAGAACAAAATAGAGCCATTTGCAGGAACATGGATAGACCTAGAGATTATCATAATAAATGTAGTAAGTCAGACAAAGACAAATACCTCATGATATTGCTTACATGTGGAATCTAAAATATAATACAAATGAACCTATCTACAAAACAGAAATAGACTCACCGACACAGAGAACAGACTTGTGGTTGCCAAGAGAACAGGGATTGGAGGAGAGATGGACTGGGAGTGTCTGATTAGCAGATGCCAACTGTTGCTCAGGGAATGAATAAGCAATAAGGACCTACTGTATAGCACAGGGAACTATATTCAATATCCTAAGATAAACCACAATGGAAAAGAATATAGAAAAGAATGTATGTATGTGTATAAGTACATCACTGTGCCGGGCAGCAGGAATTAACACAGCTTTGTAAACCAACTACACTTCAATAAAAAGGAAACATGATAACTTTCCTCCTCAAGACATTAGCCAGATATTTTGCTTGCATGTGAAGGTGGTGGTGAAAGAGCTAAGCTTAAAATCTCAGAGAAGCAGAACTTCTGAGGCCAAGGAGACAAAGACTGGCCAGTCTTAGAGTCAAAAATGTAGGGAGACCATGCCTGAGAAGGCAGCTAGAAGGAGTGGCAAGAAATGCAGGACACGTCTTACTCTGGGGACGTCTGAGGCCAGAGGCACACTGACCAATACTGGAATCCGGTCCAACCCAACTCAATTTCTGGTCGGGCTGAGATGATGATCCCCCACCTTATCTGCCTAAGAGAGGAGGGAATACTTTCTGGGGAAGAATAATGTCTTTAAATTCTATGATTTTTTTATATATCATATCTTAAAGTCAGTTTAAAAATTATAAGACAGGGACTTTCCGATGGCCCAGTGTTGAGAACTCTGTGCTTTCACTGTTAAGGGGCATGGGTTCAATCCCTGGCTGGGGAACTAAGATCCCACAAGCCATGCAGCCAAAAAATAAGTAAGTAAAAATAAAAATTACACGTGAATAGGTGGAAAACATGAGACCAATAGACTTGAGAAAAAATACAATAGCATCAGACTTACAATGTCTCAGTCAGCTCATGCTGCCTTCACAGAATACCACAGACTAGGTGCGTGGGGCCTAGACCGCAGACGTTTATTTCTCACGGTTCTGAAGGCTGGGAGTCCAAGATCAAACTTTTGTTCCCAGTGAGGATTTCCTTCCTGGTTTGCAGATGGTCACTTCTCTCTGTTCCCTCACCTGGTGGAGAATGGTGCTCTGTGTCTCTGCCTCTCCTTATAAAGGCACTAATCCCATCACAGGGGCACCACCCTCACGAACTCATCTAAACAGGATTACCTCCCGAAGCTCCCACCTTCAAATACGTTGAGGCTTAAGGCTTTAGTGTGTAAGTCTTGAGAGGACACAAGCATTTATTCCGTAGCACAGATTATAACCGTGTCTGGCTCTGTTTTTGATATTGGACTGTTGAAACCTTTCAAACTCCACTGTTCCCTCTTCCTTCCTGTCTTAGATCTGCCAAGCTCATCAGAAAGCTTGAGCACTGCCTGCCTTTGCCTCATCAGGAGGTTCAAATCCTGCAAGCCTAGGTCTGTGCCCTGGAGCCTTTACCCCAGACCCATCCTCCAATGACCCGAGCAAGTCTCCTTTCCTTGCTCCCTTAAGCCATTTTTGGGCCTGCTTGGGAAGTTTTAGGCTCCCCCCAGAAATCTTCATATCTGAGTAATGCATCTTTTCATATCCTCTTTTTTTAGCTCTATATTCTTAAATTTTTTTAAATCAAAATTTGTATTGAAATATAGTTGATTTACTCTTTCTTATATATATATATATACATATATACATATATAAATATAGATATTATTTTTAAGATTATTTTCCATTATAGGTTATTACAAGATATTGAGTATAGTTTCCTGTGCTATATGTTAGGTCCCTATTGTTATCTATTTTACATACAGCTGTGTGTCTATTTTAATCCCAACTCCTAATTTTCTTTTGGGATCTCATTTTATTGTAACCATTGTTGTAGATTAATGTTAGAGCTAAGTCAAGATATCAGTCTGTTTTTAAAATTTATTTATTTTTAATTGAGGGGTAATTGCTTTATAATATCAAGTTTGTTTCTGCCATGTGTCGGCATGAGTCAGCCGCAGGTTTACATACGTCCCCTCCCTCTTGAACCTCCCTTCACCTCCCACCACATCCCACCCCTCGAGGCTGTCACCGCCAACTCCTAACGTATCCCTCCCACTCTTTCCCCTTTGGTAACCACAAGTTTATTTTCTATGTCTGTGTTATTTCTGCTTTGGAAATAAAGTTCATCTTATCATTTTTAAAGATTCCACATATAAGGGATATCATATATTTTTCTTTCTCTGAAAAACAGACTAACTTTTGAAGAAATCCTATCTATTTTTCCTTTTCTTACCTGTACTTTTGGTGTCAAGTCCATTGAGATTGTTGTAAAATTCAATGTTGAGGTCTTATCCTGTTTTCTTAGAGGAAATTTAAAGTTTTAACCTTTAGATCTCTCTTCTGTATCAAATTAGTTTTTGTGTATGGTGTTAGGTAAGGGGCCCAAAGTTTTTGCACATAGATATGTATCCAGTTTTCCCAGTGCCATTTGCTAAAAAGATTGTTCTTTCCTCCATTGAATGACCTTGGCATCCTTGTCAAAAGTCAGTGGGCCACATATGGGAGGGTTTAGCTCTGGGCTGTCTATTCTACTCCATTGGTCTGTATGGCCTATGCTTTTGCCACACTGTTTTAATTACTAGAGTTTTGCAGTAAGTTTTGAAACCAGGAAGTATGAGACCCTTCCCCCTACCTTATTCTTCTTTGACAAGATTATTTTAACTATCCAAGTTCCCTTGCAATTCCATATAAATCTGAAGATCACCTTTTCTGTTTCTGTGAAAAAAAGCTGCTGACATTTTGATAGAGGTTACATTGAATTTGTAGATAGTAGTGGATCATGTCTGTAATCTGTTGTTTATGGAGGCACACTTATGTGGAAAGAATGTGGACATACTTTTTGGACACATCCAAGTCAAGAGAGTGGTTTCCTCTAAGGATGGAAGGGCTCAGTTTAGGGGGGACAAAAGAACTCAGAAGGGTCACACAAGGGACTTCAGTGATACCTATAGTGTTTCATGCCTAAGAAAAAAACTGGAAGCAAACTCTGTTAAAATTATCACCACTGAGCAGGTGGCAAGTGGATGTGTGATACTTTTGCTCTCTACACTGTCTGCAGTTTTGAAATTTCTCATTATAGAAGAGAGAGATGAAATGAGTGTCTTTGACACATGGAAAGAAGCGACTCAGAAGGCGGGAGGGAGCGGAAGGGTGGACAGTGGTGATCAGCGCAAGAGAGGCGGGAATGTCCGAGTCTGGAGGGGTCTGAGGCACGAGGGTGGCCCAGTCTGAGTGGGGCGCCCTGCCTGGGGGCTGAGCCTCTGCTATTCATCTCCCTCACATTATCCCCTCCCTACCTGCCCATCAGGAGCCTATTTACAGAGCTGAATTTAAATATAAACGTGTCTTGGCTTTGATCATCTATTTCTCCCAGCTTGAGAGGGTCCATTTTACCCAAAGACTCACCAGACATGGAAAGGGGGCTCTGCATCACGGTGCCAGATAGATTCTTGGGATTGGGCCAGGCTTGTGAGAGATCATGGAGCTGTGTCTTTGCTCAGAATTCCAGGAGCAGAGAGAAGGCTGATGACCAGGGAAGAAGGTGTCAGAGCTGACTCCAGTCCTGAGCTTCTACAAACCTGGGAGTGGTCTGTATGTGGTAAAGAATGCTTCTGGCTTAAGGGGAGGCACCCCAGGGATAAGGGCAAAGCTTTCTTAGGTCCACTGGATCAACCCCTCAGGACTCTGCCACCCAAGAAAGACACATGCAAGCAGCTCTATATAAGTCAGTCCAGGGACAGAATTATGTCCCCTCTGAAGATGTCCACCTCATAGTCCCTGGATTCTGTAAAAATGGAATCTTTCATGGCCAAAGGGTCTTTGCAGATGGGAAGAGTGTACTCAGTTATCAAGTTGGACCCAGTGTCACCTCAGGGGTCCTTATGAGAGAGAGGCGAGGGGCTCAGAGTCCGAGAGGATGCAACATGGAAGCAGAGATGTGCTGTGGAGGCAGAGGAAGGGGCCATCAACCAAGGGAAGCAGGAGAAGGCGAGGAGACGGGACCTCCTCAAAGCCTCCGGAGGAAGTGTGGCCTTGATTCGGCCAGTTGGACCTCTGACCCATTTTGGAGTTTGGCCTCCAGAACTGTAAAATCATAAATTTGTGATTTTCAAAGTACCAGACTTGTGGTGGCAGCAATAGGGAACGAATACAGGCTTTTTGAGGCCATGGTCTGCTTAAATACGAGGACGTGCGTGTGTGCATGCTAAGTCACTTCAGTCGTGTCTGACTTTTTGTGACCCCCTTGGACTGTAGCCCTCTAAGCTTCTCTGTCCATGGGATTCTCCAGGCAAGAGTACTGGAATGGGATGCCATGCCCTCCTCCAGGGCATCTTCCCCACCCAGGGATCAAACCTGCATCTCTTACATCTCCTGCATCAGCAGGCAAGTTCATCACTAGCGCCATTTGGGAATTCCCAAATACTAGGATAATGTGTATCGAAAACGGCCAGCACAGTATCTCCTGCCCCACGTGCTCTATGAGAACTCTGACACTCTCCCTTCAAGAGGCGGGGGCTATTCTCCTTCCCTTAAACCTGCGTGGGCTTTGACTCCTGCTTCACGGAGAGAAATCGTGTGACTTCCGAGGTTAGGTTGTGAGAAGTGATGCAACTGCTGCCGTGCCTCGTTCTTCCACTTGGACTGGGGCTGTGGGAGACCTGAGACACCGTGTAAGAATCTGCTTCCCCGGAAACTGCTGTGCTGGAGAGTACAGAGAGATGAGGACCCGAAGAGCCCCAGCAGCTGGAACTCCCACTTTACTGAGTCTTCCCAGCCCAGATTCCATTCGGTGGGCGAGACTTCGTGACCCAGGCCTCGAGCATCAAGCCAGGAAGGCCATTCAGGCTCGTCCACGTGGTTGGCCGAAGCTCTGCTGGGTTTCCTCCCCCAGGAGACCTCCCTACTAATCTCGGTGTAGACGCCGACTCAGCAATGACCTCACGGAAGGAAAGGACTAAGAATCCACGAGACTATGCAGGGAGAAGAAAACTTAACAGAACAAACAAAAAATTTTCCATAGCTCTAGTATTGAAATTTTTAGAGTGAAAGAAAAGATACAGTATCTAACATAAGAACCAGACGCTATGAAAAGGGAACACTCAGTAAAAACGAAGGAACAAAAAAAAAGAGAACACAATAAAAAATAGAAGAAGAAGATTTATTAAAAGATAAAGAAATTACCCAGAAAGCAAAGGAAGAAAACCACAGAAATGGAAAATTGAGAAAAGGGGTATAGTAAGTCAGAAAATTAAAGATGAATCCCCAGGGTTCAAAATATGAATAAAAGGAAGTTCAGGAACAGAGACTAGAAAAAGTGTTAAGAAGGAAATTGTCAATGGAAATAATTCCAGAAAATTCCCCAGCACTGAAAGACATGAATTTTCATATTGAAGTGGCCCACCAGGGGCCCAGCCCAATGGAAAATATAGACCCAAACCACCGTGCAATGTCAGGACATGTGAAAAAAAATAAGGTCTCCTAACAGAAAACTAGAACTTTAGCCTCAGAGCAAATCTTTCAAAACTGTGAAGAAAAAGGATTCCCAACCCTATTTGTTACTATTGCCTCATAAAAAGTCACTCCAAAACTTAACGGCTTTAAATAAGACAAATTATTATCTCACAATTTCTGGAGGTCAGGAATCCAGGAGTAGCTTAGCTGAGTGGTTCTGGCTCTGAGCTCGAGTGAGGATGTGTCCAGCTGTGGGACAGAGTTGCAAGCAGCTCAAGGCTCAGCAGGAGCCGAAAAATTTGCTTCCAAGCTCACTCATGTGATTGTTGGCACATGGCTGCCGTCTCTTGCCACAAAGATTGCTCCATGGGGCTGCTGGTGACGTGGCTTCCCGCAGCGTGAGTGACCCAGCCGGCTGGAGAGCCGAAGACAGTGTTATAATCTAATCCTGGAAGCAGGATTCCATCCCCTGTGCTGTATCCCAGACTTGGGGCCGCTCCAGTTCTGGTGAGCCACATGACAGATAACAGGGACCCCGTCCTCATCTTCATGGGAGAATGTCTTGCTGCAGTCCGTGACACACAGGAGTCCTCAGGGATTCGGGAATCCTCCCCATCCCGTCCAAGTCTACTTCCCAAAGCCATGCCAGCTCTGCAGTCCATGAATCTGGTTGAGTGCAAAGGTCCCCTCCCCAGCCTGCTACATACCCTAAGCCCGCCCAGGAAGTGAATGACAGGCCAGGACCCCATCATCTGGGGAACCGATGATCAACTTCATCTCTGAGCTAAACCTGGGAAACAGCCAGAAATGGGACAATACCCGGGTCTCCCCATTACCCGTTGGTTCAATTTGTGGCGCACAGGGATGAGTCAGATGCAGGGACGACTGAATGTGACTAGTTCACCAGTGTTTTCATTCATTCCACATTTTCAGTGCACCTGCCAAGTTCTGTTTTGCTAGAAATACCAAGATAAAATATGGATCCTGTCCTTGAGGCTCAATGAGGAAGGAGGTAAGTTATAAGCCAATAATTCCTTTACCAGACAGTGAGGGTAGCACAGATGCAAGAAAATAAAACATTTGTATCCCTAACCTACATCAGGCTTCCATGAATTGATAAGAAAATTCAAACATGGTGCACTAATTAAAACAAGATTTTTATTATAGTTGATTTACAGCGTTGAGTCAATTTCCGCTCTACAGCAAAGTGATTTAGTTATACAAATATATATATATATATTCTGTTTAATGTTATTTTCCATTATGGTTTATCTCAGGGTATTTAATATAGTTCCCTGTGCAATGCAGTAGGACCTTGTTGTTTATCCGTTCTATATATAATAGTTTGCATCTGCTAATCCCAAACTCCCAATCCATCCCTCCCCTTCCCCCCTGGCAACCAACAGTCTGTTCTCTATGTCTGTGAAGTGTGTTTCTGTTTTATAGATAAGTTCATTTGTGTCATCTTTTAAAGTCCACATATAAGCAATATCATATGATATTTGTCTTTTTCTGTCTGACTTTCTTCATACTAGGTGCTTCTATGTTGCTGCAAATGGCATTCTTTCTTTTTTATATATGAGTGTTCACTGGAAAGACTGATGTTGAAGCTGAAACTCCAATACTTTGGCCACCTCATGCGAAGAATTGACTCAATGGAAAAGACCCTAATGCTGGGAAGGATTGGGGGCAGGAGGAGAAGGAGACGACAGAGGATGAGATGGCTGGATGGCATCACCGACTCGATGGACATAGGTTTGTGTAGACTCCAGGAGTTGGTGATGGACAGGGAGGCTTGTCGTGCTGACATTCATGGGGTCGCAGAGTCAGACACAACTGAGCGACTGAACTGAACTGAGTATTACATCTTCTTTATTCATTCATCTGTTGATGGCCATTTACGTTGTTTCTACATCTTAGCTATTGTGACTAGTGCTGCTATGAACTTACGGGTGCATATATCTTTGAACTGGAGTTTTCTCCAGATCTACGCCCAGGAGTGGGATTGCTGGATCCTATGGCAATTCTATTTTTAGTTTTTTGAGGAGCCTCCATACTGTTCTCCGTCGTGGCTGGACCAGTTAACATTCCCACCAACCATGTAGGAGGAGGGTTCTCTTTTCTCCACTCTCTCCAGCATTTGCTATTTGCTGCATATAGTGCACTAATTTCTTATTGCTGCTCTAACAAATGATCACAAACAGTGGCTTAAAATAGCACAAATTTATTATCTTGTAGTTCTGAAAGTCAGAAGTCTGAAAGGAATCTCATTGGGCTAAAATCAAAGTGTTAGCACATCTGACCTCCTTCTAGAGGCTCTAGGGAAAATCTATTTCCTTGTCTTTCTAGCTTACAGAGGTGGCCTGGATTCCCTGGTCTTTGGTGTCTTCCTCCATCCTCAAAGCCATCAGTGTCGGGCTGAGACCACGTGCTGCCATGTCTCTGGATCTCTCTATTCTACCTCCAGTTTCAACTTTTAAGGTCCCTTGTGATGACATTGGGCCCACCCAGATGATCCAAAGTGATCTTCCCCATCTTAGTGTGAGCTGATTATGTGCTATGCTATGCTGTGCTAAGTTGCTTCAATCATGTCAGACTCTTTGTGACCCCATAGACTGTAGCCCACCAGGCTCCTCTGTCCGTGGGATTCTCCAGGCAAGAATACTGGAGTGATCGCCATGCCCTCCTCCAGGTGATCTTCCTGACCCAGGGATCGAACCCACATCTCTTACATCTCCTGCATTGACAGGTAGGTTCCTTACCACTAGTGCCACAGCTGGATCACGGCCTCCAGTTTCAACTTTTAAGGACCCTTGTGATGACATTGGACCCACCAAGATGATCCAGGGTGATCTTCCCACATTTTCAGTGTCAGCTGACTAGCAACCTTAATTCCACTAGCAACCTTTGTTCCCTTCTACTATGTAAACTAATATATTCACAAGTCCTGGGCACTAGGACACAGACGATTTTGAGAGGGGATCTTTATTATGTCTACCACACATATCAATTAAAAATGAGCAAAGATATGAATAAACAATTCATAGGAAAGTTGCAACAGCCCATAAATCTATGAAAATTTCATCATCCTTCTTGATAGTCAGGAAAATGAAAGAACAGCAATGAGATTCCTTGTACACCCTCCAGATGGCAAATATTAAAAAGAGTAACACTGCCCAGAGCCAATTAGGATGTGAGAAATGAGCACCCACACGCCCTGCTAGGAGGACATGTTTGGGGGGAAAGGAACCTGATAGTCTGTTGAAATTAACATGCACTTACATTTTGAGTCCTCACCTCTAGGAAATTATTTCTTTCAGACATAACACACTGTCACTCCATCCCCAAAATGTCAATGTGTCAGGCACTGAAGGTGTAGGCACGATCAGGAGAGAGAAGGCCTTGCTCTCACAGGCCTGATATTCTCATGGAGGATGCAGACCACACACAAACACAGCAAGAAATAGAAATGTACTGGGTTGGAATCAGGGCTGTGCACTGATGTCCTAGGGATACCATAACAGATTTCTGTGAACTAGGTGGCTTAAAACAACTGGGCAATATCCCCCTACAATTCTGGAGACCAGAAGTCCAGAACTGAGGGCTGAGTCCTTCCACAGACTCCGAGGGAGAATCTTGCCTCTCTTCTCACTCCTGGTGGCTGCCAGCATCCTTGCTGGCCTTTGGTTTGTAGATGCAGCACTCCTATCTCTGCTGTCACAAAGCCTGCTCCTCTCCCCATCTCTCGGTCCAAATGACCTCTTCTTATATGGAGACCAGTAGTTGAATTAGGGTTCTTCTGAGTCTAGTCTGACCTTTTCTTAACTTGGCTGCATCCACAAAGACTGTTTCCAAATAGTCACTTTCACAGGTACTAGGAGTTGACCTCGAACCGCACTGGGCTGAATTGTGCAGGTCCACTTATATATGTGTTATTTTCAATAGTAACTATAACAGTACTATGTTATCTGAGGTTGGTTGAACCCAGTATATAAAGTCATGGATTTGGAGGAAGCATGTATACAGAAGGCTGACTATAAATTATACTCAGATTTTCAACTTCATGGAGTGTCCCTGCCTCCAGCCCCTTCATTATTCAAGGGTCAGTCAACTATATCCTTTTATTTACTTATTTATTTTACTTTTAACTTTATTGGAGTGTAGTTGATTTACAATGCTGTGTTAGTTTCAACAACTTGTTAAGGACACAATTCAATACTCAGAGGGCTGTACAAAGAATTAGTATAATACAAGAGAGTGAGGGTGGCTACTTAAGCTTACAAGCAGGAGGGCTTCTCAGAGGAGGTGACATTTTACCTGAGCTCTGAATGGCAAGGAAGAAGTCACTGATTATCAAGGAAGAGCCTTCCAGGAGAGGGAATAGTTAACACAGAGGCCTCAAGGCAGGATGAGGCTTGGCAAGGTCGAGGCCTTGCAATCGGGCAGGTGTAACTGGTGCTGATGGGCACAGGGAAGGTGATCCAGGGTAGACTCAGAGAAGGCAACATGGCCAGAGGAAGGGGCCAGGAGGAGGAGGCGAGTAATGTACTCTGACATGTGCGGTAGAAACCTCAGTATGTGAGAATGTATGCACAAGGGTGACTGTCACATCACTGTTTGCAAAAAAATTGAACTGGAAATAGCCTGTATGTACATTAACGAGGGACTGGTTAAAAAACTATGTTGTATTTGTTCCTTGGGTTACGAGTTTGAGCTGTCTGTACCTGTCCCCCAGCCCCCGCCCGGAGGGATGTTCCTGACACTTGGCGTGAAGAAGTAAGTCATGTGGTGAAGTGTCAAGTTTATCTGTGTGTGTGTATGTGTTTTCTTCGAGCCCTAAAAGCCATCTGCAATGCTTGACCGTGGCTAACACAGACCACAAGGACAGGACTGAATTTATTTGGGCTCACGCTAGCCAGTGGGTCTTGCTGAAAGGCTCTAGTTTACCACTCCAGGCCTGATCATTAAAGTCTTCTCCGAGCCCTCAGATTGGACAGCATCACTGCAGGAAACTCACGAGGCGGTTTGTTCCGTGCATCACCTGTTATGCGGAGGCTGCTGGGGGAGAAGCTCCACCCTGCCCAGTCCCCACCCTCTGGCCCCCGTTGCCTTCAGGTGCAGACAGCGGGTTCCAGTGTCCAGACAGGTGTGACCGGCTGCTCCTTTGGATGGGGATGGAGAGGTTTCCCTGCCCACCTGCCTTGGGAAGACAAGAAGGCCAGGATACTCAGACATTTGGAGAGGTTTCTGCACAAAAGATTGAATTAAATAATTTCTGTCTGTGTTCAGTTGCTCAGTTGTGTCTGATTCTTTGTGACCCCACGGACTGTACATAGCCCGCCAGGCTCCTCTGTCCATGGGATTTCCCAGGGAGAAGACTGAAGTGCGTTGCCATTTCCTTCTCCAGGGGATCCTCCTGACCCAGGGAATGAACTCACATCTCTTGCGCCTTCTGCACTGGCAGGAAGATTCTTTACTGCTGAGCCACCAGGGAAAGCCCAAACAATTTTAGGTTGCTCTAGACAGAATCCTCCTCCTCAGTCCTTCTGGAAGCCTGAAGCCCTGTCCTCTGTGGCCTCCTCCCCTTCCCTTCAGACTCTACGTCCTCAAGAAGTCTGTGTTGTTTTCTTGGCCCAGAAAGTGAAATGAATCTGAATTTCCATTTCCTAAGAGGGTCAGGGTCGAGTTCCTCCTAGGATTTCTCTAGGTTCCCCCATTTTCAAGTCGTTTATTGGTGGTAAAAATGAGAGATCTCCTTAGGACACCAACAGAGAACTGGCTCTAGGACAGAAGGGTGATTCGTCCAGCAGGCTCTGTCTGGAAACAACCCCCACATCAGTCAGTAGAAGGATGAGTGCACACATCACAGCCCAGTCTCTGAAGCCATTCACAGCCCAAAGACTGAACGGACTAAACTACAGGAAAAACACGACTTACTCTCAAAACCATCACAGTGAACGAGAGAATCTGAACGCGAAAGAACACTTTGGTGCAAGTCCCTTTCCATAAAATTGAAAAGATGGCAGCATTTGACTACAGGATTTAAGATTGCCTTCTTGGCTGGCTCTGTAAGACTGATAAAGAAAAGCCATGAGGCTTGGTGTCGACCATCTTTGTGGGCAGGATGGGGGTGATGAGCGGGAAGGGCTGGCAAGGGCTGCAATCTCCATTCTCCAACTGGCCTTTAATTTAGTTCACTAATCATTTGCAAGGTCAAGAAGCAACAGTTAGAACTGGACATGGAACAACTGACTGCTTCCAAATTGGGAAAGAAGTGTGACAGGGTTATATATTGTCATCCTGTTTATTTAATTTATATGCAGAATACATTATGTGAAATGCCAGGCTGGATGAATCACAAACTGGAATCAAGATTGCTGGGAGAAATATCAACAACCTCAGATATGCAGATTATGCCACTCTAATGGCAGAAAGTGAAGAGGAACTAAAGAGCCTCCTGATGAAGGTGAAAGAGGAGAGAGAAAAAGCTGACTTGAAACTCAACATCCAAAAAACTAAGATGATGGCTTCCAGTCCCATCATTCCATGGCAAGTGGAAGGGGGAAAAGTGGAAGCAGCAAGAGGTTTTCTTTTTGGGGGCTCCAAAATCACTGCAGATAGGGATTGCAGCCATGAAATTCAAAGACGCCGGCTCTTTGGAAGAAAATCTATGACAAACCCAGACGGTGTATTAAAAAGCACAGACATCCCTTTGTCAACAAAGGTCCATATGGTCAAAGTATGGGTTTTCCAGTAAGTCGTGTGGATGTGAGAGTTGGACCATAAAGAAGGCTGAGCACCAAAGAATTGATACTTTCAAATTGTGGTGCTGAAAAAGACTCTTAAGAGTCTCTTGGACAGCAAGGAGATCAAACCAGTCAGTTCTGTAGGAAATCAATCTTGACTATTCATTGCTGAAGCTGAAGCTCCAATACTCTGGCCACCTAATGTGAAGGGCTGACTCATTGGGAAAGACCCTGATGCTGGGAAAAATTGAAGACAAAAGGAGAAGGGGGCGGCAGAGAATAAGAAGGTTAGATGGAATCACCAACTCAATGGACATGAATCTGAGCAAACTTCAGAAGATAGTGGAGAACAGAGGAGCCTCGGGTGCTACGGTTCATGGGGTTGCAAAGAGTTGTCCAGCTTCGTTGTCAACTTAGTTACTAAGTTGTCCACAACTTAGTAACTGAACAACAGCAACACTAATTTTAATAAGAGTTATTCGGGATCAACACATGCAATAACTAGCTGTGGCCTTGGGCGAGTTAGTTAACCTCTCTGAACCTTGGTTTGTTCATTCATTATCTACCAGGTATAATTAACGATGTCTCCCTTACACCACACAGGTTTAATACATGGGTTAAATGTAATCAGATGATAAAGTGGGATTCAAGTGTGTGGTATGGCTATTCTTATTCTTACCAAGTAAATACAGCATCATCAAAATGAAGTTGCTGCCACTGTGTGTGGTGTTGGTGATGACTCAGGACTCAGAAGGAGGAAGTATTCGTCGTTACACACAGTAAAGAGGGAGGGCTAATGTCACTTGTATTCCTATTTTAAATAAACCAATATTTGCACCCTATGTGTTTAGCAAGTCTCCATTTGAACCAATAAAAGTGGAAAGTTTCTTGAGAGCACCAATTATTACGTTCCACAGTTTAAAAACACATCCTACCGGCGAACACAACATAACTAGCGACTGAACAACAATAGCAAATCATTTGTTAAGCGAGTTACTTTATGCTTATTTCTCTGTCGTATTATTTTTCAAAACTGCCTGAAGAAATAAAGTCCATAACATGTATAACAGGGCAAGGTTTAATGTAGGGAACTGTGAGCAGGGCGTTTTAGGAAGTTGGGCTCTCTTTCTCTCTCTCTCGCCTCCTGGCCCACTTCCTCCCTCCTTCCATCAGCATCTCTCCTTCTTCCGCAAAAGCCCCTGCATCCCCCTCATCCACACCATTTTGCTAAGCAGCACCCCCTCCCCTGCACCCAGCCTTTCATCTCCTGGAAAATTCTGTCTAAGTTCAGATCCATGGAGAAGATCTGAACTTGTGATGGACCACTGTTGGACACCAGCCACCCATGAATCAGGTACCCTGGGATAGGCCCTCCCAGGTTCCATTACCTCTGCCCACTAGCCAGGGAAGGTGGTGAGGAGGGATAGCCCTGGCCAAACCCTGGTGGCTTTGGTGGAGGGGCTGAAGGTGGCCGGTTTCTCTGAGAAGGCCAAGCAGCAGGACTGTCCCTCCAGCACAAGGACCAGCTGATGTGAGCTGGGCTCATGGATGGATGGATAGGCCAAAGGGAAGCCAAGTATCTCAGGCCCTGCAAAGAACAAGAGGCCTAGGTATACAGGAAGAACCTAGGACCCCTGCCCACCCAGCTCTGTTCACCTGCTTTGGGCCCCCGGGGCTGTGTGGCCCCCAAGACCCCATTTTCCCTGTTGCATGAACCTAGCCCCTACCGAGTCTGCATCCGCAAATGAGGCCAAGTCCCCCCACCCCGTTTGTGTTGGCAGCCTCCAACCCTTCCTTGGGGGAAACACATTCACAGGTTAGCAGACATTGGTATTTCCTCCAGAACTGCCATTATTTTGTTGTTAAAACATCTCCCTTCCACACCTCCCCTTTATTGGGAGTCAGTTGGGGAGGAAAGGGCCTTCCTCACAAACCCTCTTCATCTCCTCCGAGGAGCTCGTCTCCGTCCTCCATGAGCCCCGTGCTCCGCCGCGGGAGCCTGTGGCACTTAAGCCCCTCTCTGCAGCCTGCAGCATCCACCGCAGTCCATCACAGCCTCCACTTGCATCTCTCTGATCATTCAAACTGCGAGGGCTGGAGCCAGGCCATCTAGACAAGGGTGCTGACCGCATCACAGGGTGCCCGCCTCAGCTGAGCACACGCCCCACCCCGGGACCTGGCTCCGTACTCAGACCCCTGCCAAGGAGCTGCTTCGTCTCCCGGGTTTGCAGCTGAGGCCTGGGGTCGGGGGTGGGGCGGCCTGACAGTGTCTTCAGGTCCAGCACTGAACTGTGTGGCACAGCTGGAACTGTGACCCTGTGTGCATTCAAAGTCCTGGGCTTGTCTGGCCTGTAAACCTCCAACGCACAGTCGTCTAGGCTTATCCTCCTGCCTAACCTTGACAGGCAAGGCCTACTGTCGCCGTTCTCTTTCTGTGCAAAAGAAAATGGAAGGTCAGAGAAACTCAGTGGCTGAGACCACACTGAGCCCTCAAAGTTCAAGCCCTGAGGCTTTGCTGCCGCAGTGTCTTCCTCGCTCCCTTGTTCTTCTAGCGATGAGAACTACCTTGGATTCCACCTTCTTTCTTTCCTCAGGTTATCTGAGCCCGTTAAAGTAAATTGCCATCCTGAGATCATAGGGGATGAGTAGCTGGATCTATCTATCTATTCTTCCCCTCCCTCCATCCACCTACCAATCCATCCACTAGCCGAGTTATCTATCTGTCATCTATCTTATTGTCTTTTGTCTATCTATCTTTCTAGCCATCCTTCCATCCATCCATCCACCTACCCAGTTATCTATCTACCTCCTGGAGAAGGAAATGGCAACCCACTCCAGTACTCTTGCCTGGAAAATCCCATGGACAGAGGAGCCTGGTAGGCTACAGCCCATGGGGTCGCAAAGAGTCGGACACAGCTGAGTGACTTGACTGACTGACTGACTGATGTATCTATCTATGTTTGTATCTATCTCTTATTTATCTCACAGCCCACACAGTCAGGGAACTCACAGTCCAGTAACAAGAATGGGTGCTTGAGTGCACACACACACAAATACTCAAAAATGTGCAATTATAGATAACCATTCATCTTTAAGAGAGGTATATGCTCTGTGCCCAGAGACTTTGACCTTGCACCCAAGGGTAGGGAGTCAGAAAAGCTCCTGAAACAGTCTTGTCCTGGCTCTTCCTCTCCCAGATACAGCACTGGACACCAGGAGGATGGAGAAATAAGGCAGACAGACTCCAGTTCCCAAGGATCTCCCATCTTTAAGAGCGACTCTCAGATCTAAGTTGTTCTGGGTTTCATGGGAGGGCAGGTGGCAGGGCTGGAGAAGGGCCCTGTGTGCCCTGGCGAGAGGCTGAGAGTGTGTCTGCTCACAAGATGGTCCAAGCCCCTCTTCGCTGGCTCCAAGACTTGGAAAGGGACACTGCGTCTCTGGGCTGGCAGGGTCCCTTCTGTGGAATGACATGACATGACTTTTCTGATGGCTTACCGTCAGAAAAGCTGGGGCTCTCGGGCTGAAGGCACTCTGTCCTTGTGCTGGGACTTCCCTGTAGCTGGGAGGTAGTCAGCCTCTCATATGGCTGGAGTTTCTTATCCAACGGGGATGGAGGCCCAGCGTGGCCCCCTGTTCCCCTCTCCAGCTCAGGGCTGGAGGCTTGTAAGTTTCCCACATCCCTCACCACTTGTCTCCACCCTTCTCCACCGGAAGAGGACCCAGGTGTTTCTCTCATGGGGGAAGGAATTCTCATTTCCAACTCAGTTTACCAGCACCAAAGACTCTGGGTTTAGAGGGAGGAACCAGGAGATGAATGAGTAGAGGAAACCCACCAGTGAGGCCTGGCTCAGACCCAGCACATTTGCTTCTTGTGTTCATTGGCCAGAGTGAACCTCCAGCCAGCCTGGACCATGGGCTGGGGAGCAGACGCCTCCCTCCCACCTCCTGGAGGAAGGAGCGGCAATGTCATTGCAGGGACTTGGAGGTGGGGAGGAGGAAAGCTTTCGTCCTCTGTTTGTGATCTGCCTATGGTCACACTGAGGGCTCTGGGCCAACAGCCGCCCTTGCTCCTGTGTGCTCAGGGGGTCAGGAAGGAGCGCTGTTGCATGCGTGGGAAAGGGTTGGATGAGACTCCATCGGGTCCTGTGGCCTTCAGACTGGGGTCAGGAGCTTCTTGAGGATTAAAAAGTGGCATGTGTTCATTTTCAAGTTAACCTAAAAATGCATGTAAACGTGTGCTGAGCCAGCTGCACGGCCCTGAGTCCCACTGGGATCTTCAGTGTACTCAGATCTGGGTCTCTTCCTGATTCATGGTGCCAGGGTCCAAGCAGCAACTTGGTGATGGTCCAGGGAGATGGAGGGAAGAGGGGGCCAGATGCCTTCGGGGCATGCTTGTGGCATCTCGGGAGTTCAGGAGGAAAAGAGCAGAGGGAAACTGAGTCATGACATGGCCAAGATGAACTGGGGGAAACTTCTCCCAGCAGCTGGGAGAGTTTCCTGTCCATAGCAGCAACTTCAGCTTCTCAAATGACATCACCACCTGCTGTCTCGAAGTCGTGCCATGCATGGGGCAATGAGGCTGGGAGCTAGCTGTGAGTGGGCAGTGAAGGTATCTGCTGGGGTGGAATCAGTCTGTGAGGAAGGTTGATGGTGGTGGGTGGGTCTCCAGAACATTGGAGTCCCCAGCAGCACAAGCAGACGAAGACTTTTTTTTACTAACAGCAGCCATCGTTGCCTAGTGTGAGGTCACCACTGTTTACCCAATAACCCAGTGGGGGAAGTGTTGCTATTTCCACTTAGCAGATGGAGACAGTGGTTCAGAGAAGCTGAGTAAGCTGCTCAGAGCTGCACAGCATTCTGACCTGTCCTCCTCCACAGCCAGGACCCTTCCAGCCTCATGTCAGCCTTTTCCTCTGGTCTTGGGGAGGCTAAGTCCTCCTGACACTTCTCAGGGCCACGTGAGGAGCAGATGCATTTGCCCCACCTTGACCTTTTGCCAGCCTGCCAGGCAACTGGTTCATAATCAGGTAATTAAGTCTTCAAGTAAACACTGGAGAAGTCCAACCTGTTTTTGTCTCATTTCAGGAAAACAAAGTCCTGGGAGCTTTCCAGTAAGTTCAGAGAGTTTCTGGCTTGGTGGTGAGTAAACAAGGACAAGAGGCTTCGATGCTGTCCTTCCCCCGCCCCTCCTGTCCTCTCCTTCCCAGCATTGGTTCCCTTCCCTGCCACCCCACCTCCCCGCCACCCCGGGTCCCCCCCACCCCACCATCCCACCACTCCGCCTCCCTGCCTCCCCGCCAGCCCCACCACCCCGCCACCCCCCGACCCCGCCACCCCACCATGAATGCCCTTTGTTCCCCAGGGAGTGGTGAGGGCAGCCTGCTCACCGGGCTCTGATGTTTCCGGGACCCCAGGCCAGGGCTCCATCATTGGGAAGAGTCTATGAGGATGTTTATGACACTTCAGGCCAGGCGGGGGTGGGCTGGAGGGGCTGGGGGCAGGCACGCCTGGGGCTCCATGAGTTTCTGGATCCCTAGTGATGCACACGCAGAGGAGAATTTAAGTGAAGAATGGTGACGATGCTTTACAGTCTGCAGGCCTGGGAAAACCCTCGGGGCTCAGACCCCGGGCAGAGGCGGAGAGAGAAGGGAACCCTCCTCACTTGCCATTGTTCATTTCGTCAGAGACAGAGCCTGCTGCACCTCAGGGAGTGTGCGGAAACGGGGTCAGGCTCGGGGCAGGCTGGGACAGACAAGCGGCCTGCGACGCTGGGTCCTGGGTGGGAGAGGGGAGTGACGTGGAGGGGGGCAGTGTCACTCACCCCGCAGGACACTCGAGGCTGGTGCCGTGTGGAGCTCTCAGCCTGCAGGCCCGTTCCAGGGTCCTGCTGGGAAAGAGATCTTAGGAGTGGAACTCCCTGGCGGTCCCGTGGTCAGGACCCCATGCTCTCACTGCTGAGGGCCTGGGCTCAGTCTGTGGTCAGGGAACTAAGATTCTGCAAGCCTTGTGGTGTGGCCAAATTTAAAAAAGGAGAGCGATGTCAAGAATTCCCTTAGAGCAGATTGGGGCCGCTACCACACGGCCACCTCCCCTGTCTCCGCCTGCCTGGTGCTGCAGGCGGCGCTGGCTTCTGGCCCACATAGGTTTCTGGGCACGTGCCGCCCCAGGTTAAAATTGCCTACAGACTGCCCTGTCTCCCCCACCAGACTGGGGGCATCTCTGCAGCAGGCCCACATGTGTGAAACGGCCCTAAATCCCCACTGTCAGGCCTGGCACCTGGGATGCAGGAGGGTCTCAGAATACTCTGTGTATGAACACGTGAGCATTGATGAAGGTGTCTGTGTACAGTGTGGGAGCAGCACCGACAGATGAATGGATAAAGATGGTATGGTGTATATATATACGTATACACACACACACAGTGGAATACTATTTGGTCATGAAAAGGAAATAATGCCATTTGCAGCAACACAGATAGACCTAGAGAGTCCCACCAAGTGAAGTCACACAGAGAAAGACAAACACCATATGATATCTCTTATATGTAGAATCTAAAAATAGATGCAAATAAACTTATTTACAAAGCAGAAGTAGACTCACAGATGTAGAAAGCAGATTTATGGTTGTGAGAGGGAAAAGGGGCGGAGGGATCAGTCAGGCCATGTGACTTCACTGTGGCTAGTGGCTGTCAGTGGAAATGTGCAAATGCCGTTGTGTTCTATAGGGAAGGGGCAAACTCCTCTTCCGTCAGCTCTTCCTTTATGAGAAAGAGGTTGGATGAAGCACAGTGTGCCAGCCGGCGCTCCAGCAGCAATCTTGGATGATGACGATCACCCTGAAGATGACAATCAGGCTTGGTGGAGCACTGTGGGTCTGTGAGACCAGGGGGTAGCACGTAAGCTCTGGGCTGACTTCTGCTGGACTTCAAGATCACAAGGGAGGAAGAAGCTGTCTTGTTTAAGCTCTTGGTACTCAAGTGTGTTCCAAGGACCAGCAGCACCGGCATCTCCTGGGAGCCTGTTAGAAACGTACGATCTTGTGTGCCACCCAGATCTGCTGAAGCCACATCTACACGTTAGTAACATCCCTGTGTGACCGTGTGCCCTTTAAGTTTGAGAAACATGAGTTTAAGCCACTTTTATTGAAAGTGAAGTCGCTCAGTCATGTCCGACCCTATGATCCCAAGGACTGTAGCCTGCCAGGCTCCTCCGTCCATGGGATTCTTCCAGGCTAGTATACTGGAGTGGGTTCCCCTTCCCTTCTCCAGGGGAATCTTCCCGATGCAGGGATTGAACCCATTCCTCCCACATTGCGGGCAGGCTCTTTACCATCTGAGCCATCAAGGAGAGAAAGAAAGAAAGAAAGAAAGAAAGTGAAGTCGCTCAGTCGTGTCCAACTCTTTGCGGCCCCACGGACTGTAGCCTACCAGGCTCCTCCATCCATGGGATTTTCCAGGCAAGAGTACTGGAGTGGGTTACCATTTCCTTCTCCAGGAAATCTTCCTGACCCAGGGTTTGAACCCGGGTCTCCCACATTGCAGGCAGATGCTTTACTGTCTGAGCCACCAGGGAAATCTGAGCCATCAAGGAAGCTGAACCTAATTCTGACGGATCGTGGCTGCAATGGCCTTGCTGATGCTGGCAACTTGAGTTCCCCAATATTTTGAGAGAGTCCCCATTATTTTGAGGCAATGACTGCTGGGAAAGTCACCCACGACTAATGGAACCCTGTCTCATCCCAGTCGTGCTCCGTGTAAAGAATGGGCCCATCCAGAGTGCCAGGAGGAATCAGAACTCCTAAGCCTGTGTGTGAATATCTGGGCATACGTGTGTGTGTGTGTGTAGCTTGTGAGCAGGCCCACATACAGAGATGCTGGCGGGGGCCAGCAGACTGTGTTGACCCATCCACCGGTGGTTCATGCATCTGTCAGGAAAACAGAGGCGGAGAAGAGAAAGGGTACATCCAGCCTATGGAGACCCGTGAATTAAAATCAGATCAACCCTGTGGTATGTGCCCTACTGCAAGAATTTTAGGAAGTCAGGCAATGGGTAGGCAATGTCATGAGACACAGACCTGGGCACCTGGGGACGCAAGGCACGTGCGCTGAGGGGCTGGAGCACGAGGCTCCCTGGTCCCTAGTGTGGGACCAGCCACCTACCTGCGCAGACCATCGGGGGTGACATCTGGGTGAAGCAGGCTGACACGGGGGTAAAGATTCAGAGCATGTTTCCATGGTCACTCTGTGCTGTCTGCACCCTTCTTGCCTCTCCCTGGTCCCTCTCGGAAGAATTCCTTCACGCTTGATAGCCTGAAGGGCATCCGGTTCCGAGAAAAGTAGGAGGTTTGTTTACTTGCTGCTGGAGGCTATGCCCTGCAAGCACCCCACCCTCTCTAGGAAGGCAGGGTAGCAGCCAGGGGAGGGGAGGCAACATCACCTGACCGTCGTCACTGCTGTGGCCGCCACCTGTCAGGGATTCAGGCATGGCTGATGGTTTTGTGGGCCAAGGCACACTCTTTGCTGGACCAACATCCCCTGGACTCTGGCCCAGAAAATCACCATGAAGCCAGGTGGGGAAGGCCTCCTGGCACCTGGACACCCTCCTGGGCAGGAATGGAGTTAGGTCTGTCAAGTTACAAGAATCTTCTTCTATAGAGGAAGCTGCTGCATGACTTTGGGCAACGTACTTAACTTCTCTGTACCTTATCCCTGAGATGAAGATGCTAATGTCTCCTTACAGAGTTAGGGTGAGGATAACATGAGTTAATATCTGATGCCCTTATTGTGGTCATGTCAGGGTATGGGAGAGATCAGAGGAGAGCCCCCCCGTCCTTTGCCATCTGGCAAGGGATGCAGGGGGAGGTGGCACTTCACAGGGAGGCTGAGGATAAGTTGGGGTTTGCCAGGCAGAGACGGGGAACAGCATTTGGGGTCCAGGGGATGGACTGGCCAAGCCACCGAAGAAGGACGTGTGGAGGAGGAAGGATTCAGTTGAGGCTGGAGTGGATGGAGAGGGTGAAGCTGCGGCAGGGGGCGCAGCCAGGCGAGTAAGGCAGGGCCTCATCCCGGCCCACCTGGGAGCCCTCTGGCACACATCACCACCCCCCACCCCCCACCACACATATCACAAGCGCTTGGCTGGGACCACTCCCATGGTCTGAGCTGCTCCCTCTCCTGTATTTTCCTGGACAAGAAGCTCTTGAGGACACAGTCCTGCTGACCCCGTTGTGGCCTCATCCTCAGCTGTAGCACAGGGACTGGATGCAGGAGACCTCCCTGGAATTGTGCCCCACACATCCGTGAGTCTCATCCCGGGTGCTCTGCCTGCAGTGTCTGCAGGTCTCCCTGCCTGCTCCCTGAGTTGCCCAGAACCTCATCCTTCTTTGAGACTCACTGCCCCTTGTATGGAGCCTTCGAGAAGACAGCTCCAGGCTTTCTGACCCCTCACCCTCTCCTGTACCCACTCCGAGCCTGGGCTTGGCCTAGACTGGCCTAGAGCCCTTGCTCGTGTGGGTCCTGCAGGGAGTCGAGGGCTGGGGTAACCCTGAGCCTCCACCCCACGTGAAGCTTAAAGACAGGAAGTGATAGAAGCTGCCGAGGACCACGTCTGGCATTCCTGGCAGATCAACACGCAGGCTGGCGTCATTGTGCTGAAATGAGTGAGGCCTGGTTTCCACCTCCGGGCCTTGACTACAGGTGGCTGTGGTCATGGTGCTGACGCTGCCTGCGGGGCTCTATGTGCAGGGCCATCGGGCCACAGCTCCCGGGCTGAGGCCAAAGGAACATGCAGAATCCTCCCAAGACGCCAAGGTGTAAAGTTTGTTTTATTCACATCCACCTCTGATGGAGAAACAGCCGACGAAAATGCTGAGGCTTAAAGAACCAAGCCCAGGCTGCAAACAGCAGTCCTAGAGGGCTAGTTGGCTGGTCTGAGATGGACATGCGCTGTCTGGCTGTGAGCGCTGGGTGATCCCGGGACAGGGCTTCACCATCTGGTTGCTGTCACCAGGGGTGGGCGTGCTGTCATGGAGCTTCCAGCCAGCATCTCCTCCTCTCCTCTCTGTACCGGCTGCAGGGCCTGGGGTCACAGCCAAGGCTAACAGGAAGGAACTGGGGCCTGCACGATCCTCTCCATAGAGGGGTGTAGGAAGCAGTGTCCTCCAGGGCGGGCCATGTTCCAGATTGTCTGGGGGGAGTTTCATGGAAGAGGGTCGGTTTAGAAAGGTTTAACTTTCGATTCATGGCTGTCAGCAAGCAGGTTTTGTTGAATCTTGTAGCAATGTAGTAAGCAGATTAAGTGGGCTTCCCAGGTGGTGCTACTGGTGAAGAACCTGCCTGCCAATGCAGGAGATAGAAGTTCAGATGCAGGTTTGATTCCTGCGTTGGGAAGATCCCCTGGAGGAGGGCACGGCTACCAACTCCAGTATGCTTGCCTGGAGAATCCCACGGACAGAGGAGCCTGGTGGTCTATTGCTCACAGGGTGGCAAAGTGTCGGACAGAACCGAAGCAACTTAGCACACACGCAAGCACATTAAGTGACCTTTGGTTGGTAGAAGATTCTGGTTTAAGCCTTCCATCCTAAACTCAATACATCTCACTCCCCACTCGTGTTAGGGGAATCACTGACTGAAACCATCTGCCATGGCCACGTACCACAGTAACCATATGCATGAGTTATCTTGCAACAGGAGGTCCTGGTAAGGAGCAAGGAGCTAACGAGCTGCCATCCACTGGAGGAATTCAGGAAAGGTCAAAAGGAGGGAGGAGATGCCAATCTATACATCCTACCAACTTCCCAGAATCCTCCTCTCTGGAATCCCTCTTGTCTGAGCCATGCGCTTGCTGCCAGGAAGGACCCTGAGTCAGAATGATTGGCCAGAGACAACCTGGAAACTAACCCCATGACCATAAAACCCGAGACTGGGAGCCACGAACCAAGCAGAGCAGTTCTGGCTTCTCTCACCCCCTGCTCTCCGCCTGTGCACCCCTCCCAATGCAGCCTCTGCTTTGTCAGTCTCCTTGGACAATCCATTTCTAAGTGTTAAACAAGAGCCCACTCTTAGGCCCTAGAAGGGTGGTTCCCCTTCTGACAATGCTCAGACTTGACCCCATAGCTGGAAGGACCTAAAGGGGCCTCTTCTGAGACAAGCACTCCCTCCTGCCTTACCCCAGCCTGCCTTCTAGACACAGGCACCCTCAGGACGGGGCCAGGAGAGAAGGCCGGATGGGACAAGTGGTCCCTGGTTCCTGCAGCTGCAGGACGCTGATGTAGGGGTCGTCAGTGGGTACAAGTGTGTTTGCCCCTCGCTCTGACCCCTCCCTTATTATAGGGATTGGCTCCTGTGATTAGGGAGGCCAAGAAGCCCCATGGTCTGCCATCTTCAAGATGAAGAACCAGAAAGTGGAGTTGAAAGGGCTGTGAGCCAGGAGAACCCATGGGGGAGCTCCCTGTCTGAGGCTGAATGGCCTGAGAACCTGCTATCTGGGGGTGGGGGGCTGCTGGTGCCAGGCCAGGTCCCGTGGCACCGAGAACAGGGGAGCCAGCGTCAGGCAGCAGAAGATGTGCGCCCCAGGTCAAGCAGAAAGAGCGACATTCCCTCATCTTTTTTATAGGCCCGTGCTGTACCGTGTGCTTGATCTTAGTTCCCCAACCAGGAATCAAACCTGCATTGGGAGAACGGAGTCTTAAGCACTGGACCACCAGGGAAGCCCCCCTTCCCCCGTCTTTTTGTTCTACTTAGGCCATCCGTGGTTGGGGTGATGCCCACCCTCATGGGTGAGTGTGGTCTTTACTGGTCCCCTGATTCAGATGCTAATTTCTTCTAGAAATAGCCTTCTGGACACACCCAGAAATGGTTTTTTGACAGCTCTATGGGCATCCCATAGCCCAGTCAAATTGATGTGTAAAATCAGCCATTGTAAGAGGCAATCCCTTCTCCCATTGGGCAGGGAGGGGAAACCACACCACTGCAAAAGCCCCCCAAATCCACATGCCTCAGATCTGCTCCCCTGCCCTGGCCAGCACCTTCCGTAGGAGCAGGCTGAGCGGGACAGCGGCACTTGACTGGAGCAAACCTATGGCAGCTTTGAAGTGAAGTGGCTCAGCGTGTCTGACTCTTTGCAGCCCCGTGGACTGTAGCCTACCAGGCTCCTCCATCCACGTGATTTTCCAGGCAGAGGTACTGGAGTGGGTTGCCATTTCCTCCTCCAGGAAATCTTCCCGACCCAGGGATTGAACCCAGGTCTCCCACATTGCAGGCAGAGGCTTTACCGTCTGAGGCATGGCAGCTTTAGCCTCCCATAAACTTGGCAGCAGGGCCACAGCTGTTGGTTGCTCTCTTGAAGTCATAGGGTGAACCCTGGGCACCCACCTCTGAGCCACAGGAAAAGTCTCCTTGAGCGGAGCACTCACCAGAGTTGCCCTGCTGCTCAGCAAGAAGCCACAGACAGGACCGTGGAGAACTGATTTTGTATTATACCCAGGAAAGCAAACTTTTCAAAGAACTTTCACAAATCCTTTCTCTTGTGATCTTCCTAACAGCCTTGTTAGATAAAGTGCAAGAGCCAGCACCAGCCATTTGTAGACTGAAGCAGCTAATTAGCTTGTCTGAGCTTCAGTTTCGCATCTGGAATATTGGGGATGATTGAGTCCACCTCACAGGGATGCCAGGAGAACTGAGTTTCAAAAGTATGTGAAGTGCTTAGCCTGGAATCCTCCAGGTGTATTGCCTAGAGCGAGGCAGACCTGGTAGAGGGGTGGCAGAGGAAGTGGGGGGGAGGCAGAGTCTGGGCTCTGGAATCTGCGGACCGTGGACTCAGTCCCACATCGTCTCTTAGCAGCTGTGTGAGCTCAGGCATGTCGCTTACATCCTTCAGCCACTCGTCCACTTCTGCTATGTGAGCGTCTCGGCAGCACTGACCTCAAGTCTGCATCCCCATTCCCACGAGGGGACACCACCATCCACCAGCTGCTCCTGGCAAGACCAGGGCATCATCTCTGAAATCTCCTCTTCCTCACACTCCACATCCACACTACCAGTGTGTTTTGTGGATTCTATTTCTAAGCATCTTTCAAACTATTGGCTCTACAGCAGGGCTTACCCACAGGGGGCCTTCCCAGAGAGTCGGGTTCAACCTGTCGCCCGGGCATCTGGAGGTTGTTGCCTTCTGCAGTTTTGATCAAAACCTGGACTCAGTGCAGCCACCAGCAAAAGGTCAGAAATTCCCCATAAAATTATGATTCTGAAGTGAATCAATTATGCATGAATCCTCCTTTAATTTTGTTCTCTAAGTGGATACCTCATATGCCAGAAACACATTGGTGAGGGGAGTGCTAGCATCCTTGGAAGATGCTGTGATGCTTGTTCTCTGAAGACCAGAGATGGAGTCAGAGATGATATGGTTGGACAGGCACTGATTTCAAGGATAGAGGAGCCTGAGGGGCAGAGTTCGGCCAGTGGCACTGGACCATCAGAGGCAGTGAACTTGGTGACCGTTGGAGAGTGTGGGACTGAAATTATGGTGACCTGACCTTGCTTGTGGAAACTTAACCACTGGGACCTTGCTTGTGGCTTTGATTTTAGGGATCTTAGGCTGAAATAGATAGGTAGTAAGCTAAGATCCTCTTGGACCTAACTTGGGTCATCATGACAGAGTGATGTGGCCTCTTAACCTATTAATCCCTAGAACTGATTCAATGCATAGACCCAGAACCTATGGAAAGAATCCATGACCTTTAAAGCAGGACCTTTCAGGAATGTGAATCTTCCTCCTGACCTACTACAAGGTAACCTGGGTCACTGGCTGGGTATTTCTGCACTGGA
This sequence comes from Odocoileus virginianus, assembly GCF_023699985.2. NCBI lineage: Eukaryota > Metazoa > Chordata > Mammalia > Artiodactyla > Cervidae > Odocoileus > Odocoileus virginianus. The sequence continues at coordinate 61,550,245 of NC_069686.1, read as the reverse complement.
GAAAGGGCTACTGAACAATGACTCTGAGCAAAGACTGATTCCTGGAAGCTCAGGACAACACTCTGGTCTACCAGCTAGAGGATTTTGAGGTTAAGGTGATAATTGGAGGGTTTTCAAAACTGTTTATGTGTTTATTGGCGGCACCAGGTCTTGGTTGCGAAATGTAGGATCTTTAGTTGTGGCATGGGGGATCTAGTTCCCTGACCAGGGATTGAACCTGGGCCCCCTGCTTTGGGAATGCAGAGTATTGACCACTGGACCACCAGGGCCTGTGTGTATGCATGCTAAGTCGTGTCCTACTCTTTGTGACCCTATGGACTATAGCCCGCCAGGCTCCTCTGTCCATGAAATTTTCCAGGCAAGAGTACTGGAGTAGGTTGCCATTTCCTACCCACATCTCTTATGTCTCCTGCATTGGCAGGCAGATTCTTTACCACAGCACCACGTGGGAAGCCCTGACCACCAGGGAAGTCTCCATAATTGGAATTTTGACTCAATTCACCACAATGAAGGCAATAGGAACCAGAACCTACCGTGTGCTTATTTGCCTAGGTTTTGAGTCACTTGTTTGATGGGGGACATGCTTGAGAATTGACAGAATCTCCACTTAGTCTCCCTGGTTTGTGGAATAGTTACAATTACACTGGGGAAGGATCAAGTATAGAAACTTCCAGAATTCTACCTCCTTGTCAAAGCTATCAGCCCATACGATGCCACATCCTTGGGGCATTTCAGATATTCGTGCCAACATGGAACATTTGAGAAAAATTCCACAGGAGTGATTTCAATTACACTCTCACACAGCTTGCCTATTTAGTTGTTACAGGACACAGATCCACAGATCCATCTTGCAGAATAACCACAGATCTTTTAAGCTTATTCAGATGGTGACTTCAATTTCAGCTGTTTATTTTAGACAAGGTTATCTTGATAAAGTGACACAGCCTGTGGCATCACAGCTGGTAAATCTTTTCTGTTTTGGATCTCCTCTGAGCACAAAGGCATCTAGAATTCAGTAGTTGGATTTCCCCTGAAAAGGATCGCAGTGCATCTTCACGAACTGCTGTCTGGATGACATCAGTTTCCTGGCACCGTGGTGCAATTCACTCTAATGTTCTCATGCTATACATGTCACGATACTGTCCACTGCATTGCTGACCTCAAGCCCACAGGTCATAGAGAACAAAAAGTAACAGATACTTAAATGCTTTTGCAAGACATATGTGCACTATAGGATCGGCAATGAATCACATAAAAATACAGGAGCTTGGCTACCTGGCTGGAGTTTCTGGGTTCTGGTGTCTCCGATATACTGAGATATTACCTCCAAACTGAAGGAGAAGTTGACCCACTACACCCACTACTACAGGCTTCCCAGGTGGCACTTGTGGTAAAGAACCCTCCTGCCAATGCAGGAGACATAAGAGATGCAGGCTCGATCTCTGGGAAGACTCCTCGGTGGGGGGCATGGCAACCCACTCCAGTATCCTTGCCAGGAGAATCCCATGGACAGAGGAGCCTGGCAGGCTATGCTCCATAGGGTCACAAAGAATTAGACATGACTGAAGTGGCTTAACACGCATGCTCCGACTCACTACTATAAAGAAAGAGGTATGATGCTTTGTGAACTCCTTTGGACTTCAGAAGACACATGGAAAGAACCAAATGTTATGTTTGGTTGGGCTCTTCTGATTCATTTGTTGAGTGAGCCACAAAGTTCCCAGTTCTGAGTGGGGCGCAGTGCCAGAGAAGCCTCTTAGTCTGGTCCAGGCTCTAATGTAAGTGGCTCTGCTCTTTGGACCTTTATAACCCAATAGATCCAATGGTGCCAAGTTGCTTTAGTAGATCATAGATTGGAGAATCAGCAGAAACCCTAAGATCTGGGGGCAAGGTAATGATCTGCTCAGCAAGCAACTCTTCTCATCTTGACGAGGAGCCCTTGGCATTATCCTGGGCCAGGTAGAGAAATGATACATCCCACCAGAAGATGTCAGAAGGTCATGCAGCCTGCTCTCCCTGCTAGCTGGGAGTTATCTGCTCCACCAACACATAAAATCAAGTTTGGCCTGCAAATTGCATCATTACTTTAAAGGGGGTATATACAAAGAGCTATCCTCTCACACTGGTCAGAATAGTTATCATCAAAAAAGTTCACAAACAATAAATGCTGGAGAGCATGTGGAAAGAAGGGAACTCTCCTGCATACTTGTGGGATTGTAACTTGGTGTAGCCACTATGGAGAACAATATGGAGATTCCTTAAAAAATAAAAATAGAACCATCATATGATCCAGTAGTCCCACTCCTGGGCATATATCCAGAGAAAACTATAATTCAGAAAGATACTTGTACCCCAATGTTCATCACAGCACGGGGTACCAGAGCCAGCACATGGCAGCAACCTAAATGTTCATCGACAGAGGAATGGATAAAGATGTGGTACAAAAATACAGTGAAATACTACTCAGCCAAAAAAGGAACAAAATTTTGCCACTTGCAGCAACATCAGTTCATTTGCTCAGTCATGTCCAACTCTTTGCGACCCTATGGACTGCAGCACGCCAGACTTCCCTGTCACCAACTCCCGGAGCTTGTTCAAACTCATGTCCATCTAGTTGGTGATGCCATCCAACCATCTTATCCTCTGTCGTCCCCTTCTCCTCCAGCCTTCAATCTTTCCCAGCATCAGAGTCTTTTCCAAGGAATCAGTTCTTTGCATCAGGTGGCCACAGTATTGGAGTTTCAGCTTCAGCATCAGTCCTTCCAGTGAATAGTCAGGACTGATTTCCTTTAGGATTGACTGATTTAATCTCCTTGCAGTCCAAGGAACTCTCAAGAGTCTTCTCCAATACCACAGTTCAAAAGCATCAATTCTTTGGTGCTTAGCTTTCTTTATAGTCCAACTCTCACATGCATGCATGACTACTGGAAAAACCATAGCTTTGACTAGACAGGATTTTGTCAGCAAAGTAATGTCTCTGCTTTTTAATATGCTGCCTAGGTTAGTCGTCACTTTTCTTCCAAGGAGCAATCGTCTTTTAATTTCATGACTGCGGTCACCATCAGCAGTGACTTTGGAGCCCAAAAAATAAAGTCTCTCACTGTTTCCATTGTTTCCCCATCTATTTGTCATGAAGTGCTGGTACCAAATGCCATGATCTTCATTTTTTGAATGTTGAGTTTTAAGCCAGCTTTTTTACTCACCTGTTTCACTTTCATCAAGAGGCTCTTTAGTTCTTCTTTGCTTTCTGCCATAAAGGTGGTGTCATCTGCATATCTGAGGTTATTGATATTTCTCCTGGCAATCTTGATTCCAGCTTGTACTTCATCCAGCTCAGCATTTTGCATGATGTACTCCACATATACGTTAAATAAACAGAGTGACAAGATACAGCCTCGATATACTCCTTTCCCAATTTAGAACTAGTCTGTTGGTCCATGTCCGGTTCTGACTGTTGCTTCTTGACCTGCATACAGATTTCTTAGGAGGCAAGTAAGGTGTTCTGGTATTCCTATCTCTTTAAGAATTTTCCACACTTTGCTGTGATCCACACAGTCAAAGGCTTTAGCATAGTTAATAAATCAGAAATAGATGTTTTTCTGGTATTCTCTTTCTTTTTCGATGATCCAACAGATGTTGGCAATTTGATTTCTGGTTCCTCTACCTTTTCTAAATCCAACTTGAACATTTGGAAGTTCATGGTTTACATACTATTGAAGCCTGGCTTGGAGAATTTTGAGCATTACTTTACTAGCGTGTGAGATGAGTGCAGTTATGTGGTAGTTTGTGCATTCTTTGGCATTGCCTTTCTTTGGGATTGGAATGAAAACTGACCTTTTCCAGTCCTATGGCCACTGCTGAGTTTTGCAAATTTGCTGGCATATTGAGTGCAGCACTTTCAAAGCATCATCTTTTAAGATTTGAAATAGCTCAACTGGAATTCCATCACCTCCACTAACTTTGTTTGTAGCAGTGCTTCCTAAGGGCCACTTGACTTCACATTCCAGGATGTCTGGCTCTAGGTGAGTGATCACACCATCATGATGATCTGGGTGGTGAAGATCTTTTTTGTACAGTTCTTCTGTGTATTCTTGCCACCTCTTCTTAATATCTTCTGCTTCTGTTAGGTCCATACTATTTCTGTCTTTTATTGTGCCCATCTTTGAATGAAATATTCCCTTGGTATCTTTAATTTTCTTGAAGAGATCTCTAGTCTTTCCCATTCTATTGTCTTCCTCCATTTCTTTGCATTGATCACTGAGGAAGGCTTTCTTATCTCTCCTTGCTATTCTTTGGAACTCTGCATTCAGATGGGTTACCTTTCCTCTTCTCCTTCACCTTTAGCTTCTCTTCTTTTCTCAGCTATTGGTAAGGCCTCCTCAGACAAACATTTTGCCTTTTTGCATGTTGCAGCAACATGGATGGACCTAGATATGATGATACTCAGGGAAGTAAGTCAGACAGAGAAAGACAAATGTCATATGACATCACTCATATGTGGGATGTCATTTAAAAATGATACACACAAACTTATTTACCAAACAGGAACAGATTCAGAGACCTCGAAAACAAACGTATGGTTATCAACAGGTAAACATGGGTAGGGGACAAAGCAGGAGCTTGGGATGAACATACAGATAATGCAATGTATAAGGTAGATAACCAGCAAGGACCTACTCTATATAGCACAGGGAACTCTACTCAGTATTCTGTGATAATCTATATGTGAAAAGAATCTTAGTAAAATGAATATATGTATAACTAAATCACTGTCTATACACCGGAAGCTAGCACAACATTGTAACTCAACTGTACTCCAATAAAATAATTTTAAAGGAGGGCATGGACCAAATGGGGCTTCCCGAGTGGTGCTAGTGGTAAAGAACCTGCCGGCCAATCCAGGAGATGTAAGAGACACAGGTTCAACCCCTGGGTCGGGACAATCCCCTGGAGGAGGGCACGGCAACCCACTCTAGTGTTCTTGCCTGGAGAATCCCATGGACAGAGGACTACAGTCCACAGGGTCACAAAGAGTCAGACATGACTGAGTGACTTTCACTTTTTCAGAGTATTTAATACCCGGAATATGAGGTGTAATGGTGTGTATTTAACAACCAACTCTCTTGGCAGGCTGCGGGAAGCCCTGATTTATAGTGTTTGCATTTCTGTGGTATAAATACTACCACTGCGGCTGATTTCAAGCTACCAACAGGATGTCACTGAACACAGAACAGAAAAGAGATTTCACCATTGGCTCCCATGAACCAGCACGAGCTGGGCCCATCATTCTGACTCCCAGAGTGGATCCTTTTCTCAAATCCCTTTCTTCTATGTAATAAGATTCTTTTTAGAAAAGAATCAGGAAATGAAATGAGTAATAATGACCAGAAAAGAAACACACAGTGAAACATGATTTTCTTGTGATCATGCTGGTAAATATCTTTTAAATAGAAATAAAATTAATTTAGTGAGAAAGAGGAGAAAGTGGTAGGACACATGTTTTCTGGGCCAGAATTTAAGGAACTTAGATGTCCCCCCTTCATCCTAATAAATAAAGAAGCTGAACGCGCTAAAAAAAAAATCAACAACTCTTCTGAAATCTCTCAGAGAACTGAGGACCCAGGGTAACTCGCTCTCCCCACATTGAAGAGACTGACTGGCAGAACAGAGAATCAGAATCGACCTGAGCAGAAACCCATGAGTGAAATCTCTGCAGGGGATTGGGGCAGGGAAACCAACTGCCATATTGCTGAAGGCTCAGTGTGGATAAGCCTGAGACTTAAAAATTGCAGGGAGACCTGCTCAAAAGGAAGTGAGGGGTGGGGAGTCCATTATTGTAAATTTTGCCTCGGGGAGCTCCACTAGGTCATCAGAGAAAAAACCCCTCCAGGTTCCAGTAGGGAGAAGGGAAAAAAACTGTTTTGGAATGTACTAGAGCACATTGTTTTCTTTTTAAAAAATTTTTATTTTGCACTAGAATATTGTTGATTAACAATGTTGTGTTAATTTCAAGTGTTCAGCAAAGTGATTCATTGTATATCTATATATGTATGTGTGTGTGTGTGTGTGTGTATACATATATATGTTCTTTTTTAGATTCTTTTCTCATATAGATGATCACAGAATATTGAGAAATGTTCCCTGTGCTAAACAGTAGGTCCTTACTGATTGTCTATTTTAAATACAGCTGTGTGTGTCTGCATGTCAGTCCCAAACTCCCAATCTATCCCTCCCCTTACCCTTGTTCTTCTTAACAAGACCTGCCCTCAGGAGAAACTATTTCACCAGAGCCTACGCTTCTGGAGTTTTCTCAGCACCTGACAGACCCGGGAGAGGGGAAAGGAGTAGAAGAGTCATGAAATGATATTTAAGTCACTTCAGTATATTTTTGTAAAGTTCATTTTACTGAAGTAGACTTGATTCACAGTGTTGTCTTGATTTCTGCTGTATAGCAGAGTGATTCAGTTTACATGTGTGCGTGTGCTCAGTCACTCAGTTGTGTCCGATTCTGTGACCCCAGGAACCGCAGCCCACCAGGCTCCTCTGTCCATGGAATTTCCCAGGCGAGAGTACTGGGGTGCGTTACTGTTTACTCCTCCAGGGGATCCTTCTGACCCAGGGACTGAATGCACGCCTCCCACAACTTCTGCAGCCCCTGCACTGGCAGTCAGATTTCTTTCTCTTTTTTTTTAACCACTGAGCCACCTAGGAAGCCGTTATATTTGTATATTTTTTCTTTTTCATATTTTTTTTTCTGTGATAGTTTATCAAAGGGTATTGAATATAGTTCCCTGTGCTATGCAGTAGGATCTTGATTTTTTTCCATAGTCTATATAATAGTTTGCATCTGCTAACCCCAAACTCCCACATCAGTGTGTTGTCTACTTTGTGAAAAAAGGAAAAGACTTTTTTCTAAATATCAGCTAGTCACAGTAGTGAAGAACATTAAAGTGTCTGATTTTGACCCTTAGCTTCTGCAAGCTTGTCGATGACCTCATCAGATTTTACTTCCTTTGAATATTTATGTTCAGTGAACAGCATGGTGTGATTTGACAATCTTTATTCATACTTGATCAAAGAACTCTTTTTGTTCATCTTAACTCCAAAGAGGAGCTTCCCAGGTGGCTCAGTGGTAAAGAATCTGCCTGCCAGGAGAAGACGCAGGTCCTGTCCCTGCGTGGTGAAGATCCCTGGTGAAGGAAACGGCAACCCATTCCAATATTTTTGCCCGGAGAATCCCATGGACAGAGGAGCCTGGTGGGTCCTCTGGGGTTGCAAAAGGATCGGCCTCGGCTTAACAACTAAACAACAGACACTCTAAAAACATCTTACACGTGAAGCAACATTCAGACCAGTTTTGCAAATAGAGCTTTAGTGGAACACAGCCACACACATTTATTTACGTTTTATTCATAGCTGCTTTTACACTGTAACAGTAGTTATGACAGATTATATTGCCTCCAAGCCTCAAGTATTTTTTATATGAACTTTAAGAAAAAAATTGGCCAGCTCTGACCTGAAGGATTGAAAAGAAAATGTAATTGTATTTAATATTTATTTATTTGGCTGTGCCAGGGCCCAGTTGCACATGTGGAATCTTCGACCTAGTTGTGGCCTGTGGGATCTGGTTTCCTGACCATGGATAGAACCTGGGCCCCCTGCACTGGGGATACGAGGAGATCTGAGCCACTGGATCACCAGGGAAGTCCCTGTAATTGTTTTTAAAGTGCACAAAATTTGAATATATTTCCATCAAAAATCTGAATTATGATAAATACAAGAATAAAAAAAATCTCAAGTTTTGTGTCTTCAGAAAAATATTTTTTCTCTAAAAAATTTCAAAAGGATCTGTTACAATCGTGTGTGTGTGTGCACGTGTGTGTGTGTTTAGTATGTAGAACTCTGAAGCGTGGCGCGCAGGGCAATGGCCCTCTTGCTGAGTCTAAGGCCACTGAGGTGGCAACTGCTCTATGAGCCACGGGCTGCTGGCTGTCATGGCTCTCATGTGGAACCCAACCCCAGGAAACCGTCAAAGAAAAGGCAGACATTTGACCCAAGCTGCCCAGTCATGTTCCAACAACAACAAAAAAAGGAAGTTTAACCAAGGGACTGGAAACCAAATCAAGTTAATGACAGAATTCTGGATGGAAGGTCATGAGCTGCCACCTTTGGGGTCCTCAGAGCTGTATCCAGACATTCCTGAATTCTGTCCCCTGGGTCTTCCTGTTGGGATTACTAGTTCTTTCCTTAGATTCTACCAGGCCTCTTGGCATTCTCCTATTGTTTTTGTTTGTTGTTGTTTGTTTGTTTGTTTTTCCTTTACTGGTTTGGTCTCTGTTACTTGGAATCAAAAGATCTCTAACACCTCATGTGAGGGGTGATCTGGGTGCCAAAGTGTATGGCTGGGTCAGGCATAAACCAGCAGGGTGCAGGCAGATGGGGATGAAATTGTGTCCTGGTTCCATCACCTGCCGGCTGTGTGGCCTTGAGCAAGTTACTTAGCCTCTCTGAGCACCAACTCCTTTCTCTATAAAACGACACCAAAGGCACTGCTAACCTATGGAGCATCTTTGTAAGAATGAGGAAAATGCCCTCTGGGCACAAGGCTCGACCAGTGGACTGCAGCCTGCACTGGAGCCCGCCACAGCCCCCAGCTGGGCGTTTTGGTGCAATGCCCAGTCTGTATGTTGAGGAGCGGTACCCTGGGTGCCAAGGACTGTTTATAAGATCCACAGGCGTCCTGTGTACATGAACCACAGCTCCCTTTTCCTCTCCCCTACCAAGTCTCAGCTCAACCACAAACATCACAGAAACCGACAGGCTAGATGTGGGTATTAGGACAAAGGAATGAGCTGACTATGGAGGAGAATGGCACGGGAAGTCTCCTAACAGCCAGGCTGGCTTCCACGTCACAGTGACCCTCCTTCCTATCTCTCTGCCTTTGGGCCCTTGGGAGAAAATGAAAAGAGTGTGCACCGAGCCTTTCAATCCAGACTCTCTTCATCAGGCCAACTTTGGGGAACACCTGTGTCCAGGCTGGTTCCGTGGGCTGGAGGGAAGCCCAGTTGTGCAGCTTGATCCTAGCCTGCCGAGAGGAGAAAATCTAGAGGGGAAGAGGCTAGCTTGTGCGAAACACTTCAGCAACACCGTAATAGTAGGCGTCTGTTCTTGCGCACCTCCTCACGGCTCGCCAGGTTTCCCTGGTACATTTTTCTCAGCACATCCTCACTCAGGTGCCAGGTGGGCGGGGCGGGGCGGGGCCTCCGCTGCCGAGTCACAGCGGAGTAAACTGAGGCTCCAGGACTGAGCGCGCCCCTGACGGCTCAGCTGGTGAAGAATCCGCCTGCAATGTGGGAGACCTGGGTTCAATTCCTGGGTTGGGAAGATCCACTAGAGAAGGGAAAGGCTACCCACCCCAGTATTCCTGGGCTTCCCTTGTGGCTCAACTGGTAAAGAATCTGCCTGCAATGTGGGAGACCTGGGTTCAATCCCTGGGATGGGAAGGTCCACTAGAGAAGGGAAAGGCTACCCACCCCAGTATTCTGGCCTGGAGAATGCCATGAACTGTACTTGCAAAGAGTTGGACACAACTGATCGACTTTTACTTTCACTTTCCCAGGACTAAAGTCACTGTCCACTTAATAATAATCTCTGAAGTTGACACAGAAACTTTATTTTGGTGATGCCTAGGCTCACCTTCAGCTCAGAGTGTGGGGGTTAGTGGGGTGGGGGAAATGGCCTTCCACTCCTCCTCTGCCCACTGTGCTTGCTTAATAATAATAATAATAATAATCTACTCTTCTATTCGGATAGCGAGATGTACCAACGGGCCACATCAGCCATTGGGCAGGACTCTGACCCTCAAAAACGTGCTTGAATGGGACTGCCTTCTTCCAGGGTCTGCTGTTTCTGTTGGCCCAGGAAGCGGGCCCCAGCTTATCCTGGACTGTTTTATTCCTCAACCAGGTGGTACTAGTGGTAAGGAATCTGCCTGCCAATGTGGGGGACATGAGTTCTGTCCCTGGGTCAGGAAGAGCCCCTGGAGAAGGAAATGGAAACCCACTCCAATATTCTTGCCTGGGAAATCCCATGGACAGAGGAGCCTGGGGGGCTACAGTCCACGGGGTCGCAGAGTTGGACATGACTGAGCGACTGAGTGCACACGAACGTGTTGACTGAGACGGTGGGTCTGGGCTACAAGGACTAGGATTCCTGCTCAGCAGGAAACTGGACGTCTCCCCACAGAGGACCAAGATGTGCTCTCCACATCTTTGCATGGACACACTGGCAGAGACCAACTTTTATTAAAGTGGCCCTTTCTCCATCTCCTGCTTGTCATATGTCACAGGCGGTGTCCCCTAGGAGCCCACTATAGGGGAGAGGTTTGTCTGTGGGGAGTTTGTGGGAGCACTCTGAAGGCACACCCCTATGAAAGGGAAGGGCAGACGCAGGAGTGGGCAGAAGGTGTCCAGTTGCCAGGCAGTCTCCACAAAGGCCTGGGCCTAGCCTTAAAGGGGCCTTGCGGATACAACAATCCATCAGTCATAGCCCTGCAGTCCTGCAGAGGAAGGCGGCATGTCCTAGGGAGGGGTATCCTATGGGGGGACGAGTAAGGCAGAGAGAGCTGACTGCAGGGTGGTTGGAGTGGGGGTGTTTCCAGCAGCTGGAGTCTTCCGTTCTTAAAGTGGGACCCAGAGAGGCATCTGAGAGGCCACCTTACTATTGTGCTTCTTGGAGCATCTCTGCTCTTGAGGACCTCAGACGAGCTGGATCCTGCCTTGCTGGGTCCTTTAGTCAAACTGCAGGACAGATGGAGACGCAGAATCTGCCCTCCACTCTGATGGGGCACAGACTCAAGCCTCGGGCAGGGGTGTTTGCTGTGAGCCCAGGACTTCCAGGGGAATGAGGATCTCGGAAAGGCCTGGAGGGTGGTGATGAATTTGGAAAAGGAGCAGTTATTTAGGAGAAGCTTCCTTCTCCTGTGACCTGTGAGGTAGGTTGGGATGAATGCAGAGGAGCCTAGGACTCAGTGGGGGTCCTTCCATAGCTGGAAGTCTTGCCTCCTTCTCCAGGGAGGCCTCTAGCTTCTGCGGCCCACTGAGGCCTTGCTGCGACAGCACAGGCCTAGTTCAGGAGGAAGAAAAGCCTGGGGAAGGTGAAGCCTCATCCCTAATGGACCCGGATGGGTTGTGGGAGGCCCACTGCTGTTGTAGAGGTCCCATGGTGGTCAGGCCATGGCCCAGGGATGGAGGAGGAGGAGGATGAGGTGGGCAGACAGGGGGCAGGAACCTGGCTGCCTTGGGGGCTGATGGGACCTCAGAGGGGAGCTGGAGAGCGGATCTGATTGGAGGGCTGCTGGGATTTGAGGCCAGCCCATGACTCAGCTGGTAAAGAATCCGCCTGCAATGCGGGAGACCTGGGTTTGATCCCTGGTTTGGGAAGATCTGAAGAAGGGAATGGCAACCCACTCCAGTATTCTTGCCTGGGAAAATCCCACGGACAGAGGAGCCTGGCAGGCTACAGTCTATGGGGTCGCAAAGAGTCGGACATGACTGAGCAGCTAACATGCACACATCACCAGCTTCCTCAAGTACAGGCTTTTCCGCAGAGAAAGGCCTATAGGCATGGCGGGGAGGGGCTGACTGCCTCGGGGGTCTCTCTGTGACTCAGCTTGTTCCAGCGTGTTGAACCAGGGCCGCGCTCTGTGAGACTTCTCCTGAACTCTGGTGTCTGCATAATGAGGAGGGAATTTGCTCCATAGGTTGATGACTCCTGTACCCAGAACTCCTTACAGGCCCTGGGATGTCCAGCGGGATCTTTTCAGGAGATGTTTTACACTTTCTCCTGGAAGTTGTGTTTTCTGGAGTCTAAATGGGCTCAGATTTTGAAAGGTTCAATTCTGAGCTCTGAGGTCATAGGACTCTGGCTTTGGCGACCCCGTCTTCTCCAGCTGGGCACCTGGTGACTTTGCAGGCACAATTCTAGGTCCAGGTTGAGCAGAGCTGGGAAGATCAGGATGCAAAGTTCTGGTTATTTGGTCTTTACCGCCAGGCTAGGAGCTGGCCAAGGGCAGAGGGGTGGAGGGATAGAAGACCCCTACCGCTACCCCAGTGCCTCTGACAGCAGCCACCTCATCCATTTTGTTCATTCCTTTGAATAAGGCATTTCTCCACAAATCTTTAGTAACATGGCAAATATTTATGATCTGGACAGTCATTAACATATTACAGTGGGTTCCCTTTTCAGCTGGGAGACTGCTCAGGCAATGGCACCCAGGATGATAAGTTTTGGTGCAAAGAGAGGTGTCGCTATTGGGAAAGAGGGTGTGGGGAGGGGAGGGGATGTTGGAGACTGAAATCAAAGCTCCTGGGGCTCCCAGGGGTCTGGACTGGCCTGGGAGCAGACTGGGAGTGGAGTAGTGACTGGAGCTGGAGGTGGGGCGTTTCCCATCATTCTCAGAGGAAGACACAGGTGCAGAAGCTGGTTGTGGCCACTATGGACAGTTTTGCGACTGCCAGGGGAGATTTCCAGTCTGAAAATGGGGCTGAGGGGGACTGGAGATCAAGAAACTCCACGACTGGAGTTTCAGATCCGAGGGTTGTCTGCACAGAGGTGGGATTTAAAATCCTGAACTGGCCCAAGGTGGTCCAAAAACGAGGGTGACGGGCATTCAGGGAGGCTCAGGATGAAGGAGCAGGTGGACGCTGGCTGGGTTTTGACGTGGTGAGATGGGGCCTGGTACATAGGTCCCAGCAGGCACTGAAGCAGCCCCTTACCATGGGGCACCAAGGATGCCGGAACTGGATCTTGCCTTATCAATCCAAGGAGCACTTGTCCTTCAGAGGGTCAGCTGCCCAATAAGTGCAGTGCCAGCAGGCTGGGAGTCTTCGGGCTCTTGGGCATCTCAAGATATAGACGTTTCATCCTTTCTGTTGGTGAGCCAACAGAGTCCTGCCTCAGCTGTCTTTGACAAGTGCATGCATTCATGCTAAGTCGCTTCAGTTGTGTCCGATTCTCTGTGACGCTATGGACCATAGCCCACTAGGCTCCCCTGTTCATGGGATTCTCCAAGCAAGAATACTGGAGTGGGTTGCCATGTCCTCCTCCAGGGGAGCTCCCCAACCCAAGGACTGAATCTGCATCTCTTCCATCTCCTGTATTGGAAGACAGGTTCTTTACCACTAGCACCATCTGGGGAACCCTTGACAAGAGAAGGTTTCAACCAGACACAAGTGACACTACCTCTGCTGATCCTCTGCAAATACATTGCTAAAAATCTGTCACAGTCTTACCTTTCAAACAGGGTCTTGGTAGCTGAATTCAAAACCCTGCATCACCACCAAGAGTGCATCAGTCAGCCTTGTTGGTGAGACTTTAAGCAACTGAGAGGACAGCCTGATGCCTTGAGAAAGTCTCACGACACGGAGGATTTGTTGGGGGAACCTGAGTGGAGGAGACCCCCTCAGCGCCCCTCCCAGCGCAGGATCTGTTCACCCACACAGGGCATCGTGAGTGGTGTAACTGAACAAACCGGACTTGGGATGATTCCTGTCTTAAAAAATTTATTTTATTGTAGTATAGTTGATTGACAGTGTTATGTCAATTTCTGCTATATAGCAAAGTGACTCCTATATATATATATACACACACATTATTTTTCATATTCTTTTCCATTTATAGTTTATTGCTAGATAGTAATATAGTTCCTTGTGCTATACAGTAGGACCTTGTTGTTTATCCACTATGTATAGAGTGGTTTTCATCTGCTAATCCTAAAGTCCCAGTCCATCCCTCCCTCGCCCTCGGCAACCAGCAGTCTGTTCTCTATGTCTGAATCTGTTTCTGTTTCATAGATAAGTTCGTCTGTGTCATATTTCAGATTCCACATATAGGTAACATCACATAGTATTCATCCCTCTGTCTGACTTATTTCACTTAGTATGATCATCTCTAGGACCATCCACGTTGTTGCAAATGGAACCATATCATTCTTTTTCATGGCTGAGTAATATTCTATTGTGTATATGTACCACATCTTCCTTATCCATTCCTCTGTTGATAGACGTTTAGGCTGCTTCCAAGGCTTGGCTATTGTGATCAGTGCTACTATGAACATGCGAGTGCATGCACTTTTTTAAATTATAATTTTGTCCAGATATATAGGGTTGGGAGAATCCTAATCTCATTTCTGTCACTCACCCAAAGTGGGAACCTGGGCAAGTCATTCAATTTTCTCATGTCAAATGGACATGAAAATCCCTGGCCACCTGTCTTACAGGCTGTAAAGCAAATCGAATGAGCTCACTGATAAGAAACTAATTTGAAAATTAGAAAGAGCTTCGTGTTTCAGATTTCCTCCGTTCCTCTGCCTGATTTCATCCTGGAATCTCTGAAGCCTGCAACATCTTGGCCCATCTGGGGGCTGATCTTTTGCCTTCCTGGGCTTCTCTTAAACATCAAATGACACGGCAGCTGGGAATTGGAAAGAACTAGCTCTAATTCAGCCCTGAGCTAAGAGCAGATGAGGAGATGGGAAAACGGGCTCTAAAAGTATATAAATTCCTCCACATGCCACCTCCCACGCAGGAGTCATTTGACTTTCCATCAAGAGTGGCTAGCGATGTGGGGAGATGCGACCAGAGCAGAGGCTTTTCTGCCTCTTCTCATGCTGCAGAGCCTCATGGCAGGGTGAAGGCCTCCGGATTTCAGGGAAGCCACCCGCCTGTGAAGGGCTGAGAAGATTCTTTGGCAGCAAATGGACGCAATTTCAGGGAGTGGGGTTTTTCCCCTCAGACCATCTAGGGAGGCTCCTGTCTTTCCTGGGGGCATAGGAGAGGCCCACGGCTGCTTGGGCTGGTGCCTCTAGAGAGGCAGAGGCCCTAATTTCTGAGTCGAGGACAGTGCTCATTCTCTCCGTGGGCACTCCTTTGACAAAATATCGTGGAGCCCTGCGCTCCATAGCAGACAGCACTGGCCCAGAGGGTGAGGCGTCCAGTCTGATTCCCAAGCCCCCTTGGCTTTTAATTTTCAGTTCTGGCTCTGGCTGGGGTCCACACTCTGAGCAACTTCATTTTCATGCTTGAACCACAGGTGGCAGAGGCATGTGTACCTGCGGGCTAAACTGCTTCAGTCATGTCCGACTCTTTGTGACCCCATGGCCTGTAGCCTACCAGGCTTCTCTGTCCATGGGATTTTCCAGGCAAGAATACTGGAGTGGGTTACCGTAAATCCCAATTATTCTCAGCCAAACATGGTAAGCCCAGGCTCCTTGTCAGTGATTGGTGCAGAGGAGGCTTGTGACACAATTCTGGCCAATAGGACGTGAGGGGAATTGAGCTGGGGGAGGAGCTTCCAGGAGAGATTTCCCACTGACTAAAGAGACACATTAGGGACTTCAGTGGTGGTCCAGTGGCTAAGTTTCCAAGATTCCAATGCAGGGGGTGCTGACTCAATTCCCAGTTAGGGAACTAAAAATCTCACACACTGAGAGGCCAAAAATTAAAAAAAAAAGAGAGAGAGACATTAGAAGAGCTTCTCTTCTCTCCCCCTGTGTGGTGTCTGTGTGTAATGGCCAGAGAATTGGCAGCTATCTTGAAACCATGAGGGGAGCTAGCCTAGGACAAAGTTCTCATACTGAAACGTGGAAAGAATCCAGGTTCAGATTGATGTCGCTGAATCGCTGAAATGATCAACCAAGCGCTTCCTTTCCTCCAGCCTTCTTGTTATGTCAAATTTTTTTCAGTGCCACTTCAGATTGGTTTTTCTGTTTCTCGTAGCAGAAGCAACATCACTGATGGGGTCCCTGACTCCATGGGCTTACAGCCTCTTTCTACCTCTTTGTGAAACATAGAGCTTGGAGTCAAGTGGCCTCATACTCTGAGAAAGCTGAGCTAAAGCTGGTGAAGTGTCCAGGCTGCGTTGCCGGGTTGTCGTAAAGCGGTGTGCTCTGGTGATGTGGGTGCTGAGCCCCCAAGGTCTTCCCCAGAGGCAATGAGGGGAATGCCCTGGCCCCCAGGGCATGGGGGATGGAGGTCCTGGGGCTGGTCCCTTGCCGGGTGGGGGTCATCCCTGCAAAGCTGGCTCCCACCATGACCACCCCCTCCAAGGTGTCTATCCTCCAGGGGCCTGTAACTGTTCCCCACCCTCCAAAGGGACAAGGGCCCCCAAGTTCTGCTGCCCCAGGGGAGTCTTCCCCGTCCCTGCCATTCACCCCAAGGCTGTTTTCACCGGAGGTTGCTTCCAGCCATGGACGAATGGAGCTTCCAGGAGCAGCAGGGTCAGGGCCTCAGGAAAGGCTCTGCAGGCGCCCCCAGAACTAAGTCAGACACGGAGGGGTGGGATCTGGGTGCAGGAAGTAAGAAGAAGAAGGCCATTTGTCAGGGCTGAGTTCCCGGGTTGGGGAGAGGCTGACAACAGCCCGACAGCAGCTCTGGGAGCTCCTGGAGGGGGGAAGCCTGTCTCGTTCATCCGAGCGGCCCTGTGCCGGCAAGTTCAGTCTGTGCTCGGGGGACGTGTGTCCAGGAGATACAGTCGTTCATTCATTCAACAACACCTCTGTGCCATTTGGTGCTGAGCAAAGAGATACTGTCCTGAGCAGGACAAGCAAGGTCTCTGCCCTCCAGGGTTCTTACGAGCAAGTTGGGGCAGAGGCGTGAACATAAACCAGGAACCAAATAACTGATTAACCAGCCAGTTAACTAGCTAGTAACAAATGAGTATTGGTAGTTAATAATATGTGGTACAAAGCATGACAGGCTGTGTGTACTGTGGGAAGGGAATATCGCAGAGGGTGGAGGGAGTCTAGGAAGGGCCTCACCAGGGCAGAGTGGGGAGGATGAGAGGAAGCCAGGCATCAAAAAAAAAAAAAAAAACAACACTCTGCAGGAAGGGTAATGGGGGGAAGAACTGCCAGATCTGCTAGATCAAGGCTCCCAGGGCAGTGGGGGGGGGGGGGTGTCTGAGAACTTCCGAGGGGCCTTAAGGCTGAAGAGGGTGATGGGGGGCCAGCTTCCTCAGCCCTGTGGACCATGGTCAGGGGTCTGGAGAGATGACTGAATGGTTCTGAGTTCTAGAATGTTAGTCGGGAGCATCTACATCCTTCTCTATCAAGGTCATCATTAGCCCCTGAGACCTAAACACAAGTGTGTCTGCATTCAGGGACTAAGGCTCACGGCTGTGGCGGAGGAGAACAGCAACAGGTTGAGAGCAGGTGAGAGCCAACGTCTGGGGCGTCCGCTTTCGTCATCCGCGGCTGTGACCTGTGACGTCCAGGACTAGGGCTCTCTCTTCTTCATCCTCCTGCCTGCTCCCACACGCCTCTCACTTTCGTGTGTCAACCAGAGCTTAGGTGGTTTTGCCCTGGAGGCCCTGCCGCCCACCTCACTCCCAGCACTCCCTTCCACACGGGCCTCCTGGTGGGGAGAGATCCAGGGGTGATGCCCAGACCCTCCGTGGGAAGCAGGACCAAGGAAGCTTGGCCCTGGAACTCTTCTGTCTCCATGCTCCCTGGTTCCCAGGCCTCCCCTCCTACCGGGCTCAACTCTGTCTACCCTAGCAAGGTCGTCCTGAGCTCCCAGTTCCTGGACCTTGAGCTCCTGGCTTGGCTCTCTTTCTCCAAATGACCCCTGGCCCAGTTGCACTGATTACCTCTGTTGCTGGTTCCACCCTTCCCTCCCCGGCTGAGGACAGATGAAGATGGCTCTATTGTCGATTCTTTGCGACCCCATGGACTGCAGTGCTCCAGGCTTCCCTTTCTTTTGCTTTCTCTTGGAATTTGCTCAAATTCATGTCCATTGAGTCAATGATACCATCCAACCATCTTATCCTCTGTCATCCCCTTGTCCTCCTGTCCTCAATCTTTCCCAGCCTGAGGGTCTTTACCAGTGAGTTGGCTCTTCACATCAGGTGGCCAAAGCATTGGAGTTTGAGCTTCAGCATCAGTCCTTCTAATGAGTATTCAGGACTGATCTCCTTTAGGATGGACTGGTTGGATCTCCTTGCTGCCCAAGGGACTCTCAAGAGTCTTCTCCAACACCACAGTTAGAAGGCATCAATTCTTTGGCACTCAGCCTTCTTAACAGTCCAACTCTTACATCTGTACATGACTACTGGAAAAAGCATAGACTTTAGAAGGCTTTAATTTGGCACCTCTTAAGGACAAGACTTAACAAAGAAATGGAAAGAGGCACAGAGGTGAGGGCCTGGCTAAAATCTCAGCATCAAGGTCGATAGGACTGGGAGGCTCCCCTGGCCCTCTGAACTGGTCTCTGGCTCTTGGAGCTGACCGTGGGGCAGGGCCTCGATGCCTCCCCGCAGAGCAGGAAGCCGAACTGACATAGGTTCATGGTGGGCTCAGCCCAGCTGGCTCCTCAGCCTGGTGTCACGAGCCCTTGGTGAAGTTGTGATATTGCGGGGTCGCTCCTTGTCTCTCCGCTTCTCTGAGTCCCTACCCGCTCCTTGGGGCCAGCCCCTCCACTCCCCACTCTCCACACTGAGCATCTCCTTGCCCCCTTCCTGCTTTCTCTCAGGATGGGCTTCAGGCACAGCCCTGGGCCAGCTCTGCCCACTCTGCCTCCTCACTTAGCTCCGGAGTCCCTCCTCATCCTGGCCAGCTCTGCAGACCCGTCCAGGCTGGTAGGGGGCACGGGTGCCCTATCCTGGGTGACCCGCCATCTCCGCCTCCCAGGTGCAGGGAACCGTGTGGAACCTCTGCGGCCAGTCAGTGACCAGCCTCCATCCCAACTCCTTTTCTAGAGCCTGGGCAGGGAGTGAAGGAGCTCGCATCAGCACCTGCTGTGTGTGAGGCTCAGTGAGGTCTATCAGATGTCCGCAGAGGGCACCCCATGTGCCAGGCACAGGGCCAGGCCCTACTCTGCCAGCCAGGGACTGTGCAGACCACAGAGGCGAGAGTGCAGGCTGAGGACTGAGGCCTGGGGGCCCCCTGTATCACATCGGCCACCTGCATGCCCCCTCCTCCCAGTCCATCCCAAGTACCAAAGGCCACCACCCAGTTCTCCCAATAGCTGAGTGAACCCTGCCCCTTCCCAGGGGCCTCCAAGACCCCATAATCCTGCCCACCACCCCTCTTCAGCATCCTCCTGGAACAGAGCCATCCTTGACCTGAAGAAGTGGGTTCCTGTCAGGGGCCTTGCACCTGCCGCTGCCTCTGTCCCGAGCTGTCTTCCTGGGGATCCAGCCGCTCCTTCCTCGCATCGTCAGCATCTCGGGCTTTGGCTGTCTTCTGAGAGAGTCCGTTTGTGACCACATCATTTAAAATATCACCTCTGTGTTAACCCTCCATCCCTTACTGCGTTTCCCACCATGTTACTTGAAATCGTATTAGCCAACCGCGTGTTTGTTCTTTGCTCCTTGTCATCCTCTCCAGACGTGACTTCTGTGAGAACAGGCCCTGCTGTACCCTCAGCATTTGCGGCAGCTTCCCGGGTGGTGCTAGTGATGAAGAACCTGCCTGTCAGTGCGGGAGACATAAGAGATGCGGGTTCGATCCCCGGGTCAGGAAGACCCCCTGGAGGAGGGCACAGTAGCCCTCTCCGATACTCTTGCCTGGAGAATCCCATGGGCAGAGGAGCCTGGCGGGCTACAGTCCGTGAAATCGCAGAGTTGGACACAACTGAAACGACTTAACATGAAGACTCCAGACGTTGTGGAGAGCATGAGTGAAGGAATGGGTGGATCGGAAGATGGACCAGTTGGAGCATCAGATTTCCCAAGAAAGGGAGTGTCACACCACAAGATATGTTTCTGAAGAATCAAGGCTGTAAAAGGCAAAAGCACTATAAAACCTATTTTAAAAAATCCATAAAACCTATTTTTAAAAAATGCTATAAAACCAATGGATGAAAAGAGAGGAGAATATTTTCAAGATCTTGGAGGATCCTCCCAAGCCAGACGCAAAATGCAGAAGCTATAAAAGAAAAGGCTGATAGATTTGACTCCATAAAGATAAAAAGCCCATACATGGCAAAATTACATGAGAAACCAAGTTAAAAGATATTTGACTCAAGAAAATATTTAAAACATGTACAACAGACAAGCAATTAATAGTACAACGTCTGAAGAAATTCCATGAGCCCACGAATAAGACATATCCAGCCCACCAGAGAAAAGTGGGCAAAGGAGAGGAAGGGGTGACCCAGAGAAGGAGACACACTCTTAGCCATCGAACAGTAAGAGGGGCCCCTAAGCTCGCCAGTCACCAGAAGAAGCCACTGAGGGCAGAGCTGAAACGGTGGGAAGGGGTACATGGCTGGGCATGCAGGTCCCTGGTGCCACAGACACGGGACCAGCATGGTCCCTGCTGCCAGCGGGAAGGCGACCTGGGCAGACTTGGCCACATTTAAAGTGCATGCCCCTTGTGACCCAGAAATTCCCATTTTAGCAATCTTTCCTTGCAAAATGCAAAGGTGTCCCATGCCTCGGCGTCTCCTCTAGCACGAGAAGACAGCAGGGTCACGCGTGTATCCCAAGGCAGGAAGGTGGGCCGCATGACGAAGAATTGTACAGCTGGTGACGAAACCTCCACTCTGACCCTGAAAAATGTTCTCAGCTTAGTAAGTGAAAGTAAAAGCAAGATGCAGAACCACAACTATTGCAGGACCCCTTTTGTATTGTTTAAAGTCCTGCACGCGCATTTATGAAGATGCACACACACGCCTGTGCAGGGAAACCTCTGTGGGGGCAGAGCTCTGTGGGACAGGGGCGGGAAGGGTGGAGGGGCTGGTTCGAGGATTGACTTTTTGTCTTTTCTGTTCCTTTCTTTATCATAAACTTTTAGCAACTAAAAAATATTACTGTTGTGATTTTCCAATAAGGGAAAAATAACTCATCGAGGAAGGATGCAGCTGGGGTGTGTGATGCTGGTGGGTAAATTGGGCGGCCCGAGGATCGTGGGCTAGCTGAAGCGCTTGGGTGACTACAGGGCACCTTTAGGGCAGGTTCACTCTCTGTGGGAAACAGGTAACAGCCTTCCCTAGAACCCCAGGAAGTGGATTCCTGTATCCCCACTTCTCTGTTGCCTGGAGAGAGATGAAATCCTGAGGTCCGTGGTGGGAGGCAGAGGAGGGCTGACCCCAGCAGGGAAGCAGGGACCCCTCTCCTGGCACAATCAGGGTCAATAAGATGTGGCAGGACCCCAGATCCCACATCACCCTTGCAGCTCAGCCATCTTGAGGCACATTCAGCAGTTCCTGTGCAGTCTCTTCTCACCCCCGATGATTTGGGGTTCCCCTTCCTAGGAGGCTAGGGCCCCTCTCTTTTCATAGCTGCATCCACAGTGCATGGTCCATACCTGGGGTGGCCCAGAGGTTCAGTTCTGAACACACTAATACAGAGATATGTACCAGACCTCAGGGCAGATGACCAGCCCACAGTGGGCTGAGTGCATCTATGTTCAGAGGAAAAGCCCAGCTTGATCATCTGGGAGCAGATCTTGGATGGCACTAGAGTCATGAGCTGGTGAAGACACCCAGGGCCCGGGATGGGAGAGAAGGGCATTGGGCTCAGGATGAAGGTCTGGGTCTTCTGCACGTACAAGACTTACTGTTCAGTCACTCAGTCGTGTCCGACTCTTTGCAACCCTATGGACAACAGCACTCCAGGCTTCCCTATCCTTCATAATCTCCCGGAGTTTGCTCACATTCACGTCCATTGAATGAGTGATGCTCCCAGACTGCGTTACAAGCCTGAGATAACACAAAGGATGGTTATAATCACAGATGTGTTGAGCCCAAAGGGAGGGGCTCCAGGAGGGGAAAGGACTGCCTCAAGGCCATCCAGACAGCACCTAGGTCTGCCTGGCAAAGAGACTGCCGTCTGATCCCTGGTCACCCCACTCTGTGTTCTGTGTCAGACCTGCTATCTCATCTTTGTTTTACTGCCCTTCCCCACAACAGCTAATGTGACTGAAGACAGCTAAACTGTTGTGTCTTTATTTCTGCCTCTGACCTTGGTCCCTGAGCCCAGGGAGCTGATCAGCTGGAGATCTGAGAGGTTGGGAAGAACTGGGAACAACTGGCAGAGGTCGAGGTGGCCCGGCTGGGGCAGCGGGCAGACGTGCTGGGGACTGAGGCCCTCGCTCTGTGCTGATCAGGCAAAGGGGCCAGGATGGGGGTGCCCGCTCAGGAGAAGCAGGGGGAGCAGGAACTCTGGCTGCTGCCCATGGACTGTCCTCTTCCTCCAGGCAGCCTTCCCTCATTCACCCTCTCAGCCCCTCAAGATGGGCTCCATGACCGCCTTGTTACCTATGGAGGGATTAAGAACAAAGGCTGCCAGAGCTGGGCCAGGCCTGTGTGATGTCACCTCTTGACCTCCTGACCACCACACATGTGGAGGCTCCCATATTGGCTAAGCATTTACACTCGCATTTTTTTCTACGCGTTTTCACTGAAGCCTCACAAGCACCATATGAGTTAGATATTATAGATCCCATTTCACGCAAGGAAACAGAAGGACAGGAAGGTCAGTGAAGGTCACCAAGCCAGTAGAATTCTGACCCCAGTGACTCCCCGCCCCCCCCACCCCCCGCCACCAAATCTTGGCACAGCCCAGCCAGCCCACCTGGGGAGGACTGGGCACTGTCTGGCCAATCTCTCCTGAAGATGGCACCCACCCTCTTCCCTTCTTGTCATATTTGATGGACTCCACCATGACACTTTTCTACATTTTGGCATCTTTGCAACCTGAGGGCATTGTACATTCTTTGTCAGGCCAGGCTGCTCTTGTGACTATTGTCTTTTCCCGGCACACATATCCGAGCTTGCAGGATAGGTGTCAGTGGCTCAAGAGAAAATTCTGGGACCAGTAGCAGGGCATCCTTAAGACAAGGTGCTGAGCTGTGGTCCTTTGGATGGTGTAGAGGACAGGGCCGAGTGGATAAACCTGACTCAGACGGCTCTCGAGTCACGAGAGGTTTTGAGGAGGTGAATGCTGAATACCAAGCAGTTCTGGGTCTGCTTGGTCTGGAGTGTCTCCATTTGCATCTCATGGGGTGCTGCACATGCTCACAGCTCTCCAGTACCCTGTAGGGTGGTGGTCTAGGAGACACACCCCAGAAGCCACACAGCCAGTGTGCAGCATCCCTCCAAGGGGCTCCTGTATCATCCCAGAGGAAGCAGGAAAGATGTTCTCTCAGGTGCCCACAGGTGGCAAAGTGGGAGAATCGGATGGTTGGCCTAACAGCCTGTAGGGCTGACAATTGTTATCACCTGGCTCTGAGAGGAAAGCAGAGAGGAGAGTGAAGCCTGGGACCACAATCCAGCACCCTCTCCAAAACTGGTACCACAGCCCTTTGTGGGTGTGGCTCATGATGGCTCATCTCCAGGGCCTCATTCTGAGCCCAGCTCACAGAAATCATTCAGTTAGTGTTCACTGAATGAATGAAAATTGCACATGGCTTTGGAGTCTCTATGACACGGGTTCAAATTGCACACCAGCTCCTGCTCTGAGCCTCAGTTTTCACATCTGTAAAATGGGGATAAGATGTCTTCATGGCAGAGTAATTGGGAAGGTGAATGACATGTTGTACATAAAGTACTGGGCTTCGTGGACAGGGATTAACTAATGGGGATGGGAAGGAAGAATTCATAAGCCTGGTTATCACAATTTATCACAGCATGAAGGTGGGACAAAGAAGTGGGCCAAGCGTGAACTTAAGTCCTGGCTGCAAAGGAAATTTCCAGAAGCTCCACACAGCGTTTGTGCTTACCTTTCACTGGCTAATCCCACAGCCATACTCAGGCACCGGGGGAAACACAGTCCACTGTGAGTAGCCTTGTGCCCAGCAAAATCCAGGCTTGTGTTACTAGGAAACGTGGGACGGTTCTCCGCATGTAGCCTTAGCTACACGGCCTCACGGCCTCATCTCGCGTGAGCCTCATGAGGCATGACATATTGGCTCCGTGGCCCAGAGGAGACACTGAAGCCCAGAGAGCTTCCATATGTGTGTGTGAAGCCTTAGTCTGTGAACGGCTGAGCACCCATCCCCATCTCAGTTTTGCCCCTGCCCCTGTTCCGCGCCTCTGTGAGGGCCTTAGAGAAGTCCAGACACCCAAGAGTCACCCCTCATCTTCTAGGTTTCTTGCTACTGGATGGACCAGGCAGTTTTCCCTCTTATTCAGGGGTGGGAGCGGGGTGTGATTTGGCCCCGCGACGGTGGCTGAGAACACCACAGAGTTTGGTAGAACCCCAGGCCTGTGGGGGCAGCATCCCGGGAGCGAGGAGAAGGTGCGGTAAGGAAGGGGAACATCCAGGGGTGAAAGAACTGCTCCCAGAGGCAGAGAAACCCCCGCAAAACAAAACAGATTTCACCCAGCGACAGATTACTTATTAGCTTCAATGTTGACAGCACCACCCTTGGCCTGAACGTGGAAGTGGCTTTGTCTCTAGAGCCGCCTTGTGTGTGGAGACACATCTGGGCTTCATAACACCACAAACGGGTATTTTGGTTCCTCCTTGTTTAAAGAGATGATCCTGCTGCCGCCTGGCCCCGCCTCACCCTCCAGATTGGAAGCTATGTGACCCTCACGGCAGGACACCTCTAGGCAGACTTCCGAGCTGAAGGGAACACAGGAGCCTCCCCAGGGCCAAACCCATGCTCCAGACAGCTGGGGACGATGTTCTGTCCCGTCCCTCCAAAACAAAGCTGAGACTGAGCAAGGAATTGCTTTCAGATCAGATATGTGTTGGCACATGTCTGTGTCCTATTGGTTAGAAAACATGTTTTTTTGTTTTAAAATCAGATCTCCCTGGAAAGAACAATGGCATAATCAAAGAGGACAAGTATTTGGTGGGGCAGAAAAAACAAACTCTTTTGCCGAAAAAATCTTGAGGTTTGGCAAGTGCCAAGCTGTTCACAGCAGCTGGCCCCTCTGGCTTGGGTCAGAGGACAGGGCTCAGGGCTTGTCAAGGGTGGTGTTGTGGCCACCGAGTCCCTTAGAGGCCCTGGGGCAAAGGATCCCAGGGACGGTGTCACCGACCACGTCTCACAGCTCCAGTGGGTCTCTGCTGCTGCTGCCCGAGGCTACCCTGAGGGTCTGGGGTTACTGGGGTGGTCCTGGACATGAGGGCTTCTGAGAATGCACCCCCCAACACACACCAGGCTCTCGAGGCCCCTCGGAGGAGGGGCGCCTCCATGCGACCCAAGGCGCTGGCCACAGCTGGGGACACCAGACTTGGAGTCTTAACCCAGAGCAGCTGTTGGTAGCCTGGCTTGAGCACATGGCCCAGAGCCCGGTGTCTGTTCAGCCAAATAGATGCTCCCTCTTGGGGTTTTTGGAGGCACAACACGCAGAGAAGGATCCAGAGAGTGACAGGCTGAAAGCAGGCAGTGTGCAGGGCGGGGGGCGGGCGGCTGCGATCCGGGGGCGGGGGCCGGGAGTGGAGGACTTAGGAGGAGCCACAGCTGAGACGCAGCAACTGAAGCCAAGGCCCAGGGGTGGCCAGACACGTGGCCGGACCTCCAAGACTCCTCTCCGTGGACCACAGTCCTGGCAGCTCCCTCAAACAAGCTAAGTCCCCGTGCTCTGAGCTATGTGCTTCGCTGGAACCATCATATGTGCTGAAGGGGGCATTTTTAGAAGTGGCTATGTGCTTCGCTGGAACCATCATATGTGCTGAAGGGGGCATTTTCAGAAGTGGAGAGCAGCAGGCATGTACACAAAGGATAGCTTATTCCTTTCAAGAGTTGTGGTCCCTTCCTCACCTCTTCCTGGAAGCCCTCCCTGACCACCCCTTCACCCACAATCCTCACCTCTCGATCCACAATATCCTTCCTTGGAGCATCCACAGGACTTGTCCCCAAGGGTTCCTGCCTCTTGCTACAGCCCAGCTTCCTATCTTCATCTTCCATCCCTCAGAAGGCAGGGACTTCTCCCGTGATCTGTGGCCTCTGAGCGTGAGGCCCGGAGCATGACAGGGGCTCAGGACTTACTCATAGGTGGGCACAGCACAGTCCACCAGCACAGTCTGCAGGAGGGGCTGGCCTGCAGACAGCCCCACCCACGCCCCCAGGGAGCACCAGCCCTGCCGGCCTCTGCGGACAGAGGTGAGAGCTCCCTGTGGACTTCGCTCTTCGTGGAGCCAGCAGGGCAGCCTTTAGCCCGGGCCCCAGGGCTGGAGGTCTCGACGACCGGAGGTGGGTGGCGAGGAGAGAAGCAGATGCACAGGCCAGGCTCAACGCTGGACTCCCCCTGGGAAGTTGGGGAACCTTTCTTATCGCTCGGAGCTCAGTTTGTGCTATTAGCTTGCACAACTGGGGAAAGGACGAAAAGGCCCTTAGGCTTGCCTGGAG
Organism: Odocoileus virginianus; assembly: GCF_023699985.2. NCBI lineage: Eukaryota > Metazoa > Chordata > Mammalia > Artiodactyla > Cervidae > Odocoileus > Odocoileus virginianus. Next base: position 61,523,940 of record NC_069686.1, on the reverse strand, counting down.
TAGGGAGCAGGGCTGGAGACCCCAGCTCGGGAGAGGAGACACTGCCGGGCGCCGCCCGCCGCCAACAACCACAGCAAGGGCCCACTGCTGGCACGCCCTGCCTTGCTCCACAGCCTGGTGTGCCGGTCCGCCTCCCCGGGAGACTGCGGGCCTCCTGAGGGCAAGCAGTGCCCACGCGTATTTTAGTGCCCGCAGCAGGCAGTGCCAGGCCCACCTGGAGAAGGTGAGGTGTGCCGGGTAGAGACAGGTGAGGCAGGAAAGGGGAGCCATCTGATCTTGGGGCGGCCTGGTGGTGGCAGAATGGAGTGTGGGGACTGGGCTGGGGTGGGCTGGAGAGGGGTCCCTGGGATGCCGCAAGAAGGGCCTTGATGAGGACCCCCTGACGGCCATTGAGAAGCTGCCAACCTGACATCACTCACAGAGGATCACAAGCACACGTGCTTCTGAACCACCCCCTCCCCTTAGCACACGCGTCTGCAAGCACGTGAGCACACACACACACACACAGAGGCACACGCCCACGTGAGCAGAAAGAGCGTGAGCAGAGGCAAAGGGCCAACACTAAGCTTCCAGTGAGGACAGCCACTGAGGTCTGGCCCCTGATGTCACGAAGGAAGCCACCATCACCAGGGGTGAGTGAGATGAGGTTGGAAAGGCTTTGTCATTCTTTATAGTCACATGTCTGGCCCACGGTAGATGCCGGGAACTTGTAGTTAATCGATTCTCACAATAAGTGTGTGTGGTGAGCATTCCTCTTCCCTTTGGCAGATGATCAGACTGAGAACTCAGGCAGTTATGATTCTTGTCAACGCCTAGACACTGCTACCTGTGGACGAAGAGACTTGAACACGGGCGCTGAGTTCTGTAGTCTATGCTTTTTCCAGCCAGCCCTCAGCCCCCTTCTGCAAAGTGGCCTGGAGAAGGATATAGAGATGGGACTCAGGAGCACCTGGGGCCATGGAAACCTTGTCATCTGGCTTTGGAGTGACCACCAGCCCTGCAGACGAACCTGCTCAAGCTTCATCAGGCCAAAGGGGTTTGCCAGTTCCTCCGAAAGCCCAAAAAGTCAGGTGACTGGGATGTAGAATCAGCATCCTTTGTCATTTTTATGTTCATACTTTTGGGGGAAAAGGAATGAAAATAAAAGCAGCTGTAAGCCCCAGTGATGGGCGTAGGGGCTGTTTAGAAGCCTGTCAGCTGTAAGGACTCCACCCTGGGGTGTCCCACTGCATCTGGCCCGACATGATCCCTGCTGCCCAAGCTTGCTAGTGAAGCGGCTGCCAGAGTGGGTGGTGCTCCCATATCCAGCTAGTGCAGCCTGTGATCCCCTTCCTTGGCCATGAGGCAGGCCACAGCCATCCCCACGCAGGGCTTTGTGACTGGGAGTAACTGTCACAGCAGGAAAGACGGAGAGAGACAACTCTCCTTTTTTTCCCCCCATTTGCTTGTTTATTCAAATATGCATCGAGTACTTTCTTTTTTTTCCCCTTGGGCCAAATCTTTCATTTTCGAATTTTACTTTATATCAGAGTTTATGCAGGAGACCCCAATTGGATTCCTGGATCGGGAAGATCTGCTGGAGAATGGATAGGCAACCCACTCCAGTAATCTTGGGCTTGCCTGGTAGCTCAGCTGGTAAAGAATCCACCTGCAATGAGGGAGACCTGGATTCGACCCCTGGGTTGGGAAGATCCCCTGGAGAAGGGAAAGGCTACCCATTCCAGTATTCTGGCCTGGAAAATTCCATGGACTATACAGTCCATGGAGTCACAAAGTGTTGGACACGACTGAGTGACTTTCACTTTCACACTTGATTTACAATGTTGTGTTAGTTTCAGGTATATAGCACAGTGATTCAGCCACGTGTATACATACATGCCCTCGTTTTTGGATTTCATTCCCATTTAGCCCCATAGAGAACTGAGTAGAGTCCTCTGTGCTATATAGTAAATCCCTGTTGATTATTTATTTTATATATAGTAGTGTGTGTATGTTAATCCCAAACTCCTCAATTATCCCTCCCCCAAACCCCTCCCCTTTCCCCAGGCAGCTCCACTTTTGAGGACCCAATGGCTTTGCTGTACAGAGTCCTGGAAACCTGTATTACCACTTGCCTTTCATAAAGGCACCAGGGAAAGTGGAGTGAGAGGCCGCCGGCTCTAGAGAACGGATGAGGGGCTGTTCAATCCTGTGTCGGGGAGAGACGTGGAGGAGAGTGGCCAGGGTGCTGGGGGGGGACCAAAGCTGTAGCAGCCACCAGGCCAGGCTCTAGGACCCCGCGTGGTGGGATGCAGCCAGGGCGTGGCAGGATTGAAGGCTGGGATACCCCCACAGGGTCATGGCCTGGCCACTCCTGGGCTGATGGGGCCTCACCTTCGCCTCCGATTCTCTGAGGAGGGAGTTTTGTCAACAGCAGTGTGGTGACGGCCCAGCCGGTCTGCCAATGTCTGTGCTCCGCCTGCACGCACATCCAAATTCTCCTGGACGTCCCAGGATCGGAAGTCTGCTCTGGAAGGTGATGGTAGGGCAGCCTGACTTGCTGTAGCACAGAGACCCTGACATGTAACGGTTCGAGCCCAAGAGAGACACATCACTCTCTCACCCAACAGTCCAGGACGGAGGCTCCAGGCGGGCAGGGGCCGTGCAGCCCTTCGGGGATCCAAGCTGCCTGCAGCACTGAGATCGTCCGCTCCTGGGGCCTCAAAAGCCACCCTGGGTGCCGCGTCCTGCCCCACACACCCTCAAGAAGCACAGAAACCGAGTTCTGATCTACCCTAAAGAGGCACTGGTCCAGTTTCAGTTGCTCAGAGGTCCAGCCCACAGTGGGCACGTGGTTTGTCCTGAAAAGCGTAGTCACAGCGGGGCACTGTGGGGAAAGAGCAGAGGACTTGCATCTGCCTCTGTGCTCCAGGCTCCGGGAGCCAGGGTGCCAAGCGAGAAGATGCCAGCAGATGAGACCACAGACGCGGAGCAGCAAGGGGCTGAGAGGACTGCAGGGATCGGGACGGGCCGGCTGAGGGGTCACCTGGAGGGTGGCAGGGGGGCCTGGGGGGCAGAACGCCCAAGCTCCTGTCTGAAGGGGCAGCTGGCAGCTGCTATTCGTCAGCGGCTGCTTGGTACCCAGCAGGAACTGGAGTCTAGGGTGGCCCAGTCTTCTGATTTATCTTGAAATGCAGGGTGTATACCTGTGCATGTATGTATGTGTGCACATGTGACTGAGAGTGTGTGTGTGTGTGCGCGTGTGTGCATGTGAAAGAGAGAGAGCGATGTCTTGATTTTTCAAATACTGATTGGAGGCTCAGTGAATGTCGCCTCAGGCAAGTCTGAGTTCTGGGCGCCCCCTACACCCTGAGCGGTGGAGACACCCCAGGCACTAAATGACGTGATTCAGACGCAGACGACCAGGGCAGGCAGTAGTGTCTGGAGCCGGGTTTGTGACCAAGAGGCCTGTTCACTGTACTGGGTCAGCCTCTTTCTTCCAGATGCCTGTCACGGGTACCTCATTTAATTTTCATAAGAAGTCGCTGAGATGGAGTGGGAGTTTGGGATTCACACATGCAAACTACCATATATAAAACAGAAAACCAACACGGTCCCCATTCATTATGGTTTATCAGAGGGTATTGACTATAGTTCCCTCCGCTTGAGACCATTAGTTCTATAACACAAAACTTCACTCATTTTCATTTGTTTACTCACTCATTTAATCAACTAATACTTTCTAAGTGCCTACCACAGACAGCGGTAATTAGGAGTAATTAGGTTTGGGGTATAGTTATGATAAGGGGCTTTCCCGGTGGCTCAGATGGTAAAGAATCTGCCTGCAATGCAGGAGACCCAGGTTCAGTCCCTGGGTCAGGAAGATCCCTGGAGAAGGGAATGGTTACCCAATCCAGTATTCTTGCTTGGAAAATCCCATGGAAAAGGGAGCCTGGCAGACACGACTGAACATCTAACACTACTACTGTTACCATGATACACACCCAGAATGACAGTGGCTAGAACAAGGCAGAGGACTAGCCCTCTGTCATCATTCATTTTAGGATGGATGCCCAGAGAGCTGATGAAACATCATTTCTGATTGTGTCCATGAGAGTGTTCTTGGCAGAGACTAGCTTTGGGATCAGTATACCCTCACCCATGCAGAGAAGAGGGAGCACATCACCCCATCCTTTGAGGGTGAAGGATAGAAGCAAAGGGAAGATGAGGATGGGTTTGCTCTCTGTTTGAGCTGAAATGTCCATCTCCTGCCTCCAACGCCAGTGTTCGGGCTCTTGGGACTTCAGATTCACACCATCAGCTCCTCTGGTTCCTGCACCTCTGGGCTTGGACTGGGGTGGAACCACCAGCATCCCTGATTGCCAGCTTGCAGGCAGCAGATGGTGGTACTTCTTGGCCTCCAAAATTACATGCGCCGATGCCTATACTATTTCCCCTTAGGTATATATCTATATGGGCTTACCAGTTGGCCCTAGTGGTATAGAACCTGCCTACTAATGAAGGAGATGTAAGAGACTCGGGTTCAATCCCTGGGTTGGGAAGATTTCCCCGGAGGAGGGCATGGCAACCCACTCCAGTATTCTTGCCTGGAGAATCCCATGGATGGAGGGCTACGTTTCACAGGGTCACAGAGTCGGACATGACGGAAGCCACTTAGCATGCATGCACTTATGTTTATATGCCCCATTTGCTCTGTTTCTCTGGGGGACCCTAATGTTGACTATCTGTCTTGTCAAAGTCCAGCTGGCATGTCGCTCAGACCCCACTATCTTGTGTCTCAGCCCTTCTGGAATGAAACCCATTGTCAGGGCCCAAAGTAGCCCCTGCTTCACCCCTGGCTCCTGCCAGGAGCAGAAATGCAGGGGGATGGCACAGCTGGCAGTGGTTCCCTTCCTGCCCACTTATATCCTTTGGCCAGGACTTGGCTCGTGACCACTCCCGGCTGCAAGGGAGACTGGGAATGGGGTCTTTATTTGGGGTGAACACAGGTCAAGTTAAAATCAGGAGACCTGCCACTGTGTGAGAGCGAGTGGGACAGAGAGTGGGTGATAACTAGTGGGCACTGACAAAATTGATGAATAAAACAGATGTGCTCCTGCATTGAGGAGACTCAGGGACAGATGAACGTCAAATGACGAGTGATCTCAAGGGTCATGCTTCCCACTGAGCTGAGAGATACCATGGAAATGCACAGGGAATGCTAACGGGAGTCCGGCAGGGCAGAGATATCAGAGCAAAGTCCTGGAGGAGGATAAGTTGGGGGGCGGGGAATGTGCGGAAGAGGTTCCCACCAGGCAGAGAGTGGCAGGACCTTGTGGCCATCAGGAAGGTGTCACTTAGAGGATTTGAAAGAAGGCTGCTGTGGCCAGAATCCCATGAGCAACAAAGGGGAGCATGGGGACCGCAAGATGAGAGGGGTGACTCAGGTAGACAGGGCTTCCTTCCCTGCAATGGTGGGAGCTTCGATGGAGGCAGTGACCTAGCTGCACCACAGATCATTCCACTTTATTGCCTGGTTTTTCTAGAAATGAGGATCCTGGAAAGATTACAGGGGTGCCATGGAGGAAGTTGTCCCACTGGCAGTGGGAACAGAGGGCTTGCCAGGCTCTACTCCATGCTGGGCATCCTAGGCCAAATGAGAATCACGGGATGTTGGATTTGGGAAGATGCAAAGAGCATCCAGCCCAACTCCTCTGTGGTCCAGGCGAGGAGGCTGAGCAGAGAGGGAAAGACACTCAGCCAGGTCACCCAGCAGGGCGGTGGCAGAGCTGGAGCCAGAACTGATGCCTTGGCTGTTGGCAGGATGGAACCAGGCTGCTTGGGCCAGGGTCATTGGGTTGAACGGGTGTCTCTCGGTCCCTGGGAGCTACCTGTCTGAAGCAGCTCCAGAAACTTAAATCTGCTAATTAATTTCTAATTTCAGCCCTAAGCCATAAAAATCAAACCACATACTGAGCTGTCCACAGTTGCCTGACAGCTGGCCTGTCTGATCCTGGCTGTCTGCTCACAAATTGGTATTAGTGGCACCAAGAGCAGATTAATGTGGTGACCAGGCACCCAGCAACTTGACGCCACCAGCTGGGCTGCTAAAGCTGCCAATCTCCCCCAGCTGCCAAGCGGCCCAGGCACCTACATTTCCCCAACCTTGGGTGGAGAGCAGTCCCAGGCCCAGCAAGGGATGGGTCTTCCTTTGGCCACCAAGAGATGCCACTGGTCCAGCAGAAGATACATGAGAAGAAGCAGAAAGCATGGCCAGGAAGGCCAAGATTTCAGGGTTAGTAGAGCACTTCAGGGCCAGTGGGGGCCACGGACACTCATCATCTGAGCCAAAGCCCACACTGCAGCGCAGCTAGAGAACTGAGCCCAGAGAGGTAGGTGCTATGCCCAAGGTCACACAGCACAGGGCTGGAACTCGGACTCGTTCCCTGTCAATCTAATGTTTTTCTGTTCCACCACTTGGCGGATGGACCTTTCCCACCATGATTAACCTGAACCTCTCTTTTATGGATTTGTTCACGTATGGATGGTCTATTAGCATCTCCTGAGCCCCTCCTGGTTGCCATACACTGCACTGGGCACTGAGATATGGGAAGTAATCCTTGTGGAAAGGACTAGAGGCCTGACAGAGTCATTCATGAGATTAGTACAGTGTTCACTGAGAACAGGGAAGGGGAAGACATTTCGGAAGGGATGAGTGATGATGTGGGTTGCATTAGATAGGATCGGAAAAGAACACAGTAACAATAGAGTAAGCAAAGCATCTGTCCTGTTAAATTCCAGGGCTGGTATGGCGATTTTAATCTGTAAAGACCCAGGAGATCCAGGCTTCTTGCCCCTTCCTGCATCACTACCCCTAGAGAAAAGCTGTGGTCCTCTAGGGCCAAGATTGCCTAGAGCTCCAGCCATCACATCTGCATTCCAGGTGGCAGGATAGAAGGACAAAGAGGAAAGAGGCAAACATATGGTCATCAAAACAAAGGTTAGAAGAATGTTCAGTGTCAAGAAGTACAAAGGGGCTGAGATTTTACTCACTGTGAAGGCTAGCATGTCATCCTGACACTGGTTTACAGAGGTTGGCAGAAGATGCGAGAACCATAGACTTTATTACTCACAGCACAGCAAGTAGCAAGAGCATCAGTGTATTTGCGTCAGTTCCTCTTATTCCCAAATCTCAGGGGGCAACGTGAATGGGACCAGATGGATCCTGCACATGCAGTGAGGCATTATAGGAGAGGAACCCTGACTTAGGGAACCTGGAGCTTTTATAATGGGGAGTAAGCACACCCGCCCTTTGCTCTACTGGGAGACATGTTCTTTTCCAAGACTCTTCAAAATAGAAACATCCCTGAAAGGGCAGCTGGTCCCTCACTTACAATATGGTAAAAATGTGAGAGACCCACGGGGGAACTGTTTCTCAATACATGCAGCTTTATTCATAACAGCCCAAGCCTGGAAATAATCCAGGGTCCTTCAACAGGGGCATGGATATACTCATGCTGTGGACGATCACTCATCAATAGAAACTACAATAAAGGTGACCCTCAAAAACGTGATGCTGACCTAAACCCATCAGTCACAGGAGTATATGTTGTATGAATGATCCATTTAAGTGAAATTCTGGAGCAGGAAAAGCTAATTAATGGTGGAGAAAATCAGAACGATGGTTGCCTAGCAGTGGGAAGAAGGTTGACGATGGACTGGGAGAGGGCATGAGGAAACTTTCTGGGCTGCTGATTCTTAATATATTTGTCGGGACTCACCAAATGTACACTTGAAGTTGGTTCATTTCATTATATGTAAAAATTGTACATCAAAATATTATAAACAAATATACACTGACACATTTGGAAGAAAGTATATTAGTGCCTGCAGTTTACCCTAAAATGAATCCAAAATAATAGGGTTGTTGATGGAGGGATAGGAAGGATGATAGATAGGTAATAGATGGTAGATAGATGGATAGATCATATAGAATCTAGGGGATGGGTATGTAAGAGTTCACTATATAATTATTCCAATTTTTCTATATATTTTAAATTTTTCAGAATAAAATAGGGGATAAAAAGATGGGGCAGAGGTCATATATCAGCTGTCCTTTTAGAAAGCTCGAAGAAGCTGCCACAAGACCATTCTGTTCACACTCTATTGGCTAGAAACTAGTCACATGGCCACCAACTGCAAGGGAGGCTGGGAAATGTAGTTCTAGGTGAATCTGGATCCTGGTAATACTTCTAACACTGAGAAAGAAGAGCACAGACGTTAGAGATCAATCTGCAGCTCCTGCCACGAGCATACTGCTCTGAGCCCACACAGCACCTTCATGGGGATTCGGAAAAGGCAGGCCCTCCGCTGGGCTCGTGGGCCTGGGGCTTGGGGACAGCTCTGAGCGTGGAGCGTGGGGCTGGCACTGGCCTCACCTGCCCCCAGGCCGGATGCTCTCAAGTGGGTGTGACCTGCACAACATGCACTATAGTTCACTGTAGTTCAGTTGCTCAGTTGTGTCCGACCCCACCGCCCCCCCCCAGCCAGGCTTCCTGTCCATCACCAACTCCCAGAGCCTTCTCAGACTCATGACTATCGAGTCAGTGATGCCATCCAACCATCTCACCCTCTGTCATCCCCTTCTCCTCCTGCCTTCAATCTTTCCCAGCATCAGGGTCTATTCCAATGAGTCAGTTTTCTGCATCAGGTGGCCAAAGTATTGGAACTTCAGCTTCAGCATCAGTTCTTCCAATGAATATTCAGGACTGATTTAAGCATACAGCATAAAGTTTGTCAACTTTATTTGTTAAAAGAAAAGATTGACCACTTAACTAAATAATTTCAATTTATCTCAGAAATCCTTTGAGAACAAAAATGAATCTGTTTCTGTGTTGGTTTGGTTTCCAATAAGAAAGCTACATGTGAGAGACATAAAAAGCAGACTTGTGTTGCCAAGTTGGAGGAGGGGTAGGAGAAGGATAGATGGGGAGTTTGGGATTAGCAGATGCAAACTATTACATTTAGAATGGATATACATGGTCTTAATGTATAGCACAGAGAACTATACTCAATACCCAATGACAAACTATGATGGAAAGAATATGAAAAAGAATGTATGTGTGTGTATATCTGAGTCACTTTGCTGTAGGGCAGAAATTAACACAACATTGTAAATCAACTATACTTCAACAAAAAATAAATTAATTTTTTTAAAAAGAAGAAAATTACATGTTAATATCAGGAAGACTGTGTACGGTTCCCATAGTCCATACCTTTGCCTCTGGAAGCCCTCAATGTGACCCTCTACAGACATCTGGAGCACACTTTTTAAACAAAAACAAAAACCTTTTCTTCTCCCCTTCCAGAGTCCGGTCCCTCACTCATGGAGTTGTCAACCGCCTGTGGAATGCCCCTTCCAGAGCAGAGGGGTTTCCCACTGAGTCGTCTGGCTGTCAAATCCCAGGTCAGACCCTTGGGCCAACAACGGGGAGCACTGGGAAATCAATCCCTAGAGCTGAGACTGGAAGAAGTGAGCTGTGCTTTTTAATGTTTCTGGAATGTGCTTGGAGATTTGGAACATGGAAGCGCTTGAAGTACATTGCGTAACCCAGTGGACTCTAAGCAGGAAGGTTGTCAGTGGGCTTTCCACATCGTGCATCGGTAGTTTATGTCTGGGCTACACATGCGATCGAAGCAGCCTGGAATTTTTCTGGAATGCATGGGATAACCCCAGGCTTGACTTGTTTGATGCCAGAGAGACCGGATTGCTCTGGGCCTGGCTCAGAAGCAGAATAGGAAGCTCTGAAACAGGGAGTGCGTGTGTATGTGGGCAGAAGAGCCCCCACATGTGCAGCCTGCAAACCTCCTTTCTTCCCTGTGGAGATGGGCTGCCCTGCAGGGCAGAGTAATATACAGAACTCTCAAAAGCAGTTCCCCTTCTCAGCCTTACATTTCCTTAGAAACATGTCATCCTTCACCCCCGTCTCTCTGGGTCACTCCAGAATCTGACGCTTTCCCAAGGCTACAGGGAGATGGAGCAGACCCATCTATTGCCTGGGGATTGCTGTGGCCCTTACCTGGTCTCCACACACAATCAGAGTGACTGTCAAGAAAACCCTATGTTGGCGGGGGCTGGAGGTGTAGGGTAGGGGCCGTTCATGACATTTCCAGGTGGGAGTCAGAGCCTGGGGGTCATGTCAGCAGATACTGATCCACAGCGGAGGGCAGGAACCAAGTTATTCTTGACCTGAAAGCAGCAGGCTGGTAGGAATTAAGTGAGAGATGCCATCTACAAAGAGTCCTCTTTCAAAAATTGCAATCAGACATTTGGCCTAATGTACCAAGGGGCTGTATAAGCAGAGAAGACGAATCATCACCCAGTGGTTCAGTATGTACTACAAGGTCCAGATAAATCTCCCCTCACCTGACTGTAGTGCACTGACCCAAAGAGATGGAAAACAGCCCAAGTTTACTGAAAAAAAGCAGCTGCTTCTATGTGCTTTCTTCCAACACGCATGTAAAAATGTATACACATCTTAGCTGCAATGTATTTGGAATGCAATCTACATGAACAAATTCAGATGGAAATGTAATTCCCCTTTGGAACTAGCACATTTTGTAAAATCAGGGCTTAAAGATAAAACGATTTTAAACCTGAGAAAAAAGCAAAAGCAAAAAAAACCTTTATGTTAGAATGGCAGCTTGGGTCAGTCCTCTGCTCAGAACCTTCGGCAGGTTGAACACCCCAGCAGACATAAGTCTCAACGTTGAATCATCCTGGCTGCCACTGAGAACCCCAGGGCACTTGGTGATTCCTGACACCCAGAAGAGGAGGCCCCAGTGTCAGCCAGCACCCCAGTGCCCATCCTGGGGTGCACACCCCTTCGCTCCCATGCACCAACCTCCCTGGGCTCCTGGGTGGCTGCCCCAGGGCCTTTGTCCCTCCCCTGACCTATTTTGGTCTCTGCTCACATGTCACCTCCACAGAGAGCCCAGCCTGTCAGTCCTACCCTTTCTTCTTGCTCATTATCCCTTGAGATAGTCTCACTCTGAGTCTCCCACCAGGGCCTGGCATCTTTGGTTTTGTTCTGGAACCCTCTGAGTCTAGAAGAGTGTGGGCACAGAATAAGAGCTTCATTAAGTTACTCAAATCAGGAGTAGTGAAGAAGGGTTGGAGCTGTCCCTGGAATAGCAGAACCCTGCCTACAGAAGCATTTTCCCCTGGGGACCAAGGAGAGGGGAGGGTGTTGGAGGAGAGTGCCAAAAGAAAAAAAAGGTGTAGGAGGCACCAAGGGTGGTTATGCGCTGGGTCAGGGCTTTGCCTGCTCATCGCGTGAACCTTGCAGTCTCCTGACTTCGGCTGGACAGTGGGTATAATTGGGCTTGCTTCTGAGTGTGAGGAAGTGAGACTGGGCCCCTTTCAAGGCTCAATAGTATAATTATGGGTCATGAATGTGTATGCTCCAATCAGCCTCTGCTGTGCTCAGTCATGTCCGACTCTTTGAGAGCCTATAGACTGTAGCCCACCAGGCTCTGTCCATGGAATTCTCTAGGCAAGAATACTGGAGTGGGCTGCCACGCCCTCATCCAGGGGATCTTCCCAACCCAGGGATCGAACCTGGGTCTCCTGCATTGCAGGCAGATTCTTTACCATCTGAGCCACCAGGGAAGCCCTTAACAGTTTTAGATGCTCTCCAACTGCCTGCTTTCTGTAATAATGCACTCTTACTGACTAGGAACAGCAGCCCAGAGAGGCATAGTACGTGGCTTGAGAATCCTGGGATCCAGGGCTAGAGCCTGGACTAGCCACTAGAGTGGTAACCCTGCTCGGCTTGAAACATAGGACCAGATTAAGTCCTGTTTAGCATATTAATTGAGCTAAATGGCACCCCTTCTGGGAATAACAAAGATGTCCTTAGGCACCTAGGCCTTTGGGATGGCCTTCACACTCCAACATCAGACCTTCACTTTCTTTTTTTTAATTAAAAAAAAATTCTTTTTCCCATTAGCCATTAAAAAGAATTCATTTGAATCAGTTCTAATGAGGTGGATGAAACTGGAGCCCATTATACAGAGTGAAGTAAGCCAGAAAGAAAAACACCAATACAGTATACTAAAGCATATATATGGAATTTAGAAAGATGGTAACAATAACCCTATATGCAAGACAGAAAAAGAGACACAGAGGTATAGACCTTCACTTTCTAGATGAGCTTGACTGACTCGATGTCACAGGTAGAATTTGCCTCCTTTGGGGTCATTGGCCCTGCGCCTTCTGTTGGTCAGGCTGAGGCCAGGCCAGAGGATCTGCAGCTACATCCTTCCCTTTTCCAGACCTTTGCACATCCACTTCCCCATCCCACCCCACCACCTGACTGACGCTGTCTGCTGGCCCAACTAACACACCCCCGGCTTTGCACTGCTACCTTCAGATTGCCGTGGGCCCACCGCGGAAAGGGGCTGTTCAACACTTGCCCAGTGCGTTCCTGCCCTCGGGTCCCTTCCTTAGGACCCCAGCACCACCACCCTCCCCTCTGCCAGCGTTGGAACCCAAGCAGTTCCCTGACTCTCCTTCCTGACACCCGCGGCTCTCACCCCGCCCACCCTGCACGTGCACAAAACACCTCAGGACCTCGCTCTAATGCCTTGCCCCTGCCATCTCTTTTGGACAAGAGCCCTGAATTCTCCTTCTCACTCCCACTCTGGCCGTGGGACCTCCTCCCCCAGTAGGTGCTAGAGGGAGTCTCGGGAGGCCCATCAGATCCCATCACTGCGCCCCCAGCACCGGCTGCCCCTTCAAAGCCTTCTTGCATTCAGAAATCTGTGTGCTTTTTTGGACCCCATGACCCAGAAAATTCCAGGACCTCATGGAATCAGCCTTCTTGCTGTCCCTTGGCATATTCCAAACCTCTTTTGGGACAGAATATTTAAGAGGAAACCTGAAAGACAAGGGGAACCAGCCAACTAAAGAGCCAGAGGAACAGCATGTCAGGCAGAAGGAATGTCAAGAACAGGGGCTCCGAGGCAAAAAGCCCTAGGCAGCTTTGGGATTGCCCAAGGTTTCCCTGGTGGCTCAGCTGGTAAAGAATCCACCTGCAGTACGGGAGACCCCGGCTCAATCCCTGGGTCGGGAAGACCCCCTGGAGAAGGGATGGGCCGCCCACTTCAGTGGGCTTCCCTTGTGGCTCAGCTGGTTAAGAATCTGCCTGCAACGCAGGAGACCTGGGTGCGATCCCTGGGTCGGGAAGACCCCTTGGAGAAGGGATGGGCCGCCCACTTCAGTATTCTGGCCTGGAGAATTCCATGGACTGTATAGTCTATGGGGTTGCGAAGAATCAGACACAGCTGAGCAATTTTCAAGGCCTCTGTGGCTTGGTGTGCAAGGTGAAGGCAGAGAGAGGAAAGGATGGAAGATGAATCATGGCCAGGTGGCTTAGGCAAGGAGTTTGGATTTTAAGCAGGAGAATGCCTGGATCTGGTTTATGTGTTCATGAGTATTTACCCACCTGAGTGAGAATATTGGGGTGCTTTCTTAGCTCCTCCTCCAAGAACTCCCCTGCCCACCGCTGACACGCACATACACACACCCCTTTCATCTGTCCCCAAGCCTCTTGGATTCACACCCCAAATTCCCTCTGGCCAAGCCACTCCCTCCTGTTGCTTCTGCTATGTTTTCTTCTTAGGCTGAGTGACAACAGCCTAGGAACTGCCCCCTGTCCCCCATGCCCAATGAAAACCTCATTCGCTCACCCTCAACTCAGGGCTCCCACATCCAGGATCCCCATGCCCCTTCACCTGCTCTAGTCACTGGAGCCCAAGCCTCAACCTCAGTGCAAAAGTCAAGGGCCCGTTTCGTTGTTCCACCAGTGCAGCAGTGAGGACCCAGTGCTGCCAGACATTTAGACATTTCGGGGGCAGTCTGAAATCCTGATTTGTATGGGGAAACTCCCAGTTGTAAAATATTAGCTCAAAACCAAAAATGTTTTAATGCTGGTAGAACCAACACATGCCACGGAACACAGTTAGTCCAGGCCTTCTGATTGGCAGCTACACGCATGACATCTAGTCCAGCGCCTCACAATCAATCTGCTCTTCAATCAACAACCCACAAGTTGGGACTGCTCACTGCTGCCAGGCATTGAGCTGAAGTAGCAAGAGATTCAATATCCTTGGTTTTCTCCTGGTCCTTTAAGGCTTTCATGATTTCATTTAAACCTTCGGTTCACATAGAATTTATTTTGGTGTAACATATGAAGTGAGGATCTAAATTCATTTCTTTTACAGATGGGTGGCCAATTGTCCCAATACCAAATATGGATAAATCCTGTTTTTAAAATGCCAACTTGACTATATAGTAACTTCCTATATATATTGGGTGACTTCCTATCATTTCTAAATTATATATCTCTCCATGGGCTTATACCATACTTTTCATTATTTTAGTTGTATAATAGATTTAAAGACATGGAAATATCTGATGGAGTTATCTCTGCTCTTTACATTTCTTTTTCAAACTTTTCCTGGCTAATCTCGCTTGGGTATTTTTCCACATCAACTTTAGAATCAACTTGTCTAGTTCTATGAGAAATCCTCCTGGTGTTGTCATTGTGATTATGTTACTGTAGTTAGGGGGAACTGTTATCCTTCTAGGCTGAATCTCTTTATTCAAGAATATGGTGTAAATTCACATTTGTATTCTTCAGTAGCATTCAAAAAGTTTTCTTCACATAGATTTTGCATTTTTTAAAAGAATTTTATTGTTAGGTTGCTTTTGCTAATGGAATCTTTCTTCCATTGTATTTTAGTACTAGCTAATTAACTGTCTGTGTATTTCAAAGCTATTGATAACGCAAAACTAATTGTACCCAGTTAACTTACTCAATTATTTTGTCATTTCAATAAGGTTTTCAGTTGTTTCTTGTGGGTTTCCAAGTAAACAGTCAAACAGTCTTCAAACGAGTAGGTCACCTCCTCCTTTCCAGGTTGATGCCTCTTTCCCATTTGATTAGCTGGGACTCCAGTAGATAGCGATGGTATTGCGGTATTTCTACAATCTCCCCTGGTTTCAGATCCAAATATATAAAAATCAATTTATGGCATTATTCATGTAGTCTAACTTCTTTAAAGCTTTTTTGGGGGGCATATGTAGAATCTTGGTTCCCCAACCAGGGATCACCCCCCACCACTCACAGTGGAAGCACAGAGTCTTAACCACTGGACCATCAGTGAAGTCCCCCTCAAAACTTTTTTAAAGATCAAAATAAATATTGAATTTTATTAAATAAGTTTTTTAGAACACTAGAGATAAAAATTCTAGAGATTTTAGAGACCAAAAATGTCTCATAATGAGAATCATTGGACTTCTTAACATCAACCCAGAATACCAGATGCTGATAGAGAGCTGCCTTCAGAATTCTGGGGGAAGATGATTTTCCAACCAAGATTTAGGCAACCAGCCAAACTGTCAATCAATTATCCAATAACTGAAATCCCATATGCAGTTTCCAAGGAAGCTACTGGCGTACATATTACAACAAAATGAAGGGAGTCAACTAAGAAAGAAAATGGCTTAGGATCTAAGAAATAAGGAATCAACACAGGACAGAGGTGAAGGGAATTCTCAGGCTAAGGATGAAGAGAAATGTCAGGACTTCCATTAGACAGTGGCCAGGAGAACAACTGGTCAGTTAGGAGCAGGAGGACAGAGTTCAAGAAAAATGCAGAACTTATAGATTACCAGATATGTTCGAATGTATTGCTAGATGTTTAGACCTGTCTGTGGGATGAATTAATGATGCTACAAGAAAAAAAATTAAATGAAAACTTGAGGTAATTACTAACTCCAGAGGTGGGGGAAACTGTAGAAGATAACATGCACAACCATGAAATAGTATTTTGTTTAGCTATGAATACTACTGACTTTCCTGGTAGCTCAAATGGTAAAGAATCCGCCTGCAATGCAGGAGACCTGGGTTCTATCCCTGGGTCAGGAAAATGCCCTGGAGAAGGGAATGGCTACCCGCTCCAGTATTATTGCCTGGGAAATCCCATGGACAGAGGAGCCTGGTGGGCTACAGTCCGTGGGGTCGCAAAGGGTCAGAAACGATTGAGTGGCTAACACTTAAAAATGCTATACATATAAATAATGTAAGTGCTGAGTTTTCATTTAGCAACTGTCATAGAACTGTATTGGAAGGGAAAGTGGGGGTTTGGTGGAGCGTTAGCAATCTTATACAGGAGGAAGCCAATGCATATCTAAACAATAATGTAAAGAATGGTATTTAGAAATATAAAAGTAAATGTCAGAAGGAAGAGCTAAATGAGTTGAAAGTATTTGCTTCTGGGGAGGGGGCTAGGTGGTAAAAAGAAGGATGGATTGCCACTTTTGATTATCAGTCTCATAGGATCACTTGATTTAAAATGTTTTCTGCATAAATATTTTGATTAAAATAGAAATTTGATTTTAAAATATTCCTGTGTGAAATAACTAAAGGCACCTTTGTATCACTTCTGCTCCAGGCAAAATGAAACTGTGTTCCTCAGTCATGTCCAACTCTTTGCAATCCCATGGACTGTAGCCCGCCAGGCTCCTCCATCCATCGAATTCTCCAGGCAAGAATACTGGGGTGGGTTTCCATTTCCTTCTCCAGGGGATCGTCCCAATCCAGAGATAGAACTCAGGTCAAAATGAGCTGACCAAAATTTGGATAGACCAAGACACCAGTCCCAGCTCCACAAATTATTAGCTGTATGACCCTAATAATAGGCAAGTTGCTTAGTCTCTCTGAGCCTCTGTTTTTTCATCTAGAAAGTTGAGATAATACTTATACCTACATTGTAGAGTTACAGAGAGGATAAAATGAGATCATACCTGAGCCTGCATGGAGAAGCATCCCACAACTAAGTCTGCCGTCCTGGTTATTGTTGGTTCAATTTTGCTTCCTTCAGTTCCCAAGTGATTAGCCTTAAGCAACTCACTTAACTTCTCTGAGCCTCATCTTTAAAACTGGAACAAAATACTTCAAGCCTCTGAGGAGATAAATGGGATAATGAGTGTAGACTACCTGTCACCTAATCTCTCTAAAGATCAGACACCTCCTTTTTAAAAACAGGAAAATCCTTTTAGGGTTTTGTGAGGATGAAATTAAATGACATAGCTGAAACCTCGAGCACCGTTCCAAGGACACATTTCTTTACTTTAAAAAGCTAGCAGTGGGTAAAACTAACAACCTTTTAAAGTCATAAAAGTAAGAAAACCTTAAACACATGCTATATGTCAATGTCAATTATATCTCAATAAATGTGAAAAACACAAAAATATTATATGTTGACTACACAACATCTGGAAATTTTAAAGAAGTTGAAAAACAAAAATCATCAGTAACTGCAATGTTTTCTAATATATATTTTTTGCCTTTTTGCAGGGAAGGGGGGCCTTATGGATTGTGGGATCTTAGTTCCCCGAACAGGGATTGAACCCTGGCCACAGCAGTGCAAGTCCCAAATCCTAACAATGAGGCCACCAGGGAACTCCCTGCATCTATTTATAGTATCAGTCAATATGGGACAGTTCATGCTGCTGGGGGAACCACACAGATATTTCAGCAGTTTATCAGCACAAAGGTTTATTTCTGCTCATATCCGGACCACGTGAGTCCTGGTGACTCTCAGGGGTGCTATTCCCCCCGAGGTGGCTCCTGTGACCTCCTGGTTCCTGCACATCACCAATGTTCCAGGGCTGTGTGGAGCATGAGGCTGGGGAGCCCCCAGCCAGCAATTAAAACACTGCCACCAGGAAGTGATGCATTTACTTTCCTCACAGGTCATTGGCCAAAGCAAGTCACATGGCCAAGCCTGCTCTAGGGGAGGTTGAGGAAGTGAAATTGTCCAACTGCACCGGCAGGGGGTGGGGGCGGTAGGGTAGGTGAGCCACTGCTCACCTATCTCATGTCTACCCTGCACATTTCAGAGCGGACATCACATTATGTATAGGGTTCTGCCAGCTGCTTTTGTCTCTACCATTACATTAGGAACTACTCTTTGGAAACATGTGGTCAACATGCAGCTCTAATAAAACTTTTAAAGTGCCGTGGTGACATGCTTCCCCTTCCCTTTTTCTCTCTGCCCCCTTACCTAGGGAGCTGTGTGCAGATGGCAGGCTTCAGCCCCAGCTCTTGGCCTGCCTTCGCTTCCTCCAGCCAGCGAAGTAAGTACAGGCAGGTCCCGCCATTGCTTCTGCGTACTCCTGCAGCCCCGCAGTGTCGTTCTCTCCAGAAGTAACACGTTTGGAGGTGAGGCCGAGAGAACCTGCTGAACAACTGCCGGCTTAGCAGCTCCACACGTGGGGTGCGGCTGCACGCGGCTCTGCTGGGGCCTCCTTGCGCAGACAGTCAGCCGCGGGTGCGAACGTGCAGTGTTAAAAGTGACACCAGCGCGGTGGAGGCGTCGTTGTCAGCTGTTGCAGGAGATGACACCCAGGCCTGCAGGGTTGAGTGAGAGTTCGGGGAGCGGCAGCCCCTCCTCGCCTGGCCCCAGGATCCGGGGTCCAGGAAGCTGAAACTGTGGGGATGTCGAGGACTGTGAGGTCTGGAGGCTGAGCGCAGGAAGGGAAGGGGTCCTCAAGGCAGGGACCCTCCTCTGCAGGAGAGTTGCTAGGGTCCATGACCTCCAAAGAACTTTTGCTGGGTGCCCGTTCTGGTCACACACGGAGACAGCTGCGATGTTTACAAAAGAGGCAAAATACAACCGATAAGGTTTATAATCCAGTTGTGGAAATGTTACTGACGCACTGGAAACATTGAAAGGAGGATGGAAATTGCACTCTTGTCTGGCATTGGGCTGTGCGGGCAGTTGGCAGAGTGTCAGAGGCCTTTGGAGGAGGGAGAGTTTGGTGGGGGCACAGAAATGTCCCCAGGGGCTCTGTTCTCAGCTGCTGCCATCCACGAAACCCCAGAGAGGAAGAGAGGGAAGAGGAAGCAGGGTGTGAGTTCATCCTTCAGCAGTGTGTGATCAGGTCAAGGATGCTGTTTTGCAGGTGGAGAAACGTGGGCCTAACCAGCCTCGCTTGAGGCAGAGATGCCACCAGAGCCAAGACGGTGCAACCAAGTTTGCAACCATGCCTTCTGCAGGAAGCCTGGTAAGCATTTTCTCACGTGGGCTGAGGATATGACCTGTGTACAGCACCGGCTGGGGGCTGGATTTACTTTCATTGTAAAGTAAAACCCAACAACACTGACTCTTTTGGGTGTGAAATAAAATGACTCGCCTCTAGTTTTACGGTTTACAAAACACTCTCCTGTTTATCATCACATTTTCTCTTCACAAGAACCCTGTGACAAACCCATTATAACTACCATTTTGCAATTTAGGAAACTGAGGCTTGGCGAGGGAATGCAGTGTGTCACAAAGTCTCTTAGGGGCAGAATGGACCCCAATGCCAGGGAATCTTTCATCTCACTAATCACTCAACATAACCCAGACCTTAGTTAATTTGCTTGTTGTGTCCAATTTTCTCTTCCAACAGGGCCTGCCTTGCACAAGCCCAGCCTCCAGCGAATTGGACCAAGGGTAGAGAGGGGGCTGCTCATTGGCTGACCAGTAGCCAATCAGGTCCGTTTGTTGGTTTCTCCAAGTCTTCACCGGAGGCCCCCGCTGGGGAACCCTGGCCTGACTGCCTCGGGGATGTTGTGATGAAGTCTGTGCTTGCCTGTTCCTTAGGTCCTCGGTCCTGCTCTCATTTCTCCCTCACCCACCTGCCCTCCACACTCCTACAGCCCCTGGAACCTGTGAGCCCTGGGGCCCTAATAACTTCTCCCATTCTCTATCCAAGGCGAGTAGGATTTCCTGCTCTGTGAAAGGAGCCCCGTGAATCCGAATAGCCTGGGCTCTGCTCTGCGGCCCCAGCAAAGCATCTTCTGCCGTTTCAGATTACTCTTCTGTAGGGGAAGCATGATGCCTGCCTCAAGAGTTGCAAGGGCAGATTACAAAAGTATTATGAGGCCTATGAGGAGAAGGCAATGGCAACCCACTCCAGTGTTCTTGCCTGGAGAATCCCAGGGACAGGGGAGCCTGGTGGGCTGCCGTCTATGGGACACGACTATGGGACAACATCTAGTTGGACACGACTGAAGCTACTTAGCAGCAGCAGCATGAGGCCTATGTATTGTACTGTTTAGTATTGCATTAACCTGCACAGGGCTTGTGCATTTTTTATTCATTTGTCACTTCTTTCTAAGTTGGGTTTTCTTATGAGTTAATATTTCCTCAATGGTTTCTTGTCTCCTCCTTCCCTCTCTCCTTTTCTTTCTTCTTTTCTTCTTTCTCAGACACCACCTTATCTATTTTAAGCCATTTCAAATTCCTAAAAGTGAACTGTTGAGTGGTCTGCCATTTGGCCCTAAAATGACTCTGGGCTCTCATGGCCTGTTTTTATCTGTACCATGTGATTTTATTTCATCAGAACTTCATGTATTTGGACAGTAATAAGTAACACAGAATCTGAAGAAAAAAAAAAAAAAAGAATTGCAAGTGCAGGACCACTGGGCCCCACCCGGCCTGTGCTGAGACCCAAAGCGACATTTCCAGCAGCACGTGGCCTCAAAGCTATCCTGCCCTCACTGTGCTCACAGGCTCAGGCTTGAACAACTGGTTTTATCAGGTCTCACAAGCCTCCTTCCAGGGATGCATTTGACAAGTGTTTGGTGAATGTGTCCGTCACCACTCTGTGAGCACGTGTTTCAGGTTTGCTCCCAGCTCTGGCCGCCCCCAGTCTGTTTTCCTGTCCACCTTGATGCTTGTTATGGAGCTGGGCTCCTCTTATGCCAGTTTTTTTTTTTTTTTTTTTACTTCCTTCTTCGAATTTGCTTCCAATTGCTCCTCTGGCTTTGCTGTCCTTTCAGCTCTGGGTTAAACACCATCCTCTCCATCAGTGCTGGGGAGGCTGGATTTTGGCCCGTGCTCTGATGGACTTTGGGTGTGTCTCTGCCCTGAAACTGTAAGTGGGACTTCTGCTAGATTGGATCATATAAAATACAATTTATAAATCATATCATATAAAATATGATTTATAAAATCATATAAAAAGTCTACATTTGTAAGACTTAGTCTTAGGCCTGGCTTTGAGATGCTGCTGAGAGTCCTAGGAGCCTGAAGTCATTTTCACAGCCTATAGATTATTCATCCTGACCCCCTCTCCTCTGTATCCTTATTCCTCCTTCAAGCTCTTCCCTTTCCTCTGTCACCAAATAACCTTGAAAGTGTGGTCTCCAAGGCCAGCTCTTCTACCCCTTCCCTTTGGCAGGCCCAAGGCTGCTTCTTCCATAACTGTTTCCTGTGTACCTGAATTGTCTCAGCCCCAAGGCCATATCTCCCACTCTCAAATGCCCTCCCTTCCCCCACAGTAACCCTGCCTTTTCTCCTCCTAGGTCTCCCTCTCTCAGCTTCCATCTTTATTCCTGGACTCTTCCCTTCTGCTCACACCTCTCAGTCTTCCCTGGAAGCACATCCTAACCTCAGTTTACAGATGAGAAAAGCAAGGCTGGGAGAACAGAAGGAAGCTGCCTGCAGGGCTGCGGAGGTTTGCACGGAGTCTGAGTGAAGACTCACCCCAGCGTCACCCTGCACAGCCCACTGAACTCATCAGGCGTGCCCTGCCATCCACTGAACTCCCGATGCAGACCTGGCTTCCGCTCAGTGGGAGCGTCTCACAGCCCCTCGCTGCAGCCCTTTTCCCATGAGGCCCCCCATCATGCTGTTTCTCTATCAGTTCACACCACGATGTCATTTCCCCCTTCCATGTTTCTGTCATCATGAGTAAGGCTGCACATCTCATTTCTTGAGCCCCCGTTCATACTTCCTGAGAGTGGCCTGTTGCTATTTGCTCGTTTTCTTTGGGGCGGTTGATTTTCTTCCTACCGTAGGAGTGCTTTCACATTTAAGGAAACTCACCCTTTGCCATATGTGTTGCAAATATTTTTCCAGATTTTTTTTATAGTGGGATTCTAATATAATATGCAGTCAAATTTTCAATATTTATTTTTTGGCTTGACATTTACTGTCAATCCAGTTGGCCTTCCTCTGCAGTATTCTTCTGGGCTTTTAGGGTGTGAGGTCTCCCCCACTCTGCCTTGAATCATGTAGGTTGATGATGTGTATACCCAGTTTTGCCAGCCCTCCTTTTAATGTTACTTTCAGCTTCCTCAAAATCAGGGTGAAAGTTATATGTGAGCCTGTTCTCCTGAGGATGCTCTGGTGAGGATGCAGGAAACGGAGAGCAGGTGGTCCGCCTACCCAGGGCTGTCCAAGGACTAGGGTAGCAGGAGGCCTTAGGACGCCCAACGGTGGAGAAGGGACCTCCAGCGGGTGGGTGAGCGAAGGCTAGGGGAGGGGAGAAGAAGGAATTGGGGTGAGAGGGCGGAGGGCAGGCTTGGGACCCTGGAGTCATGGGCTGAAGCAGAAGGGAGCATGGTGCGCCCACAGGCAGAAGCGGCGACTCTTCCTCTCCGCCCCCCCACCCCCACCCCCGCATCCGCCCCGCAGCGGGCGGCAGGCTCTGGGGTCCCTGGGGTCCGGGGGCGGGTTCTTGGCGCGGTCTGGTGATGCCCTAATTAAGCCGCGGGTACATTTCCCAGCCCAACTGTCACCCGCGCGCTACGCAAGCCAGGAATGAATATTCCCAAAGCGCCAACAGAAGGAAGTTCTTCATAAAAACGGAGCCCGAGGGCGTGAAGGGAAAACAAGCCCTGTTCACACACAGGCAGCGCATCCGCTCGGCACAGCCCGGAGGAGGCGGAAGCGCGGCCGGTGGGGCGGCGGGGCGGGCGCCGTGAACCCCCAGCGCGCAGATGCCTAGCGCCCCGGGAGCTGGAGGCTCTTTTCCTGCCGAGTCTTTTAGCCGAGCCCCTTGGCGGCTCCTCCCCGGGGCTCTGGGGCTCTGGGCAT
Source organism: Odocoileus virginianus (assembly GCF_023699985.2). Lineage (NCBI taxonomy): Eukaryota > Metazoa > Chordata > Mammalia > Artiodactyla > Cervidae > Odocoileus > Odocoileus virginianus. Next base: position 61,501,020 of record NC_069686.1, on the reverse strand, counting down.
CACCTCCGAGGACCAAGGTGCCCCCCACTCGACTCCCCGCGGCAAACTGTCCCCAGCTGGCGCTGGCCTGAGTCTGGCGGTTTGCTGGGGCACCCTCGCCCTGAAGTCCCTAGATGCTTTGTCTGTCCGCTTTTTGACCCCGTGACCTTGAGCACATCACCCACACCCACCCCCCGGCCCCTTGTGCTTCTGTTTCCTTCTCTGAAACGTGAGGCTAATAACAAACACCCTCCTCTGCTTGTAAGGATGGAGGGAGATCCGTGTACATCACTTGCTGTAGTCATGGACCCATAAAGGAGAGATTTGAGGGGTGGAGAGCAGAGATGTTTTGAAAAAACTTCTCCCTCCCTGCTCCAAGGACTTCCCTTTCCATTCCTCCACCTGCTGGGGTAACTGCAGGAAGGCTCTTCAACAAGAGGTCATCACGTGGAGCTCTCTAACTCTTCCAGGGCTCCCTTCAGCCACAAAACAGCCATCAAACTTGAGATGATGAAGTCCATCCCACTGAGCCTGTCAGGATCCTTGGCTCCGGCTGCTCCCGGGCACCTGGGCCCCAGCCAGGTCCAGATCTGGTGTCCCAGAGCCAGCCACCTTGCTTCCCTCCCCTCTTCCTCCTGGTGTCTCTGCAGGGGCTTCAGTGAGGGTGGGGACAGTGTAGGCTTGGGGGCCAGATTTCCTGGGATTTATCCCAACTTGATGGTCCAGATAGCACCTAGCTCATTGCAGGCCGATGTTGTTATTCACTGCAGGCAGTTTACCCTAACCTCTCCTTTCATCTGCCAGTCTCTCTGCTTGATTGGCAGCTCCAGGGGCAGGTGCCAAGCCTCCTTCATTCTGCTTCTCCAGGGTCTAACACAGAGTCCAACACACAAGAGGTGCCCAATGAATTGAACTGGTGATGCAGATAGTGGTCTCAGGGCTGTGGATGAGCAACCCCTCAAAGAATCTCCGTCCACAGATAACCAACATCTGGAAAGTGTAAAACTCCACTGTTGGCCAGTTCTTTGGGGAGCACTGGCTACATCATTTGTGGAATCCACCGCAAATGAAAACGCAGGCTTTTTGTTAAAATGTTAAGAATTTCAAGATGGTGATGACAGAGTACTAAATTTAGCCCTGTGAGCACTTCTGAGCATGGGCCCTGCACTCCTGCACGGTTGCCCATCCATTAAGTAGCCCAGCCCTCGGGTTTTGGGGGGTAAATGCCTTGAGTGTGTCCTGTGAAGATATTATAACCACTGCCCTCTCTGGGCACTGCCTGTAAGGTGATCACCCTCAGCCAAAGAGCAACATTTCCCCTCCTAGGAAAGACTTGCTGAAAATTCTGGAATCAACGGGCAATGATGTGTCCATTCATTCAGGCCAATGAAGCTTTGATTTAAAACAAGACCCTAAGTAGATTCTCCGTCAGCGTGCTTGTTAAGTCACAAGGCTCTCCCTGCCCTGCGAACCAAGTCTTTGGCCCTGTGTCTGTGTATTGCACACTTGCTGTGTGCTGGCCCTGCTCCAAGCCCCAGGACTACAGCAGTGACCAGCATAGATGAAGCCCCTGACCTCCTGGGTCTGTCACTGTGGTGGGGAAGACAGAAAACAAATATAAATAAGAAGGCAAATATACAGTGTAAGGTCAGGGAGTACCCAGTGCTATTTGGCAAAAGAGAAAAAAAGGCAGCCTAACCCTACAGAATGGGGTGGGTGTAATGACAGAGTGGTTAGGGAAGGACTCCCTGAGGGTGTATCTTTGGAACAGAGACCTGGATGAGGTAAAAAGGGACCAAGCCCAGGCTTGAGGACAGAGTGCTCCAAAGTGGGAATTGTAAATGCAGGAACATGACTGGCAAAAACGGCAAGGGGGCAAGCAGAGGTGGTGCGGGAGGGGCTGAGATCCGAGGGTCCCTGGGACCCAGAGCAGGCAGGGGCCTCTTAGCTCCAAGAGGAGTTTGGATCTATGTCTTGACCACAGGCCAACAACTCATTTATGCCATTGACAGCAGGCTGTCGTATTCCCTTCCTCGAGGTGACTCTCAAACTACTTCTCCTCCAAATACTGAGCTTCTGTGTTTCAACCTTGCCTCTCAGGGCCCCAGCAAGATGGCAGGGGATGCAGGAAATGAGAGAGTGCTGGGTTTGACTTGTTCTTCTGCAGTTACTGCTTTGAGACTTGGATCTAATGCTTAAACTCTCTAAATTGAGAGTTTTATCGCATCCTGCAACTTTTTTGGGGAGGGCTTGGGATATAAAGCATCTAGTAGGAAGACCAGCACATAGGAGGCACTCAGAGGCACTTGGTAAGTATCAGCCTCAGTTATCACTACCTTTTACCCTTTCCACGGGGCTCACCATTGGTTTTCATCACAGCATCACTCGAATTCCACTGTCCCCATCCTACGGGGAAAAGATAGTTTTGTCCTGAGCATTTTCTTCAAGTTTCTTTCCTGAGGGGGCAGAGGAAGGAAATGTAGTGTTTTCATTCTCTCAATCCCATGCCTGGCACTCCTATACATGATTCCATATCATCCTCCAGCAAGCCCGGAGCTCCCATTTCATGGGCACAGAAGCCAAGGCTCAGAGGAGGTCGGGAAAGTAGTGACACAGCTAGGAAGTGGCAGACTGGCAGTCACCTGCTGCTCCTTCCATGGTTTCCCTGGGAAGGAAACGCAAGGGTATATTATGGGCTCAGCTGGGCTCTGGGACCCAATGCTGGTGTCTGCTTGTGCTTCCTCCAGGGAAGTCGGATACTGTTGTCTGCTACATGCCTTAGTTTTCCCACCTGTAAACTGGGGAGAATAACAGGCCCTGCCCATAAGATTATTGTTGAGAAAGAAATGAGATAACCTGTGTGTGCACCGAGAACAGTCCTTGTGTGGCACACAGTTATTGCTCAGATCATCTTAACTATCACATTATTGGAAAGTCATAACCCAGTGTTTTTTTAGTATTAACAATACCTTGTGAATCAGACCCTCCAAGCCTACCCTTCCCTGGGCTGCACCAGAGACGGTGACCTGGGTGACAGCTTGGCTGCAGTGTCCCCTTTGGTGGCCACAGATGACCACAGCTCTATCCCACCCCACGTGCACTTGTCTGCACTAGATCCTTGCACTTCCCATCAAGAGGTGAAGTTGGATTCCCCTCCCCCTTGAATCCAGGGCCAGAAGTGATATTGCCTGGATTCTGAGCCTGCATCAGAAAAGCCCAGGAGGCCTCCCTGCTTCTCCGGGGATGCACCCTCTCGGAAAGCAACTGCTCCAGAAGAAGCCCAGGTAGAAGTCACCCTGCAGAGACCCTGAGTTTCTGCCCAGACATGCCAGCGTGCCAGTAAAGTCTTGTTGGCCCCTCCAGACCAGCCCACCACAGTCAGTGCCACTCAGAGCCCTGCCTAAGCTCCCCCTGCCCCAGCCTCTCTGAAGTCGGCAGGGGTTTGCTGTCCTGCAGCAGTGCAGAGGGGCAGAGGTGGGAGTGTCGGCTGAGGTTGGCTGCTAGGCGGGCCCAGGGGTGCCTCAACCTGCTCTGAGGGTTCTGACACACTCACGCGGGGTCTGACCTGCAGAAAGGGAGGCCCCACTTGGGGCTGCCTGTGAGGACTACCCCAGGAATGCCCCCAGCCTGCTGTCCCGGTGCACGTCTCTTTTCAGCTCCACTCTCTGTGAAGTCCTCATGGATTGGGATTGGCCATGGTGGAGATACCCACACCATAGAAATTGACAAATCAGGCTTCCCTGCCTCCCTCCTGGGTAGGACCTCTGCCCTCAAGGATCTCCCATCTCCTTAAAGGAGACAGACCTCATGTGACCACATCATGTGACCCCCACAGACCCGCAGCCCTCAACACGGAGCAGGGAGGCCCAGGTTTACCAAGGAGATGGGCCTTCTGTCTCTTGCTTCTCTGACCATTTGCCTAAGTCTCAGGCTCAGCGTTCTCACACAGACTCCAGTTAGCAACATTCCTCCAATTTTATAGCTGGGCAAACTGAGGCCTCTGAAGGTCAAAGGTCTTGCTGGAGTCTGTGCAGCTTCTTGAGGGACAGAGATGACAGTCAGTCTCATGTCTCTCGAGCTGAAGGGGCCTTAGAAATCATATGTCCAGCCTTCTCCTTGTGCAGGCTGCAGGAGCCCAGGCAGGGAGGAGCTTGCCTGCAGGCCCACAGCAAGTTGTAGGTAAAGTTCAGGATCCCTGACGCCCTAGCCGAGCTCTCCCCCACACCCCTTTCCTACCCCCAGATCCCTCCAGTGGCCACTCCCACCTCTGACAGCGACCCTGGTTCCTAGAATGCAGCCCACAAGCCCCTTTTGGGTGGTTTGTGTGCAGGGTCACATAAAGGCATCACCCCCACTCTGTCCCTGACCCGGGGTCCCAGCCCTGAGTCTCCTTCTCACATTCTTGGCTTGGCTGGGAGTTTGCCCTGGTCCTTCTTTTTTTTTTATTTAGCTAATAAAAATATACTTTGAAGGTTTAATTAAAAATTCACAGCAAATACAATTTTGGGACATAATAATCAGAGCACACTTCATGATGCTGTCATGGTAGGCTCTGATACTAGCTTCGGGTAAAACTGCAGGACACTCTCCTGCAACCTGGCCCTTTGATCTCCAACATGTTTCTTTTGAAACAAAACCCGCCTGTTGAGGTTGCTGACATCGTTAGTACCCAGATCAATCAGGTCGATGTAGGAGAAGCCGGTGAGCATGAGGTTTCTGAGGAGCTCGCAGCCGATGCTGCCCACCCCCACCACCAGGACCCGGCCCCCAGTCACGGCCTCAGCCAGCTCCTGGGGCAGCCCCCACGACGGTGCCATGGAGGGAAGACCCTGAGCCACGGCGGAGGCTGAGGCGGGAGAACTGAGCCACGGCCGGAAGCAGATCAGCCTTGGTCCTTCTGCACTTTGTATTCTGCTTATCTCCTTGCAGGGTCAATATTTGCTATTTAAATGATGCTATTTGCTTGTGTTTGAGATTTTGCATTTTGCCCTGTATTCTGGGACCTGGAAGGGAGAATCTGGGGTCACTGAGGTTGCCTGGAGCTCCCGGTAGGCCCTGGGAGCTGAATAACCCTTGGGAGCTGACTTCACTGCCTAGCATTAACTCTTTTTTTCACCACTTTATCCATATTGATACTTAGACACATGCACCTTCTCGTGTTCACATCTATTCGATAAAAAACAAAACAAAACCAAAAAACCCCCACCTTTTCTTGAATGCCAGTCTCCTGCCAGGCACTTTTAGGTCTGGGAAGCATGGAAATGGAGTAGAGTGGGTGGCAAAGACCACTGCACTCTTGCCAAAATCCTCACTCTGTCTCCGGGGTGAACCCTGTGAGGTTATAGCTCCAGGGTCCCCTGCAGGTGGATGTCGTCAGAGGATGAGTTTCAGTCAGGAGAACACTGGCAAAAGAGGCAAATACCACTTCCCAGGCCTGTCTCAAAATGATCTCCAAATCTCCTCCATCTTCCAGCTAGAATCAGAAGATCTGGTGAAAATTCCAAGGCTGCGGCAGCCAAGATGGCAGCCACTTATATACACGTAGCTATGTAAATGGAAGCTCAGTAAAATTCAAAATTCAGTTTCAGCCATATTACAATTCTTCCCTAGTCACATGTGTGCAGATATCTTGGCTCCCATGGTGGGTGCTGCTTCAAGGCCCCGGGGTCCTGCATGACCCAGTGGAAGGCCACCCACCCACCAGAAACGGCCACGTTGAGTGGTGTGTGACAGAGAAACAAACATTATTAAGTTCAGATGGGGGTGGGGGAGGTGTTTGTTATTTACTCTCAGTGATACACATCCTGGCCTGGAGGAACTGCTGGCTAGTTGGGGAGCAGCCCACAAACAGTCAAGTTTGGGCAGCAATGCCGAGACAGAGCGGGACACGGAGGCTTCCAGGGCCTGAGTCCGGGGATGAGGTTGTCTTGTTATTGCTGTTCAGTTGCTCAGTCACGTCCAACTCTTTGTGACCCCGTGAACTGCAGGCTTCCCTGTCCTTCACAACCTCCCGGAGTTTACTCAAACTCATGTCCACTGAGTCGGTGATGCCATCCAACCATCTCATTCTCTGTTATCCCCTTCTCCCCCTGCCCTCAATCTTTCCCAGCATCAGGGTCTTTCCCAGTGAGTCGGCTCTTTGCATCTGGTGGCCAAAGTATTGAAGCTTCAGCTTCAGAATCAGTCCTTCCAGTGAATATTCAGGATTGATTTCCTTTAGGTTTGACAGGTTTGATCTCCTTGCTGACCAAGGAACTCTCAAGAGACTTCTCCAGCACCACAATTCGAAATCAATTCTTCAGTGCTCAGCCTTCTTTATGGTCCAGTTCTCACGAGGTTAAGGCTCAAAAATGCCCTTTCAGACGTGGGTAAGATTTAGTTGAGAATTGTGACTCATACATTCTTCCTTTTATCAAAGTATTTTCTCAGGTAGAGCTCTGCTAAGCTCATTTATACAGTGGTACCAATTCATTCAGTCTGTCCCAATTGAATGTCAAATGTAATCGGAGCATTAGGCTAAGCCAAGGAGTAAGGAATGATCATTGGCCATGTAGGGATGCATTAGGCATTATTTTGGGTTGGAGAGCTTTGTTGTATCCACATGCAGGTGAGAGAGAAGGGGAATAGGGCAGTCTGGGCCCTTGGCCAGCCCACTGCTTTCCCTTAGCAGAAGGAACAAAGATGGAGTGGCGGGACAGAAAGCTCACAGACGAAGTGGAGATGCCCTTCACAAAACTCTGAGAGTTTGATCAGCCAGCAGCCTCTGTCCTGGGTGGGAACAGCTGGCCTCTACCAAGTGAAGAACACCCCCCTCACCCCTCGGCAGGCCTACCTGGGCCCAGTGCACACTGCACCTGGGTCTGAGGCTCCCTACCTGTGGGCAGACTGCATTCCCTTCTCCCCACAGGAGCAGAGGGCCTGAAGTATGAGGGGACAGCACAGGAGGCGGCCCGTCTGGGCCACTAACTCACAAGCAGTCTTGGGCAGGTAGCTGCCCATCTCAGGGCCTCAAACTCAGGTCCACTAAAACCCATTTTTTTTTTTTTTTTGCAGATGGCATGTGGGATCTTAGTTCCCCCACCAACGATCAAACCTGTGCCCTCCAAAGTGTAAGCACAGAGTCTAAACCTCTGGATCAACAGGGAAGTCCTTTTGCTTTTTTTTTTTTTTATTAATTGCAATGGTTTTGTATATTTTTAGCGACTGTACCAGTCAGCGTAACAGTAGGAAACAGATCTTGCACTCAAAGTAGAAGGATCAGAGAGTTTAATAATAAAAAGATCTATTTTCAAAATTAAGGCCAAGGTGTAAGTCAGCTGAGGCATCCGCCCCCACCATCTCCAGGCCTAAAAGAAAGAGGGTCTGGGACTGTCCCAGATCCCAGTGAGAGAGCCCAGTGGAGACAGCCTCCTGACAGCAAGGGACTCGGCCAGTGCCCACTGAGCCGGAGCGCCCCTCCATCCTGCCAGGACGCCCGGCTGGTCCCTGGGACTGCTTGCTCCAGGCCTGGCAGGTACAGAAAAGTCTGCATGTCTGAGTGGCAGGCCAGGGTCATCGGGAGAACACATCTAATTATGAAGACACGACATACGCTCCAAAGCCAGGGCTCTGGTTTCCAGCCCTACTTGCAGGATGAAGTAGCTTGTCTTCTCACCTGTAAAATGGGGCTAATAGCAAAATCTGCCTGACGAGTCTAAGTGAGTTAATAAATAGCTCTCAGGACAGTCTTGGCCACACGGAAGCTCAGTGTATTCCAGATGTTATCACTAGCAACAGGCCCTGCGCCAACCCCAGAACTCACACCACCTTACTCAAGCCCCCACGACTCTGGGTCTGTCTGATCCCAGGACCTGTCTGTCCTGGCTGCGTTCCCTTGTGAGCCGGCTCCACGCTCAGGACGGTGTCACACACGCATCCATTTTCCAGGCTGGTCTTCGGCTGTTTTCTTTTGAGAGGCCAACCTGGTGCAGTAGAAGAAACCTTCATTTTCTTGAGAGAAAGATTTATCTGGTACCAAAAGCAACAGAACGACGCGTGTTCCTAGTCGGAAGAGCACACGGGGCGGCCCCGGGGCCCCTGCGATTTCCTCCCCAGGGGGCCCTGCAGCGTCTGCGGACAGCTGCGCGTCCCGATGGGCGCCTGGCGGTGCGTCCATGCGGCTCAGAGGCGTGGGGTCGGGGCCCGCTCACGGCCATTGAGTCAGGCGGTCTGGTCTGTACCCACGCTCCCCGTATCCCGGCGGGACGACCTTGGGCAAGTCACTTCATCTCCTTCCTGCGTTAGATGCGGACAGAAACGCCAGCGCCTCTGTCAGTTTCTCAAATGAGTTAAAACGAGAGGTTGCATGCAGGGTCTGGCACGGAGGCCACCTCCCCGCCCTTTGGAGCCCCTCCTGGATGAAGACAATGAAAAGAAAACCGTTTCCCCAAAGGGGGCCGCTCAGCCCAGGTGCCCCCGGCCGGCTGGCAGCGGAGGGGTTAACGATGCCTGTGTCCGAGGAACAATAAATGGCCGGTGGTGGAAACGCTGAACTGTGATGACAGGGCTGACAGAGGCTATTTTCGGAGCCCAACCGCACGGAGTAATAGGATTGGAGCGGAGGCAAGCGTGACCAGAGCCGATGTTCTCAGCTACCGAGGCAACCACGCCAGCCGCTGCGCCAAACAAAACTCTAGCGGCTGCTCCCCACCCCGCCCCCACTCCCACCGCGGGGTGATGCTGGTGGGGTTATCTCGACCTTCAGGCAAAGCCACCCTCGCAAGGCAGCCAGAAGATTGCTTTTCAAAAAAATCTTACTTTATTGTAGTGGGGTTACAGCGTTGTGTTCATTCCTGCTGCATAGCACAGTTGAGTCAGTTATACATGTATATACATTTCTTTTTGTATTCTTTTCCATTATGCTTTATCATAGGAGATTGACTATAGTTCCCTGAGCTGTACAGTAGGCCCTTGTTGTTCATCCATGTGATAGTCTGCATCAGCTAATCCCAAACTCCCAATCCAAGCCTTCCCTCCAACCCGCCACCCCTCCCTTAGAAACCACAAGTCTATGTCTGTGAGTGTGTTTCTGTTTCATAAAAGTTTATTTGTCTCATAGTTTAGCTTCCACATGTAAGTGATAGCACATGTTATTTGTCTTTCCCTGTCTGGCTTACTGCACTTAGAATGATTGTCTCTAGGTCCATTTGTGTTACCGCAAATGGCATTATTTCATTCTTTTTTATGACTGAGTAATACTCCATTGTATATCTGTATCACAAGAAGACTGCTTTGCTTTCCTAACTGGGGTGCACTGCAGACCTACTGCTCCCCCGCACTGTGTCCCCAGCTTGTTCTGCACAGCACGGGAGAAAATGGAGACAGAGGGGAGCCATACCGCTCTAGGATGGCCTGGTGGGAAGTGAGCTCCAGTGTCTGGCTCCAGAGACAGAAGTTGGGGGATTCTTCATCCTTCAACGTCTCCTGCTTTGAAAGAGGACTCCCTTCTGTCCTGCACGCCAGGGGACAGTATCTTTCTGTCTTGGCATTGCCACCAAAGCTTACTCTGAGGGGCAGGCAGGGCCCATGTGGTCTGGCTGGATGTTAAGATCCACCCAAGAAGGAGCAAGACCGGGAGCATCTCCACGTGTGCCCAGGGGTCAGGGGTGGACACCCTCTTGAGGGCCCCTAGTCTATTCCAGGAGTTTCATCTCTTAATGCTGACACCTTGGTGACGCAGACCTGCGCATTCTATGTCACAGGTATCTACCACGTGCTAAGTGGCGGGCTCCTTTGTCCTCTAGGTGCCAGGAGGTTCTCAGGCTCAGGTGAGCACCCCCCACCAACTTCTGCATTTGCCCCCTGCCCTCCCAGCACCTCCCCCAGGGCAAAATCTACATACACAGTGGGACCATACCTCTAAAAAAGTGGCCTGTGCAGGTTTCTTCTTCTTTTCTTCTATGTGACCTTCCCGCTCGCCTGCCAGAGGCACCGTGCCAGCGGGAGATCAGGGTGGCAACAGGGCACGAAGAGAAAGAGAATGTGCAGCCAGGCCAGGAGCTCCAAGCCACAGCCCGCAGCTTTAGAAGCTGGGCTCTGCGGCAGGAGAAAATGTTTGCTAAGTTCTGTACGTTGTCCTGTATATATCAGGGGCAGCACTTGGAGCTCTGAGCCCTGAGGCTTATTCTAAGCTGGTGCAAGGTGGAGCGGACACTGAACGTGACAAGGAGGGGACCTGGAGCTGGACAGAGGGACTTTAGGAGGGGGAGGGGTGTCAGAGAATGCTGCCAGGCTTCATGGACCTCAGGGGCCTTGGCAGCTCAGGTGGGACCCCAATAGTGGGGAAGAAAGAAAGTCAAAGGTCAAAGGAGACGCTTCCACTTACCTCATTCCCTGTGCTTCTAGAACTGAAGGCCAACTTCCGCAGCAGGGCTGTCCCCTCAGTGACACAAGTTCATGAAGCATAAAAAGGGCTTGGGGCAGTGCCCCCAGACTCATGGACTCCCAGCTGCATGGAAGGGAACCAGAAGGAAGCTGAGAGTGTCTTGTGAACGTGCCAAGGGTTCAGCCTTCTAACCAAGAACTGCAGAGCAGCCAGCCCCTCCAGGGGTCATTATGGGGTCATAGCTAGACCTTCGGGCAGCTATCCCCAGATTGGGGAACCCAGCAGCAGAGCCTGCTGTGGAGGTTGCAATCCCCTTGCCTGGCTTTAGGTGTAGTGAGCAGACCCTGGGATCCCAGCTACAGGACTACTGGGGTGGGGAGGGGGGTGGTGGTGGTGGGAAGGGTTGAGAGCAAGATGGCCTGTCCCCTACAGCCCAGGGACCAGCAGCCCCTGAAGGCACAGCCGCATCCCTGCAGCTTAGCAAAAAGGAACAGGGAGGAGGAGTGTCCTCTTGAGAGCAAGAGACAGCCTTGCGGCTGTTCCAACCTTTGAAAAGCCAGGTACAAAGCTAAAAGATGGAATGAACTTGAACCGGGACGCTTAACTCTCACTTGTCCTGCAAGATGAGGTCAGGTGGGGTCAGGTGTGTGTGTGTCTGTGTGTGCGCCTGTGAGCACACAATCAGTGGGACACTGTGTACATTTGAAGCCCCTGCCCCCACCTGTGCAGGTCATGAGCAGCCCTGGGGGCCGGAGTCTTCGGGCAGGTTGTGTGGCAATCTCCATCAGCAGCTGGGCCCAGGTTTACCCCAAAGCTATTTCCGAGCGGCAGGTTTGCTGAGCAAATGAAGAGTGTAAACAGGATTGCAGGAGTATTGTTTAAACGCTTGGGCAAACAAAGTCCCCTCCTCCCTCCCAGGCTCCCCTGGAAGCACCTATTGACTGGCAAACAAAAGATGCTCTAATTTATCCTTTCACCCAGGCCCCGCCCCTTGGGACCCTTGCCCCTCTCCGGCATCCTCTGCCAAGGTCAATAGTTAACCTTGAAAGTGCTTCAGCCTTTGAGTTCTGCCCTTTGTCATCCCTCCCCACCCCCACCCCCCATGGTGAGGGCGATTTAATGAGATGTCCACGTGACCCACTGCCTCTTGTTTAATAAGCGGCAGAGGTCAGAGTGCTGTCCTGGATTGTGAGAAACAGCTGATCAGGGTTTTCTGTTTCAAGTAATACCTGGACACAGATGCATTATGACACTGTCTCATCCTCTCTGGGTGCCCAGGAGCCTACCCTCTCACCCTCACCCAGCCTGGAACCTGCCCTCACCCACTGAGGCAGAACCTTGGGACCGGGCCCAAAATTGGCATTTTGATAGCCTTCCAGATGGTGTTTGTGTTGGATCCTGGAATTCAGGAACCCCTGATCCAGTTCATATTGGACATCTAGATTCAGTGACTTAATGTCGACAGAATAAATGGGAGAAGGAAAGAGCCAGTCTTGCTAAGTGAGATTTGGAGTCAACTCTATCATGGAGCACCTGGTGACCTTGAACCAGGCCCCACACCTTCCCTGCAGGTGAAATGGATTTGGGGGAGGGTTTAATGAGATAATGGACTTGAAAAAATATTGCAGTGTTCCGGACAAGAGCATCAAATTAGGAGTGAAAGAGGAGAGGTATAGAAACAGAGGTATAATTCACATACAGTGAAATCCACCTCTTTGGAATGTGCAGATCAAGGACAGCGATGTCTTTTAATATTCATGCAGTTTTACCAACCTAAGTAACCTTGGTTTTCACTTCTCTTCCCTCAGTGGAGGTTGTCCGAGCTTGGATCCATGGGAGCTAGGCCTCTGCTTACCAAGGTTTGAACTCTCTTACGATCACAAAAGCTCCCTAAGTGCTGAGCTCTCCTCCTAGCCAGGCCCCTGGCCTCCTTCCCTCCCCTCGCAGTCCTAGGACCACAGCAGTCAGCCAGGCGCAGTGAGGATGGAGGGTCGCCGTGTGCCGCTGCCTTGTGGTCCTTAGGCAGCTCCGGGGTGGACTGGGTACCAGCAGGGTCAGAGATGCTGGACTCCCTCCATCTCCAGCTCTGCAGCTGTCCTGCCCTGACGTCCTGCCCTGACACTGAGGGTGAGCTGGAGCGTCCTGCCCTCTCACTGCAACTCCTTCGTGTGGCATCTGGGCTGTACAAGCGAGTCCTCTGAAGACCTTGATTCAAAGGCGGGAGAGGTGGGGGTGTTGGGGCATCAGGGCCACCGCGCTGCCCAACACCCCTCCTGGCGGGCCCGAGCTGGGCTATTTTTACTTTGGGATGTCCTCCAGCAGCTAGAAGCATCTGCTTTTCCCTCCTTCCTGGGCCCTAATCTCCAAGCTCACCACACTGGTCTGGCTCTGGGCTTTGTCAACCTGCTCCTCTGTGCCCACATATGCGCTGGAAGCATGGGGTCCTGTGTGTGTGTGTCTGTGGGGGGGTATGCACATGTATGTATACATATGGTATATATGGCATGTGTCTGCAGGACTCTGTGTGTGTGCAGTGTGCATACAGCAATGCAAGCTTGTGTGTCTATGTGCATGTGTCCATGGCACTTTTTGTGTGCAACATGCGTTGGATGCATGTGTGTGAACGTGGGTATGTACCTCAATGCACAGGAGCGCACGTGTGCAAAGCCACTTCTGTAACAGTGTGGTTTCTAGTCTCTAGGCAGGCACGTGCCCAGACACAGGCTTATGCACATGAATGTGCAGGAGTGTGGGTATGAGAAGATTCTGTCTGTAAAAATTCTTCAGTCAGGACAGTAACCACAGCCAACAGCTCAGTGTCCAGAATTGCAGACACACATAGAGCTGCCCTACGATCCAGGCATCCTATTCCTGTATGTATGTCTAGAAAAGGTGAAGATTCTAATTTGAAAAGATACATGCAGCCCATTGTTCATAGCAGCACTATTCACAGTAGCCAAGACATGGAAACAGCTTAAATGTCATCAACAGATGAATGGATAGAAAAGATGTGGTACATATACACAGTGGAATATTACTCAGACGTTAGAAAAATGAAATAACGCCATTTTCGATGAACCTAGAGATGATTATACTGAGGGAAGTCAGAGAGGCAAATATCATATGATATCACTTCAATGTGGAATCTAAAAATATGACAAATGCAATATGCAAGGCTCACAGACATAGCAAACAAACTTATGATTACCAAAGGGCAAGGGGGGAGGAGAAATTAGGAGTTCAGGATTAGCAGGCACACAGTACCGTGTATAAAATAGATGAACAACAAGGTCCTCCTGTGTAGCACAGGGAAGTCTGCTCAATATCCTATAATAAACTGTAATAGAAAAGAATCTGAAAAGGAATATATATACATAGATATAGATAGATTGATACAGATATCTGAATCACTTTTCTGTACATCTGAAACTAATACAATATTGTAAATGAAATATACTTCAATTTTAAAAAAAAGAAAAACAGACCGCCAAAGGGCCTGGCCGTCCCGGTGGGACTGGCGCCCTCATTTCCAGGGTTGCCCTGTATCCCCTGTTTCCTGCCTTCCTCATGAATATTAATATTGAGTTCCAATCAGATGGCAGCCTAAATGCTCTTGTTGCACTTAGCTCATCTAATCCTAACAGCTGAAGGATGAGTGACTAGCCCATTTTACAGATAAGGAGCCCAAGGCTTAGGGAATAACTTGAAGTAACTGAACCAGATCTGACTGCTTCCAACGCCTTTGCTTTATAGGACACCATACTGTCTATCTGTGACAATTGGAAATTCACACACACCGCATTCACTGCACGTTGTAATAGCTCAGCCCCCGTGCCAGTGGGGTGCTGCCATCATCTGTGGGCACATGCAGAGTGCAGTCTTTGCTGGGGAGATTATTGAAGGACACACCCCGAGGGCAAACGCTCAGCTTGGAATCTTGCCCAATTCGGTGGGGAGGCAGGTGGGCGTCATGGCTCCAGGAGACCCTGCTGAGGCTCCCCAAGGTGAGAATGAGTAGACATCTCCCTTCATCCTGGCTTTGAGGACCCCTAATCCAGCCTGGAACCCTTGGCAAGAGAGCAGCCCCACGTGGGAGCTGCAGTGGGAAGGCTGTCCTCTCTCTGGCCTGTCAGCTTTGGAGGGACCCTCTTGTGACCTGTCACACCTTGTCGTCCAGACCAGAGCAGCTCCAGGGAGGAAGGGACCCTGCCTGGAAGAGCCTCGCTCTGCACCTGTTGAAGCAAACACTCGTCAAGCCGCTACGCCAAGCTTCTCTCTTGTTGTTCATAAGATGAGCTAGCCCTGAAGGCGGCAGGACCATAAACTGGCATCCTGAGTCCCTGGGGAGAGGTCTCAGGTCATCCCTGTCGTAAATCAATGAGCCAGGAGCCTGCCTGAGTGCAAGGTGCCCTGATGAGAGGAAGCATGGTCAGGTGGCCAGAGGCAGGAGCCCCAGAGCTCCCTGGCTGGGAGCTCTTTACACACCACCTTTTTGAAGACCCCCAACGTCCCTGCAAGAAGGAAGTTTTCTGTTCATGCGGATAAGAGGGACTGCCTCACTTGGCAAAGTCAGTGCAAAGGAGGAGGAGGGGCTTATGCCCTTCTCATCCCCTACATCTTGCTGTCTGTCTGTTCTGCCCTGTCTGTGTTCTGCCCTGGGAGATGAGGTTCTCCATCATCAGGATGTCCAGCATGAGGACCTCGAAGAACCCTTGCAGTTTCTGCAGCTCAGCGATGGCCCCTCAGCCTCCCAACCTCCTCCTTCTTCAGGGCTGCCACTCAGAGTCAGTTTGGCCAGGCAGGAGGTCCAGACTCAGGTTCTCAGGGACCTGGGGCTGTGAGCTTGGCTCTGTCACCAAGCAGCTGGTGACCTTGGACAGTGCCTTCACTGCTCCCATCCTCCCAGCCCAGGTACCTTAACTACACTCCCATCAGCCTAGGGGACAAAGACTCCAGCCGGGTGTTCCAGGGCTCACAAGGCCCAGCCTCTCCCCCCACCCCTGGATCTGAAACCTACAGCCTCAAGGCTGAGTGTGCCTGGAGAGACGGTTGCGATGGGTCCCAAGGTGGAGTCACGATTCTCATCCTGGTGTGCCCTCCCCAGCAGGACCGGTTCAGGTCCTCCAGGCTGCGGACACCATAACAGGGTTGGGAGTGGGACAGGTTTATGGAGAGTAAGTCCTGTGAAAGACAAAAGGCGGAAGGAGGGACTTTCCTGGCAGTCCAGTGGTTAGGACTCTAGAAGGTTTGATGCATGATCAGGGAACTAGGGTATTGTACGCCATGAGGCACAGCCAAAAAATTAAAAAGACAGTTTTTTTTAAGAGTTAAAAAAAAGTTGGAGGGAGAGTCACTGAGCAGAGATCAGCCCCCTGGGGAGCTTTCACTGAGCTGGAAAGGTCAAGCCCAAATACCTCTTTCCTGCTCAGCCCCTGCTGGGTGGAGTAGGAGTGGGGGGCTGCCCCAGAAATACAGGGCCTTGGCCCAGATGTGGAGGTAGATACAGCAAACGCTGCCCTGGGAGGGAGGCTCCTGGGCTCCCACAGCTGAACAGCAGGTTCTGTCTTGAGAGCAGAGGGTGGAGACATCTGCGTGGCTGTCATCCTCGCTGTGTGACCCTGGGCCTGTGCCTAACTGCTCTGAGCTCGGCCTTCTCAGTGTGGACCAGGGACAGAGTCACCCGCACAGGGGAGCTGGAGACCATGTTTACAAGACCCCTGCTATGGGAGGTGATGATAGCAGTTACTTCCGGCTGTTGAGATATAAGTTTCTGGAGGGAGGCTTCCCTCCTGCCTTCTCTCACCCTAGACGGTTGGCTAGATTACACTGGCGAGGGGGGGTGGGGGCTGGGGGCTGGAGCAGTGTCTCTACAGCAACTCCTACTTCGGAGAAGAAGGGAGAAGATAGTTTTCACGGGCTTGTGTGATGGAAGAGAATTCCATGAGTGTTATGAGATCCCCCAAATCTGTATCTTGAAGTCCTTACTTCAAAATGTGACTGTGTTCAGAAACAGGGCCTTTAAAAAGGTCATGTCAATGTATGACAAAAACCACTACAATATTGTAAAGTAATTAGCCTCCAACTAATAAAAATAAATGAAAAAAAATTAAAATGAGGTCACTAACCCAGTACGACTGGTGCCTGATAAGAAGACTGGACACAGACCTGTGCAGAGGGAAGATGGTGTGATCACCCGGGCAGAAGATGGACATCTCTAAGCTAAGGGGAGAGGCCTGGAAGCAGTCCTGCCCTCACCTGGTTCTTGGAAGGAAACGGTTCTGCTGACATTATGATCTTGAACTTCCAGCCTCCAGAACTGCGAGGCAGTACATTTCTGATGTTTAAGCCCCCCAGTCTGTTATGGCTTTGTTATGGAGACTCTAGCCAACTAACCCACGTGGTAAAGGCTGTATCAGGTAGAGCGCCTCTGTTTTTGTTTATTTATTTGGCACTGGGTCTTAGTTGGGCATGCAGGATCTTTAGTTGTGGGGTGAACTCTTAGTTGTGGCATGTAGGATCTAGTTCCCTGACCAGGGATTGAACCCAGTCCCCCTGCATTGACAGTGTGGAGTCTTAGCCAGGGAAGTCCCAGATAGGGTACTTTTAGCTGCAAGTAACAAGATATCCAACTAAGAAAGATTTGATCAGTTCATTTAACAACCACATATGGCAAAGAAGCAAGGCAGGCACATGATTTTAAGATGTTATTGGGGCTTCTGCCTCTTCCAGTTCTGAGCTCTGCCTCTTGGTTGTGCTTTTGGTCCTTGGGCTGCTTAGACTGGTGATCTGGGAGGACCTCACTGAAGAGATGACATCTGACTTTGACTTGCAGGTTGACAAGACTCCCATCGGGCAGAGCCAGAGAATGACCTCTTTTGGGGGCTGGGGAGCCAGCAACTGTGTCCCCTTTGGGGCTGGGGCTGAAGACCTATTGGCCATTGACTTTGACTCTGAGCCCAAGGCCACCTGGTCTCCTGCCTGCCTCAGGCAGTGCCAGGCGTCCATCCAGCATAGATGCCTTGTTCTATTTGACTATTTTTCATTCCTGGCAACATCCGTTGAAGGATATGCAAATAAGAAAATCAAATGAATTTGTTTCACAAAGAACGGCATTTAATCAGTACAATAAATACAGACCATCGTTGGCTGCCTATGATAATAGTTCATGGAGGAGAAAGTGTAGGAGAGAAATTTGAAGGGCAAAGAAATAGAAAAGAAGGAAAAGAGGGAGACACTGTGGTGATAACTGAGTGAATGAAGAGCCAAGGGGTCCGAAGACCTGAGGTTATTCATCCATTTGTTCATCCATCTATCCATCCTTTCATCCATCCACCTGTTGTTTCTTTCATCCATCCATCCATCCATCCATCCTTTATTTCATTCACTCATCCAACAAATATTTATGGAGAACATATATGCAGGTACAATACTAGACATGGAAAATATGGGACTCATCAAGACAAATACTGCTCCTGCCTACAGGGTGCTTCTTCTATTCAGTGAGAGGAGAAAAACAGTCATGAAACAATCTCACAGCTGTATATACGGCTGCAGACTATGATACGTGCTAGGAACAGGGCCGGGGATGAAGAAGGGCCAAGGAAGTAGTAAGATCAGAAGGATGAGCAGGAATTAATAAGGAAGACAGGTTGGAGTGGAAGGCTGGTGTTTCCTACACAAGTATCAGCCGCTGCCAAGGCTCCGAAGGAGGAAGACGCTTGGCTCCCTCAAAGCACTGAAGGAAGCTGGTGAGACCAGAGTGCTGAGATGGAGCAAAAGGGGAGGAGGGGTGGCTGGAGACGCGCAGCCATATCTCACCAGGTCTTCTGGACCCTGGGGACGAGCCTGGGTCTGCAAGGAAGTACAGGAGTAGGACTGATATGTTCAGAAGACTTTGGCTTCTGGCTGGGAACTGGACTGTAGGAGCAAGAGGGTGCCAGGAAGCCTAGTTGGGAGACCCTTGAGCTTGTCCAGGCAAGAGATGATGGTCACATGGTCACATGGAAGGGTTTCCTCATCCTCATCATCATTGATACTCTGCGCTGGATGTGGGCTACCATGATGAGGGCTCCCCTGTACATTGCAGAATGCTTCCCCCAGCACTGGTCCCTGCACACACCAGGCTCCAGTAGCAGCCTCACCACATCATGCCAAATGTCCTCTGGGGAGAAAAACTGCCCCCTGTTGAGAACCTTGGACCAGGAGGATGATAGAGAACAGGCTCGAGGGAAAGGTAAGATAGAAGTGAATGAGATGTGGTAATTGAGTGTTCAGGGTGAGGAAGAGAAAGATGGCAAGGATGATCCCCAGGCACTGGGTGGACATTGGTGCCACTCACTGACATGGGAACAAGGAGGGGGAATCCAGTTTGGGATGGGCTTGCGGAATGGGACACACCTGAGTTCTACTATGAAACAACAAAGAGGTCTCAGGCATGCTCTTTTGTCTTACTTGGACTACTATGTCTTACTATATTCGCATCCTCAAAATACACTGCTTGTGGTCGATCTAGACTAGCAAATGTGGAAAGAGGTTACTTATCCTTCCTGCACTCTAGGCAGACATTACTAATCGATTTCAATTCTCTGAGCAAGGATACTTCTTGCCATAGTGTCCTGTTCTGGATCTAGAATAGCAAATGTGAAAAGAGGCCACTTGTCTTTTCTGTACCCCAGGGCAGATATCACTCATCGATCATGGTTCTCTGAGCCTGGATACTTCTTCCCATGGTGCCCTGGACAAGTACCAGTGGGGGCAGGGCATGAGAGAGAAAACCTATTTGCTTTCCCTGACCTCAAAACTCACTTCAATCCTTTCCCACTTGCCCAGTGTTGACATTTTCAAGTACTAAAGTATGCTTGGAAAATTCTGGGCAAGAATGTCTGGAGCAGGAGTGTAGGCTCCCCAAAGTTCAGACTACATGCTGTTCTTACTGTGTCATTCACCCCAGGGATAAAGCAACAAAGTTGGAGCTCCTAATTCATGCCACTTGTTGCAAATATGCAGTGGGGTTTTGGAAGTCTCTAGTGGCGGGTCCATCCTTAGAGCCTTTGCCACTAACTTTTTTGTCTTGTTTGATGCATCTCTGGGATTATCTATTAACCTCAGTCTCAGGGTGGACCACACCCATCTCCCATTCATCCAGGTCCTCTACTACTCTTCTCCATCAGATCATAGCAGAATGGAACCAGATATTTTATTGTTTTTTCACTTTTATTCAAAAGCGTTTCTGCTTCCTGTTAGTGCTTGGAAAAGGCAGATGCATGAAATGTGAATTTTAAAATATTTGTCTTCCTTCCAATTCTAATGATGTAGCAAGCCCTTAGAATAATCCTATACTCCTGTTGTGGGTAGAATTGTGCCCCTGCCCCCAAGACCTGCTCAAGTCTTAACCCGCAGTACCTATGAATACGACTTTATTTGGAAACAGGGCCTTTAGAGATGTGGTCAAATTGCAGTGGGTCCTGACCCAATGACTGGTGTCCTTAAAGGGAAAGGCTATTAGCGCACAGACGCAGGGAAGAGCATCACATGGAATGGGAACGTGTCCACAAGTCAAGGATCCTCAGGGGTTGTCAGCACCCACTGGAAGCCAGGAGAGAGGCACAGAACAGGCACAGGACAGATTCTCCCTCTAGCACCCAGAAGGGACCGACTCCTTGATTTTGGACTTCTGGTCTCCAGAACTCCTGGCTAATAACTGCTTCTGTTGTTCTAAGTCCCCCAGTTTGTGGTCATTTGTTACTGTAGCACTGGGAAAGGAATAAAGTTCCCAACCCTAATTCCCTGCAAAGGAGATTGCTGTTTGTATCTGAGTTGTGGGTGGAGATTTTTCCTCTTCGGTTCAGTGACTCTTGGTGGAGAAACAGATCTCCCCAGCCTTCACTCCTTGCCCTTGGGTCTGGGCTGCACACCTGCTTCTGAGACCCTCAGGCTCTTAGACCCTGAACTTGGGGAGTGGGCTTCACCTTGAGGGCCTGACTCATCACATAGCCTGCATCCCCTCATCCTTAGGCATGGTATCCGGTCTCCAGGATGTCCTGCCACTGTCTCGGGTTCCTGAATTCACACTCTTGTACAGGGTCCAATTCACCTCACTCAGCTCACCCTAATCCAAGCCCCGTTGGGTTCAGTCTTTATTTTAAACGTTGATATTTTGTTCATCATGGTTGTTTTCACATTGATTTTGATTATTCAAAATATGTCTTGCTTTCAATATCAAGTGTTTGTACACAAGGCAAGGGCCTCACCTACCTGACGTGGTCCCAGGGCTGGCCCCCTCTCACCCTGCAGCAGGGCTCTCCTTTGGGACAAATAGAATACTCCAGAAGCATGTGGCTTCAGAGGCTTGGCCATGAAAGCCTCTCTAGCTCTCACCTTGGCCTCTTGGCTCACTCACTCCCTTGAAAGCCAGCGGCCACTGGGTGAGGACCCTCAACAGTTCATTGGAGAGGTGGGCGGGATTGAGGGGTGGAGGCCTCTGCCAACAGCCACCGCCAGTGAGCCGGGCTTGGGAGGAGGCCACCGGGGCCACAGGCCCTCCAACCACAGGCAAGCTCAGTTGACATGTGAATGAAACCTCAGGAGAGACGCTGAGCCAGAAACCCCAGCCAAGTTGCTCCCAAATCCCCCATCTACAGAAACCATGAGAAAGAACCAGTGGTTATTTCTTCTTGTGCTTTAAGCCGCTGAGTTTCGGAGTGAGTGATTACACAGCATGATTAGTGACTGTAGCCTCCTTCCTCAGTGTCTATGGCATCCTGCCCCCTCCCTCCTGCCAGCTGCTGTTGATCCTTCAGCTTGTCTCACGTGGTGTGCCACTGCCTCCAGGAAGCCTTTCTGGATGCCCCCAACTAGGTGGAGTGCCCCTTACACTCTATGGTCTGGCCGTACCCATCAATCTGTCATTTCTAGAACAGGCCTTTCTCTCCCCACCACCCCTGCCTCCCCTCACTTCTGGGACTCTTCTCACGGCTCTCCCTGGCTGGAATGCTGCATCTGTCTGCTTCCCCTCCTTTGAGACTTAGTTCAGCATCACCTCCTCCAGGGAGCCTTCTCTGCTAGGGCCTCACTAGCCTCGGGAGCCAGCGTCCATCAGGCCACTTCATGCCGTCGGCCTGCACGGCTGTGAGCCCCCCGGGACGTGGGAACTGGGTCTGCTCATCCCGGTGCCTCACACCTGGCAGTGAGCGAGGGGCGGGGCACGCTGGGGAGTCAGGAGGAGGGGAGGGTGAGGTCTCCGCAGCAGAGACTGCCTATTCTGTCAGGGCATCAGAGCTTTCAGAAGGTAGAGATCATGGTCTGGGAGGGAGACGGAGGCCCCCAGGACGGACACCATGCAGAGCTCAGGTTCAGGCTGGCACTGTGAAAAAGAGGACAGCTTAAGCAAGATGGTCAAGATAAGAAAGCAGCAGCCGCACACTCAGCACAGAGAGGGGTCAGCAGGGCAATTTGATTACAGGTGCAAGGCGAGCAGGCCACCGGGGACTGTGGCAGAGTGGACAGAGGAACTCCTGTAGCTCGCAGCTCAGAGTTGTGTGCTCAACCCGGTCCCCTGCTAGAGGCTCCCTGGGCACCTAGCCCTTCTCCCTTGAAGCTCTCTCTATCATTGTAATTAGCTAACTGAGCATATGATTTGTTTATCAGACTTAGCCTCCCTAGCAGATGGAGACTTCCTCAAGGGTAGGACCGCGTCTGTGTTCCCAGCACCTACCCATGCCTGGCACTTGGAGGATGCTGCAGCACTATCTGCGGAGGGAATGGATCACTGAATAGATAACCCAACACAGCCTAACTTGCAGAGCTATTTGGTGGGAGAAGGGAGGTAATTACATGTGAAAATGAATGTGTGTCGTATAAAACAAGATCACTCAGTGGAAGAAAACGCCAGCAAATGAAACTGTCAGTCAGAGGCATCAGCTGCCTGCCGGGGCAGAACTTGGGTTCTCTGCATGAGAGGAGTTGATGGGGGGTTCTCCTCTGTGGCTTCTGAGCCCTGGGGGCTCTGACCTGCTTAATCTCCTGCAGGTTGACTAGAACCTACCATGTGCAGATTCACGTGTGTAAACCTCACTTCCCTTTGCTGCTTCACTTGCAGGCAAGGGAACAGAAGCCAGGGAGGACAGGATGCGTGTCCTAGGGCCTCTTGCCATGGAGGGTACAATGTCTGAGCATCCAGCATGCCTCCCTCTCCCCAGCCAGGGCTCGCAACCCTCCTGCAGAGTCCAGGAGTGCTGGGGGGCTTCTGCCGGCTCCTCTTTTGCCTCCTCCCCCCCAGGAGATGCTACGCTGAGAGACTCCTCGAGGCCAGAGGGTGAAGGTCAGGCTCTGGCCAAGGGCCCAGCATTTCTGGACCAATGTCACCTGTAGCAGCCAACTTGGCAGACTGCCGGGAAGCTGGGGAGGGGAGGGGGTGCTGGGCGGGGAGTAGTCTGAGTGGGAAAGTGAACATTCCCAGGGGACTCTCAGCAACAGGATTTCCTGACGGGGAATGATTACCTTTCTCACGTTACGTGGCCCACTATTGACTTCCTGCTATTTTATTCACAGGATGAACCCAATGGAGGCAGCTATTCAGTGGGAACAAGGGAAGGGCTTGCCTGACTCTGAACTTGGAGGAGGTGGTGGGATTGTGGCATTAACTACAGCTCATCTAGTTCACACTGTACTTGCCTTTGCACAACTTCTGAGCCTTGATTTCCTTTCCTGGAACAGGCAGGCAAGCCTGGCGGTAAAAGATGTGGAATCAGACTTCAGAGAGTTGTGGGCGGGTGAATGCGGTAATTGATGTGGGGAGATGCTCTGAGCACTGGAAGGCTCCGCCCGGGTTCCCATCCTCAATTCTGTCCTCCTCCTCTAACAACCTAGCATCTTGGGTCCACCTTTCCCAACCAATAGGTCCTCAGTGTTTCCCGGAAAAACGTCCCCACTCCCCAGCTGCGTGCAGGCTCTCCGCCCTCTGGCTGTGGTCTAGCTGGGTTCCACGCCCACTTTAACCCCCTTACCCCTGGCCCACTCTTCTTGCATCTACACCTCTTTCCACTGGAAGCTCCTCCTCCGTCCCCTGCTCTATTAGCAACACTGTCTTTGGTGTGTTTTCTACATGGCCCAGTGGTCGATGCTCTACATCTTATAACCCCACGGTTCTCCAAGTGTGGTCCAGTGAGCAGCAACATCTGGGATCTTGGTAGAAATGCAGAACCTCAGGTCCCACCTGAGACCTTCTAAAGCAGACACTGAGGACAAGGGACTCGTAAACCTGCCTCCGAACAGGGCCTCCCCAGGAGGCAGGGTGAGGTTTCAGAACCTCTGGGATAGTGTGTCTGCCCAACTGGACTGTGGGCTCCCTGCTGGCCAAGACTGAGTCTCAGCTGGTGGCTCCCAGAGCTCCTCCCAGAGGCCGTGAGCAACCAGGAGACAGCCTTCTGGAATGCCGTGAGCTGATGCTTCCCAGGCGCACCTTCGCCTGCCTGTCTCCACACCCGGGTTCACAGCATCCTCTGCCCCTGTTCCTTCTATGGCCCTTTCCCCAGATGCTCACAGAACCCAAGGCCTGCTGGCTGGCCTTTTCCAGAAGGCCTCCCAGAGTCCTGCAGTGGCCTAGTCTGGCTCTGTCTCCCTCCACGCCTGCTGCCTGAGCCGTCTGGATGCGAGACTCAACTCAAGGTCTGGTCACATCCATAGTGGGGCTGCCCTTCAACACTGGGTCTCTTCTGTGTGCATCTTTCTTGTGATGTTTTTGGCCCTGACCTGGTTCCTGTCAGAAGGAGTCTTGCTCTGTAGGGTGTCACCCTCCGCAACCACAGTGAGGGGAGTCCCCTGGCCCCCTCCCCTCCAGCAAGGGCAGCGGACATGTGCAGGTCTGTGGGTCGACACTTATCGCAGAAGCAGTTCACACCACTTCCCTGCTTTCCTGACCTGAAGGTCAGAGAAAGGGAGAGGAAGGACTGCAGGCCTTGGGCGAGCTGCACAGTCGTGTCCTCTGGCTGCTCTGAGACTCCTGGCTGAGGCTGTGGAGCTGGCAATGCAGTGTGCATTTGAACCGGCCTCCGCCTAACCCACACTCTCTTGGGATTAGCTTCTCTACCCGCTGCCCTTGCTGCTACTGCCGCCGTGTCCCCAGACTCTTCTCCCAAGCCCTGGACAGAAGCCAGCCTCCTGGAGCAGGTCAGCCTGGGTGTGAAGCCTGAATCTGCGGCCTGGGGTGAGTCACTTAACCATTCTGTGTCTTAGTTTGCTCCCCTGGGAAGTGAGCCTGGATAGAAACACAACCTCATAGGAAGCTCTTAGGCTTGTCCCCAGAGCTCTTGATCATGAGGCAGGTGCCCCTCTTCCTCTGGGGAGTCACTAGGAGAGGGATGGGGCCTGGAGAGTGGGGGACTGGGTTTCCTGAGGACCAGCTTCCTCCTCGGTCTCTCCCTGACCTCCAGCCAGCCTCCAGATCCAGCATCACACAGGACTAGCTGGTTTGGGGACCAGAGTTCCCAGCCTCTCTGGCTGACCCTTTTTAGTGCCAAATACAATTTATGCTCCTCCCTTTTCCCCTTTCCACTTCCACTGAGAGAAAATGACTTCAGTCACGCCTTAGAGTTTGGATTTCGTTGATCACAACATCTGAACCCGTGTGGACACTCTTCAGACGTGTATGGATGAGACAGGTCTATTCAGCCCACAGATATTTCTGGGTACCCTGGTGGATCCTGGTGGGACCTGAGCACTCTCCAACAAACGGAGTCTTAATTATAAATCTGCTCCTCCTCAGGCATGAGCTCGCCTAACACAGCTTGACAGGCAGGTAGTGTGATGAACCCATCTTACACATAAGAACACAGAGGTGCCAAGAGCTATATTAACTCCTCAAGACATGGAGTTAGTGATTGGTAGAGTATGAGTTGTATCTGAACAATCCCAAAGCCCATGATTTCTCTCCACTACATTCTTCCAGGTGACAGCTAATCCCTATTAATCTTACCTCCACGGCTGGGAACTCCTAAAAAAGAAAAAAGCATCAACTACCAGCCGCGAGTCAACATTCCTGGGGCAGCCAGTGGGTTGTTTTCATATTTGTTACCTAGTTTAATTGGCAATTCAATTAGTTGCCTTAAAGTATGGGCTTCCACAATGGTTCAAGAAATAAAGAATCCACCTGCAATGCAGGAGACACAGGAGACTCAGGTTTGGTCCCTGGGTGGGGAAGATCCCCTGGAGTAGGAAATGACAACCTGTTCCAGTATTCTTGTCTGGAAAATCTCATGGACAGAGGAACCTGGTTGTCTACAGTCCATGGGGTACAAAAGGGTTGGACGTGACTGGGCACACATACAGCAGATACAGATGTTACAGAGAAAATCAGTTCTCAGAGAGGTTGAGTAACCTGCCCAAGAACACACAGCTAGGAAGTGTCAGTTCTGGGGGCAGAATCCAAGTCTGTCTGCCCCTGGGTCCCTGTTGACCTCCCTGCAATATGTGAGCTCCCCAGAGCCTAAGACAAGGAGGGTGTTAATAGCTATCTTGAGCCATAAAACTCCCCTCATTACATGCTGAGTGTTAATAAATTTTTTCTTATTTAAATGGTTTGCCTCCTATCTGATCCTACATCAGGATGAATAATCCATCTCCACATAGAACAACTTAAGGGTCTCTAGATTGAATGAGAGTGTAGGCAGGGAAATATAATTTTTTTTTAATCTCAACTGAAAAATAATTTTTAATGTGCCAAATATTGCAAACTCAATCCAATTCACGGGCTTATTATGCAAAATGTCCTAATTAAGCATTATCATCTTGCAACAAGACGAAATACCAGCCACCCCACAAGCATTCCTCCAAGAAGCTAAGGATGTAGCTGTCTAAAGGGACTTGCTGTCAGCGGAGGTCCGGTCTCGGCTGCCGCAGTCCATCAAGCGCCTCCTCCTACCTCCAGAGGACCACAATCCCTGTGGAATTCCACTTAGCACAGATGGCCTGCAATGCAGAGAGTGGGTTTTGTGACTTGAAAGCATTTCGTTTTCTGCACTGCTGTTCCCGAGCAAGAGCTGGAACCGGCCTGCTTTGCATGTCTCTGATTCCAGAGACCTCAGAGAGACTCAGAATCCAATGCTTCGGCTTGGGGGACAAGTGGAGGCTTCGTGACGGGAGGGCTTTGCACCAGACAGAAACCATCCACCCTTCCTGTTTGGGGTTCTGAGCAAGTCACTTGACTGCTCTCAGCCTTGGCTTCCTCTTCTAGAAAAGGGGGAGAGAGAGGGTTCAACCTGGGGCCTGAGACTTCTGGCACAGAGTCTGGTACTCAGCAGATCTTCCATGGTTCCTGTTCTTAAGAAACTGCTAGGGGCTTCCCTAGCAGCACAGTGGTTAAGATTCCCGGCTTCTACCGCTGTGGGTGCAGGTTCGAACCCTGGCTGGGGAGCTAAGATCCCAGATGCTGAGCAGCATGACCAAAAAAAAAAAAAACCGCGCTAAACTGAAACCTGGCCAGGAAGACAGATGCTCCGTGTATGTACCAGGGACCCAGGACGGCTGCTCAGACCATGAATTGCTCCTTGTCAAAAATCACTTTGGTCAAATCACTCTCCTTCTCAAAAGTGTTCCATCGCTTTCTGGCTCCCCTGAATATAATCCAGCTTCTTTCACCTGGCCACCAAGGCCCTCCTTTCTCCAAATGCCTTTTTCAGCTAACTTTTCTACTCTCCCAAAATTCACTCAATAAATATTTAAAGAAACGGCGAATACAATGAATCTAGCATCGTGTGGCTGAAACTCTGGCTCTGTTCCCAAGGAGCTCAGAAGCTAATTGGGAGCAAGACTTAAGATCTCAGAAAAAAAAAGGAAAAGAGCCCTCTAGTTCACATTTTCATCAAGGGACCAATTCACACCCCCAGGTTCCAGTCCTCTGAGCAAAAGCTCCCAAGGGCCTGCTCTGATGTGACATTTGGGGATGCCACTTAGATTAAACAATGAGGTGGGCGTTCCAAGCTGCAAATCATGACTCCCAGGCCAGGAGGCCATTCCTGAGGAAACCCTACTGTAAGGGCTGCTATTGCCTCAAAATACAGCCCACAATTTGCCAACACAGAGACTGTTAGAATCGGTACGTTTTGCTTTGTGGAGTTTTTGGTGTATGTGTGAAAATAGCTGCCCAGTAACCAGCCTGATGACATGAGAAATAAGTGCTCCTTGGTGAAAATAAAGGTATTGCAGATTTGCCGGATGGCTGCATTATTTAGAAACACTCCCCAGGGTACATGAACTGAGGATGAGAATCCAGGGAGGCCTGGAGATTGGGCCTGTGGCACTGGTGCCCGAAGTTTGATCCCCAAGTGGTCCTCCATGCAGTCGTCCATCATCTGCGAGGATTTCTAGTTGCCTGGCTACTTGGATGATGAGGACCATGGAATCCTACCCAGGAAGCGTGTGACTGTCACAAGGGACATCGTGTAGGGGTGGGAGTTCTTCAAAGGGCAAGGGGTCTAGAGTCCCCTGACACCACCCACTCAAGAATCTGTGTAGACCCTGGGGGCCTTGAGGAGCAATGCTTGTTCCCCAAAGCCCTCTGTGGAGCAGAAGTTGGATGGCCACTTGCTTCCGTGGTAGCATGATCATGAGCTTGAGGGGAAGGAGTTAAACAGCACCAAGTGCCCTCCTGGCCTGAGCCGGGCTCATCCACCAGAAACACCCTGAAGCTGACGGTCTTAGTTCAGGGCCCTTTTATCAAGAGTCATGTGCAAGACATTTGCTGAAGGCCTGTCTGTCCTAGACTGTGTGCCCACTCTTTATGTAGGTGAAACATGTGAACACCTCTGTGATACCTGGACACAAGAAATGCCCCATTCACTTATCTGCATATGATTAAATCAGTTTCAAGACACCCCACTCATAAACTGGGCCTTCTTGGCCCCTTCATAAGCCTTTGAGGACTGTTGGGAGGGCTTTGGAGGTCTCCCAAGAAGTCACAGCTGGTGGTTTGTTGCGTGGTGGATAGTGGCATCCCTGGGCAGCTGTGGCTGGCAGCTACGGGGTAGGCCTGCCAGGCAGCTTCCTGCCCACATCAGCATTGCCGGTCCTTGGAGGGCATCTCCTGCTGGTAGCCACACATGCTCTAAGCCAGCAGACCAGAGGGGTCCTCTTGTAGCTAAGGGCCCCACGCTTGCGCTCCGAAGTCCCAGGCACCCGGGAAGCCGTCTCCACAACAGCTGGGGTCACCGGAACGTTTCTGCGTTTGCGAGGCCAGTCCCCCGGCCTCGGTGTTACCACACCTCCCTGTCCTCATGGGCCATCTGGATGTCCCAAAGCCTTCCCTCCACCTCTCTTTGGGATTCTGCAGGCAAATTCTCCCTGCTGGACCCAAAATTCTAAAAGTCCTTAAGCCCGCAAGGTTTAAGCTGGAGCTTGGGGCTCAGGTGCCTGGCTGCCCCAGAAAGCAATTCGTTCACGGTAAAAAAGGCTGAGGCAGCAAGAAATTTCTCAGAATCCCCATTGAAGCTCACAGCCAAGTTCTGAGAAGGTGATACGACACATCTGTCCATTTTACAGATGGGCAAATGGACCTTAGCTGGATTGACTGTCACTTGGCTAGTGAGTGGAGGTCGGGTATGTCAGTTTGGTTCCAAGTTCAAGGTCCAGGCTCTTGGCTGCCATTCTCTAGCGGTTCCTACAGTGACTCCTGACTACTTCTGGGCCTCAGTTTCCCTGGCTACAAGGAGAGAAATCCTATCTCCTGGCAAGCAGGCTGAGCCCGGTGAAGGCTGGGGCCAGGGGGTCAACATCTCTGAGAGCTGTTCAGCTCTGGGCTACAGGTGTTTGACACATTTATGCTCAGTTCAGGGCCCCCTGGCGTATGAGGAAGTGACCCTGATCTGGGGGCGCCTTATCTTGGGGCTTGACAGTCGTAAATGAGCCGACAGCTCCCCAGGGCCCAGTCTCAAAGGTGGAAACCCAGGTAAGTCTACCACCACGATATCAAAGCCGGCGAATGACCCCAGGAAACGGCCAGGGACAGCGTGACACCAAAGAGGTGCCTCGGGTGGGCAGGGGCCCTCTTGGGGCCTGCGCGCCTTTGAGAGCAGCCTTTGACAGCCATATGTCATCTTTAACGGCTTCTGCCTCCCCAGCGGCAAGGGATCTTCCGAGCCAGGGTGCTTTGGGCCCCACCTGGCCTGTGCTCTGAAGGAAGGCAGGCAAGGAAGCCCTCTCCCTCCCCAGCAAGGCCGACTTTGTGTCATTTACTTGCTGGTAGTTTGGGGTGTTTTTTGCTGCCCCTCCTTAATCTCAGAGTTAAAACCACCAAGGACGACTTTTTCTTTCTTCCTCGGACTGCTCAACTGTCCGGGTAACACATCATCAAGCAGATTCATTTGGCCCCAGGGCCATGAGGCATAAGAGGCACTTAGTGGGCGGTGTGAGTCAGTTTCCATCAAGCCTCTGGACAGTGATGTAACCGCTGCTTGTCAGCTTCCCCATCCAGGCAGCAGCGCAGATCCCCCAGAGCTGACATCTGAAGTGAGGATTCCAGAGCCAAGCCCTGCCTCTGTCCACTCCAGCCCAATGCGGGCCACAGCTGCCCCCAGGGACACGCAGTGTCTTTCTGCACATCCCCATGTACACACGTCCTCCTCCGCCCTCGGCCCCTGCCTGCATTTCCAGGGTGTGAATTCTGACAGCTCAGGCGGGTGTCGGCCTCATGGGTACATTCCTCACTGTCTAGTGCCTGGCTGTTCCAGAAACTTCCAGCCCAGCTCCCCAACCCCACCCCCCACTCCGAAGGTGCAAGACACCTCATGCTCCAGGCTGTGCCTCTGTCCCAGGGCAGGCTGGCAGAAAGTCTCACCCTCACACCCACTTGCCTAATTTAGTGGCATTTTAAACACACGTACGTACTGTGGTATCTGCACCCCTCCAAACATCTGGAGGAAAATTGGGGGAAAAAATCCACCAAGAATTTAAGTGTTTATATTGCACTGGAATTTTGAAAACCAAGTCAGGGAAACCACATCTTTAGTTAATTGTTTGGTGGTACACAGTGTTAGGCCAACATATAATCTGACAAAGGCTGTCCCTCCTTGCTCTTTTTAACCATGTGACGTGTTCACAGAAGGCTTGTAAATATTTCTTTCTTTCTCTCCCAGAGAACTCCAGGGACAATTTGTGCCAGTGTCTCAGTTGCTCACCCGGCCTCACTACAGCTTGGAAATAATCCAAGGGTCGAGGCCCAGCAGAGCTGTGTGGACCTCAGGCTGCTCTGGTCTTCTCTAGGGTTAGTTTATCCTCTCTATTTATCTTCACTTTACAATCCATTCACCCGCTTCCTTCGCTCTCTCCGGACCTCGTCACACGCAGTCACCATCTTAGGAGGGCCCATGTCTGTATCTCTGCTGAGGCTTTCAGGATGACGTCAGCCAGAAGCAGCAAGACCCACCCATCCCACCATCAGTCAGCAGTCACTCCTGTGTCCAGGTGTGGCTCCCTGCTGTCTACTGAAGGGAAAGCCTGTCGAAATGAATGGATAATGGGAGGGATGGATCATTTTCAAGATGGAACTTTAAAATTCAAAAAAGTTCATTACTTGAATTAAAACACTTAAAGAAGCATCGTTCCTGGGAGATAAATTAAGAATTTGGGGTTATCATACACACACACACCACTATATATAAAATAGATAAACAAAAAGGGCCTACTATATAACACATACTATATTCAATATCTTGTAATAGCCTATAATGGAAAATAAGGGAAAATAATGGAAAATAATATGTATAGATATTAGATAGATAGATAATATAAATAGATAATCACTTTGCTGCACACTTGGAACTAACACAACATTGTAAGTCAGCTGTACTTCAATTTTTTAAAAAAAGTTTAATTCCCAAAGAATGAGTTCTCTTTTCTTCCTTCCATAAAATTTTTATTGAAGTTCTGATGTCTGGCACTAAAGGGCAGTGCTGAAATATAGTGTACCACCTACCCCTTTATTAAGGAGCTTGGGATCACTGGGGTTGGTCCAACTCAGCAAATAATGACACTGAGGGACAAACAGCCCAGGGAGAGGAAGCGCACCACCAGCCCCCACTCCCAGGGAGGGGCCAATTCAAGGCAATACAGAGGGCTTATGAGTTGCCCTGTTCTTGATCACGGCCCAGGACTGATGGTGACGTTGAGGTTTTCAAGGTGTATGGCTCTCTGCAGGCTGCTGGCTTCTGACTGACCACCAGCCGTGTGGAGCCCCATCCCTAATCAGACTCTTCCCTCCTCCCCCCGCTAACTCTACCAGGAGAATTCCTATCTTGGTATCTTTGCCGAAGCCTGTCCTCTGCTCACCCAGGATGCCCTCTCACCCTCTCTCTCCCTGGACAAATTCCTGTCCTTCCGGCAGAGGCTGCCCCATAGGCATCTTCCCAAGGCCCCTCACTCAAGGGCCCCACACTTGGGTCAACGCTCTGGGCTGCCATGGGGAAGTTCTCAGTAATTTGGTCTTTGATGTTGTGTTTTGTGGGTTAAGTCCAATGCTGGGGGGTGGGCAGAGGGATTAGTCCCCCTCAGGACCAGGTGAGTCCATGGAGGCGTGGGCCTTGGCGTGGACTGCCTTGAAAGGCCATGGCTTCCTCTTGAGTCAGAGCTCGCTCCCAATGCAAACAGAAGGCAACGGCATGCAGGAAACAGGGACGGCTGAGGAGTGTTCACGTTCCTTCTTACTCTGCCTCTTTCCTGGACCTGCCAGCCTGGCGTGCTGGACGTGAGGCCTGAAGAACAGGGAACAATGACGCAGCCCCGGGTCCCTCTTCCTTCCAACAGGAAACTGAAGGTAGAGTGTGTGCATATCAAGAAGTGAAATAAAAACAGTTGAGTGAGTGTTGGGCTGCGTTTCCGCTGCTCTGGTAAAAATGAAATACATATGCATGGACTAACTCTGAAACACAGACTGGTGTAATCCTGGTGATTCTGCATGTGAGTTAAACGTTCTTCTATTTACGCTTAAAACTGGCCTGGCACAGTCTAGAGATGAACAGTAAAATGCATGCTCATC
Organism: Odocoileus virginianus; assembly: GCF_023699985.2. Classification (NCBI taxonomy): domain Eukaryota; kingdom Metazoa; phylum Chordata; class Mammalia; order Artiodactyla; family Cervidae; genus Odocoileus; species Odocoileus virginianus. The sequence goes on along the minus strand of NC_069686.1, from coordinate 61,468,657 downwards.
ATTTAAAATGTTTACTTTTTAAAGAACTGACGTATAGTTGATTTACAATGTTAATTTCTGCAGTACTGCAAAGTGATTCAGTTATACATAGATATACATTCTTTTTCATATTCTTCTCCATTATGGTTTATCCCAGGAGATTGGATATAGTTCCCTGTGTTACACAGTCAGACCTTGTTTATCCATTCTATATATAATGGCTTGCATCTGCTAACCCCAAACTCCTAATCCTTTGCTTGCTCACCCTCCCCTTCCCTTCCTCACCCTCCCCTTCCCTTCCTCACCCTCCCCTTCCCTTCCTCACCCTCCCCTTCCCTCTTGGCAACCACCAGTCTGTTCTCTATGTCTGAGAGTCTGTTTCTGTTTTGTAGATAAGTTTATTTGCATCATATGAAGTGTTTACTTGTCATTACTTAAAATGACATTAAGTGGCCAACAAGTAGACACCATGACAAGTTGAGAGAGAAAGGAATCAGAAAGGAAAAAGCTTTAAGTTTTGGTATCCTTAGTGACACTTTTTCCTGCCTTTTCTTTCTTTCCTTTTTAGTTTTTGGCTGCATGGCATATAGAATCTTAGTTCTCCAACCAAGGATCGTACCCACACCCCCCACATTGGAAGGGCAGAGTCTTAACCATTGGACGACCAGGAAAGTCCCCTTCCCTGTCTTTTAAACAGGAGTCCTGCCTTTTCATGTTGCGCCTAATTTTGTAACTACTGTAGCCAGCTTTGCCTTCAAAGCACATCCAAGCCATTCCCACTGTAATCGTTTTCCACCCCAGCCAGCACCCTTGCCTGGGACAGCAAGGGCTGTCACTGCTGCACCAGCTCCATTCTGCCCTGCCCTCTGTTGTCCTTGTCTAGTGACATCTGTCAGCCCCACAGGACTGACTTAGTAAGTGGAAATCTCACACCCGGAAGATGTCACTGTTGTCTGTAATTTGCATTGCACACAGTAGGTGCTCAGTAAATGCTTGTTGAATGCCACAGATTTACCAATAGGCCCTCGAGGCCAGGGGCTGGATCTTACACTCACACAGTGGCAGTACTTGGCCTTGCGCAGATAAAGGACACAGTGACTGTTTGGTTGCTGGTGAAGATATGGTTTCTACATTTGGAGCAGAAAACCCTTCGCTGTCGATAGTGCAAGGCCACTTCTCGCTATTCCTCTGGTCTCAGTGATTCAGTGTGGAAGATAAAGATGACCGATAGGTCCAGAATGTCAGTATTAGAAAGGACTTTAGACAAATTCTCTTGTTTTCTAAATGAAGGAGTAGAGATGAAGGCTAAACGACATATCTGAAACATAGATAAAGTGGGTAGCTGTTGCCTCCTCTCCACCCATCACCACCTCCCTTCTTCCAGACCTCTTCACACGGTCCAGGGGAATAGCCTCCCTGCTGTTTTGGGGGTGGGATCTGTGTTCCAGGCTGAACCAATCAGCACATTCCATCTCTCTGGCCGTGGCGACTGATTTGGGGTTCAGCCTGAGACCTAAGATAGGCCAATCAGTGTGAACATCAAGGCCTTTGCTAGGGGTGAGGGGCGGCAGACACTGTCTGCTCTGGCCCAGGGGTGTGAGGAGATGTGTGGTGGGATCGCTACAACTGCTTCTGGTGTCTTGCCAGGACTGAGCACCCACTGTCCCACATGAGGAAGGGCGACGGGAACGACAGAATGGCACCAGAGCCTGAAGCTGTTGTTAATCACTGGACCAACCCATACCTGAAGCCTACCTAGCCACAGGAGTTTTCATTTATGTTAACCAACAAATTTTCTTTTTCAAATGTGTTATTATTGAAACCAGTTTGTTTGGAAATTTCTGTTCTGAACAGTGTAGATGATACTGACAAGTCCAAAAAAAAAAGTAAGGTAAATAATTCAAAGACATATGAAAGCAGGCCTAGGTTTCAGGCCTCCTGACACCCTACGTAGTAGCCACTGCAATAACCCCACCATAATGCCCCCAGATATGTGTTTTTGAAATCGCCCGTCTGAAGTGACTCTAGTGATAATAGGTATGGTGGAGAATCAATGGCAGCAACAGCAAACCTAACAGATTGTGCATTATTACCACATCGTGAATGAATCAAGCATTCCAACTGCTCTCCTGTCCGGGCCAGAAGAGGCGGGTCTGAGTCTTCCCTGGGACACTGTAGTGATTCCCACTGAGAACTGCGGCAGCAGGTAGCATAGCCCAGGCAGTGTGTCCACGAGGACAGCACCACTGGGAGGGGACCAGAGACTCCAGAAGGCCACCGGGAGGCAGCACAGGCAGCGGTGCCTGCGGTCAGCTCAGGACAGTCTGCCCTCCGTAGACCCCAGGCGATGGGTCAGAGCCGGCCACGAACAGCCCCCTCCTTCCTGCTTCATGAGCACAGCAGGGCGCAGAGCACTGAACCTCAGTCCCCGAGAGGGTTGGGATTAAAGGACTAGACCGGCCCACTCATCTCCCATCCGGCACACCAGGCAGCAGCGTGCTCCTGCATGCATAGCCCTGAGATGCAGACCCGTGGCCGCATCAGCGCCGCTCCTCTCCAGGCCACTGGGTCAGCACACACGACATCATCCTTTAGCTGCTGAGGGACGGGGCCTAGGGTCCTGCTCTCACCCCTCAGGCTGAGTGCATTGGAGGGGCCCGAGGAGAGAGGGAGACCCATGACACCTCTCTGATGTCTCCAGGTGCCCTGGAGGGGCATCTTCCTGAAGTCCTCCTGACAGGCAGCCAGATGGGATGTTTTGGGAGCAAGGCCATACTGCACAGAGCCAGGGTGGAGCTCACCACCGCTGGGAACCACTTGGGCTCTGAGGCAACAGAAGAAGAGAGTGCTCTGAGGGCTGGGGCATCAGAAAAGGCCTTGTAAGCAGGCAGTACCTGGGCGGGACCAGATGGATGGGCAGAGGCAAGGTAGAGGCAGTAGGGAGACACAGAAGGCAGGGGATGTTGGCTGAACCACACCAGCCACTCCACAGGGAGATCCTGGGGCCCCCACGGGCCTGCTCTGCAGGGTACTGGGCCCCTGGCCAGGCTAATGCAAGAAGTCTCCCACCAGCTGGAAACAGGGAGCTTGCATAGCTGAGAGCTCCATGAATGGGCCTGGATTCTGATGACAGGCAGACTGGCAGGGCCAGGGGCAAAGGGCATGGAACCCCCAGGGTTTGGTCCCAGAGGAAGCTCAGGGCAGGTGCTGGGCCCCAGGAGGCCCTTCCCCACAGTGAGCAGAGCTCCTTAGTTCCTTCGACTAGCCTCCTGGTCAAGTTCCCTAACCTCCCTGAGCCTCAGTTTCTTACTCTTGTAAAATGGGTATGTGACCTGATAGGTTTTCTTCGCATATCCCCTGAGATCACAGGCCCAGCACCAATAAACGCTCTTCAGATTCAAGTTTCCTACTCCCCTCAGCAAGCTCCCATGGACTCCTCTGATCTTCTCTGGTTTTTTATCCACTCGGCAGCTGTGCGCCGCCTGCTCTGGGTGGAACAGAGGCGGACAGCTAAATCAAGCCCACAAGTCTATCGCCAGACACGAAATCTATCCAGAGGACATTCCTCACTACAGCCATAATGCTGCCAGCTCCAGGGACACGGCTGCACCCGGGGGCAGGCTCCCCACACCTTACGGGGCCAGCTCACAGCCTCTGGGATCCAGTGGTTCCAGCAGGGAACCGAGGTGATGGCCAGTTTGGCCTTACAGCCAGGTGTGTTAGTGATGGCCGCAGAAACCAGCAAGCAGAACCCCACACAGAGAGACAGAGAGCAACATGCACTAGGGGATCAAGGCTCAGATTAAATGCCCAGGCTGGCTGCTTCTTGGCTGTGTGGCCTTGGGCAAGTTAGGTACTCCCTTACCCCCCAGGCCTGGGGTGAGGAAACTCTGGACATGAACCATCATTTTTCATCGAGTAAGCTGCACAGCTTCATTTCTCTGGCTCCTCCCAGTTTCAGGGAAGGAGCTGTTATTACCCCTGCTTCCCAGTGGAGAGATGGAGCTGGATCTCTGCTTGTCTCGGCAGCTTTATCAGTAGTTACAGTAGGGCCTTGGGCATTTGACCTGTGCATTGGGCAGGGTGGGGGATGGGCCAGGGCCCAAGCGTCGGGGTCCTGGCCACTGTGCCTGCCGCTCCCACCCAACTGGGATATATGGCTCCGGTCAGGTGGCGCCCCCGTTGCCCACATGGATGTAGTATTAAATTGGCTTTCTCTCCTCTTCTCACTTTCCAGACCCCTCACTCTAGCTGCTGGTGATGGTCCCCGAATCAACCATCAGCTGCATGCCCAGGTCTTGGTTCTGCTGACGGGGAGGCTGGGCTAGAACAGAGAGTGCTATTACTATATAGATATAATTTTAAAAAACATTTTTTTTAAAGTTTCATATGCATGCAGGAGACCCAGGTTTGATCCCTGGGTCAGGAAGATCCCCTCGAGAAGGAAATGGCAATTGACTCCAGTATTCTTGCCTGGAGAATTCCATGGACATGGGAGCCTGGCAGGCTATAGCCCATGGGGTTGCAAAGAGGCAGACAGGACTGAGCAACTAACACTTTCACTTTCTCTCATGCATATTTAGACACTACAAGCTTGGCTTCCTTATCACACCTCAGTGGCAGTAGGATCATTATCATTTTTGATTTCTCTTTATCAATCGAGGAAAGGAAACAGTGAGGGGAAAATACGTCACCATCCCCAGTATGATGTATTCACTTCTCATTGATTTTCCAAAAGCTTAGCCTAGGAAAATGATCTTAGATTTTTTAAAATGTTTATGTTGAAGTCACTTTAGATATATAGGAGACCAACAAAGATAATGACAGAGTTCCCATTATATACAGTTTGAGGATTGCTTCTTCCCCTTCATGTGGTAACAGGATTTTCCCTGCATGGGGGGCCCCACATGCAGCCACCCCAGGAATTGGCCACAGCCTGTCTTGGTGAGGCCCAGACCTGGCATCTAACCTCTACCTCAGTGAACCCCTATTTCCAGGCCATGAGGGCAAAGGGGCGTCCTTGTGGCCTCTTGGGTTTCCTTGATCTTGAAAGAGCAAGTCCCTTTTCTTCCTCTGCATATGCTTGTGTCTGGATGTGATTTCTAGAACAGTCACCACATCTCGCAGCCCAAGACCGGCCACAGGAGGAGCCGGCAGAGGACATCGGTGTGCAGAGCTAAGAGAAAGGGGTCCGCACGTCCCTTTCACTGGCTCTGTGACACGGTACATTTTTCTGCTATATTCAAACCACTCCAACTGTCCACCATATTGTTAGCAATTCTTCAGAATGCTGGATATTCAATCTAAGAAATGTGTCAGTTTATTGAACAAAACCCCTCTTATAAGGCTTGTGGGTTTTTTCCCTGTGTTTCACAATTATAAGTGATGCTCTGGGAAGCATCTTTGCATATAAAGCTTTTTCTGTATTTCAGACACAGACCAGGAAGCCCTCCCCAGCTCCCAACCAGCCGCCCCAGACCAGGGATGCTAGAGATGCTAGAGCTGGAAGGGCTCCGGGAAACCATCCTATCCACCTCTGCAGTTACAGCGGGGGATACTGTAGCCTGGAAGGAGGAGGTCACGTGGAGGGTTAGGAGCAAGCACCCAACTCCCACCCAGAGCTGCCCCGCATCTGAACAGGCCCAGAGGAGTGAAAGTCCGTATTGAGGCAGGTGGGTGGTGTGGGAAGGAGGCAGCAGACACAGTCAGGAGGAAGACGGAAGGAGAAGGAGGGGATTACATCTCCGAGCGACAGCCTGAGATGGCCAGGCCCCGCCCACTCACCTCCAGGACTTCAGGACGGAACCAGGCCCTGCACTCCATGGTCCCCTGATGAACCCAACCTCCCAGGGCCTTCAGGACTCACCTTGAATTACCCAGGGCAGAAGGAGCCATATCACAGCCCTGTCCCTTGGGCGGGGAGAGGGGGAATCCCAGGCACTCTGCCCAGTGATGGGGAATGGATTTTCCCTGTGATGGGGGATGGACTTCAGCCTTAAAAAAGCCCAGGGTCACTTGGGGGTCTTAAAGCTGCAAGATGACCCGGGAGAGAGGACTTCTGGGACCTCTGTCATTTCAGCCAATGACAACCTTCTCCCAGGAGCAGAGAGGAGGGACAGCCAGCCACCCACAATTGTTACAGAGCCTGGTGGTTGCGGGAGGGAGGGGCACAAATCATGCCGCTCCCTGTCCCCCACCCCTGAGACTTCGTCTCATCTTCAACATCATTACCATCAGCAGCAGCAGCAGAGTGAACTCAGCTACTGAAAAGGCTGCTAGGCCAAGCAGCCTCCTAAGAGTGGACCCCCACTTCTTCTTTTTTTTTTTTAATTTTATCCTGGTTTGGGTCTTTTTTTTTTTTTTTCTTTTTTTTTTTCTATTTTATTTTATTTATTTATTTTTTTATTAGTTGGAGGCTAATTACTTTACATCATTACAGTAGTTTTTGTCATACATTGAAATGAATTAGCCAAGGATTTACATGTATTCCCCATCCCAGTCCCCCCTCCCACCTCCCTCTCCACCCGATCCCTCTGGGTCTTCCCAGTGCACTAGGCCCGAGCACTTGTCTCATGTACCCAACCTGGGCTGTTGATCTGTTTCACCCTAGATAATATACATGTTTCAATGCTGTTCTCTTGAAACATCCCACCCTCGCCTTCTCCCAGAGTCCACAAGTCTGTTCTATACATCTGAGTCACTTTTTCTGTTTTGCATATAGGGTTATCGTTACCATCTTTCTAAAGTCCATATATATGTGTTAGTATACTGTAATGGTCTTTATCTTTCTGGCTTACTTCGCTCTGTATAATGGGCTCCAGTTTCATCCATCTCATCAGAACTGATTCAAATGAATTCTTTTTAATGGCTGAGTAATATTCCATGGTGTATATGTACCACAGCTTCCTCATCCATTCGTCTGCTGATGGGCATCTGGGTTGCTTCCATGTCCTGGCTATTATAAACAGTGCTGCGATGAACATTGGGGTGCACGTGTCTCTTTCAGATCTGGTTTCCTCGGTGTGTATGCCCAGAAGTGGGATTGTTGGGACCCCCACTTCTGATGCAAGCACAGAGAAACACTGCGCCCAAGCCTACATGATATTTTTAAAAAGGTTTTAAATGCAGAGCCAACCTTAAAGGAAAGGGAGATGCCAGGGCCAATAACGAAGAGACAACATGGCCAGGGACACTGGTCAGTCAGGGCTGATGTTTCAGCTTCCCATGGGGAGAGACGCTGGGGATAGGGGTGGAAGCTGGCGTTTAATGCCAGTTTGGGGCAGGAGATATGGCCTGGGGCCTGTGCTGGGGGGCAGCTGGAGTGCGGACCTTTGCAAAAAGCTAACACACTGGAAAAGAGGCCACTGTCTCTGAAAATGAGACTAACCCAGACGAGGGGGTGCATCCTCTCTGCTCAGAGCTCTGAGTGCGGTTTTTAAAGTCTTCTGTGAAAAGCTGAAAGCTCAAGTTTGTACCTGGTGGAAGTGCAAGCCTTAAAGGCATGCCAGCAGCAGCTTCAAGCCAGAACCCTAAGCTGAGAAGTTAACATAAAATGCAGTCATTAAAATTAAAAACCATTCAAAGGCCATGGCTGAAAAGAGAATTGGTGAATTGGAAGAAAAAAGTGTGACAGGTGGAAAACGTCTATTGCATGGAAGTCTGATCAGATGCAGGGAATCCATGCATTTCAGAATGATGGGCTAAGCAAAAAACATTTAGGTCTTTGTGTGAGTGAGTGTGTGTGTGTGTGTGTCTGTGTGCTGAAGGTGGCACAGATAATGTGAATATGGTGGTGGGCGTCTATTAAGAGATGACAGTCATGACCTTGCTTTGAGATGGTTTCTTATATGGTAGGACATTTTCCAGCATGTTTCACAATTTAGGTAGCTGACTTGATATATTTTTGATAATTCTATCAAATCTCCAGCAATTATATTTCCTCCCTCCTGGGAGGTCAGGACCTGATGTGGGGACATTGAGGGTATTCAGGGCCCCCATTAATGGCCTTCCCTATTCTCATATCTGAGGGAGGCAGCCCGGATGAGGGACACTGCTGGCTGATGGGAAGGCAAGCAGATCTGAAGGGCACTCCTGCGGCTCCTGGCTTCACCTGTGTCCCGAAACGCCAACCTCCCGATTTTCATCTTTCTGTCATCGTCTTCACAGCCATGGAGAAGCACCACTTTGGAAGATTGCCAGGTGAGGGGTAGCAAATGTGCCCCGGTATCCTCCATCGTGCTTCTGTCCCACCCTGGACCCACCGCTCTCAAATCTCCATATTTTGTTTTTTGTTTTTTTAACTAAGAAACACTATGGCAAAGTTATTGTGCCTTTTAAAAATGTTTAAGAACATGCTTTGTAACACATCCAAAGAAAAGTTTTCTCCAGGAGCAAAACCCATCTCTTTCCAGAGAGTAAGGAGAGGCACCCCAACCTCTGCAGCAGTGTGAATCTTTGTGCTCTGTGCCTGAAAGCCTGGGTGACTTTGGCTAAGTTATCTAACTTCTCTGAGCCTCGGCTCCATGTCTGACAAGTGAAGGTACGAAAGAGCGTCCAACTCCTGGGGGTGAGGAATAAATGAGATGACGCCCATGAACAAGCAACTGTCTTGCTACTATTCTTGCTGTCCTAGTATTAATAGCTGCTGGCTGGAGAAGGGCTCCAGCCGTCACCCCCACACTGCCCAGGATTTGAGACAATGCCCGCACTGTGCCCACTGAGTGGTTGCCCAGGCATTGCTCTCAGAGAACTCATGGCTGCCAGATTGTTCTATAAAACTCATGAGTCATGTCTTTACCTTCTCCCCAAATTTTCAAGGCTCCCCAGCCCAGTTCAGATAGAATCCAGTCTATAGACGGAGTCATATAAGGGACGAGCCAGCTTTTTTCTCCAAACTCAACTCTTGCTCCCTTTCCTCACTCCATTCCGGCCACACTCAACATCAGGGCCTTTGCGTATGCTCATCCCAGAACACTCTTTCTCTCTTTTCTCAGACTGACCCTCGTCTTTCTGGTTTCTCCTTGGACAGGTCTTCGTTGACTGCTCTGTCTAAACCCTCCACAGCCTAACCAGGGCTGCCTGCTCTGCAGTCTGCTCCTTTCCTTGAAGCCCTGGCCACCCTGTGCGGTGCTGAGCCGTTCAGTCATCTCTGACTCTTTGTGACCTCACGGACTGTAACCCACCAGGCTCCTCTGTCCGTGGGGATTCTCCAGGCAAGAACACTGCAGTGGGTTGCCATAACGTCCTCCAGGGGATCTTCCCAATCCAGGGATTGAACCCAGGTCTCCGCACTGTAGGCAGATTCTTCACCATCCGAGCCAACTGGCAACCCCATTATGCACTAGGTATCCATTTACATGGGGCTTCCCAGGTGACTCAATGGTAAAGAATCAGCCTGCCAACACAAGGAGACACAGGAGGCATGGGTGCCATCCCTGCGTCAGGAAGATCTCCTGGAGGAGGAACTGGCAACTCACTCCAGTATTCTTGCCTGGAGAATCCCACGGACAGAGGAGCCTGGCGGGCTACAGTCCGTGGGGTCACAGAGCATTGGACACGACTGAACACCCACGCTCACATGCATCTGTTTACACGTGTGTTGCCTCCTGCATGAATCATGCATTCCATGAGGGCAGAGACTCTGTCTACATTACGGCCCCGATGTCCTCAGGACCTAGTGCTGGTCGGGCAGAAAGTTGGGGGGGAGGTCAGTCACCTGGGGTTAAAGGAGACTGAATCAAAAGCAAAATAAATACTGTGTATGCTCAAGTTTGGGACTAATTTTCTGTTCAGTCACTCAGTCGCATCTGCTTATTGGTGACCCCATGGACTGCAGCATGCCAGGCATCTTTGTCCTTCACCATCTCCTGGAGCTTGTTCAAACTCACGTCCATTGAGTCGGTGATGCCATCCAACCATTTCATCCTCTGTCCTCCCCTTCTCTTCTGCCTTCAATCTTTGCCAGCATCAGGGTCTTTTCTAATGAGTCGGCTCTTTGCATCAGGTGGCCAAAGTATTGGAGCTTCAAATTCAACATCAGTCCTTCAGTGAATATTCAGGATTAATTTCCTTTAAGACTGACTGCCTTGATCTCCTTGCAGTCCAAGGGACTCTCAAGAGTCTTCTCCAACACTACATTTCAAAAACATCAATATTGTAAAGTAATTAGCCTCCAACTAATAAAAAAAAAAAAGAAAAAGGAAAAAAAAACTTATAAATGAAAAAAACAAAAACAAAAACATCAGTTCTTCAGTGCTCGGCCTTTAAGGTCCAACTCTCACCATCCATATGTGACTACTGAAAAAACCATAGCTTTGACCATATGGACCTTTGTTGGCAAAGTAACTAATTAGGAGGTTAAAATTATGGTAGATGGAGATAAAAATGCCATTTGAAAGAGAAAAGGTGAACCAGAGTGTATGGTTAGTTATGTGATGACAATGGGATGAGCCTCAAGTTGGACCTACCTCTCCCTACTTCCCACCCCAGTTGCTGACAGCTCTGAAAGGCTCAGCCATGTGTGCCCTCCCTGTGGCTGGGCTGCCCCTTTCCTCACCCTAATTCCCCCGGATGGGTGGCCAGCACCCACTCTGGGGTGAGAATGAAGAAGCGGGGCAAAAGGCCAAGGATGTTGGGGGAAATCCCCCCTCCTGGGATGGGATGGATGAAATACATGAAGACCGAGGAAGTGAGAAACATGAGCTAATAGAGCAGTGGGTCAATTTAGGCCAGTGGGCTTCCTGGAGGAAGTGCCGGATTTGTCCTGAGGGAAGCATGTGGCCAAGATGACCCCAGCTCGAAGCACCTGGAACCCCTGGGCCTGGTCCTGAGGTCCCTCCCCCAGAGCTGAGAGCAAGTGCGCCCTGGTTCCAGGCATCTAGGAGAGTTGGGGGGGGCAAAGGTGGCAGTGTCTGGGAGCGAGTCCCCACTCACTGCCAGCCACAGCCACGGAACCAGTCACAGCCCCCTCCTTTCCAAGGGAATATTCCCGAGAGCTCAGGCCCCAGGATTAGGGGCTTGAGTCACGGGAGGATTAGGAGTGTTCAGAACAGAGGGACAGTGCCAAGGCTGTCTGCAAACATGGAGGGGGGAGGCTGGACACAAAGAAGGGTGGCCAGGAGGTGACAGCTGACTCGGGGGACAAGGTGGAAAGTGGGGGTCCATATAGCCCCATGTAGCCATGTGCTCCTGTGGCCATTCCCACACTGGTCAGATACAGAGGGGTTCACAGCAAATGTGCTGTCACACACACACAAAGCATGTACACGCATACAGGCTGCCCAGTGCACATTTCCAGACAAATCGTATATAGTACATAAGAACACATGCTATGCATACGTGGGTGTGGGTGTGAAGTACATACAGGTACACGCATCCAAAGGTGACACATCTAGGGACTTCCTTGGTGGTTCAGTGATTAAGAATCTATCTAGCCATGCAAGGGTCACAGCTTCGATCCATGGTCAGGGAACTGAGATCCCACAGATCTCAGGGTGACTCAGCCCATGCGCCACAACTACTGAGCCCGCAGGCTCCTGAGCCAGCACACTACAGCTAGAGAGCATCACAAGTTCCCTCCACAGCGAAGATCCCACATGTCGTAACTAAGACCCGAGGCAGCCAAATAGATAAATATTAAAAAAACAAAACCCAAAGTTGACACATCTAGCGATGTACATAGCACATCACCACTGTGGGTGTGTGCCTATAACCAGATCCACATACAATATGCAGCACTCAGAAGCTTCACAGCAAGGCACGCCCATAACGTCCGCACCCATATCATAGGTCACTCACTGTACGCGTCGTGTACCCTCCACACATCATATGCTCAACCATAGCAGGTGTGTGGATATGGACCCACTCCAGTGTGACTTGTGTGTTTTCAGATATTGGTGACCTAACCTCCATTCAGAAAGGAAGATAAACCAGAACACGCTCTGTTCCCTGAGAAGCATCACGGGGGTGTGGTCTGCGCTCCCCCATTGTGGGCACACACATTATTTACGCCAACGGTTGTAAACACTGAATCTTCCCTCTTTGGCAGCTGTGGTGTGAATGGGCGGGTTCCCTTCTAGAAGCGGGTAATGGCATCACAGCCAGAAAGAACAATGTGTCCCGAGGGGACCCTGGACCCGGCGGAATCCCAGGTCTATAGTAGGAAGCAGCGCCTGCTCCAGGCGGCGACATTCTGGGGCTGTGGCGGCTCAAGCCCAGCTCTTGCCCTTGCTGCTGGGTCACATCCCGAGGAGAGACAAGGGACCAGACCGTACGGTGTTGGCCTCCGAGGCTAGGGAAGCCCTGCGCTCCTCTCCATCTCCGTGGCCTCAGCTGACCTGCAGAGCCCTCTTGGCCGTGATGGGAGATGCTCCACGTGGACACTCAGCCTCCCAGAGAACAGCCCCCAGGGCAGCAGCAACAGCTTCTAGGAGCAGGAGGCCATCACACGGCTCACCCCCACCGCGGGGCTGTCAGACACGCTCACTGCTGCCCTTGGTTCTTTCTAAAACAGCTTCCAGAGGTGCCTCATCCCGGGAGAGCCCGTCAGCCTGGGCTGAGCCCTGCCTCTGGGAAAGGGGAACAGCCCAGACAGACAGATGTGGCCTTACGGGCTTCGGGCCATGTGGCCTGGGTCCTGCCTCCTTCACCGCCTCTTAGCCTCTGGTTTTCCTGAATCCCTCTTCTCTGATGACACCTGTGTCAGAGGGTTGGTGGGAAACTCAATCAGCAGCATTATGTTGAAAATGATTTTTCCTAAACCGTAAATAAAGCCCCACATAATTGCAGTGTGAGGGCGAACAGAGAGGGCTGACAACCTAATCTTCTAGCTATGTTTTTTTGCCTTTAAAATTTTTAAATTTAGGACATAGAGGATGTGGCAAATGATTACATAAATGCCCCCTGTTGACCCCACTTCCTGCTGTACATGTCCTGTGGGTTCCCGCCCACCTTGCCTCTGGACTTGGCCACGTGACTTATTTCGTATTGAGGCACCATCAGGCATAATGCTCAGAGGGCCCTGCTCTCTTAGGGTGCTGCTGCAGCCCCACAAGAGATGGGGCTGTCCTTATGAACACGAATAGGCTGCGGGCAGGAAAGCGGACTACTCCTGCCAGCTGCACAAATGACCCCAGCAAGACCTCCCTCAACAGTAGAATCTTGAGTAAACCAATGCTTTGGAGTCATGACATTTGGGGTAGTTTGTTACTTGGCAGTAAGTAGCTGATGCATTATATCTCTTATGATTATACAGTGGAAGTGACAAATAGATTCAAGGCGTTAGATCTGATAGAGTGCCTGAAGAACTATGGACGGAGGTTCATAACATTGTACAGGAGGCAATGATCAAAACCAAGAAAAAGAAATGTGAAAAGGCAAAATGGTTGTCTGAGGAGGCAGTATAAATAGCTGAGAAAAGAAGGGAAGCAAAAGGCATAGGAGAAAAGGAAAGATATACCCATCTGAGTGCAGATCTTCAAAGAACAGCAAGAAGACATAAGAAAGCATTACTAAGTGAATACTGCAAAGAAATAGAGGAAAACAATAGAACAGGAAAGACTAGAGACCTCTTCAAGAAAATTAGTGATACCAAGGGAGCATTTCATGCAAAGATGGGCACAACTGAGGACAGAAATCGTATGGACCTAACAGAAGCAGAAGATATTAAGAAGAGGTGGCAAGAATACACAGAAAAACTATACAAAAAATATCTTCACGACCCAGATAATCATGATGGTGTGATCACTTACCTAGAGCCAGACATCTTAGAGTGCAAATTCAAGTGAGCCTTAGAAAGCATTACTACAAAGAAAGATAGTGCAGGTGATGGAATTCCAGCTGAGCTATTTCAAATCCTAAAAGATGATGCTGTGAAAGTGCTGCACTCAATATGTCAGCACATTTGGAAAACTCAGCAGTGGCCACAGGACTTGAAAAGGTCAGTTTTCATTTCAATCCCAAAGAAGGGCAATGCCAAAGAATGTTCAAAGTACTACATAATTGCACTCATTTCACATGCTAGCAAAGTAATGCTCAAACTCCTCAAAGCTAGGCTTCAACAGTACTTGAACTGAGAACTTGCAGATGTTCAAGCTGGATTTAGAAAAGGCAGAGGAAGCAGAAATCAAATTGCCAACATCTGTTGGATCATAGAAAAGCAAGAGAATTCCACAAAAACATCTGCGTTTACTTCATTGACTACAGTAAAGCCTTTTACTGTGTGGATCACAACAAACTGTGGAAAATTCTTAAAGCGATGGAAATACCAGACCACCTGGCCTGCCTCCTAAGAAACTTGTATGTAGGTCAAGGAGCAACAGTTAGAACCAGACATGGAACAACAGACTGGTTCCAAATTGGGAAAGGAATACATCAAGGCTGCATATTGTCACTCTGCTTATTTAACTTACATGCAGAATACACCGTGCAAAATGCTGGGCTGAATGAAGCACAAGATGGAATCAAGATTGCTGGGAGAAATATCAATAACCTCAGATATGCAGATGATACTAGCCTTATAGCAGAAAGCGAAGGAGAAGTAAAGAGCTTCTTGATGAGGTGAAAGGAGAGTGAAAAAGCTGGCTTAAAACTCAACATTCTAAAAAACTAAGATCATGGCAACTGGTCCCATCACTTCATGACAAATAGATGGAGAAACAATAGAAACAGTGACAGACTTTATTTTCTTGGGCTCCAAAATCATTGCAGATGGTGACTGCAGCTATGAAATTATAAGATGTTTGCTCTTTGGAAGGAAATCTATGACCAACCTAGACAGCATACTAAAAAGCAGAGACATTACTTTTCCAACAAAGGTCCATCTAGTCAAAGCTATGGCTTTTCCAGTAGTCATGTATGGATGTGAGAGTTGGGCTATAAAGAAGGCTGAGCACCTAATAATTGATGCTTTTGAACTGTGGTGTTGGAGAAGACTCTTGAGAGTCCCCTGGACTGCAAGGAGATCAAACCAGTCCATCCTAAAGAAAATCAATCCTGAGTATTCAATGAAAGGACTGAAGCTGAAGCTCCAATACTTTGACCATCTGATGCAAAGAGCCGATTCATTAGAAAAGACCCTGATGCTGGGAGAGACTGAAGGCAGGAGGAGAAGGGGATGACAGAGAATGAGATGGTTGGATGGCATCACTGACTCGATGGACATGAGTTTGAGCAAGCTCTGGGAGATGGTGAAGGACAGGGATGCCTGGTGTGCTGCAGTCCACGGGTTCACAAAGAGTTGGACACAACTGAGCAACTGAACAACAACTGATAAATGGGACATTCAAGGCATAAGAAGCTTCTGTATTGTGCCCAGAATGGTAGAGAAAGATAATAGCTAGGTCAAGTGTGGGACTTTCAAGCCCCCAGGGTCCTTCATGCCTTTTCCAGGCCATGCATCTGTTTGTTCTGTAGTGCATGAAATTTCAAGGGCCCAGAAGATAAATGTTGATTTGGGAGGGAACTCAGAATGGTTCCTTTAAGGGAGAGTTAGTGGCGTTGGTATTCCAAAGTACTGGATAGGGAAAGGGCTTACAGGTGGGTGGAAATGTTTAGGACTGCTTGAGGGGAAATTTTTTCTGCTTAAAAAAGCACAGAGTGGACTTGGGCCTTGGGGCCCAAGGGACTGGGTGGAAGCCTAACTTCCGTCTGCTCAGTGGCCAGTGTGGGACTGGCTGAGCCTCAGTCTCCATGTCTGCAGGGCAAGTGTGCTTGTACTGTCCTGGCAGAGATGCCCTGTGTAAATATGCTCTACCCACAGCCTGCCAGCACACAGGAAACTCTCCTCTGCCGGGACCCCAGCACCTCCCCCAGGGGCTCCCAGGACAGGCAGTGTGGCAGCCCTTCTCTGGGGGTCTCGCAACCCCCGAGGTGTTTGGACCACATCAGTGTCTCTAGGGGCACAGGGTTCCCATGAGGGTGAATCAGGGAGCAGAGGAGGGAGCCCTGCCCTGGGGCCTGTTTTCTGTCTGCCCATCCAGAGAGCCTGGTTCAAAGGCAGCTGCATCCTCTCAGAGGTGTCGCTGATCCCGGGACCCTTGACTCTGTCAGCAAGACCCCACGGCCGCACCCTCTTCACCTCTGATGGCTGACCTGTGGCCAGGAGGTCAGACACACACATCAAAAAGCCATGCCTCCTCCAGCCAGCAGCCCTGAGAGTCCCTATCAGTCACACCAAGGCCCATGGGCAGGCCTGGAAGAGGGCGTGGACACTGGGCCCTCCCCAAACCCCACCCTTCCCCATCCTCAGGCATCCTGCAAGCAGATCAGCCAGCCCTGAATGAGCACCTACTGTGTGCTGGGACTGCCTGGTCTGCAGTCAGTCCTCTGGTTATTGTAACAGCCTCTGAGGGCTGCTCCCAAAGCACCACGAACAGGTGGCTGAAGACAGAAAGGTGCTGTCTCACAGTCTTGAGGGCCAGAAGTCCAAAATCAAGGTGTTAGCAGGGCCCTGCTCCCTCTGAGACTCAGGCAGGATCCTTCCTCGCCTCCTCCCAGCTTCAGTGTGGGCTTGGGCTCCTTGCCTGCAGCTGCGTCACCCTGATCTTGTCCCCTGTGCCCGCAGGGCCTTCTCCACCTGTGACTGTCTCTGTGCCTCTCCAATAAGGATGACAGTTGCAATGGAAAAACGGCCCACTCTACTCCAGCGGGACTTCCTCTTATCTTGATTACATCTCTGAAGACTGTGTGTGCGCGCTAAGTCACTTCAGTCATGTCTGGTTCTTTGCGACTTCGTGAACTGTAGCCTGCCAGGCTCCTCTGGCCATGGGATTCTCCAGGCAAGAACACTGGAGTGGGTTGCCGTGCCCTCCTCCAGGGGATCCTCCCGACCCAGAGACTGAACCTGCGTCTCTCACGGCTTGTGCATTAGCAGGTGGGTTCTTTACCACCAGCACCACTTGGGAAGCCCTAGGTATTTCCAGAAAAGATCTCATTCACAGGTGTCAGCGGTCAGGACTTCAACACATCTTTTTAGAGGATACAATGCAGCCCACAGCCGCAAAAAATGGCTTGAGCGCTGCTCTGTGACAAACAATAGTGATAAATAATAATAATAATAGTAATCATAAAGCAGCACTCGTTCCAGGGACCCGTCTAAGAATTTTACATATATTCACGCCCCGAAATCCTCACAATAAGCCTATGAGGCAGAGTTGCTGGGGACTTCCCTGGTGATCCAGTTGTTGAAGAATTTGCCTTGCAAAGCTAAGGACGCAGGTTTGATCCCTGGTCAGGGAACTAAGATCCCACATACGATGGAGCAACTCAGCCACATGCTTCAACTAGAGAGTTTGTGTGCTGCAGCGAAGAGTCCATGTGGTGCAACTAAGACCTGACGCAGCCAAATAAATAAATATATATTTTTTTAAAGGCTGCTGTATCTGCACTTCACAGTTGAGGAAACTGAGGCACAGAGAAGTTACCAATGGTCCAAGGTCACGTACCCCGTGGTACAGTCAGAGCACCCCTCCCCTCCTCCCCCACCACCTTGACAGGCAGCTGCCAGCATGTGCATTAAAGAGCTGTCCCAGCCCTTGTTCCTCACGGGTTCATCCCTCGGTCTGACCACAGGTTTGTGGATATTGTGAATTACACAGGGACCCCGGCTTCCACCCTGCTTCCTCTAAGGTTTTTCTTTGTGGTCTTAGGAGCTATCACAGGCAAACAGTCCCTTAAAACCTGTCGCCAGTTGGACCCGAGCCCCTTTGAGGAACGTTCTGGGGCTCAGGGCTGCTCCCCCGCTGCCCCAGCCGTGTTCCTGTAGCCATATACACCCAGATCCGGGATGTGAGATACAGACCCCGCGCCTGACTTCAGAGTCCATTCACGGTTACATCAGGAGGAAACTGAGGTCACAGAGGCTGGGATGTGTCCAGAGTCACAGAGCAGCTGGCGCAGGGCCAGGGTGGGGTCCCAGCCACCCCCCCAGGGGCCAGGTCCTTCCCAGTGCCCCCCACACCACCTCCGTGCTGCTCTCTCCTGGAGCGGTCAGTCACCAACTGGCAGGCAGGTCCCATTCTCAAAAAGTCCCCTGAATGGAGAGAGGGGAAGGCAGCGTGGGGACAGCCCACTCTGGAGGGCAGGGTCATATCTGGGATGGAGCCGCCTGAGCGGTGCCCACTGCTAGCCGTTGCTGTCCCCACCCCCATGCCAGATGTCCCTGGGAGCCGGCCCTGTGGTCAGCCTCCAGGCCAGGGCAGGCTGCTCTGCGGCCCTCCCTCCCAGGGCAGGGATTTCACACCCAGGAAAATAATTTCCTGGTAAGGAGATTAGAAGGCAGTGGCCGCTCTCGGGAACAGGATGGGGCCCGGGTGGGGCAGGAGAGGAACAGCGGGAGAGGCCGGGGGGCAGGCGGGGGCGCGGGTGGAAGTGTCACTGTCAATCAGGGCGCTGACCCGTCTAATCCAGCCTCCGGCTCTGCTGATCCCAGGGACAGATGCCGGGTAAAAGGTGCAAACGCGGCGGGCCTGGCCCTCCCCGCAGACCTGCAATACGGGCCCCTCCGTGGAGAGCCGGCTTAATCTTGCCAAGAGATAAGCTGTCCAAAAGGCGCTCTCTGAGGCTCCCGTGTGCTTCCGCCGTGCCTCACGTGCAAACTTGTGCTCAGTAATGCTGGGCACCGCGGAGGAGCTTTCGTCAGGGGGAACTGTGAGCCGGGTGGGGCAGCCCTTGGACCCGGGGGCAAGAGCCCGAGGTCCTGCTAGTGAGTCTCGTCCAGACTTGGTGCTGGTCTCTGGCCTCATTCATTCATTCAACAAGCATTTACTGATCTGACCTGTGCCAGGATCGCACGAGCTCACAGTCCTGAAAAGACTTGATAGGAAGCTGCATAGGATTACAGCTCCAGTAACCAGCCATCCATCTGTCCATCCATACGTCCATGCATTCACCATCCCTCCATCCATCTGTCAGTCCATCCATCCATCCATGCGTTTATCCATCCATCCGTCCATGCATTCATCCATCCCTCTGTCCATTCATCCATCCATCCATGCATTCATCCCTCCCTGCATCCATTTGTCCATCCATCCATCCATCCATTCATCCTCCTTCTGTCCATCCACCTATTCATTTGTCCATCCATCTGTTGTCCATGTATCCATTCATCAATCCACCTATCTGTTTACTATAGACTAGGTTTCCAAATTGACCAGATACTGGTATAAAGAGACAGCAAGTCCAGCTCATGTCTACCCAGACTATGCTGAGCAGTTAACCCAGGAGGGATTTGATATCCAGACAAGCACTCTTCTTCATTCAGTCCTCTTCAGATCAACTTCGTGCACCTATTTAACTAAATTCACTTCTGCTAAGGGGATTCTTGGGCCCCTGGAGGGCCCAACAAAAGGATGTCCAGGCTGGTCTTGAGCACTAGGAACCAGTAGGATGTTGAAGGCAGCAACACCAAATACAAAGGGCAGGGGAGGTGGGAAAGAGGCCCCGGCAAGCAGGGCCCAGCCCTTCAAGGTTCACATGGATTCTTGGTGTTGATGGGTAGAAGGACATGTCAGGCATCTCAAGGACCTGGAGTGGAGTGAGGAGCTTTCCGTGCCAAGGATTGCGGGGGTGCTCGTGGGAACAGTGAACTTGATTTTGAGACTGGGAGGGGAAACTTCAGATGCTTCCATGCTGCGTGTATTGGTGCCTGGCCTGTGGCAAACTATGAGATCAGTGCCTTGTCATTAATCCAGTTTTGGCTCATCCAGTGAGCCTTATGCTTCCTGTGTTGCTCGGGGGGACAGTGGCAGCTACTTGGCGGGACAGGTTATAGAACAAGTGATGCCTGAGTGTGCCAGTCTCCTGGCCTCCTCTTAGCACCTGTGGTATATGGCCTGCCCTTCCTCTAGGACAGAATGGGAGACCATCAGAGGTCTGCCTTGCCAGCCTTACTCTTAGGCTCACAAATCAGGCTTCCTGGGTGCAAATCCTGGTTCCACTCCTTACTAACTGAGTGACCTTGGGAAAATTTTCTTAACTTCTTTTTACCTCGGTTTATCTACCTGTATAATGGGAATAAGATGACACGGGTCATTTGGGCTGTTCACAAATGCTCTAATTCTCCTTCTGGACACATTGTGTGGTTGCACTTCTCCATCCACTTTCTCTTTTAATAGACAATATGTGCTTTCAGACGCTCTTCAAACACTCAGAGAAGTAATTTTGTTTCCCCCTACCTATTTTGAACTTAGAAATAGCTTTATGAGTTCCTTTAGCCAATGAAATGGTAGGTGATTTGCCCCATCCTTCCCCTGGCCGCCATGCCCATGGTGACCATGAAATGACCATGAAAACGGAGGCCCCTCGGTGCCCTGTGCTGGACGTGGAGCAAGTGGACGAAACAAACCTGTGTTGCTTTCAGCAACTGACATGCTGGGATTGTTTGTTGCCATGGCATAAGCCAGCCTAAACTGATGGGCACATTTAGCAGAGCTGTGGACTGAATTACACCTCCTCAAAATTCACGTGTTGAAGCCTTTCACCCCGATGTGATGGTATACGGTGTTTGGAAGCAGGGTCTTTGGGAGGTAAGTCAGTCCACGTGAGGTTGTGAGGGTGGGCCCCTTACAGTGGGACCAGAACCCTTGTAAGGACAGACAACAGAACACACGCTGTCCCTCCTTCTCTGTGTCACACTAAGAGATGACGTGAGCACGCAGCAGGAGGGCGGCAGTCTGCACCTCAGGAAGGGCCCTCCCCAGGGCCTGACTCTGCTGGACTCCTAGGCATGGACGCCAAGCCTTCAGAACTGTGAGAAATTAAATCTCTGTTGCTTAAGCCATCCAGCGTGTGGCATTTGGTTACGGCAGCCCAAGCAGACTCACAAAGGTACCTTTCTCATAATGATGCTGTGGGGATGAAATGGGCTGCATACCATTTACTTTCCTGCACATCTCCCACCCCGTTTGCCCAGAAGCTTCATTCATTCCTGCAATCACTCATTCAACCTTCTGGCCAGCATTCAGGAAGGATCAACCTTGTTGATTCCGGTCTTGAGAACTCCATTCACTCATTTGGCAGACACTTCCAGAGCCCCCAAGGGTGAACCAAGCCTGGTTAAAGACCATAAAGAAGTAGGAAAAGTGGCAAATGCCCTTTTGTCAGGTGTATTTTGAAATTTATGGTAAAGTCTCCAGCTGATCAACATTTCCTCCCTTACTGTGTTGGCCTGACACTGCAGTACTTGCCCGAAGCATCAAAGTCACTTCAGAGAAAGGTAAGTGGTCCAGAGATGGAGCAACAAGACCCAGGTAAGAAATGGCAGAAGAGTCTCCAGCTCCAGAAATAGTTGATCCCAATGCCTTATGTTGGCTTTAGATGTCTCCTCCACTCCCCACCTCTAGGTTGGTGATTCTCAAGCTGGAGAAAACACATTAACTTATGGAGGGGCATGTATCTCTTTGAAGGATTGTGGCAAATAAAATTCTATGTAACTTATTGTATAGTAACACATACATATGGAATCTAGAAAAATGGTCCTGATGAATCTATTTGCAGGGCAGCAACAGAGACTGCAGACGTAGAGAGCAGGCTTGGACACCGTGGAGGAAGTGGAGGGTGGCACAAACAAGAGAACAGCATCGAAACACGCACATCATCATATGTGAAGTGGATAGCTAGTGGGAATTTGGTGTATGATGCAGGGAGCTCAACCTGGTGCTCTGTGACAAGCTAGAGGGATGGGAGGGAGACTTAAGAGGGAGGGGAGATATGCGTACCTACGGCTGATTCATGTTGATGTATGACCGAAACCAACACAACATAGTAAAGTGATCATCCTCCAGTTTAAAAATAAATTTTTAAAAATTTATGTAATATGATAAAATTTTTGTGTTACGAGAGTGTAGATTTTGGAGGATACTGCAAAGTTCACATTAGCCACTAAGACAAAAGGAACTGTCGTTGTGACAGTTTTATTCTATGACCTGAAACACCAGTGCTTATTCTCTGCTGCTGAAATCTTCCAGTGGAACAGTCTGCGGAGCACTGTTTATTTACACCAGCTCAGACAAGGGCATTTTTCTGGTGAAGCTGAGAGGGGGCACTGTAGGGGTGTCTATTCCTGGGGGCACTGGGGGACTCCCTGAAAGAGGCAACCCTTGTTCTAACCGTGAGCACAAATAGGATCACCCAGAGAAAAGCAGTCGTGAAGGGCATTCTAGGCAGAGGGAGGGGAGGGAGCAAAGAAAGGAGGGAAAATGTCCCCAGCAGGTCCCGGCAGGCAACAGGGCTTCTTCATACACATTCACTCCCCGGCTCCTGTGGCCCAGGGCAGTGGCCATGAGCACTCCTG
This sequence comes from Odocoileus virginianus, assembly GCF_023699985.2. Lineage (NCBI taxonomy): Eukaryota > Metazoa > Chordata > Mammalia > Artiodactyla > Cervidae > Odocoileus > Odocoileus virginianus. Next base: position 61,446,390 of record NC_069686.1, on the reverse strand, counting down.
CACCGGTCCCTTTAGGTGACATTCACACGATATCAGGGCTCTGGGGGTCTCCTACAGAGCATGTCCACCAGGCTCCTCATAGAGCCTGGGTTGGTGAATGGCTATCTGGGCTCAGGACCTTGAGGGATGTCCCTGGGCCACCATCTGACCCTGCTGGACAACCCACACCTCCAGGCAGCTTCTCAAGGCTCCCCAGGATGGATCCCCCTCAGCATTGCTCAAGTCGGGCACTGGGATGCTCAGAAAGGGGATGCTGGATGCAGGGAGGAAGCCAGTAGGAAGGCAGGCTCTCTAGGACATTCCCAGCCAGTATCTAGGGCACAGCAGAGACAAGAGAGGATGCTAAAGACCAAAGATCATCAGCAGAGCTGGCCCTGGACAGACAGGAGAGGGGAGGGAAGGAGTATTTATGGGGGGAGCACCCACTGGCCCACTCTTCCCCGCAGTGCAGCAAGGCAGATACTGGTGAGCCCAGTTTACAGATGAAGATGCTGAGCTTGGAGAGGTTGTCTATCCAAAGTACCTGGAGTGATTCTAGGCTTAGGAATGACCCCTTGACCCTCTGGACAGAGGGGGCGCTGCTGTTGGTAAGGCCAGGACCACAGAGATCAGGCGCTATGGGGATGTGCGTGGGCAGGGGTGGAAGGGACTCAGGAAGGAGAAGCCCGGTCACAGAGACACACGGCCCACCCTGGACGCTGCTGCTCGCTCTAGTGTGCCCTGCAAGAATGCTGCTCAAACCCTAGGGCAAGGGTGGCTTGGGTGACACATGGCTTCCCAGGGCAGTAGAAGATGAGACAGACCTGAGTACTGCTCTTTCAACCCAGCCCTGGGGCTCAGCAGCTGTGACCTTGGACAAAGGTCTTAGCCTCTCCAAGACTCATTTTCCTCTTTTGTAAATCAACAGTGTTTATCCCCTTACAGATTGTTGGAATTTTTGGCTAAGGTGATGGATGTAAAATGTCTAGGCTGTTGTCGGGCCTCTGGAAGGCTCTCAGGAGCCCTCCCCCCATCCAACACCAGCACAGACCCTCTTCTGCTGATCTGCCTTCTCCATCACACACGGGCTGAAGCCAGGAGCCAGGACACAGGGTACCCGAGAGCAGAGAGTGAGACTCTGGGCTGAGAGTGTGGAGAACAAGGGACCACATCCAGTATTTCCACCAATTGATTATATGGCATCTGTGAGGGTCACTTCTCTTTTCTTGAGCTAGTTTTAGCATCTGTGAAACAGGAGAAAAAAGGATGGAACTGGCCAATAAGCTCTCTTCTAGCTCCAGGAGAAGTGAAAACTGGTTGTGGATCCTTTCGCCAGGTCAAAAAGAGACCTAGGTCCACAGGACAGCACTCTGATTCATCCAGTTATATCCATTCTTCCTTATTGCATTGCATGGAATTGGCCTGGATTGAGGATGACATTTCCCAGGTAGCAAAAGGTGACAGATAGCTACCTTCTGGCTAATGGAAGTGTCATGTGAAAGCTTCTGGGAACTAAAGAGGTAGCTGTGACTATTTACAATAGAAAGACATGGAAATAACCCAAATGACCGAGGAATGGATTAAGATGTGGTATATATATATACACACAGTGGAACATTACTCAGCCATAAGTGAAATGATGCCATTTGCAGCAACATAAATGGACTCAGAGATTGTCATACAAAGTGAATGAAGCCAGACAACGACAAATACCATATGATATCACTTTTATGTGCAATCTAAAATAGGACACAAATGAACTTATCTACAAAACAGAGAAACACTCACAGATGTGGAGAACAGGCTGGTGGCTGCCAAGGGGAAGTGGGGTTGGGGAGGGATGGAGTGGGAGTTTGGGATTAGCAGATGCAAATTATTACATATAAAATAGATAAACATCAAGGTCCTACTGTATAGCATAGGAAACTATATTTAATATTCCATGATGAGCTAAATCGTATACATAACTGAGTCACTTCTCTATACAGGTGAAGTTAACACAACATTGTAAATCAGCTTTACTTCAATAAAAAATTTAAAAACAGAGACATCTAAAGGCTGTTGCTCCCCTCCTCTCCATCCCTTCCTTTGTCCAGTGGGCCAGACTCTGGGGATGATGGCTGGAATAGCTGTTTTCCATGAAGGTGTCCTTGGGAACAGAGGCCATTCGTGGCAGAGAAGGGACGTGGGCCCCTGAGGACTTCACCGAGAGAGCTACCGAGCCAGCCTGGACCACCCCCCCCTGCACTTTTCTATGACAGAAATCAAATTGTATTTTCTGTGTTGGTTGCTCCATTGTGTGCAACTTTTTGTGTCCGTATGGATTGTAGACAGCCAGGCTCCTCTGTCCATGGACTTCTCCAGGCAAGAATACTGGAGTGGGCTGCCATTCCCTCCTCCAGGGGATCTTCCTGACCCAGGAAAGGAACCTGGGTCTCCTGCACGGCAGGCAGATTCTTTACCATCTGAGCCACCAGGAAAGCCCAATTCTATCTTGTGTAAATGCAATTATTCTGATCTCTGCTACTTTACAGCCAACACTTTAAAATTACCTGAGAGATGTCTGTGTTGTCTGTATAGAAAGCAAGTGGTGTGTGAAAACAGGAGGCATCCAGAGCCTTCTAATCATTTCACACAACTGGGTGGGGTCCCTGGAAAAATCTGAGTGGGACTTGTGCAGGAGTGCGTTTGCGTGTACATGAACGTGTGTGTGCTGGCTTCCTAAGGGCCCATCTGTGCTGAACTAAACAGAGAACGCTTGCTCCCAGGCTGAGTGCAGACCAAATTTCCCAAACACTGATCTGAGCAGCCTAGCAAGGCAACTCACTTACCCACAGGACAGGGCTGGGGGCTGAGGGAATGTGGCCCCTCTTGTCCGATTTGCATTTTGGGCAGCCCCAAGCCCTCACTGGCCCCTCTCGGCCAATGTGAGCCTCAGCCTTGAACCACATGTGTGTACAGCAAACACAGTGTCTATTAACAGGGCTGATGATTAGCAATTCACGTATTAAGGCCCTGTTTATACTTCCATTGTCAACAGTGGTCATTGTTGATTTGTAATGAGGTCTTTCTTATTTTCTGGGCATCCCCACGATGAGTAAGAGTATGTTGAAAGCTTGATTATTTTCATATGGTGGGGATGAAAAACAAAGAGGCTGTGACTCCCCAAGTCGACCAGGAGAAGGGTTGTCCCGTGGAGGTGCTGGCCCCGCACCCCAGAGAGGGAAGGCGGCCCCAGGACAGAAAAGAGAGAAGGTCAGAGAGCTCCTGGTGGCCTCAAATGAAGCCCCAGCTCTTTGGCCCAGACAAACGAGCTCCCAGGATACCAGGGAATTCACAGATGTGATCTCAGACCCTCCTCCAGGACTTTGCAGAAGTCATGGGGGGCTGGAGACAGGATTCAGAGTCAAATTTGTCATCTCCCAGATGGGAAGCAAGTATATTTTTAGCAACTACAGCTGGTGGGAGGCAGTGTGAAGTCAGGGAACGGGAACAAGGTTTGGATCCAGAGAAAGCAGTGGTAGAGTCTCTAAGTGGTGTGTGTGAGCTTGAGCATGTGGTAATGCCTGAGTCTCCTCATCTGTGAAATGGGGATAACCACAAGTCTCTTGCAGGCAGACACTCACTGCTGCAGGAGGTAGCTGCAGGTGACTTTCCGAGAGGACTTGTAAATATGTCACTTTCCTTCCCCTGCCACAGGCAGTATGCATGTTGTTGCTGTTGTCGTGACTGACTCTTGGCGATGCACGCCCTGCAGCACACCAGGCCCTTCTGTCCTCCACTGTCTCTCAGAGTTTGCTCAGATTCATGTTCACTGAGTTGGTGATGCTATCTAACCATCTCTTCTTCTGCTAACCCCTTCTCCTTTTGCTTTTAATCTTTCCCAGCATCAGGGTCTTCTCTAATGAGTCAGCTCTTTGCACCAGGTGGCCAAAGGGTTGGAGCTTCAGCTTCAGCATCAGTCCTTCCAATGAATAGTCAGGGTTGATTCCTTTATGATTGACTGGTTTGACCTTCTTCCTGTTCAAGGGATGCCCAAGAGTCTTCTCCAGCACCACAATTTGAAAGATTCAGTTCTTCAGTTTTTAGTCTTCTTTATGATCCAACTCTCACTTCCATACATGACTACTGGAAAAACCATAGCTTTGACTAGTCAGACCTTTGTCAGCAAAGGAATGTCTCTGCTTTTAAACACACTGTCTAGGTTTGTCGTAGCTTTCCTTTCAAGGAGCAAGCGTCTTTTAATTTCATGGTTGCAGTCACTGTCTGTAGTAATTTTGGAGCCCGCTATTTCCACTTTTCCCCTTCTATTTGCTATGAAGTGATAGGACTGGATGCTGTGATCTGAGTATTTTGAATGTTGAGTTTCAAACCAGCTTTTTCACTCTCATCTTTCACCCTCATCAAGAGGTTCTTTAGTTCCTCTTTACTTTCTGCCATTAGACTGGTATCATCTGCAATCTGAGGTTATTGATATTTCTCCTGGCAATCTTGATTCATGCTTGTGATTCATCCAGTTAAGGCATTTTGCATGATGTACTCTGTATGGAAGTTAAATAAGCAGGGTGACAACATACAGCCTTGTGGTACTCCTTTCCCAACTTTGAACCGTCTGTTGTTCCATGTCCGGTTCTAACTGTTGCTTCTTGATGTACATACAGGTTTCTCAGAGACAGGTCAGGTGGTCTGGTACTCCCAGCTTCTTAAGAATTTCCCACAGTTTGCTGTGATCCACACAGAGTCTTTAGTGTAGTCGATAAGCAGAAGTAGATGTTTTTCTGAAATTCCCTTCTTTCTCTATGATCCAACAAATGTTGGCAATTTGGTTCCTCTGCCTTTTCTAAACCCAGCTTGTACATCTGGAAGTTCTTGGTTCACATACTGTTGAAGCTGAGCTCAAAGGATTTTGAGCATAATCTTGCTAGTATGTGAAATAAGCACAGTTGTACGGTAGTTTGAACGTTCTTTGGCATTGTCTTTCTTTGAGATTGGAATGAAAACTCACCTTTTTCAGCTATGTCAAAGGGAAGAACAAATCTGATTCCACATTAGATCTGTTTCTTTTCCTGTAATCGTTGTATTGTTTTTTCCTGTAATCTTTGTATTCTGCTTTTGCTTTGAGTTAAGAATGATGCCTACAGGGACTTTCCTGGTGGTCCAGTGGTTAAGAATCTACCTTGTAGGGGATCTCTAGAATGGGACCCAGTTTCGATTCCTGATCCGGGAAATAAAATCCCACATATTGCATAGCAACTAAGCCCATCCACCACAACCAGAGAGACTGTGGGCCACAGAGAAAGATCCAGCAAAACACAACGCATGTCCCACACGCCACCACTGAGATCCAATGCAGCAAAAAAAGAAAAGTATAAACAAGTGTTTCTTTAAATGATGCCTATAGCCTGAAATACACAAGGTAGTCCATTCTGAGGGCTCTCACCTTTAAGGATACAGCATGTTTCCAATCATAGAGAGAGAAAAAATTGCAGAACAGGGAATAACATTTCTTTTGTTGTAGGTCATCCTGATTAGACTTACGTAGACAAAGGCTTTCTGCACCATGAACTTTGCAACGACCAAACTGTCCCTCACCCACCTTACCTTTTCTTAAAAAACTATTTCTTTATTTGGCTATGCCAGGTCTTCGTTCCCACTTTATGGATGAGGAAAACTGAGACACAGAGAGCTCAAGGGCCTGAGTTCACAGGGCTCTCTCCACAAGGTGGCTATTCAGAGCCTTCCCTTCACGGCTTGGCCATCTGAAGACACAGCAGGGCTGAGGGCGCTGGCTGGGGTGGTGTTGGGAGACCCAGATGATGTTAGTAGGGTCATCAGAGATGGCTGTTAGGTGGGGGACATCTGAGCCTGAAGGAGGAACCCAGCGTCGTGTGCGGTCAAGGGGTAGCATCAGGGAGAGCAGGAGGCAGGAATCTGCAGGATGAGGAGCAGAAGGATGCCTGGCTGGCCGACCCCGAGGGGCCAGGGCTCCCAGGGACACACAGGGCGGGGGGTTGCAGGCTTTGTGGGTGGCGGCAAAAAGCTTGGACTCTTCCCTACTGGGAAAAAAAATCCAAGGGGGCGTTTATGTAGGAGAGGGAAGCAATCAAGGTCCATTCCCCATGGAGTCCTGGGGCTCACAGCTTGGAAACAATGCCGGGGGACTTAATAAGCCTCTGAGCACTGCCTTGGGCAGCCCCCTGCCTGGAGCTGCGGGGTGTCCCAGAACCTCCTCTGTTCTTCCTGCTCACTTTCCAAAGCTACAAACCTACACAAGAGAGTCCACGACCTGAGCTGAGTGTTCAAGTGGGGACCACCAGGGCCAAGACCAGTCCTCCCCAAGTTCAGGGTACACCTGGGGCCTGGGGGACACATAGTCAGTGGCTGAATCGAGACGTGAAGGCCTTGCTTCACCCATCAGCACCAGGAGTCAGATGCACCAAAGACAGCATTTCCCACCAAAATGGGAGGGACTGCCCTTGGATTCCAAAAAGCAATAAGAGTCAGGGGCAGGACCAGGGGAAGGAAGGAGGAGATGACTTGGGGAGGTTTCGTGGGAGCCAGAGAGGAGGGGTAGGGAAGGGGGAAGCCGAGGAGGAAGGGGGCTGGGAAGGCGGGTGAGCGGAGAGGAGGGGCTAGCACAGCTCAAGGGAAAGGCCTGAGGATGTGGGAGAGGCGACCGGTGCCCGCCTTTCCCCACCCGTCCCCCACTGCACCGGCTCTGCTGGCCTTACGCCCCCACGGCCTCCAGGAGCCCGGCTAAGACCCGGCGCAGACAGTGTCTGTAGGAGCTGGTTGCTTTGACTCTGCTCCACCTGGTCTGGGCGAAGAGGACAGGGAGGCAGTACCACCAAGAGCAGCCTCCAGAGCATCGGGGTTAGGAGAACCCAAGGGGCTCTGGGTTGAGGGAGGCTGGGGCTCAAGACGCCCGCTTTGGGGAGCCTGTCGGGGAGTAACCCCGGCAGGCAGAGTCAGCCTCAGGACATGTGGTGGAGGGCAGAGGGGAGCGCGTTCAGACAGTCTTGCACATTGAAACGGGCTGGTCCGTGAACCTGGAAGTGCCTTGCCCTGGGGGTGTCGGAGAGGAGGACGAGGGGTCATGCAGAGCACAAGGAGGATTTTTCTGCCTTCAGTAAAGGCTGAGCCCCAACTACGTGCCTGGGGGGCAGGTTGCCAGGACCACCAGCAGGAAGCAGAGCCAGCCCTGCTCTCAGGATGCTGTGCTTCCATGGCAGACAGAGTCCAGGACACAGGAAATGCCATGGAGCGTGATCTGTGTGAGGAGCGTGATTACTCACCACCACTGGGGGGAACGATGGGCCAAATCACAGAGGGCTTCCTGAAGGAGGTGCAGAGGCAGAGCAGACATCAGGAGACAGTAGGAGCGGCCTGGCAACTGCAGCCGGTGTGGCCGGAGGGCTTGGGCTCCTGCTGCCTGAGACGCGGGCCCCCAACCCTCTGTGGCCAGGCGGGAAGGTGGGAGAAGGGCACAGTCCTGCAGCAGCCCTGGGGCCCCACTTTGCACTCATCACGTCAGGGGGGCCCCCTCTGTCGAGTCCTTACCGCTGCAGGTGACTGAGCCAACCACGAGAACCAGAGTTCATTCATCTTGACAGAAGAACCCCGTCTGTGAGAAAAAATTCAATAGGGCAAGGGTAGGACATCCACTTGTATAATCACAAGGTGTTTCAAAGTCACACTTGTCAATGAAAGAAAGAGAACAATTGTTAGGTTTTTAAAATATAGTTTTAATTGTTTTCAAGATGGTTTTAAAATTTCATCACCTGCTTGTGCGAAGAATGTTTCTTGTCAAGGGGGTTATCACGAGCTGAAGACATGGCTATTAGAAAGCTTGGTTTCCTGGTTCGGACCACATGCTGTGGTTATATAAGCCGCCCCATGGCTCAAAACTGGGTAATGAGTAGACAGGACCTCTCTCTACTATTTTCACAGTATATGTGAGTTACAAGAATTTCAAAATAAAAATTCGAAAGCAAACAAAAACCCTCTTATTCTGGAATTGCTTACAACCACCCCAAACATTCAATCTGACACAGAAACAAGTTTTGTTATCGGAGCAGCTGTTTCTCATTTAATTAATTTCTTAAAGAATGCTCTTTGGATGCTTATTTACATTTATACACTACACTACCTTATATGTTTTCTTAGATAATTTCATCAAATAGAGGGAAAATGTAATTTGCTTTTTTTGCCTCTAGTGTACTTAATGTCTTTTGCTCCAAAGAGACATCCAGTGAATTGCTAACTTTCTACCTGGGCTCCCACTTGGGAAAGGGTGAGAGTCACTGTCTGGGAAATGCACCAGTGAGAACTTGGGGAGCCCTCAGCCTGGTCAGGGGGCAGGACCTCTAGGAGATTCCCAGCAGGAGTTCGAAGGAGCCCTAAGACAGGATAGCCTCAGGAGGAGGGGCTGGGTGGCTCTGGCAAGTGGGTCTGGACGTGGAAGACGGGTGGCATTTGGGTAACATTGAGAAGGGGGTGGGACAGGAGTGGGACAGGAGTGGGAGAGGTTTGCCCCCAAGAGGAAAGATCTGTCCTGGGAGGTGCGGGACTCGCGCTTTGGCAGGGAGGCCACACATCAGACGAGATCTTGGGTGCTCCTCTGACCAGCAGAGTGCCTTGGCCAAAAAAAGAGTTCTCCAGCCAAGAAATAAAGGCCTCACTACCCTAGACCACTGTGCCCAGCATCCTGGGAAGGGGCTGTGGGTTTCTGCGGCCCTGGGTGGAGCCCAGCAACCTCACCTCCACACCCACACTGATCAGCCGTCACAGGCCTGCTACGGGCAGTGTCATCCCAAGGTGACAAGGACCTTGAGGGCACGGCCGGCCCCCGATGGTGTGGACAGTGCAGGACACGCTGGCCCTGGACAGGGGCTCTCGCCCGGCTGGCCCTGGTGTCCTGCAGGATGGCGAGAGTGTGAGGCGTCCCCAGGCTCCCCTGGAACTGGGTCTGAATGGAAACATTATCACAATTTAATTACCTTTCACCAACGCAGCCTGAGAAGCCCCAGTCCTCAGCCCCAGTGCCAATCCTGCGTGGAGCCAGGGATGAGCGGAAGTGCAGCTCCCGCAGGGGCAAGGGGACAGCGCTGAAACACTGAAACCAAAGCTGACAAAGTGGCCCAGGGCCCCGGCCCACACGGGGTCGAGCAGGCTTCCCCGGCCAGGAAGCAACCCCAGGGCCGGGCTCACAGGTTGTGTTTGGATGGTCTCGGGAGGGTTGGGGCCGGGGGGGGGGTGGGGGGGGTTGTCCTTCCTTCCTTTCTTTCCTTTTCTTTCTTCTTTTTATTTTTTTTAATAAAAGGGGGTGATAAAGGGTCCTGCCAGGAGGCATTGTCTTCCAAAGTCTAAAGTGTTTGAAATTAATTTATCCGCTTAGGGTGGTGTATAAATTTCTCATTACCAGTGTCAGTGATGAACAGGAAACCATTCCAAGAAATGTCTCGGGCCCTTGCCAAGCCGCGGGCCCTGGGTCCCTGGCGGAGCGGGGGCCGCCACAAAGGCTTTCACACAGTCAGGAGCGTTAACTATGCATGCTTTCGCGTTGCCCGGGCTCGGCCAAATGCCCTGTGAGAACCACACGTCCACACCCGCTTTATTATTCCACACAGATGCTGCTCGCTGTTGTGTGTTTCCAGCTTTTGTGGGACATAATGTGGGGTGTTGGGGTTTTGTTGTGGTCGGGCCTGTGTTTTTTCACTTTGCCTCTCCCCCCGGACCCCTCCTTCTAGTCCCCCCCAATAGCTAGGCCCAGGGGAAGTGGGGGGCGGGGGCAAAGCCGGGAGGCTTCTCGGAAAGGCTGGGCTGGGTGGGGGAGGGGTCCCCATGAATCGAGCCTCTTTGAGGGGTGTGTGTGTGTTGGGGGGAGGGTGTGGAGACGGCAGGGAGGGGCAGGGAGGGGAGGGGAGGGGGAGGTTAAGCCCTGGGAACAAGTGGCACCCCTCGGCCCTGGCTGGGCCCGGCTGCCAGCCGCACTCATGGACACCCTGGCGCCCCCAGGAGACGCAGCTTCAGACGGAGGGGTCCTCGGGGTGCTCCGGCCACAGCTTACACGGTAACTGCTTAATGCCAAGGGCCCCTAAGGGCTGAAGAGGTGGCGGGGCCGGGACTCAGACCCAGGCCTCCCCGCCAGCAGCCACGGCGCTGTTCTCCTCCCTCTAACACATGCCAGAGCCCAGGGTCCACGCCCCCTGACTTGGGGGGCTTTTCCAGGGGTCGCTGAGGCCGGGGGCTGGAGTGGACAAGTCTGAGACCTTATGGAGTGGGGCAGGAGGGCTGGCCTGGAAGTCAGGACCCCACTGGAGCCCTGCCTCAGTGACCCAGGTCCAGTCTCCCCATCACACCCCTGTGCTCTCTCCTGAACACGAAGGGCCACGGGCTTCAGACAGAGCAGAGCGACAAGGCTGTCCTGCCCAGAGACGTCACTGACACTGACTGGACTCCAGGGTCCAGGAAGGCTGGGCCCCCTGCGGAGTCCAGAGCAAGAGGGAGCCTGCTGTGACCCTCCGGAAGAGCGCGCCCTGCCGGCTCCTGAGACACGCGCGGCCCTTTCGGGACACAGAGCCTTCTTCCGTGGGGATCCCGGCCAGAGGGCCAGGTGTGCCTGGACCCAGGGGCCACCTCGCAGAAACGCCAGTCTTGATCGACACTCACTCCCGGCCTCGGGGAGCCTGGCGGCCAAGGGCAGGGCCTTTCAGGATGGCTGATTGGGATGCCTGGCAAGTCACCGGCCCCGGGCGGTGGGCCAGCCCACAGCCCCTGCGGAGGTGGCCTCATTAAAGGCCTCATGGTCCAGTGGGCAGGGCATCAGACTGGACATCTGGAGGCTTGGGGCCGGGTCCAGCGTGCTGCTGCTTTGCTGGGTGACCTTAAGCAGATTACTTGGCCTCTCAGTGCCCCATCTGCCCCCCGCCTCCTCCCTGTCTGGCGAGGCCTCCTGGAGGGAATATTAATGGGGCAGCTCACACAAGCCCAGCGTCCACGGCACCTTGGTTTTAGCCTTCCCAGCCATGCCAGGGTTTGGCAGGGACATGCAGGAACCCTTCCTCCTAAACGCCTCTGAGAATTCCATCCTGTCATTGCTTACTAGGGCAGCCACAGTCCTGGCCTGGAAGACAGAGCGGTGAGGGCCGGGAAGAAGCTCCACTGCATTTAAGAGCAGGAAGCTGCCATTAGCGTCTTTCCAAGTAACCGTTCCTTTTGCAGATGGAGAAACTGAGGCTAGGGCACACGGCAAGGTGGTGGCTTTGCTGCACTGGGAACTGGCCATCCATCCTCTGGGCCCTTCACTTGGACCCAGGCTGATGTTTCCGACACAAGGATCTCACCCTGTCTATTCCTGTGTCAGCCTATTCCATGACCTCATATCATGCATGTAATCAGGCCCCTCAGTCATGCTCAACCCAGGTCATGGCGTCACCAGGGTTTAACACCAGCCCTCCAAGCTTATGTGGGATCTCAAGTCCCCACCTGCCACTTGGGGGGACCTACTTCACTTGTCTCCTGGATGAGCTGATGGCCCCCTCGTAACTAGAGCAAAACATCCCCTGTGTGACACAGGTCCAAACTGTGCCTAAGGACACAGCCTGGGTCCTTCCCATTGGGTCTTGCAGCATTCAGGCCCATCTTCATCAGACCACTGCCTGCTGGGTCAAGGGCATCCTGCAGGGCAGGACCTGCCTCTCAACCATGCTGGAGCCAGAGGGAAGGCTCAGGGCTAGGCAGGGAGTGGGTGCTCAGTGGATGGGGGCTGAATGAAGATTTAGGGGGTCGAATCCAGCATCATGACCCCACAAGCCCTCTGCGCTCTTCTTTCAAGTACCATTGAAGAAACCATTTAAAACCTTCATCCAAGGAGCCATGACTCACCAGGGACCGTCCTGCTATTCACTGTCCGAACCCCAGCAGAGTGGACCAAACTGGACCCATCTACCCCAAGCTCCTTTTTTAGCTGTCTGTGTCCCAGGTCCATCATCATTATAATCCTGCAAGCTTGTTGCAGATCAGTGTATAACTGAGGAAATGGAAGCTCAAGTAGATGAAACGTCTTGCCTGGGGTCGCATAGTGGATGGAGGCAGAACTGGGATCTGAGCCCAGACCTCCAGGATCCAAATCCCACAGTCCTGCCCCCGCCAACACCTGCTCTTCTCCAAGCCCTGCTAGAGGGCTCCTGAGAGGCCTGGAGATGGCTGAGTAGATAAAGGCTAGTAAGGAATTTCCTGCATGATCCTGTCCCCTTGGCACTGGTATTTTAACCAGAGTCTTCAGAGCTTACCCCAAAGTGGGTTTGATGGGATTTTTACACCATTATTATCCAGTTTTAAGAACATTTCTATCTGTTGCTGTATTTTTCTCAACATATACAATGGATTTGTGAGGGTTGACCCTTCTTCCCGTTTTTCCCCACTATAACTTTACCTTTTTTGTGGAACTTTTCATTTAACCCTTCCAAGGACTGTGACTTAGGAGCAAGAGTCAGAAATGAAATGTTTGTTAAAATCCCTAAGGCTTTAAGATATCAGTTCTCCCTCAATTGATCTATAGATTCAATACAATTTCTATCAAAGTCTTGGCAGGATTTTTTAAAATAGAAATTGACAAGTTTGTTCTCAAATTTTTATAGAAAAGCAAGGACTGAAGAGTCAAAACAAATTTGACAAAGAACAAATTTGAAGGAGTCATATTTCCTGATTTCAAGACACACTACAAAGCTACAATAATCAAGATAGTATGTTATTATGAGCACCTATCTTTACCAACAAACTGAACAACCTAGAAGAAATGGAAAAAGTTTTAGAAACTTACAACTCAGTAAGAATGAGTCAGGAAGAAACAGAAAATCTGAATAAACCAATTACTAGTAAGAAGACTGAATCAGTAATAAAAAATCTCCCAATTAAGAAATGCCCAAGACAAGATGACTACACTGGTGAATTTTATCAAACATGTTAAGAATAATTGATACCAATCCTTCTCAAACTTACAAAAAAATTGAAGATAAGGAAACACTCGCAGACTCATTTGACGAGGCCAGCATTATACTGATACCAAAACACAGAACTAGAAAAGAAAATTACAGGTCAATATTTGTGATGAATATAAATGCAAAACATTCCAATAAAATACTAGCAAACCAAATTCAGCATGACATTAAAAGGATCATTCATCATGATCAAGGGAAATTTCTCCCTGGAATGAAAGGATGTTTCCATATACATAAGTCAATCAATGTGATATACCACATTAAAAGAATTAAAGAAAAGAATTATATGACCAATATAATTTCAATATATGATTTCAATAGACATAGAAAAATCAACTGACAAAATGTGAAATCCATTCATGATGCAAACTCTTAACAAATTAGGCATGGAAGAAACATATCTCAACATAATAAAGGCCGTATATGACAAGTACACATCATATGCAATGGTGAAAGGTTGAAACTTTTTCCTTTATTATAAAGAACAAGACAAGGATGCCTGCTCTAACCACTCTAATTCAACATAGTACTAGAAGTCTTAGCTTGAGCAATCAAGCAAGAAAAAGAATTAAAAGGCATCAGAAATGGAAAGGAAAAAATGAAATTGTTTGCAGATGACATGATTTTATGTGTAGGAAATCCTAAAGAGACTCAGAAAAAGAACTGCTAGATCTTATCAATGAATTCAGCAAAGATGCAAGATAAAAAATTAACAAACAAAAATCAGTAGCATATCTATACACTACAACAATGTTTTTAAAAAGCAATAAAGAAAATGATCCATTTTAATAGCCTCAAAACCAGTAAAATACTTAGGAATAAATTAAACTGAGGAAATGAAAGACTTTTACTTTGAAAACTACAAGACACTGATGAAAATATCCAAAAAATGGAGAAGTATCTCATGTTCGTGGATTGGAGGAATTAACATTGTAAAAATATCAGTACTACCAAGCCATCTGAGGATTCAACACAATCTCTATCAAGACTCCAAATTCATTTTTAACAGAAGTGTAAAAAATACTCCTAAAATTTACTTGGCACCACAGAATATCCTGAATAGCCAAAGCAATCTTGAGAAGGAAGAACAAAGCAGGAAGCCTCACGCTTTCTGACTTCAAGTTATACTATAAAGCCACAGTAATCAAAACAGTGTGTTACCGGCAGAAACAGACAAATAGACCAACAGGACAGAATCGAGACACAAGAAATAACTCTAAGCAATATACTCAACCAATATTTTACAAGGCAGCCGAGAATATCTGATGCAGAAGAGACAGTCTGTTCAATACAAAGTGTTGGGATAACTGGATAGTCACTTGTAAAAAAATGAAACTGGATTCATATCTTATACTATGCATGAAAATTAATTTAAAACAGATTAATGGCGTAAATTAAAACCTCATTCGACGAAACACCCAAAAGAAAACAGAAATAAATCTCCTTGACGTGGAGTTTCGTAATGATTTTACGGTATGACACCTGAGGCACAAGCAACAAAATGAAAAGTTAGCAAGTGGGGCTACTGTGAGCTGCAGATCTCCTCCACAGTAAAAGTAGGCATCAGCAGAGTGAAAAGAAAGCCCATAGGATGTGAAAATATCTTTACAAACCATATATTTGACTAAGAGTTACTATCCAAAATACGTAAAGAAATAATGCAACTCAAAGGTCAAAAGCCCAAATAATCCAATTTTTTAAATGGGCAAAGGATAAAATAGACATTTCTCCAAAGAAGGCATACAAATAACCAACTGATAGATAAGGAAATGTTTATAATTACTAGTCACTAGGGAAATGCAAACTAAAATCACTAAGGAAATGCAAACAGGTCAGAGATAGCATCTCTGACCTGTTACAATGTCTGTCATCAAAAAGACAAGAAATAATAGGTGTTGGTTAGTGTGTGGAGAAAAGGGAGACTTTGTACACTGGTGGTGGAATTATAAATTGTTCCAACTATGGAAGACAATAAGGAAGGTCTTCAAAAATTAAAAATAGAACTACCGTATGACCCACTACTTCTACTTCTGGTAATATATCTGAAGGCAATGAAAATATTAACTCAAAAAGATATATGTACCTCCATCTTCATAGCAGCATTATTTACAACAGCCAAAATGTGAAAAACAATCCAAATGTCCATCGATGGATGAATGGATAGGGAAGCTGTCACTCATGTATACAATGGAGTATCATTTTTCTACGGAAAGGAAGGGAATCCTCCCATTTGTAACAATATGGATGGACCTTGAGGACATTATGCTAACTGAACTAATTCAGAGAAAGATAAATACTGTTTGATCTCACTTATATATGGAATCTAAACAACAACAACCCAAACAAAAAAGTCCCAAACTCAGAAAAAAAAAGATTAGATTTGTGATTACAGAGGTAAGGAGCTGGTAGAGAGAGAATTGGATAAAGGTGGTCAAAAGCTGCAAACTTCCAGCTATAAGATAAAGTGTGTGTGCTTAGTCACTGAGTTGTGTCTGACTCTTTGCAACCACATGGACTGTGGCCCGCCAGGCTCCTCTGTCCATGGGGATTCTCCAGGCAAGAATACTGGAGTGGGTTGTCACGCCTTCCTCCAGGGGATCTTCCCAAGCTGGGGATTGAACCCAGGTCTCTCACATTGCAGATGGATTCTGTACCGTCTGAGCCACCGGGGAAACCCAAGAATACTGGAGTGGGTAGCTTATCCCTTCTCCAGGGAGTCTTCCTGACCCAGGAATCAAACCAGTGTCTCCTGCATTGCAGGCAAATTCTTTACCAGCTAAGCTAGGGAAACCCATAAGATAAGTAAGTCCTCCTGGTAATGTGATGTACAGCATGGTGGTTAGAGCTAACACCACTCTATGACATATAGGAAAGTTAACAGAGTAAACCCGAGTAATTCTCATCACAAGGAGAAATTTTTTGTTGTTATTTTTCCTTTTTTTCTTTATTGTACCTATATGAGAAGCTAGGTGTTAGTCTAACTTATTGTGTTAGTCTAACTTATTGTGTTAATAATTCCACAACATATGTAAATCAAAGCATCATGCCATAAGTCTTAAATTTACTTATAGATGTATATCAACTATTTTTCAATAAAATTGGGGGGGGGGTAAAACAGTATGTTCTTGATGAAAGGGTAGAGAGGGATCAATTGGGAGAGAATAATAGTTCAGAAATAGTAACACACAGATATGGTCACTGCTTCATGGATTACGGCCTTGTCATGGTGAAGGGGCTTGCATAACTCAATGAAGCTATAAGCCATGCCATGCAGGGTTACCCAAGATAGTTCATAGTGAATAGTTCTGACAAAACGTGATCTGACGGAGGAGAAAATGGTCAGCTACTCCAGTATTCTTGCCAGGAGAACCCTGTGAACAGTATAAAAAGGCAAAAAGATATGACACCAGAGATGAGCCCATCTAGGTTGGAAGGTGTCCAATACGCTCCTAGGGAAGAACAGAGGGCAATTACTAATAGCTCCAGAAAGAATTAAGTGACTGGACCAAGGCAGAAACGATGGTCTAAGTCATGGATATTTCTCCTGGTCAAAGTAAAGTTCAATGCTATAAAGAACAATATTGTATAGGAATCCAGAACATTAGGTCAATGAATCAAAGTAAATTGGATGAGGTCAAGCAGGAGATGGCAAGAGTGAACATCAACAACTTAGGAATCAGTGAACTATTAACAAAACAGATGGGCATGGGAGACTTTAATTCAGATGACCATTATATCTACTACTATGGGCAAAAATCCCTTAGAAAAAATGGAGCAGCCTTCATAGTCAACAAAATAGTCCAAAATGCAGTACTTGGGTGCAAATGACAGAATGATTTCTGTTCATTTCCAAGGCAAACCATTCAATATCGCAGTAATCCAAGTCTATGCCCCAACCACTGATGCCAAAGCTGAAGTGTACCAGTTCTATTATTTAACTTATATGCAGAGTACATCATGCAAAATGCCAGGCTGCATAAATCACAAGCTGGAATCAAGACTGCCAAGAAAAATATCAACAACTTTTGCAGATCGACATCATATGCAGATGATAACACTCTAATGGCAGAAAGTGAAGAGGAACTAAAAAGTCTCTTGATGAGGGTGAAAGAGGAGAGTGAAAAAGCTGGCTTAAAACTCAACATTCAAAAAATGAAGATCATGGCAACCAGTCCCATCACTCCATGGCAAATAGAAAGGGGAAAAGTAGGAACAACGACAGATTATATTTTCTTGTGCTCCAAAATCACTGTAGATGGTGACTGTAACCTTGAAATTCAAAGACACTTGCACTTTGGTAGGAAAGCTATGACAAACCTAGACACAGTATTAAAAAAGCAAAGGCATCACCTTGCCAACAAACGTGTATCTAGTTAAAGCTACGGTTTTTCCAGTAGTCATGTTTGGATGTGAGAGTTGGACCATAAAGAAGTCTAACAGCCAAAGAATTGGTGCTTTCAAACTGTGATGCTGGAGAAGACTCTTGAGAGTCCCTTGGACTGCAAGGAGATCAAACCAGTTAATCTTACAGGAAATCAACCCAATGAATATTCATTGGAAGGACTGATGCTGAAGCTCCAATACTTTGGCCACCTGATGCAAAGAGCTGACTCATTGGAAAAGACCCTGATGCTGGGAAAGGTTAAAGGCAAAAGGAGAAGAGGGGGGCAGAGGATGACATGGTTGGATGGCAACACCAACTTAATGAACATGAATTTGAGCAAACTCTGGGAGATAGTGAAGGACAGGGAAGCCTGGCGTGCTGAAGTCTATGGGATTGCAAACAGTCAGATATGGCTTAGTGACTGAATACACACACACATGAAGACCTACAACACCTTATAGAACTAACACCAAAAAAGATATCCTTTTCATCATAGAGGATTGGAATGCAAAACTAGGAGGTACCCAGAATAACAGGCAAGTTTGGCCTTGGAATACAAAATTAAGCAGGGCCAAGGCTAACAGAGTTTTATCAAGAAAACACATTGGTCATAGCAAACACCCTCTTCCAACAGTCCAAGAGACAACTCTACACATAGACATCACCAGATGGTCAATACCAAAATCAGACTGATTATGTTCTTTGCACCCAAAGATGGCAAAGCTCTATACAGTCAGCAAAAACAAGACCTGGAGCTGACTGTGGCTCAGATCATGAGCTCCTTATTGCAAAATTCAGGCTTAAATTGAAGAAAGTAGGGAAAACCACTAGGTCATTCAGGTATGACCTAAATCAAATCCTTTATAATTAAACAGTGGAGGTGACAAATATATTCAAGATGCATTAGATCTGGAAGACAGAGTGCCTGAAGAACTATGGACAGAGATTTGTAACATTGTACAGGAGGCGGTAATCAGAATCATCCCAAAGAAAAAGAAATGCAAGAAGGTAAAGGGGTTGTTTGAGGAGGTTTTTCAAGTAGCTGAGAAAAGAAGAGAAGTGAAAGGCAAGGGAGAAACGGCAAGGTATACCCAACTGAATGCAGAGTTCCACCAAATAGCAAGGAGAGATAAGGAGGCCTTCTTAAGTGAACAATGCAAAGTAGAGACAAACGAAGGAATGGAAAAGAACAAAGATCTCTTCAAGAAAATTGGGGATATGAAGGGAATATTTCATACAAGGATGGGCACAATAAAGGGTAGAAATGGCGAGGACCTAACAGAAGCAGAAAAGATTAAGAAGAGGTGGCAAGAATACACAGAACTATACAAAAAAATTTTAATGACCCAGATAACCACAATGGCATAGTCATTCATCTAGAGCCAAACATCCTAGAGTCTGAGGTCAAGTGGGCCTTAGGAATCATCACTACAAACAAATCTACTGGAGGTGACAGAATTCCAGTTGAGCTATTTGAAATTATAAAGATGATGCTGTTAAGCTGCTGCACTCTGTTCAGTTCAGTCACTCAGTCGTGTCTGACTCTTTGAGACCCCATGAACTGCAGCACGCCAGGATTCCCTGTCCTTCACCAACTCCCAGAGCTTGCCCAAACTCATGTTCATTGAGTTGGCAGTGCCATCCAACCATCTCAACCTCTGCCGTTCCCTTCTCCTCCTGCCTTTCCCAGCATCAGGGTCTTTTCAAATGAGCCTTTCCCAGGATTGGGGTCTTTTCAAATGAGTCAATTCTTTGCATCAGGAGGCCAAAGTATTGGAGCTTCAGCTTCAGCATCAGACCTTCCAATGAATATTCAGGACTGATTTCCTTTGGGATCGACTGGTTTGATCTCCTTGCAGTCCAAGGGACCCTTAAGAGACTTCTCCAGCACCACAGGTCAAAAGCATCAACTCTTCAGCGCTCAGCTTTCTTTATAGTCCAACTCTCACATCATACATGATTGCTGGAAAACCCATAGCTTTGACTAGATGGACCTTTGTCAGCAAAGTAATGTCTCTGCTTTTTTATATGCTGTCTAGGTTGGTCATAGATTTCCTTCCAAGGAACAAGCGTCTTTTAATTTCATGGCTGCAGTTACCATTTGCAATGATTTTGGAGCCCAAGAAAATAAAGTCTTTCACTGTTTCTATTGTTTCTCCATCTATTTGCCATGAAGTGATGGGACTGGATGCCATGATCTTTGAGTTTTTTGAATGTTGAGTTTTAAGCCAACTTTTTCACTCTCCTCTTTCACTTTCATTAAGAGGTTGAATTTTGCATTAAGAAGTTCATTATCTGAGCCACAATCATCTCCCAGTCTTGTTTTTGCTGCTGTATAGAGCTTCTCCATCTTCACCTGCAAAGAATATAATCAATCTGATTTCAGTATTGACCATCTGGTGATGTCCATGTGTAGAGTCATCTCTTGTGAGTGTGCTGCACTCAATATGTCAGCAAATTTGGAAAACTCAGCAGTGACCACACGGCTGGAAAAGGTCAGTTTTTATTCCAATTCCATAGAAGGGCAATGTCAAAGAATGTTCAAACTACCATACAATTGTACTCAGTTCACATGCTAGCAAGGTTATGTTCAAAATTCTTCAAGCTAGTCTTCAACAGTATGTGAACCAAGAACTTCCATATGTAAAAACTAGCTTTATAAAAGGCAGAGGAATCAGAGATCAAATTGCCAACATTTATTGGATCATGGAGAAAGCAAAGGAATTCCAGAATAACATCTACTTCCGCTTCATTGATTACTCTAAACCCTTTGTGTGGTTCACAACAAACTATGGAAAATTTTTAAAAAGCTGGGAGTACCAGACCACCTTACCTGTCTCCTGAGAAACCTGTATGTGGGTCAGGAAGCATCAGTTAGAACTGGACATGGAACAACTGGCTGGCTCAAAATTGGGAAGGGAGTTTGACAAGGTTGTATATTGTCATCCTGCTTATTTAATTTCTTTGCAGAGTACATCATGTGAAATGCCAGGCTGGATAAATCACAAGCAGGAATCAAGATTGTTGAGAGAAATATCAACAAACTCAGAGATGCAGATGACACCATTCTAACAGCAGAATGTGAAGAGGAACAAAAGAGCCTCTTGATGAAGTTGAAAGAGGAGAGTGAAAAAAGCTGGCTTAAAATTCAACATTCAAAAAATGAAGATCACAGCATCTCAGCCTATCCCTTAGTGGCAATTAAAAGGGGGAAAAGTGGAAACAGTGACAGATTTTATTTTCTTGGGCTCCAAAATCACTGTGAATTGTGACTACAGCCATGAAATTCAAAGACACTTGCTCCTTGGAAGGAAAGCTATGACAAACCTAAACAGTGTATTAAAAGACAGAGACATCACTTCACCAACAAAGGGCCATATAGTCAAAGTGTGGTTTCCCCAGTAGTCACGCACGGATGTAAGAGTTGGACCAAAAAGAAGGCTGAGTGCTGAAGAATTTATTCTTTTGAATTATGGTGCTGGAGAAGACTAGAGGGTCCCTTGGACTGCAAAGAAATCAGACCAGCCAAGTTTAAAGAAAATCAACCCTGAATATTCATTGAAAAGACTGATGCTGAAGCTGAAGCTCCAATACTTTGGCCACCTGATATAAACAGCTGACTCATTGGAAAAGATCCTGATACTGGGAAAGATTAAAGGCAAAAAGAGAAGACAGTGGCAGATGGTAAGATGGTTAGATAGCATCACCAACTGAATGAACATGAATTCGAGCAAACTCCAGAAGATAGTGACTTAGTGATGAATGACAACAAAAAAATATGGCCAGTTTTTTTTTTTATGAAGTGCAGGCAATTCAGTCT
Organism: Odocoileus virginianus; assembly: GCF_023699985.2. Lineage (NCBI taxonomy): Eukaryota > Metazoa > Chordata > Mammalia > Artiodactyla > Cervidae > Odocoileus > Odocoileus virginianus. The sequence continues at coordinate 61,425,206 of NC_069686.1, read as the reverse complement.
TTAAAAAATGGGGTTAGAATCATTAGCTGTCCACATTCAAAGAAAGTTTTATTCATATCTCACACAAAAATTAACTGAATCTAGATCTTAGATCTAAATGTAAAACCCAATCCCATGAAACTTCTAGAGGAAAGCATAAGAGAAAATCTTGATCACTTCTTAGATATCACACAAAAGCACAGTCCATAAAAGAAAAAATGATAAATGGAATTTCATCAAAATTTAAAACCTCTACCTTTGGAAAAAATTCCCAGAGCTCAAACTGGCCACCTGGAGCCAAGACTGTCTGCCCTGACAGGATGGTGGGATGAGGCTGGCAGACCAGTGAGTCAGAGAAGGTGGAGGCAGCAGAAGAGGGCAGAAAGATGGTAGCCGGCCATGTGTGAGCTGGAACTGGTTGCACATCCTTTCCAGTGATGATGTGTGAAGTAAGTAACCTTCAGTGTCATATAACTGCTCCAAGCCTCAGCTTTCTCATCTGTGAAATAGCTGCATCTGGAAAAGTTGCTTTGGGGAATAAATGAAATGGGAAAGCACATACTCGATTGTTATGAATTCCCTTCCCTTTTCCTTCCTCTCCTTGGAGAGGATGTCGACCAACTAAGGAAGCAGAAGGCAGGATGTGAAAGCACTAGAAAATTTTCTACTTATTAAATTCCCAGGAAAGTAAGCCTCTGCGCTAGCTCTCAGCTATTCGATGTCCTCTTACAAGAAGCACTGATCCAACCCAAAGGTCTGAATCCGGGATGGTCAAGGCAGACATAGGGTGATCTGCCATCTCTCAGGGTTGGTGGCGGTTCTAGAAGCCAAGACTGAGAAGTGTGTAGAGACAGGAGAAAGAGGAACTGAGGGAGAAGGAGGAGGAGGGGGAGAGAGTAGGTTATGGAGTGAACAGTAGCATAAGACCAAACCAGGGCAGAGGCAGCGGGAGGAGGATAGTTATGGAACAGTGAGATGACTGCAAAGAAGAGCCTCAAAGAGAATCACTTGCATGATTAATTTAGGTTCATCTCAAATCTCAATGGGGCTTCCCTGATAGCTCAGTTGGTAAAGAATCTGTCTGCAGTGCAGAAGACCCCAGTTTGATTCCTGGGTCAGGAAGATCCACTGGAGAAGGGATAGACTACCCACTCCAGTATTCTTGGGGTTACCTGGTGGCTCAGCTGGTGTGGGAGACCTGGGTTCGGTCCCTCGGTTGGGAAGATTCCCTGGAGAAGGGAAAGGCTACCCACTCCAGTATTCTGGTCTGGAGAATTCCATGGACTAGGTAGTCCATGGGGTCACAAAGAGTCCGACAAGACTGAGTGACTTCCACTTTCACTTTCAAATCTCAATACCCACTCATTAGCTGTGGTTGCCTAGGGTGAGAAGACAAGCCCAGACTCAGCAGGAAAGAGGTTGGTCGTTGATTAGCAATGTCTGCCACTGGTGAGGGACTGAGGCTGGGGATATCTGTGCCATATCTTTGCTGAGTTGCAATAGGGATCTTTTGACCCTAAGGAGTTTATTCAGTTCTAATTCATTTAAATAGCTCTCTTGACTTTCAGCAATGAAGTCTTTATTCAGTTCAAGAATTGTTATTAAAATGACATAGTTAACAGGCCCAGTTCAACTATTTTTAGGTCAGGAAATTGTATTTTTTAGAAAGTGTTTGGCGCAAAACCGATACAAGGAAAACGTCTGGCCTTAAAAGGTCAATTATCCATGATATCAACATAGAAATGTCAGTTACCCAGAACATTTTCCAAGCATCCCAGAAGGTTGGGGTGCTGCAGCTCCCTGAGTGAAGACATTGGCAGAATCACAGAGGGGTCCCGGGGCAGGGAGTCCGGTGGTTTTGACAGAGGCTGGGAGCATAGATTAGAAGAGAGGAGAGAGGGGAGGCACCGCTGTCGGAGCGTAGCTGCACAAGGCATAGAACGGGACGGAGTCTCCAAATCTGTTCCCTTCCCTCAGCAAGTGTGGATGGAGCCCCTCCTCTGCTCCAGGTTCCAAGCCAGACACTGGGAATAAACAGAGACCGAACCAAGGCTAGGGGGCTCCCTGTCCTGGAGGAGCCCCCCGGAATAGGACTGTGGAAGGGGATCTCCCACCTGCTCAGCCCTCCTGATGCTGGGATCAGACCTCATAGGAGGTGTCTAGAAAAGAACCCAGACAGAACCATACCACTCCCCTGCTAATGCCGGTAAATGGTAACCTGTTACTACTTTATTGTTAGAACAAATCCAGGAGCTTATCAGAGCCAACAAGTCCTGGGGAGCCTATCCTTCATCTGCCTTCTCTCTTCTCATCCAGTCTCCCCTCAGATTCAGCTCTGGCCCAACTGGAGTTTTCCCTGTTTCTGCTACATTTGATCTCTCTCCGGCCTCAGAGTCGTCTCCACTGCCCCCAGCAACACCCCTCTCTCCAGTCCCTCCCATCACCTGCCATCTCAGCTGCATCCTGGCTTCCCCTAGGTGAGATGAGCACCCCCAACACTACCACCATCACCATTCACACTGTACTGTTAATGTTTTAATAACACTTAGCACAAGGTAATCCTCTTGCCTGGAAAATCCCATGGACGGAGGAGCCTGGTGGGCTGCAGTCCATGGGGTCGGTAAGGGTCGGACAGGGTCGGACATGACTGAGCGATTTTACTTTCACTTTTCACTTTCATGCATTGGAGAAGGAAATGGCAACCCACTTCAGTGTTCTTGCCCGGAGAATCCCAGGGACGGGGGAGCCTGGTGGGCTGCCGTCTATGGGGTCGCACAGAGTCGGACATGACTGAAGCGACTTAGCAGCAGCAGCAGCACAATGTAATCAGGTGTGGAGCTGTGTAATTATATGTCTCGTTTCTACCTCCTCTGCCAAGCAGAAGGTCCTCTGAATGTGGTGACCAGGCCTGTCCCCTTCATAGCTCTAGTCTCAACAGCCACACAACCTGGCAGAGAGAAGGCACCAATATTTATGGAGGTGTCGGCAAAAAAAGATGTGCAACCTAAAAGTTGAGAATCATGTTTTATTCAGTGGACCACACTGAGGACTGCAGACCAGGAGACAGCGTCTCAGACCTCTGAGAGACTGCTCTGAAGGGGCGAGGGAGGAGCCAGGACGTATAGTTTTTGCAACAAAGACCAAGCAGTCAGAACATCAAATAGCCACTATTAATTAAAGAAAATCAGGCATCTCAAGTTAAGGGATTCAGTGCTTTTATGTCTATGGGAAGATGCAAGAGTCTGGGCTCAGTGAAATCATTCCTTTGCTATGCACCTCAGCTTGCTGGGGCCAGAATCCTGAATCTTCTCAAGGTTCACAGTTGGGGTGACTGCTAAGGGTAGGGGTGGAGAGGTCCTGTCTCCATCTTGAGTCCCCTCAGGGCTCACAGCCTGGGGTGGAAGCAGCGGCTTGCTGACTGCACCATACTTTGTTTACTGATGGGGCAGCAAGATTTTTTCATTGACAAATGAACAAACATGTGAATAAACGAAGGCTCTTCCATCAAGACCCTCTGGAGGCCACAGATATGTGGGGTGAACGTGGCTGGACCTCTGTTGTATGCTGGCTCAGGCCCAGCTGCACCCCACAAGGAATCCCCGAGTCTGGGGCAGACATGTCTGAACTTTTCTCGTTCCAGGACGTGAGTGTCCTCAGCTCTCAGCCTCCACGGGTCCAGGTCTCCCTCCTCCTCGTCTTCCCATGCCACTGAGCTCCACCCCCTTCCCCTGGGGGCTGGAAGGTCACGATTGCAGAGTGCGTCCCGGAGGTTGCTCTCATCGCCCGTGGTTCAGCCTCTATCCCCATTTCCTTGAGCAACTCTGCCTCCCCAGCCCATTTAGCACAATGGCACAGCCCTGAACCCACAGCGGCCCTGCTGTCTGCGCATGACCCAGGGCCTTCCTTGCAGAACCTCGAGTCGCTCGGCGGCTCCAGGTGGGCCAGAGTGTCAACATCCTGCTTGGGGTCTGGGTGGGAGGCCCTGAAGCTGTGTCCTGTGAGCAGGATGCTGGGAAGAGGGTCCTCCAACCTCTGCAGCCTGAATCTTCATGGAGGACCCTTAGGCCGGTCAGTCAACACAGCCCCAGCCCCTGTATCTCTTCAAAAGGGAGCTGACAAGAGCAGCCACCTCCGATGGCTGTCATAAGGCCTAAAGGGAACACCTAGCACAGTGCCTGGCACATCACAAGTGGCAGGCCGCCCGGCCCCTGTGCGTCCTTTGAACACCCTGATGGTGTAGGCAGGTTGGCATTCAGTCCTCAGGTTCCTGGCCTAGGGGTTAAAGCACCACCCATGGGCTCCTGAGCCCCAGCAGGGCATTCTCATCAGGGCAGCAGCCCCACCCCACCTCCCCAATGTGGACAGGGTGGACTGGGGGGAGGGGTGGACAGAGCCCAGCAGTACTCCTGGGAGACCATCAGACAGGACTGCTGAACAGAAATAGTCCAGGTCGAGAGGCTGGGCGCACCACGTCACTCTGAGGACAGCCCTGGGAGAAAGCAGAGTCATTGGCCTGGATTTGCCCTCCCTGGGCCGAGACTCCGTGACCCCTAGGCGCTGACCAAGAAGGATCTGGTCCCTGCACTGCTCCGGGCACCACGGAGGCCCCATCAAGTCCCAGCACGTCCGCCTGATTTGCCAATCTGTTGACTGTGCCCCCTGGCCCTCAAGTCCCTATTCATTGGTCGTAAACATGTTACCTAGCAACCAAGTGTCAATATCAACAAAGGCTCGGATGAAGTTGTTAATCTGGCAAGACTGACAGCTCTGCATTCTCCCCTGCGAGTATTGTGTGATGCTCAGACTAGCCCACGAGGATAGCGATGCTCAAAAGACCCCGCGTCTCCCTCCACTATGAAAATTAAATGAAGTGTGTGTTGTGGGCAGGGAAAAGGCACCGGCGCTGGCCCGCCTGGGGATCCTGTTTTTCTTTTCCTTTGCTCCCCCCGGTGCCATAGCCCGTGGGGTGGAGTGCTTCCCCTGACGCAGCAACCGCTGCTAATTTCCGGGAACAATGTGGGACACTCCAGGGCCAGCCCGTGACACCCAAGCAGACACGCCTGTCATTTGTCATTTGTGTGCAGGGCTCCAGGTGGGGTCAACAGGGCACAGTTGGCTCCAGGACCCAGCCCTGGGCCAGGCTCAGGCCACGATTGACAGTATGGCTTGGGATGTGGCCGAGCACGTGGTGGCCACTGCCGAGGCCCCTCCCTGGAGTTCACAGTCCAGTGGAAATTGGTCATAGGCATATTAAAACATGGTCCATCATGCAGTTTCCTGGGGAAAGAGCATTTCAGGAGGCAGGTCGGCAAATACAAAGTTCTGAGGATAGAATGTGTCTTACATCTTCTAGGAGCTGTGGGAAAGCCGAAGTGTCTGCAAGGGGTGATGGGGCAGGATGAGGCGGGAGGGCCCAGAGGCCCCAGCGTGCTGGAAAGGCAGATGGGGACCAGAGCGCTGATCGCTGGGATCGGGGGAGGCACATGAGGGACAAGACCGGAGTCAGACCAGGTATCCCTGGAAGTCAGGGCAGAGAGATGGGACTGGAGCCTAGTCTCCCAGCAAATTCTCCCAGACCTTCCCCCATCCCCACCACACTCTGACCTGCCTTGTTACAAAGAGTGCACTGTTTATAGGCATTGAAGGTTCCTTTTTCATCCCTAAAGATGACAAAGGAAGAAGTGAGGCATGATGTGGAACTTTCCGAGGGAAAATAAAAAGAGTTCATCTGGAGGGTAGGATGTGTCTTCCAGGTTAAATCAGAGGTACCAAGTATCTCCTGTGGGGCAGATATTTTAAGATAAAATAGAAAGGGCCATTCTGAAAGGTGTGGGTACAGGGCACCGTGCGGTTTAGACACGCTCTTCCTTGGTGATGACGAAACCCTTTCACGTGCTGCTTTCCCGCCTCTCCATCTGCTCTGGTGACGTCTGCTGGAACCTTTGGCCCATTTGGAAGGCTCATTTGTTTCCTTGTTTCTGGTCTTAGGGAGAAGAGCATTGAGTCTTCTGCCTCTGAGTGTGATGTTAGCTGTAGGTGTTCTGAAACTGACTTTAGGTCAGGTTGAAGCCATTCCTTTTCATTTCTAATGTGCTGACTTTTACCAAAGATGGGTATTGGACTTCATCACATGCATTCTGCTTCTATCAAGATGATCGTGTAACTTTCTTGTTTCGTCAGTTATTAAATAATATGGTGAATCTTCTCGATTGACTTTTTTGTTAAGGTTAAATCACCATGAATTCCTATGATCAGCCCCATTTGCTCTTTTTCTATGTGGTTTGAGTCAATTTGATTCAGAAATTTTTTTAAAAATTTGCATTGATATTTTTGAGGGAGAAGTCTACTTTTCTTGGAATGTTTCTGTCTAGTTTTGATATCAGAGTAATGCTGGCCTCCTAGAATAAGTTACAAAACAAGTTTAATTTTCTGGAAGAGTCTGCATGGAATTGGCACTATCTCTTCCTTCAATTTCAGTCATTGATCACTTGCCAATCACCATGGCTTTCGCCACATTTATATCCTCCATCCACATCTATGGGTTTTCCTTTAAACAAAATCACTTTCAAAAGACTACAACAGAGGTATTTCACAAGGAAACTTTATGTCTCCACCATAATAGAAGCCATGGCATCTGCACCTCTCACCCTGACAGATCAAGAGCATCAGTTAGAGATGCTTCAAGTTTCCTGGGTCTTGGAACCATGCAGGCCCCTCCCTCCCAACCAGCTGTCAGGTCCAACTTCAAGTGTGCCATGGTGCAGACCACACGATGGGGAGATGTGGCCCAGAAAGAGCGCCCATCTGCTGATGGTGTTGGCACTCATACAGAGGGGTGGGCGGGTATTTAGGCAGAAATTATGCACTGCGAAATTTATCCTGTGTACACAAGCAATAGGTGTAGCAAGCTCTGAGAATCATTGACCTGGCCCACTGTCTCCATCCCCCAGAGGAGGAAGCTGAGACAGAGGATGGCAAAGCAACAGTTAAAACCATGTAGGGAATTTGCGGCCGAGCTGGAGCTGGGGCCCTGTTCCCTAACTCTGATCCAGAGCCCTGTGTGTCCCTCGGGCCCTGGTTTGCCCTTCTCGCCTGTTCTGTGCCCCAGGAAGACACTGTATCTACACACCTACTGCTAACCCTAACCCCGAGCCTGCTAGATGAGAAGACCTGGCAGGACACCAGACAGTGGGAGAGAGAGGGCGAGGGATCCTGTCTGCCCTCCTCCGTCTTGTCCTGGGCTGGGCTGTGCCCTTCTGAACTCCGCTTCCTCCTGTATCTCCAGCTCTGAACCCGGCTCCCTGCCCCTTTAGGTCCTGGGTGGTAACAGCTCCCGTGGTGGCCAGTTCCTGGGTGCTTCTGTCCTTTCCGCTCCCCGAACTCAATGGCATCCCTGCAAAGTCTCTTCCCTTAGCAGTTTCACCAGAAATTCCAGCCACGTGTCGCCTCCTGACCGTCTCCTACCCACCCACCTCAGATATGAAGTCATAGGCCCCAGAGAAAACACCTGAAGTCCCTGCTGGCACATCATGAGCGTGCACGTGTGTGCCCCTCTGGTTGACACCACTGCCTCAGTGAAGGTATGGCCCATCTGCACGTGGTCGACTCAGCCAGCCCAGGAGATGCTTGTTGGATGGAAACCTTGCCTTGCCTCCTCCAGATGCCCAGCCCAGGGCGGCTGGCCTCACAGGTTCTGAGGGGCAGATGGAATCAAGCGCAATGGCACTCAGGTGACATCGAGCAGTTCTCTCCAATGAAGGGCAAAATTAATGACAATTCCAAAAACAGTCCTCTGGGACTGGCAAATACACAGGTTCCAAAAACAGCAAGGCCTATACTGATCATGGAACACACACACATATGCAAACCCAATAACCAACAGTCCACACACAGATAGAAGTATGTGCAAACTTCTATCTTTCCATCTTGAAGGGATTCTTGATCAGACAAGAAAGCAGCTACACACACACACACACACACACACACACACACACACACATAGCCAGACTCCATGGGTCATGATAATATTTGTATGAGGGATCAAAGAAAAAGAAAGGAAAATAAAAACATCAGTCTTCAGAAGGATGTAAAGAGCAAACAGCAGGCTTGCTGGGTGTGTCCATTTGTTTGGCGACCTAGAATTCATCTCCTGGGATGACATCACCACGCCAGGGGCCCCAGGGGCAGAGCTGAGCCAAAAGGATGATACAGTGACTTAACGCCCCTGTGGATCACAACTCGGTATTCAAACCTGACGGAGGAATGTTTCAGAGAGTCGAGCTGGATCTCCAAGCCCAGGAACATCAGGTTATATATTGATTGCTCTTTCAGGGAGTCACTGGACAGGTATTTGTTTACTCACCAACTTGACAAATTCTCACATGGGTAAGAAGGGGAGAAAACTTAACGCTTTATGAAGTCAAGACATGAGCCTGGCTGTCCCAGAGCTTCACACCTTCGCTAATTTCGCTTCAGGTCCTTGGGCCCTTGCCATGTATGCTGTGGGTGAGGATGAGAATGAGGATGGGGTCTCTCCTTGTCCTCTTTAAATCCTTTTTAAGGATTTTCATGTAGCACGTTATTGTATCATATTTGGCATCATGAGAACCTCTGCTGTGGGAACAGCAGTAGCTGTGGGCATCCTGATGAGACAATAGAGGCCCGAGGGGATCCAGATATTTGCCTGTGTGCATGCTAAGTTGTTTCAGACCCTATGGACTGTAGCCCACTAGGCTCCTCTGTTCATGGGATTCTCCAAGCAAGAATACTGGAGTGGGTTGCCATGCCCACCTCCAGGGGATCTTCCCAACCCAGGGATCGAACCCACATCTCCTGTGGCTCCTGCTTTGTAGGCAGGTTCTTTACCACCGGGGAAGCCCAAAGAGATTTGCCTACATAGACTTAAATGTGGAGTGTCAGAGCCAGAACCATCAGCTTGGCTCCAGGTCCTCATCAGTATATCCAGGACTTAAAATCTCACCGGTGCCTGGCACTAGACAGGGCTCATCACAGTCAGCTGACGTGGAGGAGCAGCACGGAGCCTCGGGGGCGGAAGGCCAGGGGCACCGTTCTACACTGAGGACCATCTGGGGCGCTCGGCTTGGGCATCAGAGTCTGGAGCCAGAGGGAGGCACGGGCAGGGTGGAGAGAGGGGGTGGGAGCCAGGGAGGGACGGAGCCTCTACCACCAGGGGGCGCCCCTGAGCGCCGCACCTTTGCGGTGCGGGAGTGCCCTGGGCTCCCCGACGGTGGTCTCGGAGATGAAGCCCTCCCCACCTGATAGGAGGCAAGGCTGCTCCCTCAAGGCAGGCTTCTGCACCCACAGTTCAGGCAGTGGCCTGGGAGGCGGTCCCAGGCCAAGCCCAGGGAATGCGCGGGGACAGTCCCTGAGTCTTCTGGGTTCCTGGCTCCCTCCAGGCCCGGAGCAGGAGAGTACGGGCAGAGGCAGGCCCCAGGGGACGGGGGGCGGGCAGGGCCTCTCTCCGGGCTCCACCGGCCAGCTCAGCTCCTGGTCTTGCTGGGGGCCTCCTGACCAGGAAGAAAACTCTCCTGGGAGGTGAGAGGGCCTGAGGCGGACGGAAGCCCCCACTGAGGACTCAAGCCAAAGGCCAGAATGAAATCATCAGCGGGGGAGGAGACGAGGTCACAAGTCCAGCAGCACGTCTGCCCAGGCTCTAATCCCACGTGCGTGCACCCACCACACTCTCCCTTCCTTCCACTGGTCCTCTGGCTCTGGCCCAGGGTGAGGGGCGGGTGGGAGATGCTGGTGGGAGATGCTCCTTCTGGGAGCCAGGACCAGGAGGGCTCAGCTTGGAGGATGCAGGGAGAAGAGGTGGGCCCGCAGGAGGTCAGGGGCACCAGGCTGAGGGGACACAAGGCTGATGAGCTCAAGGCCAGTGAGGAAGCAGGAAAGGGGGTGGAGGCCCATGAGGACGGGTGTTGGCTGGTCTGGGCTTTTTAAAAAATTGATTACTTATTTTATTATTTTTATTGGCATATAGTTACTTTACACTGTGTGTTTCCACTGTAGAGCAAAGTGCATCAGCTGTGTGTTTACATACATCCCCTCTTCTTTGGGTTTCCTTCCCACTTAGGTCACCGCAGGAGAGTGCCCTGAGTACTGAGTGGGGTTCCCTGAGCTATGCAGTAGGTGCTCCTCAGTTATTTAGTCAATACATACCACCAATAGTGTGTGTCTGTCAACCGCTATCTCCCAGCTCATCCTACCCCGCTTTCCCCTTTGGTGTCCATATGTTTAAATGGTACAGATGATCCAATTTGTAAAGCAGAAATAGAGATACAGATGCAGAGAACAAACACATGATTGGGGCTTTTTCAAGGCTGCTCTGAGAGCAAGGAGGATCAACCCCTTTGTATGTAGGCAATTGTAAGGGCTCGGTGTACGCGAGGCCACAGAAGTGGCTCTCGTCTCAGGGAGCCGCAGCCAGCCAGAGGCCCCCTCCGTGGGTGGCGTGGGCCTCGCACAGTTTTCTCGGAGCTTAGTTCTGTGCTTCTAACTGCAGGAAGATGAAAGGCAAAAGGAGACGGGAGTGGCAGAGGATGAGATGGTTAGATAGCATCACCAACTCAGTGGACATGAACCTGAGCAAACTCTGGGAGGTAGTGGAGAGCAGAGGAGCCTGGCAGGCTGTGGTCCACGGGGTCACAAAGAGCTGGACACAATTAGGGACTGAACAATAACTGCAGACGCCAGGGCTCCAGCGTATCGGTGCTCCTCTCACTCTGAGTCAGCCGTTCAAGGTGCTGCCGACCTGCCCCGCCTGACCCTGCGCTGTCCAGACCCCTTGGGCCTGCTCCTCTGCCCCTCTTCAGCCAAGTGGCCACTGTCCGGGTTTTCAAAACCCTGTGGCCAGTTCTGGATTCCGGAGCTTGGCTCTACCCGGCCCCCCTCCCAAGCTTCTGGGACTTTAATTAGAATGCAAATCAGGGGGTACTGGTCCCCGCCACCCCATCTGCCCATTTCCCAGATTAGGAACTGCTGTGTGGAGAGAAGCAGGTTGGTTATTAGAAAGAGCAAGGGCTTGGGATCCATCCTGGGTCCAAGACAGGTCCCTCACCTCAGGGGGTACTTGCTCTCTCAGAGCGGAACTTCCTGCCTCCTGGGGTTACCGGAAGATGATGAGATGATAGGGAGGCCAAGGGTGTTCTTCAGTAAATCACACTGTTGTTTTCATCCCCCATCCCTGGGGGACAAGAGGCTGTGTGCCTGTGCTTACCTGGTGTTCACACCATGCATGGTTCATCTTGCCGTATCTTCCATGTGATGCGGGGTCCCACGTTCATGTAATGTGATCCCTCTGCCATCTTTGGCTGTTCTTTGCTACAGTGAAGCAAAAGAAGTGAAGATACCCTTAGCCAAAGTGGACCTTCAACCTTGGGCCTGTGGCCACAGTGCTGTTCCCGCCAGCATTCCCCCAGCAGGACAGCCCGTGGCTGGGTCTTCCATGGGGCAGCAGGGGAGGGGGCAGGCTGTAGGGGATGGGGTCACGATGCGCGGAAACCCGTGTCTTGCCACATGAGCCTGAAGACTCTACAAAAGGAGCATGAATAGAATGGCACACAGATGGAAACAGCAGGCCACCGTCCTGGGCTGAATCTCCTGCCCCCTGCACGTCGCCTCTCTCTCAGTCCTAGGGTAGTTACACTTCCTGGTATTCAAAGTACATTCATTGCTACTTCTCTGAAGAGCTTGGAGACTAGAGAATTCAAATGCTCCAGTGGTTTACACACTGTCCCCCACTCCAAAATAAACATAATGTCCCAATACAGGAAACATAACAGCTGATCCACTCTCATTGAAGAGTTAAGCCACTGGGAGGGTGTTGGGTCACTGATGCCCACTGACCCGTCCCCTCCCACTCGAGATCCACCCCACTGAACTCCCGGGTTCCGGGAAGGGATGCGCGTAAACCACTAAACTACTCTGGCCCTTTAACAGCTGAGCCAGTGAAGTCCCGTGATGTTCATTTCAGAAGCACATGAAATTTGTAATAGAAGACGATCTCGCTGGGTGTGTGATTGCTTCCTGTGTGCTAAGCCGATCAGCAGGCACCAAAGTGGAGGCGGGCTCCCTGCTGCCTCCAGCTCTGGGCTCCTCTGGGCCTCGTCGGGCTTTGCCAGGATTCCTGGTTACATTGACATGAACAGAACCAGTATCTGCCCTGCTCTGGCGAACTGTAATTTCCTTCCCAGTGGGTAGGGCATGGTGTGGGGGACAGGCTCCAGGTCTGTTCCAGGCTCTCCTAGGAACTTCAGGCTGCCTGAGAAACAGCATCCCCAGGGAGAGCGAGGCAGTGAGGTGTGGTGACCATGTCTGGCTCCAGCTGACTGCACAGCTAGAATAGGGGCCACAGGTGTGGGCACACCTGGTCTGTTGGCCAGGTGGGTGCTCCAGGGCTTTGGCGTGGTTCAGGGATGGGGTGCGTGACTCCCACCCCGGGTGGCCAGGGCAGGCAGCATCCCCACCAACCATGCTGGCTGAGGGTAGGGAACCAGCATTGCTAGAGGGAGTGCCTGGGGAACCCAGACCCAAGGCGGAGGAGAGAGCTCACACCTCTCAACCCACTCAGCCCCCTTCATGGCCCACAGCTGGGCTTTTTACTCCAATTTACAAACACAACACTTTCTTCCCAACTTCTTAAGTGAGAGAATCTCCATCTGAACCCTGTTCCTAAGACCCCGGAGTTCCTGGTTCCCCGACGTACAGCCAAACTGAGAGAGAGACAGAACAGCATTGGTGGGGACAGAAAGGGTTTTTAAAAGACAATTTTGAAAACTGGAACTCCTGAACCAGACATGCCTTGTGTGGATGCCAGAAAGCCACTTAGAAGCCCCAAAGAGCATCAGTAAGTTCAGTCAGTTCAGTCGCTCAGTTGTGTCCGACTCTTTGTGACCCCATGGACTGCAGCACGTCAGGCCTCCCTGTCCATCACCAACTCCCAGAGTGTGCTCAAACTCATGTCCATTGAGTCGGTGATGCCATCCAACCATCTCATCCTCTGTCTTCCCCTTCTCCTCCCGCCTTCAATCTTTCCCAGCATTGGGGTCTTTTCAAATGAGTCAGTTCTTCGCATCAGGTGGCCAAAGTATTGTAGTTTCAGCTTCAACATCAGTCCTTCCAATGAACACCCAGGACTGATCTCCTTCAGGATGGACTGGTTGGATCTCTTTGCAGTCCAAAGGACTCTCAAGAGTCTTCTCCAATACCACAGTTCAAAAGCATCCATTCTTCAGTGCTCAGCTTTCTTTATAGTCCAACTCTCATATCCATACATGACCACTGGAAAAACCATAGCCTTGACTAGACGGACTTTTGTTGACAAAGTACTGTCTCTGCTTTTTAATGTGCTGTCTAGGTTGGTCATAACTTTTCTTCCAAGGAGTAAGCATCTTTTTATTTCATGGCTGCAGTCACCATCTGCAGTGATTTTGGAGTCCCCAAAAATAAAGTCTGTCACTGTTTCCACTCTTTACCCATCTATTTGCCATGAAGTGATGGGACTGGATGCCATGATCTTAGTTTTCTGAATGTTGAGCTTTAAGCCAGCTTTTTCACTCTCCTCTTTCACTTTGATCAAGAGGCTCTTTAGTTCTTTAGAGCCTCTTGACGAAAGAACTAAAGAGCCCAAGAGCATCACTGACCTCAGAAATGAGAAGCCATCTGCAGAAGCAAGCTGGAGCAGCCACAGAGCAAATCCGGTTGCCTTAGAAAACTGGGCCTCATCCGACCAGACTTGCTGATAGAAGATGGGGTAGCAACATCAGAAGAAACACTCAATTGCGCTTCTCTGTAGCAGCCCTGTCGGTCCCTTCCAGGCAGAACAAAGAGCAAAATGCCTTTTCTGGGTTCTGTCTGCCCTGCTGCTCTTTAAGGTCAGTGGCTTGTTTGTTGAAACTCGATTTACTTGCTTTCATTCCTCATTAGAGGCGCTCAGAAGCTGATAATCTGCTCTACTGCTCTGTCAACATGGACCCACGTGGACACCAGGGTCTTTGACAGATCCTCATCATTTCTCATTCCCTGAATATTCATCGGAAGGACTCATGCTGAAGTTGAAGCTCCAATGCTTTGGCCACCTGATGCAAAGAGCTGGCTCACTGGAAGAGATCTTGATGCTGGGAAAGACTCGGGGCAGGAGGAGAAGGGGTCAACACAAGATGAGATAGTTAGATGGCATCACCGACCAAATAGACATGAGTCTGAGCAAACTCCAGGAAGTAGCAAAGGACAGGGAAGCCTGGTGTGCTGCAGTCCATGGTGTTGAAAAGTGTCAGACACGACTTACGACTGAACAAGGAGAGCAACATCATTTCTCTGGCTTTCTTTGCATCGTGGGCACAATGGCTATTTGTCCTTCCACCTTCTGTGTGGCTCCTGCGTGTCAGAGCAGACTCCCACATGTGTGTTATGCTGGGGCTCATGGAAAGTCAGCCCCCACCCCTCCCCACACCAGGGGGTCTCATCATGGATGGAGAAAGGCAGCAGGGGGTCTATGATGAATCCCTCTGCCCTGCGTCCTGGTCCTCCAGGCTTGTAAGCCAGGTGGCTGACCCCAAGGTTCAGCCCCGGGCCTCCCTTCCTTTGTCTCCTGTGGCCTCTCCGGGGGCACCAGCAACTCCTGAGACCCCCGCAGTGCTGGAGCTCTGCTCCGGAGCAGAAGAAGCTGGGCCGTGTGCAGCTGAGCGGCCCCTCTGCGGCATCTCCTGGGCTTCTAAGGAAAAGGCCCAGTGGTTCGTTCACACAGACACACACATCTCCAAAACAGGCCGCTTGACGCTGTGGCTCTGGGTCTGAATACATCTCCACACACTAGGTGGTACCCGTCAGGCATGACCGTGACCGGGGGCCTGAGTCCAGCACCCTTCTTGCCCTGGGGCCCAGTCCCCCTGAGGGCCTCACTGCCTTGCCCTGAAGCCTGGGCTGGCTGGGGTCGTTGTGGAGCACCAGACTTGCTCACAAGCCCGCTCCATCATACAAGCAAGCCCAGGTCCTGCCACCTGGGATGTGGCTGCGGGGCTTCCAGTCCCCAGGGGCAGGTGAGGGGGCTCAGCTCTGGAAGACCTCAGGGCGTGGGCACCTGCCCAGCCCAAATTCCCCAGGGGCCTTCCTGGGGCCCAGTAGGGAGTTTTAGGATGGTGAAGAGCAGAGAGCCCTCACCTGTACCCTTGGCAAAGGACAAACAGCTTCATGGATGGAAGTCAGGCTCTTCCGAACAGAGTCCCCGTTTCAGCTGGGGCGGGAAGGACAACTGCTGCCCACCAGGAGTGTCCAGCAGTGCTGACAGAAAGACTCGGCCCAGGTTCACGCTTGCCTTGGGCTGTCCCTCTAGAACTTTCCAGAATCCGGGTCTGATTCTCACAGATCCCAGCCCAGGGCCAGCTCACCATCGGGACACCTAGCTAGAAAAAAGAGCCTGCCCGCTAAAGACACTGTAGCTCACATTTACCCAGGCAACCTCTTCATTAACTGCGTTATTTTGGAATTCACGGTTTCAGCCCAGCAAAGACTGTGTTTCTGTTATCGGGCTGGTTTCTTTTTCTGCTCAGGATTCTGGGCAGGCCTGCCCCTCCCGGTCACAAGTCCCCGCTGAGCAATCACAGTTCAGCACACATGGCTGAATTCTGCCTGGGTTTTCCATACTTTCTTTCTTTCTTTCTTTTTTTTTTTTTTGATGTGGACTATTTTTAAAGTCTTCATTGAATTTGTTACAATATTGCTTCTGTTTTATGTTTTTTGGCCAGGAGGCAAGTGCGGTCTCAGCTCCCTCACCAGGGCTGGAACCCACATCCCCCGCATTGGAAGGTGAAATCTTAACCACTTGACCACCAAGGAGGTCCTGATACTTTCTTACTGAGGATGAGAACAAAGTGAGGAAACCAGAGGATGGTCATATGAGGGCCCAGGGCAAGGGCTTCTTGCACCAATGGCTTGAGACACCCAGGGAAAACAGAGTGATAATCAGGCCTCATGACTGCCCTGCACAGGGTTTGGAAAGGGTTAGAGGCTGACAAAGGAGGAGATGTGACAGGCTGCATCACAACCCCCTCACGCCAGCGGGGCCAGGCCCCACTGGGGGCTTCAAGTGCCATTTCTGCCAAGAGATGTTCCCAAGCCGTGTCTCTGGGACCACAGAGGCCTTCAAGCAGGAGGTAGTGAAATCAATTCACAGAAGACCAAACACAGAAGAAAAACGGTCTCCCAGCTTACCAGATAATTGACAAGGATCTTGTTGCGAGTGTGGGGAAGGTATTCCAGCCAGGTGGGGATCCACAGAAATGGAGAGCTATTGCTGACTTCCATGTGTCCGATAGACCCTAAGTCAACTCGTTCAACGTGATGACTTTGCTCGATTTATTTCTCTTAATGAATGAAAAAATGTGCATCATACATACCAAAAACTGAGCAGGGTGGGGCTCTAAGTGTACTGCCCCCAGACCCTTTGTTTCTCCTAACCTCTGAAACTCTTGAATTGAGAACTTTCCTGGGGAAGCTGTGGTGAGTGGGGGGTGGGGGTTTGCAGGGGAGGGGTGTGTCTAAGAAGATAGGAGCGTGTGAACAGAAGCAATCAGAACTCGAGGATGCAGGTGAGGGTGTTCCAGGAGGTTCAGCCTGACTGTGGGACAGAGAGAAGCTGAGAACTGGAGCCCAGAGGATGCCCAGGAAGGGATGGGCCAAGGTCGAGGAGAGAGGCCAGTGGTGGGCGAGGGGGGCCCTGGAAAGGCAGGCTGAGAAATCTGGTTTTCCTTCTAAGCTCTGTGTTTGGTGAATTATTCCTGCAGTGCCTGATACTGTGCGTAGCCCGGGGCAGATGCAGAACCCACCCATCTCAGCCTGTCTGGAGTCAGTTCACACCCAGCAGGACTCCCTGGGAGGCTGAGCAGGGGAGCCACAGGACCAGATTGGGGTCTTTAAAAGACCTCCCTGCCTGCTCAATAGATAAAGGGCAAGAGTGGGCTCAGGGGGAGCTGTCCAGGGCCACGGCACCATCTCAGGCAGAGGCGATAGGACAAGCAGACAGAGTCAAAAACATAGTTTAGATGGAGCTGTGCAGGAGGCAGGGACTGAGCCAAAACCCAGCCTCTGTGATGATCTCCCCAAGATGCTAAAGGAGATAAGAGGCACTTGGGGGTCCTGACTCTACAGGGAACGTTAACCAGGACTTCCGACACTTCCCTGGTGGCTCAGAAGGTAAAGCATCCGCCTTCAGTGTGGGAGACCCGGGTTCAACCCCTGGTTTGGGAAAATCCTCTGGAGAAGGAAGTCAGTTTCTTTTCCAGTACTCTTGCCTGGAAAATCCCATGGATGGAAGAGGCTGGTAGGCTATAGTCCATGAGGTTGCAAAGAGTCGGACACGACTGAGCAACTTCACTTTCACTTTCTGAAGAGTTAAAGGTGGGCACTTTGTAAACCTAACCAGAAGATGCTGGCTTTTGTGGGTTCTGGTTCCAGCTGTGTGAGCTTGGGTAAGTGACTTTGCCTCTCTGAGACTCAGTTTTCTCACCTTTAAACAGGTTGGAACTGTGACAGAGGGCCCCATACTTGCACCGCCCCCCCACCCGGGAAAGCTCAGCTGTGTGTTCAGTCCCCTGAGGCGTGTCAGCCTGGGGGCTGCGTGCTGGGCTGTAGGGGCTTCTGGAGTACCAGCCGTCTCATCCTGCCCAGCGGGGCTGGCCTGCTCAGACTCAGCAGGTGAGATCAGACGCCCACAGGGTGCTTCCAGGAGCTTCTCAAAGTCTCCCCACCCTTTGACCTCACATTGCCACTGTAAGCATTGCCCCAGGGTAATGACCCGAAGTAATTTCCTCCCAGAATAATGGTGAGAAATTAGAAACAGCAGGTGTTCAGCACCAGGAGACGGTGACGCACGTATGAAATGGCCTCTGGATAGAATCCTGTGTGGGTATTAAACCTGGTGTTTGCACGGAATTCCTCATCTGAAGGGGAAACCCTTCTGATAAGATGTTAGGTCTGAGGGCTGGAACCCAGCGACCTCTACAGAGGCAATGAAGAACTTGGACTCGGAGGCCCCACTGACTTCAAGTTTAATCCCTTCTCTGCCTTTCTCTTAGTAAGTGTGGGCTTGGGTTTTTCAGCCTCTCCAAGCTCCAGCTTGTCCAGACACGGCCTGCCTCCAAAGGCTGCAGTGGGTAAAGGAATGATGCGGGAAACTTGCTGCTGCTTGCTGCCCAGTCGCTTCAGTCGTGTCCGACTCTGTGCGACCCCATGGACTGTAGCCCACCAGGTTCCTCTGTCCATGGGATTCTCCAGGCAAGAGTACTGGAGTGGGCTGCCATGACCTCCTCCAGGGAATCTTCCCGACCCAGGGATCGAACCCTGGTCTCCTGCAGGCAGATTCTATACCATCTGAGCCACCAGGGAAGCCCTTTCTTTTCAAGTGAACCCAAATAACTTTAACTTGCTTCACAACTATTTTTGGTGGTGGCATCCCAGGCTTGGCCTGACGCCATGGACCCACATGAAGCCTAACGAGAGGATGTGAGTGATTCAGGGTGCCCACCTGCACACTCCCCTCGAGATCCAAGGCCCTGGGTCTCGCTGGGAGAGAGCCAGCACCCCCTCCCACAGAGGAGATGGGTCCCAGGAAGGAAATGAGTCATGCATCCTGGGCACCTTTGTTTTCTCCTCTGAAGCGTGGAGGGGCGGCGGGTGAGGGAATGGGGGGGTGGAAGCAGCCCTCTTGATGGGTGCCTGCCTGCCGCTCGCCTGGATGACTAACCATCCCGAAGCACCCCCAGGCCCTCTGGTCATAACAGGTGGGCGGCAGGAGCTGCCAGACTGGCCCCCTGACTCATGGAACAATGGTTCCTCTCCACAAACCTCTTCTACGCAGGCCAGCTAGCTCTGGCTGAAGACAGAAATTCCTTTCCACAAGCACATTCCCAGCATGGGGAATACTACCCCCTGGCACCCCGTCCCCACCCCCCAGCAGAATGTCCCTGGCTTGGGAGACCCCTTCCTCAGACACCAGGTGCCACTGTGTCCTTCGACGGCTGTGAGCCTACTGCCACTGGAGAAAGGTGGGAATTGCATTACCCCCAGGGTCTTGCCCACACGCTGCGGGGACCACAGCAGCAGAGGGAATGATGGGAACTCAGGGCGCGTGGCAGATGGCGGTTGGCGGGGTGGGGGCAATCTGTCGAAGAACCTGAGGGAGCTGTCTCGGCGGCAGCAGCTGCCTCCCCTGCCCTTGTCCCAGTCACAGGAGAGCCGGGCGGGCTGGAGGGTCTCCTCGGGAAGCAGTGGTCTTCTGTCCGTTATGCTCGGGCACAGGGCGCTGGGAGCCGCCTCCTAAGCTACAGGACCTAGAAGACTGCGTGGTGGACTTGACCCTGGTTGGCTCCTGAGCCTGAAAGACCCTCCCCAGCCCTCCCCTGCTCCACCCCAGTATCCTGACCCCAGCCTGACGGGGCGGAGACAACTCCTCCTGGGTCTCTGTGGGGCTGTCTGGGGGTTCACCCTGACGTCCTGAGGAGCCCTGGGGTCTCAGGGACCCTGGGGGAAGACAGGTGGGCAGACACGTGGGTGGGGCATGGGCTGTCCCTACCCAGCCCCCACCCCACCCCCACCCGTCAAATGGTCCCGTCATGCATTTCTTCTACCCATCAAGTAGGATTTCAACGGGAGAGATGATGGGAAGGGAACTCCAGATGGGGGGCAGGCCCAGGCGGAGGTGCGGGGGTCAGACAGGGCAAGCTGTGTTCCAGGTAAAGTGAGGAGACCAGCCTGACCAGAACAGAGGATTCCGGAGTGGGGACTCGGTGATGGGAAAGGAGGTTCAGGCTGAGCGGAGGAGAGGAAAGGCTTTATCTCTGCATCTGAGCTGCTCCTGCCACCTCCTCCCCCCTGCCCTCAGGGGCCCTGCCCCTGCTACCTGCCCCTTCGGGCGGCAGGACTGGTGTTTGTGGAACTTCTTAATATCCTCTCCTGGGCACACAGCAGCGTTTCACCGGCTCCCCAGCGGGGTTGACTGCGTGATAAGAAGTCCAGGAAGTTCAACACACTTGGAGTGCTTGGACATCACTGTGGTCCGTGCCAGAATAAACAGGGCCTGGCAAAGGGCCGCAAGGTCCTACCCCAGGGCAGACACTGCCCTCTGCCAAATAGGGGATTGTTTTTGCAGAGGCAGTGTCTGTGCTTGGTGGGTGGGAGGGAAGTTCCACCAAGACCCTGGGCCATTCACCCCCGCCAGATGCTGACATCTGTTCTGACCAACCCTGTACCGGGTCGACTTGGTGAGGGGGCGGGGAGGGAGCCTCTCATGGCCATGAGTGAAAGATGCAAAATTTACTGCAAAAAAAACAAAGAAGAAGAATGAGTAATCTTCCTGCAGCCTCCCAGTGCTGCCAACACTTAAAGATCATTCCACTTGATCTTAAAGGGCTCTGGTGGGGAGGGCGGGGGATGGGAAAACTGAGGAGCAGGTGCATAAGGAAGGTGCAAGGTAGCGTGAAAGCAAAGGAGGTCCAGACTTCAGCATTATGCCAGGCTGGATTGACAGTGAGGCTCTACCCGTGCCCCAGGCCAGTCCTCTGGGCTCTAGAAGCCTCCATCTCATAGAAAAAAGGAAGATTGCAGTCCCCACCCTCAAGGGACAGGAGATTGCTTTAAGATAAGAGCCTTGAGCATACACTATGGAAAACATCATGGAGGTTCTTCAAAAAACTCAAAAAAGGGTTGCCATATGACCCAGCAATCCCACTCCTGGGCAGATATCTGGATAAAATTGTAATTTGAAAAGATAAATGCACCCCTATATTCACAGAAGCACTATGCATGATAGCCAAGACGTGAAAACAACCCAAAAGTCCATCAATAAATGAATGGATAAAGGGGATGAGGTACATATATACAATGGAATATCGCTCAGTCATAAAGAGTGAAATAATGCCATTTACAACAACGGATGGACCTAGAGATTATCATACTAAGTGAAGTAAGATGACCATGTGAACCCGCTCAGTCATGACCGACTCTTTGCGACCCCATGGACTGTAAACTACCAGGCTCCTCTGTCCATGGGATTTTACAGGCAAGAATACTGGAGTGGGTTGCCATTTCCTTCTCCAGGGGATCTTCCCAACCCAGGGATGGAAAGGTTTGGAAGACCCCGTGGAGAAGGAAAAGGCTACCCACTCCAGTATTCTGACCTGGAGAATTCCATGGATTGTACAGACTGACTGAACAAGTGAAGTAAGACAGAGAAAGAGAAATATAGTATCACTTACATATGGAATCTAAACCATGACACAAATGACCGTATCTATGAAACAGACTCACGGACACAGAGAACAGTCATGTGGCTGCCGAGGGGGAGGACAGGATTGGGAGTTTGGGATTAGCAGATGCTAACTATTATATAAACGAAGAGGCCCTATGCCGTATATAGCACAAGGAACTGTATTCAATATCCTGTAATAAGCCATACGGGAAAAGATTATGGAAAAAGAACTTAAAAAAAGAGAGATAAGAGCCTTGAAGGGCCTCTGCCATACCCTGACCGTATGGACTCTCAGTAAAGCAGGTTCCTGTCTTAGGTCTAGGCTTCACACCAGTTGGGGACACAGCGGCCCTCCAGCACCCCACAGGTGGGCCAGGCAAACAGAAGATTCCCTTCATGGCTGCTGAAAAACACGGCTTGCGAGAAACACATTTGCCTGCGACCACACACTCTGCTGTGCGATGTCCACACGCGTGTGAGCTGCTCAGGCATGCGGGCCTCGTTCCAGCTGCTGCGTCATCCATCCAAGGCAGCTCCTTTGTAAACGGCAATAAAGCCATTTAATGTGAATGATGAAATCTATGCCCTACAGTGCTCGTTATTAATGGGAAACAAATGTATTTCAGGTAACAAAATAGTGAGTAATGTGGGCAATAAATACATCAGGCAAACCTGGCCGGTGGAGGGACTGATGGGACGCGGTGTTCTCTGCCCCACGCCAGCCCTGGAGAAGGAGCCAGGCTCTCACAGCAATGAGTCACTGTCAGAGAAGGCGCACGGCACGGACCATGGCCCAGCTCTCGAGGCTGGCGCTGAGATGGTAAGCCTCGCATTACGGGCTACTGCCATGTCCCAGAGCCTTTCTATGACTGATTACTTTAAAAGTCTCTCCATTAACCCTGATCCAGAACACACACATCCTCCTTGACTGACAGTCCCCTGTTCCTGGTAGCCCTGAGATCTGCAGTCAACCTTCATGCCCAACACCCAGACAAGGCCGCCAAACAGACTCCAACCCGCCCTCCAGGCCCTTGTTTCTGCTATCACCTTTGCTTGGAGTAACTGTCCGTCTTCTCAAGGTATCACCTCCTCTGTGAAGCAGGAGCCTCATCAGAGCTCCCAGGGTCAGGAGAGCCTGGGTTCGCTGCTGTAATGAATAGCCCCCAAGTCCTAACAGGTTTGGACAGTCAGCTTGGGGACCCAGGCTGCCAGCAAAATCACCATTTTGTCCTTTGATTGGCTGGTGGCAGGGGAAGAGGAGAGCCAGGAGGTCAACTTCAGAGGAAAGAAAGTCATCCCCTGACCGCACCTTGCTTCGGCCAGAATTAGAGCCACATGGCCACCTAACTACAGGGTCACACGGGCTCCTGTGTTCATGTTCCTTCCCTATTGCTGTTGTAACAAATTAATATACAGACTTAGTGGCTTCAAATAACACACAATTATTCTCTTCCAGTTCTGGAGTTCAAAAGTCCAAAATGAGTCTCAAGGGTTTTGTCAAGGTGACAGAAGGCCCGAGTTCTTTCGAAGGTTCTGGGGGCAGCTATGAATACATGCCTCAGCCTGTGGTCCCTTCCTTCTACGTGTGAAGCCAGGAAATAACCTCTTCACTTTGACCTCCTGCCTTCCCATGAAGGACCCTTGTGTCCACATGGATAATCTCAAAATCCGTAACTCAGTCACGACCTTTTGCCACAGAGGGCAACTTTGACAGACTGGGAGGATTAAGACGTGCCTGTCTTTAAGGGGCCATTCATTCTTCCGTCTGCCACAGAGTCCCAGAAACCCGAGCGAGGACCCAGGATTTTGTGGGCATACAGAACTGACTCTGCTTTTCAGTTCTCTTCTCCGGTCATTGGCCACTTGGCCTCTCAAGCAGTGGATGAACCCTGTCAGGGCAGCCACTGGCCACAAGAATCGCTGCCCAGCAGGTGCCTGGCATGCAGCAGGGGCCTGGGAAAGTCGGCGGGGAGGGCGGGAGAGAGGAAAGTATGAACAAACTTGGCAACACCAGGAAGTGTGTGAAGACAGAAAAACGCGTGAGAGAAAGTGGGCGGATACTCAGGAATCTAGAGGCAGTCAGGGCAGGCACAGCCATCACCCATCACGGAAGGAAGGGAAGCTCCCTGCAGTGGGGGGTTCAGAGTGAAGCCCAGGCCCTGAGGACTGGTGAAGCCGGGTGAGTGGGAAGGGCTGGGAAAGAAAGTGCAGGAAGAGCAGGAGGCTGGAGGCCTCATCGGGACCAGGCGCAGGGCTGACACGGCCAGCATCGCTTTAAATTTCCACATCCCCCTTGCACGCAACATAGTGTAGACCCAAGGACTGGGACTCCGGAAGGACACGGCCCTGATCCAAGTTCACACTGCTGGATGGTGGCTGGGGAGGAAGGAATTTACAGCCCTGTTTTTTGGTTCCAACAGGAGCCGCCATCCCAGGACACTGAGCTCCTGCCAAGCCTGGTCACCCTGGCAGCGGGCTCAGCGTCCCCACCTCTTAAGGTCTCAGGTTCTTTACCTGGAGAGGGAGGGGTGGGGCTGGTGGTCTCCAGTCCCCTTTCGGCTCCAACCTCTTCGAGGACTGGGGCAGATCTTGGAAATCGGATGGGCCTCCTGGAGGGGATGGGGGTCTGAACTTCTTCCCACTGACAACAGGCACACAGCTCCTTTTGTGTTGCCAAGAGACAGTTCAGGGCCAGGAGGGAGAGGCCCATGGCAGAGATGACTCCATGCCCCAGAAATGAGAACCACAGCAGCCCACAGGATTGTGCAAGCTGCCCGCGAGGCTGCCAGTGGGCCCTGGCCCGGAGGAGGGCTGTTTACACTCTGAGTATGTGCTTGCAGTTCACTTCACCGGCCGGGAGCACAGGTCTTAGGGCTGCAGGAGCAGCAGTGTGGGCACCGAAGGGGCAGGCCCTTTATCTCAGGCACCAGACACCTGTGAGTTCACTCACGCATTCATTCATTCATTCGTGTACTCCCGCCTTCCCTCATTCATCCTTTGAGGGTTTGCCAGGCATTGTGCAAGGCCCTGGGGAGACAGAGGTAAACAAGACAGTGTCCTGGTGAGTCTCCAGGGCCCAAGAACCTCGAAGAACAGTGTGCGCTAATTATAGACACTGACCCTCCCAGCAGGGTCGGTGCAACAGTAAACATACGTGCCTAGAGCTCAGCGAACACGAGGCAGGGACTTTGTTATCTTCCTATGGAAAATATTTAATTACTAACTTTAAAAAAATCAAAACAATATTATCACTCTGTACTCCTTTGTCTCTAAAAACCTTTTGCCTCATGAATGTGGGTATGTGATAATGTCACATTCAAAACTTCCTTTTAATTCCACTGGATACCTGGTATGAAAATCAACCTCAGTCGTTTTCAGAATTCCCTGTCTCCTGGGGCCATGCAAAGGCCCTGGGGTTTGGACAGCCTGCCAGGCACCAGAAAGGGTGCCCAGAGATACCTGCCCCTCCCTGCCCCGAGGGCATGCTCATTGGTATCCAATGGCTGCTGCTGTGTGCCAGGCTGGGGCATCAGGACCCTCAAGCCTGTCTGTGATGCCAGTTTCCCCAGACGGTGAGCTTTGGGATGTTATGCCACATCCTGGGGTGCTGCTGTGGAGGGTACCCAGGTCCCCCCACTGGGCCTTAGGGCCCCTTGCCTCTTCCAGCTCACAGCTCTCCTCCTACCCTTTACTGGGACTGTGTGCATGTTTTCTGTTTTGATCTCTTTTTTTTTTTCCCCACAAAATACAGGAAAATATGTTGCCTTCACGTAGCAATTGGTTGGGTTCTACAAATGCCCCTGGGACCAGGGACTAGGAAAGGGTCTGGCTACAATTCTGGGACTTAGAGAGGGGAAAAAACAAGGAAAATACAAATTCATAGTTCAACAAATTATCTTTCATGCACAAAGTTTTCTGTCTACTTTTGTTTATCATTCCTTGAGGATATGTTTCTAAAAGTTCAGTTGAAAGACCAGCATGTTTTACAGGATAATTTTCAAGTTACTTGTCTAAAAGTTTATACCAATTCCCCCTCCCACCAGCAGAGTGTGAACATTGTCCATTTTACTACACCATCACCAGCATCAAATGTTCATGTGTTTTTTTAAAACTGTTGACAATTTCAGAAATGAAAAGATTTTATTTTCAATATTTTTTGCATTTTATTGTTATTCACGCTGCTCCCTGATGTCAGAAGTATGATTTTATTTTTGATATTCCAAAAATTTCTGGGAAAGGGTGGGTGAACAGACCCTAGGGGAGTCTCAGAGTTTACTAACATCACTTCTAAAGAGTCCTTTCAGATGTCTTTCTCCACCTGGGCGCCTCCCCAACCTTGTCTGCCTGGGAAATTCCAATTGGTACTTCCAAATCCTACGCACATCTCCCGCCTCCAGGAACCTCCCACATGCTCTCCAGGGAGTGTGGCACCCTCCTCCTGTGGGCTACCCAAGAGTCCAGATCTTTCACCCCAGGGTCTTACACCAACCACTGCCTGGCGCAACATGGTGGGGTGAGGGTGGGGGAGCAGACGTGCGTGCTGTGGGCCTCACCTAGACTTGGCTTTCCCTGCAGCAGATAGAATCATGCTGATAGCTTGGGGTTGGAGTGGGCCTGAGACAAGACAAAATCTAGAAAGTACCCAGCAAGCACTTGGCACTTGGTGCATGCTTAGAGAATTTCATCTATTACATTGTTATTATTAATACTATTATTCTCCTCCCTGCTCTGGAAGACAAGGGAGTGGCTTTTATCTCTCCATCTCTGGTTGCCAGCCCAGAATGTCAAAGTAAATCAATCAAACTGCGTATTGAGTAAGCATTTCTCTGCCCTTGGCACCGGCTTCTCGGCTATAAGACTGGGACGTGAGTGGCACTCTCTCTTCTGGCAGGCAACCGACTGGATGACTCGACACAGTCGCTCGCTCCACACCCTCCCCTCACCCCTGCCTGCCCGGCTGGAGGCTGGAGAAGTAGAGTCAAGAGTTTGCATTCCCAGCATCCTCTGCTGGCTGAAGTGGTCACATGACCCACTTCTGGCCAATGAGACACCAACAGGGAGCTGAGGAGACCCTCTATCTCCTGATGGAGCTCAGGCAGCCATCTTGCCACCATGAGGCAACAAGTAGGCCCATGCTAGGGAAGATGAGCCAAAAGCTGGAACGAGCCCAGTCCTCACTACCATCACCAGTGGCTGAGCAAGACCAGCAGTCACCCATTTTCAGAATCCTGATATGTTAGAAAACTAAACCTCCGAAGTACAGTATGCTGAGTTTGCTGAGCGAAGCCAAGCACATTCCTGACGCCTCTGAGCTTGCTTTAAGGGGCTCATCAAATGACCTCTCTTCTCTGCCTTTCCTCGTCTCTTTCTTTCCTGGCCTACGAAAATGAAAGCCGAAGAACCCAGGAAGACACCACGTGTTTGAGCCAAGGGCCTGATGCTAAGAGGACCACTGACCCGCATAACAGAATCTGAGGCGTCCCACCTTCTCTACCCCAGAGTGGGGCCAGGAGTCACATAGGCCCTGGCTGCCCAGACAAGAAAGCAAGACCTGGGGTGCAGCCAGGAGAGGGTGGAGGGAAAGACCCAGAGGCACCGCCCCTGCAGCCAGTGGGATACTCAGCGCTCAGCCCCCGGGAGGGCCTGTCTGAGTCCCCGCAGGCCAGAGCTCTGCGTCAGTGACAAGGTAGGCGGGTGGGGGGGGGGCACCTGCATCAGGGGCTCACCCAGACTGCCCCGCTCCTCGCAGGGGCTGGAGGGCCTGCCTTCTGTCAACTCCCAGGAGCTAATGTTTATTGAGTGTCTACCATGTATCAGGTGCCTCTTTTCATCTTCATGAGAGCCCTTTGTTATCTAATTTCTCATTCCCATTTATAAAGGAGAAAACCAACCGTCAGGGAGGCCTAGTAGCCTCCCAAGGACTGCATCTAGGAAGCAGGGAGTGTGGGTTCTTTCCCAGAGATAACGACCCACAAGGGGATTACATTGTTGCAGAGAGCAAGGGGGTGTCTTCACTGTGTCCCTGGCAGGCCCGAGTCAGCCCCAGCTGACGACTTTGCCGGCCCTCCCCCGGGGACACCTTGCCTGCTCCGCAGGCACCTGGTTCCAGCCCCCACAGTCGGAGCTCTCCCTCCTTCATCACTGGAGAAGGCAATGGCAGCCCACTCCAGTCCTCTTGCCTGGAGAATCCCATGGACAGAGGAGCCTGATAGGCTGCAGTCCATGGGGTCGCCAAGAGTCGGACACGACTGGGCGACCTCACTTTCACTTTTCACTTTCCCCGCATTGGAGAAGGAAATGGCAGCCCACTCCAGTGTTCTTGCCTGGAGAATCCCAGGGACGAGGGAGCCTGGTGGGCTGCAGTCTGTGGGGTCGCACAGGGTCGGACACGACTGAAGCGACTTCGCAGCAGCAGCAGCTCCCTCATAAATCACTACCCCCGAAGGAGAGCTCAGGCCTAGTAGACGGCCGTCTTCACCCCCGCCTGGAGGAGGAGGACACTGAGTCTCAGCAGCCAGGAGAGCGGCCGGCCCTGCCTGGGCGCGGCCGGCAGAAGCGCGGGGAGGCGATGCTGGGGTGGTTTCCAGGTGAAGGTCAGGCCTCCAGAAACACGTGGTCTCTGCCTCGCTCTCCTCCCCCACGCTTGGCCCTGCAAATTGGCTTTGACCTTCCCTGCCCAGCCTTTGAGCTTCTCCCCATTCAACCCGAAACCACAAAGGGAGGAGGAGGGGCCGGGAGCGGGCAGGCCCCTCCCAGCGGGCAGCCCCGCCCCTGCGGCCCGGGCCTCAGGTCTGTTTGCACAGTTGGGGCACAAGCTGGTCACCCCACCTCGGGCAGAAAGGCACCGCGAGGTCATCCGTTTACTCTGGGCTTAGCGGCTCCCAGCGGGAGCTCTTTCCCTCCAAGATGAAAAGAAAGCAGACGCTCTGTCAGGTAAACAGGCGACATTGTTCCCAAAGATGGCAGGGCCCCTTTGTTGGACCAGCCTGTGAGGTCAGCGGGTCCCTAACACAGGGAGACAGCCTCCTGAAGTGGAGGCTGTGGTTGGAGGGCAGTGGGCCTCACTGTGTAATACACGTGTGGCTGAAGCACTGTGCTATACGCCGGAAACTAACACAACAGTGTAAACCAACTATCCTAAAATTTAAAAAATAAAGATTACTTTCCGTACTGCAAAAAATAAAAGAAAATAAATTTTTTTTTTAAGTGTGGGTGGAGGCTCAGCAGATCCCTGGCTCCCCTGTACCCTCCTTGCATTCAGAGCACTTGCCTCTGTTGATGCAAACAGCAAGCAGACGTGGACTTAGGACCTAACCCAGCATGGAAGAGGGACCCAGGAGCTGGTGGCTGGAAGGAAACTGGTCTAACCGCTCCCTCTTCAGATGGGGAATGAGAAGATGAGAGAGCTGCTAGAGCATGACTTTAGCTGCTTCTCTTGTACCTCTGGCCCATACAGGGGAGCGCTTGGGTGCCATAACCATCCCCAGCAACAAACTCTTCCGTTTCATGGATTCTTAGAATATTTACACGGCTGAACACGCAGCACTGGTCACGGCTGCACATGGTCCTTCCCACATTTACGTGACGAGGCATCACTCTTGGAAGACAACGGTGTGGAGGCCTCACCCACAAGCATGTGTGGGAGCCAGGACACCCTAGTTTCAGCCGCCCTCCCTCAGCCACAGTTTTCTTGTCCATCAAAGAAGATATAAGATTCTCACTAGTTACCGATTTTATACAAGTGTGTGTGTGTGTCTGTGTGTGTGTGTGTGTGAGACTTAGTCATGTCCTGCTCTTTGTGGCCCCATGGACTGTAGCCCATTAGGCTTCTCTGTCCATGGAATTTTCCAGGCAGGACTACTGGAGTAGGTTGCCATTTCTTACTCCAGGGGCTCTACCTGACCCAGGGATTGAACCCTGAGTCTCTTGCATCTCCTGCATTGGCAGGCAGATTCTTTATCACTGCGCCACCTGGGAAGCCCCATTTTTATACAGAATAGTGTGTATATGTCAATCCCAATCTTTCAATTTATCCCACCCACTCCTTTCTCCCTTTGGTATCTATACATTTGTTTTCTAGGTCTGTCTCTATTTCTGCTTTGCAAATATGTTCCTCTGTACTATTTTTTTCTAGATTCCATCATATGTGTTAATATATGAGAACCTACTGCATAGCAGCGAATAAAAAGGTATAATCTGTAGGACATATATTAAATTAACCTTAAAAGTGCATTCCAATATACATTAAGTGCAGACAAATGGGCTTCCCTTGTGGCTCAGATGGTAAAGAATCTGCCTACAATGCAGGAGACCTGGGTTCGATCCCTGGGTCAGGAAGAGCCCCCGGAAAAGGGAATGGTTACCCACTCCAGTACTCTTGCCTGCAGAATTCCATGGACAGAGGAGCTTGGCAGACTCCAGTCCATGGGGTCTCAAGGAGCTGGGCACAGCTGAGAAACTGACACTTTCACTTTCACAGACAAATACTGTTTGATTCCACTTGTACGAGGTACCTAGAATAGTCGAATTTGTAGAGTCAGGAAGTACATTGGTGGATGCCAGAGGCTGGGGATTGAGGAGTTAGTGTTTAACGGAGACAGAGTTTCAGTTTAGGAAGCTGAAAAATTCGGGAGATGGGTGATGGTGAGAGTTGCACAACCATGTCCTTGTCGCCACTGAAAGGTACAGCTGAGTATGAGTTAAAATAGTATATTTTGTGTTATGTGACTTTTACCACAATTTAAAAAAAAAACATTAAAAAAAGACTATGTAAGATGCTCTCCACCGCCCTTTGCCTTCTGACCGCAGGGAAGTCTGAGGAGGGCGTGGGCCGCCCTGTGGGAGGCCTTCTGAGGAAAGAGGGAGCTGCTTGAAGCCCAGGCCCACCCTTGACCCCCGAGGGGCCTGTGAAGTCTTGGGAGTGGGCACCCTGACCAGGCGACGTCCAGCCCTGGGAACAGAGCTCTGTGGTGAGGCCGGGGTGGGGGTCACGCTGACCCTCTCAGGCTCCCGGCCCATCACTCACCAGGTGCATGACCTCAGGAGGGTGACTCAGCCTCCTGCTCCGGGAGGTGACACCACCTGGCCTCCCCCACCTTCTGCTCCAGGCCGAGGGGGTCCTGGGTGGCAGCAACTGGGCTGTCCTCAAGGAGCCTGCTGCCACCGTGAGGTCCTGTCCCCTCCCCGGCCTCCTTCTCCTGGGTGCCCTTGACCCTCACCCTCCCCCCTCCCCCCAAGGAGGGGACTCCTTGCCACCCAGATGCCAGGTTGCTGGGCAGCCTGCAGGAGACAGAGTGGAAGTATAGACAAATGTAATTCATCTCCTAAAGCTCAGGAGGACCTGACGGAAGGCGGGTGGAAATAGGTGAAGAGCCCAGGTCTGACAGGGCTGCCTGCCAGATGACCCCCAGATGAGCCCCAGCACCACGCGGGCATCCACCTGGCCCTCCACGGCAGCAGTGGGTGAGACATGCCTCCAACCCTACTCCCAGCCGGGCCCTGGATCTCAAACCCCTCAGAGCTTGATGTTCATGAACCTGGGACTCACCAGCCAGAAGCAATCAGAGACCCAAGTTCTCTAACTACACTCTTCTGGAGTCCAGAACTAGTGACCGGGAGAGAGTGGGTGGCTTCCCAGGACGGGGTGAGGGCAAGCCCCCTGCAGCCCACCTCCCAGGTTTCCAGCTGAGCTGTGCAAGAGCTGTGTGGCCCTGTGCAAGTCACTCGTCTTCTCTGAGCTCATCTCACCACACAGAAAGTGGGAATGAGAGGACGTCACTGTGTAGGTTTTGGTAAAGATTAAATACTGCCCAGCAAACAAAATAGCTCTGTAAAAAATTGTAGGGTCTGAATAACCCTACTGGTTTATTTCTTTTAATTTTTTTTATCAGAGTACAGTTAATTTACAATGTTGTGTTAATTTCTGCTATATAGCAAAATGATTCAGTTATACATATATACACACACACACACACACACACACACATATATATTCTCTTTCATATTCTTTTCCATTATGGTTTATCACAGGGTATTGAATATGGTTCCCTGTGCTCTATAGCAGGACCTTGTTGTTCATCTATCCTGTATATAATAGTTTGCATTGGCTAATCCCAAACTCCATCCCTACCCCACCCCCCTTCCCCCACTCCCGGGAACCATGTCTGTTCTCTTTATATCCACTTTTCTTGCTCTTTCCCTTGCCCCAGACTTCCCACTGGAGGTACCGGTATTGTTGTTCAGTTGTATCCGACTCTTTGTGACCCCATGGACTGCAGCACACCAGGCTTCCCTGTCCCTCACCTTCTCCCAGAGTTTGCCCAAACAGTAACCATTCATTGAGAGTTTCCTCTGTGCTGGAAGGTGTTTATCCCCATTTTAGAGAGGAAGCGCAGAGGGATTATAGAACCAGCAGCAGGTCCTCAGCTGGGGGGTAGTAGGGTCAGGATTTGAACCCAGGTCAGGATGAGGCGAGCAGCCTCCTGGTGATATTCTCCTTGATACTTGCTTCCCATCTCCACCCGTGACCTCTGCCTTCCTGGGGGCACTGGTAATGAAGAAAGAAATCCAGCTTGGGCCTTCAAGGACCATCCTGGTTGTACAAAAATGGATGGAGGACAAGGCAGCCCCTCTAGACGTGGGACTGGGCATAACCAGGCTGGGTGGGGGGCCTGGGCTTCCTCAAGCAAAAGACCCACCATCTCTTCTCCCCTTCTCAGCCCTGGGAGCAGAGTCAAGACCACCTCCCAAGGATCCCAGTTTTTAGGGCATCCTAGCATCTGGGGAAAGCCTCAGAGAAGCAGGCACCAAAGGGAAAGTTCCCAGCTGTGGTCAAAACACCAGTGGCCTCAAGACATACCACAAAACCCACTAATCCCTCACTCTCTTTTTTTTCCTTTCTAAGGTTGCCCCAGCTATTAATTTTTTTCCAGCTATTAATTTTTAATTGGATTCAACTGAAGAAGTGTGGACCTGTCCACAACTCCTCCTGGACCATCTGGGCATATTGGTGTCACCTGCTTCTAAGGCAACATTCCATCAGCCCAATATTCCTGGCTTCTAGAAAGAGCTCCAGCCTGTTTTCTTACAGCTTCTACCTGTCAACCAGGTTCTGGCCACCAAGAGCAGAGCGACCCCCATGCACGGGGCGAGTAGGAGGGCAGGATCCAGTCACATCAACTGGGGCTGCGTGCCAACTGCTCCACTAATCAGCTGGGTGACACTAGACTTGGGATTTGGGCTCTTGAGGCCTCAGTTCCCCAATCTGTAAAATGGGGACAGTAAGTCACTGTGGGGGGTTCCTGTAGGATCAGGTGAGATGATACAAAGAAAGCTGTGAGCTCAGTGCCCAGAACTGCAGTGATGATTATCTGTTGTTCCTGCATCTGTCTGCTGTGCCTTGAAAGTAGCCAAGGGCTCCAATCACGCACCCTCAGCTTGCTCCTGGCTTTACCGTCTTCCAGCTAAATGCACCCTGCCCTTCCTTCAGTGGTCACTCTGTCACTGAGTCTCAGGCTCTTGACTCTCTGGCTGGCCTTCCCTCAAGTCTCCAAATGAGAAAACTTGGGAGGAAAAGGGATAGGCCCCTTTTGATTTTTTTGCCCATACCACACAGCATACAGGATCTCTGTTCTCCAACCCAGGATGAAACCCTCACCCCCTGCAGTGGAAGTGTGGAGTCTTAACCACTGGACCACCAGGGAATTCCTCCCTTTTGATTTTTAAGAACAGATCTATACATATGGAAGGAGCCCTAAAGACAGCAAAGGATAAAACCAGAACCTGGATAAAGCCAAGGCTTCCTGGACCCCAGGAAGGGAAGCAGAGTCCAGCTCAGAAGAAGAAACTATTGTCCTTTCTGAGGATTCGAGCTCTTCAAAGGTGGAAAGAGCTGTCCCTGGAGGGAGTGAACCCCCATCTTTGGAAGTATTCAAGGTGAATGACACCGCCAGGGACATGGTGTCTGAAGGGACTCCTGCGCTGAGGGGGAGTTTGATCTAAATGATGTCAAACATCACAATAAAGAAACAAGGAATTCCTTCTTCATTCATTTGACCAATATTTATTGTTGAATGCCTAGCAGTGACTAGCTCTGTGCCAGTTCCTCTCCTGGGTGTACAGTTTACACTAAGAGAAGAATCTGAACTCAGGAAGCATTTCAAAAATAGGGCTCTTTTGGAACAGTGTGGAGATTCCTTAAAAAACTGGAAATAGAACTGCCATATGACCCAGCAATGCCACTGCTGGGCATACACACCGAGGAAACCAGAAGTGAAAGAGACACGTGTACCCCAGCGTTCATCACAGCACTGTTTATAATAGCCAGGACATGGAAGCAACCTAGATGCCCATCAGCAGACAAATGGATTAGAAAGCTGTGGTACATATACACCATGGAATATTACTCAGCTATTAAAAATAATGCATTTGAATCAGTTCTAATGAGGTGGATGAAACTGGAGCCTATTATACAGAGTGAAGTAAGTCAGAAAGAAAAACACCAATACAGTATATTAACGCATATATATGGAATTTAGAAAGATGGTAACGATGACCCTATATGCAAGACAGCAAAAGAGACACAGATGTAAAGAACAGACTTTTGGACCCTGTGGGAGAGGGCGAGGGTGGGAGGATTTGAGAGAATAGCATTGAAACATGTATATTATCACATGTGAAACAGATCGCCGGTCCAGGTTGGATGCATGAGACAGGGTGCTCAGGGCTGGTGCACTGGGATGACCCTGAGGGGTGGGGTGGGGAGGGAGGTGGGAGGGGGGTTCAGGATGGG
This sequence comes from Odocoileus virginianus, assembly GCF_023699985.2. Lineage (NCBI taxonomy): Eukaryota > Metazoa > Chordata > Mammalia > Artiodactyla > Cervidae > Odocoileus > Odocoileus virginianus. The sequence continues at coordinate 61,391,178 of NC_069686.1, read as the reverse complement.
GAACACGTGTACAGCCATGGCTGATTCATGTCAATGTATGGCAAAACCACTACAATAATATAAAGTAATTAGCCTCAATTAAAATAAATAAATTAATTTTTTTAAAAAAAGAAAAAGAATGATCAAACAATAATAGTAACAACAATGGAATCCGAGTAAAATTGGTAAACAGGAATTCTTTGTACTATTCTTGGAGTTTTTCTGTAAGTTTGAAATTAAAAGATTAAAAAGTTACAAAAAAAAACAAAAACAGGGCTCCTTTGAATTTGTTTTTTGCCTCTGTTTTTGCATCTGTACAACGAATAGATAAAAACAGTGCCTGCCCCACAGGCCAGCAGACAGACCCCCGATCAGCCTGGCACATGGTGGGCCTCGGGAAAAGGTGGTTGTCCTGAAGCTGGATTGTCACTGCCTTGAGGGTTATGATGATGACTATTCCTGAGATCCAGAGAAGGTTTTTCTTTCTTTCTTTCTTTCTTTTTTTTTTTTTTGGTGTAAGATTCAAACAGTTGGGTATGTATTAAGTCAAGTCCCAAGAATCCAGTCCAGCAAAAATCCTCACCCAGGGCAGCCAGGACCAGCTGGGACTGGAACCGGAGACCAACAGCACACTGGGTCTTGGACCACGTCCAAAGCCAGCCAGTCGTCAGACACAGGAGGCTTCCTGAATGTACATATCTGCCATAATTTCTCAAGAATGGTATTCAATGGCTGAACAGGGTCTCTGGAGCAGCTTAATTGCTTTGTAGAAGAAACAGTGGTTCTAACCCTGAACCCAGATAGGCCTTTTGAGGCTAGGAGAGAGAAACCTGTATGCTTCTCAGAAAATCTCAAGTCAGCTGCCTTCTTGCTCCTCCTCCTCTTGGCTTTTAAAGTCAGGGGGAGCCTACCTGTTACCCAGAGAGGTGGGACACAGGTTATGGCCATGGGGGCTGCACTCAGTCCTCGGAGGTGGACAATGGTCCAAAGCGAGGATGCTCCGTGAAGCTTTGGGTCCCGAGACAAACCCACATCTGGGATGTCTCCTATGCAGAAAATCTTGGGCTGAAGAAAAGTCAGGCCACCTGACTCCTGGTCCTCCTGCCCTGCCACTCACCAGCTGTGTGACCTTGGGCAGATGAATTAACTTCTCTGAACCTCCATTTTCTCCTCGGTGAATTGGCACTAAGTCTGATCTTTGAAGAATTGGGAGGATTCAATGAGACTGTCCTCTGTAAAGGGCCAGAATACAGAAGACCCTCCTTAGAGCTCTGAGAAGGACTGGATCTGGGGCAGTGTGATGTTTTACACCTGCTAAGCCCACAATCTTTTGATAAATGTGGAGCTTCCCAGGCGACGCTAGTGGTAAAGAACCTGCCTGCTGATGCAGAATATGCAGGAGATGCCAGTCCAATCCCTGGGTCAGGAAGCTCCCCTGGAGGAGGGCTCGGCAACCCACTCCAATATTCTTCCCTGGAGAATCCCATGGACAGAGGAGCCCAGGGGCTCCAGTCCGTAGGGTCTCACGGAGCTGGACACGATGGAAGTGACTTAGCATGGCACTAAAAGGACCCAGAAGAAAGGAGTCCCTTCTGGCTGCAGGCTGGGCCTGGCTGAGGTGTGGGGAGGCTGTCTCTTTGAGGAGGAAAACACAGAGGCTTCCCTGCTATGCTCTGACCCAGAGCTTTCCACACCTTCTGGAGGCCTGGGGGGTGGGGGAAGAGGAGGGTCTGACCTCTTGCTTGAGGAAAACAAGAATCTACCTGCCAATTCAGGGGATGCAAGAAATGCAAGTTCAGTCCCTGGGTCAAAAAGATCCCCTGAGATAGAAAATGGCGACCTCTTCCAGCATTCTTGCCTGGAAAATTTCACGGACAGAGGAACTTGGTGGGCTACAGCCCACAGGGTCGCAAAGAGTCTAACATGACTGAGCACACACATGATTTATATAATATTGTACATCAACTATACTTCAATTAAAAATTTTTTTTTAAACATAAAAGGACTCAAAAGTGGAGAGAAGAGGCCAGCTGGCTAGGGACTCTGGGTCCCTAGGAAATCACATACCAGAGAGTTGCCTCATATACCTCAGACTTTGAGCGAAAGAGTCAACAACCCAGAAACACCAATGGACAGAGACAAGGGGGGGAAAAAAAGCCCCAAGAAAAAGCCTGCTCTCACTAACTAAAGGTCCAGGAAAAGGGTAGCCTAAACAAGACAGAGAACTTTTTTCAGTTGTGGCTAATGCCTGGAGAATTCCAGGGACAAAGGAGCCCGGCAGGCTGCAGTCCATGGAGTTGCAAGAATTGGACACGACTTAGCAATTTAACCATCACCACGCATAACACAATGTTTGCCATCTCAACTGTTCTTCCAGTTCAGTGGCATTAAGTACACTCATATTGTCCTGCAGCCATCACTACCATCCATCTCTGAACTCTTCACCTTGCAAAACTGAAATTCTGTGTCCATTAAACAGTAACTCCTCAGACCACACTTCCCCCAACCGCTGGCAACCACCGTGGTACTTAGGGCACTATGAATGGGACTATTCTAATACTTCGTGCAAGTGGAGTCATATAGTATTTGACTTTTTGTGACTGGCTTATTTCACTTAGCATAATGTCTTTAAGGTTCATCCATGTTACAGCATGTGTCAGAATTTCCTTCCTATTTAAACTCAGTAATATTTCATTACATATATGGATTATACCACATTTTTTCAATATATCCATCAATGGACATTTGGGCAGCCTCCACCTTTTGCCCATTATCAATAATGCTGCTATGACCTTAAGCCTACCAAAATCTCTTCAAGACCCTGCTTTCAATTATTTTGAGCATATATCCAGAAGTGGAATTGCTGGATCATGTGATAATACTATTTGTAATTTTTTTAGGAATCACCATATTGTTTTCCATAGTCATTGAACCATTTTACCTTCCCACCAGCAAAGCACAAGAGTTCCAATTTCTCCACATTCTCTCACATTCTTGTTATTTTCTGTGGTTTTTTCCCCTTGGTTGTTTTCGTTTTTGTTTTTCTGACAGCAGGTATCCTAATGGGTGTGAGGTATTATTTCATTGTGGTTTTGATTTCCATTCCCCTAATGATTAGTATCACTGAATATATCCTTGCTGACCATTGGTATATATTCTTTGGAAAAATGTGTATGTTCAGATTCTTTGCCATAAAATCAGGCTTTTTGTTGTTGTTGAGTAGTAGGTGTTCTTTATGTGTTCTAGATGTTGACCCCTTATCAGATATATGATTTGCAAATTTTTCTCTTCCTTTCCATGGGTTGACTTTCTACTCTATTAATTGTGTATTTTGGACATAGAAATGTTTTTATTCAAGTGTGGTCCAGTTTACCTATTTCTTCTTTAGTTGCTTGTGCTTTTGGTGTCATATCTAAAAAATCATTCATAAGTTCATGTCATGAAACTTTTCCCCTATGTTTTCTTCAAAGAAGTTTTAGTTTTTACATTTAAGTCTTTGATCCATTTGAAATTAATTTTTGTATATAAGTTTCCAGCTTCACTCTTTTGCACATGACATCATTTTCTCAGCTACATTTTTTGAAGATAATCTTTTCCCTTTGAATGGTCGTAGAATTTTTGTCATTTGACATGAGTTAAGGGTTTATTAAGACATAAGTTTTAGTCAATAACCAACATACTCCAATAAAATAGCAGTCAACTGTTGGTAGACAGTCTGCCTTCTCTCCACCTCTCAGATCTTCTTATATTTGGTTTATATACGGCCTGGGGGTTTTCGTTGTACTTAGTGATAGGAATCAGAGAAAGCACACTAAGCTTATCTTCCTGGCACTGGAATTTCTCTCCTTTGCCCTGTATCATTTTGCTATGCATCTATGTTTTTTAGCCTTATATTTTCCCTGCCTCAGCCCTGGAATCAATCACTTCCCCCAAGGAGCCCTGGTTCCTTCTATTGGAGGATGATTCTTGGGAACTAAGATTTGTGTGCTAGACACACACATCGCCCTTGAGGTGTCACTGCTTCTCGGCCCTCTCAGTGGGCAGAGCCAGGAGATGCGTGCTTGTATGCTAACCACGTATGTGCACACGTCTATGTGCCTCTTCGTATGTCCATTTACACATGTGCGTGTATGAGTGTATGCACACGTAAGGGTCAGTGTACACACTGACCCCTCCAACTCCAACCCTACACCACGAGGTTCATTCTAGCATCTTCTCCTTGTTTACTTGAAAGTTTTTTTTTTCTGAAGTGATAAACCTGTCCTTATCCACAGTAAATTACTTATTTGTTTAGCTCTAGTATACATACATGCAGGGGCTTCCCAGGTAGCTCAGTGGGTAAAGAATCTGCCTGCTGCAATGCAGGAGACTCAGGAGACATGGGTTCAATTCCTGGGTCGGGAAGACCCCCTGGAGGAGGAAATGGCAACCCACTCCAGCACTCTTGCCTGGAGAATCCCATGGACAGAGGAGCCTGGCGGGCTGCAGTCCGTGGGGTCACAAAGAGTTGGATGTGGCTGAGCGCAGCACACAGGTATCAGAACGCTAACCTGTACCCTGTGAGAAAGTCATCAACCAGTGTTCATGTTTGTGGCTAGATCCTTCGATTTCACCTTACAGCAACCAAACAGAACACTGTTTAAAATTGCTCAGGTATCTCCTTTCACCCCCATCTCCTTCGATGTGATTATTTCATTCAATTGTAATAAAATCTGGTTCGTTGGTCACAATCTGCATTCCATTTTGGGTTCTTCACACCCTGGTTAATTTTTAGAATCTGTGTGTAGTGAAGTTTATCTTTTGTGGTGTACAGGCCCGTGGGCTTTGACAAAGGCACACGGTTGTGCACTCAGCCAGCACAGAGCTGAACAAAGCGGCCCCGTTCCCCGAAACTGCCTCTGAGCCGCCCCTTTGTGCTCGGCCTCTCTCCTCCACCCCGCCTTCCGTCCCAGTAGTCTCTGGCCGAATGTCATGAAAATGGAGTCATACATTATGCTATCTTTCATTTCTAGTTTCATTCACTTAGCGAAATGCTTTAAGATTGATCCACGTTGTTTTTGTCTTGTTTTTTATTGCTGAAAATTTCATGCCATTTTTCGAATATAGCGCCACTTGCTTTCTGCTCACCTCTTGAAGGACATCTTCGTTGTTTCCAGCTTGAATTGATTAGGAATAAAATGAGAGTTGGACCATAAAAAATACTGAATGTGGAAGAACTGATGATTTCGAATTGTGGTGCTGAGGAAGACTCTTGAGAGTCCCTGGAACTGCAAACAGATCAGACCAGTCAATCCTAAAGGAGGCTGAAGCTCCAATACATAGGCCACCTGGTGAGAAGAGCCAACTCATTGTAAAAGACCCTGCTGCCGGGAAAGATTGAGGGCAAGAGGAGAAGGCGGCAACAGAGGATGAGATGGTTGCTTGGATGGCATCACCAACTTAATGGACATGAGTTTGGGCAAACTCCAAGAGATAGTGAAGGACAGGGAAGTCTGGTGTGCTTCAGTCCACAGGCCGCAAAGAGTCAGACACAACTTAGCAACCGAACAACAGCAACAAAAGCTGCTATAAACATCGACACACAGGTGTTTGTGTGGAGATCAGTTTTCATTCCACGTGGGTGAATACCTAGAAGCAAAGAGTCTAGATTATATGGCAGGACTATGTTCGACTTTTTAAGAAGCTGCCCAGTGTTTTCGGAAGGGGTCGTACATCTCTGCGTTGCCATTGGTACCGTGTGAGATCCTGTGTCACATCCTGGTCAGCCCTTGGTATGGTCCTTTTCTGATTGTTTGCCTTAGCCATCCTAATAGGCGTGTCATCGGGTCTCACTGCTGTTTTAATTTGCATATCCCTGACCGCTAGGTATGCTCATCATCTTTTCAGGAGCTTATTTGCCACTTGTGTGTCTTTTGTCCATTTTTAATCAGGTGATTTATTTTCTTATCACTGACCTTTGAGAATCCTTAACAGACTCTGAATCCATCTCCTCTTCATTTCAAAGAACAAAAATTTCCAAATCTTGGCAGACTCCAATATATGAATTTTTCTTGTTACAAACTGTCTCTTTTTCCTAACACAGGTCACAGATATTTTTCTCCTAGAAATTTATACTTCTAAATTATACATTTACATTACTCTCCACTTTGAGTCATTTTTCTGTATATGATGTGAGGTATGGATCAAAGTTCATTGTTTACCTATGGATGGCTAATTATTCTAGCACCATCTGCTGAAAGATTAGATTTTGACGATGGACTTGCCTTTGAACTTCTGCGCAAATCATTTGGGCATATATATGGGTCTATTTCCAGGCTCTCAATTCTGTTCATTGATCTATGTGTCTATCCCTTTGCCAGTACCGCTCTGTCTTGATTGCAGTCATTCTGAAGAAATCAGGTCATCTAAGTTTTCAGTCTGCCCAGAGGAGAAGACACAGGCTTAGAGTCAGAGAGACTGGATTTGACCCTGGTTGTGCCCCTGCTTATGGCTGAAGTGGAGCAGCCAATCCAACGCGGGGGGACAGAGAGATGGAAAGTTCTCTGCACGCACTGCCCGTTCCACCACGTTTTGGCTGCCTCTCCATGTCAGCCAAGACCTCACCGCAGACCCTGCGGACTGTTGTCAGGCCTCCTCTTAACTACCCGCAGGCTGAGGAATTTTCTCTGTGACGGGCCCCAGATTTGCCCTCGGGCCTGGGCTTGGTGGAGGCTGTTCCTTTCCAGAGCCCCGTCAAGGCCATCCCCGGGACCTCAAGGCCAGACGGGCTCTCACCTGGACACCCTGCTGGCCCTCATGCCTTCACTGACTCAGTGATGGACGAGCCAAGTCTGAGGTCGCTCAGGTGTGACCGGCTCCAGCGCTGAGAGCGCGGCTGTCCACGGGACCTTCCGAGCTGCTGCCCATGTCATGACGTGGGGAGGAAGCTCGGTCGTTAACAAGACACATTCAAGTGCCCAGGGACGTGGTGGCCCCCTGCTCAATCATCTGGAGATGCCCGTCTGCAAACTGCCCTTTTTCTCCACCTATAACAATCCAAGCAGACACTTGCTCATTCACTAGTTGACTCTACAGACCCACTCAGGGGGTGGGGGTGGGGCAGGGAACACAGAGGCGGTGAGGAGAAGCCCATCGTCCGGGGCAGACCTTGCCCGCTCTTCAGGGCCCACTTGGAGACCGCCATGAGTGAGTGCCCAGGTTGTAGGCACTCGGACACTCTTGGAGGAAGGGCGTGCTGGAGCCCTTTGGGGACGCCCCCTGCTAAGAGGCAGCAGACCCCTCCCTGCCTCTCTCCTCCTTCAGCGCCACCTCCGTGATGGAGCGGTTACACCCTATCTATTCACTTCACCGTGTGGTCTGATTTCACCCCAACCCACCCAAACGGCTCAGGCCAAGGGCCCCTCTGCCTGTCTGCTTGCTGGGCCTACGGGCACGCTGCAAGCCTCACTCGTCGCCGCGGCTCCGCCTCATGCCGCACCCCCATCCACCCCTGCAGGAGCCTCTCAAGGCTTCTCAGCTCCCTAGTGTGACACCGTGCTGTGCCCCGCCTCTGCTGAACCCTCCACCCAGGGTTCCCGGGAGCTCTCAAGTTCAAGCCCCATCCTCCTCTGCCCACCTCTCCAGCCTCACCTGGACTCCAACCCGCCCCCCAACCCCCCACCGTTCACTCGGCATTGTGCTCTTCCAGCATTTTCTCTATTGTTACATAATAAATTCCCACAAAACTCAGAAGCCCAAACAACAATAACGTTTATTATCTCACCCGGTTTCGGCGGGAGAGGAATTTGGGAGCGGCTAAGCTGGGCCGTTCTGGCTCAAGGCCTCTGGGGAGGCTGTCATCTAGGCGACAGGGCGACTGCCGTCATCCGAAGGCGTGACCGGGGCTGGGGGTCCACGTCCAGGACATTACCCTCCCGTGGTGGCTGGGGACCCAGAGGGTGGGGCGTCTTCTCCTCCTTCCTCAGACTTGAGGCTCCAGAGAGGGGAAGAGTAAATGGGGAAGTTATTTAAAAACCAAAACTTTTTACCAAGAGGGGCAAGAACCCAGTTACACATAGCTGAGACCAAAGTCAGGAAATGTAATGGAACCCGAGAGCCACTGAGGCTGTGATTGCAGAGCTGCCCCTTCCTGCTCTGGGGTTTCCAGGAGCCATCCCTTCCGCGGGAGGGGAGAGAGCGGCCGTCCCCTCCGATTTGGGGTGCTGCCACCCTTTCCCCCACAAAGCTCCGGCAGTGAGCCCTGCCACTCCCCTGCCAGCCCCTGGTCCTGGACAAGGTGGACTGTAAGAACCGGGAGCTCTTCTCCGCTGGGGCATCACCCCAAAGCTCCCCTGTTCCGCCTCGTGGGTGCCACCACGCTGACGCTGATGACCAAGGCGGGGTGGCTCGGAGCTCCCTCTGCCTGCCAGCACAGCCTGTCCCCCACTGTCCTGGCCACTGGAGGGGTGCCCAGCCCTCAGTAGCATGTCCATCCAGTACCTTTGCTTGGCGGTGGCTTGGTCAGGGTTCCTGCTGTCCCTCACACACCCTCACAGCAGCCCAGAGTCTCATCAAGACCCCCAGCCTCTGGTTCACCTCTCTCCCCACGAGGCCTCAAACCTGCCCAGTGCTGTCTGTTGGGTTCATGTCTCTTGCATTCTTTCTCGAACACCAGGTCCCTTCCTCCCCTCTCAAACTCCCACCTGGAGTCGTCCTGGCCCCACGTCCAGAGTGGTCAGCTGACGCCTAGGCTTTGCCAGCCCCACCTGAAGGCCTCACCAAGCCCCTTGCTTCCCCACCTCCAGCCTTCGCACTGGACTCCACATCCTGCAGGCCTAGGCTGGGCATCCCAGGGTTCTCCCAGGAGCCTCCCCAGGCCCCGCGCTGCCAGGGATGCACATGGGTGCACCTAGGCTGCGGGTGGGCCTGGCCCTGTGCCCGGAGCTCCCCTGGGCAGGTAAACAGGAGGGAACAGGTGTTGAAGCCTGCCAGCTGGGGCCGCAGCCCCGTGTGTTTGCCTTCACAACCAACCCAAGCAGTTCCTGGTCTGTGCTGCTGCCTGCACGTTCTCTGTGTGGGGGGACCCCAAGGCTGCAAATCTGCCTCTTCATAGGGGTTCTCCTTCCAGGGCTTGCTCAGTGAAACGATTCTGGGCACTTCTATTCCCAGGGCTTAGAGACCCCTGCCCGACCCCACGCCAAGGGGCTGGAGATCTTGGGGGTCAGGGCCCCACCTGATCCCCTCCGTCCAGCTCTCAGCAGCAGCCCCAGAGAGCTTAGAAACGGTTGGCTAATGCTTTACAGGGACCACTGAAGCTTGTAACTGATTACCAGAGTGATATCTGTTCATTGTGGAAAATTTGGAAAACACATAAAAGCAAAAATAAAGTCAAATCAAATCAAATAAGATAAAGTAAAATAAAGTAAGATAAAGTAAAAAAGGAAATTATCAGCAAAATAATAAAATTACAAAGAACAATAAAATATAAGAAGTAAAATAAAATTAAGAAGTGAAATAAAATTAAACAATTACAAAGTAAAATAAAACAAAATCCACCAGCTGTAATTCCACCAGCTGCAGGTGTGCACTTCTTAAATTCTAGAACACTTCCTTTCAGGCTTCTCTGAGGCTCTACACTTTAAAAACAAAACCCAAGTGGCCTACATCAGTCACACTTTGCTGCTGCTAAGCTGGGCATCTCTGCGGGATCCCACATCCTCCTGTCTTCTCTCAATACCTGGAGCTCACGGGGCCGCATCCCCAGACATGGGGAACCGGCCCCCCACAGGTGGGCATTGGCGTTGTTTCTAATTTTTCCTTCTTTCACACACCACTCCACAGCCACACCTGTAGCCACACCCTCATGACCCTCTGCAGAGCAGATTAAGACTCTGGAGGCATATGAGCCCTGGAAACATTTGGGGCGCTCAGCCAGCCTCCCCCCACTAGGACACACCATTAAATACTAGCAGTCAAGTCAGTGTAAGGACATCTGGCAAAGTTCTGGATTTCCCCTGGTGCGTCAGGCCTTGTTTGAAGTATTCCATCCATTTTTCAATTGATCGTTTGCTCATTTTGGGGGGAGGAAATGCCCTGGCTCTGCCAGCATCCCCAGGACGTGTGAGGGCTTCCTGGCACAGCTGTGACTCTCACCTTTGGGTCACTCTTGGGAAGGGGACTGCCAGGGTCCGAGACTCTCCCAGGTACCTGTCCTTGCTTACTACGGACTCCATCACCAGTCACACACCTGCACTCAGTAACTCTCTGTTGAATGACTGATTCCTGCCCAATGCCACCGCCTCTTCTCTCCCCAACCCCCCAGCTGGCCAGTGATGGGGCCAGGGATAAATGAGGAATAAGCCCATCTTGGGAGCAGACACTCCAGGTCCTAGGGTGGGCCTGAGCCCAGAGGATTCGGCGCAAGGACAGAACGTCCCTAACCTGTAACTGGGGTGCTGGTCAGAGAGGTTATGGGGCTCATAGCACCGACACCCATGGAGCCTCACCCAGCTCCCCTGAAGACTCTCCAGTCCTTGATGGGGTCCACGCCTGGCCACTGTTCTCTCTAAGGGCCCCTCCCCTCTTCCTGCCCACCCCGATCCCACTCATCCTTTCACCTGACTCCAACTACGTGAAGCCTTCCTGAAGGCTCACCTCCCCAGGCAACTGCTCTGCACCTCCCCATAGCTCCCGTGACTTCATCCCTGAGAAGCACGAGGTGTGACCTCTTTGAGAGCCCAACCACAGCACAGGGCCCGCGGAAGAGTCTGCGGTAGGAGGACCCAGTACGGTGGACAGGAAGGGCATGGGGCTTGTTGTTTTCCCCAAACCCATCCCAGGGATATCCCCAAACCAGAAGCACAGAAATGCACTCAGAACTGGAGACTCAACATGAGAGGAATTCTTAGCTGTGAAGACCTTACTTTTGGTGGAAATGTACCTAATTCCCAGGTCAGCCCAGCCCTTGTTCCCCACCACCAAGCCCTCTGCGCCCTGTGCTGGGGTGAGATCCCCCCTTTTCAGAGGAGCACTGACTTGCTTCCTCCTCAGAACAGCCAGCTCAGCACCAGCATTCAGCAAATTAACTTGTTAAGGAGTCCTTTAAAGGCAGCTCCAATGCCACCTCTTCCAGGTAGCCATCCTTGACTACTTCAGCCTTCAGAGAGCTCTTCCTCCTCTGGTTCATCACAGCAGCTATTCTTGGTACCACACTCATGACATTACAAGTTTGAGTTTTTAAAACTTGTTCTCCAAAGAACACATAAGATGGTGAAGGCAGGATTGGACAAAGCTGAATGTGATACAGGCCCACTGAAAGCTGAGCCAACCAGTGAAGCACTCTGGGACAAAATGGCTGAGCCTCTCTCCACTACACCCCATAGCTGGCCATCCCCCAGCAAAGGCGAGGGCATGTCCTCAGTGGGGAGACTCCTGCAGCTGGGGCTGCCTTGGCGAGGTCCCCCCAGGGCTGTCTGCTGCCCACATTGCCTGCAGCTGGCAGCCAGTCCTTCTGGAAGGAGGCTCTGCTGCAAGACAGAGGCAGGATGGGGGGTTTTGCATTTCCACATCCACCGCAGACAAGAATGAAAAATCTAAAACAAACATGCAATAATTTCAGCACTGGGTTCAGGGATTGCCAAACGATGGCTCAAAGGCCAAATCTGGCTGGCTGCCTATTTTGGAAATTGCTTTACTGGGACACAGCCTGGCTTGTTCTTTTTGTTCTGTGTCTATTGCCTGTGACTGCTCTGGCCCTGCAACATCAGAGTAGCTGCGACAGATGCCGTAGGGCCCATGGAGATTAAAGCAAGTTCCAATGCGGCCCTTCCCAGATCAAGTGTGCTACTGCAGCTGACGCCTCTGGGAATGGAAGCCTCACTCACGATGACTTCTTTGGTCATGATGACCACACACCCAGACATGCAGGCAAATTCACCTGTGAGCACACATTGGGATACATGTACACGCACGCACGCACATGCACAGAGGTACCCCAGGGATGCATTAAGTGTTCTTCTGGCCATAGCTGATTGAGAATACTCCTGACCCAAGTAGGGCCAGATTCCTTCTCACTGGGAACTTGAAAGCAAGTCTCAAGTACACCTGTGGCCTTTCTTGAAGAGAATGACCATGTGTGGTATTAAACGTTGATTGTTGCTTCAAACCATTATGTTTTGGAGTAATTTGTCACAGAAAACTAATACTCTCCACAAACTAATTGTTTCTGATAAGGCCACTCTCTTCTTCCCCATCCTCAGATCTCAACCATCACAATGTTTTGTTTTGTTTTGGTTTTTTGCTGCTTCCTGTCTGCTGATTTGCTCTTCAGGAGTCTCTCACTTTCATCCTCTGTTCTCTGGTCCCTACTTCCACCATCCAGGCAGTAAAAAAAAAAAAAAAAAAAACACAGCCCTTTACTGAGCACCTACTATGTGCCAAAGTACCAACTATGTGCCAAAGTACCTACTATGTGCCCTGCTCTTAATACAGTTTGAGTACTCAGGAGGAATCATGACAACCGGATGAAATAAGTTTGCTGTCCCTGCTTTATAGCTGAAGCACCTAAGATTTTGAGAATCTCAGTAGCTTGTCTGAGCCTCCCCAGTTGGATAACTAGAGAACCAAGTTAGAACCCAGACTTGTCCCCAAAACCATGGTCTTTTGTAGCCTGGCAGTGTCACAACTCAGTCTATGCCCTCTGTGATGGCCCAGGAGTTCTGGAAGTAACCCTTGCTGCCACCTCTGCCTTCCTAGATTCTTCTCTCATGTCACAAGGAACTATGCTTAAAATGCATATCTGACCATCTTCACTGCCTACTCTCAAGCTGCCAAGGGCCCCCACCCTCATGTCCCCACCCTGTGCATCCTTCAAAACTCAGCTCAGCTCCGTTGCCCTCTCCTCACAAAACCGCCTGTCCCCTCTCTTTGAATACCTGCAACTCTTCCCTCCTGCCAGTCACCTGTTTATTCTCGGTTTAAAAAAGGCAGTACACACACTTGAGCCCCTGGAGTCAACCACAGGCTCCTCAAAAAGAGACTTCTAGGCCTGTCTGGTATGCCCAGGTCCTTGAAAAGGGATTTATGTAGAGTGACTGTAGCATAATTAATAACTGAGCTATGAGAGAACATGCACAGAAATAAATGCTTCAATGAATCAATAATCAATAACTCTCTAAATGAGTTACTCAAGAAGGATTGGTTGCTTGATTGAATAGGACAGTATCTAGAGCCCAATTTTTTGTATATATATTATATATATGGGCTTCCCAGGTGGCGCTAGTAGTAAAGAACCTGCCTGTCAATGCAGGAGACACAAGAGACGTGGGTTCAATCCCTGGGTTGGAAAGATCCCTTGGAGTAGGAAATGGTAACCCACTCCAGTATTCTTGCCTGAAAAATTTCATGGACAGAGGAGCCTTGCAGGCCATGGTCCATGGAGTAGCAAAGAGTTGTACCCGCCTGAGCACACACGCAGGAGCAGTCATTAGTTACATATCTGTCACAGCAAAGTATTTTATTATATACATACCTGGGGTAATACTCAAATATTTAACAACCAGTACAGGATGACTACCAACCAATAACGGAGGACATTTCCACAGAGTTGGATCAGGCCCTAGGGTTCCCGTGGGACCCTTTTAGTGCTAGACCCTGGGGAGGCGGAGAGCGAGTCCAAGGGAAGGACAAAATGGCCACAGGGATGGGCACTTGAAATGCACAGCTCTTTATCATTTTGCAAAAGCATCTCTGCAACGATTCTGGCGGATGCAGCCTTGCCCGTGGAGTTTTCTGAGCTCACCCGCTGCCAGCCCCGAGCTGAGCTTCACAGGTAGGTCATTCCAATCCTCAAAGAGCACCAGAAGCTCGGAGGTACTACCACTGTCCCACGTCCTAGTGAGGACACTCAGACTCAGAGGTTAAGCTGCTCTCTGGCAGTCACTGAGCCAGAAGGAGACTGAACCAGACGCTAGACCAGACCCGCGGAGAGATCCTCTGGACCACGCAGCACACACTTCCGACACACGAGTAGGGGCTTGCCTTCCTGCGGCTCCTGTGCTGGGTACTGGGCTGGGCCGGCAGGACGGCTCCAAGGAGGTGTGTCCTCAGCCTAGCACGGCCCCTTCCTGCCTGCTGCTGCCCACAGGGTCCTCCTCTCCGGAGCTGAGATGCTTGCCCTCATCATAAGGCAGATCTTCAGAGCAGAGACGGTGATGGGCGCGTACCTGGGTGATGGGCAATAGGGCCACAAGTCCTGACAGCGTTTTGCAGGAACGGCCCCATGCCATTCCACATTCTCCACGGGCTACCGTGGGGCTTTGGACAAGATGCTACTCTGAGTTCATTTCGTCATCTACAAAATGGGGTGATAAGAGGGTGTATTGCTTTTCAGGTTTGGTGTAAAGATCAAAGAATCAACCTATAGGAAGGTATCCAGGTATTTCCAGCCACCCTTTGACCTTTATAGGTCCTGGGCAGTGAGGAAAGGCTGACAGTGAAAGGGGGTGTTGCACAATTGAGCCCCAGTCTGCCCCAGTTGGGGGTGGGCTGGGGCTGGGGTGGGGAGCTTGGCTGGGTCCTGGCACCCTGGGCTTCCCCCCTGCCGCCTCCCTCTTCCCTCCAAGCTCTTCAGAAGGCGGAATAATTTCTCTTCGTTTTCACACCTAATCACAAAATAATTTTGGTGCCCAGAAGCCTTCCTCTCGGAGGAACATTTGTGCGGGATGATATCAGCCTAATTAAGTGCTCCAGCTCTGGGATTTGAATCTCTTCCGACCCCCGCGCTCCCTGCCAAGCAGCGCTGGCCGACCGGCTACCTGCACACGCGGCTTCTGGAGTCTTCCGCGCCGCCCCTCCTCCCGCCCCGGGATGGATAACTTGATCCGGCGCCAGGAGGCGGCGGACCAGGTGTCACCTCGGCGGGGCTGGAGGCTGCTTGCTCTGCGCTCTCGGGCCTGAAAGGCGCAGGCATGTTCGCGGCAGCAATGCGCCTTTGTTCGCCTTGGCAGCGCTGCGGCCTCCCTGGGGCCGGCCCCATAAAGGGTTTCTGTTCGGGCTGGAGGACTCATTGTCGAAAAATTGTCCCTCGAAAAATTAGCATGGTACAGTGGAGAAAGCGGAACGCCCGGCAAATGACAGCTGCTGGCCCCAGACGAGGGCCAGAAAGTGGGGTTTCGCAGGGTGCCGGCTCCCTGGGGCACCCCCTCGCTCCCGGCCTCAGGGCGGGCCTAGGGGTGGCCTCGGGGGCCAGATGGGAAGTGAGGCTGTATCTGAGGTTGGCGGCTTGTCTCCCCCGCAGAGTTAGACTATCTCCCCAGGCACCAGGTCGAGGGGTGGGGGGTGATGTTTGAGGGCCCCTGGAGCAGAGTTAGGCCCAGAGGGGCAGCTGGCTTGGGGGGAGGGGGTCCTGGAGACGGAAAGAGAGCGGGTCTAAAGGTTGTGTGGTTAATTGAACGTCAACAGCCACAGATACGATTACGCCCCTCTGTGTCTTTTCCCCAGTGTGTTGATGGAAAAGTAACTAGATTAAAAGTGCTGGGAGCCCCAGTTGGAGAGGCCGGGCAATGCGGGGGGAGATCCCTCCTGAATGTCGACCCGGGGTTCCCGCAGCCCCAGCAAGGAGGGAAAACAGTCAATTAGAGAGGAGAGAAAAGACAGCGGGAGCTGTGGTTTGGCATTTGCATAAAGGCTGGGGCCCCAAGGCTGCCACCCTTAGTGAGAGGGCGGAGTTCCCAGGAGAGAACCCTGGGGGTGTCATGGGGGTGAGGCTCATGGTAACTGTTGAAAGTCTCAGCCAAAAGCCTGTGTGCACACACTTTACGTCAGGCAAGGGTGAGGGTGACTGGGCTTGTAAATGGTGAAAGCGTGTGTGCATACCCCTGTGTGCAGTTCTGGCTTCACCCTGCTGCCCTCTGTGACGTTATGGGTATCTTCCTGTGTCTGTGTTTGAAGCAGTTTCACCTGTGTCACTTGTGTTGACCTGATACTCCCACGGTGTGACCCCCAGTTACAAATTTCTGTAGGTGGGCAGCGCACCTGGGCACCCCTTGTGGGCTCCCAGAGCACAGCCAAGTCAGGGGGACATGCATCTGCCAACTTGATCTCACCAGCATGGGAAGATGGGAACCTCAAGACTCCCTGTGCTTCTCAGGAGACCAGACCTGGAACCGGCCCCCTTGGCTCATTCTGCATTTTGTGCTCCCTGGAGAAACCTTCCTGATCCTTCCAGCCTGCCATTTCCATGAAGCCCCCAACCTCCTCCAGGAAGCCTGCCCTCACTTCCTACTGCAGTGCAACACACAGAAAATGTTTCATCACCCACATGGCCCTGTGTACATGTCACTTTCCATCCCCACCGCCACCCCAGGCAGGACAGAGCATAGCTGGTTATAATGCAGACCTGCTTGGGATGGAGACGGGTGAGGAAGGGAAGCAGGACTGCAAGAGGGAATCCAGTTCTACAGGAAGAAAATAAGTAGCGGTCAAAGCTATTAGGGTGATCAAGAATGGCACAAGAGCCAGTGGGAAGATGGCTTCAAGTTCCAACCTCAGAGCACACAGTTCACCCCTCAGGGAGCTGTGGGTCCCTTTCTGGACCACCCCCCCCCCACCCTGCTGCTTTTTGTTAGTCTCCCTGTCCTGTCAACCCCCTCTGTGTTCTTCGGAGCAGCACTGGGAGGAAGAAGCAAGAGTAATCACTGAGCCCTAGCTCCAGGTAGGGGTTGCTGTCCCGCCAGCTCACAGCCACAGCTACCGAGTTCCCACTCTCCAGCCCAAGGTGCTGGGGACGGAGTTGCAGAGCCTGGAACTGGTGGATGGGGCTCTGGGTGCTTCTGCACACTTCAAGGCTCGGACCTCTGGCAGCTCTAGGGAGGAGGAGTGAGGTAGAGAGACCTCAGCCAGATGTGGGACTTCCTCCCACGGCAATGGGACAGGGTAGAGTTGAAACCCACCTGGGCTTCACCAATGACTCTGTGGGGAGAGGGTTCCAGGAAGCGGGAGATGTGGCCCTGCCCGCTCCGCTCCACTCTACCCCTCGCCATCGCCTTGTCGCCTGCCTTCTTGGGCAGACTGCAGAGCATCAGGCCCCTCCAATATCGCTCTTGTTTGGACCCCACTTGGGCAGAACTGCCTTCTAGGTTTCCACCCACTGGGGTTGTGGGGTAGGGACAGGGACTTTGCCCACTCCCTTCTCGAGTCCCTGGAGCCACAGATGTGTCCAGGGACCCCTAAAACTGAGAGCCCCAAAGTGCTCCCCATTTCTCTCCCCATCCAACCACAGACCACATAAGCCCCCTGAGAGGAGGAAGAAATGAGAGGGACCCTCAGCTCACAAACAAGGTCTCACAGCGTCACCTTTTAGCAGAACATCAGTTCGAGACACCCATCCTGTCCCTCACTTAGTATTTATTAGAACCACCCCCTCCCCCCCAACTATAGAAGTTGAATGAGAAGGGCATGGCAACCCACTCCAATATTCTTGCCTGGAGAATCCCTTGAGCAGAGGTTCCTGGCAGGTCATAATCCAAAGGGCCGCAAAGATTCAGGCATTACTGAAGTGACTTAGGAAGCACACACACATGCGTAGAAGTTGAATAATGTGCCCAATGACTTAGCCAGAAGACAGTGGAACTGGGAGCTGAAGTTGTTCCGCTGTCTCCAGTAAGACTGCATGCCTGCCGCCCAGACACGTGCTGCCCAGCAGGATTCAGACTCCACCATGGAGGAGAGGTCAGGAAAGTCTTTATGGAGGAAGGGGCATTTGGAATGGGTCTCCAGGGATGGGCAGGGTGTCGGTGAATCCAGGTGCAGAACAGAGCAGAATTTCTGGGTGGTGGGAGCAGCAGGGGCTCTGGCATGGAGATGGGGTGGAGGATGTGCAGGGCTGGTCCCCTGTGGGAAGCAAGGACGGTTGAGTGATGGTTGGGGTCTGACCACAGTGGGGTTTGAATGGCAAGGATCTGCTTCATCATTCTGCACGGGGAACCATGAAGGAGAACCTTTAGGTCTGGGATCTGGGAGAACCCCAAGAGGCAAGCCTCCAGGCAAGAGGCTTGGTCAGGCTGGGCAGAAGCAGATGGGGTGGGAGCAGACACAGGTTGGGAATAGTGAGGCCGCTTGTAAAACAGCTTCCTGGCAGGACTGTGACAAAGCCAGGTTTGAAGTCTGTCGAGGACTGAGGAAGACAAGTGTCTGTCCCTGAATGGGGCGGTGGCGCTGGGCAGCCATCAGGGCATTGAGCATGACCGGGAGGGCCAGGCTGGGAGCTGGGATGGACCTTTGGAAGGTCACACCTTCTGCTCACAGATCCTGGACCAAGGAGGGGTCAGATCCCCACCCCAACCCTGCTGCTCCTACTGAATGTGTGGAAATGAAATTGAGGGGCGGGCGACAGTTCTGGCTTTCACTGCATTCCCAGCTACAGCACGTTTGGAGAGGGCTAGATCCCGAGTTTCAGGACTTATTCACATAATGTGGCGTCGGGCAAATTACTTCTCTCTGCCTCCATTTCTTCATATAAAAAGGGACACACAATAGCACCAACCTCATGGGGTTGTTGTGAGGATTACATGAATCTGAATAGTGAAGGATTCAGAGCAGAGTCTTGAAGCCAGGAGATCAGAGTTGATGTTATTATTATTAACATCATTTTTGAGACAGGGTGAATGAGCCCAGAGAGGTTTCCGCCTTGGCTGACTGTGGGGGTGGCTGGGTGGGGATAGGGGGCCCAGGAGGGTTTTCCTGGCCTGCACTGCCAAGTCTCATTCTTCTGCAGCCTGAGGAGTTTATTCCTTGTCCCTAAGGCCCATCCAGAGACCCAGAGCAGGACCAGGCCAGCGGGAAGGGAGCCACAGGGCACGTTGTTTCTGGAGAGTGGAGACAGCAGCCCGACTTGTTTGGGCAGTTCTGACCCCCGTGGTCCCTGCCCTGGCAGAGACCCTGCCCCGCATGGGGTCGAGGGCGTGGTGCTGACCCCTCGCTGCCCGTGAGTGCTGGGAGCAGGGCAGCACTTCACAGGGGACTCACCCGGTGGTCCCCCTTGCGCCCACCCAGGTCACAGAAGCTCCGTAAGTGGGAGGCTGAGTGATGATCACTCATCAGTGTGGGGAAGACGCTTGCCCCCAGACAGGCTCCGCGGGGCACTCCTGGAGCCCCACGGTTCTGGCCGTCACCCCCTTTGCCCCTTCACACCCTCAGGACCAAGAGGGATGAGAGCCTGAGACAGTCGTGCAAGCCTGGCCCCTTTGGCCTTTCAGAGGAAGTCTAGCTTCCTGGGTTTGATCTGAGGACTTAGTCAGTAATTCGGGTACGGTGCCACCAGGTGGCTCCCCCTCAAAGTCACTTCATCCTTAACCACTGAGCAAGCCTTGGATTCAGCGGGCCTCCCCTACAACCAGCACCCCTGCCCCAGAAGAGCATGGTGGGTCTCCATCCTCATGGGCACGTGAACTCCAGGCCTCCGCTGCCCGAGCATCTTCCAGCCTCTGCTGTGCTTTCATCTCCCAGTCTCTGGGCTCTGCCTACCCCAGCCAGCAAGGTCCAGAGGTCCCTAGCCCTAAGTCATCTACCCCTGCCAGTCCCCATTTCCTCCAGGCTCTTCCTAACCCTGCTGCTCAGCTGAACCTTCTCCCAGAATCCCAGCCAACACCTTGGATCAGCTCCCACTCGTGTCCTGTCTCTGGGACCCCTTCTTCCATCCTTCTCTGCCTCAACACAGGGCTCCCCTTGCAAGTCCACCAAGAGATCGAGAGGTAGGCTCAGTTTTTGGAACGAATGATTGGATGAGGGAGTAGAGGAATAAGTGAGTGACCTGACCAGTCCACAAATGTTTCTGGGATACCTCCTGTGTGCTAGGTCCGTGCTGAATGGATGAACAGACTGAATAGATAAAGGGACTGAATGGATGAAGAGTTGGCCATGTGAGTAAGTGGGGACTGAGAGACTGAACTTAAGGATGAATGCAGAACTGGGGCCAGGGCACTGGGTGAATGGTGGGTGGGTGAGTAAGAGGCTGGGGGACTGGGGTGGGGGTGGGGGTGGGGGAGGGTGGTGAGCAGCTCCCTTATTTGTTGGCGTAGACTCAGGTCACTTGACCTGGGGCCGACAGCGGCTATGCTCCCGGCAGGACCCAGACCAAAACAGATGACTCACTCGTGTGTGCGGCCTTGGTGAGCCAGCTGCTGCTGGCGGGGAGCCGGGCAGAGGGGGCTGCTGCAGACGGGAGCCACAGTCACGCTGGGGAGGGGAGCACCCTGGGGAGCCAGGAGAGGGTCAAAACGGGCCCTGCCCAGATGGGGCCAGAGTGGACGGAGAAGAGCCTGGGGATCCGTCCCAGAGAGCAGCAGTGACTCATTTACTGAGCATCTACTATGGCTCCTAGCAGGACCCAGAGATGCCACTAAACCAGTCCTGCTCCCCAGCAACCCTAGGGAGGAGCTTAACCTCACTTTGCAGGAGTGAGGAGCAGAAGAAGATAACCGCCTGAGGTCTCCCAGCTGCACAGGGCAGAGTCCAGGACGACTCGGGTCCTTGTTTTACAGGGGCCATTCCTCTGAGTCACCTAGACATGCAGTTTTGAGGAGACCCCGGGGAGATGCCAGTCCACAGGTCGCAAGGCTTGGAGGAAAGAGGGCAGGCGAGGCAGCTGCCCGGACACCTGCAGGAGTTGAGCTAGCAGAGAGAAGCCAGCTGGGCCCAGGGGAGGGAAGCCTGGCCTCCGGGGGTTGGGGGCTCTGGTCGGAGATAGCATTCCCTCTGGTCATCCAGCGACAAGTATCCTTCTCACTCTGAACCTCAGCTTCCTGGCCTTTCAGAAGAAGAGCAGATGCTCCCAGAGTGATCTTCTGATTCCAGTGCAGGCTGCAGTCAGCAGAAAGAGGAGCCGCCTGAGCTGGGCACCCCCAGGGCCATCTGTGCTCTCCACGGATCTGTCCAGCTGTCCAGAGGTGGGCAGCCCAGTGAGCCGATAATAATGCTGATGTTCAGTCATAAGAGACCAACGTGTGATGATTTACGAGGCCTGTTCATCTCTGGTCTGTACTTCCCAATGGGGCAGGCCAGGTAAGCGTCACTCTCTCTGTTACAGACATGAGTGCCAGGGGAGAAATAGAAAGGACCTGGATTTCCTGGAGCTGGACACAGTTCTACACACCTCTTGTGAGTGATTCCCTTCATCCTCCCAGTCGCTCCAAAGAGGAAGTACTCTGCCCCCATTTTACAGATGAGGACACTGAGATTCAGAGTGGTGTGGTTAAACGCCTTGTATAAGTCAGACATCTCAGAAGAGGCTGAACTTGATTCAAACACAGACCCTGTGGATGAGGAGGGAAGTGGGGGAATAGGGGGATGTGCTATGTGCTCTGGCAAGAGTCCACCGTCTCCTTGTCTCTGGGAGGGGGAAGTAGGCAATGTGACTTTATCTTTGAAGCCTCGTGGCTCTGACAGCCAGGGTTTTGTGACCCTCAGGTGGAAAGAACGTGACCCAGTGTCTTCAAAGCCAGGCTGGAGCCCCCGTAGTGTGACTCTCCAGAAGGCTAGCCTGGGGTGAGCCGGGTCTGCATTCCGTGTCAACGTCCTTGACTACTAGGTGGGGAGGTGGCTTTGGCTCAGCAAGCGTGTCCAGCATAGACCCGGATGAGATCCAAAGGCACTGCCCAGTCAGGGACCCGCTGTGGTCCCCGGGAGCACCTGGTGCAGAGGGTTAGGGACCCAAAACTTGGTTCCCAGCATCAGGGGCTCCCGGGGGAGCCTCTGGGGCTAATTTATTGTGATGCAAAAATCAGGCTCCAGGGCAGCGGGAAGCAGAGCTGAGCGCCAAGCACGCTCCCATCCTTGTTCTGTTCCACATATTTTCGGTATTTATTGTCCCCATATGTGATGCTGAACATTAAAAAACATGTTGCTGAGATTCCTCCAGAAAGGGCTGACATTTCACAATACTCCTCTGATGCTGGGGATTACAGCTTAAGATGATGAAAACGTGGTTTATTCAAAACAGATTGGGGCAGAAGAAAACAAAGGCAGGCCCCCAAGAGGCCCAACACTTTGTGCTCCCGATCCTGGGAGAGGGGAGCAGCGCTGTCCCCCACCTCCCCAGCATAGGGAGCCCCAGACTCAGGGGGCCTGGATTCCAGGGCTGGGGGAGAATTGAGTCAGACAGAGCCGGCAGCCACCTCAGGGAGCAATAATGGCCATTGTTCCTGGGGTCACTTCTAAGTGCCATGCAGAGCAGTGTCCCAGCACCTGCCATTAGCATCGCTCATCCCATTCCGAAAAGGGAGACCTGAGCCTAAGTAACTTGCCCAAGTGCGCAGAGAGGAGTCAGGATGAAAAACCCAGGTTTCCATCCAAGGATCTTATTTTTAACCACAGTCACAACGCAGAAGAGGCGCAGGCACAAGGCAGCTGACTGGCTGTGTGACCCTGCATGAGGAACTTGACCTCTCTGGGCCTCAGTTTCCTCACCTGCAAGATGAAGAGGATAACCAGGTCTTCCCTGACAGCCTCCAAGGTATGGTCTCCAGACGGTCCAGTAGGGGCTGGCAAGGGAGCAGAGAGAGGTGTCTGGGCTCCCCTCCCTGTGACGTCCACGAGACAGGAACTGCGGCAGTCAGGCTGGCCCACCTCTCCTTTGCAGCGGCCCCGAGCAGGTGACTGGGGCCTCTGGACCTCCGCTTCGTGCTCTGTGTGGTGAGGGAGGAGAGCTCGGCCAGCTTCAAGGAGGCCCCGGAGGAGCCTGGCTGAAGCTTGGGTTTGGCGCAGACCCCGGTCCTATCCAGCCCTGCTGCTGGGGACCATGGCTTCTTTCTCCCTCTGAGCCTGAACCCCCAAGCCCACTGTGACAGGAAAGTGTCCTGTCCAGGGTGGGATCCAGATCCGAGGGAGCCCCTACCAGCCCGAATCCTGAGGCAGGGGTCTCAGCTCCCCTTCTCACTAGATTTGCCTGGGGACCACCCTCAGGCCCAGAGAGCAGAATCCTCCCCAGGGAGTGTGTGTGCCCCTCACCTGGGGCTCAGGGGCACAAGTGCCACCTCAGATGCCCTCCTCCCCAGGCCAACACGCTTTGGATGACAGCAAGCACCTGACTACCCCAGGCTCATGTTTTCTAGGCAGTTTTTGTATCTCCATGAAATTTTGAAATCTGCTCCTCACCCGCCCCCTAACCCCCCCCCCCACACCCACATGTTATTTGGTCCTTGAGCTGATGGCAGGGGGGAGGGTGTTGGGCAGGGAAAGCTGGGCCGTGGGGCCCAGGTCACAGTGACCACAGAAGGCAGTGACCTTGGCGAGCAGTGCTCAGGGCCTTTGGTCCTGCCGGCAGCCACAGGCTGAATGAAGGTGGCAGTGCTGCAGGCCAGATGCCCCAGGGTGGGCAGCAAGCTGGAAAGGCGGCCTGCAGGGCAAGGAAGCCCCGGCCCAGTCCTGCACCCCGTGCTCCCCCATTGCTGGTCTCTGCTCCCCAGTCGCGCCCCCCCACCCCATCCCCTCTGCTCCCCAGTCGCGCCCCCCACCCCATCCCCAGGCTCCGGGCACCGCTGAGCAGCGTGCGGAGTGCCCGTGCCTGGCTTGTCGCACTTGGCCCCGACTCTGAGGGTTCCGGATTCACAGCCTACCACTTCCTTCCAGAGCCCCGGGTCAGAGCACTGGCTTCCTCAGCAGGCTTCACACTGGGGTGCAGGCCTGCCCAGCTTCCCGGGGACCCTGGGGCTGCCACCTCCTCCTGCTGCATGGGTGAGCCTCTGTGTCCCTCACACCTGCTGAGTGCTGTGGCTCCCCCTTCCTGGGGGACAGGTGAGGGAGACACACGCCCCAGAGGACGAGTGAGCACAGGGAACCGCACACAGTTAGGGGCGAGGGCATGAGGGGGGTGGGCACGTAGCATCAGGAGGGTAGAGGCCTGAAGGGGGTGGGGGGAATGGGGGATCTGGGAGATGGGAGTTCCAGGCAGAGGGAAGAGCATGTGCAAAGGTCCTGAGGCAGATGAGTGGTGGGTTTGAAGACCAGCAAGGAGGGGACCTGGGTGGCCGGAGCAGAGCTAGTACGAGGGAGCCTGGAGAGAAGAGAGTGGAGGGGCCCCTGGGTATATCAGGCCAGGCCATGCAGACCACCTCGGAACCTGAGACTGTACCCTAGGGAGGGAAGAAGTCATGCCAGGACCCGCAGAGGGAACCTTGGACACAACTGTGTGCTCTGATGGAGCTCTTGCTCAGAGTCAGCTTCAGCTCTGATCCTGAAACCACCCTGAGAGGCTGTTCCTGTGGTTTGGATCCATCTCCTTTCCAGGTGGGGAAACCAAGGTTCCAAAACATTGTCACTTTCCTAAGGTCATGAACGTTAGCCCCAAGACTGTACCTCAGAGCTGCCTCTTCCCAAGCTGGGAACTGAGGCATAAGGGGTGGGGCCAGGAAATCACCAGGACAGCAGTCCAGGGAGGGGGCTGTTGGCCAGGAAGCTCAGACTAGCCATTGTCCCCTCCTGCACATGGGACACAGATGGGACAGAAGCCAGGCCCCCATTAGAGGGTTTGGTGGGTCAAGGGGGGTCCAAGCCCTGCTAGCTCCTCTCTGCCAGAACCCGATGCTGGGAATTGGGGTCCACAGTTCACTCCTGGACTCCCAGAGGCCTCTTGAGCTACTGCCGAGCCCCAGGGATGTGCCAGAGCGGGGACCTGCCTGCCCCCAGGCTGGTCTGTACTCACTGGGCACCGCTGTACCCTGGACACTGCCCATGGCCTCCACCGGAAAGCCTAGTCATGGCAGTTGTGATGGTCAGGGTATGTAACACCTGGGGCTGCTAAGTGAAAATATCCACGTAAGGTTTTAAAGTATTTTCCCTTTTATCTGCCACGTGCACTCTGCCTACTAGCTAGAGTGCTTCCCAAGTGGTGCAACTTACAACCAGATCGCTCCCCATCATCTGCTGTTCCCTTCACCAGCTGCCCAGTCTCGGTTTGACTGCAGCTATCGCCAGACAAACAGCGCCCAGATCTGATCACCAGTCTGACTCTAGAGCCCACCGCTGTCTTCATCAGGCCAAGAGTCTCAGAGACCAGCTGGTCGGCACACCTGCGCACGGGAGCGCCTGCTCCGGACCTCGCGGATGACCCAGCGTTCAGGCCGCCCGACCTCCCACTGGCTCCACGGGGAGAGCCCGCATCCCTGCAAGCCAGCCTGGCAGCCGCAGGGCCCTCCAGGTCTGCGACTCCCCTGCAGTGGCCGCTGACAAGGCGGTTCAGGGACTCAAGGGACCGCTGTGTAGACAAAGACACTGCACCAACCAGCAGGGAAATGGTTCACTTTTTCTGTAGCTGGCCTGAGTGCGGTGTGCGGGCAGATCCACAGCCCAGGCCAGGCAACCCCCCCACCCCCAGCAACCGACCCCCTGCACCTCAAGATGAGGATGCTGTATGATGGGTGTGCTCAGGCCAGTGCTTCCTCCCAGGGTTGAGGAGTGCAGTTCATCACCCCCTGGACCTCCAGGGGTGCCTCAGGGGACCTGGGAGGAGGGAAGAAGACAGGCTTTGGCAATATCCTGACTCGCCTTCCTGCCATCAGTCCTGGGGTGACAGCCCCACGGAGGCTGTTTCCCGGGCAGGGCCGCCTGGCTCTCCCACTGCTGCTGCGGCTGCTGGGTCCACACAGACGGCTACTGTCTAGACAGCCCCAGGCAGGCCTCCTGCAAAGCCCCTCAGCTGCCCTCTGCCTTCCCACCGTCTAGGAGGTTGGGGGTCAGCCCAACGGATCGGCTGGCCAATCCGTTGCAGATGCTCCCAGAGTGGGGAGCTGGGAGTGACTGGAGAGCATCCTGCTGGGCCTTCCCCCGCATCCCCCACCACCCTGCCACTGAGACGGGAAGCTCTCTCCTCCAGCATCAGATGTGGAAATCTTCAAGCACAGTTTAAATCATCAGCATGTGTCCCCAGGGCTCCGACACTCCCACCTTTGGTGTGTGTTTGCTGACAGGCGCCTCTGCCTTTCTCTCTTTCCTCGCTGCTTCAGTTGACAGTGCATATGAGCCCTACTATGCGCTCTGAGGGCACACATGTGCACAGATGAATGAAAGATGCAGATACAAATCTAAGCCCTGTCTTCATGGTGCTTTCAATCGGGAGTGGGGGTGGGTAGGGCAGTAAAACAGCACAACGAAATAGACACAATTGACTGCAAAGAATGATGCTTGCCGTGAAGGGTGAAGAAAAGCAAGTCAGGTGAGTGTAGGAAGGAAGGGGCTGGAGCCCAGGCCAGGGTCTGGGTCAGACTTCTCTTGTGCAGTGAGGATTCAGGGCGAGAATCTGCCTGAGGTCACATTGCCAAGGAAGTGGGACACCACAGCCAGCGGACAAACCAGGCCCTGCCCCGCCCAGATGCCCATTCACCAGTCCGGGCAGTCAGCTGCAGGTAGGGTTGCCAGGTTTAGCAAATTAAAATATAAGACACCCAGTTTAATCTTAACTGCAGGTAAGCAATGAGGACATTTTTCTAGTGTAATTCTATTCCATGTAATATTTGGGATATACATATACTAAAAGTGATTTCTTGCTTGTTTGAAATTCAGATTTAACTGGGTACTCTGTATGTTATCTGCCAACCTTGGCCGGAAGGCCAAGGTGGGAAAAAAAAGAGGAAAAGGGGGCCATTCCATTCTCCCCCCGCTCTTTCTGGGCTCCCGAAGCCCCTCTATTTCCAGGCCTCTGGCACCAGCCTCCCCACCCATCTGCCTGCCAGAGCCCTACCCAGCTGGTGCTCTCTGAACACACAAGGCCTTTGTTGACCAAACCACTGACCCCTCCCCCGGATTTTATCCAAGGTGTAAGAGTGTTGCTCTGGCCTCCAGGTCCCGTCCCGGAGTCATGGGGCCTGGTGCCTGTGCTGCGATGACCTGAGATGAGCCACTGGCCTCTCTGTGCCTCTGTTTCCATCCTCCATGGGCTCCGTTCATTTCAGAAAGTAGTGCTGAGTGCCCAGCAAGTACCAGGGGCTGCACGGTGCTCTGTGAGTCCACAGGTGAGCTGGACACACCCCAGAAGGGACGGTAATAGGGGCCATTGAGGCAGATGAGAACCCTGGAGGGAGGGGTTGAGCCAAAGCAAATTGCTTTGTGGACGCCTAAGGCAGGGGGCAAGACCATAAGATGCAAACCCCAGTTCTGCTCCTTCTGCTGTGTGATCCTGGGCGGCTTAACTAACCTCTCTGAAGTCTGGAATCCAATCTATGAATCAGCAATTTTTTCCTTTGCACATTCTGTGTTATTCTAATAGCTTTAGGTATGCTATCAAGGTTTGGTTTGTTTTAACAGTAACAGTCAGTGATGGCAAAATGGGAAGCGAAAAGGAAAGAGATATGTAACTATAAATTCTATAATCCCTCTGGTCTTTAACTTGAAAGTAAGTACCAGGTGCCTGTTTAACACAATAATACCTGAGATAGAGCAGCATCCTCAGGAGCAGCCTACTTGAGCTCAGATCCCAAATCCACACCATAATTCATTGTCCAGCTCTTCTGTCTTCTCCGTTGGGGCCACGTCTGACAGTCCACACCTATTACTGTTGTTGTGGTCAGAGATGGAGGAGACACTGGTGCTGGCCAGCAGCCTATGGTGGCCAGCCAAGCCCTCAAACACCCTACCAGGACTGAGGGAGCCAGGCAGCCAAGTGCCCAAGAGGAAAACCTCAGAGCCGAGTGTGCCCACGCTGGATGCCCCCACCCCCGTGGGAAGGAAAGGATTGGGAAACTCCTGCAAAGAGACTGTGAGCGAGGCCCGCAGGTCCCCACTTCAAAGCTTCCCTCTAATGCCTCCCGACAAGCGTAGCCAGGCCTCGGGGTGTCCCCTCGCTGCTGACAGCATCTGTTCCCAGGCAAAGCCGAGGCCAGCAGGGCAATGTGAGGCCAGGGGTACCCTGCAACCAAGCATCGGCCTGGTGGAGAAAATGTGATTTCACACCCAGGCCCGCAGCCAGGCATTCATGCCATCCAGTGTTGGGGTCATGTGGGGCTGGCTGGTCATGGGGTATCTCCCCAGCACTGTCTCCCCTCCTCTGCCCACCAAGGAGGCTCTTGGGTTCTAGCCCCAAGCCCACCCCTAGGTCCATCCATCGAGTCTCAAGTCATTTCTCTTCCACACGGAGGGGGGTGGATGGAAGGAAGAATCCAGACAAAATCCTGCTGTCACTTTCTCCACCTTTGTGACATTAACAAATGATCTCATCCCTGGTCCTTCATCTCCTTCTGTCCAATGGGGATCATATCTTCCTGGCAGGGCTGTTCTGAGCTTCATAAATGGTTCAAAACCATGACCTGACATGCAGTGGGATCTTTCCCCCCCTGGGGCCACCACTGCCTAACCCTCTACCACAGAGCTGAGTAGCTGGAACAGCAGCTATTTATTTGCTCATGATGTATGTGGGCTAGGAACTTTGGCAGCGCTTGATAAGAAGTCTTGCTCCTTGCAGCATACGGGGGCCGGGGGCGGGGGGGGGGAGCGGGTTGTGCGCCTGCTTCAGCTGGTTTCTGAGCTGAAAGTCCGGAATGGCCCCACTCATGATGCCGAAGCCTCAGCTTCTCTGTACACCAGTGCCAAATCAAATCTCCATTTTGGGTGAAGTAGAAGAGAATAGCTTGATTGCTTTGCCAGGCAAAGGGGGACACACCTGGCTTCTGCCTTTGAAAACTCTGTGTCCCAATCCAGGAGGATTTGATGAGGAGTTTTATAACAATTGGGGCTTCCTTGTTGGTTCAGATGGTGAAGAATCTGCCTGCAGTGCAGGAGACCCAGGTTCAATCCCTGGGTCAGGAAGATCCCTTGGAAAAGGGAATGGCTACCTACTCCAGTGTTCTTGCCTGGAAAATTCCATGGACAGAGGAGCCTGGCAGTCTACAGTACATGGGGTTGCAAAGAGTTGGACACTACTGAGCAACTAACACTTTCACTTTTATAACAGTACTTCAAGGGTGGGATTGCTGACAAGATTATGGTGTGAGCAGAGTCTCAGGCCTGTATAATCCAAGCTATGGTTTTTCTAGTAGTCATGTATGGATGTGAGAGTTGGACCATAAAGAATGCTGAGCCCTGAAGAATTGATGCTTTCAAACTGTGGTGTTGGAGAAGACTCTTGAGAGTCCCTTGGACAGCAAGAAGATCAAACCAGTCAATCCTAAAGGAAATCAACCATGAATATTCATTAGAAGGACTAATGCTGAAGATGAAGCTCCAATCGTTTGGCCACCTGATGTGAAAATTCAACTCATTGGAAAAGACCCTGATGCTGGGAAAGATTGAGGGCAGGAGGAGAAGGGAGCGACAGAGGATGAGATGGTTGGATGGCATCATTAACTCAATGGACATGAGCTTGAGCAAACTCCGGGAGATGATGAAGGACAGAGAAGCCTGGCATGCTGCAGCCCATGGGGTGGCAGAGTCGGACACAACTTAGCAACAACGACAAAGGGTCTCAGGTGGTCAGTTTCCTAATCTTGGAGAGCTTCTCTGGTCCCTTTCATCTTGCTTCAGGTGGTTTCTTGGGTGCTTCTCCCTTGATTAGCAACTGTTCACATCTGCCCTTTGGAACTCAGGGAAGGTCATGGAGGCCGGGGTCTCACCTAAAAGAAATGGGGGATCAAAAGGCTTTAATGCCCAGGAGCTCCACAGGGTCCTCCTTGGTTTCACTCACATGGCAGGCAGGTTCCTTGGGGAACTCAGCTTGCACTGTAAGCTGAGCATATCATTTGTACTTACGAGATGCTCCATGTGGCTGCTGGGTTCCAAGGAGGAATGTTTCAAGATGGAGAAGAAGAAGTGGCAGACCTCTTAGGGACTAAGACTGGGCCCAGAAGCTGCAATGTCACTTCCGGTACCTTCTGTGGGTAAAAGGCAGCCCATATCCAAGGGGAGGGGAAATTGACCCATGCTCTCAATGAGGAAAGTGGCAAAGACTTTGCAGACAGTTTTATTCCTGTCCCTTCTTGGCTGGAAGGGTAGCTGAGGTCTGTGATAAGGCGGCTTATGAGCAGCACCAACTTGTTCATTCAGCCATTCAAAAGCTGATATTTATTGAGCACTTACTATATGCCAAGAATACAATAAGTGAGCTAGAAGACAGTCATTGCTGTTCCACAGGAGGTTAGATCCACTCTGGGAAGACAGAGCTTTGAAAACACCAATGAGGGACTTGCCTCATGATCCAGTGACTAAGACTCTGCACTCCCAATGCAGGGGCCAGGTTCAATCCCTGGTCAGGGAAGTAGATTCCACATGCCCCAACTAAGCATCTGCATACTACAATTAAAGATCCCACATGCTGCAATGGAAATTGAAGATCCCATGTGCTGCAACTAAGACCCAGTGTGGCCAAAAAATAAATATTTTTAAAGAAGAAGGAGAAGAAACCACCAATGATAGTACAGTGTGGTGGAGTAGGAGGCCTCAGAGGAGAGAGCAGGAGGGGCCCGCAGAGGCAGGACACCTAAGACAGGCTGGAGGATGTGAAGGAGCTGCCCAGGACCAGAGGGGCACGGATGCTGTTCTGGATAGGCTTTCATTAGGATTTCAGTGTGGGAAGGCCAGTAGATTGAAAACAACAGGTTATACTCACAGATCCCAAGGCAGTGGGCACCTTGTGTCCCAGGACCGCTGCTTTTGGTCAGGACACAGAGGGAACAGGGGAGAATGTGAACAAGAATCTCGACTGTGGTTTCCATGCAGTGGAAGGGATGGGGCAGGGTCTGCAGACTTAGGACTGGCTAGTTTGAATGCTTTCAGTGGGCTCCGAGCACAGGAGCTGGCCCTGGTTCCCTGGTACCTGGCCCTGGGGTGATCAAAGTGGGAGAACAGTGGCCCATAGAAGATTGTTGGCTTGTACTTGAAAAGTATACTTGCTTTTGTTTACCATCCTTAGGAATTATCCTGAGAGGGGCAGTCCTTCTAGGGCTGGCAAGGCCCCAGATTTCAAAACATCCAAATATAAATGACACAGTTCATATGGGTGCTCCTGGGCCAGGAGACAGAACCAACAGAGGACCCATGTGGCCCGAGGGTGGCTGGAGACCCCTGCATGAGCAAAGAGGACCTTGGAAGCAAAGGGTGCCCTCTGAGGGGAACTAGACAGGCAGGGGCATAATTACATTTTAATTTTCCAAAACCCACTCTGGCTGAGAGGGAAAGTGTGGATGTGGGCAATGAACTGGGCCGAGAGAAGTGGCAGCCGTTGAAATGAGAGACGGTAGGTGTGAGGGGGCCGGATAGTGAGGATTGAGAGTGGAAAGGGGCCAGGGCTGCTCGGGACCCACATTGCCTTAGGAGGGATGGGCCAGCAGGGTTGAGGAGGTCAGAGGTGTGAGGATGGTGCAAGGATTCTGGCTTAAGAGGGAGGATGGCTATGTGTCCTTCACCTGGATGGCTGAGCAGTGCTTGAAGTGCAGGCCAGAGGAGGAGCGCAGGAGGGCCTCAACATGGAGATGCTCTTTTGGGAATTGCCATGGGATCCAGAAAAGAGGTCTGGACTGGAGATCCCAAGTTGTGGCTGTTGGCACAGTCAGACCAGCCATGTAGCAAACCACCCACAGATCTAAGATGCTTGTAACAGTGATGCCGAAAACCTGGCCTCTGTGCATCAGTGCTGAATCAAATCTCAGAGACAGAGTTTGGGGTAAAGCAGAAAAGAAGACCTTTATTGCTTTGCCAGGTAAAAGCAGACACAGTGGACTTGTACCCTCAAAAACTATATCCCAACCCTGGGAGGATTTGGTGAGGAGTTTTATAGAAATGGTTCAAGGTCAGAGGTGCTAATAAGGATCACGGTGTGTGCAGGGCCTGCACTTCTTTCATCTGGAGACCTCATGTGCTCTCCTGATAAGCTTCCATGGTTCTTGAGGCTCTCAAACTGTGGCCTTCTCTCTGGAATGGAGAAGGCTAACATCTTCCTTTTGTCAGGGGTTTTAGCTTTGTAAGAGAGCTCAAAGTTATTGTTACGAGTGTTCTTCGAGGGGGAGCCAGGACCCAGTCCCCAGGTTGCACTCTCTCTTCTCGGCCGTTCTTCCCGTGTCCCGTGTCCCTTCCCTGATTAGTAACTGTCCTAGTGTGCCCTTTGCAGCTCAAGGACTGTGATGGAGTCTGGGGTCTGTTCTTATACGTAAGAAACTGGGATGCAGAAGGCTTCCATGCCCAGGGCCCCACAGGGGCCTTTCCAATAGCAAAGGCTTCTTTCTCACTCATGCTATAGACCCTTGAAGGTTAGGTGAGATCCTGGGTGAGCATCTCAGAGGGGCCCTGATTTCCTTCCTCAGTGAACAGTGACCCAAAGGCTACAGAACTGAGTTGGGGCCCCCATCTTTATCCCAGGCCCCCAAGGCTTGGTGCTTGTGTAAAGTTGGTGCAGGTACCACTGGGGCCAGTTCTCTAAAACTGACCTCTACCATGTATAGTTGGTTGTAAGATCATGGGGCCCCCAGGATGGAGAGAAGCCTGGGGGTCCAGCAGACCCACCTGCAGCCTCCACGGGTGTCCAGAGCAGGACCGCCTGACAGTCTCTGCAGCCAGTGAACTCCTACCATTTGGGGTCTTTCTCCTTCCTCCACCCCAGACGCGTATTCCAAGAGGGGGTGTCCAGTTGGCAACATACAGTCACGTGGCTGCCCGAGGTTGAGTCCACTGGGGGTGGGGGGGGGAGGTGTTCCCCAAAGAAAATTGCAGCCCTGGTGATTAGAACAGGGATTCTGAGAAGCTGAAATAGCAAGAGTTCACTGTCACTTTCTACTAGGTTGCTTGGCAGGGGTGGGGGTGAGTGTTTTAGCTTTTTAATTAAGATATAATAGCATATGTTACCTAGGAGATCAAACCAGCCAGTCCTAAAGGAAATCAATCCTGAATATCCATTGGAAGGACTGATGCTGAAGCTGAAGCTCCAATACATTGGCCACCTGATGGGAAGAGCCAATTCATTGGAAACGACCTTGATGCTTGGAAAGATTGAGAGCAGGAGGAGAAAAGGGCAACAGAGGAAGAGATGGTTGGATGGCATCACTGATTTAATGGACATGAGTCTGAGCAAACTCGGGAGATAGTGAAGGACTGCATGCTGCAGTCCGTGGGATCACAGAGTTGGACACTACTTAATGACTGAAGAACAGCTTACATTAACATGCATACTGTGAAGTACACAGTATTTTTCATACGATTACACCCAACTAGTCAGAAAGTTCCCCATCACGTGCCTTCCCCCTCAAAGATGCCCACTCTTCCCACCTCCATCATCACATCCTGGTTATCTGTTCTTGATTTGTAGAGATAGAATCAGAACAGCGGGTGCGTGTGTCTGGGCTGTGGCCCATGGTGATGGCTGTGAGATTCCCTCCTGTTGCTCTGGGTAACAATAGTTTGTTCTTTTTGACTGCTTGGTAGTATTTCATCATGTGTGTGGTATCACTCATTCTACTAATGATGGGCATTTGTGGTGTTGGTGCCATATTTGTTGTCACACTGAAGTGGATTATTTTGGAAGCAAGGTGCATGCAGAGGCGTGTGTGTGTGTGTGTGTGTGTGCGCGCGCGCGTGTGTTGGGGGTGGCTTTTTATTCATTACCATGAAGTTGTCTGTGACCCCAGCTTCAATTTTCCAGCCTGGAGGCAGAGCCTCAACCCCACTGCACCCCCAGCCTGTCACCTTGCAGCTGCCGGCGCTGAAATGCCCCAGGCAATGAATGAGGCAAGCCCAACCTCGCTCGTCCTGGACGCTCCGCTTGGTGCTCCCTGCAGCTCTCTGGACAGTCGCCCCTTGGACAGCCCTGCTCTTGGTCACACAGTGGATAAGCTGGGGCCTCCTGTGGGCACAGGGATGAAGTCAATCCCCCGAGGGCCAGATGACATCTGTACCTGGCACAGGGCTGGCGTGTGAATGGAGCTCCAGAGATACAAGTGGAATGGGTGGAACTGAGTTGAGCTGACACAGAGATGCTGCCCCAGGCTGGAAGATGAGAGAGTGACTCCTGAGCTCCCAGAGTCCTGGATCTGCCTGGGCCTGAGGCCAGGTTCCACTCTGGCAAGGTCAGGGCAGACTCTGTATCTGTGTTTGCTACAGTCGGGAGGTTGGGAGAAGGTCCTCACACCCGGGACTGGCAGGGGAAACAGGGAGACCACGTCTCCAGACCCTGAGCTGGCATCTCAGTCCAGCTGGCCGCCCTCACCCCCCTGGTGAGAACCACAGCGCCTTTGCTCTCCCAGGAGAGTCCAGAGTCAGGTGCCCTCCCACTCCAGTTGAAACTGTTGCAGATTTCCAGCAGCGGGTGGGACTTCAGGGGAGGGCGGGTCAAGGGGAATGTGTAGACTCAGCAGCCAGGGAACTGAGGGGTTGACAGGGTGAAAACAGAGACACTGAACTCTGAGCACCTGTCCTCCAGCCAGAGAATTTAGGGCTTTGCAGTTAGGCGAGGGCGTTGAGATTTGCAACCGGCTAAGCCCAGGTGTGCACCCCAACTCTGCTATTTGTTTGCTGCGCAACCTGGGGCAAGTCTCTTCACCTCTCTGAACTTCAGTTTTCTTATCACGAAATGGAGCTAGTCCTATACTTCTAAAGGCTATAAGGAATATTAAGTCAGAGAAGGTCTAGGAAAAGAGAAGAGGCTCCCTCTCTGGTCCTTCTTGCCTTCAGATCTCTGTTCATTGGAAAGGACTGGACAAGGTGGGAACTCAGGAGAAGCCTCAAGCTGATCAGCAAGTAAGGCTGGTGGGAAGGATTCTGGGAGTTTGCTGGGAGGGTTCTCCCCTCTTCTGGTCTCTCCTAAAATATGACTTCCAATATCCAATATATAGGATGGATAAGGAACAAGGTCCTACTGTATAGTACATGGAGTATCATTGATGGAAAGGAATATGAAAAAGAATGTATGTATGTGTATTAACTGAATTACTCAGTTGTGCAGCAGAAACTAACACAGCATTGTGAATCAATTATGCTTTGATAAATTAAAAACAAAAAACACCTGGTGTCCAGGATCAGCTTCTAGGATCTATTTTCTAAGAAGAGCCCCCATCCTCCAACCAAAGGGCAGAGATGAGAAGCTATGAAATAGAAAAACTAAGAAGAAAATCAAGTTCATTTCCTGGGACTAGGGCAGTGATTATGAATAAATGCATGAGTAAATGGAGAAATTGAATAAATGAGTGAATTGAAAAACGATTTTTTTAAAAAATGCTAAAGTGAGAGTGAAGTCGTTCAGTCATGTCCTACTCTTTGCGACCCCATGGACTGCAGCCTACCAGGCTCCTCCATCCATGGGATTCTCCAGGCAAGAGTACTGGAGTGGGGTGCCATTGCCTTCTCCAGGTAACACATAAAATAATGTGTGCATGTGCTGGGTTTGCATTTCACTTGAGTCTCACAGAAGGTGCTATAAAGTAGGTACAATTATCATTCTTGTGTACACTCACAGAAATTGAGGACACAGAAGTGCAGTGATCTGCACAAGGGCATCCAACCTGTAAGTGCGGGGCCCGGGGACTGCAAACACAGACTGCCCCTCAAAGAACACGGATTGAACAGACAGATGAGTGGATGGATAGATGGATGTAGAATGAAAAAAATAATAAACGGGTGAATGTGTTGGTATAGGTGGCTGCAGAAAATGAGCTGATGCCTGAAGCTATTAATAATAGCTCATTTTCCCCCTGGTGTCTGCCAGGAGGGCAGGAATCAGGAATTTGAATGA
Organism: Odocoileus virginianus; assembly: GCF_023699985.2. NCBI lineage: Eukaryota > Metazoa > Chordata > Mammalia > Artiodactyla > Cervidae > Odocoileus > Odocoileus virginianus. The sequence continues at coordinate 61,355,531 of NC_069686.1, read as the reverse complement.
TGTTGACAGGTAACTAGAAACCCATTCCCAATCTCACCTCACCCCCTGCCCTTTAGGCCTCCTGCTGCTGCCCGAAATTCCACAGTTCCCAGTTCATTTCTTCAGGGTAAGCACTGCCCTCATCCAACCCACTTTTAAATCTCAGATCCCGTGGGAAGAGCCTCTCTGCCATCTGAATAGCCTGTGGGAGTAACTGCATCAGATGACCACCACCTCTTCCCCCCACAGGGGGAAGGTAGCGATGGGAAGGGGGTGTCAGGGGAAGCCCCTTGAGCTGGGAGGATGTGGGTGTCTCCCCTTCCCAGCTCTGCCATCTCAAGGCCAGCCTCATCCTTCCAGTGGAGATTGGGGAATGGAAACAGCCAGCCTTGCTGGGAACCAACTGGCTTGCAGCCCCTCCCTCTGCTCTCAGCTTTTCTGCTGCCAGAAGCCGGGTGTCACACTGTGTTATCACGGCAGGAGTCACATGGAAACTCACCCCTGCTTGGCATCCACTTCGGGCAAGAATGCTTTCCCACCCTGCCTCGTGGGAAAGTTCTCCAGGCCAGCCCCGAGAACGGCTTCCCGTCTCCCTGAAGGGCACCCTCGAGTCCCTGAGGCTCAGTTTCCCCATCTATCAAATAAGGAGCATAACCTGCCCCATCTATCTCTCTCGAGTAATTGGTATTTGTTTTTAATGGGGTGGGGGGGGAAACACCTCACTTAAATTGGTGGTCATTGTTCTAATCACTCTTATATTTAAGTAAAATGAGCTTATTTTTCATAAAACCTTAGGAAGAGGTCACATTTTCCTTCTCCTGTTTTTTTAGGTGAGGCGTCATCGGAACATAAGTACCAGAGCCTTGGCGTGGGGAGGACAGACCTCTTTCTGGACACTGACAGCCTGCCCAGCCCTTCTCGAAGTCCTCCTGCAGGGCCAGCTGAGTCTCCTTCATCCTTGCTTCTCTCCTCCTGCCCTTCCTGCCTAGCAGCACCAACGTCTGCTTCTCCCTGACCCCTGGATATCCATGGACCTCTGAAAACACTCTCCACTTCCCACCCCCATATCCCTGCCCAGTGGCGGCTACCCTGTCCCTCACTCCCTGCCCCCCAGCCTCCAAGGAGAGGTCAGCACATCCTCACCTTCTTCTGTGGTCACCATCTCCCCTCGAAGATGATGTGGATGTGGTGCCGTGCTCAGGAAAGTGTGGATCCAGATGCAGCTAAGGACCCGGAACAGGGCTAGGAGTGACTGATCCTGCGAGAGCACGATGCTGTATCTGTACCCTGGGAGCCAGCTGCTTCTGGCGTGGCCAGAAAAGTCCAGAGCTGCCCCACAGTGGGAAGCTGTGAAGAAGGGCCCCAGCATTAGCCCCAGAAGCTCAAAGGGGCATACTTTCCCTCTAAATGAGAAGAAACACCAAGTTTCAGTTAATCATCCCGGAGTTCAGTGTCAAAGGAGACTGGATGTGATTTGGCGTTTTTATTTAAGTATTGCTTTGCGCTGTATCCCTTTCTCGTTGCTGTGTCTCAGTGTGATTACTAATAAGTTGTGCTATTATTTTAATATGGTGTGAAATAATTTTGTGTCATTGTTCTAACAGTGTGTTTTGTGAACCTTGTTAAAAGTTTGATGTTTCTGTTGATGACATTTGGGGAACATAGAACCCTAGGCCTCTGCATTCAGACTCAGGAACCACCTTTCCTGGGCGCAAGCCAATGCTGAGCAGGAAACCCCACGCCTAAAACTCCAGGCTTATAAATGCAGATCAGTGCAGAGCGGCAGGAAGTGAAAGAAGCTAAAACAGGCACCCGGGGGCCTGGGAGTAGGCCAAGGAAGGAGGGACAGAGGAAGCCCCCGGGGAAATGCCGAGAGGGACAGGGCCTGGAGGGACTTTCATGGGCAGGTAGGGTGCTCAGGGCCCACTTGGAGCGATGCAGACTGGGACCTGGGACCTGGGACCCTTTGCTTCAGGGCTTGTACCTGAACACAAGTCTCTCCCAGCAACAAATTACAAAGAAACTATGATGGACTATAAGTAGCTGTGTGCATGTGCCCAGTTCAGGCAAATAATGGACAAAAAAGACACAAAAAGACCAAACAAGCAAACAAAACCCAACTGCTACTCTGAGGAGCCTGAAGCAAAAACAGGGGGTCAGGAATAAAAAGCAGGTTACTGCCCATGAGCATGCCCCCTGCATCCAACACCAACCAAAGGGATGGGCAAAGCCCCTAAGCCACTCCTTTGGTCTGACCCTTGGACACACTCCTATCCTCACCCCATATGAGGAACCAGCTCACCCTCCCTCAGCGAGCAAGCATTTGTTCTCACTCCCCCTGGTAGGAGGGGCCCCAGTAAAGCCTTGCCTGAGTCTCTTTCCTGGCCTCTGATCAATTAGAGATTGACTGGTTAAGGAAGGCCAGGAACCCTGGTTGGTAGCAGGAGGAGAGGCGTCCCCATGTGCTGGGGACATAGGAAGGAAGATGTGAGGGTCAGACGGGCTTGGTGGAGGGACAGACAGAATCCAGCCAGGCCAGAGCTCAGGCAATTGAGGTGTAAGCACAGGGTATGCCTGGCTTGTTGAGACACGCAAGGCACACGGGCCATAAAGGAAAAGAACGACCCATTTAACTACATTACAATGAAAAGGTTGTCTATCAAAAAAATGACGTTTTTAAAAGCGAGCAGATAAGCCACAGAGAGATATGTACGCCTATATCTGCCGAATGATTGGTATCTAAGTACTCTCAAGAATGCTTACAAGGCCTTCCCTGGTGGTCCAATGGTTAAGACTCTGTGCTTCCAGTACAGGGGACATGGGTTCGACCCCTGGTCAGGGAAGTTCCACGTGCTGGGTGGCACAGCCCCAAAAAAGAATGCCTACAAATACTTTTAAGGAAAACAGACTACCCAAGCAAAAGAACATGCAAGTGACTGCAACAGGCATTTTGGAGAAAAGAAAACCTGAGTGGCTGATAAATGTATGAAGAGGTATTCAGTGTCGTTACTAATCATGCTATCCTATGATTGCAGTTAATGAAATCAAGTGAAACCATAGTACGGTACCATATCTCAAAAAATAAGAAGTCTGACTCTAGGAAGTCTTGACGAGCATGCAGAGAACCAGGAACTCCCACGCCAGGCTATGCCCTCTCCTGGGAGGGTAGCTTGGCAAAGCCCAGTGCGGTTCGTTGAAGGCACACGGACCCCCAGCAAGTAGCTCTGCCCCTAAACGGCTGAGAATCGCTTGCCACGCCTCTTATCCACGGGTAGGTTCATCCCCTGAAGTGTTGGTGGCTCCGGGGCCACGGCAGTCAATGAGTTCAGTGGAGGTGAGGCTAGGTGACACAAGAGGCCACAGAGCTTCTGCCCTTCTGGCAGGACACTCATTGCTGAAAATCTGAGCTACTAGGTAAGTATTCTGAAGACCCTAAGACCTCCACGCTGGAGAGACCAGAGAGATGCTCCGTCCTCCAGCCGTCCCCCGCCAAATCACCATCCAGGCCAACACAGAGGGTTCCCATGGGTGACCCCCATCAGTGCACGGGCAACAGAAGTCCCTCCCACAGCCCTGCCCCGAATTCCTGACACTCCGCCTCTGATGAAACGGTTGTTAGTGTAAAGTCACTACATTTGGGGGTTTGTTTTGCAGCCACAGATAACTGGAACCATATCCAACGGAAATCTGTGCACGTGTGCACCAAAAGATATGCACGAGGATGTTTATTCTACCACAGTTTGCCAAAAGCAAACCATTGGAAACAACCCAAATCCTCATAAGGAGAAAGTAGATTTTCCAAGTCACAGTCTAGACGTCCAATGGCACGATGGCACTTCAGCAGTGAGGAAGAACGCAGAGAGCTACGTGCGTCAACGCGGACCGTCTCAAAACAACGTTGGGCACAAAAGCATGTTGCAGAAGGATGTGGACAGCTTGGTAGCATTTATATAAAGCTCGAAGTTATGCAAAACAGTACAATATTTTGTTGACGGATACTTATCTCTATAGCAAAATACGACCACATGCAAGGGAATGAAAAGCAACAAATTCATTATGGTGGCGATGGGAGGGGGAGGGGCCCACTGAGAGCTTCCAGACTCCCTGTTGTTTTATTTCTTTAAAGAAAATTTGAAATAAATAAGAAAATACGTTCGCCTGTGACAAAGCTTAGAAGTGGATCCTCCAGGGAGATGTTGGGGATCTGTAAGAACCGCTAGGATCCTGGCACCCAGCTCTGCACACCCCACCCCTGGGTTGGGCCACATTAACCCTTTAATTGCTGGTGGCAGAGATGTCTTGGGAGGCGGGTGGAAGGAGAACTCAGGAGAACAGCTCATTTCCCAACCTGTCTGAATATATTTTAACAACGGGGCCAGCTCAGCTGAATACAAGCCTGGGGTCCATGAGTGTTAATTATATTCATGACAACTGCTGACTTTCCCACCTGTTTGGAATGCTTCACACTCAGGGCTTCCCTGGTGGCTCCGTGGTAAAGAGTCGGCCTGCGATGCGGGAAACCCGGGCTTGATCCCGGGTCAGGGAAGATCCCCTGGAGAAGGGAATGGCTACCCACTCCAGCATTCTTGCCTGGAGAATTCCATGGACAAAGGAGCGTGGTCATCTATAGTCCATGGGATCGCAAAGAGTCAGACATGACTGAGTGACTCACACAACGGCAGCATACCTCTGATTAAAGCATAGAGGCAGGAAGAGTGCTGACTATTACGGGAGCGGCGGAGGGGAGAGGCAGAGCCCCTGGCCTTGGTAGAAGCGAGAATGTGACCAGAAGTAACCGCCCTCCTTCGTAACCTCCCAGCTCCCACCTCTGGCCTCCTGCAGCCACACTCCTGCACGGGACTTCACTTTCTCATTCATTTCTCAAACGCCAAGTCCCTCCTGAGCGCCTAGCCCTGGGAACACAGGAAGGGACCGAAGAACGTCCCTGATCTCAACCGTCTACGGCGCAGTCAGGGGACACACCTGTGGGCAGACACCTGGCCAAAGGGACAAAGAGTCCACAGGGCGATTGGTGAAGACAGGGCAGAGGCCAGATAGAGCACAAAGGGGCATCCGCAGAAGGCCTCCCCGGGACACCTACCATCTCAAAGAGGAGGGGCCGGCAGAGCCAGCCCCCTGTGAGCTAGCCGGCCAGCTGTGGACTCTGGTTGGCATTGGCCGGAGACTTTCAGGTGAATTCCTCCTGCTCTTGAGTGCCTAGCAGGGGGAGGGGGGCCTGGATGGCCTCAAGGGGACCGGATGCAGCCTGTGGCCCTGCTTTGAGGCAAGCGGGGAGGCCCTTGAGGGAGGGCACTGCTCCGAGCTGACACCGTGGTACAAGGTGCCCACCGCCTGCGGAGCTGTACCTGGCAGGGCAGAGGCCGGGAGGCAGGAGTTCAGAGCTGCGTAGCTCAGAGCTGTGGCCAACAAATGATCTTGATGTCAAGGCCCAGAGGTCTGGAAGGGCCTTGGGGGTCATCCAGAGCGTCTCCCCTCAGCCCTGCAGTCAGGTCTGTACTGCCGTAGCAGTGGGCTATGGGCACGACTGTAGGCCTCTCCACACCAGTCCAGCCTCAAACCAGGAGGCGGACTTCATCTAAGGGGAGCAGGGTCCTCATCTGGAGCCTGGAGGGTTTGGGGAGAGGAGAGGGATGCGGCAGAAACTGCATCTCCTCCCTCTTGTCCCTGAATATCCTGGATTTGGGTCCAGATGAATTCATGGCTCTGCTCCCATTAGACCTCATCACTTCTAACCTGCATGCATGCATGCACGCACACACACACACACACCAGCCTCCCCGCCTCCTCACAGAGCCCTGGCCACTCAGGCTCCACTTAGCAGCTACATCAGACTGTCTTATTTCATTTTGCTTTTCATCATTTTTATTCTTCAGTGCAGGTATGGAGACCTGAGTTTAATTTCAATCCTCAGTAAAGCTCATATGGATGTACTTAGTTTTGTCTTATTTCCCTGTTTTTCCCAAGCCCTTCCCACTCCCCTCTTGTATCCCACAAGCATTGACCCAATAGATTCGATGTACAGCCTTGAATGTGTCTAAAAAGTAAAATGCGTAGTGGAATTATCTGGGTCTGTATGTGTTGTTCATAGACACGAATGTTGTAACACAGAAATTCTCAAAGTGTGGTTCAGGTTGACATACTTTTCATGACAATACTAACATGCTCTTGATCTTTCTCATCTTGCTCTCTCCTGAATGTACACTGGAGTTCTCCAGCGCTTATAGGATGTGTTATATCACAACAGAATGAATCCAGAAGCAGATATGAGAATCCAGCTGTCTTTTATCCAGGTGGATGTTCAAAAGATTTGCAAAAATGTTAAACAATGTCACTCCTTACTGTATTTTTTACTTTGGAAAATAAAACTGTTTTTCATGAAATATTTATATACACGGACATCTGTTTTTTAATGACTCCACACATTGTTTTAAATTTTAAGTTTCTGTATGATAAATGCAGGTAGATATAACACATATAGACAAAAACTCTTTGGAATCTTCAAAGCTTTTTAAGAGAACCTAAGATGAAAGTTTGAGACTCGCTAGAATAGTGTGATCAATTTCCTTCTGTCTTTGCTCTTTTGGTCTTGGCATATGACTTACGGCTCCTCCTTGTTCTGTAAATACATCTTATCCATTACTCTGAAGAAAACATTCATTTGCATGGTACCCAGGCCCTCAGAATGCACAGCTGGGTCACTGGCAACTTCTAGCCTCCATAACCAATACCTCTGTGAACATTCTCCTTCAGGGTCCTGTTTGAAGCATCTTCTGGGATACAAACCCAGGAATAGAATCCTGAGCCAAAAAACATGTGCCTATTTAACTAAAATAAAGAATACCTTCCAGACTAGCTATACCTGTTAACTACACTCAGCAGTATACAGAGTCTGTATCTCCCTACAACCTGTCCACACCTGGCATTCATTACCCACACCTCTAATCTGCCATTCTGATGGGCATGACTGATGACTCCTTGTGTTGATTTTCATCTCACCCATTATCGGTGAGCTGGAGCATCTCTTCACATCTGCTTCAATCATTCGAGAATTCTTTTCTGAAGATTGCCTATTCATAGCCCTCGCCCATTTTTCTGTTGGGTTTTCTGTCTTTATCTTGTTGATTTGGAATTATTTGAATAGTCTCAATCAGCGCCACTCAAAATGGGGACCCACTGCCTACCTAAGAAACATTGGTAAAATCAAAGCACTCTTCTTCCATCAAAAAATTCTTGCTATGCAGTATTTACTATAGTCAAGGTATGGAAACAGCCTAAATGTCCATTGACAGATGAATGGATAAAGAAAGTGTGGTACAAATGTACAACAGAATATTACTCAGCCATAAAAAGACTGAAATAATGCCATTTGCAGCAAAGTGGATGGACCTAGAGATTATCATACTCAGTGAAGTAAATCAGACAGAGAAAGACAAATGCCATATGTTATCACTTATGTGTGGACTCTAGGATATGACACAGGTGAACCCATCTACAAAGCAGAACAGAAACACACTCGAGATATAGAGAACAGAGTTGCGGTTGCCGAGGGGGCAGGGGGTGAGGGAGGGAAGGATTGGGAATTTGGGATTAGCAAATGCAAACTGTAATATTACATATAAGATGGATAAACAAGGTCCTATTGTATAGCACAGGGAACTGTGTTCAATATCCCATGATAAACCATAATGGAAAAGAATATGAAAAATAATATATGCATACATGTATGTTTGTATGCATAACTGAGTCACTTTGCTATGAGGCGGAAATTAACACATCGTAAATCAACTATAATTCAATAAAAAATTTTTTAAAGAAATTCTTGCTATAAAACACAAACATCTCAGCTAATCTAAGCAGTATGCTTAGGGACCATAATTGATTGATATTCTGATGCAAGTTCATCACTTACAGACCTGCACACACTTTGAATACAGCAAGTCTAGATATGAATTCTGTGTTGATTTTCCTAACCTACCATGTACCTTTGATATTCTTTGTGAATATAAATCTTAAATTTTGATATTGTCATCTTTTCTCTTTTGGCCTTGTGGCTTGTGCTTTTTAGGTCTTGTTTTTAAAAGTCCTTATCATTTGAACACAAATTAAATATGACATAAAATTATTAAGAAATAATTATGAATTTTATTCAGTGTGACCTGGTACTGTGGTTATAATTTTTTAAGTCTATATGTTAGAGATGAATATTTAAGTACTTATAGGGGTTTAAGGGCTTCCCTGGAGGCTCAGATAGTAAAGAATATGCCTGAAATGCAGAAGAGCCAGCTTCAATCTCTGTGTCAGAAAGATTCCCAGGAGAAGGGAATAGCAACCCACTCCAGTATTCTTGCCAAGAGAGTTCCATGGACAGAAGATCCTGGCAGTGTACAGTCCATGGGGATGCTAAGAGTCGGACACAACTAAGTGACAAGCATTTTCACTTTCTTTATGGGTGAAATAATATGATGTCTTGGGTTTGCTTTAAAATACAACAACTCCCAGCCACGCTGAACCAGTTCAGGGCTTTTTGCCATGCCACGTCCCCTTATCTTCCTCTACTGGGTCAGCTATGGCGGCCGTGAAGACTCTGAACCCCAGGGTCGAGGTGGCCTGAGCCCAGGCGGCGTTGGCGGTCAACATCAGCGTGGCCCGGGGCTACAGGACGGACTGAGGACCAACTTGGGGCCTAACACACAATGAAGATGCTTGTTTCTGGAGCTGGAGACATCAAACTCACTAAAGATGGAAATGTGCTGCTTCATGAAATGCAAATTCAACACCCAACAGCCTCCTTAATAGCCAAAGTAGCAACAGCCCAGGATGACATAAGTGGTGATGGTACCACTTCCAATGTCCTCATCGTGGGAGAGCTGCTGAAGCAGGTGGATCTCTACATTTCTGAAGGTCTTCATTCCAGAATAATTACAGAAGGATTTGAAGCTGCAAAGGAAAAGGCACTTCAGTTTTTGGAACAAGTCAAAGCAAGCAAAGAGATGGACATGGAAACACTTATAGAAGTGGCCAGAACATCTCTACGTACTAAAGTTCATGCTGAACTTGCTGATGTCTTAACAGAGGCCGTAGTGGACTCCATTTTGGCCATTAAAAAACAAGATGAACATACTGACCTCTTCATGGTTGAGATCATGGAGATGAAACAGATACAAGCTTAACCAGAGGTCTTGTTTTTGACCATGGGGCACGGCATCCTGATATGAAGAAGAGAGAAGATGCATACATCCTCACAAGCAACATGTCATTAGAATATGAAAAAACAAGTGAATTCTGGCTTTTTTTTTTTACAAGAGTGCAGAGGAGAGAGAGAAATTAGTGAAAGCTGAAAGGAAATTCATCGAAGACAGAGTTAAAAAAAAATAATCGACCTGAAAAAGAAAGTCTGTGGTGATTCAGGTAAAGGATTTGTTGTTACTAATCAAAAGGAAATTGATCCGTTTTCCTTAGATGCTCGTGCCAAAGAAGGCATAACAGCTCTGCGCAGAGCTAAAAGGAGAAACATGGAAACGTTGACTCTTGCTTGTGGTGGGAATAGCCCTAATTCTCTTGATGACCTAAATCCTGATTGTTTGGGACATGCAGGACTTGTCTATGAATATACATTGGGAGAAGAGAAATTCACCTTTATTGAGAAATGTAACAATCCTCGCTCTGTCACATTATTGATCAAAGGACACACATACTCAAATCAAAGATGCAATAAGAGATGGCTTCAGGGCTGTTAAAAATGATATTGACGATGGCTGTGTAGTCCCAGGTGCTGGCGCAGTGGAAGTGGCAATGGCAGAAGCCCTGGTTAAATACAAGCCCAGTGGAAAGGGCAGGGCCCAGCTTGGAGTTCAAGCATTTGCTGATGCGTTGCTCATTATTCCCAAGGTTCTTGCTCAGAACTCTGGTCTTGACCCTCAGGAAACACTAAAGTTCAAGCAGAACTTTCAGAATCCGGTTAGCTTGTGGGTGTGGACTTGAACGCTGGTGAACCAATGGTAGCATCAGAAGCAAGCATTTGGGATAACTATTGTGTAAAGAAACAGCTTCTTCACTCCTGCACTGTGATTTCCACCAACATTCTCCTGGTTGATGAGATCATGAGAGCTGGAATGTCTTCTCTAAAAGGTTGAATTGAAGCTTCCCTTGTATCTGAATCCTGAAGACTACAGAGTGATCCTAAAAATACAGCTAAGGAATTTTGGCCTAAGCTTCAAATGATCTTCAAAGGATTTTCTTTTCCCATATTAAAAAAGGAGAGAACACTGGCACCTATTCAGATTCTGAAGTTCTGAAATTACAATTACGGTATTTTTTAAATTGCACTGCAGTGTCCACATACAGCAGGTCATAGTTATCCAGTAAACAGGACATTTTGCTTTACCCTCAGTGATATAAAAATATTAGATAAGCATATGTTATCTACCTTGTTATTAAATATTCCTTGAAAAACAAAAAAATAAAATACAACAATAAAACAAAGTGGATGAAACAAGATTGTTCAGAGACCTTAGAACAGCAACCCTTTACCAACCAGATGAAAGTAATTTACTAACCAGGACATACAGTTTGAATATAAGCCTGGGGTACGTGAATATTAACTATATTTTCCTCTGCTTCTTTTCATGAGAAGCAGAAATACAATTGGGAAAATGTGTTTGACTATTGAATATAATGTCTTGAGTACAGGGGGGTTCACTATACTGTTCTCATCATCTTTTGTGTATGTATAAAAATTTTTTTAAAATACAGTAGAGTCTTCCCATGCTAGCTGATGCACAAAAATATTTTTGTACACTTTCATTAGTTAATCTTATAAATTTACCATCCGTATTTACATCTTCAGTTTATCTGGAATCCACCTTTGTATGTGGTTTGAAATAGCGATACAACTTGATCTTTCTCCATAGAGAGATCTGGTTGTCCCAATACAATCTACCAAAGCCTATTCTTTCCCCATCACCCTGCATCGCCATCTTTACCACTCTATCTGGTCCCTATATATTCATGGGACTCTTCCTGGGCTCTATACTCTGATCTATTGTCTTTGTGTATGTGTTCCTGCTTCAGCACCCCCTTTTACTACTATAACCTGTAGTAGGTTTATTACCTGACAGAGCAAATACCCCATTGTATGAACTAGGATATTGGTCTGGCTGTATTAACGGAGATCAAATGGCGAGAGGGTTAGCGAGTCAATACTCTTTTGTGTGAATGTCCGAGCTGGCAGACCGCTCTGCTGTACATCACCCAAATTCCCAGGCCCCATCAATTCTGTTGCTCCTCTCTTCCCTTGGATGGGATCCTCATCTGCCAGAGGCAGGCAGACTCACTCTTCTAACAGTGATATCCTGTTAAGGACACAGCCCCGAAGCTGCTCACACCTCTGCTCACATCAAGGGATGCTGGGAAATGTATCTCGGGGCAACTGTGTGCTGGACCAAAATTCTAGAGTTCTCTACTAAAAGAAAAAGGCGTATCAAAAACATGGAAGGTCAAGAAAGCAGTGTCTGCCTCACACTCAATCTTGCTCTTTATGGGACTTCCCCAGTGGTACAGTGGTTAAGATTTTACCTTCCAATGCAGGGAGTGTGGGTTCAAGACCCAGTCCACATGCCTTGTGACCAAAAAAAATCAAAACATAAAACGTAAGCAATATTGTAACAAATTCAGTAAAACCTTTTTAAAAAGTGGTCTAAATCAACAAAGGACAGAGAAGCCTGATGTGCTGCAGTCCATGGGGTCACAAAGAGTTGGACTCAACTGAGCTAATGAACAGCAAAATTTAAAAAAAATTTTTTTTTGCTATTCTTTCCCAAAACAGACTTATCATCCATGAACCTTTATTATCCTAAATAAACTTTGGAATGAATGTGTTGATTTCTTTGAGAAACATAATCTCTTTTTATTCAGGTTAATTCTTAATTTATAGATTGCTTTGGATGCTATTAACATTTATGAATATAGAACATTTCTTCATTTTTCAAATTTTTAAAAAAATTTCCTTTGGTAGAGAGGCTATTCTTAAGACAAGAAAATCTTGTTCATTTTTTGTTCATTTTTGTTAAGACCAGATAATTCATGTTCCTAATTTGAGTCTATGATATTGTGAATAGCATCTTATTTTGATTCTCTGTCTGGCTAGCACTGCAGTTACTTAGTAAGGAACAGCAAGCTGTGGTCTGCAGGTAAAATTCAGATTATGATTTGTTTTTGTGTGACCCATGAGCTAAAAACTGCTTCATGCATTTAAAGAGTTGTTGAAGGAAAGAAAGTGAAAAGAAAAGAAGTAGAGAGAAAAGGAAGGGAAAATACCAACTACTATAAAGAAATTCTACTGATTTTTCTAAGCTGATCTTTCATCTTGAAAGCTGATGGTTTTCTTACCAATTCTAGCACTTTCTTGTTGATTTCCTTGGGGTTTCCATGCAGTTGGTCAATGCTTCCACAAATGACAGTATTATCTGTTCCATCTAAATCCTTACACCTCTTATCCTTTTCCTTGTCTTAGAGCTTCAGCCTGTAATACTATGTTTAAAAAAAAATTGTACTGATAGTATGAGTAGAGTTTCTTTGCTCTAAATCTTAATGAAAATGAGTCTCAATTTCTCCATTAATTATGATTTTGCTATAGGATTTTGACATACAGCTTTTTATCAAGTTAAACAAATTCCCTTCTATTCTTGGTTTACTAAGAAGTTTTTAATCAGAAGTAGATGTTGGCATTTCTTGAGTGCAATTGAAATAATGAAATGATTTTGTTCTTTCATTTGGGAAAGAATTGCATTGATAGATTTTTCTGATGCTCAGTTATCCTTGCATTCTTATATAAACCCTATGTTCACTACCCTCTTAAGTGAAATAAACCTATAATTTCCTGTACTGTCCTCATCATGTTTCAGAATCCAGGTCATTCTAACCAGCCTTATTAAATGGACTGGTGTCTTCCTTGTTTTGTCTAATTCTGGAGCAAATGTTGTAAAAGAACACTTACCTATTTCCTGAAAGCTTGGCAAAACTCACCTATTAGACTATAAGACCCTAGAGTTTTTTATAAAAAGATCATGATTATCATTTCAATTTTTAAAACAACTATTGATCTATTCAAGTATTTCTCCTTGAGTTTATTCATTGCTTTGTGTTTTCTAGAAATTTATTCATTCTGCTCAGGTTTATTAATTTGCTGGGCTTCCCAGGTGGCGCTAGTGGTAAAGAACCCACCTGTCAATGCAGGAGACATAAGAGACGTGGGTTTGATCCCTGGGTTGAAAAGATCCCCTGGAGGAGGGCATGGCAACCCACTCCATATTCCTGCCTGGAGAATCCTGTGGACTAAGGAGTCTGGCAGGCTCTAGTCCATAGGGTTGCAAAGAGTCAAACACGACTGAAGCAACAGGACCACACGCTCATCAATGTATTATCCTGTGGTGATTCTTATTCTTTTTACATCCACAGAATATTACTTTTGAGCTTTTCCTTTTTTTATACATCATATTTGCATATTTATTCTATTTTCTTTGATTAGTCATATTAATTTATTCAAAGAAGCAACTGTTGGCACTCAGTAGTCCATCCTTTTTAGCTCTGTTTCTCTGATTTTTTTAAGTTTTTTATTGAATTTGTTACAATATTGATTCTGTTTTATATATTTTGGTTTTTTGAGGCATGTGCGATCTTAGCTCCCTGACCTGGGGTCGAACCCACACCCCCTGCATTGGAAGGCAAAGTCTTATTTTAACTATTGGACCACCAGGGAAGTCCCCTATTTCTTTAGTCCCCTATTTTTAGTGTCATTATTTCATCCCTCTTTTCTTATGTTCTGCTGTAACTTATTGAGTTGAATCCTTGGCTCATTTGTTTCATTATTTCTTGTTTCTGATAAATGTATTTAATTCTATATATTTTCCTATGAGCACTTTTTTTTTTTTTTAGCTATGTCTTAAAATTTGGGTATAGAGCACCTTTAAGGTCATTCAGGTCTAAGCATTTTATGATTTCCCCAGGTGATCTCCTCTCTGATCCAGGTGTAATTGACTGGGATGCTGCCTAATCCCCAGACACCTGGACTGTTTGCGTTGACCCTGCGGTCCTTGATTCACTTTTTTGCATGGTAGTCAGAGAACACAGCGGGTGTCAAGCTGGCTAAGTCCTTGGAGGCTTTCTACGAGGCTAGCACCAGGGTGATTGCTGTGACAGCTCCATGTGTGTCTGGATAAACTTCACCTTCTCTGCTTATGCAACATTTATATGCTCATGGAAATCTGAGTCTATGAATGGTGTCTATCAATGTTTCTATATCCTTTTAAGTCCACTTAATCAATCAGTTTCTGAGAAGTATGCGTTGACACTGACAACTCCAACTGTTGGTTTACCAAAGCAAACTTTCTCACACAAAAATCCAACTGAATCATTCCCAGTGCTTTTGGATAAGAAAGAGAAAAAAAAGGGCAATCCTCAGCTGGCCTTCTGTAATGACCCTCTCCCCTAGGCCTGACTCACCTCCCACATGAGATTCATCTCTCTCCATCCACCCCATCCCTGACACACACCCCTGCCCTCTGTCACTGTGAACTCCCTGCCTTGAGCAACCCCGAGGGACACTTTCCTCCCACTGTGTTTGCACTCTGGGACTCCTACCCCCAAAATTCTCCCTTGAGGCTTATCTGCTGCTGCTGCTGCTAATTCACTTCAGTCGTGTCCGACTCTGTGTGAGCCCGTAGACGGCAGCCCACCAGGCTCCTCCGTCCCTGGGATTCTCCAGGCAAGAACACTGGAGTGAGTGGGTTGCCACTTCCTTCTCCAATGCGTGAAAGTGAAAAGTGAAAGTGAAGTCGCTCAGTCGTGTCTGAATCTTAGCCACCCCATGAACCACAGCCTACCAGGCTTCTCTGTCCATGGGATTTTCCAGGCAAGAGTACTGGATTATCCAGCTCCTCATAAATACCCACTCACCCTTCAAGATCCAGCTCCAAAAAAAAAAAAAAAAAAGATCCAGCTCCAGTGCTTTCAACCTCATCCACCGCCACATCGCCACTGACACCTGGACAGCAGCCAAGCCTTGCCACCTCCAGCTCCCACCTCTGAGCCTCGGCCCAGGCCACTCCTTCTTATTGGAAGGCACTTCTCCAGATGGTCCTATTTACGCCACTCCTGCGGGACCCAGTTCAACCTGCCTTTCTCATAAAAACAGTGCCTCCTCTGTGTTTGGCAGGTATTCCTCAGACACATCCTGCAAATATTTAGTGGGCATCCTCATGAGCTATTTTTGTGCTTGACCCCAATTCAGAGATGGATGGGACCCCAGGCCCTTCCCCAGAGGATTCTGGAAACTGTGGTGGCCACCTCTAACGCAAACTGGGTCCAGGCAGGTAGGAGAAACCCATCAGCAGCTGTGGATTGCAAGACCTGCCCTCTCTCGAAGGTTCAGCTCCACCCTCACCAGTGTTTGGGAATGTAAGCCTCGAGCTACCCCGAGGCCCAATTTTGCCAGAGAAGTCACACATTTTTGAAACACTGGTGACTAATTCACATGTTTCTGAAACAGGATGCTGGGCAAACAGCCTGCAGGCCAGGTGTGGCTGCCCAGCCTCCAACCTCGAGGGTGACTAACCCAGCCCGAGGGGAGCTTCCGAGGAAGAAGCAACTTGAGTGAAGGAGTGCTGGGCAGTGAGTAAGAGGAACCAGTCGAGAGAGCTGGGAAGAATGTTCCAGAAAGAGGGACGAGAGCATTAATAATGGTCACAGTTGTTTGGGTCCACACCACACCCCACCAGCCCAGTTGCCCATCCCAGTCCCCTCCCCAACCTCCACCTGCAGCCCCGCGCCCTCCACAGGAATGACAAAGGGAAGGCGGGACCAGGGCTCCCTTGGCCATGGGCTGGTGTCTTGGAAGCCAGACACAGGTACCCAGGTGTTTGGCCTGCTAGGTAGATGGAACTCTGGGGGCAATGATGGGTGAGGACAGCTCCCAAGCACCCCTTCATGGAGCCAGGACACCCGTGCTGGTGAGCAGCCTTCTCTCTGGGGAGCCCAGGAGACAGGTGGATGGGAGGTTCACCCTCCCTGAATGGCCCCGCTCCAACGGGTGTGTGCTGGTTTGGGCTGCTTTGTCTTCTGCGTTTAATGGAGCTCTCTGTTTTCGGAGGGGGTGGAGAATCGCCGCAAGGCTTTGTGCCAGAGAGGACAGAAGTGGGGGCCCTCAGGTTGGCCTGGCTCGGTGACCCAGAGGTGAGAACAGGTACAAACAGGCTGGTCCCTGACACAGGCGCCCCACCAGACCCGGCACACCACAGCTTGCCCCAGCCCTGGCCAAGCCAAGGGCTATACACATGCCCCCGGCACCTGCCGTGTGCCAGGGGTCGCCCTGGTCACCAAGGAGGCAGCTGCCAGGGTCTGGGAGCGCATATGCTCCATGAAGATCTGCCCTGAAGTGTCTGGGTATTGGGGGACCTAGGGCTTTGGAGGGGGCTTCAGAAAAAAAATGGCAGAACAGAAATGGCAGGCAAGCAGTGTCTTGAGACGTAAGAAAGTTTTTGCCATAGTGACCAGGAGAAGGCATCCCAGGCAGTGGGAGCAGCTTGGTGAAGGCGCAGAGGCACGGACCTTCTGGAGCACCAGCCTATGCCAGCTAGTTCTCTGCTGTTTAGTCGCTCAGTCGTGTCTGACTCTTTGTGACCCCATGGACTGCAGCGCAGGAGTCTTCCCTGTCCTTCTCTATCTCGCAACTGCCGCTGCTGCTGCATCACTTCAGTCGTGTCTGACTCTGTGCGACCCATAGACAGCAGCCCACCAGGCTCCTCTGTCCCTGGGATTCTCCAGGCAAGAACACTGGAGTGGGCTGCCATTTCCTTCTCCAATGCATAAAACTGAAAAATGAAAGTGAAGTTGCTCAGTCCTGTCCAACTCTTAGCGATCCCATGGGCTATAGCCTACCAGGCTCCTCTGTCCATGGGGTTCTCTAGGCAAGAGTACCGGAGTGGGTTGTCATTTCCTTCTCCATCTGTCTCCTGGAGTTTGCTCAAATTCATGTTTATTGAGTCAATGATGCCATCCAACCATCTCATCCTCTGTCATCCCCTTCTCCTGCCCTCAATCTTTCCTAACATCAGGGTCTTTTCCAATGAGTTGGCTCTTGCATCAGATGGCCAGAGTACTGGAGCTTCAGCTTCAGTATCAGTCCTTCCAATGAACATTCAGGGTTGATTTCCTTTAGGATTGACTGGCTTGATCTCCTTGCAGTCCAAGGGACTCTCTAGAGACTTCTCCAGCACCACAATTGAAAAGCATCAATTTTTCGACACTCAGCCTTTTTTATGGTCCAACTCTCATATCCAACCAGTCCACCCTAAAGGAAATCTGTCCTGAATATTCATTGGAAGGACTGATGCTGAAGCTGAAACTCCAATACTTTGGCCACCTGATGCAAAGAACTGACTCCTTGGAAAAGACCCTGATGCTGAGAATGCTTAAAGGCAGGAAGAGAAGGGGACAACAAAGGATGAAATGGTTGGATGGCATCACCGACTCAATGGACATGAGTTTGAGTAAGCTCCAGGAGTTGGCGATGGACAAAGGAAGCCTGGCGTGCTGCAGTCCATGAGGTCGCAAACAGTCGACACGACTGAGTGACTGAAGTGAACTGAACTCATAGCCTTACATGATTACTGGAAAAACCACAGCTTTTTCTATATGGACCTTTGTGGGCAAAGTGATGTCTCTGCTTTTTCATGCGCTCTTAGGTCTGTCATAGCTCTTTTCCTAAGAAGCAAGCGTCTTTCATTTCATGGCTACAGTCACCATCCGCGGTGATTTTGGAGCCCCCCAAAATAAAATCCGTGTTTATTTCCCCCATCTATTTGCCGTGAAGGAGCACAAAGGCCAAGGGGACATGGACAGAGAGACCTCGGAGAATGCCATGAAGACCGTCCAGTGGGCAGTGGGGGCCACTGGTAGCTGCTGGCCTCAAAAAGTCCTCCTGGGCAGTGGAGGTGTGTGACAGGCCAGAAGATGGAAAGTGGGATCAGTGAGGTCTGCTGGCCTTAGTGGTGAGTGGACACTGGCCTGGGTGTGTTAACAGCCGCCCCACTTGCCCAGAGCATCTGATGGCTGCCAAGAGTCCTTTCTCCCCAGAAGGCAGGCCCGATACCAGAGAGACTGCAGTTGGCCCCCAGGTTCCCCCAGAAGGCCCCTGAGCACTGGCCATGCAGTCAGACCCTCCCTCTGAGGCCCTCTGCGAGCCCTCTGTCGTGGTGCAGGAGCTGGGGCTGGGGCTGGGACAGTAGAAGTCCAGAACACACCCTGCAGGTGCTTCTCAGAACCACCCCCTGCCCCAGCACCCCGATGTGTGGGCTAGGGGGCGGAGGGGAGCCGGGATAAGCTGATACTGAAGGCCAGCTCTCACTCCGGAGCAAGGTGACCCTGGCCAGGTTTCTTAACCTCTCTGGGCTGTGTTTTCATCCATGATTGACTAGATGCCAGGCACTGTGTTAAGTCACTTCACGCTTAATTCCAGCCAATCTTCGCCAGCTTTGGGGACAGACTCTTTCAGCACATCTCATTTAATAGATGGGGGATTGGAGCTTTGGGGAGCTTAGGAGTTTTTGTCCCTTCGAAGTTGGAGTCACCATGCTCCATCCAAGGCTGGGTTCCATACTCAGGAGTCTGATAACCCAGACCCTGTGCTCTTCCTGGGTCTGGCATGGGAAGGAGCCAGCGCCTGGGGGATCCTTACCGCCGATCCCATCACCTCCCATCCCCACCACGCCACTCCTTGGGAGGCTGTCACTTGGAAGGAATGTCTCTGTCTCAATTTTCCTATCTCCTTGCCCTTTCTGCCTTTGACCAGAAGACAACCCCCCAAATTCCTGAAATTCCACAAACTTTCCAGTGAACCTCCTGGAGAAAGACATGGCATCTGTACCACGCGACCGGGGTCAGGTCACACAACCTCGGCAAGTGTGGCCACAAAGAGGCAGCGAGTCAGAAATCTTCCTGAGCAGGAGCGGGCCCCTCCCCCTGGGGTTCAGCTGTGTAAGCTGGCGTGAGACCGCCCTGTGCGGGGGGTGCACACACATGTGTGTGGAAGCAGGGGTACATGAGGACAAAAAGGCAGGTACACACACTCCCAAAGCAGGCACTGGGATGCACACACACACACACACACACACACACACACAAGCATACACGCTCCAGGTGAGGCCTCGAGAGGAAGCGGTGGGCCGGAGAGAGTCCTTTTCACATAGCCCTGCCCAAGGCCCCCTATGCCTCCAGCCCACAGGGCCATGTTGGTCAGCTCGTCAGCTGGAGGGGCCTTGGTCCCCCAGGCCTCCCGCAACACACAGGGTTTCCCGGGACTTTGCAGTTGAAGGTCCAGTCCCACACACAGCCTCATCCCAGTCACAAGTCACAGCATCCTCACTAAACTTCCCTCCAGGGAGCCCCATTTCCCTCAACACACCCGGGGGCCTTCTCAGCTCTGTGTTCTGTGGCCCCCCCCCAACACACACACACATGCACTGACAGACCCACACTCGCCACTGCGCACACACCGTTACATGCATACACACTCACACGCAGGCTAGCAGATTTCAGCCTGCTCTATCAGACATTTTGGCCCAGGATGTGAGGCTGGTAGCTCTGTTAAGGCCGATGCCACCAGAAGAAAATTGCTTTCTCTTAAGTAAGCTCTTTTTCAACAACTGCTCAGTCTATCAAGGAGCTTGGGGCTGGCAACTTGAACATCTTTCTAACACTCATTGACCAGACCTCAAGTTCAGAGCGGTCCTGCAGGCAGCCGCATCTAGATGAAGTTTAATGGACTTCTTTATTTGTTTGCTTGTATTGTCTTCTGCAAATGGCAGGTGATAGGGTTCTCTATTGATAGCAGTGGTATGGAACTGTTTCCTTCGCAAATAAATTGGTTTGGAACTTCCCTGACTGTCTAGTGGTTAAGACCTCACCTTCCAATGAAGGGGATGTGGGTTCAATCCCTGGTTGGGGGCCTAAGACCCCACAAGCTTCCCAGCCAAAAAGCAAAACATAAAGAAAGACAGAAACAATATTGTAACAAATTCAATAACAACTTTAAAAATGGTCCACATTAAAAAATCTTTAAAATAAATAAATTGGTTTTCTGGTTTGGGCTTTTTTTTTTTTTTTTTAGTATATTAACCTAAAGAAAGATATTACATAAATACTGGTATAGGAAATTCCATAAATTGGCAAGATATGACTCAAGCATCACCTCCTCCAAAAGGCCCTCCTTGCCTCTGCCCCCTGAGGACCATCCCATAATCTAGGGCCTTCCTGTGTTGTCGTGGTAATCCTGTGTTCGCATGGCTGCCTTCCCTGCAGATGCTGAGCTCCATGAGCCAAGGACACAAGCCCCTGAATCTGTCCCATGCCAGGAGCCTTGGGTCTGTCAGGTTCTGGGGGGCCCCAGGGGTGATGCTTCTAACTCCCAGATCCTGACTCTGCCTGGTCCCACCACCCCATCCACACCCTCCCACGGCAAAGTCACTAAGTTTCTGCCATCTGTGGACATGAGCCCATCTGATGCATCAGCCCAGAGGCAACACACAGCCCAAACCTGACCTTATCTTCCTGAAATGCCTTGACCTCTCTCCCGGCCTGACCCAAGCTCCCCACAGCCGGACACGCCCTTCACTGCGATGGTCCCACCTCTGCTACCCTAAACCTGCCCGCTTCTCCCCAGATCTGCCACCGGCCTCCCGCCTCCCCAGATCGCACATGGCACCGTGGTTCAGCCCAGCCCTGTCTTGGTGCCCACTGGAAAGCTCAGGGGTGTGTCCACCTCTCCCTCTCTGGGCGTCCTCTTGCAGTGGAGGGAGCTCACACCTGTGGCTCACACCTCCCCCTGCCTCCTGGAGCAATCGCCAGGCCTTTGATTGGCTCTGCCCTCAGGACCCGCCCAGCTCAGTTCAGGTGACACCCCTCCTTCTTCAGCCCACCATGGCTCCCCATCCCTGGCAGAAAAGAGCGGGGAGGAGATCCCCATATCCCAAACCCTTTCTGGGAGCTATAAATTGTGCGGGGTTGCCCACTTCCTCTGCATCACAGGAGGAAGGCCCAGGGAGTTGAGTGTGAGCCTTCAGGAGAATGGCTTTCTGTCCAGAGGGCAACGTGGGAAGACTGGATGGAGGCGGAAGGGGACGTGCGGACAAGGACTGTCGCGCGGGGAGGAGAGAGGCCTGCATCTTATTGGAGTGAGGCACCTGGATGCTGTGGCCATGGAGGAAGGCAGAACGCTGGTACCGAAGCTGTCCATCTCCCTTCCTCTTCCTTCCTCTCCCTGCCGTTGACCCACCACACGCGGATTTATCTGGGTTTCATCTCTGCTCATCCTGCCCGCACCCACCAACCCACCCATCAAAATGTGAATTTCAGGAGGGCAGGGACTCTGCCCACCTTCCCTGCGGGATCCCCAGTGCCTGGCACCCAGGCTCAATGCACAGATGAGGAATGGTTATCCATGTGCCCATAAATGAAGAACTCAGTGCATTTTTGCCCTATTTGTATTTAGGTAGACAGGATGGGAAGCTTATTTGTGTTTTGTTTAGTTTTCACTTTATTTTTAAACATTTTATTTGAGTCTAGTTGGTTTACAATGTTGTGTTCGTTTTAAATGTGAAGCACAGTGACTCAGTTATGTGTATACATACATGCATTCTTCTTTTCTGTTCTGTTCCCATATAGGTTATTAAAGAATATTGAGTAGACTCCCCTGGTGGCTCAGATGGTAAAGAATCTGCCTACACTGTGGGAGACCCAGGTTCGATCCCTGGTGGGGAAGAGCCCGTGGAGAAGGGAAAGGTTACCCATGCTAGCATTCTTGCCTGGAGAAGTCCATGGACAGAGGAGCCTGGCCAGCTAAGTCCACGGGGTGGCAGAGTCAGACACAACTGAGCAACCAACACTTTCACTTTTCCTGTGCTATATACTAGGTCCCTGTCTGTTATCTATTTTATATACAGTAGTGTTTATACGTTAATAGGAAAGTCTACTTGTGGAGGAAAAAACTGCTCTATTTGGGGGGCCTGCTGAGCCCCCTGCCACCTCTCCCCATCCTAGATGGAGGCCGACTAAAGGAAGGATATTTGAACTGGCCCAGCCATTTGACTTTCTTTCTCTTCCCCCTGAGTCTTCTCCCTCCACAGACAGACCTGGAAGGGTCAGGCTTGCAGCACACACACCTCTGATGACCTCACCCCATTGCTGACCCCCACTGCTAACTCCTGGCCAAATCCCTTCCTCCTTGGCCTGCAGTGTTCAGGAATGACGCTTCCCCGGACACAGCAGGCACGTAGGGACCTCTGTCCTCTTGTCCTGTTTTCTATGAGGATGGGCAGCCTTCAGAGTCCCACAGACCTGCCCACCTGCGTCTGACACTGTCGTCTGACCACAAGCAAGGCCAAAGGAGGGGGGTTTGTCCCCAGCCTCGGAGCTGCGGCCTCTGGGGCCCAGCACAGAGCCTGACACGTGGTCAGTAGGCAACAGATATTTCCCAGTGAACGAAAGAATGCATGCCACCCTGACTGGCTTGTTGTCTTGGTCGTTTAGAGAAGCTTGGAGTGAAGCGTCCACTGGCAAGTCATCACAAGAATATTCAGAAGACTATGCTGTGGCCCCCAGTGATAGCCCTGCATCATTCCTTGGTGCCATGCCTTTCCATAAGTTCCCCTGAACTCTCGCTGGCTCTTTCCATTATCACCTAAACCACTCACCCAGCAGAACGCACTGCTGGGAGCGCTTGGCTCTGAGGGGCGCTGCCGGAGAAGCAAGCCCAGTTTCACTTCTCCTGAAGCAACCTCTGTCCAGGACGTGGCTGGCAGGGAGGACGGGCGGCGAGGCCTCTGGGGAGATGTGACCTCACCTAAGGGCGGGGGCGAGAGAGATTGCTCAGTCGGGGACATGAAAGCCGAGCAGGAAAGCCAAGAGCTCCCAGGGTTCTTCCCTGGCTGGCGTTGCGGTGAGCCCTCCCTAAGGCATCCCATTGTTTCCTTTTTAAAAACACCAGGCCAAACAATGCTTCCCAGATCCTGCTCCTGGGCCCAGCCTGGGAGAGCAGGGACTCCGGGAGGGGCTGGCTCGGCTCCCACCCCAAGGGCCGGGTGCACCGTGCCAGGGCCCCAGGCTGGCCCGCCCTCCCAGGTCACAGAGTCCAGCTCTGCTCAAAACTTGGGTCATCATTCAGGGCCTTTGAGCCTCTTGGGAGACCCCATGCTCCCTGAGGCAGGGCCAGGGTGGTGTCCAGGCTCTGTGTACCCACAGCATGCCGCTATCACTGAGTAAGGAAGGGAAAAGTATTTCTCCATGCCTTGGGCCCAGGGTGGGAAAATGCTGGGAGGTTGGGAGGATTTAATGAGTTGAATTTAGACCATGGCCGGTCCTCTCCTGGACTTGCCTCCAGGAGCTGGCCTGGCCAGGCAGGGGAGGTGAGGAGCTGTTGGTGGGCGGGAGGGGGGGCGGCTAGTGCTTGGCTGGAGGGGGCCCTGATGCAGGCCAGCTAGGAGGACAGGCAGCCCTCAGATGGCAGGGTCCGAGAGCCCCTGGAAGAAAGGCTAGACTGACCCACTCCAAGGGCTGGGCTGGAGGCAGCCAGCGGAAAAGGCCTCGAGTTGACGCAGAGTGGTGGGGGGAGCCTTGTGGAGAAAGAGCAAGACATTTCCAGAATGGTGGCCCCAGACCCAGAGGAAAAGTACTGGGGTGTGAGCATGGCCTCCCATCAGCAGCCCAGCTGCATGTCAGCACAATCTCCCCCTTTTCCTCGACTGGCTGCATCTCTGTTCTCACAACCCAAACGCCCCCACAGCCTGCACCCACGCCCTCCCTGGCCATATTGATTTACTCTGTTTTCAGGGGACCTGTGGCCCCAACAGACGGGCTTCTGCCTCCTGCCTCCCACGTGGAGTCTGTCGCTCAGCCAGCTGCTGGGAGGCACCCAGGGAGAAGGAGGCCTGCTTCCCATCCAGTCTCTCGGGAGTCTTATCATTATTAACACTCAGCAATTTGGAAATCAGGTTCACGCCCCAGAATTCACATCCCCTCAGAGCAGCTGTGCAGTCTGTATCTCGTGGTGGAATCTATAGCCTCCACAGGGCGGAGGATCTTATTTTCAGCTACTTCCCAGGGCCTACCACATCGTCAGGGCTTTATATTCATGGAACAAATGAATGAGTGATAGAAACTGCTAATTTTCCATGACTGCACCCTGGATGCGGTTTGACTGCTTTTCCTGTATCGTCTCATTTCAACTTTACAGCAAACTAAGGGCTAGGCACTTCTCTGGTCCCCACTTTACAGTTGGGAAACCAAGATTCAGAGAGGTTAGGTGGCTTGTCCAAAATCACTCAGGCAGACGGGAACAGAGCAAGGACATAATTTTACATGTGGATTTTCTCCACCCTGGCTTGCCTTTCCTCTTGGAAAGTCTTGGGGGAGGTGGGTCCTCTTGCTTTTGGGGAACATTCCACCATCTGAGATTTGTATACCTGGAACTCAGGGTGTCTCATACACCCCCATCCCAGGTTCAGTTTTGCGCTGGCTGCTGCAAGCCCACTGGGCTGAAGGACATGGTGAGTCCTTCACATTTGAACTTGAGTTAGTTATGAGCAGCTCTTGTGCCTGGTGGTCAGCTTCAGTGAAGCTGGTGGAGCCTCCCTGCACCCGTGCACCTGTCCCCGAGTCCACCACCCACTCTCCCTGCCCCTTGCTCCTTGCCAGCCTAAGCCAGGCTCTGAACTGGGAACCGGCCCGTGCAGACCCTAGGGATCCACAGACCAGTCTCTCCATGAGCTCTCTGCCAGCAGCAGCAGCCGCAGAGAGGGGGGTGTACACAGGAAAGAGGCCCCCAGGGGGCTCCAGGGAGTGTGACCCCCTCACCAGGGTTGGCGATCACTGCTGCCTTTGTGGTAGAAATAAACTCACAGGTAACGACTCAGTCCTCAAATGAAGTAGTAAATATCATGCACCTCCGAAACTGGGGACCCAGGAGAGAGATCTCAGTGAGGACCTGTTGAATTGCCCGGCACTGGGTAAGTTCCAGTTCAGATAACCTTCCTCACATCCTTCTTGGGGCCAAGGCGTGTCTGAAGAGTAAATCAATGAAAGTGCTGGCCAGGTTTCTGTGTGAGTTATGCCCACAGAGCCAGGCAGGGTTTAGAGCACCTGCACCCCTTTCTGCCATAACCCTCTGAGGCAAGGGGAAGCCTTGCCCTGTGGGAAGCCCACACACAGCCCCTGGCCCTCCCCCCAGGACGGCGTCCAGCCTGCCCATAAGGGTTCAGCGCCAAGTACCTGCATGACCGAGGCCTCATTTGTGGCTGCAGGGTCAGCGTTCAGCCTGCCTCAGGGCCAGGAGAGGTCACTCCCAAGGTCACCTCCGCCTCCCCTGGCCAGCCCGGGGAAGAGTCCTTCCATCTCTGCATCCCAGGAGCACCTTCTGTGGGCATCTCCCTGGGTGGGACCAACCTGTTTCTCACAGCTGTCCTGCCAGGTGAGCGGCCTGGACCATCACCCCCATTTGACAGGTGGGGAAACTGAGGCTGAAGTCATCACAAGGCCAGTGTCAGAGCTGAAAGCAGCTTCAGAGCTTCTGGCCTCCAAGACAACCAGCCCCTGCCCTTCACTGACTCCCTGGGAAAGAAAAAGCAGGTGGGTAGGATGGTCCATAGCCTCGCTGGACAGGGAGCCCTGTTCTCTCATGGGTGCCCGACCCATGGTGGGCAGAGCCACCCTAGAGATGCTAGTGCCCTGCGTTCCGGTGAATCCCTTGGAGTCAGGTTTGTGTTAGCACCAGCGCCGACCGCAGGATGAACTCAAGCAAGTCTCTTGGCAATCGATCCTCATTCTCCAGCATGCCCATCTACTCACACTCACACACACTCACACTCACAGCCATGTGCACACGCAGCCCCACCCTCCACAAGTGCTCCCCAAGCGCCCTGCGTGCGTGCGTGTGTGTGAGTGAGCGGGTGGGTGGGAGCGTGCCTGAGTCTCTGGAGCTCACTCAGAGCCCCCCGCTCTTGGCTCAGCATCCGTGGCAGCCTTCTGCACAGGCAGCTGGCTCTGGAGGATGGTTTGAAGGCTCCGGAAGCGGCCTGTCCCCCAGGAGCGTCCCTCCCCCCCTCAGCCTGCCTGTCGGGGGCTTCCCAAGCTCCTGCTGAGATCAGGATGGGGGGACCCCAACAGTGACCCCACAGTGATTTCCATACACCTTCCCTTATATCCTCCCAACTACCCTGCAAGATGGGCAGTGATTCTCCGTTTACCACCCTTGTGGTTGCGATAAGAAAACCCAGACTCAGGAAGGTGGGGGGAAGCACTCAGGTCCCAGGTGAGAAGTGGCCACACCAGCAGGTCAGCCCAGCTGACTTGGGTCTTCCCATCAAACCAAGAGAGAGCCCAGAGGCCAGGCCTCGGTGAAACAGAGGCCCCAGGAGGCCAGGAGGGAGCCCAAGGGAGAGAGAGAAAAGAGCCTCACTTTGGGACTGTGGTGTCCACCCTGAAGACAACTCCTAGATTCTTAGTTCAGCGGTGGCAGTCCTGAAGCTGTCTAAAGCAGTAAGACCTAAAGATGGACAGGGCTGTGTCATCGCCAGATGTGCACACACACAGACATACACACACATACACAGACACACACAGAGATAGTCATACACACAGACACAGACACAGATATATAAATACATACATGCACAAAGAGACACAGACACATACATGGATACACACACATAGACACACATATACACACACAGAGAGACACAGACACATACATGGATAGACATGCACAGATATACACACACATACACAGACACACACAGAGACACACACACAGAGATAGTCATACACACAGACACAGATACAGATATATAAATACATACATGCACAAAGAGACACAGACACATACAAGGATACACACACATAGACACACATATACACACACAGAGAGACACAGACACATACATGGATAGACATGCACAGATATACACACACATACACACACACAGAGACACATACACACACACACAGACCTATACACACACACACAGAGACACAGACACACACACAGATACACACACACACAGAGACACAGACACACACACAGACCTATACACACACACAGAGACACAGGCACACACAGACACACACACAGACAGATACACACATACAAACACACACAGAGACACAGACACACACACAGGTGTCCACGGTGAGATTGACTCCATGCAGATGGAAGGGTCTGCAGGCTGGGATGTGGGGGAGGGTTCTGATGAACAAACCCAGGGGATGCCCGTGGACTGGGACAGGTGACCAGACAGGCACCCCACACCCACCTTCTGAACCTCTCCAGACAGCTGCCATCCACTCAGCAAATGCTCAAGGGTCCCGCTCACCACCCTGATTGCATTTCAATCCCCATGGTTACACAACATCCCGAGGTGACCCAGAGTTGGAGTCGGAACCCAGGTCTATCTGACTCCACAACTTTGGGTGCTCTGGGTTTGGGGAGGTTTCATACGGGCTCTGAAGAAAGAGGTAAGACGCTCTGAAGTCCAGGTTACATCCCAAGAGGAAAGCAGGGAGGATAACATGGAAGCAGTGGATGGCCAGGGACACCTCTTCACAAAGACTGCTCTAAGCAAGGCAGGTCACAGAGAAGGGCCAGGCCAGTGGGTGGGCCCCCTAGAGGGTTTATAGTCCTTTCAGCCCAGGGTCCTCGGCTCGGGGGCTGAGGTCAGCCATCAGGGCCATTGAGCACTGGGGCTGGGGTGCTTGTACTTTTGGGGAGGTCGAGGCTGATCAGATGCTGGATCAGAGTCACACACCTTGGACCTAAAGGCTTAGGCAGCTTTGATTTGTCCGATATACTGTGGTCCACAAATAACGTTTAAAAAGTCATACTAGTTGCTGACATTTCAGAATTACGTGACTGTTGAGAATCTCCCAGTCCTCCGAGGCATTTACCTGCTGTAGGTGCATAATAGCCATCCACGATGGAGAAGCCAGCACAGCTCACCACAGACCACACCCCTCCCTATCGCCCACCTCTGCTTCTCTGCTCATCTTGCCAATCCTAGTGGATCTTGCCAGATCTTAGCGGTCATGTGCCTTCCAGCTCACAGATGGTGGGAGGTTCTCAGGTGAGCAGACGTCTTTCCAACTCTTCCCCAAGGTTCCTGGCCTTGCAATAGGCCCCCAGATGTAGAAGACATGGAAAGGGGTGTGATCACATGTGCTAGGGACATTCCCTCTTGTGGGCAAACAGAAAGTCAAACTAAATGAGAAGGGGCTTCTCCGCACTGAGATTCTGTGATGCTATGAGTAGATGAAAGGCAGAGAAGAACAGATAAGGGAGAGAAGAAAGGCAGAAATAAAGCGGGGGAGATGTAGCTGGAGGTTTAGTGGTGACAGAAACTGGCAAAGCTGCCTTTTGGACATCTCACTGCATCTTTAATGGTTAAAGGTGGTGGGTATGACTGCATCATTTAACTAATGATGTATAACAAACCCAGAGGCTTAAAATAGCAACCACTTATTTAGCCCAAGGTCATGCAGGTCAGTAATGTGGGTTGGACTTAGTGGGGAGATCCTCTTGTCTCTGCAGGTTGTAGGTTGGTCCTGGCAGCTGGTTAGGTGTCAGCAATGGGTCATCCGGGGACTGGTGGTGGTCAGCTAGTAAAATGATGGGGACTGAGCCATGTGTCTCTCATCCTCCAGAAAACTAGCTGGACAGGGTTTCAAGAAGGTGAGCAGAAGCTTGTAAGGCCTTGAGACCTAAGCTTACAACTGTTTCATGGTCCCCCCCACCCCCACATACTATTGACCAAAGCAAGCCACAAGCCCCACCCAGATTCCAAGGGTGAGGAAGCCAACTGCACCTCTGAGCAAGGAACTGGAAAGACACATCACATTGTGTGGAAAGGAGTGGATAAGACAGCCACTTTCATAATCATTCTACCACAAACAGAAAGCACATGGAAATGACTTAAACAAGATAGATGTTTGTCTTTCTCTCATTGAAAGAAGTCCTGAGCTGGCTATCCAGAAGTGTTAGGGCAGCTCCTCGAAGTCTTCGGGGACTCCTGACTTCTCCCAGTTTCTGCCCTGCCACCTCAATGTTGCTTCTACCTTTAAGGTTGCCTTGTGTTCCAAGAGGCTGTTGGAGTTCAGCCATCAATCTTTATTCCAGGCAAGAAGCAGAACAAACTGGGGTGGACAGAAGAGGCAGTATGCTAAAGAGCGTGGCTTCCAGCTGAGCGGCCCCAGCAAATCTTTTCATGTCTTCTTAGTCAACACTAGCTATAAAGGGGGACAGGAGCTGTGGTCCTTGAGCTGGGAACTTGGCCACCCAGAATAAATCAGGTTTCTATCAGAAAAGAGGCACAGAGAATGAACGCTGAGCATGAACCCAGCAGCGTCTGCAAGGGGAAGAGGGACAGAGGGGAAGCGAGGAGTGAAGCCACCCCCTTCTTGGCATTTTAGCTAAAGGCCTGAGGACTGCTTAGAGAGCAGTAAATCACTGTTTTTTCTATCACTTTATTTGTGAAATTATATTATGCATACAAAAGTGTGTATTAAATGCATATGTGCATTTGTTAAAGAAGATAAACACCCATGTACCCAAAGAGTGATCAGTTGCCACCCCACCAATAGAGCCTATGGACTCAGGGCAGTTCTCGACCCACCCGCAGAGAGGTCTCCCCCACATAGCAAGTCTCCCCGCAGCACCCACCACCCCATGCTGAAAAGCTTGGGCAGTCCTAAGCAGGGCTGCTTTGTATCTGGACATCGCCTGCAGGAAGTCATAGCGGCAGCGCCACACCATGTGGGGACAAATTCTCTCTGCTCCCATTCCCGGACCTGGGCCAGGTTCAGCTGCACCCACATCTCTCTCACAAGCCTCGCTGGCTCCAGAAAGGACCTCCAAGGACCCTAAAGAGAAAAAATCAGTTCAGTTCAGTTGCTCAGTTGTGTCTGACTCTTTGTGACCCCATGGACTGCAGCACACCAGGCTTCCTTGTCCATCACCAACTCCCAGAGCTTGCTCAAACTCATGTCCATCAAGTCGGTGATGCCATCCAACCATCTCATTCTCTGTCGTCCCCTTCTCCTCCGGCCTTCAATCTTTCCCAGCATCAGGGTCTTTTCCAATCAGTTTAGTCTTTTCCAAAGAGAAAAATAAACGTTGAGAAATGCTAATGTCAGAAGAAGGTGATACAAACATCTGGTGCAGATGAGTCCCCTCAGGTCTGGCCCAGACACACCAGGCCCCCAGGATGACTTCCTGCCTAAGAATGATTTGCCCCCGTTTAGCCAAGGGGCTGGACCCAGACCGGGGCACAGAATGGCCTGGGTACCGCAGCCTCAGCATCAGCATCCAGGCAAACCCACGGGAGCCAGAGCCAAGTGGCAGCTCCCGAGGGGGTCCGGCCCCAGCCCAAGGAAGAGCAAAGCTTGCCCCAGTTTTCGTTCAGTGGCTACTGACCAGACACCCAGTGGAGCCCACTTCTTCTGCCAGATTCCGATGGCCATCTCTGGAGCACAGTGCTCTTAGCGGACGCCAGACAGAGCAAGCAAGAGCCGCCAAGAATTCTAGGGCATGAGCCCTGCTCCTGTGGAATGAATACTCTGCGTCAGTTTCCCCAGGGGTGTCAGGCAGGGGTCCCAAAGCTGTCCCAACAAGTGTGTTCCTCATATTTGGCTCCTGAAAAGTATTTCATTTGAAGAAAAGCCTCCCAGCTATGAATACATGAACAAATGAATGTTTGACAGCCATGGGCTAGAAGATCACTGTTGATCTCTCCCACAAGTACTTAGTAAGAGGGTGCCCCTGCAAACAAGCACCTGTGCAGGGTGGGGAGTCAGAGAGGAAAAGAACCAGCCTTGCCCACTGTCCCTGGGCAAAGGGTTCAAGGGTTCAATGAGAGAGGAAGACACACCCAGCAGAAATTAGAAAGTGATTCAATAGCAGACCCTGCACCCGTTCCTCACCTGTCATTGGTCCCATCCTCCCTTCCACCATTGCCCTGACTCTGCACCCACATTCCACCACCTATCAGCCACTCCTGTCTTCCTTCTTGCAAGCAGGCCGGCAGGGATGGGCGGCAGCTGACTGATGCCACAAGAGTGATGGCACCCCACTCCTGGCTGGTTATCAGTCCAGGTGTGGCATGAGAAGGCTGGAACGGAGGTTTCAGGGAAGGGTTCACTTGGCTCCTTTCACTTTCTCCTTTCTCCTCCGGAAAGAAGGGACCCTCTCATCCTCTTCCAGCCACTGTCCTGCAGAGAAGGGAGCCCAGAGCCACTGGGAAGTCTCATTCCCGCCCAGAGGGGCTGCCAGCTCACGAGGAGGCAAAGCTGAGGGAACTGTGGAGACCAGGTTCTGAGTCTCCCGCAGAGCGCTGAGCTCCCAGACCTGTCATTCTGGGAGGCCCAGGGCACCCCACTGCATAAGCCCACCAAGAGGGTGGGGGCTTCTGTGCTTTGCAGCTGCAGACACCCCCCCGATGTGGGCCCATGGGGCTATCATCAAAGGACCACTTTTCTGCCTGGGGGAAAAGATATTTGGGCAGAGTTTTCAAAGATGAGCATGAATTTGCCAGAAGAATAAGGCAGGAAGAACATTCCAGGTCGAGAGAACAGCATGAGGAAGAACAAAACAAGGTAAAAAGCATAACTCCTTCAGGGTGGCAGGAAGTCCGGAAGGATAACAGTTGACACTGAATATCACCACGGGTCCGGGCTCTTCTAAGTGATTAAGCTCATTTAATCCTCACCATGACCTATGAGGACACACAAACCTGATCCTTATTTGAGGATTAAGTCAGCCTTATCCCCAAGAGGGAGTTGAAGCAGAGAGGGTGATTAAGTTACCCACCGTCACACAGCTCGGAAGTGTCAGAGCCAGGATATCCAGTAAAGTCCCTGGCCCCAGAGCCCAGACTCTGAAGCCTTCTGCTCCAAATCCTGACTGTCACATCACCCTGGGCAAGTCCTTTAACTCACCCAGCCTCTATCTCCTCAAGTGTGAAATGGAGACATAAAATCCTCATCGCCAGCCAGACACCTGAGTACCAGGACTTTGCAGATTTTGTGTGTGTTTATATGGCATCCCTTGACTTTTCTCCCTCAGGGAGGCAGTCTCGGGACTTGGGTGGGTCCCCAAGGCCTGAGTCTGCATCGTCAGTGGACCACTTTCTTCCTAAGTGGCTTTAGGCAAGTATTTTAATTCTCAGAACCTCACTTACTGTAAAATGGAGCTAGTGAAACCGGCTGCCAGGTGGGGAGGGGTCGTGGGCGTGTGCACCCCCAGGAAAGCCTGCTGTCAGAGTCCCGGGAACATCACGGATGCCTGCGGAGGCGAGGCGCCGGGACGGGGAGCAGAGCAGGTCAGGAGCACAGACCGGAGCTGGAGCCAGCACGGAGGAGGCGGGCGGGCAGGGTCAGCCCCGTCAAATGCCGGGAGAGGGCAACCGCGATAAGAGCCTCCAAGTGCCTGTCAGATCTGGCAATTAGGAGGTCATCAGTGACCTTGGCAGTGGCCATGAGGGCAGTGGGAGGACAAGAGGCGGGCGCGAAGGGAGTGGAAGCTGGCAGGGCGAGAAGGGCCTCCCACGGAGGAGATAACCAGGGACACCAAACAGAAGCGATAAGGCCTCAGCAGCGCAGCAGGCCATCCGGTTCTCAGGCACGCAGCTGCGCCCAGCCCCCGGCCCCACCCCTTGCGGACTGCATAGCCTGGCAAAGGCAGGAGCGGCACTTCCAAGGACACACAGGTTTTGTCTTTCGAGTCACTAGGGCATCATTTCAGAGCGCTGGTCCTCCGGGGCTTGAGGGATCACTTGCTCTGATTTTGTTGTCATAAATTCCTATGGACCCCTGGGAAGACAGACGGGGCATGCATCCCAGATAGGTGCATAGATGGATGGATGGAATCCTAATGATAAAAGGAAACTGAACTATTTCAAAATCCCAAACTAGCTTGTAGCAGTTTAGTAACTACTGAAAAGAGGGTTCCGCTGCATCCTACCAATGAAAGTAAATGTAAAAGTCGCTCAGTCGTGTCTGACTCTTTGCGACCCCATGGACTGTACAGTCCGTGGAATTCTCCAGGCCAGAATACTGGAGTGGGTTGCCTTTCCCTTCTCCAGGGGATCTTCCCAACCCAGGAATCAACCCAGGGTCTCCCGAATTGCAGGCAGATTCTTTATCAGCTGAGCCACAAGAGAAGCCCAAGAATACTGGAATGGGTAGCCTATCCCTTCTCCAGCGGATCTTCCCAACCCAGGAACTGAATCAGGGTCTCCTGCATTGCAGGCAGATTCTTTACCAAATGAGCTATCAGGGAAGCACTATTTCCTTTTATTATGTCCAGGACCTCTACTTGAAATAACAGGGCAGAGTTGTCTCTTCTACAAGGAGTGGAGAGGAAGAAAACGACTTTTGCACCTTAGAGAGGGGTCACGCACTCCTCTGCCCCCACCACCAGAGTATTCTGGTCTATTCGCCCTTGTGGAGCACCTGAAACAGGGCCCAGAATATAAGAGTTGCTCAATGAACACTGGCTTCTTTTCTGTTGAGCTGAAATCATCACACGTTTCAGGGAGTGCTAACTCAGCGGTTTTCCTAGGCTTAGCGTCATCATGGCATTCTGGGAACAACACTGATCAGCCCCAACAAGGCCCCAGCTAGCCACCCGATTCTCACCACTCAGGAGCAGAGAGGCCACTTCTCCTCTGAAGCCAGACTGACCTGATGCGGGCCAGGAAAGCCACTCCCTGCCCTGGACCACAACGCAGCAACCCAGCAGCCAGAAGGACGGAATCCAGTGCTGGACTTGCCCCTTACCCAGCTGTGTGACCTTAGGCAACCACTTCACTTCTCTGAGCCCCATCCCTCTCATTTGTAAAATGTGGAGAATAGTAGCCCCTGGGTATAAAGATGGTTGTGAGGATTATGTGAAAAATAAGTGCAAAGCCATCGATAAATAATAATAAGTAAATAATAATCACATAGTGATCATCATTGTTACTTTTGTAAAATAATAACAATTCTCCCCTAGATCACTCTCAATTGTACAAATGAACTGGGTCTCACACTCACGGTGAGACAGAGCTGAGGTTCTCAACCAGATTATGTCCAAGAGGAAATGCACTGATCAGAAAGGGTGAGACATTGGCCTGAGGTCACACAGCGAAAACACAGACCTCAGGAAGATACCCCCAACCCCTGGTCAGGCATCTTTTCAAGGACCTTCCTGAAGCCTAGTAAGACAACTGCTGGGACCAGGCCCTGCTCATCTTTGTCCTATCTTCCCCTCCCCCTTCTCCAGGCAAACATGATTTCATTCAGCCCCAATGTGTGAGAAGCCCGGGCTGATGCATAATTCATGACACTAATTTGCATTCTCTCCGCCAGGACTCCACTCTCTTCCCCCACCGCCCCCAGCCCAGCCCAGCCGCTACTCCCAGATCGAGCATCTGTGGTTCCCAGTTGACATTTTCCAGTGGCTCTGGAAGCCCCATCCCAGAGCCGGAAATGCTTCACAAATCTCAGAGTGGTTCCTGGCCCTGTGGACCTTGGCAAAACGATTTGGGTGGGGAGAGGGGGACTTCCTTGGGGAACCGTGGTTCAGGCCTCCTTCCAAAGCCTGCACTTACTTCCCACGCACCAGGTTCTAAGCCTCATCTCCCTGCAGAAAGTCACACCCTCTCCACACGGCCCCAAACCCCAAAGTACCAAGTCAGGTTTGCTGACCCCTGGCCATTGGCAGGGCTTGTCCCTAGGTGAGAAGGTGGGTCTGCTGGAATCCAACCAGACACTCCCTCCGTGGCCAGGCCCAGCAGCTGCAAGCCCCTGCACGCAATTTGGCGGAGGCCTAGGAGGCTGAGGCCCTGACTCTGTGGCCTCCTCCCCTGGTCTGAGCCCTCCTGGCCTCAGTCTTTCCCCAGGGCTAGGAGTCGGGGGTGGGGACCTACAAGGCCACACTCCCCATTGGGAGGCCTGGCAACCCCCAGGGAACAGGCCCCAGACCCCCAGAGTGGACAGACAGCGGAACCCAGACATCAAGGAAGCCTACAGGAGCATAAACGGGCTGGCCACCTCAAAACAGTGCCCTAGAGTGGCTGGCTGTGGGACAGCCGATGGTCCCGGGCAGGGACAGAGTCTGAGGATGAGTCCCGCCAGTCCAACCCCTGCAACCCTGCCGTGGCTGAGTGTCCATTCCTGCAGGGTATCCTGCAGGGCAGTGGTCCTCCAGGCCCATCCCCACTTTGCACATGAAAAATCCCCGGGCAGAGAGCTGACGCAGTCCACAACTGGGAGGCGACAGCCTGGACTTGAACATAGGACAGCGGAGAGCCCCCAGCCCTGCCCGACCCCAAGTCCCCAAGAGAAGGAGAGGCACAGACCCGTTCCTATGGGAGGATCCCTCCCACTGCCCCGCGCCAAGGCCAGCGGCTCTGTGGGGAGCGCGGGGCAGGCAGAGACATTCTTGCTGAGCCTCGGCCACCTTATCGGTCAGCAGACATGGTGAGGTTAGTGTGGCTTCCTCAACCCTCGCCTCAGCCCAGGCTTCCTGGGCCCCCTGTTGTGTCTTCGAAGAGAGAGTCATCTCTACGGGCTATCTTGTCATCTTCCAGTCAGGGCTGGTGAAGGACCTGGAGCCGCTCTGGGAACCAGGCACCATTTCCGGAGACAGCCCTGGAAAGTCCCAGTGGACTGCCCTCCTGACCCCTCAGGCCGAGGACATGACAGAGGCTGGCGTTGCACAAGGCTCGCCTACATTCCAGATCCAGTGATAGTGCTCATTTTTTGGATGAGGAGGCAGAAGTCGAGAGATTGTTTCATGCCTGGAAGATTCCTGGCGGTTGGACGGGGAGTGTGGGGGTGGGGTGGGGGCAGGTGACACAGGTGAGGCTTGAGGCCTGTCTAACTGGCCCACACGCCTGCTGGCTCTCAAGCCTGTGGGGAGACCTAGGCTCAGCACTTTTAGACCGACGTGGACACTGAGGCCAGAGAGGTTGAGTGGCCTGCCAAGGGCTACACAGTGTGACTAGCAGAGTCACGTACAAGCCCAGTCTCTTGGCCTCAGGACCTGCACACCCCACCATACCCCACTGCATCACCAGGTCAAGAACACCCATTTCACCCATCCTGTAGGGAGAGAGCCCTTGGTTTAGAGGGCTTCCTGCCCTTGGTGCGAATGGGTAAACCGAGGCATGGACTAGTTACCTCTTCCTCTGCAAGCTCCAGGCAAGAGGAGTCCCTAGTTCCGTGTATGCCTCCTGAGTACCAGCTGTTTCCTTGGTCACCCCCAAGGAACCCTCAAATTATCATGGGGGGGATGCTCTTGCCCCATTCTACAGATGGGAAAACTGAGGCCAGTGAAGTCATTTTCCCTTGGCCGAAATGTGAGGTGAATGGTGACCTCCAGGTCCCGATGGCTCAAGCTATGACTCTGGCCTCAGGGTAGCCTGGAGGTTCAAGCTGTGAACCCAGACCCCAGTGGCTGGGTCAAACTCTGCCAGCTGTGTGACCTGCCAAATTCCAGCATGGTCATTTGTGAAATGGGTAATGACCACGTCAGTCTCATGAGCAGTTATGAGACAGTGCATGTCGGGCGCTTAGAACCAGGTGGCACATGGGAGACTCTACACACGGACTCCTGCTCTTACTATGACTATTACTGGTAATAAAGATTGAATGGAGCTTTGAAAGTCTGAGGCCTTATAGCCCCGTGGCTCTCAAACCTATACAGGCATCAACGTCACCTGGACGGCTCCCCAGCCCCACTGCACAAGGATCTGCTTTCGTGAAAGTTCCCATGTAGGTGATGCTGCTGACCTGGGGTCTACACTTTGAGAATCACGGTATACTGTGCAGAGCTTGAAACTTAAAAATTCACACAGAGCCCCATTGGCAGGAGGAAAACCTGGGCTCTAGGTCTCAAAGGGGATGGCTTCGGGGAGTTCCCCGTGGGCCCCGAGCAGGAGGACACAATTAAGTCCCTACGATTCCCTAATTGCTGGCTCTAATAATTGTGTGTTAATTGTTGAGGGTTATCTCTCTGGAATGCAATTGTCCCCAGGCCCCAGTTGTTGGCTGGAGTGATGCCAGGTGCCTCTTCTCAGGTGGAAGTCACTCGGGCAGAATCCTAGGTTGGGTGTCCCAACCAGATCCCTCCCACCCTGCTTCCTAAGCCAGGCACACAAATCAACCATTCAATGTAGCTGCTCCTCCAAGGAAGAGCCTGCCTCAGCCAGCTGCTTCTCCAGGACGTACTGAAGCCTCCGGTCAACTGGGAGATGTGTGCCATCTCCAGGGACAGCACCCAAGGCTCAGAGAGGCCAAGAGATTTACCCGAGGACACAGCTAATAAGCGACCAGCGTGGGCCCCCACCCCACAGGGCTTCCGGCAGCCACCTGCTCGTCCTCCGGATCTCAGTCCAAGTGCACTTCTCGGCACCCCCGCCCCTGCCTCCCAGAGCCAGAATGGAAGCTGTCTCTCATCCTCAGGGACTTGCTGACCCGGCCAGGCCCTAGGTGCTGGAGGCACGTCCCCGTCCCCGGAGTCTGCCCTCACAGCCGGCCTGGGGCCCGCTCTCATTCCTGCGTCCCTGCTCCTGCCTCAGGCGGCCCCAGGCCGGGAGCAGCACAGTGCCCAGCCTGGCTTCCGCGTGGGTGTCTGCGCTTGTCAACCACTTTGTCTTACGGCAGCAGCACCAGGACACCTTGCCCGCTAAAACTGAGGTTCTGCCCATCTTGCCTTCCACACCTGTGAAGTCGTGACTTCACCCACCTCGTGGCACCCTGAGGCCCTCGGGGATAACACGCAGGAGACTTGTACTGCACTCAGCTGTCCCAGTTTGCCCAGGGATGAGGAGTTTGGGGGTGCTGGTGGCGGGGGGGGGGCAAGACTTTCAGGACTAAACCTGAGCTCTTCCTAGGCAAAAAGGGGCTGTTGGCCAATCTCTATGACAAGCACTTGACACCTGTTTTAGCTTTTAAGGCTGAGGACTAGAGATGAAGCGATTCACCCCGAAGACTGCCCAGCAAGTCAAGAGTGAAATTGGCTGATACCCCAATAGTCTTCCCTGCCTCCGGGGATTGTTCACCTGCCAGGTGCTCCTGACACCTGTTCCCGTGCCTGCAGCCGGGGATCTGTGCACGGCTGGGGTGGGGGTGCGGGGGGCTCATCAGGCTGAGAAAGCCCTGCAAGGGCTGTTGAGCAAGCAGGTGGGGCTGGGCAGGCTACCCCCTCCCTGCCTCGCTGCCTCACCTGCCCTTCTCCTTGAAGCGTTTTCCTCTAACAAACACAGTCAAGTTCAAAACAAACATTACCATTAAACCCAGCTGCCAGCCACGGGGGCAAACCAGGGTGCGACGGGAAGGCAGATGGGATGGCTCTCCCTGCGTGAGTGCTGGAGGGTGCTCCTGGAGCCCAGACAGGAGGGACCCACACCCAGCCAGGATCAGTGCGCCTGCGGCGTCCTGAGATGGGTCAACCCAGGGGTGCTGCAGGGCACAGCCCCCCAAAAGTCATGCCAGCCTGCTTGGCCAAACAGGCCAATAGATGGAGAGTCAGCTGGGTGGGGCTCTGGTTTGCTGGGGCTTCAGCATCTCCCCAGGCCAGGAGTAAATCCAGGCTCGGCCACTTACCTGTCAGTTTCCCTGGGCAAGTTACACAACCTCTCTGAACCTGTTTCCTTATCAGCTCCTGAGAGGTCTTCCCTGTGACTGGCCCCAGCCTGGGGACTGGATGTGGAACAAGACACTTAATCCTCAGTGCGGCGTGCAAGGAAGCTGCCCAGAGGTGAGGCCTCTGGGCTGGAAGGCCTGAGCCAAGCCCCAGGGATGAGGGCACCGGGGCTGCTGAGGAGCAATAATAAAGGCCCGTGTTCTGTGCAGAGCAGGAAGATCAAGACATGAGATTTTTTCCTTCCAACTTTTTATTTCTGAAACACTAGTGCTGGGCATGCACTGGTATATAGTCAGTGCTCAGTAAAAGTTCCTGGAATGAATGAATGGCTGCTTCCCGCAGTGAGCATCTGTAGCAAATACGAACATATCGGGGGCAGGTTCTTCCCACAGATGACTCCTTGGGTGCCTCCCTCTCCCAACCTTGGTGTCTAAGTGTCCGTGCGTGTCCCTAGTGGCTTCTCAGGGAGGCTCTGGCTCAAGGCTGGACACATCCCTGCAGAGGATGGCTCCACTGGTGGAGGCCTGAGGGTACCTGCCCTTCCTGGCTCCTTGCCGCCCCATGCCCAGGGCTGCCAAGTCAGCGGGGATCCTGGGCCTAGCCTCTGCTCTGAAGTTCTGGCCTTCCTCCTGGTGTACACACCCCATCATCCTTGTGCCCATGTGTTTTGAGGATTCAGTGCTGTATCTGGATGAGGCAGGGCAGCCACCAGCCCTGCCTGGCCATGCTGTTTACAAACCAGCTCCTGGGCGAAGCTCAATAAACCACAGGCCTTTCTAGGACAGCAGTCACCCCTGGGACAAGCTTGGCGGAGAACTTGGGGACTGCCTGAGACATGGATGGCTCCTGGGGCCCCGTGGTGGGGACGTAGCTGCATGCAGCCCGTGGCAGGACACACACACACACACACACACATGCACGCACACACGCGCACACACACGCACGCGTGCACGCACGCGCACACACACACACACGCGCACACACACACACACGCGCGCACACACACACACGCATGCACACAGACACACAGGCACACACACACGCACGCACGCACACACACACACACACACACACACACACACCCCCCAGAAAGGCTGAGAAATGGGAGGCCTGGAGGCCAGTACACAGCCCCAGGCCTTATTCCCTAGGTCTGGGCCAGAAGGCAGCCCGGGGCCCCGAGGCGCAGCCCAGCACCTCCCAGCTTCAAGCGGGGAGCAGGAGAGCAGGGCGGGAATAGCAGAGCTCCAGTTGGGGCTGGCGGTGCCGAAAGCCAAGCAGTTAGTTACCTGACCCTCGCGGGGTGCATGGGCCAGGCTTCTCCCCCACCCCCACACGCTCCATCCGTCCCTTCCCTTTAGCCCATGCAGGCTCTCCGAACGCCCCCTGCGGCCCATCTTCCCGCTCACCTCTGCCCACCTCCTGCTGCTCTTCCCCAGCTGGAAAATCTGCTCACATTTCTGTTGCTTTCCAGATTCTAATCTGGAGTCTACAACTGCGGGCAGCTGTGTGACCTAGGGCAGGCACTTATGCTTTCTGAACCTTGGTTTCCTCAGACCTACGGCTTCACAGTCATAATGAAAACGGTTGCTTATTGCTGCCTACCATAAGTCAGGCACTTTACAAAATGGACTTGCTTAACCCTTACAGTCCTGCATGTGAGTAGTTATGAGCCCATCCTACAGACAAGGAAACTGAGGCTCAGAGAGCTTGAGTAAGTGGACAAGAGTCCCCAGCCAGACACAACAGGGTCAGAGGCAAACCAAAGCAAAGGAGGGTGGTCCTGATATTTCCCTGAAGAGTGAGACCATGAGGAAAACAGGCTGAAGGAAATCACCCGGCGCAAAGCAGAGCCCTCTGGCTCTGCCCGGTGGAATGACCCCTGGCTGCCCCAGCCTCCGGAGCCCCCCGGGGACACAAGAGCAGGCCGCGTTGTCCTGCCTATAAATGGGGTGAAGCTGACCCTGTAAGCCAATGATCCCCAATCTTTTTGGCACCAGGGACTGGTTTACTGGAAGACAGTTTCTCCACGGGGCAGGGCGGGTAGGGGGGATGGTTTCGGGATGATGCAAGTGCATTATTGTGCACTTTCCTTCTATTGTTGTTACATCAGCTCCACCAGATCATCAGGCATTAGATCCCAGAGTTTGAGGACCCCTACTCTAAGATGTGAGAGAGTAAACGTGAGGTTAGGCCAGCCAGGAGAACCCCAGGTACCCTGTGGAGAGTGTGGCGTGGTAGGCACTGGCCTGGGCAAAGGTCCTGGGGCTGGAAGGAAGCGAACGTGTGGCATCAGACATCTGGGGTGACCAGGGGGGGACTGGAGGGCAGCATCTGGTTGGATGGGAGCCTCTGAGGGCTGAGTGCTGTGATTCAGCCCTCACTTTACAGCATCCCTCTCTTCACAGAGAGGAGCGCTGGCTGCAGGGGACCAGGAAACAAGGGCACCCAGCGAGGGGACCCCGGGGACCGAGGACAGCGGCCTGTGACGAGGGGCCAGCTGGAGCCGCGGGAAGCGGGCGAGCACAGACACGGCAGGGGCTGGAGGCAGAAACCACAGACCTGGCTGGTGGGCCAAGTGTGGGGCAGGTGGCGCCGGGAGCCAAGGAGAGGCACAGGTTCCTGGCACCCGTGCGGCGGAGGCAGGGGTGGGGAATGCTGATAGGGAAGACTGGGTCGAGGGGCAAAGGAGAAATCTGTGTGGCTCCTGTTGCGTTTTGGTGCCTGGGAGACAGCAAGGAGGGGTTGTCTGGGGCTGTGGGAGGCTAGGCTCTGGGGCCCTGAGTCTGGGGGGCTCACCTCCCCGTGCCTATATGCCAAGGCCAGGGTCAGGACCCACCCTGCCTGGAGGAGGCTGGTAAAAGGAACCAGGAGCCACAGAGGAGGGACATGTAGCAAGATGAGCACAAAGAAGAAGCCACTGGACTCGGCAGTCTTGCAGCCGGACATCTGACTCAATGCAGGGGGTGGGGGAACTGGGGTCAAAAGTCAGGTTTGAGAGGACGTGGGTCCATCTGGAAAAGTTTGGCCTTGGTGTGGCATAGAGTCGGGGGTTCCTTGGCTAGAGGTTTCTAGGTCACGTCCTGGGATGGATAGGCCAGAAGAGAAGGACCACGTAAGCATGAAGCTCCCTGAAAGGCAGGAGGGGCTGGGGTCTGGCATCCAAGAGGAGGAACTGACCTGGGAGAGGAGGGACCCTTCCCCACTTGCAGCAGGAGAGGAGAGAGATAGAGGGGTGTGAAGAGGGGTTTGGGAGGAGTGAGTGAAGGACTCCTGCCCCCTCATCTCCCCCCCGACTCCCCAACCCCGCACTTGGCTCTTCCCATCCATTCTCAAAGCAGCTGGAGCCAAACACCAAGGTGTTCTCCACTCCTGGGGCCAGGGGCCGGGCTGGGCAGGGATGCAGGTGCAGAGGGTCACGGGCCACATGGGCAGGATGGGGGTGGGGGTGGGAGGAGTCTGCAGAGCAGCACATCGGGTGGTGTTGCTGAGGGTGTGAGCGGGGCTGCAGCTGCCAGTCTCTCCTGACTGGGGGGGGGGGGGGTGGGGGGGGAGGGAGGGGGCGGAGCATCCTGTGGGGCCTGCCCGCCCCTGCACACCTCTGGCCCAACCAGTGAGCCAGCCTTTGTAGGGTCCGGTGCAGGTGTATGCTAAGCCGCTGACTCTTTGCCACACCATCGACTGTAGCCTGCCAAGCTCCTCTGTCCATGGGATCCTCCAGGCAAGAATATTGGAATGGGTCGCCATGTCCTCCTCCAGGGGATCTTCCCACCCCAGGAATAGAACCTGCATCTCTCATGTCTCCTGCATTGGCAGGCAGGTTCTTGACCGCCAGGACCACCTGGAAAGCCACCTGTGCAGGTGGCACGCAGTCAAGACACCAGAAAGACAAAGGAACACATATCCCAGGCACCATGCCAGACCTTTTATAATTGGGACATCATCAAATCATGCCCCCATCTTACAGATGAAGGAACTGAAGCTCAGGGAGGCTCCAGGATGCATCAGCTTCCTTCAAAGCTTGGACTCTGGGGCCAGAGGACTTGAGTTTCAATCCGGGCTCTTAGATAACCTTGTGATCTAAGACAAGGTGCCTCGATTTCCCTAGCTGGGAAGTAAAACCAATGATAGTCCTCCATGCTCAGGCTGCTGTGTGCTCACAAGAGCCAGGCCACATGCAGCGCAAGCCCCCTGTAGGCGCCAGGCACGCAGCAAGAGCTTGCTGGCAGTCAGGGTCAATCCTGAGATGCCGGAGGCAGCCCCAGACCAGGGGCTGTGAGTGGGGCCCACGTTTACTGCTCATTCTGGGCTGAGTAACACCTCCACCTGTGGGATAAGTCTCTCCAGCAGACCATTTCTTGGTGCTGGCTTATGTTTTAAGTTAGTAAAGCCAGTGAAGGGAGAAAGGCAGGTGGGCAGAGGTCCTGGAGGCAGGGGAGGAAGGGAGGGCATCCCTATCAGGTGACTGAGCGGTGGTGGGTCGCAGCACTGCGAGGTAGATCAGAGGAGAGAGGAACGCCAAGGTCACCAGGATGAGGCTGACTTGGCCACTGAGGCCCAGACCGAGACCTGGCCTTCTGGGCTGAGATACCTTTGTGGTACCCTGGTGGGAGCAGCTCCAGAGACCCCTCACCCATCAGGAAAGCATCTCCTCTGTGGTTCTATCCATCTGGCACGTGTCTCAGCTCCCACCTCGAGGGCATAAGCCATCCAGAGGCTGAGCCTGGATCCAAACTTGAGTCACCTGGGCCCAGTGTCCAGAGCTCAGTCACTGCTCCATCAACCCCTCCAGGCAAAACCCTCCCACCTTAAAGGCCCACTAGAGGACAGTCCCTGAGCCTAGAGATTCTGTCATCCTGGTTTCCCTGGATGGGAGCCTGAAGCTCAGCCCTTCCCCCTGGGGCCTGCAGCCTGCAGTGTGGGGCGAGGGGTGGGTATGGAGGGATGAGTAGCTGGGAGGCGGGCCTCCAGGGAGGAGGGGTCATGGTGATTGCCAGGCGTGTAACTCACAGAAAAGGCTCCAAAAGCCACCTATTCTGATGGACTCATTTCTCAAAATTCACTGAAGCCAGTAAGGCAGGGGCCACCTGAAGGGTAGAGGTTCTGCCTGAGACCACACAGCAGGGCAGTGGCTGAACTGCCCCACACAGGGCTGGCCAGAGAGGGGCGGTACCCAGCCAGGTACCGGGTCTGTTGACTGCGATCATCTCTGTGAGCTGCAGGAAGGGTCTGGAGCTCATGGGGCCCTGATGGGCAGGGGTGGGAACCAGCATTGAAGCCATCCAAAACCGCCCAGCCACGAGAGAAGTGGCAGGGCTGGGGGGACCTACTCATTCCTTCAAGTCAACCCTGCCGGGAAGAACCCCAATGCCCATGCTTCCAATGGCAATGCATAGGGACACCCAGCCTGCCCCGGCCTCTCTGCCAGGCAGCAAACAAGTGAGCCTGGGGTCTGGGACCAGGTGGTATCAGGCTCTTTGGCAGCACTTGAGGAGATGCATGAGCAAGTTCTCCAGGCCTTGGGGTTGGGCAGGATGGTGAGTGGGTGGAGGAACCCGATGAGGAGCTGGGGCAAGGGGTAGCTGTTGCCGGCCCTGGCCAGCACCCAGCAGTAGTGGGAGGCGGAGAAGCCCCTGGTCAACAGCAAGACACAACAGCGATAAGGGGTTATCTGTGGAGGCGATAGGGCTGGGAGGGCAGGCAGCCAGGGCAGCCTCTTCCTCAGGCACCTTGCCAGCTCCCCAAGGGGCCCAGGGACTTGGGTGTGATTTCTCCTCGGGAAGCTGAGTCAAGGAGGGGACCACTGAGGGACATGCCCTTTAGGAGAAGATGCTCCCAAAGGCGTGGCCCAGAAACTTGA
The DNA here is from genome assembly GCF_023699985.2 of Odocoileus virginianus. Lineage (NCBI taxonomy): Eukaryota > Metazoa > Chordata > Mammalia > Artiodactyla > Cervidae > Odocoileus > Odocoileus virginianus. The sequence goes on along the minus strand of NC_069686.1, from coordinate 61,310,955 downwards.
ACCATCCAAATTCTCGGCTTGCCAAAGTTGGTCCTGGAGGGCGGGCGTCTTAGGTGGGGAACCAGCTCCCAGCCAAAGAGAATGATGCCATCTAGAGTACAGGGCCATCGGCCCAAGCCCATCCTCAGCCTCAGGAATGTCCCATGGGGGTGGGTGCTCCTGCCAGGAAGCTCCTGGACAGGAGTGGGATGTCCCCAAGACCTCCCCATCCCTCCCGGCGAGGCCAGGGAAGGCCCCCTGTGGAGCACTGGGGTCTCCCAGCCCCAGGATCCAAGCCCAGTCGCCAAGCCTGATGACCACAGGCGAGTCACCTCCCCCCTCAGTGCTTCGGACAAGAAGGCCACCTTGGCAGGGTTGCTTCGGGGGTTCAGTGGGACAGAGACGAGTGTGCGGGGCTGGCTGTCTCCTGACCGGTAGAAGAGCCGCACAGGACTTCTAAGCAGGGCCCTCCCCCCTGCCCATCCTGCGGGGGCCTGAGGGCCTGTCTGCCCCAGACCCCAGCCTCTGAGCCTCTCGGGGGTCCCGGCTCTGCTGCGCTCCTAAGCGCGGTCACGGCCCTGGCACGCCTCATGCAGCAGCCCGGCACGAGGATTTGCTGGAGGTTTTTCCTCCCACTTCCCAGAGGAGCGAACAGGCCTGGGCCTGCCCAGGTCCGCCCCCTTCTCCCAGCAGGCGCCCGGGGGTCCTGAAGGACCCTGGGCTTTCTGCTCTGACACCCTGGCCCTGCGCAATGGTGCCAGCCCAGAAGGACACAACGTCACAAGACTGCCACACTCTCTGTGCGGGAGGCTGCTTCCCCCTTTCCAGGGGCGGGCTGGGCAAGTCCGGCCTTTCTCTACTCCATGTCCCACGTGGCCCCCGGGCCCACAGGTGTCATCTGGGGACTCTGCTTCCTGCCGCTTCGCATGCCACTTTGTGAGGAGGCTTTACTTCCCCCCACCCCTCTGACATCTCCCTCACTTCTGGCCCTCTCCCCTGCCAGCTACTTTGAGTTGGGGACAACGTACGTGCAGATAGGGCACACGCAGCCCCCACAGAGAAGGGACCTCTCCCCTCCAGGCCCAGAGGGGCTGTCCCCTCCTCTGGTCCCATCTGGGGCCCCTTGTCACTATTCTAACTGCACCTCTCTCAGACCTTCTCACACGAGTCCCACTGTTTGCAAGAAGCACAGTGATGAAGCGCTCAGGTCTCACTGCCTTGCTGTGTGACCTTCAGCAAATCGCTTAAGCTCTCTGTGCTTCAGTTTTCTCGTAGGTGAATTGGGACGCTAAAGGACCTACCACACTGCATTGCTCTGAAGTTTATTTAAAGAGTTTGGAGCAGAGACTGACGCGTGGTAAGCACTATGTGTACTTGCTATTATTATTATTATTATTATTATTATTATTATTATTATTAACATTCCTGAGCCTTTGTCTCTGCTGTTCTCCCTACTCAGAATTTTGTTCCTTCACCCGGATAACTCCAGCTCACCTTTCAGGACCTGGCCCAAGCATTGTCTCCTCTAAAGCCGTATATTACTAGATACTCTCCCTCCCAACCTTAACCATGCTTCCCCCACTCCAACAGGCTCGGCCACCCCCTCCCCTGGGCAGTCAGTTTTTCCCCCCATATCAAAGGGAAAGTCTCTATTTCCATGGAGAACTCTTCTGCTGCCCTGGGACTATGCAGGTTTAGCCAAGCACAGGCTTAGCAGGGACCAGATCCCAGAAAGGGTTTGGATGCTCTAAACCTAAAGGCGGGGGTTGATGTTTCATTGCAGTGGTTCTGCCTGCCAGACTCTGGAAACTTTCCTTTCTCTTTAATATTTTTTTGCATTGTAATTATATGTTTTGCAAATAAATTTATGAGTCCATTCCTTGTGATAACATACTAGACATAGATAACCCCCTCAGACAGCAAACCCATCTGAGCCCCTTCAGCTCCCGGCCCCAGATAGAACTGTAGGCATTGGAAGTGGAGCCATTCAGACTTCTTTCACTCTTTTTTTAAACCTTTCCTTTTATTTTTAAAAAGTTTTCTCGAAATACAGTTAATTTACAACATTGTGTTAGCTTTAGGTGTACAGCAAAGTGATTCAGTTATAAGCACATATATGTACTTTTCAGATTCATTTCCCACATAGGTTACTATAAGATATTGACTAGAGTTCCCTGTGCTACACAGTAGGTCCTTGCTGGTTGTCGTTATTCTTTTTATATGTGAACATGTGTCCACAGGAAACACAGAACTCCGTGTGTGTGCACGTGCGTGCGTGCGCGCTACACCCTCTCACAAGTGCATCCTTCTGCCCTTTCCGCTTTTTCCCCAGTAAACTGGTCTTTCCCCAGTGTTGATGCCTGGTTGGAAACTTTGTTGACTCCTTGCTCTTTTCCAAGCCGTTAGATCTCCTGATGACAGAGCTGATCCTCCGCCCCGGTATGGCTTCTTCCAGGCTAGAAGGTAAGGGGTGAGCCCAGAGACCTGCCATAACGCTAGCGTTTCCCAAGGTGAGACATGGGCATCTCTGGGCCATGGAGATTCCACAAGGAGAACACTGTCCCCTAGTCCAGCTGAGTGGAGAAACACAGTGTCTCAGTCCCGTCTTGAAAACACCCAGGGGACATAATACAATGAAGGCTCCGACAAGTCCTGCAGGGAAGAAACTTACTAACTTCCCTTAACCCAGGATGACCCAGGCTTGGGAGATCCTGGAGACTTTCAGGATATTTACATCATAGCAGGTCAACACTGAGCTAGTACATTCCCTGAAGTTAAAAAAAAAATAGGGACTTTTTGTCCTCTCATGGTCTGGTGGTTAAGACTCCATGATCCCGATGTGGGCGTGTGGACTCAATCTCTGGTTGGGGAACTAAGATCCTGCATTCTGTGTGGTGCAACCAAAAAATAAATGCAAAGGAATGGGGTGGGGGCAGGAGAAGTATGAGGTCAGAGGCCAGGGAAAGGGGAGGGTGAAGAGCTGGAGCTCCCCAGGGAGCCTAGGAGCTGCTTGGGGCAGCCCAGAACCGTGGGGACAGAGGGCCTGTGGGCCCAGGGGGACCCTCTTTCTGGGCAAAAGCAGATGTCCTGAAGGGCCTAGCCAAGGTACTTGGGCAAAAGAATGAAATAAAAGGCCACCAACTTCGAAGGAAAAAATAAAGCTATCTCTATATGAAGATGACATGCTCTTTTATATAGAAAATCCTAAGGGATGAACAACCCAAAAATAACATAAACAGTTGCAATTAAGAAAAATTTTAAATTAAAGTCCAGTTTGATTTACAATAGAGTGCCAAAAAAGAAAATACTTACAAATAAATGTAGCAAAAGAAATAAAAAATTTATGCTCTGAAAACTATAAAAATGTATTAAAAGAAGTAAGAGACAATCTAAACAAATAGAAAGACATCCAACATTCATGGATTAGAAGACTTAATATTTTGTTAAGATGACAGCACTCCCCAAATTGATCCGCAGATACAATGCAGTCCCTGTCAAAATTCCAGCTGGCTTCTTTACAGAAAATGACAGGCTGATCCTAAAATTCATATAGATATTCAAGGGACCCAGAAAAACCAAAACAAAGTTAGAGGACTTAACATTTCTGGATTTCAGAACTTACTACAAAGCAACAATAAACAAGACAGTTTGTTTCTCGAGCAGGAATAAACATATAGAGCAGAGAAAGAGAGAGCTGGCAGTCCAGAAATCAATCCTTATATTCTGGACAGCTGATTTTCGAAAAGGGTGCTAAGACAATTCAATTTGAGAAGAGTCTTTCAACAATTGATGCTAATTGTCTGGCTATCTATATGCAAAAGAATGAACTTGGGCCCCTGTCCCATATCACATACAAAAATCAACCCAAAGACCTAGATGTTATAGTTAAAGCTATAAAACTCTGATAAGGAAAACGTAAGTATAAATCTTGGACTAGGCAATGGATTCTTAGATATGATAGTAAAAGCACAAGTAACAAAAGAATACACACATTGGATTTCATCCAAATTTAAAACTTCATCTTCCAAGAACACCGTCAGTAAAGTTGCAGGAGGGGGACAGAATGGGAGAAGATATTTGCAAAACAGGCCTTATAAGGAACTTACATCCAGAATATATAAAAGACACTTACACTTCAATAATAAAAAGACCAATAATCCAAGTTAAAAATGGGCAAAGGATCGGAATTGACCCTTCTCCAAAGAAGATATACAAATGATCAATAAACACTCGAAAAGACGCTCAACTTCGGGACGTCCCTGGTGGTACAGTGGAGAAGAATCTGCCTGCAGGGGAGATGGGTTTGATTCCTGATCTGGGATGTTTCCACATGTGCTGGAACAGCTAAGCCCTCAAGCCACAACTACTGAGACCATGTGCTACAACCCCAGAAGCCGGTGTACCCAGAGCCTGTGCCCCCATCATGAGAAGCCCCAGGCCCCACAAAGAGAACGTGGCCCTGGCTCACCGCAGCTAGAAAAAGCCGGAGCACAGCTCAAAGACCCAGTGCAATCAAAACATAAGACAAAATAATAAACAATTTTTTTAAAAAGATGCTCAACATTACTAACCATCAGGGAAATGCGAATGAGAACCACAGTGAGGTACCACTTCATGCCCATCTGTATAACTGTGATCCAAAAGAGAGACAATAACACATATTAACAAGGAGGTAGAGAAACTGAATCCTGATTTGCTGGTAGGCATGTAAGTGGTGCGGCCATTTTCATAAACAGTTTGGCAGGGCCTCAGAAAGTCGAACATAGAGTTACCATATGACCTAGCAACTTTACTCCTGGGGATACACTGAAGAAAACTGAAAACATGTGTCCACATAAAAGCTTCTACACAAATATTCACAGCAGCATTCTTCATGACAGTCAAGAAGTGGAAACGATCCAAGTGTCTATCAACCAATTAATGGATGGAGAGGTGGTTTATCCCCACCATGAATGTTATTCAGCTATAGAAAGAAAATGAAGTTCTGACAATATAGATGTAATATAGGCTACAACATAGATGCAACTTGAAAATATTATGCTCAACAAAAGAAGTCAGCGGCAAAAGGCCACATATTGCACACGTTCATTTATGTGAACAGTCCATGATAGGTAAATCCAGAGACAGAAAGGAGGTTAGTGGTTGCCTCAGGGCTGGGGGTGGGGGTAGGGGGTAAAGAGGAATAACTGGAACAGGATTGGGGGTGATGAAAATGTCCTAAAATCAATGGTGGTGAGGCTACACAACTCCAAGAGTTTACTAAAAACCATTGGATTTCATACCCTTTTAAAAATAATGGCAAAATTTATTGGCATAGCTCACAGGAATTGAAATGGGGGAAAGAAGGTTAAAAGTTTACGGAGAAAAAAAATCAAAATAAAACCACTGACTCAGAGGATGGACCTCTGAAACCCTAGGTCTTCTACACTTTAAGTAGGTGACATGTATGGTATGTGAATTTCCCCTCCATAATGCTCTTACAACTTAAAAAACAAACAGCTCTGAACTCCCTCCAGGGATGGCCCTGGAGCTGGGGGTGGTGGGCATGAAACCTGCCCAGGTATCTTTTCAATCTATCTGAGCCTAAAATGGTAACAGAATCCCCTCCTCAACCCTGCTGCTCCTTCATCCCACACTCATTTCAGGCAGCCCCAGCTCCTCCCAGCTCCTGCAGTGTGTGTGCCCCCAGGGTGAGGGCAACCAACTCCCTACACACACCCCCCAGAGCTCTCTCCTGAAAGCTTCTCAGGCCCACTTCCTTGTCTTCTGGTTACAATGTCCGTGACATGATAATGCTGATGAGAACCACAACTCTTTCTGGGCATTGATTCTGTGCTGCACACTTTACCAGCATTATCTTATTGGATTCTAACCATAACCTGACAAGGCCAATATGACTGTTATTACCCCATTTCACAGGTGTGGAGACTGAGGCTCAAAGAGGCATGTCTCTTGCCCAAACTCACAGTCGTGGGCAATGGCGGAGATGGGATCCTCCAGGCAGCAGCTTTAGGACCCCACGGCTGTACGTCCTATGCTGGGCCCTCCAGTGCCAGGCAATCCCCTCCATTCACCCCTCCTTTACCTGCTTCTTCTCCTCTTCTTCCCTCATGCCTCACCCAGCACTACCAGCAGAAACAGAGCGTCTCCTCCGGTGCCCACCCTGGATGTCCTCGCACTCCACCCCCTCCCCCTGCAGCCAGCATCACCCACACTTGGCCTCTGGAGAGGCTGAAACAGCCCTTGAATCACCGGGGCTTCTCCGAGCCCTTGAGGCTGACCCATTTGGGCCCCTGGTGCCTCACCAGGTTCAAGATGCAGGCAGGTCCCAGTGGCAGAAATGACTCAGGCCCACCCACTGATGCTCGACTCTGTTCCAGGAACAAGGGCAGCATTTTGAAATGAGGTGACTCAGGGCCCGGATGAGTAAGGCAGACATTCAGCTCCACAGACAGACAGATAGCCCATTTCGATTAGTGTGCGTGGTCGCCGGGCCACAGGCAGACCCCGGGCCCTCTGTAGCGCCTGTCTGAGCTCATGCACTCAGGAAGCGCATTCCCAGGACAAGCCTTGCCTCCCTGGAGCCCCAGAAATGCCCCCATCCCAGCCGTGGGGAAGAGCCCCCAGCCCGCCGGCCTGCTGACGGTATCACTTATTTTCTGTGCCAACCACATTCCTTCCCCAGGGCTCTGTGATCTACTTTCTCTTTTCCTACCTTAGAAATAGCTCCTCACAAGTCTACCCACGAGCCTTCTGAAGGCGGAGGGCCCCCGCCTCTAGGAGGAGGCGCTCAGAGGTTAGGAATTTCTGAGGGCACAGCCGGCCTTGTAGTGATGTTCACATAATTTGTTTCTTGAATAATGAGGAAGGAAGGAGAAAGGGAAGGGAGGGAGGGAGGGAGGACAGATTCTAGGGGCCCCTGGTCTATGGAGTGTCCTTGAATTTGCCAGCTGGGTTTATTTCCGCTGGTCTTTCTGTAGCTGTGTGATGTTGGGGGAGTCACGTGCTGTCTCTGGGCTTCTCACTGCTGCATACCTCCTGAGACGGCTGTGATGGGATTCAGGTACAGGGCTTGGCAAGGCCTTCTCAGTGTTTGGGGCCAGCTCCGGTGGGTCTCCGTGGCCCATCTCCCTCTCCTTTGCACATCAGCACCTACCTGGATCCTAACCTTGCAGATAGGCTGCAGGGAATGCTCTCTGCAAAGGAAATCAGGCAGCTCAAACCAGAATCTGCCTTCCAGGAAAGTGGCTGGGAGAACACACATCCCTCGTGGCCCTGAAACTTCCAGGGGACTAGGCTGGAACTGCCCATTGGAGCCACTTTCCATCCAGACCACTTCCCACACACCACACACACACATACGCACGCACACACACACACACACACACACACGTAGTTTCTGCACATTCCCAACTGTACTGCCTGTGGCCCCCACCCCCACATTTTCCTCCCATTGCATCCCAGGCTGCTGGCAAGCAGACTTTGGCCTCTTGACCATAGCCTAGGCACAGAAAAACTCTACCTCTCTCATCATTTTGTGAGTTTCAAAACTGTCGGGAGGCCTGTAGGAACCACACCGGGAAGGAATCTCAAAAGCCCTGCCCTAGTGTCCCGAGCCACTGCTCCTCCTCCAGACCCCACCAGCAAGCGGCCCCGCCACCGCTCAGCACCCCCACAGCCGAGGCCATCCAACCTGGGCTCACGGGAGCCAGCCCCATAGGTGCCCTCACTTCTGGCCAATAGAAGGCTCTGTCCTCCATCAGCCAGAGGCTGAGATGGGGGTGGAGACCCTCCCCCACGTCCCAGCCCCCCAGAAGGGAGGCCTTCACCCTCAGCTTGTTCTGCAGCCTGGCTCCAGGGTGGCCTCAGCCCCACAGGATGCCAGGAGGGCCACAATTACCTCTCACCCCCAGCAGTGGAGGGGCACCCGGGCCTGCCCCAAGACCCTGCTCTGCATCCAGGAGAGCCAGGCCTCCTGCTCGTCCCTCCGTGTCTCCCTCTCCACAGCAGAGCCCCAAGCTCTGCGGTCCTCAGGCTTCCCTGCCATTGCCATGTCCTGCCTGTCCTGCCTCCAGGGTCTTGCCTAGTCCCACAGGGCTTCCCTCCACCCCTGGCCCCAGCCCCCTAACCTCTGGGGGCTGTGTCCTCTCCCCACTCCCCTCACGTTCGCCCCACTTGGCATCTTTCAGTTCCTGCAAGATGTCAAAACTTTGACTGCCTCAGGGCCTTTGCACGTGCGGTTTCCTCATCTGGAAACCTCTGCCCATCCCACCCTGACACGGCCTGTCCTGTGACTATGAGCGTCTTCCTTCACGCTCAGCTGAACAGGCCTCTCGAAAGCACGGCTTCCCTGACCACCTCACCTGAAGCTGCAGACTGTGTGTTCCTGTTTATTGTCCGCATCTGTCCGTCACCCTTCCTGAACATGGGAAGGGCGGGGACCGTGGCTGCTTTCTTGGCCCCTGTGTCTCTGGCCCCTTCTGCAGCATGGGCGCCCGTGGACACTCACGAGAGGCTGAGGGGTAAAGGCAGGGGTCACAGAGGAGCCTGCGGACACTCGGGAGAGAGTCAGAGCGAGTGGTTCTGCCTACACCCTGCCCTTGGCCACTGATGTCCACAGCACTGAAAGTACCCAGGCTGAGTACTTGCAGAGAGCTACTCACCACAGGTGGAACATCCTAGTATATCTGTGAAGTGGGACCTAGCATCAGCCTCCCTCACTAATGGGGAAAATGTGGCACGTCTGTGGGCCCCGGGGCTGAAGAGGAGCAATGAAGACCGTCAACATTGGCCCACTACAGACCGTGGCGCCAGAATGACGCTGCCGCGTGGAGACTTTGGGCACCCCCGAGGGAGGTTGAGAGCCAGGGACCCTGGCAGCAACGGGAGAACCTTTTCAGGGGTGCAGAGTGGCCGTGAACATGCCTGGGAGCCTCAGACAATGCCCCAAGGGCCTGTGCTTCCCAAGGTGCCCAGGACAGCAGAGAACGGTGCGCCTGGCTTAAGGTCCTTCCCCAGAGCACAGTGGCCTCAGGGAGGACTTCAGGGGACCTTGCCCCCCCAGGTGCCTTCCTCCAAGTATCAGCTTCACCTGGGAGCTTGTCAGAACTGTGAAAAATCTCTGGCCCTACCCCAGACCCACTTAGCAGAATCAGTTTGAACAAAACCCCAGGAGCCCTGTCTCACATCAGCACCGAGGAAGCTCTGTTCCCAGGCGCTCTGATGGACTGCTGCCTGCCATCGGAGTCCCGTTTCTGGAGGCCTGTGAGCTCGCCCACTGACAGCGTGATCACTCCAAGGTGTTCATCACAGTATCATTTACAAAGGAGAAAATCTAGATCTAACAGATAGCCATCAAAATGCTCTTTGGACAGAATATTCAGCTGCATAGGGGAAAGTTTATACTATAATATTCGTGGGAAAGGCCCCTTAAACCTACATACACAGTCAGTAGTACATCAACACATCATCGGCAGGCACTCTGATTGTTGGGGTTAAGGGGATTTTTTTTTTTTTTAGACTTAATTTTTCTGTTTTCCTAATTCTCTCAGTGAAGATATCTTACAATAATGATAATGAAACCACCAGTGAAGTGTATTCCTTTTTAAAAAAGAAAATATGATTGTCCCTTGAAAGAGGCCCTCTTGACATCAATTTATGCTGCTACAGGGCCTGATAAATCAGGTTTGGGGACACGGCCTACAGAAGACCCCAAGAAGGGAGTGTGGTTAGAGGGGAGTTAGAATGGAAATGGGAGAGGCTGGGGTGCTGTGGGTTCCTCCCCTGAGCAAGGTAGCCTTCTGGAGGCCTGGGTTGGGGTGAGGGAACCCTGGACAATAGAGAGCCCCGAAAGCCAAGCCCATTTACTCTGTACATTTTCTCTCTCTGCATCTGCTTCCAAGAATATCTTTCCCTCTGCCTTCCTTTTCTGGTCAATTCCCACTTGTCCTATAAGACCCAGCTCAGGGACCACCTCCTCCAGGAAGACTTCCCTGATAACCCCACGGCCCAGCCTCTGGACAGGGTTAGTTGCCCTCCTGTGGGACACCACAGGACCCTCTCAGGACCCAAAGGACTGCAAGTGGGTGATAGAAGGTATTTCAAACAGGCATCTCTGACATGTCTAGCACCCAGAAAGCCCTCCATCATCAAGCACTGTGCCTGGTACTGCCCGCTCCTCTGGGTTCTGCCCAGCAGTAGCTAAGGGCCTACCTATGAGAGCTCAAGCAGGACAGTTTCACTAAAGCATTTAGGGGGTGGATGCCAAGCATTTCTGGCAGACCCCTCCGAGGCCCCTAGGTCTCAAAAGCCCCCTTGGCGAGGTCCCAGGCTCCTTCCTACCTCTTCAAGCCCCTTGGTCCAGAGCGTGGCAGCAACCAAGGGCCAGGCAGGAATTCAAGGATCCTGTCTCCTACTGGGTTATTGCAGAGTCAAGTGAGGTGGGGAATGCCCATCCTGTGCCTGGCCAAGGGGACACGCCCCTAGCCCAGGAGTCTCAGGCCCCTCTTGGTCTGGGTTGGGAAGGTGTGGCCTTTGTAGACGAGGACCAGGTGCACTTCTGAGTCCTGCGGTCTGCAGCCAACCAGGTGACCTGGGCCAGGTCTTCTTGGAGTTGTCCCAGGCTTAGGCAGACCTGGCATCCTCCACGGGACACCAGGCTTCTCTTGGGGGGGCTCCTGAAACCACCCACTCCTTCAGAGGCCACCTCTAGCCCCATTTCCAGGGGTTCTGGGGCTTGTTGTGACATCTGCTCCCAGAGTCTGCTCCAGGTGAGGCCTGAAACCTGAAGCAGCAGGTCCACACACCCCACTCACTAACAGGGATACCTCACAGGTGAGGAAGGCCAAGGCAAGCTGAGCCTTGAGCAGCTGGCCCCTGGACGGGAGGTGTGGCCAGTGAGGCTAGAAGGCTTTGACATCTGTTGCCAGGGAGGCCTTGAACAGGGCTGCCCGCGGGAGAGGACATTTCTGTTGCTGCATTGTTTGTTTTTTTTTAATTTTTAATTGTCATAAAATATAACTCTGGTGGCTCAGATGGTAAAGAATCCACCTGCAATGGAGGAGACCCAGGTTGGGTCCCTGGGTCGGGAAGATCCCCTGCAGAAGGGAATGGCGACGCACTCCAGTATTCTTGCCTGGGAAATTCCATGGACAGAGGGGCCTGGCGGGCTACAGTCCATGGGGTCACTAAGAGTCCGACATGACTGAGCAACTTCACTTGCACTTTTCACTTTCATGCATTGGAGAAGGAAATGGCAACCCACTCCAGTGTTCTTGCCTGGAGAATCCCAGGGACGTGGGAGCCTGGTGGGCTGCTGTCTCTGGGGTCGCACAGAGTCAGACACGACTGAGGTGACTTAGCAGCAGCAGCAGCCACACTGTTTTCTACAGTGGCTGCTTCAATGTACGTTCTCAGCAACGGCACACAAGGGTCTCAATTTCTCCACATCCTCACCGACACTTGTTATCTTCTGGGGGTTCTGATGGCAGTCATCCAAGGGCGTGAGGCAGTGATGTTGGTTTTAACACCAACTTACTCCCTGCTCCTGCACTAGACACCACGTGGGCTCGGAGGGCCCACTAGTGCCCCCTTGACTCCCCAGGACCTGCTGATATAAATGTCCAGGAGACACCTCCCTCACAGTGCATGTCAACATTCAGCCAGCTGTGATCATCCTGGCTGGGGCCACGTGTCCACCTCTGTCCCCATCAGCACTAGGGAACCCTGGGGGTGGGAAAGCCTTGCAGGAAGGTCCTCCACAGGGAGGACAGAAGGCAGAATACTGCGGCCTCCTGGGACATCTGACCAGCGAGGGATGGTCAGCAAACCTTTTCTATAAAAGGTCAGAGTCAATATTCTAGGCTTTGCAGGCCACACCTCTGGCACAACTAACATGTTGTTCAGTCACTCAGTCATGTCCGACTCTCTGTGATTCCATGGACTGCAGCATGCCAGGCTTCCCTGTCTTTCAGCATCTCTGAGAGCTTGTTCAAACTCATGTCCATTGAGTCAGTGATGCCACCCAACCGTCTCGTCATCTGTCGCCCTCTTCTCCTGTCTGCAATCCTTCCAGCATCAGGGTCTTTTCTAATATATAAACCTTATTAGTCACTAAACTTGAATTTCATACAGTCTTCACGTCATGCAATATTATTCTTCCACTGATTTGTTTGCAATCATTTAAAAATGAAAAAAAAAAATTCTGAGCTTGCAGATTTGGCCCCTGGCTATGGTTTACCAACTCCTGTTCTGGAATTGATGGCAGGGGCTTTGGGAAGACACTAGGTCCCACTGTACCAACAAGGACAGCATTCTCCTCGAGCTCAGGGTCAGGGTTAGGACCTGGTTCCATGATGAAAAGGCTTCACCAGTGAGCCAAGCAGGCACTGGCCCTGGCACCAATTGGCGTTGCTCACCCACCCTCGCCTGGCTCCTCAGTCCCTGTTGATGGCAGCAGGAATCCCTGGCACCTCTGCTAAAGGCTGAGATTTGGGACCAAAGATCAGAAATAAGAGTGTGAACTCCAGGGCAAATCATGCTGGGCTGCTCACTTCACTCTTTCCTAACACATCTCCAGAGCCCTGTCTCAACTTCAGCCTTGAAGGAAGGTCGTGATCCCCCTGGTGACCCTGAGAGCTAACCTGGGCTATCCAAGCCCTGGGGTAGGTAGCAGGAGACAGGAGATTTGCCCCCTCGCCGAGGCTGCTGACTTCACGAGGTCAGCCAGGAGCAGGCTGCACGGGCCAGGACCTGAGTGTTAACATCCAGCTCCTCCGGGTCACACTGTGTGACCTTGGACAAGCCGCTTCCACTGTCTGCACTTGAGTTTCTTCATCTGTGGAATAGAAATGGTAAAAACCCCAAGAGTTGTGCTGGATCCATTGGGTTGAAGTATGTCAAGGGCTTAGGAGAGTGCGTGGCACTCCATTAAATCCCACTCCATCAGCCGTAGCTGTTAGGACTTTTTAAGGGGGAGGTGGGGCAGGCCATGTGGCTTGTGGGACTTTAGTTCCCTGACCAGTGGGGCTGAGTTCCACTTAGTTCCCTTCAGTGGAAGCGCTACCTCCTGGACTGCCAGGGAAGTCCGTGTTGTGATTATTATCTCATTTAATGCACACAAGTCTGTGAGTTAATTTCTATTAGTAGTCCCACTGTATGATGGAGAAACAGAGACACAGAGAGGTTAAGTAACCACCCCAAGGGTGCACAGCTGGGACAGGGTGGACCTGGAGTCTGGAAAGTGGAGTCTGCCTGTGGGCCCCAGCTCTGAACTGCCCCCAAGCGCCGGCCCGCCTGCCCTCCCGGGAAACCCCAGGAACAGAGAGCCCTGGGCTCAGCGTGGACCCTGCAGCGAGGTGTCCTGGGACCACCCCGCCTACGTGGGCTCCTCTGGAAGGCCGGCTCCTTCTGATCCCACAGCCCGACCCCCTGTCCTCAGGCAGTGTGTGCACACTCGCATGTATCGCAGCGCCGGGCGAGGACCCGACCTGGGGGGCCGTACTCGGCTTCAGAGGGACCCCGTCATCCTGTGCACACAGCAAGTCCCGGGCTACGAAGCTGCGCACCATTTGCTGCGGGGCTGTCCCTGCCCCTGGCTCCTGTCTGCAGACCGAGAGCCTGGGCGCTCTTCTCCATGGTCCTGTGGTCTCATCAGCAACATCCTCCCCACCCCCAGACCCCAAAACACTAAATGTTGAAGGACCCACCTTACCAGGACAGAACAGGAGCTGTCTTTATTAACTTTTACTCTGAAGTGAGCCACCAGAGGGGAAACCACTGGGGAGACCACCGGCCTTGCTAATGCCAGACCAGCCATCTCCCCTGCCCACTCCGGACAGGCAGGAGGTGAGGGCTGCCCCAGCCTGGAGCGCAGAAGAGTCGGAACTCTGCGCAAAGGCAGCGTTCTGTCCCCTGCCATGCCCCACCCCCCACCAGGACCAGAGGCACCAGAGGACATGCAATCATCCTGTAAGTGGTGACGCTGACACGAAGCCAGCTCAGGAGACCCTGCCCCTCCCAATGCCATGGAGAATCTCCAGGGCCCCTGCCTCTTTGATGGGAATGGTGGCTGGTCATGGCAGGGATGCATGGGGACTGCAGGTGACAGTCCTCAGAGAGACCGGGATGCTGCCTCCTATGAGGCACTCAGGAAATAAAGTCAGAGAAAAGAATGAATGCATGAACCATCTAGTCCAACTCAATTTCAAATGATAAAAAAATATGCTAGAAACAGAAAGATGCTTGCTTCAAGGTCACAGAATTGAGTGACAGGGCCTGGACTAGGCTGTCCATCTGCAAGTCTTTATTGAGCACCTGCTCTGTGCCAGGTACCATTCCTGGCACTGGCGAGACAGCACTGCCCAAGCAACCAGCCAGTGGGGGACAAGGGGGAGCCTTTGCCCTCATGGAGCTTCCAGTCTGCTCCTGGGCCAGTGTCTGAATCCCAGGCCACTGTGCTTTCTTACACTGAGATAGCACACAGGGCCTGCCTCGGATCTTGCTCAGACCCTCCAGGGAGCAGCAGGCAGCCCTGGCTGGTGGACTGGCCTGCCGAGCCAACTCTGGACTGTGCACTTCTTCCCGTGGGCAGGTGCATCAGTGGTTGCTGCTGAGATAGTGGACAGTCTTCCATGGGGGAGTGGCCCCTATTAATCAGTTCTCTCTTGGCAACTGAACATGAAACGCCCTCGGGTGGCAAACCACACCTTCATGGAGTGGACGACCAGGGCAAGAAGGATGCTCGCTCCAGGGCCCACACATTCCAGGGAGTAACAGGGACTCCAGAGTGACGCTTTATTGGAGCCCGGGCACCAGGCGGCTCCCTGTCGGGCTGGCACTGCTTTTGGCCACAGTGGCGGCAGCAGCTCCTGAGTGAGGCTGAGCTTCACCTCGAGGTCTGAACATTCAGAGCAAATGACAGGCTTTGGAAGATGCTACTGCCTGAATCTGCCATGGGACACGGATTGCCCTTAACAGGGAGAAATGTAACAAGGCATGGCCAGGCGTGCCAGCTTCTGGTCCTCACCAGGGTTAAGCCTCTCCCTGGTCTTGTGGCCCCTTCAGCCTGAGTTGTTCCAGCAGGGAAGTGGGTACGCTGGGTCAGATTTCTCAGCCCAAGGCTGCTGTCCCTTCACTCATGCACCAAGTGTGTGTGCAGCACATCTGCCCCAGCCTCAGAACAGTGGCAGGGTGAATGATGCAGACTGCAGGTGCCCTCGAGTCCAGGGTGGCAGCCTCTTGGGGGAGGAGGCTGGTGCATACCCAATCGGTGACCGTGCCAGTGAGACTGGGAGTCAGGACTCCTATGCCAGGTCCCTGAAGGGTGAAGCACAATTAGCCAAGTGAAGAGGAGGAGAAGCACGTTCTGACCAAGGAGGCACAACTGGGAGGCACCAGGGGGAGGCGGTGGGCTGTGGGTGGTAACTGCAGCCCAAGTGCTGGGGACGTGGAGAGGCCTGGGAGCTCCAGCAGGCCAGGGAGCAGCCGGGCCTGGGCCACTGTGAGCCCATCAACCATCAGACTTCTTTCCAAAGCCATGGGGGGGCCTTGAACAGATTTTATACAGGAGTGACCAAATGCACCAAGTTTTCTTCACACTACCTGGGAGGAGCTGGAGAAGGTTATGGGTGTGTTTTGGGGAAAAAAATTTGTGATCTCCTGGGCTTCCCACGTGGCGCTAGTGATAAAGAACCCACCTGTCAATGCAGGAAACATAAGAGATGCCGGTTCGATCCCTGGGTCGGGAAGATCCCCTGGAGGAGGACATGGCAACCCACTCCAGTATTCTTGCCTGGAGAATCCCATGGACAGAGGAGCCTGGCAGACTGCAGTCCATAGTGGAGCACAGAGTCAGATGCAACTGAAGCGACAGAGTGCTCACAAACGCTAGTTAGTTAGTTAGTTTTTGCGACCCCATGAATCGCAGCACACCAGGCCTCCCTGTCCATCACAAACTCCTGGAGTTTACTCAAACTCCTGCTCGTAGAGTCGGTGATGCCAATCCGCCATCTCATCCTCTGTCGTAACCTTTTCCTCCTGCCCCCAATCCCTCCCAGCATCAGGGTCTTTTCCAATGAGTTAACTCTTTGCATGAGGTAGCCAAAGTATTGGAGTTTCAGCTTCAGCATCAGTCCTTCCAATGAACACCCAGGACTGATTTCCTTTAGGATGGACTGGTTAGATCTCCTTGCAGTCCAAGGGACTCTCAAGAGTCTTCTCCAACACCACAGTTCAAAAGCATCAATTTTTCGGTGCTCAGCTTTCTTCACTGTCCAACTCTCACATCCATACATGACCACTGGAAAAACCATAGCCTTGACCAGAGGGACCTTTGTTGGCAAAGTAATGTTTCTGCTTTTTAATATGCTGTCTAGGTTGGTCATAACTTTCCTTCCAAGGAGTAAGCGTCTTTTAATTTCATGGCTGCAGTCACCATCTGCAGTGATTTTGGAGCCCAAAAATATAAAGTCTGACACTGTTTCCACTGTCTCCCCATCTATTTCCCATGAGGTGATGGGACCAGATGCCATGATCTTAGTTTCCTGAATGTTGAGCTTTAAGCCAACTTTTTCACTCTCCTCTTTCACTTTCATCAAGAGGCTTTTTAGTTCCTCTTCACTTTCTGCCATAAGGGTGGTGTCATCTGCATATCCAAGGTTATTGATATTTCTCCCAGCAATCTTGATTCCAGCTTGTGCTTCCTCCAGCCCAGCGTTTCTCATGATGTACTCTGCATATAAGTTAAATAAGCAGGGTGGCAATATACAGCCTTGAGGTACTCCTTTTCCTATTTGGAACCAGTCTGTTGTTCCATGTCCAGTTCAAACTGTTGCTTCCTGACCTGCATACAGGTTTCTCAAGAGGCAGGTCAGGTGGTCTGGTATTCCCATCCCCTTCAGAATTTCCCACAGTTTATTGTGATCCACACAGTCGAAGGCTTTGGCGTAGTCAATAAAACGGAAATAGATGTTTTTCTGGAACTCTTGCTTTTTCAATGATCCAGCGGATATTAGCAATTTAATCTCTGGTTCCTCTGCCTTTTCTAAAACCAGCTTGAACATCTGGAAGTTCTCAGTTCACGTATTGCTGAAGCCTGGCTTGGAAAATTTTGAGCATTACTTTACTAGCGTGTGAGATGAGTGCAATTGTGCGGTAGTTTCAGCATTCTTTGGGATTGCCTTTCTTAGGGATTGGAATGAAAACGGACCTTTTCCAGTCCTGTGTCCACTGCTGACTTTTCCAAATTTGCTGGCATATTGAGTGCAGCACTTTCACAGCATCATCTTTCAGGATTTGAAATAGCCCAACTGGAATTCCATCACCTCCACTAGCTTTGTTCGTAGTGGTGCTTTCTAAGGCCCAGCTGACTTCACATTCCAGGATGTCTGGCTCTAGGTGAGTGATCACACCACTGTGATTATCTGGGTCATGAAGATCTTTTTTGTACACAGAAGATCTTTCTGAAGATCTTCTGTGTATTCTTGCCACCTCTTCTTCATATCTTCTGCTTCTGTTAGGTCCATACCACTTCTGTCCTTTACTGAGCCCATTTTTGCATAGCATCACACATGCTATGATCCCCCAAATGCAGTGCTGGCCTGTGGCCACCACCAGTCAGGAGAAAGGACCTGCCTTCAGCCACCTGGCGGGCCCACGCAGCACCAGCCCAGCTGGCCTCCGAAGGCAGGGCTTACCCAAAGGCCCCGGGGGTAAAGCTGCACCTAAGGCTGCCTTGGCCACCAGGCAGCGACTCCTGGACCGCTGGACCAAGGCCGCCTGCGCTATCTGTGCTGAGGGGTCGCTGGACCCCTCTGGGAAAGATGAGGCCTCAAAGGAGCCCAGGTGTTCCTGAAGCCCCTCCCAGGGCAGGGAAGTTAGGAAGTGACCTGCTCACCTGCCGGAGGAGCTCTGTGGCCCCAGGAATGAGAGGCAGCCCCTGGGAGCCTCATCTGCCAATGGGGAAGAATGTCAGTGATTTATCTCTTGTAGAAATGAAATCACCCTAAAGCTCCAGCCCAGAGCTTGATAACCTCAGGTCAATGAGAGAGTTCCCCAGTGGCCTAGAAACCAGGCTACAGGCTCGGGGAGCTCCAGGGCTCTTTCCATAAGACCCAGAGCTCCCTCCGGGGTGGAGATGTCATCTCAGATTCTCACACACACGTCCGCGTGCCCACAGGGGCCAGGCAGAGCCTCCCTCCCACAGCTTGAATCCAACCACCTGGGGATCCAGGGACCTGATTTGTGCTCCTCCTGAAGGCCCTGCAGAAGTGAGGGGGGGGAGGGAGGGTGGAGTGTGGCAGACCCAGACCCTCACGTCCCTCTTTCCAGATGAGAACTGCAAAACCCCGTGTGCTGAGCCAGTCCCACTTCCAGGGCCTGTGCAGAACAGAGCCAACAGCAGCCCCCAACCCCCACAGCCCCCAGAGCCTTGAGGTTCTTGGAGAACATGGAAGGGAATTGGAGGCAGCATCTAGGAGGCCAGACAGGGACCCTCCCCTGAATAGCTGTGAGGCTTCAAGCAAGACACTGCTCTTCACTGAGCCTTAACGTCTGTATCATTAAAATGGGCACAGGTCATTTGCCCAGAGTGGCCACAGAGAAGCACTACATTCTCCACGACGGTTAGGCAGCATCATGATTGGCATCATCAGCCTCAGTGAATGTTCACACAGTGAACATGCAGGATGAAAGAGTAAGCTCCGGGGACGCCTCCGGGCAGAAGGGAGGGGCTGACACTCAGAAATCAGCAACCAGGAGCCCACACTCACTGGAGCCTGGCCTGTTCCAAGCAGCTTACTGCACACAACACCCCTCTGACCGGGCCCAAGACGGGCACTGTCGCGGTCCCCATTTTGCAGATGGGGAAACTGAGAGGTTAGGCCAGGATCAAAAAACTAGGGTTGGGGGGTGCTCTGAGCCCACACTCCAGGCAACCTCCTCCACCCCCATATGAGAGGCCCAGCGGCCATGCTACCTACCTGGCCTGGGAGGGCGTGGGGATGTCCTTCCAGAGAGGAACAGTTCAGTGCAGAGGCGCCATGCAGATCTCAGGTTGGCGGTGAGGCATGAGTGAGCAGCTGCTCACTCCCAGCTGAAAGCCGAGCACAATCTGAGCCCCAGCCTCTCCCCTCCTCCAGGGAGACCCCAAAACAGCCACGTCTCTTCCTGCCCTTCCTGAGAAGCCCAGTAGCTATGAGTGATTTTGGAACCAGCTCTTGGAAGCGAATCTAAGCTCCGCCACCTGCAGTGCATGGCTTCCTCAACCTTAACTTTCTCATCTATAAAAGGGAGAGGTGGTGGGTTAGTCGCTAAGTCATGTCCCACTCTTGAGACCCCATGGACTGCAGCCCTGCAGGCTCCTCTGTCCATGGGATTCTCCAGGCAAGAACACTGGAGGGGGGGGCCATTTCCTGCTCCGGGATCTTCCCGGCCCAGGGATGGAAGCCGCATCTCCTGCATTGCCCGCAGAGTCTTTACTGCGAGCAACGAGGGAAGCTCCTGTTTGTGTACATGATCAGTCACTTCAGTCGTGTCTCGCTCTTTGCAACCCTATGGACTGTAGCCCACCAGGCTCCTCTGTCCATGGGATTCTCCAGGCAAGAATACTGGGGTGGGTTGTCAGGCCCTCCTCCAGGGGATCTTCCCAAACCAGGGATCAAACCCACATCTTTTACATCTCCTGCATTGGCAAGCAGGTTCTTTACCACTAGCACCACCTGGGAAGCCCATAATGTTACCTATCCCTCCCCTGCCCCGGGGGCTGTAGTGAGGACTATATTGAAATAATGCATGAAAAAAAGCAGGTACCCAGGAAATGTTTGTTGGTGACTAAAGGACTGGCCAGATAGTGTCATTCTACTTTTAAAGTGCTCCAGCTTTGGGACTGCAGGGACATCACAGTGACTTCCCTGTTACTGAATGGCCAGGGCAGGGCAGTGGGGCTACAAACATACAGGCCACAGAAATGGTGCCTGCACCCACCCCCCAGCCCAGCCCCCAGCAACAGCCCAGCTAGAAGGTGATCAGGCCCAAATTTAAATATGTAATGGCGCCCATCACATGCAGTGGTAAAGAATCCACCTGCCAATGCAGAAGACTCAAGAGATGCAGGTTTGATCCCTGGGTCATAAAGATACCCTGGAGGAGGAAATGGCAACCCACTCCAATATTCCTGCCTGGAAAAGTCCATCATCAGAGGAGTCTGGCGGGCTGCAGCCCACGGGGTCACAAAGAGAGGTAACTTAGCACACATGCACGACCCCCATCACAGTGTGTAACGAGCCAGGTGCATCACCTTTTGACACGGAAGAAAATGAAAATGGTAAGAAATACACACAGCCAACCATGCGACCTCACCCGCAATCACAGTCTAAATCCCCACGCAACCACACACATACACACTCACCCACACAGCCTCAGAGATGGCCGAACTCACATGCAGCTGACCACACATGGCCACAGTCACAGTCTCACACTCACCTCAGCTCAGCAGACAGACACACCTACAGGCACAGAACAATGGCACATCACTCAACCTCACCCCCAGTTCCCATCCACTCCCACCAACAGCCAACCCCACTCCCCATACAGCCCAGCACCCCACGCACCGCTCACCCTCGTCCCCCGCACAGCCACCCCACGCCCCCAGTCCTCACACACTGCAGACACACCCCTCCTGCAAGGCCTGCAGGTAATTTGTCACTTGCTCCAAACATCCCACTGAAAGCCCGGTAACCAGGCTGGGGTTGCTCCCAGGGCCTCTGCCCACAGGAAGGGTGTTTTGTTTCGGCTTCTTTGCCTGCAAAGGCGCACTTCCTTCAACCCACAGGCGTCTCCGTGGCTTGGCGGCAGCCTCTGGCCTCCCTGCCCCCTCTCGCCCTTGAGGGAGGCCTGGGAGAGTAGCCTGCCAGGCCCCTTGGGGGGTCCCCAGCAAGAGTTCTCACAGGACTTTGCAGAGGGCATGCTGCAGGCCAGCCTGAGTTCCAGGTGGGTCAGGGGCCCAGCCCCGCTGTAGGGGCCCCCTCCTGGATCTGTGGCGGGAAATCAGCCCCCGCCGCAGCCATGGTGTCATGCCCAAAGGGGCTGGGAGAAGAAACGGACGCAAGACACCCCTGGAGCCGGGGCTTCCTGGACCATCAGTCTGCCTGTCTAGGAAATGGGGGGAAGAAATGGGAGGTAGGTGTGGGGCCCCTCTCCCCCGCACACTCCAGCCTCAGACTCCACTGGTTCCCTGAGGGCTCAGGGCACATCTGAAGGTCAACCAAAGGCGAACCTGGCCCGTGGAAACATCTGAGGCAAGTAGGGCCGGCAGTGATGGCTCTGGCTGGCCTGGCCTGACCCACCAGTTCTGTGAGGGTCTAACAGCCTGGTGGCCTGAAGGAGGAAGGGAGGGACAGAGGGAAGGACAGCAGGAGGGGCCAGGGTCAGAGGCACTGGATCTAGTGGGCGGCTTGGGAGGCTCACTCTCTGGGCCGCGTGGGGGCTCCAGGGAACCTCGGGAGAGGTGGGACCCTAAGTAAGGCCACCCCGGGAAGAGAGGGGAGGCAAATGGGGGAAGAGCCACAGGCAGAAGAGAAAGAACAGAGAGGCAAGGACCACAGATGCACAGGAAGAAGCCGCAGGACCCCGCTGGAGGAGAAGCCCAGCCCTGCAGCCTGTCCTCGCGAGAACAGTAGGGGCCCCCCTGCCATCACCCGGGGGGGCCTGACCCCAGAGAGGCATGGGCCAGCTCAGGGCAGCAGGGCACCCCTCAGGCGAATGCCAGCCACTGGCCTCCCACCTCCACTCCTGGGAATTTCCTAGGCTCATGTGGGACCCACGGGCCACCCTGTGACCCAGGAGGGTGCCCAGGGATGCTCAGCATCTGAAGAGCAGAAATACCCCAGTGACTCACATGCCGCCCCTCTTGGAGGCTGCAACAAAAATTCCGGGGCCAGGGACAGGGTGGGGCTGGGCTAAGGGCCTAGACCACCGCAGAGCCACAGGCAGCTGGACGGTGACCTCTGCACCCTAACGCGCCCAGGCCAGGCCTGTCTTCGTGAAATTTTGTTCTTAGCCCCCACTAATTTTCATACCATCTCTAAACTTCACAGGGTAACAAATCCACCCCTCAGACAAACGCCTGGCAGGGCAGTAGCTCTCTTGAACGAGAGAAGCATGGAAAAAAGACAGAGGCCAGAGGCTGCCTCCTGCCAATAGCTGATCATGTGGATTGAGGTGGGTCCCTCAATGAGTTTCCCCATTGTTGCTTAATGGGGTCAGATATAGGCCCTTAAGGTCCCACTACTCAGATGCCCTGAGGTTTCTGGGAAGACCCCACGTGACCCCCCAAGCCACAAGTCGCAGCCCCTCTGACCCCAAAGGGCCTCTGATGAAGGCAAGGCCTTAGCCCCAAAGTCCTCCCAGGGAAACAAGCGGACCAGCCGTGGCACTTGGACTCCAGGGCCCACGGTGCCTGTCCTGGCTGTGTGACCTCAGGTAAGCCCTGAAACTCTCTGAGCCTCAGATTCCAAACCCTAGGAAAAAAGATGAAATCATTTCCCAGAAAGGTGTGATGCAAGGGTTGCCTGATAACACCATCAGTGGGTATCTCCAGGAATCCCTTCAACTGTAGTTGGGCATGTGTTACTATTGCCACCACCCAATCTACCACCTGCTAAAATCCCCATAGCAAAAGGACAACTGGCATCCTCAGGATAGCTGGAAGCCTTGCTTCTGGCTTCCATTCCAAGATGTTAACCTCTTCCCGGTTGCAGTCATCTCTATTAATAAACGGAGATGGGCATGGGGTCAGGTGGCCTTCAACCTCTCAGGTTTCACATTTCCTCCCAGGGACAGGGGGCTTCACTGGCACTTTCAAATGGTAATAGACTCGGCCCTGGTGCAACATAATTAGTCTTGGGACTAGAAGGGTAAACAAATGTGTAATTCATGAATTTGCTAATTGTCCTTCATTTTGATCTCCTGCCATTTTTCCTAGACTCTGCCTGACATCCGAGCTTGTGGCAAGGACTCAAAACAGTGCCGGGTGCGGCCCAGGGAGGCACTGGCTTCAGAGTCGGGCACCTGGACTTGCCCTCCCCCCAGCTGCCCCCTCCAGCCCGGAGCCCACCACCCCAGATATCACGCAAGGCAGGAAGCCCGTGGCACTCCATCTTTTATTTCCTTCAACTGTACACAAACGTAAAATACTTTAACAGCAAGTCTACGGGAAAAAATTGTTTGGTTTTAAATTATTATGAAACAGAACCTAAGGGGAGCTTTATTAAATAAACATAAAGATGGGGATTTAAGGATACACACCTGCATTCTACCATTGTCGCTTTTACTCTAGCTTCTGGGTGTGTAAGGATAGAAAAGACACATCAAACTGAATAAACAAAATCCATGTATACCCTGAAACATTGGCAGGCCACTCAAGGGATTGTTCAGAACGTCCACCTCATAAAGATGGCCTCACCATCTAATAAAAATTAAAACTGATCTGTTGGCCTCTTTGGTTCCAAAATTATGTATAATACATTTAACTGTATTTTTTTTTGCTGCTATAAAAATAACTTTTTTTTCAAATGGCAGTTTCTGACTAATCATGCAACTAAATCAGTGCAAACATTAAAAGCAATCATTCGCTTAAAAAAGAAGCAAAGGATTTCATTTCAAGTATAAAAAAATATAAAAAGAGTCGTACGAGTCCAGTTACATCTAGTGTGGGTCAACCCTTTAAATTGCATAGTTCACATGGCACTTGGACCTCTGGGTGAGCTCAATGCTCTGCCAAGGGCCACTCCTGGATACACGCGGATGGGCAAGGGTTGTTATCATGTGCGTTCAGGCGGGTGTGCAAGTGCTAGGAGGGGGGGCGGGCGAGCAGGTAGGGGCCACATCCGTGGCTGGCTCTGGTGGCCAGAGCCCACATGGGCCACTTTTGTAAAGCAGCTGAAAGCCTCCCCCTTTTCCCCAGACCCGTTCAACTGCTCCCCTCCCTCAACCCCTGCAGAAGGGGCAACCCCACCCCACCGAGCATCTCCAGAATGCCTTCACTCCACCATTCCCTCCTTCTAAGAGCTCACCCTCCCCTTGCCTAAGAGTCATTTCCACCCCTCCCTAACCAGTCCTAGAGGAGTCTCCCCAGGGAAGGGCACAGATTGCAACTTTTTTTGTTCCACTTGGAACAATTCAGATTTTAACTTAAAAGGTCAGACCTGGTAGAAAAGTCCCTTTTCAATTATACAACCGGAATGAATGACCATTCAACTGCTAGTGATCAGTTAAAGCATCAAATTAAGACCCTTCTCCTCTCCCTCCCTCCCCACCCCCAAAACACACACACATAGAAGTTTCAACAGGGCCCCAAGGGACAGTCAAACGGTCACTCCCACAGCTCCACGGTCTCCGGTCTCTGGCAGGTGGCAGCCTATTGGGGCCTGCCTCTCCAAGGATGGGAAAGGACAGGCTGCCCGGCTCCCCGCCGCAGGAAGGATCCCAGGCCAGGGGAGCAAGCCCACACGTTGGAGCCAAGAGATGTGGGGACCCCGGGGGCCTTGCATGGGCAAAGGGGGACACGCGGCCCTCTGTAGGCTGCCTGCTCCCCACCCCCCCATCTGCTGCTCTCTCCAAGCTCGGGTTCGCTCGCTCTCTCTCCCTCTGTCTCTTGTCTTTGTGCTTTTCTCTGTGCTCGGAAGGCGCGATTCAGAGTGGCCAGGCCAGCTGGGGGGACGTGGGGGGGACGGTGGCTGCTCACCCCATTCTCTCCGAGTGACAGGCATTTGTGGCTGAGCTGCCATTTGTCACCGCAGACTCTTGCCGGGATCCCGGAGGCTGCCATGTGGGTGGCAGGATGCGTCTGGCTGCGCGCGCCTGCGTGTGCACTCAGTCCTTCGTGTCCGTGGAGGGCGCTCCCTCGGCTTTTGACAGATTGCTGGATGAGGAAGTAGGAAAAGATCTCGGGCCGGCCCCGGGCAACCCCCGGGCATCACCGCGCTCCACTTGCACACCCTGGTCCCCAGGCCCCGACGCAGCCGCGCCCTCATGCACAGCCGCACTCCTCCACGATCATGTTGGGCACGTCCCGCTTGACGATGTTGTACTCGTCGTCGAAGTAGAGCATGGACATGGTGCTCAGCTTGGTGGGGATACAGCAGGAGTTCACGGTGCCCGGGTTCAGCCCCCGCATGCGGTACTGGTTCACCACGGCCGTGTGGAAGGAGGAGGCTGAGCCCGGCACCCCCGCCAGGTAGGCGGGACAGCTGCCCTCGCAGTAGTTCCCGTAGTAGCCGCTGGGCGCAATGATCCAGTCGTTCCAGCCGATGAGGCGGAAGTCGATGAAGAACTGCTGCCGGCAGCACAGGTTGGTCCGACCGTCGCACTCCAGGCCCCGCTTGCGGATGCGGTGCCTGCTGTCACCCAGCCGCGCCTGCACCACCACGAAGGGCCGGTGCGACTCCTCGCCCGGGTCCACGAACACGGGCACCACGGCCAGCTCCCGGCAGCCATCGCACTGCACGTCCAGGCTGAGACGCCGCTCGCCCCGCGAGAACAGGGCCTGGATGGGTTCGGTGAGTGGGAAGGTGTGCCAGCCGCTGCGCTTGAGGTCCACGCGCTTCTCCACCGCGGCCCAGCGGTCGCCAGGGCCCTGCTCCTGGAAGTACACCTTGACCCGCACCTTCCGCCGGCCGCCCTTCTCCAGGACGTAGGGCAGCAGCTTCAGGTAGAGCCACAGGCTGGCCTGCACTACAAACAGGTTCTGGTTGCCTTCGTTGGAGATGAAGAAGTACAGGCGGACCCGGGAAGAGGCCAGGCCATCTGCGGAAAAGCGAGAGAGCAGGCCAAGTTAGATCAAGGAGAGCAGCAGGCACTGCAGGAAACACATTCTGCCGCAGGACGCTGGACCGGGCCCTGGCCGAACAGCTGGAGGACCGTCCTGACCAGAAATACCACTCCTGGGGCCGCGGCCTCCAACGGTAACCTGGGAGAGGCAGGGAAAATTGTTTCCTAACGAGAAGCCCGGACCAGGTTGGAGCTGGACGGCCCGGGCCTAGAAAGCCGGCCTCACCTCTCCCAGGCCAGGGTTCCCTGGAGACAGGCTGTCAGGCCTCAAAGCTCAAGGGAGGAACTTGTCAGGAGGCCAAGATCTTAACAAGTTGTTATGGGTATCTGTGAAATCTGAAAAACAAAACCAGGGTCTCACTAAGGATTTGGGGTGGGTTGTTTTAGCAGAGTTTGGGTTCTTTTTTTTTTTTTTTTTTTTTGGTTAACTTAGGGCATTGCAAAATCCAGCTGAGCCACCTACAGCCTCTTTCCAGTGTTTACCTAAGCATGATCTGATCCAACCCCCAGTGGAACCTCCACTGCAAACAAGCCAGCTCTGCTCAGATTTCTGACACGGGGACGTGTGCTTTGCAGGCTGCAAAGTGCAGCCTTTGCTTCCGAGTACTTCCAAGGGACAGGGCGCTCAGTCTTGAAACTTGAAGTCCACCCCTTTCATGAGACACTGGCTCTCCGTGAATGGCACATTTGAAGTCTCCATGGATAAGGAGAATTGGTTTATTAGTTGTCTCAATAATTCAGCTCAACAAGAAGAGAGGCCATGCCAACTGAGAGAGGAATCCTCTCTCATCCTACATTTCAGTGACCCTGCTCTCTGACAATCCCTACATTTTTTTTTCTGCAGGAAGAACAAATAAGCCAACTGTGTGGCCTCGGCTGGTTTTATCAAACCTCCTACCACTGCCCCCCTCCCAGCCCCCTCCTCAGGCCTGCCTGGCTCCTCTAATAACACTGACATCTGACTTTGAAATGGGGGAAAGTGCAGCCTTAAAAGCTGGTCTTGGACGAGCTGCCTGTGACCTGAATCTGTTATTTATAAGTCAAAGAGCTGGCTCCGTGGAACCGACCAGAAATATAACAGCCCCCGCTGTCATTTTGTGCCACCGGGACCAAAAGGCCTCCTCGACCTTCCAGAATCACATTTCTGCTCTGGGCCCCAAAGCACCTTTTAATCCAAGCTCTCTAATTGCATGTCCAGATTCCCCTGACTCTGTCGGACAGCTAAAATGGCAATGCATTTCTTTCTAAGCACAAACCAGCCCTGATTGTCTCTGCTTTTCTCCACACCCGGCCATGCAAAACTTTTCATCCCTTTTCATCCCCAGGCGGCACCTGCACAGTCTGCCCGCTGCCTTAGGGGTTGGGGGGAGGCGTTCACAGCCTGGGGACACGATTGCCACCAACCCCCCCACCAAGGCTCCCTGCCCACCCTGCCCTGCCCAAACCCGAGCTTCCCCCTGCAACCTTCTTGGCAGTCCCCCTGCACAAACGGGGCTGAGCTCCAGGCACAAAAGCCAGCCTGGCTCATTCAAGTCCTGAAAAGGACAGCAGAGCCGAAAGCACTTGCAGCATTTCAGCGCGAGCACATTTTTCTCCTTTTTTTAAAGTTCGAAAGATGTTTTTTCCTCGCTTGATTTTTATATTCAGTGGTAAAAATTTGCAACATAGGGCTGGAGGAACATTCCAGAAAGGACTCCGACCCTTTGTTAACTAGGAACTCTGCTGGCTCTAAAGCCAGGGAGCTGCCTCAGCTCTCAAGCAAGCCGAGAGGCACGGGGCTGCCCCCTCAGCGGCAGCCTTTCTCTGCGTAAATGATGGGACCTGTTGAGAAGCCTGCCTTCCACTGATTCCGGTGCCCACACAATCGGAAGAGAGGTTGCCTAGCTCTCCCCAGCGAAGCTTCAGCAATCCTGGCAAGCCCACGCCGCCCGGCGATGGAAGCGGCCCCAGGGGCCTCTCACGCAGGCACACACACACACACACAGTCACACACATACACATACTCCTCCGGCCCACGGATATCAACAAGCACACACATCTCCATCTATACTGCTAAGCCTACACTCCGATCGTGGGAAACAAAAACATTAAGCAATCACCAAGCGAGTGCCTGCGGAGCCAGGGCCGCACGCGTCCGCCGGGAGGGGGACGCGCTCCCAGAGGCGCTGGGGCCCGTTTCGAGGAGCAGGGTGGAGGGCAGAGCGCTCCTCGGCGGGGACAGGGAAGTAGGAAGGGGTTGCTGCCTTCGAGAAGAGGACCGCAACCCGGACGGAGCGCACAGGGCCGGAGGCGAGCGGGCCCAGCCTGCAGTCCAGGTTTCCCCTAGGGCGCGCGGGCTGCGGCGGCGGCGGCGGCCAGAGTCAGCGAAGAGAAGCGGGTGGAGGAGGTAGCGAGGGCCGCTCGAGGGACCGACCCACCTGTCTCGGCGAAGCTGATGATCTCGGAGACGCGCTCCTGGCCGTCGGCGCCCGGGCTGGCGTGGCCGTCGAGGTGCGGGATCTCCACCCGGCCGTCCTCGCGCACCTTGCCCGCGTGCAGCTTGCGCAGGGCCGTGACCATGGCGGCCTTGGGCACGGCGTGTGTGATGTTGGGCCGGCCCCGCATCTGCAGGCGGTTCAAGATGTGCCGCTTCACCGCCTCCAGGAAGTCGCCGTCTACCCGGCCCAGCTCCTCCGGCCGCCGGAAGCCGCCGCACGACGTGCAGGTGTCCTGCGAGCCGCCGGGGGCTCCGGGCGGCGGCGGGGGCGGTTGCGGCGCGGCGGGCGACGGCGGGGGCGTGGGCGAGCCCCAGACCCCGGGCCCCAGCCAGCCGACCGCCAGCATCAAAAGGCAGGCGGCCCCCAGCGCCCGACCGGGCAGCCCGTCCATGGTGCGCCGCTGGCGACGAGGGCGCCCGCCGCGAGGCGAGCCGAGCCGAGCGCAGGGCGGCTCACGGCTCCCGGCGCGCCGCCCCGCCCCGCCCCCGCCCGGGCCTCCGCCCGCCCGCCGGGAGGGCCGCAGCCGGCTCACAGGGGGAGGGGGCCCGGTCGGGCCGCGGGGGTTCCCGCGCGGCGGGGAAGGGGCGCCGCGGGCCGCTGGGGGCCGGAGAGGCGCCCTGGGCAAGGCAGGGGCCGGAGGGTTACTGCCGCACGGGCGTCTCGGAGCGCCTCGGCATCCGCAGCTTTTCCCCCATCCTCTCCGCGTCGGGGCCCCGCTGCCCCCGTTCGGGTGAAGCGAAAGCAGCGGCAGCGGCGGCTTGGCGGCCGGGCGGGGAAGGTGGCAAAAGGGCCGGTCGACGCAACTTGGGCGAGACGGAAGCGAAGGCGCCCGAGCCCCCAGAGCGGAGCCGGGCGCGGCTTGGCGCGGCGCTGCGGCGGGCGCTGCGGCGGGGCCCCGCGCTCGCACCTGAGCGCCTCGTCCTCACCCTCGCCGCCTAGCACCGAGGAACGGCCGCGGGCGGTGGCGACGGGCGGGTAGTCCTCTCCGCGGGTTGGAGGGCGGACAGCGGAGTGAGTGTGGTGCCGGGAGCGCCGCAGAGCGCGGGCCCGCTCAGAGGCGGCGCGGAGCCCGGGGCCGCGGGCCCTGCAGTCCTCGCGGCGCGTCACAAGGCAAAGTTGTCTCCAGGCTCCCGGGGCGCCGCATCCACCGGCAGGCGGGCGGGCGGGCCGGCCGCAGCGCGCTCCGGCGGGTCCTCTGCTCCGCCCGCCTCCTCGCCGCCTGCCTCCCTCCGCCCGCCTGCGCGGGCCGGCGGGGCTCCGAGCGCCAGGCTAGGCGGCGGCGGGGCCCTCCTCGTCCCGGTCTCTTCTGTCTGCGCGGCGGCAGAGATATCGGCTCGAGCTCCTAAAAGTCTCGCCGCGTCCCCGGCGCGGCTGCCCTCGCTGGCTCTCGCGCCGGCACACGCCAAAGGGCCGGGAGAGAGCGGCGGGTGGCGGCCGCGTCCCCGCGCCCGGCCGCGGCAGAGTGCGGAGCCCGCCGAGGAGGAGTTCTTCGCTTTACCCTCTTCTTTTACTCTCCTCGTTTTTTCTCCCAAGGGTGAAAAAAAAAGCCGCACAATCTCCGTATGTGCGCGCGCGTTGTGATAGAGGTTGGCGGGGCGGGGGGGGGAAAAGAGAGGGGGTGGGGGGGGAGTCTCGCCTGGCCGTGCGGGAGGAGACTGTCCGCGCCTCCCCGCTCCGCTTCCCGGGGTTGCGGGGGGGATGCAGGGGGAGGGGGAGGCAGAATCTGTTCAGGTTGATGCTGCCCGCTCCCCGCCCACCCCAGCTTCCCTCCGCGCTTTTCCTTCTGCCTTAGCGAGAAGGAGGGGCGAACCGGCTCGCTTCCCTCCCCTCCCCACCCCACAAGACCGGCCACTTCTGCGGTCTCGAAACTTTCTCACCACGTGGGCGCCCCGGACCCCGGCCCGGCTGGGCGGCGGGCGGCACCGACGGGTGCCGATCCAGGATCCCAGCGCTCGCCTCCTCCCTGCGGCCGCGCAGGCCCTGCCCTAGTCCCTGCCGCCGCCTTCCCCGCCCAGGAGAGGCACCCCTCCTCGCTGCAGCCGCCCCCGGCCTTCCTGGGGTGCTCCCTCGCTGGCCGCGGCAAGGCGGGGGCGGCCGCGGGCGCCGCGGACTGGCTCCGCCGGTGGATGTCGCTCCGGGGCTGCAGCGCCGGAGCCGAGCGCCCCGAGCCGCCGGCACACTGGGTGAGGCGTGGACCCTGCAGACTGGAGGGGTCTGGGGGCCGCTGCCTCCGCCGGCGCCGCGCCCCGAAAAGCGCCTCGACTGCATGGGGAACCGGCCTCGCGGCCCATGAGCCTCCCGAGCTCTGGGCTTGCCAGGCTGGCGAGGCTTCCAGCACCACTGTGGTCGCCACCCCCCCACTTGGCAAATCTTGGCCTCAGACAAAGCCAGGTCCTAGTCGAGGCTCCGCTACGGCCAGCCTTGCCGGAGTGGCCGTGGCTAGAGCCTTCCCATCCTAGTCTCTGCCGCCTTGTGCGTACACAGGACACAGTAACGACTATTATCACACTGGCTGCTGGGGAGCCCCAAAGTAGGCAACCGGGCCACGCTCTTCACAGAACTCAAGAAAGTACCCTTCCAAGGCTGCCGTTCTTAGGCCGCTAGACGAAAGACGCTGTCATGGACACCAGAGTCCCAGCCTCATCCAGAACCCCAAGTGCAGTCCGTTCCTTCCGTCCCTCCTGGCGTCCCGACCTCCGTGTGGAGCAACAGGACGGCGCTCCTAGGGGGCAGCAGGAACGCGGCCTTGCGCTCTTGTCTCAACTGCCTAGACCCCCACCCACAGGGAATGCGCCGCATAACAACGGAACTGCTGGGAGTTTAGCTTTCTTAGCGCATCGGGGAGCCCGGGACAACCGAGGTGAACCGCGGCCTCCGGCTCAGGGCTCCCGCCAGCACCCGCGGCCCCTCATCGCAAGCTGCTCAGGCCAGCCGGGCACTGTGGCGTTCAGCCTCGGCCGGCCCGCGCAGCCTCACCGAGGTCCGCAAGTCTGGAGGCGGAGCGCCCCCTCCCTCCCGATCCGAGGAACCGACTCAAAGGTGCGCAGGGCCGGTCCCACGGTGCAAAAATGGGCTGCTCTGGGTTTATCAACCGAAAGTCCGAAATAGGGGCCCGGGAGGGTCCCCGAAATGGCAACCCTTCTGGTTCCTTAGGGCTTTCTCCAAATCCTAAATCGTTGCCACTCCCAAACTGACGGCCCTTTGTTCCCCCGGCTTACCACACCTGGCCCGGTCCCAGAGCCTGGGAATCCCCAAGCAGAGAGGAGGTACCTCTGCCTCCTGGGCAGCTTGCACCTTCACCTTCTACGCGGTGGCCCTGAGCCAGCCCAGCCCACCTTTGTGATTTTGCTTGCCTCTTCTGCCAGGCACACATGCTCTGGTCTACTGGTCCTTTCCATCACAACGACCAACCTATATGCGAAACTCACGCCCAGTCCTCAGACCCAGCCCAATCTTCTTGGTGAAGCCACCATGGTCTTCTTGTGCCATGAATAGTTGTTTGCTGGTGTGGCCCGTCAGCCCAGTGTCCAGATGTCACCTAGACCTGTCTCCTGCACCGGGCCCCCGTCTCCTGGAGGACAGGGACCAGACCTCTGTGTGATACCAGACCTGGAAGATAATCAGGTGCACTTGCTGAACCAGTGTTTGGCTGGTTGACTGATTGATGGATTGAGAGAAGTCAGTAAGGCAGCAAAGGATTTAACACCTCTACTTCTCAGCACACACTCACAGTAGTGTTCCTTGCCTTCTCCGTTACAACCCTTTATTTATTTTTTTTGTGAAAGTGTTAGTCACTCAGTTGTGTTAGACTCTTTGTGGCCCCATGGACTGGGGCCCAGCAGGCTCCTCTGTCCATGGAATTCTCCAGGCAAGAATACTGGAGTGGGTGATTCCCTTCTCCAGGAAATCTTCCCCACCCCGGCCTAACACATTGCAGACAGATTCTTTACCTTCTGAGCCACCAGGAGAGCCCATTTATGTATGTATGTATTTATTTATGTTTATTTATTTTTTTGGCCACACCCCACAGCATACAGGGTCTTAGTTCCCTGACCAGGGATTGAACCCAGGCCCCCTGCAGTGAAATCTTAACCGCTGGACCATCAGGAAAGCCCCGCAACCTTTCTTACTGTGGACAGAGCTGTGGGAAGAGGGGCGGGCTCCACGCCTTTGTGAAGGTGCAGCATCCTGCTCATCGCCCTGGTGCTGGGAAGAAGCAAAAGCCACCATCTCCTTGCTGGTCGGAGGAGGGAAGAGGAGGTTCGGAGGAGGGTCCACATTTTGCTCCCCTGATGAAGGAACTGCAGCCCCGCTGCCAGTCATCTGCTGGGAGGGAACTGGGTCAAGCGGTAGTCAGAAACCATCTGCTCGAGAAGCTGGGATTATCCCGCCCTCTGCTGATCCCCCAGCCCGCAGGAGCCAAGGGTGTAAATTGAGTTCTTCCAGATCACCTTGTGCTTTGGGGGGGAGCCCCCCATTCCCTAGTGAGGGGCAAGGACCTTTTCCTGTTGCTTCAAAGCCTCATTTAGCACTGGACTCTGTTCTCCTTTAGATTGAGGGTGACCTCAGCCCTCAGTCTGAGCCAGGGATGTGACTGCGCCTGTCAGTTTTGAATACAATAATGTACACCAATACTTCAGCCAACGCCCTCTAGACGGGCTGCAGGGCCGGGCCGCCCCCACATGGAATGCTGGCTCCCTGACGCCATCAAGGAACTCGGGCCCAATGGGAAAGGCAGGAGGAAACGTGGTGACAACAGGGATCCAGGCACTCAGCGTGTGAAGAGGCTTCCCCCAGGGAGCTCAGAGCACGTGCTCTCACAACCGTGGATTGTTTTGTTTTGCATAACCCACAGCTCACTGTCAATTTGTAGCTAACGAAGGTGTCCAGAAGTGACAGAGCAAATGATAAAAGTGAATCTCAGCATGCAATTCTTGGCCACACGGACCCTACGGAGTGTTGGGGCAAGTCCTTCTCACCATGGGTGCTCCAGGCTCGGGATGGAGAGGGGCCTCTGTCTAAGTTGGGTTCCAGGGATCTATGTTCACTTTTTCACCACTGGTCAAGAAGCCACAGCTGCCAGACATCACCATTATGCATTGTAACTCTGTAGGGCAGCTTGCTGTCTGAACAGGAGCTTCGTGCCAGGCCACATGAGACAGCCTGCCCACCAGCAGCCCCGGGCACAAGAGCAGGGCAACCCAGAGCCAGGTGCAAAGCAGGATGGAGCCAGGGAACCCGAAGGGGCAGAGGACCACCAGCTGACCTGTGCAAAAGCCAGACACCAACACAAAGCCCTTTCAGGAAGCCTGCAAGACGACCTCATGCATTTTCCATCCTGAGGAAAGTCCTTGATGAGAGAGTGGGCATGGGAGGGTTACTTTAATAAGGCAGCCCCTTATTTCTCACCAGGGCAACTGTACAGTGCCCACCTTCCAAGAGCCCCGGCAGCCCTCCAAATTCCCAAGTCCTGCTGCTGTGGCCTGGAAATGATGCCAGTCATCTCTGAAACTCAACCTGTGCTCTGGAGCACCTGTGCCTGGCCCCCAACTCAGCACCCGCTCACCTGCACCTGTGTGTGACCTGGCCAGTGGCCCTGGGGTTCAGACACAGACCCGAGAACTCCAGTGGGTCCGCAGGGCATCCCACCTCATGCATGCCACTTCCCCAGCTTCCCACCTGGCATGAGCATCTGACACAGCCATGTCACGACTTTGCGTGGCCCTGTGCTGTTTCTGAACCAGCTCCCACACAGAATCACCTTGCAGGGCTTCTGTCTAGCCCTTCCTCTTGACCTGATTCCCTCAGCATCCGGTCTCCTGAAACCTACTGTCTGTTAGCAAGAACCACACAAATCATTGTATTCGTGGTTCCATTCCTGGGAATGGGCTAGCCTGAGGGAACATAGGGAGCCCCCATCCTTTCCTGAGCAAGACGGGGGGCAGGGGTGCCAGAGGCTATGCAGGAGTAGGATTCAACATGTTTTGAATGTTCAGGAATTATTTCAACAGCAGGGCCCGTAGGGATGGCTGTCCAAGTTGGTGTTTTTTTCTGGAAAAATAGAGGTGCTAAATACAGCATTTGGTGAGTGTCCCACTTCAAACTGCTCATCACAAACTAGTTCTGGCACAGAATTCCTTCCTATCCACTCGATAACCACGCTTAAACTTAACTAGCTGCTGGGGATCTAGCAACACAGAATCAAAGTCCCGACCCTGGTCACCCCCTCCCCCTGGGTGAACCCGGGAGACGGGATGGCTCGGGCAGCTTGCTGGCACCTGCGGTGCAGCAGGAGCCAGGACAAGGAGCACCTCCATCTGCCGGGAGGCTCAGAGGAGGCACGATCTGGGATTTGAAGCAGAAGGAGGCGTTGTCCAGGGGGACGTGAGCGAGCGAAGATCGGCTGAGGGGAACCCAAGTGACGAGACCGTATGGTTCAGGTGAAGAACAAGGGCAAGTCCATGGGGATGAGGCTGGGGAGGGGCCTCGTCAGTCCAGAAAGGGGTGTCAAGGCCAGAAGGGCATGTGGCCCTTGGCAGGAGTGTCTGAGGAAGATTTGGCAACATTGGGGGCTGGGAGTGCCCCCCACTGGCATCGGGGAGGCAGTGAGGACCACCAGGAAGGAAGGGGGGTGTGACCTTTCTCCTCACGACATAAGTCCTGGGCAGCTGGTGCCAGGTGGGGGGATAAGCAGGAAGAATTGAGGCTCCCCCCACCCCACTTCTGCCGTGAGAGATCCTGTACACAGCTTCCAGATGCCTATGTGTGGCCAGAACCCAAAGAGCTGGTTATTTTGCAGCTAACACAGGGAAAGGAAGCATTTCTTTTCCTTTTTTCCTTTTAAGACTTTTTTTGATGTGGACCATTTTGAAAGTCTTTATTGCTTCTGTTTTATGTTTTGACTTTTTGGCCACAAGAAACCTGCACCCCATGCATTGGAAGGCAAAGTCTTAACCACTTAACCACCAGGGAAGTGCCAAGAGGAACACTTCTAAAGTTTCTTTACTTTGGGTCTCCAAACCCAACCGTGTCCACTTCAGGAACGCTTGGGTCCCAGCATCAAACTCAGCTTAAATGTCATTCCTTGGTCCTCAGACGTTCTTAAACTTCAGAACTGACCTTTGTATCTGCTGCTTGAGGGATGAGGTGTGCCTGATCCATCCAGTGAGTCACCAATCATGAAAAATGCATGGCTGAACCAAGACAGTGTTTCTCAGGTTCTAATGAAAGTCAGGGACAAGACGGAAAAAGAAAAAAAAAAAAAAATAGGGACATTAACCTCGTATACAGGTGCAGGCAAGACATCTTTCTCACTTTTTTAAACGAGACCCATGAACATGTTGATCCGTTTATGTACGTGAAGCTAAGGACCTCTTTGCCAGAGGTCCCTCCACCCCGCAGTGCACCCTTGTGCCCCAAGTTCTTGCGGATCCGTACCTGGGGGGCTCCCACAGGGAAGCAGCTCAGAAAGAGGCTGTTGTGATGCTGAGCTCCACACACAGTCCGCTCTTCCTTACAAAACGCAGTGACCGAATCCTCGTAGTCAGTACAACAGTCTCTGTCCAACCGAGGAAGGAAACTCTTCAGGGTCCCCACTGTGGTCACAGGAGGAGGAAAAGAGACCCAGCACGACCACCAGCTTCACCCCCCCGAGCCCAGGCCTGTCAACTGGCTCCTGAAGCTGTGCTAGTGTCAAGTCCTCGCCACGTGCAGCCCTCTCCCTCTGGCAGAGGCCAGGCCCCAGGCCTCTGTTAGTCAATTGCTGATCCCAGAAAAGAGGCATTTCTTACACCCCTCCTTGGGCCCAAGAGCATTCAGCTCTTTTAGTCCCCTTCCCTTCCCCCATATATTAGCTTATGAGTTGAAATCCTGGAGGAAAAGGGGAGAATGAAAAGGAAAGGCTCTGATTTTTGCTTGATGGATAAATGTATTTATATCTAATTAGGAGCCCCCACTGTGCAGGGGGTGAAGTGTTTTCGTTCTGGCCTATTGAAGGACAAATAACTATTATGCGCTTGTTCTCTGAGCTGGTAAAAGGGACCCAGAGTCGGTCTGCATTAGCGCCGTCAATAGAACTGGGGGCAGGACCCTGGTGAACGCCAGCGTCCTCAAGGCTTTCCCTGCTCGCGGGGCCCATCAGCCCAGAGCGGTTTCACGCAAGCCGTTCTCAAGCCCTGGGGGTTTGAGGATTTGCCCTATTCTGCCCTTCCCAAAAAAGAGACAGGAAAAGAGAAAGGAAGAAAGAGAGAGAGGAAGGAAGGGAGAGAAGAGATGAAAAGAGGGAGGGAGGGAGCAACCAGCATCTTTAGGATGAAGACACATACAACATTCAACTTTAATTTGAGCTTCACCTCCCTTAGAGGGTTTGACACTTGTGGAACCCCCGCAATGTCCTACTGACTCAGAAATTACAGCACAGAGCAAGGAACTTAATTCAAAATAAAAAGAAGCTGCCAGTGCTTTGCCTTTCATCAAGGATACTGGAGCCAAAACACTCATCCACTGACATTCACTTTCCCTAATCAGAAGCTAAGAATAAGCATTCATACAGAATCCCTTATGACATTGTTGCTGTCTATAAGGAATGTGGTCAAACTGTTATTTACCTAAGCTCAGCTCCCCAAGAATCCTAGTTTTTAAAGATTTTTTTGATGTGGACCATTTTTAAAGCCTTTATTTGCTGCAATATTGCTTCTGTTGTATGTTTTTGGGTTTCTTTTTGGCTGCTAGGCATGTGGGATTTTAGCTCCCTGACCAGGGATCAAACCCACAGCCCCTGCATTGGAAGGCGAAGTCTCAACCGCTGGACACCAGGGGAGTAGTTCCCCAAGAATCCTTTATCAATTCAATATAGAAATATTCTGACACACTTGCCCCAAATCTTGCACATAGTGGGGTGACATCCTTTCCAGCCACAGGGCGTGTTCTGGGTTCAGGGCTTCTCAGCATCATCTCTGACTCTTCCTGATGCCTCCATCCTTTCTTCCCAAAGTGCTTTTTTATCTGTCTACAGAATGCCGTTATACAGAGGACCAGGCGGGAGCAGGGCAGTCAGCCAGGCAAGCACAGGGCTGTGGCACTCTGATGCCAGGCCCCTCGTGGCAGCAAGCGCTGGGCCCCCCAGAGAGCAGCATGTCGGGAGCAGGTGAGTGGGCAACGCCCTCCCCTCCCCTCCCCAGCCCTGTGGGATCTGCAGAGGATGGAGGCAAGAGGGGAGCCCAGGATTGGAGCGACCCTGGAAGAGGTCAGGGACAGTATCTGGCTGGGGCCTTCCAGACAGCAGCCTTCTGAATAAGGAGCAGAAAGACCCCAGCGGGGTCATGTTGACTTCAGGACCACACCCTCCCACAGCAGCCCTGAGAGCAAGGAGACGTACGGCTGAAACGGGGTGACTACCCAGACAGGAAGCAGTCAGAGAGGGGGAAGAAAAGCCAGGACAGGCTGGTGTCCCGAAGCTGGAGGGGCTACAGGAGCAGGGGTGGCCAAGAAGGCCCAGTGCAACAGGGGGTCCCGGTGGAGGCTGGATAGGGCACTCTGGGGGCACCCTGGGCCGGGGGATGGGTGGTGTCCAAATGAGCAGCCTGCCCAGGGGAAGGGAGACTTGTGGATGCAAAAGGGCACTGTGTCCCTCCTGATCCAGACCTCGGGGTCCGGAGTTCAAGGCTGGGGTTGAGGGGGGAGGTGATCTTTTCAGAGGGTCAGCCTCCAAACTGGGAGCTTTCCCACTTTCAAGGGGACTTCCTCCCAGGATGGCTGAGTCCCAGCAGTAGGGGTAAGCCGACTGCTTGGGAGGCCTGCAGGGCAGCCCTCGGGCCAAGTCCCTGGGGGAAGGACTGCCTGGGACATCTTACACCGGGAAGGAGACGTGGAGGCCCAAACTGCACCCAGCCCAGGAGCTGGAGGAGGATGGCGGGAGGCCTGGAAAGGGCATTGAGGGAGCTGAATTCAAACGGCAGGATGGTGAAAGTGTGTGTGTGTGTGTGTGTGTGTGTGTGTGTGTGTGTGTGTGTGTGTTGAGGTATATATGCCTTGGGTATGGGTCTATGTGTGTGTTAAAGTGTGTGTAGCAAATGTGTGTATTGGCGTTTGTACCGGTGTGTGGTGGCATACGTGTTTTGTGTGTTGGGATGTGTGTGTTGGGGTGCACATGTATTAGTGTAGCAGGGGTGTGGATGTAGTGTGTGTGTAGATGTGTAACTAAGTCACCAAATACAGAGACAATGACCAGTTTCAGGGTACTTTCGCCAATAAGATTAAGACCGAGGGAAACAATATTAAGTCCCTTTTCTGTCCTCTAAGAACTCACTCCTGGCTTCAGGAGAGGCTTAGAAGGCAGAATTCATAGGCGTGTGTAACAGGGGAGGAGATGGAGAAGGAGGAGACAGGAGCAGCAGGTGTTGGCACGGGGGCCGCTTCCCTCCCATGGGCAGGCCGGATGTCAGAGGTGCTCCACAAGGCATTGCACATGGGTTGTATGGCCACCACCCCACTGGACGGGAAAGCACAGGCTTACCCAGGCCCTCCTGTTCTTCCTGAGTCCCCGCAGCCGCAGAAAGAAAACACTCCCCAGATGCCCCTGGAATGACTTTCCCCAGAAACATCAAGAAGGTGTGGTCTGCAGGATGTGGTCATCAGAGGCTCCAAAGGAAGCAGCTGGGTGGCTCTCCCAAAGCCGCCCACGAGCCTCAGTGCCGGGGAAGGGGGCTGGGTGGGCAGCACCTCCAGCCTGACTGGTCTAGAGCCAGAGTCTGTGTGGAGACGAAGCGGCGACGGGCACTCCCACCCTCGCCTCCGGGAAGGCTGGGGACCTGCAGCTCCAGGAGGAAGAATCATTCTCCAACTCATCAACAGTTAACCCCTCCCCACAAGCCCTCTCCTCCGTGCAGTCTTTGCAGGCGTCTGCACTGACAGGGTGGCGGGTCAGATCCCGGCGAGGTCTCAGGCTGCTCACCTGCTCCTGCAGCCGCTCCTGCTTCTGATGAAGCACTGCCCTCCTCAGCCCCAGGTACTCACGCTCTCTCTCCTGCAGCCACCAGGGGCCGCTTCTAGTGACCCGAATAGCCATAAGTCTCTAGGATGACCACTGCTCCTGGCTCTCTGGGGACTGAGGAGTTTCCCCGGAAGTGGGACATTCCGTGGATGGTCCCTGACAAGCTGGGAGAGTTGGTGACACTGGATGCTTCACCCCTTCCATCTTTACTGATGCCGTCACCCCTGACTGCAGCATCCTCCCCCGAAACCTTGTCTGCTTTAGGAGCACACTGTATCCAAAGTCACCTCCACGAAGCTCCTCTGAGTCAGCTCCCGCCTCCACTGAAATGGACCAGCTGCCCCTCCTCGGGGTCTCCCTCCTGGTAGCCAGCACTTCCACACCTGCCTCTCCTGCGCTGCCCACTCACTCACTCATGTCTGACTCTCTGCAGCCCCGTGGACTGCAGCCTGCCAGGCTCCTCTGTCTGTGGGATTCTCCAGGCAAGAATAATGGAGTGGGTCGCCATTCACTCCTCCAGGGGATCTTCCCCACCCAGGGATCAAACCTGCATCCCTTGAGTCTCCTGCATTGGCAGAGGGATTCTTTACCACTAGCACCCTCAAGCTCAATAATCCATGTTGCCTGCTAGACTCTTGTCTTATGGAGCACAAGACTACGGTGTCTTCATGTTTCTATGGCCATCGCTAAGCCCAGCAACCATGAATGAGCCACAGTTTTGGCAAAACTATTTTCAAATAGTTTGGGAAAGAATTCTGTGATGAATGAAGACCCAAGATAAAGTTCTTTCAAATATTCTTTAAAGTCATCTTATTCCACTGATTGATTTAACACATACTCGTTGAATACCCAGCTGCCAGGCCCGGGAGCTATAGAAGAGAACAAAACAGTCAAAATCTCTGTCTTCACAAAACTTACTGTCTCAGAAAGAAACACATAATAAATACGTTTTTAAAAGCAAATAATTTCTGGACTTCCCTGGTAGTCCAATGATTTAGAATCCACCTGCCAATGCAACATACAAGGGTCTGATCCCTGGTCCCAGAAGATCTTACATGCCTCTGGGCAACTAAGGCCATGTGCCGCAGCTCTCAGCCCTAGCTCGAGAGCTCACATGCCGTGACTGCTGAGCCCATGTGTGGCAACTAAAGAGGGCCTGAGCACAGCAACAAAGACCCAACTCAGCCAAAAATAGAGATTTTTTTTAAAAAGCAAAGAATTTCCAAGAGTGAAAAGTGTCATGAGTTTTTAAAAGGCGGTTCATGGGACGCAGACTGGTCAGAGGGCTACATAAGTCAGGAAAGACTTTTTCCAGGAGGGGATCCAAAGATAAGGAGGCAGTCACAGAGATCAGGGGGAGGGGCTCCAAAGTAAGACTAATCTTAGAACATTCAAGGAACAGAAAGCGAGCCAGTGTGATTGGAACACAGCGAAGCAAGAAGAGGACTGGAAGAGGCAGAGGCTGGACCATATTAAGCTTTGTAAGTTCCACTCCTCAGGACTTGATTTGACCTCAGTGGCTAACAGAAGATAGTTCTCATGTAGGAAAAGATCAGAATTAGGACTTCCAAGCCTGGTAAGATGGACCCCTGGTCATCAGGCTCGCATACTTATTCTGCTTTTCGTATCATGAGGTGTCTATCATCAAAATTACTTCATAATTATAAGATGGCTGCTAGAGCACCGTCCATCACATCTGCATTTCAAGCAGTGGGAAGGAGGAAAGTAGAGCAAACCCTTGCATCCTCTTAGCTGAGCCAGCTCTGTTGGAGGAATAATGCCAAGAGCCCCACTCAACAAATTTGCTTTTCTCTCCTTGGCCAGCAGTAGATGTACACGAGGCTGGGAAATAAAGACACTCAGCAGGATGCTACCCTACTCCAAATTAAGCAAAGGTTCATTCAAAAAGTAAGAAATACAGAATAAATACTGAGAGGACACAAAGGGTGTGGCGAGCAGCCTGGAGTTTCTTCTAAGTGCAATGGAAGGTTTTAGAGGGTTTTATCAAGTGCAGTTGTGATCTGATTTACCCAACAAGATCATTCTAGCTGAGTGTGCAGACTAGACTTCAAGGAGATGAGCTAGGTGCTGTTGCAATAATCCAGGTGAGAGATAATGGTAGTCAGGCCAGCATTTCAACAGTGCAGGTGGTGAGAAGTGGCTGGATCTGGCCTCTGTGTGGGGGCTTGTGTCAACAGGACATGCTGATGGATTGAGTGTGGGGGTATGAAGGCAAGAGAGAATTCAGAGGGTAGATCTCAGGTTTGGGGGCTGAGCAATCAAGAAGATGTGGTATGGCTTGGGTGGAGCAATAAAAAATTCCCCTTGAATGTATGGATTTTGAGAGGCCCATTGGGCACTGGTAGTGGCTGCTGAATAAGCAACTGGAGAAAATTTGGGGTTTGGGGCAGAGGTCAACCAAATCTGAGAGCTGCCAGAATATGGCTGGTACTGAAAGTCAGGGTGAAATGAGCTGGCCCAGCCAGAGGGTGCCAAACGACAAGAGGAAGGGAGGCGGCCAAGGGTGAGGCCCTCAGGCACTTTGGCCTTGAGATGTGGGAGAATCAGTGAAGGAGGAGAGAACTGAGGCTAGAGCGGTGGACGGGGCAGGGCTAAGGGCCGACTGCCAAGTGGTGGGAGCGGCCAAGTCTCGAGAGAACAGAGAATTCATCCTGGGACTTAGCAACTGATTAGATCCAAGAGCCATTTCAGCAGAGCAGTGGCGAAGGTGGTCCTGGAAAGAATAGCCGATGAGCAAACGGACCTGCTAGGGTGCTCTTCCCAGCGGCGTCACTGTGGAAGCCGGCAGAGAGATGGGGCCAAGTTAGGGGAATGGGAGGCCAGGGAGGAGTCCCCATCTTCAAGCCTAGGTACCCAGGGTCATTCCAGATAATGAGCAATTCCAACCGTGCTCTGCAAGATCCCCAGAGAGAGTGAGCACCAAACAAGCTTGGGTCTAGAGAGTTAGACCCTTGTCAGGGAATCTTGGAGGCTGGTTCCCTCCCTGTGGTCCTGGGGGCAGTTCAGAGCCAGCAAAGGGGGGCTGAGGCCGCACCCAGCACAGGTCCCCTGCTGGACAGAGTCCCTGCACCGTCTCGGTTCTTTTGGGGCTGCTCACAGTCTGGGGGGAGGACGTTTGAGCCCTCTGGCCTCTTTCTGGCTCTGAGTCAGTTTCCCCTGCTCTGGGGGGATGACCAAATGCCGGTCAGTTCACCATCTCAGAATTTACTGCTCGGAGAAGTGTTTCTCAAACTGCAGGTTGTTAGATACGAGCAGGTTGTGAGTCTAAATGTAGTGGGTTAGGATCTAATACAATAAAAAGAAGAAGATCGAAAATAACAGCAATCACACATAAGAAGGTGAGTGTGTTTCATGACACTTGTCTCAATGGCATCTGTGTTTGTATATTTCTGTTCTACAAATATTTGTACATCTGTGTTTGTACATGTGTGTTCTACATTGCCATGTGAAGTGGATGTTACATCAAGTTTAAGGTTCAAGGAGGGGAAAGTCACCGGCCTCTAGAATCTCCCCTTGTCTCTGGGCCTCCAGCAGTGATGTCCTCCACACAGTGACCTGGGTGGGTGGTCACCACTAAGGGCCTGCAACAGTTGTTTTTGCAGCAGTGGGGATGCATGTCCTGGATGGGCATGTTGGAGAAATAGTACATCCAGGTTGTGGTACCCGACCCACTTCATTGGGAGTCAACATCGAATGCCTTGGAACCGTGACCCACTGTCAGGGGGACAGACCAGTGGTTCTCAGCCTGCCTGCACATCCTGCTCCCAGAGATCCTAAGGCAATAAGGTTGGGAGCCTGCTGGGAGGTGTTGGGAGTCTATGAAGCTGAAAGTAATACGGAACCCGGGCTAAACCTGGATGCATGAATACCTGAATGTTTGCACCTGAAAGGAGAGGTGAGTCTCCCGCTCCCTAAGCAAAGGTCCTGGAACTCCTCAGAAGCCGCCCCGCCGCCTCCCGTTTGCAGCCTAACAGATAGGCTTTGTGGCTCAGTGTCTGAAGTCGCTGAGTCTCCTGGGTGTGGCAGAAGGTGGTACCAGCTCCCAGCAAACTCTCAGGATGGCAGACCCTTGTTCACCCTCTCTGCCTCCTGCCCCAGAGACCCCCAGAGTAATCCCCTGAGTAGACACACCCTGCTGGCGTATCCGGCTGTGCGCAGGGGCCAGCAGTGAGCCAGGTCACCAGGTCACCTTTGGTCACACTCCCCTGACCTTCCGTGAACACGGCACGCCTTTACAGATGGGTGCATGCTCCTGTGTCCTTCAGCCGTCTGCTCCTCCCCTCCCGCCCCCGCCCCACTACCCACGCCCATCCTCTGCTTCCTTCTCCCTAAGAATCAGAGGAGTTGGCCGAACACCCCCGGGACCAGGAATTTGATTAGATTGTATACTACTTGGGCTTTAGAAATTACCGAGCACACTCGAGGTTGCACAGATTAGCGCAGTCCACCCCGTGTCCACATCACCAGCTGCTGTGGTCAGCCCACAGACCTCATGTGCTTTCACCCCATCAGAAAGGATCTCACCACCCAGTATC
Organism: Odocoileus virginianus; assembly: GCF_023699985.2. Classification (NCBI taxonomy): domain Eukaryota; kingdom Metazoa; phylum Chordata; class Mammalia; order Artiodactyla; family Cervidae; genus Odocoileus; species Odocoileus virginianus. The sequence continues at coordinate 61,267,129 of NC_069686.1, read as the reverse complement.
TGAGCCCCTTCCACCTGTTCGCGTCCTCTGAGGACTGGGCCCAGAAGAAAACACCTAGAAGCCTCCAGTAAACCCTCTGGGACACGGAGAGCTCTTATCTGGAGACCCAGCCCCTGGGCTCAGACACCAACAGGAACCCAACTAACCCCGTTCCCCTGCCAGGATGGTGGTGCTTCCCCTCTACCTACTTATTTCAGGAGAACTGGGCTTGCAGAGGAAGGCTAAACAGATCCCAGTCCGTCTTCAGAGAAGCTGCTGTGGAATTCCTGAATCTTTTCTGGTTTGGGGCTTGCTTAGCCTCTCAGTACCCAGCTAGTCAACACCACATTGGCTAATCACATTAGGTAAAAAGGAACATTGTCTCCAAAATCCATCAGCCCCGAGGTCGCCACCTTTGCCACTAGGTGAAAATACATCTGAAGTGTGTTTATCTGGGGAGGGGAGAAGGAGGTTGGCAAAATGGCTCATTTCAAGCTTGAGTGGCTTTGTTCGGGTTTTGCTCAATCCCAGGCTAACGGCTAAGCTATCTGAACTCCAAACCAAAATAAATACACCTCTGAAGTTAACCATGTTATTACATCAACGCTGATGTAATGGTTCCAAACCATAAGAAAATAAAATTCCGACATAATGGGTCTCTCTGTTCAGCTAAAAGAAAGGTTGGGCTGCTGGCTTCTTGTCAACTGGAATTTGGCGTTTTCTATCATGGTTACACAGGGTGTGTGTGTAACCTAATTAATGATGTTTCAGTAACTGCTGTGTGAAAGGGGATAGATAGATATTAAAATACAATTAAGGGGTTCAGAGAAGGTCCCCAGAGCCACCCAAAGAAGGGTTCCAGAATAACCATCACCAGCCACCTCACCCCAGAGACCTCCCAGATTCAGCGTCTCACAGAGTGACTTAGGATTCCAATTGTCCTCAAGGAGGTCACAGTTTAGGGGCAGAGAAAGGTCAGAAAGACTCAAAGGCAACTTCACTCTGAGATACAAGTTCCAAATAAAAGAGGAAGTGGTACCCACCCCAGGAAGGGACTTGCCTGGGCCCCATGATGTTCTTGGGGTATCGACACAGGATGAGCTGGCTTCTGCAGCCATGCAGAGCTAAACAAGGATGTCCCACTTGGGGGTAGCTCTCTGCATCAGGAGCTCAGCCCTGGAGAGCTCGCGCTGGCCCTGCCCCCGTGGTCCTAGGCTCTGGCTCCCATGCATCCCTCACCAGGCTCAGGCCAGGCAGACCCTCCTGCCACCCCCACTGGGTCAGATGGAGGCTGATGCAGAAGTTCATTCACATATAGAACCACAGGTCCCAGGACCAACATGCAGCCTCCGTATTTCAGATCACTCACAGCCCAGCATTTCAAATTCCCTGTAGCCAGCGGCACTCTGTAACTCATAGTTCCCCAGGCAGGCACCTTCCACACCATCCACATTCTCAAGTCAGAGAAACCTGCCACCCAATGGAGTCCGCTCAGAGACCTTCCTGTCCCAGGTTCTACCGAAAACACAGACGGTTTATATTGGGTTGGCCAAAAGTTCATTCAGGTGCTTCCGTAAGATGTTACAGAAAACCACAAACAAACTTTTTGGCCAATACAATACTTTGAGGACTTTTTACATGTGTGGCCTCAACAGCACCTGCCCACCAGACCTAGGCCCCAGAGCCAGCCTCCGCCCAGGCTGGCGGGCTTCTGCACCAGGTCAGGCTGAGCCTCACCTCTAGTCGCATTTTGCAGATGCAGAAACCTAGGCTGGGCAAGTTGAGGCACTGGCCCAGTGTTCCCTATCTGGAGTCTGGATGAACCACAGACCTCAAGATGGAAATCACAGCTGCTCTTCCCCACAAAGGTGTACATTTGCTGGGGCTGCCAAGACAAAGTACCCCCAACTGGGGGCTTCGACAGCAGAAACACATTGTATCGTACTTCTGAAGGCTGGACGTCCAAGATTAAGGTTCCTTCTGAGGCTGGTTCTCTCCTCACCTTAGAGACAATCGTCCTCCTCCCAGTGCTCTCACATGTCCCCCTTCTCGGTGTCTGTGTCTTGATCTCCTTTTCCTGTAAGGACTTCAGTCAGGGGCTTCCCTGGTGGTCCAGTGGTTAGGATTCCATGCTTACACTGCAGGGGCCCAGGTTCAATATGTGGTCAGTGAACTAAGATCCTGCAACATTTACAGCTCAGAAAAAAAAAAAGTTCTAATTAAAAATAAGGACACCAGTTGCATTGCATTAGGCCCTATCTGATGATCTTGTTTTATCTTCATTATCTCTTTTTGAGACTCGGTCTCCAAATACAGCCAAGTTTTAAGATACTAGGGATTAGGACTCACACACATGAATTTAGGAAGCGTGGGAACACAACCCAGCTCATGATGGGCTCCCAAGGGCCAGTGGTGGGGGCGGTGTGTAGCTCCAAGAACCACTGATGAGGTTTCACTGTGAGTGCCTGCCGCGCAACAGGCCATGGTGGGTATGGCACAGGCCTGGATGCCACCGTGTGAGTGACATGTGGGAAGAAAGGCCAGCGGCCCAAGGAGCAGCTCTTTCCAATAGTCCATTGAATCCCTCCAGAGAGCCTGGAGCACACACGTGAGGCTTTGCAAATATATTCAAAACACACTGCCCCATCTCCACAGGAGCCCCAGGGGCCTGCAGCCTAGGGCAGGCACCGCTCTCAGCCAGCCCTGGGAACCTGGGGGTCCCCTGGTTCTAATTCCTCCTGCAGAGCGCAGAAGTGTGGGGCCAACATGAATCTACTAAACGAGTGAATGATCCAATGCGTGTTCTGACGGGAACACCTGGTCACCCACCTGGTCTGCCCTCACCTGTTTCCTGCTGAAACTTCATTAGAATTATGGACCAAACTCACCATCCACCAGTAAAGTTGGGGTGCTTCAGAGCTGGGGCTGCACCCAGCGCGTCAGACAGCTCACTGACAGGTGGCAAAACCCCCAACACTGAATCCACACCCTGAGTTGCCCACTCTTTCTTCCCTCGGGGGCAGAATGGCAAACCTAGAATTTCAAACCCACCAGCAGATGTTCCAGAGGTGAGCATCCAAAATCGCCCTGGATTTCAGCTGTTTCTTGATGGAAGAGCTTTCTAACTGTCAGAACCAGTTACCCAGGGGAGGACTTCATAGGTTTTACCAGCAGGCCTGTTCCCCAGCTGTCTGGGTCAGTGTGACTGTGGTCTGGTCTTTCCTTGAGGCAGGAAGGAGCCAGAGGACCTCCTGGGAGCCCTTCCTGCCCTGGGATTTCAGGCAGACATGAACATCTGGGGAGTGACTGTAGCTGAGTGATCCGGCTGGCCTGAAGCCAGCAGTAACAGGGTGGCCTGGTCTGGGTAATCACCAAAGGGTAGGCTTGCAAACAGCAACAAGTCTGGCAACTGCCAGGGTTGCCCATGTGACAGAGCAAGAAGCAGCCTGGAAGAGCCTGACCTGAGAAGAAGCAGTAAGTGTGTGTCCACGCGTGTGTCCCGGACACGTGCACAGAGAATGTATTTGTGCAAAGGTGGTTAGGAAGGGCTGCTCTGGGGGTCCCACCCCTCAGATCAAGAGAAGCCAGGTGAAAATCACAGCTTATTCTTTTTGTAAACATTTATTTATTTATTGGGCACGCCACAAGGCATGCACGATCTTAGTTCCCCAACCAGGGATAGAAACCATGTCCCCTGCTGTGCAATCATAATCACAGGACTGCCAGGGAGTTCCCCAAGAACCACAGCTTCTAACCAAGTGTGGTGCGTGCATTTAGCTTTGCCATATGGATTTTCTTCACCACATCTCTCAAGAAGCAAAGAGCAGAGGAGGCCCTCTCGGTTTCACATTGAAAGACAAGAAGCACTAATTGATGGCTAAGATCACATCAGTGTTGCCCCAAATTGCCCCAGACCCAGTGGGTTGGCACCACCTTGATGGTCCCCATGCTTTTCTAAGAACTTGTCTTGTTCTAGCCACCTCTGAAATCTGATTGGCTTTTTGTTTTTTAAGCCTGGTATATAACAGCACAATCATCCATGAACCTACTTACCCTGAGTCAACACATCAGCCACCACAGTTTTGAGGGTCTATACTTGACGTGGAAGAAACGTTACCTTCCTTCAAAGAGCTTCATGTTGGAAACATAAGACGAATAGAAGAGAGACAAATATACACAAGCTGAGACAGTGTGTGGAGGATAAGGAGGAAGAAGCAACCTGGGATGCAAAATGGGGTCTCACGGGGTTTCAAGGACGGTGATTGGACTTTGGCCCTTTCCTGCCCCAGTACTCACCCAGAGGTCACAGAGTCATGCCTTGAACCTTCCTCCTTATTCTCACGCTTGGTTGGCCACCAAATCCTATTGATTTGCTTCAAAACCTCTCCCAGGTCCCTGCTCTCTGCCTGACCCTCTGCCTTGGTTTGGGTTCTCCCATCCCTCACCTGATAAGCCTGCAAGGCCAGCCACCTCTCCTCTTTCCAGCTCAGCTCCTTGCAGGGGGCCCCTAGGTGCTGTGGGTCAGCTTCCTAAAATGCATCTTTAACCGCAAGGCTTGTGCTTGGAAACTCACGTCCAAGTTGGCGGCCGTTGGAGCGGATGACAGACCCACATGTCCTTCTATATGTTTGAAATTTTCTGTAACAACCACCATAAAAGTAAAAAGAAACAACAAACACCCTCCTCCTACTCAGGAGGTCTTAGCCTCAAAGAAGGGTATTGATTTTCTGGGCTTTGCACGTATTGGCTAAGTATGAAAAATTCAGTCAAGGAAGTAGATTCACAGTGCATCAGTCTCTTCAGTGTGCTTCAGAGTCTCCCCCAGACCCCACTGCTTTGAAGACAACATCTGTCTTGTGTGGCCAGTTGCCTGCAGGCCAGCCTTGCCCCTCATGATGTTGATGACCAACATCACCTGGCATCCAGCCACGATGAGAGTCCTGCGGATCTGAAAACCCACCAGTGCAGACCCCAAGGGCCACATCCTTTCACTGGGTCCCTCTACCTGGCATATCCTTCTGCGTTTGATAAAGTCCAATTCATGGGTCAAGCTCAGCCTCAAGGTCAAGCGCTCAAGTGCTTCTCCGTACTGGTCTGTACAGCCACCTTCCCCCGCCCCCTCCCCAGGCTAGAGGCTCCTGGTAGGCGAGGCTTGGGCTGTCATGGGGACAATAGAACAAATCTTCTTGCTCTGTGCTTGAGGCCGTGCCTTCGGGGACACTGTGTCCTCCTGCCTGCCGTGGAGGGATAGCATCTGTGTCTCCACTTCTGAGCAGGTGAGCAGGCTCAGTGCCCTTTCTGTGGGAGCTGAGAGGGGGCCAGGGAGCTGCTTGCAGAGCACCCCCCCTGCCCCATCCTGCACACAGCCCTGGTTTGGCATCCCTCAGTCAGCGCCCTGCACGCACCCTGCTCCCTGAGCAAACACAGGCCTTGCATTAGCCCCCGTCACTGTCCCCATCTGCCTCTCACCTCTCACCCCAAAGCAAGCTTCTGTGGGCAGCTGAGCATCCAGCTACAGACCAGAAGTCCAGAGGCTCCCATGATAGAGCATCAGGGTGCATCTCAGCCTTGGGGGACCCTTGTGGGTCTCCCCTGTTACCCAAGGGTCCCCCACCCCCTCACATCCCAGCTCTGCCCTGCGGTGGCTCCCCAGGGCATCCAAAGGAAGAAAGTCACTGTCAGGGGTTCCGTGACTACACCTACCTGAACGAGCTCATTTCCAGGGAATTTAACATGAATCCTTTACTTCTCCTTGTCCTCAGAGAAAAATCAAAAGCAAGACCCAAAACCATGACAGAGGTCTGTGCTCGGACTTGCCGCTGATGTAACATTAACCACACCCACTACTCTAATAGACTATTTGTAAAGTGTTTTTCTAAAGAGCTCATGTGAAAAAAGTATTCAGGTATCATTTCCCTCTGTGCTGCTGTGGAACGTTCCAGAGGCTACAGGTGAGGATGACAAGAGGGGGACGGGCTTCTCCCCACAAGCACAGCCTCCTCACAGGCATGATGATTGACAAGGGGATGGCCGGAACGTAGCTGCATGTGACACCAAATATAGAAGTTTTTCTTAAGCAGTTATTAATATGAAGCCAGGGGTAGACAGCCTTGGGCCCTGGGTCATATCAAGTGAATTCATCTTTGCTGCTGCCTGTTTGCAGCCTTTTCCCCTTAAAAACAAGTAGTTTATTAAGTCTCTCATTTCAACGATCCTCCTGCTGCAGCACTGTCCCTTGGCTGCCAAGATGCCCCGTTGTCTGTGACAGGCTCTGAGTTGGGGGTAAATCTGCAGGGCAGGAAAGCATGGCAACCCACTCCAGTATTCTTGCCTGGGGAACCCCGTGGACAGAGGAGCCTCTCAGGCTACAGTTCATGGGGTCGCAAAGAGTCAGGCACAACACGATAATGACTGACTTCTAACCACCAGTCAGCACTGGCTTGCTGGTGCCTCTTGAGGACAGCTTTCAGACCTCAGGCGGCTGTGTGATTCAGTTTCCTTACAGAAGACCTAAAAGTTGGCAGGATTTCCCTTCCCGAGTCCTGAGCCTGGACACCGCCCTGGCAGCCACCCTTCTTCCTGAGGTGTCACGGCCCCGATGTGGCCCCGGGCAGCGTTTCCAACACCAGCAGGCTCCTGGAGACCCCAGTACCCCTCAGCAAGGCTCCCCTGGCCTCCATCTCTGCAGCTCTGAGGTGATTGTTCGGGAGCCTCATTTCCGCCCAGGGAGTAAGACCAGGTCTAGAGGAAGGGTTTGCTGTTTGTAAATGTTCTAGAAACAAAAGAGCTTAAAAATGAGAGATGAAAATATGGTTTCATGCTTTGAAGTCGTTCATCAGATCCGCAGGCTCCGGAACAGAAACCGCAGCTGACTTGAGGATGGACAGAGCCCAGTTCTTCCCTGGGAGATGCGAGGGGATGAGGACCACCTGCCGTGTGCCCTGGGGCTTCCTGGACCTGCCTCAGTCAGTCTTCACAGCAACCCTGTCAAAGCAGGTATCATCAACACTTCATATGCAAAATCTCGGAAAGATCATGTCGTTGCCAAAGTCAACAGTTCCTGGGTGGCAGGGCCAGCGCAGTGATCCAGGCTACCCCAGCCCACGGCCCACACTCTCCCAGCTCTGGGCACCACATCCAGGAGCCTCACACATGCCCAGATCCAGGGGCTGGATGGCAGGGAAGAGATGGGGCTGGGGTGGGAGGTGAGGGCAAGGGTGGCAGTATGTTGGCTGCTATGAAAATCTCCATTAAACAAAGACACCCAGGGCTGGAGCCCCAGATGAGGCTCCATCAACATGATGGAAAGTGGGTGGGCAGCTGCTGACTTTGACCTGTCACCTCTGGCACCCCCCAAAAATAGCAGACCTGTGGGGGCAGGGGGACAGGAGCACAGCGAGGGGGCAGAAGACAAGGCAGGCGCTGCTGTGGCGGGGGACAGAGCAGCAGGGGAGGTCAGGCGGCAGCCGCAGGCCGAGCTCCACCATGTGTGTGTTCAGTGGTCCGGGAGAGGCCCAGAGGTGCGGCAGAGGGTGACCTGGAGTAGGCTCAGGGCCAAGATATCATCTTTTTTTAATCGTTATTATTGAAGTATAGTTGATTTATACAGTAGGTCCTTCTTGCTTATCCATTTCATATATAGTAGTATGTATATGTTAATCCCAGTCTCCTAATTTATCCCTCCCTACCCCCTTTCCCCTTTGGTAACCCTAAATTTGCTTTCTATGGACCTATTTCTGTTTTGTAAATAAGTTCATGTGTATCATTTTTTTAAATCCCACATATAAGTGATATTGCATATTTGTCCTTCTCTGACTTACTTCACTGAGTGTGATAATCTCTAGGTCCATCCATGTTGCTGCAAAGGGCATTATTTTCTTCCTTTTTATGGCTGAGCAGTATTCCATTCGGAGAAGGCAATGGCACCCCACTCCAGTACTCTTGCCTGGAAAATCCCATGGACGGAGGAGCCTGGTAGGCTGCAGTCCATGGGGTTGCTAAGAGTCAGACACGACTGAGCGACTTGACTTTCACTTTTCGCTTTCATGCCTTGGAGAAGGAAATGGCAACCCACTCTAGTGTTCTTGCCTGGAGAATCCCAGGGATGGGGGAGCCTGGTGGGCTTCTGTCTACAGGGTCACACAGAGTCGGCACCACTGAAGCGACTTAGCAGCAGCAGCAGCAGTATTCCATTATATATGTGTGTGTGTGTGTGTATATACACACACCACATCTTAATCCATTCATCTATCCATTCATGGATATTTAGGTTGTTTCACTTTGCGTGAAGCTGACAGCTGCAGCTAAAAGAGTCAGGAATACAGAGACTGAAAGGAGAGACCATGAAGGAAGGAAGGAAGAGGCCAGAGGCTGTACCGTTCCCTCCATCCCTGCATGGGGACTGGCCAGTGGCGGAGGAGGAGTGATCAGAGTTGCAGGCAAGCAGAGTGATAAAGGCCAGCGCAGCTCAAGAGGAAAGGCCTGGCCAGAGGATCCAGGGCCCAGAAGAGAGGAGGCGTGGGAACTGTGAGGACATTGGCCCGTGTAGCAGCCAAGGGCCCTCTGAGCTGGCTGCTGACCAGGTCCCACGCTGCCGAGGGGTGAGGAGGAGGAGGTGAGAGTGAGGAAGAGCTGACTGACGCTGAGGGTAAGGCGATGCAGGAGTAACAGGATGGATGGAGACGCTACTTTAAAAGACAGGAGCCACCTGAACACATTCACAGACAAGAAACCAGTGACAGAAAATGCAAGCTGCAGGGGAGAGAGCGTCTTCGAAGGGTGGAGCTGACAGGAGCTGGAGGGAGGTGGGGTCGGGAGGGAGGGGACAGGCAGGTGAGGATAAATTCGAAAGGAAAAGATGTTATCCTTCAAGATGGGGGTGGGGTGCTGGAAATGGAATACCACCACAGTGAGGGGGCTGAAACATGGTCAGCTCTGGGTGATCCTGGAAAGCAAGACCCAAGGGCCATGGGAAATGTAAGGTTGCTGGGGCATGGAAGGTCCAGTCAGTCTATATTAGTTGGGCTAAGTGATGCTAGCTGCTGAAACAAGCAGTTTCCCAAACCTCAGGGGCTGAACCCAATGGAAGTATATTTGTCACTCATTCAAACCCCAAGGCCCTACTCATGGTCATTCAAGACCTCAGGCCCTTGGCATCTTCCGCATCCCCTAGAAGGAAACGGACCTATGGGGGCCTGGAGAGGAGTGTCATCCCACCCACACCTCTTGGCTCAGGACCAAGTGCAGAGCCACACCCAACAGGAAGCTAGAACAAGTCATCCAGGGGGTTCCCAGGAAGAACAGACACAGGTTGTGATGGAAACACAGCCAATTCTGCTGCCAGGCGAGGGTTCAAATAAAGGAGAGAAGATTCCGGAATCTGGATCATGAATGGTCGCCACAGGAGATGAGACATGAACAGCCCCTCGAGCTTGGGTCCCCTTAGCAAACCTTTTCCAATAACTCTGAAGGTGCCGAGTACATCATTCTCCCTGGCCCGTCCTATATTTCTAACCCGTGGACACAAAGCCTTTTCCACACGTCTCTGCCACAAGCTGGAGCTCAACTAGTTAGTTGTTGATTGGCACCAAGTGTACGGTATTTGCCGCAAAACATCTTCCACAATTCAAAGGAGCAGACCCCTCATGCTGGCGTTTCAGAGGGTACCTGGAAGCCTAGGGTTGCAGCCATCACTGGGCATCACTCCATCTTCACCTCAGCAGGCACTTTCAGAGGAGTCACTGGTCCATCACACACACCCACATTAGCTAGGAAAAGTCCATGTGTAAGAAGGCTTCTGAAAGTCAATAGATCTTAGGGAAATCTCAAGATTTTCCTTTTAGTTCTTGTTGTAGGGATTGTCTTGAGAACACTAAGCTTCCCTCACACCTTCCCTTCATTACAAACAAAGATATTGTCTTCTATTTTTAAAAAAAAAAAAAAAGCCTCCCAGGCCTGTACTGAGGTTACATGGCTCTATCCATTCCCATTCTGGGAAAACAGAGGTACTTGTTTGCCCACAGGGGCGGCCATGTGAGTATTGTTAATAACCTGTTACTTTCATCTCACAGCTTGGTCATACAGAATTGTTGAAACCCATCAGCATCGAAGAGCAAAAGAAACACGGGGCTGATGGATTTAAATGGCCTGGGAGAGATGGATCCCTGGACATGTGTTATACACATCTTGCAAAATCCGTAACGGTGGGGAGAGAGGAAGAATATGATTGAGGCCCAGAGGGATCTGGAAGAAACACCAGCTGTGCCTGGGTGTTGCACAACTGGGACCTGCCTTCCCAGGGGCCTTGCCAGGAGCTGGTAAAGCCCTGCTGATGGCTTATTTCATCCCCTCTGGAAGGAACACAAGGAGCTGCTTCAAGGTTGCAGTGTCCTTTAGGCAACAGAGAGGCCAGGGCAGGAGAAGGGCATCTCTCCCACGTAAGAGAGGTGAGCAGACAAGCATCTACCTGCACAAGGTGTGTTTACAGGAGGAGAGTGAGGTGTCTATTTGCGTCCAACACCTGTGGTCAGGGTAGAGAACAGAAGCCCATTCATTCCCAACTTGCCCCAAAGCCTAACCCTTCTCCTTTCATCACCTGGCATTAACAACGCCTGCTCAGCAAGGGCCAGGGAGTGGTGGGCACCGACCCCCTTGGATGTGGGCACCGCTGCCCTAGGGCAGAGGAGATGGGCTACCAGAGACGGTCCAAATCCCTCCCTCCCTGCCACACTTCAACCGTGCCTGAAATTGGTCTGCAAAGTTCAACCAGAAACACCCACCAAGCCCCTACAGCCCAAGCAAAGGCTCGCAAAGGGAAAATCAAGGAGGTTGGGTCAGAGCTGCAGAGTCAGGCAGCCTGAGAGTTTCGGCAGCCCCGGGGCATCTTATGAGACTGTGAACGGCAGGTCCAGGAAACTGCTAACCACCCTTGATGGCTTTGAACTCCACAGACCTGTTTGGAGGCAGTGACTGGGATGGGAAACACGATGCCTCCTCTTCTATAAAGATCAATAATGACAGAAGAGAACACTTGTGGTCCTGCTGGCTCTCCCAAAGTTGGCAAACATTCAAGCGGTGCCCGGTGGGAGCTGGACGCCAACCCGGTGAGCCGTGTCCCCTGGGAGGCCACAGCTGGAGGAGGCGGGTCCCGCTGGTCTGTGTAGCCACCAGCCCGCAGCCTGACTCCACTCACTGCCTCTTTGACTCTGGTGAATTGCTTAACTTTTCTACGGATCAGCTTTGTAGTCTATAAATCAGAAACAGTAACTAGTACCCAGTGAGATGATCATGTGTGTAAAGTGTCTAAAATGCCTGGGCTGCTGGTTGCCATCCCAACGAGATTACGTGGGAGGACCAAGCCAAGGCCGTTTGCTCCCAAGTGTCCCATCCCCCTGCTCTCCCTCCAGCCCACTCCACCCGGAGCCCTCGGCTCCCGACAGCCTGGTCACCAGCCCACAGACCTCAGAGGGACAATTTCCAGCCTCGAGGAGCTCAAAAGGAGCAAGGAGTGACTTCCCTGGCAGTCCAGTGGTTAAGAGGCTTCCCCGGCGGTTCAGCTGGTAAAGAACCAGCCTGACAATGCAAGAGACATAAGAGACTCGAGTTCAATCCCTGGGTTGGGAAGACCCCCTGGAGGAGGGCACGGCAACCCACTCCACTATTCCTGCCTGGAAAATTCCATGGACAGAGGAGCTTGGCAGGCTGCAGTCCACGGGGTCTCAAAGAGTTGGACATGACTGAGTGCACTTATATGCTCTAGGTGGCAAGCACGTGCCTGGCTGATGTGCTGCTAAGCCCAGGACAGGACGCGCCAGTGGTTAAGACTTCGCCTTTCAGAGCGCAAAGTGCAGGTTATATCCCTGTTCAGGGAGGTAAGATCCCACACACCGCCAAAAACCAAAACATAAAAACAGAAGCAATATTGTCACAAATTCAATAAAGACTTTTAACAAAAGGAGCGAGGAGCCCATGTCCCCATGGGGAACCCTGTCCCAGAGGCGTGGGCCTTAGAGGTGCCCCAGGGCCCCCACGGGTGTATGAACTGGCTCCTGAGCATCCTCCTGCTCACCCACACCCCACGTGACCCACACACCCGCCTGCATCCCGTCTCCCCATGTCCACGGTTAACACAAAATCAGCCTTTGTTTCGCATTTCTGCCCCTCCCATTCTGCAAGAAAACAAAGTTTCCCGTCTTTGCTGTGATTTCTCAGCCTCCTTTTAACACAATCATAATAAACTCCTCCAAGGCAGCATGAAGAGTATGTGCCAAGATCAGGGCTTGGCACAGAGCCCATGCTTTTCAGGCCCAGGTTAGATGGCAGAGGAGAGAAGCCAAGGAGCTGGACAACCCCCATCCCTCCCCTACCTGGCTCCCCACTGTTGATGACCCTCCTCCCAGCCCCTGGGAGCCCCAAGTGACCCTGAGATGCTCTCTGGATGCCTGCAGCTGACCCTCCAGGCCTGCCTACCGCGGCCTCTTGCGCTGAATTTTTTTATCCCCGCTCCCTGCCGTACACATACATACACCATCCCACCTGAAGGGTTACCTGGCCCATTTCTGCTCCTGAGAGGCTGGTCATCCTGTGTGGGTGGGGCCCACAGCAGAGAGCAGTGCACTTGGACTTCAGGGATCTGGTCTCAGATCCCACCCCTGGCTCTTGCCTTGTGCCAAGCATTTCACACCATGAGCTGGTTTCTCTTCATCCAACTTCACGGCTGTCATGCAGGGGGTGAGTGGGTGACGCTTCCCAAGGTGCTGACACTATTTGTCTTGCATTTCCCAGGGGCCACCTGGAGTGAGCTGTAACCACAATGCTGAGGGGAAGGATGTTTCATCTCCCTTGTGAGGGTCAACAGGGAAGGGATTTTGGTGATGGGCCAGGAGGGGCCCTTCACTCCCAGCATAAGAATCACCTGCCAGGCGCTCATGTGTGCTAAGTTGCTTCAGTTGTATCCAACTATTTTCAACCCAACTGAAGCCCTGCAGTCTCCTCTGTCCATGAGATTCTCCACGCAAGAATCCTGGAGTGGGTTGCCATGCCCTCCTCCAGGGAATCTTCCCGACCCGGGGATTGAACCCAGGTCTCTTATGTGTCCTGCATTGGTAAAGAAACCACTGAGCCACTCGTGGGACCCCACCTGTCAGCCCACTGCCTGTTTTCCTAAATAAAGTTTTATTGAAACAAAGTCCCCTCATTCCTGTCCACATTGGCGAGGGTGACTTTTGCTCTCCTAGGTGTTGGGACAGAGACTGGGCAGCAAACAAAACCATTTACAACCTGGCCCTTTGCAGAAGACGTTTGCCTCCCCCGGGTTCAGAGAAAAGCAAAGATGCCCACACTCCCAGCCATTCAGTAGTAGAGAGGGGCTCTTGGGGAAGCATGCATCTCTGAAGGTGGGGTCCAGGGCCATGCCCAGTCACCCAGGGAGGGGCAGTAAGGGCACCTGGGCTGCCCTGGGCACCAGGATGGTGAGGGTGGAGGGATGCAGAGAGAAGAGGCACAAGCCCTGCCCCAGAAAGGGCCAAGGAGCAGCCATGAGGGTGCCCTTCACAACCCTTCCACAGAGGGCCCGGGCCGCTCAGCTGAGGCAGCCCCGCCTCGGCCCCCTGCTGCATCCGCCTCCTTGCTTCCTGCCCCTCCCCACGTGCTGCTGTGACCTAGATGCCCGACCCACTTCTCACAGCCCTAGACATGCTGATGGCCCAGGAGCCAGAGGCCAATCACAGCTCCAGCTGCCGCCATGCGAGCACTCCATCAAGAGGACAAGGGGACCCCTCAAAACTCAGCCCCCCACAGTATGACCCCGTGCAGGCTTGTCTTGGTCCCCCCTCTCTGGTCATGGGACCCGTCCATTCAACCCCCTGCCACCTGGAGGCCTCTTCCTCTCTTGCCCACCACTGAAACCCTCTGGATCCCCTCCCCAGGCTCCTCCAGACTGGCTATGGCTCCAGCCTGAGCGTCCCCCTCCTCCGATGCCTGTCACTGCCACTGTGAGCCACTGGTAAGCCAACCACAGCTTCTCATGGCTTCTTTCACCCAACCCAGCTCCTCAGCCCCACCTTGAGGGTTGCCCCCCCACCTCACCCTCTCCCACTGCCTGCAGGATGCTTGGCACAGAGGCCCGTGGGAACTCAGGCAGGTTATCCAACCTCTTGGAGCCTTGGTTTACTCCTCCCTAAAACAGTTACAATACAAGCCCACACCCAAGGTTGCTGTGGCGATAGATGGACATGCCGGACATGATGCCCTTGGCACCGTGGTCGCTCGTCCCGCTTGCTCAGATCAGCATGCTCTTTTCTGTTGCAGCCCAAGGACATTCGTGGAACACATGCATAGAGGCTTAGGGGCAGGGAGTGAACTTGAGTGAACATCATCCCATAAGGGGATCAGGCCACACGGGGATGTTTCCGGGACTGTCCCCGCGGAAGCAGTGTCTCCCTCTGCCTGGGGGAAGGGAAGGGGCGTTAGTATAAAAGGCGACACCAAGGGGCAGGGGGGCCATCAAGCAGTGATGCACGTGAGAGCGGATGAGGAAAGCCAGCACGACTGGGGATCGGTCCCCACGGCCAGGCCAGGGGCAGAGTGAGGATGCCTGAAGCGTCCGTCAGGCAGGGCAGGTCCTGATCCTCCTCTCGGGGCAGAGACGGCTGCAAGCTCACAGTAGAGACAATTGAGTCTGCTCCAGAAGATGGGCTGGAGGGCAGGAAGGAACGGATTATGGTTCAAAGGAAATGACTTAATGATGGAGAAACAAGCTATGTTACTTCATGTGTGTGTGTGTGTGTGTGTGTGTGTGTGTGTGCATCACGGGGGCCAGAGGCAGGTACCTACCATGAGGGTCACCAGGAAGAAAGAATCACCATGAAGCCCAAGGCATGAAACGTGTTCCAGACGGAGGTCGCCAGGCTTGGGAACAGGAAAGGTGCAGACTTCGGTCAGTTGTTTAAGGACAGAAAAAGGCAGGAAAATGCTGCCCGCGGTTACCGCCTCCCACCCAGCCAAGGCATCCTGCAGGGTGGTGAGAGCGGGTGGGGAGCCCCAGGGCCCCTCATTAGCGAGGGCCCATCAGCCCGCTCCGTTTTATTACCTCCACGTTGCCTCAGAAGAGCTCGCTCCATCTGCTTGTGGCTGTTAAAAATGTGCTTGGCTTTCTTCTTAAAAATAAAACTCCAATCAAGGGATGAAAGAAAATGCTTTGGAGCTGGTCCAGGGACCCATCGCTCACAGGTGGGGAAAGAGGAGGGCTGGAGGGGCCGATTGAGGAGGGAACGCAGCCAGAGCAGGCGGTCAGGCTGACATCACACCTGCACTTTGAACCAGAGAAGCCAAGGGATGCCTTTGGACGCTCAGACCCAGCGAGGGTCTGTAGTTGAGGGCGCACAGAAGGAGCAGTCCAGGAGAAAGGGAGAAGAGGTGTGAAAGTGGATGGCGAGCGGCGTGCAGCTACTTTTAGCTAGGTAACAGGAGACAGCTATTAAAAGTCTGCTTCGAAATGCAAAGCAGCATATGGTCCCAACTTTGGAATGCGCAAGTGGGTTTCTTCTGCCTGCTAAGTCCTGAACTATCAAAGGAGGGCTGAGGGGCAGAGTCTAGAGGGTAAGAGTCTAGAAGGTAAGACCACATGTCAGGGCACACCTCCTGCACTTTGGGGCTCCAAGCCACGCACACTCGGCTCTAACTTGGGATGAGAACAAAGCATGCATCGTCCAAGATGGTCTCTCATGACCTACCACCCACCCAAACTGAAAAACCCCAGTGCTCCGGCTCACAGTTTGTGGTCAGAACCCCACCCCCATCCCCATCTGCCTGCTCAGACCTCTGAGGTCAGCCTGTCTGGACAAAAATAACCAGTGCTTGAATCGAAGGCCATCAAATCACAACCAATATGGCACACACAGGGCCCAGTGACACCCTGCAGGCTGCTTCTTGTACCCCAGGTCTGGGTGCTCTTTGGGCAAAGGCAATAGAGGCTCCTCCGAGGCCAGCACACCTCCCCGCCTGCTTGCATTTCACACGGAGGAAGAGTTTGCCGAGATTTTGTGCAGGGCTGGGGCTTCTCTTTACATTCCAAGTCTTTCCCCAGCAAACAAAACTCAGCGTGGGAACGGGACTCCTGTCCATCACAGGACAAATTGATTAATGCTGTAGAAATGCGACTGCAACCACGGGCCCTCCCGAACACTGGGGCTTATGTTGTCTGCTCCGCTCTCCTAAGGAACGTTTCCCTCAAGAGTTTGTGTATTGTTCACCCTTTTTCTTGGCACGCTCGCCACATCCGAAGCCTATAATCATGCAGGTCATTAAACTAAACAACTGCGTTTGGACCTTTTTCAAGGGAGTGATTCAGGCAAGCGCTCGCCCCACAGGATCCTATAAAGTGTTATCTGACGATACCCTCCACTGAAAGGGGGGCAAAGACCAGCCCCTCAGGTCTCTTGGTGACCAGGACTCTCCACTGGCCACTAGGTGGCGCTGTTTACCAAAAAAGGGCAGCTGGGGCGTTGGTGCCGCTCAGGACTGGTGGAGACGCCCATCTCCTGAACACAGAAATGTTTTCAAAAACCGGAGTGGCGGGGGGAATGTATTAGGCGAAGCAACCCGACACTTTATACTGGAGGAAGCTCCCCCAATCCGATGTGGTCAGAAAGGAGTCTTCAGTTCAGGTCAGTCGCTCAGTCGTGTCCGACTCGGCTACCCCACGCACACCACGCTTCCCTGTCCATCACCAACTCCCAGAGCTTGCTCAGACTCATGCCCACAAATCGGTGATGCCATCCAACCGTCTCATCCCCTGTCGTCCCCTTCTCCTCCAGCCTTCAATCTTTCCCAGCATCAGAGTCTTTTCAAATGAGTCAGTTCTTCACATCAAGTGGCCGAAGTATTGGAGTTTCAGCTTCAGCATCAGTTCTTTCAACGAATAGTCAGGACTGATCTTTAGGATGGACTGGCTGGATTTCCTTGGAGTCCAAGGGACTCTCAAGAGTTTTCTCCAACACCACAGTTCAAAAGCATCAATTCTTCAGCGCTCAGCTTTCTTTATAGTCCAACTCTCACATCCATACATGACTACTAGGAAAACCATAGCTTTGACTAGACGAACCTTTGTCAGCAAAGTAATATCTCTGCTTTTTAATATGCTGTCTAGTTTCATCATAGCTTTTCTTCCAAGGAGCCAACGCCTTTTAATTTCACGGCTGCAGTCACCATCCACAATGATTTTGAAGCCCAAGAAAATTAAGTCTGTCACTGTTTCCATGGTTTCCCCATCTATTTGCCATGAAGTGATGGGACCTGATGCCATGATCTTCATTTTTTCAATGTTGAGTTATAAACCAGGGTTTTCACTCTGCTCTTTCACTTTCATCAAGAGGCTCTTTAATTCCTCTTAACTTTCTGCCATAAGGGTGGTGTCATCTGAGTATCTGAGGTTACTGATATTTCTCCTGGCAATCTTGATTCCAGCTTGGGCTTCATCCAGCCCGGCATTCTGCATGATGCACTCTGCATATAAGTTCAATAAGCAGGGTGACAATGTACAGCCTTGACCTCTCCCAATTTGGAAGCAGTCTGTTGTTTCATGTCTGGTTCTAACTCTTCCTTCTTGACCTGCATATAGATTTCTCAGGAGGCAGGTAAGGTGGTCTGGTATTCCCATCTCTTTCAGAATTTTCCAGTTTGTTGTGATCTACCCAGTCAACGGCTTTGGCATAATCAATAAAGCAGATGTTTTTCTGGAATTCTCTTGCTTTTTTGATGATTCAACGGATGTTGGCAATTTGATCTTTGGTTCCTCTGCCTTTTCTAAATCCAGCTTGAACATCTGGAATTTCATGGTTCATGTACTGTTAAAGCCTGGCTTGGAGAATTTTGAGCATTACTTTGTTAGCATGTGAGGTGAGTGCAATTGTGGGATAGTTTGAACATTCTTTGGCATTGCCCTTCTTTGGGATTAGAATGAAAACACATTTTCCAGTCCTGCGGCCACTGCTGAGTTTTCCAAATTTGCTGGCATATTGAGTGCAGCACTTTCACAGCATCATCTTTCAGGATTTGAAATAGCTCAGCTGGAATTCCATCATGTCCACTAGCTTTGTTCATGGTGATGCTTCCTAAGGCCCACTTGACTTCACATTCCAGGATGTCTGGCTCTAGGCGAGTGATCACACCATCATGGTTAACTGGGTCATGAGGATCTTTTTTGTATAGTTCTTCTGTGTATTCTTGCCACCTCTTCTTAACATCTTCTGCTTCTGTTGAGTCCATACCATTTCTGTCCTTTCAAATGGATATATCTTTCCTTTTCTCCTTTGCCTTTAACTTCTCTTCTTTTCTCAGCTATTTGTAAGGCCTCCTCAGACAACCATTTTGCCTTTTTGCATTTCTTTTTCTTGGGGGTTGTTTTGATCACTGCCTCCTGTACAATGTCAGTCTCTCGCATCAGGAAACTTCCATAAGTCTCTTATCCTTATCTGTCAGAGAACAGACAGAATGAAAACCACAATCACAGAAAAGTAATCAAACTGATAACATGGACCACAGCCTTGTCTAACTCAATGAAACCATGAGCCATGCCATGTAGGGCCATGGACGGGTCATGGTGGAGAGTTCTGACAAAACGTGGTCCACTAGAGAAGGGAATGCAAACCACTTCAGTATTCTTGCATTGAGAACCCCATGAACAGTATGAAAAGGCAAAAAGATAAGACACTGGAAGATGAACTCCCTAGGTCGATAGGTACCCTGTATGCTACTGGAGAAGAGTGGAGAAATAACTCCGGAAAGAATGAAGAGACAGAACCAAAGCAAAAACATCACCCAGCTGTGGATGTGACTGGGGATAGAAGCAAAGTCCGATGCTGTGAACAGCAGCTTTGCATGGGAACCTGGGATGTTAGGTCCATGAATCAAGGTAAATTAGAAGTGGTCAGACAGGAGATGGCAAGAGTGAACATCGACACTTTAGGAATCAGTGAATTAAGATGGACTGGAATGGACAAATTTAATTCAGATGACCATTATATCAACTACTGTGGGCAATAATCCTCTAGAAGAAATAGAGTAGCCCTCATAGTCAATAAAAGAGTCCAAAATGCAGTACTTGGGTGCAATCTCAAAAATGAGAGAATGATCTCTGTTCATTTCCAAGGCAAACCATTCAATATCACGGTAATCCAAGTCTATGCCCCAACCAGTGATGCTGAAGAAGCTGAACAATTCTTTGAAGACCTATAAGGCCTTCTAGAACTAACACCCAAAAAAGATGTCCTTTTCATCATAGGGAACTGGACTGCAAAAGTAGGAAGTCAAGAGATACCTGGAGTAACAGGCAAATTTGGCCTTAGAGTACAAAATGAAGTAGGGCAGCGGCTAACAGAGTTTTCCTAAGAGGACGCACTGGTCATAGCTAATGCCCATAACAATACAAAAGACGACTCTACACATGGACATCACCAGATGGTCAACACCGAAATCAGATTGATTACATTCTTTGCAGCCAAAGATGGAGAAGTTCTATAGAGTCAGCAAAAACAAGACCGGGAGCTGTCTGTGGCTCAGACCATGAACTTCTTATTGCTAAATTCAGAAAGGAGTCTATCCCTCACTTTATGTGGGGGAAACAGCCAGGAGTGGGAGGGGAGGAGCCCTTTCAGACCCTCCCCATCCTGTTGGTCCAGGCCAGCCTAGATCCTCCCCCTATCTGAGCATCTCTGGAGCTTGGAGACCCCAGTGCTCCTGGAACTTCAATGCTGTCGGGCAGGGTCATTGCACCCAGGCACCCACGCCCTGCAGGGTTGCCCAGAGGATTAGATATCCAACCAATGTGGTCAGGTTCTGAAAAGATGAAACATTCTCAGAACGTAGAATTGTTTTCATTATTTATTATCAGAAACAGACTGATGGACTGAAAGAGGGGGACAGAAGGCATTAGCTCTTTAAGATCCTTTTTTTGTTATGTTATCAGATGAGTTTAAACACACCTTCTATTTGATCAAACTCACTTCTCAGATAACTTTAATAAAAAATAAATCATGGCATGGACGAAAAGCAAGTGGCTCATAAAGTAAAGCATCTGCCTACAGTGCAGGAGCCCTGGGTTTGGTCCCTGGGTCAGGAAGATCCCCTGGAGAGGGGAATGGCTACCCACTCCAGTATTCTTGCCAGGAGAATTCCATGGACAGAGGGGCTGGTGGGCTACAGTCCATGGGGTCACAAAGAGTCAGAGATGACTCAGTAACTAACAGTTTCACTATAGCGCACAGGGAATTATATTCAATGTCCTGTGATACACCAAAAGGAATATGAGAAAGAATATGTATGTATAACTTAGTCATTTTGCTATAGAGCAGAAATGAACACAACATTATAAATCAACTATACTTCAAAAAATAAATTAAAAAATTTAAATCATGGCAAGTACGTGGTGACCAAGTGCCTGAACAACCCCAGGATCAAGGCAGATGATGGAGCCTCTGGTAGTGGCAGAACCAGCTGTAGGACTTTGTTCCCAGGAGGGGACAGGGGACCTCAACACTGTCTCCACATCAGGAATCTCTGGCTCAGTTTATGGCGATTGTGAACTGAAAGAGGAAAGTCGGTTGTTAAGCTACAAACAAGCCCCCAAAACGTGTGGCATGAGAAGTTTATTAGAGCAGCATATGTATCTTTTTAAAGCAGTGTAATACAATTAAATCACATTCTTTAAATTAAATTTAATACAGTGAAAAGAGATAAGATCAGCAGACTTGGGCAGAAGGTTTCAGCTCCAGGGACCTTTTGAGCTGAGCTTTAAGAGAAAGCATTTCACGCACACATAGGGTATTTGCAAGGCTATGGTTTTGCTCTACAGGGTGTTAATGCGTTTTGTTTAGGTTTTTTTTACATTCAAAGAGTGCTTTCTGTTCAAATAAATCCAGGAAATGCTAAATTAAAAATAAAGTGACTAGGAGCACTTCAAACCCACATAAGGTGGAGGTCCACGTGTTATTTTGTTGACCTGTTTGATTACAGCCCTTCTTCACTGAAAAGCCCACTAGCTTTCCTGAGAATGAGTATTTTGTGCAACATTTTTAGAGGAATATGAACTCAATCAAGTGGAACATTTCAGGTCAGTGCTGACTGGAGTCAGTGACACTGGATCTCTGGACTGGACACTGGAACTCTCTGACACTGAAATGAAGGCGCTCATGGAGTCTGATTCAACAAGAGCACAAGTCACAGATGTGAGACAGAAGACAAAAGGGATGCAGAAGCCTCATCCCAGTCAGGAATGCAAATACCCAACGTTTATTATAACACCTTCTGAATAGTCTAGTTAGACCTCTGCTCCAGGGCTTAGCAGGTTATGTTAGTATCTCTATGGAATAGGTTTCCAAAAGATCACGTATAAACGGAAGTGTGAATGAGTCAGTCTAGAATCCTAGAGAAGAAACTCCATTAAAAATATTGCAGCATCAGAGAGGGTGTGAGAAAAGGGAACACTCCTATACAGCTGGTGGGAAGGTACATTGGTGCAGCTACTATGGAGAATAGTATCTAAGTTCCTTAAAAAACTAAAAACAGAGCTATCAAATGATTTAGCAACCCCATTCCTGGGCATGTATCTGGAGAAAACCCAATAGCCAAGACATGGAAGCAACCTAAATGTCCATCAACTCATGAATGGATAAAGATGTGGTACATATATATGTGGAATATTACTCAGCCATAAGAAATGAAATAATGCCATTTGCAGCAACATGCATGGACCTAGAGATCATCAAACTAAGTGAAGTCAGTGAAAAAAAAAAAAGGCAAATATCTTATGTTATCATGTAGCTGTTGTTGAGTTGCTCAGTTGTGTCCAACTCTTTGCCACCCTATGAACTGCAGCACACCAGACTTCCCCGTCCTTCACTCCCCTCCTAGAGTTTGCTCAAACTCAAGTCCACTGAGTCAATGATGCCATCCAACCATCTCATCCTCTGTCATCCCCTTCTCCTTCTGCCTTCAGGAGGTTTTTTCCCAATGAGTGGGCTCTTCACATCAGGTGGTCAAAGTATTGGAGCTTCAGCTTCAGCATCAGTCTTTCCAATGAATATTCAGGACTGATTTCCTTTAGAATTGACTGGTTTGATCTCCTTGCTGTCTAAGGGACTCTCAAGAGTCTCCGCCACCACAATTTAAAAGCATCAATTCTTCAGTGCTCAGCCTTCTTTATGGTCCAGCTCTCACCTCCATACATGACTACTGGAAAAACCATAGCTTTGACTATATAGACGCTTGTTGGCAAAGTGATGTCTCTGCTTTTTAATATGCTGTCTAGTTTGGTCATAGCTTTTCTTCCAAGGAGCAAGCATCTTCTAATTTCATGGTTACAGGTACCATCCACAGTGATTTTGGAGCCCAAGAAAATAAAATCTGTCACTGTTTATATTTTTTTCCCCATCTACTTGCCATAAAGTGAAGGAACCAGATGCCATGATCTTAGTTTTTTCAATGTTGAGTTTTAAGCCAGGCTTTTCACCCTCCTCTTTCGCCTCCATCAAGAGGCTCTTCAGTTCCCCTTCACTTTCTGCCATTAGGGTGATGTCATCTGCATATCTGAGATTATTGGTATTTCTCCCGGCAATCTTGATTCCCACTTGTGATTTATCCAGCCCAGCATTTCACATGATGTATACTCTGCACACATGTTAAATAAGCAGGGTGACAATGTCCAGGTCATTAAGACCTGTTTTGTACAGTTCTTCTGTGTATTCTTGCCACAATAGTTTGTTAATAGTCTACAAGGGAAAACAATCTGAAAAAGAAGATATAGAGATAGATGGGTTACTGAAAACCCTGTTATATACCTGAAACTAACACAACATTCTAAACCAACTATGCATCTATTAAAATAATAAATTTAAAAATACCTGCAGCATTATGATAAAGCCCTTTGTGGTGTCACTGCAGCTCTGGCTGGTGACTGGGTAGCCAGCACCTTCACATGCTTAGTCCTTTGATCCTTACCAGGAACCAGGAGATAGGCAGCCCAGATCTTCAGGGCTTAGGCTCAGGCGAGCTCCCTCCCTAAAGTCCAGATGAGGATGTTGAAATACAAGGAAGAAGGAGATCTTTGGAAGGAATTAAAAAAGCATAGATCTTTCCTTTGAATTAGAGAAACAAAGTTCTCATAGGTAATGTGTTCTCTATTTTTGTCAAGTGATGGTTCATTATATATGTCAAACCTTGTTTCAGCTTCAGACTGAAAATTAGATTTAATGTAAATAGCTGAAAATGAAATTGAACCTAAGTGTTAAAAGCAGGACAGAGACATCAGTATGGGTGCCATTTCCAATTTTGAAGAGCTAGACAATGAGAAAGGCTTCGAGAGCACCCTGGAAATGTCAGTGTAAGTCATGAAACATATTAACAAAAGTACCTCCATAGCTAGGGGAAGTGAATCTTACAAGGAACTTACAGGTTTCATGTCACAGATTTTTCCTGCTATGTGTGTGCAAGGAAATTCCTGCCCTTCTCTGAGTCTCAGTTACCCCCTAAATCCACTTATTGCAATTCAGCCTGATAGTGTCTATGGTCCTATCCTTAAGGGCGAGGTTCTGCAGACAGCAGGAGGCCAAGGAGGGGTGTGACCAGCGTTTTCTTGGACATCCTTTCATCGCCATGGTCTCCAGTGTGGTCCACTCCAAACCTGATCCATCAGGTCACTCCCTAGAGGCACTTCAAATGCTGAGCTGAGTCCCCACCCTCAACATGAGCTCCAGCCCCTGCTCCCACCTGGCTTTCTCACTTCCCATCAGGAAGGTGGAAACTTCAGTAGTTCCCTGCACACAGCTGGCTGCTCTCTGCTCCTCCTGACTTTGCTACTATTGTTCCTTTGTCTTGAACAAACTCCCTCTTTTGCCTAATTCTCTCTTTTGTCATCCTTCAAAACTCACCCCATTATCACCTCCTCCAGGAAGTCTCCCTCCCCTTTCCAGACTGGGTCACTTCCCCTCTGCCATTCTACACAGCTCCAGACGCATGTGGCTGCACATCGCCACCCGGGACAACACAGCATGACCTGTTCCTGTCCCCCAAGTGACCTGGAAGCTCCCTGAGATCACAGTTGTGCACGGCTCCATTCTCCATCCCAGGGCTTAGCCCAGAGCTTGGGGCAAGTAGGATGCTGGGTGAAGCGACCGTTGTGCCCACGAGACAACCACCTGCAGCACGCATCACCACAGCACCAGGAGTGTGCAGGCTGATTAAAGACAAGGCTGGTTTCACTCAACTTGGAACCCTACCATCACCTGGCCTAGGAGTGTCCACAAGTGAATAAACGCTTGTCACATAACTGACTCTCCATAACCCACCCAGGAGCTGCTGGGCTCTCACCCTCCATCCAGGGAGGAGAGGCCACTGAGGTCCCTGGAGCCTTGTTACCCCCACGTGCAATCACTACTGGGCTGTACCGATTACTGGACATTTAGAAGCCGCTGGATACAAACAAGTGCATCTGGGAGCATCTGGGGCACACCTGCCCAAACAGAGGCAGAAGCATGACCTCTAGTGGTCCTTGTTGGCGTTGTTGGTCCAGGAAGGCACTGGGGGTTCCTAGTGGGAAAAGACTTGCAGTAATTCAGAGACTTTGCTGCCTAGAAAGAGCACTCCTGATATAAGAGACTTCTGGCAATTGAAACAGAATAAATGGCCACAGGACTGCATGGTAAATGTTAAATATATCTCTTTATTGTTGGTAAATTCTCATCAAAAGTCACAATGAAGAAAATATATTATATATATGTTTTAAAGTCTATGAAATTTTCAACTTAAAAAAACACTGGAATTTAAAAAACATTGGAAAAAATGCAAACATGGATGACAGGTATATTACAGTATAGATTTTTCTTAAAAGGCATGTTTTTTATACTTCACTATAATTTATTGAACATTCAGTATACAACACAGCCAATTTTCTGAGATGTAACCACAGCATATGTTTGTGCCAGTGCTTAGCAAAAGACTCTAGTTTACACTTATACTAATAAAATGGTTAAAAGGCATGTTTTTAAATGAGTCAACTTTAAAGAAATCCTCCTATTTTGTGATAAGAGCATTTGAAAGAAATATCTATTAAATCCAAGATTTCAAATGAGCAAATATATATATATATATATATATATATATATATATCAAGGAATAATAGACTTATCCTGTAATAACTTTTAATAAAGCATAATCTATAAAAATAGTGAAACACTATGTTGTACACCTGAAACTAACATAATATTGTAAATCAACTATACTTCAGTTAAAACAGATGAACAAAAAACGCCCCAAGGCTCTAATTCTATAGAAATCATCAGAGGATCTGTATATATCAGTACATGTCCTCTCCAAAATTAAAACTTTAACTCATTCCATCTTGTCATTTTCTCCAGATGTTACAATGGAAGTTCAGAATTGATCAGATCAGTCTTACTATGTTCATTTTCTGATTTGATTGTCTTTCTTTGGGGAAAGAAGAATGACACTTGTTTTTCTATTAAATGGGTAGAGGAAAAAATAACAACAAATAGTTAGTTCCTTGCTTAAACAGAAGTTCTATCAAAATGACTCTCTCCCTGATTTAGCTCAGAAATGAAGCTCATACTTATGTTGCACAGTAACATGGAGTCAGTCTCGTTTAGTTGTTTGCTGACCTATGTGCTTACAAACCCACAGCCTCTGGCATATACTGAAATATTCTCTGTACCCCCTTCATGAATAATAGCCTTGTCATAGTGAAGGGGCTTGCATAACTCAATGAGACATGCCATGCAGGGCCACCCAAGATGGACAAATCATACATAGTGAAAAGTTCAGACAAAATGTGATCCACTGGAGAAGAAAATGGAAACCAACTCCAATATTCTTGCCAGGAGAACCACATAAACAATATGAAAAGGCAAAAAGATATGACACCTGAAGATGAGACCCCCCCCCCCCAGGTCATAAGGTGTCCCATATGCTACTGGGGATGAACAGAGGGCAATTACTAATAGTGCCAGAAAGAATGAATGGCTGGGCCAAAGCAGACATGACACTCAGTCTGGTGGTGAAAGTGAAGCCTGATGCTATAAATAACAACACTGCATAGGAACCTGGAATGTTAGGTCCATGAATCAAGGTAAATTGGATGTGGTCAAGCAGGAGATGGCAAAATTGAACATCAATATCTTAGGAACCAGTGAACTAAAATGGATGGGAATAGGAAAACTTAATTCCAATAACCTTTATATCTACTACTGCGGGTAAGAATCCATTAGAAGAAATGGAGTAGTCCTCATATTCAACACAACAGTCCAAATTACAGTACTTGGGTACAATCTAAAAAGTGACAGAACAATCACGGTTTGTTTCCAAGGCAAATCATTCTTCATCACAGTAATCCAGTTCTATGCCCCAATCACTGATGCTGAAGAAGCTGAAGTTGAATGGTTCTATGAAGATCTACAACACCTTCTAGAGCTAACACCAAAAAAAAGATGTTCTTTTCATCATAGAGGATTGGAATGCGAAAGTAGGAAGTCAAGAAATACCCGGAATAACACACCAGTTTGACCTTAGAGTACAAAATAAAGCAGGACAAAGACTAACAGAGTTATCAAGAGAACACGCTGGTCATAGCAAATGCTCTTTTCCAACAACCCAAGAGATGACTCTACACATGGACATCACCAGATGGTCAATACCGAAATCAGACTGATTATGTTCTTTGCAGCCAAAGACGGAGAAGCTCTATCAGTCCAGTTCAGTTCATTCACTCAGTCATGTCTGACTCTTTGCAAGCCCATGGACTGCAGCACGCCAGGCTTCCCTGTCCATCACCAACTCCTAGAGCTTGCTCAAACTCATGTCCATTGAGTCGGTGATGCCATCCAGCCTCAATCATCCCTTCTCCTCCTGCCTTCAATCTTTCCCAGCATCAGGGTCTTTTAAATGAGTCAGTTCTGTGCATCAGGTGACCAAACTATTGGAACTTTAGCTTCAGCATCAGTCCTTCCAATGAACACCCAGGACTGATCTCCTTGCAGTCCAAGGGACTCTCAAGAGTCTTCTCCAACACCACAGTTCCAAAGCATCAATTCTTCAGCCCTCAGCTTCTTTATGGTCCAACTCTCACATTCATACATGACTACTAGAAAAACCATACCATTGACTACACGAACTTTTGTCAGCAAAGTAATGTCTCTGCTTTTTAATATGCTGTCTAGTTTGGTCATAGCTTTTCTTTCAAGGAGCCAGCATCTTTTAATTTCATGGCTGCAGTCACCATCTGCAGTGATTTTGGAGCCCCCCAAAATAAAGTCAGCCACTGTTTCTGCTGTTTCCCCATCTATTTGCCATGGATCATAGAGGAAGCAAGGTAATTCCAGAGAAATATCTACTTCTGCTTCATTGACTACGCTAAAGCCTTTGTGTGAATCACAACAAACTGGAAAATTCGAGATGGGAATAGTAGACCACTTTATGTCTCCCAAGAAACCTGTATGCAAGCCAAGAAGCAACAGTTAGAACTGGACATGGAACAACAGACTGGTTCAAAATTGGGAAAGGAGTATGACAAGGCTGTATATTGTCATCCTGTTTATTTAACTTATATGCTGAGTACATCATGTGAAAGGCCAGGCTGGATGAATCACAAGTGGGAACCAAGATTGCAGGAAATATATCAACAACCTCAGACATCCAGATGATACCACTCTTACGGCAGAAACTAAAGAGAAACTAAACAGCTTCTTGATGAGGTTGAAAGAGAAGACTGGAAAAGCTGGCTTAAAACTCAACATTCAAAAAACAAAGACAGGCATCTGGTCCTATCACATCACAGCAAACAGAAGAGGGGAAAGTGGAAGCAGTACAGATTCTATTTTCTTGGGCTCCAAAGTCACATGGTGGCTGCAGCTACAAAATTAAAAGATGCTGGCTCCTTGGAAGGACAGCTGTAACAAATCTAGACTATTAAAAAGCAGAGACATCATTTTGCCAACAAAGGTCCATATAATCAAAGTTATGGTTTTTCCAGCAGTCACATATGGATGTGGGAGTTGGACCATAAAGAAGGCTGAGCACTGAAGAGTTGATGCTTTTGAATTGTGGTGCTGAAAACTCTTGAGAGTCCCCTTGGACAGCAAGGAGATCAAACCAGTCAATCCTAGAGGAAATCAACCCTGTCTCGCTGTTCACACTCTTCACCCAACCCAGGCAAGGCACAATCAGGGAAGCTGAAAGAAAACTCAAGGAGCCTAGGAACTGCAGACGTGTGTCTCCTCTCGTGAGGGGCACAGCAAGGGAGCAGCAGCAGACTCGCTGTCTTCTCCCGTGGCTGACCCAGCCGACACAGCCATGACGCAGCCGTCATGCAGTCTCCACGCAGCCTCAGCCGCTGTTCAGTGGGGCTTAAACATATTTACAGAGCATAAGTGGCCCGTGGCCCAGCGGGTACACTCTGAGGCACATGCGCAGTGCTGTAAGTGAGCTCAGCTGTTACATAACCGTGTATTTATAAAACGTGGGGGGATAATGAGAAGCCATGGGGTGGGAGACCCTGACCACCGCCATCTTGGCTAATTTACTCACTCCCCACAGACACAGATTTCAAAAAGGACTTGGAAATTCCATTCCTTTTTGTCCACAATGCATAGCTTGCGGGGACAGGACCAGGGGTTGAACCTAGATCCTCAGCAGTGAGAGGCCTAACCACTGGGCCACCAAGGAATTCCCAGAAACGTCACCTTTTAAGACTGCTTTCTGGTCACCATTGAATGAATGTTACCTATTTAGTATATAAGTTTACTTTAACTCACAAAATAGAAAGAGTACTAGAAAGTGGCTATGAAACTTAACTGGGAAATAGATTCCATGGCTTCTTGCCACAATTCCAATCAATTTCGTATGAAGAACCTGTGGCCCTGGGGTGCCCTTAAGAGCGTGGCTCAGATGGTAAAGAATCCGCCTGCACTGCAGGAGACCCGGGTTTGATCCCTGGGTCGGGAAGATCCCCTGGAGAAGGGGCTGGCAGCCCGCTAAAGGATTCTTGCCTGGAGAATCCCATGGATAGAGGAGCCTGGCGGGCTACAGTTCACAGGGTCTCAGAGTTGAACATGACCGAGCGATCAACACTTTTCAAAGGCAAAGGCCTGATGGGGCGTCTGGTGTTGAAGGCTGACCAGGTGCCCTAAGGAAGCAGGGAGACCTGCCCCTGCCCCAGAGGGAAAGAGGGGTGCGGCGAAGGCAGGCGACAGGAGAATCGAGGAAAGTACGAGGGAGATTAAGGGAGGAGAGGGAACGTCCAGAGCAGAGGACCCTGAAGAAAGCCTTCTGATGCGGTGAAGACCTGGGAGGCCGCTCCGCACGGGGCGGGGTGGGGTGGGCTGCAACGTCCGCGACAAGGGCGGGCATTTTAGAGGATGGTGAGAGGTCCTGAGAGGCTGGGTAGACCGTCATCAGAAATCAGAGGAGAAAAAGGTTCCTGAAAAACGAGTTACGTGAGAAAAGGCGTGGCAGAGGGGGCGGAGGTGCCTTGCAAAGTATCGATCTTGACTAGCTCCCCCGCACCGTGAGGCCTCCGTGGCATCTTCACCCAGCGGTGCCCCGTCGCAGAGCTAACACCCACGGCCCGAGTGTGCGGCCCCAAGGCCGGCGCTCCTCCCCCGCCCCCAGGCACCGCCGGCTGCGCGGTCGCGGCTGGGAGGCGGCTGGTGGGGCGCGAGCTCAGCGGACACCAGAGGGCGGGACGGGGCCGCTGGCGTGGCCACGGGGGCTGCTCGCCCTCCCGGTTCCTACAGGGAAGAGGTTTGCGGGGGCAGTCAGGGGGGTGTGTAGGGGCTCATCGCAGCGCTGCGTTTCCACAACACGATTGCCCGTGATGGTAAGTGAAGCTCATACTTGAGGCAGTCCGTCAGTTTTCTCGGGAGGCCCGCTGAATCACCTGTAGGTCACTTAGGCGCAACAGGCGGGGCCTGCACACAGTGGGCTGAGACTGGGGGCCCAAGTGGGAAGACCGGCAAAGCCCTCAGGCACTGGGCATCCCCGAAGAGTGTGAGACAGGGGGACACGGGGGCGGGGGGAGAATCAACGTGAGAACGGAAAACTTCTACACTCGGGGCTAACGGGGAGGGGGCAGGGGAGCCAGCAGACAGCGCTGAGAGGAGAAGCAGAAAGAGCAGGAAGGCGGGCCCACCAACACCGCGGCCACTGCGGGAGAGGCCAGGTAGGCAGCAGGTGGGTAGGCAGCGGCCCTCGCGGCCGCCGCACCCCTCCCCCCGCACCCCTCCCTCATGCACCCCTCCCCCACACCCCTCCCTCATGCACCTCTGCCCCCACACCCCTCCCCTGCACCCCTCCCACACACACCCCTCCCCCGCACCCCTCCCCCCCACACCCCTCCCCCGCACCCCTCCCTCTCTTCTCCCCCCCCCCCCCGCACCCCTTCCCCGCACCCCATCCTTGCGTTCCTCAGGCCGCAGAAAACACATCAGGCTTCCAATCTGGGTTTGGAAAAGTACATTCTTGCCAGACTTTCTAGGATAATTGCTCTTAGCTCTTATTTCCAGTTACCTCTTGGCCCTCGGCCTTAAAAGAGCCATCCCTTTATAAAGAAACTTTAATTAAGTGCTTCCCCGAGGCCGTCTGACGCCATATTTGAGCTATTTAATTCAGTTGAGCAAACACTTAAGCCAAAAACTAAGCGAGGTCAGAGAAAGAGGTGAAGGGCACTGGCTTCTGTGGCCGCACAATAGGAATGAAGAACACGCCGAGATGCCAGGAGGACACGTGAGGGGCGAGGGGAAGGTCAAGGAGAGCGGTTGGCAGGGCTGGATGAGCTTTCACTAGGGAGTGCTGGAGCTCAGAGGCCAGGGAGGGGAGCCCCCAGGCCGGCGGAGGGAAGGAGCCGGCTGGTCTGGGTGGTGTCCTGCAGAAACAGTATCCAGGATGCAGACATGATCAGATCTGGGCTTTAGGAAGGTATTTTACTGTTTGCGTGTTCCTCTTCAATAAACCTGATATACACACACACACACACACACCCATACACCTATATATATATATATATATATATATATATATATATATATATTTTATAAAAAGGGCGAGAGAGAAGCCTGTAAAGGAATGAGACCTAGAACAGTCAGAGATGGAAGGAGAGAGCTGAGTCAGGAAGATACCACGAATAAGGCTGAAGAAGGTGTCCTGGTTTTACAGGAAGATCACTGGTGACTTTGCCCCCAAGAGCCTGGCAGAGATGGAAGCAGATGGCAAGGGGCTCTGATTCCTGGAACACGAAGCGCCATCCCCCCGCCTTAAATAAGATGTTTTAACCATTAAAGACCAAAGAAGGGATAATGTTTTCCTACACCTACACCACTGAAGCACCTCTGCAGGAAAAGAAATCTGCATGCGTATGTAAAGCAATCTGTCCCTGACAGAGGACACGACTGGCACAGCATGAGTTGACCGATCCAGTGTGGAAGGGGCTGCAATTACCAGAACGCTTAGGGAAGCTCCTCTCCACTGTGTCCACAGCAGGACACAGCTGCCGGCCCTTAACTGGCCACCAAGCCTCGGGGACACGGGCAGGCCCGCCTGACAGGCTGGGAAGCTGGCCTGGGGCCACATTTTCAATTGTGCTGAAATGAAGACACTTCATAGGCAAGATCTCCTCCTATCTGAGGCTCTCGTCCAACAGACAACTCAGGAAGGTAAGCGAGAGTCTACTTTTCCATATTTTTACCACAGGTTTAAAATAAGGTACTTTGCTTAATTAAGTGTGGAATCTAAGAAAAGGATACGGATGAACTTATTTACAAAACAGAGATAGACTCAGAGACTTAAACAAACTTATGGTTACCAAACGAGAAGGTGGAAGGGGGATACATCAGGAGTTTGGAATTAATGTGTGCTGACACTGTATATAAAATTTAAAAAAGGACCTACTATATAGCATGGGGAACTATATTCAGTATCTTATAATAACCTACAAAGGGAAAGAATCTGAATAAGAAATATATATGTTTACAACTGAATCAGTCTGCTGTACACCTGAAACCAATGTTGCCAACCCAGGTTCTTGGACTCTGCAATCAATAGAAATTTCTTGATAAGAGACCAGATGAGTAATTCAGGCAAGACTTTACTGGGACTGGTGCTGCAGCAGTGAGGAGCGAGAATAAGCAACAGGTGCCCTTGCTGGCTCCCTGAGTGGGGGTAGTGAGCTGATTAAAGGGTGGGGATGGAGGCAGACGCAGGGGTTGGGCCACAGGGATGGCTTGGGTGGTCTGCCCACCCCCTTGGTGGTGCTGCGTGTAGGGAGCATGCACAGTACCATGTTTGCTCCAAGCTCTTCAGAAATGGCAGTTGGGCTTTTTGGTCTTTTTGCATCTTGTCCAGAATTTGCCCCAGCTGCACCTGCACACAGTTATTTTCAGTCTCATAGTTTTCTTCGTGTTTTGTATGTAGCTTCCCTGGTGGCTGATGGTAAAGAATTTGCCTGCAATGCAGGAGACCTGGGTTCAATCCCTGGGTTTGGAAGATCCCCTGGAGAAGAAAATGGCAACCCACTCCAGTATTCTTGCCCAGAGAATCCCATGGACAGAGGAGCCTGGCAGCCTAAAGTCCATGGGGTCAAAAAGAGTCAGACATGACTGAGCGACTAGCACACAGCTCAAGGAGATATTTGTCCAGACGCAGGTACTACGGAAAGGGGCCCCAGGATTTAGGTCCCAGCCCGTGTCATTCTCTTCTGAGGGATTCTGCACCCTTGTTTTCAAGGAGGCAAAAGTCTCTCCAAACTTCTTGCTGGACAGGGGCCGCAGACCCTAGCCTACCATAGAGGTGTAGAAGTCCCTCACTGACTGTTCCAGTTCAGTTCAGTTGCTCAGTCATGTCCGACTCTTTGCGACCCCATAAACTGCAGCATGCCAGGCCTCCCTGTCCATCACCAACTCCTGGAGTCCACCCAAACTCATGTCCACTGAGTTGGTGATGCCATCCAACCATCTCATCCTCTGTCATCCCCTTCTCCTCCTGCCCTCAATCTTTCCCAGCATCAGGGTCTTTTCTAATGAGTCAGTTCTTCACATCAGGTGGCCAAAGTATTGGAACTTCAGCTTCAGCATCAGTCCTTCCAATGAATATTCATGGTTGATTTCCTTTAGGATTGACTGATTTGATCTCCTTGCAGTCCAAGGGACTCTCAAGAGTCTTCTGCAGCACCATAATTTGAAATCAATTCTTCGGTGCTCAGCCTTCTTTATGGTCCAGCTCTCACATCCATACATGATTACTGGAAAAACCATAGCTTTGTCTAAATAGACCTTTGTAGGTAAAGTGATGTCTCTGCTTTTTAATACACTGTCTAGGTTTGTCATAGCTTTTCTTCCAAGGAACAAGCATCTTTTCATTTCATGGCTGCAGTCACTGTCTGTAGTTTATCAGTTCTAGTAGCTTTTGTGTAGAGTTTTTAGGGTTTTCTATATATAATATCATACCATCTGCATCCAATGACAATTTTACCTCTTCCCTTAATGTGGCTACTTATTATTTATTTTCCTTGTCTGGGGCTAGGCCCTCCAATACTATGTTGAAAAGAAATGGTGAGAATGTCTTGTTTCAGATTTTAGCTGGGAAGGCTTTCAGCTTTTCACCATTGACTATTCTATTGACTGTGAGTTTCTCATAAGTAGTTTTTTTTTTAATGGTGAGATATGTACCCTCTATATCCACTTTGTTAAGAAATTTTATCATGCATGGGGTTGAATTTATCAAATGTTTTTCTGCATCTGTTGAGATGATCATATGGTTTTGGTCTTTTATTGTGATCTATCACACTGATTGATTTGCATATGTTGAACCATCCTTATGACTCTGGGATGAATCCAATTTGGCAGTGGTGTATGATACTTCTGTGTTGTTAGATTTGGTTTGCTGATACTTTGTGAGACCTTTTGCATCCATATTCATCAAAGATACTGGCCTATAATTTTCTTTTTTTTGGTGGTGTCTTTGTCTGGTTTTGGTATGAGGGTGAAGATGGCTTCATAGAATGCTTTTGTTCCTCTTCAATCTTTTGGGAAAGTTTGAGGGTAAATATAAGTTATTTTCTGTTTAGTAGGATTCACTTGTGAAGTCATCTGGTCCTGGACTTAGGTTTGTAAGAAGTTTTTTATATTTTCTTCTTTTTTCACAGATTCTATTTCACTTCTAGAGATCAGTCTGTTTATTTCTTCTTGGTTCAATTTTGGATGGACTGTATGTTTTTAGAAACTTATCCATATATTCTGTGTTATCTAGTTTTTTTGCATGTGATTATTCACAGTATTCTCTTATAGTTTTTGTATTTCTGTGATATCAGTTATTATTTCCCCCTTTTCATTTCTTATTTTGTTTAATTGGGTGTTCTCTTTCTTCTTGGTGAGCCTGGCCAGAGTTCATCAATTTGGTTTACCGTTTCAAAGAACCAACTGTTGGTTTTATTGACTTGTTTCCATTTTTTAAAATCTATATTGTTACTTATTTCATCTCTGACCTTCATCTATCCTTCATTCTGCTGACTTTGGATCTTATTTGTTCTTCTGTTTCTAATTCTATTAGGTAGTAGGGTTAAGTTGTTTGAAAATTTTCTGTTTTTTGAGGAAGGCCTGTATGAACTTCCCTCTAAGAACTGCTTTTGCTACATCCAATAAATTTTGTATGGCTGTGTTTTCATGGTCATTTGTCTCAGGTATTTTTTAATTTCCTTTTTGTTTGCACTGTTGACAAATTGGCTTTTTAGTAGCATATTGTTTAGTTTCTATGTAATCAGTTTTTTTCCCTCATTTCTTTCTCTGTGGTTGATTTCTATTAACACTTTCATGCCATCATGGTCAGAAAAGATACTTGAAACAATTTCTATTCTCTTAAGTTTTTAAACCCTTATTTCTGCTCTAATATATGGTCAATCTAGAGCATTTCATGTGCACTTGAAAAGAGTGTGACTCTTGAGGTTTTGGACATAATGCTATAAAACATCAACTAAGTCTAACTGTTCTATTTTATTATTTTGGTTTTTTCCTTGACAAAGATTTTGTTTTAATTCTATTTTAGTTTTTGGTTTTCCAGGTGGGACTTGACAAAAGCTTTTATTAAAAAAATTTTTTTTTAGTTGGAGGATAATCGCTTTACAAGGTTGTATCCATTTCTGCTGTAGAACAACATGAATCAGCTGTGAGCATACATACGCCTCCTCCCACCCTGCCTTGAGGTCCCCACAGAGCACTGCGTTGAGCTCCCCGTGCTATACAGCAGCTTTCTGCTCGTGATCTGTTTTTGGTAGCATATGTGTATGTCGATGCAACTCTTTCAGCCCTTTCAGTTCATCCCACCCTCTGTTTTTCCCACTCTGTCCACAAGTCTGCTCTCTACATCTGCATCTCTATTCCTGCCCTGCAAATAGGTTCATCAGTACCATTTTTCTAGATTACATACATGTGTGTTAATATACAAAATTTGTTTTTCTCTTTCTGACTGAATTCACTCTGTGTGACAGATTCTAGGTTCACCCACATCACTACACATGACCCAGTTTCATTGCTTTTCGTTAAGGCTGAGTACTGTTCCATTTTATATATGTGCCACATGTATCTTTATCTGCTCATCTGTTGGTGGACATCTAGCTTGCTTCCATGTCCTGGCTGTTGTAAAACTGTAGTTGCCAAGTCGTGTCCAGCTCTTCGCGACCCCATGGCCTGCCAGGCGCCCCTGTCCGTGGGCTCCTCTAGGCAAGAATACTGGAGTGGGCTGCCATGCCCTCCTCCAGAGCTGTTGTAAATAGAGCTGCAGTGAACACTGGGGTACAGATGTCTTTTTCAGTTACGGTTTTCTCAGGGTATATGCCCAATAGTGGGATTGCTGGGTCATATGGTAGTTTTATTCCTAGTTTCTTAAGGAATCTCCATCTGTTCTCCATAGTGGCTGTATCAATTTACATTCCCACCAACAGTGAAAGAGGGTTCCCTTTTCTTCACATCCTCTCCAGGATTTAGTCTGTTCATTTTTTTTATAATGACCATTTTGATCCACATGAGGTGATAGCTCATTGTAGTTTTTATTTGCATTTCTCTAATAATGAGCAATGTTGAGCATCTTTTCGTGTGTTTGTTGGTCATCTATATGTGTGTCCTTTTTGAGGACATTTCTGTTTAGGTCTTCTATCCAATTTTGAATGGGCTGTTTGTTTTTCTGATATTGAGCTGCATGAAGTACTTTATATTCTGGAGATTAAACCTTTGTCAGTTGCTTCATTTGCAATTATTTTCTTCCATTCTGAAGGTTGTCTTTTCATTTTGTTTATGGTCTCCTTTGTTGTACAAAAGCTTTTAAGTTTACTTAGGTCCCATTTGTTTATTTTTGTTTTTATTTCCATTACTCTTGGAGGTGGGTCAAAGGAGATCTTGCTGTGATTTATGACAAAGAGTGTTCAGCCTGTGTTGTCCTCTAAAAGTTTAATAGTCTCTGGCCTGACATTTAGGTCTTTCATCGATTTTGAGTTTATTTTTGTGTGTGGTGTTAGGAAGTGTTCTAATTCATTCTTTTACATGTAGCTGTTCAGTTTTCCCAGCACCACTTATTGAAGAGGCTGTCTTTTCTCCATTATGTATTCTTGCCTCCTTTGTCAAAGGTAAAGTGCCCACAGATGCATAGGTTTATCTCAGATTTCCGTCCTGTTCCTCTGAACTGTGTTTCTGTGTTTGTGCCAGCACCATACTGTCTTGATGACTGTAGCTTTGTAGTATAGTCTGAAGTCAGGGAGGCTGATTCCTCCGCTCCATTCTTCCTTCTCAAGCTTGCTTTGGCTACTCAGAGTCTTTTGTGTTTACAAACAAATTGTAAAATTTTTTGTTCTAGTTCTGTGAAAAATGCTGTTAGTAAGTTGATAGGGATTGCATTGAAACTGTAGATTGTTTTGGGTAGTATAGTCATTTTCACAATATTTATTCTTCCAGTTCAAGAACATAGTATCTCTCTCCATCTGTGTCATCTTTCTTTCCTCATTGTTTTGTAGTTTTCTGTGTCTTGTCTCCTAAAGTAGGTTTATTGATTTTTTTTCTATTTTTCTTTTAATCTCTACTTCATTTCCTCTCTGATCTTCACTATTTCCTTTCTTCTGTTGCCTTTAGGTTTTGTTTGTTGTTCTTTTTCTAATTATTTCAGGTGGTAGGTTATGTTATTTAATTGAGATTTTTCTTGGGGTTTTTTTGTTTGTTTGTTTGTTTAGGAAAGCCTGGATCACTATGAACTTCTCTCTGAGAAATGCTTTGGCTGCATCTCATAGATTTTGTATGGTTGTGTTTTCACTGTCATTTGCTTCAAGTTATTTTTTTTCAGCTGCTCTTAGATTTCATTGTTGACTCATTGGTCTCATCAATATCATGTCATCTAGTCTCCGTGTAATCAGTTTTCTATCATTTTCTTTTTCTGTGGTTGACTTCTAGTTTCATGCCATTGTTGTCAGAAAAGATGCTTGAAATAATTTCTGCATTCTTAAATTTATTGAGATTTGTTTCTGCCCTAGTATGTGGTCTATCCCAGGGAATGTTCCATGTGTACTTGAAAAGAATGTGTATTCTGGGTTTTTTGAATGTGATGTCCTGTAATTATCTGTTGAGTCTAACTATTGTATCATTTAGGATCTCTGTTGCTTTATTGTTTTTCTGTCTAGAAGATCTTTCCATTGATGTCAGGGTGGGTGTTACATTCTCCTACTATTATTGTATACCTGCCAGTTTCTCCTTTTATGTCTGTTAGTACTTGTTTTATATATATGAGTGCTCCTATACTGGGTTGCCTATATGTTGACAACTATAATATCCTCTTCTTATATTGATCCTTTTATCATTATATAATGTCCTCTTTCTTTGTGGCCTTTGTTTCAAAGTCCGTTTTGTCTAATGTGAGTGCTCCAACCCCCTCTCTTTTGTCCTTTTTGTTCACATGAAATCCGTTTCTCCACCCCCTCAGTGTTCAATGTATGTGTGTATGTTCCCCTGAAGAGGGCCTCTTGTAGACAGTATACTGTAGGCTTTTGTTTTGTTATTCAATCTGCCACTCTGTGTTTTTCAATTAGAGTATTTAGTCCATTGACATTTCAGTAACAATTGATAAATATATATTTATTGCCTTTGTAAACCTTGTTTTCTCATTGATTCTGCATTTCATTTCTTTTTATTTGGTGGTTTGATAACTTCTTTTTATTTTATGCTTGTGTTCACTTTCATTTTTATGAGCTCGTTGTATGTTTCTGACTTGTGGTTGCCCTGTTTTTCAAGTATGTTAATACCTTCCCATATCTACTTACAATATACTGATGGTCATTTAGGCTTAAACACATTCTTTAAAAAAAAACACTACATTTTCTTACTCTCCTCCTTCACATTTTATGATTTTGATGTCTTCTTTTACATCTTTATGTTTATTGTTTTGGTTTTCATTGTGGTAAATCATTGTTTTCACAAGTTGTTGGTTTTTTTTTTTTTTTTTAGTTTAAAAATCTGTCTTCAGGCTTATTTAAGTGATTTACTTTCCAGTTGTGGTTTTCCCTTTCCTATAGCTTCTTGCTTCTTTTCTATTTAGAGAAGACCTTTCAATATTTCTGTCAAGATAGGCTTGGTAGTGCTATTGTGTTCTTTTATTTTTGGCTTGTCTGAGAAATTCTTTATTTCTTCTTCTATTCTAAATTATAATCTTGTTGGGTAGAATATCCTAGGCTGTAGATTCTTCCTTTCTTGCCACTCCCTTCTTGCCTGTAACATATCTGTTCAGGAATCAATTGATAGCTTTATGGGAGTTCCCTTGTAATTGTTTTTCTCTGGCTGCCTTTAGAATTCTCTTTAAGTTTTGCCATTTCAATTATAATGTTTCTTGGTGTAGGTCTATTTGGGTTCCTCTTGTTTGGGACCCTCTATGCTTCCTG
Organism: Odocoileus virginianus; assembly: GCF_023699985.2. Taxonomy (NCBI): domain Eukaryota; kingdom Metazoa; phylum Chordata; class Mammalia; order Artiodactyla; family Cervidae; genus Odocoileus; species Odocoileus virginianus. The sequence goes on along the minus strand of NC_069686.1, from coordinate 61,228,194 downwards.
TACCTAGATATCTGTTTCCTTCTTTAGGTTTGGAAGTTTTCAGCCATAATTTCTTCAAATGCATTTTTTATCCCCTTTCCTCTTTCTTCTCCTTCTGGAATTATTATTATTATGCATAAATTGGCATAGGTCTCTTATATTGCTTTCATTTGTTTAAAATTTGGCTTTCTGTCTGCTGTTCTTATTGGGTGATTTCCATTATTCTATTTTCCAGATCACTTATTCTTTCTTCTGCATTCTGCTATTCATTGCCTTCAGCTCAGGTTTCATCCTGGCAAATGCACATTGTTCTTGCTTTGTCCTTCCAAATTATGATACAATTATTGTATTAAGCAAAAATCACAATAGTAGAAGACATTTATCAGTTGTATCAATAACCAGACAAAAAAGATCATCACAATTGCAAGTCATAAGGGAAACATGATTAACCTAAAAATATAAACTAATTACATACAATTTGGGGGATTAAGCAGAGTGATATGGTACGTGGAAGTGCATACATGCACATGTTTCCATCTGCCCATCCAGTCTTATATCTTTTGATTTGTGAATTTAATCCATTTACATTTCATGTAATTATTAATATGTATGATCCTATTACCATTTTCTTAATTGTTTCAGGTTTATTTTGTGTAGGTCTTTTTCTTCTCTTGTATTTCCTGCTTAGAGAAGTTCCTTGGCATTTGTTGTAAAGCTGGTTTGGTGGTGCTGAATTTTCTTAACTTTTGCTTGTCTGTACAGCATTTGATTTCTCTGTCAAATCTGAATGAGAGTCTTGCTGATTATTCTTGGTTGTAGGTTCTTCTCTTTCATCACATTAAATATATCATGCCATTCCCTTCTGGCTTGTAGAGTTCCTGTTGAGAAATCAGCTGATAACCTGATGGGTGTTTCCTTGGATGTTGCCTGTCATTTTTCCCTTGTTGATTTTAATATTTTATCTTTGTCTTTAATTTTTGTCAGTTTGATTACTATGTGTCTCAGTGGGTTCCTCCTTGGATTTATCCTGCTTGGGACTCTGTGCTTCCTGGACTTGGTTGACTATTTTCTTTCCCATGTTAGGGAAGTTTTCAGTCAGTATCTCTTCAAATATTTTCTCTGGTCCTTTCTCTCTCTCTTCTCCTTCTGGGACATCGATAATGAAAATGTTGATGCTTTTAATGTTCTCCCAGAGGTCTCTTAGGCTGTCTTCATTTTTTTCATTCTTTTTTCTATATTCTGTTTTGCAGCAGTGATTTCCACCGTTCTGTCCCCCAGGTCTTCTGTCCCCCTGTTTTTCTGCCTCAGTTACTCTGTTGATTCCTTCTAGTCTATTATTTGTCTGTCTTTGTTTTTTCTTTAGTTCTTCTAGGTCTTTGGTAAACATTTCTCACATCTTCTCCATTGTTTTCCTGAGATCCCGGATCATCTTCACTATCATTATTCTGAATTTTTTTCTGGAAGGTTGCCTATCTCCACTTCATTTAGTTCTCTTTCTGGGGTTCTATCCTGTTCCTTCATCTGGGATATAACTTTACTTCTGTAATGTGGTTTATCTTCTAGCCACTGTGGGATTGTTGTTATTCTTGCTTCTTCTGTCTACCCTCTGATGGAGGAGGTTAAGAGGCTTGTGTAAGCTTCCTGATGGAAGGGACTGGTGGTGGGAAAACTGGGTCTTGCTCTGATGGGCAAGGCTGTGCTCAGTAAAGCTTTAATCCAACTGTCTGCTGATGAATGGGGTTGTGCTGTCTTTCTGTTAGTTACTTGGCTGGAGACGACCCAGCCCTGTGGTCTGTGGACCTGATGGTAGAGTTAGTGGCAATCTCCAAGAGGACTTACGTCAAGGGGTCCCTTCCAGGACTGCCGCTGCCAGTATCGCCCTCCCCACGGCGAGCCACTGCTGACCCTGCCTCCCCAACACCAGCAGTAAGTTTGGGTCAGTCTCCTGTGAGGTCACTGCTCCTTTCCCCTGGGTCTTGGTTTGTGTGCTCCAAGAGAGGAGTCTATTTCCCCCAGGCATGTGGAAGTCCTGTAATTAAACCTCACTGACCTTCAAAGTCAGATTCCTTGGGGATTCCCAGTCCCTTTGTTGGACCCCCAGGCTGGGAAGCCTGATGTGGAACTAAGAACCTTCCTAACCGTGGGAGAACTTCTTTGGTATTATTGTTCTCCAGTTTGTGGGTTGCCCACCCAGAAGATATGGGATTTTATTTCATTGTGACTGTGCCCATCCTACAGTCTCATTGCACTTTCTTCTTTGTCTTTGGATGTGGGGTATCCTTTTTCGGTTTGTTCCAGCGTCCTCCTGCTGATGGTTGATCAACAGCTAGTTGCAGTTTTGGTGCTCTCACCGGAGATGAGCACATGGCCTTCTACTCTGCCACCTTGAGACACTAATCTGCATTTCTGTCAGTGTTGTTGTTGTTCAGTTGCCCAGTCGTGTCTGACTGTTTGCGACCCCGTGGACTGCAGCATGCCTGGGCTCCCTGTCGCTCACTCTTGTCTCCTGGAGTTTGCCCAAGTTCACCTCCATTGCATTGGTGATGCCATCCAGCCATCTCAACCTCTGATGCCCTCTCATCCTTCTGCCCTCAATCTCTCCCAGCATCAGGGCCTTTTCCAATGAGTTGGCTGTTCATATCAGATGACCAAAATACTGGAGCTTCAGCATCAGTCCTTCCAATGAATATTCATGGTTAATTTCCTTTAAGATTGACTGGTTTGATCTCCTTGTTAGTCTTCTCCAGCCCCACAGTTCAAACGCATCAATTCTTTGGCACTCTGCCTTCTTTACGTTCCAGCTCTTATAATGGTACATGACTACTGGGAAGACTGTGGCCTTGACTTTACAGACTTTTGTTGGCAGAGTGGTGTCTCTGCTTTTCAACACACTGTCTAGGTTTGCCATTGCTTTCCTGCCAGGAGGCAATCCTTTTCTGATTTCATGGCTGCAGTCACCATCCTCAGTGATTTTAGAGCCCAAGAAGATGAAATCTGTCAGTTTCCACCTTCTCCCCTGTTATTTGCCATGAAGTAATGGGGCCGGCTGCCATGATCTTAGTTTTTTTTTTGATATTTAGTTTCAAACTGGCTTTTTTACTCTCCTCCTTCACCCTCATCAAGAGGTTCTGTCAGTAGACATAATTAATTCTTTCAGTAGTTTCACTGTCTCCTTTTTGAACTGGGTGTCTTGTCAGACTGAAGAGGTCTGCTCCATTGTTCTTTCAGGGAAGTTCTCTTGATCTTTTAACTGGGAGTGGTTCCTTTGCTTCTTCATTTTTTCTTTTATTTCTCTTACTCTGAGTTTAGGAAAAAAACAATTATCTACTGTAGTCTCAGAGAGCTATTTTTGTGTGAGATCGTGCACATGTAGCTTGCCTGGGTTTAATATTTTTGGTGTGAAGGCTGTTTTTAGTATGCATGCCTGCTTCATCTTTCCTTAGCACATGCTGACCATTATTCCCTTAATTGGAGGAGTAGGCGTGGTGGCTAGCGCCTTCCCCCAGAGCATGTGGCAGCATCATGGAACTCATGTTTAGAGTTAGTAAAAGTATTTAATTTTCTCTCCTTCCCTGATTGCAGAACTCTCGTTCATACAGTTAGCTCAGACGATGTCTGGGTGGCAGGGCCTTGGCTTCTGTGACTTCAACTAGACCGACATGACAGACACTGCCTTTCTGGTTACCGTGGCTGTAAAACCACTCCTGTCAATAAACCATTTGTCCTCAGGGCTGTTAAAAGGTTCATGTAAACGATCAGACCTGCTGGAGTAAGTTTTCTCTATGGTCTTTATACACTGATGCAACATGTCTCTATTCTTGACAGCCGGAAGCACAGTTGCAGGGTTCAAGGTTTGGCACAATTTTAAGGGAATGTTGAGGGTATCCATTAAGAGAGGCTGACATCTATTAACCTTCCCCTAGTCAACCAATGATGTCCTTTGATCTCCAGCATAGATTGTACCTGTTGCTGCTGCTAAGTCACTTCAGTCGTATCTGACTCTGTGCAACCCGATAGATGGCAACCCACCAGGCTCCCCCGTCCCAGGGATTCTCCAGGCAGGAACACTGGAATGGGTTGCCATTTCCTTCCCCAATGCATGAAAGTGAAAAGTGAAAGTGAAGTCACTCAGTTGTGTCTGACTCTTCGCGACCCCATGGACTGCAGCCCACCAGGCTCCTCTGACCATGGGATTTTCCAGGCAAGAGTACTGGAGTGGGGTGCCATTGCCTTCTCCGGATTGTACCTGATGATGGGTTAATCCATCCAAGTGTTGTCCCAGGGTTAACTTGGAAGCTCACTAACCAACAGCTGTGGCTGTTGCTGCCTGCAGGCCACTTGGCCATCCCAGAGCCACTGGTCTCTGTTCTGGCCCAGCCTTTGGGTCAGAACTCCTAGTGCTGTTATGAATGTATAGGGTAAAGGGCTTGTCCAAATTTGGAAGCCCAGTTGCTGGTGCTTTCCTCAGCTCAGTCTTTAGAGTCTTAAAGGCCTGCTGGTGGTCCTTACTCCACTAAAGGTGTTCCCTTTCTCCTCCCTTTAGAGCATCATATTGGGGTTTTGCTGCACGTGTGTACTTAGTCATCTCTGACTCTTTGTGACCCTGTTTGCTGTAGCCCACCAGGCTCCTCTGTCCATGGGATCTCCCAGGCAAGAATACTGGAGTGGATTGCCATTTTCTTCTCCATGGGATCTTCTCAACCCAGGGAGCGAACCTGTGTCTCCTGCATTGGCAGGCGCATTCTTTACCCCTTAGCCACCAGGGAAGTCAGGGTTTTGGTACAAGGCCATGGTCTGGAGTCCAGATAGGACAGAACCCAGCATCCTGAGAAAGCCTCAGATCCACCTCTTTGTGGCTGGAGATGGTAATGCCCTCATTGCTGCTTTCAATCTATGGCCAGAGCCTTACATCCCCTTTTTGCCAGAAAACGTGGGACTTTACCAGTGTTTTGGTCTGAGTCTTGCTTTGTCACACTACGTATCAATCAGTCATCAACTTTTTGTAGCAGAGTTCCCTTCTCAAGGCTCAGCTCCCTCGGCCCCCTTGCTAACACGTTTCTAGAAAGATGGGAGCTCTCCTGAAAACCCTATGGAAGCACTGTCCAGGTATATTGGGTAGCCTCCGGGGCAAATGGGTCCCTCCATTCAAAAGCACCTGGAGAAGGAAATGGCAACACACTCCAGTATTCTTGCCTGGACAATCCCATGGACAGAGGAGCCTGGTGGGGGCTATAGTCCATGGGGTTGCACAGAGTCGGAAATGACTGAGCAACTAGATAACAACAACATTCAAAGGCAAAAAGGCTTTAAGAGTCTGGAGGTCAGGGAATACAGAAATGCATCTCTGAGGTCCAAAATAGAGAAATACTGGGTTCTCCCTGGCACTTGGGTGAGGAGGGCGTGTGGGCTTGTCACTGGTGGGTGAATAGGGGTGACTGCCTCATTCACTGCTTATAAGTCTTGAGCAAACCCATCTTCCCTGTGAGCCTTCTGAATGGGGAGGATCAGGGTGATACAAGGGGATTGGCAGGGCCTAATGAGTCCATGTTTTAGGAATTTGGTGAGCTGCAGTTGGATCCCTCTCAGGGCCTCAGGCTTTAAAGGATATTATCTCTTGCAGGGGTGTTTTTCCCCAGGCCTTCAGAGGAACCTGTTTTGCCCTTTCTGACACTGAGGTATCACAAACTGCAGGATCCATCTATTCTCTAATTTCTTGGGGGATGTCTTGGGGAATACTTTGATGCACAACTGACTGGTCATCTGGGGCTCCTAATAGAGACATTCTCTATTCAAATTCTTTACCTCCTTGGACTTCACCTTGTCCCAAGAAAGCTGTGCTCCATCGCTCAGTCATGTCTGACTCTTTGGGACCCCATGGACTGTAGTCCACCAGACTCCTCTGTTCATGGAAGCTTCCAGGCTTGGAGTGGGTTCCCATTTCTTCCTCCACAGGGTCTTCCCAACCCAGGGATCAAACCCTGGTTTCTTGTGTCTCCTGCATTGACAAACAGGTTCTTTACCACTGTACCACCTGAACATACTAGTTCCTAACTTATTTAGCCAATCTCTCCCAAGGAGGGGAACAGGGCATTCTGGCATATACAAGAAGGAATGTGTAATAGTAATGGGCCCAATTCTGCAGGCAAAGGGAGACGTAAATCACCCTACTTTTGGCTGTCTATCAGCTCCCATCACAGCATAGTCATGTTTGGAGAGAGCTGGCCAAATCAGAACAGAGCAGGCAGCTCCAGTGTCTACAAGACATTCATTTCTCCTCCCTGCCACATCAAGGGTGACGTGAAACTCTGCTGATGTAATGAGGATGGATCAGTGGGATCTGGAAGCTAGCAGGCTCTCAGCCCCTTCAGTTGGTATGTGAGAATCTCTCATCTGAGAGATTTGTGAGGAACTGAGGTCAGTTGGGGTTGTCCCTTGGGCATCCCACAGGAGGGTGCTCTGACATTCTCCCTCCCAGTACGCCTTCTGCTGACAAAAGAAACATTAGTTCAGGCCCAGGCAGCTTCTTGGCTGTTTGTCCAGCCTTCTTCTCCCTCTAGAGTCCCCTTGATGTGTGGGGTGAATCAGAGCAGCCAAAAGTTGTGTTTTCTTTATTAGCCTCTTACTCTTATTGGCTGCCTCTATTAAGTCTCAGATATTACTGTCAACTGAGAAAAAAAATGCACAACACGAGAGCTGTGAGTTAAGTTTTATTTGGGACCAATTGAAGACTATAGCCTGGGAGACAGCATTTTAGATAGCCCTAAGAAACTGCTCCAGAGAGGTGGTGGAGGAGGGGGAAGTCAGTATGTATGTGATTTTGGTGAAGAGGGGGAGTATGTGCAATCAAGCACACGTTTCTGCATAAGGTTGCTGCTACTCTCTTGAAGGTTACTGCTAGTTATGAGGAGCAGACATCACCATTTGTGATCTTACTGCTTTCTAGAAATGATGAGTTGTAAGAATTGGACTCTTAAAATTTTCTCCTAAAAATATGTAACTTTCTGAAGACCTGTTCTGCCAGTTCTTCCCAGAGCACAGAGTGCCTTATTCATGGTCTTCATTCTGAACTCCTTTCAGGATGTGTTGAAAGTCAGCAACTGCAGTGGCTTAATCCTTACAGAGGCAGATGGCAAGTGCCAATTTTTAGTGGCCAGGACTCCATCATAGTAAGAAATTTGGTCATGGTTTGGGAGGCATTTCATCCCATGGTGTTAGGAATGCTCATTCCCAGATCGGGCAAAGACTTCATTGACAGGCCATTCAGTGTGCTGTTATTACTGGCCTAGGCTTTAACAGTAGCCAGAAGTCTCTGGACCACCAGTCTCTGGCCTCTTACGGTTCAGAGAAATATTATATTCCCTCTTGTTGCTTCTTTACATGTCTAGAGTTACACTACTACAATCATTGATCTCATATAGAACTGTATCTTTGGTCAACAGCTTCTAGTTATTATTATTTTTATTGGAGGCTCAATCACACATTTGGTAATGTGAGAAACAATAATCTTGTAAAACAGTCAAAATACAAATAATACATCTAATAACATTACTAGAGTTGTAATATTTAAGCCAAGAGCTTCCTTTACCAAACTAGTTTTTGAAGAAGTCAAGACTAGGGAGTGGGTCACTTAAGGCAGAGATCTGATTTTTCATATTGTTTATTAAGCATGTTACATTAGAGGATTCATCAGGTATGAAAACACAGCTTTCAGTATGAATTATGGCATAGGTGCCTCCCTGAAATGTTGTAAGGATGTCAAGGGCCATGCGATTTTGTAGCACTGTTTGGAGAAAAACAGTGGAGACCTCAGAATTCAGTAGGTTAATACTCTGATTACTATCATGTAAAGCCTCTTGACTAAATTTTGTTAAGGTTTTGATATGACTACTTAGCTTCCCAGGGGGCACTAGTAGTAAAGAATTTGCCTGCCAGTGCAGGAGATGCAAGAGATGTGGGTTCGATCTCTGGGTTAGGGAAGATCCCCTGAAGAAGGAAATGGCAATCCGCTCTAGTATTCTTGCCTGGAAAATTCCATGGACAGAGAAGCCTGGTGGGCTCTTTAGTCTGTGGAGTTTCAAAGAGTCAGATATGACTGAATACACATCTTTCAGTTCTATTGAAGGCACAAAAATAGCTACTAAATGGTCATATTAGTGGAATACAGATCTCTTCACCCATCAGGCTAGTACCAATGGTAAATTGGCTGGGACCATCTCTGAATTGTTACACTATGACCTTGAGTCAAAGAGGATCCTAGGATACATCATCTTATCCATCCTGGGATACCTGTCCAAACCAAGGCCACGTATTAGTACCACAAATCTACTGACTTTCTTTAGGTGCAGCCCATTGAATCTCTGGTCATCTGACTCAATCTGTACTGTACCAGTCCTTATCTCTAAGAGTAATAATATGTAGGCATTGTTCATAAGGCACCCACCCTGATTTTCTAATGTTACTAGGCTGATCATCATTAGTATGATTTAATTGTTCCAAGATAGAGGAGCCTTATAGACCATATCCTGGTGTTAACCACATAAATCTATCCCACAATTGTGGGAGGTTTCCTTCTAATAAAAGGGAGGTTATGGTTTTTGATTGAGATTTAGGTCATTTTTCTGATTGAACTTGAGTGATCCTAAAAGGAAATTCATACTTATGGTGAGTCAGATCAGGTATTACTAATTGGCCAGGTGAAGAAATCTCACCTAGTAATATCAGTAACCAGAATAGGACTGGATTTTCTTTCTTCTAAAATAAGTTTCCTAAGGGCCATCCAATCAGAGCCTGGGAATGGAGAAATCCACCAAGGTAACCCAGAGTTACCAGACATAGTTAATTGGCCACAAATCCAATAGCTGGATTGATTTTTAAAGTTAACAGGATCCTGCTCATGACAATAAAACATTTGATTCATATGCAAAGGTCCAAGAAGTCAGGGAAACACTTAATGATCATACGGGTCAGATCCAGGATCTCAGGTTGTCAACTTCTGATGTCATCATCTTCTCGTCCTAGTAGGTGTGTAGTTTCTCCTCTGCTTGACTGTTGTTTTAAAGTAAGTTTGAGATCAGCAGTCTTTCTGTAACCAATCCAGTGCAGGGGCCCTTTTTAAGTGGGAAATATGAATCTAAGAGTCAATTCCCTTTAATTTTGCTGCTAGTGAACTAGTTAAGAGCTCCTGATGAGGGCCTTTCCACCTGGGTCCTTTAATTGATGTCTTTTCTGATATACATAATCTTCAGGTTGTATATCGTGGAGTATCTGATCTTCATCCAAAGATAGATTACTTTGATGAGCTTCAGAAACAAGCTTAGAATGCTCTTTTAAGAGTTTGATTAAGCTTTTACATTTGTAACATGTCCCCTTTTAATAATACAGGTTCATACAGTCCTTCATCTAGTCTCATTGGTGTCTTGGGAGACAAATGATATTTCTTAGGTTGAGGAGGACCAATGGAAGGGTCTTTGGCCAGGGTCAGGAATAAGCATCTACAGTTTTAGCCAAATGACTTTTAGTTGTTCCATTTGTTCTTTCTAATAGCCCAGAGGACTGGGGATAGTAAGCAGAATAGGAATGCTGCATAATTGGCCAGATTTAGCAAATTTCCTGACAATTCGTCCAGTAAAATGGGTTCCCCATTTACTTGCATTTTTGCAAGAACTCTCCAATTGGGAATTACCCTTTCTAATATTAATCTGCCTAACGGCTAGCACAGTGACTCTTCTGCATGGGAGCGCCTCAACTCAATGTGAAAACATGCAGACCATGACAAGTACATCCTGGTAACCTTGAGTGGGGGGCATTTGGATAAAACCAGTCTGCCAAAGTTCAAAAGGGTGGCCTGAAAACTATGTAATGGCTTTCCTAGGTTGTATTTTAGACATGTGGTGCATCGAGAATAAATTTTCTGAGCTTTCATGAAGGAAAGCTTCCAGAAATATTGTTTACCCCATGGTACCATCTTATCTGGGTTCCAGTGAGTAAACTCATGAGTATATTGTAAAATGGGGGTATTGGGCTCCAAACAGAAGGCTAGGCTTTCCATTTGGGCCTACCCAGAGCCCTTTGTTGGAGTCAAATATGCCTCCTTTTTGTTTCCACATAACTTTTTCTCCATTTGGTGCCATTTCCTAAAAACTTAACAGGGTGTCAGTAAGGTTACTGGGAGACTGAAAAAAACCAGCTGTTAGTTGACTGTCACCATTCTGCAGAACTGCTGTCTTGGTGGTGTGATCAGCTCAAGAGTTCCCTTTTGTTTCTGTGGTCTCAGGCTTTGAATGACCTCATACCTTAGTAATAGCCAAGGCACTTGGTAGCAGAATTGCATCCAGTAATTCTGCATCTTGTCTTACACTTTTTTTTTGTCTTTTTAAAACTTGTTTTTATTCATTTCCAGCAAACACATTATTTATGATTTGGACATTCTCATTAGGATGGGCTTTTAGCCAATTTGGGGCTTCTCAGATGGCACTAGTGGTGAAGAACCTGCCTGCCAATGCAGGAGAGGTAAGAGATGCGGGTTCAGTCTCTGGATTGGGAAGATACCCTGGAGGAGGGCAGGGCTACCCACTCCAGTATTCTTGTCTGGAGAATCCCATGGGCAGAGGAGCCTGGCAGGCCACAGTCCATGGGGTCGAAAAGAGTTGGATACCACTGAAGCAACTTAGCAGCAGCAGCTGCAGTTAGCCACTTTATTTTTTTTTTATTAGTTGGAGGCTAATTACTTTACAATATTGTAGTGGTTTTTGTCATACATTGACATGAATCAACCATGGATATACATGTATTCCCCATCCCTATCCCCCCTCCCACCTCCCTCTCCACCCGATCCCTATGGGTCTTCCCAGTGCACCAGGTCCGAGCACTTGTCTCATGCATCCAACCTGGGCCAGCGATCTGTTTCACCCTAGACAATACACATGTTTCGATCCTGTTCTCTTGAAACATCCCACCCTCGCCTTCTCCCACAGAGTCCACAAGTCTGTTCTATACATCTGAGTCTCTTTTTCTGTCCTGCATATAGGGTTATCGTTACCATCTTTCTAAATTCCATATATATGTGTTAGTATACTGTAATGGTCTTTATCTTTCTGGCTTACTTCACTCTGTATAATGGGCTCCAGTTCCATCCATCTCATTAGAACTGATTCAAATGAATTCTTTTTAATGGCTGAGTAATATTCCATGGTGTATATGTACACAGCTTCCTCATCCATTTGTCTGCTGATGGGCATCTAGGTTGCTTCCATGTCCTGGCTATGATAAACAGTGCTGCAATGAACATTGGGGTGCATGTGTCTCTTTCAGATCTGGTTTCCTCGGTGTGTATGCCCAGAAGTGGGATTGCTGGGTCATATGGCAGTTCTATTTCCAGTTTTTTAAGAAATCTCCACACTGTTTTCCATAGTGGCTGTACTAGTTTGCATTCCCACCAACAGTGTAAGAGGGTTCCCTTTTCTCCACACCCTCTCCAGCATTTATTGCTTGTAGACTTTTGGATAGCAGCCATCCTGACTGGCGTGTAATGATACCTCACTGTGGTTTTGATTTCCATTTCTCTGATACTGAGTGATGTTGAGCATCTTTTCATGTGTCTTTTAGCCATCTGTATGTCTTCCTTGGAGAAATGTCTGTTTAGTTCTTTGGCCCATTTTTTGATTGGGTCATTCATTTTTCTGGAGTTGAGCTGGAGCAGTTGCTTGTATATTTTTGAGTTTAATCCTTTGTGTGTTGCTTCATTTGCTATTATTTTCTCCCAATCTGAGGGCTGTCTTTTCACCTTGCTTATAGTTTCCTTTGTTGTGCAAAAGCTTTTAAGTTTCATTAGGTCCCATTTGTTTATTTTTGCTTTTGTTTCTAATATTCTGGGATGTGGGTCATAGAGGATCCTGCTGTGATTTATGTCAGAGAGTGTTTTGCCTATGTTCTCCTCTAGGAGTTTTATAGTTTCTGGTCTTACATTTAGATCTTTAATCCATTTTGAGTTTATTTTTGTGTATGGTGTTAGAAAGTGTTCTAGTTTCGTTCTTTTACAAGTGGTTGACCAGTTTTCCCAACACCACTTGTTAAAGAGGTTGTCTTTTTTCCATTGTATATCCTTGCCTCCTTTGTTGAAGATAAGGTGACCATAGGTTCGTGGATTTATCTCTGGGCTTTCTATTCTATTCCATTGATCTATATTTCTGTCTTTGTGCCAATACCATACTGTCTTGATGACTGTGGCTTTGTAGTATAGTCTGAAGTCAGGCAGGTTGATTCCTCCAGTTCCATTCTTCTTTCTCAAGGTTACTTTGGCTATTCGAGGTTTTTTGTATTTCCATACAAATTGTGAAATTATTTGTTCTAGTTCTGTGAAAAATACCATTGGTAGCTTGATAGGGATTGCACTGAATCTATAGATTGCTTTGGGTAGTATAGCCATTTTGACAACATTGATTCTTCCAATCCATGAACACGGTATATTTCTCCATCTGTTTGTGTCCTCTTTGATTTCTTTCATCAGTGTTTTATAGTTTTCTATGTATAAGTCTTTTGTTTCTTTAGGTAGATATACTCCTAAGTATTTTATTCTTTTTGTGGCAATGGTGAATGGTATTGTTTCCTTAATTTCTCTTTCTGTTTTCTCATTGTTAGTGTATAGGAATGCAAGAGATTTCTGTGTGTTAATTTTATATCCTGCAACTTTACTATATTCGTTGATTAGCTCTAGTAATTTTCTGGTAGAGTCTTTAGGGTTTTCTATGTAGAGGATCATGTCATCTGCAAACAGTGAGAGTTTCACTTCTTCTTTTCCTATCTGGATTCCTTTTACTTCTTTCTCTGCCCTGATTGCTGTGGCCAACACTTCGAAAACTATGTTGAATAGGAGTGGTGAGAGTGGGAACCCTTGTCTTGTTCCTGATTTTAGGGGAAATGCTTTCAATTTTTCACCATTGAGGGTAATGCTTGCTGTGGGTTTGTCATATATAGCTTTTATTATGTTGAGGTATGTTCCTTCTATTCCTGCTTTCTGGAGAGTTTTAATCATAAATAGATGTTGAATTTTGTCAAAGGCTTTTTCTGCATCTATTGAGATAATCATATGGTTTTTATCTTTCAATTTGTTAATGTGGTGTATCACATTGATTGATTTGCAGATATTAAAGAATCCTTGCATTCCTGGGATAAAGCCCACTTGGTCATGGTGTATGATTTTTTTAATATGTTGTTGGATTCTGTTTGCTAGAAGTTTGTTAAGGATTTTTGCATCTATGTTCATCAGTGATACTGGCCTGTAGTTTTCTTTTTTTGTGGCATCTTTGTTTGGTTTTGGAATTAGGGTGATGGTGGCCATGAGGGAATGAGTTTGGAAGCTTACCTTCTTCTGCAATTTTCTGGAAGAGTTTGAGCAAGACAGGTGTTAGCTCTTCTCTAAATTTTTGGTAGAATTCAGCTGTGAAGCCATCTGGTCCTGGGCTTTTGTTTGCTGGAAGACTTCTGATTACAGTTTCGATTTCCTTGCTTATGATGGGTTTGTTAAGATCTTCTATTTCTTCCTGGTTCAGTTTTGGAAAGTTATACTTCTCTAAGAACTTGTCCATTTCTTCCAAGTTGTCCATTTTATTGGCATAGAGCTGCTGGTAGTAGTCTCTTATGATCCTTTGTATTTCAGTGTTTTCTGTTGTGATCTCTCCATTTTCATTTCTAATTTTGTTAATTTGGTTCTTCTCCCTTTGTTTCTTAATGAATCTTGCTAATGGTTTGTCAATTTTGTTTATTTTTTCAAAAAACCAGCTTTAGCTTTGTTGATTTTTGCTATGGTATCTTTAGTTTCTTTTGCATTTATTTCTGCCCTAATTTTTAAGATTTCCTTCCTTCTACTAACCCTGGGGTTCTTCATTTCTTCCTTCTCTAGTTGCTTTAGGTGTAGAGTTAGGTTATTTATTTGACTTTTTTCTTGTTTCTTAAGGTAGGCCTGTAATGCTATGAATCTTCCCCTTAGCACTGCTTTTACAGTGTCCCATAGGTTTTGGGTTGTTGTGTTTTCATTTTCATTCATTTCTATGCATATTTTTATTTCTTTTTTGATTTCTTCTATGATTTGTTGGTTATTCAGAAGCGTGTTGTTTAGCATCCATATGTTTGAATTTTTAATAATTTTTTTCCTGTAATTGAGATCTAATCTTACTGCACTGTGGTCAGAAAAGATGACTGGAATGATTTCAATTTTTTTGAATTTACCAAGACTAGATTTATGGCCCAGGATGTGATCTATTCTGGAGAAGGTTCTGTGTGCACTTGAGAAAAAGGTGAAGTTGATTGTTTTGGGGTGAAACGTCCTATAGATGTCAATTAGGTCTAGCAGGTCCATTGTGTCCTTTAAAGTTTGTGTTTCCTTGTTCATTTTCTGTTTAGTTGATCTATCCATAGTTGTGAGTGGGGTATTAAAGTCTCCCACTATTATTGTGTTACTATTGATTTCCTCTTTCATACTCGTTAGTATTTGCCTTACATATTGCGGTGCTCCTATGTTGGGTGCATATATATTTATAATTGTTATATCTTCTTCTTGGATTGATCCTTTGATCATTATGTAGTGTCCTTCTTTGTCTCTTTTCACAGCCTTTATTTGAAAGTCTATTTTATCTGATATGAGTATTGCGACTCCTGCTTTCTTTTGGTCTCCGTTTGTGTGGAATATTTTTTTCCAGCCCTTCACTTTTAGTCTGTATGTGTCCCTTGCTTTGAGGTGGGTCTCTTGTAGACAGCATATATAGGGGTCTTGCTTTTGTATCCATTCAGCCAGTCTTTGTCTTTTGGTTGGGGCATTTAACCCATTTACATTTAAGGTAATTATTGATAGGTATGGTCCCGTTGCCATTTACTTTGTTGTTTGGGGTTCGTGTTTATACAACCTTTCTGTGTTTCCTGTCTAGAGAAGATCCTTTAGCATTTGTTGAAGAGCTGGTTTGGTGGTGCTGAATTCTCTCAGCTTTTGCTTGTCTGTAAAGCTTTTGAGTTCTCCTTCATATCTGAATGAGATCCTTGCTGGGTACAGTAATCTAGGTTGTAGGTTATTCTCTTTCATTACTTTAAGTATGTCCTGCCATTCCCTTCTGGCCTGGAGGGTTTCTATTGATCAGCTGTTATCATTATGGGAATCCCTTTGTGTGTTATTTGTTGTTTCTCCCTTGCTGCTTTTAATATTTGTTCTTTGTGTTTGATCTTTGTTAATTTGACTAATATGTGTCTTGGGATGTTTTGCCTTGGGTTTATCCTGTTTGGGACTCTCTGGGTTTCTTGGACTTGGGTGGCTACTTCCTTCCCCATTTTAGGGAAGTTTTCAGCTATTATCTCCTCGAGTAACTTCTCATGGCCTTTCTTTTTGTCTTCTTCTTCTGGGACTCCTATGATTCAAATGTTGGGGCGTTTCACATTGTCCCAGAGGTCCCTGAGGTTGTCCTCATTTCTTTTGATTCTTTTTTCCTCTCTGCTTCATTTATTTCCACCATTTTATCTTCTACCTCACTTATCCTATCTTCTGTCTCTGTTATTCTACTCATGGTTCCCTCCAGAGTGTTTTTGATCTCATTTATTGCATTATTCATTTTTAATTGACTCTTTTTTATTTCTTCTAGGTCCTTGTTAAACATTTCTTGCATCTTCTCAATCTTTGTCTCCAGGCTATTTATTTGTAACTCCATTTTGTTTTCAAGATTTTGGATCATTTTTATTATCATTATTCTAAATTCTTTTTCAGGTAGATTCCCTATCTCCTCCTCTTTTGCTTGATTTGGTGGGCATTTTTCATGTTCCTTTACTTGTTGGGTATTTCTCTGCCTTTTCATCTTGTTCAGATTGCTGTGTCTGGAGTGGGCTTTCTGTATTCTGGTGGTCTGTGGTTCCTTTTTATTGTGGAGATTTTACCCAGTGGGTGGGGTTGGACGATTGGCTTGTCAAGGTTTCCTGGTTAGGGAAGCTTGTGTCAGTGTTCTGGTGCATGGAAATGGATTTCTTGTCTCTGGAGTGCAATGGAGTGCCCAGTAATGAGTTTTACGATGGGTCTATGTGTTAGGTGTGACTTTGGACAGCCTGTATGTTAACACTCAGGTCTGTGTTCCTGCGTTGCTAAAGAATTTGCGTGGTATGTCTTGTACTGGAGCTTATTGGCTCTTGGGTGGTGGTTGGTTTGAGTGTAGGTATGGAAGCTTTTGGATGGTCTCTTATTCCTTAATGTTCCATGTAGTCAGGAGTTTTCTGGTTTTCTCAGGATTTGGGCTTAAGTCTCCTGCCTGTGGATTTCAGTTTTATTCTTCCAATAGTCTCAAGACTTCTCCAACTATACAGCACTGATAATAAAACTTCTAGGTTAATGGTGAAAAGATTCTCCACCGTGAGGGACAACCAGAGAGGTTCACAGAGTTACATGAAGAATAGGAGAGGGAGGAAGGAGATAGAGGTGAGCAGGAGAAAAGGGGGACTCAAGAGGAGAGAAACAGATCTACGCAGTTATCTGTTCCCAAAGTGTTCTCCATAGCCCAGACACCCACAAAGATTCACAGAGTTGGATTGGGAAGAGAAGGGGAATGGAGGAAATAGAGGTGTTCTGAGGTAGAAAACAGAGTCAAAAGTGGGAGAGAGTAATCACCACACTCCTGAATAGAAATGGGAACTGAATATTGGATTCTTAAATGTCCAAAATTTATATCACATACTACTGAAAAACAAAGATTAAAAATCTAGCGTAGAGGTTAGACTCTTTGAAATACAATATTTAAAAACAAAAACACAAAATTTAGAAATATATATGAAGTTCAGTTTAAAAATAGGGCTTCTCTCTCTTTTTTTTGCAAGGTTATAGTGAAATGAAAATTAAGGAATAATAGAGGAGTATTAGAGGACTTTAAAAGGAAATAGAGAAAAACAAGAAAAAGAAAAAAAAAAGAAGGAAAGAAAAAAAAATTTTCCCTAATTAAAAAAAATCATAAAAATATATGAAAATGAAAGTTGAGGAGTAATGAGGGAGTAGTAGGGAATTTTAAAAGAAAATAAAAGAGAAAAAATTTTTAAAAAAGGAAAGAAGAAAAAAAAATTTTTTAATATAACAAAAAATATATATCTAGGAATTTCTATGGAGTTGTTGCGGTCAGTGTAGGTTCAGTTCAACTTCAGATAGCTCCTCTTTCCAGCTTACACTTCTCGATATCTGTAGGCCCCTTCCCGGGTATTCGGTGTTACCTTCAGGGATTTTAATCTGTTGCACCGGTCCTTTCTGAAGCGGTTCCCTTTGTTTATTTGGCTTCTGTTTGCCGTCTCTTTGGTGTCTAATTTCCGCCCTGACACAGGCGGGCGGAGGTGATCTCTTATTTAGGTTCGCTAGTTCAGTTCAGTCCTGCTTCGGGGAGGGCGGGGCGCTGCAGACAGATACCGCTCTGTGTGGATAGCGCTCACCGTGTTCCGGTCACACTGGGTTTGCCCCGCTCACGGGTGTCTGTGCTTTCCCCGTCTATACTGCTCAGGCTCCCGGCTGCTCTATATGGAGCGGGCCCTGCGTTGAGTGCGGTTCCAGTTTTCGGGTACTCCACAAACACGCAGATTCGGTTGCTCCTGCGTTTTGTGCCTTCCCCGGCCTGAGCGGCTCAGGCAGCCAGAGGCTTGGTGCACTCCCCCGGGTGAGGCGGGCCTTTTCCCTCCTCGTCGAGCGGCCCAGGCAGCCAGAGGCTTGGGTGCACTCTCCCCGGGTACGGCGCGCTTTTCCCCTCCACGGCCCCAGCGCGCGCCGCCAGTCGGGTCTCAGGAAGTCTTTAGATAGGAACCGGGGGCCTGTTTGCAGTGTGGGAGGGGGTGGCTTCTCAGGGGCTGAGTTTGCCCTTTTCCCCTCCCCCCTGCCTCCTACCTCCAGCGGGGATGGGCTGGCTCTTCTCTGGAGATTCTCAGTCCCTTTGTTTTGTGAACCGCTGGCAGTGTGTTTGGGCCGGTTAATTTTCTCCCTTGCTATCCCACAGTTTAAAAAAGCTCCCTCCGATTGCTCTCAGGGTCTTCGGGCCGGTCCTTACCCTAAGCAATGCCGCCCGCTCCTCTCCGTTCCGCCCCCGCTTGTTGCTGGCGGGTGCGGGCGTCTGGGGTACTTTTCTGCTGGGAGTTGTTTTTAGGCATGTAATCTGTGGGTTTTATTTATTTTTCCCTCCCAGTTAGGATGCCCTCTGAGATTCGAAAACTTCCCCCAGACCCGCCAGTGCGAGGGTTTCCTGGTGATTGCAAACTTCCTCTATTAAGACTCCCTTCCCGGGACGGGTCTCCGTCCGTAGCTCTTTTGTCTCCCTTTTTATCGTTTATATTTTGTCCTACCTCCCTTGGAAGACAATGGGTTGCTTTTCTGGGCGCCTGATGTCCTCTGCTAGCGGTCAGAAGTTGTTTTGTGAAATTTGTTCAGCGTTCAAATGTTCTTTCGATGAATTTGTAGGGGAGAAAGTGGTCTCCCCGTCCTATTCCTCCGCCGTCTTGGCTCCCTCCTTGTCTTCCATTTTCAACAGGCTGCCCTGAGGATGTTAAAAATCCTCTTTGTTTCCAAAGCACGCCAAAATCAAGTGCTGCCCCAAAAGCGCAGCGGCTCTGGGTATAAACCTTAGTGGATTTCCCTTTTGCCACTGGAAGGCTTTTGTTTGTGCTATTAATTCAGCCTGTTGCGCAAAAGAGCCGTGAGGTAAGGGACTTTCTCAAGGACTGATAATGGGGAAATGACAGCATAACCACCCTGCTACTTTCTATGAGGTCTCCGCAAATACAAACCATCAGTAGATATTACAAAAGCAGGATTGTCCATAGGGTTTTCTTGAAGATGGATCCTGGGAGATAAGGGTGTTTCAGTTAAAACAGTACAACTGGGGACTTCCCCGTGGTCCAGTGGCTATGACTCTGTGTTCCCACTGAAGGAGGCCTGGGTTCAATCCCTAGTCAGGGAACGAGATCCCGCGCGCTTCAGCTACGAGTTCACATGCCACAACTAAATATCCCCATGCTGCAACTAAGACCCAGAGCAGCCAAATTATTTTAAAAACAATTTTTAAAAAATCATGTTTTTCATCATTGACTTCTGATTCCTCTGGTAGTGAGGTGGCTGGATTAAGCTTGTTGCTTCTATGAAGAGTTATATTCAGTGAGAACAATACAATCTCATAGGAAGTTAATCGACTTGCTGAATAATGGGTGTGTGTGATGAGAGCTTAATGAGGCTTCCACAGAGTGAGGAACAGAGATAGTAAGAGACTGACTCGTGACTATCTCCTGTGCCAGCCCAGAGGCAGGGGGAAGGCCCCTGGCTACCAAATCTAGTCATTGGCTATAATATTCTATTGGTCGATAATAACTACCATGTTGCTGGGTTAGTCCTCTTAGTAAGTCCCTCTTTTTTCATGAACAAAGAGGGCGAAGGGTAGATCATAATTTGGATGCCCCAGGACTGGGGCCTTGGCCAGAAGTTTTTTTTAAAGGTCTCCATGGCTTCAAAATGTTCTACATCCTAGCAAAGAAGTTGAGGTTGGTTTTGTTTGAACAAATTATACACCATCTCCTGGAGTTTGCCCAAGTTCATGTTCAGTGTATCGGTGATGCCATCCAGCCATCTCATCCTCTGATGCTCTCTTTTCCTCCTGCCCTTTATCTTTCCCAGCATCAGGGACTTTTCCAGTGAGTTAATCTGTTTGCATTGGATGACCCAAATACTGGCGCGTCAGCATCAGTCCTTCCAGAGAATGTTCAGGGCTGATGGCCCTTAAGATTGACTGGCTTGATCTCCTTGCTGTCCAAAGGACTTTCAGAAGTCTTCTCCAGCACCACAGTGCGAAGGCATCAATTCTTTGGCACTCTGCCTTCTTTACGGTCCGGCTCTCACATCCATACGTGGCCACGGGGAAGACCATAGCTTGTGAGCTGAGCTCCTCCAGGCATCACCCTAGAATCTCTTCAGCCCTCTAGTTGTCTCGATGTCTTCCTTTAGCAGTCTAGGAGCACTGCAGGTGCTTGAATCATGAATGACCGATTGTTATAATGACCCCCAGATAAGCAAGAACTCTGCCTCCGCAATTCCTGTAAATTTCTTAGTCATCTAAGATAGCTGTAGCCAGCCTGGAGGTGTTCTGTCCCTTTCCTTTGGAGCAGAAGTTCTTAGGTAATATCTTCACTTTTATCTTGACAAATTCTACTAAGGCAATTGAGGCAAAGCATCAGATCAGCCTCTTACTTAACCACTCAGCCCAGACCACTCGGTCTCCTATAACTGAGCAAACTCCAGTATTTCTCAAGCAGTCTTCCCCAGTACCTTTGGACTGCTTGGGTATTCCCTGGTATCTTTCAACCAGGCCCCCCACTAGCTTTTAACTGGGAGGTTACGTAACTGTTGTAACACTGCCCAATAAAAATCAGGGTCATCAACCAGTATGGGAGATCGGAGAACCGGGAGAGCCTCCCTGACATTCACCTGGACTCCCTGAGGAGGCAGGCTGTGCAGGGGCCTCAGCTGGTGCGCGACTCCAGGTCCTCGTAGAGGTCAGCAGAGGAGGGAAGTCTGCTCCGGGTCCCTTTGTGGTCACCGAAACTGTCAACTCCGAGCGGGAGAAGCGCAATGTGAGAGTTGCGAGTTAAGTTTTATTTCTGGGCAAAATGACTACAGCCCAGGAGATGGCATTTCGGAGAGCTCTGAGAAACTGCTCCAAAGAGGTAGGGGAAGGTCAGTATATATGTGATTTCAGTGAAGGGGGAGTTCATGCAATCAAGCACATACAATTTTTGCAGAAAGTTGCTGCTAGTCACAAGGAACAGGTGTCACCATTTATGATTTTAGTGCTTTTCTAGATATGAAGAGATACAAGAATTGGGCTTGGGCTTTCCTGGTATTCCAGTGGTTCAGAATCCAAACCTTGCAATGCAGGGGCATCGGCTCGATCCATGGTCTGGGAAGATCCTCATGTCATGGGGCAACAAGCCTGGGCGCCCTAAAGCTCAAGCTCCATAATAAGAGAAGCCACTGCGCTGCAACTGGAAAGTAGCCCCACCTCGTCACAACTGGAGAAAGCCTGCATGCAGCGACAGAGACCCAGTGCGGCCAAATTAAGGAGATAAAATTTTTATAAAAGAACTGGGCTTATAAGATCTTCTCCTGAAAATGTCTTAACTATCTGAAGACCTCTTCTGCCAGTTTTTCCCAGAGCACAGTGCCTCATTCCTGGTCTCCACCCTGAACTCCTTTCAGGGTGTGTTGAAGATCAGCAGCTGCAGTGGCTTCGTCCTTCTAGAGGCAGATAGCAAGTGACAATTTTCAGTTGGCGTTGTAGGCCTTGAAGGCCTCCTCTACCAATGTTGACAGTGGTCTGGGGGGCTCAGCCTCAGGCTTTGGTAACTTTCCCCTGATAGCAGCCGTGGCCTAGATGAGGAAATGCAGGGCCAACAGAGACCTCACTTCTGCAGACTCAGGGTCTATATTGGTGGACTTCCTGAATGCCTGTTACCCAGTTCATGATGACTGCCAGACTCATCTTTCTTGGACCTTATCATTTACAGGCTTCATCATACACCTTTTCATTTCTTCTTACAGACAAGTAATATAATGTCACATCCTAGCCTGGCCTACATGATCTTCACAATCCCAGTCATGAAGTTGTGGGTCGTGTTCTGGGATTGTATCCCCACCCGCCTGATAAATTTGGTGGTTGGATTGGTAGCCAGTAGGTCATCTATGTGGTCCCTGGCCTTTCTCAGTATATGCTTTTTTTCATCCAGGATGGAACAGTGGGCCAGAAACACCATTGTGTCTGGCCAGGTGAGAGAATACTAACCCTGGCCTGATCCATTAGTCCCTAAACTTGGCAGTGTTCTCCAAGAACCTGCCAAACCTCTCCCAAGTACCCCACTGAGAAGGGGAAATGCACTCTGGTAATCCTTCCAATCACATAAGCTAATTCCAGAGGGAGCAAAGGCCTGTGGGGCAAAAGTCAGTCTAATTTTGAACCTAATTGGAGCTCCACTGGGGAAAACACTGGGGGTTCTGATATGAGGGGTTCTGACTGGACAGGGTAGGTGGGGGCCCATGGGCTAAAGAAGATGATGAAACAGAAGAAGTGAGGGCCTGAGAAGGAGGCTTAGTAGCAGCTGAAAGAAGGGGTCCATGAGGAGGTGAGTCTCTGAACCTTCTGGGGGCATCACAGGAATAGAGGCTACATACACACACGACAGGAATCCCTCAGACCAGACTCTTGACAAAGTCTCAGACAAGCCTGCACCTATGGGACCGCTCTCCATCTTGGGCACTGCTTACAAAATAGGTCCAGTTGTAAAAGGGTGTGAAAATTAATAGAATCCATTCTGTGTCCACTTCTGGTCACTGGAGGCATGTTAGGGCTAGACTGCAAAAGAAAAATCAACTGTTTTAATTGTCTAAACTGTCTCTAATTGTTTTTTATTTTAATTGAAGAACAGTTGATTTACATCATGCTAGTTTCAAGTACAGCACACTGACGGAAATATAAAATATGTATATGTATTCTTTTTCAGATTTTTCTATAATCGGTTGCTGCAAAATGAGTATAGTTAGTTCCCCGTGCTGTGCAGTAGCTTCTTGTTTATTTTCTGTGCATGAATTGTAGTGTGTATATGTTCATCCCAACCTCCTAATTTAACCTGACCCTGCTTTCCCATTTGGTAACCATAGGTTTATTTTCTGTCTTTGCGCCTCTTTCTGTTTTGGAAATAAGTTCATTTGTATCTTTGTTCGCTTCACACCTAAGTGATATCATATGGTATTTGTTTCTCTCAGTCTGACTCACTTCACTTCGTGTGATAAGGTCCAGGTCCATCCATGTGGCTGCAAATGCCATTATTTCATTCTTTTCATGGCTGAGTAGTGTTCTGTTGTGTAAATATTACCGCATCTTCTTTATCCATTTTTCTGTTGGACATTTAGGTGGTTTCCATGTCTTGACTGCTGTAAATGGTGCTGCAGTGAACCTTGGTGTGCGTGTATCTTTTTGAATTTTGATTTACTGCAGATAATGTGCCCAGGAGTGGGATTACTGGATCATAGCTCTGTTTTTACTTTTATAAGGAACCTCTGTATTGTTCTTCATAAGGGCTGTATCAATTAACATTCCCACAAACAGTGTAGAAGCCTTCTCTTTTCTCCACAGCTTCTCTAGCATTTGTTATTTATACATTTTGATGATGGGTACTCTGACTGGTCCATTTAGTTCGCAGATTCCTAGAATGTCGACGTTCACTCTTGCCATCTCCTGTTTGACCACTTCCAATCTGCCTTGATTCATAGACCTAACATTCCAGGTTCCTATGCAATATTTCTCTTTACAGCATCAGACCTTGCTTCTATCACCAGTCACATCCACAACTGGGTATTGTTTTTGCTTTGGCTCCACCCCTTCATTCTTTCTGGAGTTATTTCTCCACTGATCTCCAGTAGCATATTGGGCACCTACCGACCTGGGGAGTTCCTCTTTCAGTGCCCTATCATTTTGCCTTTTCATACTGTTCATGGGGTTCTCAAGGCAAGAATACTGAAGTGGTTTGCCATTCCCTTCTCCAGAGGACCACATTCTGTCAGACCTCTCCACCATGACCCGACCGTCTTGGGTGGCCCCACACGGCATGGCCTAGTTTCACTGAGTCAGACACGCTGTGGTCCTGTGATCAGATTGGCTAGTCTTCTGTGATCATGGTTTTAGTGTGTCTGCCCTCTGATGCCCTCTCGCAACACCTACCGTCTTACTTGGGTTTCTCTTACCTTGGACGTGGGGTATCTCTTCACGGCTGCTCCAGCAAAGCACAGCCGCTGCTCCTTACCTTGGATGAAAATCACTGCAGATGGTGATTGCAGCCATGAAATTAAAAGATGCTTACTTCTTGGAAGGAAAGTTATGACTAACCTAGATAGCATATTAAAAAGCAGAGACATTACTTTGCCAACAATCTGTCTAGTCAAGGCTATGGTTTTTCCAGTGGTCATGTATGGATGTGAGAGTTGGATTGTGAAGAAAGCTGAGCGCCGAAAAATTGATGCTTTTGAACTGTGGTGTTGGAGAAGACTCTTGAGAGTCCCTGGGACTGCAAGGAGATCCAACCAGTCCATCCTAAAGGAAATCAGTCCTGAGTGTTCACTGGAAGGACTGATGTTGAAGCTGAAACTACAATACTTTGGCCACCTTATGCAAAGAGTTGACTCATTGGAAAAGACCCTGATGCTGGGAGGGACTGGGGGCAGGAGGAGAAGGGGACAACAGAGGATGAGATGGTTGGATGGCATCACCGACTCAATGGACATGAGTTTGAGTAAACTCCAGGAGTTGGTGATGGACAGGGAGGCCTGGCATGCTGTGATTCATGGGGTCGCAAAGAGTCGGACACAACTGAGCGACTGAACTGAACTGTGACTGGTATGAGGTGATAGCTCATTGCAATTTTGATTTGCATTTCTCTAATAATTAGCAATGGTGAGCATCTTTTCCTGTGCCTGGTGGCCATCTGAATGTCTTCTGTGGAGAAGTGTCTGTTTAGATCTGCCCATTTTTTTATTGGGTTTTTTTTAATATTGCACTGTACTTGCTGTTTGTGTATTTTGGTGATTAATCCCTTGTCAGTCACATTCTTTGCAAATATCTTCTCCCATTCTGTGGGTTGTCTTTTCTTTTGTTTATAGTTTCCTTTGCTGTTCAAAAGCTTTTAAGTTTAATTGGGTCTCATTTGCTTATTTTTGTTTTTGTTTACATTACTCTAGGAGACAGATACAAAAATACTTTGGTGTGATTTATGTCAAAAAGTGTCCTGCTTCTGTTTTCCTCTAGACATTTCATAGTATCCAGTCTTACATTTAGGACTTTAGTCCATTTTGAGTTTATTTTTGTGTGTGGTGTAACAAAATGTTCTAATTTCATTCTTTTACATATAGCTGCCCAGTTTTCCTTGCCCCACTTATTGAAAAGACTGTGTTTTCTTCATTGTATATTCCTGCCTCCTTTGTTGTAGATTAATTGATCATAGGTGCATTGTTTTATTTCTGGGCCTTCATTTCTGTTACACTGATCTATATTTCTTATTTTTGTGCCAGTACCATCCTGGCCCTGTAGCCGTGTGGTATAGTCTGAAGCCAGGGGGCCTGGTTCCTCCAGCACTGTTTTTCTTTCTCAAGATTGCTTTGGCTATTTTGGGGGTCTTTTATGTCTTCATACGAATTTTAAAATCTTTTGTTCTATTTCTGTGAAAAATTCCATTAGTAATTTCATAGGGATTGCACTGAATCTATAGATTGCCTTGGGAAGTAGTCATCTTGACAATATTGATTTTTTTCAATCCAAGAACATAGTATATCTCTCCATCTATTTGTGTCATCGTTGATTGTTTTCATCAGTGTCTTAAAGTTTCCAGGATACATGTCTTTTGTCTCTTTAGGTAAGTTTATTCCCAGGAATTTTATTCTTTTTGATGTGATGGTAAGTGGGATTGTTTCTCTTTCTGATCTTTCGTTGTTTCTGCATGGGAATGCAAGAGATTTCTGTGTATTAATTTTGTATCTGGCAATTTTACCAAATTGATGGATCAGTAGTGTTCTGGTAGCATCTTCAGGATTGTCTATGTATAGTATCATGTTATCTACAAATAGGACAGTTTTACGTCTTTTCCAATTTTGATTCCTTTTATTTCTTTTTCTTCTCTGATTGCCATGGCTGGGACTTCCAAAACAATGTTGAGTAATAGTAGCAAGAGTGGGCATATCCTTACCTTGTTCCTCATCTTAGAGAAATGCTTTCTGTTTTTCACCATTGAGAATGATGTTTGCTGTGGGTTTGTCTTGTATGGCGTTTATTATGTTGCCATAAGTTCCCTCTATGCCCACTTTCTGTAGAGTTTTATCATGAATGATGTTGAATTCTGTCAAAAGCTTTTTCTGCATCTATTTAGATGAGCATATGGTTTTTAATCTTCAATTTGTTAATATCGATTTGCATATACTGGGATAAATCCTATTCGATCATGGTATATGATCCTTTTAACATATTGTTGGATTCTGCTTGCCAGTATTTTGTTGAGGATTTTTGCTTCTGTATTTATCAGTGATTATTGGTCTGCAATTTTCTTTTTGTGTGATATCTTTGTCTAGTTTTGGTATCAGGGTAATGGTGGCCTTATAGAATGAGGTTTGGAATGGTCCTTTCTCTGCAATTTTTGGAAGAGTTTGAGAAGGATAGGTGTTAAGTCTTTCCTAAATGTTTGATGGAATTTGCCCATGAAGCCATCTGGTCCTGGACTTTTGTTTCTTGGAAGTTTTTAATCACAGTTTGAATTTCATTACTTGTGATTGGTCTGTTTATACTTTGTTTTTTCCTGGTTCAGTCTTGGAAATTTGTACTTTTCTAAGAATTTGTCCATTTCTTCCAGATTGTCCATTTTATTGACATATAGTTGCTTGTGGTAGTCTCTTATGATCCATAGTATTTCTGTGGTGTCAGTTATAATTTCTCCTCTTTTCTAATTTTATTGATCTAAATCCTCTCCCATTTTTCTTGATGAATCTGGCTAAAGGTTTATCAATTTTATCTTCTCAAAGAACCAGCTTTTAGTTTCATTGATCTTTGCAATAATTTTCTTCTTTTCTATTTTATTTACTTATGATTTCTTTCCTTTTACTAATTTTAGGTTTTGTTTGTTCTTCTTTCTCTAGTTGCTTGAGATTAGGTTGTTTGTTTGAGATTCTCCTTGTTTCTCGAGGTAGGATTGTATTGCTATAAACTCCCCTCTTGGAACTGCTGTTACTGAGTCCCATAGGTTTTGTGTTGCTGTGTTTTTGTTATTTGCTTCTCTGTGTTCTTTTCCTTCCTCCTTGATTTCTTCAGGGATCTCTTGGTTATTTATTTATTTTTGGCTGTGGTGGGTCTTCATTGCAGTGTGTAGACTCTTTGTTGTGATGTGCTGGCTTTCTACAGTTGTGGAGCGTGAGCTCTAGAGCATGTGGGCTCAGTAGATGCCGTTGTGGAGCATGAGCTCTAGAGCATGTGGGCTCAGTAGGTGCCGTGTGTGGGCTCAGGAGTTGCAGTCCACAGGCTCTAATTGCAGTGGGCCGGTTTAGTTGCTTCACAGTATGTGGGATCTTAGTTCCTTGAACACAGATCAAATCCGTGTCCCCTGCATTGGAAGATGGATTTTTAACCATTAGGCCACAAGGGAAGTCTTC
The DNA here is from genome assembly GCF_023699985.2 of Odocoileus virginianus. Taxonomy (NCBI): domain Eukaryota; kingdom Metazoa; phylum Chordata; class Mammalia; order Artiodactyla; family Cervidae; genus Odocoileus; species Odocoileus virginianus. The sequence goes on along the minus strand of NC_069686.1, from coordinate 61,201,007 downwards.
CCCTCATGGTTATTTAGTAGCATATTGTTTAGGCACCATATGTTTGTGACTTTCACAGGCTTTTTCCTGTAATTGATTTCTAATCTCATAGTGTTATGGGTGGAAAAGATGGCTTGATACAATTTCAGTTTTCTTAAAATTTACCAAGGCTTGATTTGTGACCCAAGATGTGATCTATCTTGGAGAATGTTCCATGTGTACTTGAGAAGAAAGTGTATCCTGCTGCTTTTGGATGGAATATCCTCTAAATATCAATTAGATCTGTCTGATATAATGTGTCATGTAAAGCTTGTATTTCCTTATTAATTTTCTGTCTGGATGATCTGTCCATTGGTGTAAGTGGGATGTTAAAGTCCCCCACCATTACTGTGTTACTGTTGATTTCCCCTTTTATGGCTGTTACACACTGGGTGCATTCAGTTCAGTTCAGTCGCTCAGTCGTGTCCGACTCTTTGCGACCCCATGGACCGCAGCACGCCAGCCTCCCTGTGCATCACCAACTCCCAGAGCTTGCTCAAATTCATATCCATCAAGTTGGTGATGCCATCCAACCGTCTCATCCTCTGTCGTCCCCTTCTCTTCCCACCTTCAATCTTTCCCAACATCAGGGTCTTTTCAAATGAGTCAGTTCTTCGCATCAGGTGGCCAAAGTATTGGGAGTTTCAGTTTCAGCATCAGTCCTTCCAATGAATATTCAGGACTGATTTCCTTTAGGATAGACTGGTTGGATCTCCTTGCAATCCAAGGGACTCTCAAGAGTCTTCTCCAACACCACAGTTTAAAAGCATCAATTCTTCTGCGCTCAGCTTTCTTTATAGTCCAACTCTCACAGCCATACATGACTACTGGAAAAACCATAGCCTTGACTAGATGAACCTATGTTGGCAAAGTAATGTCTCTGCTTTTTAATATGCTGTCTAGTTTGGTCATAGTTTTTCTTCCAAGGAGCAAGCCTCTTTTAATTTCATGGCTGCAGTCACCATCTGCAGTGATTTTGGAGCCCAAAAAAAGTCTGTCACTGTTTCCACTGTTTCCCCATCTATGTGCCGTGAAGTGATGGGACCAGATGCCATGATCTTAGTTTTCTAAATGTTGAGTTTTAAGTCAACTTTTTCTGTCTCCTCTTTCACTTTCATCAAGAGGCTCTTTAGTTCTTCACTTTCTGCCATAATTGTGGTATCTGCATATCTGAGGTTATTGATATTTTTCCTGGAAATCTTGATCTAGCTTGTGCTTCATCCAGCCTGGCATTCTGCATGATGTACTCTGCATATAAGTTAAATAAGCAGGGTAAAGAGCCTTGATGTACTCCTTTCCCAGTTTGGAACCAGTCCATTTGTTCCTTGTCCGGTTCTAACTGTTGCTTCTTGACCTGCATACAGATTTCTCAGGAGGCAAGTCAGGTGGTCTGGTATTCCCATATCTTTAAGAATTTTCCATAGTTTGTTGTGATCCACACAGAGGCTTTGGCATAGTCAATAAAGCAGAAGTAGATGTTTTTCTGGAACTCCCGTGCATTTTTCAATGATCAAACGGGTGTTGGCAGTTTGATCTCTGGTTCCTTTAGTGTTTTCTAAATATAGTATCATGTCATCTGCATACAATGACAGTTTTACATCTTCTTTTCCAATCTGGATACCTTTTATTTCTTTTCCTTGTCTGTGGCTAGAACTTCTGGTAATACATTGAAGAAATGTGATGAGAGTAGACATCCTTGTCATGTTCCAGATTTTATTAGGAAGGCTTTTCACCATTGAGTATTATATTGACTGTAGGTTTGTCATAGCTGGCTTATTTTATTGGGAAGGCTTTTCACCATTGAGTATTATATTGACTGTAGGTTTGTCATAGCTGGCTTTTATTATGTTGAGATATATTCCCTCTATTCCCACTTTGGTTAGAGTTTTTATCATGAATGGATGTTGAATTCTGTCCAGTGCTGCTTCTGCATGTATTGAGATGATTGTGTGGTTTTTGTCTTTTGTTGATGTGGTTTATTACATTGATTGATCTGCATATGTTAAACCATCCTTATGATCCTGAGATGAATCCTACTTGGTCATGATGTATGGTCTTTTCAATGCATTGTTGAATTTGCTAACATTTTCTTAAGAATTTTTGCATCTATATAAATGAAAGATAATATATGGCCTGTAATTTTCTTTTTTTCTGCTATCTTTGGTTTGGGTATTGAGGGTGATGGTGGCTTCATAGAAGGTCTTTGAGAGTATTCCTTCCTCTTCAGAAGAGTTTGAGAAGGATCAGTATAAATTATTCTCTATATGTTTAGTAGAATTCACCTATGAAGCCATCTTGTCCTGGACTTTTGTTTGTAAGGAGTTGGTTTTATGTTGCCCTTTTTTTGGTAATTACAGATTCTATTTCACATCTAGTGATCTGTTTGTTTAAACTATCTATTTCTTGATTCAATTTAGGTGGGCTGTTTCTAGAAACTTGTCCATTTCTTCTAGGTTGTCAAATTTGTTGGCATTTAATTGTTCATATTATTCTCTTATTTTTTTGCATATTTACATTTTCAGTTGGTATTACTCATTTTTCATTTCTAATTTTGTTTACTTGGGTTCTCTCTTCTTTTTTCTTGGTGAACCTGGCCAGAGGTTTGTCTATTTTGTTTACCCTATCAAAGAACCAGCTCTTGGTTTATTGAATTTTTTCTTTTGTTTTCAAAATCTCTATTCATTACCTCTCTGATCTTGGTTATTTCCTTTCTTCTGCTGACTTTAAGTTCTGTTTGTTCTCCTTTTTCTAATTCTTTTAGGTGGGAGGTAAGGTTGAGATTTTTCTTGTTTCTTAGAGAAGGCTTATTTGGCTATAAACTTCCCTTTAAGAACTGCTTTTGTTGCATCCCATAGATTTTGCATGGTTTTCATTGTCTCAAGGTATTTTTAATTTCCTCTTTGATTTTCTCATCAACACACTGGTTTTCCTAGTAACATGTTGTTTAGTCTTCTGTAGTCATTTCTTCTCATTTCTTTTTCTGAGGTTGATTTATAGTTTCCCCATTGTGGTCAGAAAGTATACTTGAAGTAATTTCCCTATTGTGCCCTAGTATGTAGTCAATTCTAGAGAATTTCCCATGTGCACTTGAAAAGTATATATTTTTCTTTTGGATGTAATGTCCTGAAAAATGTAAAAAAATCTAACTGTTCTAGTGTATCATTTTGGATCTCTGTTGCCTAATATATTGATATTGTGTCTAGAAGATCTCTCCACTGGTATGAGTGGGATGCACAAGTCTCCTGTTACTGTATTCCTGTCAGTTTCTTCCTTTATGTCTGTTAGCACTTGCTTTATGTCTTTGGGTGCTCCTATATTGGGTGTGTATATATTGACACACATAATATCCTCTTCTTGTATTGATCTTTTTATCATTATATAGTTTCCTTCTTTATGGCATTGTGTTAGCCTGTTTTGTCTGATATGAGTGTGTGACCCTGCTTTCTTGTCATTTCCCTTTCATGAGATATCCTTTTTCCATCCCCTCACTTTCAGTCTCTGTGTCTTTCGCCCTAAAGTCAATCTCTTGTAGGCAGCATATTGTAGACTCTTGTTTTATTATCCAGTCTGCCACTGTGTGTCTCTTGATTGGTGCATTTAATCCATTGACATTTAAGGTAATTATTGATAAATACATTCTTTATTGCCATTTCAACCTTGTTTTCCGGTTGAGTCTACATTTCTTCTTTGTTCCTTCATTTTTCCTTTTGTGGTTTGATGTTATGTTTATGTTTGTTTATGTTTGTGTTCTTCTTGGTGTTTATGAATCGATTATATGTTTTTCATTTGTGGTTATGCTATCTCTCAAGCATGTTAACTCCTTCCTATATCCACTTGATTTAGATTGATAGTTGTATAGACTAAAACACATTCTTTTTAAAAAAATCTACAAATTTTCTTACTCTCCTCCTCCGTATTTTGTGATTTGATGTCTTCCCTTACTTCTTCATGTTTATCGTTTTACTATTCATTGTGCTTATCATTGCTTTCACTAGAATTGATTTTTTCCTTTTAATCTGTGTGCTGGCTTATTTAAGTGATTTATTTTTCAATTGTGAGTTCCTCTTTCTTATAGCTTCTTGCATCTTTTCTATTTAAAAAGACCTTCCAATATTTCCTTTAGGAATATTTTAATATTGCTGTATTCTTTTTAGTTTTTCCCTTCTGAGAAGTTCTTTATCTCTTCTTCCAAATGATAAACTTGCTGGGTAGAGTATGCTAGGTTGCACATTTTTCTGTTTCAAGACTTTGAATATATTTTGCAGTTCCCTCTTTGCCTACAACATTTCTGTAGAGAAATCAGCTGACAGCCTTATGGGCACTTCCTGGTAATTAACTGTTTGTTTTTCTTTTGCTGCCTTTGGAACCCATTTTAATTATAATCTGTCTTGGTGTAGGCATGTTTGGGTTCATCTTGTTTGGGGCCCTCTGTGCTTTGCAGGTTCAATCCCTGGGTTGGGAAGATGCCCTGGAGAAGAGAATGGCAACTCACTCCAGTATTCTTGTCTGGAGAATTCCACTGATAGAGGAGCCTGGCAGACTACAGTCAGTGGGGTCACAAAGAGTGGGACACAACTGAGCGAGTGAGCACAGACAGACGGTGCTTTCTATACCTGGATGTCTGTGTCCTTCTTTAGGTTTGGGACGTCTTCAGCCATAATTTCTTTAAAAACATTTCTATCCCTTTTTTTTCCCTCCTTCTGGAATCCATAATACACATATATTGGCACATAGGTCTCTCATTAATTTTTTAAGATTTGGCTTTCTGTCTGCTGTTATGATTGGGTAATTTCCGTTATTCTATCTTCTAGATCACTTATTCCTTTTTCCGCATTTTTCAATCTATTCATAGCCTTTAGCTCTGTTTGCATTTCTGTAAATTTCTAGTTTTTCTTGACTCCTCCTTGTAGTTTCTAGTTCTTTTTTTACAATAATGTGCATTTCTATTGATTACGTTTCTTAATCCCTTCAGTATTTTCATTACCTTTTTTTTGACCTGTGCAATAGACTGAAGAGATGTTTTATTGTTTTTTCAGGAGAGTTTTCTTGATCTCTTAACTAGGAGTGTTTCCTCTACTTCTCCATTCTACTTACATTTCTCTCACTCCTTAAGTTTAGGAGAAGCAGTTACCCACCATGGTCTTGGAAGGGTATTTATATGCAGGAGAGCGCCTGTGTAGCATGTGTGGGTTTAGTATTTTTGGCACCAGGACTGTTTTTAGTGCGAATGCCTGCCACCTCTGGTTAGCAGGGCCTTCTCTTTGCTCTGTGGTTGTCATAGCCCTGTCGGTGGCAGGATCTGCTTATACCCTCCAGTTGTTGGAACAGAAGCCCCCAGACTGGCGTCTGAGCTGCGTGGGAGGCAGGTGGGGCTGGAGGACCCCCCCGGGGGAGGAGCCACGGAGTATTCCCCGGTTGGAGCCGCTCACCTGCGCTGTGGGTGTCGCCTGTCACGTGCCGTGCGGGCTCGCAAGGCACCCTGTGGCTGGTGCTGTTCCGGGTCCCACCTCAGCTCCGGGTACTTTCCCTCTGTTAATGCTTATCCGTGGTTAAGCTTCAGTAGTAGTATAATACCGCGTTTAGACCAATAGAGGTGAATTTTATATCTCAGTGTAAATTTACATATCCTTTTCACTTAATCTAAAGCATCCTTTCCCCGCCATGTATTCATGTCATTGAAATCAGGATGGATTCACACAATTGGCAGGCTTTTTCTCAGTGGTACACAGATTATGGTGATGTCTTAAAATCAGTGGTGTATGATATCTGATGAACTAGGGCACTTGTGGGAAATTGATGTGTGTGGGTATTTTTCCTCTACGTCACTTTATGGAACTATAGCCTGTTACACTTTTTTCTGCTACTCTGCCACTCACCCCACTGTGGCCATCTGCTGGTCTTTGGGGCCTTTTCCTGGGCACCTTATGACCTCTGGACCAGCTGCACCCAAGCCTCAGAGCTTAAGTGGCTCATTTGGGTCTCTTAATGAATGTAGCGACATTGCACAAACTTGTTGACCATCCCAACTGAAATCAGCTCTATGGCCCAGAAACATTTCCTTTTACCCAGTTTTATGGTCATCAGAGCTATGATAGTTTCACTTATGTCTCTTTCCTCACTAAAGCATAAGCTCCAGGAGAATCAGGCTCTGGCCTGTCTTGTTCAACACAGTATGGCAGCACCTGGGACAGAGCCTGACACCAAGTAGGTGCTCAGATACGTCTGGAGGAAGGTTTCAGAAAAACGACGTTAGGCTACGGATCCAGTATCAAGTGATGTAGCAAGGTACTATGTTTCAAATTTATAAATAACATTACTTATTTTTCTATGAGAATCTCATCTATATAAATTATTGTGTTGGGACAATCCATTTCTGATTGCCGTTCCATTAAACATAATTTCAGGAATGCACTATTGGCATACACCTAGAATAATTTCCATAGGATGCAACAGTTCATACTGCACTTAATTAATTTGCACATGTTCCAAATCTTCTTACTCTTGACTGGAACTGATGTCAAAAGGTGACAAACTATGATGAAAAAGACAATTTCAAAAAAATTCAACGTGATTACCTTCAAAAAATTTTAGGAAGAGTCTTCTCTCCCAAAGGAAAGATTTAGTTAAAATTACTGTTTATATCAAAAAACTTATTTACCTAAGCACAATTCAAAAAAATAATTGAAATAAAGTTTGTAGAACATCTAATAAGAACAATAATGGATAATTTATGGTCAATTTCTTTAATTCTTATATTTCACATGTATGACAGAAAGATAAAAAGACTGCAATTATGAAAAACTCTGAATTTCTGCTTTTATTGAAAAAAGCCCATGATTCTTTGGGAGGTCATAACAAGGTGGTTTTCCAGTCAGATCATAATTTCTACAATTTCTGTAATAACCATAAATTCCAAAGGTTCCCATTCTCCCCACCCCAATTCACTTTTGGCACCTATGTGAAATGTCACTTCTGAAAAATGGGGAAAAATATGCTGAGTACTAGGTTTTTATCATAGTCATCTTTTCTTGATGAAAAACTCTCTGCTGAATTTAGAATATTGACACAAAAAAGGCGAATGCTATGTCATCCATAAAAATCTTTTTTTTTAACTAGATGGTTATCTCAGAAACAAATTTATATGAGATACAGCAACCAGCTCTCAGATGTGAAGGGGTGCTGGCTTTTCTTAGCCTGCTCCACTTCTTCTGATTTTAAATTCAGCATTTACTGAGCAATTGTACGAGGTAGCCAGGTGTGGGGCACAGCTCTGGCTCCAGGAGTTCAGAACACAGTTTTAACTCACCACGTACTTCAGAACTGAGGAGACACTGAAAGAAAAGAAGAGAAAAGGTCCTCTCAGCCCCTGCAGCGAGGAGACGGCAGGATGGCATGTGCCGGTCACAGGCAGAGGAGAGGAGCAGGCCCTCACGACTGGCAACGAGGAGAGGATGTGGCCAAGGGATTTTTTAAAAATTCTTATTAGAAAAGTATCATTTATAAAGTATATTGATCTTGTATCTTAATTTATTATAAAGTACACTAATCTTGAATCTTCCTTTATTAAAAAGAAGCTCCTTCACAAAAATCAGGACGCCGCAGAAGAGGAACCAGCAGACTGTGCCTGGCTGACACTTAACTCTGAAGAATGCGACTTTCATACTGAGAAGGATTTCTGAGCTTGGTATTGACCTGCTTGGCCCAACTGAAAAAAATTTTTTTTTTTTTTTTTAGCTCTGCTTCCAGTTCACAGGGTATGGCCAAAAGGCTTCTCCAAAAAGTCTTTGAATTTTCCAGCATCATTAGAACCTAACGGGTGTTTCTGAGAACTACTGTGGAGCTGACAAGAGTAGGGGAGTCTCACCCCACTCCTTGCCTCTCAAGAGCTAATAAGACATTTTATTTCAAAGAGATACTAATGCTATCAAACTGGGGGGGAAAAGAAGAAACAGGGGCAGTCTCTTTAACTGCACTTGGCTCGCGCCTGCCCCACATTCACGGTTAACGTTAGGGAGGCGGCGCTCAGTCTCTGCAACCTCCTGACAGAGGAGCCGTCCCACAGCAGGGTCGAGGCCTTATTCCTTCTGCCGGCCAGCGAGTCACAGGTATTTTTCCCCATTTACAGAAGCGTGTGTGAAGATATTCTCCCCATTTACAGAAGCGTGTGTGAAGAGGCTGGGGAGGGCAGGAACAGGCTGAGAGGTCGACGGAAGTCTTGTCTCAAGGAGCCCGCCCTCGGTCCTTAGTGGCGACCCACTTGGTCCAGCACCTGGGCCTTCACAGTAAGCAACATCTTTCTTTAAAACTTTTCTTGTTCTTGCTGCTTTTCTTGCCATTCTTGTCTTTGTTTTCTGACATCTTCTTTGTCCTGATCTCTCTCATGAGGTCAAAGAACACCTGGGGTGGGGAGGAAAAAGCCATTTCATGATGTAATGAGGCAGTATGACCAAGCAGGATATGTGGTTACATTTTAAAGCATCAAGCCAAATGTATTCTTAGAAACCACGCGCCATCAAAAACAAAAGGTTTAAAGCAAAGGAGAACAATTAACATTAAAAGCATTTTCTGGTTCTACAAAGGAGATATCTCTGCTCACATCACACGACGGGTCAAGCTAAGGACAGAAGCATCACGCTGTTCTTGCATCCAGTGGCTTATTGCAGAATGATAAAAGCTGTTCTCGGGATAAGTATGATGAGGGATAAAACATCACCGGACACAGCCACAGCAGTTTGTGAAACTTACAGACACTGGGAGTGACAACAGTCATCAAACTTCCCGGCACCTCCCAAGCACCAGGAGACGGAAGGAAGGTGCTAGTACCCACTCCTGAAACAATGAACCCTAAAGGCAGGAACCTCATCACGATCCCCGAGCAGCAGGCTTGCACTCGCAGGGGTCGGGGAGAAGCAGAAAGAGCAGCCTGTCTCCTCCTCCTCACACCTGCGCCCCCACTCCCCGATGTCAGCTGAAGGAGCTTCATCAGAAGCTGATGAGACTGTTGTGAATGCCAGTGTGTTACTTAGATACGGACTGTCGCTCATCACAAGGTTTTTGCCCTCTGCTCCCAGCAGCCATGCCCGGGTACTGACTATACAACCTCCTACAAAGAACGGTTCATGATTTCTCATGGAGAAGATGGCAAGTGTGAGACTGAGCGTAGGCATTCACCTTGGGACACTTGCACAGAACAGGCTCCTGTTACTTTCCGAGGGAAAGTGAGATCAAGCTTTCTGAGTGAGGGCTCCACAAGCACTGACCACCAGCTCGGGGTGCAGTGAAGGATCCCCCAAACTGGATCAGGCTAACCTAAGTATCCCTTCCTTCCCTTCAGTCTCTCAGGAAAGCACACCCCCTGCTCTGCCCAATAGTGGCTGAAGTGTCAGTTGCTCAGGCTTGTCTGACTCTGTAACCCCATGGACTACAGCCTGCCAGGCTCCTCTGTCCATGGGAATCTTCCCAACTCAGGGGTCAAACCCAGGTATCCTGCACTGCAGGTGGATTCTTTACCAGGGAAGCCCAATAGTGACTGAGAACAGCTTCAAATATCATTGGTTTTTCTAACAGCAAAAGGCAGAAGCGGGAAGGGTGCATGTCCAACATCAAATGGTGACCAAGCTGTTCGCTGGCCAGTCTTATCAACAATCCCCTTTCCTGTGAACTGCTGACAAGTGCGTACAATGCTGCCTGTCGGTCATCAGTTTCTGCCGGTTCCCGTTTGGCAGGTCCAGCAGGTCAGGGCAGGAAGGGGGGATGACAAGCCGCTCTGTGACAGCCCCTGCTCCCCACGTCCACAGTTCCATGCCTGGCAAGTCATCCTGATATTTTAAAAATGAAGTATGTGACCGGATTTCCTGTGTGTGGTAATTCTATGGCTAGAAAACTATTTGATAAAAATGGAAAGATTTGGAAACACACAAGAAGCAACCTAAGAGCTAACAGAGAAAAAGGAGCTTCCGAAGGAACCTGCTTCACACTCCAGACACAAGGAAACAGATTAATGTTGTTGGAGAGGCTTCTGGAGTGAACCCCTCCTGACACCAACATCCTAAACCTTCCAGCTCACTGGCTACAGTAGCACTTGGTATCAGATTTCTTGCTCTTTGGGAGCAAGTGAGAAGTGAGAAAGAAGTGGGGGGATTCATGCTGTGCAGATGGAGCAGACGTGTCCACTACTTGGCTGCAAAGTGCTATGTGCGGGTTTTACAGGAGCCAGGTTGTGACATCAGAGCTAAGGAACACGGTGACGGCAGAGAGAAAGTTTCAGCTTTAGAAGCTCTGGGGTAACCACTGTGAACTTTTTTTTTTTTTAAAAAAAACACATTATTGACAAACAGATCTTTATAGACACTAACGCCTGTTGCTGTAACATGTCTGTAGTCAATAATGTGTTAAAGGGCTTACCTTGTGGCTCAGTGGTAAAGAATCTACCGCCCAGTGCAGGAGACATGGCTTCGATCCTGGACCCGGGAAGATCCCATATGCCAAAGAGCAACTGAGTCTGTGTGCACCACAGCTGTTGAGCCTGTGTGCTGTAGCCTGGGAACCGCAACTACCGAGCCCACACACCCTAGAGCCCATGCACTGCAATGAAGAGCAGCCCCCACTCCTCGCATCTAGAGAAAGCCCACACAGCACTGAAGACCCAGCATGGCCAAAAAAAATACAGTTAATATATTTAAAAGGCCTTGCATTGCTGGAAGGTGGGTTTTCAACTGTTGGTATTTGTCACTGTCAAGGTTAGCTACAGGCATTTGAATAGGAAAGTACTCTGGGGCTGAGGAAGAGAGAAGAGCTCCCTAGAGAGCCAATTCTCGGGAGAAACTACGATGTAGGGACTAAGTTATAAAGCCAGGACTCCTGGGCTCTGCAGAGGGACAGGAAGGTGAAAAGAACAAATCTGCCCAATTCATGAAAGTGAAAAGTGAAAGTCACTCAATCACGTCCGACTCTTTGCAACCCCATGGACTATACAGTCCATGGAATTCTCCAGGCCAGAATACTGGAGTGGGTAGCCTTTCCCTCCTCCAAGGGATCTTCCCAACCCAGGGATCGAACCCAGGGATCCTGCATTGCAGGGGGATTCTTCATCTATCAGCTGAGCCACAAGGGAAGCCCAAAAATACTGGAGTGGGTAGCCTATCCCTTCTCCAGCAGATCTTCCCAGCCCAGGAATTGAACTGGGGTCTCCTGTATTGCAGGTGGATTCTTTACCAGCTGAGCTCGCAGGGAAGCCCACCCTATCCGGCAATGAGAGCAAAACCAAGAGGCCAGCTGACACAGCCGGCCCTGCCCCAGAGGATACAGGCCACAGAGTCTGAAAGGACAGGGCGGCCACAGTCACGGCCTCGCCCGCTGGGCTTCCATCTGGCCACGGGCGCGCACCTGAGAAAGGCTTGGGTGTGGAGTCTGGGGTCGGACCATCCCTGTGCTGCTCGTCATGATGCGAGGATCCGTTCCCCACCCTGCCACCCCGGCCTCCCCAGGACAGCTCCCCCAGGAGCAGCAGGCGGAGGCCAACCCACCTTGTCCACGTTGGCCCGTGTCTTGGCCGAGGTCTCCACGTACTGCACGCCCCACTCCTCGGCCTTGGCCCTGGCCTCCTCCACTAGCACCTGCCTCCGCTCCTCCAGGTCAGACTTGTTCCCCACGACCAGCAGTGGGATTTTATCTTCTTCAGCTTTAACACGGAGGATCTGTTCCCTGTGGTGGTGGATCAAGAAGAAAGCAGCTAAGAAGGCTGGATTAGGAGCCCAGTTCTGCCAACCCGTGCGAGACGGCGGGCATGGCTAAGGGAGCTGCCGCTTACAGCCCACCCTGAGGAAGCACCCCTCCACCCTGCGGTTAACCGGAGTTCCTCAAGTCTGGTTTCAGTTCGCTGCACTAGTTACTCGGGGTGCTCATGACAAATGCAGGTTCCTGGGCCCATAAGTACATGTCTGGGTAGGAGCCCAAGATTTTGCACTTCAACAGCACCCCCAATTTATGCTTCTGCAAAAATGAAACAAAAAAAGGTAAACTTGGGACCCTCTGGGATAGAAATAAAAGAAATATTTTCATATACAAAATGCTAATAATCACATTGGGAGAAAAAAAGTAAGTTCTTTGTAAGAATATAGAAAGTTCAAGTGGTAAGCTGTAAAGAGTCATGTCTGACTCTCTGTGATCCCATGGACTGTTGCTCTCCAGGCTCCTCTGTCCATGGGATTCTCCAGGCAAGAACACTGCAGTGGGTAGCCATTTCCTTTTCCAGGGGATCTTCCCAACCCAGGGATCGAACCTGGGTCTCCTGCATTGCAGGCGGATTCTTTACTGTCTGAGCCACAGGAATATAGAAGGGAACGATCTATTAGCAGACCATGAAATCAGTGTAGCAAGTTACAACTGGTCATTCTTTTTACCTCAGTGAAATAGAATATTACAGAAAAGCAAAGAAACAGCAGAGAGATGCTCGAGTGCTAACAGCAAGCAGGGATGTAAAACTCTTGCTTCAACTCGAATCTGCATGTGGGCCGCCCGCCCTCCCCCTAGTTCTGTGAGGCAGGAGCCCCACCTCACTGTGCGTGATTTTTCTACTTACAGAGGGGTGGGAGAAAATGAAATACTCAAGGCCTACGGAAAAGTACTTCAAAAACATCTTCTCTAAAGTAACTGTTACCTGTAGCACATCACACTTCTACTAAAAATAATCAGCTTTCTAAAATTATTTTTTGAAAAATGACATATTTTAAAGAAGTAAATATTCCACTTCCATTATTTTGATCCAGGAGGAACATGTCTACTTCTATGAGACCCCTTCAAAAACATTTTGTGGAGATCTGTATTGATTTTTATATAATATAGGGTGACATTTCATAATAATAAAAATACTTAAAATTTTTTTCATACTGTCACTTTAAGTACCAGATATCAAATTTTTTTGTTGAAGCACAGTTGATTTACAATGTTGTCTTACTTTCAGTTGTATGACCAAGTCATTCAGCTGGATACATAATTCCTTTTCGTATTCTTTTCCCTTACAGGTTATTACAAAATGTTAAATATAGTTCCCTGTGCTATACAATAGGGCCTTGTTGTTTAATTTATATACAGTAATGTGGATTCCAAACTCCTAATATATATATCCTTCCCTTTAAGAAAAATGAAAAAGAAAAAAAAAAAACAAGTAGATGCTCGAAAATTGCCTCTAAGTAGTTTTGCCACATCCTGCATTTCACAGGCGTCAAAGCGCATGCTGTGTTTAGAAGTTATGTGGTCAGTATAGGTGATGAACAATAAAACTGCCTGCTTTCTGGCTCATTAGGCTTACAGAGGCGTCACTAATTACCTCATTGATAAACATATGGATTGAAAAACAGAAGCACTGAGTTTAAACAACTTCTCTAGTTTATGGATTATGTCCAGGCAAAGTTTCAAGGAAAAGATGGTATATTAATGTTTTATTTATGTTGGGGCCTTTCCATTTGGAAGATAAATGCAGAAGTGCTGTTTTTAAACTAACAGACGCAAAGCGCCTGAGTTTAACCATAAGGGCTCAGATAGCCCACATGCATCCTGTGCACCGTGGGAACCTGGAAAGCTCTAGGGCTTTTCTTTAACTGCCCAGAGTTCAAGCCGCAAGCACTAACTTCCCCTTCCTTTTCTTTAAGGTTAGGACTTCTCCTTTCTCTTCTTTCCAAACAAAGCTTTTCTCCCAGGAGGAGGCGCCCGTGGTGGCCGAGGGACAGGACATGGAGGCCCTGTTACTCTCGGAGGTGACGTCCACAGTCAGCACATTCTCTCTCGGGGAGTCTTGGGGCCAACGGGACAGCAAAGACTCAAGACAGGGCAAAAGACAAGGTGGCGTGTGCGCTATCCCATTCTGCCTCAAGAAGATATCTCAACAGGACTATGCGGATGCAGGCCTAGTTGTGAACATGGGGGCTATTTACGGAAACCTCTGGCTATGTCAGAAAGAGATCCAAATTAACAGGATTTCTCCCAGGGAATCCTAGCCATTTAACTGCTCATAACACACACACCCTAGTTGCCGAGAACTGTTGATATTCACTCTTGGGAGACTTGAGACTGTGAAGATGACAAGTGAGGCTCTACCTGCCTCCATTCCCCTTGCTCCGCCAGGGTCCCCAAGGCCTCCCTCCCAGGTCACTGATGCTCCTTCCACACCTTGAGGGGATTTTTAGCTTCCTCAGTTTCATCTTTGGCTGATGGCCTACATTTCTGACCAGAACTTGCTAAAGAGTGAAAAAAAGAACCACTATTTTCTTTTTCCCCTCTAGATTTGGTTCTTAGAACAGTCACCTGAGAAGCCCCTGGCCACTCAGTGGTTAGGCCTTGGCAGTCTCATTGCCAAGGGATTGCGTGTTCAGTCCCTGGCCAGGGAACTCAGATATCCTGCAAGCCACGCCTGGCAACCAAAAAAATGAAAAGTCACCTAGACAGGTCTGCTTCCAAGGAGGGGGATGAAGAACCACAGGTGTGTAAAAGATGGCAAGGGGATGAGGCGGAGATCTTCCCTGCTAGAGTCCCTGGAGCACTGAGGCCGCACACTCACCATTTCTCTGTAACAATGAATTTCATGATTTTAGATAAGTGATGGCAGTGAACGCTCACCACGTGCCATGACGGTTCTGCTTGGGAAATTCAGCCTAACACAGCACTTCACTTCATCAGTGAGATTTTCAGGACAAGAAACAGACGCCAAGTACACTGGCCCTGGGTCACAAGGCTGACAGGGCGGGGACCCAGCCCTGGCTCCGTGTGACCTAAAGCCGGTGCTTCCCACCCCACGGGTCCCGTGTCCCCAGGGGAGTGGCACACAGTCACTCTGACCCTGGCGTCCATCTCCCGACATCGGAGGTCTCAGAAACCCAGAGCAGAACTGTTCACTTTCTAGCAAAATTATACAAAGAGGTTAAGATCGTTAACTCTTACCAACCCCTGCCTCTCAGGATTTACATGAAAACAAAAAAAAACAGGTTCCTGACTGTATGGAATGGCTTTGTCCTCTTTAGGGACAACAAATCCCTCAAAAAGATCATTTATATTTGGAAATTGTAAACCAAGGAAGCCCAAAGAGAGTATAACAAACGATGAGCTATAATGTGCCAAGATCCATGAAGCCCCAGAAAGCTCTTTAGACAGATTTCCTCCTGATAAGAAGGCTCAACTCTGAAGGTGTAAGCTTAACCCCAAACTCCTTCCAAGGTGAGACCCGACGGAGGCACAGGGCCTGCTGGAGGCTGTTTCTCGTCAGACGCACCTGAATTCGGCAGTCGCGGTGAACGACTCGGGCTCGGTGATGGAGAACACAAGCAGGAAGCCCTCCCCGCTGCGGAAGTAGTTGTCTCGGATGGCTGCGTAGTCCTCCTGCCCCGCCGTGTCCAGGATGTCTATCTGCACTTCTTCCCCATCGAGGACCACTTTCTTCCTGTAACTGTCGGCCTTGGTAGGTTCGTAGTCCTCCACGAACTGAGCAAACAGACAACACGATCAGCAATTAACAAAGTTCTAAGAAGAAAAGCTGCCAAAAAAATAAATTTCAATATATGGGCACTTTGCTTATTATCAACTTAGTACTGAGTGTGGGTAATTATCACACCATGTGTAAGGCACTATAAAGTAAAGATAATCCCTTACGGAGTATTTCTGTTCTTTGCTCCTTTCAATTCATTTTAAAATTTTGCTTAAAAACAGTAACAGCAGATATTCCCATTTTACAAATGAGGACACCAAGCAGAGAGCAGAATGCTTGGCAATATTCTTGTCAGTATACAATTATAATTAAACACTGGTGAGGGTAAGAAATGGGAGCTCTTATTTATAATCAACAGAATTATAAACCTCATCTGAAAAGTAATTGGTCAAGAGGTACCAAGAGGCTTAAATAACTGAACAACAAGATAAACTCCAAATGGGTCAAGATTAAATG
Source organism: Odocoileus virginianus (assembly GCF_023699985.2). Taxonomy (NCBI): domain Eukaryota; kingdom Metazoa; phylum Chordata; class Mammalia; order Artiodactyla; family Cervidae; genus Odocoileus; species Odocoileus virginianus. Next base: position 61,185,058 of record NC_069686.1, on the reverse strand, counting down.
TTAACAACAAAACACTCAAGAACTAGAAGAAAACATGGGTGAAATCCCTTTATTACCTTGAAGTGGGGAAGGCCTTTTTAACTATGACTCAAAATCCAGAAGCCATGTAAGAAAAAATTGATAAATTAGACTACATAAAAAATTGTAAAACTTCTGTATGGCACAACACACTATAAACAAAGACAAATGACAAACAGGGGGAAAGTATTTAAAGCCATGTCACGAAGAGCTACATGTTAACTAGAAATAGGGAGACACAAAAGACCGAGCTGATGGGGAAAAGTGGCGACAGACAGATACACAAAAATAAATATATATGATGCTAAACACAAGAAAAGATGCTCATACCCGCTAATAAAATGAAAATGGTAACTACATAGAGATACGATTTTTCACCTACCAGACTGGCAAAAAATCCCCAAGTCTGACAACATACTCTGGGGAAAAGGCCTTCTTGCACACTGCTAGTGGGAGGAGACAACAACATGGTCTGTATGGAGACAAGTATGGCAACACCTAATCAAGCTAGAGAAGGTCCGTCCTCCTGGAAATCTAATTTACAGACACACCTGCACAGGAACACACAAGGTTATTCACCGTGGTACCATACGTAACAACAAAAGGTTAAGAACCACCCCACTGCCCAGGCCAGGGGTCTACATAATGGAATACTATGCGGCTATCTAAAAAGAGAAGAAACACCCTGGGAGGACAAAGCAAATAAAAGCTGTTAAACAGGAAAACTGAAACAAAGGAATGTAAATGAATATTAAATTGGTAATGTAGCCCAGCAGGGAAAGAAATTAATTCAAGAGACTTTCAAACAGAATATCTGGATAGAATACATCCCACTCAAAGACACTAAAAACAAAAAAATTTCAAAGAAATGTTAAACTTCCCTCAGTGGTTATATTATTTAGTAATAATGATACAGAGTTATTTTCTTTATACTGCATCATTCATGAAATAAGTATTTTAATGTTATAAGCCCGGCTATTCAGGGGATAATTTTAATGACAGCAATGCACTATTAAAACTGACTTCATGCTGGCATAACTGGATATCCACATGTGAAAAAATGAACTTGGACCCTTACTTCATGTCACATACAAAAATTAACTCAAAATGGAGCAGAGACTTAAATGCATGAGCTGAAACTATAAACTCTCAGAAGAAAACATAAGGTGAAAATCTTCATAACCTTGAATTTAGCAATGCCTTCTTAGATAGGACACCAAAAGCACAGCAGCAAAAGGGAAAATAGATAAACTGGACTTTATCAAAATTTTTAAATTTTGTGCTTTGAAAGACACCAACAAAGTCAAAATACAACCCACAGAATGGCAGAAAATATCTGTAAAAGACTGTATCTAATAAGGAACTAGTATCCAGAATATATAAATAACTCTTAAAACTCAATAAGAAAACAATTTTGAAGTTAAATACCAATTTTAAAATGGGCAAAGGAAGAAAAAACCAAATGAAATAAATAAAAAAAAAAGACAAAGGATCTGAACAGACATTATCCAAAAAAGATATACAAATGGCCAAAAAGCACATGAAAAGATGCTCAACCTGACTAGTCATTAGGAAAATGCAAATTAAAACCATGAGCTACTACTTCGTACCCACTAAGATGCTATAAATAAAAGATGGACAATAACAAGCATTGCTGAGAACATGGAGAAACTATAACCCTCATAAACTGTAAAATGGTGTGGCTGCTATAGAGAACAGTTTTGCAGTTCCCAAAAAGTTAAACAGAGTTACCATATAATCCAGCAAATTTCATACCGAGGTACACACCCAAGAGAATGTGAGGGGTCTACACAAAAACCTGTAGGTTAATATTCACAGCAGCATTACCCATAACAGCCAAAGGTAGAAATAACCAAATATCAAATGACAAATGAATATACAAAATATGGCATATCCAGACAATGGAATATTATTCAGTCATAAAAAGTAAGGAAATGCTGATTCATGCTACAACCTGGATGAACCCTGACAAATTTTGGTAGGTAAAAGAAGTCAGACACCAAAGATCATATATGAATCGATTTACATGAAACGTGTAGAACAGACAAGGCTGTGGAGACAGAAAGCAGATTCATGGTGGGGGCCGGGGCTGGGGGAGGGGGTGGAGAGTGACTGCCACTCAGTATGACGTTTCTTTTGGGGGAATGGGAACTTTCTGGAATTACAAAAGTGATGGTTGCACAGTTTTGTAAATATATTAAAAAACCACTGAATTGTACACATAAAAGGATCAGTTTTTTGGTGTGTGAATTATACTGCAATTTTTTTTAAAGAATGAAGCACTGATACAGCTGTAACACTGGATGAACTTTGGAAACATGACGCCTAGTCACGTACTAATTCCATGTATGTAGAAGGCCCTCAACAGCACAGCCACAGAAACAGAAAGCAGACGCCAGGCTCGGGGTGGGGGCGATGAGGAGGGATGCTGCTGCTGTGCGGGGGCGCTTTTCGAGGTGAAAAATATGTTCCACAATTACTTCACGGTGACGGCTGCACACCCGTGTGAGTACCCTAGACATCACTCAGTGGTCCAGTTTAAAGGGTGAGTTTCATGGTACATGAATTCTTCATAGAGCTATAACTTTTTAAAAATTCAAAAGTCGAATTGAGGGATTTCCCTGGTGGTCCAGCAGTTAAGAACCCTCCTGCCAACGCAGAGGACACGGGTTCGATCCCCGGTCCAGGAAGACCCTACATGCCGCAGAGCAACTAGGCCTGTGTGTGCCACAACTACCGAGCCCCAGCTCTAGAGCCCACGTGCCACAGCTTAGGCCTGAAGCAGCTGAATTAATTAAAAGATGAAACTGAAAATATCAACATGAACTTATGGACCCCTTTGCAGAACACTGAAAAAGAGCCTTGTGTTATCAGTCAGCAACTATTAATTCAAATGATTTTCATTCTAAAAGTAAGATACTAAAAGTTTCAGTATTAATTTCTCTTACACTCATATAACAATCTTATAATCGAGAAAATATGAAAATTTGCCCATGGTTGATAGCAGTATCCTCCTGTTAACGTCTTTCCAAAGAGACAAATACATGACTCCCCCAAACACCACCCCAACACCCAGCGTGAACTCAACACCGCTGTAAAGGCCCTCAGCTGCTTGCTTCTGAACCCCCGCGGGGTCCCCTGCCGCTGGAGTCCGAACGTCCCCACGTGGCTGCGCGGAGGCGCCCCGGTGCCGGGGACAGCGCGCACTACGGGAACGCGAGCGCAGAGCCTTGACGTGGACACTCCTGTTAGCAGGAGCCACGCGGTTGGTTTCGCCGGGCTGCTGGGGTTCTGTCTCAGATGCCGAGACTCCGAGCCCACGGCCAGCCTCACAGACCCTTCGTCCCGAGCTGCCGCTCAGCCGACTGCCAGCCACTGCCGAAGTCTCAAAGCAGCTGCCACCGAAACCGCCCCCCTGCCAACCTCACTTTATCAGCCAAGCAGGTAGCTAAAATCTCCACGCACATTAGGCCGAGGATCAAGAAGGCGGCTCAGTCGTAAGGAAGCCGGCGTCCAGGGCCCTCAGTCCCCCAGGCGGTAAAGGAGCCTCCCCGCGCCGAGCTGTCTCTGGCCAGGCCTCCTGACAGCAGCGTGACTGACCGTTCAGGCTGGATGGTTCCCCGGGTGGGGTCTCCCGTGCGTGTCTGGCAGCGGTCCCGCCCTCCACCCAGTGGGTGCAAACAGCTCCTGACACCGCCCGCTATTCTGGGTGGGAGGGGGCACAGAATCCCCCTCCTTCATCTCCATTAATAGCTGCTCCTCTAACCCCTTCTCCTTAAGGAATCTTAATTCCTCTCCTCACCATCTCTTCTTCCCTAGCCTCTGTTACACGAGAAAAATAAGGCGTCTTCAGGGAGCAAATTACATGTTTGAGCAAAAACAAAGACTTCCATAGCAGATCCTGAGATTTGCCTCTCTCATGCAAAAATGTTGTGGGTAAAATTAAAGAGATTCTGCTAGATTTCCCCACTTTGGCCTCTAGTATATAATAAATAAAAGCAAGTGTCAGAAACAAAAGTATACAAATGCTGGAGAGGGTGTGGAGAAAAGAGAGCCCTCCTACACTGCTGGTGGGGGGAATGTAAACTGGTGCAACCACTATGGGGAACACTATGGAGGTTTTTCTGGAAACTAAAAATAGAACTACCATATGATCAGGCAGTCCCACTCCCGGGCATGTATCCAGACATGATGATGCTTCAAAACGACATATGCACCTCTTTGTTCACAGCAGCACTATTTACAATAGTCAAGACATGGATGCAACCTAAATGTGCATCAACGGGTGAACGGGTAAAGATGTGCTACACATGTAGAGTGGATCGTTACTCAGCCACAGAAAAGGATGGGATCATGCCATCTGCAGCAACATGGATGGACTTAGAATGTATCACACTAAGTGAAGTCAGAAAGAGAAAGATGGAGACCATATGATGTCGCTCTCACATGGAAGCTAAAATGTGACACAAATGAACTCATCTATGAGACAGGCACAGACTCACAGACATAGAACAGACCTTGCTTTTCATGGGGGAGGCAGGCTCGGGGAGGGACAGACTGGGACCTGGGGATTAGCAGATGAAACTGTCATATACAGGATGGATAAAACAAGGCCCTACTGAATAGCAGCGCAGGGAACTATATTCGTGTACTGTGATGAGCCATGATGGGAGATAGTATGGAAAAGAGTGTGTGTGTAACTGAGCCACTCAGATGCACAGTGGAAACCAACACAGCATTATAGATCAGCTATACTCCAATTAAAAAAAGAAATTGGTCATGCAGAAACATACAAGCAAAAAGTTTCTCATGATAAGGTACAGGGGAGTATGACTCGGGAGGTGATGGAGGTTTTGGTCTGAAGCTTATTCACTGACAGGTACTCTTTAAAGAAACAAATACAAGATCACATATAATATTGAATACAAAAATGCTTATCTCGAAGGAGAAAAGAAATCACAATTCATTATACGTTTTATTAAATGTAGAAACACTCTGGTGAACCCACCCTCGGGAGTCCCGTGTGTGACATTCTCCCCTGGACTGCAGGGGACCCCGAGGCTGGCTTCGAACCTATGGAGTATGGCAGCTGTGATGAAATGGCCTCATGGCTACATTTCTGTGCAGCAGGATCTGTCTAAACTACCAGAGATTTGCCTGCTGGCTGGGCAAGAGCTGTCTGTGGAACAGACCACACAACAGAGAACTAGGGGCAACCCCCAGGAGCCAAGGGCGCCATCCTGCATCCGCCAGCAGCCGGCGAGCTGGCAGGAAGCTGGGTACCCTCCCTGCAGCCTGAGACCCGAGGCAGCGCCCCAGCTCAGCCAGGCTACAGCCCTGACCCCTGGAAACCGGAAGTGACGGCTGTGTGTAGTTTGCAGCTGCCGATCGTATGGTAACTTATTATACAGCACCACTACAAATACCACTGACGGCCCAAATCCAGCACAATAACAGTCTTGTTAACTAACGTTGCCTGGCACACCTCTAGAATACGCTCCTATGTTGTACACACTTGCTGTATACGCTTGAACTGTCTTGTCATATGCCAGTGATCCTGAAATACCTCCTGTAGAGCATTAAAAACTCATGTAGTCTTCCTTCTAGCATAGTTGATCTAAATTTCTCTTTGATGATGGTTTACAACTTCACAACCACGTGGCATTGCTAGTAATGAAGGTTTGAGGACGCTTGGCAAATTTCGGCAACCTCTATCCATCTTCCCTGTAAGAGGCTGCACGATCTGGAAGCATCTTGCAGACTGGTTTCTGACTCCATGTTTCAAGCCCGCCCCTCCTCCTTCCCACACACTTTCTGTGCCTGGTGCCTTGGACACACTTGTGCCGGGACCCCTGGCCCCGCACCACCCATCACGATGCCAGGTTGAGTGAGGTGGGCGGTAGGAATCATCCTGGCGGGCAGCAGACACTTGGACAGCTGGTGATAACCCAACCACATGTCCAGTGGTTCCAAACCACACAAATGTGCATCACTGGTCCTCTGCTAGATGTATCCTTAACCTCACTTCCCTCAGCCATATCCCAAAATGTCACGGCCGTCCAGCCCCACGCTACATAGGAGGTGGCTGGACGGGGGGTCCAAGTCTCGTGAAAAGAGAGGATGATCTTAACTGACTGTGGTGACAGTATCTTGTCTCACAAATTCTGGAAGGCATGTGTCATGCGAACACATGGCCGGCAAGAGGCCCCGCGGCTCCAGCTCTGGTCTGGGGGCTCTGCTGCGGGACTGGCAATTGGCCACCAAGTAGAGACACTTGCTGCCGCAGGAACCAAGCCTGTGTCGTCACACTGGACTTGCACCAGAGCCATCACACTCAGTAGGCGATGGAAACGTGGAACTTTACCCTGACAACTAGACACTAGACAACTAGAACGCACGTGACGTCTGTCACTTGAGAAAAGGTGAATTTTTGCTGTCAGTGTGTCCCCTGGACCGACGGTCACAAAGCTAAGCGCCTGGCTCACTCTTCAGATACACCCGTGCAAAGGCGCCCCCCCATGCTCCTGTCATAATTCAATCCTGGGAATGATGGGAGCAGGGACCCCAAATACCCCGTGCCAGAGCTGAAATGATCACCTACATCAGCAGTGCAGAGCTGACCCTGGGTAGAACCTGCTGAAAGCCGCTCAGACGCCACTGTAACATAATTTACCCGACTCTAGTGTGCGCGGGGGAGCAGGCGCCCGAGGGACAGGGCACCAGCAGGCCCGACGGGGAGGCGGCATGCGCTGCGTGTCTTACCTCGTCGTACATGAACTGCAGAGTCAGGGCTGACTTGCCAACCCCTCCGCTGCCAACCATGATCACCTTGTGGAGGGCCAGGGAGCTCTGGCTCTTACTCTTGTTCGCCGCCATCCTGCTGGTTCTCTGCGAGACGCGGCTGGAGGACCCAGGGGGAGAGCTGCCAAGGAGAGAAACAGACTCAGAGGCGGCTTGGTTTCCACCCGAAGGAAATCAAATGAAAACGCCGTGCTCCGTAACAGCCTAACCCAGATGCTCCAACAGGGGAGCCATTCATCCAGGCTCCAGGCAGCGAGAACGCCCCAACCACTCCAGAGTCATGGACCAGGAGCAGAGTGAAGGCGAGACACAGACAAGAAGCGTGTGTGCACATCTGACGCCCCATCACCAGAGAGGCAGGGAGGACGGCCACCATCAGACCCGTGGAGGGACCAGACGGTGACCCCGCATCATCTGTGCCCTGGGAACTGCTCAGGGGCCCAGCCTTGTCCTCTGTATCCTCCCGCCCCTGCCCCCACCCCCCACCACCAGCACACACATGTACACAGCCTGCCCCAGGGACCAGGAGGGGCTCTGAAAAGGGTGAGGAAACCTGCTTTAATAATCAACATCCCTTCACGATACAGGACAGTAAAAAGGAGGAAAACTCGGTTTTTTACTCCACACTGATTTACACTGATGAACTAAAGTGAGTTAAACTTTTCTAAAACAACTGTCTATTAACTAAAAATCAGTTTAGCCTCATCAGAAGTGAGATGAAGTATGTAGAACAGAGCAACCTTGGTGGTGTGGGAAGAGAAAGTATTCTGAACAAGTACATTTAACACACACCTGAAACTTGGGATCTAGTTAAAAGCTTCTGCACAGCAAAGGAAAATCATAAACAAAACAAAAAAACAACCTACAGAATAGGAGAAAATATTTGCAAATGATGCAATCAACAAGGAATTAATTTCCAAAATACAGAAACAGCTCACACAACTCAAAATCAAAAAACAACCCAGCTGGACTTCCCTGGTGGTACAATGGCTCAGAATCCGCCTGCCACGGCAGGGGACGCAGGTTCCATCCCTGGTCTGGGAAGGTCCCACACGTCGTGGGACCACTGAGCCCATGTGCCACAACCAGAGACCCAAGGGCCGAGAGCCCGCGCTCCACAGCCAGCGAAGACGCCACAAAGAGAAGCCTGCGCCCGACAACTGGAGAACAGACCCTGCTCGCCACAACTAGCCCGAGAGAAAGCCTGCACCCAGCAACAAAGACCCAGCGCAGCCAGAAATAAATAAATCTTAAGGAAGAAAAACCCAACCAAAAAATGGGCAGAAGACCTAAACAGACATTTCTTCAAAGAAGACATACAGACAGCCAATAGACAAAGGAAAAAATGCTCAATATCACTAATTATTAAAGAAATGCAAATCAAAACGACAATGAGATACTGGTCAGAATGGCCATCATCAGAAAATCTATGAACAATAAAAGCTGGAGAGTGTGGTGAAAAGATACAGCCACTATGGAAAACAGTATGAAGGCTCCGTTAAAAACTAAAAACAGTTGCCATATGATCTACATAAACCAAGTGCCAATTTTTATTTTGAAAGATCTGTATGGAAAATCTCTTTCACATCTGCCAAGGCATAAGGAAAAAGGGTGTGGGCTTGGGCATGTCATGGGCCCAAGTCTGGTTCTGTCATTTGTGAGATGTGGACCCAGATGCTTGTTACTCACTTTCTCCAAGCCAGTTTTATGTGCAAACACAAGTAAACCATCACCCACCCTACAGGATTTTTCTGAGTATTAAATGAGATAACACATGTGAAAGACCAATGCACTGAGCCTAGCATGTGAGAGGAGCTTAAGAGCCGGCTTCCTTCCTGTCTCACAGTAAGAGAGTTCTTCTTTCTAATTAGACATGATGGAAACCTGCTTCTGACAAAGTAATTTGAAAATACCCCCAGTAGAAAAATAAAATATGTCTAAACACACATACCATTGGGTAACATAAAACATCATGTTAACTCGGTGGTTCCCATCGTCGGTGGCAAAAGGGAACCCCTGGGGAGCTTTACAAACATCCCCGGAGGTTCTGATTTTGGTCTGGGCTACCTGGGAACATCTAAACGCTTCCCAGGCGATGACAGTAGATGCCAAGGCTGAGAACTTCTATTAAATGCACAGGGGAGCTCAGGAGAAAGTAAGAAATCCCCAAGCTGGGGAGAAAAAAATCGGAGCAGTAAGAGCTGCTATTTCCACAGTTCTGGATGGCTGCTGCTCTTGTCTGTAGTCACAGCTACGGTTTTTCCAGTAGTCATGTATGGATGTGAGAGTTTCGACCATAAAAGCTGAGCCCCGAAGAACTGGTGCTTTTGAACTGTGGTGCTGGAGAAGATTCTTGAGAGCCCCCAGGACAGCAAGGGGGTCAAATCAGTCAACCCTAATGGAAATCAACCCTGAATATTCATTGGAAGGACTGATGCTGAAGTTCCAATACTTTGACCACCTGATGGGAAGAGCTGATTCACTGGAAAAGACCCTGATGCTGGGAAAGATTGAAGGCAGGAGAAGGGGGCAAGAGAGGACGAGATGGTTGGATATCATCATCAACTCAATGGACGATGAATTTGCACAAACTCTGGGAGACAGTGAAGGACGGGGGAGCCTGGCGTGCTGCAGTCCATGGGGTCACAGAGAGTCAGCCACAACCTGGTGACTGAGCAATGACCACCACACAGGGCCTGGAGACCAGAGGCCCATGCCAGGTGGGAGTCAGAACTGAGAAGCCAAGACCCCTGAAGGAATGGAAGAAGTTCCCTCTGCCCTTCTAGGTTCTTCTGACTGGTCTGAGAATTAACCGGATGTGAGACAGATTAACAGAGACAATCCAACGAAGTTTAGTAACACATAGACCTAGGAGACCCACACAGACTGAATCACTTGTTCAAATGGCCAAGGAGGATGTTGAGGGTGGGGAGAGTCAGCTCAAGCGGTTACCAGGGAAGCCCAGTAAACAAGCTAAGGTTGTCATGCAGGTTGAAATCCTGCCTGCTTCACTGATAAGAGATTCTAGAGATTCCATCATCCTCCTCTTCCTGGTACAGTGACGGAGACGCCCTTACAAATGGAGCTGTACCTGATAAGTGTCAATGTTTCCTACAGAAGTTGAGCGCCTATGTGGTTTTTGGAATCTTTTCCATGTCTGTCGTTTCCTGAAAAGCCACCATTAGTAAGCCAGAGAGACAGATCTGGGAACAGTCACTTCCCTACAGCACCAAGAGGGGAGATGACAAGGGAGCGTGTCTGCCTGAGCCCTGGCCGAGGACAGTGTGTCCTGACACTGTGACCACAGCACTCCTCCAGTGCCAGGACGTAAAAGCAACCCCAGCTGGCCAGGGGGCCAAACACACCCCTGAGGAGCAGGGACAGCATGCAGTGAAGACCGCTCAGGATTCCTGCAGCCAAAGGCCAGACGGGAGGCCACAGCCCCATCCTGTGAGACAGCTAAGAAACTAGCCACCCGGGAGAGCTGGCATCTGTGACAAGCAGGACTTCACAGACAGCCATTTTAAAGAGTGGTATTTGATCATTTTTCACAAAGACAAAACCAAAATGTGAGGAGGACTGCATTATCAAAAGGCCAAGAATTGAAGAGAATCATTCTGAATGTCTCCAGTATATTTTTTAAAGTATTTACCACAGAAAGTAATAAAAATGTAGTGGGGGGGGGGGGGGAACAATCGCTTCTTAGTTCACTGGCTGGGGCCCTGAAAACCAGACTGACGAGAGACAGATCAAGGAGGAAAAACCGGACAGGTGCATCTTGCACACACATAGCGGAGCTCAGCGGTGGTGATTCCAAGGGGACACTTAGAACTTGGGCTCCCAGAGCATCTGAACCTAAAAACAATGAGTACTGCAGGGAAGTGATAAGACAAGGGTCTTGCACCTCCAGGAGTGGGAAACTGGGAGAAGATAAATACACGGGGGACTAATGCATGGTGCCAGCTCTAGGTGGTGCCACCTCTGGGTGATTAAGAATCACCCCGCCCTTCCTGGTACAGAGGGGAAGGCAGAGAATTTTTCTTCGTGTCTGTCACTTTTCAACTGCCTTCAGCTCAAATAAGCATGTCAAAGTGGCATCTCTGGGGGAGGCATACCCTGACCCCCTTCAATGGTCAGTAGAAAGTTTAGAAAATACACAAAACTATCTTTAAAAAAGAAAAACATCCTGTCATCCAGAGATATTCGCTATTATTGGTATAATTTCCTGCTTGTATTTTAATCAATATATTCTTATACTTTAATCCATATATTCCTATATTTTAAATCTTTCTAAGATCATATATATGTAGGTTTTTCATTTAATTTTTCATGTATCATATCTACCTGTCTTCTTAAACAGAGAAGACCGAACATAATCATATGTTTCTGGATGATGTAAGGATCACCATCTCTATGAAAACCAGCTGTGTGACCAACCTTGGGCTGCTCCAGCTGGGATCACATGTCTGCTTGCTCCCCTCAGGCTGGATCCTCAGTCCACTCCTCCTTTTCTTTTTTAAAAAAATCATATTTATTTGGCTGCTCCAGGTCTTCTTGTGGCACATGAGAAGCTAGTTCCCTGGACCAGGGATCGACCCTGGGCGCCCTGTGTTGGGAGCATGGAGTCTTAGCCACTGGACTGCCAGGGAAGTCCCAATTCCCCCTTTTCCAATTATGTGCTTTTTAATAAGTGTTCTAAGCAATTAACTAGATAATTAAGCACATTTGAATTGTGACTAAAATAGGGTAAGTGGGATGAGGAGCAGGCCTCCCCAGAGGCTCAGGAGGTGAAACTGCTTTTGACCGAATTTCTGAGCCATGAGCATCACCCATTACAGGGCTGAGGTCGGTGCCTGAGGCTGGAGACTCCAGAACACCAGCCTGCCACATGACTTCTCTGAAGGAACCTTGCTTCCATGAATTATTACAGTTGGATGAAAATAGGGAAATCCTTTTCCAGATTAGAGGCAGGGGTGCTTTCAAACACATGTAGACATCTAATTCTGAGCTGTTATTTTCAAAACGCAAAGTCAATTTCTCTAGAAGAAACCATAATAAATGGACTGAGGACTGGTTTGACAAATCCACAGATATTGCCGAAGTGTCTGTGCTCAGAGCTCAAGAGCTGAAATAACCATGGTGGCCATACAGTCTGTATGACCCGTGAGCGCCTGACATGAAGAGGGAGAGGGCAGGAGGATCAGCCACGTGCCCGGCCCTGGACCTGACCTGGAGACGGCCAATGCCAACCCTCCAGACTCCTGTCCCTGGAGTCATTCTGAATCTCCTTATTGTTATTTGTACCGAAAGCACTGCAGAAGCACTCTTTGCACTCAAGAAACTCAGTCTAGTGATTAGTTTCGGAGGCTGAGCGAATGATTCTAGTTCTGGGATGACAGATTCTATGGCAGAAGTACAGAGGAGGGACTTCCAAACCAGAGCAGAAGGTCAGGGGACATGACCCTCGGTTCTTCAGGAGAACTGAGCCCTGAAGAAGTGGCCACAGGGGCTATAGAAGTACAGAGGAGGGACTTCTAAAGCAGAGCAGAAGGTCAGGGAACGTGACCCTCAGTTCTGCAGAACTGAGCCCTGAAGGAAGTGGCTACAAAGGAGGAGAAACACCAGGAAGAAAACACGGCAGTGAGGCTCAGAAAGGTCACATTGATGATTTCATGCTTATAGCAGATAAGCTTCACCAATAATTGTGTTCTTAAAAAATAACACAGCAATCCTTTCCCCCAACATTTTATGAAAAGTTCCAAGTTTTCAGAAAAGTAGAAAGAATTGCATGGGGAACCCTTATTCTTACCACCTGGATTCTACAGTCAACATGTTGCTACTTTTGCTTTATCGCAGACCCAGTCACCAGGCATCCCTCTCCCCATCCATCAATCCATTTGGCTTTCTCACGTGTTTCCATGGAAGCTGCAGACATCAGTACCTGCCATCCCTAACCAGCAGACATCTGTTTTTTACAAAGCAATTATACCTCTCCCGGAACACTCAATCTCTTTTCATGAACTGTTTGAGTTTGTCACCAGTACCCAAAAGCCACAACACAGACATTCCTTCAGGCCCATGACACCAAGTCCTAGCAAGTTCACACCTGAGAGGAGGAGGTCTTTTACTGGGGACTTGAGAAACACACCAGCAGACACCCTTTACTATGTCTCTACTCACCAACAGGGAAGCTCTAAAGTAGGCTGCATTTTTTGTCCAAAAAACATATAACTCTGTGCTAAGCTATGCATCTCTGCCCTTAGAAAACTCAATCTAAGGGAAGATATATAAACAGAGCATGGAAACAGGACTGTCCACACGCCGTGATAAAGAAGGGCCAAGGTCTGACGGAAAGTGTAACGAACTCTGTAACACAGGGAGATGCTCGACATCGAGTCTGAGTTCACTCAGCAGTGGGCGTGAGAGACGGATGCTCTCCACGTGGAGTAGAGGGCACGTGCCAAGCAGTGGGGGCAGGAAGTGTCTTGGCGGGTCCTGATGTCATGTGACAGGGAAGCACAGGTGTGAGGAAGGAAAGTGCCAGGTGTTGTGTCTCCAAAGATAGATTGTTCCTCTACATGCGTGTCTGCTGTCGCTTCAGTCGTGTCCGACTCTGCGACCCTATGGACTGCAGCCCATTCGGCTCCTCTGTCCTTGGGATTCTCCAGGCAAGAACACTGGAGTGGAGTTGCCATGCCCTCCTCCAGGGCATCTTCCCAACCCAGGGACCGAACCTGCAACTCTTTCGTCTCCTACACTGGCAGGCAGATTCTTTACCACTAGTGCCACCTGCAAAGCCCTGTTCATCTACAAATGAACCTAAAACACAGTCTTTAGAAACATATTCTATAGAAACAGGGAGCCACTGCAGGGTGGGTCCCCCAACCCAACCTCACTGTAAGGCTTTGGGTCAGTAAGAATGAACACGTACCCTCCCATACAGAAAATCAAGATGCCGTCATTTAGATGTCTTGGCAGGGAAGCAGAGAGCTGGGCAATGCTCATCCTGTGTGATGTTCTGTAGGATACACTAGTGTTAGATTGGGCTCACTACCACTTATTGTTGATTCAAATACAAGGAAACATATTTGTCTGAGAAGTAAAACTCTGAAAGGAAATCATGATATACAAACATAAACTGTGCAAATGTGTTATGAGGAGGGGGTGGTTTCTACTGCACCCCAGTCCCCTGGGCTACCACGGTCATGAGTCTTTCTTAGGCTGGAAGAAAACAAATTGGTAGGTAGAGTCCAGATGAAAAATATAGTACCTTGTCTGTATCATAGGGTTGTCATAAAAACCAAATGAGAATTTGAAAATTCAGGAACAAATTTACTCCTCAGTCCTCATAAAATTCCCGTGTCCTGGGTCACACGGTGCACAAACGTGCACAGTGAATGACCCAGCATTCACACGTGCCAGGAACTGCATTTTGCACTTTTTCTCCAGATAGTAACCTGGATATTACTCATAGGCCATCATCATAATATTTCAGTCTCTCAGAACATTATTCATGTTTTTAATCCTTGAGATGATCAAAATGGGAGAGAATCCTAAACCTGGGGAACTTTAAGCACCAAAATAATTACGGGCAGTAAGGAAAGCAGACACTAAAAAATGAGGAATTCACGAATCCACACCTATAAAAAATATTAAACCAGGGAGACAGAAGGGCTCCCCCTTAGGGAAGAATGCCAACAGCAGGCAAATAAACATAGGGGTGGGGAAGTGAAAAAAAACAAAAAATCAACATTTTGCAGCTATCAGAGTAAAGACTGATTCAGACAAGAATTATTCAGTCAGTCAGTTCAGTCGCTCAGTCGTGTCCGACTCTTTGCGACCCCATGAATCGCAGCACGCCAGGCCTCCCTGTCCATCACTAACTCCCAGAGTTTACTCAAACTTACATCCATCGAGTCAGTGATGCCATCCAACCATCTCATCCTCTGTCGTCCCCTTCTCCTCCTGTCCCCAATCCCTCCCAGCATCAAGGGCTTTTCCAATGAGTCAACTCTTCACATGAGGTGGCCAAACTATTGGAGTTTCAGCTTCACATCAGTCCTTCCAATGAACACCCAGGACTGATTTCCTTTAGGATGGACTGGTTGGATCTCCTTGCTGTCCAAGAGACTCTCAAGAGTCTTCTCCAACACCACAGTTCAAAAGCATCAATTCTTCTGTACTCAGCTTTCTTCACAGTCCAACTCTCACATCCATACATGACCACTGGAAAAACCATAGCCTTGACTAGACGGACCTTTGTTGGCAAAGTAATGTCTATGCTTTTTAATATGCTGTCTAGGTTGGTCATAACTTTCCTTCCAAGGAGTAAGCGTCTTTTAATTTCATGGCTGCAATCACCATCTGCAGTGATTTTGGAGCCCCAAAAAATAAAGTCTGACACACAAGAATCATTAGTAGATGCTAAATCTAAAGGGGAGACGGAGATGAGGAACAGGATATTTGCATGGTCTTAAAGTGTCTCCACAGATTACTTATGAATCAGACTCTGCACTTTAGTAAGCAGCACTATTCTAAGTGTCAAGACAACTCCCAACTGTTCATACCACTTCCTGTTACAATCCAAACTAGGAACAACCTGATCTAAATTAGGTCAGGAAGGACCCTCCCTCCAAAACAGCATTCTCAGATATGAAGGAGCACAGGAAACAGATGGATTTGCAGGTACAGTAAACTGTGAATATGAAAAAACAAGAGCACAGTGATGCCGTCTATGCAGGTAACATCATTTCCATTAACACTGAAGATCCTATTTCTCAGCATCTAACACCTATTATTACATCTAACACAAATTATTACATCATTGTGACAGAATGACTGTAGATGTGGGTGTGTGTGAGAATAGGAATTGACAGCGCTGAGTCCCTACAATCACTGTCTTTTTAATGACATGACACAAACTTCAGGTAATCTGTAAACAGTCTCACACACACTCCCTGGACAGAGAAGTAGGTAGCATCTTGTCCATGTGTGTGTCTCCAGGGCCTACAGAGAATCAGAGACCTAGAGATGCCCAGAGAAGGAATAAAGAATGAATGAACGATGAGAGAAGAGTTCTAAAAAATAAAAATGAGGACACATTTTAAACAATTTTCTGTAGTAAAAGTACATTTCTCATCTACCTGTCAAGGAAACATTGGCTCGAATGTTACATCGTGAACACTGATTCTGGAAGGTAAGCTAGTAAAGCAGCAGCCCTCCCCGGAGGTTTTTATTCTAGTTTAGCAATATATGCTGTTACCTACAAAAATCATAACTTTTAAATGCACACATGTGCACATGTACACACACATGCTCAGCAGCCAATCTGAAGAGACGAGTCAAAGATGAATAATTATAGATCAGAAAGACAATAACTGCAACAGTTTGAAACATATCTAGTTTGTTCACAATGATATTATACCAAAAAGCACCTTATTCATCACCTTTGGAGGACTAGTAAACAAGTCATTATTTTTAAAACTGGTAAAGGAAAAAAGTTAAAAATGTATCTTGCTTCTCTCATACCAACTGTACCAAATAATAGATGAAGCGAAGATTCCCTTAACAAAATATTCTAACTAATCAAGAACAATAAAATTTGGGATATCACCACTTTGCAAGTCCTCATGAGTTAAGAAATCAAGGTATCAGGGGGGAATTCCCTGGTGGTCCAGTGGTTAGGACTCTGTGCTTTCACTGATAAGAGTGCAGGTTTGATCCCTGAAAAGGGAATTAAAATCTCACAGGCTGTGTGATGCAGCCAAAAAATAGGAAAAGAAGTTCAGTATCAGTGGCTGCTAACATTACAAAAAAGATACAACTTGACACTTTGAGAAAGACACATAACCATGAAAGACATAGTTTTTCAAAAACAACAACACAACAACAAAAACTTCTAAATCTCACTACTGAACTACTGGAAGTGCAGGACACAGATGAACATGCTGAATATACCACAGACACGCCATCAGCAACACAGAAGCTGTAGAAGCTCTATGCAATGAGTCATCCAGTTTTGTCAACAAAGTGCAAGAAAAAAAGATGAAAAGGGAACCTGTAAATTATGAGACCTAAGAGTCATATCAACTGATTAAAATATATGGACCTTATTTGGATCCCAAGTTGAACACACACACACACACAATAAGAAGACTAGAGAATTCTGAACATTTGGCTGGATTGGATAATACTAAGGAATTATTATTTTTTTAAAAAATTTCAAGTGACTACATTTAACTTCATTACAAATGAAGCTAAATGGAATATGGAATTTGTTTCAAAGTTATCAAGGAGAAGAGAGTGAGTAGGGATGTCGAGGAAATAAGATTAGCCATAAACTGGTCAGAAACTGTTGAAGCTGATTGACAAACACAAGGTAGTTCATTATAGTAGTCTTTGCCCTTTTGTTTATATTTGAAAATTTCCACACTAAACAGCTTTTTAAAATAATGAAGACAAAAATATAGGTGCCTGGGTCCCACTCCCCTAGAGATTCCAAACTAGGCACACGGAAACCTAGGTTCTCTGTGTCCAGGTGATTCCAGTTCACACGTAGATTGAAAACCTTCCCATTAGACGGACTTCTTTGAGAACAGAGTCTGTATGTTGTTTACTGCCATATCACCCATTACCTATCACAGAAAGCATATTTAAATACCAAGTGAACGAACTAAGATTGGAGCCAATTTGTCACCTTAAATTCTACAACTAGAATACTCATCTGGGTGGAACCGATCTGTAATTCCTACTTTCTAATACTGTTAGCTGACAACCTCACAGTTAACAGTATGCTACCACTTTTGTTTTTTCAAGGGCCATGGTTCATTGCTATCTTAAGAAAATAGATTCACTTTTCACAAACTGATTCAAAATTATTTTCCTGATTTTTCTAGTATCCTGGCGGACATGAGAAATACCATCACTCAGCTCTTTGATGTCATCCCTAGAGATGATCTTCTTTATTTTTCATTCAGCCCATCAAATGAATTCTTTTTCTCTTCATATTCACCAACCAGAGAATCTTACTCATCATAGACTTTTCTATTGAACTTCTGTTCTTCAAATTCAAGTGCTAATAATCATCTCCATGTATTCACTCTGCAGTTTTTACGTAAAGCCTATGGAAATAGAGGATCCCTGAGTAAATAACAAAGAAAGTTTTTAAAAGACTGTCTTGGGAAAATATAGAAGTTTACCAAGGATAGGGCAAAATCATGAAGGTTTAGAACAAATGCTCACTTCCAAATAATGAAATAAATTTAAATAAACAAAGTGATTCTGATTTAGAAAATCATTCTTGAATTTTCACAATAGAGAAGAAGACACTTCCCTGGTGGTCCAGTGGTTGAGAATCCACCCTCTAAAGAAGAAGACACTTCCCTGGTGGTCCAGTGGTTGAGAATCCACCCTCTAAAGAAGAAGACACTTCCCTGGTGGTCCAGTGGTTGAGAATCCGCCCTCTAATGCAGGGTACATGGGTTCAGTCCCTGGTTGGGGAACTTAAGATCTCACAGGCTGTGGGACAACTAAGCCCACACACCGCAAGGAGACAGCCCACACGCCGTACAAGAGAAGCCCCTGGAGACCCAGCAGGGCCAAAAAAGAAAGGACAGAAACTCTACAAACCAGGAAATGCGTCTTTTAATACTTTATCAGATTCTGTCAATACCTAAATTTAAATTTTTACTAAATCAGGTTTGGAACATTTTAGCATTTACAGCAACATTTTGGAATCCTACATTAAATCATCCATAAAAACAAATGGATGAGCCATGTTACATCATAAATTCCAATTCATGTTTCAATTTTTGATGGATACACTCTCAGAACTAAATTATTACTTTAGTTTCTTAATGATGGTCTGCTTATCAATCTTTATATTGAGGGGGAAAAAAGTACAAATTGCTTCATCTTCTCTCAACGAAACCTAGAAATACAATTCAGGGCAGTATTTTAAAGACTTGCTTACACACTCAAATCTTGCATATGACATATGTGGTGGGAGAACATGTCTACGGCAAGATTGCACGTCTCCAGACACGGTGTTGTCAAACCACGCATTTAATCACACACATTAATCATATGTGTACTTTCACATGCTATTTTGATTCTTGCCATAAACCACTAAACTTCTCCAAAGCTCTTCCAACTCTCCTTCAAAATAAAAAAGCAGAGGACTGCTTACAATAATAACACATTAAGAATAACAGGCCCTTTGCATAATCTCCAAAATATTCAAACAGCTCAGACAACTCAACAACAAACAACCCAATCAAAAAATGTGCAAAAGATCTTAATAGACATTTCTGCAAAGAAGACACACAGAGGTACATAAAAAGATGCTCAGTGTCACTAATTATCAGAAAAATGCAAATCAAAAAACTACAGTGAGATACCACCTTACACAGATCAAAACAACCATCATCAAAAACTCTACAAACATAAATGCTAGAGAGGGTGTGCAGAAAGGGGAAGCCCCCTGTACTGGTGGTGGGGATGCAAACAGATACAGCTAGTATGGAGGTCCCTTAAAAACCTACAGACAGAACTACCATGTGATCCAGCAATCCCGGTCCTGGGCATATATCCCAGCAAAACTTTGATTTGAAACAATCCATGCACCCCCTATGTTCATGGCAGCACTGTTTATGGTAGCCAAGACATGGAAGCAACCTAAATGTCCTTTAGCACATGAGTGGACAAAAGATGGTACATACAATGGAATACTACTCAGCCATAAAACAAAACAAAACAAAATAATGCCATCTGCAGCAACATGGATGCAAGTAGAGATTATCATACTAAATGAAAAAGACAGATACCATATAATATCACTTATATGTGGTATCTGAAATATGGCATAAATGAACCTAACTACAAAAGAGAAACAGACTCCCAGGTTGCCGTGGTGGGGAGAGGGAGAAAGCTGGACTGCACGTTTGGGGTTAGCAGATGCAAACTATTACATAGGAAATGGATAAACAATAAAGTCCTACTATATGGCACAAAGAACTATATCCCTCCTGAGATAAATACTAATGGAAAAGAATAAAAGGAATGTGTGTGTGTATATATACATACACATGGCAAAAGCACATGTGGTAAAATGAATTTTAAGAAGATTTCACTACCTAACACACAACATACACAATTAAAGGACAGTCTGCCTACATCCTTTTCTAGAGACGGCTCCCCTCCACCATCCTCACGGCTATTACAGGAGGACAGGGCTGAGGGAGATGAGGTCTCCACGTTAGTATCCGGCCCCAGCCCGGGGGAGAAGCTGATTCCAAGGAGGGCGCCTGACCTAAGTCTGGGTGGGAGGCTGAGAGGGCTGGGTCCACGGTGGCTGCAGCTGGCAGAGGAGCCCTGGGCAGAGGTGGGAGAGAAGCAGGACCCTGAGCCCTTCAAACCCCGCACTGCTCCTTCCAAAAGGAGGGCCGTCTCCCAGCTGGGGTTTGGGAATGTCGGTCATCTGATTTTTTATGAGGCACCAGAAATCTGGGTTTTTATATGCAATGTCCCTTTTTTCAACGTTAGTAACTCAAATCTATTTTTAAAAGCACTGTGAGCAAACAAAGCATGTCTGCAGGCCAGTCAGTTTCACAAACTGACGGCTGTCCTTTTGGCCAAGTAGGAGAAGCTGATCTACAGCAAGAAAGAGGGACAGAGCCGCACGTGGCGAGAAGCACTGGCCAGTCCCAGCAACAGCTGGGGTGGTGGCTCCAGCCAGGCCTGAGCCCTGCACACCCTCTGCTCCTTTCTGTGGCTTCATGTTCTGAGTACCCTCCCAGTATACCCTCCTTTGGGAAAGCGAGGGAGGCACAAGTTAGGAGTTTGGGGTTAACATATACACTCTACTATACATAAAACAGGTAAGGAACAAGGACCTACTGCTCCAGCACAGGGCACTCTACTCAATATCCTGCAATCATCTATAATGGAAAAGAATCTTCACACACACACACCCGAATCACTCTTGTACACCTGAAACTAACATGACAAGGTAAATCAATCACACCTCAATTAGAAGGAAGAAAGCCCTCTGTGGCGTGACGCTGCTTGCCTGGCATTTCTGTCCCTTCTTGCCCAGGGCTCTAGGGGAAGGCACACAGAGCTCGGAAGTGTACAGACAACTCGAGTCCAGAACCGACCCAGGCAGGGTCGGGGAAATACACAAGAACACTGCCCCCCGAAGGAATAAAGCATGAACTCCAGCATCAGCTCTGCTGAAGGAGCTTCCAGGGAATCCCAGCACTCTGCCCCAGTACGTCAGGACTCGGGTCCACGATGACAGATGCCCCCAGGTGAAAGCAGGTTAAGCAAAAAGTCCTGGATTGGCTCACACAGCTGATGTTCAGGAACAGAGCTCGCTCCAGGGACCCAGACAGCAACTCTGGGATCCAAACTCTCTCTGCTGCTGGTCCCCCCAAGCATCGCAGCCGCCCCCACTCCCAGATCCCTCGCCGTCAATGCTCAGACCCGATGCCTCCTCCTGTGGTTTTCCACAGACACCTCCTGTGCTCAGAGAGGCCTCCCGGACCTCACAGCCCCCACTTCGGCTCTTTACATCTTTCGCCGCCCTGACTGCAGCCTGCAGTTCCTTTTTTTTCCCTCCTACTTCCTTGTTTTTTGCTGTTTATCCCACTGCAGGTGAAGCTCCATGAGGGTGGCCCCAGGGCTGTGTTTTCCCCCTCGTATGCTGCCACTGTAGGGATATTTCCCTTTATCATCAAAGAAAGCATGCTGCAACCTAAGTAACATGAGTTTTACCCAAACTACAATCATCATGGGAGAAGGAAATGGCAACCCACTCCAGTATTCTTGCCTGGAGAATCCCCACGGACAGAGGAGCCTGGTGGGTTACAGTCCATGGCACTGCAAAGCGTCGAACATGACTGAGCAACCCACACTACATAATTATGGTCAGCATGAAATCTAGCACATGGAATATATATGACATTTGGGGATTCATCCATATCTTATTTCTGGTACTTATAGTCAAAAGCCTAAAAACTGTAAGCCACTACTTTCTTATTTTAAAAACAAAGGTTGACAGGTGAATAATACTAATATATTGTCTCAGGTTTGAGAAGCTGCCACTAAAAATTTTTAATCTCTTAAGGTTGTTATTTCAGTCTTCTTTGAACTTATTCTGAGGCTGCTGTTATTACTGATGAGATACCCACAAAACAGATTACCAGCCCCAGGTAAAGTAAGCTCATTCATTTGACAAGTCTACATGTAAACAAAAAACTGTAGCCTCAGTAGTTGGGTGTTTCAATCCAATATGCAAACTCCATACAATTATACCAGAGATACTCTAAAAATTAGAGCACCTAGTTTTTATAGAATCTCATCATTTCATCCACTGCTTTAAATGAGGATTTACGGTCACTTGATTACTATTTGACTGGCAGTGACCTTTCTGACTGGCCATCTCTTATATGACTTTGCTTCTTAGAAGGGAACCAGGGCCTCTGCAGGGGACAGCTGAACCTGGATGGTCAGGTGACGGGAATAGGACAGTGGCTCTGAGCTCCAGGGACTGCTGGTCACCCAGCCAAGGGTCTCTACAACCACAGATTCATGAGAGCCACTGCTCAGCCTCCAGTAAATCTAGCAAATGAAGATGCTCAGACTGGACCTCTCTGGTTGGTAAGTTTGTACTGTCTTATTGCTTTTCATGATACAGGGATTCCAGGAGTGATGATCCTGGCAGGAAACAACTGAAGTCTGAGTCTTTCTGTAGTCTCAGCCTTTCCCAAATGGACTGATTCAGAGAAGGAAATTCTGTGTCCCCTCCCTGTGTGTGGCTGCTACAGCCATCAGCACCGGGGAACAGAATATTTTTATCTTCTCATACAGATAGACTCAGTTTCCATCTCTGTGAAAATAAGGAAGTTGAGTTAAATGATCTAAGTTCCTTTCCAATTTTTTGCAGTTTTTTTTCTTTTTCCTGGAATTAGGTCTGCAAAACAAATTAGTGCTCCCCTCCACCTAAGGAAATTTCTTTTAGGTGTTTCTGTTGCCTAAAGCGTATCTCTAATCTGTTCTCCTGCCTAAGGCAGTTGCGGGGCGGGGCGGTGGCAAACAGACACAACTAAATAAAAACAAACTGAATTGACTAAAACAAAACCACGAGAAAGCTCTGAGTTGCTCCTTGTAAGCCTCTGGTCTGTACCTCAGGGCACAGGTTATTCCTTCCTCTTGATGAAAGGTCCATCTGAATATCTCCTCCACCAACTCCCCGGACCCCAGGCCCCAGCGTAGCTGACCCTCCCAGTCCGAGTGGGCTCCCAGGCCCATCACCACCATCCACAGCTGCACTGAGATGAACAGTGTTTTCCTCCTAGGTGAGCTGCCGTGTGCCTGACACTTAGGAGACGCTCAGTCCTTGGTGGATTGAAAAAAGGCAAGTTCTCCATCTGGGTTAAGAGTCCTCAAAAGGACAAGTGGTAACTAGTAAGATCTAAAAAGTTAATTCGCTTAAAGGGCGACGTTCGTGACCTACAAGCAAAGAAGGAACAAGGGGAGGTAATTTTCAAGCTCTGTGTTTTTTTTAAAGAATGTGTAATTACTTCTGCAATAAAGACCTCTCCTACGAGACCCTCACCCCCAGTAGAACCTGGGGATCTCACAGGCCTTGATGAAGGCCGCCTATTCAGACAGACGTAAATCCCTTCTACCTGCAAAGGAGTCACGAAAGCCACTTCGCCCCGATGGCTGAACGTCGTGTCCGGGACCAGCACACATGGCCCTGTCCTGGGTGACGTGTCCACGTGAGACCCTGCTTGGAGGTGTGCTCCGTTCCCGTTTCTGCATCGTCCACTGGCGCATCACATGCACACAGGCAGAGCCGTGTGACCTGGAAGGTCACTGAACTGCAGGGCTGGCAACAGCTGCCCACTGTCCTGCCTCGGGGTCCCCACTCTGAGCCCTACACTGTGTGGCTCCATTAGTGGACTGGGGTGGGGCAAGAGAGACCTGCAAACGTGGTGTGCAATCCTGGGACTGATGGATCAGAAAGCTCAACGAGCGGCAGAAATGCACAGGCAAGCAGAGTACAAGTTCTGAAGCAAACACCTGGGAGGAAATGCACAGTCCCTGGGACAGTCAGGGTCACAGAAATGAACAGGAGACTAGTGGGGGCCAGACTGGGGGCCAGGGAGGAGGGGGTGAGCGTTTAATGGGCACAAGTCAAGGCTATGGTTTCTCCAGTGGTCATTTATGGATGTGAGAGTTGGACTATAAAGAAAGCTGAGTGCCAAAGAATTGATGCTTTTGAACTGTGGTGTTGGAAAAGACTCTTGAAAGTCCCTTGGACTGCAAGGAGGTCCAACCAGTCCATCCTGAAGGAGATCAGTCCTGGGTGTTCATTGGAAGGACTGATGTTGAAGCTGAAACTCCAATACTTTGGCCACCTGATGCAAAGAACTGACTCACTGGAAAAGACCCTGATGCTGGGAGGAACTGGGGGCAGGAGGAAAAGGGGACGACAGAGGATGAGATGGTTGGATGGCATCACCGATTTAATGGACATGAGTTAACTCCGGGAGTTGGTGATGGCCAGGGAGGCCTGGCATGCTGCGGTGCATGGGGTTGCAAAGAGTCGGACACGACTGAGCGACTGAACTGAAGTTTCAGAAAGGGATGACAGAAATGTTTAGGAGACAGAATACTGTTGATGACTGTACAACAATATGAATGTACTTAATGCCACTGAACTATACACATAAAAATTATTAAAATGGTAACTTTTATGTATATTTTACCACAATTGTCTTTTTGTTGTTTGTTGTTGTAGCTATATACCAACTGCAGTGTGGATCAGGAGGAAAAAACTGCTCAGCTTGAGGTCTGAAGCCTGCCCCAAGGCAGTTAATGAGCTTGGTTAAGTTACCTTTTTCAGCCTCAGTCTAATGCATAAAATACACAGGAGATCTGTATCCTCAGGGTCATTATGAAATGAGAAAACACCTATCACGATACCTGGTTCTCAGTAAGCACTTTGCTTTCTGAATACCCCTCTGATATTCTAGAAAAGTCTTGAGAGAAATTGGCCAAGGAGCCGAAGCTACCCACGGCCGGGCATCGCCAGCATCCGTGTCCTCTCCTCTGTCCAGCCCCAGCCTCTACCTACTAGCTCACCGGCTCATGTGCCCGCCTGCTGCCACCTCCACCTCTGAACTCGGGCGCACTGGACTCCTGCACCTTCCCAGGTGCCCCACCCCGCCGTGGGCCCGTTCTCCTCTTTCCCCAGCTTGAGGCCCCAAGTCCCCGATGCAAACACGGTCTCCTCCCTCCCCGGCTCACGACGCTTTCCAGCACCTGCGCCTGGTGTGCAAATGCTGCTGGAGTGGGAAAGCAAGTCACGCAGCCAGCCTTGGGAAGCGTCACCACACACCAGGAGCCAGCGTTCACGCTACACACCCAGAAATCTCCCTGTGAGGCTCCCCAGGCCCTCCCCATGCCAGCGCTCCACCAGTGACCTGACCTTATTTCCCCAGGCAGAGGCCATGGAACACACCTGCCTCAGGGCCCACCTCCAAATCTACAAGCACCAGCGCCTGTGCCCACTCCCTCCTCACCTCCTGCTCTCAGCAGAGGCCAGCCTTGCACACAATTTTGCTCCCACCCCCACGCCCAAGAACGTCATTCTGCCGTCATCCTTTTTCTTCCTCATCGTTAATCAGCCTTTACTCCCTACGGGGTGCCCTCCAACAGCACACAGACACATTCTGTTTAACCTGCATCCTAAACACACCCCCGTGGCCCCCATCTGTCCCTCTAGGCAGTGACACAAGTTCCCTGTAGGCCTGGTTATCTGGACCGCTGCCTCTCAGGCAAACTGCCAGGGAGTCTTGTTCAAAGGCACATGGGATGCAGCGGGTCTGGGGTGGAGCCCAGGCTTCTGTACTGCTGGCCCCCCCCAGATGCTGCTCCCGCCACAGACCCCACTCTGAACAGCAGAGCCCAGTGTTTCTTCCCTCACACCTTCATGTACAAAATCCCTCCTAATCGCCCCGGCACAGCTTCAAGGAGACCCGTCCCATCTTCAAGGAGACCTGTCCCATCAAGGTCACCAATAAACTCCATGTTGCAAACTCCAATCAAAGCATTCCTTCCTCCTCTCCAATACTCTCCGGTTCTTTAAAATTGAGCTGTAGCAAGTGGAATAAAACTGTGCCCAGAAGGGGCAGGGCCCTGGTGGACCACCCACAGACCCCTCTCCATCTCCCTCGGGCCTCTGCACCCTGCACCTCCTGTTCCTCCGACAGCAGTGTCTCAGCAGAGGCTCCTTCCTTACCTGGCTTCCTAGTGTTAGTGCCCCCAGAGCTCAGGCTCCCCCTCACCTCTCTAGACTCTCCCCTCGGGGGTCCCATGTGTCTCAGCAGCTTCATCAGCAGCCCCAAACTCTCAGAACCCGGCCAGAGTGCTCGCCTGACCTCCAGACTCACTCACTCCCCTCAGCCCTGTACTGCCTCTCCCAGGGAGGGTGTCTCCCAAGAATCTCAAGCTTAACATTCCCAAAGTACAACTCTTGAGTCCCTGCCTGTTAAAACCTACTCCTCCGCCATGGTTCCCCACATCCAATCACATCCAGGTCTCATCACTAAAGCCAACACATGAGTCACCTTTGATTCACCCTTGCTCCTTCCCCAACTCAGTTCACGACCAGCCCTGCTGACTCCGCCTCCAAAGCCACCTGCTTCCTCCACTTCGTCCGCCACAGTCCCGCCCGCCCAGCAGCCACCGGCCAGTCACAGCCTCTCCGCTGCCTCTCAGCGCCTATTCAGCCCTCGGCAACATCTCTCCACACAGTCCCTGCTGTGAACAAAAGCCCCACAGGTGAACTGTGTCTAGGCCCTTCAATGGCTCAGTGTGAACGAAATCCAAGCTCTCCGCCCACCAGGCCCCCAAGACCCGGAGGCCCCTTCCGGCTGGTGTGCCTCCTTCCACTCAGCAGGGCCTGCCAAGTGCTGCCCTGCAGGATCCCTCCCATACACTCTCCCCTTCTCATCCTGCTTTGAGGAGGACGGGAAGCAAGAAGAAACACAGCACTGTCAGAAACTGAAGGAAGACCCTCCGGCTGCCTGCAGAAGAGGCAGGGCCTGGCAGGAGATGAAGCTGGAGACTAAAGTGGGACCAGGAGCTCAGCAGTTCAGAGATATTAGACCTTCTGCCGAGAACGCAGAAAAGCCTTCCACGTGTTACAAGCAAGTGGGCGGCACAATTAGCCTTGGCTGCTGCGGTCCTGGTAGCTGCAGGGTAGAAAAGCAGAGGGGCCCAGAGCTGATGAGGAGGGGTAGGGTGGAGCCAGCAGGCCTGGCCGGAGGGAATGGCAGTGGTCACGGGAAAGGGGACCAGACTTTAGAACTACTTAGGAGGTTATGATATTGTGATTATAAAGGATATATATTTGGTCATTCACACGACCTAATTGAAGTGCTCGTGTGTGAAAGTGTTAGTCACTCAGTGGTATCCAACTCCTTGCGACCCCACGGTTTGTAGCTCACGAGGCACGGAATTTGTCTAGGGAAGAACACTGGAGTAGGCTGCCACTCCCTTCCCCAGGGGAGCTCCCTGACGCAGGACTGAGCCCGGGCCTCCTGCACTGCAGGCAGACTCTTTACCAACGGGCCACCAGGGAGACCCATGCTCATGTGTAGTTGGTCTGTGTCCACAGGTGCTGGCTCACAGCTCCGACTCGGAATTTCCTGAGTGACGAGAGCAGGGGGAGCATCTGCCGTTGTGTCTGGTCCTGTCCTCAGTTCCGGAAACCAACTCAGAGGTATAAAGGTGAAATGGTCGCCTCGCTCACAACAAGTCCCTTATGACCACAACTGGGGCACACCTACAAGCTGATTTTGGGGCTCCATCTCAGGACACCAGGGGAACCGACCTTGCAAAGATGGTTGGAACCTTCAGCCCCACCCCCTGATTTCGGCAGCGGGGGGGCTGGAGGCGGGGTTGGAGGCTGAATCCACCACCAGCGGCTGATGATGTGATGAGCCATGCTTATGGAACGGGACCTCCATAAAAACCCAATAGGTGAGGTCAGGAGAGTTTCCAGGTGGCGGAGCAAGTGACCATGGGAGCCTCCAAACTCCACGAAGACCCTGTCCTGTGAACCTCTTCCCTTGACTGTTGATTCATACTTGCTAACATCCTCTGTGATAAAAGTGGTAATTTAGTGATTAAACGGGTTTGCTGAGTTCTGTGGGCCGCTTCAGCAAATTAACCGAACCCAAGCAGAGGGTTTTGAGACCCCGTAGTCGTTAGCCAGTGGGTCAGGAGTACAGATGATGACTGGGCTTGTGACTGGCCTGTGAAATCCAGTCAGGGTGCTGTGGGTACCTCCAAGTTGTAGGCAGTTGGGCAGATACACAGCCTGGACCTGTGACTAGTGTCTGAAATGGGGCCAGTCCTGTGGGACTGAGTCCTTGACTTGTGGTATCTGATGCTGCCTCTGGGTAGCGAGTGTCACGGGTGAGTTGATCTGCAGGACACCCCACTGGGGTCAGAGAATTCCTCGGTGATGTGACCCCACACACAACCCACATTGGAATTGGGTGTAGAACCCTTTTAGGAGTTAAAAAATGGCACAGTTAGTGAACAAATATATATAATTTGAGATTTTAAAAACGCTTAATTTTCAAGGGTGAGCAGAGGTACCCATCTGGCTGAAATCCATCCCTATGATGGGATCAACTCATGCACAGTGAATGACTGGCCACAGATCTTTTCCTGTTTTTACTAGCGGAAGGGGGTGGGAGGAAGGAGGGGGATGATGGGAGAGGCAGGATAAGAGGAGACGAAGATACTAGCTCATAAATTAGGGCAGCAGATGGGAAAGGGGCCAAAAACAGGAAGAAAGGAGAGGCAAATTGTGCTGACTTCTCCAGTCTGCCTCCTGGTGACTCTTAGCAGCCTTGAACTGGGTTGGAATGAACAAAAGCAATTCTCAAAGGACTTCATTTTCTGAAATTACAATTTAACATGATTTATGAAGCTTCTTGTTATAAATATGCTTGAGTCAAAGGATATTTGTCACATGGAAGTATTAGAATCATAGAATTTTTAGAGACAGGAAAAATCTGCCCATCATTGACTCAGGCTTCTGGCTCGGGGCCCCTAAACCCTTGTCTCCACATACAGACAACCCAGAAAGATTTCACTGAGAAACTGGA
The DNA here is from genome assembly GCF_023699985.2 of Odocoileus virginianus. NCBI lineage: Eukaryota > Metazoa > Chordata > Mammalia > Artiodactyla > Cervidae > Odocoileus > Odocoileus virginianus. The sequence continues at coordinate 61,156,022 of NC_069686.1, read as the reverse complement.
AGAATAAGGCCCTTCTCTCCAGGTGGATAATTAAATGTGTCAGGCTCCCCAGATGGCTCAGTAGGTAAAGAATCCGCCGGTGAATGCAGGAATCAAAGGAGACACGAGTTCAATCCCTGGGTCGGGAAAAATTCCCTAAGAGGAGGAAATGGCAACCCGCTCCAGTATTCTTGCCTGGAATAATCCCATGGAAAGAATCTAGCTGGCTACAGTCCCTGGGGTCACAAAGAGCTGAACACGATTCAGCAGAGCAACCATGGGGTTTCAAAGAGAAATGAAGAACTGCTAGGCAAATATTGTCGGAAGATTTAAGGTAACTGGAAGAGTGGCTTTCCCCCCTCCCTCCCCCAGAATGCCATAGTTTATTTATTGGTCTTAGTGTCAGGGCTCTATAAGCACTTTTTCTTGTGATTATGCCTCTTCCCTCCCCTCTTTAAAAAAAAAAAAAAAACTTTTTACTGTGGAAAGTTTCACACATACATAAGGGTAGGAAGAAGTGTTTAATAAACAGCCTTGTACCTATCACCCAGGTTCTCTGAGACTTTTTCAGCAACTTTGCCAGTGAGTTTTATGTTTAAAAAATACACAGATGATTAATGACTAATTTTATGCTGCTCATCAAGGAGATCATTTTGGCAATCATTTTTAACCAATTTGTTTTAGTGTTAAAAAAAAATACTCAGCTGTTCCATTTGGTTTAGGGACTAGCAAGATTTTAATTTCTAATTTCCAAAGCTACTGAATATTTGGCTAATTAATCCTAGCATCTGACAACGAAGGACCAGAAGAAAGAACATAAAGTTTCAAGTATAACATTAAAAGTTCTAGAATATAATCCAGCTGCATTTTAATCTATTGTGGTACAGACTTCAGGAAGCACATGAAACGAAACCTTTAAAAGAAACTGTGCAGCTAGTGTCCAAGAAGGCTAATGGTCCTTAAACTTCCCCAGGGCAGGCCGCTCCCACAGCGCACCAGGCTGGTCCACCTGCTGGCAGAGGCCATGGTGTACGCCCAGACTAGGTGCCAGGATACCACACTTTCCGGCCTGATCACCCTCCCTGTCCCTCTCAGGCCAGCTGCTCCCAGGAGAAAGGGAGCTCCCGCGTTGTGAAGAGTCCTGTGGGGCGGCCGCGTGGTAAGGCCTGAGGCCTCCACCCAGCAGCCATGTGAGTGCCCCACCCCGGGGCAGTGACCACGGCCTCGGCAGGGACTGGACAACAGCACCCAGCCAGGCTGTTCCCACATTCCAGGAGCCAGATGCTTATGAATGTCTGTTGTTTCAAGCTGCTGTGTTCGGGGCAATTTATTACACAGCAGTAGAAAATCATTCAAAAGATAAACCTCAGAGGTAGGTAGCCACACAGGACCAAACTACTCTTACTTCCTCCAAGTCACACACCAAGCGAAGTCACATAGCTTGGAGTGTCAGTATTTTAATTTGGATCAGACTGAACTTAATATTCTGTATGCCAATTCCCAATCGGTGGGCCTAAAACATACTATATAAAAATTGCCCACAAGCCACTGGCAAAAGCAACAAAGAACAACAACGTACTAGCAATTACCTATTTTTTTAAGTTTTTTTTTAAAAATGTGGACCATTATAAAATCTTTATTGAATTTATTACAATATTGCTTCTACTTTATGTTTTGGCTTTTTGACCACGCAGCATGAGATCTTAGCTCCCCAACCAGGGGAGCTGCATTGGAAGGATAAGTCTTAACCACTGGACCACCAAGAAGTCCCTGCTGCCGCTGCTGCTAAGTCGCTTCAGTCGTGTCCGACTCTGTGCGACCCCACAGACGGCAGCCCACCAGGCTCCCCCGTCCCTGGGATTCTCCAGGCAAGAACACTGGAGTGGGTTGCCATTACCTTCTCCAATACATGAAAGTGAAAAGTGAACGTGAAGTCGCTCAGTCGTGTCTGACTCTTGGCGACCCATGGACTGCAGCCTACCAGGCTCCTCTGTCCATGGGTTTTCCAGGCAAGAGTACTGGAGTGGGCTGCCATTGCCTTCTCCACAATTACCAATTAACAGCACCTGTTTCTGCATTTAGGCTTAAACTTTTCTAATGGCAAAAACTCCTCAAAGATTTGTCTATAGCAGTAACAGAGAACACCCAGGAAACGACAAGCACTTGCTTTTTTTTTGTAAGGGTAACATAAACGTGAAATTGAGACCCGGCCGGCATTCTGTAGTTGCTATGGAAACCACAAGCACCTGCCCTCTTTGACAAGCAGCATTCACATTCTCTTCCACTTTCTTCCTACTCTCACCCACCCAAAAGCTCCCACGTCCTCTTGCCTTCTTTGCCCCTCTACTTTTTGGAACATCCAAGTATATGTACATATGCATTCATATTTGTATTCACAGGAACCAAAAAAAATCAGGAGCAAAAGGAGACAGCTCACGGTCAAGTGTCCAAGACCAGATACTCAGCTGCCGTTAGTCAGACCAGGGGGTCTGTGTGAGCAGACAGCTAATGCTCAATGAATACCAGTTTCCTTCCTCCTCCTCACCTCCCCCCAGGCTCCCCGGTATGGTGAGAACAGCTTCATTTACTCTGGTACTGGCTCAGTTCTCCTTCATTCGGACTCCTCAGCAAATTGCATTCACTTTAGAAAAACATCCAAGGGGCTGTTTGTTGAGAGGTACAGGCAGCCCCCATCTTAGGATGCAACCTATGATTTCTCAACTTTATGACAGCATAAAAGCAATATATGTTCAGTAGAAACCATACTTCAAATTTTGAATTTTGATCTTTTTCTGGGCTAGCAATATACAGTAAGAAACTCTCTTGTGTGCAGACAACCTATATAGACATATCTCCCAAAAAGATATACAGATGGCCAACCAGCACATGAAAAGATGCTCAACATTGCTAATCATTACAGAAATGCAAATCAAAGCTACAATTATCTCACACCAGTCAGAATGGCCATCATTTAAAAGTCTACAAATAATAAAATGCCAGAGAGGGTGTGGAGAAAAGGGAACTCTCTTACATTGTTGGTGGGAATATACAATACACTGGTGCAGTCACTATGGAAAACCATCTGGAGGTTCCTTAAAAAGCTAAACATAGAACCACCATATGATCCAGCAACCCCACTCCTGGGCACATCCAGAGAAAACTAATTCAGAAAGATACAGGCACCTCTGTGTTCCCAGCAGCACTATTCACAACCTAAACGTCCATGGGAAAATGAATGGATAAAGCACATGTGGTGCATATATACAGGGGAACACTACTCTGCCAGAGAAAGAATGAAATGACGTCATCTGCAGTGACATGGATGAGCACGGAGATGATCACACCAAGTGACGTCAGTCAGACAGAAACAGACAACTACCACGTGGTATCACTGACAAGTGGGATCGTAAAGAATAATACAAATGAGCTTATATACAAAACAGAACCAGACCCACAGACATAGAGAACAAACTCATGGCTACCAAAAGGGAGGGTGAGGTGGGGGAGGGCGGGGCAAGGGGAGACAAATTAGGAGGTTGGGATTAACATATACACACTACTATATATAAAGCAGATAAACAACAAGGTCCTACTGTATCGCACAGGGTACTTACATATCCAATATCTTGCAATAACTTTTAATGGAAACAATCCAAAGATGAATATATATATGTATGTATATGTGTCTGTTAGTTGTTCAGTTGTGTCCAACTCTTGCAATCCCATAGACTGTAGCCTACCAGGCTCCTCTGTCCATAGAATTCTTAGGCAAGAATACTGGAGTGGGTAGCCATTCCCTTCTCCATACATGCGTGTATATATGTGTATATATTTACGATGTGTGTGTGTGTATATATATGTATGTATGTATGTATCACGGTGGTGTACACCCGAAACCAACACAATATTGTAAACCAACTATACTGCAAAAAAAAAAAAAAAAGACCCTCTCCTGTTATGACGGGCCGAAGCCCCACTCAACATGGGATCATGAGGGTGAACAACTCACACAGGAACCGTCCATACTCTCCAAACCCACAAAGCCAGTCTGCCTTCCACTCTGAATACAGAATTCAATAGGTTACATGAGATATTCAGCACTACAAGACAGGCTTTGTGCTAGGTTATTTTCTTCCAAATGGAGGCTGAGGAGTGCTCTGAGCAGGTCTAAGGTGGACCAGAATAAGCAATGAGGTTCAGAAGTGTATTACATGTATCCGTGACTTATGATATTTGTAACCTATGATGCGCTTACCAGGACGCACCTCACCCTAAGTCAAGGACGATCTGTAATTGGATCCAGTGAAAAGCGGGCCTCTCGCTATCACCCAGAGACAAGTTACAGCTCCCGGGACTACTCAGTACTGTCCTTCTAGGTCGTTGCACTCTCCACATTTAGCTTTCAGAAAAGAGCTCCAATTATGTTTCTAACATCCACAAATTCACTAAGATAAGAATTTAGTAACAATGCAAAGAAGTATTGTGGGATGGGGTGATGTAGCACAAAGAATTATCTCAACTGGGTGATTTAAAAATTTCCAGCATCTCAAGCCAATCTTGGGCCAAGGCAAGAACCTTGAAGAATTAAGGCAAGAAATCAGAACTTTTACGCTTCTTCCACCTTCTACCAAGACTCACTGAAACCCCATTTACAGCTCTAATTCTATTTCCCTATCTTTAGATGTCCAGCCCTATACCCCCCCCACACACACAAATAAAGTATCTAATTAACTTATCCCTCCACTCTTTTTCACAGGAAATCTTGGGAAAGGTTCTACTCCTTTGGCATAGTTGGGAAATCTTGCTGATCTCTCAGATCAGAACACCCAGTTTCCAGGAGGAAATAACATGAAGAGGAAGGAAGGAAAGACCCAGATGGGGTCATAAGACAGACTAGCTGTCTCAACTGAAACCACACAGAAGAGATGTGTGTCCCTGGCCTTTTTCCCACCCCAACAACCATCTACCCCCACTGCCACAAACAGCACCTCAAACATTCCTTACCTTGTTTAATACTAACAAGCAGGTCAGCTATTATCACCTTTTCCCAGCTGGACTCTGCAGCAGAGAGGAGCAAAGCCCTGCTCAAGATCACACATCGAATCAAGTTTCAGAATCTGTTCTTCCCAATATTCAATGCTACCTTTCATGCTCAGCCCATATCTGATATTCCAATGATACAGCTCCAGGTTGAAGGACCATTGCCTTAAACTGTTTGAATTCTTACATCCGAGAATCTTACTGCCGTGCTTATAACATGGGGCATTCACCCACTGAAAAGATACCCTATCCCCTCCGATCATTAGTACCCACTAACCATCCTCAAAAGCTAATCCTACCCCCCCAAAAGAGGTTAGGAGACCAGGACAAAGTAGAAAGCTCACTGTTGTACGAGGGTTGAAACCAAGTCGCAGGTAACTGCAATGAGAGCAGTCAGCCACGTCTCCCTCACTGGCAATTCTAAATGACTCCGCCAGACAGGAGAGCTTCTCTCTACAAGAATCACCTGAAGGCAACGAAGTTCGTCGTTTCCAGATTCACCTGAAAACGAACACGGATACGAGCCTGGGCGCAGCTGTTGCTGCCACTGGCCGTCCGAATCCACCACGGATGACCTCCTAGACCCACCGGGGGCGAGAAGAGAAGCACGGGCAGGTTCAGGTGCGCCCGAGGAGAAGCCGCCCGACGCCGGCCCCCGTCGGGAAGGAGCTAGGGTTAGGGGGCAAACTCAAGCTCGTCTCCAACACAGGACCAAACCAAGTCCGCAAAGAGACCACACGACTTCCGAAGAGCGGCCCTGGGTCGATCCACGGCCAAGCTCCTACGGCACTAACAAGTTTTTGCAACATTCACAGACTCGCCCACACCGTCACCACAGCGGCGACTACGGGCCTGAGGAAGTGGACCATCCTCGGCAGGAGGCCCGAAGGGCAGGAAGTGGAGGCAGAGGCCACTTGCAGGAAAAGGGAAGAAGTGGCAGACTCGGGGGGAGGGGGGAAAGGCGGGGCGCCGCCCCTTTTTCCTCGGCCCCAAGCGGGTCTGGGAGGACACCCACCCCAACCTCCGCCCGAGTGGGGCCGCCGCCGCCAGGTCGCCCTTCGGCCGCAGACCTGCGCGGAACTGGGCGGAGAGGCCACTGGCCCGGGACGCGCACCCGCTCCCCGCGCGCGCCCCACTTCGCCTTGGCGGGGCCCCCCTGGAGCGCGGACACCCTTACCTGGGACCCGTCCCGCGCCGCCTGGCCGTCCGCACCCGGCCCTGCCCTTAAACCGGCTCCGCCCGCTTCTTCGCCTCCTCTGGGGGCCGGACCCCAGCCGTGCCCCGCCGATTTGTCATTGAGCAGCCAGCCGGCTTCCCCACCCCTGAGCGCGCGCCCGGCGTCGCCTAGGCAACCCCGCCCCTCCAGAGCGCGCCCTGCCTTCTCTCCTGCCCGCCCCCCCGGAGGCCGCGCCCATCGGGAGCGAGGTAGCCAATCTGAAGCGGAACTTCCGAGCCTAGGGCGGCAGGGGCGGGCTCGGCGCCCTGGCCCCGCCCACCCCCGCTTCTTCCTGTCCGCGGCCGACGCGCCGCACGTGACCGCTGCGGCCGTGAAGGAATCCCAGCCGGTCTGGGGACGCTGGGTGTGGTGGCCGGGGTGTTCCCGCTGTGGGTTTAGGTCAGGGCGAGGCCAGAGCCCTGGAAAGCAAAAGGGAAGGTCAGGCCTGATATAGAGAAACCACGGTAAATCACGATGCGGCGGCGCGGGGCGCGCGGACCAGGGCCTGCCGAGGCGGGACCTCCGCCTGCCGCCGGGATTCGCCCGGCTAACACCCCATTAGCAGTAACGCGGCTGTCGGTGCCAGCAGTAACTTGGCCCAGGTCACGAACAGGGGCTGGAATCCTCACCCCAGCCGTAGCCTTGATGCAGCAAGTTCAGCGGGCCGACAGGTTTTCCACCCACAGTATGTCCCGTTAAGGTCCTCCAAAGCCGGGGAACTTGTTCTTTCGATCCAAATAGGGTCTGGGTTAATTTTCCTAACCGCGCGTTCCTAGAGCTGAGTCCTGCCCTCACTCCACTTGCCTCCGTAGGATTTGTGGCCCCACTGATCCCACACAAAGCTCACAGCATGTCCATCACACACCCTTTGGTAATTAATTGTTTAAATGACCGCCTCCATAATCTCCAGGGATGGAAACTATCTCTTGTTCAATTTGATATCCACAGTAGCTAGCATCGGTATAATTAATTCTTTCCTTGCTGATAATTATACATCAGAGTGCTGTGTGTATTATGTGAGAGGCTTTGTGCTGTGATTAAATTGCTATGTATAAGCAACAAACAGATTCAGGCACTCTGCGGAGAGCTGAAGCAAAAAGCACAGAAGCTTTTACTTAGTCTTTAAGTAAGGAGCTTAACAATAACAAAATGTCACCAGAATATCCTAGTGTTACCCTGCTATCTTAAATAGTCTGTTTTGTCCTTCTCATACACATTGGTCTTGTGTGTGTGTGTTAGTTGCTCAGTCGTGTCTGACTCTTTGTGACCCCCATGGACTTTAGCCCACCAGGCCCCTCTGTCCATGGAATTCTCCAGGCAAGAATACTGGAGTGGGTTGCCATTTCCTTCTCCATAAAGCCTTATATTGCTTGCTCATTATATGACAGAAAATTCTGCTGGATGCTATGAGGGATAAGGTAGAAGACTTCTCAAAAAGGATAAAGATGATCATACTGAGTGAAGTAAGTCAAGGACAAATGCCATATGATATCACTTATATATGTGGAATCTAAATTTGTGACACAATTGAACTAATCTACTAAACAGAAACAGACTCAGACATAGACTTGTGGTTGCCAAGGGGATGCAATGGGAGTCTGGGGTTAGCAGATGCAAACACTTGTATACAGAATGGATAAACAACAAAGGCCTGCTGTGTAGCACAGGGAACTATAGTCAATACCGTGTGATGAACTATAATGGAAAAGAATATGAAAAAAATTATGTAAGTGCATAACTGAGTCAGTTTGCTGTACAGTAGAAATTAAAACATCGTAAATCAACTATCCTTCAATGAAATAAATTTTAAAATAAAAAAAATTTTTTTTTAATTAACAGAAGCTGTCTATTATTTATAACCTAGAAGGGGAATCAGACGAAACTTTTTCCTATGAAGTAATGACTAAGTGCACAGGTTTAGAATCAGGAAGCATAGATTCAGAGGAAAGCTCAATCACAAAACTAGCAGTGACTTCATTAGGAAGTTGGCCTCTGCCACCCTCATAGGAACAGCACCTGCACCTTGCAGATGTGAGGATGTAAATGCAGTTACTTGTACAGCGCTCGGTACAGTGCCAGGAGCTTGATGAATGCTTAACAAACGTTAGCTTCAACAGTGATGGCCACCAGAGGCCTAGATGTACACTCAAGGCTATTATAGGAGCCTTTAGGAAGAGCTGTCTCACAGAGGACACAGCCGGGGAACACGTCCCAGCGGGGGTGAGCTCTGGGAGGTAACTGGCCCTGGAAGCTCTTGAGACTGGTCCAGTCAGGTCTCAGGGGATTCCCTTGTCTGCTGAGCTTCTCCTGACGGAACCCTGACTCCCCACACACCAGGGGCCTGAACAGCAGGGACACAAGATCCCCAGCAGGACCCTGAAAGGCCACTCTCAGCTTTAGAAAGAACATTCTAGATGCTCCCCGCACCCCCCACCCAAAAGCATCACTTGAGTGTTGTGTGAGTCTTGAGCGCCGTCTGATGTACATTTCCACTTCTCCTTCCCGGGTGCTGGGGAGGCGTGACCTTCCAACTCCCTGTGCTTGAGTGAGGCTGCGTGCGAGTTCTCCCCAGTGATTTGGAAGTGGAAGTGACACACACATCATTTGGGGGTGGAGAATTTCTCAGTGAGAGACGCCTCTCTATGGCCATTGGGAATGTCTGGGAGTGTGGCTGCTCCATCAGCCCAGGCCCCTGCAATGAGCAGCCCCTGCCCCATCCCCTGACCCCCCACGCCAACCTGCGATGAACATTTAGCGTGGCTGAGAAATAAACCTTTGTGGTTTGAAGGTACTGAGAGCTGGTGGGTCGTTGTTCTGGCTGCAAAGCTCAGCCTCCTCTGACTGGTGCCAGGCCTTGATGTGTACCAAGATGGGGGGTACTGGTGAGCGGCTCAGATGAGAGGACCAGTGAACAGACAAGCGACTGGAGAATCCCGGATAATTCTAATTTAAATTAGATAACTAAATAATTAAACTATCAACTAAATAATAAAACTAAATTAGATAAATAACTCTAATTTAGAGTGAGTGATCAAGGAAAGTTCCTCTCGGGAGGTGACATTTCGGCTAGGGCCTGAAGGATGCAAAGGAATCAGCCCCAGGAGAGTTTGGGAGCGAGGGAAGGAGAAACTATTTTGAGAGGAAAAACAAGCTACACAAACTCCTGAGGCAGAAAAAAGTGTGGTCCTTTTGACAACAGACCAGGGCAGGGGCTGCGGAGAGAGCGCCATGGGCCAGGAGGGAAGTGCGCCCACAGCCAGGGCAGAGGGAGGCAGGGCGTCTAGGTCGTACGGAGACTGAAGTTATTCCAGCTGTGACTCGGAGCCACTGAGGCATTTCAAGCCCAGAGGCTGACATGCTTTGATTTAGATTCTGGAAAGACCACTCTCACTACTGTGTAGAGGGTGGGCTAGAAGGGGCAGATGTGGGCCTCGGGGTTAGAAGGCTGTTCCAGGGTCCAGACAAAGTGAGGTCCACAGGGCCACAGGTGGGAAGAGAAATCTGCCCTCAGGAGACTTGGGGAGACTGAAGGAGGAGGGGAGCAAAAGCACTGAAGACAAAAAAGAAGATCCTCCGGCCAACTCCTAGAAAAAGCAGAGGCAAGGCTGGAAATTGGGACCCCCAGAGATGTCTTGATCCCAGTGAAACGGGTGCTCAAAAGGCAGGAGAAGGGAGGCTGTGGATGGAGCAGCTGGCCAATTTCCTAAAACATCAGCCAGCAGAAGAGACGTGCTCCCATGAGCTGCCGTGTTACATAAATAGATGGTATTATTAGAAAGAGTCTGACAAGCTCCTCCATCCTTGTGGGCCCTTGATACTTGGTGACCACCTCCACTAGAAAAAAGAGGGGAGCTGCTCATCTGTAGACAGTGAAGAGCCATTCTCACCCACTGACGATTGCAGGAAGAATCTATTGTAAAAGCAAAACCAAACGGGGGTTCATCTCCAGCATTCACATCATCTTTCCTCTCTGTGTCCTCAGCTCTCAATGCCCTGCACTTCCTGCTACCTCATCCTCTTCTCAGGAACAGGTCCCATGGGCTCATTTGCATGCAGGAATAAATGACCGAAGACAGCTCCGTGGGTACCCACTCCTTCCTGGGGGTTTACATCGTCTAAAACCAAAAGCTGAAGTCTTAGGCCGGGGGAAGATTTTAGGGAAGGACCAGAGATCTTCAGTTTACACAACTAGGATGGAGTGACTTATCCCTCCCTGGGAAAAGATTTAAGCTCCTGGGTTCTCATTCAAAGTGCCAAGAATGCATTCTTAGGATCCTTTCCCAAAGCCTGGGGAGTAGTCCCAACCCTTCCTGCCCTTGTAGCCTTCTGCTGGCAGCTACCAACAAAAGTCCCTGGTTCCCAAATGTATTCAAAATCTTGACTTTGGTGTTCAATTTAGTTCCTGTCATTGAAAAAAGACTTCCCAGGTGTGATCTCAACCACTTTTGCCAAGTATTTTATCTAGAACTTCTGTTTCTCCATTACCATTATGTGGTCTCTACAGCTCCAGCCCAGTTGCAGGAACTAACCAGGTGTCCCAGGAATTGCTCTGCTGGGAATTAGCTAGGGGAGATGTTTTCATCTTCCAAGAGAAATTAATCCACATGGGAAACACATTAGAAAAAAACTGAATCCTTGCTATTTTGAATAGTTGAATCAGCTGCACTTATCTTTCTGCCATCACAGCTTACCATGAGCTAGCTCCCTAGAAATGAGGACAAGTTTGTCTTGTCATTAAGTAATGTCTTCATCTTTATGGCTAAACCCCATCACATGCCAGGTCATGCTCTCCCCTTCCCACTTTGTGGACACATGCTCTGTGCTTCTGAAACTCTGCAGAAAACCACTGCCAAGATCCAGTACTAACCTCCAGGTAACCAGAGAAAAACCCCTGGAGGGTGCTGGTAAGGCCCACAAGGGTGAGAGAAAATGAGATCCAAGTGCCCGCATCCTCCTCTGAGCTCGACCCGCCACAGTCTCCCAGGAAGCCAGCCCCTTCTCACGGGGTGAACACACCCTGCCTCTCTCCCAGCCCAGACATTCTCCTGATCTGCATGAGCCCCATGGAGCGAGCCAGCTCTGGGCAGCAAGGCAGACAGACAAGAAGGACGCGAGGACACCAAAGCCTGAGTGAGGAAGAGGGATGAGGAAATAAGTGATGTCAGCTGTGTAGGGGAGCAAACTTTGCCAACCCAAAGTGTGTCTCTTTGGCCTGAAGATTATTTTGAGCTAAAAACAGTCAAGGCCCAAAAGACTCTGACCCTCCCCCTAACTGCTTAAAAGAACTTAGATAGGGCTTCCCTGGTGGTTCAGTGGTTAAGAATCTGCTTTGCAATGCAGGGGACAGGGGTTCGATCCCTGGTCCAGGAAGATCCCACATGCTACTGGGCAGCTAAGCCCGTGCGCCGCAATACCAGGCCTGAGCTCCAGAGCCCGTGAGCCACAACTACTGGGCCCACGGGCCCTAGAGCCCGTGCAACAGGAGAAACCACCGCGATGAGAAGCCTGTGCACCACAACCAGAGATGAGCCTCCATGCACCACAACTACAGAAAGCCCACCTGCAGCAACGAAGACTCAGCATGGCCAAAAAAAACTTAGATGGAGGACCTGTTGCAGGATGACCCATCGCTATAGAAAACCATAATAGGACAGAGGACCTCTGCGTCCCTATGTCACTGCACAGCCCAGCAGGCATTTGTTTACCAACATTTGCTCGTTTCATCTTCCTATAAACTACCTTCCTCCTCTCTGAAGTCCCCACCCTACCCCTTCTCCTCTAGAATGGCATATAACCCTCAACTACCTAACTTGTTCTGGGGCTCCACATGCGTAGAGAGGCCCTGTATGTACGTAATTAAATTTCATTTCTCTTGCTAATCTCTAGTTAACTCTTAGGCCAACCAGAACCTAAAAGGGCCAAGGAAAGTCCTTCCTCTCCAGCAGCTCAATGCCCTCTAGGGGCCTGCGCTGCCGAGCCTGCCCTTTGCTCTCTCATGCCCTCTGCCGTGGCCCATGGGGCTGCTGTTCCTCACTTTACAGATGAGGACCTTGGGCCTCAGGGGCCCACAGGACCCAGGGGAAGAGCCAGGCTTGGTGCTTGGCCTTGACCAGCTCTGTTCTTGCCCCAGTGCATTCACAGCAATCCTGGCGGGGGGCCCCCTCCTCCCTCCTCCCACCCCTCCACCACGGCCCCGGCAGTGTGTTCCAGGGAGCCCCCGGCCTTTTCATCACCACCTGCCTGCTCCTGGGAGAGGGCTGGAACTGCATTTCAGCCCCTGCCCCAGCAGCGGGCGCGAGGCCCCACAGTCAACCTGCTCTTGCAGACACTGTCACTCTGCCCCTCCCACCCATAAACTCTGCCAATCCCCCACCCCCAGCCATGACTCTTTCATGGAACACTTTTTAATGTGCTTTTCTTTTTTATGCATAGCCCCATCTCTTCCCTGCAGCTGCTCCAGAAAGTAGGACAAGTCTACCAGGTCAGCGGTCTGAGGGATGGGGGGGTGACTGGCAGGGAATAAGGGACCCCTGAGCTGGGAGACCCTTGCTTTACAAAGAAAGAAAGCTATTATCAGCAGAATCACCCCCAGCCCCGAGTCTCTCCTCCAGAACAAGACCATCAAAATATTACAATGTCTGCCGCAGGGAACCTGGGTTCGAGCCCTGGTCTCAGCATGGCCAAAAAAAGAACATCTCTAGGCTGGGGCTTGGGGAACAAGTCCCTTTCCTAGCATCCATTTTTCTGGGGAGTTTTAATTCTTTACAATGGCCAAGAAGAAACTGGGTAGACAGGAACAAAATGAAAGTGGCAATGAGGTGAGTATGACCTGGGTAAAGCCGCAGGCTCCCAGGGAGGCTGGGCCCCCACTGGGACGGCTCGGGAAGAACAAGATGGCGAGTCACACTCCCGAGACCCCCTTCCAGAACCCATGCAGGAGGCAAATCCAGCCACAGTGGGTGACACTCGGGCCGGACTCTGCAGGAAGCAACTCAGGGGGCTGTGCAGACCCCTGCACACAGGAAGGGTCAAGCGGCCTGAGGCCAGATCCCTGCCCTTTGCCCCTTGGGCCGCTGCCCTCACCTTAGACAGGCAGGAGGTGAGGCCCAGAGCTCGGGAAGCCACAGGGATGGGTTTGAGGCCACGGGAAACCTCTCAACTGAGACGGGGGCCTGCCCTGCCCCTCAGGCGAGCACATCACCAGGTCCCCGGCTGCACGGTTCACAACGCCCTTCGGCATCTTTCATGCAGCACACTCCAAGAGGGAGGTGAGATCCCTATTCACAGGTAGGTCAGTGAGGTTGAGAGTTCAAACCAGCTGTGCCTGACAAGTCCACACACTCTCTATCCCAGTCCCGCGGCGGCGAGGCCATGTGTCTTGGACAAGTCACCTCCCCTCTCTGGATCTCAGTTTCCTGTCTGATGGCAGTCTCAAGTCTGCTGAGCACCTGCTTTGGGCCAGAGCTCCGCCAGACAGCAGCTGCCAGGGAACAGTGTCCCTCACGGCCTGGGCTCTCACCGCTCCCGGGGGGTGCCCAGACAAGGGGGACACCACACCTTTGGCAGAGCCAGCTTAGCTCCCTGCTGCTGAGGCCTCCCAAGACTCCTGGCCCCACAGTGTTCTGCTCCCATCTCATCACAGCCTGAAGTCTTCTCTGGGAGCTTCCTTGGAGGAGTGGCTGCCATCTAAACGCAAGGCTAGAGAACCTCTCCCCAGATGACCTGGTGCTGAAACGTGGGCGATCAGGTCCTTCGGTTCACTGGAGGTCTGATGGCTGTTGTCAGCCACTTACATTTAAATATTAATTCCTTTAGTCCCTCCTACAGCTGAGATGTTAAACATCAAAGTGCCTGCTGCAGTGAAATACTCGTTAACTAATGGATGGATGAAAAGGCGGATGGATATGTGGGTGGGTGGATGGATGGGAGGATGGGTGGATGGATAGATGAGTAGATGGATGGATGGTGAACAGATGGATGGATGGATGGGTAGATGAGCGGATAAGTAGATGGATGGATGAGTGGATGAATGGGTGGATGGGTAGATGGAGGATGAACAGACAGTTGACTGGATGGAGAGGTGGGCAGATGGCTGGGTGTGTGGGTGGGTGGATGGATGGGAGGATGGGTGGATGAAGGGTGGATGGATAGATGGGTGGGTAGATGAGTAGATGGCTGGCTGTATGGATGAATGGATGGATGGATGGATGGGTGGGTGGATGGATGGGAGGATAGGTGGATGAATCGGTGAATGGGTAGATGGGTGGATGGATAGATGGGTGGGTAGATGAGTAGATGGCTGGCTGTATGGATGAATGGATGGATGGATGGATGGGTGGGTGGATGGATGGGAGGATAGGTGGATGAATCGGTGAATGGGTAGATGGGTGGATGGATAGATGGGTGGGTAGATGAGTAGATGGATGGGAGGATGGATGGGTGGATGGAGGGATGGGCAGCTGAGTGGGTGCACAGATGGATGGGTGAGTGGATAGATGGGAGGATGGATGGATGAATGGGTGGCCAGGTGGATGGATAGGTGGGTAGATGGGTGGGAGGATGGATGGATGAGTGGTTGGATGGGGGGATGGGTAGATGGATGGATAAACAGACAATTGATTGGGTGGATGGACAGGTGGGCAGATGGCTGGGTGTGTGGATGAGGGAATGGAGGGATTGGAGGAATACGATTAGGAGGCTCCACGATGACAGAGTGCCATTCACTGAAGTGGAGACACCCTGATGAGGTAGGTGTGAGCTGGTGGACACAAGAGAAGGGCAGCCAGAGGGTTGTCTGGAGGTGTTGAGAATACAGGCGGGAGACAAAGACACATAACAGGGAAAACACATGCCGCGACCAGCGTCGGGAACACAGACCCCCGTTTCAACAGTGCCAGTCTTCCACTGCAGGCCCCGCGTGGCCCGCAGAGCAGCGTGGCCTACGGCCCATCTTACTCATACCTAGTGATTACAGCCCCTGCTGTCAGCCTTGTCAACTCACATGAGGTGGTGTCTGTTGCTGTCTCAGCAGAGCTGTGACAGGCTGAGCCTGGGCTTTGATGACCAAAGCCAGCAGGCCCCTGATTTGGAACACCCAGAGCATCCGTTCACTTGCCCCTCCCTCAGTGGACAAAGTCCCAAGACTACTATGGCTGCCACATCAACTAGAGATGCAATATTGGGGGCATATCTATACTACAAATTATTCATTGGTGAAATTCAAGATCAGCTAGGCATCTTGTATTTTTACCTGCAAAATGTGACAATGCTACCCAAGCCCAGGGGTCTCTGGGTGGGCAGATCTCAATGGTCCACACCCACCAATGCTGTCAAAGCCCCGGCTGCAAGGTTTGCTGAGAAGGGAAGCCAGAGTGGCAGGCCTGGACAGAGTGACTCCTCCCAGGGCATGCAAGAATCCCTCCCCAGCAAGGACAGCGGGGCTCAGTGAGATGGTGTGTGGCAGCCCTACCCCTCGGGAAGGTGGGTGCAGGGAGGCGCCCTCTAGGTCTCATCCAATCCCAGCCCCTCCTCTAAGACTAACTCTCCCGGCCTCAGGCCTCTGATCTGTGCACACGTTTTCACCACCAATCGCATGGCTCCATGTACCCTTCTGCTGTCCTGTGGGCTGGAGAAGCCCCAGCTGAAATCATTAGACCCCAGCAGGCTGAGCGCCTGCCTGATGCTACAGCCCAGCGTGATGCGCCGGAGCCAGCTCTCAGCCAGAATGGGAGGCTGACTTAGATCCTGGCCTGCTGCAGCCGAGCTGAGGGACCCCAAGCAAGACATGTCAGGGCTCTGAGTCTGAGTTTTCCTGTCTGCAGGAGAGTCAGCTAACACAAGTAACACAATGCAGGGAGCTCGCTGCCAATCTGGCCTGTAGGAGACCTTGGTTCATATCCGTTTCCCATATTTTGTTTTGAATTAATTTATTATTTTTTAACTGTGGCAAAATCCACACTATAGGGGACTTCCCTAGTGATGTAGTGGTTAAGACTCTGCCTTCCAATGTAGCTGGTATGGGTTTGATCTCTGGTTGGGGAACAAAGATCCTACATGCCACACAGCCAAAAAAAAAAAAAAAAAGTCAAAACATAAAAAAAAAAAAAGACAAAACATAAAAAAACAAAATACACACTGTAAAATTCACCATCTCAGCCCTTTTTTAAGTGCACAGTTGAGTGGCACTCAGCACATTTACATTCTTGTACAGCCATCACCACCATCCATCTCCAGAACTCTTTCCATCCTGCATGGCCAGAACTCTTCCCATTAAACAGGAACTCCCAGGACCCTCCTCCCCTCCAGCCCCTGGCTCCCACCCTCCTTGGGGCTTAGCTCCAGGGGGAGCTATGCCTCTATGGATCTGACTTCTATAAGGGGTCTTGTGTAAATGGAATCATACAGTGTCAGTCTTTTGTAACTGGCTTGTTTCACTTCCCTTGACATCCGCAAGGTTCGTCCATGTAGTAGCATGTGTCAGAATTTCCTTTCTGAGTAGTATTCTATCACATACATATAATAACCATATATATATATATATATATATATATATATGGTTATTTCATTCATCCAACAGTGGACACTTGGGGGTGCTTCCGCATTTTGGTTATTATGGATGCCGCTGCTGTGGACACAGCGTTCAAATATCTCTTTGAGACCCTGTTTCAGATCTTTAGGTTTCATACTCAGAAGTGGAATTGCAATCATATAGTAATTTTTAACTTCTTGAGGGACCCCATGCTCTTTTCCACAGTGGCTGCACCCTTTCACATTCCTGCCGACAGTGTGGGAGGGTTCCACTCTCTCCACAGCCTCACCCACACTCACTTTCTGCTTTTTCAGAGCAGTTGTCCTAGGGGCTTGAGGGGGCCAGTCCCCGTATTTCTGGACCTGTGCCCAGCAGGGAGTTGTGGTTGTTGGTCCTAGGAGTCTGTCCTGAGCTTCCTCCCCTGGTCCTCTGGGTCCCTGGGAGGCAAACAGGTTTTTCTCTCCCTGGGGGGACCACTGACTTTGCTCCTGGTTCCCCAGAGGGGTCTTCTCGCTCCCCCTGGAGCTAAGCCCTCACTGTCCCACCCAGAAGCAGTCTGAGTGGCAGCTGGGAGTCCCACCACAAGGACAGCATCTCCCCAAGTCCCCAGCACTCACACTCGATGCCTGGAAGCCACCCCTTCACTAAGCCAGCAGCACGCGGGGCAGAAGGCACGACCATGGCTGGCATGTGGTCGAGGTAAACACTGATGGAGGGAAGGCCTGGAATGATCCAGAACAAGACTGGGAAGGGAGCCTGTGTGTATCCTGCTGTTCCTTACATTAAGGGGGATGCCTCAGCAGGACTTTGGAGCCATGGAGACCTGGGTTCAAATCCCAGCCTTATCAATACCTGCTGTGTGATGCCACGCAAGCCCCTTCATCTCTCTGGGCGTCTCCCTGTGAGAAGGTCACCCCTAAACCCCAGGGGCACTATGAAGCCTGGCATCGCAGCACCCACCTGCCTGCCTATTTCACACAGAAACTGCCCTCCGCCCCAGCTGCCGAAATCCCCCTCTACGTTCAGAGCATCAGAAGGAAGAAAGCGCTAGATTACAAGATAACACCCTCCTCCTGACTCCGGCTGGCCAGCTCTGAAGGGAAAAAACAAGCCCTCTGCGGCCCCACCTCCACTTCATCCTTTCTTTGTGTTCGGGCTTCTGAGGAAACAAAGGGTCCCCGGTGGCTTCCTTCCAGGGTCCCCCCTCCCTCCCAAAATTCCCCAAAGGCTGCCAAACTCAGTGAGAAGAAAAGTGAACCATTTCCTGGAGGAGGCCAGCACATTTCAGACAGGGAACAGTGACACGGCTGCTCCTGTGGTCACCCCCTCACCCCCTCCACCTTTAGACACATGTCACCTGGGCCACACACCCACTAGCACGTGGCCTCCAGGAATGTGCTGAGATGCCCAAAGATAACCTGATGAGGGTGGAGACAGTCACCTCCTCCAGGCTTGTCGCTCCTGCCCCCACCAAATCCTGGACCCCAGACATGAGGGGCAGGGGTAGAGAGGCATGATCGGGCACTCACTGAACACCCGGAGACTCCAGCATCCAACAAGCAGTCGTTTCATGATGCTATGCCAACCACACGCCAGTGGCTGGGCATTGTGCCGGGAATTCAGGCCCCTGGGGCGGGGGGGCCCAGGGAGTGGGGCCCAGGGAAGGCGCTGCCTGCTTTGCCCCCTCCCCTTCCCTCACATGATTGGTGCTCAAAGCTCTGCCCACTGGAAGCTGAGAGCAGGGAAAGCGGAGGGAAAGCAGCCGGCACCCAGCAGACAGACAGACAGTGGTTGGGGTAGGACTGGAGTTCAACCCAAGGAAGTCGGCAGGCACAGGGGAAGGGAAGCTGGGGTCCTGAGGAAAGACCTTCCATCTTCCTTCCCCAGTCCGAGTGCAAGACATCTCCAGAGAGGGCTCCAAATGCTCCCCTTTTTATCCCAGGATGGGTGAAGGGGGAAGGGAGGCTTGGACCAGAGTCTCTCCCAAAGCCTCTTCCCCTTTCCCCTCCTTCCACTCCCTCCTGCCCCTCCACAATCGAGGCCTGGCCTTGCCCCCGCAACAACCTCCATGACCTCCTTGTCTCCCAGGAAAGTCGCAAATCCTGGCCTCCTCCCGGCTGCTCCCTGACAGCACCCAGCACCTGGAGGGGCGCCCTGTCATTCACGCCCCTCCGCCTCCCCTCCCTCCCTGGAGCGCCCCACTGTCTGCCGGTCAGTGCCCGGAGAGGCTTCCAGTGTCTTCCGCCGGAGCGGCCTCAGGCCTGGTGGAGAGCAGGAAAGACTGACGGCTTTATTTAGCACCTATTGTGTGCAGGCGCCTCCACGAAGGTCACGGCAAACCGTCTTCATACTCGATCCCCAACATGGTACTGTCCTGTCTTACAGAGCAGGAAGCCAAGGCCCTGAATGGGGAGAGGCTTTCAGAGGACTTCAGGGCAAAGTAGAAACGCAGCAGAATGAAGCAGGTGGCCAGGTGTGTCCCACGACAGGTGGAGCTTTGCGGAACCAGGCAAGAAAAAGCCAAGAGGATCCTGCCAAACACAAGGGTGAGAGAGGAGGAGGGCACCGGCCGGTGCTGAGAGGAACAAAGGCCGGCGGCGGGCAGGCCCAGGAAGGGGCGGGCAGGGCGGCTTCGCCAGCCCAGCAGGGCAAGGATGGCGTGCTGTGGACCCGGGGCAATGTTGGGGCAGTGGGAGGTGGTGTTTCAGAGTTGGGGAGCCCTTGCTGACAACCTCACATGGAAGGCCCTGCCCAGGGGGCTGCGGGGCCAGTGGGAGAAACCTGAACATCCCCGCCTCCAGAGATGGCTCTGGAAGGCAAAGCCACTCTCACCACCCTTCCACAGCCCATCTCTGCCTCCCCCAGGAGTCCTCCATGCTCGGTAACCCCCGACTCAGCTTCCCTCATCGTCGGCTCTGGTCTTCGTGACTGCGGTCAGCGCTCCTATGAGGGGTGTGGGGGGTGTACCCATCTGCACACAGGCATGAGCCAGGGTGGGCCCGGTGGACTTTCTCTGAGGCCCACCCACCATCTGTACCCAGCTCTGGCTTCAACTAGCTCAGCCCGCTGACTGGTTGCAGAAGCCCCTGCACCCCCAGCTCTCTGCCGGGGAGTGCATGCCCCCACGGCGCGTGGAGAGTGACCGTCAGCCCAGTGACCAAGACGGAGGAGGCCTGTTACAACTTGGGGGCGCCCCAAGTCACGCTCCCTGCACGTGTCCCAGAGCCATCAGAGGGCAGCCGCAGACACAGTCTGCACAGAGGCCAGGCGGCCAGCACGCCACTGCCTCTGCCGCAAGGCTCCCCCGGGCACCTGGCTCTACCCTCAGCTGGCGCCTCAGCCCTCACCTTGACCACGCGATCCAGCAGCCCTGGAACTGCCTGGGCTGGCGCGCCTGTTGCTTGGGACACGAGAAACGTGGGTCTGGGGGAACGCACAGTGGAGGCCCAGCTGCCTGGAGAGCTCCTCGCCCGGCTTCAGCCCTGCTGCTCTGGGTGGGCGGAAGGCATGGCTGAGGCGGGACAAGGCATCTCGGGGTGGGGGGCCCAGCCCGCTTGGCAGCAGCCGATCCCAAGCAATAGCCACAGCACACACCCTGCGCCTTCCATCTCACAAGAGTGCGAAGGTCTGGCCATGCCGCTGCAAGACGACTTCCCCTCGAGCCCCACATCAACTGGGCTTTGGAGTCCACAACCCAACCGCTGAGTCAGCACTCCTGGGTGTCCTATGAGGGCTTAGACGGGGAGGCCGTGACCCCAAAGCTGAAACTGTCAGACACCTGTGCCCACCTGTGCGATGCGCCTGGGCTGGCACAGGCTCTGTAAGTGTCTGCTACAATTTACCTTAAGAGAGGAGTCTGGCTGTGTCCAAACGAGGGATTAGTGCAAACTAAAATCTTGAGGCTCTCACTCAGCATAGAAGAGGATAAAACAATGCCACCTGCAGTATGGATGGACACAGAGACCGTCCCATCAGTAAAGTAAGTCAGAGAAAGACATCACGACATCGCTCATATGTGAAATGTGAAATATGACACAAATGAACTCGTCTACAAGACACACACAGAATCACGGACATAGAGGACAGACCTCTGGTTACCCAGGGAGGTGGCCTGGACTGGGATTTTTGGGTGAGCAGGTGCAAACCGTTATACACAGAATGAACAGACAGCCAGGTCCTCCAGTGTACTTGTGTACTGTATAGTTCCTACAGGGAACTATATTCAATGTCCTGTGATAAGCCATAATGGAAAAGAATATGAAAAAGAAAGTATACACGTGTACAACTGAGTCACTCTGCCGTACAGTAAAAATTAACATGACATTGTAAATCAACTACATGTCAATAAAATAAATTAAAAAAAAAAAAGCTTGAATCCAGCCCAAGGCATGGGGACATTGATACCATGGGTCTCTACCGTCTCCTTTGCCACCCAGAGACAGGCCCTGGCTCTGCAGAGCAGCGGAAATTTCTGTGTGAGCTTGCCGCCTCCCTCATGGACTGACTGCTACAGCAAGCCCCACTGTCACACACGGGTCATCAGGTTCTTATCACAGACCCCAAAAATAAGATCCCCTGGAGAAGGAAATGGCAACCCGCTCCAGTATTCTTGCCTGGAAAATTCCAGGGACAGAGGAGCCTGGCAGGCTCCAGCCCTTGAGGGGTTGAACAGAACTGAGTACACACACAAATAGTCACTGTCCCACCAGAGCGGCAGTGAAATCCTACTCCCTTCTCCAAAGCTGCAGACGAGAAAGGACCAGGTTGGTGAGGAAACACTGCAGCCGGCAGCCAGCCCGCCCAGGCTCTGTTGAAAGGACTCACTGCGTGAAGATAAAAGGAAGCAAGACTGCTTTCTACACAGGAGGGTGGCTAACAGCTCTGGGTGGCTTCCCCACGCGTCAGGACTGCTCCAGGGCTTCCCAAGCCTGCCTTCAGCCAGTCCCACGGCTGCGCTCCTGAGTCCCTGCATCACCCCATCTTACAGGAAAGAGAACAGAGGTGCCATGACTGGGCTGTGTGCCCAGTAAGCAGCAAAGGTGGGATCTGGACCAGGGCTGCCCCAGAGAAAGCTCAGCCCTGAGCTCACAGCGCCACCACCAACCACACAGAGAAGCCGCCCAGGGGGACAAGGCCAGGAAGCAGCTTGCTCAGGAGACGGGGGTAGGATAAGTCGATGGGCCACAAGACAGTGGACCAAGGAGCTGGAAGAAGCAGGGCCCCAGACCATGACCCTCCCCGGCTCTGCTGAGGGAACAGCCTGACGTCAGGGCCTGCTGTGTGTGCTGAGAAGTCAAACCCAGCCTGGGTCTGTGCCCTGCTCCCCCCACCACATCTCCCCTGGGACTGGTGGAAATGCAGGAGTGATCCATGCAGACCTCTCCCCTGAAAGGTGAGGGCAACACCGAGGTCACAGCCTTGCTCACGGGAAGCAGGCAGTCTGCTGGTTGGACTGGCACTCCCTGGGATAGAAACAGGAACATCAACTCACAAGAAAAGGAGAAAAACCAGTTCGTCAGGAGTGCCCCCCTCCCCCCTCCCTGGCAGCTGTGACCCAGATGGGTGAACAGGACTCCCAGCAACCCAGGCCTTGCGGGAAGGGCAAAGACCCTTCCCAGCATCTTCTCAAAATCCCACCCAGAAGCACCACCTGTGTTATGATGTCAGAAAAGGGGTTCTTATCCACTCCTTTCTGTTCACCAGAGGTCAGTACACACTTTGTTTTCTTAGTGGTGAGACATGGTCAGTCAGGAAATGATTCCTGAAAAGCAACTTCTCACCAGCTGTTCGTCAGAATCCCTCCAGGACTTCCCTAGGAGTACATCCGACTCAGCGCAAGCCAGAATGATGTTCTGTCTCCTCCCCGCTCTCTGTGCAGATAAGGCAGCACAGTGCGGTGACCCCAGGGTGCACAAGCCGGCTGTGAGCCTGGTCAGGCACTTGGTCTCTCTGAGCAAGTTCTTCCTACTGACATCACTGCCATGGCCATCCTCATTGTACGTGACAGCAAAAACTGTTTCCTGGCCTCTTGCTTCCAGAGACCCTCTCAGCCCGAAACGCCTGCTATTTACTTCTAAATGTGTATCTGTTTTCTCATTAAAAAAAAAAATCCTAGGTGGTTTTCATACCTCTGCCCCCACACACCCCAGCTCCCAACATGCACTTGATGACGTTCCCTTTCGCTGATACATCTGTTGTGATGGGCCTGACAGCCAGTAAAACCATTTCACTGAGTTTTAAAAATCACCCACTTAGAAACTATAAAGTAAAACCTCTTTTCTCCAACCTCTGCTCTGTAAAAGCACTTGGGGCTCAAGAAATTATCTATCTTTATGGGGGAAATCTGCCAGTGCTGATCTGCAATAGGAATTCATCACATGAGCAGTAACTCACTGCCCTGAGGGCTCCCTGGATAACACCGGAAAGTTTATAGCTGTTTCCGGCAATTCAGAAAGAACCTCAATGATGGTAAATAATTTTTATGTTCTTACAAGACAAAAAGCCAAGACCAACAGGAACCCTGCAGAATTTCATCTTCTTTGCTATAAAAGGAGGGATTGCTTGGTCTTGGCTCTTGTCCTGTAATTCAGGGATCCCCAACCCCAGAACCAGTCCGTGGCCTGTTAGGACCTGAGCCTCACAGCAGGTGAATGGTGGGCGAGCGAGCCCAGCCTCATCTGTATTTCCAGCCGCTCCCCACAGCTGTGCGAGGATTATCCTGTAGCATCTCCCCCCACCCCCAGCCATCTGTGGAAAAGCTGTCTTCCGTGAAACCAGTCCCTTGCGCCAAAAAGTTTGGGGGACTGCTACTGTAATGTATCTCCAGCCTCAAAAACACATTTTCCATTTACAGTCAGCTGATCCATGGTTAGAAAGCAGCCCAGGTCTGAAGTTTGCTGTTTTCCTCTCGTCAAAGACGACCGCCAGGGCAGGGCACTGGGCGGCGGCTAGAGACTCAGTTCTAGACTTAGTGGTCCCCCCGCCTTGCTGTTTCATCACCTGAGTCAGACCAGGGGACCCGCCCCATCTCTGATGACAGAAGGTGAGTTCCGGACCAGGTGCCCCCATGGCGGCACAGGGCATTTGATGGGGACAGAAACAGACTCTAAGGAGCAACCCCTGGTGGGTAAAGAATCCGCCTGCAAGGCAGGAGACCCAGGTTCAACCCCTGGGAGGGGAAGATCCCCTGGAGAAGGGAATGGCAGCCCACTCCAGTATTCTTACCTGGAGGATCCCATGGGCTGAGGAGCCTGGTGGGCTACAGTCCACAGGGCCGCAAAGAGTCGGACACGACTTAGCAACTAAACCTACTAACAAGGACTAAGATAACCTGTCAGGGGTCAGCTGGCTGGGGGTTCTGAAAGCTTGCAGCACGCTGGAATCAACCAGGGAGCTTTACAAAAACTCTGGATTCCGAACCCAAGCTGCAAGGACTCTGATTTGGGTGCTGGGGCTGAGTTGAGGGACCTGCTTGTTTAGCCAGCAGCGCTGCACTGGGAGAGCCCAGTCCTGTCCGTTCCCTCTCGCTGATAAAGCAGACCTGGGTCCAGGCGGAGACGTGACTGAGGGGCAGTCACCGGGGTTGAGTTACGCCGCAGAGCTGAAGTCCCCCTCTGGTTGTTACCTGTGCCCCCCAAGCGTGACCCCCTCCCCTTCGCTTCCTGCGAAGACACCCTTCTCTGAGCCTCAGCACAGGTGAGAGGGCCAGCGGAGGGTACGCACACAGGGTGGTCGTTGCCCAAATGTGCCAGCCCTGCATCTCTATCAGCCTGCCTTTATCCTATGAGGGGCAAGTCATCATCCTCATTTCACAGACGCTGGGTCGTCTGGTCAAGGACACATATCTGCATAAATGACAGAGCTGAGCTTCGAATCCAGGTGGTCCCTTCTGTGGTTCATGCTTAAATCCACCAGGGGCCTCCCTCATTCGTCTAGTTCAGGGTTCTGTTCCAGCATCCTTCTTCCCCATCACACAGCCGGCCCAGTCTTCACCCGACAGCTTATTCCCAACACTTCTCTTTCTCTCATTTTCAGCTGACGTTTAATTAGCTTCAGGGACCTCTGGTCCACTTTCTGGCTCCCCCAGGGTTGCCCCGTGTGTAACGTCTGTGCCACGTGACTGTATGGCTGAGTAAGCAGTCCCTGGGGTCAAGGCCACAGGGCCCGGCACACAAGCGTCCTGGGAGGTGCCCACAGCAGAGTGACGGTGGATGGCCTGAGTCCGAGTGCGGAGCCAGGCTCAGTCCCAGCTGCCCCCAAAGGGGTGTGCACAGACATGCAAACCCAGGAGGTCCCTGAGGCCAGAGAGATGGGAGGAGGGAGGCTGGTCAACCAGGCCTCAAAGGGCACGGGAAGGCGCTTGGCTTCGGTCCTGAGAAATGAGAAGCTGCCAAAGCTTTGTGGCAGGGAGACTCCACCCTGTGACCCATTCTCCATGTACCAGGCAGGCCAGACTCATGGTCCCCTAAAGGCAAGAACCTCATCCAGTTCCTGGGGTCACTGAGTGACAGGCAGAGGCATTTCTTGTACTTGGTGGTTTGTTTATTATCATTTGCTACTTTGCACCAGTTAGTAGAAGAACGAGAGGTACTCCAGAGTGAAATCATGATTTAAAGCTGACAAATGTCTTGCTTCTGCCCCAGTAAACACATCATCCATGCACGACACATGCTCCCACACTTTATGACAAAGCCAGGTGAGAAGAGGAGTGAGGATTAACCCTATGCCATAGAAGACTTTTTGGGCAATAAATTAACAGTGTACACGAGACTGGGAGAAAAAGACTTAGATTTCACATGTGAACTGCTGAAAATATTCTGGGAGTGCTGATTTAAGTACAAACAGTGGATTTTGAGTGGCCTACCATTTTTTGAACAATATCCCATCATTTAGGAAGTTTCTTACCCACAACTACAAAAAAAGTTTTGAATTAATGAAGTTTAACTATATTTGGATGCCTCAGAATAAACTGGAATTTGGAAAAGACCCTGATGCTCGAACGATTTAGGGCAGGAGGAGAAAGCGGTGACAGAGGAGGAGATGGTTGGATGGCATCACCAGCTCAATGGATAAGAGTTTGAGCAGACTCTGGGAGATGGTGAAAGACAGGGAAGCCTGGCGTGCTGCAGTCCATGGGGTCACAAAGAGTCAGACACGAGTCAGCAACTAAACAATAACAACAACAAATTAAATAATCCCAGGGCCGGGTGGAGAGGGAGGTGGGAGGGGGGACCGGGATGGGGAATACATGTAAATCCATGGCTAATTTATTTCAATGTATGACAAGAACCACTGCAATGATGTAAAGTAATTAGCCTCCAACTAATAAAAATAAGTGGAAAAAATAAACAAATAAATAAATAAATAATCCCAGGGCTCGGTTTATGGGTCCCTAATATTGAGCGATTACTGTGATTGACCCCAAATAAGCCACTGACCCCACACACATCAAAGCCAGTCCTGGGTTTTAGCTGACTTTCACTCTTACGCAGCCCGACACCTGAGTCTCCATGTGGCTGGGGCCTTTTTACCTTGTTAACGTTGTCCTTCACCTTTGTGGAGTTTTCCAGACCGAAAGCCGCTCGACCAGCTGCTCTCAGTAGTGGCAGATTCGTACTGAGTCTGTTTCTGCAAAGACAACCAGAAGGAAAAAAGACTCAACCTTTAAAAACACTAGACTTTATATGTCAAGAGCCTTAGGAATACTCATTCCTTCAATCCAGCAATTCGATTTTGGGGAATTACCCGTAAGAAACTGAGTGCAGAAGAAGCTGCGTGGAGTGAGAGCGACAACAGCCCCTCTTCTCTTAGAAAAGAACAGGAAGAACCCCAAGATGCAGTAAGGGAACAGGTGAGGAAAGCTAGGGGCAACCCTGCGGGGCCACGAGAAAGACGCTCATGACGAAGCTATGGGGACCCGAGATGGTTCTCTTTATATTACTTCATCACCTTGGAGACATCACTGACTGTAAGACAAACCACTGTTTCATGTATCACCAAGACAAAATCTCAGGCTGGGGCAGCTAGTAAGAGGCATCTAAGTAAAACTGGGACACCCCTCCCCCACCCCCGCCCCACCAAGGGCTATTCCCTGCATGGAAGGGGAATGATAAACAGCCCTGTCAGAGAGAAACGGCATTCGACTTTGACCCAAGATGTAAGGAGGGAACAAAATTAGCCTTGAGAACCTGAACAAGCCAGGACTCAGGCAGGCTGGAGTCTGAGTTTGCACTAACGCCACGGCCTAAAAACACGAGTTGCAACTGAATGTATGTGAAATTTAATACCAAGTGCTCTCAAGTTGACAGCGCCCCCCAGGCGACCATCAGAAGCCAACAGAACCCTCCTTTGGAAGAGCTGGATTTCAAAACGGGCTGACAGTGCTTGTAAGACACCGTCTTACAGTTGAGCCATCAATGCATGACTCAGAGATGTGAAAATAAGTGAGTTGCAGGATTAACGTAAGCAAAAAAGAAGACTAAAATGGTATGTGGATAATGACATGTCTTTTGCAGAGGCGACCATGTGGAACAAACTACACTAAAATGTTAATAGTGGTTTTGTGTAGGTAGTAAGATGAGAGCTTTCTCCCCCTCTCTCTAAACAACTCATTTTCCAGATTTTCCTAAAGCAAGCATGTATTCAGTGGTCATAGAGGCAACAGGAGAAATAGAATAGGGTGATGCACAGAGGGAGGGAGTGGTCAGGGAGGGCTTCTAGGAGGTGCTTCCTGAACTGGGAAGGGGGGCGGCAAGGGAGCAGCCAGAGCTGTGCACGGTTGCATCCCACATCAGGATGGGGCCCAGGTGATGGGGCAGATGCTGGATACGTATTTGTTAAATAAATACACAAGTTGAGGAAAATCTGCTAAGACGTGAGCCTAAGCCTCCAGGGGCCTCAATCAGAGAGTCTGGCTCTTCAGTGGGCCCATTCTCACCGGACTGAGCCGCTGCACAGGGCCAGGCTACCAGCTGGGCCAACAGCAGGACTCAGGGAAAAAGTCTGCAGCTGAAAATTCGGCAGAAAACTATGGTTGCGTCTAGTTTCCCCATCTGTGAAATGAAGGTCATGCCTCTGCCACCACGTGAACTTCAGATAATACGGAGCTCTGAAATACTGAGCCCAGCACAGCTGCAGGGCTGGGGTGCTCCGGGGCGCACTCCTGGGGGCCCAGACGCCTCCCTGCAAATGCAGCATCTCTGAGCCTTAGGCAAGCTGCTCTGCTCTGCCGCTCAGCACACGGGAAAGCTGCCACATCAGCTGCATCCTTCTTGCCTGCCTGTGCCTTCCTGGACACATCTGCTGCATACAGTCCTGAGCGAAAGAGGGGCTCTGCCCTCAGGGCGCCAGGAACAGCCAGGCAAGCAAGGATAGGGCCCCAATGCCTGGGGGGTGTGAGCCCCAGGACTGACCTCATGGCAGGGGAAGACAGGCTTCTCGAAGGAGGGACGCCTCCTCTAAAGCCAAAACAGAGACCAAGGCCAGCCACAGGATGGGGTGAGTGAGTGAGTTCTGAGTTTTTCTACATTGTTTACACTTACAATTCTATGAGTTCATCTCCATCTCACTGACGGACCGGAGGTGGGAATACCTGCCAAGGTCACAGAGCTTGGGGACCACAGTGCCAGGGTTCAAAAGCTGGCCTGGGAGATGGAGGGGACCACAGAGCGCCGGGGCGCCAAGGGGGGCACAAAGGGCCATGGGGGCTGTGGCCTCGAGAAGAAGCTGAGCTGCGCAAACCCAAATGTGTCTGAAAGGGGAACTGTCCGTGGGCCTTCTGTACAGATCGTTCTCTGGCCCAAGTCACTACTAGGAGGACATTCAGAGGGGGACCCTGTCTCCTGGGGCCAGACTCCTGCCCTGGTCCCAGCTGCTCAGGAGAACTGACCGTCCAGCAGGGCCCCATGCGATCAGGAGTCCTTTAAAAAAGAAAAGGCAGCAGAAGGATGAGCCACAGTGATTCAAAGTGGAAGAATGACTCAACCCAAGGCTGGTGGTTGTGAAGGGGGCCACTGACCAGGAATCGGTGACCCAGAGCCATCCCTGGCTGACAGCTGGCAAGGAAAGGGGAGCCTCAGTCCCACAGCTCCAGGGAACTGAATGCAGAGAAGCTAAATGAACCCAGAAGCTGATTCTCATCAGGGCCTTTCAGAAGGGAACGCGGCCCTCGATTCTGGCCTGTGAGACTTGAACAGAGACCCCACTGTACACCCTGTGCCCAGGCTCCTGACCACTGTTGTGAGCGGCTGCGGTTACGCCGAGCTGGAAAGAAGGGACGGGGGAGGGGGAAGGGAGAGCACAGGGCCCATGATGCTGGCCTGGGGCCTGGGCCTGGCTGCTGACCGCACATGCTCAGAGCAAGGGGGCAGGGAAGCACCATCCTGAGCAGGTGCAAATGGACTCATTCACTCAACCGACTTCCCTCAAGCACTAGCTGCAACAGAAGTGCTCTCCAGGGGTCCAAGCTCCACTCCACGGACAAAAAGATGGCCAAACAGACTCAACCCAGTGAAAGACGCCCCCCAGGAACAAAGCCCCTGAAGTGAAGGGAGGTCAGAGAAGGGTCATCAATCCACCAGGAGTCGAGAATGTTTTCCCGGGACTGAAGCCTTGTCTTGGGCCTTAGTAGCTCAGGAGGAAGGGAGGCCGGGATGGTGGGCCGGCCCTGAACAGAAAACGCAGAGATCAGCATGGCAAGCTCTGAGGGAGGGCAGCAGACTGGCAGGGGACCACAGTGGGCCAGGGCAACCTCGGGGGCCTCCCAGGTCAGCCGAGGATGCTGAGCAGGGCTGAGATCATGCGACATAGACGCACTGCAGGCCGCCGCCCAGAATCAGCATGACAGGCCTGCACTGGGGGACCAGGGCATTTACACCGTGGGGTGTCTGCCAGCCTCAAGATGGCTGGGTGGTCAGCACCTGGCACAGAACAAACAGCCTCTGTTAGCTTGAAAGGTCAATGTAAAGTCAGGGGGAGGTCCTTGAGACTCTAACCACATCAGGGAAAGCAGCAAAGGAGAGGAGTCTTGTACAGAACTGAGGGTCCAGGCCTGGGGGCCCAGGAAAGCCAGCTGCAGGGGCAACAGACAGTGGCCTCTCTGTGGCTCCACCTCAAACCCATAAGCAGGCTCTGACTCCCTAGGGGGGAACAAGGACTCATTGGACGGTGGCCGGCCATCATATGATCCCCCCTTCCTGGAGGGAGAGAACCAGGTACCTGTCCTGAGGAGCTGCAGAGATGGGACAACATACTCCAAACCCCAACCTCTGCCACAAAGACAGTAAAGTATGGGACAATATACTCCAAACCCCAACCTCTGCCACAAAGACAGTAAAGTATGGGACAATATACTCCAAACCCCAACCTCTGCCACAAAGACAGTAAAGTATGGGACAATATACTCCAAACTCCAACCTCTGCCACAAAGATGGTAAAGACAGATGACCCTGAGGTCATCTGGCTACAGGATTTCTGCCCATTCCAACAGGGTCCAGAAGACCTGGCCCAGCCACCGCCTCCCTGGGGGACTGCCAGTCAGCCCCACCCCTAAAGGATTTGCTTGCCCCCGTGTGCTAAATACTAGTGGCTCGCGTTTCTCTAAATGCAAAGTGTTTTTCATGTATGGATTCATCTCAACCTCAAAATGGTCCTAAGTGCTATTATCAGCCCATTTTGTAGTTGGACTGGTCCAGAGGGGTTTTGAATTTTTAATTTTGTTTTAGCTGACAAATCCCTCCTTGAAAGGAAACAGTAAAAGAAAAACCAGGATGCGAAACAGATGGATTGAAGCCTGGGAGGAAGGGGTGGAGGGTGAATCTGGTGTCCCACATAGTCAACATTCTTCCCACAGTGACTCCCAAGGGGTCCTAACAAACAAGGGGCCCTGAGGACTGGAGTCTGAGATCAAGGCTCACTCAGCTGGAGTCCCTTTCCTGAGGACCACCCAACTGGCCTGGCTAAGAGGAGGGTGGTGAAGCTGTGGGAGAGCTTTGAGAGATGGGACTGTCCACCCTTCACCAGGCTTCACCAACTTCGAAGCGGACTTGGGAAGGCCGGCTCCTGAATCTGGACCATGGCCCCCACTTTTCTCTCCGGAACCCCTTCCTTGGGAGACCCCACATCAGCCGAGCCCCATTGACTGGCTCAGAGCCCAGCACTTGAATGTGGCAGATTCTATGGGAGCTGGAGGGGCAGGAAGGGCGAGCAGCCAGGGCTCTGAAGAGGGAGCCTGGAGAAGGCAGGGAGGGGCCTCCAGCGTCGGCGCAGCTGGCAAGAGGGGGTCCTAGATACCACCACGGCCGGCCCCCAACTTACAGCCCAGGACCCCTGAGGCCAAGACAGCATAAGTCCTGCCCAGGTTTCTCAGCGGCTGGGTGGCAGGACTTGAACTGGAAGCCAGATTTCTTGACCTCTGGCTCCAGCCCCTGGCCCCAACAGTATCTGCGAGAATCAGACTAAGGCAGGACCAGACAAGTCAAACGAGGACGAGGGACTCAATCGGAATCTCCATTCTGCTCTAAGTTGCCGGATGACCAGCGGCAGGAAGCACCTGCTTGTCGCAACTTCGCCAACGGACCCTGAAGGGTCTAGTGCCCTTCCAGCGCCCACCCTCCAGAGCCACCCCGGCACTCTGCCTCGGCCACTTAACAGACGGCCGCCGGCGGCCCGCCCGGTGGGGTCCAGCCGCGGAAGCCGCACGTTCCAGGCACAACCCGGACGCTGATCGCACACACGAGCGTCTCTCCGCACAGGCACAAGCCCACCGCCTCCCGCGCGCGCACACACCCGCCCTGTGCATCCAGTCAGCAGCGCCCACGCCCTCGCTCACAAACTCCCACACTCCCCCGGCCCCCGCCCAGCTCGCTCCCACGCCGTCCGCCATCAGCGCAGCTGGCGCCCAAGCCTCACCGCCGGCGCCTGATCCCCCCGCTCGGCTGCGGGCGAAGGTGGGGCACCCGCGGCAGGCCGCGCCTACCACTCTTCGGTCCCGCCCCCTGGGCTGAGCCCCGCCCCCTACCGCTCCTCGGCCTCGGCCCCGCCCCCGGCCCGGCCGGAGGATGTGAGCTCACTCCCGCCTCCCTACTCCCGACGCCGCCAGGAAGCGGCCGCCCGAGGTCGCCGCCCGCTCGCTAGCAACGGACCGGCCACGGAGTCACCAGCGCGCCAGGAACCCGGGCAGAATCCTCTGCCCCTACCCTTCCCGCGCCACACAGCAGCTGCTTTCCAAATGGGTACAGAGTGAAGGCGGGCGGCAGAGCTGGCGCTAACGCCGCTCACAGACGCCCCGCGCCGCCTGGCCTCTCGGGTCGCGGGGAGAGCGCCGGCGCGGACGCCCCGCCCACCGCTCTTCCGGCCAGGCCACGTGACCGCGCGCGCACGTGTTTCGGCCTCTAGGTGCCGCGGGCCGGGGGCCGGAAGCCGTCCCGGCCGGCGCCCAGCCGCTGTCCACCAAGAGCTGGCCCGGGCTAGCCGGCAAGGCGGCGGGTCCGGGAACGGCGCAGAGGCGGCGCCCGCCGGAAGGTGGGCAGCGGCCTGGCCATGAACCCCAGGGGCCTGTTCCAGGACTTCAACCCGAGTAAGTTCCTCATCTACGCTTGCCTGCTGCTCTTCTCCGTGCTGCTGCCCCTCCGACTGGACGGCGTCATCCAATGGAGCTACTGGGCCGTGTTCGCCCCCATCTGGTTGTGGAAGCTTCTGGTCCTCGCGGGCGCCTCTGTCGGCGCGGGCGTTTGGGCGCGAAACCCGCGCTACCGCACGGAGGGAGAGGCGTGTGTGGAGTTCAAGGCCATGCTGATCGCCGTGGGCATCCACCTGCTGCTGCTCATGTTCGAGCTCCTGGTCTGCGACCGGGTGGAGCGGGGGACCCACTTCTGGCTGCTGGTCTTCATGCCACTCTTCTTTGTGTCCCCTGTGTCCGTGGCCGCCTGCGTTTGGGGCTTCCGGCACGACCGGTCCCTGGAGCTGGAGATCCTGTGCTCCGTCAACATCCTGCAGTTCATCTTCATCGCCCTGAGGCTGGACCGGATCATCCACTGGCCGTGGCTGGTGGTGTTTGTGCCACTGTGGATCCTCATGTCATTCCTTTGCCTGGTGGTCCTCTATTACATCGTCTGGTCCCTCCTGTTTCTGCGCTCCCTGGATGTGGTTGCTGAGCAGCGAAGAACCCACGTGGCCATGGCCGTCTGCTGGGTGACGATCGTGGTGCCGCTGCTCATTTTCGAGGTCCTGCTGGTGCACAGGCTGGATGGACACAACACGTTCTCCTTCATCTCCATGTTCGTCCCCCTTTGGCTGTCATTAATCACACTAATGGCCACAACGTTCAGGCGAAAAGGGGGCAACCATTGGTGGTTTGGTATTCGCAGAGATTTCTGTCAGTTTCTGCTTGAAATTTTCCCATTTTTAAGAGAATATGGGAACATTTCCTATGATCTACATCATGAAGACAGTGAAGATGCTGAAGAAACGTCGGCTCCAGAAGCTCCTAAAATCCCTCCAATGTTTGGAAAGAAGGCCAGGGTGGTGATAACACAGAGCCCTGGGAAATATGTCCCCCCACCCCCCAAGTTAAATATTGACATGCCTGATTAAACCTCTTCTGGGGAGTGCCCACCAGTGGAAGAGAAGTCATATACACGCAAAATCCACCTTCCTTTGGCCTCTTTGCCCATCCATGCCAAATCTGGAACTGAAAACAGGCTTCAAAACATCATTTCATGCTTTGAAATTGCTGCCTATCGGTGACTCATCAGTATTCACCAGAGATGCAGGAGGTTCTTTTACTGTGTAGGTGTGTGTGTGCACGCGTGCTGTGTGCCCCCATGTGTGAGGAACTTGTTTTCTAGGCTCATGCTTGCAGAGCTAGCTGAGAGCAGAAAATTGAGTTGTTCTGGTAGGTCCTCAAATGGAATAACTACCTGTGGTTTTTTAAAGTGGTACTATACCTATCGAAAGTATTTAGAAAAGTATTTTTATACACTGCTAACGTAAAATTGTATTTCAGATTGTGCCTGCTGTGACATAATAGCAAATGTAAAGAATTCTCTTTCCCACCACTTGCATATAAACCTCATAGTTGTTATTGTCAGTGTTTCCGCTGTTAAAATGGTTTTTCTTTGGGCTTTACTGATACTGGTCTTTAATAGCCTAATAGGTGAATTTTTCTAATGTAGTGAGCCCACCCATATTTATATGACTATTTTAGCAATGTAATATATATTATGTTAAATTCTAGTTTTGTGCAGTTTTATTATGTTAAAGTATTTTTTTTTAAGTTTGTGAAGATATATATGTCTACTGCAGATGTTAAAAATTGCTTAAAACATGAATATGTACCTGGTGTGGGGTCTTATCAGTTCTAGTCATGAATACAGGGATTGAAGATCCCGAGGATCTTACTAGTCAGGTGTTAGAGGATTCTAACAGTTGGGAGGCCTCTCTTGGAAGTAACCACTGACCTTTGGGAACAGTTGACATGCCTCAGTGTGGTATCAGACCCTAAAGTGACACCGTTATTTAGCACCTTGAATTCTTCCACACAGGCAAGAACATCTCTTCAGGAACAGTCAAAAGAAGCAGATGGTTTGTGCATTTCTAAGAATCTTAGAATCTTAGTTGGCCGTGATACAGTGATGATTGTACTTGTCATTGGAAAGCCAGAGAAGTTGACCTTAACCTGAAATGGCCAACAGATTCAAGTATTATTTTAAGGCCCAACTTTCTTGATCGGGCAGTGACAGGGAAATAATAGCTCAGTTTATTTTTTAAATAAGTAGTTTTTCTAGGTACTGGTGGTACCAGGGAATCAGAAGGGTGACAAGCATGTCCTAAGAGAGTAATGTTCTTCTAAGAACAAATAAATACCTTCAAAAAGGAGGTTATCCTTTAAAAAAAAAAAAAGGTTAAAAGTAAAAGGAGTGTTGATATTATTACTGGGCTCCAATATGAACTTAAGTAGACAGTCTACCTGGTGAGAGGACAAGCTAGCAGCAAAAGCCAGCCCTTTGGAACCCGGGTCCCTGGAAGCCTAAGGGCGCCATAGCTCAGTTTAGTACCTAGAGCTGAACTGAGGTCAGAGCCACACATAGTTGGCTCCTGCCAGCTATCAGGATGTGGGAGGTGGCCTGAGCAACCGTGGGTGTAATGTTTCCTAAGCGAGGATTCATTCATTTGCTTTCTCAACAAATATGTATTGAGGACCTACTCTGAGCCAGACATGTATGTGCAGATCCATTGGAGAGCAGTTCAAAGGTGGCCCCGGCCTGCTCGTCAGTAGCCTGCCTATGGGAAAAGCCAGGCCAACATACACAGGAGGATGCCCATGGCTCAGGGTGAACTTCACCTGGAACCTCAGGCCCATATTTCTTTCTGGAGCCCTGCCCTGAATGCCCTTCCACTCCCAAATAATACCCCAAACAGCTTAGCTTACACTTTGGGAAGACCTGGGAGGAAAGGAGAAGGTTACCTGAGGAATCAAAGGGCAGGTTCAACAGCAGCATTGGGACATAACCTGTCCCTCCTGGTTACAGTTTAAGACCAGGGACTTGTTTACACCTGAAGCAATCCCTCCTAACCTGAGGGGTCACCCCCAAACTTAGCCTACACATCTCCTCATTACCCCAGGGTGGCCTGGAGTTGGAAAGCCAGTGCCTAGATGTGATGACACGCTTGCTCACCCAGTGGGTCTTCCCCTGTCAAGCCACCTTCCTGCCCCAAGACTATACTAAGTAAAAACAGCGGGAATGACTGTTGTAGAAAAGTTGTTTCATCTATAAAAGTTAATACAGTCTCAGCTCTGCCTGGGGATTTACCTAATGGCCAGTGCGACTCTTGACTATCCACAGTACGTAGCATGTGTTAAATTCTGTAACTAGTTTGTTCTGTAAGATGCTTAGTCAGTTTTTACTGTGAAACATCCTCAAAAATCTTAGCACTCTACCAATTACAAATTTTCACTCTGGGGCCTGTGGCACTTACACTCCAGGCTGTGGCTATGGTCCAGGTCTGTCCCAGGAAGCATCCTGCATCCCTGATTCTATTCCAGGTCCTGCAGCAGGACTAGCAGTCCCTGGGAGATGTCCTTTGTCGTGGCAGAAGCACAAGAGGCCAAGCCCGTCCCACAAGCAGCCCCGTAATCCCCATCACACATGGTGTGTGATACACTGTTCTGCAGGTCCAAGCACAAGGCCAAGCCCAGCCTCAGGGCGGCCAGTTCAAGCCGGAGGAACACCGACAGTCTGCACCGACGTGCAGTTTTCAGTTATGTGTGCAGTTTCACACCGTTCTCACCGATGGGATAGTTTTGAAGGATGGAATCACAAAATTTGTGGTAGAGTTATTTCCCCCCTAACATTTTACGAACATTCTGTCATGTTTTAAAGTTCACTGTTTGCTATTGTAATAATAGAAGGGAATCTCGGGAGGGAGGAGGGGATTTGAGGTGAGATGAGAAAGACCCTGCATTAAGACCCCTATAGTGTGGAGGGTTCTGGGGGCTCCACACACAATGGGTTTATAACAGTGCTGGACTCAAGAGGGTTTCCCTGGGGACCCTGCAGGGTGTTCTGGAAAGGTCCAGCCTGAGCACAGGGGGACAGCCAGGTAAGAGGTGATGGGAAACAAAAGCGGAATCTAGGTCGGCCTCAGGAGCATTCAGGAAGTTCACGCTGGCAGGAAGACTGGGACCAAACTCCGCAGGCATGTGCGGGTCAAGGGAAGTTGTGCTGCCAGAAACCGCAGCAAGTTTGTACCGCAGGGACCATCTGGTGAGGGTGCTGCAGCTGGGGACCCCACCGTCTGTCACAAGGCGCTGCCACCAGCATGACAGATGCCACCAGGGTGGCCCCTGCTGTCATGAGCACCTCAGCCGCCTGCCAAAAGCTCAAGACTCAAGGACCCGGAGGGCGGGTGTGATGGGCAATCCTCAGGTGTGCATTCGCCCTTCCGACTCTAGAACTGAGAGGGGAGGTGACCTGGTTCCTGTGGAGCTTCGAGGAGGAGGCTGGCGGGGCTCAGCCAATACATGCTCAGTAGAGGATCTGCCCAGAAGAGAAGGGTGTTCAGACACTGGGTGACCAGAGCTGATGACCAAATCGGTCATGTGTCCATATGAGCTTATGCTTCAAAATCACTGCTCCCGTCTGGCAGGACACAAGTGGCCTCGAGACCAAGCAGGGATCACCCCTCCCCGAGGGGGAAGGGAGATGATGCAGAGCTGCTGCATTGATTCCTTCATCCACCTCTTCATCCACGGCGTTTAGAGACATCTCTTCCTCTCCTGTCATGTTCTCTGTATATTCTAGAATGTGTGGATTAAAGTGACTACCAGAGCAGGCCTCCAAATGCAGTCCGAGGATCCCAGGGGCCTGCAGGTATCTCCCCTCCTCACGACACCTCTGGGGGAGGCAGATTCTCTTCATCCTTCAGCCGAGACGACACTCCATAGTAGGTGAGATGTGGACACAAATCTGAGACGCAGCGCCTACTAGGCCAGATGCTAAAGGCTTGCAAAAATGCAAAAACAATACCACTCCTCTACTCACCAGATTTCTTGTTATTTTTCATTAAAAAAGTTAACATGTAACGGACTTTTTGTTTTCAAAAGAAATGATATTTTTTAAAGCCATCGTTTTTCCTGTCTATCGTAAACGTCACTATGCACAGAAAGGCGCCTTGGGGTCCTCAGCAACGTCTACGAGTGTTGAAGGGGTCCTGTGACCAAAATCTTTGAGAACTGCTGCCCTGTATTCCTGTGGGTGGAAGAGAGGAAGGAAAGCGAAAACTGGGTGAGATACATTGAAACCCATGCCCATGGCGGGGAAGGGACAGTAAAAGGCACTGGTCTGCCCCACAGCTTAGAGGATGCTCCCTCTCTGCTACCCTGCACGGCCCTGTCGGCCTCTGCTAGCCCTCAGGCGGTGGGGTTATGTAACCCAGTGGGGTAACTCACGCCTTTGTTCTGTGGGGCCTGAGCCCTTTGCTGGTCTTGCTGGGTTTTCATTTATTAATAATTTCACCTAAAACGACGAGGGTCCTAAGGGACTGCCTGGAAACTGGCTGTGACCCCCTTCCCTTTTTGTGGCAGCCACACTTCCCACGAGTCCCCCCACCCCGGCCCCCACTGCAAGGGTGGCCGTGTTGGCTGGAGGAGGGTGACCCTGACTGCCAAGAGGAAGTAGGGATGGACAGTCATCCCCCTGGAGCCATGGGCCACCTCTGTGTTCTCAGGACGTCCTGTTGGCTAAATCGCTCACTGAGGGGCCTGGGAGGGGAAGTGGGTTTCAACACCTCCCTCCACCGCGGAGGCTGCGGGCTCCCTGGGTCCCCGCTCTACCCACTGATGCCCTTCCCCACCCTGTGTGCGGAGTGCGGGTCCACTGGGTCCATCCCATCTCTTGTCCCCTGCCGACCCTGCTGCTCCCAGGAGCCTGGCCACAGGGGCTGTCCCTCCTGGGCAAGGGCCTCCCACCCCCACGAGGGCCTCCCGCCTCCGTCCTCTGCTCCACAGCACAGCCCTCTCACGTCTCCTTGACCTGAGCAACTCGAGTGGAGATATGACCAGTCAGATGTGGCTGAAGTCCCACCCCTTGTGGCCCACCCACCCCACTTCCCACTACCCAGCTTGTTTAATGACAGGACTCTGGGTGTGTGTTGGTGGAAGGGTGGGCTGCTGTCCTGGTGGTTAAATATTCTGAGCTTCACTTAAGGCCCCTTGTCTAGTCAAGGCCTGACTTGCCCTTCTCCTTGGTCCCTGCCTGGCTCTTGTCCCCTTGGACAAGACACCTGGGCCTGGTCTCCCAGCTGACCCTGAGGACCACACCGGTCTCAGCCCCAGTCCAGGGGTGCATGCTATAACCACAGGACTGTGAAGCATCAAATACACCCCTAAGAGCTGGGAGATTGGGGCCACAGCCACCTAGACCCAAGTCCTAGCCAAGGGAGGTTAACAAGGCCAGGACACCGCAGGGGGCCTATTCACTTGTTGGCCACGGCCAAGCCCTGCTGCCCCCCGCCCCCTAGAGCAACCCCAGCGGCACTCTCACAGGTTCAGAGAGCCTCCCGCCCAGCAGCACCAGCACTGAGGCCAGGACCACAGAGCCTCAGTGCAGTGGTGGCGCATGGATCCAGACCAGCCCTGGCGTCCTCCCGACCTTCATGCGGACCCACTGCACCTCTCTGGCTCAGCGACCATCCTGCTGTTTTGATATGCCAGCCAGGCTTAGGTCAAAGGCCCACAGTGGGGGAAAGTTGGGGACCTCAAGGGGGATGAAGAGGCCGCACCACTGGGCAGACAAGCCCAGGCGGGAAGTCCTGCAGAAGCAGCGAGCCGCTCCGGTTGCTGCTGGGACTCGGGGCTGGATGGGTCTCCCGTTACTCTAGAACGGCTGCCCTGCCCTCCTCTCCAGCTGGGGAGCAGGTGAGCCCCTCCTGGGAGGTTCTCCTACAGACCTGAGAAACAAGACCATCCACAGGGCCTCTCGAACTGCGTCTGGATCTCCGTAATGAGCCGATGAGCTGGCGGGAAGCGCAAGTCACCCCTCAGTTCTGAGCCTGAAGGGCCCCCCAGCCTCCTTTCTGAAAGACCCCCCACATTTATTTACCATCATGACTTGTGCAGTTCCTGGCTACCCAGAAGGTGCCCTGGGAGGGCAGAAACAGCTGCTTTTGGAAAGTTTGGCTTGGTGAAAACTCCTCTCTTTTTCTCAGGAAACCTAGGAAGGACTCGAAGTTGCTGGCGTGGTTTCTGCCTCCTCTTTCTAACTGTGACTTTTCCGACTGCGGCAGGGCTTTCTCAGTTTGGACATTTTTACAATGATCTTGATGTGATCCGTTATTCTATCTTTTTCAGGTAATTTAGTGTGCCTTCCATTTCCTGTTTCTTTTCTCATTTTGTAAAAATGAGTTATTCGTTGTTGGGTTTTTTTGGCCACGCTGGGTCTTCATCGCTACGCGTGGGCTTTCTCTGGTTGTGGCGAGTGCGGGCTATTCTCTAGTCGTGGCGCACGGGCTCAGCTGTCCCGTGCCGAGCG
This sequence comes from Odocoileus virginianus, assembly GCF_023699985.2. Classification (NCBI taxonomy): domain Eukaryota; kingdom Metazoa; phylum Chordata; class Mammalia; order Artiodactyla; family Cervidae; genus Odocoileus; species Odocoileus virginianus. Next base: position 61,116,232 of record NC_069686.1, on the reverse strand, counting down.
GAATCTTCCCAGACCAGGGATCAAACTAGTGTACCGTGCGTCGGCAGGCGATTCTTTACCAGTGGGCACCAGGGAAGTCTTCCTGTTTCTTTCTCACAAGTTTTCAAATAAAGGTTGAACTTGAACAAAGGCTCCTCTTCTAGGAGGTCTCTGTCCTAACATCCTACCGCAAGCTGCCCCTTCCTCGCCATTCTTCCCTCAAGATGGGACTGTCCTTCAAAGCATCTTCCAGTGTTGTCTACAATTGTTCTTTCTTTGATGGATTTCCTTGCTTTGGTTGCTTTGATCACAGGTCCTTGAAATAGGATGTGATTCTGTCCATTTTCTCAATCTTTCTGGTGGGTCTCAGCCCGACGTATCTGAGTATATAGATTTCTCATCTTTCAGGTCTTTTTGAGAAGTCTCTGTTGAGCTCAAGAGAAGACTGGGATTTTCAAGCTTTTTGTCTCCAGTGTTTGTGTTTCCTTCAAGCAAGAACAATACCAAGTGTCTTATCTGAAGTGACTAAGTCCTGGGGTAGGACTGACTTCTCAGCCCAGTGATTCAGCAGCTTGACTTCATCAAGGCTCGCTCTGTCTGCTGCCGCCTCTGTGGTAGCTTCATCCTCAGCCTCATCCCCAGGGGCCGCCGCTGTTTCCGACACCAGGTGGGAGAAACAGCCTCTCCTCGCCAACTCTCAGCCGGGAACAAGGGAACCCTTCTGAGGAGCCCTCCAGCAGACTTCGCCCATCTCACTGGCCTGAACTGGGTGAATGGTGAATTACACTGATGGATTTTCATTCCAGGATAAATCCTACTTAGTCATTATGTCATATTCTTTTAAATGTATTATTGGATTCAATTTGCCCAAGTTTTGTTAGGAATTTTTGTACCGATGCTTGTGAAAGATGTTCATTTGTAGTTTCCTTTTTGTTGTGAAGTCTTTGTCTAGTTTTAATAACAGGGAAATGCTGGTCTTATAGAATAAGTTGGGGGTATTCCCTCTCCCATTTGTTGCAAAGCTGTATAGAATGAGAGTTACGTGTTCCTTAAATGTTAGTTAACGTTCTCCAGGGAGACCATCTGGCCTGATTTTCTTTGTGGGAAGATATTTAACTACAACTGTAGTTTGTTTGTTTATTTACATGATGTCCACAGCTCTTTTGTCCTATACTGACGGTAGTTGCAGGAGGCAATATGGGCGGCAAAGCTTAAAATATATGTATCTGGCTCTTTTCAGAAAAAGTCTGCTGATTCCTGTGCTTAAGACAATGAAGCCTGAGCTTAAGAGCTGATTGACGAAGCTACATGTGAATTTTAGATATTTTCCTCCCTAACTGAAACATCAGAGAATGTGACACAGCACTAACGGGTCTTAGTTTTCTTATCTGTAAGCTAGAAATACCAGCAGTCAACTTCTATAAGGCTTGTTTCATCTCAAGCCTAAGACTATTACCGTATATTACTGTAGATTCTTATTTTCTCGGGTTTTTTTTTTCCCCCTGAAATTTCTTTTGTAACTATATGACTACTCAGGTTATCCACGTCTTGAACGAGTTTGGCAGTTTGTGTCTTTGAGAGAATTTGTCCATTTCTTCTAAATTGTCAACTTTATTGGGATAAAGTTGCTCATAACATTCCCTTATTATTTAAAATTATTTTTTTAGTCTTTTCTATTGAATGAAAGATTATTTTAAAATTCTATAGTGCTTTACAGTTTTCAAAATTTCATAGACACAATTTCATATAATCCCCCTCATCCTATAGGGTCTACTGATTCTGTTATGATGTCATTTTATTACTCAGCAAACTGGGTTGGCCTCTCGGTAGGTGTCAAGCCAATAGACACGACCAAACCAAAACTCAGGAGAAGATAAAGTTTATTACTTGCAGCAAGTAAGAACACCAGGGATCTTTCCCAAAGCAGTGTCTCCCCAAATAGCAAAACCAGGAAAGTTGTAAGCTAAGGGTCCAGGCATATTCATGAGGGGGACTGAGCAGAAGAGAATTCAGCACAGAACTGGGACCAAGACAGCCAGAGTCCAAGCTTCACTAGATGTAAATCAGGAGCACTGACATCATCATTCCACCCTTCCCCTGGGTGGGGGCCTTAATTCTTACAGAACTAGAGACACATTGCTCTGTGTGTCCCTTGACGGGGAACCAGGCCCCCCAAGACTGCATTGTTGTTCCTTGGATGCTCCTCCCTTGTCTCATCTTCCTCTCCCTTCCTTGATTAGCGACTGTCTGAACCTGCCCTTTGGAACTCACCCTTCGCTAGTGGCTCAGAGGGTAGAGAGTCTGCCTGCAATGCAGGAGACTCAGGTTTGATCCCTGTGCTGGGAAGATCCCCTGGAGGAGGAAATGGCACCCCACTCCAGTGTTCTTGCCTGGAGAACCCCATGGACAGAGGAGCCTGGCAGGCTACAGTCCATGCAGTCGCAAGGACTGAGTCACTTCACTTTGGAACTCAGGGAAGGTCATGGAGGCTAAAACCTATTCCCTATAAACAAGCAGGACTTCCCTGGTGGCTCAGATGGAAAAGAATCCGCCTGCAGTATGGGAGACCTGGGTTCGATCCCTGGGTTGGGAAGATTCCCCCGGAGGATGGCATGGCAACCCACTCCAGCATTTTTGCCTGGAGAATCCCCATGGACAGAGAAGCCTGGCGGGCTACAGTCCACGGGGTTGCAAAGAGTCAGACACAACTAAGCGACTAAGCATAAACAAGAAAGAGGGGACACAGAAAGGGTTTGTACCAGGAGCCCCACAGCATCCTGCTCTGTTTCAACCTCTCCACATGTAATTTTTTACTTCTCCCTTTTCCCCTTGGTTTTACTCATTAGAGATTTATTAATTTTATTGGTCTTCTCAAGGAACCACTTTTCGGTTACTTTTATTTCCTCTTGTTATATTTTTGGTTCTCATTTTCATTGATTACTGCTTTTTCTTATGCTCTTTCTTCTGCTTACTTTGGACTCAGTTACTTTCTCTTATTCTTTTAAATGTGTAATCTGGGGTCACTGATTTGAGAACTTTTCTGGTTTAAGCATTAAGTGGTATAAATTTTCTTTTACTAATTTAGCTGTAGCCAGCAGGCTTTGAGGTTTTGTTTTTATTTTCATTCAATTAGAAACACTTAATTTCCCGTTTGATTTCTTCGTTTCACCACTAAGTCATTTAGAAGTGGGCTCTTTAGTTCCTAACGCCTGAGGATGTTCCAGATGGCCTCCTGCCGTTGGTTTCCAGTTTGATCCCGTTTGTGTGTGCGCTCACCTGCTCATCATCATCATCATCATGCGGTGCGCTCTGCAACCCCACGGGCTGTAGCCCGCCAGGCCCCTCTGTCCATGGTTTTCCCAGGCAAGAATACTGGAGTGGGCTGCCAGTCCTTCTCCAGGGGATCTTCCTGACCCAGGGATCAAGCCCACATCTCCTACATCGGCAGGTGGATTCTTTACCGTTGACCCACACTGGAAGCCTCTTAACCCCATTACAGTCAGACAATATACTTTGTATGATTTGAATCTTTTAAAAACTCATTTAGATTTGAAGTTGGGGGCAGGGGCTAGGGTTTTATGCATTTACTCCTCCTGATGAACTTAGAACATAAGAGCAGGAATGAAAGTACGAAAAGGGACAAGCAGTGTCACCCAAAGGCCAGTTATCTGAGTCACCCAGGGCTTTCTGAAGGGTAACTCCATGGGTGGGGTGGCCTGGTCCTTTATCTGTGTAGCTGGCAATGTGTCTTTGAAATGGATGCCTTGGCAGTGAGAAACTTCATGTCAGACACTTAAAATTTTAAAGAGTGAATTCTAAGGCACTGACATTAAAGAAGTACTAAAATCTCTGGCTATAACTGAGTATTCATATGTTTCTCTTTGCGCTTCTATTAGTTCTGCTTCACGTACTCTGAGGCTCTGCTGTTTAGTGCACGGTCATTTAAGATTCTTAGGTTTCCTTGGTGAAGCTTTACTCTTTTATCATTATGTATTATCTGTCTTTATTCCTGGTGGTGTTCCTTGTATTACGAAACTCACATAGTATAAACTAAACCATTTTAAAGTGTACAGTCCATCAGGATTTAGTCCAGGCACGAGGCAGTGCAGCTGTCACCTCTATCTAGCGCCAGCATTTTCAGAGTCCAAAGTGAAACCAAGCAGGACCCTGTGGGGCTCCCGGGTATGGAGGCCTTTCTGTGTACGCCTGTTTGTTGCTTTTAGGGAATAGGTTCCAGCCTCCATTGAGGGACTCCCAGAGTTCCAAAGGGCAGGTCTGAACAGTTGCTAATCAGGGAAGGGAGGGGATGCAGAGATAAGGGAGGCGTGGCTACAGGGCAGACCTGGGAAAGGATCCTGCTTTCATTTTAAGAGATACATGGAATATCTCAGCTCTTCTGCAGAACTAAAACCCCCAACAGATGGAAGATGCTAACTACCTAATGAAGCATTCTACATTCCAGAGGGAAGTCACAGTTTGATAACCTCAAGAATCAAAGCAGCTCATCAGGAGACCACATGAGGCCAGATCAAAGGAGCCAGGCCCTGTGCACACCCTGATCCTTATCAGCAACCCTGCCCTTGAACTACTGCTATAAAACTCCTCACCATTTTTCGATGCTGTTCTCTTGAAACATCCCACCCTCGCCTTCTCCCACAGAGTCCAAAAGTCTGTTCTATACATCTGTGTCTCTTTTTCTGTTTTGCATATAGGGTTATAGGGTTTCAAGAGAACAGCATCGAAACATGTATATTATCTAGGGTGAAACAGATCACCAGCCCAGGTTGGACACATGAGACAAGTGCTCGGGCCTGGTGCACTGGGAAGACCCAGAGGGATCGGGTGGAGAGGGAGGTGGGAGGGGGGATCGGGATGGGGAATACATGTAAATCCTTGGCTAATTCATGTCAATGTATGACAAAAACCACTACAATATTGTAAAGTAATTAGCCTCCAACTAATAAAAATAAAGGAAAAAAAAAAAACTCCTCACCAAATCTCCTCAGGTTGGGACACATAGTTTTGAGGGCATAAGCCTGCCGTGACTCCCTCTCCCTGGCAAAACAATAAAGATATATTTTTTTCTACTTCACTCCAAATTCTGTCTTTGAGATGCAGTTTGGCACAGAGGCCAAGCTTTTGGTATCAAAAGGAGACACTACGCCTATCAAGCACATTCCCCTCAATATCCCACTCCTGGCAGCCACTGACCTGCTTGCTATCTGTGCGGATTCACCTGCACTGTACCTTTCGTATTGGTGGAATCGTACCGCGTATGTATGACTTGTGCCTGGCTTCTTTCACGTAGCACGATGTTTCCAAGGCTCATCCATGTTGCAGCACACAGCTCATCCCTTTCTGTGGGTAAACGCTCTTCTGCGGTAGAGACAGACCGTATTTTGTAATCCATTCATCCACCCATGGGCAACTGAGCGGCTTCCACCATTTGGCAGTAACTTTGTTGCTACAACAAAGCCAAGTGGTGCCTCCCCAGCCCAGACTGTTTTTTCCTCTGACCCTCCAGGACCCTCAGCGACTTTACAGACTGTCCTCTGCCACCACGATCACGTCTGCTCTCTTCATAAGGCACCAGGCTTCCAAGGGGTCAGACCCCACCTGCCCTCCCCACACATGTCCTCACACACAGGTGGGCGTGCACACACTTGCACAAGCCAGGGAAAGACTCCTTCCCCGCAGGGGGTGGATGGTGCTCGTCACACCTAGCCCACGCCCTACAAGAAATATGACGAGTGAGGATGCTTGTTAAGCCAAGGAAAGCTGTTTGCCATTTAAGCAACATGAGAACAGGATGAAAATGATACACACTTCTTCTAGCTGCTATCTTGACTCCTTTGGACTTAAATTCCATGGTCTTTCAGAGCCATGTCAGTTCCCACACCCCCACTTCAGGCTCCCCCAAATCCCCACCAAGTAGCAGTGGAAATCTCATACTCTTTGGTGTCATTAACCTTGATATCCCCAAGGTGCCTGGTTTTACCACCATCAGTGCAAATATCAACATGGTAAAGGGAAAATGTATTTCAACATTATTAGACAAATAGCTTTGACTTCCCAAACCCCAGGTTCCCCAAACTCAACTTTGAAAACCTTTAGACTGAATTATTTTCTCAGTATCTTCCTGTCTCGTGAGCCCCCATGGGCTGGGCCCCCCAAAATTGCAGTGAGTGAGTGCTGGCTCAGAGGCTGGCATCTCCATGATGTGAGTTTCAGGGATTAACACATGAATGAAGGATCTGGGATTTGGAAGTCGAAGTTAAGAACTCAGGACCCTAAGGCCAGACAAAGACACTACAAGTAAAGGAAATTACAAATATCTTTTATGGATATTGGTATAAAAATCCCACTAAAAATACCAGCAAACTGAATTCAGCAACATGTTGAAAGGATTATACATCATGACCAAGTGGGATTTAGGTGGAGATGCAACATTCAACATATGAAAACCAGTGAATGTAAGACACCACATTAACAAAATGAAAGAAAGTAAAAACATGTGGTCATCTCAATCGATTCAGAAAAAGCATCTGACAAAACTCAATATACCCTTTCATGATAAAAATATTCAGCAAAGTAGGAATGGAAGGGAACTGCTTCGACGTGATAAAGGCCATATACATAAAGCCCACTGCTGATGTGATGCTCAGTGAAAAACTGAAGGCTTTTTGTCTCATCACCTAAGGCTGCTCTAACAAACGATCATAACCTGGGCAGCTTAAGCAGCAAGCATTTCTTTCCTGCAGTTCTGGAGGCTGGGAGCAGTGTTCCAGCCCAGCCGAATGCTAGGCAAGGGCAGAGACAGGTGCCTGTGTCCCTTCCCCTCTCTCTAACCGCATCTGTCACATCACGGGGCTCCACGCTCATGACTTCATCTAAACCTAATCAGATCAGGAAAAAACAAAGATGCCCTTTCTGGGGGGTCACTTCCACTGAATACTGGAAGTTCTAGCCAAAGAAACTAGCCAAGAAAAAAGAAATGACATCCAAAATCAAAGGGAAGAAGTAAAATTTTGTCTGGATATTCGCAGCAAAAGAATGAAGTTGGATCGTTACCGTATACAACACATAACAATCAAAATGAATCAAGACATAAAAGAGCTAAAAACTATGAAACTCTTAGGAGAAAATACAGGGGGAAATCTTCGTGATACTGGATTTGACAGTGATTTCTCTGGATATGACACTCAAAAAGCACAGGCAAGATAAGAAAAAGATAAGATAAATCAGACCACCAAAATTTAAAAATCTGTACATAGTAAGACATTCTCAACACAGCAAAAACGCATTTCACAGAATGACAGAAAATATTTGTAGTCATGTATCTGGTAAGAGATTAAAATCCAGGATATATAAGGAACTCCTAAAATTCAACAAAAACAATTCAATTTAATAATGGACAAAGAATCTGAATAGAGATTTCTCCAAAGAATACACACAAATGTTCAACAAACCTATGAAAAGATACTCAGCACCACTAATAAAATAGGGAAATAAAAATGAGAATCAGATATCACTTTTGTGTCTGACTCTTTGCAACCCTGTGGACTGTAGCCTATCAGGCTCCTGTGTCCATGGGATTCTCCAGATAAGAACACTGGAGTGGGTTGCAGTGTTGCAGGGTTGCAGTGGGAGAATGCCCTTCTCCATTATACCCATTAGGACAGCTATTATAAAAAACTAACAAACTAAAACAGAACAGTATCGGTAAGGATGTGGGGAAACCGGAACGCTTATGTGTTGCTGATGGGAATGTAAAATGACGCAGCTGCTGCGGAAATGAGTTCAGCAGTTCCTCAAAAAGAATGACATTATGGTTCTGCAATTTTGCTTCTGGGTTTACGGCCCAGAGATTTGAAAGTATGGACTTGTACAGACACTCATACATGCGTGTTCACAGCAGTGCTATTCACAGTAGCAAAAGGTGTAGGAGAGCAGGATTTTCTACCCCAAGATGTGTCTTTGGGGCATATTAATTATTTGGTTATTTTATAAGGAACAGCAGACATTTGGGAAACTCTGAACCAAGTAGAAGTCACCTTCTGGTAAGGAATGTGGACATTTCTAAGGGAAATCTCCACTTGTAAGGGCATCTTCCTCCCCGTATCAGGAACAGCGGGATGATCTGCCACCAGGGAGGCAGGGCTTCCACTGAAAGCAGATGCAGGAGGGGGCTGGTGGGGCTGCTGTGCAGGCCAGGCATCCTCAGTGGCAGGTGAGGGCATGGACGCTCTGGTGTGCCTGTGGAAAGGGTGTGAGGACGGCTCCTTCAAGATGGATGGGCGAGTTCTGGGTCCCCTGCGGTTCTGAAAGCACAAGTCCATTCAGCCCTCCAGTTCACTGCCAGTGAGCCTTTGCTGGCCACACCCAGCCTGAGCTGTTGTGAAACTCTTTCTGGTGCAAGAACATCTGTGGGCACATCCAGTCCTTGCAGAGAGCTCAGTCTGTCCAAAGCCACACCCCGTCTGTGTCTCCTGGGGCATATGGCATCAACAGTTCCATCATACATGCTGGGAGATGGCCTGGGGGCCTCCTGCAGCTTCTTTCCAACGCTGGTCCATCTGGGCCTCCGGCCTGACTGCCCGTGGACGCTGCTGACCCACAGGCTGGGTTATCTCCCAGAAGGGTGACCACAGAGCAGTTTCTCTCTGCGTCACCACCAGACAGGCCTCTCCCTGCCCCTCGGCCACCTTGGCTTAGACACTGCCTGCCTCCAGGGCCTCCCAGGCCCCCTCTGCGCCCTCAACTGCAGCCCAAACCTGGGACAGCAGCTGGCCTGCAAGTCTCCTCTGGGTCTGCGGCTAAATAGGAGGAGAGAAAAATGTATCTCATGAAGCTTCCCTGGTCCCCACCCCCAGGGGGCCAGGATAGAGGCACCACTTGGCATCCCACTCGGCACACCTGGGCCCGAGGTGGAGACGGCAAAAGGCCGAGCCCCCGCTGCCGTAACGCGGTGATGAGCAGGGCAGCACCAGAACCACCCGGCGGCCCCGTGGTTTCTGCACAGTGGTCCCCAACCCAGCTTCCCCACTCAGCTCTTAAAGGTGTCCTGCTCCCAGGACACTGGATGTCCCAGACGTAGGGCTCGGGGCCTGATGCCTGGACCCCGCTGTTTGCCGTGCGGTCTGCAGCAATGGTGTCTGCTGGTCACCACTGGTTGATTTGAAAGGGCTTCCCCGTGCCAGTGGGTGGCGGGAGGTTTGGTGTTACTGGCGGGGACGTGACACCCTTGCACAGATAGCCTGACACCTTGGAGATGGTGAGTCACTGGGTGCTTGTCCGTCCACCTAAGCATGTTGGGCTCGGAAAAGCAAAGCCCGGCCTGTCTGCCTTCTGGGTTAGGCAGAATGGGCTTCACTCTTGGGCTGGGGGGAGGGGGGGGCCTGGGACCCTGGAAGGTAAACCAGGGCTGCTGAGACAGCAGACCATCCAGGTCTCTGGGGACCTCGCTTCACCTCCCAACCCTGGAACCTGGGGGCGGATGTGCCCTCCTGGACAGAGTCCTGGGAGGTGCAGTCTCCCCCCAGCTGTCCACTTCTTTCTGCCTTCGGTTTGTGGGAAGGCCTGCAGCTTGGGGCACGCAGGACAACCCAGCTGGCTGGGTCTGAGCCAGTTCTCAGGGGTCCTCCCTGGGCCTGGTGTGGTCCGCAGGGCGGGGGAGGGAGAGCAGGGTGCAGGGGCAGTGGCACCGGGACGGCTCCACCAGGCCCGATGGGTAGTGAGCGGGTTCTTCCTGCACCAGCTGCTCTTCCCAGGATGTGCTGGGGATGGCCAATGGGGTTTCTTAACTGTCAGAATCGACATCCAGATTTACACCATTCACATCAAAATGAACACTGTATACTGTGGTGCTGCTTCTGCTCGACTCTTGCCAACAGCTCTGCCGAGAAGAGAAGGGCGCAGGAGGCGTGCATCACACGTCCAAGAAACTGCAACAGCTCACAGAACTAAGTGCTTCACGAAAACTTTATTGGTGGTCACGTCTACAGCGGTCATCTCATTGTACAAACAACTCACAGGTGAGTACAGTGCTCCTAGTACAAGTCATATAAAACTGTGGGACACACCGCAGGAATAGTGCACTCGATAAAAAAAAAAATAAATTACACTTTAAAAGCTACTTCAAAGCTGTATACATATAAAAAGTAAACACAAAATAGTTAGTGAGGTCCTCATAACCATCTATCATATCCAGACAGGAAGATTAAAGAGCAGAGGTCTGCACCCAAACACTCCTCTGATGAATAAAAACCCTGGAAAGGGACAGAATCATTGTCTCCATCAATGTGATAAAGTGGCTCACGGATCCCACCTCTCAGAGCTGGAGACAATCACAGCTCTGCCAGCATGTGAATTCAGCAGAGTTCAGGGCAAATTTCAATGAACCAAACAAACTTCCTCACCTTGCAGGCTAACAGACAGGAAAAGCTCCCAACGTTCCTCTGAACATTCAGGAACCATAGGTTTACATTTGTGAGAGGAATAAGAACAAATAATATGGAATGTGTATTATGCATTAGAAGACTCCAGGTTTCCAAGCAACCAAAACGCTGAGGGCATGATGATCAGAACTGGGAGCCCTCCCAGCCTCTCAGGGATGGGAGCCCAGGACTGTCTTGTCCACACGGGAGTGAGAATGCCAACAGAGAAATGCCAGGGCCTCCAGGGACAGAGACCCTGCAGAGCCCGTCTGAACACCCGCTGGCCCCCGGGAGCCATCTGCGGGAAACGGCCAGGAAGATGTCCCTGCTTGCAGCCAAGCCGGGACACTCACCTCCATCTACACCGCCCACACTCGGGCGGCAGGGGGCGGCCGAGTCTTCACCACCTCCGCTCCTCACTTTTCTGCCTGCTGTCCCAGCCCTGAATGAGAAGCTGAGAATTTGGCTTCTCAAGAGCCTGACTTACAGAAAAATAAGATAACTTCCCTCTGTGCAAATGACTGCCAAATAATCCAATCTGAGGGGGTTTCTGCAGTGACTTGTCTAAGTCTGCAGGGGCTTGTCCAAGAGGAGACAGACGCAGTGTTGGCCGGAAATGAGACGCATGAGGAACAAGCAGTCAGGAAGCAGGGGTTTCCAGTGTCCACAGAACTTTTGTGACCACACAAGTAGATACAGGTAAAGACAAAAACTTAGGAGACTATATGACATGTTTAATAAAAAATTTCTCAAAACAACATCAACATTTTAGGAAAGAACCTAAGGGTATTTTTAAACTTATCAGGATCAAAGGAATCTAATCATTCCTTTGTTCAGCAGGGTTTCCACGAGGGCAGGAATGCAAGAACAATGAGCCCTTCGTGTGCGCACAGATGCTATGACCTTTGTAAGGTCCTGAGAAGCAGGATTTCATGTGCTACTTCACAAGTTCTCAAGAAGAGTCTACGGGAGAAAACGGAAATCTACCAACCTGACTTTAAATCCCACCTGCACACCCAGGCCAGCTCTCCATTCCCCCACCTTCTCTGAGAGCCAGGACGTGAGCCAATCTGCACGTCCTTAGCCCTAAACACTGACAACCTCCACCCTAAGGTGGCAGGAGACTAGGGGCTCAGCAGTAACTGAACTCTGCAAATCACCAGAAACTGCAGATCCTCACAGACCAACCAGGCAATGGCAAGAGAACAAAAGCAGCTCCCTCTCACTCACCCACCCTGAGCCCCTAAACCTGCCCACGGCCACAAGCGCCGTTATCCTAGCTCCTAGGGAGTCACCAGAGTGAAAACTGGAAAGAAAGTGACATAGAACTGAGCCTCTGGCTCAAGCAGGCTTCGGTCACTTCCGCCAAACAGGTCTGTCAGCCCAGCTACAAACCCTCTCCAAGCACCCTCCAATGCAGGGGTGCTCACAGTGCTCCCACACACTGTCACTCCTGCTCTTTGCAGACACGTGCTCCTCACTCCTGATGGGATCAGACGCGGCCAGGACCCTCTCCAGCTGCACAGCACGAATGCAGAGGAGACTCTAGATATGGCGAAGCTTCCCACCCGACCGCAGTGGCGTGTCACCTCAGAGCTGCACTCAGCGGACGAGCTGGTCCCAACGCACAGGAGGGCGCTGAGATCTTCCACCATCAGGAACTGTGCCTGAGGGCCAGCAGTCACAGGGCCACCTCAGCAGGACCCCCACTGCCCCCCGCAGCGTGACCACCTGCCCCCCGGTCCATCCAGAGGCCCCACACTCTCTGCCAGCATCCTGACTCACACCTGCTGCTGCTCCCCCTTCCCCCCTGCCCCCGGCTCAGGTGAGCAGAGCAGGGGGAGCCTCACAGTCGCCTGGGGACGGCAGACAGGGAACGAGATGTATATCTGACAGGCATCTTTTCTGTCAGGGCTAATTCATTAAAATATCAATTTCCATATTTAACACTCTTTGTCAGGACCTGAAACAAAGTTTCCTTTTAGCTTGAGATTCAAATGCATTTTAAGAAAGTCTCCTCAGTGTTCTGACTGGCAAGGATACAGGTACCAGAAGACACAAAGGTAACGGGATATTTTCAACAACCTAGCTCCAAAATCTAGAAGACGTCTCTGTGACCAGAAACACGGCCTTACGCTCTGCCTGCAGGGTGGTCAGTGTGCTGAAAACACAACGTCCAGTCCGGCTCGTCCTGGGTCAAGTCCGCAGTCTCAGCCTAAGGGCTACAGGAGGCAGCCAGCAAGAAGAGCCAACCCCCTTCCTTCAGCAAAACTGTTTGCTGCAAAGCAGTTTCCAACCTCTACAGGTCCCGGGAACAGCACAGGAAGAAAACCTCTCCAGTCAGACACAAGCGTGTGACTGCCTGAGCTGACTACGTTACAGGGAACCCACGCCAGTCTAGACCATGGAGTTTTAAAGATCTGAAAACTGCGTGTTTTTCTATGGAGAACAGCATACATTAACACTCAATTAAGTTCTGGTTTCTGCAGGGCAGGAAACCAAAACCAAATTCCAGGAGGTATACTTTAACATCAGCCCTTGATAACAGGGATTAACGACAACTCCCCAGCACGGTTTCCAGATCACCCTCATTCCCCACAGCAACTGAGGTTTACTTTACACATTCCGAAGTTTTAAAGCTAAAGGAGTATTTTTCTGGGTGTTGAAATTCTTTTCTCTATTTTCTATAATGAGAATATACCACCTTAACATCCAAAACTTTCTGTACAGATGGAAAGTAATGAGGAAATTCGAAAGAACCCCTTTAAACTAACACAAAACCCTAACATTCTCTCAATACCTGCATTTAGTTTCAGATGTGGATCCCCCTAACCCAATTCCCTATTTCTATCCTGGTATTTTTTCCTTCAGTTTACAACATCTAAGTTTATTCAGCTTACATTAAAAAGAAATGGAGCCTTCATCCAAAGAGGCGCCCAGAAACTACCTCGCTCTCCTTCCGTCCCCGAGTCACATGGCCTTCAGCACCCTGTGGCCCAGGAAGAAGTGTGGCTGCCTGGAGGAAATGCCTCAGGCTCTCTGCAACCCTCCCCACCCGTTCCAGAACAAACAGGGACAGGTGTGTGAGGACCATGGAGACATGCTTCCTGAGGGGAGGCTGGGCTGAAAATGCACGCCAGGCAACTGACTTCTCTGTAGTTCTTCTCAAGGTCTATCTCACCTTGATGTAAACTTGCAGTGTCAAGACAGCCAGTCCAGCAAAAAGTCAAAAGTATGGGAAGCATCTGAAAATCCTCTGAATTCTAAAAACTTCTCTTTAGTAATCATTAATCTATCTAAGTCCCCGATCTCCAGGCAAGGACAGAAAGGTACAGTTTCTCCAGCAGGCATTCAGGGGCACTCACCCTGACACCAGCGAGAGAAGGAACCTCTGCCAGGCTGATGACGACCGCCAGGACAGCCCACCCAAAGGGGCGTCGTGAACACTCACAGCCACTAGGCGGAGCCAAGAGCACGGAGGAAACCACAGGACGCGGCATTCCCACCGTTAGGGATTCACGACTGCAGCAGAATCGGGGGGAGTGGAAGACTGTACTGCGTCACTTGGGCAAGAGTGTAGTGTAATTAGCCCTTCCAGCTGGACGGAAATGTAGCTGCTTTTTATGGAACTGAAGTCTAAACCAGGTGCGCTTTCTACCCACTGGTGCAGAACTGGCCCCGGCAGCAGTGGACTCTGGGATGGACGGCTGGGGGCCCGGCCTCGGGCCACAGGCAGAGCCACCATCCCTCAGAGCTCAGTCGTCAGCAAACACTTCTGCTTCAAGGTGGCTTCTCCAGCTGAGGCTGGAGCAGAGCTGACAGGAGGAAAGAATGTGTTATTCAGTTTCTGGACAAGGAAAAGACAACCCTCCCACAAGACAGCAACATGCATCTCCCCACCAGCGCCCCACAGGGCACGTGGAGAGCAAGGGGGGCTGCCTTGTAAACGTAATTCAGCAATTTCACACAAGGTCACTTTCTAGATAACCAATGCTTTTCATCTTGAAAGGGACTCTAAAAGACATAGATTTCCCCGACTTCCTTGAATAAAACGCACTGAGCAGATACCCAGTTTCTTGCTGAGTCAGGGCTGTCACTAGAACACGGACGTGGACAGCGCGGAGAGCAGGATGGCCGCACGCTCAGACAGCAGCAGCGCATGGGTTTCTGCGCTCACGGCCGGCGCCCGCGGCCGGGTCTGAGCTCCGGGACCACCTCCTCTGCTTGTTGCAGCTACAGGAAGAGTACAAGTACTTGGTCTTTGGGACTTCCCTGGGGGTCCAGTGATTAAAACTCTGCACTTCCAACACAGGGGGTGTGGGCCTGACTCCTGGCTGGGGAACGAAGATCCCTCCTGCTATGTGGTACAGCCAATACATATTTTTTAAAAAGTGCGTGGGCTCTGCCTAAGGTGAAGAGCATGGATGGAGGTGCAGAGACGTAACAGCACCTACTTCGGTATCACAAAAACTGAAAACAGTATCAAAGTACCAAGGACAGAGATTAATGTCAGAAGCACTAGCAAGACACATAAATGAAAAAGCAGTCAGCAGTTGCTGGAACCCGCTTCTCCATTCCTACACGGCAGAGACAACACTGCCACTGGTTTCTCCTGGTGTTTCCCTTCATGCTTTGGATCTCGGCTTCTCAAAGTGTGGTCCCTGGAACTTGTCATAAATGCAGGTTCTCAGGCCCCGCTTCCGGCTCCCTGAACCAGAGACTCAGGGCAGCCCAGTGCCTGCAGCTCTAAGCTGCCCTCTGGGGAGGCTCCCTGCAGCATCCTGACTGCCCTAGGGCATGTGGCTCCACAAGGACACCCCGCCATGGCCCTCCCTTCCTATCTTTTGAACACAGTTTTGGAACAACTGTGACCATGTTAACATTCAGTGCTTGCTGTAATCACACAAACACTTTCACGGCTCAGTCTGCGTGTGCTGCATCTCCTCCCTCAGAGTCCGCTGTCCCTGGACTGAGGGAGCGCCTTGGTTTTCACTGCGACTGCCTGCCCAGTGTCTAATACCGAGTGTCTAACAACGTGTCCCTAACCTGGCAAACGCACCATGGTTCTGTTCTCCTGTAAGTTTTCTTTAATTTAGGGGTGGGCAATTCTGTGTTTTCTCATTTTCCCTTGGCAATATCCTTCCCGGAATGCTACGTCCTCTTCAAATCCACACAGGATCCCTTCTAGGCCTGCTTCACTTTCCTCCTGGTAAATTCCTGCACCTGTTTCCTGGGTCCCATGGTTTCTTTCTGGGATAGTCAGCTGGTTGTTGTTTTTTTTTTAAACCTTCTATTTATTTTCACATTTTAAACTTTTTATTTTGTATTGGGGTATAGCCAATTATAATCACCCTATTTTGATGGAACACATCCTCCAGTTAAGTAGTTTCCTGACAAAGGTCACCTTAGAAGCATATATTTTAGGGGAATTCTATGTTTTAAAATTTCTTTTTTTTTGGCTATGTCATGTGGCATGTGGGAGAGCGAGCCTAGTTCCCTGACCAGGGGCTGGACTCAGGCCCCGGCAGTGAAAGCACTGAGCCCTAACCACTGAACCACCAGGGAACGCCTGAAAATGTCATTTTAATCTCACGCTGCATTGGTAGTTTGGGTATAAATACGAGATGGAAACGATTCTTCTCCAGATTCTGCAGGCACTGTTCTATTTATTATCTCCTAGGTTCAGTAAAGTCTGCTGTCATCTGATTACCAGTCCTTTGTAAGTACTCTTCTCCCGCCCTCTCTGAAGACATACATCCTCTCTTAAATTTGATATTTCATGATGTTCCACGGCGTCATCTATTTTCATTGTGTTACTGGGTACTCACTGAGCTCCTTTAATGTAAAACTCAAGTATTTATGTTCTGGAAAAATCTTGATTTCCTTTTTTAAATATTTTGGTCACTTTTATTTACTCTGTTCTTTCTTCTGGCTCTCCAATGATTCACACATTGGACTTCCTAGACCAATTCTCGAACTTTCTCTTCTGTCTCAATTTCCAGCTTTTTATTCTACTTTTTTGGAGATTTCCTGAATCTTATCTTCCATGCATTCTTTGGGTCTTATTTTTAACTTGGTTAATAATTTCCGGGAATACCTCGTGGGGAGGGTCTAGATGCTTTCAACCAAATCTCAGGTTCTCAGCTCCACCTGGATCATCTTCATATTTGGTCCCTCTACCTCCTGAGACTTTCCTCAGAGCTACAGTGAGAACGTGGCTCTTACTTTTCCAGTTTCCATTCCTGCCCCATTTCAGGCTTAGATCTCAGTTTTCTCCTGTCAAGCTATTTACCACTCATCTGTCATTTCGCTGCTCCCCAAACTTATTCATTCTTTCAATTGCCGTTGTCTCCGCTCTTGTTTTAAGCCTTTAAAATGAGATCTGCACAGTGCACACCCCCACTAAATCTGAATCCTCAGAGATGCAACGCCAGCACCATCCTTTTAAACATGTTACTGATTATAACGCTCACATGCTGACGTGCACAAAGCAGCAGGAGCCTGGAGGCTGAGGAACCCTCACACACTAGCCGCTCCTGTACAGGTCAGGAAACAGAACGTCACTAGGGCTCTGAAACTAGCCACCTCGAGAGGAGTCACCGCTTGGCTCCTCGAGGGCTGGGCCTCTTTCTGAACTTTACTTTGCTCACCATTATTGTGTACAGACACTGTAAGACAACCCCCGGTGACCCAAACATCCTGGCACTCTTACGTGACTTCCTCCCCTGAGCATTGCAGGCCCGTGATTTGCTTTAACCAACAGACTGGAGCAAAAGTAACCGGTCCTCACCCCTGGGATTACAGTACAGGGCACTTCCGGGTGGCAGGCAAGTGTCCCAGTGCCTTCCTGGAAATAAAGGCTCCATGGCAAGTCCTGAGGGCAGCCTTTGGCTTCACGCCAGCTAGAAATGGAGGCCCTTGGCCTGCAGCCCTCAGGAACTGCGTCCTGTCAGCAGAGCCCCTCCACCTGAGCCTTCAGCTGGCGGCCCAGCTCTGGTCCCCTCCCCGACCGGCACCTGGGGGAGTCTGCAGTGGAGGACACAGCGAAGCTGTATCCAGACTCCTGACCCACAGGGAGAGGTTGCAGAAACCTGTGCTGTTTTAAGCTGTGAGATGTGTGGTAACCTGCTACACAGCAACAAACGCTTAACCTAACTCAGGTAAGCAACTCATCAGTCTTTCTCTGACATACTTCGTTTGTTCGTTTTCACTGCTCTAGTCTAGTATTTATCTAGTAGACTGCTAATGGGTTTTTTCTTAAGTTTTCAATTACTGTGATGAATACAGTTGCTATAAACATTTTTGTACATACCTTTAATCGATGTATATTTGTATTTCTATTGAGTATGCATGTAAGAGTATTTTCAGCTTTCATAGATACTGCCAAATCTACATGCAACACAGTTATTTAAATTTACAGAGTTTCTGTCACCCTATGACTTCATCTCTACTTGGTACTACATGTCTCTTTCACTTGAGCCATTTTAGGTGTATGGAGTGGTATCACAGTGGTTTGAATCTGTATTTCTCAATGACTTGTCAAGATATGCATCATCTAATGGTTTATTGGCCATCTGGATATCCTTCTTGTGAACTGCTTTTCAACTCTTTTGCCAATTTTTCTATTGAGCTGCATTTTTCTTGTTGATTCACAAGAGCTCTTTATATATTCTGGATCAGTCCTTTGTGAGAGAGACAGAGTCAGAGAGAGGGGAAGTGGCAGCTGTCTTCTCTACTGTGTGGCTTCTTTTTTGAGTGCTTGAAATTGTATGTTGATAAATAGAAGCTTTTTGATACAATCCAAGTTGTCCGTTTTTTCCTGAATGAATATAGCATTTTATGACTTGTTTAAAAAATCTTTGCTTATCCCAAGGCCACAAGGATGTCTACTTATATTTTTTGCTAAAACCTTTATTTATGGACATTTCAGATTTTCAATGCACTTACAGTAGATTTTGGTGTGCAGTATGAGGCTGAGTCAAGATTACTTTTTTCCCATAAGGATACTTAACTTGTTAGGCTGACTGCCTGGGAGACCACTCTTTCCCTTTAGCACTGTGTAAATCAGGGACTGTATTTGTGTGAGTTTGCTTGCTTTCTGGGTCTGCTTTGCTGATTTACTGCCATGTTCTCCTCATTAAGGTCCTGACATATTATACTAGCTTCAGGTGTTCTGTCTGTCATTTTTAATCTAATCCCTTTATGATTATTTACTTTGGGAAGGAAATGAAGACAAGGCCCTGGTGTCATCTGTGACTTAACATTTGGAAGTCTGTAAGAACTCACATTTTACTGTGTAAATTCAGTTACAGAGAATTATTACCTGGCTCTCTGCAGGTAATCTCTAGTTTAGCAGTGGGTACTACTTAGCCATACAAATGTTAGGGAAACAGGCCCCACATCCTTCCTGTTCACAGCTCTCTTCAATGTCAGACAGAAGTAATGCCTGGTACCTAATATTCAAGCAGTTGCTTGCTGAGTAAACAATTATATTAAAGACTACAGAGGTAAGACAACAATTTTAAAATGAACTATGAATTTCTCTCAAATTAACCATCTCTAGTAACTTTTCCTTTATACTTAGGAATTTTTTTTTTTCTTCTCTAAAGCATCTACTAAAACTGATCTGCATTCTCAACACCAGGAAGATGTGAGAAACAGCAAACACACCCATGAAAAAGTCAGAGGTAAGAAATGAAGGCAAAATCTTTTGCAAAACAGGCACAGTCTTGGTCGTAACAAAAGCTGAAGAATTACATGCTGAACAAAAGCTCTTCTGAGTTCAGTTTCTGTTTGTGGCAAGCAATGAGATAAGATGAGCTTGCAACAAGCAGGCTTCAGTGAAAGCTACACCAGAGCCCTCACCTTGGGAATCCCCTGCCCTACCCTTATCTGCATCTCTTCCTCTGTACTGATGGACAACGTAACAGTAAAGCATGATAGGAAAAGATATAAATCAATTTTAAAACAAATATAAAACTTTAAAGATAGATCTATTAACATCTTTATCTAACAAAGACTTGTAATTAAAAAAAATAAGGTCTACTTCATAATTTTGTAGAAAATTGCTACTGACAAGAAAAAAGGAAAAACACTACTCTAAATAAAATTAACAGAGGAAGAGATTTATTCAGTTTCAATTAAGTTTGGCTAAAGAAGAATGGACATTATTGCTTTAAATACAATTAATTTTATTATTTCTTTCCTCCTAACAGATGCCTAAGAAGTGCAACTGAGAAATAATTCCTCACCTGGTCACGGCGTCCACCAAGAACGGCGCTGGGGGGGAAATGAGCTCTCTGCTGCCCAGCCCTTCCTTCCCCGTCAGGGAAAACCCGTTTCCTGCAAGCCCATTAGGAAGGACAGTGCTCTGCTGAGAAAGACACAACACGTCTGAGAGCAGGTGATCACACCCCCTGACAAGCAGCACTTCAGCTCCAAGCTATCTTCTCCAACAATTACGGTAACGGCGAGGATGTTTATGATCACAGCTGCTTTTTGGTTTTTTATTTGCTTTTACTATCCTTCACATCAGATTTTTATTTTGTTAGCACCCTTACACATTTACAAACAGAAAACTTAAATTACTAGTTTGAAGCCAGTAAGTTTAATTAAAAGAGCTTTGATGATGACCCCAGGTTTTCAAGGGAAAATAAGAACCTGGTACTCCTTCAGGCCTCATTCTGTAAGGAGAACAGAAAGAAAAATTCTAAATATCATTAACTTACTGGCACAATCCAACGGGGTGTGATCGCTGATGTTGAAGACACCTGAAAAAAATGTATATATACATGTATTTACTCTTAGGGAAGATTGAATTTTTATAATTATACTCATAATGCTTTTTTCTGCTATGAAACGCATGGGTCGGGGGGTGGAACCTGAATGCTACTACTACTTTCAGGTCATTTACTAGGGATTTCCCCAATCCCTAGCATTCAATTTACCGTTTATTTTCTGAAATTTCATTTCAGTTCATTACAAATGATCACAGCCTTCTTGAACAGGGGACTGTGACTAATTCAAATGGAACAGCAAAAAAGAAAGAACACAGAAAAAAAGTCTGTCTCTATACAGTCCATTTTCTAATTATGCATGCAGCAAACAGAATAAAAACACCCACACTGCTACTGACTCATAGGGCCTTTGTTATAGTCTTTTTAATGTTTGATTTTCTAGATCTCACTTTTATGTGTAGAACAGTCATCTAATCAACTCCCAACTCTCCCTGTTTAATGGAAACTTAACACTAGCCGTTGCACTGATGACATTCTGATAAGAAAAAATTAATATAAGTCCAGGTCTTAGTAATTTAGGTAACTACCAAAAGAATAAAAACACAAAATAAAGGGACTCCCCTGGTGGTTCAGTGGCTAAGACTCCACGCTTCCAATGCAAGGGGCCCAGGTTCTATCCCTGGTCAGGAAACTAGATCCTGCATGCCACAACTAAGATAAGGCACAGCCAAATTAATAAAAAATAAACATTTTTAAAATATATAAAATATGACTTTCCCATCAATATTAAGAAATGAATTTTTAACCATAGAAAATAAAACAGAGAGAAAAGAAGTACAGTAAAAGTTAACAAAAAATGGTTTGGCAGAAAGAAGTCCTATAATAACAATAATTACAGTAAATATAAGTGGATTTAAACTCAATCAAAGCATAGAGACTTTTGACTGAAAATAAATTAATATAAAATTCTATTTAAGGCAATTCAAACTTAAAGCTACATTGATCAAAAGGGAAATAAAGAGAGGAAAAAGGGGCAAACAAGGACAATTTTAAGTGTTAAAAGGAGCTCAAGAAAAGTATAATTACAATCAACAAACATGCATCTATCCTCAAAATACACACAAAATTGAAAGATCCAACAATAGGTTAAGAAATGGATTAACCAATAATTGCAGACAGAGATACTAAACACACCCCAGAAACTGACAGAATATTTGAGAGAATCAGCAGAGTGACTACTGAAAAGAACTCAGCAAGTTTCCTAAACACAAAATCAACTTACGAATTCAATAGTAAAAAATTAAATACCATTCACAACATCAACAAAACTATAAAGCATTTAGCATTTAACCTAACAAAGAACAGAGAAGACTTGCAGAAGACATCACAGAGGACATTACAGACTATGCTCTGTTAAGTCCTAAATACTTTAATGGGTAAAAAAAAATCTTACTAGCAAAAAAACCATAAAGGGTCTGGAAATAACAAAAATAGGAAAACATAAAATTTATATTGGGGAGACTATAACTACATAACTTTTAGGAGAAACAGGAAATCTTGAGTGAGAAAAACATTTTATACTCTTGGCCAAGAAGACAATCACAAATATATCAGTTCTTTCCTCAAGGTAACTTATGGATTTAATACAATCACAATAAAAACTTCAAAGGCTTTCAAGGGAGTGAAACTTGACAAAGTTATTCTAAAAACCATCTGAAAGAACTAACAATCAAAAACAGCAAAATATCAGTATAATGATGCTGGACTGGCCTCATCACATATCAAAATCACTTAAAAAGCTCAATTTATTAAAAGAGTATTACAGTTCTACTAACTAAAAATTAGTAAGGATAGTAGGATAGCTTATATGCAGAATCTAAAATGCATCATATTCTACATTTTTATTTAAAACAAAGAAAACATTCTAAATTTGCAGGGAAGTAAAAATACACTAGTGACAGAAAATGCTTTTAATGAAATTCATTTTCATCACCCACCCACCTGAGAGAAAGCGCAGACACACAGTAAGTGTTCTGAGCTGGGCCCCAAGGATTCCTTCTCCAGCTTCAGGCTATCTTTCATTAGGCTTAGAAGTTACCTCTTCGTCCTGGTTAAAGGATTATTGTGGCCCAAAACCGCCAACACCCCTTGTATTTTCTGTTTGTGCATCTGGTAAAGTCTTTGTGTTTACTGATATCAGCTGGTGGTCCTGGCCCACATCTGAACCCCCCGGGAACGGTCCGAAATGCAGCTTCTCAGGCTCCACCCCACAAACACCAAGTCAGAAACTCCGGGGGTGGAGACCAGTGGTCTGTGCGTGCTCTTGCTCTCCAGTGATGCACACACACACCCGAGCACCACCTGTACTTCCAAGCCTTCAGGTGATGTCACAGCGGTCCCAGCACACAAGTCATTAGGCGCTAAATGAGGCTCTGTGTACCTTCCATCCCAACCAGTCTCCATGTCTCTGGAGGGAAGGGACTGTTTCTTATCTGTATCATGCTCACAGTTGGCCATGACTTGGCATGCACACACAGTACTTAACACAGTATCTCCCAAACTCAAATAAAGATCAATGTGTTTAATGTCAACCATTCTTATGATTCCATCTTTCTGTAAATGTTTTATTTTTAAATTAAAATTCTTTATTGTCTGAACTCTTTGGAAGTTCAGACAATAGAAGAAGCTGGTTTACCCCACATGTTCCTCTCATGCTGTTTAATAGGATTATGTTACAAAAAGAGCTTCCCTGGTAGCTCAGCTGGTGAAGAACCCTCCTGTAATGTAGGAGACCCCGGTTCGATTCCTGGGTTGGCAGGACGCCCTGGAGGAGGGACAGGCTGCCCACTGCAGTATTCTTGGGTGTCCCTAGTGGCTCAGATGGTGAAGAATCCGCCTGCAATGTGGGAGACCTGGGTTCAATCCCTAGGTTGGGAAGATCCCCTGGAGAAGGGAATACCCATTCCAGTATTCTTGCCTGGAGAATTCCATGGATAGAGGAGCCTGGTAGGTTACAGTCCATGGGGTTGCAAAGAGTCAGACACAGCTGAATGACTTTCACTTTAGTTACAAATAGGCTCACAGTTAACATGTGGTTATGTAATGACACACAGATTCAAGTTGGCAGAACTTAGTATAGAAAAGCAATGCTATGTGGTTACTGAAATATAAATTCATGAAATGAAAAGTCTTACTAAATTATAGACAAGGTAAAAATTGGAATCCAGCAGGGACAATTTCAAACAGAAATACCTTTCCATCTTCCCGTTTTAAAGCATCTTTACCTGAGGTGTGGTTGTGTGGTCAAGGAGATTCTCAGTTAGAGACAACAGCAAGGCATCCAGTTCATCTGTAGCATCCTGTGGAAGACAAGATACACAGATGTTAAATGACCCATTAATCACCGAACAGTTTTTTCCGTATCCTTGCAGTGTATAATCTGGACCCATGCCTGGCTGGTGTTAATCCTGAAACCAACGGGACATTCAGGAGCCACAGGTATCAGTGACTTTACTTGTGTTGGAGGGAACCTAGCCTACAACCCAAAATTCAAAACACGCAAGGGTTTTGTGAATTTTCATATAGTTATTCCTTCTGATAAGACAAGACTTGGGTAGGGTTTAGGACTATCCTGGCTCTCAGCTCTTGAACTAGAGAAGAGAGGTAAAAGGTTCAGCCAGCAAGAAGCCAGCACGTAAGGAGAGGCCTGAACTCCCAGCGCTTCTTTATTCACACAGGTGGGTGCTCCAATGTTCACAAAGGAGTATAATGTAAATTTCCCCCATAAACATTATTTAATGCTTTTGTCTAATCAATATTTGAAGCGCCTTATACAAACAGAGTTCTGTATAGCAGTGTGTGTGTGTATGTGTTGGGGGGATGCATAGGAAGAATGTTAAAAGGATAAAAGATGGAACTCCAGTCTGGAAATAAGAGCAATAAGTAGCCAGGGTGTACCCTTTATTTATAGATGTCTGTCTGTCCTCAGCCCATGGGACATCTCCAGTTCAGTGTTAGCTGAATTTTAGTCCCTCGTATGAAGTAACTGCCCTCTCGCTCCTCCTGTCCCACTCCTCCTTACCCTGTGGGACCTGAGGAGCCCCGAAAGAGCCTGTGCCTATCTCCACCACACGTATTAAAATTCTCTCTCCGACTGTACTACAAAGCAGCTTGAAAGAAGAGGCCATGTCTCAGTCATTTTTTAATTTTCAAAGCCTAGCATGCTATCCTGATACACAATATGCAATAAATTTGGGGGATAAATGTCTTTCTCTGTTTCAAAACACATCTGAGGTTCCACCTAAAGATTTTCAATGATCAAACATGTCAAAATATCATTTTAGGATTTTAATTAGAAGAAAGGAATCTCTGGGTTGAAAATATTTTAGGTTCCTTTTTTAAAACTCCAAAGTTTTTTTGACTCGTGGGAATACAGGTAATTGCTAATTTTTTCCTTTTTATAAATTATTTGGTAAATTTCTATGATAAATTTGCTTATGCAATACAAGTACAAATGGTAACTGTTCCTTTACAAAACTAATTTGTTGTTTAAATAGCAAATTAAAACATTCCCAGGGCAATGAACTGGGTTTCCATGATTTCTGAACTGGTATGGGTGTGTGGGGTTTCCCAGGTGACTCAGGGGTAGAGAATCCGCCTGCAATGCAGGAGAGGCAGGTTCGGTCCTTGGGTCAGAAAGATCCCTTGGAGAAGGAAATGGGAAAGCACTCCAGTTTTCTTGCCTAAAAAATCCCATGGACAGAGGAGCCTGATGGGCGACAGTTCATGGGATTGCAAAAAGACTCGGACACAAGTTAGCAACTAAACAACAATGGGTGTGTGACAAGTGTATACAAGATAGGATTTGAGATAAGCTGGTTATAATACAGCACAATTTCAGAATGTTACTTTTGATCAATCAATACTTATTTACTGCCTACTATGTGCAGTGTTCTGTTTCAAACACTAGGGAAGTAGAGTCAGCATACAGAAACCAAAAATAAGAGATCATCTAAAAAAAAAACAAAGTAACAACAAATAACTCAAAAATGGGGAAGATACCCTGAGCTACTCTTGGGTTTGACAAGAGGGTTTGACAATAGGATTCTCCCTAGAGAAGTGAGGTTCAGTGCTTTTTTCACAGCTTAAGTTCTGGTGTCCATCAGAACTCACCAGATGTTCTGTATAACCAAGATTCAACTCAGTAGAATGTGAGGAGAAACCTTAAGAAGTGGCAGGAACTGTTACCTTTAGAGCAGACCCACTTTCTGCAGGTGTGGTCCGCATCAGAGCCACAGAGTCTCCACGGACGGGCACAGTGTTCTCCTTTAATTCAGCACTAGGGAGAGAAAGGCATGTTCACATCATGAAGGACTGACAAGAGGTGACTCAGGGGTCACAAGCAGCCTCCTCAGGAAGAAGAAAAACGAACTCTTCAATAAGAAATTAGTCCTGCTTTTCAACACACAAACTATCAACAAGAGATATCAAGAAAACAATCCCATTTAAAATTGCATTAAAAGTAAAAATTAAAAAAAATTGCATTAAAAATAATAAAATATCTAGAAATAAAGCAAATCCAGGAGGTAAAAGACCTTTATTTTGAAAACCATATTCTGAAAACTGATGAAAGAATCTGAAGATGATGCAAAGAAATGGAAAGATATCCCATGTTCATGTGTTAGAAGAATTAATATTGCCAAATGTCCACACTATCCAAAGCTATCTACAGATGTAATGCAATCCCTTTCAAAATGCCTATCAGGCCTTTTCACAGAACTAGGACAAGTAATCCTAAAATTTAGATGGAAACGCTGTTGTTGTTTAGTTGCTCAGTCGTATCTGACTCTGCGACCCCATGGACAGCAGCACGCCAGTCTTCCCTGTCCTTCACCATCTCCCTGAGTTTGCTCAAACTAAAGTCCATCAAGTCAGTGATGCCATCCAACCATCTCGTCCTCTGTCATCCCCTTCTCCTGCCTTCAATCTTTCTCAGCATCAGGGTTTTTTCCAAAGAGTCAGTTCTCCTCATCAGGTGACCAAAGTATTGGAGCTTCAGCTTCAACATCAGTCTTTCCAATGAATATTCAGGACTGATTTCCTTTAGGATGGACTGGTTGGACCTCCTTCCAGTCCAAGGGACCCTCAAGAGTCTTCTCCAACACCACAGTTCAAAAGCATCAATTCTTCAGCGCTCAGCTTTCTTTATGGGCAAACTCTCACATCCACACACAACTACTGGAAAAACCACAGCTTTGAGTATACAGAACTTTGTCAGTAAAGTAATATCTCTGCTTTTTAATATGCTGTCTACGTTGGTCACAGCTTTTCTTCCAAGGAGCAAGCGTCTTTTAATTTCATGGCTGTAGTCACCATCTGCAGTGATTTTGGAGCCCAAGAAAATAAAGTCTCTCACTGTTTCCCCATATACTTGCCATGAAGTGATGGGACTTCATGTGATCTTAGCTTTATGAAAGTTGAGTTTTAAGCGAGCTTTTTCACTCTCCTCTTTCACTTTCATCAAGACGCTCTTTTAGTTCCTTTTCATTTTCTGCCATTAAAAAAGGTGGTGTCATCTCCATATCTGAGGTTATTGGTATTTCTCCTAGCAATCTTGATTTCAGTTTCTGCTTCATTCAGCCTGGCATTAGGCATGATGTACTCTGCATTAAATTAAATAAGCAGGGTGACAATAAACAGCCTTCATGTACTCCTTTCCCAATTTGAAATCAGTCCGTTGTTTCATATCTGATTCTGTTGCTTCTTGACCTGCATACAGGTTTCTCAGGAGGTAGGTAAGGTGGTCTGGTATTCCCATCTCTTTAAGAATTTTCCACAGTTTGTTGTGATCCACACAGTAAAAGGCTTTAGCATAGTCAATGAAGCAGATGTTTTTCTGGAATTCTTTTGCTTTTTATATGATCCAATGGATATTGGCATTGGATCTGGTTCCTCTGCCTTTTCTAAATTCAGCTTGAACATCTGGAAATTCTTGGTTCAGGACTGTTAAAGCCTAGCTTGGAGAATGTGGGGCGTTACTTTGCTAGTGTGTGAAATTAGTGCAATTCTGTGGTAGTCTGAACATTCTTTGGCATTGCCTTTGGGATTGGAATGAAACCTTACCTTTTCCAGTCCTGTGGCCATTGCGGAGTTTTCCAAATCTGCTGGCATATTGAGTGCAGCACTTTCACAGCATTATCCTTTAGGATTTGAAATAGATCAGCTGGAATTCCATCACCTCCACTAGCTTTGTTTTTATTGATGCTTCCTAAGGGCCACTTGACTTTGCACTCCAGGATGTCTGGCTCTAGGTGAGTGATCATACCATTGTGTTTATCTGGGTCATTAAGATCTTTTTTGTATAGTTCTTCCATATATTCTTATCACCTCTTCTTAATATCTTCTGCTTCTGTTATGCCCATAGCCATTATTGTAATATGTCCTTTATTGAGCCCATCTTTGCATAAAATGTTCCCTTGGTATCTATAATTTTCTTGAAGAGATCTCTACTCTTTTCCATTCTATTGTTTTCCTCTACTTCTTTGCACTGATCACTGATGAAGGCTTTCTTATCTCTCCTTGCTATTTGGAACTCTGCATTCAAATGGGTTCATCTTTCCTTTTCTCCTTTGCCTTTTGCTTCTCTTGTTTTCTCAGCTATTTGTAAGGCCTCGTCACACAACCATTTTACCTTTTTGCATTTCTTCTTCTTGGGGATAACTTTGATCACTGCCTCCTGTACAACATTACGAACCTCCGTCCATAGTTCTTCAGGCACTCTGTCCGTCAGATCTAATCCCTTTAATCTATCAGTCTCTTCCACAGTATCATCATAAGGAATTTGATTTAGGTCATACCTGAATGTTCCCTACTTTCTTCAATTTACGTCTGAATTTTGCAATAAGGAGTTCATGATCTGAGCCACAGTCAGCTCCCGGTCTTGTTTTTTGCCGACTGTATAGAGCTTCTTCTCCATCTTTAGCTGCAAAGAATATAATCAATCTGATCTCAGTACTGATCATCTGGTGATGCCCATGTGTACAGGCATCTCTTATGATGTTGGAAGAGGGAGTTTGCTATGACCAGTGTGTTCACTTTGCAAAACGTTTGTCTTTGCCCTGCTTCATTCTGTACTGCACGGCCAAACTTGCCTGTTACTCCAGGAATCTCTTGACTTCCTACTTTTGCATTCCACTCCCCTATGATGAAAAGGACATCTTTTTTTGGTGTTAGTTCTAGAAGCTCTTTTAGGTCTTCACAGAACTGTTCAACTTCAGCTTCTTTGGCATTAGTGGTTGGGGCATAAAATTTATATGGAAATTTATATGAAGGACCCCAAATCACCAAAGTAACGCTGAGAAAAAAAGAATACAGCTAGAGGAATCACACTCCCAACTTCAAGCTATACCATAAAGCTACAGTAATCAAAATAGTATAGTATTGGCATAAAAACAGACACATAGATCAACGGAACAGAATAGAGAGCCCAGAAATAAAGCCACGCACTTTTGGTCAATTAAGCCAAAATAAAGGAAGCAAGAACATACAGTAGGGAAGAGATAGTCTTTTCAATAACAACAGCTGGAAACCTGGACAGCTGCATGTAAAAATGAAATTAGAACATCTTATACCATACACAAAAATAAACTCAAAATAGATTTAAAAATAAAGTAAGACCAGAAACCAGAAAACTAGTAGAAAACACAGGCAGAACGGTCTTTGACATAAAATGTAACAATACTTTTTTTGGATCTGTCTCAAAGCAAAGGAAACAAAAGCAAAAATATAAACAATCAGATCTAATTAAACTTAAAAGCTCTTGTGGTGCAAAGGAAACCAGTGACAAAACAAAGATAACAGAATGAAAAAAAAAATCTACAAATGATATGACCAATATGGGGCTAATACTCAAAATACATAAATGGCTCAAACATCTCAATATTTAATAAAAATAAACAAACCAAAAAAAAGTGGGCAAAGGAGTGGGCGGGGGGGAGTGGGCAAAAGATGTGACAAACATTTTTCCAAAGAAGATATATACAAATAGAAAACAGGCACACATGAAAAGATACTCAACATCACTGATCATCAGGGAAATGCAAACCAAACCCACAATGAGACATCACCTCACACCTGTCAGCATGGCTACCATCAAAAAGAACATAAATAACAAATGCTGGCAAGGATGTGGGAATTCCCTGTTGGCGAGAATTCCCTGTTGGTGGGAATGGAAGCTGGTGCAGCCACTATGGCAAAGAGTATGGCAGCTCCTCAAAAAAACCAAAATGGAACTACTGTATGATCCAGCAATTCTGAGTGTGTATCTGAAGAAAAAAAAACACTAACTTAACAAGATACGTGCCCCACCCCCGGTGTTTATAGTAGGGTTATTTACAATAACTAAGATACAGAAGTAACTAAGTGTTCACCAAGATGAATGGATAAAGAAAATGTGGTGTATATATATGTAATGGAATATTACTCGGCCATAAAAAGAATGAAAAATTCCAACAACATGGATGCACCTAGAAGGTATTATGTTTAGTGAAATAAGTCTAACAGAGAAAGACAAATACTATATTTTATCACTTACATGTGAAATCTAAAAAATAAACAAATGAATATACAAGTGAAGTAAGTCAGAAACAAATTTGCAGATATAAAGAACTAGGGGTTACCAGTGAGAGAAGGTAAGTGAGGAGGGGGTGGGTAGTGGTAGGAAACCAATAAGCAGAAACTACTATGTATAAAAGATGCTTTACTCCTCGGAGGGAAAGTTATGACCAACATAGACAGCATATTAAAAAGCAGAGACATTACTTGGCCAACAAAGGTCCGTCTGGTCAAGGGTACGGTTTTTCCAGCAGTCATGTATGGATGTGAGAGTTGGGCCATCAAGAAAGCTGAGCACAGAAGAATTGATGCTTTTGAACTGTGGTGTTGGAGAAGACTCTTGAGAGCCCCTTGGACTGCAAGGAGATCCAACCAGTCCATCCTAAAGGAGATCAGTCCTGGGTGTTCATTGGAAGGACTGATGTTGAAGCTGAAATTCCAATACTCTGGCCACCTCATGCGAAGAGCTGACTCGTTGGAAAAGCCCCTGATGCTGGGAAAGATTGAGGGAAGGAATAGAAGGGGATGACAGAGGATGAGATGGTTGGATGGCATCACCGACTCAATGGATATGGGTTTGGGTAAACTCTGGGAGTTGGTGATGGACAGGGAGGCCTGGTGTGCTGCAGTCCATGGGGTCACAGAGCCAGACGCAACTGAGCAACTGAACTATGTATAAAATACATAAGTTACAAAAATATTAATATAACCAATAATTTATAATAAATGTAAAAATAGAATATAATCCATAAAAATATTTAATCATTACATTGTATACCTAAAACAATATTGTAAATCAATGAATAAGAATCCTGAGGCCATACCAAAAAATTTTTTTAAAAAAGAGAGATTAGTTCTTCTAGTAGTTTACACTGCTACAAAACACAGAAAGCAGATGAAAAAATCCTTACAACATATGTGTATATGGAAGAACATGTACAATGTTAATTTGTAACAAATATTTGTCCTTTAATAAAATAATGAATATACTGTGGCAGTTAAAATGAAAAAACCATGGGCTTCTCTGGCAGCCCAGTGGTTAGGAATCTGCCTCGAAATGTAGGGAACACCAGTTTGATCCCTGATCCAGGAAGATCCCACACACCACAGAGCAACAAAGCCCATGTGCACAACCGCTGAGCCTGTGTCCTGGAGCCTGAGAGTCACAACTGCTGAGCCCGTGTGCAGCGACTCCTGAGCCCGTGTGTGACGAGTGAGCCCACATGCAGCGACTCCTGAGCCCGTGCGCAGCGACTCCCGAGGCCGTGCGCAGAGACTCCCGAGGCCGTGCGCAGCGACTCCCGAGGCCGTGCGCAGAGACTCCCGAGGCCGTGCGCAGCGACTCCCGAGGCCGTGCGCAGAGACTCCCGAGGCCGTGCGCAGCGACTCCCGAGGCCGTGCGCAGAGACTCCCGAGGCCGTGCGCAGAGACTCCCGAGGCCGTGCGCAGCGACTCCCGAGGCCGTGCGCAGAGACTCCCGAGGCCGTGCGCAGCGACTCCCGAGGCCGTGCGCAGAGACTCCCGAGGCCGTGCGCAGAGACTCCCGAGGCCGTGCGCAGAGACTCCCGAGGCCGTGCGCAGCGACTCCCGAGGCCGTGCGCAGCGACTCCCGAGGCCGTGCGCAGCGACTCCCGAGGCCGTGCGCAGCGACTCCCGAGGCCGTGCGCAGCGACTCCCGAGGCCGTGCGCAGCGACTCCCGAGGCCGTGCGCAGAGACTCCCGAGGCCGTGCGCAGCGACTCCCGAGGCCGTGCGCAGAGACTCCCGAGGCCGTGCGCAGCGACTCCCGAGGCCGTGCGCAGAGACTCCCGAGGCCGTGCGCAGCGACTCCCGAGGCCGTGCGCAGCGACTCCCGAGGCCGTGCGCAGCGACTCCCGAGGCCGTGCGCAGCGACTCCCGAGGCCGTGCGCAGCGACTCCCGAGGCCGTGCGCAATGACTCCCGAGGCCGTGCGCAGAGACTCCTGAGCCCGTGCGCAGCGACTCCCGAGGCCGTGCGCAGAGACTCCCGAGGCCGTGCGCAGCGACTCCCGAGGCCGTGCGCAGAGACTCCTGAGGCCGTGCGCAGAGACTCCTGAGGCCGTGCGCAGCGACTCCTGAGGCCGTGCGCAGCGACTCCTGAGCCCGTGCGCAGAGACTCCTGAGGCCGTGCGCAGAGACTCCTGAGCCCGTGCGCAGCGACTCCTGAGGCCGTGCGCAGAGACTCCTGAGGCCGTGCGCAGCGACTCCTGAGCCCGTGCGCAGAGACTCCTGAGGCCGTGCGCAGAGACTCCTGAGCCCGTGCGCAGCGACTCCCGAGGCCGTGCGCAGAGACTCCTGAGGCCGTGCGCAGCGACTCCTGAGCCCGTGCGCAGAGACTCCCGAGGCCGTGCGCAGAGACTCCCGAGGCCGTGCGCAGAGACTCCCGAGGCCGTGCGCAGCGACTCCCGAGGCCGTGCGCAGAGACTCCTGAGCCCGTGCGCAGCGACTCCTGAGGCCGTGCGCAGAGACTCCTGAGCCCGTGCGCAGCGACTCCCGAGGCCGTGCGCAGCGACTCCCGAGCCCGTGCGCAGAGACTCCCGAGGCCGTGCGCAGAGACTCCCGAGGCCGTGCGCAGCGACTCCCGAGGCCGTGCGCAGAGACTCCCGAGGCCGTGCGCAGCGACTCCCGAGGCCGTGCGCAGCGACTCCCGAGGCCGTGCGCAGCGACTCCCGAGCCCGTGCGCAGCGACTCCCGAGGCCGTGCGCAGCGACTCCCGAGGCCGTGCGCAGCGACTCCCGAGGCCGTGCGCAGCGACTCCTGAGCCCGTGCGCAGCGACTCCCGAGGCCGTGCGCAGAGACTCCTGAGGCCGTGCGCAGCGACTCCTGAGGCCGTGCGCAGAGACTCCTGAGGCCGTGCGCAATGACTCCTGAGCCCGTGCGCAGAGACTCCCGAGGCCGTGCGCAGAGACTCCTGAGGCCGTGCGCAATGACTCCTGAGCCCGTGCGCAGAGACTCCTGAGGCCGTGCGCAATGACTCCTGAGGCCGTGCGCAGAGACTCCTGAGCCCGTGCGCAGCGACTCCTGAGGCCGTGCGCAATGACTCCTGAGCCCGTGCGCAGAGACTCCCGAGGCCGTGCGCAGCGACTCCTGAGGCCGTGCGCAGAGACTCCTGAGGCCGTGCGCAATGACTCCTGAGCCCGTGCGCAGCGACTCCTGAGCCCGTGCGCAGAGACTCCTGAGCCCGTGCGCAGCGACTCCTGAGCCCGTGCGCAGAGACTCCTGAGGCCGTGCGCAGCGACTCCTGAGCCCGTGCGCAGAGACTCCTGAGGCTGTGCGCAGAGACTCCTGAGGCCGTGCGCAGAGACTCCCGAGGCCGTGCGCAGCGACTCCTGAGGCCGTGCGCAATGACTCCTGAGCCCGTGCGCAGCGACTCCTGAGGCTGTGCGCAGAGACTCCTGAGGCCGTGCGCAGAGACTCCCGAGGCCGTGCGCAGCGACTCCTGAGCCCGTGCGCAGCGACTCCTGAGGCCGTACGCAATGACTCCTGAGCCCGCGCTCTACAGCAAAAAAAGCCGCTGCAGTGAGAGCTCTGTGCACCACAACCAGAGTAACCCCACTTGCTGCAACTAGACAGCCCGCGCGCAGCAATGGAGACCCCCAGCACAGCCAAAAGTAAATAAATATATCAATATTCCAGTGTTGGTGGGAATGTAAACAATACAGCCACTACAGAAGCCAGTGTGGAGATTCCTTAAAAAACTAGGAATAAAACTACCACATGACCCAGAAATACCACTTCTAGGCATATACCTGAGGAAACCAAAACTGAAGACACGTGTACCCCCAGTGTTCACTGAAGCACTATTTACAATAGCCAGGACATGGAAGCAACCCAGATGTCCATCAACAGATGAGTGGATAAAGAAGCTCTGGTACGTAGATACAATGGAATAGTACTCAGCCATAAAAAGGAACACATCTGAGTCCATTCTAATCAGGTGGATGAACCTAGAGCCTATTACACAGAGTGAAGTAAGTCAGAAAGAGAAAAACAAATATTGTATATTAATGCACATATATGGAATCTAGAAAGACGGTACCGAGGAACCTACTGGCAGGGCAGCAATGGAGATGCAGACGTGGATAACAGACTATGGACACGGGTGGCAGGGGGAAGGAGAGGGTGAGACAGATGGAGACAGCAGCACGGAACCACACACACCATCACATAAAACAGCCAGCCAGTGGAAATTTGCTATGTGACCCAGGGGACTCAAACCAGGGCTCTGTAAGAACCTAGAGGGGCGGGGAAGGTGGGCTGGAGGGCCGAGAGGGAGGAGACATGTGTGTGTCTATGGCTGATTTATGTCCATGTATGGCAGAAACCAAAGCAATATTATAAAGCAATTATCCTTCAATTAAAAAAATAAATTTTTTAAAAAGACTATGAAGAAACCATGGATAATTTTTAAAAATTCATATATATCAAAACAAAACCCACTGAATTATACACTGTAAATGGGTGAACTGCATTGCACAGTATTTGAACTGTATCTTAATAAAGCTGTTACTACAAAAACAAATGGTCTGAACAGAAATTTCTCTAAAGCAGAAAAGATGTTCAATATCATTGTTATTTTTTTAGTTGGAGGATAATTGCTTTACGATGTTGGGTTGCCTTCTGTCATACAATAACATCATTATGCTTAAGGTAAATGAAAATTAGAACCACATAGAGTTTTGTGGTTCATACTCCCTGGGATGGGTATAATTTTTAAAATGGAGAATAATAAACATTGGCAAGGATATGGAGAAACAGAAATGATCATACATTGGCAGGTGGGACTGGAAAATGCCACAGCTGCCTTGGAAGATAGCTGGGCAGGTCCGCAGTAAGCTAAAAATACTTAGCACATGACTGAACAACAACCCTCCTGGGCACATATTAAAGAGAACTGAAAGCAAGTCTACAAATTGTTTGCATGTAAATGTTCAAGAATGACCTTACTCAAAACAGCCACAAAGGAGAAATAACAAGGGCTTCCCACGTGGCTCAGGGGTAAAGAACCCACCTGCCAGTGCAGGAGAGGCAGGTTCCATCCCTGGGTCGGGAAGAGCCCCTGGAGAAGGAAACAGCAACCCACTCCAGTATTCTTGCCTGGGAAATCCCATGCACAGAGCCCAGCAAGGTACAGTCCATGGGGTTGCAAAAAGAGCTGGACATGACTTAGTGATTAAACAACAAACAACGGAAATATCCATCGACACATGGATAAACAAAATATGGCATATCTACACAATGGACTATTACTCAGCTATAAAGTACCAAAACATACTACATGGGTACACCTTGAAAACATTATGCTAAATGAAAAAAGTCAGACACATATTTGTACAATTCCAGTTATATGAACCATCCAAAGTAGGAAAATCCAGTACAGGCAGAAAGCAGATGGATGGCTGCCGGGTACTGGACGAGGAAGTGGAGAGACTCATACGGGGAGAATGCTTCTTTCAGGTGTGATGACAGTATTATGGAATTAATAGTGGTAAGGGCTGCACAACTCTGTCAAAGTACTAAAAAGCACTAAATCGCACACCTATAAAGTGTAAATGCACGGGAACTACAACTTTATAAAAAGGATAAAAGAAAAATGATCTAAATCTACTAGAGCAAAATAGGAAAAGGTGACAAAGCTTGACATTTGGTGCACAGATATGTATTATGCAATCTCTACAGCTCTCTTATGCCTGAAATATTCCCTTTTAGAAAGGGGGTACAGCAATTTTTTAAAAGTCTAGTATGGCAAGGGGAAGAAAAATCAGAGTAACTGGAAAGGAAAAGACCCAGAAACAGACTCAAATTTATATAAAAGTATATAAGAACATGAGTATTATTTAAAGCAGGGGTCCCCAACCTCTGGGATCTAATGCCTGATGATCTGAGACATAACTGATGTAATAATAATAGAAATAAAGTGAACAATAAATGTAATGTGCTTGAATCATCCCGAAACCATCAAAACTATCTTCCATGGAATTGGTCCCTGGAGCCAAAAAGGTTGGGTATTTCTGCTTTAAAGGATCCATCTCAAATGCTGGAAGGAAAATAGATGATCAGAACACCAACAGCCATGAAGAGAAATAAATGTGGAAGTTGGATATTCTAACATCTTTCCAGCTTCAGTGAAATTTCTGATAAACAGCTGGGTAGTTACATCTTCATTATTCCCCTCTTCACAAAAAAAGTTTATGATGAGGTTACTCTAAAAGGCTTCAGTAATAACAGTATTAGAAATGTTGTGGGCAACGGACTTCCCTGATGGTCCAGTGGTAAAGAGTCCACCTTGACGGAAGGAGACTCAGGTTTGATCACCGGTTAGGGAACTAAGACCCCACATGCCACAGGGCAACTGAACCCATGAGCTGCAACTACTGAAGCCCACGGACCGCAACGAGTGAGTCCATGTGCTGCACTGAAAGACCCCGCCTAACGAGACAAAGAGCCCTCATGCTGCGACTAGGACCTGATGCAGCAAAATAAAGCAATAAGTTTTAAAGGATGTGGGAAACTTGATTTATTAGAATTAATTAAAACGTTAGGCTGGAATTCCAGTTGTCCCCTGATCACCAATGAGTACATTTGCTGAGTACTAACTGTAAAGTCCTCTATACAAAGCATGCACTTAAGTGTTATGTTGATGACAGCACCTGGAACTGAAGAGCATTAATCAGAATATTCACTCAACAACGTTTAGCACCAACTAAGCACAGAACACTGGATACACAGAGATGAACGAAACAAACCGGCATAAAGCAGGGGGCAGAAATCTAGTAAGATAAATAAATGGTGTAACAGTCAACGAAAAAAGACGCAGAATAACTCAAGAGGGAACCGTGAAGACACCTGCGTGCGTCACGTGAGAGCCTGTAGAAACGAAGTTTGTAGAAACAACCCACTGTGCTGACAGCGTGGCACCAAGACAGCTGCCACACCGGAGAGACGCTGCCCGTGCTCCTCAGCAGGCACCTTACAACATTGACACTACCTTCACAGGTTTCAATCAGCTGAAGAAGGATGAGACTGAAAAAGGCTAATCAGGAGTAGCTTCAAATGATCTAAAAGTAGGGCTTAAGAAGCTATGTATTAATGGACAGAAGAGTGAGTCAAACAATCTTTCAAATAGATGTTCCGAAACCATGTGGTCACAGACTTGAAGAGAGGGAAAAAAGCACCCCCAAAGAAAGGTAAGAGGAAAAGAGCATCAGTTTACTCCCATCTTCCCAGCACTGTACCTGTCTGTGGAAGCATCCTGAACACTGGCATTTTTATGACTTAATAAGCGATCTTCTCTTGCAACCTAAGAAAAGGAAGCCACAAAAATTAAATCTCTATCGATGATACTAAAGTAAGAAGAAATTTATATTCCTTTGCAGTAAAAACTGAAACACCAGTTTCCTTCTGCTCTAGAAACAGGCAATCACAGCTCATCCATGCAATATCAGTTAACTGCACCCAGTGCAGTCCTATTCACACCTGAACTCACACACCAAGTGCCCATTTCAATACATAGGTATGCAAATCCATATGCTTTACTAGACAGCTCTCCATGATTTAAGACACCACCATATGTTGGTCAATATACACAGAATCCAAAAAGATTCAAATTTATCAAAAGAAGAAACAGATGTTAACCTGTGTATTTGGCTTTTTACTTTTCCCAGAATATTTCAGAAGAGAATTCTAAAAAATCTTTCTGAAGTCAGTTTTTCCCTTAATTTTATTGAGATATCATGTACGTACAGCAAAATGCCACATGTTTTAAATGTATGATGATGAGTTCTGAAAAATATACAGGGGTACCTAATCAAGACTACAATCAACATACATAACATGTCCACTGCCCCCAAATGTTCCCTTGAGGTTTCCAATGCAATCCCATCAAAAACCCGCACATGCAGCCAGCCATGATCTGGACTTTTTTTGGCCTGCAGGTTTCTGTTGCTGCGCGCAGGCTTTCTCCAGCTGCAGGGACCGTGGGCTACTCTTCGTTGCAGCGCATGGGCTTCTCATTGTGGCGGCTTCTCCTGTGGAGCACAGGCTCCTAGGTACGTGGGCTTCAGTAGCTGCAGCACTATAGCCGCATATATGTGGATTCATAACACCTGTCTTCTGTGCCTCCCTCTTTAGAGAGGCATGATGTTCTTGAGGTTCACCCATGGTGTTGCATGCATCAACATATTCCTTTTTATGTACTGAGTAGATTTACACTTTACAAATATAGCCTGATTTGTTTATCTGTTTCCTTGCTGATGGACATTTGGATCACTTCTAGTTTTTACCTATTAAAAACAAAGCTGCCAGAAGCAAAGCATTCATGTACCAGTATCTGTATGAACCTATGTTTTCAGTTCTCTTGGATAAACACCTAGGAGTGAAGTGGTACTGCTGGGTCACACGAGAAGTGTATGTTTAATATATCACCAAACTCCTTTCTAAATTACCTGCAATATTTTATGTTCTTACCAGCTGTGTGCATTGCAGGCAGTCCATTATTGCCCACATGGGGATGGTCAGTTGTTAACTTTAGCTATGAGGTATGAGGTTAGCTGTAGATTATTTGCATAGACACCCCTTATCAAGCTGAAGTTCCACTCTATTCCTATTTTGTTGTGAATATTTATCATGATCAGGTCTTAAATCCTGTGGAATGTCCTTTCCATGTAAGTGGAGACATTTTTCTTAATTTTTAATATGTTGAACTATACTGGTTTTTGAATGATAAACCACCTTTTCCCCCAAGATAAACTCTTGGCCATGGTTACTACCCTGTTTATAAACTGTTGAGTACAACCTGCTTCTATTTTGTTTAGGGCTTTCAGTCTGTAGCAGCTTTTTCTGTACAATCACTCTCTGGCTTTGGTATCAGGGTAAAACCTGCCTTGGAAGTGAGCTGGGACATGCTCCGTGCTCTTCTATTTCCTGCAAGAACTTATGCAGAACTGTTATTATTTCTTCCTTAAATGTTCAGTAATCTTAACAGTGAAGGCATCTGGTCCTGAGTTTTTCCTTGCAGGATGATTTTAAACTACAAAACAAAATCTCTTTCATTTAGAGCTACTGAAGTTACTTCTCTCTCTCATTTCAGCCAAGATAGATTACGAAACACAACTGAAATGCCAGGTGATGACAGCCGCCACCACCTCTGCTGCCACAAGAGGCAGTGTCAGCAGCGGGGTCGACATTTGTTAAACACTCACTATGTGCCTCAGGAGTCACCCCATGGCCTTCATGTTTATTATTCTATTTTATCCTCACAATCCACCTGAGAGTAGGTATTACCATTACCCCCATTTAAACATAATTTAACTGAGGCTCAGAGACATAAACTAAGTTGCCAAGTCACAAAGCTAGTAGGTGGTAGATAAGAAACAGGATTCAAATTCCAGCTGTCTAATTCCAGAGCCTGTAATGACGTATTTTGTAATTATTTTTACATGTGAGCATTATGTTTTACATCTCCATCTGGGTGAGAAGGTACAGAAAGCACACGAACACCATTCCTCAAGTTCTCCCAGTTCTCTTCAAGGCCTGAGCCTGGGCCAGGATGGGTAAAGAGCCTCTTCTCAACAACAAGGTGCTGGGAAATCCTCGTTGACAACAGGATGCAGTAAGACAGGCATCTGCCCTGTTTCAGCACAGAGCGTAAATCTGACAGGTGGGAGGGCCAAGGAAAAGCCGATTTTGAGAGCACGGATGCCATTAACTTCTTGGGGGCTGGTCACACTGCGTCCTTCACAAGATGTCACAACCAACGCTTCGTCTTGCAACCATCACTCAGTTGCTAATAATATGACTGATAACTTTACTGAATCAGCTATTCAGCTAATAATTTTGCTGAATTGGGATAGACGGATGGGAAGAAAAGTGAATTGACAAAGACCTAAAATCACTCTAGGGTTTCCAGCTATAAAAGTGACAAAAGATAAGGGACTCACTTCTATAGGAATTTGACTTTAAAAAACTTCATTCTTTTTACTTCATGACTGCCCCATCCTAATCTACTCTGACTAGAATTTAGAGCTGGAAAGGCATTTGCCACCTTGAGCGTGCTTCCTGGTTTTACCCTCTATCTCACCACCAGCCTGCTCACTCATGTCTACCATCTGCGTGTGTTCTTGTTCCATAGGGTCTCCTTCCACCTCAGTGGGACCCTAGTGAAGGCAGCTTACCTTCTGCACTGCTTCTACTTGAGCCTTCAAAATATTACTCTTCAAGTCAGGAGGAACTCTCCTGGTATTCAGTGCTGGGCTGTCGATGGCATTATTCAGACATTTCTCAGTTAATTTTACCACTTCCTCCTGCACATTAAAAACACACTGTAAGCAACTCTGA
Source organism: Odocoileus virginianus (assembly GCF_023699985.2). Taxonomy (NCBI): domain Eukaryota; kingdom Metazoa; phylum Chordata; class Mammalia; order Artiodactyla; family Cervidae; genus Odocoileus; species Odocoileus virginianus. Next base: position 61,076,115 of record NC_069686.1, on the reverse strand, counting down.
GAGGATTCAACTAAATGGAAACAGAAAGGGACAGATGAAAGTTCCTATTCAGACAACTAGGGAGTCACGTGTTTCAGGTAGCCATCTTATTCCAGGAGGAGTCAGCTCTTACTTGAGGCTCTGAACTAAGATCAGGGATCACAAATAAGGCAGGGACCCCTGAAAATCATTGAGCCCAATTTCCTGTCTTTAAGCCAACTGAATAACTAACGATACCACCCTGGAAAAATGCCTGAATTAAACCACACCTGAAGAATATGTGCCATCTGCTGTAATTAATTTCAACAGATTTTAGGTCGGGCCCTAAACTAACTGATCCCTAGAGCTCTTACTGGGTAGATGACTGTGCTTGAGACTTAAGTTATTTGACAACAAAGAGGCCACTCTCAGGTAAAAACTTACTAAAATGATAAAATAAAGCATAAGTCCATTGAATGAAGATCATAATTAAAACAACATACATTAACTATTAAGAAAAGAAATGGGAGAAAAATTAATAATTTTAATTGTCTACACTACAGCTGATATTTTACCTAATTTAAAATAAATGACAATCAATAATAACAATCACCATCACCATCATCCTTACTGTGTGCTATGCTAAGTCGCTTCGGCCATGTCCAACCCCTTGCGATCCTGTGGACCAGAGCCTGCCAGGCTCCTCTGTCCATGGGATTTCCCAGGTAAGAACACTGGAATGGGCTGCCATTTCCTTCTGAAGGGGACCTTCCCGACCCGGGGACTGAACCTGTGTCTCCTGCGTCTCCTGCACTGGCAGGGAGGTTCTTTACCACTAGTGACACCTGAGAAGCCCTGTCCTTACTATGGTTACCATTTAACACTGCTCTAAATAACAAACTCACTCTGAACATTTTCTTAGCCTCAGATATAGCTTTTGTTCTGTAAAACAGGCCATCTGCCAAAGTACAGGATTACATATTGCACCGTTTGTTCAGATTTGAAAAAATTTAACTATGTGCTTATTCTAATCTGGCTTTTCTTAGTGTGGTCTCCACATACCTGCCTCTGGCTGGGATCCCATAATCTGAACGTTTAACAAGCTTTCCCATGTGACTCTGATATATATAAAAGTTTGAGAATCACTAGTTTGTACTAGACTGTATCTTCCAAGTCTACAGAATGGCTCCCAGTAATTGAGAGAAGACCCTATATCCTTTTTCAGTCATGACTAGTTCACATCATATGAGCCAGCAATGCCACTTCTGGGTACACATCCAAAGGACATAAATTCACGATCCCAAATAGGCATCTGCACCCCCCACATTCACTGCAGTTTTATGCACAGCAGCCAAGACATGGAAATAACCTAAATGTCCATCAAGATGAAAGGATACAGAAGATGTAAAATGCACAGACACACATAAATATACACACACAATGAAATATTGTTCCACCTTTATAAAGAAGGAAATCCTGTCATTTCCAACAACACAGACAAAGCTGGAAGGAATTATGCTAAGTGAACTAAGTCAGATAGAGAATAACAAATACTTCATGGTATTACTTAACTGTGGATTCTTAAAAAAAAATCCAACTCAGAGAGTAGAACGGTTGCCAGAGACTAGGGGTGGAGAAATAGGGGGAGGTTGGTAAAAGTTATCAGATCCTGGGGACCCAATGTACAGGACTGTGACTAAAGTTAATTACACTGTTTTTTATACTTGAAACGTGCTGAGAGTAGATCTCAAGCATTCTCACCAAAAAACAAACAAAAAGGAAACTAACTAAAGTGAGGTGAGATTGTGTTAACTATCAATCTGACTGTCGGAATCATTTCACAATGTAAACTTCTATCAATTTATCAAATTGCACATTTTAAATGTGTTTAAATTTTGTCAATTACAGTTCAATAAGGGGCCTGGAATGTTAGGTCCACACATTAAAGTTAATTGGAAGTGGTCAAACAGGAGATGGCAAGAGTGAAAATTGACATTTTAGGAATCAATGAACTAAAATGGACTAGAATGGGTGAATTTAATTCAGATGACCATTGTATCTACTACTGAGGGCAAGAATACCTTGGAAGAAATGCAGTAGCCCTTATAGTCAACAAGTCCGAAATGCAGTACTTGGATGCAATTTCAAAAATGACAGAATGATCTCTATTCGTTTCCAAGGCAAACCATTCAGTATCACAGTAATCCAAGTCTATGCCCCAACCACTAATGCCAAAGAAGCTGAAGTTGATAGGTTCTAGTAGTCCTAGAAGACCTTCTAGAACTAACACCAAAAAAAGATGTCCTTTTCATCACAGGGGAATGAAATGCAGAAGTAGGAAGTCAAGAGATTCCTGGAGTAACAGACAAGTTTGGCCGTGGAGTACAAAATGAAGCAAGGCAATGGCTAACAGAGTTTTGCCAAGAGAACGCACTGGTCATAGCAAATGCCCTCTTCCAACAACACAAAAGATGACTCTACAAATGGATGTCACCAGATAGTTAATACTGAAATCAGATTGATTATATTCTTTGCAGCCATAGATGGAGAAGCTCTATACAGTCAGCAAAAAATAAGATCGGGAGCTGGCTGTGGCTCAGATCATGAACTCCTCATTGCAAAATTCAGACGTAAGTTGAAGAAAAGTACAGAAAACCACTAAATCTAAATCAAATCCCTTATGATGATACAGTGGAAGCTACAAATAGATTCAAGGGATTGGATCTGACAGAGTGCCTGAAGAATTATGGACAGAGGTTCATAACATTGTACAAGAGGCGGTGATCAAAACCATCCCCAAGAAGAAGAAATGCAAAAAGACAAAATAGTTGTCTGAGGAGACCTAAAAATAGCTGAGAAAAGAAGAGAAGCAAAAGGCAAAGGAGAAAAGGAAAGATATATCTATCTGAATGTAGAATTCCAAAGAATAGCAAGGAGAGATAAGAAAGCCTTCTTCAGTGATCAATGGAAAGAAATACAGGAAAACAATACAATGGGATAGACGAGAGATATCTTCAAGAATATTAGAGCTACCAAGGGAACATTTCATGCAAAGATGGACTCAATAAAGGACAGAAACACCATGGACATAACAGAAGCAGAAGATATTAAGAAGAGGTGACAAGAATACACAGAACTATACAAAAAAGATCTTAATGACCCAGATAACCACAATGGTGTGATCACTCACCTAGAGTCAGACATCCTGGAGTGCAAAGTCAAGTGGCCCTTAGGAAGCATCAATAAAAACAAAGCTAGTGGAGGTGATGGAATTCCAGCTGATTTATTTCAAATCCTAAAAGATTATGCTGTGAAAGTGCTGCACTCAACATGCCAGAAATTTTGAAAAACTCAGCAGTGGTCACAAGACTGGAAAAGGTCAGGTTTCATTCCAATCCCAAGGAAAGGTAATGTCAAAGAATGTTCAAACCACTGCACAATTGTACTCATCTCACAAGCTAGCAAAGTAATGCTCAAAATTTTCCGAGTTAAAGCTTCAACAGTACGTGAACCAAGAACTTTCAGATTTCAAGCTGGATTTAGAAAAGGAAGAGGAACCAGAGATCAAATTGCCAACATCCGTTGGGTCACAGAAATAGCAAGAGAATTCCAGAAAAAAATCTGGAACATGAAACATTCTGCTTCACTGACTATGCTAAAGCCTTTGACTGTGTAGATCACAAAAAAACAGTGGAAAATGCTTAAAGAGATGGGAATAAAAGACCACTTAACCTGCCTTCTGAGAAATTTGTATGCAGGTCAAGAAGCAACAGTTAGAACTAGACATGAAACAAATTGGGAAACAAGTACAAGAAGGCTGTATACTGTCACCCTGTTTATTTAACTTCTATGCAGAGAACATCCTGCGAAACGCTGGGCTGTGTGACTCACAAGCTGGAATCAAGACTGCTGGGAGAAATATCAATAATCTCAGATATGCAGATGATACTACCCTATGGCAGAAAGTGAAGAGGAACTAAAGGGCCTCTTGATGCAAGTGAAAGAGGAGAGTGAAAAGGCTGGCTTAAAATTCATCATTCAGAAAATTAAGATCATGGCATCAAGTCCCATCACTTCACAGCAAATAGATGGTGAAACAATGGAAACAGTGAGAGACTTTATTTTCTTATGCTCCAAAATCATTGCAGATGGTGACTGCAGTCATGAAACTAAAAGATGCTTGTTCCCTGGAAGAAAAGCTATGACCAACAAAGATAGCATATTAAATACGGTAGACAAAGTTCCATATACTCAAAGCTATGGTTTTTCCAGTAGTCATGTATGGATATGAGAGTTGGACCATAAAGAAAGTTGAGCGCTGAAGAACTGATGCTTTTGAACTGTGATGTTGGAGAAGACTCTTGAGGGTCCCAAGGAGATCCAACTGGTCAATCCTAAAGGAAATCAGTCCTGAATATTCATTGGAAAGACTGATGCTGAAGCTGAAACTCCAATACTTTGGTCACCTGATGAGAAGAAATGACTCACTGGAAAAGACCCTGATGCTGAGAAAGACTGAAGGCAGGAAGAGAAGGGGACGACAGAGGATGAGACGGTTGGATGGCATCACCTACGCAATGCACAGGAGTTTGAGCAAGCTCTGGGACTTGGTGATGGATGGGGAAGATTGGCATGCTGCAGTCCATGGGGTCACAAACAGCTGGACACGACTGAGTAACTGAACTGACTGATGAAGGCAGGAAAAATAGCATACTTAGCTAGTTGAGTCACACAGTGTGTCTGACTCTTTGTGACCCTATGGACTGTAGACTGCCAAGATCCTCTGTCCAAAAGGATTCCTCTCTTCCTCCTCCAAGGGGTCTTCCCGTCCCAGACATCAAACCCAGGTCTCCCACATTCCCGGCAGATTCTTTACTGTTTGAGCCTCCAGGGAAGCCCGCTGAGGACGAAAGGCGAGACGGCTGGACGGCATCACCAGCTCAATGGATGCGAGTCTGGACGGCGTCACCAGCTCAATGGACGCAAGTCTGAGCACGCTCTGGGAGACGGTGAAGGACAGGGAAGCCTGGCCTGCTGCAGTCCACGGGGTCGCAGAGTTGGATGTGACTGAGCGACTGAACAAGAACGGCTAGTTCAAGTGCATTGACATTTTCTTTTCAGAGAGAATTACATTACAGACTTTGTATTATATGCTCAACATTTATATTTCCATGTCATAGCATCTCAAAGCAACCTGCCACAGACCTAGGCAGATATTTCTCTTCCTGCCTACATGAAAAATCAAGAATTCAACACACACATCACAAAAGTACTTGTGCTTGTTACCATCTTTCTGGAAGGCAATTTTGCAAAAGTACCAAAGGCTTTAAAATTATTTCTGAAATTTGACTTAACACTTCTGCCATGCCAAGTGGCTTTTGCAGGATCTTAGCTCCCGGATCAGGGATTGAACATGAGCCCTCAGCAGTGTAAGAGCTGAGTACTAACCACTGGACCACCAGGGAATTCCCAAACCTAACACTTCTACTTCCTAGGAAAATAATCAAAGATAATGCAGGATATTTATTTATAAGACTGTCACAACACTGATTATGACATTGAAAATTAGCAAAATGTCTAATATGAGACTGAGTAAACACAACACTGACCTATGCATGCCATTTAACTATTATCTGTAATGTGTCATTGAAATAAAGAGATTACAATTGATTAGCTATAGAACAATATTATTGCATTTTTAATTTAAAAAACATTTATCACATATCAATGGTTGGAAGTACGTATCTCTAAAATGTTAACTGTAGTTATCTCTTAGGACTGGGATAATGGAAGTTTTATAATTTCTTGCTTTTTAAAATCTACATTTTGTGGGGAATTCCCTGGCAGTCCAGTGGTTAGCACTCAGCACTTTCAGTCAGGGCTCAAATTCAGTCTCTGACTGGGGAACTAAGATCCTGGAAATACACAGCATGACCAAAAAAAACCCCAGAAATAAACATAAATAAAATCTGTATTTTATAAAGTTACCTTCCATGTATATAAAAGAAAAAGATTACTAAAATACAAGTTCAGTGTAACAGCTATAAAATACTTTCATATAGTTTTATTACAGGATGCAAATACAACAATATCCAGTTACTATGCTGCTGATATGTCTGCCCTGGATGGCCAACATGTGCAAACAGAGAACCAAAATAATTAAAAAGACACCCTGATTCCTAAACACCCCAAGTTAGACCTGTTCTAACAAGACTGGATGCTCAAACTCTCCTGCAGAGCCGTCCTCACTGTCAGAATCAGCTTAGTTAGGCGCTAATGTCAGGTTAAAGAGGATCCAAAGTCCACTTCAGTTTGCTAACGAGCCAGGGCTCGGGCGCCTGCAGTGCAGAAAGCCAGACTGATGGCAGGAGTTTGCAGAAAACTAGGGGTGTATTTGCAGGGCACCCAGGAAGGAGGACAGGCAGCTCACGTACAAGGACCAGAACCCCCTGACGCCTTCTGGCAAAGGCCTTTAAAGACAGCGTGAGGGGATGGGGTCCAGGACGTGTGGTCAGCCTGCAGACCTTCTTCTGACTGGCTGTGCTTCGTTGCTTGGTCATGTCCAGCTGTGTGTGACCCTACAGATGGTAGCCCACCAGTCTCCTCTGTCTGTGGGATTCTCCAGGCAGGAATACTGGCGTGGGTTGCCATGCTCTCCTCGAGGGCTGTTTGTTCAGCGACGTCAGGACTCCTGTCTAGTTACGAGGGACACCTCAGGAATCTCTTCGAGGCTTGGCAGGGCAAAAGGGATGCTTCTCGAGGTGAGGCGGGAGACCCAGGGTCCCTTTCCAGTAGCCACAGGGATATTGGGATTCCTGTCAATGTTCAAGAGGAGTCAGGCATCGTCACCTTTTGAAGCAGTGATGGCCCTTCAAAACTCGAGGGGCTTTTCCCAACCCAGGGATTGAACCCAGGTGTCTCACATTGCAGGCGGATTCTTTACCGTCTCAGCCACTGGGGAAGGCCTCTGATTGGTTGGTGATGAGGTAATAGGGTGATATCTTCAGAACCTCAACCTTCTGGCTCCAACCAGTCTGGGGACCACCTGCCTGTGGTCATCATGTAGTCATCATTCCCCACCTAGGGGTGGGGGGGGGTGGGTCTTAGTTTTTGCAGAACAACTCAAAGACAGGCACAGTTATCCATTTCCCTTCAGAACGAACGAGGAGTCCTGCGATGCTCTTGTCCTAAACATTAACTGCTAGACTCTGCTCTTTGGAACTTGGGGAAGGTCCAGGAGATTACCGTCTTTTTCCTACAAACAGGAAACAGGGATGTGGAGAGGCTTTTTGTACCTGGGATGGCCCCACAGGGTCCTGTTTGGGGTCCAATTCTCCCTTTTCTTTGATGCTCCTCAATTCTGAGGGGAAAAGGGGTAAGATTAGGAAGGGAATCAATTTTTAGACAGATTAATCACAAACTCAGCAGGGGAAGTCAGTTTTAGGGGGACTTGGTTTCAAGTTCTGAACCAGAATGCCATTAGATCCAGACTCAAAACCACTCTTGAAACAATCTTGGCTAGAAAACATAGGTAGGCCATTTATACATTCAAACACATAATGCAAAGTATTGGTGTAAGTAGTAAAACTCAAAAGAAAAATGGTACTTTTTTTTTTCAAACACAGAGAGATCTTATTTCTGAGAGCTCCTTCTTTAAATGCCTCAGAAAATTTGAAATTATTTAATTTTAAAAAATTATATAAGCCTTTTAAGTAAAGTGGAGTTCTTTTTAGCACTAACTTTGGGAAGATGCAAAGAGTTATTTTAAGATTGGTATGGTTTACTCTTTTTGAGAATTTAATAAAATTTGGACCCACTTTCCTGAAAAATACGTAACTGAATTAAAGCAAGAATAGGAGCGTCCTTGGTGGTCCAGTGATTAAGAATCCACCTTGTCCAATACAGAAGATGTGGGTTCAATCCCTGGTCAGGGAACCAGATTCCACATGCCACAGAGCAACTAAGCCCATACATCGCAACTACTGAACCCAAGCACTTTAAAGCTCATTCTCTGAAACCAGAAAGAAGCCCCTCACTCACTGTAACTAAGACCCAGTGCAGCCAAAATAAGTAAAACAAAAAATAAAAAAGAATATGTGTTCAATTTCATAGGGTTTAAGACACCTCTTATAATTATTTGTGGGTCGATCTGTGATCTGCAAGAATCTTGCTTTAGAAGAATAAATACAATTTACCTTGAATTTTTACTAAATATACACAATGGTTTTAACCACTTTATAAACTGTTTCTTCCCCTTAAAGTGCTGAAAGTATTTACATAAATTCAGAAGAGTCCCTGAGATCATGAAAAAGGGGATGTGAATTTTTAGGTCTGGCCTACTATATAAACTAATAAATTCTAAGATACCAGTAGTTAAACAGCCTGATTTCCAGACTTAAAAATCATTTTTTAAAACACCTGTACAAATAATATTAGTATAATATTAGTAACTATTGTTTCAGGCTTCCCAGGTGGCAATCGTGGTAAAGAACCTGCCTGCCAATGCAGGGGACACAAGAGACATGAGTTCGATCCCTGGGTCAATAAGATCCCCTGAGGGAGGGCATGGCAACCCACTCCAGTATTCTCGTCTGGAGAATGCCATGCCAGAGAAGTCTGGTGGGCTACAGTCCATAGGGTCGCAAACAGTTGGACACAACTAAAGTGACTTAGCAAGCAACTATTGTTCCAGCTGAAAAGGTCATGGCAGTGAGGGTAGCAGAATGTGCCATCCCCAAATATGCCACCTTGTGGCATGTTATTTTGAGCTGAAGGCAACTGGGAAGCAGGAGATATAAGAAAAGCTTTGTCCTTCTCCTATCTATCTAAAAAGGAGTCCCTCCTTCCTTTCTACTAGGAAAGACCAACATTCATCCCTGCAAATGACTCAAACCCTCACCATTGAATAGCAAGGACTCGAAGCTGCATGAGAAGCCTTGCCTCTGTTTACCCTGCTGTTCCCTGAGCCCTCCCCTACACTTCCTTTTGCTTGACTTGAGCTGAAGATGGGATTTAACTGGAATTCTAAGCCTGAGAGTTACTCATTCTCCCCTGCTATCGCCCATCTGAACATGAGGTACACATAACAGTAAACTTCTGTTTTTTTTCTTGTTAATCTGTCTTTTATCACAGAAGTCTCAGCCAACAACTCAGAGGAGTAGAGGGAAAAATTATTTTTTCCCCTACAGCAATTACTGTTAAATAGACAGTATTATTAGCCTTTGTGTTTGTAAAAGTATCATTTCTACTTACCTTATATAATATGCAATAGCTCACTGATCCCTGGAGAAGTGTGGCCTTTGTAAGGCTAACATCTGAAGCTCAATTTCCCAAAGGGAGGTCAGACCAACTGCCACACTTTTGTGTCCAAATTGAGAGTAGAAGGAAAGAAAGTTAACTACTTATAGAACCAAACTGAAACGCCTAGAGTCACTTATGTCAGGGACAAAATGAAGACAGCCACTGTAGGCACACAGAGGACACTTAACCTAACCTCATGGGGATGTACAACTCTTCCCAGAGGTTGGCACAGGACACCAGCCGAGCCCCCACGCAAGCCAGCTCATGGCAGCTCTATGCTTCCCTGTTCCCCTGACTCAGCTACTCTGATCCAAGTAAGAAAGAAGACCACCAGGCAACTAACCAGCTGACAATAACAAATAACCCCTGTATTTATCCCATAAAAACCACTTAAATTTGTCAGCAACTCAGAACTTACTACGTTCACAGTCTTGAGTTCTAAGGTTCATGGGTCAAAATCCAGGTAATATATTCATCTTTCTCCTTTGCTTTCTTCAGACTGCAGATTTTGATTTTTGTTATACTTTTTGGTTATACTTTCTTAAGGTTTGGGTACAAAAAAAATCAAAAGATTAAAAGTGACAAAGATTATTCCAAGTCACATGTGGCAGCAATCTGCTGTAGGATTACATTCCCAACAACAAGAGAAAGACAACTTACAGGCCACAGCTGGCCCGCCATTTGTTTTAGTAAGTAAACTCTACCAGAACACGGCCATGCCCAGGCCCACATGGCTATGGCTAGCTCATGCCACGGTGGCACAGTTGAGTACAATGACAGAGACCGTACGGCTACTGAGACTTAAATATTTACTGACCTTTAATGAAAGAGGCTGCCAACTCGTGGTCAAGAGAACATGGTCATCACGCCTTTCTTTCAAACCTTTACACTAGAACGACTAGCTGCTAAAGGTCATGCCTTAATCATGTCCCCATCCTCACTAACAAATGCAGCTTAGATTCTGTTACTTTAAGCATTTAAAAAATTTTCTGATCAAGGACCAAGAAAAAAAATTATCCTTCAAATCTGAAGATAAAGAAAATTCTGGAATTGTCTCAAGTAATTAAGAGGAGGAAGGTAACTGAAAAGTCTTCAAGTCTTGACACAGCATAAGCCCTAAAGGACTCCAAAGACAGAGATCAGGCAGACATTGTGAACACATTCCCCATACCAGGAGGCACCCAGAAAAATGAACCCGAGATTCAGGGTGTCCCAAGGTGGAAAGAATGCTCCAACCTCCAAGTACATCCAACCTCCAAAATATCCAAAGGCTGACTTCAGTCTTAGCCTGAGGAACTTCCCACATTAGGGAAGCTGCTGCTTTCTTAGCTATCTGTTCAATTTCCAGGTGTGTTAAGATGTGTTTTCTTATACTAAGGTGAAATCTGCCTAATTTCGCCACTCACTGACGTTAGCTCTTCTCCAAGACTGTTAAAAAACATGATCAATACTTTACTTCCTGTCGTATCATAGCTCCTCAGATAACTGAAGTCTTCTTTCCTGAGATCGCTGAGCATCATTACAACTGTGCTTCAAGATTCTTCACTGTACCCCTCCTCTTCTCAAACCACTTTAGTTTTCCGAAATCATGTTTATCTCTCTTCCTTTTTAATACTATGGTTGGAGCTCCCCTTTTAAGCCCTTTCAGTTAACATAATGGATATGTTTCAGCAGTTACACTTCATAATGTTTACAAAATTCTCAAACTTTTTTTACACATGCCTGTTAAGTTCTACCTCCTGATCCTAATGCCTACATTTATGTCAGACTAGTCTTAAACCCAATCCGTCATTCCAGCCTTTCAAAGTATTCATAGATCCTGACTTTGTCTCTCACACTGTACTTTCCAGTTGTTTCCATCTGAAAATTCCATTAGCCTAAAACCTTCTCAGTTACCCAATTTTTAGAGCTAAACATCCAACATCTGACACTTTGCTTTAGAATATATTCTATTTACAGTAGGTGTTTCATCCTAAAATTACTATACTTAGTAAAACTGATATTAAGATTAATTAGCATTCCTTAAGCAAACATTAACAGTCAGTGGCAGAGGTAGAGAAATCAGAGTGGATTAAAAGTGCATCATATAAATAAACCATTAATCAAGGGAACTTCCATGCTGGTCCAGGGGCTAAGACTCCTTACTCCCAATACAGAGGGCCCTGGTTCAAACCCTGGTTAGGGAAAAAGATCCCACAAGCTGTAAATAAAAGATCCCACGTGCTGCAACTAAGATCCAGCACCATCAAACAAACAGATATAAGAAAACACATGAATCAACTTGAGAACTAAAATGTTGCTGCTCTAACGGTAAACAAAGGATGCTGCAGTCATCACGCCAACACATTTCAGCCACCGGACAGTGAGTCCTGAGGCAACTCAGGATGCAGACAGACGACCGCCCACTGAAGCCCACGCAGCGGTCAGCCTCCGCAGCCGCCCTGATGGTGCTTCCGAGGAAACTCACGATGCTGGCCCCAGACAGCCGAAGTGCATATCACAGGAATGACTGCAGTGAGCCCAGACTCACATCTTCCCATACACAGTAAACCAGGGCTTCCCTGGCCTGCAATGCAGGAGATCCAGCTTTGATCCCTGGATTGGGAAGATTCCCCTGGAGAAGGGGATGGTAACCCACTCCAGTATTCTTGCCTGGAGAATTCCATGGGCAGAGGAGCCTGGCGGGCTACAGTCTATGAGGTCAACAGACTGGTTCAAAATTGGGAAACGAATACATCAAGACTGTGCATAGTCACCCTGCTTATTTAACTCATATGCAGAGTACATCATGTGAAATGTTGGGCTGTATGACTCACAAGCTGGAATCAAGACTGCCGGGATCATATCCACAACCTCAGGTATGCAGATGATACCGCTCTAATGGCAGAAAGCAAAGAGAAACTAAAGAGCCTCTTGATGAGGGTGAAAAAGGAGAGTGAAAAACCTGACTTAAAACTCAACGTTGAAAAAACAAAGATCATGGCATCCAGTCCTATCACTTCATGCCAAATAGGTGGGGAAAAGTGCAAACAGTGACAGATTTTATTTTCTTGGGCTCCAAAATCACTGCGGATGTTAACTGCAGCCACAACTTTAAAAGACGCTTGCTACCTGGAAGAAAAGCTATGACAGGCCTAGACAGCATATTAAAAAGCAGAGATATCACTTTGCCAACAAAGGTGTATACAGTCAAAGCTATGGTTTTTACAGTAGTCACGTATGGATGTAAGAGTTGGACCCTAAAGAAGGCTAACTGCTGAAGAACTGATGCTTTCAAATTGGGTGATGGAGAAGACTCTTTACAGTCCCTTGGACTGCAAGGAGATAAACCAGTTAATCCTAAGGGAAATCAACCCTAAATACTATTGGAAGGACTGATGTTGAAGCTCCAATATGTTGGCCACTTGATGTGAAGAGCTGAGTCACTAAAGAAGATCCTGAGGGCAAGAGGAGAAGAGGGCGACAGAGGATGAGATGGTTGGATGGCATCACCAACTCAATGGACATGGGTTTGAGTAAACTCCATGAGACGCTGAAGAACAGGGAAGACTGGTGTGCAGCAGTTCATGGGGTGGCAAAGAGTTAAACATAACTTAAGAGACTGAACATTAATATATAGAAAAGTACTAAATTCCTTAATGTGAAATAGCTGGTTTTCTTTTATTAACACTAATTTTTTGATGATCATGACCAGGTCTTTGTTGCAAAAACTCCTATGAATCCAGGCTCATCCTCCCCTCTTTGAAGCAGTCTCTCAGTTATTTGAGATACTGTCTCCCACGCTTGAAGTCCTAAGAAAGTCTGTCAAATAACATAACTCTCAACTTTTAGGCTGTGCTTTATTTTTCTTCAGTTAACAAACTTGTACACAGCACTAGTTGAAGCACTGAGGTAGGGTAGTCTGACATCTCTTATTTGTCAGTACAGCACTGAATTCTTTCTTTTTATTTCTGCCTGGCATAGAGTAAGCCCTCACCAAATATTAGCTATTATCTTCCTAGTTACGTGAGCCCCAAACACTTCTTCATGGCACATCATCCTTCACCTAACCCTCTCTCATATTCCCTTTCCTATCTTAAACCCACACTCGTACTTATTTTTCCAAGGTTTCATAACTAATCTAATAGATCGTCTGGTCCAGAGGTTCAGCTAAGTTACAGCAAAATGTGCAGTGAATGTTGCTAAAAAAACAAGCAGCAGCTCAATGAATTTCCTGTGCAACAATTACCCTTCAACAATTACCCTTCAACTCCCTGTCAGGGCCTCAATCTTCAGGTTCACTCCAGGCCTCCACTAAATTTTTGTCAAACTGTCAACTACCTAAGCTTTCATTGAAAGCTTTCAGTTAACCCTCTGACTTTGACCCTGCATTCCCCTACCTTACAAAGACAGCAGAAAAACTGACAATGTGAAGGAAAGAGACCATATAATTGAGAATTACTGAGGGGTCAAAAACGGAAAGGCTTTCTGAAATTGAATCAGCTTCTAAAAGACATTTCAATGAAAAACGTAATAGGATGAAAAAAAAAAAAACACATTCTAAAGGACAGTTATAACAATGACTATGAAGGAAAGAAGCCACTCTGTGCTCCATACTGGTCTCTGAAGAAGTCCAGCTAGTTATCCAAGGATGAAAGAGAACTGCAAGTCAGATGTTCCTTTTTCCTCTTTAAAATCAAGCCAAACAAAATTCATTCAGCAGGTCTTTGTTATCTATTGCCTAGATATAGGAAAAAAAATAAAAGGCTGTCTCCAGATTATTACCTAAAATTCACTCTTCCATTATTGGGGACAATTATTTTTATCCTATTCCCACTTTAGTTACTGCTATAAGTTATTTAATGTAGAAATAATAAAAAAATTTAATTACAGTCAAATAGTTAATTGAGGTTTAATTGGTTTAACTGGTATGTCACCCCACCACATGCCTAAAGACTTCAAGAGGACAGGATGGTGAAGGGTATGAGGGATGATACTTTAGCATCTCATGCTCGCTTATTTCAGAGCAGTTTCCTTCCAAACAAATCCATTTATAATTTAAAAGGTGTTCAATTAATTTTTTCAACTAAATCAAGATTCACTGAACAGAATTAGAGAAGGGATGGGCTGAATCTAAAGAAAAAACATGAGATGATCTTATAATTCTTAACACTGCTGTCCAAGTTTCCTCCTAAATATTCACAAATTTCACCTTTTTAAATTATATAGCAAGTTTTAAGAGTTCAGCACAGATAGATTTCCCAGTGAAAGAAAAGAAAAAATATTAGCTTTGGATGGAAAAGACTTCTGGGAAGTCTGGGGCTGTATGACAGGCATGCGAAGGAGAACTCAGAATACCTGGTTGTTAATGTTAACATCCACGTTGGGGTGAGGAGCTGGCACAGGACTGTTTTCCATTTCAAGGTGTTTGAGCTTCTCTGAGGCACCTATGAATGCTGGGGGAAAAAGGAAAACAGCCACTTAGTCTGCCACGCTGTCACGGCTTCTAAGTGTAGAGACTCAGGCTTTCCTCACCGCCCCCCCAATGCCAGGTACCACCAGTAAAAGGCAACCATCCAGATCACCTCGGACCAGACATTCTTCCTATAACCAGGAAACTCACCGTTAATTTCAGTAAGAGTTAACCTGAACAGGAACATTTCCTGTATCTGCTCTGCTCCTAAAACGCCACTGGATGCAGACTCTCCATGGCATGAGGGGTTAAGAAAGCTCACCAGCTACATGATTCAAAGAAAAGGCACAGAGCAGCGGGGACACCACCCTTCCTTCCTAAGTGCAACCCAAGCTCCTCCTGCAAACCTTACACCCGGCCGTTCTCCTCCTCGTTTCCTGACTACATGGGGCCTAAAACTACACCGATGAAGAGCACACATCTACTCACTCACTGACTCAACCTATTACATACTGGTGCCATCAGTCAGGTGTGATGCAGGACAAGCATCTTATCTTCACTACCTGCAACCAGGCTGCACAATACATTACAAGTCAAATCCTCCAACCACTGAAAAGAAGATACATTAAATACAATGAATTCTATCTCAACTAACAACTGATAGTTGTTCTTATTGTGCAGAAATCAATTTGGTAGGAATTTGAATTTATACACTGTCCACAGAACTGAAAAAGCTACTGAATGCCTAATAATTTCTAAGCAATCAAGTAGAAGAAAGGAGGGAAAACTATGAAGTCACTTTCTCTCAGTGAAAGAGATCTTCTAAAGTGTTCATCAATTAACTCTAAATCTGTCCCTTGGCTACACATTAGAATCAGATTGGGAACTTTTAAGAAATACTGATTCCCAGAGCTGACCCTAGAATAACAATACCAGATTTCTGAAGGTAGTTTTCTGGCACTAGCAGTTTTTATTTATTTTTTAAATTAATGTATTTATTTTAATTGAAGGCTGATTATTTTACAATAGTGGTTTTCGCCCTGTGTTGACAGGAACCAGCCACGGGTGTGCGTGTGTCCCCCACCCTGAACCCCCCCAGGACCCTCCCCATCCCATCCCTCAGGGCTGTCCCAGTGTACAGCTCTGAGTGGCACTTGTAGTTTCTAAGACCCTCGAGGTGATTTTAATGTACAATCAAAACTGAGAATCACTAATTCAACATTAATCTCAAAATCTTCTACATTCATTTTCTTACTTAATGGCCACCTCTTGTTTTTCTTATGCTTCAAATGATTTGACATTACATTTTAACATGATGATGCTGGGCCCACAACACTTTAGCTTATGCTGTTAATACTGCTGGCTTATGGTGGTGAGGGGAAACTGGTTAAAATAAAACTTATTCTGCTATTCCTGTTTGACTGAGAAATATCCTGAGACTGTAGGATAAATGCTTTTCAAGTTACTATTTATTAACTATTTACCTAAGTCAATCAGGGTTTTGACATCATAACCAAAATAAAATATAGAATAAATTGGACACCAAGATTCATATCTTGGTATAAAACCTTAATATCAAAATGCTCTAGCTTCACTGATTGACCCTGAGCAAATGTGTTGAGTCTCAACTGGGTAAGTCTTACTAATGAAACCTCTACATGATTCAAGAATTTCTTCTGTCCTAACTTTCAACAGTATTTAAGCTCTGCTTGTATAGTTTCTGTAATGGGGGGCCCACTCACTATAAGATAGCTTCTTCTGATATATGGCAAGAACAGTTTAAAAGATTCTTCCCTAAACTCATTTCAATTTGGCTTTGCTGTATTTTCAAACTGCTGATCCAAGATTCACTAAGAAGGTGACATAAATTCCCTGAATATTTGAAGTTGTTACGTCTCAGTTGGTCTTGTCATTTCTAAGCATCCTTAGTTTGTTCTACCAAACTCCTAAAAACCAATATAACCTCCTAGAAAGTGTGCACTAAATAAACACTGTTTGCTCACACAACACCACTGCAGTGTGCTGAAGGAACTTTAAACACTCTTCAAGCCCAGACAACTGCTGTTGCTGTTCGAGCGGCTCAGTTGAGTCTGACTCCATGCGACCCATGGCCTGCAGCACACCAGGCGTCCCGGTCCTTCACCATCTTCCGGAGCTTGCTCAAACTCACGTTCATTCAGTCAGTGTTGCTATCGAACCATCTCCTCCCCTATTGTCCCCTTCTCCTCCTGCCTCCAATCTTTCCCAGCATCAGAGTCTTTTCTAAGGAGTCGACTCTTTGCATCAGGTAGCCAAAGTATTGGCGCTTCAGCTTCAGCATCAGTCCTTCCAATGAACAGTCAGGATTGATTTCCTTTAGGATTGACTGATTTGATCTCTCTGCAGTCCTAAGGACTCTCAAGAGTCTTCTCCAACACCACAGCTCAAAAGCATCAATTTTCTGGTGTTCAGTCTTCTTTATGGTCCAACTCTCACATCTATACATGACTACTGGAAAATTCATAGCTTTGACTAGACAGACCTTTGTCGGCAAAGTACTGTCTCAGTTTTTTAATATGCTATCTCAGTTTGTCATAGCTTTTCTTCCAAATTAATTAATTAAATTAAAATTTTAATTTAAGCAACTTTTAATACATACAATGGACAGATATAAAATGAAAATAGAATCAATGCTGCCATTCTATAAAAGAGACTTTTTATTTTAATCTGGAAAATACTTCACATTAAGCTAGTCTTGCTTCTGGCTGACTCTAAACACCGATGGCCTCTATCTGTTACATATCACAACTTTCTAGTGACAAAGAGTGACTATTTCTAACAAGAGACAGAGTCCAGAGCAAGGCTGTGAAAACTGGAAAATAACCAAAAGCAATTGCTGCAAAAAAAGTACATGAGGAATACTGGCATTCCTTGGAGATACTGTGGGTTCAGCTCGGGATCACCACAGTGAACTGAGTCATGTGAATTGCCTGGTTTCCCAGTGCATGTAAATTATGTTTGTACTATATTGCAGTCTACCTATTAAACATGCAATAGCATTATGTTAAAAAATTAATGTGCGCACTTCAGTCAAAAAATACTTTATTGCTAAAAAATGCTACCCATTATCTGACAATGTAGGGTTGCCACAAACTGTCATTTTGCAAAAAAGCATAATACTTGCAAAGTATAATAAAACAAAGTGCTCGGAGTAACAGATATGTTTTCTTAACCTGATAGCTATTACCTTTAAAAAATCAAATTAGAACATCATTCTGAAATTATGAATAACTCAAAGCTAATTTATGTTTCCTGGACCTCAGACTCAGAATAACAATTTAAATATG
Organism: Odocoileus virginianus; assembly: GCF_023699985.2. Lineage (NCBI taxonomy): Eukaryota > Metazoa > Chordata > Mammalia > Artiodactyla > Cervidae > Odocoileus > Odocoileus virginianus. The sequence goes on along the minus strand of NC_069686.1, from coordinate 61,058,139 downwards.
GTAGATGTCAATAAAAACATAACATATAACATGCCAGAACATTTGTTTAACAGTGCATTCGTAGTGGTTACTTCAGGAACAAAAGAACAGATTTTTAAAATCAACTGAAAGTGAAGTCGCTCAGATGTGTCCGACTCTTTGTGACCCTGTGGACTGTAGCCCACCAGGCTCCTCCATCCATGGGATTCTCCAAGCAAGAATACTGGAGTGGGCTGCCATTTCCTTCTCCAGGGGATCTTCCTGACCCAGGGATCGAACCCAGGTCTCCTGCACTGCAGGCAGACGCTTTAACCTCTGAGCCGCCAGGGAAGCCCACCACCAGCAGTAATTATGGAAGCCCACGCCAGCATGTTCTATGAACCAGAAGCACTGTGACAGGTTTTATCACGTCTTTCTAAATTACTAAATCCTATTGCTGTATTCTACACTCTTCAGAGAGAACAGCATACTCATTGGCAATTTCCTGTAAGTTGTTTAAAAGATGGTGCCTAATTTTAGAAAAAGAAATCAAAATTGCCAAGAGCCATGTAAACATAAGCTGCTTTTAAATGATCACAGTTACACTGAAATTCAACAGAAAGCTCTTGTTTAAAGACAGTTATGTTTCAATATCAAGCCAAACTCACAAATAGACAGAAATACGTGCAATTTATTATTTCCTTTTAACCTTTTAAAAAGTTAAGGAGAGCAGCATTCTTTCTTGATTATTTATTTTTGTGGGTCTGGGCAACAACAGCTCTCATTAATAACAAAATATTTCCTATGCGCTAATGGAATGTCCAAACATTTGTTCAGTCCTGTGCCCTAGGTCATCTCTAAGGAAACATTTTTCTCTTAATTTTCACTCAAGAAACAAAAAGCAAATTTGAAAATTCAAAAACGTTTAATGACTTATAAATGACACAAATGTTTAATGGTATCAATTATGTGATCTTAAACATTTCAATGCACCTTTAAGTCAAAAAAGCAAGAAGGCGTAAACTATTCTGCATTAAAATTTTAAATTCAGCTACTGCTGCATAAAATACTCTTGAAGTGACTGACAAACAGCTAATTTCAAGAGACGCAGACTAGATTAATGACACTGACATCGCACAGAACGTTTACTTACTCCTGTGCTCACCTTCAGGTCCCTCTAACCCAGCCTGCCTGGTGGCTGTGCTCACTTCACCCGGGGCTTGGGAGGTGTCCACGGTGTCAGCTGCCCCAGCTACCTCATCAATGGTTGTTTCCAATAAGTCTGGACTATCTAGCAGAGGCAAGCTGTAAAGGTAACAGAAAACATACTTAGACCAAGACATTTATCATGAAAAGAATTTAAAATACTAATGAAAATCTGTTGGAAAAAATTTCATTTAAGAAAAAAAAATTCATATAAAAGTTCATATGCCAAATGGTTTATTCATCTGTTAAAACCTTTGAGCAGATTCTCTTCCATCCAAGATGGATGTTCCCTGATGGGAACCAAGGGTCAACTCATTCTCACATTCCTATAAAGCCTGCCTCCCAAAAAAGCCCATGTTTGTTCACACTGCTCCCAAGAGAGGCATGATGCATCCCCATTGTTGTGAGGTTTCGTCCTCCTCAGGGCCATGAGCATATGTGTTTAATAAACTGCTGACAGGGCTGGGCATTGTATGTTGGGCCATCTAACAGTATTTAGGGTAGAGGATCCCTCCCTTACCAAAAGGGTGCGTGAGTGTGGAGCACAGCTGAGAGTGGGTGCGGGGCTTCTTTTTTGTTGTTTAGTAGCCAAGCTGTGTCCGACTCTTCTGCAATCCCATGGACTGTAGGCTGCCAGGTTCCTCTAGCCATGGGATTTCCCAGGCAAGAATACTGAGTGGGTTTTCTCGGGTTTTTTTAGTGAGGGACAAAATATTCTAAAGTAAAATTGTAATAAAGGTTGCACTTTCATGAAAGTGCTAAAAACACTGAATTGTTGGATGTGAATGGGTAAACAATGTGAATTATATCTTAAAAAAGAAGAAAGACAACAGGAATTCATGACCAAAAGACCAGCACTAAAAAAATATTAAAAGAAGACACACAGGCAGAAGTAAAATGAACTATGTATTATAGGGTCTAAAACATATACAGAAGAAAAATGTTTGAAAAATGACAGTAAAAAGGCTGGGAGAGGAGAAATAGAAGCATGCTGCTGTAAAGTTGTTACACTACACATGAGACCATATAATATTCTTTGAAAGTTGACTGATAAATGCTAAAGTAATCATTAAAGTTAAAAACAAAACAAAACAAAACAAGAGTTATAGCTAAGGAATAAGAAAAGGACATAAATGAAATTTTTAAAAAATGAAAAAAGAAGAAGATGGAAACAAGAAACACATGGGACAAACAGAAGGATGACAGACTCAATCATATCAATAATCATATTAAAAGGAAACAGTATAAACATACCACTAAAAAAAAAAAATCAATCCCTGCAGAGACTGTCAAAAATTGCCAATGTCGGGACTTCCCTAGTGGTCCAGTGGCTGACTCTGAGTTCCCAAGGCAGGGTAGCTGGGCTCAACCCCTGATCAGGGACCTAAGATGCCACATGCCACAACCAAGATCCCACATGCCCATTAAAGAGCCAACATGCCTCAACTGAGATGCAGTCTAGTCAATAATTCAATACTTTTAAAAAATTGCCAATGTCAACTCTATTTCAAGTCATCACAGCAGAGGATTGGGAAAAGTTTCCAATTAACAATAACTGTGGCTCAGATAAACCTCACTGACTGTACTGCCACTGTGCAAAGATGAAACACCAATTTTCAAATGCAAAGATGAAACACCAATTTTCAAATGCAGAGACTATCAGTTAAAATTTAAAAAGCAAAACCAAGTTATGTGGTGCCTACATGAAACAATTTAACTATGAAGAAACAAATTAACGAAGATAAAAAATAAAAGGACAGGAAAAGATATGCTATGCTAACACTAGTCAAAGCTACAGTGAACGTATTGATATCAAAGTAGAGTTAAGAGCAAAGAACAGTACTTAAAATGAAGATGACCATTTCACAAGGATAAAGGGGTCATTTAATCAAGAGAACATAAAAATCCTAAATATTTATTAACTTAATGGTGGCATTTTAAAATGCATGAAGCCAAAACTGAAAGAACTGCAAGGACGAACAAATCAATTATGGTTGGAGATTTCAACACCCTTCTTTCAATAAGTGATAGAACAGAAAATCAGCAAGGATAACAGTAGACCTGAACATCACTAACCACCAACTTTACTTGATTGACATTTAGAAAATACTCTACCGAAAACATCAAAACACATGCTGTTCTCAAGGGCATACACAATCATCACTAAGATAGGTCATATTCTGGGCCATAAAACAAGAGTTAATAAATTCAAAAGGACTCAAATCATACAAAGTATGTATGTTCTTTGACCAGAACATAAATAATCAATCAAAACAGAAAGTTCCTTGGAAAATCACCAAATATTCAGAAACTATATAATGTACTTCTAAATAACCACTGGATCAAAAAAGATATGAAAAGGAAAATTAGAAAAGAATTTAAGACTAATGAAAGCAAAAGCACAACACATATATATTTGCAGGATTCCACTAAAATAATAATTAGAGGAATATTTATAACAGTAAACATCTACATTAGAACAAAGTTTTCAAATCAATGACCTCAGTTTATACCTTGATAAATTAGAAAAAAGAGCATATTAAATGCAAAGGAAGAGGAAGGCAGGAAATAATAAAGATAAAAGAAAAATAATAGAGAAAATGAATTAAAGTGAGAACTAGTTCTTTGAGCTCAATGTAATTAATAATTTGTAGCTAGACTGATAAAAAGAAACATGAGAATATGTATATACAATATCAAGAATGAGAAGAGTGAAATCACTACAGATACTACAAACATTAACAAGGCTTAAGGGAATATTATAAACTGCACGCCAATAAATTCAACAACTTAAGATGATATGCAAAAATTCCTGAGAAGTCACAAACCACCACAGCTCACTCCAGGAAAACAGAAAATCTTAATAATAGATGCAGAAAAGTATAGAAATTAACTGGTAATTAAAAGTCTTCTCACAAAGAGAAGCTCGGACCCAGGGAACCTCCTGAAAAATTCTATCAAATGTTTAAAAGAAGAAATAATTCTAACCATCAACAAACTATCTTACAAACAGAGGAAAGGCAGCGTTCTCCAAGTCATTTTATGAGCCCATTACTGTCCTGACAGAGGAGCAATACCAAACACACAACAAGAAATCAAGCAAGAAATAAAAAGGACCGTCCGCCATGAACAACTGGGACTTTTCACAGGAATGCAAAGTTGGTTTAACATTCCAAATTCAATTAATGTAATATTACATATTAACAGAAACAAACCACATGATCATCTCAATAGATACACAAAAAGCCTTTGACAATATCCAACAACACTAAGGCTATGGTTTTTCTAGTGGTCATGTATGGATGTGCGAGTTGGACTGTGAAGAAAGCTGAGTGCCAAAAAATTGATGCTTTTGAACTGTGGTGTTAGAGAAGACTCTTGAGAGTCCCTTGGACTGCAAGGAGATCCAACCAGTCCATCCTAAAGGAGATCAGTCCTGGGTGTTCATTGGAAGGACTGATGCTGAAGATGAAACTCCAATACTTTGGCCACCTCATGCGAAGTGCTGACTCATTGGAAAAGACCCTGATGCTGGGAGGGATTGGGGGCAGGAGGAGGAGGGGACGACAGAGGATGAGATGGCTTGATGGCATCACTGACTCGATGGGCATGAGTTTGAGTAAACTCCGGGAGTTGGTGATGGACAGGGAGGCCTGGCGTGCTGCGATTCATGGGGTTGCAAAGAATCGGACACGACTGAGTGGCTGAACTGAACTGAACTGAACAACACTAATGGTGAAACTCTCAACAAACTAAGAATAGATAGGAACATCTTCAATCTGATAAAGGAAATATACCCCCCCCCAAAAAAAAAAACCCAACAGCTAACATTACATTGGGGCTTCCCTGGTGGCTCAGATGGTAAAGAATCTACCTGCAATGTGGGAAACCTGGGTTCAATCCCTGGGTTGGGGAGATCCCCTGGATGAGGGTGTGACAACCTACTCCAGTATTCTTGCCTGGAGGGCTCCATGTAGCCTGGTGGGTTACAGTCTATGGGGTCACAACTAAGGACAGCACAGCACAACATTACATTGAACGATGAATGACCAAATCATTTATCCTGTAAGTCAGAAACAAGACAAAGATTCCACTCTTATCATTTCTATTCAACAGCACACAGAAGGTTTTAAAAGGTGCAGTATCGAAAAAAAAAGAAAAGAAGAAAAAAAAAAAAAGGTGCAGTATGAAAAAAAGGCAGAGTAAATTAAGGGCCCAAACTAGAAAGAAAGATATACAAAGAGGTTTTTATGTGCAGATGACAGAATTCTATATGTAGAAGTCAAAAGAATCCACAAAATGCTCCTGGAAAGTAATAAACAAGTTGAGCAAGGAGGCAGTACACAAGATCAACATGCAAAATTCAATTATGTCTATAAACTAGCAATGAACAATAGAAAACTGAGATTAAAATAATTCTGTTCACAACAGCATCAAAAGGATAAAAACAGGAATAAATTTAATAAAGGATATGCAGAGCTTGGGCTTCCCACATGGCGCTTGTGGTAAAGAACCGTCGTGCCAATGCAGGAAATACAAGAGACTTGGGTTCAATCCCTGGGTAGGGAAGATCCCCTGGAGGAGAGCATGGCAACCCACTCCAGTATTCTTGCCTGGAGAACTCCATAGACAGAGGAACCTTGCAGGGTATAGTCCATAAGGTTGAAAAAGTTGGACATGACTGAAGTGATTGAGCACGCATGCACAGTTTATACACTTAAAACTATAATGAACGGTATCTAAATAAACAGAAAGACACTTTATGCTCATGAATTAGATGGAAAAAACATGTGAAAATTCAGGAGCTAGAACAGGCAAGTGCATTCTGAAAAAGAAGAAAGTTGGAGGATACATACTGCAACTTGCTATAAAAACACAGTAATTAAGACAGTGTGGTACTGGCACAAAAATAGGTATGTAGGGGGTTCCCTGGTTTCCTGGGCTCAGTGGTGAAGAATCCGCCCACCAACACAGGAGACATGGGTTTGATCCCTGGTCTGAGAAGATCCCACATGCCACAGAGCAACTCAGCCCCTGCGCCACAGCTACTGAGCCTGTGTTCTAGAGCCTGAGAACCACAACCAGGGGCCGTGTACTCAACTACTGAGGTCCATGTGCCCCAGAACCCATGCTCCGCAACAAGAGAAGCTGCCATGATGAGAAGCCCAAGCACCATGGTAAAGAAGAGCCCCCGCTCGCCACAACTAGTGAAAACCTGGGCAGCAATGAAGACCCAGCACAGCCGAAAAGAAATAAATAAAAATTTTAAAAAATAGATACGCAAATCAACAGAATGAAATTGAGAGTTTAGAATTCATTATATTTATGGCTGAGTTCCGCCAAGACAAATCAATGGATAAAAGAACAGGCATTCAACAACTGGTGTCAAGACAACTAAAAATACATGCAAAAACATGAATTTAGACTCTTACCTCACAAGACACAAAAGTTAGACCAATATGGATAACATACTGAAATGTTAAGAGCTGAAACTATAAATATCTGAAAAAAACACAGGAGGAAAAGATCTTTGTGAATTGGGGTTGGCAAAATGTTCTTTGATATGATACCAAAGGTACCACCCATAAAAACAAAAGCATGGGAAGTTGGACTTCATCACCATGTAATGCCTGAGCTTCAAAAAAACAGTCTTGATTGAAATGAAGAGAGAAGTCACAGATGAAGAGAAAAATTTCGCAAATCATGTATCTCATAAGGAACTGCTATCCAACATATACAAAGAACTCTCAATATCAAAAAGATAAATAATTCATATAAAAATGAGCAACAGGTTCAAATAGACATTCCTGCAAAGACAATCGATTAACAGCTGACAAGCACATGAAAAGATACTCAACATCAGTAACCCTCTGGAAAACGCAAATCAAAACAAGGAAATGCCACTATTCACTCTCTTAAACAGCTGCAATCAAAAAGATAGAAAATACAAATGTTGGCGAGGATGTGAAGACCTGGAACATTCAAGCATTTCCTCTCTTAAAAATCATTTGTCAATTTCTTGAAAAGTTAAAATATAAATTCACCATACAACCCGGCAATTTTCCTCCAGGAGTCTTTTTAAGAGAAATGACATTTTATGTCCACACTAAGATATGTACAGGAATGCTTATAACATTATTCACAGCCAAAACATAGAAACAAATGCAAATTTCCAACAACTAGGGAATGTATAAACAAAACACCGTATATCCATAAAATGCATTACTAATCCACAACTGAAAGCAGCACAGTAGAATACATGGATAAATCTGAAAAACATTACTCTAGGAGAAAACCAGACATAAAACCTTGTATACTGTATAATTTCATTCATACAAAATGTCTAGTTAAGTAAAATTTATAAAGACTGAACTTTTGGAGATCATGAAAAGGTTCTAAAACTAGACTGTAGTGATTGTACAATATTATACATTTCTAAAAACTATGGACTTGTACATTTACCGTAAATGAACTTTTAAATTTTATTATTCTTATTTTTTGGCTATGCTGGGTCTTTGTGGCTGCTCTCGAGCTTTCTCTAATCGCAGAAAGTGAGGGTCACTCTCTAGCTGAGGTACGTGGGCTCCTCACTGCGGCGGCGTATGTTGTGGAGCGCAGGCTTGACTAGTTGCGGTTCACAGGCTCTAAGGCACAGGTTCAGTAGTTGTGGTGCATGGGCTTAGCAGCCTCACAGCATGTGGAACCTTCAAGGACCAGAAATCAAACTTGTGTTCCCTGCATTGGCAGGCAGGTCCTTAATCACTGGACCACCAGGGAAGTCCCAATAAATGAATTTTATAATGTGCACAAATATTTTTGAGTATGTAAAAACCTTAGTCAAAATTTAGGATTTCAAAACTAATCTAGTTCAACTTGAAATAACAAAGTTGCAGGATACAAGATCAATATACAAAAATCAACTATGTATCTGTATCCAGGAAATGAACAACAGGAAAATGAAATACGAAAACAATTCCAGGACTTCTCTGGCAGTCCAGCAGTTAAGACTTCACTGCAAGGGGTGCAGGTTCAATTCCTGGTCAGGGAACTAAGATCCTGCATGTTATGAAGTACAGTCAAACAGTTTAAAAAAAAAATCATCTAGAAACGCAAGTATTCTAACATGTTTTTTTATAATTTTATTTATTTGGCCGCGCCAGGTCTTCGCTGCTGGGCAAGCTTTTCTCTAACTACGGTGAGCGGGGGCTACCCTCTAGCTTCTCTTATTGTGGAGCGTGGGCTCTGGGGCGAGCGGGCTTCGGGAGCTGCGGTTCCTGGGCTCTAGAGCACAGGCTCAACATTGTGGAACACGGGCTCAGCTGCTCCATGGCATGTGGGATCCTCCCAGACCAGGGATCGAATCCGTGTCTCCTGCATTGGAAGGTGGATTCTTTACCACTTAGCCATCACAGAAGCCCTGCAACAGTTCTTTAAAAAACACGATTTTCAATTTATCTGCTGTGGCAAAGTTCCAAGGTCGATGTAGACATTTTATTTTGTTGACCTAATACTGAGTGAGGCTGAAGGAAACCAACTGCCACTGCTGCGTGCTTTCCTAGAGGAATGAAGGCCGTGCTTTAATCAGCCTGGGTCTGGGACACAAATGAGAAAAAAAAAAAAAACAAAACACTTCAAAAATTGATTTTAAAAGAGATAGTGAGAACAAAGACAGCTTCTTTGCAAGTCAAGACCTCTGTGTCCCAGCCCTATCTCTGCAACCACTTGGCTGTACAGTTTCAAACAACTTCCTTCCCTGTGGTCATCAACGTGTGTTCTACAGAGGCCAAAGGATTTCAAACTCAAATGAGCTACACAGAAAGTGGTGAAGATGGTAGAATTTTGGTTTTCCCCTGGTAACTTTTTTATGAGATTTTATTTGGAACTCCCAGATAAATTTAATTAGAAGGGTTTCTCAGTTAAAACTCACTTGGAAACCACAGGAGTAAAGGTACTTTAGGCACTTTTCATCTTCAACACTTAAAAAAAATCTATTAATGTAAAACCATCTATTCAGCTCATTTTCAATTCTTTCTGTACTGCTCCAAAGGTTATCCTTCCTAAATGTGAACCAGTGCAACTTGGGTTTTTAAAAAAGGTTAACAACATCAAAAGAAGAGATGATGGTGGTAACAAGGAAGAGATGAAACAAAAATGACAGAATACAGGAGTTTGTTGAAGCCGACTAATGAGAATGACTGATAAGAACGTTTTTGTTCACCATATGTTGTACCTATATATAATCTTGAAATTTTCATTATAAATTCTTAAAAATATGGATACGAATATTTTTGGATAAAAGAATGTGAGAACTGGTAGTTCACTTCCTGTGGTCCTAAGATGGACATATGATAGAAATTTTTTATTTTAACTACACACATATGTCTTAGCCTGCTCAGACTACTTTAACAGAAATACCAGAGACTGGGTAGCTTATTAACAACAGAACTTTATTTCTCCCAATTCTAGTGTCTGCTAAGTCTTACCAGCAGAAACAGTATTGGGTGAGGGCCCTCTTTTTAGTTCAGAGACTGTCTGTTTGCTGCATCCTCATGTGGCAGAAAGAAATGAAGGAGCTCTCTGCGGTCTCTTTTACAAGAGCACTAATCCCATTCACCAGGGCTTAAATCCTCCTTGATGAAATAACTTCCCAAAGGTCTTACTTCTAAACACCATCACACTGGGGACTAGATCTCAGCATATGAATTTTGGAGGGACACAAATGCTCAGTCCATCCTACTCAAAAATAAGATTAAAAGCTTCATGAATCAGAAATGAAATAGATATTCATATCTAAAAGAATGTTGAGTTATCCTGGAATTCTGAAGAACAATGGTTTAAAAGTACGCATGTTATGGGTTAAACTGTGCCCCACCCCAAATTCATATGCAGAAGTCCTCAGGCCCGTGACCTTGGATTGGGATTTTACTTGGAAATAGGAGAGTTGCGGGTATACATTACTTAGGTCAAGATGAGATCATACTCAAGTCAAGTGGGCCTTAGGAAGCATGACTATGAGCAAAGCTAGTGGAACTGATGGAATTCCAGTTGAGATATTTCAAATCCTAAAAGGTGATGCTGTAAAAGTGCTGCACTCAATATGCCAGCAAATTTGGAAAACTCAGCAGTGGCCAAAGGACTGGAAAAGGTCAGGTTTCATTTTAATCCCAAAGAAAAGCAATGCCAAAGAATGTTCAAACTACCACACAATTGCACTCATCTCACATGCTAGCAAAGTAATGATCAAAATTCTCCAAGACAGGCTTCAACAGTACATGAACCGTAAAATTCCAGATGTTCAAACTGGATTTAGAAAAGGCAGAGGAACCAGAGATCAAATTGCCAACATCTGCTGGATCATCGATAAAGCAAGGGAGTTCCAGAAAAACATCTACTTCTGCTTTATTGACTATGCCAAAGCCTTTGACTGTGTAGATCACAACAAACTATGGAAAATTCTTAGAGATGGGAATACCAGACCACCTTATCTGCCTCCTGAGAAATCCATATATAGTATAGGTCAAGAAACAACAGTTAGAACTGGTCATGGAACAAGAGACTGGTTCCAAATTGGGAAAGGAGGACCTCAAGGCTCTATGTTGTAACCCTGCTTATTTAACTTATATACAGAGTTCAGTTCAACCGTTCAGTCATGTCGACTCTCTGCAATCCCATGGACTGCAGCACACCAGGCCTCCCTGTCCATCACCAACTCCCAGAGTTTACTCAAACTCATGTCCATTGAGTCAGTGATGCCATCCAACCATCTCATCCTCTGTCGTCCCCTTATCCTCCTGCCTTCAATCTTTTCCAGCATCAGGGTCTTTTCAAATGAGCCAGCTCTTCGCATCAGGTGGCCAAAGTACTGGCATTTCAACCTCATATATACAGAGTATTTCATGCGAAATGCCAGGCTGATGAAGCACAAGTTGGAATCAAGACTGCTGGGAAAAACATCAATAACCTCAGATACGCAGATGACACCACCCTTATAGCAGTAAGAGAAGAACTAAAGAGGCTCCTGATTAAAGTGAAAGAGGAGAGTGAAAAAGTTGGCTTAAAACTCAACATTCAGAAAACTAAGATCATGGCATCAGGTCCCATAACTTCACGGCAAAAGATGGGAAAACAATGGAAACAGTGCCAGACTATTTTGGGGGGCTCCAAAATCACTAAAGATGGTGACTGTAGCCATGAAATTAAAAGACACTTGCTGCTTGGAAGAAAAGCTATGATCAAACTAGACAGCATATTAAAAAGCAGAGACATTACTTTGCCAACAAAGGTCCATCTAGTCAAAGCTATGGTTTTTCCAGTAGTCATGTATGGATGTGAGAGTTGGACTATAAAGAAAGCTGAGTGCTGAGACTTGATGCTTTTGAACTGTGGTGTTGGAGAAGACTCTTGAGAGTCCCTTGGACTGCAAGGAGATCCAACCAGTCCATCCTAAAGGAAATCAGTCCTGAATATCCATTGGAAGGACTGATGCTGAAGCTGAAACTCCAATCCTTTGGCCACCTGCTGTGAAGAGCTGACTCATTTGAAAAGACCCTGATGCTGGGAAAGATTGAAGGCAGGAGGATAAGGGGACAATAGAGGATGAGATGGTTGGATGGCATCACTGACTCAATGGACATGAGTTTGAGCAAGCTCTGGGAGTTGGGTGATGGACAGAGAAGCCTTCTGTGCTACAGTCCATGGGGTGGCAGAGAGTCGGACATGACTGAGCAACTGAACTGAACTGAAATCATACTGGAGGGGAGGGCAGGCACTTAATGCACCATGACTGACATCCTTCAGCTCAGCCCATTTGAAAAGACATCCTTATAAAGGGGCAAGTATGGACACAGATATACACTCAAGAAGGCCATGTGATGATAAAGGCAGAGACAAGGTGGTACCTCTGCAATCCGCCAGCAAACCACCAGCAAACAGGGAAGAGGGTGGAACAGATCTTCTCACCGTTCTCAGAAGGAAGCATCCGGCCTACACCTTCATCTCTTGAACTTCTGGCTTCTAGAATCATGAGAAAATTCTGTGGTCACCTAGTTATAGCAGCAGTCCTAGGAAACTTAATACATGTCACATTCCAAAGATTTGAGCAGATCTTACTAAAAAGGGTCTGAGCAGATTGCACTATCCACACCATAAAAGAAAATATAAGACATCCAAAGGGACATTCTGCAAGGGCAGGACACCAGGGCAGAGAAAAAGTCACATGAAGAAAATGAGGCTCTGAAAGAACCTGTGAAAGAAGAGGATTCCATTTTACTTCAAGGGGGAAAAGGGATTGCTAAGCTTAGCAATCCAAGACTATGACCCAACCAGCAACACTGAAGAAGCCGAAGTTGAACAACAGTTCTATGAAGACCTACAAGACCTTCTAGAACTAACACGCAAAAAAGATGTCCTTTTCATTATAGGCGACTGAAATGCAAAAGGAAGAAGTCAAGAAACACCTGGAGTAACAGGCAAATTTGGCCTTGGAGTGCAGAATGAAGCAGGGCAAAGGTTAATAGAGTTATGCCAAGAGAATGCACTGGTCATAGCAAATGCCCTCTTCCAACAACACAAGAAAAGACTCTACACATGGACATCACCAGATGGTTGACACCAAAATCAGATTGATTATATTCTTTGCAGCCAAAGATGGAGAAGCTCTATACAGTCAGCAAAAATAAGACCGGGAGCTGACTGTGGCTCAGATTATGAACTCCTTATTGCCAAATTCAGATGGAAATGGAAGAAAGTGGAGAAAATGACTAGACCATTCAGGTATGACCCTAAATCAAATCCCTTATGACTATACAGTGGAAGTCAGAAATAGATTTAAGGGACTAGATCTGATAGAGCGCCTGATGAACTATGGATGGAGGTTCGTGACATTGTACAGGAATCAAGATCATCCCCAAGAAAAAGAAATTCAAAAAAGCAAAATGGCTGTCTGAGGAGGCCTTACAAATAGCTGTGAAAAGAAGGGAAGTGAAAAGCAAAGGAGAAAAGGAAAGATATGCCCATTTGCAGAGTTCCAAAGAATAGCAAGGAGAGATAAGAAAACCTTCCTCAGTGATCCATGCAAAGAAACAGAGGAAAACAATAGAATGGGAAAGACTAGAGATCTCTTCAAGAAAATTAGAGATACCAAGGGAACATTTTATGCAAAGATGGGCTCAATAAAGGACAGAAATGGTAGGGACCTAATAGAAGCAGAAGATACTAAGAAGAGGTGGCAAGAATACACAGAAGAACTCTACAAAAAAGATCTTCACAACCCAGATAATCACGATGGTGTGATCACTCACCTAGAGCCAGACATCCTGGAATGTGAAGTCAAGTGGGCCTTAGGAAGCATCACTATGAACAAAACTAGTGGAGGTGATGGAATTCCAGTTGAGCTATTTCAAATCCTGAAAGATGATGCTGTGAAAGTGCTGCACTCAATATGCCAGCAAATTTGGAAATCTCAGCAGTAGCCACAGGACTGGAAAAGGTCAGTTTTCATTGCAATCCCAAAGAAAGGCAATGCCAAAGAATGCTCAAACTACCACACAATTACACTCATTTCACATGATAGTAAAGTAATGCTTAAAATTCTCCAAGCCAGGCTTCAACAATACGTGAACCGTGAACTTCCAGATGTTCAAGCTGGTTTTAGAAAAGGCAGAGGAACCAGAGATCAAATTGCCAACATCCTCTGGATCATCAAAAAAGCAAGAGAGTTCCAGAAAAACATCTATTTCTGCTTTACTGACTATGCCAAAGCCTTTGTGTGGATCACAATAAACTGTGGAAAATTCTGAAAGAGATGGGAATACCAGACCACCTGACCTGCCTCTTGAGAAACCTGTATGCAGGTCAGGAAGCAACACTTAGAACTGGACGTGGAACAACAGACTGGTTCCAAATAGGAAAAGGAGTACGTCAAGGCTGTATATTGCCACCATGCTTATTTAACTTATATGCAGAGTACATCATGAGAAACGCTAGGCTGGAAGAAGCACAAGCTGGAATCAAGATTGCTGAGAGAAATATCAATAACCTCAGATATGCAGATGATTCGACCCTTACGGCAGAGAGCAAAGAAGAACTAAACAGCCTCTTGATGAAAGTGAAAGAGGAGAATGAAAAAGTTGGCTTAAAGCTCAACATTCAGAAAACTAAGATCATGGCATCCGGTCCCATCACTTCATGGCAAATAGATGGGGAAACAGTGGAAACAGTGGCTGACTTTATTCTTCTGGGCTCCAAAATCACTGCAGATGGTGACTGCAGCCATGAAATTAAAAGACACTTACTCCTTCGAAGTAAAGTTATGACCAACCTAGACAGTATATTGAAAAGCAGAGACATTACTTTGTCAACAAAAGTCCATCTAGTCAAGGCTATGGTTTTTCCAGTGTGAGAGTTGGACTATAAAGAAAGGACTATAAAGAAAGCTGAGTGCTGAAGAATTGATGCTTTTGAACTGTGGTGTTGGAAAAGACTCTAGATGCAAGGAGATCCAACCAGTCCATCCTAAAGGAGATCAGAACCGGGTGTTCACTGAAGGACTGATGATGAAGCTGCAACTCCAATACTTTGGCCACCTCATGCGAAAAGCTGACTCATTTGAAAAGACCCTGATGCTGGGAAAGATTGAGGGCAGGAGGAGAAGGGGATGACAGAGGATGAGATGGTTGGATGGCATCACTGACTCAATGGACATGGGTTCGTGTGAACTCCAGGAGTTGGTGATGGACAGGGAGGGCTGGCGTACTGCGGTTCATGGGGTCGCAAAGAGTTGGACACGACTGAGTGACTGAACTAAACTGAACTGAAGCTTACCAACTGCTAGGCCCACATCATGTATGCTGAGAGAGCTCTCAGGAAACATGGTGCATGAATCTGCAAGTCTTGGAGTATATAGAAGTGCACCTCCCATGCAGGGAAGTGCATTTCTGAGCATGGAGAGATTTAGCTCCACGAGCTGAAGGAAGTTTACTGTAAAAACTGGGGGAAGGCCAGCAGCTGGACAAGGTACATTTCTAGTGCTGGGCAGGGCAAGCATGTATAGATTCTCAGAGGCCAAATTTAGAGTAAGACACACATCAAAATGAGTAACATGAGTAGATAACACTACATTCTTAAAAAATCCACGAATCTATGAGTAACAAATTATTTCCTTTAAAGGTGAGAAGAAAGAGGAAGCCCTCTTTTACAGAGGAATGCCACCTTATATTTGTAGAAAGGAGGACAGAACTTAAAAACCAACATATTATAAATACCAAAATAATAATTGATTCAGGTAAAAATTATCAATGGATGCAAAAACCACCAGATAAGAGAGTTGAGGGAATAGGCTATCTACTCTCAGTTTTAAAATGACACTCCACAGATTAAAGGTGAAAAAGGTACTTTTATAGAGACATCTGGTGGACATCGCCTTAACCGAAATAACAGTAAAAATGTTTAACCTGAATCTAAGATAATCTCACAAATCTAAGTTGCAAGGTATTCCACAAAGAAATCAGCATAGGCTCTTTAAACAGGAGGGGGAAGTTTTCATGAGCAATGAAATATGAGAAACTAACTGAAAGTTTCACTGCATCCTGAATCAGGCAGGAAAACAACTATGAAGGGCATTTGTCGCGATTTCTGGAAAGATTTTAATGTGGACTTTAATAGTTACAGCAGTGTTAAAATCTCTGGGTGTAGGAACTTTCTTAGTGGTCCAATGGTTAAGAATCCACCTTCCAATGTAGAGAACGTGGGTTTGATTTCTGGTCAGGGAACTTAAGATCGCCATAACTTTTGAACCTGCAAATGGTAACTATAGAAAGGCCATGTGCTGCAACAAAGACCCAGCACAGCGGGGGGAAAAAATAATTCTGAGTAACAAATACATTACACATAAGATTATCCTTGATTGTTGGAGATAAAGGGCTTCCCTTGCAGCTCAGAGGTAAAGGATCCGCCTGCCAGTGCAGGAGCTGTGGGTTTGACCCCTGGGTCAGGGAAGATCCCTTGAAGAGGGAAATGGCAACCCACTCTAGGATTCTTGCCTTGAAATCCCATGGTGGAGGAGTCTGCAGGCTATAGTCCATGGAGTCACAAGAGCTGGACACGACTTAGTGCCTACGCCGCCGCCGTGCAGAAAGAAGCATTAATGGGTACGGCACTGTAGCGTCCGCGTTGTGCTCCTCAATTATTTCAGTTTAGAAAAACTCAGTGTCAGCAAATAGGCAAAATATTAACAGGTAGAAAATTTAGGGGGAAGGTCATATAACTATTCCGTTCACTATTCTTTCAACTTTTCTGTGGGCTTGAGCTCTTTCAAAATAAAAACTTACGAGAAGAGAAAAAAATGCATGCTTCCCTTGTGCCACGTGAGAGTGCAGTTTGAAGCATATTCACTGGAACTCTGGGACAGGTGTCTCAGGGTAAGAGGACCCAAGCGAAGAAGTGTATGCAGAGTCAAGAGCCAAAGCCAGCAATACGGGAGACAGAGTGTGGCAAACAGTGAGTAGGAAGAAAACTGCCTCTTTGGGGAAGTTATGGCTGGGTTCTGCGAGGGCCGCGGAGGAAACACTGAAGTGTGGCACGCAAGACCAATGGTTATGTTCATGCCACCACACCTGGCTGGATCACAGCAGCGTCACACACATCAGACCCTGCTCCTTTTCTCTTTCCTCTTCCTCAACCCTGAAAGCATGCACCACCAGAAGTGGGAGAATGTGAAGATTAAAAGAACAAACTCCCACTACTGTATGTATGGGCAAAGGAGAAATCTTTTAGATTAGAACTGAACTTTCTGTAACTTAAAAGTACACTTCAGTTATTGAAAATAAGACAGTCTTTGTATGTACAAATGCTAGGCGAGAAAGGGAAGAGAGTAGGTGACT
Source organism: Odocoileus virginianus (assembly GCF_023699985.2). Taxonomy (NCBI): domain Eukaryota; kingdom Metazoa; phylum Chordata; class Mammalia; order Artiodactyla; family Cervidae; genus Odocoileus; species Odocoileus virginianus. The sequence goes on along the minus strand of NC_069686.1, from coordinate 61,041,097 downwards.
TTGGAAAAACAGGTGAACACAGTGATTAAAACCACACAGACAAAGCAGAGGACTCAGTCCTTTCCAGACGCAAGAGCCATAAACTCCCAGTGGTGAACTGGTGCTGGAGCCAGAAGGACTCAGGGAGCTGAGAGGGAAAACAAGCCCTGGGGTCAGAAACCCAACTCCACGGAGGAAACGAAACCTGTGACAGCTCCTGGGAGGCCGAGAACAAGAGTCAGATTCACCGCAGAGTCAGGGGACTGGACCTTCTGGACAGCAACAGAGGTGAAAAAGCTCTAATCCAGTTTCAAATGAACAGAAAGTACCTACCTGCGACAAAGGGAAGAATTAGAAGTATCTTTGCAAATGACAATCAAACCTCTGTATGCTCACTCAGGACTGAAGGCAGTTTCCCTGAAAGATCCTATTGTAAGACTTCTTCAGAGCTGAGAACATAAACAGTGGCTGACTTTATTTTTCTGGGTTCCAAAATCACTGCAGATGGTGATTGTAGCCATGAAATTAAAAGGTGCTTACTCCTTGGAAGGAAAGTTATGACCAACCTAGATAGCATATTGAAAAGCAGAGACATTACTTTGTCAACAAAAGTCCGTCTAGTCAAGTCTATGGTTTTTCCAGTGGTCATGTATAGATGTGAGGGTTGGATTATAAAGAAAGCTGAGCGCTGAAGAATTGATGCTTCTGAACTATGGTACTGGAGAAGACTCTTGAGAGTCCCTTGGACTGCAAGGAGATCCAACCAGTCCATCCTAAAGGAGATCAGTCCTGGGTGTTCACTGGAAGGACTGATGTTGAAACTGAAACTCCAGTACTTTGGGTCAGGCTGCGGCAATTTCAGAAGTGCCTTAGAGGAGAGGGTGAGCATGGGAAGAAGGGGGAGAAGGGAGGGGGGGGAACACAACACTGAAAGAAAACAAGGCAAGTCTATGAGCTCACAAAGCCTCCAAAGCAAGTTAAGAAATGTGATACTGAGACAGACAAACAGAAGGACCCGAGAAGGAGCAGTTATAGCTGAGGAAGTTGAAAGGATAACACGATCTAAAAGAGGGTTTAAAGTAAGTATATTAAATGTGCTGAAAGACAGAAAGCAAGGACAGAATCGGTAAAACAAGGAAGGAGCTTGTAAAACTTGAACAGTAGATTCTGAGAAATGAGAAATTAAATGAGTCATTCAACATTCAATAGATGGGACACAGTAGACTAAACAGAGTTAAAGAATTACTGAATTAAAAGATAAAAATGAAGAAAACCAACAAGAAGGCACTAGATAAAAAGGCATGGTGAATAGGAGGCAGGAAATAGAGACGAACATAGACTGAAAGTTGCAACATACATTTAATAGACATTTCAGAAAGGAAAAGAGATAACAAAAGAGGGGCAATATTAGAGGAGACAGGACTATAAACTTTGCAAAAGACATTCGTGGGGATTACGTGCTGCACACTGAACATCCAAGATTTACTCCTGCTTTCTTATAAAATCACTCGAAAATGACAGTGTAAGGTCATAAAATCACATTCACTCATAACAAACAAAAAAAAGGCACAGGAGGGGAGAGAACAGTTTGCAGGTGGTGGAGCAGATGGACAAGTGTTCACTGATTAGAAAGACCGAAGAAAGGCAAACCCTCTCCAGGAGGAGGGAAAGCCGAGAAAAAAGCCAAATCACTCCACAGAACTCAGGAACAGTTGTAAATATTATCTCCCATACCACAGGATGCTTTTCACTTTCCTGATGACATCCTTTGAGATACAAAAGTTTTCATGTTTGATGAATTTCAATTTATCTATTTTTTGTTTTGTCACATGTGCTTTTGGTATCACATCTAAAACACCATTGCTGAGTCCATGGTCACAAAGATTTGGTCCCATGTTTTCCTCTAGGATTTTTATAGTTCTAGCTATTAACTTTAGGCTTCTGATCCATTTGGAGTTCACTGTCTATATGATGTGAGGTAGGGGTCCAATTTCATTCCTTTGTATGTGGATATCCAGTTATCCTAGCACCATAATGAATTTTTAAAAAACTAGTGTTGACATAATTGGAAAGCCATCTGGAAATGAATAAAACAGACTCATTATTCGCACCTAGTAATGAGGCAATTCTAAGTGGATCTGAGATTCAAATATATATTTTAAGAAAATGAAAGCACAAAAGTGCTAGAAACAAAAACGGCTGAATTCTAAAATGTGGCAGGGGGAAAAACTTTCCTATTAAAATCTAGAAACTACCGAAGAAAAAGAGACAAATTTGTTTATATAAAAATTTAAAACTTACTAAAAGCAAAATAAAAAGACAAATGACAAACTGAAAATGTACTTGGATTAATATTACATGAGTTAGTTACTGATATCATATGTGTGTGTGTGCAAGCACGCATGCCCGACTCTTTGCAACCCCATGGACTGTAGCCTGCCAGGCTCCTCTGACCATGGAATTTTCCAGGCAAGAATACTGAAGCGGGTTGCCATTTCCCACATAAAAGTTAATATCCTTAATATTTATAAAAAACTGGTTAAAAATAGAAAAGAAAAAGAGACACCAGAGATAAAAAGTCAATTCACAAAAAAAATATGCAAAGACTAGTAAACATATAAAAAATATGCTCATAAAAAAAGAAATCTAAATTAAAACTACACTGAACATATCCATCATTAATCCTTATTAGTATTGGTGTCACAGGTGTGTAAGTGCCAAAACTTATCAAAGACTTTCAGTTCAGTTCAGTTGCTCAGTCGTGTCTGACTCTTTGCAACCCCATAGACTGCAGCATGCCAGGCCTCCCTGTCCATCACCAACTCCTGGAGTTTACCCAAACTTATGTCCATTGAGTCAGTGATGCCATCCAACCATCTCACCCTTTACATAAATGTATTTTACTGTATGTCACAGTACACCAGTAAAGCTGTAAGAAAAAAACATATATACTTCATCTGCAATGAAGGGGAACATGTCATCATTTAGAAAAATTAAAATGTGTTTACCAAGAAAGAATGCCATAATTGGAGAAGGGAAAAAAAGGAATTAATCCAAGTGAATTTAAGCATCACACTTGGAACTATTTACTCTTAGCACGGGGAGGAAGAACTGTGAAGAAATACTGAAGTGTACTTAGTAGGCCTGCTGCCGATGGAGATATGAATACACCAACTCTGAAACTATGTAGCATCTACAGTATGACTGGGTGAACACGGAGGTATCCATGCCAGGTCAGGTTTCTCACCAGAAGAGAAGGGAGGTGGAAGTGAGGAACTTGGGTGGCAGAGAAGAACCTGAGGTACTAGACTGGGAATAAGAGTATCTGAATGTATTTGTGATTTCAACATTTTGTTGTTTGTTGTTTAGTTGCTAAGTTGTGTCTGATTCTTTGCAATTCCACAGACTGTAGCTTCCCAGGCAAAACTACGGGAGTTGGTTGCCCTTTCCTTCTCCAGAGGATCTTCCCGACCCAGGCGCTGAACCCACATCTCTAGCATTGGCAAGCAGATTCTTTATCACTGAGCCACCTGGGAAGCCCTACATATTAGTTTTTTAACTGTCCACAGGTTAGTAACATTTATAGCAGTAAAAAACATAAGCAGTACCCAGATCCTGGTTCCTAAACACCATTTTAACTTAAAGGAATCAGGGCTCTTAAAGAAATGGCTGATTTCAGGGCTAAGGCAAGGAAAGTGTAAGATGAATATGGAAACTCTTATGCTGAAAAAATAAGAAAGTGGTTAAAAAGTGGGAGGACATATTAAAAGGTACAGCATGCAGTGTATAGGGTCTCATTGGCCAATGTGGGACGGTTCTTTGGACTTCCTTGGTAGCTCAGTTGGTAAAGAATCCATCTGCAATGCAGGAGACCCTGGTTCAATTCCTGCGTCGGGAAGACCCCCTGAAGAAGAGATAAGCTGCCCACTCCAGTATTCACGGGCTTCCCTGGAGACTCGGCTGGTAAAGAATCTGCCTGCAGTGCAGGAGATCTGGGTTCGATCCCTGGGTTGGGAAGGTCCCTGGGACAAAAGGAGTAACAGTAACTGGCATATACACAATAGGTGGCGCTAGTGGTAAAGAACTCACCTGCCAAGGCAGGAGACATAGTTCGGTCCCCGGGTGGGGAAAGGCCCCTGGAGGAGGGCACGGCAAGCCACTCCAGTATTTTTGCCTGGAAAATCCATGCACAGAGGAGCCTGGCGGGCTACGGTCCGCAGGGTCACAAAGAGTCAGACATGACTGAAGCCACTTGGCATGCATTTATAAAATGGATAACTAATGAGAACCTACTATACAGCTCAAGGAAGTCTACTCAATGGCCTGTGGTGACCTACACGGGAAGGAAACCCAACAAAGAGGGAATATACAGACACACACAGCCGATTCACTCCACTGTACAGGAGAAACTAACACAACACTGTAACGCAACTCTACTCCAGTAAAATTTAAAGAAAGAAGTAACAATGTTCATGGATAACTCAATCAAAACCAACTAAGAGTACCCTTGATCCGTGTGTAAGTAGAGAGAGAAAAGTTCTTCCCGTAGAGTACCAACTAACTGGTTTAGAATGATGGTTAGCAGGTCGCCATTTCTAACAACTGTAATAACTCATTTTCACCATTAGGTACAAGTTTGTTGGGAAACAATATTTACACAAAGTATCTGATATTTTTTCAATTACAAAGGAAAATAACCTTACACAAGGAATTTAATAACTTTTTAATTACCAAAGAAAAATAACTCCCTTAGTGCAAAGACATACTCTAACCAAGTAAAGTAACACCATCAGTAACGGAGAGAGATGCCAAGTACCCCGAGATGTGATGCACTACCGACACCCGGTGTCTGCAGACCTGTAGACACGTCACAATGTTCTTGCCAAAATTGCCTAGCTTGAATAGTGACTTAACAATCAGTGAAACCCAAATTAGGGACATTATATGAAACAATAACTTTGTACTACTTAGGAATGCTAATGCTACGAAACAAAGAGAGGTCAAGGAACTGCTGCAGATTAAGACGCTCAAGAATCAACACAACACTAATGTAGAATCCTGAGTTGCACCAAAGAAGCTGCTCTGAAAGACAGTATGAGGACAATGAGGAAACCTGAATGTGGATAGTGTGTATTAGCTAACAATAGGGTATTATACGGGCTTCTCTGGATGTATGTAGTAAACGCCTTGTACATGGACCACAGAAAATAATGTTATCACTCTAAAAAAACATACCTGCTGAAGAATTTGGATGGGAAGGCTCAAAAATCTATGGAAATTAACTCTTGGCTGGTCAGGAAAAAAATCTAGCATTGCCTTAGATTCCTCTACAACAAAGTCATCTTCTGAAAGAGTGTATCACAAAAATAAGAAAAAAGAAAAATAAAAAGTTAAGAGCATGTAAAGAACCCATCCCTCTCCTACTTAAAATCCACCACAGGCTCCCCAGTGCACATGGAATAAAATCCAAATTCAGTCCAGTTCAGTTGCTCAGTCGTGTCCGATGCTTTGCGATCCCATGGACTGCAGCACACCAGGCTTCCCCGTCCATCATCAACTCCCTGAGTTTACTCAAACTCATGTCCATTGATTGAATATTGTCCCTGATATACAAGGCCCCACCTGCCCGGTACCCTGCCGAGCACCCTCAGAACCTTTATCACACCAGTGTCTTCCTCACTTATGCTCCATCCACTTTCCTTTCTACCCTCAAAAGGCAACTCAAAGGCCCCTGTGCCAGCTGTTACTTCTGCCCAAGTTATTCCTCCTCTTCCGGATGGCTGACCCTTACACCACTTACATGTCAACTGAAGGGTCTCCTCCAATGCCTGCCCGCCCCTCCCCTACACTCACACTGACATTACCTTATTTTCCTCACAGTATCTACCACTACTGAAACCCCAGCACCTTCATCTGTGTGTATAATTACTATCAGTCTCCCTCACTAGAATGTAGGTATCGTGAGTAGGAACTGATGCCTTTCTTGCTCACTACTGTTTTCTAAAATACAGGCCAGTGACTGTATACAGCAGGTGCTCAACAACTAGTCACTGAATAACTGAGTTACTAACTTTTGTGTGTACAAAGACACAAACTATAATGATAATGAAAATCCTCATGAAATCTCAAATGTTCATTTAGAAGCCACTCAAAAGAGTACAGAACAGTCCAAAATAAAATAGTGTAACTTTAAATGGTTAGTACTGAGGAGGAAAAAGGCAAGAAAAAACAAGGCCTGTCAACTTTCTACAGAGTAAACACACCGTCACCAGGTCAGGAGTCACACAGAAACAACACTCCACACACCCCCTCTGACTCCCAACCATTTCATTCCACGGTAAGAGGGGTTAAGGGGACAGGATGCGTAAACAAGGGGAGAGGGATTAAAAGCAGCACATCCATTGTGAGTGACATCAGCAACGTTTTCTTTTTCAATCTTTTCCAAACTCTGTCTCAAAACAAAGCCAAAAAGGTAGTAGAATTCATTCCCCAACCCCTCATATTCTATTAAGACTGTGGTTGATACATCTGAGTCACAAAGATTCTAAGCAATCTTTCCTCGCTCACCACCACACCCCTGCCTTTGAGTACAGGCTGTGGTTTATCTCAAGGACGCTTGTGTGAGTTACTGAGATTTTAATAGGTAACTTCAGATAAAACACCTCTCCCGATTGAAGCCTGTCTGCAAAAACGAGGTGAGGACTTACGTCATTTTTGGATAACCTGTTACAGGGCTTACCCCTAGTCACCCAAACAGGCTCATTGCAATCTCTCAAGGGAAATACACATGTCATTCAAACAGAATATTCTTACTGCCCTTCATCAAGAAAGATGAATTTAACTGTCCCACTGCAACTCACAAATAGACAGGATTACCATCTAAAAATAGGCAAGGTTCAACAGAGAGAATTTTTTTAAATGTAATAATATACGAGTAATTCATCCCTGAGCATCCCATCTTCTGTAGATGTAAACTACAAAACTTTTTATTCTCTCTAAAACAGAGAAACAACTAATTGTCCTGGCATAAGAGTTGTTCATATATTGAAGACTATTTAATGTAAATGTCACTGCGCATTATTTTCACTCTACACATTCTGTCTTGCGTAGGTAGGGACAAACATAGACAATGCCTCAGAACATTCAAGCAAAATGTTAGTTCTCTGAAAAAACTTAATACACAAATTTGCCTTCAGGGGAATAAAAAGAAAAAACTCACAAACAAAAAAGGAGACAAAATTTCAGAAGCTATAGGTAAATAAGATTATTATAGCCAATTTTTAAAATGGGCAAGGGTGTGAAGAGACACATCTTCAAAGAAATATGCAAATGGCCAGTATGTTTATAAAAATTCCAACATCATTAGCCTCCTGAAAAGCAAAACAAAGTCACAAGGAGAGAGAACACCCTCACAACAACCGGGACGGCCGAGACGAAAATGTCACGTAAACTGGTGTACCTGCTTTGGAAAACAGGTTGGCAGTTCAAGACCTTAAACAGTTACCATATGACTGGGCAATTTCACTCCTATGTAGATGCATGCCTGAAAGGAACGAACACACATGTTTATTAAAAAAGAAAAACCTGTACATTAAAGTTCCCAGCTGCCAGAAAGTAAAAACCTAATGTCCACCCACTGCTGGACAAAATGCTGTATATCACACAAGGGAATTTACTGAGCCGTTGAAAGGAATCAAATACTGACATAGGCTACCACATGGAGGAGTCTTGGAAACACTGTGCTAAGTGAAAGAAGCCAGACACAAGAGGTCACATATTGTACGAGTCTATTTATAGGAAATGCGCAGAATGAGCAAATCCAGAGACAGCAGTAGATTGGTGCTTGCAGGCCTGGGGGAGAGGACAGTGGGCAGTAACTGCTAACAGGTGAGGGTTTCCTTGGAGGATGATGAAAACGTTCTGGAATTTGAGAAGTGGTGATGGCTCTAACGCTTCTATGAATACACTTAAAGTCTGCAAACACAAGTGAGATGCTGCACTTTCACTCTGTGGCTTCTGGCAATGTTTCTGCACACATCCATTCTTCAACATGCACAAAGGAACACGCAAGGGCATTATCACACCTGTCCACCTCCTTCCTTTTCACGGACACTTACCTGAACACACTGAAGCAATCTGTCTTGTTCCCCATGACATTTTAGGGCATTTTAATCTGTATTTATTTATTTAAAGTAGTACACGCTAGCTAAGAAAACCCATGTCTCCTTCACCCCACTCTCTGAAAATTCACTCTATCCAGGTGCATTTTCTGTGCACCTTACAGACAGACACATGGCCTGGTGGTTTTTACAGAAGCGGGGACATACCTCAAGGAGCCACTTCACTAGAGTTTGTTAACTCAACAATGTAGCACTGACACATTCCAATGAGCAACTCCTGGAGACTTTCCTCATTTCTTAACAATTATGCTATGGATACGGCATGACTTAATTATTCCCATCTCCCACCAACTGACGTTAACTCTTCACAAGGCCTCCAGAGTGCACTTTCTAAAGAAGTGCAGGCCTCACAGAGCTTTTCACTGTGATGGAGCAAGTCAGCAGAGCAGACCCCAGTCTGGGCCATAGACTAAGCTGAGTCTGCAGCTCAGCTGTACCCCGTGCCAGGAACATAGCTTGGAGAACTTACACACTCTCATCATGCCTCATTTCTTCACTGGCCTAAACATCTTAGATTTGTATTAGAATTCAGTGACTTGCTGGGGTAAATGATAACTGTTGTAACTCCAGAATGAGGCCAGGCACAGAAGCACTCAAATGTCAACTTGTCATTATTACTAAACATCCTCATGAATTCTGTACTAACTACTCAAATCCCATTCATCACTCCTGACTGTAACTTGCCCTGAAAGAAAGCGAAAGTTGCTCAGTCATGTCCAAAGCTTTGCAACCCCATGGATTGTAGCGTGCCAGGCTCCTCTGCCCATGGACTTCTCCAGGCAAGAATACTGGAGTGGGTAGCTATTCTCATCTCCAGGAGATCTTCCCCAACTCAGGGATGGAACCCAGGTCTCCCACATTGCAGGCGGATTCTTGACTATCTGAACCACCAGAGAAACCCATAACTTGCCTATGCTACTTTAAAATTTTCTTTTGCTACAGTCCTTTCGTCCCTAATGATTTATCCACCCAGTGTTTCTGCCTCTATGACCCTCAAAATCTGACGTAAATGTCAGGAAGCCTTCTTTAGTTTCAACCTCATCTACCTTCTATGACTTCACTTACTAAATGACTTTGCACGTGTATCTGTTATTTGTAAATCTGCTCTTCTCCACAACTAGAGTGTAAACGTCTTGAAGCCAGGGACAACATTTTGACTATCCTTTCATCATCAAGTGTGACAAACCATCAATTACCGTTTATGGAGTGCTGAGCCCAGGATTGCTCCAGGGATGGAGGAATACACAAAACACTCTCCCTTGATAGAGCCGATATTCTATTAAAGGAAGTAAAGATGACAAATAAGAAAACATACCCACAAAATAAAGAAAGAAAAGAAAACATACATGTAAGATGAAATGAAGAGAAAAAAAAAAAATGAGCAAGGTAACGGGGACACAAAAGGCCAAGAAGGTTGGGGGCCCATTATTATTTTACAGAGGTCAGCAATGTTCTCCAGTAAGAAGCCTGAAGGTTTAAGAATGAACCACAGGAAATTCAAGGAAGGAATATCTAGGCAGAGGTAAAGTTCAGAAATCTAGAGATGGAACATGCAGAGTATGTCTGACCAAGTCTTTGGAGGAAGGTGGGCAAAGTCAAGGAGCAGGAAAAATTAAATTTTTTTCAACATGTAGATTTTGGGTTTCAGTCTGAGACGAGGACCCTGGAAGGTCTGAGCAGAAGCAGAACGTGATATAGTCTAAACTACCATCAATGCGGAATACGAGACAGGACGGCGCCAAGGGCGATGGGAGACCAGGTTAAGACGAATTATATGGGAACAGGGCAGGAGCAGTAAACAGTGACAAGCAAACTCTGGATACAGAGTCAGGACTGGGAGAACTTACTGGCTGACTAGAGACAGGAGCAGCCAAGACGATGACAGGTGCCGAGATCGAGGCCAGCGATTCTCCTGCCTCAGGGGGAGCAGCGTCTCCAGGAGAGCACGTGCACAGCACTGGGCCTCACTGGGGTCAGTCCATGCGGGCACAGGAGGCCAGACTGAGCACAGATGCTCTGACAGAGAGACACTAATCCACCATCAGACTGCAAGATGTACGGATCACTTCTGATGGCTCATCTTCTCAGTGAACAGGAAGCAAGGTCATGACCTGAGACGGAGTGAATGAGAAGCAAGGAGATGGTGGAGGTTTGCAAGAGGAGACATTACTGCCGCCAAGTGGGAAAATCGACAGACTCAGGAAGTGTGACAGGATTTCAGCAGCACTGAAGGACTGAAACGAGCTCAATAGCCAACATTTAAAGTGAGACCATTTAATGACGTGGCATTTCACAATTCCCATCCAAGTGCACAGAGGTCAGAGTTGGATTTACCCATGATTAGGCCCAGAATTTAGCTAGACGTGTACAATTGGGGTGGGGGGGGGGGGCTTCCCTGGTGGCTTAGTGGTAAAGAATTCACCTGCCAATGCAGGAGTCGTGGGTTTGATCCCTGGGTTGGGAAGATCCCCTGGAGAAGGGAATGGCAACCCACTCCAGTATTCTTGCCTGGGAAATCCTATAGACAGAGGAGTCTGGCAGGCTACACAGTCCATGGGGTCGCAAAAGAGTTGGGCACAACTAAGCAACTAAACAGCACAGGTACATTAGGGGAAGGATCATGCAAAGTGACTGTGTGAGGAAGAGAGAGAGGAGGAGGTGTTCTGGAAGATATTCAGCAAATGCTGAGGTGAATCATAAAAGGAGACAGTGATACGAGATTCCCAAAATCTTTCACCTAAAACCTTGCAGTGATGGCCCCAGGTCTCTTCACCAAATCCAAACTCCTCCAACGGACAGTCCATGTCTTTCCAACCCATTCAATCACTGGTTGTTGCTACTGTTCCAACATAACTGGCGTTTCAGCCACAGAGTCAACCTGCAAACCCTCTGGTACCAAGTCTTCCCAAGTTTTTCTAAAGGCTTCCCGGGACTCTGCTGGAAGAAGTTCGTCCTCAACCAGAAAGAATTAACACAAGTTGTTAAAAATGGGCCTTATCTTCAAACTAGCCGAAGTGAAGTGAAAGTCGCTCAGTGGTGTCCAATTTTGCGACCCCATGGACTATATCTTAACAGTTCAGTCACTCAGGTGCGTCCGACTCTTTGCGACCCCATGAACCGCAGCACGCCAGGCCTCCCTGTCCATCACCAACTCCCAGAGTCCACCCAAATCCATGTCCACTGAGTCGGTGATGCCATCCAGCCATCTCATCCTCTGTCGTCCCCTTCTCCTCCTGCTCTCAATCTTTCCCAGGATCAGGGTCTTTTCAAATGAGTCAGCTCTTTGCATCAGGTGGACAAAGTATTGGAGTTGCAGTTTCAACATCAGTCCTACCAATGAACACCCACGACTGATTTCCTTTAGGATGGACTGGTTGGATCTCCTTGCAGTCCAAGGGACTCTCAACAGTCTTCTCCAACACCACAGTTCAAAAGCATCAATTCTTCTGTGCTCAGCTTTCTTTATAGTCCAACTCTCACATCCATACATGACCACTGGAAAAACCATAGCCTTGACTAGATGGACCTTTGTTGACAAAGTAATGTCTCTGCTTTTTAATATGCTGTCTAGGTTGGTTATAACTTTCCTTCCAAGGAATAAGCATCTTTTAATTTCATGGCTGCAATCACCATCTGCAAGTGATTTTGGAGCCCAGAAGAATAAAGTCAGCCACTGTTTCCACTGTCTCCCCATCTACTTGCCATGAAGTGATGGGACCGGATGCCATGATCTTAGTTTTCTGAATATTGAGCTTCAAGCCAACATTTTCACTCTCCTCTTTCACTTTCATCAAGAGGCTCTTTAGTTCCTCTTCACTTTCTGCTATAAGGGTGGTGTCATCTGCATATCTGAGGTTATTGATATTTCTCCCGGTAATCTTGATTCCAGCTTGTGCTTCCTCCAGCCCAGCGTTTCTCATGATGCACTCTGCATATAAGTTAAATAAGCAGGGTGACAATATACAGCCTTGATGTACTCCTTTTCCTATTTGGAACCAGTCTGTTGTTCCATGTCCAGTTTTAACTGTATAGTCCATGGAATTCTCCAGGTCAGAATACTGTAGTGGGTAGCCTTTCCCTTCTCCAGGGGATCTTCCCAACCCCAGGGGTCAAACCCAGGTTTCCCACACTGCAGGCAGATTCTTTACTAGTTGAGCCACAAGGGAAGCCCAAACTAGCAAGCCTGCAATTAAATAATCACTGAACCTAGTGGCTGGGCTGCAAATGTAACTTTGCTGTAGGAAATCCTTCTGTGTAATATAGATTCTGATGGTATTTACATGCTGGGTGTGTCCACAGTTCTCTGGATGCCCCTCTTAACTAGCTCCACAAGAAAAACCAAGATAGCAGCTGTCTTCCTATATCATCTCACCTTTCATTCTTTTCTTTTGTTCCGTCCCTAATAATTTAAAGTTTCCATTATATATTAACAATAATCAGTTTCGTCTGCAGATCAAGCCTTTATTAAGAAATCTGCAACCTCTTACAAATCCTAATCATACTTTGGTATATGTCTTTGTTTTTAACATATTAAAATTAGTTAAAGACAAACAAACAAGAATTCCTTTGACAACAAGAAATGAGCTCTGCAGCTGCTGAACCTGTTTTCAAGAGGAGGAGGTATAGGTTTATTACACCACCAAGGGAGGTTCCAGTCACACTCCTTAGAGAATGTTGTTCACTGAGGCAGGTATCTATTCCCATGCCAATGTAAACAAAATGCTGGCCAGCTGTCAGGAACAAAAAGGGAAAAAGTTCACTCAAGCACCATCACCCAGAATTAAGGCCATGGCCTGCTGTTAGGAGAACAGAGGCTTATGTAATCTTCTAAAAACAAAAAGTCTATGAGAACAATTTCTTCAGGAAAAAGAGGAACACTTATTTTTCTACTTTGGCATAAATAATAAAATATATCATTAAACTTTTTTTTCCTTTCCGCAATCTCTTTTGAAATTTTCTCTTCTCTGATTTCACTTTCTCTGAGGCTCTTGCGATTCTCCCACCAGCGCAAAGAGTTCAAAGGAGCTAGTATGTTACAAATTAGCAGGGGTCAAGAATTGAAGTCATATAAAAACACATTTTCCACAGGTCTGTGCCCTAGTATCTTTACCATCCAAGTAAATGTCAGCTGAGCAAACAAAATTCTCACAACGATTTCATGTGACTGAAGTAAAAGTTAATTTATATGAAGAAAGGAGGAGAAAGATATATGTTCTTGAAAAGGAGAAGCTGAGGAAGAACACCATACCTAAATTCACATGATTCATAACATCTAGAAAAGGTCTGACAAATCACATCTTATGCATGAGACAGAGGCACATGGAGAGGGACTTCCCCACCACAGGCATATCTTCACATTCTGTCCCTTACATAAAAGCATCTCACATGCAAGCATTCACAGCAATTCTGGAAGCAAGGTGTAAGTGATAATGTGGCATGATGTATATTAAAATTAAGAAGTATGTGGGGGTAAAGAGATTAAATGTCATTGGCACAAGATGATTTTATTTCTGCAAATTCATGTAAGTCCTATATATCAGGATATAAAATAAATTAATGCAATGTGATATTTTCTAACTCAATACTCAAAGCTCAGCACACAAAACAATGATTTTTCAAAGCAGTTAATGATGATTTACGAATGAAGAGTCTGCTTCAACCACGATAGAGCACTGTGGTTCAAGCGCTGACCACTCCACCGTCAGAGCACACGGCCGTAACGCAGGACAACCATCCTCCCACTTCCCTCAGTTTATGGCTGTGAACATGGACAGGAAGGGGATCAAAGCAGAGGGGATCAAAGTGTCTTCTTATGCCTATAAAGCCAGTCATTTTCACAATACTCTTCTTCCTCCTCAAACCCAAACACTAGAGCCCTCCACTCCTTACCCTTTCATCTGTTTTCCTGTTTGGCAAGACAGAAAGATGAAACACGGGGTATCAAGACACATGAAAGTTATAAAGTAAGGTTACTAAACAAAATTATTTTCTAGCAAATCAACAAATATGCAAAAATCTAGTAAATAAGAGAATCTCCCATAAATAAGGCTCAGCTAATGGTTTTATCCCATGAAATAAGCTACCTCCCTGTCTTCCATTCAGGAGAAACATAAGCTGTATAACCCTGATATGTTTACATGGCACCTTCTACATCCTGAACAATTTTAACAATAAAGAATGATACAACTGTCATGAATGTTGTCATGAACAACAGCTTCCAGGTCAACACTTTAAATAAAATGATCTAAACACTTAAAAATGATCTAAATTATACTGATATTACAATATTTGTACACGGGCTGCTTTTTTAAAATAGAGACATATATATAATAGGATAAAGTTTTTCTCTGTAATATATAGACATATATAATAGGATAAAGTTCATTTTTCTCTGTAAATTCATCTAAAAGTTTATCTGTGATTACACCCTATCAAGATCAGAAATGTTAGATTATACTCAGAGATAGGTAAATGCCTCAGAAGTGCTTTTACTATCAAAAGAAATAATGATATTAAGAAGTGCATGTATTTTCATGCATCAAAGTGTAAAGGTCGCTTCACTATCTTTGCTGTTTCTATAGAAAGGCAGCTGACACAAAACCAACTTAATTCAAGATGTTAAAATTAGTTAAACAAAATTAGCCAAAGCCCTGAAGTTGAATCACATGATCTTGGTGTTCTGGGCTGATGGATCCCTCTGATCAAAAGGAGAGTAAACAGCCAAGTAAGGTGCTTCTGGAGTGTATTAGGTCCCCAATCAACGACGTAGGATCACTGACCTTTTAGAATAAAATGCAGAGTATAAAAACGTTGGTGACAATTTATTTAATTTAGGATGAACCGCTGATAAAGTCTTCATACCTCTGGAAACAATCTGTATAACCACCTTGAAAATACAAGTAGCAAACATTCCCAACACTTGCACTCTGAGACCCTGGAGCACAGGAACTTGTATGAAGCAGAAAGGTTTGATTCCACGACCATTCAGCCTTTAGCCCTTCACACCCCTACCCTTTGCCAACTTCTTGCTCCGTCACCCCTCCAACCCAGACTCCATCAGCAGGAATTTACAATTATGATGCTCCCACTGATGCAAAGAGCTATTTTATAACAATGCTTTCAAACAAAGGAAAACCACGTGACTCTTCTATTACTTAAATGTAACAGCATTGACTTAAGATTCTAAGTACAGAAATGACCACTTTTACTATAAACAAGAGTTTATTCTTCAATCACAGTCCTTCTGTACTTCCCCAAGTTAAGATTCTGGGTAAGACGAACATGAGGCACTGTATCAGGGGTTCAGATTTTAAGATTAATTTCAAAGTGAGAGAAGTCAAACCTTAGGACTTTCTAAGAGACCAGAAAGCTGTGTTCATATTATCCCTCTTTCTGGTTTCTATTATAAACATTGTAAGGTTTTAATCATATTCATACACATGAAATCTTTTCTTAAATGGAACAAATCAGAGTTTCTGTGCTTAAAATGTTATGATTCAAATTCCCTTAAAAAAAATAATCACCATTGACAATAAGAGTCTGAGCTATGTAAGTCTAGCAGAATCATGAGGGGTACACATTAGTGGCCATGTTTAAGCATGCTATGATGATAGCCTTCCAGAGTTTTCAGCTGAGCTATTTAAGATATGTATCTGCTCATATGTAGATACATTAAAGAATACTTATACATGACTTAATAAATTCAGATTGAAATCTGCCTATAAATTAAATTCCCTAAATATTACTTACTTCCACTTATTTATGTCTTCTACTGACAAGTTGTATTATATTTGCAACCAAGAACTCACTAATATAAGGCCCTCTGAAACTTCACCTTCATCTAGCAGACAGTAAGACTGACCTCTGAGGTGAGCAGAATGGTACACAAGTTATGTTATTTTTAATTAAATCTTCATTATCTTGATGTACTATGAATTCTCAGACTATAAAATGACTCTCTCTATAAATATAGTTTAAATGTTTAAAAACTTAAATTTTTAAAACTCTAAAAAGACAAAAGAAATTCTTCCCTTTACATCATTTCCCATTACATCAGAAATATATTTCTTCCAGTTAATTTGCCTCTCTGAGTTAAACCAAAGACCACAATTACATTCTGAAGTTCAAAAAGGACCAAAAATAATAACATATGCAAAAAGTGATTAAAAGTGATATGCATTAAGTATTAAAAGTGATATAGTTTTGGCTTCAGAATTTTATTTTAGAGGTTGTGCAAGGCCAGACTATGAGCCTGTTTGCAAACCTGAGAAATCTATCAGATGCGTGAGATAAAAGAGAAAAGTGAAAAGGCAAAAGTAAATACATGTTCCATGTATACAATCATTCAGTAGTAATATAACCATTCAAGCTCACCATCGATTCAGTTAATCATGCAAAGTAACCATTCACATGCCTCTCTTCACATGAGGCACATTACAGTGATTTCTAGACCTTCTGCTAATTTAAAATACTTGTGTTTATTAAAAAGTAAGCTTTAAACTTGATTTAAACAGTAATTAAATAATAGAAGCTCAGGCACTCAACTGAAATTAAGACTTGGGTCACTTTGGAAGTATTAAAGATAGTGTGTAAGAGCAGTCTATAAAAGTATTGCCACAGGCTGATCCGCCTGGCCTGGACATGCTCCCTTCTGTGTGCATTTTCAGTGGGACTGATTCTTCTCACCTCCATCTACTGGTGCTGCATGGAGGCTGGGGTGATAATGGGCAGTTTATTCATAAACACAAATCTTCTCCTGAAACATCTTCTAAGTGATGTGTTAACATATTAAAATCACAGAAAATCTTTCCAAAATACCCTTTGCAACACAAAAATATTTGTCACTATCACTGATGGCATCTAGCTTCTTCAGATCCTTTTCCCTTTCACAGAAGATTTCAATTACAAACAACACTACCCAATGAGTGATTTCGTGTAAAATATCTTCTTGCAAATTTTCTTAATGTCACTGATCCTCTATAAACTCTAGAAATGTATACCGTCAACTTGCACAACAGAGTCCCAGTGCCCAAGAGGCTCAACACTCATATGTCAGTCATGGCTGCAGGGCCAGGGAAATGAGCGTTCTGCTGGGCTCCTGCATTCTTCACATTGTGCTCATGGACAAAGGCAGGGTAGTTTCTAGGTGCAGGATGGGGTGGGGACAAGGCCCTTGTGTCCCACTGGTTTCCACCACGTTGAGAGCGATCACCGGCAGCCGAGAGCCTGGATGGTTGGGGTGGGAGGGGAGCACAGTTAGTCAACAGGAGAAGATGAAGGTGTAAGAGGCAATAAAGGCGGCCATGGGACCAGCATGCAAAACTGCCACAAGCAGTTACCAGCATCTACTCCATGCAAGGAGAGTATTCAAGAGCAACAAATGGGGAAATCCACAAAGTTACATGTAGTGGAAAATGGCAATATGGAAACATGTCAAGTAATCAGAGTCAGGTGAATTAAATGAAGAAGGAATTTCACCGAGAGCAAGACACTCTGCATCTGTCCCCAATCCTGCTATCAAAATCAGAGGCAGAAAAGTTGCCTGAGGTCCTAATGAGAAGAAAAAATGCTTATAATCTACTTCATTCAAGTATCTGAAAGGATAAGTTTACATAAGGACAAAGCCACATACAGCAAAGGGCAATTGTGAAAAGTTATTTCACAAATCAAGTGGCATAAAACTGAAGTCCATGAAACAAAATTCAGAAAGAACATTAAAAAAAAAAAATCTGCCCTCACAGAGGCTATGTAATTGGACATCAATGTTTCCAATTAACAATGGAGAAACACTGTTCCTTCTACAGTGAATTAAATTCAACAGATACAGATAATGTGATGAGAAAAAGCCCCTCCAAGAAAGTGTTAGTGCCTTTTATCACAAGTGCTATAAGCAAACATATGAAAGTAAGAGAGTGAAACATGCAAAGAAGCAATTTCTGATTAGAAATGATCAGAGTCCTCCCGTAGAAAGAAAACAGCTGCCAGAGTTTTGTGCATGACCAAAAGGGCAGCACACATGTAAGGTAACTACAAAGGGAAAAAATCACCCCAGTTATAAAAATGTCTAAGGACAGACATTCTATTCAACTAAGGCCTGCATCTTCATCTTTCTTCCTTAAGGAAACTGAAAATAAATTAGCTAAAAGGATTTTCAGGACAAATTTGGAAGCCTTTTTTGTTTTTTTAAACAATAAAATTATCGCCTTCAACTGCAATACAAGCTGTTCATCAGATCTAACCCAGAAATAGCAGATCTAGCCCTCAATATAGGGTCTCTAAAAATTTAGAAAATTAGGTTTATGTTCTCCCGTACATATGCAAGATTTTCCGCATAGTATTCAGTTTTGTTTATAAATAGTTAATGAATTTTAAATACATACATTCTCAAAAGATAGTTTAAATATTGGGTAATTCTATACTAACATACCAAATCATTCACTCAAATAATGATGTCATTTAGAAGATATCAGCAATAAAAAGCTACAGAACTGAACAAGGAGTACATTTAGATTAAACTGGTTAAAAGTTATCTGCCAGAAATAGAATAGTCCATTATTCCACCCAACCGTCCAAACCCAGGGAGCATTTCCAAATTTCATTAACATCACTTTCTAAAGGAGGACTGTTTTATATTCATGTGAAAGTATTAGAATCAAAGCATGCAGTAACAGAAATGGAAATGTAGATTTATCTTAAGTTAAGGCTGGGGAACCCATCAGCTCCAAGACAGGCCAGCTCCACGCCTAGTGCCAGGCCTTGCTGACATACACAGAGGCGTGCTGGGCCGGAGGGCCACCACTCTGCTCCATTTCCGCAGAGGTGGTCACAATACAGTTATATAGAGGGGGACACACAGCTCCAGATTTCTCCTTCTTCCTGAAATTCAATACTCAGAGACTCAGCATTCTTTTTTCAAAGTTTGCATCAAAGGAACTGAGTAAATGCCTAACAAATCATTTAAACAGATTTAAATATGTACCAATTAAAACTGAGAAGCTAAAGATTTAAACATTATACAGATACAAACAAACCAGATTCTCATTCTGTATTAACATAAAATGTAAGCATGTATTAAATGAGCTCTTTTCTAATTGAAATCTCAGTACTATGTTTCCTTGCCAAAGACGTGGCAGTAACGAGGAGACAAAACATAGCCTCTTACTGGAGCTGCGTTTTCATAGGAAACTGAAGAAACTGTTTTTAATGGCTTAAAAAAAAAAAGACTAAAATTTGACATGTAGAAACCTCACTGTTTGTCCTTTAAGTGTGTGCCCACGTGCACACACACACACAAAGTACCCCAACCACATTCTCAAGTAGAAAGGGGGGAAAAAAGGATAATGGGAGAAAACAAGGGCAAAAATCTCCTTGATCTTAGAAACTCATCAAGTTATTTGGAACTGAAGCAAAAATATGTCCAATCATCAAAAGCAAAGCACCTTGCAGTTAGTTAAGCCAAAATAACAGTGAAAAAACAATTACATGGCAAAGACTGAAAATAATCACCAACCACTGTTGACCCACCACCATGAAGGAAGAGCTGGTTGCACAGAAAGCTGACCCAAACCTTGAGATCACCAACAGAAACTCATTAGATTTCAGGTACTACATAAACTGAGAGCAAGAGAAAAAGAGAAAGACCCTATCAATTATCAAAGTTCATTTCATAAACAGACATAAAACTTGAACAGATGATGCCCAACATGACCACTCAATCAAATAATCCCCAAGGAGCCCCCCAGGCCACATACATTCATTCAGGAAGGGATGAACCTCATGGATTAACCCCGTAAGCCACAAAGTATCCATATCTGTGCACTATTAGTCTCAAAAAAAAAAAAAAAAAAACCCTGGGACTCTAAACAAATGAAGTATCTTCCCATCATAAGATTATTCCTCCAACTCTTCCCCATGGAATATTTCATGCTTTGTTTTACTGGACTATAATTACGGTTCTGTTTTGGCTTTATCTCTAGTCTTTAAGAAAGAAAACACAGCCAAAGCAATAGCATCACGTTGTGTAGAATAACGTGGACTGAAGACATGAAAGGTCCTATCGAGTAGCACTAAAGTCTTTTTTTAACAGAAAACCACTGCCACTCCCAGCTCACGCTAACCAGTCAGGAGAGCCATCTCACAGGCTTCACTGACACTGTCACCCTGTTTCATCTGCATCCCTTACTCATCCCAATATGATAGCTCAACAATATGCTTTTTTTGTCAGCTTACAAATAAGAATAATTTGTTTTCAATCATATTTCAAGTAGCCTAAGATTATGGCTGGGGATTCAGAACACCCTTAGGCAAGCAACACTTTATTTTGGTTTAATGAATAAACGAACCATTTCTTGTCGCGCTGGTCTGTTAAAGGACTCCTTGGAAGATTCTCGACCTCCGCGACCACAGGACCAGCGGGAACAGAAGGAATCACAGGCACAGTGGACCTCACACCCCAAGCCTTTGGACATAAATTATAAAAGATCTCTTCACTGGTAAGTAGAATATTAACATGGAATACTAGCTACACAGTGAACAGATATGATAGTAATAAACACAGCAATAAACAAATGCTTGAAAGTTATATACCACCTTTGGGACAGATAATAATCTAACTGAACATTAGTATTTTTTCCATTTTACAGGATTTATAGGGTCAGAAAATGTTTTATTATAACATTAAAACCTTTTCTATTATAACATCTTAAGGGAATAAAGTAGCAGGTCTCATATGGTTGAGCCATTTTACAGATAAGAAAAAGAAAATGCATAAAACTTTCCTGAGGTTATACTAGTATGAGAACTGGGTTAATACTACTGCTGTCTATCACACTGATAATTAACCACAGTATTCTAGTGCTTTAGAAGCTTATCTCTCTTACCTGTTGGGAACCATTACTCTGAGCTGAAACATTGTTGTGAACACTGTAACAGGGGAAAAAAAAAAGAAAAGAAAAAAATTACCATGAGCCCCTAAAACTAAGCACAGACGACGTCCAGAAAACACCTGCTCTCACTGGCAGACACTCTGCTGCTCGCTTGATGCTTCCATATACCTGTGTTCTACTTGTGCTTTAGATACACACTTCACTCCTAATCCTGTTTATTCACTGGACAACATCTGTCAAAGACAGCAAAATAAAGACAGCTGCACAAATGATTCCTTGAGGCATTAAGTGCAAACATCCACATAAACTTACCTGTCACTTCTGTATATTCCTACCCTCTCAAGATTTTCCAAGGTCACTCAGCATTTTATAACTCAATAGGCCTTACTATAAACTTAGAAGCTTCTCTATACATCCTTCTCCTCCAAATGATTTACAAGTATGCCGTTAAATCTTTAGTTTAGGCTGTGCTCATTCCCTTCCCACTTCCCCCAAAAAAGCACTTAAAAAACTCAGCATATAATACAACATAATAAACAAAAACAAACCTCAAAGCTGGCTAAAAAAAGAACAAATATTCAACAAGAACTCAAAGATGAGATACTGACACAACAGAGTAAGGTAAATATAAGAATTCACTAACTTCAGACCTACTAACACAAGAGTAACTCGTATCCTGAGAAAAGGAACTCAGCTAAGGTAACTGAAAATATATTCAGTATCATTAAAAAACAAAACAAAAAAAACTTCTCTGAAAGTGAGAAAAATAATCTATAGATTTAACGAGAACATTGTATTCCAAGGAGATAAAATGCAGAATTAAATACATTCAGTTCCTTATTGTTATATTACTGACCTTCAAGGACAAGGAAATAACACTTCAGAGAAGAGTTTAAAGAAATGTAAAAGCACATCACTGCCAGTATCAGGCCAGCACAGAGTTCTCCACGGCAACCCTCAAAGAATACCATACCCAGCCAGGATGTCATGCCAGCAACAGGAAATGGGCAAAGCTTCACAAACACAAAACTACTCTGAATACAGGATCCAGGAGCCTTCTCAGAGAGGGAGAACAGAACAGAAGTAAATGATGATGGAAGACACCAATTAAGAAAGAACTCAAGATGAAAAGGCCTTGCTAAAAGGCTAGGGGAGGAGGAATAACCATTTTATATCTCGTATTTTACTAACCACAGCTCTACTACAAGTCAAAGTCACCAGAACAAGCACCTCCACTGCCTGGGTTCAAATCCAAACAGAACCACTAGCTTTGCTCTCTTAACTGCAGTTTCCTTATTTGCATGGGGCTCTTAGCAAAGCACAAAGAACAGTGACAAATACAACTAAACAAATAAACTAAATCTTTAAAAAAATATGTTTAGTGTAGAATCTGTTGCCAAGGCCAGTGGGGAAGAAAACACCTGTCAGGCAGAATTTCTTTTACTAATCTTGCTGTAATTCCCAAAACACACTGTGTTATATTCAGGAACTCTTAAATCTCCATGTTAATGAAAACCCACTCAATCTGTATGGTTCAAAAATGACACATCACTATATGGCCCTTTGGTTACACTCTGAAGCTTTTCCTTCAACTGGGAATAACTCCAGTAGGTGATAGGTAAAAGATGATGGAATAAAACGAGAGGGAAAAAAGCACTTATAATAAGTGATACAGGACTCTAGCTCCCTGTTTTAGAACAATTTGGAAGACAGGAAGCACTATCCTCTCATCACTGCACCTATTCTTTCACCTCCACTAGTATGAAAGTAACAGATTACTTTTCATTACTGACCCAATGCAGCTTCTTTTTTAAAGAAATGTTTTGCTCTAATGCCGTCTCTATGTATCATTTCTTCCACCATTTCTTCTCTTCCTCTCTTTTCTGTCTTCAAGACTGTTCACTAAGTCTGTGCAAGAAGTACTACTAAATGAAATGTGAACTGTCCTTTAAAATGTCACCTCTTCCTAAGATAGTTTATATTAGTCAAGACTCATGAGGGAGTAGTTAGAAACTAACCTCAGCCAATTTAAAAACCTGTTATTCAAACAAGCACAGTTTTTTAGGTCAAACGGTTGTGCTTTTTCAAACAGTACTGTTTTCCATGGTTCACTGGAGCAGAGCTGCTCATGCAAACAGAAGTCCAAGGGCAGGAATGAAAGGGCGTTCCTGCCAGTCCCAGGCCAGGTTCTCTCAAGCACTGTTAGGAGCAGGGCTCAATAACTTTCAGGAGAGTGGCCCTCCTATAAGTGTCATTCCTAAAATTTTATTCTAATTAAAAAGTAATAAAGTATATGCTTAACTACCCCATTTTTGCTCTGTTTTCCAGAGCCAAAAGCATCGCTCAGGAAGACAGAGTAAAATTTAATAAGGTTAAACTAATCTCAATTCTAGAAAAGAGACTATATAGTCATATTCACTTTTTGGTCAGAAATCTATATTTCATAAAAATTAAAAGGAGGACAAACTCCTGCAGATAAAATACTTTTTCAACTACATATCACTTCTTGAATGTTTTCTTTTACATTTCTGCAAGAATCTCTTCACTTTAAGCTCTAATATTCTGTCCCAGCCTGTTTTTCAGGGAAGCAAGACATGATTAATTAGACAAACAAAAGACAAATAAAATACTTTACATGGAACACCTCTTAACATTTCTCCACCACTCTTCTTAAAAGCATAACTTAAAAATAAACCCAAGAAAAACTAAAGTGCATAGCTCAGAAAAGGCAGAAAATGTTTTTACTTAACTAAAAATTCACAGGGCTTCCCTGGTGGCTCAGATAGTAAAGAATCTGCCTGCAATGCAGGAGACTTGAGTTCAGTCCCCAGGTTGGGAAGATCCCCTGGAGAAGGAAATGGCAACCCACTCCAGTATTCTTGCCTGGAAAATCCCACGGACAGAAGAGCCTGGCGGGATACAGTCCATGGGACTGCAAAGTCGGACACAACTGAGCAACTAACACTTTCACTTTCAAAAATTTACAGTGAAAAAATCCCTCACCTTTCTTCCTACTCTACCGATTTATTTATTGTTAACCGCTTACTGACATTTAAAGGAACTTTAGAGGAATCCTTACTCAAAAAACAGAGTGCTTCTGTGATGAGTCACTAATCATAGCCTGGCTTTACCGGCTTTCTAAATGAAAACAAAACTGAATACGACATCACAAGGTGAGACCAACCCTACTCAGCACCCAAAACAACTCCTTCTGAAGGAGCTCTAGTTATACACTTGCTGCATAGGAGATTATACAAGTTTTTTTTTTTTTAAGAGAACAATACTAGATTTGTATGACTCGAATCTGATAGTTTACCAGGCATTCCAGGAGCCTCTGCTTCACACCAATGGTTGAGAAGCATTACATGAAACTACACTATTACTATTAATTGAGTCATCAGAAGCAGGACTTCAAGAATCATGGTTTGAAGACGGGGCAAATCCTCTTCCCAGCAAAACAAACATTTGGCTGGTGAAAATTATTTTTTAAAAAAAATCATTAAAAGGAATACATCAAGTGGAGACATTTATTCAAGACAATCTACTCAGTCTGAGAGCTGAGTCTGGCACCTGAAACCCAGTTTTCTCTCCTCCTGGTTCTCCTGTGTTCAGTGCTGTGGAAGCCTCACTCCACGTAGGTGAGGCCAAGAAGACAATCCGCTCCCTGCATCCAGAATGTAAATCAGCTATTTTAAATATACTTGAGAACTAAAAAACCACATGTGGAGAAATAAAAGTATGACAACAGTGCATTCACAAATAAAGAGTATTTTAAACAAAGAAATTATCTTTAAAAAAAGAAATTCTGGTGTTGAAATGTACCATAACTAGAACAAAAAGTTCACTAGAGGAACACACAGATTTTAGCGGACGAAAGAACCAGTGGCTTGAAGGTAGGTCAAATGAGATGATCTAGTCTGAGGGACAGAAAGAAAAAGAATGAGGGAACATGAACAGACTCGGAGGTCTGCAGGTCCCATAAGGAGAGCAACATGCGTGTAATGGGAGTCCTGGAAGGAGAGAGAAAGGAACAGGGAAAAAATGTGAGAAATAATGAGGGAAAACTTCCGAAACTTGACAAAAACAGGTAAGCCATAAAAAAGCGACCAGAAGGGAACTGGATTGACCACACTTACACCAGACTAAGTAGGCTTTAATACAAAACAGTTACTGGAAAAAGAGAGGAACTTTTTTTGTAATAAAAGAATAAAATAATCATAAACAATATGTGCACCTCACATGAAGTTCTAATACATGAAGCACAAAGAAAGAACCAGACAACTAACTGGAGAGTTTAACAGTCCATGTTTAATAAAGGATAGGACTAGCCCAAGATCAATGATGAAACGGAAGTGAACAACAGTAAGCACCAAACAGCCCTAACAGGTATCTACAGGACATGATGCTCAACAGCAGAATAAACAGTATTCTCAAGTACACACACCTGGACCACTTTCCAAGACAAACTACATTCTGGGCCATAAAACAGGCCTTGACAACTGCAAAGGGATCAAAATCATGTAAAGTACATTCTATAACCACAATGGAATAAAATAGAGAGAGAGGAAAATTTAACATACAAATGTGTATGTTAAGCAAGATACTCCCAAGCAGTCACTAGGCCAAAGAAGCTATCACAAGAGAAATTAGAAAATAATTTGAAGGAATAAAAATGAAAATACAACAGACCAAAACTTATGAAATATGATCAAAGCAGTGCTTGGAGAGAAATTCATAGCTATAAATGTTATAAAACAATAAAGACCTCAAATAGCAATAAACTGATATTCCACCTAAAGACACCAGAAAAAGAAAACTAAATAAAAAGCAAGCAGAAGGAATGAAAAAATATAGCAGAGAGAAAGTTAGTGAAATAGTCTATAGAGCAAAACCAAAAGCTGGCTGAAACCAAATGAAACCAAAAGCTGGTTCTTCAAACAGGCCAACAAAACTGACAAACCTTTATCTAGAGTGACCAAGGGAAAAAGACAAAGAACCAAAATCAGAAATTAATGAGGGGTGTGTGTGCTCAGTTATTCAGTCGTGTCCAGCTCTTTTTGACCCCATGGACTGTAGCTCGCCAGGCTCTTCTGTCCATGGGATTTTTCTGGCAAGAATCCTGGAGTAGGTTGCCATTTCCTCCTCCAGGGGATCTTCCCCACCCAGGGATTAAACCTGTGTGTCTTGCATCTCCTGCATTAGCAGGCAGGTTCTTTACCACTGTGCCACCTGGGAAGTCCTGAATGAGGGGACATCACCACAAAGCTTACAAAAATAAAATGGAAAAGAGAAAAATATAAACAACTATATGCCATAAACTAGATAATTTAGGTAAAATGGAAAAATTCTGGAAAGACACAAACTCCTAAACTGATTCAAGATAGAAATTAAATATGAATACATCTACAACAAGAAACTGAGCTGGAAATTTAAAAATCTGACATAAATAAAGTCCAGGCCAGATGGTTTTAATGGTGAATTCTACCATATATTTAAAGAATTTTTTATAAATTCTTCCCCAAAATTAGAAGGAAATATTCCCCAACTCATTCTATGAAGCCAGAACCACCCTGATACCAAAACCAGATAAAGATAGTACAAGAAAACTACAGACCAGTGTCTTTGATGATACAGACACACAAATCCACAACAAAACTAGTGAACCAAATCCAGCAACGTATAACATAAAGAAAGATTATACACCATGACTAAGTGGGATTTACCCAGGAATAAAATGAACTGTTTATCTACAAATCAACCTTTGTTCTCTGAGCTCCCTGAGAGCAAGGGTGACAGTTTATGCATCTGCATACCCTCAGTCACACACCAAGAACAGATGCATGTATTATGAACAGCACAGCTACCCAACTCCACTTTTTCTTTAAATCGCTTTATTTGCGTTGCGCCAACTTTATCTGGCACTATGAATTCATTCGTTCCCTGCCATGTCCACCATGCTCACGGACAAGGGAACACTCTAACAGGCCTTCAACAAATATTGGTGGGATTAATAACAGCAACGACAGAACTGTTAAAACATTCTAGTGTCAACTCCTAAGGAGCAAGACATCACCCACCTGAGTTCTTCAGGTTTTCCGGTACTTGCTGACAGAAAAGAGAAAACATCCCATTAGTTTCCCTCCAACATGATAAACTGCTTTACCACTTATTAGTATTATTTCTTTTAACTTTCTGTCCCACAGCACAGCATGCAAGATCTTAGTTCTTCAACTAGGGACTGAACCCGTGCCCCCTGCACGGGAAGCACACTGGCCCACCAAGGGAAGTGCCTACAAAAGCAAATCTTGATTAACTGCTTTGTAAGCTACTTTCCACTGTACTTAAAAATCTTCATTTCACAAAAGGTGTTCTGGGGTTCATGCCATTAAAGTGCATAATAACAATTATTTCCAATTTTTAAATAAGGCAATAAAATAAGTATACATTAAAAAAAGAAAAGAATCATCTGCAAGCCTCTAGAATAAGCTGATAGTGAAAAATCATCAATGGAGTCTATGAGGTATTTAAGGATATTAAACAAACTGAAATGGTTTTATTTATAGCTACATATTACTTAGTTTATAGGTACATCAAAACATATGACTATAAGTCAGTTTTTTGAAAAAACTGATACTGCCAACATCAGGTCATGGCAATTATTTCTAACTCTGACACTGGACATACTTAAAATGCAATCTAGGGACTTCCCTGGTGGTCCAGTGGCTGGGACTCTGTGTTCCCAATGCAGGGGGCCCGGGTTTGAGCCCTAGTCAGGGAACTAGATCCCACATGCTGCAACTAAGAATTCACACACTGCAACTGAAAGTCACACATGCCGCCAACAGGGATTGAGGACCCGCGTGCCACAACCAAGACTCAGCACTGCCAAACAAATGATTTTTAAAAATTCAACTCTGATTTGAAAACAATCGCAAGTTTTAGCTTACTGGTCAAAGTAAACCATTCTTTGTATTATATAACTAAAGTAACAAACCACAAGGAACATTTATGAATTTGGAAACATCTATGTACCATGTACACTGATGATTAGATATAAAAATTACACTTAACAGAATCTTTAATATTTTAACACAATACAAAATAATCTGTACTTAAAATTTATTCATCATATACCAATGTTTTAAAAAATACTTAAGGGAGATCTGAAAGTCACAAAGGGAGGGAAGATGTTGCTCTACAGAAGAACTAAAAGAGTAAGAACAAAAACTGAACACAAACTTGGCACAGTGTCTGAGCAGTGATTAGCTTCAAGTTTAATCTCAGCAACAGTATAGGCAGTTTTACCCCTTGTATTTTTTAGAACTGATTATGCCAGGAGCAAATGCAATTATTTAAATTAAGAGTATTTTAGCACTCTGATATAACAGAGGTAAGACTGAGACATCTTCCCCTCCAATACAGCACAAGATAAACTGTCAGAAAGAACAGTCCTTGGAAAACAGGACTGCATTTCACCTTTCACTTGCAGAGTTCGTCGAGAATACCGTTTGCTGGGTCTTCTTTCAAAGGATGTTGATCTTCTTGCTTTATTGGTCTTAGTGGTCTGATACTCAGTTTTCCCACTAAAATAAATGAGACATTTAACAGGAACAAGAGAATTTCAGGCTTGCAGTAACCAGATACACGAAAACAATAGAAAGTCTATCCTGAGGTTTTCCTTAAAAGAACCTTCCTGAACTTTATCAAGATAGTCTTGATGACTCTCTTTATCACACCATTCTTTTCACTCTTCAGGCTTGTGTGAAAGATGCAACACAACTTATGTTGTTTTTTCCTAATTATGCACATCACCTAAGAACATAATAAGTGAGTTTGAAATATCTGTGCTTTTATGGAACTCCTCTCTTTCCCACCCACACTCCTCAATGCAAGATGTACAATTAACTCAAGATTTTCCATTAGTTTTTCTAATTGTGATATGTTTTTCAGAAGACTTTTTCAGAAATATTAAAACTATTTTAATATTTGATACTTATCTTCATTGCCATTTAAATTCTGCCAAGAAAATGCCCCCCCTGCTTAATGTAAGTAAAATAGAAGCTTTCTTACATGAATT
Organism: Odocoileus virginianus; assembly: GCF_023699985.2. Classification (NCBI taxonomy): domain Eukaryota; kingdom Metazoa; phylum Chordata; class Mammalia; order Artiodactyla; family Cervidae; genus Odocoileus; species Odocoileus virginianus. The sequence goes on along the minus strand of NC_069686.1, from coordinate 61,011,977 downwards.
CCACATACAGTCAACTTGCCACATTACTGATATCCATTCCTTCTTTAAATCACACTGAAACATGCTGAAATCATGCTCACCATCAATAAGCTACTCTGAGTAAACCAAAATGTTTCTAGCTTATGACTAACAAACATGGAATATGCAAGAACAATGGAACATCAGGTTTATAAGGACCAGAAATATTATCCAGATTAATATCCCACTAGAACACCATACCCATTTTCTACATGGTATCCAGCTGCTGGATAAAGACTCCTTAAAACTCCTGCTACGTGGATTTAAACTAGGGGTTAATAAATATATAAAGCAAACATCAGTGTTCATCAACAGATAAAAGGATAAGGACGATGTAGTAGATGTACACACAGACTGTTACTCAGCCTTAAAGAAGAATGGAACAATGCCATCTGCAGCACCATGGGGGACCTGAAGGGCATTACGCTACGTGAAGTCAGTCAGAAAGAGAACGATACTGTATGACAGCACTTACACGTGGAATCTAAAAAATAAACTAGTGACCAGAACAGACTCACAGACACAGAGAACAAACTAGTGGCTACTGGCGGGGAGAGGGAAGGGAGGTGGGGCAAAAGACGAGTAGAGGACTAAGAGGTACAAACCACCAGGCATAAAATGAACAAGCTGCAAGGATACAGCACACAACACAGGCAATATGCCCAATATTTTACATAACTAAACTTTTTTAACAGGAAAAATTCTGTTAAATTACTCCTTTAAAAAAAGAAAAAAGAAAAGAAAACATCAAGAGGGATATGAAATCCATTATACCTTTACAATACTTTTTCAGGAAATTACAACCAATAACAATATATACCATTTTTTCTTTGATTTTGGCCAATGAAAAACACTGGCAAACTGATTCATCTTTCTATGCCCTAGCTTCCACATCTGCAAATGAGGAACTGGGCTACATTTTCTGGCCTCTATGAAATTATGAAAGATACAGCAAGTAGCCACAAACATTCACCTGTATCTAAACCGTGATCCTAATCGAATAAATCCTGAGCGATGAGAACTCTTTTGGACAGGGCCTCGCAGCCGGAAGAAGGCATGATGCTCCACAGCACATTTCCATAAATGTTTGCATGCTTTGGGATGATCCAGTCTAAAGACAAACGTATGCTCCTGCTCCTTGCCCTGAAAAAGAAACGATGTTAACAGAAATAATTATTAACTTGGATACTCTTGTCGCCTGTTATTCAGCTACAAATATAACCACAGCAATATCAAAAGTCAAATACTAATGAAGCACCTGGTTTGCTTCCTGAAACTCTGACACTCTCTAGAGTCACCTACAGAGACAGGCAGAGTTAAAATCAAACTGTTCATTTTCTCAGCCAATATAAAATTATTCCCAAGAGTTTCCTCTCTAGTTACACGATCTCATTTCTCAGAGATATTAAATGAACCTTTCTCTGCCATACTTCAGGATAAATGAATGTATAATTATAATTAAAAGGTTCACATAAGATATGGCAATATACCTAAGAGCCTTAAAAATGGCCACATTCCTGGTCCTAGTAACCATACTCACAGGAATCAAATTATACTAGTTAATATTCATAGCCACTTTTCTAAGAATTTCACATGAATTGTCTCAATGAGTAGATACTATCATTAGCTCCATTTTACAGATAAGGAAACTGAGGATCAAGAAATTAAGCCCAATGTCACAAAGTTAGTAAGAAAAGAAACTAGACTTTGAATCTAACCACTGAGACACCCGCACCTACATTTATAACAACTAAGCTATACTGTGTCTCCAGGGGAAAAGACTCTCAAAACCAAAATTTACACCCCAAGATTTTCTTCAATCTCATTTATAAAAGTAAAAGCTGGCATAAAACCCTAATTGTTCAAAACATGAGAAAAGTAATCAAGTAAACAATAACATTATTTTAAAAGTACACAGATAGATAAATGAATAAAAGATAAATGAACTAATGCACTACTGGTGATTCATGTTGCAGAATATGATACATAGGTTAAAGTGAATGAACTAGAACTACATGGCTACAGATGCTTAGGTAAAATAAGCAAGCTGCAAAAAAAAAAAAATCCCCAACTTAATGTATATATGCAATATACATATATATGCAGATTTCTAAAACGTTCTACCATGTATCATGATGTGGTTATATTTACAAAAGGTTAGAAAATATGAGACTGATACCCTGAAAGAATGAGGAAGAAAGGGACAAGCTTTGGCTTAGACCTTAGCTGTATCAAATATACTTTTATTAATTTATCAGTTCTAAAAGGGATCTGAAGTAGCAATGCCAAAAATGTTAAATTAAAGTGAGTAAAATGGTTAACAGTTTCAATTATACTTTTCAGTATATTTTTGAATATTCTGTCATTTAAAAATACTTCATAAACTTTATACACAGTTTCTTAATAACCTTGATACAGGCAGAGATCCTTATACTTTAAGACACAAAACATACATTGGTCACAAAGGAAAAAATGTATAAACTACATTTCATTAAAATTACAATCTTTTTTATCCAAAGGATACTAATAAAGGAGTCAAAAGGCAAACCAAGGTGAAGATAGTTACAACATATACATCTGACAAAGAAATGAGGCCCAGATAGAAAAAGAACTTCCTTAGTGAGAGGAAAAATACATGACACAACAGAAAAACAAATGAAAAACTTAAACAGGCATTTCATTAAAAAGAATATCCAAACATGCAACAAATATAAGTAAGTGCTATACTGAAACTGTCATCAAGTAAAACCCTAAAATAATTCCTCTACCAGAATGGATGAAATGAGAAAGAGAACACTGAACACAAGCCAAAGAAGAACAGATTAAACCATCACACATTTCAGGTGGGAGAGTGGCTCACTTGTGTCAACACCGGCACACAGTCCAGCTGTTTCCATAAAAGCCAAACAGATGCACATCCCGTGGCTCAGGGTAGCACTCTTCTCCCCAGCCAAAAATTTAAAAAAAACCTCAAATGTCCATCAGCAGCAGGATGGATAAATATTGGTCTATTCATGTAACTGTACACTACTCAACAGTAGGAATGAGCCAACTACAGTCACCTCCTACAGCAGGGCTGAAAGCTCAGAATCACAGCCCTGAAATACAGAAGGAAGACTCAAAGAGAACAGTCAGTCAGGTGTCATTTATACCAAGTTCAAAAGTCAGGTGAGTGGTTACCCTTGGTCAACTGGACCTGGAGTGGCACACAAGGGAAATCCCCTAATTCTGCTGGAATTCTATTTTCTCACCCTGGTACTGGTCATAAAAGTGTACATAAAAACTCAACAAGCTGTACATTTATTCTTAAACTTTTTTGAATGGAGGTTATATTTCAATGAAATGTACCAACAAAATCTACACAAAGGAAAAAAAAAAAAGAGAGAGAGAATGTCTTTCTCAAGACAGGGAAAAGCCTTCTGTGACATAAAACCCTGGATCCATAAAAGATGAATATATTCACCTATTTAAAAACTCTTAAAGTGCATGACAAACCCCACAATAAGCACTGTTAAAGGACAAACAACTATTAGATAAACTATTTATAATGTCAGTGACAAACAGTAAAACTGTAAGAAAAAAGCCAATAACCCAGAAGAAAAATGGGCAAAAAAGGAAATCAAGTAATTCAAATGTATAACAAGATGTTCAGTATCACTCATAAACCCAGAAATAAAATTTAACCCTACAATGAAATTCCATTTTTTTTTAACCTTTCAGATACAAACGTGATTAATTCCCTCCTGGAGGTAAGCCTGAACACTAAGAACTATGTGAGCGGGTAGGATCGCTGTGCACCCAGGACAAACACACGTGACCATTCGGTCCCACCAATCCCCCTTAAGGAAGTTATCTTACAGATGCTCACCAATGTGTAAATTATACGCGGCTAATAAACAGTGAATAATGTCACTTAACGGATAACTGATTAAATAAGAGTGCACCTTATACTAGAACACTATGCATATAGATACTCACCAATGTATAAATTATACTCAGCTAATGAACAGTGAATAATGTCACTTAACGGATAACTGATTAAATAAGAGTGCACCATATACTAGAACACTATGCATTTTAGTTTGCTTTTATAAGAATGGAGAACAACTTTACATATTGATACAGAAAGCATTCCAAGTCAGAACATAAAGTTTAAAAAAGATAAGCAGGAACACATAAGCATGGCGACCTCTGCACAGAAATGACACACACATTTGCTTGTGTATAAAACACCCTCAAAAAGATATCCTAGAAGTTAACAATGTATTAGATTAAATCTGAAATTCCATCAATTCTAAGATGTACAATTATTTTATGGCCCAAAAAGAACAAGTATCACCAATTAAACTATGACCATATTCTTTATCATATAGAACTGTACCTTATTCTTCTTGAGTGATTCTTTTAGATTTAGATACAAATATCATTTAATCACATCTGTGCTTAAAAGGAAAATATTTGTAAAATAGATGGTCTTTAGATGTGAAACCTGACTCTTCTGAAGCATTTTCAACTCATTTGTCAATAAATGCTCGATTACTGTCTCTGATATTCCTCCAAGCTGTGTGACAGGGTAATCCTTTGCATGTATCTCAGTAATACAACTGAAAACTTTCCAAAAACCTGGAGTTGTTTTATCTAATTTTCAGGGTCTCCTTTTTTCAGGTTCTGCTAAGTAGCCCTACTCACACTTTACTGAGCATACAGATCTTTTTAACATTTGACCTGTCTGCTTTTATTTATATCTGTCTATATATTTCCAATGTATTACTTGGCATGCAATAAAGTTATTTTTATTTACTCATAATTCTGTGGCTTTTGAAAATGCACAGAATCATGCAACCACCACCCAAATCAGGATACAGAATAGTTCTGAAGCCCCAAATTCCTCATGCCGTTTCTCTGCAGTCAAGCCTCCTCACACACCCAGCCCCAAGGATCAGTGAGTGACTCCCTACTCCTGTAAGGGCTGCCTTTCCTAGACTGTCACAGAATGAATCATACCGTCATAATCTTTTAATCAGGCTTCTTACTCTTTGCACAACTCATTTAGATTCATTCATGTTGTTATGAGTTTATCAATTAGGAACTAGACTTAACTGAAAAACAGATAATCCTTAGTATAGAAGGCTTTATTAAAAAATATTATTAGGTACATCTTTCTGATTAATCTTTTTGATCAGGAACTAAAGGCACAAAGCCATTTAGTTATAATTTTTATACACTTGAGATACACACTCATCAACAAAGGAACAAGAATAGTCTTTATTTATTCTTTAATCTTAAAGACAGAAAACTATAGTTTGAAGATGGTGTGACATAAAGCAAGGAATTACGTTATTAATTATACTAAGTTTCCCCTTTTAGAGAATTAAGTTACCATATAACACAGTCACTGTTAAATATGTAATACAATATAATTCCTACCTGATCATCATCTTCTACAACCACCAATGTTAGTTTATTCTTCTTAAAATCCAATCTGGTTATCTTGGGCCTATAACAATATGAGCATAACAGTCAGATTTCAAATAAATGTCCTAGAAGTTTAAAAATTTGCTGTTACTTCAAGTACACTGATCATCTAACTTCTGAATTGAAAGCTGGTAGAGGGTAAACATAACCTGTACTGCTCAGCAAAAACATCTCCAATCTAAAAAATAGTCAAGAGACCAGAAAAAAATTTCAAAAGCAATACCTTTGGCAAAACTTATGCTGCATATATATAAGACATTAAAAGGGTTAAGGAAAAAATAAACTGAAGAAACATATATATATATATATATATATATATATACACACACACATATATATACACACATGCACCATATATATCCACAGGTTCCTATTATGGTAGAAGAAACTCTCCAAGCCTAATAATGCTACAGCAGCAGCACACCAAGTGGATGCAGGAAGAAAGAGAAAAGCTTTCTAAAGGCCTTAAAAAACCCAGATTACTGATTTTCAGTTCTTTTCTATAGCCACTTTATGGTCAAAGACATCTTTAATTTAAAAAATAAAAAACGTAAACCTCACTTCATGGCCTACTTTCCAACCCATCTCCCCCTGTACTAAAATCCTAAGCAACCCACCAAACTTATCTGTGTGCTTCTATGAACTGTGAGTGTGAAAACAATAAGACTCTCACTAATTTTTAAATATACCTTACATAAAATAGAATTGCACAATAGATCCTGTTTACAAAAGCTGTACTAAAACAAGGAGTGAAGAAATGTCATAGGAGAATCTGGCACTTAGGTGTAACAAATTCTTACACAATGCTGAGTAAGTGGCAGGTGCTCTCCCAAGTGTTTTATGTGGTCTATTAATTCAATAGATTTTTATGAGGTAGTACACAAGATGCTCTCCTTATCTCTTGACCTGGAGTTTTTCTGCCATAAGAATGTTTCATCTGCCCCATGGCAGGCTGGAAAGGTCAGAGAGTTAACACATAAAGAACGAGGGAAATACACAGCCCATCAAGGGACAATTATAAAAACGTGTTACATTCAAATCTCCTAGGGAATCTCTAGGAGATGCACACATAAATGAAATACTATCTTCAATTTTTTGAGGGAAAATAATTTTAAATCTAAAAATCCATTCTCAGCCCAATTATCAAGAAAGCACAAAAGAAGACTAAATAATTTTAAGGCATCCAAGGATTAAAATAATTTACCTCTTAAGCGTCACCTGAGGATATATATCAGAAAACAAAAGCAAAGAAAGGAAAATGTGGAAGACAACATAGATTCATAACTGAGGAAACAGGAAAAAGAAGTCCTAAGACAAAGAGCAGCCTGGAAGAGTCAACAGTTACAACTGGAAAAGAGCCATCTCAGGAATTCGAAATAATTTAAGATGCTGGCAAAGATTGAAGGTGGGAGGAGAAGGGGACGACAGAAGATAAGATGGTTGGATGGCATCACCGACTCAATGGACGTGAGTTATGAGTAAACTCCGGGACTTGGTGATGGACAGGGAGGCCGGGAGTGCTGCAGTCCATGGGGTCGCAAAGAGTCGGACACGACTGAGTGACTGAACTGAACTGAAGACGACAAAGGCAGGCCACTTAAAGGGATGTGTGGGATGAGTAAGAGCTAAGGCTCTCGGATAACAAAGGAAACATAATCCCAGTTGAGTTCAAGGATTTCAGAGCTCATCAAGAAAAAGACAGGAGCAAAGACAACAGTATCAACAATAAGCTCTCCTGAGAAGTATCCCTTCATACCGCAGACGTTCCCAAGAAAGCAGCCCAGGCCCCCATGCAGGACAGAAGAAGCAGAAGAAGGTCCCTGAGGAAGGACGGGTGCCAGGGATGGGTTTCTCCCCAGAGAGGCCTCTGAGGCACAGAGCTCCAAATGGCATCAGAGGTGTGGGGGCTCTTAGAGCTACAGGATTTGCTTATCTAGAGCCAGCTAACAGATGTGAAGTGCAGTGTGCAATGAGACATGCAAACCATGCAGCCTCTGAAAGGCTAAACTATTACTTGCTGGCCTATATTTAAAGCAACTGGGTGTGTAAGAATTTGAGTTTGGCACTGGCAGACTTCAAGTGAAGGGTCCTGACGTGCTTTGAAGGAGGAAAGAACAGAGGAACAGACAAACTAGTATATTATACAAGAACCCTCTTCAGCCCCTGCATATAACCCCAGTGTACTACTAAGCTTCACACCAGTTCCAACAAAGACATTATAAAATAAAAACTATTTCCTGATTTTCAGCTTTTAGAAGCAACCAAAAAAAAAAAAGCTAAAGAACTTAATTATGGTTATGAAATCCAAGTAATATCCATCCTTAATGTAAAAGTAACATGCAAATATAATTGAAACATATGGATGACAGAAGCTGGGACTCAGAAAGAGAAGCACAGCTCCAGAGGAGGATAAAAGTATTAGTATCTCCTTCCTATACAGTGAGGGGCAGGATTTCCTGGTAGCTCAGCTAGTGAAGAATTCGTATGCAATGCAGGAGACCCAGGTTCAGTTCCTGGGTAGGGACGCTCTCCTGGAGAAAGGACGGGCACCCACGCCAGTACTCTTGGGCTTCCCTGGTGGCTCAGGCGGTAAAGAACCCATGGGAGAGCCGGGTTCAATCCCTGGATTGGAAGATCCCCTGGAGGAGGGCATGGCAACACACTCCAGTATTCTTGCCTGGACAGAGGAGCCTGGCCGGCCACAGTCCATGGGTCGCAAAGAGTCAGACATGACCAAGTGACTAAGCACAGCACAGCATACAGTGAGGAGCAGGGAGTAAACGGATCCCTGTGGAACAAGAAACACTAAAACAGACACATAACCACATGACAGAGGGCATGTCCATGTCAACAGCTAATACACAGAACCAGATAGTATTTATGCTAAGGTATGTATTTTGGCATATGTTGAAACTAACAGAAAATGCAATTCAGAGTTTTAAAAACTGGCTTGGGGAAGGAGGACTACAGATGAATAGGAGAGAGTTGCAATTCACTTTCAAGCTTGTCAGAACTATGTCCAAATTCTATTTTATGGTCTAACTTCATATAAGTGTTTTTATTCATTTAAAAAACAAAACAACAGTAGTTATCTTTGACATTAACTCTGCTTACCAAAAAAATAAGCCAATTTTGGTCTCTCCTTCAAAAACAAGGACTCCTGTTGGGGTCAGTCCCAAGCTGTAGTCATTCCCATCTCTGGCCTAATTTCAGGGGAGCAACATATGTTAGCTTTATCTGCATAAAACAGGGTTCACATTTTCACAGGACTGTTTTTCTTTTCATACTGAATTATATTAATTACATAGAGGTTAATATTAATGTGAAAGGTGCTTTCAACAATTAAAACATCCAAAATAACATTTTCAGGAAAACTCATGCATATGTAGTTCATTGAGACACTATAGTTTTAAGGTATGTGTTCACTGGAAGACATACAGGTAGTGACACTATCACACCAAATTTCCAGAGTCTTCCCAAATCCTAGTCACTATTTAAATCAGATTTTGAAAAAGACTGCATTTCTGGGAAAATTGAGCTTTTAAAACTAAAAATAACAAATCACTCCATAAGTTATACTAGACTAGAGCTTATCAATGGAGAAGAACAAGGCAACCCACTCCAGTATTCTTGCCTGGAGAAAGAATCCTATGGACAGAAGTTCCCTCAGGCTAAAAGTCAATAGGGTCACAAAGAGTCAGACATGACTGAATAGACTTAGTACGCATGCAGGCACAGCTTATCAAAGTCTCCTCAAGCTACAAATTTTCAACTTTACCTTCTAAATTATTTACAAATTTACAGAGCCTACTCAAGCTTACATGATAAAAGATGATATTAATATGAAGTGAAAGAATAAAAAGTGATTCAAAAACTAAAAAAAAAAGTGATAACTTAAAACCACACACACACCTTTTTGGAAATTGTGGCTGTCTTCTTTCTTATAACAAGTTTTTGTGTGAGACTCTCATCATTCAGTATCTACTCTCAATCTTCATAACCACACATCCAAAGCGCCCAGTATAGTCCCTGCAAATTACACACTCTCCTTCACACCAAGAGATACCATAGCTACTTTGAGTCTTGCAGGAATAACTTCCTTAGAAAGCGCCCCGACACAGAGCTCACCTTGACCACATGCATGTCAACCCCATACATTTCCAGCCACTTGGCTTTGTTCAGATAATTGGTTTCAGCCTGCGCTGGTGTCTGACCCCTGAAATTTAAAAACAACACCTTTTAAGATGATTACAAATATACAAGGAATTCTATGCTAAGTAAGAAAAACAGAAGAAAACAAACATGGAATCACTGTTGTGGTGATGTTAAAAGTACCTGTATTCTTTCCATTTCTCAAATATAGCGAGCTCCATCTCTTCCGTCTGAACAGGCACAAACCTGAACTCAGACACGAGTTCAGGACTGTGCTCAGCAAGGTCGTAGTCTCCCAGTTCAGCTACAAATGGTAAGTTCCACAAGGTTATGTTTTGTTGGTAAGTTTACTTCCTGCTGAATCCTTCTTCAAAACCCACTTATTAATAGAAGATTAGACTTTCTTAAACTACAAGGCATTCATAACACCCAGACCATTACCAAAAATAAATCCATCTTAGACTTGTGACTTATCTGTCTGTATGCACAAATCACAATTGTGCCTAGTAGTATATTTTCAATTAAATGTCTTACTCCTAACTGAGTCATACTGTATGATGCTTAGCTTTTGAAAATCTCTTTTAGCCTTCCACAGAGAAAGAGCTTTTGACTGTATATTGAATAAACAAAAATATTCAGCAATCCTTTAAAAAAAAACAATTAGCTAGCATCAGCGAAGAAGCTATTATGCACAGAACATGACATCAAACATCATTGTAAGATATAATCACTGTCCCCCTGGAATTTTAAATTATTAATCCCAAAGAAATAAAAAAGAAAAGTACTGGATAGTGCAGACACATTTATGCGCCCATCTGTGGTTACCTCTGAACGGGGTTTGGGGATGGAGGGAAAATGATGATTCTCATTTTCTGTTCTTTAGAAAATCTTCCTTTAAAAAATATTTTACTTATATTAAATTAAAACACTTCAATTTTGATAAAAAATTCGGCCATGGAGAGAAAAAGTACATGAGTCCTACTTTGAGATAATCATAAAAATGGTAATAACTGTTTACCAAGCATCTACTTTACACAATAGTCATATTGCAGACATACTGTCATTTAACTTCACAACAACCTTGGAAAATATTCTCACCCCCACTTCACTGCTAAAGAAATTGCTCTTCTGCCTAGAACATAAGTTTGTTTTTTCTTTTTAACTTTTTATTTTATGTTGGAGTATAGCCAATTAACAATGCTGTGCTAGTTTCTGGCAGACAGCAGTGACTTAGCCATACATGTACATGTACCCATTCTCCCCCAGACGCCCCTGCCTCTAGGCTGCCACCTAACGCTGAGCAGAGGTCCCTGTGTTATCCAGTAGATCCTTGTTGGTTGTTCATTTCAAATACAGCAGTGTGTACACGGACCCCAAACTCCCTAACTATCCCTTCCTCCATTCACCCCCTCCTGGCAACATAAGTAGAACACAGGTTCTTTAAAAGCCCCAAACTAAATCTGCTACATAATGCTGTTCAGGATATACACTAATACGGTGTAGAAAAACTAAGCTTGAGTGTGTGATAAAACTGACAAAGATTATTCTGATAAAACAGAAAACCATATATGAGGGCTTCTATGGTGGGCCTTAACGACTCCACACTTCCACTGCAGGGAGCACAGGTTCGATCCTTGATTGGGGAAGTTTCACGTGCCACAAGGTGTGGGCAAAAAAAAAGTCATAAACAAGAAGCAAGGAGCTAATTTTATGAAGAGTGAGTAACACTTCAGTTAATTTACTCTTAAGGACCTTAATAATCAGTAGGATTTGGTAACCTATTAGACACAGGACAACGAGGTGCATAAGACACAGTATGAAGTTTCGAGGAATCACAAAAACAACTGCACCACGCCCACTCTGCAGCCACAGTGTCAGGTGAGTATGAGCAGCTCTCCTCGGAGGCCCTGAGGGCTGCCCGTATTTGTGCCAATAAGTACATGGCGAAAAGCTGTGGCAAAGACGGTTTTCACATCGGAGTGGGCTCCATCCCTTGCACCATGCTGTCCTGCACTGGAGCTGATAAGCTCCAGACAGGCATGCAGGGTACCTTTGGAAAGCCCAGGGCACAGAGGCTAGGGTCCACATTGGCCAAATCATAATGTCAAGCTGCAGAACACGGAGCTTGAGATTGAGGCCCTACTGAGAGGCAAGTTCAAGTTTCTTGGCTTCTAATAGATCCACATCTCCAAGAAGGTGTATTTACTAAGTTTAATATGGATGAATTTGAAAATACAGCTCATCCCAGATAGCTGTGGGGTCAAATACATCCCTAATTGTGACCCCCTGGACAAATGGTGGGCCCTGCACTCATGAGAGCCCTGGCACTGTCCCCTCCTTACTCGTGTCCACTCCTGTCTCCCGCCCAAAAAAAATGGTAACCATGGATAAAAGAGAAAGTAAGAAAGAGATTTTATTTAGGGAAAAAAATATAAATAGGGTTAAGAGACAATATAACAGAGCTATATGCATGAATCAGACAGTAAATATTTAGTGAGCATTACTTTAAGTGTTTTGTTAAACACACAAACATGCACAAAGATCATTTTCAAGAAGTATAAACTTTGGCTGCCATGAAACTTACAAAATGAGACACAGAATGTATGAAGCCATAAGTGATGGAACACAGATATTGAAAATGACAGCTTTTCTATAGATCTGAGAGTTTCAGAATTCTCACACAGCAATTAGTAGAACATTAAAAATGTGCTTTCAAAAAATGATGCGTGCAATTATGCACTGTGATCATTACAGTTCTAAAGGTACAGCACTTCCAAATAGTATCCATTCAACATTGCAGCAAGAATGTTTCTCTCCAGCAAGAGAAAACAAATTTTAGTCTGTAGACAGACTACAATTTACATTAGCAGCAAATTTCTGAAGTACAGAAATTTCTTTCAGCCACCAATTACTCTATCAACAGAAAAATATGCTTTCCAAAATAGAAGTACAAAATTAGCAGATTAGGTTTACCATAAAACATGAAAATTTAGTCTATTAGCCATACAATGGAAAATAAATACTACTGATTTAGAGAGGTTGGGGATAATACAGAATCACCCCCCAAAAAGCATAAAATTATTAATGTCTTAATTATTAAATATTATTTTCATTCTAGTATATACAGATACTCCAGCCAAAATGTTTCTTTCCATTTTATCAACAAAGGCAAATTATAAATGCCTAAAATGCCAATTTTTTCAGAAGAAAAATGCCTAAGTTTAACAAATATTTGATCAGTGTAACAAGGTACAAAAGGGTAAGTTTTTCATTAATCTCATTGACTAGAAAACACTTTTAAAAAAATTCTTACAATAACCATCAGGAACTTCTAAATACATGCTAGTATTTCTTTTCATGGACTGATTCTTAAGAATAAGACAAAAGTAAGCAGGCCAGGTGGCGACAGCAACAATTTACTCATACATCATGCATTCTTTCTAAAAAGAAAAAATTTGCTGAGGGTCCAACCATATCATGTATTGAATTATCAAGTAGACTGCAAATTCTGCTTGAAAATACTATTGGACAGAAACGTAGCAAATAAATGGAAGGAAAAGAAGGCACTGCTCTGAAACAAGGGAGTCAGAGCTGGATACTGATGCAAGATTACACAAACACAGGTGTTTCTTTTCTGGCATGTCACTGTGAATCTTCTGAGAGGCTTCAAACACACACAAAGAAGAATTATGCTTCACTCTTAACAGTGAACATAAAAACTGCTTACCTTGCAAGTTATAAGCTGCCAACTGAACCGCTGTATCAAAGGGACACTCTAATCTGAGACCAAAACATAAATGTGTTAAATGAGCCAATGTCACAACCCCTGTTTTATGATAAATGGAAATAAGACATACTTTATGTTGACTGCTTCTTTTTCATATTTAACTATGAACTTATTTTTTCAACTACTCAAGAAAACATGGTTTACCTTAAACTAATACTCACTTTCCACTGAGAATATCTTGTTTTAACTGAAGAACAAATAAATACCTAAGAAAAATAAAAGGCACAAATTTTACTAAACAGAACAATCTACCGTGAAAAATAATCCTGCCCTTCTAATTTGAGAAGAAACATTCTAAACTACAAAACTTTACCCACAATAAAGTCTATAAAGGAAAAAGAATATGAAACAAGGGGCATTCAACACCAGAAGGAAGCACTGGAGTTCAGGACACTCTCAAAAGACAAGGTTTAAAGCAAATTCGTTGAGAATGAACTCTGTGATCTGACAACACAGCCGCCTCATAAGTAAAGGGATACAGCTACATGCACACAGATGGCAGCTACGCTCTTACCCATCAGGAGAATATTCCAGAGGAAACCCTTCTACTGGGATTCAGCAATTCAATTTTTTACTTAATAAAAGTAGTACATGTGCATGAGTCACAGAAATACAATATAGACTCAATGGATAAATACTAAGGCAAGACAAAATAAAAATAAGTTTCTGTAACTTATCTAAAGTTATTTAAGACCATTCAAGAGAAATCAGGATTCAATATTTTCATTACTCAATGGTATGTCAATAAAGAAAGTCAGGAGCCAACCTGAAATAACTCTCAGTGGCGAAAAATAGATAATTTTGAATATTAATAAACATAAAAAGGTAATATATTAAAACACGACAGCCCTGTTATTCATGAGTTGATAGTGATACTTCAGAACTCACTAGTTACTTTTGCAGGATGTTAGAGAACCAACTGTTTATTTTGAAAATTGGTAAATAAAGGAAAACATCCTACACTTAAAAAAACACTGTCTCAAAATGAAATTCACTTGTCAGGTCTCCTGTTACCAGGACAAAGTATCCATTTCATAAGCTGTCTGTAAAACTGAAGGAATTAATGAGGTAATCTTCCAACATCTTTAGCTAGTCTACCTGAAACTAGACTCTTGTATATAACTCTAGATAGTGGTCTTACCGGGTCAGCTCTTCACGAAGGTTATTTGGTTCTGAGGAATAAAACTTAACTCGAAGATGCAGACAATAGGGTGAACCAACTGCCATTAAAAGAAAAGGGGGGGGGGGGGTAATTTTTTCAATACAGCTATTTAAATAGGATTTTCAGTCAGTAAACTTGTCAAAAATCTACTGAAGTGGACAGAAGAGACTAGATTATTGCAGCAATAATTGAGGTTACACTGTAGGCTTAAGCCTAACACAATCAGTAGACTTTTTAAATGTCCCAACCACCATGTCACATCACCTGTCCTCCCAAGAACAGACAGCTCCAGATGAATTCCAAAAGTTTAGGGGCAAATGTGTCAAATAAAAAAGTCTTGACTGTGTACACTAACAGCCCTACGCAGCTGCTGAGCTGTATTTCTTGAGAGCAAAGAGAGCACGTGTTGTTAACTGAACATGGCAAATTCACTCACATTCTTTCCAATTCACTTCAGCACTTCACTAACCTCTATATTATCAGAGATCCCATTATTTTGTAAAAAGAGTTGAGGTGCCCTAAAATCTGATGGATTTTTCTACAAAAAAACATGATGGACTATGGATTGGACACTGGTATTTTTCCCTACCGCTAGGAATAATACTAACATTTTATGTGAATAACTTCTTTTCATTAGTCTTAATAACAAAAAAAAAGTTACAGCCTTAAAGTCTCAAAATACTTTCTAAAGCAGGGCAGATACCAAACAGAGAAATTCCAATGTAAATAACTACTAAACAGAAGTTAAGCATCTCATGGGAACTCAATCTCATTTCCAAACTGCAAGCCTTTGTCCTAGAAACAAACTACAAACAAACAAACCACGTGAATCTAGATTACCATCACCCCTACATAATTTAAGGAGTGTGTCAATATATCAGATTGAAATTATTTTTACAAAAATGGAGATGCTAAGAAGCTCATCAGAAACAGGATTTATGTCCCAACTATGAGAAACCAGTTTCTAATATGCAATTATATATAATTCAGTTTCCAATTTTTTTTCAAAAAATTTTCAACACTTACTTTTTACTTGTTTTTTGATGCTTTTTGTACCATCCAACCAATGCTGAAAACAAAAACAAAAAGTGAGCTGTTAAGCCGAGAGAGAATTTAACATTTTAATTACTACAAGTTAATTTTCATCATGCTTTTGCTGAAGGAAATATTTCACTAGAGAAAAACAGCAGTGAGACTAAAAATTGGGGTGCAGGTGAATGCTAATCTACTTATCCATAACACAGAAACATAGGACACATATGAACAAAAGACCTACAATCAGATACATGACTTCTTAAAAACATTTCATGTGCTCTTAGTAATAAAGATGGTATTTTTAATTTTGCCCTCAGTTTTTCTCACTGTTCCCAAAAAAGAGGACCCTTTCAAAACTGGTAAAATTATAAGTATATATCATCATTTTCTAATTCTTAGTTCACTTTTGTAATAAAACTATGACATTTATTAACAGAGCATAACCCCAAGTTAGGTGAAATAACAATTTTACTTATTAGAAATAGATACTACTAAAGTAGTAGTCGTTGCAAAAGCTTACACTATAAAATTAGATCTTTCTCACAACCAAGACCCTATTAAACAAGCAGTCTTTGCTCCTTTGCTTTACCAAAAAAAAAAAAAAAGTAAGTCTTGATTTCTGTAACCTTTTCACTCTGAAACACAGAAAACACAAACAGATGTAAGAAGCAATTCCAGAGACTTGCACTGATAAACCATTCCTAGCCCACTTCCTACAATTAATGCCTTTACACTAACAGGGACAGGACATACTCATCCCAATAAGATACACATGACTGTGTTCTCTTCAGTATGCTACAGTCCCACGCACCCTAAACCAAAGGAGTGCTCTTGTGACACAGTTCACAGAGCTACGAAATCCAGTCAGAACCGCAGACAGGCCAAGCATGGGCAAACAAGACTTCATTGTTAACAGACTTGTAACTATTTGCTTCTCTTGCCAATTATTTGCCTAGCCTCTTCTCCCCCTTCTCTGCCAAGATCCAAAAGCGAAATTCACAGAACCACTAATGTGCCAGCAAAGTGCCTCTGCACGTGGACACAAGATGGTCAGTAAACATTTCGAAAGGCAGTGAAATATGGTGCAGTGTCTTCTCTGGATTCAGGTGTGCAAGTTACTGAGTCAACCATCTCTCATCTTTTGATAAATTCAGCTAGATATCCATTTTTAGGAATATTTTAATCTAGCAAATGTTCAGTTTTATACATCATTCCATTATAATGCTTGGCCAGCAGCAGGCAGAATACAATTCAATCTATCAGCTGAGAAGAGTTCAACTAGGACAGTGAAAAGTTCACCCATCATGGCTAAGTGCAGGAACCTAATATTCAAATACTCTAGACTTAAATTGTGCAAAATACCTACTACAGCCTAATGGCAATCACATACTGGGTATGAGATCAATTTTACTCAATTTTACTTGCATGCCCTATACAACCAGGAATCTGGGAGTTGCCTATCTTCCCATCTATTATACTGCAATGAATTCCTAAGTGAGTGGCCAGTCAACAGGGCATGTCATGCAGCCACAGTGACAGAGATGCTCACACACGTAATGAGCACAAATAAGCACACACCTTCTGGGAGGCAATCTGATTATGCCTTAAAAATAACTATGTGGCTGGATGGCCCTAGAGACTGTTATAGGGAGTGACGTTAAGTCAGAGACAGAGAAAGAGAAATATATGACATTCCTCATATGTGGAACCTAAATAGAAAAGATACAAATGAACGTACAAAACACAGACGTAGAGAACTAACTTGTGATGGGGGGAGGGGGCAAGGATGGGGAGAAGGGACAGTTAAGGAGTCGGGGATATTCAAAATGGATAACCAGCAGGGACCTACTGTATGGCACATGGAACTCTGCTCATTGTTATGTGACAGCCTGGATGGGAGAGGAGTTTGGTGAGAATGGATTCATGTATATGGATGGCTGAGTCCCTTCTCTGTTCACCTGAAAATACTACAACATTGTTATTGGCGATACCCAGTGCAAATTAAAAAGTTAAAAAAAACCTGTGACTTTGACTCAGCAATTCTGCATCTAATAATCATTATGGATGGTTTAACTCACAAGGAATTATAATCAAAGAAAAGTAGGACAATCTGTATATCCAACAATAGTGAACTGGTGAAATCAAGTATTTCAACATGGTAGAACTATGCAGCAATGAAAAAGAATGAAAGCAAAATAGTTAATAATCTAGAAAATTAAATAATTTTAGTTTTTATTAATTATTTTGCTTTCATTCAAATAACAACACATTATAAATTGTTTTGTCAAAATGTACAAATTTGTACAGGTTATCCTTAAACAACGAGGAGCTGACTTTCACAGGTCCACTCACATGTGGAGTTTTTTCATTAGATAAGCAGCACAGTACCATACAATCCTTGGTGGGCTGAACGCACAGATCCTGAACCCTGGACACAGAGAAGACTATGAAAGTTATACACTGATTTTCAACTGCGTCCCAAACCCCAACACTGGTCATGGCTCCACCGTATATGGGCTTCCCAGGTGGCTTAGTGGTGAAGAACCTGTTTGATCCCTGAGTCGGGAAGATCCCCTGGAGGGGGAAACAGCATCCCACACCAGTATTCCTGCCTGTAAAATCCCACGGACAGAGGAGCCTGGCGGGCTACAGTCCACAGAGTCGCAAAGAGCTGGACACGACTGAGTGACTGAGCCAACACTGTACGTATAAACACAGCTTTTCTTTCAGACCGAAGCAACCTAGGAGATGTTACATCTAGATGGTTGAGATTGTTGACTATAATTTTTCTTTGTATTTTCTTATATTTTCAACTTATTCTACAACAAGCACATTTTTACACAACAATTAGGCCCCCCTTACTTTAATATTTTATATAAATATTTATAAGGTTAATTTTTTGGTAATATTAAAAGTTGTACAGTCAACAGTCCCTCCAACCCCTGCAATACCAATTTCTATCACCATATGCACTCCCCCACCTCCCAAGATTACTAGTTTCTGATTCCCTCAAGTTTCTTCAAAGGAAAAAAAAAAAAAACCTGTGTGTTAGTAAAGAGTAAAGACATTAACAATGGACTGGAAATCAACAGGCTGAATATAAATTTTGACAGAATAAATTGTAAGGAACCATTAACATAAGCTAGACCAACACTACTTCAAGAACAACTCAGTCTTTCTTGAACGGTTGTAACAAAATTTTTCCAGTTTAAGAACATTTATGGCTAGTCTTAAAAGCAAACCTGTAATCTCTAATTTGTGCCCTAAAAGTCTAAGAAGCACATTAAACATACAATTCTCCTGGTGAGATGAAGGTTCAGAGTTTTCTTCCAAGTAAGCATTTCAGTCTTTCTATGTGCATCTAATAGCTTCTACACTCTGCACTCCCTTAACCCAACCCGAAACTCAGATAAAGCATCAAGCACATTCTAAAGTGAAATTCAGCAACTGGGGGAGTTCCTGGTGATGCTCTGGGGAAGGTCTGAGTTCATGTTTGCATATTCTCAAGTCTGTTTTCTTTCATCTCCTCCACATTCCAAGCCCTGGGACTGGAAAATTCAGAGCTCAGAGACAGGCACTGATAGTATTTTCTCTGAATCAAGGCCTTTAGGGGTTGAGTTAAATTACAGCAGAAGATAAAGGTGAGAACATGCAGATATAGACTTTTGGATGCACAGAGTGAAGCTCATATGGCTCTTCTTCCTCATGTACATTAAAAACAAAATAAATCGCCTAATTTCCTAAAGTGTGGTAGGTAAACTTAGAATTCAAAGAACATGGGAAGCTACACTTATTTCCATCCTATTGAGCTAGGAACAAAAGAACAATTATTTACTTGTGTACCTTAAAATATAAATAATATGTAATCACAAGCATAACAGCCATAGCTAAACCATACAGAGTCACCTAGGAAGCTTCCAAAACACTACCATACATACACCCTCACCTCGGGCCCTACAGTTCTTCAAATGAATGACTCCTGACTTCTAACACCTACACAGCTAGCAGCAGATACACCACTTTTGCTCAAAGGGCAAAAAGCTGGTGGTAGAGAAATGTAAGCCATCTTTCCAAACAACTGCCTCTGCAAAAAATATTTCTCCTGGCTCATGCTCTACATTAAATTATTACTTTAAAGCAAATTTTAACACTTTAACCAATTAACAAATGTTAAAAATCAATGCCATGAAAACAGAAGATCAATCTAACTGAAAACACTTCAATTTACTTTAGATTCCATCATAAATTCTACCTGGGGGATTACTCTTCTGGTGATAAAAGTCTGTGCTGGGCTTCCCTGGTAGCTCAGTCATAAAGACTCCGCCTGCCAATACAAGAGACACAGTTTTGACCCCTGATCTGGGAACATCCCACATGCCACACAGCACCTAAGTCCGTATGCCACAACTACTGGACGTGGAGTCTAGAGCCTGGTTACCGCAACTGCTGAGGCCTCGCGCTGCAACTGAAGCCGCAAGCCCTGCCACCTGTGCTTCACAACAAGGATGCCACTGGAGGGAAGCCTGCGAAACAGAGCAGCCTGGCTCACAGCAACTAGAGAAAAGCCAACACAGCAAGCAAGACCGAGCAGAGCCGAAGAGAAATAAATAAAATTCTTTTTTTTAAAGCTCTGTATTATAAAAAATTCCAAATGCAGGCTTCAAAGAGCCATTAGAATATATTTCCCACAATACCTTTCTGTGTATTATTAGTACGCCTTCTTAGGAATCTTGAAAGTCAAATTTATAATGGAGATGTAAGTGAGTTAAGCAGATTATACATCCACTCTGGAAATAAGAGCACATAACTATTTCAGAAATATACTTATTTTAACAAAAACAGTTCCTCCTTGTTTAGCAAATATATGTGCCTGTGTGTGTTTCTTACAATATAGAATATATATGCATACTTAACATATAGGTTATTTCTATGTATTTTTCAATCCCCACTACTTCACTGAATTTTATTAAGCTCTCAGTAACAATCCCATCCAATCAGCTGCCAACAGTGATCATTTCACCTCCTCCTTTCCAAAGTTTATAATGTTTACAACTGCATTTGCTGTTACTTCTATTAAAATAATTTAATAGCAGTGGTAATAAGGGGTATCTCTGTCACCTGCCTGTCGTTAATAGGGGCTTTCCCGATGGCTCAGTGGGGAAAGAATCCACTTGCAATGCAGGAGACACAGGTTAGAGTCCTGTATTGGGAAGACCTCCTGGAGAAGGAAATGGCAATTTGCTCTAGTATTCTTGCCTGGAAATCTCATGGACAAAGGAGCCTGGTGGGCTACAGTCCACAGAGTTCCAAGAGTTGGACGCAACTAAGCATGCAGGTATGTTGTCTGCAGTAGGAATGCGTCTATCGTTTCTCTATTAAAGTTGTTTGTTGTATTTAAATCATCAAAACTCTGCACATAAAGGGAGTAGAGCCCTCGAGCAACCACAGGTCTGTTCTCACAGGTGGGCCACCTATCTGCCCAACATCTACCAACATCCCTGGAGATGGGCACACCTTCCAAAGCTAGGCTAGACCCACAACACAGAGAGAAGGAAGGTCAGCTCCACATAGGTGAAAGTCCATGAGGTTTATTCAAGGCACTCTGGTGCCAAGAAGAAGGGGCTTCACAGGCCACCAAAACCATCTGATAAGAATTTGAGAGAAGAGTATTATCTGCCCGACCTTGCAGATGAGCAAGCATCTGCAGGCCAGACAGAGCTTACCACACAACGTCTGCAGTGCTTGAAAGAGGTGCATTCTAACCCTGAACAAGAACTGCCTCTTCCCTTGGCTCAGTGATTGGAGATCCACCATGGAAGGATCCACTGCGGCAGCCTCCAGGGGTACACTTGTGGAACACCTCCCCTCCCTGGTGGCCCCCCAGTCAAGCGTTCTCCAGCTCTCAACTTTGGATCAAGCACCTCCATTTCCATTTGCACTGAGCGTTGTGCGAACTAAAGGCCTTAAACTTCCAACTCACTGAGTTACTTACCTTTCTTTTGTGGTTGGTATTTGAGTGTCCATCTTTTTTAAATGCAGTTTCACTTAACTATATGGTAGAAGGAGGTGAGCATAAGTGAAGTGTCAGGTGCCTGTTCAGAAGTGGTACACATCAGACAAACTCACATTCTATCACATGTGAGAGCGAGCACAACGGCCAAAACCGAGCATCAACCGAGCAAGAAAGGAGCAGCGCCTTCCAGCAAACACAGGAACCAATCCCATGACATACAACGCGTGATGAATTACATCAACTAATACTGCATCATCTTTACGTTTCTGAAAATACACCCCACCTGATCATTATGTATTGTTCATACTTTTAATAGTGTATTCTATTTTATTCAATAGTATATACCTTTAATAGTATAAATAATACATGAGCAGACGCTTTACCGTCTGAGCCACCAGGGAAGTCCTAGAAACACATATAATGAACATTAAACACAAATACATGAGAAAATGCTATATTAAATATAATAATACATATAAATAACACATAATAACACACATAGTATGCTGCTATTTTACTTAGGATTTTACACAGAGACCAAGTGAATTTATATATATAAACAAACCAATACTTAAACTGATTTAAGAAAAAGGCAAAAAGTAACTGCTGATGTGGTGTTCTCCTTGTTTCCCAAGTATTATGAGACCTACTATCCATGTTTCCCTTTCCTAAACATAAATGTCTACAATCTATGTAATTCATTCTTCTTTAAAACCTTGATTGGGCCAGTTAAAATTCTAAGCTCCAAATATGAAGTTTGAAAAACTTCATCAACCAGAGGTCACAAACATATAAGACAGATAAGAGGATTAAATCTTTGCTGAGACATGTTTTGTTTGGCTCACGCTATACTTTTCACATTCTTTTACTGAAATGTTCACAGGAAGCTGCAATTATAATAACAAGAGGTCCTGCTATCTCCCCTTTCTCCCCCAAGGTTTCCAGCTTACATAATTACAGTATAGTACTAAAATCAGACACTGCACAGCGTGCATATACAGTTCTATGTCACTTTATCACACATCTCAATTCCTGACCTGATACCACAATCAAGATAAAGATATATTCCATTACCACCAATAGCTCCCTCATACTTCTACTCTATAGACACATCTACTCCTACCTCCAACATCCCTAAACCTCAGCAACCATTAACCTGATCTCTAATTTTGTTGAGACTGTTACACACACGGAAGTACACGCTATGTAACCTTTGGAGATTGACTGTTTTTACTCCACATAATGTCCTTGATATCCATCCAAGTTATGTGTGTCAACAGATTTTTGTTTTCTATTGCTGAGTAGTATTCCAAGGTATGAATGTGTCACAGTTTCTTTAATCATTAACTTACTGTAGGACACTGGCTTTTTCAAGTTTTTTCCTATTGCTAATAAAGCTGTCATGAACAATCATGCACAAGTTTTTGTGAAGAAATAAATCTTCATTTCTCTGAAATAAATGACCACACACACAACTGCTGAGTCAGATGTAAGTTTATCTTTTTAAGAAGTTGCCAGACTATTTCTCATACTGGCTGTACCACTCCCAAAACCAATGTTTGAGAGATCCAGTTTCTCCACATCTTCACAAGCATTTAGAGTTACCATAATTTTTTATTTTAGCTGTACTCACAGATGTATACTGATGACATCTCACCAAGGTCGACTTTACATTTCCCTGATGACAAGGGATGCTGAAGATCTTTTTCTGTATTAATTTGCCATCTGTATATATCCTCTTTGGGGAAAAGCAAAATGTTTTAATTTGTATAAAATCCACTTTGTTGATTAAAAATCATCATGTTTTTGGTATCATGCCTAATAACTCTTCTTCAAGCCCCAGGTCTCAAAGAGGTTCTCACATATTTTTAAGTTTAAAATAGCTTTACATCTTATACTAATATACACTATTTTTGAATTAATTTCTGTACAGGTATATGGTTTAGGTCAGGGTTCATATTTTTGCTTGATATCCGATTGCTCCAGCACAATTATTAGGACTACCCGTCTCTGACTGAATTATACTGGGTATCTTGTCAAAAGTCAGTTGGCCGGCCATACTCATGCAGAGCTCCCTATTTTGTTCCATTCATCTATTTGTCTGTGGTTCTGCCAATACCACACAGTCCTATTTACAGTAGTTATACGTCATGGGGGAAACAGTGGAAAAAATGTCAGACTTTACTTTTTGGGGCTCTAAAATCACTGAAGATGGTGATGGCAGTCATGAAATTAAAAGATGCTTACTCCTTGGAAGGAAAGTTATGACCAACCTAGACAGCATATTAAAAAGCAGAGACAAAAAGCAGAGACATTACTTTGCCAACAGAAGTCCGTCTAGTCAAGGCTACCGTTTTTCCAATGGTCATGTATGGATGTGAGAGTTGGACTGTGAAGAAAGCTGAGCACCAAGAATTGATGCTTTTGAACTGTGGTGTTGGAGAAGACTCTTGAGAGTTCCTTGGACTGCAAGGAGATCCAACCAGTCCATCCTAAAGGAGATCAGTCCTGGGTGTTCACTGGAAGGACTGATGCTGAAACTGAAACTCCAATACTTTGGCCACCTCATGGAAGACTTGACTCATTGGAAAAGACCCTGATGCTGGGAGGGAATGGGGGCAGGAGGAGAAGGGAACAACAGAGGATGAGATGGCTGGATGGCATCACTGACTCCATGAACTTGAGTTTGAGTAAACTCCGGGAGTTGGTGATGGACAGGGAGGCCTGGTGTGATGCGATTCATGGGGTCAGAAAGAGCTGGACACGACTGAGCAACTGAACTGAACTGAACTGATACGTCTTGAAGCTAAATAGAGGAATACCTCCCAATATTTTTCTTTTTCAAAATTGGTTTTTAGGTATTCTAGATACTGTGCCTTTTCATGTAAGTTTTCAAATAATTTTGCCTGTATCTACAAAGGATTTTCTGAATTTTGACACAAATGGCATTAAACATGAATATCAACTACGGAAGAACTGATTACTTTGCCGAGTCTTCTAAGCCATGCACACAGTATGCCTCTCCATTTACTTAGCCCTTTTCTGATTTCTTTCATCAGTCACATTGCTTTTTAAAATTTAACCCATGTTTTTTAAAAGTGAAAGATTTACTCTAAAAATATAGATCTCTAACTTCTCTTAAAATATTAACACCTGAAGATCCAGCAAGGTTATTTGGCAACAAATGGCGAGAGATAGGTGGTATCTGCCCCTCCAATTCCTCTCTGAGGGAAAAGTGCTATGCTCCCTACTTCACCACAATTCCTCTACAAATCAACAGACAGCTACATGTCAGCTACCATTTAGCAACGTGTTGGTCTTTTCCTGTCTCTCAATCTATCAAAAAATGGGAAAAGAAAACATGTCAATAAAAAGGAAAAAGTTCTTAGGAGGTGAATTAGAACTGCCAACATCTGTTAGATCACTGAAAAAGCAAGAGAGTTCCAGAAAAACATCTACTTCTGCTTTATGGACGACGTCAAGGCCTTTGAGTATGTGGATCACAACAAACTGTGGAAAATTCTTCAAGAGATGGGAATACCAGACCACCTTAACTGCCTCCTGAGAAATCTGTATGTAAGTCAAGAAGCAACAGTTAGAACTGGACATGGAATAACAGTTCAGTTCAGTCCCTCAGTCGTGTCCAATTCTTTGCAACCCCATGAATTACAGCACGCCAGGCCTCACTATCCATCACCAACTCCCAGAGTTTACTCAAACTCATGTCTATTGAGTTGGTGATGTCATCCAACCATCTCATCCTCTGTCGTCCCTTCTCCTCTTGCCTTCAATGTTTCCCAGCATCAGGGTCTTTGCCAATGAGTCAGTTCTTCCCATCAGGTGGCCAAAGAATCAGAGTTTCAGCTTCAGCATCAGCCCTTCCAATGAATATTCAAGACTGATTTTCTTTAGGATGGACTGGTTTGATCTTCCTGCAGTCCAAGGGACTCTCAAGAGTCCTCTCCAACACGAGTTCAAAAGCATCAATTCTTCGGTGCTCAGCTTTCTTTATAGTCCAACTCTCACATCCATACATGACTACTAGAAAAACCATAGCTTTGACTAGATAGACCTTGGCTGGCAAAGTAATGTCTCTGCTTTTTAATATGCTATCTAGATTGGCCATAACTTTTCTTCCAAGGAGTGTCTTTTAATTTCATGGCTGCAATCACAATGTGCAGTGATTTTGGAGCCTGAAAAAGTCTGCCACTATTTCCACTGTTGCCCCTTCTATTTGCCATGAAGTGATGGGACCGGATGCCATGATCTTAGTTTTGTGAATGTTGAGTTTTAAGTCAAATTTTTCACTCCCCTCTTTCACTTTCATCAAGAGGCTTTTTAGTTCCTCTTCATTCTCTGCCATAAGGGTGGTGCCATCTGCATATCTGAGGTTACTGATATTTCTCCTGGCAATCTTGATTCCAGCTTGTGCTTCCTCCAGCCCAGCATTTCACAGGAGGTACTCTGCATATAAGTTAAATAAGCAGAGTGACAATATACAGACTTGATGTATTCCTTTTCCTATATAGACCAAGTCAGTTGTTCCATGTTCAGCTCTAACTATTGCTTCTTGACCTCCATACAGATTTCTCATGAGGCAGGTCAGGTGGTCTGGTATTCCCATCTCTTTCAGAATTTTCCAGAGTTTGTTGTGGTCCACACAGTCAACGGCTTTAGCACAGTCAATAAAGCAGAAATAGATGTTTTTATAGAACTCTCTTGCTTTTCTGATGATCCAACAAATGTTGGCAATTTGATCTCTGGTTCCTCTGCCTTTTCTTAATCCAACTTGAACATTTGGAAGTTCACAGTTCACGTACTTTTGAAGCCTGGCTTGGAGATTTTTGAGCATTACTTTACAAGCGTGTGAGATGAGTGCAATTGTGCAGTAGTTTGAGCATTCTTTGGCATTGCCTTTCTTTGGGACTGGAATGAAAACTGACCTTTTCCAGTCCTGTGGCCACTGCTGAGTTTTCCAAATTTGCTGGCACACTGAGTGCAGCACTTTCACAGCATTATCTTTTAGGATTTGAAATAGCTCAACTGGAATTCCATCACCTCTATTAGCTCTGTTTGTAGTTATGCCTCCTAAGGCCCACTTGACTTCATATTCCAGGATGTCTGGCTCTAGGTTGGTGATCACATCACCGTGATCAGTTAGAACTGGACATGGAACAACAAACTGGTTCCAAATAGGGAAAGGAGTATGTCAAGGCTGTACATTGTCACCCTGCCTGTTTAACTTATATGTAGAGTATATCATACGAAATGCTGGGCTGGATGAAGCACAAGCTGGAATCAAGACTGCCGGGAGAAATATCAATAACCGCAGATGTATAGATGACACCACCCTTACGGAAGAAAGCAAAGAAGAACTAAGGAGACTCTTGATGAAAGAGAAAGGAAAGTGAAAAAGTTGGCTTAAAACTCAACATTTACAAAACTAATCTAGATCATAGTATCCAGTCCCATCACTTCATGGCAAATAGATGAGGAAACAATGGAAACAGTGACAGACTTTATTTTTTTGGGATCCAAAATCACTGCAGATGGTGACTACAGCCATGAAATTAAAAGACACTTGCTCCTTGGAAGAAAAGCTATAACCAACCTAGACAGCATATTAAAAAGCAGAGACATTACTTTGCCAGCAAAGGTCTATCTACTCAAAGCTATGGTTTTTCCAGTAGTCGTGTATAGATGTGAAGGTTGGACCATAAAGAAAGTTGAGCACTGGAGTATTAATGCCTTTGAACTGTGGTGCTGGAGAAGACTCTTGAGAGTCCTTTGGACTGCAAGGAGATCAAACCAGTCAATCCTAAAGGAAATCAGTCCTAAATACTCACTGAAAGGACTGATGCTGAAGCTGAAATTCCAATCCTTTGGCGACCTGATGGGAAGAACTGACTCATTGGCAAAGACCCTGATGCTGGCAAAAATTGAAGGTGGAGGAGAAGGGAACAACAGAGGATGACAGGGTTGGATGGCATCACCGAATCAATGGACATGAGTTTGAGTAAGCTCCGGCAGTTGGTGATGGACAGGGAGGCCTGGCGTGCTACAGTCCAATGGGTCACAAAATGTCGGACATAACTTGAGCAACTGAACTAAACTAAACTGAATGAGGTGAATGAACCTAGAGCCTATTATACAGAGTGAAGTAAGTCAGAAGAGAAAGGTAAATATCGTATACTAATGCATATATATGGGATCTAGAAAGATGGTACCAATCAATTTATTTGCAAGGCAGCAATGGAGAAACAGACATAGAGAACAGACTTATGGACAAGCAGAGAAGGGAGGAGAGGGTGAGATCTATGGAGAGAGAAACATGGCAACTTACATTATTATATGTAAAATAGCCAATGGGACTTTGCTCAATTTCTTTGGAAACTCAAACAGGGGCTCTGTATCAACCTAGAGGGGTGGGATGGGGAGGGAGACGGGAGGGAGGGGACATACGTACACCTGTGGCTGATTCCTGCTGATGTCTGACAGAAAACAACAAAAATTCTGTAAAGCAATTATCCCTCAATTTAAAAATATATGTTTTTAAAAAATTTTTTTAATTAAAAAAAGAGAAAACATATCAAGCAGATAGCACAATTCAAAAAAAGAGAAAACTTATACTTCTTAGAAGTAAATAAAACTCCCATTCTTTAATATGCATGACATCTTCCTTCTCTTTTGTTCTCAACTGAATATTATTCCTTCAAAATAAATCATACATGTTGTCTGGCAAATTGTTACCACTAATTAAATTAATTAACAATTAATTGTTATTTTTCCAAAATTTGGCAAATTCTTAATGGACTCACCTAAAACCACTTGGTATCAAAAGAATAATTCCTTCTTGCCTGGCTTAAGACATACTATTTACACATTGGAAAGTTCTATTGTACAATAAAATTACAAATTATCATTTTTTAAAACCATCAATATTGGCAGTTCTGCTGTCATAAGGCAACTCTTTACACATCCTGTCATTTTCATGGAAGAAAGTTTCCTTAAATTGTTCATCAAAAAATATTAAATTACCATAAACTTCTTTGTAGAGTCACACAATGAGATTTAGTAACAAGGTTTCACCAACAGTATAAAAGATAATAAATTTTCAAACACACTATTATCATAAAGACTTGAAGAAAATTCATGGAAATGAATACCACCATCTGTTTTTCTTTAAAATATAGGTTATTTATTTACTAAAAAAGAATCACTAAACAAGAGTTCCTAGGTGGGCTTCAGCCATACCTGAATTACCTATATATGTGCACATCAGGTTATATGTACATGCCTTTTTCTAGGGAAAGCATCCACAGACTTCATCACCATAACTTAAGGTTTAAGATCATCATTACACTATATAAAAGGATACTAAATTAAGTTTACATTTGAAAACAGAAGATGGAGCAGTATTGTGCAGTCAACTAAAACAAGGGTAACTGTATATCCTAGTATGCGATATTGTTCCTTAGAGCATTGGACTTTACTTTCACCACCAGATACATCCACAACTGAGTGTCATTTCTGTGTTGGTCCAGACACTTCATTCTTTCTGGAGCTATTAGTAATTGCCCTCTGCTTTTCCCCAGGAGCATACTGGAACCTTCCGACCTGGGGGAGTTCATCTTCCAGTGTCATATCTTTTCACCCTTTCATACTGTTCATGGGGTTCTCATGACAAGAAAATTGGAGTGGTTTGCCATTCCCTCCTCCAGTGCGCTAATTTTGTCTGAAGTCTCCTCTATGACATGTCCATTTTGGGTGGCTCTGCCTGGCATGGCTCATAGCTTCATTGAGTTACACAAGCTCTTCTGCCACAACAAAGATGTGATCCATGAATGTTCAAACAACAATACAATGGCATTCATTTCGCATGCTAGTAAGGTTATGCTTAAAACTCTTCAAGCTAAGCTCAGTAGTATGTGAACCAAGAACTTAACAGGTGTACAAGATAGGTTTAGGAAAGGTAGAGGAACCAGAGATCAAATTGCCAACATTTGTTGGATCACAGAGAAAGCAAGAGAATTCCAGAAAAACATCTACTTCTGCTTCACTGACTTTGCTAAAGCCTTTGATTAGGTTCAGTTCAGTTGCTCACTCATGTCTGATTCTTTGCGACCCCATGAACTGCATCACGCCAGACCTCCCTATCCATCACCAACTGCCAGAGTCTACCCAAACCCACGTCCATTGAGTCAATGATGCCATCCAACCATCTCATCTTCTGTTGTCCCCTTCTCCTCCTGCCCTCAATCTCTCCCAGCATTAGGTCTTTTCAAATGAGTCAGTTCTTCCCATCAGGTGGCCAAAGTACTGGAGTTGCAGCTTCAGCATCAGTCCTTCCAATGAACACCCAGGACTGATCTCCTTTAGGATGGACTGGTTGGATTTCCTTGCAGTCCAAGGGACTCTCAAGAGTCTTATCCAACACTACAGTTCAAAAGCGTCAATTTTTCTGCACTCAACTTTCTTTGTAGTCCAACTCTCACATCCATACACGACTACTGGAAAAACCACAGCCTTGACTAGACAGACCTTTGTTGACAAAGTAATGTCTCTGCCTTTCAATATGCTGTCTAGGTTGGTCATAACTTTCCTTCCAAAGAGTAAGCATCTTTTAATTTCATGACTACAATCACCATCTGCAGTGATTCTGGAGCCCCCAAAAATAAAGTCAGCCACTGTTTCCACTGTTTCCCCATCTATTTGCCATGAAGTGATGGGATCGGATGCCACGATCATAGTTTTCTGAATGTTAAGTTTTAAGCCAACTTTTTCACACTCCTCTTTCACTTTCGTCAAGAGCCTCTTTAGTTCTTCCTCACTTTCTGCCATAAGGGTGGTGTTATCTACATATCTGAGGTTATTGATATTTCTCCCAGCAATCTTGATTCCAGCTTGTGCTTCCATCCAACTGTGGAAAGTTCTTAAAGATGAGAATACCAACCAGAGTGCCTTACCTGTCTCCCGAGAAACTGGTATGGGGTCAAGAAGCAACAGAACCTTATATGGAACAACTGACTGGCTCAAAATTGGGAAAAGATCAAGTCAAGGCTATGTATCATTCCCTTGTTTATATGCAAAATACATCACATGAAATGCTGGGCTGGATGAATCACAAGCTGGAATCAAGATTGCCAGAAGAAATATCAACAATTTCAGATACACAGATGACACCATCCTAATGGCAAAAAGTGAAGAAGAACTAATGAGCCTCTTGAAGGTGAAAGAGGATAGTGAAAAGGCTGGCTTAAAACTAAACATTCAAAAAATGAAGATCATGACATCTGGTCCCATTACTTCATGGCAAACAGATGGGGGAAAAGTGTAAACAGGGACAGATTTTACTTTCTTGGGCTCAAAAATCACTGCAGACAGTGACTGCAGCCACAAATTTGAAAGATGCTTGCTCCCTGGAAGGAAAGCTATGACAAACCTAGACAGTGTATTAAAAAGCAGAGACATCACTTTGCTGACAAGAGTCCACATAGTCAAAGCTATGGTTTTTCCAGTAGTCACATATGGATGTGAAGGATGAACCCTAAAGAAGGCTGAGCGCTGAAAAATTGCTGCTTTCAAATTGTGGTGCTGGGAAAGACTCTTCAGATTCCCTTGGACAGCAAGATCAAACCAGCCAATCCTAAAGGAAATCAACCCAGAATACTCATTGCAAGGATTTAATGCTGAAGCTGAAGCTCTAATACTTTGGCCACCTGATGTGAAGAGCCGACTCATTGGGAATGACCCTGATGCTGGGAAAGACTGAGGGCAGAAGGAGAAGGGGACAACAGAAGATGAGATGATTGAATGGCATCACTGATTCAATGGACATGAGTTTCAGCAAACTTTGGGAGACAGTGAAGGACAGGGAAACCTAGCATGCTACAGTCCATGGGATCACAGAGTGGGACATGACTTAGCAATTTAACAACAAATCCTAGTATGCCAGAATAATCCTGGTTTACTCCTATTATCCCAACCTCTCATCCAGTAAATCCAACTTTGGCTCTCTAAATTTGCCTGGTTTAAAAACTGAAGAAACAGAAAATCTGAATACACCTGTAGGAAGTAAAGAGACTGAGCTGCTAATCAAAAAGCTCTAGAAAAGTCCATGGCTTCACTGGTGAATTCTACCAAGTGCTGAAGTAAGAATTAATACCAATCCTTCATGAGAGCCTCAAAAAAATAGAAGAAAGACTTTCCAACTCATTCTGAGGCCAGTACTTCTCTTACTGAAACCAAAGATATCACAAGGAAAAAACCACAAAAAAACTATAGACCAATATCCCTTATGAATATGGACATCAAAGTCCTCAACAAAATCAAAGCAAGCAACATATATAAAGAATTTTACACCGTGAGTGAGATTTATCCCAGAAATGCAATGATGATTCAACAAACCATCAAATGTGGTCAATGTAATATATCATATTAACAGAATACAGGAAATATACCATATGACCCTC
Source organism: Odocoileus virginianus (assembly GCF_023699985.2). Taxonomy (NCBI): domain Eukaryota; kingdom Metazoa; phylum Chordata; class Mammalia; order Artiodactyla; family Cervidae; genus Odocoileus; species Odocoileus virginianus. The sequence goes on along the minus strand of NC_069686.1, from coordinate 60,979,863 downwards.
TCAGCAGATGCAGAAAAAGCATTTAACAAAACTCAACACTGTTTCATGATAAAATGATAAAGGGCATCTAGAAAAATCCCACAGGTAACATCATACTTGATGGTGAAATATTGAACACTCCCCGTAAGATCAAGAATAAGACAAGGATGTCCACCCTTAACACTTCTATTCAACACTTTACTAAATGTTCAAGCCAGGGCACTTAGGCAAGAAAAAGAGATAAGTGAAAAGGAAAAGGAATAAAAGGCATTCGGATTAAAAAGGAAGAAGTTAAAACTATCCTTTTTTTGTAGATGACACGATCTTATACATAAAACACAAAAAAACTAATAAACAAGTTCAGTAAGTATGTTTCAGTAAGAAACGTACACAAAAATGAATTCTATATACTAGAATCCAAACTAAATTTAAAAATGATATTAAGAAAATTATATATTACAATAACATCAAAGGAATAAAATGTTTATGAGTAAGTTTAACCAAGGAGATGAAAGACGTGTAAACAAACTATAAAACATTGTTTTAAGAAATATAAAAACATAATTCATATGTAAGACTTAACGTTGTTAAGATGACAATACTTCCCAAACAGATATACAGATTCAGGGCAATTCTTCATCAAAACTCCCAACTGCCCTCTTTGCAAAAATAGACAAGTTGATCCAAAATGTATATGGAAGTATGAGTGACCCAGAACAGCCAAAACAATCTTAAAAGAGAAGAATGAAATTGAAGGACTCACATTTCCCAATTTTCAAACTTACTACAAATTAAGTAAGTTTGAAACTTACTTCACCACGTGACGACAATGTGGTGCTGGCCTAAGAATCAATATATAGGTGAAAGTAACAGAACTCAGAACCCAGGAAAAACCCAAATATCTATGCTCAACTGACTTTCAGTAAGTGTGCCAAGACCATTCAATGGGGAAAGAACCACCCTTTCAACAAGTGGTTCTAGGATCACTGGATATACACATGCATTCACATGCAAAGGAATGAAGTCTGACCCCCTACTTTAGAGCTTATACCAAAATTAACTCCAAATGGATACAGAAGAAAATATATAAATGTTTGTGACTGCAGACTAGGTAACAGTTAACCCTTACAACTCAGTAAGAAGGAAATGACCGAATTTCAAGTGGATAAAAAATCTGAACAGACATTTACCAAAAAAGATATACAAATGATCAATAAGTACATGAACAGATGCTCACATATCTTTTCTATCAGAGAAGTGCAAATCAGTGCTACAATAAGACCAGTTCATATCAGATGGTATGATCAGAATCAAAAAGAAGGGGAGGGACCTGACTGGTGGTTCACTGATTAAGAATCTGCCGCAGTGCAGGGGATGCAGGTTCCGTCTCTGGTCAAGGAACCAGGCTCTCACAAGCTACGCAGCAGCTCTGGAGCCCACATGCCCCAAGTAGACAGTCCCTGCAGCACACGACGTAACTGAGACCCAACACCGCCAAATAAATCATTTTTTTGAAAAAAGAAAAAAAAGGAACTTTAAAAAAAAAGAAGGGAGAATGTCATGTTGGTGAGGACATGTAGAAATCGCAAGCCTTACCACCGCTGATGGAATGTAGAACGGCGCAGTCACTGAGGAAAACAGCTTAGCGGTCCCTCAAAGACTTGTATGTGAAGTTGCCTTGTAATCCAGCAGTTCCACTCCTAGATGCACGCCCAAAAGAACTGAAGAGTTATGCTGAGTGCAAAAACTTGTGTGCAAATGTTCACAGCAGTGTTGTTTTTAACAGCCAAAAACGAATAAACTTAAAGGTGTATCAGTGAATGAATAAAAATGTTGTATATCCATACAGTGGAATATTATTCAGCTGTTAAGAATCAAGTACTGATATATGCTACAATATGGATGAACCTTGAAAACATTATGCCAAGTGCATTTTCAGACTCAAAGGCCACAAATTACCTGATTCCACTTCTATGAAAGTCTCAAAATGGGCAAATCCACAAAAACAGAAAGATTAGCATTTGCCAGGAGCTATGGGGAGGAGGAATGGGGAGCAACTGGTAAACAGTGAACCTCCGGCTATAAATGACACTCTTAAGGCATAATTTGAATGGGGTCTGAAGATTAGATAGTGGTAATGTCACAATAACTTCCTGGCTTTGATGACTATATTGAGTTGTGCAGGAGAACATGCTTGTCTGTAGGAAATTCAAGGGAAATGAGACATTATACTTGCAACTCTCTCTCAAATGATTCCAGAAAAATAATTACTTATATTGTTCTTGCAACTTTTCTATAAATGCACTATAGTTTCAACTAAAATGAGTTAGTGCAACCAAAAGTAAGTAACTTAAAAAACAGCAAACTCAGATTATCTGATTACATAAGAAGAAAAGTGAATTATGACCTCATCAATTTACTTTGACTATCTCCTTGATGAATGCATAATTCTAATCATACATATATTGAACTGATTTAAAATGATCAATAAATTAAATTTTAATACACTAGTTTAACAAATATGGACATGCCACATATCCAAGGTTAAACTGTAACATGTAATTCCTTGGCTCTTTTTCACCCTGTCTCACTCCCTTTAGATTTCATAGTTATGTCAACAAAGTAAGTATGATAAATAGTTATGGAAACCACGGGTTAACTTAAACAGATGATCCTCACCAAAAAAGCCACATGATCTACCAAGTTCGTTATCTTCACTGACAAACTGAATTGTTTGTCAAGTATCAATTTTGTTTACTTTTGGGGTTAAATCTGGCCACACTATAAACAACTGACACTCATCTATCTCTATGGTTACTTATGTCCTAAGACCATTATGGAATCAAGTGAGTCAACACTTTAAGAATATTTAAAGTGTTACCGAGAGCTGATTTTTAATAGCTTTAATTTCCCAATTATTGTTCTTACAGTTTAATTCAAAAAGTATTTGAGTGACGGCCAGAGGAGAGACTGGAAAACGTATGCCTATCTAAATTCAATCTTAAAAAAATAAAAATAAAATAAATTTAATCTTAATGCCTAGATTTCTGTGCATTGGGAGGCATAAACTAAAACTAAAAAGAGTAGGGATTACAAGTCCTAATGCCGGCTTTACCAGACGCTTGTTATAACCATGTGAATCAAATGAGAGGAAAAAAGACAGGATCTAGTAACTCAGTAAGTGCTGATATTAGCAAAGAACAAATAATGCAATTCAGGAACAGTTGCATGTCTGTTTCTTCCCATAATTACTTAAATATGTTAAGAAATGAAAAGAAAGTACCTAAAACCTAATATTGACTCCTCAAAAAAACAGGAAGCTGTACAAACTATCTACCCCCAGAATCATTTGCTGTTTCATCTGAATGGAAGACTTAAACTCTAGAGATGAGAGTTTAATGATATTAAACTCAACAGTCAACCAAGCCTGTATCAAACTAAGTAGCAGACCAGAATTAAATTCAATAAACAGTCTAGTTTATTACTTAATACATACTGAATAACAGAGGTAACTAAGATTTATTTCCTACCCTTAGTGGATTTCGTCTAATAGAAAAGAAATAAGATTAACAAGAAGAAATAAGAGAAATGCCTCTTATACAACATCCATCCAAAGATCAGAACTCAAACTAGAGAAAATAGCTTTTCAAATTTTTTCATGTTTATGTGTGAACATAAACCCAGAATTTCTTAAAAATAGAAAAATTCAGTTATTTTATATGCTTCCTGGTGGCTCAAGCGGTAGAGTCCACCTGCAATGCAGGAAACCCAGGTTCGATCCCTAGGTTGGGAAGATCCCCTGGAGAAGGGAATGGCTACCCACTCCAGTATTCTTACCTTGAGAATTCTATGGAGAGAGGAGCCTAGTGGGCTTTACTGTAAGTTATTTTATAAATCCTTTTAATGTTTACATCATTCATGTCAATTAGTACTTAAAAATCACCATTTTTAATGAGCTGCAGATATTCCATTGTAAAGATGTATCAAAATTTACCTAACCAATTCCCTGCAAATAAATGCTCATGCTTTTTTTAAATTGAGGTACAGGGAAATCAGAGAAAACAAGTGAGGCTGACATTATTAAGAGCTGTACATTTACTGAAGATGTTCTATAAAATCAGTCTTGAAGTTCATCTCCAAGAAATGTGGGTTTTGTAAAGTATCTCACAGAGGTATTCCAGTTAATTTATCCATCACACCATATCACCCCCTCACACACATACACACACACACAAACCCACTCAAAAGGAATTCGCTGCTGCTGCTGCTAAGTTGCTTCAGTCGTGTCCGACTCTGTGCGACCCCATAAACGGCAGCCCACCAGGCTCCTCCATCCGTGGGATTTTCCAGACAAGAGTACTGGAGTGGGTTGCCATTTCCTTCTCCGGAAAGGACTTTGAGATTCTTACAGAATATATATTGTTCCTGTGGTTCTAAATACTGCAGTTACTGTGTCACTAAACACAAAAACACCATCACAGACGTCCAGAAAACAAGACTCAACATCCTGATATCCTAACCCTCTTCTGCCCCCACACCCCTATGAATGCCCTACTCTAGACCCTAGTATCACTTTTATCCCCAAAATGTTTGCACTAACTCTGACTTCCATCTCTGTCCACTCCAAACAATCCTACCCAATATTCCTATGTAAAACTTCCTAAAGCAAAACATAACCTCCCTGAATGAAAAACCCCTAATCCCAATTATTAGAGAATACTGCCAACTTATTATTAATACTTCTGCAGCTCAGTGTGGATGATGTGGCCACTGATCCATCTTCTAATCACTACTCTTTTTCAAATACTGGGCAAATTCTTTGAAAAGCCCCCAGCTTCCTATCCTATTATATATACTGTTCTCTAACCTGAAATGCACATCAAAGAGCATCTATTTACAGACAGAGAATCACAGAGCTGGAAGGGATATTAGAAATAGTTTAGTCCAATATTCACCCTAATTGCACATTAGGAACTTCTATCATTCACCCAAGAGCCCAAAAAACTCCCATTCCAGCACCCTCCCCTCCCACAGCAGTCACTCTACTCTGCTCAAGACCGATCCAGTGGTTGAGATCTCCAAGCCTCACCTGCAGAGATCATGCTCTGGGAACACAGTTTAGGGCTAGAACTTTTCAAAAAAAAAAATAAGCACTTCAGGTTATTCCAAGAAGATTACAGGAAAAAAGAAGACATTTAAGTATATGTAACCTTCTATCACTGAGAACACCATCTGACATTTTCCATTTCTGTACCCATTTTAGAGCCTCCAAAAACCAGATACTCACCGCTACCTGTGCTGAATCCATAAATCTCAGTCCAAAATAGTCGCTTTCAATAAGGTCCAAGTGGTACATAATCTGATCAAATAGCTCTTGTCCTTTGGCTTTTTTCTGAAATGGCAAGAAAATAAATCAGTGAGTGGCTTATAAGATCAACAAGCCTGAACTGAGGATAGTTTTAATCACACAAGAGCTCTTAAAGAAATATTAATTGCAACACCAAAAGCATAACCATGTAGCAGGTAATGGGGAAGACGCTATGGTTTTCCAATAAGCCGTTTAAGACCAAAAAAGAGTTGTGATCTATTATTTGCTTTCCTGGGCAGTGCTAATACCTATCAACCAACAAGTATTACTTTCTACCTAGCACTTCATGTAAGGAGCAACTCGTTTTATCTTTTCAATTTTTAGGGTCCCTATTTTAAAGGAGCTTTATAGTATAGCTGGAAAGAGTAAACAAGAAAACTTAGAACACTTAAGCACCAACTATGTGAAACTGTTTTGCCAAAAAGAAGAGTTACTGAGGAACTGTCAGTGAAGACAGGAAGATCAGCCTCAAACTGGACTTGAATATAGGGTGGGAAATAACAAAAGCAGAAATGGAAAGGGGGAGGGAATACAGACAGCAGGAAACCTCTGAGATCAACAAGACGACACCAAACTGGAAGCAGTCATGGTGATGAAGAAACTTGCCTGGAAAAGGCAGGTTGTCAAGTATGATCTCAGGACCTCCGAGGGGCCCCACACAGAAGATCCACACGGTCCCAGGATTCTCCTCAGGTACCCTCAATCAGAGCATATTGCAACAGAGTGTGTTATAATAGCAGGTAAGAGACTCTCAGTACAGTCTATATACATCAGGCATTAAAGAAATCTGCAAAAACTCTTCTCACTAAATTCCTATGTTGTTCAGTAAGACTCTTCATAAAATGTTACTTCTGTTAACCTTCAAAAGGTATATATTGCTATTTTTAAATTAATCAGTAAAGTTTTTTATTTTTGGCTGTACCATGTGGCATGTGGGATCATAGTTCCCCAACCAGGGATGGAACCTGTGCCCCCTACACTGGAAGCATGGAGTCTTAACCACTGGTCAAGTCTTAACCACTGATCCACTGTGGACCAGATCAGTCCACAATTTTTCAGCTGTAATCTCTAATACGGTAACTAACCACAAATATAACCCACATATCCTCAATTTTTATATATGTCCTATCCATGTCCCTCTCTTATATAGCTTTAAATTATTTAAGACTGTTTCCTATTAAAAAAAATGTAGTTAGCTTTTTTATTGAATCATCAGTTTCTGCTTTTTAATTGATGACTTGATGACTTACAATTTGTCCACTGCTTTCCTTGCACTTTCTATTGTGACATCTTTCTATTTGATAAACTGTCATCCCTTCATCAAGACAGAACACCATGCTCTGATCTTGACTCCACCCAACCCTCATCTGATTTCATGGATACAACTCCTCTATTTCTTTTCTTTGGTTGTGGCTAATTTTTTTTTTTTTTTTAACAATCTTTACCTTGGTATTCAGTCACTCTTTACATGTCTTACACAGGGACATTACACACACCTAGCAGCATATGCTAGATTTCTCTACTCATTTGAGTTTTTCCTCAAGAAATGTTTCCCATGTGGTACTTTATGTTAATATGTAACTTTCTATGTTTGAGAATATTTTAATCAAGTTTTATACTTGAATGACAGTTGGCTGGATATAAAATTCTAGGTTCAAAGCTATTTTCTGTCAATATTCTATTAGTCAAAATATATAACTCTATTGTCTTCCCACTGTCTATGCTGCTGTTGAAAAGTGTGATGTCAATTCAACCTTGCCTCTGTTACTTTTTTTCCTCACCAGCCAGCATGTGCAGGATCTTCCCCTACTAGGGATCAAGCCTGTGCCCTCTGCTGCAGAAATGGGAGTTTGAACCACTGGACATGAGGATCCCCAGTTAAAAGTTTTTGAGGAAACACCAAATAGTTTTCTATAGTATCTGCACCATTTTACATTTCCACCAGAAATGCACAGCATTCTAATTTCTCTATATCCTCACCAATACTTGTTCTTTTCTATTATTATTATTTTTTAAATTTATTTATTTTAATTGGAGGCTAATTACTTTACAATATTGTGGTGGTTTTGCCATACATTCACATGAATCAGCCATGGCTGTACATGTGTTCCGCATGCTGAACCCCCTTCCACCTCCCTCCCCCATCCCATCCCTCAGGGTCATCCCAGTGCAGCAGCCCTGAGCACCCTGTCTCATGCATCGAACCTGGATCGGCGATCTGTTTCACATATGATAATATACATGTTTCAATGCTATTCTCTCAAATCCTCCCACCCTCGCCTTCTCCCACAGTCCAAAAGTCTGTTCTTTACATCTGTCTCTTTTGCTATCTCACATACAGGGTAATCGTTACCATCTTTCTAAAATCTATATATATGCATTAATATACTGTATTGGTGTTTTTCTTTCTGACTTTCTTTGCTCTATATAATAGGCACCAGTTTCATCCACCTCATTAGAACTGATTCAAATGCATTCTTTTTAATAGCTGAATAATATTCCATTGTGTGTATGTACCACAACTTTCTTATCCATTCATCTGCCGATGGACATCTAGGTTGCTTCCATGTCCTGGCTATTGTAAACAGTGCTGCGATGAACACTGGGGTACATGTGTCTCTTTCAGATCTGGTTTCCTCGGTGTATATGCCCAGCAGTGGGATTGCTGGGTCATATGGCAGTTCTATTTCGTTTTTTAAGGAATCTTCACACTGTTCTCCATAGTGGCAGTACCAGTTTGCATTCCCACCCACAGTCTAAGAGAGTTCCTTTTTCGACACACTCTCTCCAGCATTTATTGTTTGTAGACTTTTTGATAGCAGCCATTCTGACTAGCATGAAATGGTACCTCATTGTGGTTTTGATTTGCATTTCTCTAATAATGAGTGATGTTGAGCATCTTTTCATGTGTTTTTTTGCCATCTGTATGTCTTCTTTGGAGAAATGTCTGTTGAGTTCTTTGTCCCAGTTTTTTGATTGGGCTGTTGATTTTTCTGGAATTGAGCTGCAGGAGTTGCTTGTATATTTTTGAGATTAATTCTTTGTCAGTTGCTTCATTTGTTATTATGTTCTCCCATTCTGAAGGCTGTCTTTTCACCTTGCTTATAGTCTCCTTCATTGTTCAAAAGCTTTTAAGTTTAATTACGTCCCATCTGTTTATTTTTGCATTTATTTCCATTACTCTGGGAGGTGGGTCACAGAGGATCCTGCTATTAATTACGTCAGAGAGTGTTTTGCCTATGTTTTCCTCTAGGAGTTTTATAGTTTCTGGTCTTACCTTTAGATCTTTAATCCATTTTGAGTTTATTTTTGTGTATGGTGTCAGAAACTGTTCTAGTTTCATTCTTTTACAAGTGGTTGACCAGTTTTCCCAGCACCACTTGTTAAAGAGATTGTCTTTTCTCCATTGTATATCCTTGCCTCCTTTGTCAAAAATAAGGGGTCCATAGGTGCGTGGATTTATCTCTGGGCTTTCTATTTGGTCCATTGATCTATATTTCTGTCTTTCTGCCAGTACTATACTGTCTTTATGACTGTAGCTTTGTAGTATAGCCTGCAGTCAGGCTGGTTGATTCCTCCAGTTCCATTCTTCTTTCTCAAGATTGCTTTTTGTATTTCCATACAAATTGTGAAATTATTTGTTCTAGTTCTCTGAAAAATACCGTTGGTAGCTTGATAGGGATTGCATTGAATCTATAGATTGCTTTGGGTAGTATAGCCATTTTGACAATATTGATTCTTCCAATCCATGAACACGGTATATTTCTCCATCTGTTTGTGTCCTCTTTGATTTCTTTCATCAGTGTTTTATAGTTTTCTATATACAGGTCTTTTGTTTCTTTAGGTAGATATATTCCTAAGTATTTTATTCTTTTTGTTGCAATGGTGAATGGTAATTGTTTCCTTAATTTCTCTTTCTGTTCTCTCATTGTTAGTGTACAGGAATGCAAGGGATTTCTGTGTGTTAATTTTATATTCTGCAACTTTACTATAATCATTGATTAGCTCTAGTAATTTTCTGGTGGAATCTTAACGGTTTTCTATGTAGAGGATCATGTCATCTGCAAACAGTGAAAGTTTTACTTCTTTTTCAATCTGGATTCCTTTTATTTCTTTTTCTTCTCTGATTGCTGTGGCTAAAACTTCCAAAACTATGTTGAATAGTAGTGGTGAGAGTGGGCATCTCTTGTTCCTGATTTTAGGGGAAATGCTTTCAATTTTACACCATTGAGGATAATGTTTGCTCTGGGTTTATCATATATGGCTTCTACTATGTTGAGGTATGTTCCTTCTACACCTGCTTTTGGAGGGTTTTTAATCATAAATGTATGCTGAATTTTGTCAAAGGCTTTCTCTGCATCTATTGATAATCATATGGTTTTTATCTCTCAATTTGTTAATCTAACACTTGTTCTTTACTTTCTTTTTCTGTGTGGGTAACAGCCAACAAAATGGGTGTAAAAGGGTATCTCGTGTGAATTTTTTTTGGTGGGGGGGGAGCAGACTGTGCTGGTCTTGTTCCTGTGCTCAGACTTTCTCTAGTTGCAGCAGGTGGGGGTTCCTCTCTAGCTGTGCTATGTGGGCTTCTCTTGTTGTGGAGCATGAGCTCCAGGCTGCAAACACGGGCTCAGGGCACTGGCTCAGTATTTGTGGGGCAGAGGCTTAGCTGTCCCATGGCACATGGGATCTTTCTGGACCAGGGATTGAACCTGTGTCACCTGCATTGGCAGCCAGATTCTTAACCACTAGACCACCAGGGAAGTCTCTCTGTTGTGATTTTGATTTACGTTTCCCTAATGCCTAGTCATGTTAAGCATGCTTCATGTGCTTACTGGACATCTGCGTATCTTCTTTGGAGAAATATTTATTCCAGTCTTCTTCCCATTTTTGATTTGACTTGCTTTTTCGTTGCTGAGTTGTAGGAGTTCTTTTTGTATTCTCTACATTCATCTCTTATCAGATAAACAATCTGCAAATATCTTCTCCCATTCTGAGTTGTCTTTTTACTCGCTTGATAGTGAGTGTCCTTTAAAGGAAACAAGCTTTTATTTTTGATGTTGTTGTTCATTCACTAAGTCATGTCCCACTCTTTGAGACCTCATGGACTGCAGCACGCTAGGCTTCCCTTTCCTTCACCATCTCCCAGAGTTTGCTCAAAATCATGTCCATTGAGTCAGTGATGCCATCTAACCATTACATCCTCTGTTGCCCCCTTCTCCTCTTGCCCTCAATCTTTCCCAGCACCAGGGTCTTTTCCAATGAGTGAGCTCTTGGGATCAGGTGGCCAAACTATTGGAGTTTCAGAATCAGTCCTTCCAATGAATATTCAGGACTGATTTCCTTTAAGATTGATTGGTTTGATGTCCTTGCTGTCCAAGGGACTCTGAAGAGTCTTATCCAGCACCACAGTTCAAAACCATCAATTTTTCAGTACTCAGCTTTCTTAATGGTCCAACTGTCACATCTGTGTGACTACTGGAAAAACTACAGCTCTAACACTTCATGGGCAAAATGATATTTCTGCTTTTTAATATGCTGTCTAGGTTTGTGACAGCTTTCCTTCCAAGAAGCAAGTGTCTTTTAATTTCGTGGCTACAGTCCCTGTCCATAGTAATTCCTGAGCCCAAGAAAATAAAGGCTGGCACTGTTTTCACTTTTTCTGCTTCTATTTGCCATGAAGTGATAGGACGAGATGCCATGACCTTCATTTTTTGAATGCTGAATTTTAAGCCTGCTTTTTCACTCTCCTCTTTCACCTTCAAGAGGCTCTTTAGTTCCTCTTGACTTTCTGCATTAAAGTGTTATCAACTGCATACCTTCAGTTCAGTTCAGTTGCTCAGTCATGTCCGACTCTTTGCAACCCCATGGACTGCAGCATGCCAGGCCTCCCTGTCCATCACCAACTCCCAGAGTTTACTCAAACTCATGTCCATTGAGTCGGTGAGCCATCCAACCATCTCATCCTCTGTCGTCCCGTTCTCCCACCTTCAATCTTTCCCAGCATCAGGGCCTTTTTTCTCGTGAGTCAGCTCTTTGCATCAGGTGGCCAAAGTATTGGAGTTTCAGCTTCAACATCAGTCCTTCCAATGAATATTCAGGACTGATCTCCTTTAGGCCGGACTGGTTGGATCTCCTTGCAGTCCAAGGGACTCTCAACAGTCTTCTCCAACACCACAGTTCAAAAGCATCAATTCTCCTGCGCTCAGCTTTCTTTATAGTCCAACTCTCACAGCCATACATGACTACTGGAAAAACCATAGCTCTGACTAAACGGACCTTTGCTGGCCAAGTAATGTCTCTGCTTTTTAATATGCTGAATAGGTTGGTCATTGCTTTTCTTCCAGGGAGTAAGCGTCTTTTTAATTTCATGGCTGCAGTTACCATTTGCAGTGATCTTCGAGCCCCCCAAAATAGTCTGTCACTGTTTCCACTGTTTCCCCATCTATTTGCCATGAAGTGATGGGACCGGATGCCGTGATCTTAGTTTTGTGAATGTTGAATTTTAAGCCAACTTTTTCACTCTCCTCTTTCACTTTCATCAAGAAGCTCTTTAGTTCTTCGGTTTCTGCCATAAGTGTGGTGTCATCTGCATATCTTAGGATGTTGGCAATTTGATCCCTGGTTCCTCTGCCTTTTCTAAATCTAGCTTGAACATCTGGTAGTTCACAGTTCACATACTGTTAAAGCCTGGCTTGGAGAATTTTGAGCATTACTCTGCTAGCATGTGAGATGACTGCAACTATGTGGCAGTTTGAGCATTCTTCGGCATTGCCTTTCTTCAGGATTGGAATGAAAACTGACCTTTTCCAGCCCTGTGGCCACTGCTGAGTATTCCAAATTTGCTGGCATATTGAGTGCCACACTTTAACACCATCATCTTTCAGGATTTGAAATAGCTCAACTGGAAATCCATCACCTCCACTAGCTTTGTATTGCTGCTTCCTAAGGCCCACTTGACTTTGCATTCCAGGATGTTTGGCTCTAGGTGAAAGATCACACCATCGTGGTTATCTGGGTCATGAAGAACTTTTTGTATAGTTCTTCTGTGTACTCTTGCCACCTCTTCTTAATATCTTCTGCTTCTGTTAGGTCCATACTGTTTGTGTCCTTTATTGTGCCCTTAGTATCTCTAATTTTCTTGAAGAGATCTCTAGTTTTTCCCATTCTACTGTTTTCCTTTATTTCTTAGCACTGATCACTGAGGAAGGCTTTCTTATCTCTCCTTGATATTCTTTGGAACCCTGCATTCATATGATTGTATCTTTCCTTTTCTTCTTTGCCTTTTGCTTCTCTTCTTTTCACAGCTATTTGTAAGTCCTCCTCAGACAACCATTTTGCCTTTCTGCATTTATTCTTGGGGATGGTCTTGATCCCTGCCTCCTGTACAATGTCAGGAACTTCTGTCCATACTTCATCAGGTACTCTGTCGGATCTAATCCCTTGAATCTATTTGCCACTTCCACTGTGTAATCATAATGGATTTGATTTAGGTCATACCTGAATGGTCTGGTGGTTTTCCCTACTTTCTTCAATTTAAGTCTGAATTTGGCAATAGGAAGTTCATGATCTGAGCCACAGTCAGCTCCTAGTCTTGTTTTTGCTGATTGTATAGAGGTTCTCCACCCCTGGTTGCAAAGAATACCATCAGTCTGATTTCAGTATTGACCATCTGGTGGTGTCCATGTGTAGAGTCTTCTCTTGTGTTGTTAGAAGAGGGTGTTTGCTATGACCACTGCATTCTCTTGACAAAACTCTACTAGCCTTTGCCCTGCTTCGTTTTGTATTCCATGACCAAATTTGCCTGTTACTCCAGGTATCTCTTAACTTCCTACTTTTGCATTCCAGTCCCCTATAATGAAAAGGACATCTTTTTTTTTTTAAATAAAGGTCTCTTGAGAAAACTTTATTAACACAAATAACAATAAATCACTCCAAAGTTTCCACAGTCTTTATGAAGTTTTTGTTTTAAAGATGAAATTTATTTCAAAAGTTCTTATATAAACTAGTCATGAATAAACTTTTATAATGAACTTCTCAAATCTTTTTACTATCTACCTTTCTGGCTCAGCTGGTAAAAGAATACGCCTGCAATGCGGGAGACCTGGGCTCGATCCCTGGGTTGGGAAGATCCCTTGAAGAAGGGAAAAGCTACCCACTCCAGTATTTCTGGCCTGGAGAATTCCATGAGCTGTATAGTCCATGGGGTCACAAAGAGTCAGACATGACTGAGCGACTTTCACTTTCTTCTTGGGATAGCATTGTTATGATAGTATTACATTTTCTTTTTTATTCAAATGAACTATTTTAAATATTAATGATTATTAGCAAATCTTGATGCAAGATAAACATGATACTATAAAATTACCATTTCCTATCAACTCTCTAAAGTAAAAAAGTATTTGGTACTAAGTGTTCTTATGTTCAAATTCTAAAAGTAATTTTTAATCCCAAGGGAACTTGGTACTCCAAGACCTAAAAAAGATTTTAATGATATTTACATAATATATATAGTTTTAATCACTAAGTTCCCCCTCATCACTGAAGTATGTGCTTTTCTTTATCCCTGGGCGTCTTGAATCATCTGATGTTGAAGGACCTCCTGAACTGGGTTTCCATTTTTTTTGTTCTTCTTCAATTTTGGCTTGCTGGAATGCTATAGCCTGACTGAGGCTGTCAAGAGCAGGATCTTCCCCTTCATCTTCACTTTCTTCTACTTCTTCAATTTCTTCTTCTGGCTCAGGAATTTTCTTTTTTCTTTTTCTTTTTCTCTTTCTTCTTTGGAGGTTCACTTCTCCAAGCATATTTTTAGGACAGGCATAACTTAAGTGTCCACTTTCCCCACATTCATAACACTTAGATTTATCAAAGTAGTTTCGTCTTAGGATGAACTCAGCTGCTCTTCCACTGTCGATAGCAATGCTTGCTTTTATCATTCTACCAAATAACTGTTTGTTGTTTATTGCCCTGGTACAGTTTTGTGCAGAGTCTTTATCCAAAAATAAAATAAGTGCAACCCCTTTACTCCTCCGGGTATCTTTATCTTTCATTATAGTAACCTTTACAACTTTGCCATACTTGGAAAATATCCGATATAAGTCACTGTTGGTCAGGGAAAAGGGCAGATTGGATACACACACTGTGCTTTTACTTGGGGCCAATCCACTACTCATTTCTTCAAGTGGGGCGGGCCCGGAGGATAGGGCCAGAAGAGCGTGAGCCCTCAGCTCACTTGGGGCTCAACCCCGACAGTTCGTCGCTCCTTGCAGCTGCCTCAGCATCACGGGTCCTGGGAAAAGGACATCTTTTTTTCGTGTTAGTTCTAGAAGTTCTAGTTCTGATTCTAATCCAGGAAAAAATGTATCACTGATGAGTTAGAAATGTGGTCTTCTTTTAAATATTATTCCAGTTTATTAAATAATGATACAAGGTTTATGCGACACATTCCAACTATGTTTAAATGAAGATCTTGAAATATAAAGGCTTACGAAAACTTTTATAGTTTTTATATAACATACACTATTTCCAACACATGAACAAATACTGAGAACAGAAACTTTTTTTATATCTCAATCAGGCAATACTTAGCATCAATGATTAAACAAATCCACAAGCAAACAAAAAAAATCCACTTTCTTCATTTTGATTATAAAAGGTAAAATTCCCTTTGCCACATTTGCCCAAGGGAATGGGGGGATGCGGGGACTTGTAGTCACAGCCCTGGAAACAAGGCGACCGAGTCTCCCAGTTCTTCAACTTCTTTCTTGGGTCAGAAACTTCAACAACTACATTACATTTTCAAGAAGCAGCAAAAAAAGAAGAAAAAAATCAAAACAAGACTGTTCCATAAGGTATTTAATAAATCTGCACTAAAGAAATACTATATTTTTATCTTAAAAATGTGCTTTTACAATGAGGCTTGGCTTTCTTTTCATTCTGGTGTGGACATGGACAGAGGAACCTGGCAGGCTACAATCCCTGGGGTCGCAAAGAGTCAGACACAACTGAGCAAATACATACACACACAAACATGTACATATTTGAAGAAACTGATACAATGAATATTGAATGGTATTCAACCTTTACATGGTCTTCAAAATTAACTTGCTTCTACTGTCCTAGGGATTATATGTACACTTAAAATGTCTTCTACATTAAAAGAAAAAAAAGAGTGGCTCATAAAAAAATCTCATAAAATAGTCATCCTTTAAACTCAAGGAACGCAAAAGTGAAAGCCTTTCTAATAGAAAACCATTACCAGCTCAGTGGAACTGTTCTGGTAAGAAGAAAAAAAAATTCCTCTGTAAAGATATGATTCATTACAAGGGATGAGGCCTGAAAGGGCTCAGCTCTTCAGCATCACATTTGGAGCTGGTCAGGGAGAACTGACTGGACTTCCACCTGAGTCTTGAAGCAATCAACACTCACCTGCTCCTCCAACCTCCTTTCGTGCCTTATATCTTACTTTTGGAACTAAAATTCTGCTTCACAAAAATCTTGTTTTCAAAGTCAGCATTAACAAAGAAGACAAGGTGAAGGTGATTGGGAGGAAAATTGTCCAATCCCCCAGAAAAACCTGTGTGGCTTCTATGTCACTTCTAGGGAGGAAGCAGCCCAGGGACTCGACCGACTGGGAACCTGCATTTACTGCAGAAGTGTCTGTCCTAGAGCCCCAGCAAGTATGTATTTAAGTTACTCTCAAAGGGTAGAAACAAAGGTACCCACGTAAATATTAAATATTTCCTTTTCTGGGGATGTCTTCTTGAAGTGTAAAGGTCATGGGGAGCTCAAAGTCACTATTTTAAAAAGAGTAAGATGAACACAGCAAAGAAGAATGACATCCTGTCTTCAGAAAAACAAGAAGGAAGACACTACGTACCTCTTCTCAAACTCTAGGTACATGAAAAATCGCTTTTGAGATTTCAAGCAATCATTTTCCATCCAAACCGCTTAGGAAGTCCAGGACAAGAAATACTTTAATAAACAGGACCAGAACTAAAGTGAAACCTGGGAAATCTATAAAAATCAACTCTTTGATTTACTTGCAACCTCTTGCTAAGGAAAACATAATAAAACCTTAACCTCTTTCTTTCACATGGCTTTTATCAAAGAACCTCACTCAGAAGCAGCTCATGATAAAATAATTCTCTTCAATACACCAGACCATTTATTTTGTATTATGGCTATATGAAAGCATGATGTAAACACAGTTATCCTACAAGTCAAGTTTTCTTCACTTTATTCTCAGTATCAGTAGAGGTTATCACCATCATCTTACAGACTGGGAAACAGAAACTTGCTAAAATCTAAAATTAGGAACATTACTTAAGGACCCAACTTGCTCAAAAACATCTCCCACCAACACAGACTTTGCCACCTTCCAAGCTAACATATTATACCATCCTGAGTTTAGAAATTAACACTTTCACAACAATTCCTCACAAACCTCAAGTGGTAAAGGTTTAAAAATCACTTACTTTAATAAGTGAAAGACCCTGCCAAAATAAGAAACTACAAAGCACTGCAACGTTCCAGGGATCCATATCCTGCATTGTTTATACCTGAGGTATACCATGTCTCTATGTGTGAACTTCTTCAGCAGACACCAAGCCAAAGCCCCCCAGAAGTTCAGAACAATGACACTTTCTCAGAGGCTCTATTCCATGGTTTGGATGAGCTTCTTTAGAACATCCGGGAGTCTCCGCTATGATCTGAGATGCAGGAGTTACTCTCTGCAAAGGAAATGACCCACAGTTCCTGACATTCATGCAAGTTTTCCTTAGCAAGAAACGTGCATTTCATGTTTTATTTGATGTGGAAGGGTACCTGGATAGTAAGAACTAGTGTCTGGACGTTACAGTTTATGCCATTAAATGTTTGGTGCAGAGCACCCAAGGCCAAGATACAGCAACTCACACTAACACAGTCCTCACTTGTGGACACCTAAGCATCTGTGGCGGGCAAAGCAGTGGGAAAGACTGGAAGCGTTGCTATTTCAGAAGTGAGCATTTTCAGAAGGATGTCTCATGCAGTCTTGTCACAAATTCACTTCCTTCAACTGCTTGTATGTCACAAAGAAAATAATATTCCAAGGACCAAGTCTCAATCAACTTAGCCAAAACCCTTTACACAGAACAAAAAGCCCCTCATCCTCCCACGTCTGTAGCAAGCACTGCAGAGCGCCTGTGAGACCAGGGTGTCTGCCATTCTGAAGGATTCCAGTTCAGTGTGCGTGCTCTCACCAGACTGGCAGGGTTTGAGGCCAGGGCCCCTGCCAAGCCAGCGCTGAAGCTTGAGAGGAAATGGGTTACACAGTGTCTCCCATCAGGCACGAGAAGATCAGATGCTTCTCAGTGAGGCAGTAAACCCACGGCTCCATGCAGCCAACATCGGTGGCCCTCTGAGCAACGAGGGACACGCCCTTCCACAGTCTTCTGGTTCCCTCTAGCTAGTAAACGTTAATGAAGTCGCCTATTATTCCTCCTTGAAGGTGGTGTTTTGTGCTGCCATCTGAATTTTCAACACATTAGCTGGAATGGAACGGTTGAGGATATGACTCCAGAGAGAATTCCACAGACCCACATTTATAAGAAGGGTTTCATCTTCTGGGCACTTGACAAATAGCCGCTTCAAGCTCTGGTAGGTGCCTATCTTGATGGTTCCACATGAAGCCTGGTGTAACATCGAAGGGTACTCCTCAAATACAGTGCTTTCAGGCATTCCTCTCTGCCTATCCTCACTAACGCATTCAACATTGCTCAATACTTGATTTCTTTAAAGTCTGCATCATTCTTCTGGTCTTGAATCTAGAGCCGTGTCTTGGTTAAATCAACTGGAAACTTACTGAACTCAGCTAGGGTGGAGGTCAGGCCTCTGTACACAAAGGGCTTCCAGTTCAGGGCCGACAAGCTCATCGCTGTCCCTTCTCCTTTGGTTCACAGAACCATAGCCTCCAACAGGATTTTTCTAGGTAGGGGCAGCCCTGCACCTTCTCCTGCCCAGGCTTAGCAGCAGTTGGACAGAAAATGTGATCTGGATAATATCCTGGGTAGGTGAACACCTGACTCAGTCATAATTTTTAAAGGTATCAATCTGTTACTATCAACCCTGGAAACAGTTCCTGAAACAATTGGATCTATCCCATTATATCTTTTTAACATAGTGTCTTTAAAAAAATTTTTTTTATTGACGTATAGTTAATGTACAATATTATATAAGTTACAGAAGTACAATACAGTGATTCACAATCTTTAAAGGTTATATACACCTATTGTAAACTACTGACTGTATGCCTCTGCTATAGGACACATCCCGATTCATTTTATACAGAGTAATGTGTATCTCACAGCTCCCTCCCCAGCCTGCCCCGCCCATCTCTCCTCCCCCGACTGGTAACCACCAGTTTGTTCCATACGTCTGTGAGTGTGCTTCTTTTTTGTTGTATTCACTAGTTTCTTTTATTTTTTAGATTCCACATATAAGTGATATCATACAGTATTTGATTTTCTCTTATCTGATTTAGTTCACTTAGCATAATATACTCCTAGTCAATTTGCACTGTTGCAAATGGCAAAATTTCATCCTTCTTATGGCTGAGTAATACTCCATTGTATATCTGTACCACATCTTCTTTATACATCCCTCTGTCTATGGACATTTAGGTTGCATCCATGTCCTGGCTATTACTGTAAATGTTGCTGCTATGAACACTGCGGTGCACGTATCTTTTTGAATTAGTGTTTTTGTTTCTTTCTCATCCCTTACTTTCTTAAAGATTTTTCACTTCATTATGCACTTCCTAGTTTACAGAAAATTAACATTTTTGACATAGTATATCTTTCAATTCTATTTAACAATTACTGAACGGACATCTATTATGTACTAGCCGCTAGAGACATATGGCTGAATATGCTTGTATTTCTCATCCTCAATTCAATCACAAGGTTCTTAGTAAGAATAAAATCATTCACAACTAGTTTAAACACAATACATATGTGTGCTATTCTTGCAGTATAAACAAAACGCCAAGGAAATGCAGGTGAGTTAAATCTGCCTAAAAGTAGTAAAGGAAAGTGTTAACACAACTCTGCCACTTTAGGCAGAAACAAAATGAAGAAAGATACGGAATCTTGACAGTCTGTGGTGGGGCTGAGAACAGAGACGCTCAAGACAGGCAAGAGTCAGAAGATCAAGAGGCAGAAACTGCCAACGTCCTTCTTCCTAAAACTGCAAAGCAGAACGACACTCTCATCTTTAAAACCCTTTAATTATTCCTCTTTCTCTACAGATTAAGGTGCAAATTCCAGGGCATAAAACAGTTTTTCCTAACCGTTCCCTGAGCTACCCAGGCGGCTCAGTGGTAAAGAATCTGCCTGTTAATGCAGGAGACATGGGTTTGACCCCTGGATCATGAAGCTCCCCCTGGAGAAGGAAACCCCATGGACAGAGGAGCCTGGCAGGCTACAGTCCCTGGGGTCCAGAAGAGCTAGACAAGATTTAGCAACTAGAAAACAACAACAAGTGTTTCTTGCTTACTCTTACAGCCTTCTCTCCTAACACTTTAGCATTTTTACCTGTTTATAATTTCCCCGGTAAGTCTTACCTGAGCCTTAGCAAAATGCAGTTCTTTCTGCTTAGAATGTACTTTAGGTCTCCAATGAACTCTGATTTCAACAATCAGTACATCTGTGTTACTGTCCAAAAAGGTGACACTAAATCCTCCTTCCTGTGCTTCTCTGTAATTCTAGTTAGTACAAACCTGGGCAAAGGCACACAGTTGCAAAGTGGTCTACTGCCTGGGCAAAGAGTTAAGAAGGTCCAGTAGTATCCATACTGTGTAGAATATGGATGTGAAATCCGCAATCCCAGGGTCAACATCCTGTTCATTTTCACATACTCTCTCACCTTGCAGCTACTGAATATGAACCAAGCAGAAAACAAAGAGTGAAAACAAGATCCACACAGCTCTGACAAACAACAATTTTTTTCGTTAAAACTAGACCAGTGCTCATTACTCACATCCTTTTCTCTCCTAACAAATTCATCTAGGTCATCACCTCATTCAGACCCAGTGCTTACTTCACATCCTCTTTTTGATGAAGACTAAGAGCATTAAGATAGCATCTTCCCATCAGTCTCCCAGAACACTCCTATCATTCCCACCTGTGTATATAAATCCATATAAACAAACTCAGCTCTCCCCAGGCAGCCATTCTCCACCTGCTGTGCTGTCTTCCTTTCACTGTGTTGTTTTCCTGTCTTCCTTTTGCTGCCAAATCTCGTTTTTCCCCATTCTCCAACCCCCCATTTTCCCTTCATGCATATCCTCACACAACTAAACAATATCTATTTATTAAATACCCAATAGGCATAAAGGACTCTAAAACAGCCAAAAAATAAGGCAGTCCCCAATAATTCCTTTAAGCCTTCTAACACATCACAATGAAGCTCTTTTCCCCACTTCGCCCCTTATTTCCAGGACAGCCTGACTACCATTTCACAATCTTCCACACAATCAACATTACCCTCCATACCAGAGTTCGAATTATATTTCGCTCACTTCTCACCTTCATTCTCCTCCTCCTATATACACATCTCTTCCACTGCAAACCCACAGCCACGCTCAGTCTGCAGCCCCAGTATCTTACGGGGCCTCCCTGCTGGCTCAGACAGTAAAGCATCTGCCTGCAGTGCAGGAGGCCCGGGTTCAGTCCCTGCGTCTGGAAGATCCCCTGGAGAAGGGAATGGCTATCCACTCTAGTCTGATTGCCTGGAGAATTCCATCGACAGAGTCTGGCAGGCTATGGGGTTGCAAAGAGTCAGACATGACTGACTAACACTTTTCACTTTCATTTTATATTACTGTACAGTCTCTTGCTTCTCTTCCCTGTAATAAATCAACCATATCACTTCTAAATAAAAGCTATGTATCATCTTTACCACGTTCCTTAACTACTGAAAAACCTTAAGTGGAATAAAACATAAGTATACAAAAAAACTATGCGTTCTTTTCCTTAAACAGCTTTGAGATATAAATCACATACCAGATCATTTACAACAAGGCTGTATACTGTAAACTCGCTTATTTAACTTACAAGCAGAACGCATCATGCAAAATGCTGAGGTGGATCAATCACAAGCTGGAAGCAAGATTGCCGGGAGAAATATCAAGAACCTTAGATATGCAGATGATGATGGCATAAACTGAATAGGAATTAAAGAGCCTCTTGATGAATGTGAAAGAGGAAGAGTGAAAAAGCTGGCTTAAAACTCAACATCCAAAAAACTAAGATCCTGGCATCTGGTTCCATCACTTCATGGCAAACAGGACAGGAAAAAGTGGAAGCAATGAGACTTTATTTTCTTGGGCTCCAAAACCACTGAGGATGGTGACCACAGCCATGAAATTCAAAGACTCTTGCTCCTTAGAAGAAAAGCTATGATAAACCTAGACAGTGTATTAAAAAGCAGAGACATTACTTTGCTGACAAAGGTCCTTTATAGTCAAAGCTATGGGTTTTTCCAAGTAGGCATGTACGGATATGAGAGCTAGATCATAAAAAAGGCTGCGTGCTGCAGAATTGATGCTTTCAAACTATGGTGCTGGAGAAGATTCTTGAGAGTCCCCTGGACAGCAAGGTGATCAAACCAGTCAACCCTAAAGGAAATCAACACTGAATATATTCATGGGAAGGACTGATGCTGAAACTGAAGTTCCAATACTCTGGCCACCTAATGTGAAGAGCTGACTCAATGGAAAAGATCCTGATGCTGGTAAAGATTGAGGGAAGGTGGAGAAGGGGGCAACAGAGGATGAGATGTGTGGATGGCATCACTGACTCAATGGAATGAGTTAGAGCAAACTCTGGGAGATAGTGAAGGACAAGGAAGCCTGGAGTGCTGCAATCCATGGGGTCACAAAAAGTAGGACATGACTTAGCAGCTGAACAACATCATCATTTACCCATTAAAACTATACAATTCAGGACTTCCCTGGTGGTCCAGTGGCTAAAATGCTGTGCTGCCAATGCAGGAGGCCCAGGTTCAATACCTGGTCAGGAAACTAGATCCCATATGCTGTATTAAAGACCTGGCTTAGCCTAACAAATATTTTTTTAAGTATACAATTCAAAGACATATTCAAACTGATTTTAGAAAATCTTCATCACCTCAAAAAGAACCCTCATAATCTTTAGCTATGGGCCCAACTACCCTTTTCACCATTCTCTCACCCTTCTACCCTAGGAAACCTCTAACGTACCTTTTCCCCCTTTTGGATTTCTCTATTCTGGACTTTCACATGAATGGAATCACATAGGGTGTGATCTTTTGTCACTGGCTTCTTTCACCCAGCATAGTGTTTTGAAAGTTCACCTATGTAGCACGTACCATGTAGAAGCTATCAGTCCTATTTCCTTTGTGGTCCAGCAGTATTCTATTTACAGATGTGACATATTTTGTTAGTCCACTGGCCTGCTGACAGATAGCTGGGTTGTTTCTACCTTTTGGTTATCTGGAATAATGCTGCTATGGATATTTGTGTACAAGTTTTTGTGTAAACGTGTTTTCAAGTCTCTTGGGCAGATGCCTAGAAATGAAATTGCTGAATCACATCGTAACTACGTTTAATGATTTGAGGAACTGCCAGATTTTTTTTCAGAGCAGCTGGACCACTTTAACATTCCTGTTGAAACATGTAAGACAGTTCAGATTTCTCCACTTCCTCACCAACACTTGATATTATCTGACATTTTCATTCTAGCATTCCTAGTTGGTATGAAATAGTATGGTTTTTATTTGCATTTCTCTGACAATTAATGTTGTCAAGCATTTCATGTGCTTGCTAGTCATTTGCATATCCTATTTGGAGGAAGGTCTACTCAGATCCCTTGGCCATTTTTAAATTGGGTTGTCTTTTTATTATTGGGTTCTAACAATTCTCCACATATTCCAGCTACTTATTAGATATATAATTTTCAAATACTTCCTCTCATTATGTGACAGTTTTTTCACTTCTTGATGGTGTCCTTTAAGGCACAAAGGTAATAATTCTGATAAAGTTCGATTTATTTACTCTTTTATTGTTCATATTTTCGGTGTCATTATCCAAGAAACTAGTATGAAACCCAAGGTCACGAAGATTTATTCCTATATTTTCCCCGAAGACTTTTATAGTCTTACGTTTAGGACTTTGATCCATTTTGAGTTAATTTCTGTGTATGTAGGAGTTAAGGGTCCATCTTCATTCTTTTCTGTGTGTTACTCACATACAAAAGGCTACAGAAAAGACTTTTCTTTTTCCCTGCACTGAATGGCTCTGGCAGCCTATCAAAATTCAACTGACCATAGATGCCTGGGCTTATTTCTGGGTTCTCTATTGTATTCCATTGGTCCTTGTACCAGCAAAGCACACCATCTAGATTACTACTGCTTTATAGTAAGTCTTGAAATTGGGATATATAAGTCCTACTATTCCGGTCCAGTGCAATTGCACGTGAAATTTAAAATCAGTTTGTCTATCTCCACAAATAAATCAGCTGATATTCTGTTGGGGATTATATTGAACCTGTAAAGTTTTGAGGGTACTGCCATCTTAATAATGTTAAGTCTTACAATTAGTGAACATGGGGTGTTTTTCATTTATTTTAAGATATAATGGTCTACATAATTCAAAGACTTCAGCATCTATACCAGCAGATATATAAAAATTATGTAATGGTTAATCAAATATTTCCTATTAATTTAAAACTCAGGAAAAGCAGAGTTTTACAATACAAGCTGTTTACTAACCAATTCTAAGCTCATAAGTCAAAGGACATACTGTGGCATTTCCAAAGAGAAAGTTTAAAAATCAGAGATAATTAGGAATTTCTACCTGATGCCTTTATCATTTACTAAGAGGCATTAGTTCCTTAAAAAAAAAAAAGTAGAAGATATTTAAATCCCTCCTCCAATTTTGAGAGGAAAAGAGAACTGAAGAAAATGACCATTACTACTAGTATATATTAATTTGAAGTGTATAGACCTAGATTTCTCTACTTAATTACAGGTAATCTCTTACAGATTGCCTGGGCAATCATCTGAGTTCCGTATTGATAGACACGATCAATACTGATGCTAACCCCAATGGGAGATACATATGTGCTTCATTCAATTTCCAAAATTAACTCTAATGGTTGAAAAGCTAAATTAGAAAAAGAGAAAGACTTTTCTTCCCAGAAATCACTATTCCTCTAGCCTTTTGCTTCAGTAAGGCAGTTTAACTGGGGCGAGGGGGAGGGGGGATATGCCCACTTTATATCCACACAAGCATCAAGAGTTTACCAACTCTAGGGTTTCACCTGCACTGCAGAGTTGAATAGGCAACTATTCTACTTCCACAAAGAGTCAAATCTAAAACTCTTGGCTCTTTCACCGCAACTGTCTGCATGAGAGAGGCTGGCTAACATTTTGGGCCTTGATCAAGCATCAGAGGCCCTCACTGAGCACAAGCAAAGGAAACCATTCCATACCAGTCACTAGCTGTTTAAAACCCAGTGCTGTTTTCTCCTCCACAATACACTGCCTTTCTAAAAAACTCCTTTCCAAATTCTTCTTTCCTAGTATCTTCTCCTCCACCAGCAAACTTGAGACTTCAAACATTAGGTAATAAGAGACTTCTTTCTACTCTCTTATACAGAAATCTCAAGTTTTTTGCCACATACCTAAGAATATGTTAATCGACTAGTACACAAAACTCTTAGGATACCTGTCAAATAAGAAACGAATATGCAAACTATCCTCACGAAGTATCACATATTGGAATACTGGACAATACTGCCAATGCAGGAGACATAAAAGATGTGGGTTCAATCCCTGGTTCAGGAAGATCCCCTGGAGTAGTAAATGGCAACCCACTCCAGTATTCTTGCCTGGAAAACTCCAGACAAGAGAAGCCTGGTGGGCTACAGTCCATGGGGCTGTGAAGTCAGGACATGACTGAGCGACTGAGCAATGTATAAATATAATAAATACTCATAAACATGACTTCAAAACATTTCAAGATATCCTGTGTCTTAAGAGCAATTTTATCATATGCCATTATTTTTAAAATGTAAAAAATATATACTAGTATGTTCTAAATTATTCAATTAATCAGAATATTCATTAAAACAAGTCATCCAATTCCTTAACCTCTCACTCTTTGAGTTGAAGGTCTTCCAGAACTTATTGGACTATATATTATAGCAGCATCCAAGCCATCACCTCACCCAAAGGGTTTTTTAAAAACTGCATTCTGGGTGAAGGTGCGTGTACTAAAAAGAATCTATGGAGAGGGAAGATACGAGAACATTCAACGACACCTCAAATCACACATTTTACAGCTTAGTTATGTAAAGTTTTTTATACAGGACAAAGGCATGAGAAAGAGATTTGGTATTAGCAAACAGCTCAGAAAGAAACTCTACTTCCCCCCAAACCATACAGCTACCTCTTCTCCCTCAGAAAAAGACCTGCTAAGAATAAGTGAAGTCCTTTCAAACACACTAGATTGTTTCACATTGAGTTATGATTACTCATAACTGCAAAAAAAATAACACCCAAATCTGAATATAATTACAACATCCAATCTTGAAATAAAGAGTACAGTGTATGGAAAAACCACCCTGCAAACTACTTTGGGAAGAAAGAGATGGGCAGTCGAGTTGAGGGATATCAACAGAGTCCTTTTCCTCACTTCATTCCATTAAAATTACTACAAGCACACCCAAGGATGGAGAAAGTACTTGTATTGAGGAAAGGAAAGTGTTTTGAAAATTACAAAAAAGTTCAGAGAACTATGAGTCTTACGGGATCCCTGTAAGTATCATTATTCTTCCCAAAGAGTCTCACTGCTTTAATAACTGCTCAACCAGGACTGTGAGAACTCCCCAGAAAGCACACTGCATAACGCCACCCCAAAGAACGCACACACACACACAGAGGACTCAGTCAGAAACTGCCCTGACATCTGAGAGTACCAGTCAGCTGCCACTAATTCCAGCGAAGCATTTACTATCCCTACAGCTATCTCAGGCCACCTGATACAGGCACCTGTGCACCACGGCGTCTCATTGGCACCAGCTGGTATGAACTCGTCCCCCAGGAAGGTACCAGCTCAGAAGAAGCAAGTGACCTCAGGACGAACACACAAGTCAGCCTGCCCTCCATACCGGCAAGTCCACGCTGACGTCGGTCCCATCCAGAAGGGACACCCGGCAGGTGATCACGGCCCGCGCGTCCCCGGCCGCAGGGATATGCGTGGCCGCGCGCTGGGCCTCACGGAGCCGGTCCTTCTCGGCCTGTTTGCGCATCGAGCGGCGCCCGAGCGTCCTGCGGAAGAAGCTCAGCATCTTGTCACTGCGGAACCAAGAGAAAAAGGGGTCAGTAGTCTCCCACAATAAGCTCTCAGACAAAGGGTGTAGTTTAGTATAGTTCTGTGGACATTAGAGATATGTTATTTAAAAAAACACCTGGTCAAGTAAATTTGAAAAAAATGAAAACTGGCTACTTTAAAGACCTTAACATAAAATAGACCTCACGGCATTGAGCTCAGAGCAATTTTAAGCTTTCTGGACTATGTTGTAAGAAGCTAATCTGCCAAGAGAGGGGTAAGCATTTATTAAATTCAGCAGGTCTTTTGAGTCAATAAATTATGTATACAACAGTCATATACCTCTACAAACACTAGGATACAATGCCATACACTAAGGTGCCCTTTGATGATAACAACCATCCTAACAAGCTTCATTCCTTCTCTGACCATTTATAGTACTAACACAAAAATAATCACCTATTTTAGCTAAAATACAAATGTAATTCAAATGAACGTTTTAATCACATATTCTACTATTATTTACAGACTTTAAGCTGCTACATAATAGAAACAATTGTTTACAATGTCAAATTAATGCTACTTCTTTCCTTATCTCCATTGAGAACATTAAAGTTAATCGAAATAATTTTTTTCCCAATTATTAATCGAAATAATTAAGAGGTTAAATACAGCACATATAAAATGAAAATATTAAAAACTACCTTGCTAATCTAAAGTTTAACTTCCAAAACTAAGAAGAGTTTGAGAAAAATAAGTACATGTAACTAAGCCAAGAAATAAATTATTAATTACAGAGAAAACAAGTTGTGCAGAGAGGGAAAAAAATCACAGTGCACTTTATGACTCAGCTAATAATTAAGTCATAATATATTAACATTAATACTGATCTAACCCTAAGTAAGCTGGGAGGGATTGGGGGCAGGAGGAGGAGGGGACGACAGAGGATGAGATGGCTGGATGGCATCACCGACTCGATGGGCATGAGTTTGAGTAAACTCCCAGAGTTGGTGATGGACAGGGAGGCCTGGCATGCTGCAATTCTCGGGGCGGCAAAGAGTCGGACACGACCGAGCAACTGAATTGACTGACTGACTGAACCCTAAGTATAAAGTAACGATAACTCAGAGGAGGTGGCTAATACAGGTCAGGGTGAACTTAGAGTTAATTCCTCATCTTGCCTGGTAGGAATTCAATAGGTAGTTCATGAAACTACAGGAAACTAAAAATCAAGAAGCAACAATGAGCTTATTATTTAAAATATGAAAGTGGTTGCCTTGAGGAGGAAGAAAAATTCAGGAGAATGCTCTTTTGTGGAAGAAGACAATATCAGATGACTCTTACCACTAAATAAACTTCATAAATATAAAAGCTAATTTAAAAATAAACAAATGCTATTACATGAAAACATAAGTATCTATAAAGATTACTGTACACACATTACAAGTAAGGATGTAAGTGAAAGTCGTTCAGTCGTGTCCCACTCTGTCATCCCATGGACCCCATGAAATTCTATAGGCCCAGAATGCTGGGGTGGGTAGCCGTTCCCTTCTCCAGGGGATCTTTCCAACCCAGGGATCGAACCCAGGTCTCCTGCATTGCAGGTGGATTCTTTACCAGCTGAGCCACCTTCCAGCATAATTCATTTGTACATTCATCTGTTTACACCTTAAAGAAATAGCTAAAATTTCAGACAGTGTTCCAGTTTACAAAGCGCTCGCACGTAGCATCTGGGCCCAGTCTCCTCCTCAGGCTTCTTTTCCCGCGGACAACGCTCCCTTTGGACCTCGCTGGCCAGTCTTATCTCAGCCGTCTCCAAAAGGCTGTACTTGTCACCCTGAGGCTTCCAACACCCTTATGTCAGAAGATCCCCACTTGTTCCTTTTAACTTAATTCTACCTGTATCTCTCCTGAGCAACATTCTCTGCCATCTAAAGAGTTAGTCATTCC
This sequence comes from Odocoileus virginianus, assembly GCF_023699985.2. Taxonomy (NCBI): domain Eukaryota; kingdom Metazoa; phylum Chordata; class Mammalia; order Artiodactyla; family Cervidae; genus Odocoileus; species Odocoileus virginianus. The sequence goes on along the minus strand of NC_069686.1, from coordinate 60,951,217 downwards.
CACAAGACTTTCACTGAACCATGAAAATATTTTTGTCTCACTAATCAGATTTTAATTATTCATTTACATGCCTGTCTCCTTTACTGTAAGCTCCTGAGGATACAATTCCTACTTTGAATACTTAGCCACTTAGCACATTTCATCATCAAATGCAACAAATGTTTACTTGGGAGATTGGAGTAAACAATCTCCGCTGGTACTCAGAAAAACTCCCTAAAAATATTGTCTTATTTTGATACGCAAACTAAAAGTCACAGAAATTAAACCACTGACCAAGTCCATTATTTAGTAAATAGTGAAGACAGGGGCTCAAACTCATTTTCTGACTCCAAATCTTGGTCTTTCATGCCAAACTCACATTATAGAAATAAGAAAGAAATTATCAAAGACCACAGCTAAAAGATGCAATCATAAAACATACATGATGAATTTGTTTTTTAAAACTTAATTTGGCATATTCAAGAAATAAACGGCAAGCGGATGAAAAAGAGATACAAGGGAAACTACAGATTCAGAGATAATCACAAGGTGTGGACCTATTTTAGACTCTTCTTAAGTTATCAGATGTTATCAATGAGGGAAGCTAGGTGAAATATACATGGGAACTCTGTACTACTGTAAATTTGACCTAAGTCTAAAATTATCTCAAACTAAAATATTTTGTCAATCATACATTTACTATTATATATATAAAACTTACAAGAAGTCTTGCATAACCAGCTGATGTTTTAAACTAAATGCATTTGTAAACACGATAAAAATAAAAGCTGAAATATTAAGTAATAATTCAGTAGCTATAAATTGAGAATTACAACCTCATTTTACAAGTATGAATACTCCTATGTAATTAGATAAACTCGCAAAACCATGACAGTTGTCATCTGAACTTTCTAAGGACACAAATTATACACATACACATCTGAACACCAACTGGATTGTTTATGATAATCAAGGAAGTACTGCCAATTTTCTTTTGGATAAAATAGTGGCATTAAAAATACGTTTTTTAAGAATAATCTTTTAAAAATACATACTGAAACATTTATAGAAGAAATGATATGATTTCTCGGACTCATCAAAGTAATACAAGACGAGAGTTAAGTGGGAAGAGATGAGACAAACTGACCAGATTACTGGCCATCAACTGTTGAAGCTGATGGGTACATAGAGACTACTAATATTCTTCTGACTACTTCTGTGCATGTTGAATTTTTCATAATAAAAAAGCTTTTTTAAGGGAAAAAATGCTCAAATGCACTACAACTTTATGGTTCTTAGGAAGTAACTGAATTCTAAAACAAGTTTTCTTTCACCTCATCCTACATCTTAAAAATAAAATTCATTATAAAAGTAGAGTTAACTTGCTAAGGAAAAATACAACTTCTTTCTTATTTAATAACTATGTATTTGAACTATGAAACTCAATGCCACAAGCAAGTTTTTTAATAAAAAAATATGAAAACACTTATATGAAAACAAATTTCAGATGGGCTAAACAAGTAAAAGAAGTACTAGGAGAAAACAAATATTCTATTAGGGTGATGGGCTTTTAAATTGTTTTCTGCAAAAAAAATTTTTGAAGGATTAACATGCAGTTTAATAAAGAACTATCACACATAGTTAAGATAAACAACCCAGAAGACAAAAAATGGACACGATATGAAGAAACAAGCTCTAAAATAAGACATGCAATAAAGAAATACTCATTACAAAGATGTTCAACCTCAGCAGTAACCAAGGAAATCCAAATTAAGAAAAGATATTGTCTTTTAAAAGACTCTAGATATCCAGTATTGAAAAGGACATGTGAAAAACAATGACGCTCACACACACCCTTTCACACAGCAATTCTATTTCTGGTAGGATATCCTAAAAAGAAATGTCCCATATGCGCTCCAAGCCATAGAAACAAAAATTTCCAAGGCATAATTAAGAAAACGTTAAATGCCTCTATCAACACGCAAGTAGTTAAATAATGGTTCATCCAATGGCATACAATACAGCTGTTTTTATAAAATACAGCTGACACAGACACTTTATATATACACACACACAAAAGCATTAGGACACACAAACTTAAATGAGGCTATCTCTAGAAAGGGTCGTGTGGAGGTACTTAACTTTTCTATAATAAGAATATATGAATATGTTAGGAGTTTATTTTTTAAATTTATTGTTCATTTTTAAAAGCCTTGCCACATTCACTCTCCCCCCCACCCCCCGTCACGCTTTTCCCACCCCGCCCCCACTCCCAGCACCCTTCTCCAAGCCGCAGCAGTGGATTTAAGCTACCACCAATCAGATTCCTGTTAACAATCTTTAACTGCATTGCTCCCGGCTCCAGCTCCTCCTCCGCCCCGACCCTTCCGGCGCCCACTCCCCTCAGCTCGCTCCGCTCTAATAACTCTTCCACTCGGCCCAGGCGTCTTTCAACTGGGGGCCTTTTTTCCGCCTTAGCTGCTCCAGCTTTCTGGAATGCCACTTCTCCTTCAACTCCCATCGCTACCCAACCCCACCCTAACCCCCGCCTCCCACCTCACATGGCCATCTTCAGATTTCTGGCTGAAATGTCTTTAATTCAGAAAATCAATCCCTGCTTTCTAAATCAGGGTCTCCTTTTAGTACCACCAGGGTGCTCTTTGCCACCCTTAAGATACCAACTTGTTCCCCCACCAAGACGCAAGGGCAGAGACCCAGTCTGACTCGTTCCCCACGCTGACCCAGCGGGCAATGCAATATGCGCATCAGGCACTCAATAAGGAGCGTGTCTGAAATGACACAATGGAATTTTTGGATGGTAGGTGTATGTATGTATGTATGTGTGTGTGTGTGTATGTATGTGTGTGTGTACACACATTTTTTAAAAAATAGTATTGAATCTATTACGCCTGACTTTTCAGCTATGAACTAGGAAGAGTTTTAAGTGGAAAACTGCAAACCGAAGTCATCCATTTACCACCTAAATTAACTTTTTTTAAATACATACCTAAAATTCAAAAGTGTGTCGTGACATGTAAACACTCTCCTGTGACTGGTGGACGCAACCTTTGATAAACAATTGCTACCCCCACCCCAAGGAACTATTACTTGCAGCAAGTTAAGAACACCCTGGGTCTTTCTAAAACCCTGTCTCCAGTATTTGCTTTCTGACAAAGTTATAAGCCAACCTACAGCGAACACCATCATGATATTAACACCCTTCATCCTAGTCATCCCAACACAGAAATTATCTGCAAGGGAATAATTCAACAGTTAATCACACATATGGTTTCCCAGGGAACTTTACCTAAAGAAAACCTGCAAACTAGCTTATTTACAAACAATCCACTGTGTCAGATTCAGCAATCTGTTAAGAGGACAGAAATGGAATCAAAGAAAACTTTTCCCTAACTCTGAAAAACACACGATATTAAAACGTAGGCAAAAGGTATAAAACACTCGGCTATTGCTGGTCAGACAGCAGAACCATAAACGGTGGTACTACTGAAGCCGACCCCAGAAGCCATGCATTGGGCCCGGCCGCGGAGCGCAAGGGAGAGCGGCTCCCGGAGCCCCCATACCCCTATCCCCGCCCCGGACACCTGCCCGTCTGCCTCCAGTGCGCGTCAGCCCAGCGCGCTCGCTACCAGTCCTCGGTACGTCCCGGAGCGACCACGTCCGCCCGCAGGTGGACGCTCGTCCGGCCTCCCTCCCTCCCTCCACGCCGGCCCCTCGGCCGCCGCCCGCCCGCCCCTCGCGGGACGTGTTCGGCTGCCGACCTCGAAGCACCGGGCCGCCTGAGGGTCCCCGGCGAGGCCGCAGCCCCGGTGCAGGCGAGGAGGGCGTGAGGAGCCAGGCGGGTGGCACCCTTACCTGGCGGCGAGCACTCGAGGCCACTGGAGGGGAGAGGGCCGCGCGAGGCGGCGAGGGGGCGGCTCCGGGGAAACGCTGAGAAATGGCGGCCAGAGGCGCGCCCACCGCACTAATCCCGGCGGACCCCAGCCGCAACCGCCCCTCCCTTAAAGCCTCTAAGCTCCGCCCTAGAGGCGGGGCACGCCACTCTTAAATGGGCAATGACACCGCCCCGGAAATGGCGGGGCGGGGCGATGCTCGGGTTAAAGCGGCAATGCCGACCTGGCTCGAGAGCTGACCGCAGGTTTAAAGGGGCGCTGCCAAAGCCGGGTCCCCTGAGGGTGCGCGCCCGCGGCGCCCCCACGTTAGTCCTGTCACAGAGGCGGCTTACCCTGCAGACGGAGTCCGGCGTCAGGTACCGCTAGGACATGCTGTCAGCCCTTCAGCAAATTAATTCACTCAGCAAATATTTACTTGCCCGGCTGTATTCTGGAGACAAGAACAGTAAGGCAGCGGCGGGAGATAGGAAATTTCTGCTTAGCAGGGAACGTTGCATCCTTTCTGTGTACGGAGAATTCAGGGAAGTGCCTGCGATGGGCCAGGGTGTATTCTGGACAGTGGCGATACCACGGATAAAAGGGGCAAAAAGAGCACTCGTAGGCGTTCAGAGCTGGCAGGAAAGAGAGAAAGTGCATGTCACCGGTTAGTAAAATTCAGCACTATTCGTGGTTCTCCTTGGGCACTAGGGTTGCGTGCGTGCGTGCGTGCGTGCTAAGTCGCTTCGGTCACGTCGGACTCTTTGCGACCCCATAGACTGTATCCCGCCAGGCTTCTCAGTCCATGGGATTTTCCAGGCAAGAATACTGGAATGGGTTGCCATTTCCTACTCCCTGGGGTCTTCCAGACCCAGAGATTGAATCTGCGTCTCCTGTGTCTCCTGCATGGGCAGGCGGATTCTTTAGCACTGCGCCACCACGGAAGCCCCAGGTACTAGAATAAGGCATTGCTAAATGACAGAGAAAACTAGAAGCCGGGACAGAGGGAGGGCTGGTGATCTTACACAGACTGGTAGGCAAAGAGGAAAGTCTTGGAGTGAGGGCCTGAAGGAGGTGAAGGCGCGCCCCTGCATGGCCTGCGCGGTAAGCAGGGTGGCTAGGGGTAGGGACAGAGCCCTGGGACAGAGGCAAGTCAGAGAGGACAGAACTGAGCTGAAGAGGCCCCCAGGCCTTGGGCAGAGCGCCGAGGGGTTCAGTGGAGGACCTGCTGGCTGGAAGAAGGGCCCTTCCTAGGATTTGGCACTGCCAGTTTGACCCTGCACCACCCCAAGTCTGAACAGCTGAGCTTGGTAAGCACAGCTGGCTTCTGCCCTCTGCACTGTGGGCTGGGGCAACTCAACAGGAACTGGAGTTGCCCAAAGGGCTTCACTCATCTGCATGGCATCTCAGCTGGGGTGGCTCTTAGGAGCAACTGGGTTGTCTTGGGCATCTCCAGCAGGGTACTTGAAATGACTGAAGCCCCTCAGAGTGAAAACTGAAGCTCCAAGGCCTATTAGGGCAATGCCCAGAATCACACACAGTCACTTCTGTTCTCTGTTATTGGGTGAAACGTGTCAGAAGGCAAGATCAGTTTCAGGGATAGGAACAAGATTCCACCTCTATTTTTTTTCCCTAATAGTATTAAAGTTGTTGTTGTTGTTCAGTTGCTCTGTCGTGTCCAACTCTTTGCAACCCCATGAACTGCAGCGCACCAGGCTTCCCTTTCCTTCACTATCTCCCAGAGTTTGCTGGAACTCATGTCCATCCAGCGGAGATGCCATCCAACCACCTCATCCTCTGTTGACCCCTTCTCCTCTTGCCCTTGGTCTTTCCCAGCACCAGGGTCTTTTCCAATGAGTCGGCTCTTCGCATCCAATAGCTAAAGTATTGGAGCTTCAGCACCAGTCCTTCCAATGAGTATTCAAGGTTGATTTTCTTCAAGATTAACTGGTTTGATCTCCAGTTTGATCTTTTGCTGTCTAAGGGACTCTCAAGAGTCTTCAACACCACAGTTTGAAAGCATCAATTCTTCTGTGCTCAGCCTTCTTGACGGTCCAACTCTCACATCTGTATGTGACTACTGGAAAAACCATGCTGCTGCTGCTAAGTTGCTTCAGTCGTGTCTGACTCTGTGCGACCCCATAGACGGCAGCCCACCAAGGCTCCCCCGTCCCTGGGATTCTCCAGGCAAGAACACTGGAGTGGGTTGCCATTTCCTTCTCCAAGGAAAAACCGTAGCTTTGACTATATGAACCTTTGTTGGCAATGTGATGTCTCTGCTTTTTAATATGCTGCCTAGGTTTGTCATAGCTTTTCTTCAAGGAGCAAGCGTCTTTGAATTTCATGGCTGCAGTCACTGTCCACAGTGATTATGGAGCCCAAGAAAATAAAGTCTGTCACTGTTTCCATTTACAGTATTAGAGAAGCTTTCTTTCTCTATTTTTAAAAAATAGCTTCATCAGTAAGTCATCTTTGAATTTTAGCTCAACAAAAAAGCAAGATGCAGGCATTAAAAAGAATGAAATAATGCCATGGATGGACCTAGAGATTATCATACTAAGTGAAGTGAAGCGAGTCAGAAAGACAAATACCATATGATGTCACTTATATTTGAAATCTAAAATATGATACAAATGAACTTATCTACAAAACAGAAGCTCACAGACACAGAGAACAAACCTGTGACTGCCTAGGAGGAGAGGGTAGGAGAGGGATGGATTGGAAGTCTGGTATTAGCAGGGGCAAACTAGAATGCACAGAATGGATAAACAACAAGGTCCTACTACATAGCGCAGGGAACTATATTCAAATCCGGCGATAAACCATAATGGAAAAGAATATGAAAGAAGAAGGTACATATATGTATAACTGAGTCACTACCCTGTACCGTACAGCAGAAATCAACACAACATTGTAAATCAGCTATACTTCCAAAAAAAAGTGATGACAGTGATGCATCATGGGGGGAGGGAGGGAAGTGGTTCATGTATAGATGAAACCAGAAAGGGCCAGGGCGTGAAGCTGGGTGATAGAAGCATTAAAATATTCTGTCATTTTATGTACAGGTTTACATTTTTTTCCATAGTAAAAAGTTTTTAAAAAAACTATCTGGGCCATGTACCCATGGAAAGCCTTCCTGAGACCCAGGAATTAGATTACACTGAGAACTGTTTGGTCTTGAGTGCCGTCCACTCAGTCTATCAGGGCCGTCTCTACCCAAGCATTATCAGTGTTTATACGTGTGAAAGCTGTATTGTGCTTTTTCTGTTTACTGATCAACAATGGAAACATTTCTGTCAATGATTATAAACCTGCTTCATTGTCCTAAACTGTTGCCTAGCACACTAGTTTAGAGAAAGGGTCCTCTTCTCCCCTTCCACTTTATCCTTTTTGCTGTCTCCTGTCAAAGGTGGTGGGCTTCCCAGGTGGCGCTAGTGGTAAAGAACCTGCCTGCCAATGCAGGAGACCTAAGAGACGTGGGTTGGATCCCTGGGTTGGGAAGATCCCCTGGAGGAGGGCATGGCAACCCACTCCATATTCCTGCCTGGTGGGCTGCAGTCCATGGGGCTGCAAAGAATCAGACATGACTGAAGCAATTTAGCCCGCAGCATGCACGTCAAGGGTGGTGTTGGGGTGAGAGAAATAGGCCGAGAAAGATTGTTACAGGTAGAAAGACATATGAAATCTTGATGGATGAAATCTAAGGACCTAAGTCATAGGAGGCTGTGCTCTGATCATGAAAGATTTAAGTCATCCCCTCACCAAATCCTCTCTTCAATCATAGACACCCACTGCAACATTCCTGTTTTGTGGTGAATTAGCCCGCTAACTGCCTCCTACCTGAGACAGAGAATGCAGTCTCCTTAAACACAGCTGAATTAAGTAAAAATATACTTGACTGCAAGTAATAGAGAACACAATTAACTGTAGCTTAAAAAATAAGGAGTTTTTTTTTTGTTTTACCTAAGTAATCTAAAGGTAGTTGGCTGCCTAGTATTGGTTCAGGTCAACAGTCCTATAGAATCCTAAACTCTTACTTTTTCTGTTCTGCTATCCTTAGTATGTGGATTCAGGTTTTTATGCTTCTAGCCTACGGGCCGCAGGAGGGAGGCAGTGTTTCCAGCTCTTCTTCCTGAGTTTCAGAAATGAAAGGGAATGGGGAAAATATCTCCTTTTCCTGTAGCCTCGTCTTTTTTTTGCGGCCGGCGGGGTGGGTGGGGGGGTGGTGGTGCGAGTTGCACCATATGGTTTGCAGGATCTTAGTTGCCTGAATTCTCAGGCCCATAGCAGTAAAAGTGTTGAGTCTTAACCACTGGACCACCAGGGAATTCCTAGTGAAGCTGTGTCTTTAATTCAGGGAAGGACGTCCCACCACACCCTGTCTCATTGAATGGTATTAACTGCCTGAAATAGCAGGAGAAAAGGATACCATCACTGGTTTAGACCAATTAAAATTCACACTTGGGGTTTAGGGGAGAACATGCTATCTCTGAGATTAAGGGCTCACTATCAGCTTCTTTAAAAAGTCCAAGATCTATTAGCAGGAAAGACAGGGTGTTATTAGGAAGAATGACTGTGGGCTTGGTGTTGAAAGTGCCGACTTGAATAACCCACTTTTGGTGGAATGGTCCTGGCCATGGAAAGATTTTTCCTTTAGTGAATGAACATCCTTACCCTAGATTTCCACCAATATTTTAGGTCCTGGTTTTCTCTCTGGAGTAACAGAAAGGGGTGGATCCAGGTTTTGTTAGTTCTGAAAACCATACAGTTGTTGGGGGCAGGGGGCAGGGGGCAGGGAGGCTTAAGTGAAATAAGACAAATTTAAAGATTTAAAATGAGAATTAGGGTCTTGGAAGGGGCCCATACGAGTCAGGAGCCCTAAAGCTTAAACATGATGATCTTCATGGTAAATCTGCCTTTGCCCACAAGGAGATAGTTGCTCTTTCATATCACCACTCTTTAAATAATGAGGACATTGGTCCCAAGTCTACAAAACCCTCTCCTTTTGTTCTGATTTCCAAGCTCCTTACTTTCTCAGTCAACTTGGCTGAACTGGTTCATACTGGTGGGGCCATTCATGCTGAGGCATCCTGAGCAGACGGAATTCCAGAATGAGAGTCAGTCTTACTGGAGGCTGAAGGGGCCCTGCCTTCCAAAAGCCTCCATTGTGAAAAGACCCTTGGTGATTAGTAGAACAATGCAGAAGTCAGTGTGTGACTTCCAATAACCAGCACGGTCCTGTCTGCCTTGACCTCTTTAATTGTTCACTCTGGAGGCCAGCAGCCACCGTGTCGCGAAGATAATCAAGAAGCCCTAGGGAGCCATGGATGGAGAGGAGCTGAGGCCCCCCTCCAACAGCCAGCACCCACTTGCCAATCCGTAGGTGGGCCATCTGGCACAGGATGCTCCAGCCCCTCAAGCATTCCTGTGACAAGGCCCGACCAATATGTATCTGTGACTGAGTCAGAACCACCTACCTCCTGTCCCACAGAAACTATGAGCAATAATAAACATCTGTTGCTATTTTAAGCCATGAAAAAAAGGAAGGAAGGAAAGAGAAAGAGAGAAAGGAGGAAAGAAAGACAAGCCCCTTTTGTTGTTTGTTGTTCAGTCGCTCAGTCGTGTTCAACTCTTTGGGACCCCATGGACTGCAGCATGCCAGGCCTCCCTGTCCTTCACTATCTCCCGGAGCTTGCTCAAACTCATGTCCATTGAGTCGGTGATACTATCCAACCATCTCATCCTCTGTTGTCCCCTTCTCCTCCTGCTTTCAATTTTTCCGAGCATCAAGGTCTTCTCCAGCGAGTCGGCTCTTCACGTCAGGTGGCCAAATTATTGGAGCTTCAGCTTCAACATCAGTCCTTCCAATGAATATTCAGGGTTGATTTCTTTAGGATTGACTGGACAGGAAATCAGGAAGAGTTTGTTTTCCGGACACTGAATCAGAGGAGCACTAACTAGTCAAAAATGCATATAAGTAAAAAAAGTAGAACACAAAAACTCATCAGGAAATACCACTAAGAGTTTCATTAGCATACAGCAGAGTCTAGACTTCAATTCAGAAACTAAAAGATCTAAAATAACTTTAAGTCTGTAAAATGAGGATGATACCACCTTCCTAACAGGGCAGTTATGAGACTGGCATAAAATAAGTTATCTGAAACTGTTTTCAGAAGCACACACCACTACATATAATGTAAATGTCACTGTCCAAGGAACAAAGGTACTTGCGCACTGCCGGTGGCAGAGGCGGGGTCAGGAGGGTAGAGGGGTCTGTAGCCTGGACCTGGGTCCATGCACTCGCATGCTTTGCTTACTCAGCTAAGTCTTTCCTGAGCCAGAATCTCACGTCTGCAAGTTCACCCTTCCTCTCTTTGCAAGTATTCCTGGCAGGAGCAAGACCTTAAACTAATTCATACTAAAGTATTAGCCACACAGGCTAAATGAAGGACACCTTAAAAGAATGGGGAGAGTTGGGGTAGAGGTGTGCAGAGATGGGACATGCAAAATAAACTGAAGTCAAATCACTTCTTCCTCCAAAGCACAAAGTCAGGCTTTTCCATACCTTTGGAGATTCAGGGCAATAAACCGGAGCCTTCATATTCCATGAATCCATATTTCATGCATCATTTTGTTCAGAATTATCTGGAACATAGCACTACTGATCTGGTGGTAGACACGCCTTGTTTATTCTACTAGGGAAAAAAATTCAGAAAACCCTGGATGGCCTCAGGCAAGTTCATAATATTGAGTAACAGAGAGGCGGAAGTGAAAACATTCTCCCATCAGATTTGCCTAGTGGTGAAACCAGGATGAGACTGAGAGAAAAGGGGTGGAGCCAAGGCACAGAGCTTCTAGAAGTTACTGCGCATGAGTCACCTGTAGATTCTGTCATAAGGTTTGTGTCTGGGGTGGGACCTGAGAGTCTGCATTACCCACAAGCTGGCAGCTGGTGACACTGGCCACTCACAGGCCACACATTTGAACGAGGAAGCCCTTGGATGACTGCCCCATACCTGTGACTGTGTGACAGGACCCACACAGGTGTTCTAAGAGACCGCACAGTAGGACAAGCAGCACTGACCATGCTGCCTGAATTCACAGGGACAAGCACCTGTCTTTCCTGGTGTCAGTTATCTATAAAATGAGGTAATTAGGACAGATGGTTCCTGCGGTCTCTTTAGGATCTTAAAATCAGTGATGCTATACCTATTTCAATACATGAGAGGATTTCATTTAATTTTACATAAACCAAACCTCAAAATTCCTTTGAAGGGAGAATTGAGAAAAACAAATTATCATATATTAACACACAAATGTAGAGTCTAGAAAGATAGTACAGATGAACCTATGTGCAAAGCAGAAATAGAGACACAGATGTAGAGAACAAGGAAGGAAAGAAGGGGTGGGGTGAACTGGGAGATTGGGACTGGGAGTGACATATATGCACTGTTGATACTATGTTTAAAATGGATAGCCAATGAGAACCTACTGCAGACCCCAGGGAACTGCATGCAGTGTTGTGGTGACAGAGGGGGATATGTATACACACATGGCTGATTCACTTTGTAGTTCAGCAGATACTAGTAGAGGAGCGTCCCTGGTAGCTCAGCAGTAAAGAAACTGCCTGCAATACAGGAGACACGAGCCCAATCCCCGGGTCAGGAAGATCCCCTGGAGGAAGGTGGGGCAGCCCACTCCAGTATTCTTGCCTGGAGAATCCCATGGACAAGAGGAGCCTGGAAGGCTACAGTCCATAAGGTCGCAGAGCGTCAGACACGACTGAAGTGACCGAGCACGCACGCAGAGAAACCAACAGGACATTGTAAAGCAACTAAACTCCAATTTGTAAAAAAAAAAAAAAAAAAGAAGAAAAGTTTAATTTTGGAGGGAAAAAGAGAATCATCCATTTTAAGTGCTTATTTTCCAAACATTGATCTAGAATGTGAGGTCAGGTTAAAGTTATGACAGTGATTGTTCAAACAACTTCAAACATATAAATTGGTACTATTTTTTTTTAATTCTCAGAGAATATTAACTTTGGCTGTAGAATCAGACACCTCCATTCACTAGCTACTTAACTTCCAAAGAATAAACTGTGTTTTAATTTCCTCACCTGTAAAATGGAGATCCTCAAAAATAGCTTTGAGGATCAAATACAAAGGTAGGAGATGTGCCTTTTAGGGGCACTGAACCTCATTCTTAGCACTGTTAATGCCAGAGAAAGTAGAGGGAGGGTGGTGAGAAATGAAGCTGGCTGTTGAGGCTGTAACACTTCATAGGCTTCTAGGCTTTCTCAGTGATAGCAAATCTTTATTCTCAGAGGACGGATTTCGTTCCTGGCAACAGACGAGAGTCAACCTGAACATAGTTGGGTGAATGTGTTGAAAAATATCGAGTCTGAAAGTAATGGGTTCAATAGAGTCCATGAAACTAGCAGTGCAAGAACCTTGGAAAATCCTCTTATTCAGAACAGCAACCACCAAACAATAAAACATGGTCAGAATTAACTTTTTTAAAACTCTGGATATTAACCAAAGGTTTGCAACAATCCAGAGGTGTTTATTCAAGAAAAAGAGCTGAATTTTGGTAAGAGCAGTGAGTTTTATGGCATTTTGACTGGCCCAAGTCTCATCTTCTCTCCCCAGTTTCTTTGCAGCCTTAAAACCAGCACCTAAAGGGCCACTGGAGGGAGCAGAACAGAGTCAGAGTTCCTTCAAACCCTGTCCTCAGAGAACTGTTACTTTATTTGACCTCACAGCTCAAAATGAAAAGCTGGGAATAAGATGTCCAGTTAAATAAATGTTCAGTTCAGTTCACTCAGTCGTGTCCGACTCTTTGCGACCCCAGGGACTCTAGCCTGCCAGGCTCCTCTGTCCATGGGATTTCACAGGCAAGAATACTGGAGTGGGCTGCCATTTCCTTAAGGTGTCCAGAGCAGGCTTTGAAAAGTTCTGACACATTTTTGCGAATCTTGAAGTCTACTTATGTGCACAGTGCTATGTTCAGGCCCAGCTCTGAGAACATGTTAATGTTTGAACCTAGTTATAATCCCTTAGTCTTTGTTGCAAAAAACAGACCCCAAGTATATCATCTATTTTTTTTTCTGTTCCAGTTCCAGTTCAGTTGCTCAGTCGTGTCCGACTCTTTGCGACCCCATGATCTGCAGCATGCCAGGCCTCCCTGTCCATCACCAACAGCCGGAGTCTACCCAAATCCATGTCCACTGAGTCGGTGATGCCATCCAACCATCTCATCCTCTGTCATCCCCTTCTCCTCCTGCCCTCAATCTTTCCCAGCATCAGGGTCTTTTCAAATGAGTTAGTTCTTCACATCAGGTGGCCAAAGTATTGGAGTTTCAGCTTCAACATCAGTCCTTCCAATGAACACCCAAGACTGATCTCCTTTAGGATGGACTGGTTGGATCTCCCTGCAATCCAAGGGACTCTTAAGAGTCTTCTCCAACACCACAGTTCAAAAGCATCAATTCTTCAACACTCAGCTTTCTTTATAGTCCAACTCTCACATCCACACATGACCATTGGAAAAACCATAGCCTTGACTAGATGGACCTTTGTTGACAAAGTAATGTCTCTGCTTTTTAATATGCTGTCTAGATTGGTCATAACTTTCCTTCCAAGGAGTAAGCGTCTTTTAATTTCATGGCTGCAATCACCATCTGCAGTGATTTTGGAGCCCAAAAAATAAAGTAAGCCACTGTTCCCACTGTTTCTCCATCTATTTGCCATGAAGTGTTGGGACCGGATGCCATGATCTTAGTTTTCTGAATGTTGAGCTTTAAGCCAACTTTTTCACTCTCCTCTTTCACTTTCATCAAGAGGCTCTTTAGTTTTTCTTCACTTTCTGCCATAAGGGTGGTGTCACCTGCATATCTGAGGTTATTGATATTTCTCCTGGCAATTTTGATTCCAGCTTGTGCTTCCTCCAGCCCAGCATTTCTCATGATGTACTCTGCATATAAGTTAAATAAGCAATGTGACAGTATACAGCCTTGACGTTCTCCTTTTCCTATTTGGAACCAGTCTGTTGTTCCATGTCTAGTTCTAACTGTTGCTTCCCAAGTCTGTTATAACTGTCTTGCTCATACCAATTTTTAGTAATTTTCAGGCTTTCATAAAGTTTCAGTGACTCCTTTAAGAAGCTTTTGGAAAAACGTTACCCCTTTTCACACGCACATTTCACTGGCTTGGGTAACAGGTAATTCTAAATGATAGAATATAGATAAACATATTTGCATGTATAGGTTAGCAAATAAACAGAACTGATTTTAGTAAGCTTACAACAGAACTGGTGGAATGAGCAGAGCTCTGGCATAGTTGAGCGCAGCCAGTGGTGGTAAGGGGAGAACACGCGCAGAAGGCAGCGTGCTGGTGCACTGAGCAGGTTATTTGGATGCTCGTTAAGAAAGCTTCCATCACAGACAGGATATTCGTAGGAATTAGAGCAAGGTTTTTGCAAGTATATGCCAATTCAGAAGTCATAAGGGAGCAGATTAATACATTTGTTTATAAAAGTATTAAAAATACCATGTCCTCCCCCAGACCCAAATAAGAATAGTCAAAGAACACCATAAGAAAACAGGTTTTGCAGCCTATATGACTGTCAAATGACTAGTTTCTTTAATTTCCAACATCTCATATAAATAAACATTAAACAACCTGATATAAAAATAAGCAAAGGATATCAATATAGAATTTGGAGAACAAGAAATAAGAGAGATCAATAAAAGATACAAAAATCAATTCAACCTTTTTATGAGTGAACTATAGGTCAAAATAAGATAATAATTCATGTATAAGGTAAGCAAATAAATTGTTTGATATCAGTCTTAACTAGAATGTAGGGAAATGGACATTCTCCTAAGTTTGGTAGAAGCACAAGCTACTAAAATCTTCTCTGAGAGCAATTATTAACATTTAAAAATGCAGGTGCCCAATGGGTTAACAATCCTACTGCTAGAAACTTACTTTATGCACAGACTTGCAAATCTTTAATGAAAACACTTACCTGAAGATATTCACTGAAGCACTGTTCATACAGTATAAACTGGAAACAAATCAAGAAATTAAATTATAGCATATCCATCTGTATGAAGGAGGTCAAGGCAGTGATTAAAAAGAATGAAGTAGATCTGAGTGTGTTGATATGGAAATGTTTGAAAGATGAAAAAGCAAGCTGCAGAATATATTATACAATTCCTTTGGCCTTAACAAAATGTACATGTACACACAAATACTTGTGCAATATTTTCCGCTAGAAGACAAGAAATTAACAGAGGTTGCCATTGATTTGAGGGGGACTATTCTTAGGGGCAGGGTTCCCCAGTGGTTCAGTGGTAAAGAATCCACCTGCAATGCAGGAGACTTGGGTTAGATCCCTGGGTTGGGAAGATTCCCCGGCAAAGGTATGGGACAGAGGCTTTCATAACTCCTCATGGGTCTTCATTATAGTATTTGAAGGTTAAGTATCATGCACGTAAGAACAGAGGCATGGCTTTACTTTTGCCCCGGTGGCTCAGATAGTAAGGAATCTGCCTGCAAGGCGGTAAACCTGGATTCAATCCCTGGATCAGGAAGATTCCCTGGTGAAAGGAATGACTACCCCCACTCCAGTATTCTTGCCTGGAGAATACCATGGACAGAGGAGCCTGGTGGGCTACAGTCCACGGGGGTCACAGAGTCAGACACGACTGAGCAACTAACACTTTCACTTTATTTCTAGATACAAAATTAATACCCTTTTATACCCTGTTAGTACATTTCTAAAGGGGAGATAAGCACACAGACTTAGTTTAACATTCCATCAGCTTGTCTTTCATGAAACCAGGTGTTCTCTGGATATTTTGGTTTATGAGCGTTTCTCCCATAGATTTTTTGTACATTATCTTCTGGCCTTGAGCTCAGCAGAAAACAGAAAACTGGCAGTCTCATGGCACAGCAGGTTGCAACATAGTAGAAATACAATCTTGTTAACACAGAGGTCAGTCTTTTTGCAGGAGTTTTCAGCTAAATCTATCTAAAAAGTTTTACCACACACAGACTCTGCGGCTCTGGTGAGGCAGCCTCTGTTTAGCACTCTTGGTTAAAATTAACAATTATCTTATTGTTTTTAAACTAGGGCTAAACTCTAATTTTTCTAAATCCTTAACTATAACCACGTTTAGAATAATATTTTTGTGTTCTGTAATAGGGCTTCCTCACCCCCCGGAGGGCTCTGTGCCTATCAGGGCCTTTTTTATGGTTAATCTCTATGTATAATATCTTTTGGCCTTCAGGCCTGTTCACATTTTATGGCTTGCACCTGGTGTAACTTTAAGCAACTTCAGTAGCCTGACCCTGTCTTTCTTGTGGTTAATCTATTTTCTTTCTATTAGGCATCATCTCCATGGGAACTAGATAGGATTGCATTTTTACAGAACAGAAACACAAAGGATTGCAAAAACAGCAGATATAGCACAAAACAGGCTCTTAGTCTAAAAGTTAACTACCTGCAAGAAGTCACCAGCTAACCTCTATCTAAAGTGTTTTTCATTAGGCACATTTGTGGCTATTTTATTTGTGGAGCCTTTTCTCACCCCTTGGAGGGACCTATGCTTAATGGTTTCTTTTGTTAGCCTACTGTGCTTAGGATGTTTAGAACAAGCATGAGCATTTTCTGCAATAGGAGCACACATATGCCAAACAAGCTAGAGTGCCAGCAAAAGGGTTTGAATTGAAGCATTCCCTTCATCCTTGGCCCCTTCATAGGGTACCAGCATCTAGGAGATTTATTAATTAGGGTTTTAAGTTGGTCCTCATTCAGTGAAAGAGGAGCAGGAGAGCTCTCGGCAGGCAGCACAAGAATCTGCAGCAGGGCGAACAAGAACAGCAGCAGAAAAGGGAGGAGGATACAGGGTGGGGTAAATGCCGAGGTCAACCTGGAGGGTCCCTTGTATCCTGATCGGCCTTGCGTGTCTGGTCTTTTCCTCATGACCTCGTCATGGGTGGGATCTCCCGCAACGGCTCCCGGCACTCACCCGCAAACACAACCACTACATCAGTAATTCTAGAAATAAATTTTGCACTTAGCATTCTCCTAGTCTATGACCACCCAATAATGAAAATAACCATTGTCTGAAAAGCCCAACAATGAAAACTCCCATAAAATAATCTTTAGAACTCTTATACTTAAATTACTAAAGCACATCTTTATTTTGCAATTGAACAATTTAAAGTCACAGCTAGAGTTTTTTCACGTTGAACCTGAACAACTATTTCTCAGTCAAAACGAATTATGGCCAGGAAAATACGTATAATGACTGCATTTCACATAAACTGCTTTCAGGGTTAAACAGTTTCAATGCAAATCAACATTTTTATCCTGTTTGCTGTTAGTACATGAAATTCATTGCAGGAATTCTAATTTTTCATGGAAATTAAGACAAATCCACAAGGTCTTTCAAGCACACAGTAAGCTGCAGTGACAAATGCATAGAATGCATAGTGATGATTTCAAATAACCCAGTGTTGACCAAATTCAAGTTTACAGATTTTAAATGAACTCTATGATTCCTTGTCTCCTAATTACGGGAAACCATATGGAAAGAGGTATTTTTGTGAAATGGGAGAAAAGAATTTTAAAAGTGAAGGGGCTAATCCCATTTAGCTACTAGTTCAGTACAACCAAACGTGAAATGGCAGCAAACAATGTAAAATCATAATCTAATTAGAAAATGAACTAGACTTTTAACTAGGTGACTTTTTGCCCTTCATATTTACATATAGCACCTGTTACAAGAAAAAAAATCCCAAATTGAAACAGTCTCTACATAGAAATATTATTTTTAAAACTACTACTTAAAAATATCACTGATGAGTCTATCGTAAACTATCTATCCTAAAGTTAAGCCTACACTGTAGAAAATAAAGACTAGCTTTTCTTATTTGAAAAGATTACAATATGGGATGTAACTGTAACATCCTGATGCTGTTGGAACACTGGGCTGGACAGTTTTTATTTGCCTAAGCACTAATACTCTAATGACAGAAAACGAAAACAGCTTAATGTAAACTTTTAGTCTCTTAAATCTTGCCTTTCAGCATGTATACGAAGTGTCAGAACTTTGCCCCTTTCAACTTACTGGTGGTGAAGCATTGACTTAACACCTAAGTAGAACTCAAAACAAAACAAATGGATTCCAGGAGTTCATCATGTAATGTACAAAAATGCAATGCAGAATGATTTTAGTGAACCAAATGTGGCTGAAGCTAGCTGAGAGAACTCAGAGTCCAGCAAGACTGTCAACTGGATAGCCTTTATTGTACCAAATAAATCACAGAAGAATGGCAAAGCCAAAATCACAAAAGTTACCCTTTAAATATCAAATGATCAAGATATCATTGTAAAGCATTTAAACGTGGGTCTAATCCAATGAACTCTACCTGCTAATGTTATATTTTTCCATATTTACAAGACTCTAGGATAAATTTTATCTTTAAATGTATAAATTAAGTCAGTAGTAAGCTTGAAATAAAGTGCTATTTGAAATTCAAGAAATCAATTTCAGCACTGAAATATGATCCTACTCTACTGGATATAAGAAAGCATGAGTAATCTTGTCAACTAGCTGAATGGTTGGCAAAAACTAGAACACAATTCAGGAACAGAAATGAAGAAGCTTCTTTTAGTAACAGGTAAGATGGGCTCAAGTGTGCCGACAGTGAATTTAGGGAAACCACAAGTCAGAACCTATTCCGGCCTAAGATTGTAGGGCTGAGTCTCCTTAATGATTTTATGGTGATAATTTCATGTAGCGATATGACATTTTAGTGAAGATTATCACATTATCTGCTAAATTTTGGAAACTCTCAGGGTTGAGGGGGCCTGACATTAACCTTTTAACAACTGTAACGAAAGTTAATGAAGGAAAATATTACGTCATAAAGACTCTACTATAAATGGAATTTAAAAAACCTTTTTTCACGTTGGAGAAATGGAAGTAGGAGTCCAAATAATGAAGGCCCCACTGAGTCAAGCTCAGTGCATGATGAATAATAAATACTACCTTTCAAAGAAACTGTTGAACAAATTAATCATGCCTGTTGGTTTAAAATGTAGGGCTTTTTTTGTCTTCTGTTTAGCTAAATTAATAAACTCTCAGCCATATAAGACACCACTGCTATAGGTCAGAGCTGGGCTCAGTGGTTTTACCTGTCCAAAACGCTGAGAATAAAAAGCAAACTCTCTGTCAGGGCCTTCGCACCGATTTACTGTGGTGACTGTTAGCCACAGTCTTGTGGCTTCACTGAAGTCACACACTCAGACTGCTGTCCTCATCTGTGGCTGAGACAGCGACGAAGCCTGAGAACTTTCCTTCACAGTAAACACGTGCAGCAGAATGCTTACTCTCATACACACATACTCCCCCACACTCCAGAAGTCTACAGTTTAATTATCTTATACTTAAAAACAGTATGCACACATTTTTTGGAAAATTTCTATTCTAGAGCTAAGACAAAGCAAAGTGAAAAAGAAGGTATTTGAAATATTGAAATATGCTTCAATAATGATCATTGTTTATAAAGAAAGTGACATTTTCTTCTAAAATTGCATTTTGTATAATGAAATGGGAAACACTCTTCCTTTCCTTTTCAATTCCTTGCTAACTTTCTTAAAACAAAGCGTATCCTTACGATCAAGTCTTAATTCTAGTAACATTTGAAAGATACATTCATTTCTTTACAGCATGAAAGACATACAAATATCATTTTTTTCCTTTTTAAAGAACAAAGCAAAAGAAGTTAACAGTTTCAATCTTTTGTCCATAGAAAAATATTTTCTGTATCATTTACACAACAATAGGTAGGAAAATTCTACAGTGTTTAACTGAAACTTTCTATGAGCAAAACAAGGCTGTCAAACATTTTCATTCTTGTACTGGTTTTAGGAACATGTAAGAGCCTCCTCCTAAAACTGTAGTCTTAAACTTGCAATATCGCTAATACCTTTCACTTTGTTCATTAAAAAAAACAAAGCAAAACAAAAACTGGTTTACTTATTTATTCACTGAACCCTGCCTAGTCAGCACTGATGGACTGTACCCCAGTACCCCTGGCTGCCCAATCAGCTTGGATTACGACAATAAAGATAACAAGGACCACAAAACTTCAGAAATCAACAATAAACTGTAGAAAAACATACAAATAAGTAGCAGCAAATTTAGATATGGGAACAGAAATAACTATTTGGTGTCTACCCACAACAATTTCATCCAGATTATAAAAATAAAATGTCTCATTTCTCACTGAAATAGGGCTTGTTTTTGATAACATTGTAAGGCTTATTGTAGGAATTGCTACTGAGAAAAATGAAGTCTGTATAATAAAACATTGTGTTGAAAATAGTTGTAGATATTGTAAAGTAAGTTAATCCCCAAAAGTACAATTTTGAGATTAACTTCATGAGCTCTCTGTAAAATTGCTGAAGTTGCCTATTAGCAGTTAGCCCTCAAATAAATTTTGCTATTATACAAATTCCTTTGGAGCTATACAATTCTCTAAAAACTTTATAAAACAGTTGCTACAAGCTGTGTTGTGATCACACTGAGACACCAATAAAACTTTGCCAACAGATCAGTAATTCTGATACTTGATAAAATTAATCCAATGGGTTTTAAAAACATAGGTATTTTACTTAGAGGAAACACCAGGGGAAAAAAATGGTTGTAGAAACTGTAGTTGGCTAGCTGAAGCAAACATGAGAAGCAATAAGCTATATTAATATAAAGCAGTTACTTTGATGATGTGGCCATTTACATACAGAAGCTGTGGCACAATTTATCTTTCTCTTGTATTATTAAAAGGTA
This sequence comes from Odocoileus virginianus, assembly GCF_023699985.2. Classification (NCBI taxonomy): domain Eukaryota; kingdom Metazoa; phylum Chordata; class Mammalia; order Artiodactyla; family Cervidae; genus Odocoileus; species Odocoileus virginianus. The sequence goes on along the minus strand of NC_069686.1, from coordinate 60,930,487 downwards.
TTTGTTCCAACAAATATTTAACTTAATGTAAATGACTTAAATGCACATTGATCAGAACTACAAAGTAATTTCTATAAAATAAAAGAGGTGTAAACATATCCCACATTATTGTGGTATAAATAACTTTTATGAATTGAAAACTACTTTGGCAACCTTACCATCAGAATATCTTTAAATATTCAAAACACAGATATTACACAGAACATTGTTAAAAATCCTTATTTCCTTCTCCTTTCCTGATTTAAGATTATAAAACAAATATAAATGCTTTAATTCTACATGTTCACATTATGAACATAAATTATTTAATTATAAGTGGACATACATTCAAAATCTTCATTCTATGTTTCAAGTGCTTTTAAAAATCAGTCTTCTAATTTGCATTTTAGAATGTTTTCACACTGCATGTACATCAGCCCAAACACATGACAAAAGCTATTGTTTCATCAGGGAAGCATGACAAGCAGACAGAGTGGGGCCCTAATTAGATTGCTTTTCAAAGCCTATTTGTTTTCTAAATTAAGTAAAAATTCTGCCTGAGTATAATGCTTGAGCTGAAATAGACTAAACTTCACAAGAATTTATGATATTCACACGTTACCTATAGTAATAGAAGGTGAGCCTTGACAAAATCTTTCAAGTTTCTTTCAGCTCTCAGGTTGTGGTACTTCTAGTGGAGACGGGAGACTTTTTTTAAATAGCTGATTAGACCTGGCTAATCACCTGCCAACAGATTATAAACAACTCCCATAGTTAATATAATCCTTTACCCCTGTTAGTATCAGTCTTGGTGAAACACACAAATGCATAATCGCATAAAACATCTTTTTGTGTATATATTAGTACTTGAAACCTTGAAGCAACTGTCTTAATGGCTTAACATATTTCTATACACTCAAAGTCAGATTTTATATATAAATTTTCTCTTTAAGCAACACAGTCAACCTTCCCACCCTCCTCCTTGTGCCAGCAGGCTGTACAAAGGAAGTGAATTCTTACGCTATTTACTCTGCTTTTATTTTGAATTATGCATTGATTTAATAAATACTAAGTGTTCTTCCTGTGAATGCAGTCTATTCCAGGATATTCCTCAACCTGTGTACACAGTGCTGACACAAGTCAGATGGCCAACACAACACCTAAAAAGAACATGGTAAAACCATTCTGAATCAGAGGCAAGGCTTTTTACAAACATTCTTAGCATTTACAAAAGTCCTTTGATTCACCAATACCTATTTCCAGTTGTGAGAAGAGCAACATTGATTTCTTGAATGTATGGGTTGTTTGGGGGAGGTGGGGTTGGCTGCTGGAGCGGGCAGTAGTTTAGACACAAGGAATTTGGCATTTTTGTCACACACTATTACACTGATATGAATGGAACCTAGAACTACTAAGTGTATGAAAACTGGGATTATTCCTAGAACTCTACTTAGATTGATGAATAGATGAAAAACATTCCCAGGCAGGGAGTCCCCTGGAAGTCCAGTGGTTAGGACTTGGCGCTTTCACTGCCATGCACATGGGTTCAATCCCTGGTTGGGGAACAAAGATCCCAAAGCATGGCCAAAAAATATCAGGCATAAACTCTTATTTGTTAGGTGAACAGGAAATCATAAGTAGCAATGTTTACTTTAAAAAGCTGTAGGGATAATTTAAGATCCTAATAAATATGTCTTTGAAAAAGGATCTTTTCTGTACATAAAAATACTGACAGGGTGTACCTCCCAGAAAAAAAATTCATATATGAGAAATTTAAAGGTAATTTAAAAATTTTAATATATTATCATTTAAAAACTGGCATTAATGATTTACAAAGGCAGCAGTGCTCAATGCCAACAAATGATTACTTTCCGAAGTGTAAATGTAACCCTAAGTCAAAAAACATGACACCATGATCTGCTTACATCTATACAACTTTACCTCTATGTCTATGGTTGTCATATTCTGTTCATGTAGTTAGGATAGGTTTTCTTTTTTATTCAGGTAAAAAACTACTTCCAAAACAGTTACTAATTATGTAGACTCCCAACATTTTACTTTTTCACATTTCACCTTACCATGATGTCATACAGCAGTCTAAATCATACCTATCTGTTGGCAGAGAACGGAATGTTCAAGTAAGACTGTGTAGCTATTTACTATCTTATACTGTCTTGACTGTGAAATTCAGAAATAGATACAAGAATTTCACTTTGACATAAAGGTTATGCTTACTCTTTTGTTAAAAAAAAAATGTAAAATATTTTAATACAACAGTGTATTTGGTATTTTGGCTATTAATGTTTAGGACTTAACTTCCTAAGATTTACTATTATGGATTTGTAATATTTGAAATAACATCATTTAAATTATACCAAAGATTTAAAAATGTACATTTTCCCGCTCACACTAAATGATGTTTCCAAAATATCTACCATTCAACTGTAAATTTCATCAAGACTATACAGAAATATTCAGAAACCACTAGTAAATGAATCTATTTTAACCATAATCCATATAAAGTAATTTTGTAATGTAACATTTCAATAGCTGAGAAAATTTGAACTTATATTAAAACTGGATAATTTTAAAGTTCTATCTCTCTGAGGACTTAAAAATTAAAAAAACAACAGCAACAAAAAAACCTGAAGAGGATAATATACACACTCTTTTATCAGGTCCTCCATCAGGCTGGACAATCAAAACTCTCCATATTAACATGCTTATAACTTAGTAAGTATATATAAATTGGAGTAATTTAATTGTACACAAAATGACAAGAAAGTTCTCATCTTAGCTGTTGAGGGATTACGTTTAGAAATAACTCAATAACATTTTATTCCTTGTTTGTAGTATCCCAATCAACAGACCAGTGTGAACAAAGCTTGACAAGAACTGAAATGAATGCTAAAAAGGGATAATTTAGTTAGTGATAGAAACAAGTCACAATTAGCTGCTTTAACTTTAGCTTATTCATATGTTTAACTTCAAAGTGTATATTAGGTGCCATTTCTAAAGGTAGGGGCAAAATAAATATGAAATTTGAAGAATAAAGCATCTTTTAACTTCAGCTGCTAAAGTGTAACCCCCGTCCCTCAGGAAAGGAATGTGCAGGTTTTGAATAATCCCATAGCAGCAGAGCACACACTCAGTAGGTCACAAATTATCTTGGCTTCTGGTGGCAAAATACAGGAATTGAGTAAGAAACAGAATTTCATTACCCTCCTTTGACTGCATAACTCTCAATACGAGAAGCCATTTTAAAAATGGTGAACTGATTCAAAATGCATAAAACTGTAAATGTACAATATACATACATACCTCCTAGTAGGGTCAAAGGAGTGCCTTTTCATTAGACATACAAAGACGTCGCAAGGCACTTAAGGGGTTAAGACACAATGCATGCATTCCTTTACATCAAGTATGTGAAATCACATGATTTGGAATAAGCCAACCTTAAGATAAATGTAAGTTACATTGCTAAATTCAAGAAAATTTGTAGATTCATATTTATACTTTCTATAAGATGCTGGTAAATGGACAATGTGCAGCATTTCCTGGGAAAAGCAAATTCCACTTTCTTCTTCCAAACAGCAGGTCTCTATGGGGGGAGTGTAGGGGAAGATGTGCTGCATCCATAGGCAGTGTATTGGCTAATATTGAGAATGATATTGCTAACATTTAAAAAGTAACATCTGGTCATCAGTATAGTAAGAACACAAATCACTGGGAGACACCAGAGCTGACTCCTGATGTTGAATGCTTTTTGCTTTCAAGATACAGGTATACAACAGAGATGCTGAGAATTCTGAGCCTTGTTTGTGGCAATTCTACCAGAAGGGGACAGCATGGCACCACCACAAGATGTCATAAATTACCCTGAACATACTCAGTTATTCACTATTTGTTTGGAGCAAAGAATGAAATAGTCTTCAAACACATGAATTATAGATTTTGAGAGAGTGACTTTTTCTTTAAAACATAAAGTGCAACAGTGCTGAAGTTTTCAGTTTTTGTTAGTTCTTCTTCTTCTTTTTTTGTCTGTTTAGATGCCATTTCCTGTGAGCAGTGTTATGGCACAGTGACTGTAATGGAAAGCAATTTCCAAAACATTTCCCAGACCTTTGCTTTCTTATTTATTTGATGACGTCGTTAAAGGTTTAACAAATCCTTCTTCATAAACTTTCAAGATAGCTTCACATACAAATCTGTATTGACTCTGAAAAATAAAATATAAAAAATAGACTTGATCAGAAAGACTAGAAAATAAACAAACAAACAAAAAAATCTCACCTGGCTTGCTTATACAAGAAATACAAAGTAAAACTGCACGGATACGTAATTTTTCACTAAGACTGGCAAAAAAAGTTTGACAACATATTTTGTTGGCAAAACTCACTCATACATTGCTAATAGGAATGTACAATATTACAAGCCCTATGGGTGGACATTGGCAATATCTAACAAAATTACATTAATTTACCTATTGACCCAGTAATCCCACTTCTAGGACTCTATCCAAAAGATAAACTAGAAAAAGAAATTGAAAACATTTATTCATAAATGAGGCTATTCACTGAAGATTTATAAAAACAAAAAAGCAGAAACAATTCAAATTGTCATCAGTAAAGGGCTGGGTCAGTAATCTGGTACATTCTCAAAGTGGGTACTGTGAAATGGAGAGAAAAGGAAAAAAGTCTACAGAATGTTATAGAATGATTCTAGGATATTTTGCTAAGTAAAAAAAGGCAAGACAGAGATAAGTGCATATATTATCTTTATAAGACAAATGGGACAGGGATATAAATATGTACCTAACTCAATGTGTATTAAGAAAACAGTGAAGGAAGAATAAATCATTTTTTTTTTTAAATGGCTTCCTTTTAGGAAAGGAGTCAACAGGGTGAAGGAGAGAGATAGACATTAGACTTTATTGAATATACTTCCTTCTTTAATAAATTTCACTTTGGAATCATGTAAAGACACTCCATAATTAGAACATGAATTTTAAAAGCCTCTATAAACTGAAAATACAAAACATATCCACGTATGTATCTAGTTGATGGCATAACCAAACAGAAAGGAGCTATTTCACAGGACTGTGAAACAGTAATTTGACTATACATTTTTTTTTTGGTAGAATATATATTCCAAAGCAAAATAACTGTGGAAAAGAACTGAAAATTCTTTTTGGTAATCATACTGTTTGTGGTGTTAGCTTTGTTATTCTGAAACTTTGTTGAGTATTGTGGAATAAAACAAATGAGTACTTGTGACATGCTACATCTTCCTTTTCCAGCACCATGGAGAACCTGCACTCTTGTTAAAGAAGAAAAGGGACAAAGATGTTAAGTAGAAAATGCTAAGTGAAAACACTGTGGTCTGAATCTGTAGTGGAAGCACCAGTATCAACTCATGATAAGCTTGTTTTCCCTCTTCTGGCAACTGAAGATTTCCAGAAACACATAGTAACGCTTACTCAACAGCAATAAAAATCCCTAGTGCTCAGAAGGTGGTCCCTAAAATAATTCCCCAATAAAAAGGACCAGAACTTTATGGAGAAATTGCTAATGCTAAGTCTGGGACAAGGAATGTACAAGCTGGACATCTATACTGATAGCAAGTAAGCTATCAAAGTCACTAGCTCTTGATATAAAGGCTCAGGAGCTAGAATGAACAGTCTCCCAGGAACCAAAAATGGAATAAATTATGCATATTTAAGAAAAATAATTGCAATGGGCTGAAACATATCACATATGTTTAAATACATGAATTCAAAACAACACCAAAAGAAACAAAAGTAAGTGGTCGCCACTGGGAGAGGCCAATGAACCAATTCATTACATTAAAAACTTGGAAGTGAAGGGAAAGCATCAAGTATTTATCTTGCCTTTCCTATGCAGACTGTATCAGCAGTTAACCAAACAGCAGATGAGAAGTTTCTCTTTTAAAGAAGCATTACAATTAATAAATTAAAAAAGGAATAATAGAGCATCATCATTTTGCAAACCAAATGAATCAATGATGCAGACAATGATCACCCAACACTGCTATCATCACAAAAGGAAGGCAGAGACATCATGTGCCTCTCGAAGGAAGAACATAACACCACTGAAGGTGCTACAGGTCCATTTACAGCTAAGACAAAGAACACCACCTTGTTCAGTCTAGAACGCAACCAGCAAAGCCTAGACTATGGGAAAATACGTGGCACAAACATCCTGGTTTGCTCATCAAATAAACTGCAAGATAAAAGAAGAGAGATGGGACTTCTCTGGTGGCGCAGTGGATAAGAATTCGCCTGCCAATGCAGGGAACATGTGTTTGATCCCTGGTCCAGGAAGGTTTCACATATGGAACAACTAACTCAGCGCGCCACAACTGCTGAGCCTGCAGTCCAGAGCCCGCGGGCTGCAAGTGCTGAAGGCAGAGCGCCTGAAGCCTGTCTCCGCAGCGAGAGGAGTCGTTGCAAGGAGAGGCTCGTCTGCTGCACCGAAGAGCAGCCCCAGCTCGCCACAACCAGAGGAAGCCCGCGCAAAGGCAGCAGACACAGTGCGGCCAAGAAAAAAGAGACAGAGAGAGAGAGAGAGGTAGGAAGAAGACACAGATTAAAAGAGGTTTAGGAGACACAATCAAAATATGCGGATGATATTTGAATCCTGACTTTACACAAACAGTAAGAACAAAATCAGAAGCTTACTATGTATGATATGATCCATCAATTTGACTTCTGGGTATATATCTTAAAAGATTGAAAGCAGTGTCTAAAAGACATATTTATACATTCATGCTCACAGCAACATTAGTCAACAGAACCTAAAAGTAGCATCACTAACTCAATAGACATGAGTTTGAGCAAATTCTGGGAGATAGTGAAGGACAGGGGAGCCTGGCGAGCTACAGTCCATGTGGTTACAAGAGTTGGACATGACTTAGCAACAAAAGGTGGAAATAAACCAGATGTCCAATAATGGATAAAAGGATAAGCAAAATGTGGTATACACATACTATAAAGTATTTTTCAGATTTAAAAAGAAAAGAAATTCTGCCACACAACATGGATGAGCCTTGAGAGTATTATGCTCAGTGAAATAAGCCAATCGCAAAATCATATATGTGTGATTCCATATATATGATGTATCCAGAGCAGTCATATTCACAGAAACAGAAAACAGAACGGTGGCTGCCGAGGGACTGGAATTGAGGAAAACGGAGAGTCGTAATTCAACGGGTACAGAGTTTTAGTTTCAAGAGGAAGAAGTCTTAGTGACCGGTTACACAGCAGTGTGAATGTACTTAGCACTACTGAACTGTACATTTAAAAATGGTCAAGATGGTAAATTTTGTGTTCTGTATTTTACAACAATTAAAAATAAATCTATTATGTATAGATATGGATATAAAAACCTCAAGAAAATATTAGCAAATCAAGTCAAGCAACACATAAAGAGAATTATATACCATGTCTAAGTAAGATTTATCTCAGGAATGAAAGGTAAGTTTAACATTCAAAAATTAATCAATCTAATACACTGTATTAACAGAGTAAGTCACAAACCACATGATCATCTTGACAGATACAGAAAAAGCATTTGACAAAACTGAACACCCTGCTGTCATGAGACCACTCAGTAAACTAGTGAGAGGGAACCTTCTCAATCTGATAAAAAAGCATTAATGAAAAGTCTATGGCTAACATGATACTTAGTGGTAGAAAACAGGAAGCTGTCTTCTAGGGCCAGGAACAAGACAAGGATGTCTAGTTTCATCACTTCTACTTAACACTATAATGGAGGTTCTTGCCAGGGCACTTGGGCAAGATGAAGAGAAAATATGAAATGAGATGAAAAGAAAACCATATCTATACTGGAAAGGAAGAACTAAACTATATTTGCAAATGACACAATTTTATATAGAGAGAATCCTAAGGAATCTACTTTCACACATGCAAAAAATTGAGTTAATAAATGATTTCAGCAAAGCTGCAGGCTACATGGTCTATATACAAAAAAAATTTATTTCTATATTTAAGCAATGCATAGTCCTAAAATGAAATTAAGAAGTCCACTTACAGTATGACCAAAAATATTAAAAAACTTAAGATTATATTTAACAAAAAGTAGTACAAGATTTGCACATTGAAAACTACAAAACACTGCCGAAGAAAATCAATGAAAATGTAAATAAATGGAAAGATAATTTATGTTCATGCTTTTGAACATGGATTATTATTAAATGGCAACACTCCGCAAAATAATCTATACATTTAAGGCAATCCCTATCTTGCTTTTTTTGAAGAGAGGACAAACTGATTCTAATGCTCATATGGAAACGTAAGGGACCTAGAACAGCCAAAACAGTCTTGGAAAAAACAAAGCTGCAAGACCCAGATTTCCTGACTTCAAAGTTTATCATAAATTTTTAGTATTCAAGACAGTGTGGTATTAACATAAGAACAGAAAAAAATCAATGGACTACAACTGAAACTCCAGAAAAAAAACACTTGTATTTGTGGTCAACTGATTTTTCACAAGGGACCCAGAAACAATTCGTGAGGAAAGAGTAGTTTTTTCAACAAATGGGGCTGAGACAACTGGAGGTCCATACAGAAAAGAACCAAGTTAGGACGCTACCTCAAACTGTATGTACATATTAACTCAAAATGTATCAGACACCTAAGTGTGAGACCTAAACTATAAAACTCTTGGAAGAAAAGGGAAGAATAAAAATCTTTGTGACTTTAAATTGGGCTGTGATTTCTTAGCCATGACACCAAAAGTATATGTGATTAAAAAGAAGATAAACAAAACTAGACTTAATCAAAATTTAAGAAATGTGTCCTTCAAATTAATCAAGAAAGTGAAAGAACAGTATAAAACAGTTGCAAATCACAGATCTATAAGAGACTTTATTTAGAAAATAGAAAGAACTCAACAATTGAATGATAAAACCAAAACCCAAATTGCAGAACAGGCAAAAGACTTGGATAGTTCTTGAACAAAGATACACAGATAAATGACCACATGAATAATTACTTATTATAGAAATACAAATCAAAACCACAATAAGATACCACTTTATATTTAGCAGGATGGCTGTAATGAAAAAAAGATAATGACAAGCAATGACAATGATGTGGAGAAAATGGAACGCTCACATACTGCCAGGGGACTGCAAAATAGTACATCTGCTTTGAACGCTTCCTCACATGACCCAGCAATTTCACTCCTGAGTATATACCCAAGAGAAATGAAAACATTTCTACACAAAAACATATATACAAATGCTTATGGTATCATTATTCACAATAGTCAAAAAGTGGAAACAATCCAGAATATGTATCTATTCAGTGAAAAAGGAATGAAGTACTGATTATACTACAGAATGTATATCCTTTTAATATTAAGCTAATTAAAAGAAGCCAATTATAAAAGATCAAATTATATGACTCCGTTCACATGAATGGTCCAAAATTCTACCTATGAAGAATTCTACCTATCTTCTACCTATGAAGATAGAAAGTAGATTAATAGTTGCCGAGGACTAGGTTGGGGAAGGCTGGGGAAGATACTAGAAAAAATGGGTACAGGGTACCTTTTTTGGAGTGATGAAAATGTGCTAAAACTAGACAGCAATGATGGTTGCCAAACACCATGATATATTAAAAAACAATGAACTGCACATTTGTTATAAAGGTTAATTTTATGGTACGTGAACTATATAAAGCTATTCTAAGATGTGAGAAGACATGATTAATATGAAACAACTGGAAGTCTGAATACTGGCTATTGCTAATATTAGAGAATTATTGTTAATTGTAATTTGGTGTGATAGTGGTATTACGGTTTTGTTTAGAAGGAAAAACACTCCTTATCTTTTAGAGAAACATACTGAAATATGTATAGACACAATGATATGGTGTCCACGGTTTGCTTCAAATATGAGGAGAGTCAGTTCAGTTCAGTCGCCCAGTCATGTCTGACTCTTTGTGACCCCATGAAGTGCAGCAGGCCAGGCCTCCCTGCCCATCACCAACTCCCACAGTTTACTCAAACTCATGTCGAGTTGGTGATGCCATCCAGCCATCTCATCCTCTGTCGAGGAGAGTAGGTAGCCATATGAAAGAAACAAGATGGCCAATGCCAGGGCTGAGTATGCAACACAGTGTTCAACACATTACATTGTCCATTTTTGTGTATGTTTGAAATCTTCTATAATTAAATGCTAATAATATAGCAGGCATTTATTAGACCACATAGGTCAGCTCACCTGAGTAACCTTAATGCCGCCAACAATGCAAACATTCCACAATGGCTTAATATAAAAAATAATCTTAATATTAACTTTAAAATTCCATGATTCTTCTTTTGATTCTTGAAACATAATTCAGAGTCATTATAGAATACAGTAAGTTAATAGCTTAATTTCTAAGATTTTTGCTGTTGCAATTTAAGTTCTTATGCAAAAAAGAGAGGCAATTTCCCCACAGCTGCTTCACAGAAAGCAGGTCTGTCAAGATTCTCCAGTCTAGGGACACTATTGTTCTCAGCATTCCATTTGACTAAGTAACACAGGATAAGTTGCTCCCCTGTACCTGTTGAAGCAGTCAAGAACTAGCAAGTGAGGGTAGTGTCGGCAAACATTTTCTGTAAAAGACCAGACAGCAATCATTTTTGGTTTTGCAATCACATGGTGGCCTGCTGTACCTTTCCAGCTCTGCTACTGTAATGTGAAAGCAGCCATAGATAACATGTAAATACATAGCTGTGGCTGTTTCCAATAAAACTTTATTTATAAACACAAGTGGTGGGCCAGATTTGGCTCATGGACAGTATCTGCCAATCCCTATGCTAGGGTTATTAACACCTGGAAGAGAATTAAAAAGAGAAAAGTACAGTTTGGAACATACACTGATAACAAAAAACCATGACATTGAGAATATACACTTACACATGAGGTATGCAGTACTTACAGGAGTTTGGATCATCATGGCTCGCTGATCTCTCATTGTTCTCACAATATCTAGTGGATAAACTGGCTGATTGCATTCAATGAGACACATGGCTGTTTCCATAGTAATAAGAACCCCAGTTCTTCCAATCCCAGCACTAAAAAGGACAAATATGGGGCAAAGTCTTACTGATACTGTTCTACGAAACTTCTTATGCCTTTTGTGCAGAAACTTATAGAACAGAATCATACTACAGTAGAAGAATAACTTGATTTTAATATTTTATATTACCAAAAGTGACAAGGCAACTGGAAACTATTTTGAAAACAAAAAAATTTCACTTAATACAGATTAAATGGTTTGTAACCAACCCTCCCCCACTGTTAGTTGCAAATATACAATTTTAAAAGCGTTACATTTCAGTTTATAAAATCTGAACAAGGTATAGAAGATTAGTGACATAACAGCTTTAAAATGCAAAGTAAGAGAATTACAATAATAAATCATTAACAAAAGCAAAAAAGATAACTAAAACACTCAAAAAAATAGCTTTTAAAGCCAAATTTAATTTTCATTAAACTTTACCACTGAGGTAGTTAAGAACAACCTTGTGGAGCATTCTGTAGCTACTGAGAACTAAGGATACGCAACAGCCAGATGTGCCCACCATTCCTGTCACTGCCTCTCAAATAACTGGTCTATAATCTGTTTTGATGGATGTGAAAGTCTGCTCTTAAAAAGTGCTGGAAAGTATAAGGATAAAGAGATACCTTAATACATCCTCTGAATCAAGTCACTTAATAACAGAAGTAACAAGGAGAAGGAGAAAATAATTCCTGGCTCCTAATCTCTGGGTCTGTGGCAGTGAGGCTGGAGTCACTGATTTCAGTCCCTTGAGGGCAGATGGGCGCCTAAATCTGAAAGGAAGGAGGGTGTCCGCTACTGCTCACTTGGAGCTGCTGGAAGTGGCACATCCTGAGGTAGTATTGGGAGGAGTCATCACCAACTCGATGGACATGAGTTTGGGTAAGCTCTGGGAGTTGGTGATGGACAGGGAAGCCTTGTGTGCTGCATGCAGCCCATGGGGTTGGAAAGAGTCGGACATGACTGGGCAACTGAACTGAACTGAACTGACTCCAAGGAGGTGAAATGCCAATCAAAGGTCTTAGGAGGAGCCAGGATGGAGTACCTTGCTGAAGGGGGAAATCCAAACCTTAGGATGCAATCTAATTCTCACAATATTGTTATTTCATCAAATCTGTAATACCATTAATTTTAAGACATAACCCAATTTCAGAGATGTTTGACTATGAAAAAGACAAACTTCTAAGAACTAGTATTATTTTTACTTTTAAACAGTAATGAAGTTTCTGCCAATTGTATGTTAAGTCATACTCTTTGCTTTCTACCTTCAGAACACAGCTTTTGAGTTCTAATTACCAGAGTGACAATCACAACTTAAGGGCAAAATATAGTACGTATTCCCTTTTAAAAATGGCCTATTTAGTCAGTTAGTCAGTCAGTAATGTCCAACTCTTTACACCTCCATGGGGGCCAGAGCCTGCCAGGCTCCTCTCTCCATGGTGATTCCTAGACAGGACACTGCCCTGGGCTGCCGTTCCCCCTGGGCTTCACTGGTGGCTCAGACAGAACCTAGTCAGTTACTCAATCATAAAAGACAGAAAATAAAATACCTGCAATGAACAACTATAGGTTCTTCCTTGCCAGCCCTCTTATTTCGTACATGGCAAACAAAATCCAGAAAGTCACTTGAATCGTCAGGGACTCCATGGTCAGGCCAGGCTATATACTGGATCTGAGTGAGTGGACGACTCTCATTTTTCTACATATAAATGAAAGATAATGCAACTGACTTAGAAATAATTCTTAAAATATATGTAAACATTCACGTCACTTTAATTTTAGAAGCAAAAGAAACTACTTTCATTATGCCCCAAAAGTAATGTATAGATTCAATAAAACTCAAAAGTTTAAGGAAAAGGGAAGAAACTACTTTATAGAAACAGCTGTATCCATTTAAGTATCAGTCACCTGGATTATCACTCTTCTTGTAACTAAATTTCTATATTTGTATTTTTAGGATGATAATCAAGTAAACAGACAAAAACAGATTAAGATTCCAGAGAAAAGTTTAAAACAAAATTAAAGAACTGTTAGGTGAGCAAAAAAGGTTAAAGAAAATTTTTTTTATGAACAAAGTTGGGCTAATCCTGATAAGCACAAGTGAAATGATGGACATCAAGAAAATAAAATCTCAGAGTAAATGCAGATTAAAAACTGGAGACCATAAAACACAAAATCAAATCAGGATTTAATTCTTCTCTGGGAACCAATTTCTCCATTGGTATAATGGAGAAAGTAAGATATTGAATGTATACATCTTAGTTCAAATCTCAATTTCCCCAGTTAAGACAGTATTTCATGGTCTCATTTTCTTCAAATGAAAAGTGAAACAACATCTACACCTAAACGGGATAGTCTAACGTTAAACGGATTCATTGCAAGGACCTGCAAATCACCCAATCACGGCTGTTTGGAATCATATACTCATAGTCAGATTCCAACACTGTGAAATCTGGTTACTGTCTTTTACATTGGGTGAACTTCCAAAGAACATGAAAGTAAAGGTACTGAAGAAACGAATTCCCAGAGAGACCTCAGTTCAATTTGGTAACTAATGTTAGATGGTTGAAGGCATCTAACAGCAGAGACATTACTTTGCCGACAAAGGTCCATCTAGTCAAGGTTATGGTTTTTCCACTGGTCATGTATGGATGTGAGAGTTGGGACTGTGAAGAAAGCTGAGCGCCAAAGGACTGATGCTTTTGAACTATGGTGTTGGAGAAGACTCTTGAGAGTCCCTTGGACTGCAAGGAGATCCAACCAGTCCATCCTAAAGGAAATCAGTCCTGGCTGTTCATTGGAAGGACTGATGCTGAAGCTGAAACTCCAATACTTTGGCCACCTCATGCGAAGAGTTGACTCATTGGAAAAGACCCTGATGCTGGGAGGGATTGGGGGCAGGAGGAGAAGGAGACAACAGAGGATGAGATGGCTGGATGGCATCACCGACTCTATGGACATGGGTCTGAGTAAACTCTGGGAGTTGGTGATGGACAGGGAGGCCTGGTGTGCTGTGATTCATGGGGTCGCAAAGAGTCGGAGACGACTGAGCAACTGAACTGAACTGAATATAGAATACTTTTGACTATTATTGTTAACAAAAGAACTTAATGGTACCAGTAATCTACAAGAAGGGTAACTAAAATCATATTTTATTAAGTTTGGGGATAGTGTTTACCTGTTTGTCCATCTATTCATCTATGTACGTATGTATTTATGGCAGCAAATTAATTTTCCCAATTATATTTGGCTCAAACCTTAGAAACCAATTTGTGTCACAGCATAGTTCTGAGGTACTCAGGACTGCAAAGAAAAGCCACTATAACATATAAAACTGCTACGGATAATCCGTAGGTGGAGAACAACGGGATATACGTATTACCTGATGTGACCACTGACCATACACAAGCTCATCTTTCATGTCTATTTAGGAAAATGAAGAAAACAGCTTCTTGGCTTGCTTTGTTATATACGACCATGCCCAAACCCAAAATTCACTCTGATAGTATCTCTAGCCCATAAGGTTTTGAAACTGTATTTTCTTGTAACTTCAGCTTTACTCAGTGCCAGATGCCTGCAGTATACATTAGCACAACTTCGAGCTCCTTTGCTTCCTGGTCAGCAAGGTCCCATCTCGCTGGATTCTTCCCGTCACGCTCAGGGAGGGGAGCGTTAGGCGTGGTGTGTGAGGGGGTTGGGGGGTGTGGTCTCCTCTCCGAAGGCCTCACCGAGGACGCCTGTGATGCTGGCTTTTCTCCAGCACTCTCTCCTTTCTTCCTGCAGCCCCTCTGCCCGAGACGGCTGGTGCAGGCACTGGCCGTCTGACAAGACAAGCAGATTCTGCCTCCACATACATCTTCCAGTTGGGTTACTGAGCTGGCATTTATTCATCAGTTTGCACTTCTGGCTTTAATCTGGAAGCCAAATGGAGGGACTCAGGGAGCAGGTAAGGAAAACTAACAATTTAAAAGCTGTAATCACACCCACTCCAGTCTCCTTGTCTGGGAAATCCCATGGACAGAGGAGCCTGTCAGGCTACAGTCCATGGGGTCACAGAAGAGTTGAACATGACTTACTGACTAAACAGCAGCAGCAATCTGTCTGATGTTACAGTGTCCTGCCTACAATCTTTCCCTCTTAAATAATGAGGAGATGGTGAAACTGGTCTTCTCCACTCATTTCATGTTCAGTCTCTCAGTTTTGTCCAACTCTTTGTGACCCCATGAACTGTAGCACGACAGGTTTCCCCATCCTTCACTAAGTCCCGGTTCTTGCTCAAACTCATGTCCATTGATTCAGTGATCCATCCAATGATCTAGTCCTCTGTCGTCCCCTTCTCCACCTGCCTTCAATCATTCTCAGCATCAGGGTTTTTTCCAACGAGTTGGCTCTTTCTATCAGGTGACCAAAGTATTGGAGCTTCAGCTTCAGCATCAGTCCTTCCAATGAATATTCAGGATGGATTTCCTTTAGGATTGACTGGTTGGATCTCCTTGCTGTTCAAGGGACTCTCAAGAGTCTTCTCCAACACCACAGTTCAAAAGCATCAAGTCTTTGGCCCTCAGCATTCTTTATGGTCCAACTCTCACATCCATACATGACTACTGGAAAAATCATAACTTTGACTATACAGACCTTTGTCAGCTAAGTAATGTCTCAGCTTTTTAATATGCTGTTTAGGTTTGTCATAGGTTTTCTTCCAAGGAGTAAACATCTTTTAATTTTGTGGCTGCAATTACCATCTGCAGTGATTTTGGAGCCCAAGAAAAGTCTGCCACTGTTTCCACCGTTTCCCCATCTATCTGCCATGAAGTGGTGGGACCAGATGCCATGATCTTAGTTTTTTGAATGTTGAGTTTTAAGCCAGCTTTTTCACTCTCCTCTCTCACCTTGATCAAGAGGCTCTATAGTTCCTCTTCACGTTCTGCCATAAGGGTGGTGTCATCTGTGTCATCTGCATATCTGATGTTACTGATATTTCTCCTGGCAATCTTGATTTCAGTTTGTGCTTCATTTAGCCTGGCATTTCACATGAGGTACTCTGCATATAAGTTAAATAAGCAGGGAGACAATTCATAGCATTGACGTACTCCTTTTCCAATTTTGAACCAGTCCGTTGCTCCACGTTTGGTCTTAACTGTTGCTTCTTGACCTGCATAAAGGTTTCTCAAGAGGCAGGTAAGGTGGTCTGGTATTCCCATCTCTTGAAGAACTTCCACAGTCTGTTGTGATCCACACAGTCAAAGGTTTCAGGATAGTCAATGAAGCAGAAGTAGATGTTCTTCTTGAATTCTGTTGCTTTTTATACGATCCAACAGATGTTGGCAATTTGATCTCTGGTTCCTCTGCCCTTTCTAAATCCAACTTGAACATCTGCCAGTTCTCAGTTCACATACTGCTGAAGCTAGCTTGGAGAATTTTGAGCATTACTTTGCTAACGTGAAATGAGTGCAATTGTGTGGCACTATGAACCTTCTTTGGCATTGCCCTTCTTTAGAACTAGGATGAAAACTGACCTTTTCCAGTCCTATGACCACTGCTGAGTTTTCTAAATTTGCTGGCATATTGAGTGCAGCACTTTAACAGCATTATCTTTAAGGATTTGAAATAGCTCAGCTGGAATTCCATCACCGCCATTAGCTTTGTTCATAGTGATGCTTCCTAATGCCCACTTGATTTCACATTCCAAGATGTCCGGCTCTAGGTGAGTGATCACACCATCGTGGTTATCTGGGTCATTAAGGTCTTTTTTGTATAGTTCTTCTGTGTATTCTTGTCACCTCTTCTTATCTTCTGCTTCTGTTAGGCCCATACCGTTTCTGTCCTGTATTGTGCCCATCTTTATATGAAATGTTCCCCTGGTATCTATAATTTTCTTAAAGTGATCTCTACTCTTTCCTATTCTATTGTTTCCCTCTATTTCTAGGCATTGTTCACTTAGGAAAACTTTCTTATCTCTCCTTAATATTCTTTGGAACTCTGCATTCAAACGAGTATATCTTTCCTTTTCTCCTTCGCCTTTCATGTCTCCTCTTTTCTCAGCTATTTGTAAGGCCTCCTCAGAGAACCACTTTGCCTTTTTGCATTTCTTCTTCTTGGGAATGCTTTGGATCACCACCTCCTATACAATGTGACAAACTTCAGTCCATAGTTCTTCAGTAACTCTGTAAGATCTAATCCCTTGAATCTATGAATATACTTCCACTGTATAATCATAAGGGATTTGATTTAGGTCATACTTGAATGGTCCAGTCGTTTCCCTACTTTCTTCAATTTAAGTCTGAAATTTGCAATAAGGTGTTCACGATCTGAGCCACAGTGAGCTTCCAGTCTTGTTTTTGCTGACTGTATACAGCTTCTCCATCTTTGACTGCAAAGAATATAATCAATATGATTCTGGTATTGACCATCTGGTGATCTCTTGTGTTGTTGGGAAGAGGGTGTTTGCTATGACCAGTGCATTCCCTTGGTAAAACTCTGTCAGCATTTTCCCTGGTTCATCTTGTACTCCAAAGCCAAACTTGCCTGTTACTCAAGGTATCTCTTGACTTCCTAGTTTTGCGGTCCAATCCCCTATGATGAAAAGACATCTTTTTTTTGGTGTTAGTTTTACAAGGTCTTGTAAGTCTTCATAGAACCATTCTACTTCAGCTTCCTGGCATTAGTGGTTGGGGCACAGACTTGGATTACTGTGATGGTTTGCCAAAATGAATGGTTTGCCCTGGAAATGAACAGAGATCATTCTGTTGCTTTCAAGACCGCACCCAAGTACTGCATTTTGGACTCTTGTTGACTATGAGAGCGACTCCATTTCTTCTAAGGGATTCTTCCCCATGGTAGTAGATATAATGGGTCATCTAAATTTAATTCATCCATTCTGGTCCATTTTAGTTCACTGATTCCTAAGACGTCAATGTTCACTCTTGTCATCTCTAGTTTGACCACTCTGTCCACTGTCAATTTATCTTGATTCATGGACCTAACATTCCAGCTTTCCATGCAATATTGTTCTTTATAGCATCGGACTTTATCTTCACCACCAGACACATCCACAACTGAGTGTTTTTATCACTTTGGCTCAGCCTCTTCATTCCTTCTGGAGCTATTTCTCCACTCTTCTCTAGTAGCATATTGGGCACCTACTGACCTGGCGAGTTCATCTTTCAGTGTCATACCTTTTTGCCTTTTCATACTGTTCATGGAGTTGTCAAGGCAAGAATGCTCATTAAAAAGGGGGAATAATCTAACAGCTGTCTGTTGTTATTTCCATTTCCATTTCCATTTCCATTGGAGACGTACTCTAATACCTTACTGATATTACTTGGAGGAAGAAATGTACAATCAACACCCTGGTATGATTTTTATGAATTGGGAAAATATTAATAGTAATAAGTATTATTTACTTAATTATTTTTTCACTCATCATTCATACTTAGGTACAGAAATTGGAAATAAGAGAACGTATTTCATAAGATTCCAGCATATCCTAATGAAGCAAATAGTTGAACAATTTTTTGTATTTCTGATAACTAGGACTCAAGATTAAAAACATTTTCATCTTTCAAAGCCTTTACCTTGAACATAACAGCTCTAACCAGTAGGCCCCCCATTTCCATACCTCCTGGTTGAAAAGTGTCATCTTCCTGAAGACATATGCAGTGTTCCCCTCTTCGGAGTGGCAGGTGACTTGGTAGCAGCCATAGGATGAACTTCCTGTGGGTTCCGGCCAATATTGGTGACACTTAACCTGGTATCAATAAATTGTAGAAACAGACATAATTTAGGTTCTCCAATTTTTTTTAATATTTTAAGAACTTCCAAGCTTAAAGAAATGTGACAAAAATAATTTAATGAATTCCCATATACCCTTCAAATGCACTCATCTCACACACTAGTAAAGTAATGCTCAAAATTCTCCAAGTCAGGCTTCAACAATACATGAACTGTGAACTTCCAGATGTTCAAGCTGGATTTAGAAAAAGCAGAGGAATCACAGATCAAATTGCCAACATTTGTTGGATCATCAAAAAAGCAAGGGAGTTCCAGAAAAACATCTATTTCTGCTTTATTGACTATGCCAAAGCCTTTGACTATGTGGATCACAATAAACTGGAAAATTCTGTAAGAGATAGGAATACCAGACCACCTGACCTGCCTGTTGAGAAATCTGTATGCAGGTCAGGAAGCAATAGTTAGAACTGAACATGGAACAACAGACTGGTTCCCAATAGGAAAAGGAGTACGTCTCAAGGTTGTATATGGTCACCCTGCTTATTTAACTTATATGCAGAGTACATCATGAGAAACGCTGGGCTGGAGGAAGCACAAGCTGGAATCAAGACTGCCAGGAGAAATATCAATAACCTCAGATATGCAGATGACACCACCCTTATGGCAGAAAGTGAAGAAGAACTAAAGAGCCTCTTGATGAAAGTGAAAGAGGACAGTGAAAAAGTTGGCTTAAAGCTCAACATTCAGAAAACTAAAATCATGGCACCTGGTCCCATCACTTCATGGCAAATAGATGGGGAGACAGTGGAAACAGTGGCTGACTTTATTTTTCTGGGCTCCAAAATCACTGCAGATGGTGACTGCAGTCATGAAATCAAAAGACGCTTACTCTTTGGAAAGAAAGTTATGACCAACCTAGACAGCATATTAAAAAGCAGAGACATTACTTTGCCAACAAAGGCCATCTAGTCAAGGCTATGGTTTTTCCAGTAGTCATGTATGGATGTAAGAGTTGGACTATAAAAAGAGCTGAGCACTGAAGAATTGATACTTTTGAACTGTGGTGTTAGAGAAGACCCTTGAGAGTCCCTTGGACTGCAAGGAGATCCAACCAGTCAATCCTAAAGGAAATCAGTCCTGAATATTCATTGGAAGGACAGATGTTGAAGTCGAAACTCCAATACTTTGTCCACCTAATGCAAAGAGCTGACTCATTTGAAAGACCCTGATGCTGGGAAAGATTGAAGGTGGGAGGAGAAGGGAACAACAGAGGATGAGATGGTTGGATGGCATCACTGACTCAATGGACATGAGTTTGAGTAATCTCCGCAAGCTGGTGATGGACAGGGAGGCCTGGCGTGCTGCAGTCTATGGAGTCACAAAAAGTCAGACATGTCTGAGCGACTGAACTGAACTGAACATATACCCTTCACAGAGATCTGCCAACAAACAACATTTGTTTTGGTCATTTCTTCTCTTTGTAATGAGAGTCTGTTGGATATATTTCAAAACTGCAAATATAACTGCAAATATCTTGTTTACAACGAGCGTCCACCCAGTGTTTTATCATTCATCATTAATTCTTGCCTGAACTAATCCACCTTTCTCTCTCCACCCCAGGCCTGGGCAACCACTGCTCTGCGTTCTGTCCCCTGTGGCCTACTTTGGACACCACATATGACTGAATCATAAAGATGTTGTGTTTGGTGACTGGCTTTGTTTACTTAGAAGAATGTTTTCTAGGTTTACCCATGTTGCAGCCTGTACCATTTTTTCATATCTTATTATTGCCAAATAATATTCAACTGTATGACTACACCATATTTTATCTGGTATATCTCACTTCTTTCTCCCTATGGCCTACTAAGAGTAACGCTGCTGAGAACACCTTGTGTGGACATGTATTAATTCTCTTGGGTATTTCTACGAGTGAAACTGCTGAGCTGCAGTCACACTGTGTTTAGCCTCTTGAAGAACTGATACGGTGTCTTCAAGATAGTTGAAGCGAAGTGAAGTCGCTCAAGTCGTGTCCGACTCTTTGCGACCCTGTGGACTATAGCCTACCAGGATCCTCTGTCCATGGGATTTTCCAAGCAAGAGTACTGGAGTGGGTTGCCATTTCACCAAATCCATTAGCAAGACAGTAGGTTCCACTGTCTCCACATCATTACCCACAGTGATTATTTTCTGTTGTATTTACTTTAGCTATCCAACTAGCTATGAAGTAGTATCTCATTGTAGCTTTTGTTTGCATTTCCTTGGCGACCAATGATGCTGAGTATCTTTTCATGATCTTATTGGTCATTTGAATGTCTTCTTTGGAGAATCATCTATTCAGATCTTTTGGCCATTTTTAAATGGGATATTGTTATCTTATGGGTAAGTTGTATGAATTCTTCACACATTATAAATACAAATCACTTATTCAAATATATATTAGTCCATTTAAATAATAATAATAATAATAATAATGGCTAACATCATATTTCTTTTAACACATTATGTGTTAGTTGTAGTTTTAAGCCATGAACCATGATGATTAAAAGCCATTTAACCATGGTGATTTTAATCATGACACTGTAAGAAAGGAAGTTTAAAGGTTACAAAAGAGATTAAATCAATATGAATATTTTAACTATAGATGTAATGTAATTTGAAAAATGTCTGAGCAATGTGTAAGATTCAAGTATGACTTACTCTGCCACGTTCAACCTGTGTGGTCAACATCACAACCATGGAGGAGCCTTGTTCCCAAGTCATCTGCCAAAAATCTGTACAAGTGTGTGGTAATGGCCCTTGACAAGCAATGTACTGATTTATAATTCTAGAAGAAGGAATTTCCATCTAAAAAGAAAAAGACACAAAATCCAAATTGTTGTGCATTATTACTTTTTCCTAGGATCAAATATAGGAAAATCATCTACTAAATGATAACTGAATGCAAAATTAATCTCAATAAATGACAAAGTCAGTAATACAAATCTCTATCAACTATTTTATTTGAAGAAGAAGTTTCTTGGCAATGTGCAGTAGCTATATATACTTATCTTTCAATTAGTGGAAACAGAAATTTAAATATTTTCCAAAGCACTCTTATGGAATTAAAAGCATTTATATAGAGAATCCTGTTTCACAGGCAGAGACTTGGTATAGAAATAAAGAATATTTCTCTCTACACAGGAAACAAACTACTATATATAAAAATAAACAACAAGGTTCTACTATAAAGCACAGGGAATATATTTGATATCTTATAAGTTATAATGGAAAAGAAAAAAAAAAAGTCTCTAAACAGCTTATTAGTAAATTTTGTGAGGAGCAAAAATTCTGCCATTTGCTTTAGTTTGGATTTTTCATATTATATATGTGCTTATATATTATGTAATATGCATATAATTATATATAATATATATATAGCATGAAAAGATTGGCAAGTATTTTAAATTCATTATTTTCAGAAGTAAGACTGTAACTATTTGGGGAAGATAAACTATCATCCTATTATATTTTAAACACTAAATTCAAAAGGTGCATGTGTTTACTTCTGGGCTTCCCAGGTGGCTCAGCTGGTAAAGAATCCGCTTCCAGTGTGGGAGACCTGGGTTCAATCCCTGGGTTGGGAAGATCCCTGGAGAAGGGAACGGCTACCTACTCCAGTCTTCAGGCCTGGAAAGTTTCATGGACTGTATATAATCCATGGGGTCGCAAAGAGTCAGACACGACTGAGCAACCTTGACTTTCACCTCACTCACCATACTATTTTAACACTTTGAACAATAACAACAACAAGCACTTAAATGAATAATATACTCAATTTTATTCACATAAAGGAAAGTAAAAATCAAACTAAGAAATCACCATATTTTACCTATTAGATTGAAATATCAGAAAATTTGATAATACCATATACACATATGTAGCCTTTATCTGAAACCACGGGTTCATATATGCATTGGAGTTCAGAATTTGGGGGATTTTTGAAAGGTTCTTCAGTGCACACACTATGTAATGTAATAAATAATGTTTCCTGCAGGCTACAGGTCGTTACTCTGTAATCAATCACTATCAAAAAGTCTACAAATAATAAATGCTGGAGAGGGTGTAGAGAAAAGGGAACCGTCTTGCATTGTTGGTGGAAATGTAAATTGATACAGCCACTATGGAAGATGGTATGGAGATTCCTTAAAATTCTAGTAATAAAACCATCATGTGACCCAACAATCCCATTCCTAGGCATACACCCTGAGGAAACCAAAACTGAAAAAGCCACATGTACCCCAACATTCACTGCAGCACTATTCACAACAGCTAGAACATGGACACAACCTAGATGTCCATCGACAGATGAAAGGACAAAGAAGCTGCGGTACGTATATACAATGGAATATTACTCAGCCATAAAAAGGAACACATTCAAGTCAGTTCTAATGAGGTGGATGAAGCTACAGTCTATTATACAGAG
The DNA here is from genome assembly GCF_023699985.2 of Odocoileus virginianus. Classification (NCBI taxonomy): domain Eukaryota; kingdom Metazoa; phylum Chordata; class Mammalia; order Artiodactyla; family Cervidae; genus Odocoileus; species Odocoileus virginianus. The sequence continues at coordinate 60,907,220 of NC_069686.1, read as the reverse complement.
TGAAAATAAGTCAGAGAGAGAAAGATAAACATTGTATACTAACACATATACAGGGACTCTAGAAAGATGGTACTGATGAATTTATTTCTGAAGAAACAGACATAGAGAACAGACCTATGGACACAGGGAGTGGGGTAGAGAGGGTGAGATGTATGGAGACAGAAACATGGAAACTTACATCACCATGTGGGAAATAGACAGCCAGTGGGAACTTGCTGTGTGACTCACAGAACTCAAAGAGGGGCTCTGTGTCAGCCTAGAGGGGTGGGATGGGGAGGGAGGCGGGATGGGGAGGGCGGCGGGGGGGGAGGCTCAAGAGGGAGGGGACACAGGTATAATACGTACGGCTGATTCATGTTGAGGTTTGACAGAAAACAACAAAATTCTGTAGAGCAATTATCCTTCAATTAAATAAATGAATTTTTTTTTAAAGTCCTCATCAGAGGTACAAAGTAAAGTTGATCCTCATTAATCATGGATTCCAGAATAAACCTCAAAGTTTAAATTGGCCCCTCTTATTCCAAATGACAAAGGTATAATTAAAAAAAAACTTACATTTATATAATTTGCATTGATATAGTCTTCATTACCCTTTAAAATGACCCGTGTAGCATCATCTGAAAAAATTTAATAGAAAGAATATTTTAATAAAGTTATGTTAAGAAGATTAAACTTAACTCACAAAGAGAATAGATACTTACAAGGCGAAATATCTCTGTATCTATTTTTGGAAATATTCTGAGGTAATTTGGCACAACACATTGTCATTCCAGGCTTCTTCCGATACAGTTGCTAAAAAAATAAAGTACAAGACAAGTTCAGAAAGCCATCAAGAGTTTTTATTTTTTTTAGACTTGATTCTATGCTATCAAGAAACGGGTTTTTACCTTGGAATACCTCATCTATATAATGATGTACCTTTGGTTAGTGAAGTATTAAACCAGGTTTGCAAAGCTGAATTCTGCAAAATTTCTAATATGAATTATAAACATTCTGAAAAACGGTAAAACATGAAAAAACAATTTTCCTTACAGAAAGAGTACCTGAAGTTTTAAATAGCAAATCTACAGGAAATATTTATTTCATTTATTTTATATTTGAAGGTACTCCTTTATTTATTTTTTAACATACATCCACTCTTTGTTAGTTTTTCTTCCCATTTAGGTAGCTTTCATTTAGAGGTGTTTAAAAGAAAAACTGATGTGCCCTAAATATTTTATAATCATTTATCTATAACATATACTCCAGAGCAACATATATTAGTGATGCCTAACTACACTGACAAAAATTAGAGAAGGATTAAATATGACAAGGCCCAAAAACTATTCTTTAATTCAGGATTTTTAAGTCTATAATAGTCTATCTTCATCTGCAACCTTTAATAAAAACAGCTATTTAATTATAGAAAAAAAATGTAGTTTGATGACATATACCTATAAAATCTCCTTATCTCCCTCTTTTAAACTGATATCTATTAGTGAAACCACAACTAGTATTTGGGGAGTAATTTTTAAAACTTTACCTTTTATAGCTCTTTTTGCCAATATTTCTCAATAATATTAATACATTATAACTGATACTAGATTAGGCAGTTAAGAAGTTATGAAATTAATAAGAAAATATGGGCAAACACCTTTTCTATATCATGTTACTTACATCAAACTGTGTCAGTACTGTTCCAGTGATAAGGCCCTCAGCCAGCTGGATCATCGACTCTCTCAGGGAGTGGTCATCCTGATGGATGCTGTCAAGCGGGGCTTTCTCAGGAATGTACTGGAAGTCTGGCTCATTTTCTAGCTTTTCTTCCACTACATCATACACAGCTACAAAAACAAAACCAATATGGAAACCTTAATGAATTGGCAAAAGGAATTTACCAGATATTATTTAATTTTGTGTCAGAAAAAAGTATTCACATATTGTTCACTCATCAGATCTGAGTCTGGAGTCACTGTATATGGGCCAAGAGTATTGTGGAGTTGAAAAAGTACCTCTGGAGAAAAGAAGGGTTCTTGGCCATTATTGCTGAAAATTTCTGCAATTTGCAGAGACAGTAAGAAAAAGAGGAATGTCAAGAAGGTCTGCTCTGAATAGATCTGTCCTTAATCGGTGTAATCTTGCGCAACAGCACCAATAGAGACCTATCCACCACACATGTAGACAGGAAGAGTTACACACAAAGTGAACAGAATGCTAAACTAAATATGTTCTATTGTTGTTTCTCGACATATTTATCAAACAACTTAGAGGACTAGATTTTTTTTTTTACATTCTTTAATATATATCTTCATTTGGCTGCACAAGTTTTAGTGGAGGCACTTGGGATCTAGTTCCCTGACCAGGGATGGAAACCAGGCCCTCTTCTGCCTTGGGAGTGTGGAGTTCTAACCACTGAACCACTGGGAAGCCCAGGAAACCAAATTTCAAAGGAGAATTCTAGGCCAGAATTCATAGTCATGGGAGTAAGGGGAGCCAAATTATAGGCTGTAACCCTTAGCTCACGCTCAGCCTGCCCTCTTCTTCTTTCTACCCTCGGCTCCACTCTGTAATGCAGGGGCCTGAAAGCACACCATGAACAACATCCCGGTCCACACAGAAGCTCAGTCTACACTCCTGTGGAAATTGCTTCTTATGATACCCTACTGGCCTATAACTTGTCACCAACCCTTGGGAGAAAGGACCTGGGAAAACTGGCCACAAAGACCCAGGAAGAGGACTCAGAGCTAAGTGGTACAGAAAGGAAGAAGAGGCCACAGGTGCTGGCTTGCATGCACCCTTGGTCCTGCAGAATCCTGACCCCCATGGGGGCAGGAGAGCTGAAGAAGAGCAGAACCTTCTAAAGAAGGGAGTCAAGCTCCTGCCTTTAAGAGGCTTTGTTCCTGCTCAGATATAAATGCATTTTTGAGAACAGATTTCTGAAATGAAGAATGCAAAGACAAAAAGACATAAATGCATTTTGTCTAAGAAGAAATAAGATTTAAAGGGGAAAAGACCAGGAAAAGCAAGCTGGTATCTTCTGGTATTTCTGACTAACTAACTGAGTGTGGCTGTGCTGGGTCTTCATCGATGCATGCGGGCTCTCTCTGGTCGGGGTGCCCGGGCTTCTCGCTGCGGTGGCCTCTCCTGTTGCAGAGCATGAGCTGTGAGCGCGCAGGCTCAGGGGCTGCGGCACACGGGCTTTTAGCAGCTCTGCAGCACGTGCAGTCTTTGGACCAGAGGTTCAACCCACAGCCCCTGCACCCGCAGGCAGACTCTTAACCACTGGACCACCAGGGAAGTCCTTTTCTGGTATTTTTGACAAACATAATTTAAAATTTTGATTATACATTTTTTTTTAAAATGGACATGACACCCACACTGAAAGTGAATCCTGGTCCAGATTTTGATGATAAAACAGTATTAGAAAGATCTTTGCCAAAAGAAGTAGGTACCAGGTGGGTTCCTCTCCTAGTTTAAACTATAAATGGGGTAACTTGGAATTGCAAAATGACCATGCCTTTTCCATTATATAGACTTTGGTTCATATTCTCTCTCTGTACTAGTCATGAATTTGCAAGCAGGTAATGAGTATCTTTGTGAATAAATGTCTTCAACCATAATATGATGTTAATTCACTTGTCTCACTGGATGGCTGTAAACATTAAATGAGAAGATATAGAAGAGCCAGGTCTACGGAAAGCATTTTAAAATTATTAGCTAATATGATTATTAAGTTCTCCAGGATCTATTATCAAGAGAAAATTGGGAAAAAAAAATCAGATTGAGAGACAACTCTTAGTATGAAAATTAAGTTGCTTTATGTGACAGAAAATGCCTAAAAATGAACCACCTAAATATCAGATCTAAATAAATGAGTTCCTTTAAAAGTCAAAAACGGTATGTTCTGTTGAAGTCTTCTAAATTTTCCTAGAAAGCTAATTCTAGACTGTGAATACAGAAAAAAAAAAAAAAAAACAAAAAAACTACAGGCATATCTTGTTCTATTGCATTTCTTAGATAACTACATTTTTTTTTAACAAATTGAAGGTTTATGGCAATTCTGTGTTGAGCAAACCTATTGGTATCATTTTTCAAGCAACATTTGTTACTTTGTGCCTCATATATTTTAATTCTCCCAATAAATTTCAAACTTTTTGTTTTTATTATATATGTTATAGTGCTCTATGATCAATGATCTTTGATTTGGTATTTCAAAAAAGGTTATGACTCCCTGAAGGTTCAGTTGATGATAGCAATTTTTAGCAGTAAAGTACTTTTAAATTAAGATATGTACATTACATACTTAACAGACTACAGTATAGTATAAATGAAACTTTTATATGTACTGCGAAATAGAAAAAATATGCGACTTGCTTTACTGCAATACTTTCTTTACTGTGATATTTTATTTATTTATTGTGATGGTCTAGAACTGAAACTGCAGCATCTCCAAGGTCTGCCCGTAGAGAAGATAAAATGAAAATGTCTGTACCCAGGAGGCAAAACGGGTGTGTGGAGGAGTAGGTGCTTCTAATTACATTTTGCTCCTCATGGTATGTAGTCAGCAACTGACAATGTGACATTAACCAATAATTACTCTTCTGACTAAAACTATGATTAACAATAAATTGTTCAGAACAAAATTAGAAGAATATGTCTAATGCTAGACAGTACAGGCACTTAAGAATTTTTTCTTAAAAAAATTCATCAGGTCCAGGAGACTGATGAATGTTGAGGAAACTTGAAACTATGCCATTATGAACACAGGCTGAAGGACCTGGGATTGTTAAACCGGGAAAAAAAAAAAAAGGACAGCTTGTAGTAAAACTCACTGCAAAACACTGATGAGGGGTTGAACTTATTCTGTATTACATTTATTCTGCATAGCACAAAGTGACAGAACTGGAAACACTGGGATTGAAGGAAGATGGACTTCTAGGTCAGTTAGCAGTTTCACACTGTCCACATGGGGAATGAACTGCTTCAGGAGCCACTGAGCACTCCACGTGGCAGGATGGTCTTAGGTTGCCATGGAAACTAAACTTTAGCTTGTTAATTTTCTACAGGTGGAATAGCAAGTATATCTGAGTACCAAGGACTCCTTGTGCACGCTGGGGGCGAGAGGCAACCGCAGTCATGGTGGTCTGGAGAGAACTTCCTGAGGCTGGTGTCTCAGCAGAGACCTGAACGGTGTGAGGGCACACGCCGTACAAACGTCAAGAGGAGTGCTTTAAGGAGACAGACCATCAAGCAGGCCAGCACAGAGAGCAGGAGAGTGAGGAAGGCAGGTGGGCAGGCAAGGTGGCAAAGAATCTGCATTTGACCCTACATGTGAACACTCCTTTGGTGGCTCAGTGGTAAAGATCCACCTACCCATTCAGGAAACGGGTTCAATCCCTGGGCTGGGAAGATCCCCTGCAGAAGGAATATGGCAAACCACTCCAGTATTCTTGCCTAGAAAATCCCATGAACAGAGGAGCCTGGTGGGCTACAGTCCACGGGGTCGAAAAGAACTGGACATGACTTAGCAACTAAACAACAACCACTATGAATGGAAGCCACAGGTCAGTCTGATGTGACCGAGTTCTAAGAAACCCAGTCTAGCTGCTGTGTCTAGTAATAAACATGAGGGAATTACTAAAAACATGCAGTAAATCACAGAGCACTCACCATTAGGTCGAACTAGAAGGACTAACTCCCCAGAACGTCTCTCGCAGCTCGCTCTGATCAGCAGGACCACCTGGTCGTGGGTGTGCTCTGCAATGTCCCGACCGTTGATCAGCACCACTTGGTCCCCTTCATTCAGTCGAGGGACACACAGGTCAGCCTGTCAAGGGATGCAAAGAAGGTTTCAGACTCACATGTAGCTTTCTGGAAGTAAGGAACAGCAATTTACTTTTATAGACTCCAGAGCAAAATAAAATTACATACAGACGTCATCTATCCATTCACTTATCTATGAAAAAAACGCAAGTAGAAACTCACTTTCAGACCTCCCTGGTGGTGCAGTAGTGAAGAATTCATCTGCCAATGCAGGGGACACAGGTTCAATCCCTGGCCCAGGAAGATCTCACATGCTGAGGGGCAGCTAAGCCTGTGCACCACAACTCGTGAGCCTGTGCTCCGCAACCAGAGAAGCCCATCTACGACTAGAGTAGCCCCTGCTTGCAGCAACTAGAGGAAGCCTGCATGCAGCAATGAAAACTCAGCGCAGACAAAAAGAAATTAAAAACAAAAACTCCCTTTCTATAAAGACATTTCTTTTTTTCCTTCTTTATTAATTTTTCCCCTGATGCCCTACTACATTTCCAGACATACAGGTAAGACTAATGCTCTTAAGTGCATAGATCAAGGTAGCTCTCACTTTGCACTGTCCAGATACATACGAATTTCAATTGCCACAGTTGAGTTAAATAACACCGGTCTCCTAACATCATGGGAATTTCAGCTACTGCATAAATTGCAAGTAACTGCATAAAGTTGAAAACTTGATGTTAGCCTGACAGTCCAAAAATCACTATATAAATCATAAATATGCAGCATGATCAATGACCAATCACATCCCTTCTTTCAAAGTCTACTGGTGGCTTGTTGTTATGCGTCAGTTACTCAGCTCATGTGGAGGTAGCAAAGCAGGTACTTGTGTGGTCTCCTTGTCTCCCAAAGATAAACCCAGGTAAAAAATGGATAAGGAACAACTGGCCAAAAAGTTACAAATGCAGCAAAGAAACAAGAAGGGACAGTGCTGAAGGTGAAATTCAAAGTGAACATAAATGGAGTTAGAAAAGTAAATGACTATGTAAATATCAACATTTCTATTGTTTGAGAGACCCTAAATACACAGGGAAAGGAATTTAGAGAAGATGAACTTATTAGCACAAACGATGAAAGTGGCTGTGACAAGAAGGATGAAGATGTCCAAGGAAGTGATGCTGGCAAGAAACTTCTTGGGACTTCCCTGGCAGTCCAGTGATTAAGACTCCACACATCCAATGCAGGGGGTGTGGGTTCTATCCCTGGTCAGGGAAATAACATCCCGCATGCCACAGTGTAGCAAAAAAAATAAAAAATTGAGAGGAAATAAAAATGGACAGATCTTAAAAAAACAAAAACTCAATACAGGAACTCCTGGAAGATATTTTACATCACTGAAAGTGCAAAGAACAAGTGGAAGTGGATTCAGACTTAGAATTATCACTATTTGTTGAGATAAGGAAAAATGCTCCCACTGTAATTTAAGTTATATGACAAGAAAAAGAAAAGTACTGTTCACAAATCACCTTTGGTAAGTTTTCACAAACAAATAAAACTTTGATTCTCAATGTTTCCGATGTTCTGAATTACAGGATACTAAATCAGTATTATTATTTCTTCATTTCCCAATACATTTAAAAGAGAAAGCATCAGAAATTTTAATGTTTTGATAAAAAATTTACAGGTTCACCATTTACTTGGTATGGGTTCAGGCAACACGGTTATCTTTATAGCAGTGCACTACTGTGTGAAAACAAACAAGTAAATAAGGTAAAAGAAATCAACAGAAATGTGGACAGCCTGTTCCAGGAATACAGTAATGAGAGCACAATGGAATTAAGTCTGCAGGATGATGGGTCAGACTTTGAAGGAAATGATGGGGCTGGGCCTTACAGAAAGGGCAAAGGCTTGAAAGATGGAAGCAGGACTAAACTCACTATACAACAAAAGTCAACAAAATCCAACAAGGTACTGTCATTAGTAGAAAGAGCACTGATCCAGGAGTCAGGTTCTTCCACTGCTGCTTATGAAATATGTGATTTTAGACACCTGAAATTCTGAAAATGGAACAGGTATCTGTTTTAATTATGCCTAGTTGTGAAACGTAAAAAATGAGATATTTCAATGTAAAGAATTAAAACCTGGGAAATTAAAAATTAAGATTCAGACCATTCCCCTGAGGTGCTCTTTTTCTACTTCTCTGCCTGTTATAGCACACTACTAATTACCTGCTATAACTGAAGGGAACCCTCTTACACTTAATCATCTTCTGCCCTTTGTCAGGTATAATTTCTTACTTGCATTTCATTCTGATTTGGAAAGTCTACATAAGATGAATTTTGCTCGGGCAAAAGATATTGGCTTGAATATGATCAGATAGGAAGAAATATACGACTTTGGAGAATGCTGTTGTTCAGTCATGAAGTCATGTCTGACCCTTTGCAAACCCATGGACTGCAGCACACCAGGCTTAGAAATAATTTGAAAATTACTTTGTCCATTTCAAAAGGTGTCCAATAGAGAAAATGACATTAAAATATTTTAAACACTGCCCTTTTCTACCAATCACCTAAAATGAGGATTCTAAACACTGCAATAGTTTCTAAGTTAATAATATTTCATTTATTTTGTATTTATTTAATTGATTCTAAAGTCAACCACTACTTACAGAACATCATTCTGATAGAAAGGAAAAATTACCAATATAGTAATCTGTATAGCCTAGAAAGAATATTTAGAGTCATAAAGTTCTGTTTGGAAATTAACCTGTCTATAGAGTGCTCCCTGAACATCCTTGACTGAACTGCAAACTATCCACGTTCACTGATCAGAAAAAATCAATATTCACTTTATGACTACCTGGCATACAAATAAAAAAAGATTTCTTTCCTAATTGTAAGGGCAATACATGCTCACCATCACGATTCAGACAATTAAAAAAAGGAAGCAAGAGATAAATATCAGTAATTCTACCACCGAGATGAAATACTGCTAATGATTTCAGCATGTTTCCAGATTTTTAAAATATAACTCACAATTTTAAAAACTGGATAAAACACATATGAAATTATAATATGTATTTTCATTGAGTATACTTGATTTACAATATTGTGTTAGTCTCAGATATACAGGTAAGGGACTCAGTTACACATGTTAATATATGTATGTCTTTCAGTTCTTTTCCATTGCAGGTTATTACAAGACACTGACTACAGTTCCCTGTGCAGTAAAGTGCATCCTTGCTATTCATCTATGTTATATACAGTGGTGTGCATCTGTCAATCCCATACTCCTAACTTAACCCTCCGAGCCTCTGCCCTCCTTGGGAACCATAAGTTTGTTTTTTAGGTCTCTGAGTCTGTCTTTGTTTTATAAATAAATTTATTTGTATTATCTTTAGATTCTACATAGAAATGATACCATATAATATTTGTCTTTTTCTGACTTCACTCCGTTTGATAATCTCTAAGTCCATTTACATCACTGCAAATAGCATTATTTCATTCCTTTTTTTATAGCTGAGTAGTATTCCACTGTAAAATGTTTTTCAAAATACTATCTTATGAAAACTTTTCCATACACATAAAACTATATCTATTATTTCAATAGCTGCAAACCAAAGCATAACTTATTTAGTCAGCTCTAATGATGTACATTTTGATTTTCCCTCCAATTTTAATTTTCACAGACAATACTACAATGAACATTATTGTGTATCCTATGTTCTGTTTCATAAGAGGTAATTCCTAAAAGTAGAATTATCAAGTCAAAAGTCATATATTTGACTTTTAGTTAAAAGTTTCGTATTGGGGAAAGCTATACATTGCACAGTTTAAAAAGCTGACTTGGTCTATAAGATTATTATGACAAGAAACCATTTCCTGCATTCTCCCCTATGTTTCCCCTCCCTCCCCTGCCCAGTTTGAGGCAACCTGTTTCAACATTTTAGCTACAGCTTTTGTATTTACCTTAGTATCACTATGTAACATTCCATTTTTTAGTTTTTACTTTAAATATTATCTAACTTTCTACTTGATAAATGAGAATACAGCCACTTCTCACCTCATCTTGAGGTACCCCCATCCCCCAACACATATTTTCCAATACATACTGAACAAATAATTCTGGACTACTTCCCTTATCTTTCACATGTGTAGTAAGTTTATTATATACATCATATCCCTGTCTTGTCACTTCTGATCACAAGGGATTTGTTTAAAAGAGGACATTTATCCAAGCTGGATTTATGAGGTTTTGCTTCCTCTGAGTCTGTAACTTGAAATGAGGAGTCTAATGACTCTGGGGTGCTGAGCTGGTTACATAAAATATAAGCCCAGAAGTTGCTGGTAGGCACATCTCTTCAAATGAACAGAGGGACAGAATGGTGGCAGCTACACAATTTCTATTTAGTTGAAATTTTGGAGTCACTATCATATCTAAACAAAGAGTGTGTCTGTGGTGCTAATGTTACAGGAAATTGGCTTGAAGCTGCTACTAAATACACTTTTCATTTAGAATGTATTTTATTGTAGTTTGAGAGATTAAGCTGATTCCAGTACAAACCGGTTTGCACTGAGAAAGAAAAATTCACACAAAAAAGAAATGGACATGAAAAATAGTTCTGCAAAAGATTTATAAAATTCTTTCTAGAAGTCTGACTACATTCCTACCCTGGGGTTTTGTGATACACCTCTAGCTATATGAAAAATTTTGTATTTATAATTAAGCCAGGAGTATGCAGTGACAGACTTTATTTTCTTGGGCTCCAAAATTACTGCAGCCATAAAATCAAAAGACACTTGCTCCTTGGAAGGAAAGCTATGACAAAGCCTAGATAGTATATTGAAAAGAATAGACATCAATTTGCTGATAAAGGTCCACATAGTCAAAGCTATGGTTTTTCCAGCAGTCATGTATGGATATGAGAGTTGAGTCATAAAGAAGGCTGCTACACAGATTTCTATTTAGTAGAGATTTTAGAGTGACCAAAGAATTGATGCTTTAGAATTATGGTGCTGGAGATAACTTTTGAGAATCCCTTGAACTGTAAGGCGATCAAATCAGTCAATCCTAAAGGAAATCAACCATGAATATTCATTGAAAGGACTGATGCTGAAGCTCCAATACTTTGGCCACCTGATGCAAAGAGCCGACTCACTGGAAAGGACCCTGATGCTGGGGACAATTAAAGAGGAGAAGGGGGCAACAGAGGATGAAACGTTAGACAATATCACCGACATGAATTTGAGCAGGCTCTAGGACACAGTGAAGGACAGGGAGTGCTGCAGTCCATAGGCTCACAAAGAATGTGCTTGTAGGCCACAGGGTCACAAAGACTCAGACACAAATTAACAACTCAACAACAACAAAAATTCCACAAGTACCCTGTTATTTGCAATCAGCAAGTTCTTAAAAACCAGAACCAAAACTCTCATGATATCGTCGATCAATCCTGACTATGATCTTCAAATCAACTTTGAGGTCGCTGCAAAGCACCAAAATCTCATAACTGGTCTCTTTCTCTCAGGCTGCAGGTTCCTACCTTTCCCAGGTCAGAGACAGTTGAATGATAATGGGTACTGACTCAAAGTTCTTCAAGAAAAATGCAGTTAAACAGAATAAACAACAGAAACAGGAATCTGAAAGCAGTATTTACTATATAATGAGCAATAAAAATGATGCGCCCACAATTTATTAAGAATTGTCCTTATGATTCACAAGCATAAAGTTTATGAGTGCTGAAGCTGAAGCTGAAGGATAGGGCAGTGGAGGGGGGTGGCGGGTGGAGGGTTTCATCATCATGGGTACATAAAGTATTTTCTTTACTTTCGTTTAGCATGTTTATAATGAAGAGTTTCAAATAAATATTTTAAACAGAAAGTAGACAAACAGAATGTAAGTAAACAATTCTAAATGAAAAAAGAAGTCAACAAAAAAGCAAACAAACTATACCTCTGTCTACATTTTGCTATTTAGAGGGGTTATTTTGATAGAATCTAGAGTCTCTGTAAAAAACAAGCATTTGAAAAACTATTCTAGAAGATAGGGAAGAAATAAAAATTAACTTCCCAGCAATTTAGGAGAGCCAACAAACAACATGGTATACTTGACAAATTTAATGATTCATTTTATTGCTTTATTTATACTAATAAAATAAGTATGTATTCTTGAAGCTAGGATCACTGAGAAGGCTGTGGAACTCACAGGGGTTCCTGGTGCAACTCGGGACACGATCACAGGCATCTTCTGGTCACACCCTCCCTTCACAACAGAGCAAATCAAGTATTAGTCAGCATTACAGATACAGAAACACCTTATTTACAAGATGAGTGCAATACAAATTCTAAGTTACCTTTACATTGAATCCAAACCTCCCATTTTCATCAGGTTTCATTCTGATTAGAACGAGATTATCATGTGGAATACCACCATTAGGCTTAAAAAGACAAAAACAGATGACTCATCATTCTCTTCATTTATAGGCTACTTACTTTCAGACATACAGGAAGCATGCTTTGTGTATATTCATATTATCTCAAGTGTATAAAGAATCATAATTCAAATTTCTCTCTTGCCTTACCACTGCATACTAGACTCTAAGTGCCAAGAGTAACAGGGCCTTTATTAATTATCTAATTAATAACCACAGTGTCCCTAGAACCTGGCTCAAAGCTTTGCACAGAGCAAGTATTCATAAGTTTTACATGAATTCATGATTCCCTCTGATTTTTAAAAAACAGCTTCACTGAGATACAATTCACATACTACACTTCACCCATTCAAAGAGTATAATTCAGTAATTTCTACTACAGTGACAGAATTGTACCAATACCACTACTAGTTAACTTTAGAACCTTTTCCTCATTCCCCAAAGAAACCCTGTGTCCATCATCAGTCACTCCCCATCTGCTTGCCCCCATCCCCCAAATCTTATTCAACCCCTCATCTATTTTTCTCTCCCCCTGTATATACATACTTGACTATTCTGAATGTTTCATGTATGTAGAATTACACAATATATAGTCATTTGTAACACGCTTCTTTCACTTAATGTTGTATGCCTACTCTTTAAGGTAAGTATCTGGCTAATTCTTTCTTATCCTTCAAGACACAGGTCTGAGACGATTATTTCTGGGAAATCTTCCCTTAAATCCACAGCTGAATTAGTTGTATCTATACCAACCAGTCCATCCTAAAGGAGATCAGTCCTGGCTGTTCATTGGAAGGACTGATGCTGAAGCTGAAACTCCAATACTTTGGCCACCTCACACGAACAGTTGACTCACTGGAAAAGACCCTGATGCTGGGAGGGATTGGGGGCAGGAGGAGAAGGGGACGACAGAGGATGAGATGGCTGGATGGCATCACTGACTCGATGGGCATGAGTTTGAGTAAACTCCGGGAGTTGGTGATGGACAGGGAGGCCTAGAGTGTTGCGATTCATGGGGTCGCAAAGAGCTGGACACGACTGAGCGACTGAACTGAACTGATACATTTGTGAATTTCCTAAAATCACTTCTAATTACAGAACTCATCCTCCTCAACTCACCAGAGCCTTTGACACAGGCAATTACTCTCTCCATGACCGTCTTCTCATCAGCTAGCTAGCTAGTTTTCTTTCCTACCATTTTGTCTGCATCTTCTCAGTTTCCTTTGCTTTCATCTCCCTCATCTTTATAACTTGGAGGATTAATATTTCAGAATCTCTTATTAAGGTAATCTGCACACTCTACACTTCCTATCTCATGGTTTTAAATATTGTCTACATGCCATCAACTCTCAACATTATAACTTCAGCTTCAATCCCTCCCTTCAACTCCAGAATCATCTCTCTAAATGGGTTCCTAGTAGACATATCATTGTGCCCCTATGGAGCTCCTGGTATTCTCCCCACATCTGTTCTACCTGGAGCCTTTCATGTCCCAGCAAATGGCGACTTCATCCTCCTAGTTGCATAGGCCCAAAGTTGCTATTATCCTTGATTCTCTCTGCCTAGTGCTCTACAACCAGTCCAGCAGCAGACTGTGTCAGCTCTGCTCTGAAACTCTGCCCGGAACACAGCCATGGTCTTATTTCTTCCACAGCCATGCTGGTCCAATCACCACTGCTTCTTGGGATGACACCTCACAGCCAGTTTCTCTACTGCCACCCTGCTTTTGATTTATTCTCAACATAAAAGCCAGAGTGAAACCATTCAAACCTGTGACAGCATATTGCTTTTCTCCACAGGTATGTCCACTTGCTTCCAATCTCACTTAGAGACTGGACAAAACCTTCACAAGACCAGGCGTTTGGGATCTCACCCTTCCTTGTTCCTCCTAGTTTGCCCATTCTGCTCTGGCCACACTGGCCCCTCGGTGTCCTCTGACCAGTGTCAGCCACCCCCTGTCTTTGCGCCTGCTGTTCTCTGGGCTTATCTGCTCTCCTAGCAAGCATCCATGTAGTTTATCACCAAACTCATCCCTGGCTCACACCATGTAAAACTGTGACACTCCACTCTGGAGATTTCCTAGCCCTTTTCTGCCTGGTCTCTCTAGCATTTATCTAATAAGCTATAAACTTATTTCCTTTGTTTATAGCTTGACTCATCCTTATCCTTAGCATATAAGTTCCTTGCAGGCAGAGTTTTTAAAATTTTATTCTACTATATTCCCAGAGCCCACAACAATGCATGGCACAGAGCAGGTACTCAATAAGTAATTTTTGCTTGAGAGAAAAAACAAACTAGACTGTAGATTATTTAACAGCAGGGACGATGTCTGATTTATCTTTGTATGCCTACTACCTAACTAAGTAGGTAAAGAAAAGACCTCAGTTAACTATGAACCAATGAATGATACACAGGAATCACCACACAGGTAGCACTAAAGTTGTCATTCATTTTGAATAAGGATTTTGATCTCTATGATGTCGTGATGCAGTAAGTGCGGGAGAACTTTAACACACCTGCTGTGGGGCCTCCCCTCCTTGTATCTCATTTTATTCCTTGGTATCCCTTTAAGTTTCCTGAAATACACCCATATTTCTGTCTGTCCTATACTTCTTCATAGACACAATGTATCCTTAAAATTTATTAACAATCTGACCTTTGATTCATCTACTTGAAAAAGCAATGAAAATTCACAAATTAGGGGATTCTAAAAATTTACCATTTTTGTTTGGTACAAAGTACCAAAATATCTCATGGATATATTTTGAAGAACACAGCAATTATATATGCAATTATATATGCCAAAGACCTGTATTCAATTTCAAAAGGTTGATTAAAATGACAAAGTTGCTGTGCCTAATTATATAATAAAATTAATGGTATTTAATAGGCTATTAGCATTTGTTCTGGAAATGTGTTTTGCAAGACTGAAATCAACAAATCTGTCAAAAATTAACCTCTAGAGTAATGAACGTTTTATAAATGATGATAAAAGAAACTTCCACAATTGGGTTATATGGTGGCACAATTTATGAGTAAACATATGATGAATAAGAGAAAGTACTGCAATATAATTTACAGATAAGCAGGCTAGGGTACAAAAGAAATTTCATTTACAATTAAACATTTTCAAAGAAACATGAGAATATTTGAAGAAGTTACTTACAGTAGATTTTTCAGGAGATGATGGAACATCAAATGTTTCATTAACATGGTTTTCCAGATCTTGTTGAGAATGTGAATAATGAATCTGGCTCCAACTGTTTTTCTTTGATTGTTTGGGTGGTAAAGCTGGAGGCTGCCCATCTCCAGGAGTCTCTTGCGATCTAGTTAGGAAAAGAAGGGAAAAAAATTAAGTATTTTGGAAGCTGTCTTATATATCTGTTATTTTAAAAGCTAGGGTCAAGCAACTCACATATTTACTACGTCTAGTAGGAGACAAGCTTTAAATACCATATTTATTTGCAAGTGCCACTGTTTAATGAAAGCTTTCTTAACTTTGAAGTTTAAAGTAATAAATCTAATTTCTTAATTTATCAAATCTGTAAACAATTCTACAGATTGTTTATATAATAAATAATAAATTATCCTTTAAGGATATCCCTATGAAGAGATTTATTGATCTACCGTAACAATGTACATACAGTTCCAAAAACCCCTTTCTAAGGTCTTCAGTAGAGTTCTATGGGCAGGCAGAGAGATGAGAACTGAGAGCAAAGCTGTTCACAGACACCAAGCTATAACACAGATACTCAGTGCCACCTTAGAAATCAAGGGATTGCCCATTTTATATGAAGATAAAATGCAATTTATGGAAGTGATGAACACAATGGATAAGAGTGCTGAGTTCACTGAGGAGACAAAACTGGAGAAGACAGTGTTGGAAAACCTGATTTTAGGTGAGGATGCGAAAACCCAATTAACATTAGAAAGCAGACGCCTAAGGCAGAAGCAGCAGGCGCAGATGACCTGAGTCTGACAGGGGAAACCTCAAGGTTAAAAATGCAGCTTTTAGGAAGGAGCACAGTGTATGCAGTAAAAGGTGAGTTTTTCACAAAGGCCAGAAGGGGGAACCAGTGGTTCAACTTGGACCCCAGAAAGCCTGCATCCATAGAAGTTCTGGACTTGAAGGGACCCAGAAGGGGAAAATTGACCATCGGTGGGGTTTTTACTTATCTCAGATGTAGCAAGAGATCCTTTGGGAAAATGAAAGAATTTCCATCCCACTGCCTTAAGGACAGGTGTCAACCTCACGGCTGCTGCTGTGGTAATCAGGACAGGTTACAAGCTGATGCTACAGGCACACCTACAAGGCCTGCAAGAAGCAGAACTGTACCCTCCACTCTTTCCTGGCTGACAGCAGGACTGGCTATACGATGTGCTCTGGCCAATGAAATATGAGTAGTCACTTCTGAAGGGAAGCTTGCTGTTTATGTTTCTCTCTTCCCTCAGGCAGGAGACCAGCCATGTCCCAACAGGGGCTGCTGTCAGTCTGAGCCTTAAATGACCATGACATGGAGCAGAGCCACAGGTGATCCATGACGTATACTGAAGGTAAGGGAGAAAGAACCCTTGTTGTACGTTACTGTGAGTGGGGAGAATCTGCCTCCATGGCATAATTTGGCCCAAGATAACTGACACAGAGGTCCCTGCCAGAGTGGCTCTTGGAGACATGGTACTCTTGGTGGAGAAGCTGTGAACTTATTGAGAGACTTACTACTAGACACCTGGTAGATATGGGAGTGATACTAAAACCTGCTTAGTGCCAAGGTAGTCAGCCAGGATTAACAATGAATGGTCTAACTTCACCTAAGAGAAAATAATAGCTCTTCTAATCTAGTATAAATTATACTAACTAAATACACAGATTAACAATAACGACCACTCAGCAGTCTACATGGAAGTCTTCAGGGCTCAAAATGCTCTAAATTCTGGTAAGTCTATAAAGACTGCATCAGAGAGCGTATCTCCCCATTTCAGCAAAAGCTTCTCTGAGGTCTACCTTGATGGCTAGAGATTCCAGGTCCCAGACATACTAGTTTTTATTATGCTAATTTCAACTGCCAAGAACTCAAGCCTCTAAGATCCAATACATCCAAGAGCTGGTGGTCCAAGAAAATGTCCTCACAGACTACAATAGAGATGTGCGCTTCCACCATGGCCTGCGATAGGGGATCAGGACAGGTAACTACAGGCAACCCTTGGCAGAGCCTCAGACATGAAATTTCTAAAAAGCAGTTGATCAAAATACTCCAGGACTTCACGAAAACCAGAGGTCACTGGACTTCACATGGATTAAACAACAGGTCTCATCTCTTCTTTAGGACTAAGTATAACCATGTGGGCAAGGTGAAGAGAAGTTTTGCATATGACTGTCACACACCTGGGAAACATGTCGTATCAAAACGAAAGATCTTGGCAAGACTATAGGGTTAAGATCAGGTGGGAATGGAGTCAGAGCAACTTTCTTTACTGTGGGTTCAGTTAACTGTCTAAACATCGTGCCAAGACAAACGGGGATAAACACACGCCTGATAGGCAGCGCGGTGTCTAAGTGAGCCTTGCCTGGTGGGCACGGCCATCACGGTGGGAGCACTCAGTTACAAGAGGGGACAGCACTGACACAGACAACATGGGACACTCTGCTGACTGCTGAATCTGCAGTAACTTATTTGGGGCACCTACTGATGTAAAAGAAAGGCAGAGAAGAAAAGAAAACTTCAGAAGAGTTCAGTCCCCATCTGGTATCAGAGAAGTCAGCAGAGGTCACAGATCAGCAGTCTTTCTTGCTTTCTGCATTAGTGCCCTCAGCTGGAACTGGTTACAGGACAGAAGACACACATGCTTTAGGAAGACATCTAAGTCTGTTACTCCCTGCCTCAAAGCTTCTCCCAGGTGAAAAATAGTGTCTTCAATAGTATTTTCCTCCGCATACAGATTGAGGATCTATTTGTATAATGGGGCTGTGGGAATGATAACTTCATCAATATCATTGTTTTCAGATTGATTTTCCATTTTCTCCAGAGCAGAACTGAGTTGTTCTTTCTCAACAGTTCCATGTTTTTAGCGACCTCAGCTACCTCTCGATCTAGATGGGTAGCCATCTCCCCGAGTTCCTGGTGCCCTTTTTCAGGTGTTCCTCTGCTTGTTTCAAGGCGTTGAGCTCTGCCTGGGCACGATCCATCTCCTCCTTCATCCGCCATCTCAGCCTGTCACTGATCACTGAGCTGAGAGAGGCTCCAACAGTGTCCTCGCTGATTGTGCCATCCCTACTGGGACCAACAGTGGTCACAGGAGGCTGGGAAGGGTACTGGGAACTTGTTGTGTCAGGATACTGACCACCAGGTGGGTAAGGACAGCCTGGGTAACCACTGGGATTGGGAGGGTACCCGGATGGGTATGCAGAAATCCCACTTGGCAGGCCTGGCATGTAGGAAGCATTTGGTGGCCCTGTTGCCTGGAATGGTGGGTAGGATGCTGAAACAGTAGGACGAGAGAAGACTGGAGGTTCATCTCCAAACACCACAATCATGACTTGAACAAGCCCCAATAAGCCTGACTGTGGGTGCTTCCATTCAGGTAAGATAAGGAAGATATATCTTCCCATTAGCATCCACAGGCTTTCCTGTTTTAATAGTCACTGAGCTAGTAGGCTTAACGAAACAGATAGGGGGATTATACGGATATGTGTCCAGCAGCCACAGGCAGATTGAAATATTTGTATGTATTACCTCCGTAAGGCACAGGAATTGTTCCACTAAGGTTTATTAGTTCCCTAGAAATGCCATCATTAAAAACATATGAATCCAATACAGATTTGAGATCTTTGTATCAAGTAATAACATTAACAGTTTCATGTACAGTTAGGTCTCTGTATTTGTACTTGGACATCATTTTCTTGAGCTGGCTCTCGACACCATGGCAGCCGCTCGTGACTCTGGTCCCTGCAGGCAGAGGGTCAGCTGCTCCGGGGCTGCCCCAGGCAGCCCCACACAGCTGCATACGGACGAGCCAGCCACCCCCCTTCCCACCCTCCCTCTAGCAACAGGAAGTCGGCCTCCACCAGAAGATGACTTTCATAGGTAAACCATGTATTGTAATTTAAAATTATAATACATTTGAAATAATATCATGAAATAGGCCAGTTCTTTAAAAAGCTTCTATTTCTAGGCCAGGACAAAAACAAACAAAAACTGCCAAGGAAAACAGAATGAAGAACCATTACATACTCTGGAAGGACAACCAGGCAGTGTAGTGGAATGAAGCCCTACAAGGAGTAACAGCTAGCATCTGAAAGAAGGGACCTATAACTTAAAGGAAGACCAGCATCTACTATCAGGTAGTTTAGACAGGACTTGGGAAATAGGAACCAAAAGAAGAAGAGGGATCAGGGCTGTGGCTGGGGTCTTACAAATAGAGGTAATCATTTGGTTTTAAGTATGGGAGCTGAGAAAAAAACTGGTCATACAGATAGTATAGAAAATATAATCTGGAAGAGATTATTGTAATTACTCATAAAAAAGAAAAATGAACAGGATAAACCCTGAAAACTGTAAATTAAAAAGAAAAAAAGCTCCCAAAAGTTTAACCATACCAATACACCTTTCATACACGTAAGTATAAAGTTTATTCTAATTTAAGAGTAGAAAACAAAAACCATACTCTTGGTAGACACTAATACAAACTTAACAGAAATGATGGCTCTCAGATTTTATTAAAACTCTTATTTTCTAAGATACACACCAGGAGCTCTTGTCTCATTCAATTACAATCACTAGTGTCACCTGTCTTCATTAGGCATTTACCCCTGCCATACTTCTGTGAGATAGGTAAAATTCTGGTTCAAAATGCAGGCTTCTTGATATTTTGGCTAATTTATAGTAACATTTAGAGTATTTCAAAGTAAACATCATTTCAGACTGATTACTAATTTATGCTCAAGACAATTAAAGTGTACAGAAACTCCCCAGGATGTGATTGGTGGTGGTGGTGGTGGTGGTGGTTTAGTCGCTAAGTCGTGCCCAACTCTTGTGACCCCATGAACTGTAGACTGCCAGGCTCCTCTCTCCTTGGGATTCTCCAGGCAAGAATACTGGAGTGGGCTGCCATTTCTTTCTCCACAGGATATGATTAACAGAAGAATACACTTGAAAATGTCATATTATTTTATCAGTAGGCATCTACTCCAGAACCAAGGTCCCAGACCTGAGATTTCTGGTTTCAACCAAACTCCAAGTCTCCAACCTTCGCTTCCAAATGCAAGTCCTGGAGACTTTTCCCAGAGCTGGATGGCAGGTAACCACACTTCGGTGGAACAGCCTAGGGACCTGCACTTAGTCCTGCTCTCACAGGTATAGCATCTCACATGGCGAACCCTCTGAGGCCCCACAGCTCAATACTCTTACATCGAAGCCTCTCTGGTTCTTTTACTTCCTTGTCCCAGAGCAGTCGAGTATTTGCAGGCCAGACTGGATCAAGGCTGGCACGGGAGCTGGGTTACACTGAGACTGCAGGCGAAGTGAGCAGTGCCAGCAATTCAGAGAAGCAGAGAGAAAGCAAAGCTCTGAGGACTAGTCAAAAGGAATTGAAGAGGTAGGACAAAGAAACAGTGACTCCTTAGACAAGATTGGAATGGGGCAGTCTAGAAGAGAACAGCTTAGGGAACTAGATCTAACATTTGAGGATTATGAAATCTGCAGTCTCTGGTGATCAGGAACTGAATGATGAAGTTGAGAATTTGGGGAATTCCTCATTGTGTTCAACCAGATATCCATACTTCAGACACGCAGACAGATAAAGGGTTGATAATATACTTAAAAGTTGCTGGTATACACCACCTCCCCCAATTAAATGAAAGATGTATTTGTATATATTACAGTTAACATATACTAAGTACATTTTCCTCTGCTGAACTACTCATGACCATCTCATTAAATGTTCACAGCAGTCCTATGAGGTAGATATGATCGCCGTGCTTTTACAAATAAGGAAATTAAGGCTTACAGAGATAAAACAACTCATGCAAGGTCACATAATTAGAAGTGGTGAAACCAAGTTTTAAACCCAGTCTGAATCCAGAGCTTGTGCTCTTAACACTAAGTTATAGTTGCAGCTCAAAGAAAACAACTGCAAAAAGCAGGAGGAAAGTTACTGTACATCAGGGGTTTCTTAACCTGTAGCATGCACATGGTACACATACCTCCTGGGCTGCCCAGGCGGCGCTAGCGGTAAGGAATCCGCCTGCCAGAGACTGGGGATCGATCCCTGGCTTGGGAAGATCCCCGAGAGAAGGCCACGGCAACCCACTCCAATATTCTTGTCTGGAGAATACCATGGACACAAGAGCCTGACAGCCTACAGTCCACGGAGCCACAAAGAGCTGGACACGACTGAAGCAACTCAGCACGCATGCAAACCTGTAGCCATGGACTCTGCTTCAAATGAAACGCTGCTCAGAAGCCAGTTTTTAAGATAGACAAAAACTAAGCAACCCTCCTATCTACTAGTATCTGAGGCTTCAACAGACCGTATCAGAGCAAATGCTGAACATGAATATTTTCTTTCATTGCATTTTGCTTATACACGGTAGTATCTTAAATTCTACCAGAAACTGTTAATATTTAAAATGAACAGAATATCAGGGCTTTAACAACATCCATATTTACTTTAATTGATAACATATTTCTAATGCAAAGGTTTTTGATATATCTGAAACCAATAACTTGCCAAAAATGATCCACAGTGGGAGCTGGATGGGAACAAGGACTTGAGAAGCACATACTGTTCAAATTTTACCCACATAAAAAAATTTATGGACGAATTTATGGACAAATACCACCTGTCTTAACTTTTGGATATTAAGAAAAAAGGAGAACCAGGAATGTGATTCTTCAAGTGTTCCAATGCCCAACTTTCAATAATTTGCTTATCTTAAATCTGACATTTTGGAAAATGTTATGTGAAGAGCAAAAAATGAAAATGTTATACTTAAGTGCACTTTGCTGTTACAGGCATATTGTAATACAACAGCAAGAGTTATTAAAACTGTCAATCAAGCTAAGTGGGTAAAATCTTTCCTGATTTATTTCAGTCCAGTCAGTTTTAAATTTACTCATGAATGCTTCAACAACAGCAGTGATTTGATTTGCTTACTCTGCAGTCAAAACAGTTCTCTATTGCAGCCTTTAGCAATCAGTATCATAAGAAAAATAAAATTTATCCATCTCCCATTCATATGCTCTGCCAATTATTTTTTAGAAATAATCGAACTTCACTGGTACATATCGTAATTGTGGTGTGAATTTATTTTTTAAAAATCTGTTCGGTACTTTAAAAGTAATTTAGGGCTAATGATTATCTTAGAAAAATTACAAACTAAAAATAGTCTGATTTTCTGTGGAACATTTAAAGAAAGGAAGGAAATGGTAGGATGTAGTTTCAATCACCCCTGCCTATAAATGGTAACTTTATTCTAAGCAATAAAACAGCCTCCTATTTGTTTCCACAATAAACACACCTGCAAGTTAATAGCATTTTCTCCTGTGAAATGGGCAAGCTCACCCAGTGACCCAAGTCAGGACTCACCTTAACTCCCATGGACTCATTCAAAAACTAGGGAACTAGTGAGCTAGCTCAACATCTATTTCCATGCACTACACTGAGATGCTCTGTGCTTAATCCAACATATTGCTGGAACTCTTTTCACATTTGACCAAGGTAAAACTAAAATCTATGGAGTCCAAGTTGGAAAATATTTCCTCTAAATGGAAAAAAAAAAATCAACAAAGACTTGTCCAGGATACAAAGATCTACAGACTGGCTCAGGTAAGGAAATCTGAGTTTTAGTTCTATAATTTGGAACAAATGCTGCGTGTTTTTTTTCTCTTCTATAAAGTAGGGTTATATATCTTTTCTATTTTATTGAGTTCTCTTGAGTAGAATAGCAAGATAATTTAAGAAGAAGGCTGACTGTCAGCTACTGATGTTAGTTACCATTATTAGTTTGCCATTATGCTTGTCTTTCAGAACTCTCTCATTAAATTGGCTGAATTTCAGATGCAGTGTTACAGATTCAAATCTGAATACAAACACATAGGCTTCATAAAATACACGTCCAAAGAGAAAGCCCCAAGCATCTGAAATTCTTGTGGACTGGGCAGGGGAAGCAAACATTCTGCATGGTTCCAGCCTATGCCAAACCTGCTTTTCCATTTCAGGTCAGGAAAAGACAACAAAGGTATTCTGAAGAGGTAAGTGATTTGGGGGATTTGTGAATCTATACAATTCACAAAAGGAAATACTCAACTGTATGTGTATGCAGATGTGTATGTGACTCCACGAAAACGGCCCTTCAAAAACCAGACTGAGACCCTATATGGTCAGATCCCGGGAGTGACACTGATCTGTCTATAATGAGATGGGCTTTGTCATTCCTCTATGTGGTCAGCTTTCATGTGCTGAAAGCATGTCTTTCTAAAATTTAATCAGCTGGCATTTCAATCACATCCTTAATTATTGTACACTTCTTAAAGTTTCAGAAGTAGAAAATACATTGCTTATTATTTAAAATCAAACAAAAAGGTTAGAGTTATAATTTTTAAAGTGATAAAACATTATAAATTTCCACCAATCTTAACTCTTGTCCATCCACAGTGCACATAGGGCATACTCCATGGTGTGCAGTGTGTATCTTTCTATTCCTCCATCCTTTATAAAGTACACACACAGTCAAAATCTTTTATGCAGATACACATTAGCCAGACTAATGTCTCGACAGCTTGGCTGCCTTCCCTGCTGGCCACACACTGAGGACAGCAGTGGCTTCTCTGGACCAGGCAGGTTTTCCTGGAGCACAACACTCCACCTGCTCTCCGTCTTTCCATCATTTAGACCCACCTTTTCTTCAACCCTGATCACTTTCACTATATCTTAAACCTCTTTTTCCTTCTCAACAATTAACGAATCTTCTCATCTATTATCTTATCAAGTATCTTTTTCCTAATTTGTATACTGTAATTTTACTTCCATATGAAATAACTGCATTATATGAACCAATAAATCAGGAAACTGCCTATTAATATGAGGTAAGCACGGTGGCATTAAACTGACATACTGAGTTATGAAGTTTAATTTATGCAGTTTGTAATGAGATAGAAATGAATTTTAGAAATGGTACATGCATGCTTTCGACAACTTATTGTCAGTGTGATCTTTTCCCTTGCTACTTAATTTCCCCCAATACTGCCTATTTATCCTTACGGCTCTCTTCCTGAAAAATATTAAGAAAATTCTGCCTTTTATCACCTTTCTGCCAGACCACACTGATACATTAAACTACAGAAATATGTAACAGTATGAACTAAAGTTCAAGAATATACAGAGTCAAAAAAAAATAATAACAGTGATTCTGTGAAGTGAGGGGCCACCAAGACCTTCAGGAACATATAAGCACATTTACAAATATGTGAATTTTTAGAACACTGTACAAATAAGATCTTGTATCAAATATCATAATTTCCCAGATTATTTCAAATGAAACAATTTGGGGCATTATTATTTATAAGAAGGAAGCTAAATAAAAAAAGCCTTACGGTGATGATTCCAAAACAATGCTATTAGCTTGTGTGGAAGATGGAGAGTGAGGATTCCCGAAGGCCTCGCTTGGGGAAGTGTGGACCACGTGGCCCACCAGATGACCCACCGAAGATGGCCGCAGCCGGGTTCCCTCTTGGGTGAATGCAGAATTTCGACTAAAAGAGGAGGAAGAGAAACTGAGTGAAAATGTGCTTTACATCCGTATTTTCAAGTTTCTTCATTATATGATTCCATTAGAAAGTGGGCGTGTGTTTTTAAGACTAACCACATTTTACTAAGCTGAGTCTCTGACAAAGACAGTATGGGGTAAACAGAAAGAACACAGAATAGGAAGTCAAAGATCTGAGCTATAGTTAGCAATCTGGCACGGGGATTTTATCTACTTCAATCATCTATTATCTCTACCAACCTTAATGTTTCTAGGCTTTAGTCACTACAGATTTGCATCTTAAGCAACATTTACAAAATAAAAGGAATAATTCAGAAATATCTTTTGATATTTGGTCTGAATGCTTTTTTAATCCTTTAATACATTCTTTCATTTATAAATGGGGCTTTCTATAATTTCTAAGAATAGAGATACTGAACACAATATTTCCATCCTCGTAAGAGATGCAGTCACTTTAAAATTTAGGGGAAAAATTTTTTTTTCAGATCATACCTAAAACTGTTTTATTACCAGAAAGTTTGACCAGAGTTAGTGACAATTAATTAATTCAATTGTCTGGTTTAAATTTCATGTGTTTTCTACAATTTTCTGTAATCATTTAGAAGGGTTCTGGAAATAAGAAAGGCTGGCTGGAAAAGAGACTAGGTTCGGGATCTTCTTCAAGCAAGTTGATTAGCCTTTGAATTTATATGCAGCCTATTATAAGAAAGATAACTTAGCAAGATACTAAGAAACTTTTGAGTCTATTTTGTTTCTAGTAGTAAGGAAGACAACATGCTGTGAACCAAATTGTTTATGAACATACTTTACATCCAACACAGTAGAAACTTAAACTGACACTCATCAGCAAAACAACTTTTAGGATTTAGTGCACATTTACTGAACATTAATGTGCATAAAACATGTCCAAAGGAACTTCTTTAAGTATTATATTCCATGCCATACTTCAAATATTTTGGGGGTTAACAAGAATGGTCAACATTCAACTGACACTCAATGGTCAACTGACACTCATTTTGTTATCACTATCTCAATCACATATATATAATACAACACATCTTTTAACTTCATAAAATTAAGATAACATCTCTGGCCAGAACACATGTTTTATTATTACTCCCTACACCCAAGCACCCGGCTTTTGTGAGAAATGCTAGGATGGAACATTCACAGCTAACTGCTGAGTGTCTGTGCTCCTCGGCAGGGTGATGGCTGCACCGGTGGGAACGGAGGCTGGAACCAGTTTCCCGGAACAGACAGTCGCAGCCCAGGAGCAGGCTGCGAGCTTAAGAAAATCACAGCACCCGGCATATGCAAGGAATACGTGGTCCCCTAGAGACTGTGCTGGAGACACACATGCAAAACGGTTATGCCATCAACATCAACAACCATACTCCCAGATTTAAGTCTACTAAGAGACCTTGATTTATTGGTCAGTGACCTGACTATGAAAGTCAGCTTTGTAGTTAAGTGAGCATTTTTATTTCCTGCTCTGCTTATACAGGGAGTTCCAAGATAAGAGAAAATAACGCCCTGGAGCAATGAAGATCATGCCTGAGTGAATGATTTAAAGTTTACATATTATGATGTTCAGCCCCTGGATACAGACAGCCAAAAATTTAGAACCTAGCAAAACTACCCCTGATGTACTTACTGGTTAGGCGTTCCTGGTGGAGATCGTGATGGAAGGCTCTGTGTTTCTAACCTGTCATCAGACAGTGAATTTCTGCTGACTACTTCCCAATCCATTAATTTCCGTGCCAAGGGCTTACTTGGGGATCTGGAGTAACAATTTAAATAGTATGTAAAAATGTTTATTTTTAAACCCCAAACTATGTACCAAACCTTAGAAATCATCTTAATAGATCATAGTCTAAATGAGTAAACATAATGCTTTTACTTGTAAGAAATCAATGCATTTGGAGGCTATTTACCAAACAATTTCTTAAGATAGTAAATCTACTTTATATGAAGAAAGAAGACTAAGAAAAAGAAGGAAAGAGAATAAGGAAGAGGAGAAAAAAGAAACAAAGCAAGGACGGTAAAGAAAAAAACAATGGAACAGCTGGTTAGCAAGTTTTCCCAGATACTATCAGTATTATAGGCATTGTCTGTCTTTTCCACAGTTTCTGTGACTCTTATCTTGGGATGTTTTAATTCTTAACATATCATTTACTGGGTGTCCTTGAACTGAAACACTGAAACCCTGATCCTCTGCCTCAATGAGGACAGGACAAAAACGCTGTGTATATTTTATTTAAATTTTCCCCTTTTAAATACAGTAGGCCAGTGGATTTTTTTCTTCTTTAGGAAACATTTAGAAAGTTAACTATTTTGTCTCATGGTGGGGCACAGCATATGTTTTCTTAACTTTATATGGTCAGTTATTATAGTGATAAAGAGACTAAGTGATCTTTGCCAAGAACAAAACCCCTTAGAATTTCAGGTAAATTAACAATTGAAGTTATTTGTTATACAAATTCAAAAAGAGGCCAAAGTTTATGAAACATACATGATACCTATTTAAATGCCGAGCTTTTTGACACACAGAATCATATGAAGATTAATGTAATGAATTAAGTAAATTACATAATAACACATACTATATCATCTTCTAAACTCAGGGAGTTTTACATTTCAGTAATAAATTCACTGAAGCACACAAACCGCATTTAAAAAGCATGGTAATACTGACCAAGAGTACCCAAGAAAATTTACATACATAGTAGAAAGCATTAAAATAATGAGTGGGGACCATCAATCTTAGCTTTGATCTTCCCATAGGCAAACCACTTAGGCTTCTACGTCTAAATACCTAAATTTACTTGTAAAATATATGCTCCTAAGATCCTTCCCTACTTTCTGAAATGACCTATGAGTATGTAAATTTTCAATGCAATGTTTTAGTTTACTAACTTTACTAAATCACAAATAACTTTACTTCTGAATGCAAACCACACAAATGCTCTATCATTTCATGTACTCATAGCCAAAGTATTTTTACATTGGCCAATGACATTGCTTTTTTTTCCTCTTATTTTTTATTGAAATATAGTTGACTGACATCTCCTTAAGAACACTGAAAGCTTTCTAAAAGAGAATTAAAAAAAAAATCACTCAGATTTCACTTTTCATAAGTGAATCTGAAGTAATTTAAACATAAACATTTCCCATTAATCATCAGTTTAAATTACAGGATTTTCTGATTTGAAAATAAATCAGTATACTATTTAGTCTGCCTCATCATTCACAAAAAAGTATATAGTCTCATGTATTAGATTTTTTTAAATGGAAATAAAGATTATTACAATAAATAGTATTTATAGCTTTTCTATTAATGCAAATTATTAATGTAATAAATAATTACTCACATATTAGATTATTAAATGTAAACTGTTTAAGTGAGCTCACTAACCACAATCACAGAGCACCTATTTTCATTTTCTAAAAGAGGGAAAGAGTTATTTGAAGGAGGGAAAAAAAATCTAGTTATACTCACCTAATATAAAGCATCAGAACACTTTACTGTTGTTAATAAACTAAACATGGATGGAAATGCTTTGCATTTAAAACTAAATTTCAAGGTATTTTATTTTATTAACAGTTTTAACCTCAGAGACCCACCCACTCAAGCTTGCTGTCTATGTTTCCTGTTGAGTGTGGAAATTTCAGAGAAAAAAATACCACACTTCATCAGTGTTTGCAATGTGGTAAATTTATTTTCTGACCATGGCACCTTATTTTTCTGATGCATGGGAAGATTTTTTTTTGTTTTTTTCTTAGATATTATATGACAATTGAAAATGTCTGGAAGAAATTCGAAGAACTGATGTATCAGAAAAATAAAATATATTAATATTTATTATTGCTGAAAAAGCAAACTTACATAAAAAGTTTAAGGAGAAATATTTTCTATTTATACTGCCAACTGAAATCCCAAGGAGTGAGCAAGGATTCTAGAATTCTCTAATACTCTAACAGAATAATGAAATAATTGCTAAAAACCTCCAGGGTATTTTGATAGATATGCATCAGATTACCACAATCCCAGAAAAGCTTAGTCTTTCAGAGATAGTAGGATCATTAAAACAGTACTAATAAAAACCCCATCCTAGTGATGACTTTATTACTTCAAAGAGGATTCATACAATTCCAGCACAACAAAAGAAACATGACACTTCTTTGGGGCTCATCATATTGGAATTTTAGCTCTATTAGTCACTGAATAATACGTATTTGTTTTATAAGATAACCAATTAAAACAATTTCACACTTTAATTATGTATATATAAAACGAAGAACTATCTGACCAGTGATCATATTACTAAGTGAAGTAAGACAGAGAAAGGCAAGTATCATATAATATCTCTTATCACATGGAATCTTTAAAGATGATACAAATCAACTCATTACAAAACAGAAAACAGACTCACAGATTTAGAGAACAAACATGGTTATCAATGGGGAAAGCTGAGGGGCAGGGATAGATTGGGAGTTTGGGACTGACATGTACACACTGCTATATTTAAAATAGATAACCAACAAAGGCTTACTATATAGCACAAGGAGTTCTGTTTAACATTCTGTAATTGAAATGGAAAAAGAATTAATACTTGTATATGTGTAACTGAATCACTTTGCAGTCCACCTGAAACTAACACAACATTGTTAATCAACTATACTCCAATATAAAATAAAATTTTTTTTAAAATTTAAATAAAATTGAAAAAATAAAACGTATTGGGAACCACTCTGGGAAAAAAATAACTAAGATGCAGGTGTACCTATCTGCATATTTCTCAAAATCTGATATGCTCAAAATATTAAAGCATTAACACACACAAATAAAGGAAGTCACCTGCATGTGATTAATATTAACATATAATACATCTATGATTTGGTATACATATTAGAATATCATATCATAATAGAACCAGTTATGAAATCATGTTCAGTGTTTTTATAAATATCAAGCAGCAAAATAGTTAAGCTTCTTGTTAGGAAAAGAATAAAAAAGTGTAAGTATTTTGTTATGGTGCAGTTTTAACAGAGAAGAATCAGGAAAGTATTTATTTTGATTTTAACAAGTCTGAAAGGAGTGTTGCAAAAAAGTTATAGTACTAAGAACTAGAACAAACACATACATTCTAAGTTAAAGCAAAATTGATAGGAAGTAAATTATTTCTTTCTTAAGAGTAATTTCAAGGAAAATTATTTCAAATTAACATTTTGCTGTTCATTTTACCTTTATACAGGTCCTTAGTATTTTCTAACTGGAAACAAGGGTATCTATGACTGTAGAAAGGAGGAATTTGAATAATTTCAGTAGCCGTATCTATTAGGGTAGACAACTTAAGTGTTCTTTCTTTCTCCTTTCTGAATAACCAAAACACTAACATGACATTAAGATTTATATTTAATAGAGAAATAGACAATATTTCCATCAATAAATCTAAAAATAAAGCCAAAATAAACCAATTTCAAAACTTCTTTGAACAAATGCCAAAATGAATTATATCATTCTAATTCAAGTTAAACTTATCACAGCAAAATGCTATAGCCCTGACCAGCTAACTCTTTTCTGTATCAAGGCATTTTTCACCAACAATTTTCCAGTTGGGTAGATTATTCATAGACAAATCAGGATGAAGGTAAATCAGGAAAGAAGAAAAAAAAATTAAGTAAATTTTATTATTTGAACACACAAAAATCATGTTTTAATGATTTTTGTTTGTTTGTTTCAAATGTCCGTACTCAAAGGCATTTGTAATATTATTTATTTTTACAAGCATTCCAGGAATAGTGCTGGCACAGCCTCAGATTAAGTAATGACTCTGCAGGCAGATAAGTGGCAGAACAAAGGGAAGAATCTTAGAGTTAAAGCTACAGATTAGGATAAAAGGACTTAATTGTTTAAGATTTACTGACATAAATGATTACAGATTTTTCAACATTGAAGAAAATTCCTATGATATGCTGACAGAAAAACAAGCAAGAAAAAGCATGAAACAACTTTTGAAACAAATATAGACACATAGAAACATCTTGGTGAGCATATATATGGTAAAATTTTGAACAGTAAACATTGTTTTGGGGTCAAATTTTTTCTTTACATTATTTGATATTGTTGGAACTTTAAAAAAATTTGAACTATCATTTATATGAGTAGAAAAAAAATAAAGCAATTTATACTTTTAGAGGAAAGAAAAAAGAAAAAAAAACTTTTTACTCTAGAAACACAAAGCAGGGAGGTCTTTCGGATAAAGACTAAGAAGAAAATTAAAGTCAAAAACAAAATTGCCTAATTTTCATTTATTAAAACTCTCAGGCCTCCACTGGCAGCAGACTCTCGGCACAGGAACTCTTTAAAGAGCTGTGGCTACTACGGTGAGTAAGACGGAGGAAGTGCCATCCTCCTAGAGCTGACATCCTAGTGCAGGAGACAGACAATAAATAGGATCATCGTTCGCATCTGTGGCAGGGTAGGACTCAAACATTCACCTGTCTGATGCAGAAGAGCAAAATCTACTGCAGAGGTTAAAAGTGTGGTTAGAACCTAGAATAACTGGTTAGAATCTTGTCGGCATCTCTCACTATCTACATGACAATCTCAGGTATGTTATTCAAACTTACTCAGTTTTCTCATTTGTAATATATTTATTAGAGTAATTCATTGAGTTTGGAAACTGTGAGTTAACATACAAAAACTGACTGGCACAGATAAGTGCAAAATAACTATTAGCCATTATGAGATTACCTGATGACCCTCTTTCCATTCACACCCCATACAGTGATCCTACTCCAGCAACCAGGATAATCTTCCACCCTCCCCTATATTTTTATTTTGAACACTTCAAACATAAACAAAGTAGAAAGAGGAGTTTGATAAACTCCATGTACTCAGGACCCAGGTTTAGCAATCATCATCATGAGAATCTTGTTTTGCCTTTCCCGCCAATTATTCTGAAGCAAATCCTAGAAACCATATGATATTTGGAAATATTTCAGTGTATCACTCCAAAGCATGAGAACACTACCGTATTTTTAAAAAATGTAAGTCAGTCTACATCCCTCCCATGCTCTCAGTCCCCGTGGTTCCTACTTACACTCCTAAATCCTTGCCATTCCCAGCACAGGGTCACAGAGACTCCAGCTGCCACCTGCCACTCTGACCATTTCCTCGACTATGGCCTTGCACACTCTGGCCCATTATGGGCTCCAGCTTCACGGCCTTCCCTGCCACAATCATTTACCTACTGTAGGTCTCTGTTGCACCAATTAGAGTCTAAACTCCATTAGACTCAAGATGTCTATCTTGTTCTTCACTGTATTTCCAGGGCCTGAAATAATGTTCAGCATGGTAGGTCTTCAATTTAATATTTGCTGCCACCAATCTGGTCATTCTCCTTCATCAGCTCTAATTATGTAGTCATCTACTGGATATATATTGTTAGATTACTGCTCAGACATCTCAAACTAGACCTGTGCAGTTTAACTTTTCTATTACTATCCATTTTCTCCCATAACCCCTGTCCAATTTGCATCACTCCAATCTGGTAGTCTTTTCCAGATACTCCTGTCTCTCACATACCTCCACCAACCGGTCAAGGATTTGTGCTAGCTCTACCCACAAAGCAAATTCCTCAAATTTGTTCCCAATTAACTATTTCATTGCCAATGTTTTAGTTCAGGCCCTGGCTATTTTCATTTGGATTACTGCCTAATTGGTCTCTGGGTATCCAGTCTTTACTTCCAATTCATTTTCTGTTCTTGCTCATAAAACTATTTTCTAAACCATAAATCTGATCATGTCATCTCACTTTTAAAAACCAAACTGATTATTTATAGATCTTAAAAAAATGAAGACAACAAAATAGTACCCAAATAAAAAGCAACTTCTTAACAATATGATTTAAAGAAAGATGGAAATGGGCTGGATAATATATAAAATGAGTTATTATGTTTTGCAAAAGTGTTAACAAAAAGAAAAAAAATTTCAACAAAATGTAGCATTTATTCCTCAACATAATTTATTGTTTAGCTAAAGACAGGATCATGTGGTAACTCTGGGATCATATGTGGGAAAAGAGTTTCTAGTAATTTTAATCTTGCTTTGAAAACAACTCAGGACACTGAATTAGACGTCACTTACCTTGCAAACACTCTGTCTTTATTTGCCTTTTCTTTGCCATACTGAACTGACTGGACTTCAGTTCTCCCACTGAAATACATAAATATGTAGAATAAGAAAACCTTAAAGAGAACTACGAGATAAAATGACAACACACAACATAATGAGATTACAATTACATGAGATGGTATTTCTAGTGGAGAAAACAGTGCAGAGGGTAAAAAGAATGGACTATATTCCACTTCAATCTGGATAGATGAAACTTAATTACAGTTCTTCTATTAATGAACAAGGACTTGTGCCAAAGACACTGTTTTCAGATACTCTTTTGTTTGGAAGTTAGTGTGAAAGAAGTAATTTTGTGTGAGAGAAAACCCCCTCTGCCATGCCCTGGAAAGGCACCCCCTCTAGACTCAGCTCATGTAAGCCCTGCCCACACTCCCCAGGTCTGTGGTTTGGCTAGTGTCTTCACCACTGCAGCTGAAGTGACTTAGCACAGCAGGGCACAGCACAATCAAGGGGCTGACACATGCGGAGATCTTGAGGAACTAACTGCTCTTTCCCTGGGAAGCTTTTCTTCCTAATCTGCTGATAATGATCATAGATATATCCTCAAACCTCTTCATGTCCAGATACAGGCAACTCCAGATGTTTTTATAAGAGAAGGAACAAAGGATAGAATGTGGCTGGGAGTTGGGTACTGTCTTGGAGCTGATCTGTCTCCAAGCACACCATTTATGTATGAGAAGTGAGATTCCTCTGTGGTACTCCAATAGTTCAGAGAAAATTTATTAATTAAAAACCTGGTTATCAGAGAACCTGTTACCTGACACGTAACATACCTGAGTGAATAAACATAAATGTCTAGAATACCAAATAAAAAACCACTTACATAGACAGAAATTTAATATATACAAAAGCAACCAAATACAGATTTCCAAAGCTAAGCAAGCAATTTTAAGATCATCTTCTACGGACAAGTATAGATGAATGTGAACAGAATGGCAAGTTTGTTGAAGTTTTAATGGAAAAGTCAGAAAAACTATCATGATTTTAAAATTTAGATAAGTTGATGTTTCTTGAGAAAATGTATTTCCTCTAAGAAGGATAAACTATACTTGCAACTCTGAACAAGGTAACAGATTTGGGTTCACCACTGCTGTGTATTTCCACACCAGAACAAAGATTATAATGCCCTGAATATTTTCGAACAGTGATAATAAGGGTATGTGAATAAGGAAGTTGGTAGAGGAAGTACTAGATCCTCCGATATTTCACATTCCATCCTTCAGTCTTCATAATATTTCAACATTTTAAGTATGACAATAGTTCTAGTATTCCTGTGTACATGCTACGTACTAAGTCACCTCAGTCGTGTCCGACTTTTTGTAACCCTATGAACCGTAGCCCGCCAGGTTCCTCTGCCCCCGGCATTCTCCAGGTAAGAATTCTGGAGTGGGTTGCCCATGCCCTCCCCAGGGCGTCTTCTGACCCAGAGATCGAACCTGCATCTCCTGTGACTCCTGCGCTGCAGGCGAATGCTTCACTGCTGAGCCGCGAGGGAAGCGCCCCTAGTATTCCTAGCCACTGCTTGTTATGAGGGAGGAAAAAAAGCATTTAGCTAATGTGTTTCCATTAGGCATAGGACTGTGTCCAGACAAACATTTGCCTGCTGCCATTCCTATATCATTTGCAATACTATTAATCATTTCGGTGATTTAAAATATTTTGGATACGTCTCTTAAAGTTAAGGACTAGAAACATAAAACCTAACTTTTATAACTATAGACATACACGGTTTACTTATACACTCACTTAACTCCATGTTAACTGAGCCGCCAGAGGCCTCAATTCTGTCCTTCTCTGCTCAGCTCAGCTCTGTGGGAGACTGGAGGCTCCTCTACAAGCTGGCTTTCTGTTGGGTTCTGCTTTTTTCTGGTTGGAGACCAGAAAGTGGAGCAAGTCAGAAGCTGGGGACTGTCAAATGCTGGAGTGGCTGGGACAGAACACACAAAGAAACAGAACCCTGTGGATGGCGCCACCCCCAATCGAAGCGGCACCTCCCTGGCAGGTCCAGAACCGACCTACAGTGCTCAACAGCGTATCAGCAGGCCTAGATTTGTGGGCTCTATAGCCCATGAGTGACACAAGCTTCTAATCCTTAGGCATTACCCATTCTTCTTGTTTGCTTCTCCAAAAGCCCCCTTCCCTTTTCGATTTTTCAGTCTTTCTAACACCTGTGTAACCAACTGCCATAACTAAGTTGCCTTTATTTGACAAATCAAAAAGGCTTTCCATTTTCCTGACTGATATGGTACTACTCTGGTGAAGAGGATTCAAACAGGACACCACTACTCAAAAGGCTTAATTAACAAATCAAATTTCATAATAAAAATATATAAAGATTAAATTAAAATATGAGGGAGAAATTGTTTATATATTATCCATAATATTGTTCTTCAAGGGTTTAGTATAATTAGAACACAATGCAAAACTATACCATAATCTAAGAACAATAACTTCTGACAGTAAGATACTTGTCTTTAGAACAATGAAAAAATACCAGTAGGTGAAAGAATACAGGCTTATTTTAAGTGATGCAAGAAATATATAAA
This sequence comes from Odocoileus virginianus, assembly GCF_023699985.2. Lineage (NCBI taxonomy): Eukaryota > Metazoa > Chordata > Mammalia > Artiodactyla > Cervidae > Odocoileus > Odocoileus virginianus. Next base: position 60,871,548 of record NC_069686.1, on the reverse strand, counting down.
AGCACAACAAAAAAATAAACAGATTTAGCCACAGCCATACTTGAGAGTCCCTTGGACTGTAAGGAGATCCAACCAGTCCATCCTAAAGGAGATCAGTCCTGGGTGTTCGTTGGAAGGACTGATGTTGAAGCTGAAACTCCAATAGTTTGGCCACCTGATGTGAAGAGCTGACTCATTGGAAAAGACCCTGACGCTGGGAAAGATTGAGGGCAGGAGGAGAAGGGGACGACAGAGGATAAGATGGTTGGATGGAATCACTGACTCATTGGACATGGGTTTGGGTGGACTTCGAGAGTTGGTGATGGACAGGGAGGCCTGGTGTGCTGTGGTTCACGGGGTCGCAAAGAGTCGGACATGACTAAGTGACTGAACTGAACTGATACCCCTAAAAAATAAACTCCATTATAAGTAGGCAAAAATCATTCTGAAACTCTGTACATACATAGGAAAGGCTATAAATATGGCCATAATTCTATTACAATGTCACTATGCTATATATGTCACAATAAAAATATCAAATGGATTTCCTTTGAATTAAAGGAAAGAAAAATGCTACCATTCATTATTTTTTTTTAAAAAAGGAAAAGAATAAAAAGGCCAGGGAAAACCTTAAAAACTTAGCATATTAACATTTAATTGTTAATATGCATTCTCATTGTTCACTAGTCCTTGCTTCCTCTTGCTTTCTTAGTTATATTATTGCTTGTACTCTGTCAAAGTCTACAACATATATATAACTCTTTATTTTTGGGGGTTGCACGGGTCTTCGCTGCTGCACACGAGCTCTCTCTAGCTGCAGTGAGCAGGGGCTGCCCTTCACTGTGGAGCTCCGGCGGCTCGGTGTGGGGCGTCTCACTGCGAAGCACAGGCCCGAGGCACGTGCACTTGGGGCTCGGGGCCTCAGGAGCTGCGGCTCGCGGGCTCTGGGGCGAGGGTTCGCAGCTGTGGTGCTGGGACTTGACTTGTGTGCAGCGTGTGGGATCTTCCTGGACCAGAAACAGAACCTGTGTCCTCTGCATTGGCAGGTGGACTCTTATCCACTGTACCACCAAGGAGGTTCATAACATTTTAATACTATTCTATAGTTTTAATTTTCATAATTGTTAAGGACTGGTTCCATGTTTAAAGATTTTAATCTTTATTCTCAATTAGTTCATCAAGATTATTCTTGAGTCATTTTGATTTCTCTTGGATGGCTTAAACTTAGCATTAAAAATAATCTTTTTTTCAAAATGAGGTCAGAGATGTTATATTCCCTGAGGTTTTGTATATGTGATAGTGCCTATCTACTGGCCCTTGTTCTGAATGGGAACCTGGTTAAGTATAATATTTTCTGCTTACTTTTTTCCTTTAAGACTTGGTAGACAAAGGGTGGCCCATAAGCTACATATAAACTTGAAGCGAGGTTTTATTTACCATTTACAGTGTTTAAAAATATTTAATCTAAAGTGATAAACTTCTAACAAGACTAGCAAGGGATAATGACAAATTATCAATAACAAGAATGAGAGAAAAGACAGTAGTAGATTCTAGAGATATTGAAAATACAATAGAGGAATATTGCAACTTTCATGCCAAAATATTAAAGAACTTAGACAAAATAAATTCCTTGAAAAAACATGAACTGTCAAAGTTCACCTAGGAAGAAAGAGAAAACCTGAACTGCTTCATTTGTGTTAAAGAATAAATGTGCTGTTCAAAAGCCTCCTGTAAATCACACTTCTGCATTAGAAGAACAGAACTGGAAAATTCTATCAAATATTTAAAGGGAAATAATATTACTACAGAGACTCTTTGAGAAGACTGAAAATGAAGCAATACTTCCCAGCTCATTCAAAGACACCAAATCTGATAACAATATTACAAGAAAACTGAGGAGAAATATCCCTTATGGACACAGATGCAAACATTCTAAACTAAATGCAAGCAAACTGAATAAAATGATATATAAAAAGGATAACAGATCATAAGTGGGGTTTCTTTCAGAAATGTAGGGTTACTTTACCACTTGAAAAATCAATCAATATAATTCAGCAAATAAATAAAAAGAAAACCCATATGGTCATTGTTATAGGTGCAGAAAAAGCTTTTGACAAAAATTAACACCCAAAAATCCTAATAAAAACTTACCACAAATGAGAAATAGAGGAACTTCCTTAACTTGCCTGATATACAGCATCTGTGAAAGCCCAAAACCAACAGCGCACTTAAGAATGAAAAGACTGAGGTTCCCCACTAAGATAGGAACAAGGCACGACACCTGCTCTCACGACTTCTACTCAACACTACTCTGGAGCAACCAGCAAAAAAAAACAGTAAAGAAGATGACCACTGCCCTGGTGGTCCAGTGGTTAAGAATCCACCTGCCAATGCAGGGGACACCTATTCAATCACTGGTCCAGAAAGATCCCACATCCTGTGGGACAACTAAGACGGTGCGCCAAACTACTAAGCCCACATCCTAGAAGCCACAAGTCACAACCACTGAGCCCACGTGCCACAACTACTGAAGCTTACATGCCCTAGAGCCTGAACTCTGCAACAAGAGAAGCCCAAACACAGCCAGAGAAAGCCTGCATGCAGCAATACAGATCCAGCACAGCCAAAAATAAAACATATAATTTGAAAAAAAGATCAAAATAGAAAGGAAGACAAGAATTGTCTCTATCCTCCAGGAAGAAAATCTGCTGGAAAAGAGTTTTTTAAAAGCTCCTGGAAGACACGAGGTAAAGCAAAGTTTAAGAAAAGGTAAGAGCAACATAAAAAAAATTGCATTTCTGTGATGAACAATCTGAAATTAAAACACAGTAAGACAATTTCTAATAGCATCAACAACGTGAAATAATTAACGATACATTTGACAAAGATGTGAAAAACCTGTATACTGAAAACTACAGAGGAGTAAGATTTAAATAAAAAGATACCATGTTTCATGAGTCAAAAAACTCAATACCATGTCAATTCTCCTGAAACTGATCTATAGTTTCAGCACAATTCCAATTAGAATTCCAGAAGTGTTTTCTGTAGAAATTGGTCAGCTAATTCTAAAATTCAGATGGAAATGCAATGGACCTAGAATATTCAAACAACATTTAAAAAGAACAAAGTTGGAAGACAATTACTATTGGATTTAAGACTGTTTATTTAAGACCATTTATTCTCTAGTTTTGCCAATATGGAGACACCCTCCTTGAAAAAGGCATTAAATCCTTCCATTCAGTTTAACACCCTGTGCTGAAAACACTGTGTTTAAAGGTTTTAACTATAAAAGTCAAGTTCTCAGCACTATTCTTAAGCCTCATCTAGATTTCTCCCCATAGGTCCAGGGGAGATGATCCAAACACAGTGAAGAACACCTTAGGATTGTAGGCTCAGCTGGCCCAGAAGATTTTGCAGCTCCCTGACCACCTGGCTGGAGGATTTCAGGATTAGGACTCCAAATGGGCTGTGGCCACCAGAGGCGGAACACCACTGCCTTGGGCATCCCTGCCTGCCACCAACACAAATGGCACCCCAAATCCTCCTGTCCTCTTCACTACATCTGCTGCTGTGACCTGGAGTTTCTGGATTCCAGGCTGTCTCTGGTTACACTTCTGTAAACACATCTGCTGCCTCAGTCCTGCTGATCCACACCAAGGGGGGAAAGGCACACAGAACTGTTTTTCAACATAGCATCATTCCACACAAAATTGTTTTCCTAAGCCTGCAGATTCTTCTTCATTGGAGGACAAACCCACGGTTGTGACTTTCTCCGACTCTGTGGCACCCCTGTGAGAAGACTGGATGTGTGTGTCCAGTGCTGTGTGAGTCAGGCAAGGCCGCCTGGCTCCACGCTGGTGCACTCTCCTGAGGAGCTGAGGACAGGGCCATGGACTCTGCAGCAGGACCCCCATCTTGGGTGGGAAGCTCAGGATCACAGAGCAGTTCTGTCCTGAAGTGAGTCCTGGAGGGACAAGAGCCACACGCGCAGCCGCCAGGGCTGAGCTGGACCCACAGATGGGCTGCTGATGGCTGACCATTCGTGCCCATCTTCACAGGCGAAGAGTCACTGTCCTTCCTTCCTGCCCATCACTGCACCTGTTGCTGGCACACACAAGGCAACCCCATGTTCTGGGACCAGCCAAGAACAGAGACTAGCAGGAGGCCCCTAATTCACAGTAGACAAACTCCCCACTGAACGACTGCTACCTCCTGGTGTTCTAGATGCTTCAGAATTGGAATGGGACGGAGAGCACGGCAGTGCGCAGGCCCCTCACCCCACCCCGCGATGCTCTGAGGGGCACCAGAACCTCGTCTCACTCGGCCCCCAGGCTCAGATGACCTCTGTGCCCACCCGCCCCATGGGCCCTGGGCGCACCTCCGGCCCCTGGCACCCAGGACGGAGGTTTGGGTGCAGGGCTCCGTGCGCAGCAGGCTCTGAGGCCACCCAGAACTGCCATGGCCCCCAACAGCCCCTCTGCTGGGAAAGCTGGACTAAGACTTACTATTAAAAAAAGCCCAGAAATGTGTCCACACAAATATGGACTATACTGATTTTCAGCAAAGGTGCAAAGACAATGCTGTGGAGAAAGAGTAACCTCTTCAACAAAAAAATGCTGGAACAACTGGATATCCTCATACAAAAAGATGAACTTCAATCCATACTTCACACCATATACAAAAATTACTTTCAAATGGATCACAGACATAAATATGAGTTAAAACTATAAAATTCAGAAGAAAACAAAGGAATAAATCTCTCAGACTGTGAGTTAGGCAAAGATTTCTTAAATATGACAAAAGAAAGATCTATGAAAGAAAAAACTGGTAAATTGAACTTATCAAACTTATGTGCTTTTCAGAAAACTAGCCACGTGTTAAAGATACCAGGAGGCAGTGGTTTGAATGTGGTGGAACTGGAACTCTCAAACACGGTGAGCAGGTGCATAAAATGACACAAGTTCTCTGGAAAATGACCAAGAGTTTCTTAGAAAGTTAAACATACATCTACTATATGATCTGGTCATTCCACTCCTAGGGAACTTAAAGCAAATGTCCATACACATCCTTCCACACTAATGTCCACAGCAGCTTTATTCCTAACAGTCCAAGCCCGAAAGCAATCCAAATGGAGAAACAGTCTGTCGGATATCCACAATTAAGTGAATGGATAAACAAATTGTGTTATAACTACACATGGAATACTACCCTACACTAAAAAGAAATGAACTATCAATCCAGGCAACAAAATGGATTAATTTCAGAATAATTATGCTGAGAAAAAGAGTATATAACATAAACGCAGAATATTTAAAATGTGTGCTTCAATTTATATAAAATCCTAGAAAATGCAAAAGGATATTTAGGTACAGAAAACACACCAGTGGCTATATAGAGACAGACAGGTGGGAGAAAGGGCGTTTCAGAAGAGTATGAGGAAAATTCCAGGGTGGATATACTTACTGTCTTAATTGTGGTGTGGGTTCATGGTTGAATATACATTACATATCCCAAACAAAAAATTTTAAACTTTAAATATGGTAGCTTATTGTATGTTAATTATATATTAATAAAGTTGTTTCAAAAGTGTAAAATCTGCCAGAACTAGGTCCACATTCCCCCGGGGCAAGAATAGCCTAAACAGCAAGTGTTGCTCCCATGTGAACCAGTATTTTCTTCTTAAATGATATAGTTCTTGAGCTCATTTTTCAAAAAGAACTATTTAATTTACTGTATAGTACTTTAACTTCCATGATGAGAAATCTGCCTCCTTCTTTTTTGTTTTGTTTTTTTTTTTTTTTTTTCTTTTTTGTTTTGTTTTGTTTGGTTGCCCCACGTGGCATGTGGCATCTTAGTGCCTTGACAAGGAATTGAACCTGCTCCTCCTGCAGTGGAAGCACAGAACCGTAACCACTGGACCACCAGGGAAGTCCATTGAGCTTAGTTTTTAAAAAGCAACATCCAGGTAAAAATTTCATCCTGTTTCAGGGATAATTTTCTCCCAAAGTGGTTTCCTTAACTGTCTTTTGTGTCTATAGTCATCATGATTAGATTTTGTTTTCTATGGTACAGTCAGGGTAAGTTACTTGATTTTTCTTTTTTCATCTGAGTCTGGTTTTAAATTATGGTTAAAGACAGGTTACTATAGTCTGTTAATTTTTTTATTGCCTAAATGAAGTGCTGTGTGTATATTTACTGGGTATATCGTATTTTCAAGAAGAGAGGGAATAAAAAATTCGGCAAAGTGTAGCTCTTGTAGAACAAGCCTGGTGGTCTTTAGGTTAGGGATGCAGTTTATCGAGGGAACGCCGTTATGGTCTGCACTGCTCTCTCATGGGGATCTCGTCTGTCCCTGCTAAGATTTAGCACCAATAGATAAGATTGTTTGATTTTTCCATGACTGTTACAACTGTTGTCATACTCACTATCTAAAACTAATTACCTTTAAATTTACAAGTACCAATACCTTACTTTTCCCAATACTGCTTTTAGGATGGTGACAGGGAAGTCAATCATAACATCAAGCCACTTAAGAATCTTCTGTGCCTTTTTTGTGATTACAATTTCCTTAATTCTGGTTAAGTGCTGATAATGAGTTTTGGGGCTCTTTTTACTACTTATCTGGAGAAGGATGTATTTTTGATGGTATATCCTGTACTATGCTACACGCTGTGTTTTGTTTTTTCTGATTACAAATAGGGCGATTATAAATGCTTGAGGTTTATAATATAAATCTTTTCTGGGCCACACCTGAATATTTTCCTCATGAAAAGGTTTTCTTGTAAATATTTAACAAAGATACAATGAAATTATAACATGAGTAGGTTGTAAATAATATGGTTGATTTTCTTTAGAAAATAATGACCTGGAATTGTCAATGGAACAGGTTCCTTAAGTCTGTTTATATGTTGAGAACCTACAGAACTTTTTGCTGATATAAATAAAGGAGGCCACATTTCACGGAGATTTTGACTCAGATGGCATCTATGAGTAACAGATTATCTGGTTCAATAAACTAGACCTTTATTTAAGGGGAGGAAAAATCAACAGTAAAGATCAAAGCATAAGCAACACTTACCAGTACCGGAATTTTGAACCTAATGTAAAATAATGTGCAAAAAAATTCTTCTGAGGTGGAAGCGGTCTGTCCAAACGGAAGAATGTGTGATGTTCTACACATGCTTTCCACAAGTTTTTACATGCTCTGTAATTCACCATGTTAAATCCCAATAATGTTTCTCTAGATTCATGCTGTAATAAATGACAAAAGGCAGAGAATATCATGAAAATGTCAGAATCCAATGCTCCATTTATTTTTTACAGATAAATATTCTAGTCCTACGAATACTAGCCCTTTTTGTGTCTTTTCTGCTTGTCCAATAAAGAAGCAGTAATATAAATAAGGTGGCAAAATGCGGACCTCATTTGGCAATATTACAACTCATAGGAACTTTTACTTTAGAGCACAGTGAGAAATAAATTTAGGGCTTCCCTGGTGGCTCAGCTGGTAAAGAATCCGCCTGCAATATGAGAGACCTAGGTTTGATCCCTGGGTTGGGAAGATCCCCTGGAGAAGGGAAAGGCAACCCACTCCAGTACTCTGGCCTGGAGAATTCCATGGACTGTATAGTCCATGGGGTTGCAAAGAGTCGGACAGGACTGAGCGACCTTCACTTTCACAAAGAAATTTAAAACTTGATATATACCTATTTTCAAAACTTAATAGCTATAATCATTTCAAAATATAATCCTTGCCCACAAATTAAACTTTAAGATACACCAACATACCTTTCAACAATATTTTTAAAATTACAAATCTGTCTAGATTGTAAATAAGTAAATAAAAACATTCAGCACTTGTGAACACTATTCTGAAACTCATTTTAAAAGTAGCAACAGAATAGAAGCATTTCTTGAACTTCTAAAAAAATTTGGCACCAATTACTATTAATGTTCAAGCTGGTTTTATAAAAGGCAGAAGAACCAAAGATCAATTGCCAATATCCGATGGATCATCAAAAAAGAGAGTTCTAGAAAAACACCTATTTCTGCTTTATTGACTACGCCAAAGCCTTTGATTGTGTGGATCACAATAAACTGTGGAAAATTCTGGAAAAGATGGGAATACCAGATCACCTGACCTGCCTCTTGAGAAACCTGTATGCAGGTCAAGAAGCAATAGTTAGAACTGGACATGGAACAACAGACTGGTTCTAAACAGGAAAAGGAGTACATCAAGGCTGTATATTGTCACCCTGCTTATTTAACTTATATGCAGAGTACATCATGAGAAATGCTGGGCTGGAAGAAGCACAAGCTGGAATCAAGACTGCTGGGAGAAATATCAATAACCTCAGATATGCAGATGACACCACCCTTATGGCAGAAAGGGAAGAGGAACTAAAAAGTCTCTTGATGAAAGTGAAAGAGGAGAGTGAAAAAGTTGGCTTAAAGTTTAACATTCAGAAAACTAAGATCATGGCATCTGGTCCCATCACTTCATGGCACATAGATGGGGAAACAGTGGAAACAGTGACAGACTTTTTTGGGGCTCCAAAATCACTGAAGATGGTGACTGCAGCCATGAAATTAAAAGACGCTTACTCCTTGGGAGGAAAGTTATGACCAACCTAGATAGCATATTAAAAAGCAGAGACACTACTTTGCCAACAAAGGTCCATCTAGTCAAGGCTACAGTTTTTCCGGTGGTCATGTATGGATGTGAGAGTTGGACTGTGAAGAAAGCTGAGTGCCAAAAGATTGATGCTTCTGAACTATAGTATTGGAGAAGACTCTTGAGAGTCCCTTCGACTGCAAGGAGATCCAACCAGTCCATCCTAAAGGAGATCAGTCCTGGCTGTTCATTGGAAGGACTGATGCTGAAGCTGAAACTCCAGTACTTTGGCCACCCGATGAGAAGAGCTGACTCATTGGAAAAGACTCTGATGCTGGGAGGGATTGGGGGCAGGAGGAGGAGGGGACGACAGAGGATGAGATGGCTGGATGGCATCACTGACTCGATGGGCATGAGTTTGAGTAAACTCCGGGAGTTGGTGATGGACAGGGAGGCCTGGCATGCTGCAATTCATGGGGTCGCAAAGAGTCGGAGACGACTGAGCGACTGAACTATTTAAGTAAACAGTTTCACTGAAATAATAAACTATCTACAGCAAGGCAGGCGTGTCATAAAAGTAGAGCTCTGATTTTCACAGTGACTGTAACCTTTGACCCTCCCAACCTGATTCAGAAATGTGTCATTAGCAGCACCTGTGAGCATCCTTCATCTTCCCTTTCTACCAGATTACCTCTATAAAGGTAACTACCCCTCTGACTTTATGACCACAGTTTGGTTATACTTGTTTTCAATTTTACATACATGGACCCATACATGTATTATCTTGACTTCTTTTGTTCATTATTATGTTTCTATATTCCTCCATTTAATTGTGAAATAGTAATTGACTCATTTTCATTCTACACAGTATTCTATTGTATGAAGAGACCAAGTTATCCACTTACTGTTGACAGACATTTACTCTTTCTAGCTTGGTAATATAAAAATATTGCTCCTATGTATATTCTTGTATTTTGTCTGATGCATGTAGGTGCCAATTTTTATTGTTGGATCATAGATGTCATGTGCTCACCTCTAGTAGATATCACCCAACCGTTTCCTAAGATGATGAGTTCAATATTCACTTCCTCCTACAAGCAATGAATGCTCTACATACTCCCAAATCACTGGGTTCACCAATCTTTTCATTACACTATTCTGATGGCTGCAAGGAATCATCACATTCTGGTTATAATTTGCATTTCTCTGCTGTTTAACGAGGTTCATGTTACTGGACGAAGAGATATTCTCAGTTCTGTTCTCAGCTCTGGAGTGTCTGTTCAAATCACTAATATATTTCTGGATTGACTTGGAGATACAACCAAGGACATGGTATTTGTGTTTATTATACACATATTCTATGCTATTTGCCATAGTTCTTAATTTTAACACAGTCCAAATTATCGATCTTCTCCTTTAATGTTCATTTACCTTCTACGTCCTGTTAAGGCAATCTTTGCCTATCAAAAGGTCATGAAGATTTTTTTCTGTAACTAAAATATAGTAAAATGTCCATGTATAAATATTAAATGGTGATGCTAGAAAATGATATGTTAAAATATTACTTATTGATCACCAGAGAATTCTTAATTATGCTTAAGAGTTGCTTTGTATGTACTAACACTACCTCAGAGAATAGTTGTGAAGGCTAAATGATATGAAAATAGTTGATACACATCATCAGACACATAGTAAGATCTCCAGAAATGTCAGATACTATATTATTATTATTACAAATAACAACAGTACCACAGGAAGCAAAATGGAAAAATTGGCCCTAATATCACCTCCTACCAAAATAATTATCAAAAGTAAAATGTCTGTTCTCCAGGTTCCAGACATGATTTAATATATTTTATTCCTCTAAACATTTATTGAAACATGTACAATAATGTTCATTAACAGCATTAATCATAATAGCCACATTCAGAAATAGCAAAACTATCCATTAACATAACTAAGAATGAATAACGAATTGATAGTATATTCATTAAGTAGAACTCCACATAGCAATGGAGCAAACTACTGCTCTGTGAAACAACACAGATGAACTTCCCAATGCTACGGGAAAGAAGGCAGACAAAAACATTCTGTATGATTTCATATTTTAAAAGTTCAAAACAGGACAAACTAATTTATGATGCTACAAATGAAAATAGTATTTACCTTTTGGGAGAGTTAATAACTGCTAGTGCATCAGCTCTATTAGCAATAATACCAGCTTCTGAGGTAGTAGTAATGTTCTACATAATAACATTGTATATTATATACCTATCAAGCAGTATACTTAATTTCTGCCTGATTTCAAAAACTCTCTTCAAAAAAACTTCATATTTTGTGAATATAAATGATGATGAATTATATTCAGTAGATCATGATCTTCTATAAAATGCATTTGATTCAAATACATTTTGCAAACATATAAACACCCTAAAATATGCGTTAATTTGTCAAGACTTCTAATAATGTCAAAGGATAAGGCTAATTTAATTTGATGAAATAGATAAAAACCATTTATAAGATGACACTCTTTACAATTCTGTACTTTCTATGATAACTCAACATGTTGTATTTATTGATAATATAAAAAAGGACATTACCATTCTAACAAAGACAGGAAATGTACTACATATTCATGAACTATAAACAAAACTAAACACTCAGATTCCCTACAATGAAATGAACTTACATATAAAAGGAAGTGCTACAGATTTAGTTTAAAAAAAGAAAGATGCAAAGAAAAAGGACATATAAATTCTCAGTTACTGACCTTATGAATAGAATATGGGGACTGACAATGAATATCACAACTGAAATTAGTTTCTATGTTCAAGAGACAGCAGAACAGCTATCTAGAATAACCTTGGATCAGAACCACAGAAACACTGGAGAAATACTTTGTCACAAACTATAAATTAATTAACTTAGTTGGCAGTTATTAATAGTATAATAACACTTTTATTTACACTAAAAGTTCTATAATAAATGAATATTTCTTTATAAACAATTTATGTTAATAAGAACAATACTCACCAATTCTTTTCTTAACTGAATAAAAAATTGTTTGCACTTAAAAGAAATTTTCACAATTTTCAACCTGGATAAAAAGAGAATAAATGAAGTATTTAAAATATTGAACAAAGATAAAAGTATCAACCAAAGAGTAGTAAAAAGTAATCCTTTAATTGCATGTTTAGTAATATCTATTTAACTATATGTACATATACACTAAAGAATATATATACATATACACATTAAAAAATTGAAAGTTTTTGGTATGTCATAAAAAAAAAATTAGAATCTATACGCTCAGTTGAGCTATTTTACCAAAACATTTACTGTGAACTTACCCATTTTTCAATTTTGTATCCAAAAAATAACATAAAAACACTTATTACAAGTTAAAAATTCAAGAATACCAAAAATATAGTTTATTTATTATTTAAAACTACAAGTAGTTTTCTTGTTCTGCATGTAAAGAGCTGAGAAATCACCACTACATCCTAGCAACAAGTAAAAAGCTCAACAGACTTAAAAATCATGAATTCTTCTTGGATCCTAAGACAGAGAAGAGCACAGGGCAAGCTGCCACCCCCGAGATTTGAGAGATGAACGGCCGAGCACAGGGGGTCAGAGGCTCCCAGAGAAGAGTACTGGGAGCAGAAACCGCCAGAGGAAGCAGTGCCAGGGTAGGAGAACCTGAACTGTATTTCATGAACTGTTGAAGGCTCAGCATGGTTAACTATGAGAGTGAAGAACTCCAAGAGGACCCAGTCATAGGGAGGCCCTCACAGAATTCTAAGATTTATCTCCAGAAGCTCAAACAAATTCCAACAGTAAATATCAGAGGAAAATACCCTCAGGTTTCCGACAGGGAAGGGGGAAAAGAAACCATGTTGAAATAGGCCAGAGGACTCTGTTCTTAACAAGGTCTGCAATTAGGGGAAACAAGTTAACAAGAGCCTTAAATGATCCTGGGAAAGAAAATACTCGATTTCAGTCCACTCTAGAAATCTTGTCCCACCCAAAGAGGGAGAAAAAAACTGAGAAAACACTTGTGAACCTCACAATCCAGAGGTGGAGGCTCAGCTAATCACAGGACTATACCCGCCACCCCCCACCCCTATTCACACCTCATCACTACATTAGTAAGAGCCTATTTACAGCAGTTCCTTTAACCAAGGTTACCAATCGACCCTGAATATTCACGGAAGGACTGACGCTGAAGCTCCGACACTTTGGCTATGCTATGTGAAGACCCAACTCACTGGAAAAGACCTTTGATGCTGGGGAAAACTGAGGGCAGGAGGAGAAGGTGGTGACAGAGGATGAGATGGTTAGATGGCATCACTGACTCAAGGGACATGAGCTGAAGCAAACTCCAAGACATAGTGAAAAACAGGGGAGCCTGGAGTGCTGCAGTTCATGGGGTCGCAAAGAATCAGACACAACTTAGTGACTGAACAACAACCTTTTACCAGGATATCAGATCGGCCCATCAAGAAAAAATTACAAGGGATACCAAAAGGCAAAAAACACAACATGAAGACATAGTATGTATTAGGACCAGATGTGAAAGGAGTGCTGGAATTATCATTCTGAGAGTTTAAAACAACTTAATTAACAGGCTAAGAGTCCCAGTGGTTAAAGTAGAGAGCAAAAAAAGATGGGCAATGTAAGCACAGAAATGAAAATCATGAAAAAGGATACCAAAATATAAAATTAATATTCAGAAACCTGCTCCACTTCTATACACTAACAAAAAACTAACAGAAAGAGAAATTAAAACAAGCCCATTTACTATCACAGTAAAGAGAACAAAATACCTGGGAATAAACCTACCTAAGAAAATGAAAGACATGTACTTGGAAAACTGAAAGACACTGATGAGAAACACTGAAAATGATGCAAACATATGGAAAGATACACCACATTCTTAGATTGGAATTATTATTATTCTTAAAATGACCATATTACCCAAAGCAATCTACATATTCACAGCAATCTCTATCAAAATACCAATGCATTTTTCACAGAACTAGAACAAATAATTTCAAATTTTGTACAGAAATACAAAAGACAGTCAAACAATCCTGAGAAAGAAAAACAGCAGAAGGAATCACGCTCCCTGACTTCAAACTATACTACAAAGCTACAGAAATCAAAACAGTATGGCACTGGCACAAAAACAGATACAGAAATCAATGGAAGAGGATAGAAAGTCCAGAAATAAACTCATGCGTGCACCTATGGTCATGAATCGATGACAAAGGAACAAAGAATATACAATAAAGACAGTCTCTTCAATAAGTGGTGCTGGGAAAACTGGACAGCTATACGTTAAAAAATGAGGTTAGAACATCCTCTAACACCATATACAAAACTAAACTTGAAATGGATTAAATAAGACTGGATACCACAAAACTCCTAGAGGAAAACATAAGCAAATAGTCTTTTACATAAATCATAGCAACACTTTTTGTGAACCATATCCTAAAACAAATGAAATAAAAACAAACAAATGAGACCTAACTAAACTTGAAAGCTTTTGTATAGAAAGGAAACAAACAACAAAAGACAATCTACTGAATGAGAGAAAATATTCGCAAACGATAAGACCAATAAGGGGTTAACATCCAACACATAAACAGCTCATACAATTCAACATGAAAACAAAATAAAAATCAAACAACCCAAGGAAAAATAGAACTGAATAGATGTGCTTCCAAAAAGGAAATGCAGGTGGCCAACATGCATATGAAAATATGCTCAATACTGCTAATTATCAGAGAAATACAAATCAAAACTACAAAGAGATACCACTTCACATCTGTCAGAATGGCTAGCATCAGAAAGACAATGAATGTTGGGTGAGAATGTGGAGAAAAGAGAATTCTCATGCATTGTCGATGGGAACGTCAATTAGTGCAGCCACTTGTGGAAAACACTAAAACTACAACAAGTAGTTAAGGGAAATTAAAAGGTGCAAAATATAACATTAAGAACATAAAACATGAAAGGGGAGAAGTATAAAAGATACTTTTCACAGAACTAGAACAAATAATCATCTAATTTGTATGGTACCACAAAAGACCCAAATATCCAAAGCAATCTTCAGAAACAATAAAGCCAGAGGTATCGGGCTCCCCGACATCAGACTATATATTACAAAGCTACAGTAACCGAAACAGTCTGGCACTAGCAAAGAAATAGATATAAAGAGTGAAACAGAATAGAGGGCCCAGAAGTAAACCCATGCTCACATGGTCAATTAATTTATGACAACAAGGAAAGAATGTACAATGGAGAAAAGATAGTCTCTTTAATAAATGGTGCTGGGAAAACTGGATGCTACATGCAGAAAAATGAAACTGGACAACTCTGTCACACCACATACAAAAACAAATTCAAAATGGATTAAAGACAAAAAATGTTAATGCCTGAAAACATAAAACTCCAAAAAGAAAACACAGATAGTAACCTCTTTTGACATCAGTCTTAGTAATATTTTTTGGATATGTCTCCTCAGGTAAGAGAAGTAAAAGCAAAAATAAACAATAAGACTGCATCAAATTAAGAAATTTTGCACAGTGAAGGAAACCAACAAAAAGAAAAGGTAGCCCACCAAATAAGAGAAGATATTCACAAATGATACACCCAGTAAGGGGTTGATATCTAAGCATACAAAAAGCATACAACTCAATATAAAAAATTTTGATTAAAAATAATAGGCAGAAGACCTGAAGAGGCATTTTTACAAAGATATACACAGTGACATTAAAAGATGCTCAACATCACTATCAGAGAAATGCAAACTACAATGAGATACCATCTCACACCTGTCAGAATGGCTATTATCAAAATGATAAGAAATAACAAATGTTGATGAGGATGTGGAGAAAAGAGAACCTCTGTGCACTGCTGGTGGGAATGTAACTATGTGCCATCATCAAGGAGAACAGTACAGAGGGCCCCTAAAAAACTAAAACCAGAACTACTGTATGATCCAGCGGTTCCACGTCTGGCTATTTATCCAAAGTAAATAAAAACACTGAATCAAAAAGATCTATGTATCCTTCTGTTCATTTCAAGAAGCAACATTTAGAACCTTATATGAAACAACTGACTGATTCAAAATTGGGAAAGGAGTATGACAAGGCTGTTTATTGTCACTCCATTTATTTCACTTATATGCAGAGCACATCATGCAAAATGCTGGGCTGGATGAGTTACAAGCTGGAATACAGACTGCTGGGAGAAATATCAACAAGCTCAGATATGCAAATGATACCACTTTAAAGGCATAAAGAGAAGAGGAACTAAAGAACCCCTTGATCCCCTTGATGAGGGTGAAAAAGCTGGTTTAAGACTCAACATTCAAAAAAACTAAGATCACGGCATCCAGTCCCAACACTTCATGGCAAGCAGAAGGGGAAAAGGTGGAACCAGTGACAGATTTTCTCTTCCTCGGCTCCAGAATCACTGCAGATGGTGACTGCAGTCATGAAATTAAAAGACAACTGCTTCTTAGAAGAAAAACTATGACAAACCTAAACAGTGTATTAAAAAGCAAAGATATCACTTTGATGACAAAGGTGCATATAATCAAGACTATGGTCTTTCCAGTAGTCATGTACAGATGTGAGAGCTGGACCATAAAGAAGGCAGAGCACTGAAGAACCAATGCTTTCAAACTGTGGAGCTGAAGAAGACTCTTAAGAGTCCACTGGACAGAAAGGAGATCAAACCAGTCAATCTTAAAGAAAATCAACCCTGAATACTCATTGGAAGGACTGATGCTGAAGCTGAAGCTTCAATACTTCGGCTACCTGACGTGAACAGCCAACTCATCAGAAGACTGCTGCTAGGAAAGATTTGAGGGCAGGAGGAGAAGCGGGAGACACAACTTGGCAGCTGAACAACAATGTTCACTGCAGCACTGTTTGTAACAGCAAGATACAGAAACAATCTAAGGGTCCACTAATAATGAGTGGATAAAGAAGATGTAATGTATGTGTGTAGATGTGTATGAATATTCAGTTCAGTCGGTCAGTAGTGTCTGACTCTTTGAGACCCCATGGATTGCAGCACGCCAGGCCTCCCTGTCCATCACCAACTCCTGAAGTCTACCCAAACTCATGTCCATTGAGGCAGTGATACCATCCAACCATCTCATCCTCTGTCATCCCCTTCTCCTCTTGCCCTCAATCTTTCCCAGCATCAGGGTCTTTTCAAATGAGTTAGTTCTTCGCATCAGCTGGCCGAAGTATTGGAGTTTCAGCTTCAACATCAGTCCTTCCAATGAATACCCAGAACTGATTTCCTTTAGGATGGACTGGTTGGATCTCCTTGCAGTCCCAGGGACTCTCAAGAGTCTTCCCCAACACCACAGTTTAAAAGCATTATTACTCAGTCATTAAAAAGAAATCTTATCATTGTGGCAACATGGATGGACCAGGAAGGTATTATAAAAATGAAATAACTAGAAAAAAAAAATACCTTATGATTTTATTTATATGCAGAATCTAAAAAACGAAAAAGTGACTCAGATATAAACAGCAAATGAATGGTTGCCAAGGGGAAGGGTCGGTGCAGATAAAGACAAATATGTGCAAGGGATTAAGAGCACAAATTTCCAGGTATAAAATAAGTCATGGGAGTGTACTACATACAGAGGGAATACAGTAAAAAACATGTAATAGTTTTATATAGTGACATATGATAACTGGACTTATTATAGTGATTGTTTCATAATGTATACAAAATACTAAACTACTATGCTGTATACCTGAAATTAATGTTACACTAATTATAACTCAATAAAAAACAAACTGTTGAAGCTTGTTTTATGGCTAACATATTTCCTCTTCTAATAAATGAATTCTTTAAAAGAATGACACAGCCACACAACATGACAAAAACTGGTTAGAACCAACTAGATCCACGATGGTGGAAGATTTGATTTCCAGTGGATCTTGAGCCTCATTATTTGCTTACTGTAATGCATTAGCTACATAACACACCTGAGCTTCCCAGTGAACCTGAGATTCAGTGCTGAAGAAACAGCATGCAATGTAGGAGACATGGGTTTGATCCCTGGGTCAGGAAGTTGCCTGGAAAAGGAAATAGCAACCCACTCCAGTATTCCTGCCTGGAAAATCCCATTTTCCCTGTTTATTATTATTTGGCAGTTTACCTGCATGAACTCTACACCCCAATCTTTAGTATTTTCCTCCTATTGCTCTGCAGGAAGGCACAGTCCTGGGTGTGCCCAAAGTAATACTGAAATGACAGCAGTATCAATCACCCCATCCTTTCAAAAACCCCACCCAGCTGTGAACTTCTTGAACTGCCAACACACGGCTCTATCATTTTCAACAGTGCCCTATGTCATGAATTCCTTTAGAAACTAATTCAATTCAAACTGTGGCTATTCTGAAAGAAGAGTTTCTGTCGTAAGCATTTGAGGCTATCTCTTCTACTGTCCTTGATTATCTCCCCTGTTGCCTTTGGGTTTCCCAAGAGAGTCCTTCTTAATTGGTCTGAGCTTTATAGTTAAATTTTGAACCTTTGTTATTATATAGGAGCCCTGGTGATGTAGCAGTTAAGTCTGGGGTTGGGCAGAAGCCAGTCTCTAATCCTGTGATCTGGTCTCAGTGGGTTAGTGGTTTGGGCCTCTTGGCTGCACCCTTCAGCACTCTGCAACTCACCCCTCCTGAGCCAAAACAAAAAGTAGAGATAGGGCTTCCCTTCCTCCACCCGGTTAGGCCCTGGTAATCCATTTTGATTAAGTATAAATAGACTTCCTTAAGGGCAGATCTTTGCTAATGAGAAAAGAAGGCTCTGAGCATATTTCAAACTAGTTACTTCCCTGCTCAACCCCGATACCCTGCCCTTCGATCACAAGCGGATTTTCTGTCAATCTTGGCCCTGAGATGCCTGGTAGCAAAGGGCCCTTTCTAAGCAAGCAGGGCCTGAGGGGGTGTTTATCTAACAAGCTAGTCTCTGCTCTGTCTCCAGCAATTTGCCAACCACCCTTTATGTACTCCGGCCAGGTACTGCTGAGGCAGTGGTTTCTAGACCTGGTAAGCTGTCATTTCTCGTATTCATCTGTTTCTCCAGCTTTCAGAAATGCAGTATGCCCTGTGTTTTCAATTCTCGAAAGATCTAAAAAGAGTTGTTGATTTTGAGTTTTTCAGGGTTTTTTTTTCTTCTTCTGAGAATAGGAGTAACAAGTTGCAAAATCTTTACCTGCTGGACTGGGAACCAGAACTGTCCCCTTCCCTTTTCATTTTACTAATGATGTTTTTTGATAAGCAATAATTTTAATGAAGTCTAATTTACAGAATCCAAGTAATTTCCAATCCAGTACTCAACATTTTAAAAGTATGAACTTGAACTGGATAATTTAGGGCTAACCATATCTAGAAAGAAATGAGGAAGTATATTTATCACATGGAACATAACTTTTCTACACATAGCTCTACTTTTGAAAGAAGAGGTTAACTGAGAAGCTTGTGTTTCAGAATCTGAAAGACCCAAGCTTAAGGTTCCACTTCATATTTATCAAACTTATTAACCTTGGCCCAGTTAGCTTCTCTGGCATTTCTTATTCCTTATCCACAAAACAATGCTAAGGACATCCAAGTTGCAGGGTTATCAGGTACAAATAAAATGCATTAAAATCTGTGAGTGATTTTCTTCCTTGCCTTAATCTCCTTCGAGAGGACTTAGGCCAGCCCGCCGCGGCTCCCAGGACTGTTGTAGTCAGTGACCCTGCCCTGTGGCAGGCCACTATCAACCCATACCTCCACTGGAGACTCCTGGACACTGATAGGCAAGTCTGGCTCAGTCTCTTGTGGGGCCACAAAAAAACATCTATCTCTGTTTCATCTACTACGCTAAAGCCTTTGACTGTGCAAATCATAACAAACTGTGGAAAACTCTTCAAGAGATGGGAATATCTGACTATCTTACCTGTCTGCTGAGAAACCTACTAACAAACTGTGGAAAACTCTTCAAGAGATGGGAATATCTGACTATCTTACCTGTCTGCTGAGAAACCTACATGTGGGTCAAAAAGCAGTTAGAACCCTACATGCAACAACTGACCGGCTCAGGACTAAGAAAGGAGTAAGACAAGGCTGTCTGCTGACACCCTGTTTATTTAACTTATACATTGAGCACATCATGAGAAACGCCAGAATGGGTGAGTGACAAGATGGAATCAAGATTAGTGGGAGAAACATCAACAACCTCAGATATGCAGGTGATACCCTTTAATGGCAGAAAGGAAAGAGAAACTAAACTACCTCTTGGTGAGGGTGAAGGAGGAAAGTGAAAAAGCTGACTTAAAACTAAATATTAAAAAAAGATCACAGCATCCAGCCCCATCACTTCATGGAAAATAGAAGGGGAAAAGGTGGAAACAGGGACAGATTTCCTCTTCTGGGGCTCTAAAGTCACTGTAGATGGTTACTGCAGCCATGAAATCAGATGATTGCTTCTTGGCAGGAAAGCTATAACAAACCTAGACAGTGTGTTGAAAAACAAAGACATCGCTTTGCCAACAAAGGTTTGTATAGTCAAGGCTATGGTCTTTGCAGTGGTCATGTATGGTTGTGAGTGCCGGACCGTAAAGAAAGCAGAGTGCTAAAGAATTGATGCCTTGGAACTGTGCTGCTGGAGAAAACTCTTGTGAGTCCCTTGGACCGTAAGAAGATCAAACCAGTCCATCTTAAAGTAAATCAACCCTGAATACTCATTGAAAACACTGAAGCTGAAGCTCCAATATTTTGGTCACCTGATGTGAAGAGCTGACTCACTGGAAAAGACCCTGATGCTGGGAAAGATTGAAGGCAGGAGAAGGGGGCAACACAGGATGAGACAGCTGGACGACATCACTGATGCAATGGACATGAACTTGAGCCAATCCCAGGAGCTGGTGAGGGACAGGGGGACCTGGTGTGCTGCAGTCCTCGGAGTCACAGAGTCGGACATGACTGAGCAACTGAACAACAGCATGCAGAATGTATAAGATCCGTCAAAATCTGAATCCCAATTTCTCTTCTAAGCAGTATCATCTTAAAATCTTACCCCCTTGCTTCTGTCCTCAGTGAAGATAACTGGGGGAAAAAAAAGAAAAATCAGGGGCTTCCTTGGTGGCTCAGTGGTAAAGAATCCACATGTGGGTTTGATCCCTGATCCAGGAAGACCCCACAAGCCACAGAGCAACTGGGCCCAAGCACCAAAACTATTGAGCCTGTGCTCCAAAGCCTGTGAGCTGCAACGACTGAGCCCACGTGCCTAGAGCCTGGGCTCCTCAACAAGAGAAGCCACCAAGATGAGAAGCCCCAGCTCTCTGCAACTAGAGAAAAGTCCGCACAGCAACCAAGACCCAGCACAGCCAAACACAAATAAACAAAGATCAAACCACATATCCCATCATTTGAACTTGCCACAGCCTTTCTTACTATGAGGCCTCTGCAAATGTTTGGTACCTTTACCCCAAATTCTCTGACTGAACCTTCCAGAAACACATTCCTCTTCCATAATCCCTCTTCATTGAGGAAATTTCTATTCATCCTTTAAAAACCACCTCAAATAAGGCAAAGGCCAACACAATACTGTAAAGCAATTATCCTCCAATTAAAACAAAACAAAACAAAAAAACCACCTTAAATATCATGAAGACATTAAAATTTTCCCTGGTAAAATTATATCATTGGTACTGCCAAAGTAATTTGTCAAAAACTCTTCCAGAATCTTATTTTATAATAATCAATATATATATACACACACACTAAAGAATTTTGAAAATACAGAAAAATTTAATTTTAACCCATATCATCTGAAAAGAATTTCTGATTTTGACATTTACGTAATATGTAAAGTTAGTAAAAAATGTTAATTCTCTTCAGTAAATCAGAAAAGCATTAAAATTGAAGATACACATTTACCATTATGAAAATAAACAATCATAACTGCTTTTTCTGAAACACTTAACTCAACAATCTTATGTTTTGTAATTAATTTTTATGTGCTCACTTTTAGGCAAGGACCATGTCTCAAGCTGTTTTGTACTTTCCTCTAACCATAACACAAGTTGAATTACACAGAAGAATTTAAAGATATTGAAATAAAATATGAAATGACCTTTGGCTTTCTTTTATGAACTTTAGAGAGGTATAATTTATATATAAAATGAAACACTCCAATTTTAAATGAACAAGTCAATGAGTTTTAACAAATGTATTGAGTTGTATAACGTCCATCAAAATCACTATATAGCAATTTGCATCACCTGAAAATGTCACCTTCGCATCCCTTTGCAGTCAATTTCCTCTCATTTTTAATCCCTGGCAACCAAGCAGTCTGTTGTCTCTATAATACGTGCTTTCTAGAATCTCATATAAAGAGAAACAGTACGTCATCTTTTGAATCAGGCCTCTTACACTTGACGTCATGTTTTGAAGGTAGGGTCACCCATGTTGTTTAGCGTATGAATAGTTCACTTCTTCTGCTGCTAAACAGTATTCCACTGCATAGATGTAATTTGCCTGTGGTGTCACCAACTGATGGACATTTGAAATTCTGTTTTGTGCTATTATGAATAATATAGCTATGAACACAGTGTGCACATCTTTATACAAACTTATGTTTTCATTTCTCTTGGGCAAATATCTAGGAACAGAATTGCCAGATTATCCGGTAAATCTAAATTTAATCTTTAAGAAATGCCAGTTTTCCTAAGTTGGTCTATTACTTTGCATTCCCACCAGCAATATATGAGATTTCTAGGTGCTCTGCTTCCTTGCCACCACTTGGTACTATCATTTTTTAAATTTTTAAATATTTATTTATTTGGCTGCATCAGGTCTCAGTTGCAGCATGCGAACTCTTACTTGAGCATGTGGGATCTAGTTTGCTGAGCAGGTATCAAACTCAAGTCTCCTGCACTGGAAACATGAAGTCCTATCCACTGGACCACCAAGGAAGTTCCGCTGTTGTTGTTCTTAATTGGAGTTATTCCAGTGGGTGAACGAAAATAGTTCACTGTGGTTTTAACTTGCATTTCACTGATGACTGAGCATCTTTTTGCATTTATCTGCCATTTGTATAACTCCTTTGGTGGAAGTATCTATTCACAAATTTTGCCTATTCTTTTAGATTAAGTTAAAAATTTAAAGGACCTAAGAGTCCTTTAAGTTTTTTGGACAAGTCCTTTATCAACTATATACTTTATGAAGACTGAGTTTTGCCTTTTTGTTTTGTTTACAGTGTCCTCTGGAGAACAAAAATATTTAATTTTGAAGAGGTTCACTGCATCAACTTTTTATTTTATATTTAATTTTTTCCTAGATAGTGACCTACCAGGGAAATTTATGTTTCTTTTCTCAATATAATTGTGGTGATTTTCTAAAATAATAGCTTCTGTCAGTTATCATATTTCTATTAAGTGTTATATAAGTGACTAATTACAAAAATCTATTAATAATAATCATAGATATTGAAAAGCCTGGCCATCTCATTTAGGAGATACATAAATAAACAGATAGATGCAACATATTTCTTTTGTATTTATTTCTTCCTTAGAAAGGGCTTGGGCTTAGGGAAGCCCTAACCTTTCCCTGGTGGCTCAGACAGTAAAAAATCTGCCTGAAATGCAGGAGACCCAGGTTGGATCCCTGGGTGGGGAAGATTCTCTGGAGAAGGAAATGGCAACCCACTCCAATATTCTTGCCCGGATAATCCCATGGACAGAGGAGCCTGGTGGGCTACAGTCCACTGGCTTGCAAAGAGTTGGACCCAACTGAGCAACTAACTTTCTTTCTTTCTTCCCTTAGTGAAAATCATTGTGTTTATTTTTAAAAAACCTAAGATATTTATACGACATATGCACAAAAATCAATGTGGTTTTTACACTTTTCACGCTATCCCCTTAAGGGTAGTGGATATGCTACTTCTCTTTCTAGCTCACTCTGGGATACAAAAGTGACGATTGGTGAGTCACTAGACAGTTAGGACAAGGACAACATGCTAAGGGCAGTAAAGCAATGACACAAAAGAAACATGAGCTTCAAACCACACGGAGTCACCACACCAATCTAAACCACGCCAGTGTTCCAGCTAATAAATCAGCACCCATCAGACGCGTGTAAAGGAAGTACTGTATTCAATACTCTGTGCAATGCTCCAGTACTTTGGCCACCTGATGTGAAGAACCAACTCACTGGAAAAGACCCTGATGCTGCAAAATACTGAAGGCAAAAGCAGAAGGGGGCGGCAGAGGATGAGACAGTTGGATAGCATCATTGACTCAATGGACACGAGTTTGACCAAACTCGGGGAGATAGTGAAAGACAGGGAAGCCCTGGCACGATGCAGTTCACGGGATCACAGAGTCAGACACGACTTAGCAACTAAACAACAACTGTATACAAAGCAATTGGCAAGGTGCAAGACACACAGTAAACATGATGATATTAGCTATAATACTACAGTACAAATTTAGAGATTGTCTACGAGGAAAAACTTGCAAAGTGGTATTTTCTTTAAGCTAAGAAATTTTTTAAAAACATAATTCAACTATTTTTCTATCTTCTAGTAGATTTGAAGTGGGATAAAGTTGTATGATAATATTAAATAGTTCAACAAAAATATGAACTATATTTGGTAATATAATAGTAAAAGTGAAAGTATTGACAGAAGTTCTTACCATGGAAAGGTATTCATTCGTACTCTGTTCTTATAAATCAGAATTCCTCCTGACATCACCCCAATCATAATTTCATTGTTACTTTGATCCTTCAAAAAACAAACAAACAAAAATGGGAATTCTAAGAAAATGAGTTTTAACTGATAAAGATATAATTTTTAAATATCATTAGTTCTTTTACACAATGTGACATTATATCAAAAGCAGCAGGTAACTGCAATATTTATAAACCCATATGGCAACTATTACATCATAAAAATAAGACATACTTCAAATCAAATTTAAATGTTACATTATTAAAATTCATTAATATAAGGCAAAAATAATCTTCAGATTTTCCATAGTTTATAACTGGAACTGACTCTCTGGGATAGAAAATCAAAGACTACATCTCATAGAAAGTTAGTATCCATCTTTCCATTTCTAAAACTACTGTGATCCAATCACTGTGTAAATATGGTGTTAAGATCGCAAAAGTGACTGAAACCTGGAGTTCAGAGCATGGTGAAAGGCAATTTGTAATAAAACAGTATTTCCAATATAAGGAGAAATTCTTTAACTAACATAATACAATAAAAACATCCAGGAAAACAGCGGGGAACAGCTGTTGGAGAGTGTGGAAGAAAATTTGAATTGTGCTTTGATGAGTGAGTTTTCATGCTGATTCAACTTGAACAACTGACTTGCAACTATTAACAAAGTAAGTAGAATTAAAACTTTCCTCAGTTGCTAAAAAGTCTTGAAATAGTTTTGCTTAACTTGAGACCCACTCTAGTATTCTTGCCTGGGAAATTCCATGGACAAAGGAACCTGGCAGGCTACAGTCTATGGGGACACAAAGAGTCAGACATATCTGAGCATGCATGCAAGACTGCTAACTTGAGATGTACTATAGGCAAGCTAATATAGCAATAATGCTTTTATCCCTAGCATTCATGTGATCAGAAGACAGAACTATGACATATAGACAGAACTGATGAAAATATAATCAAGATTTTGTTAACTGTCTCCCTAGGAAAAAACCTCTAAAATATAGTTTCAATAATTTCTAGAGTAAAAACTTGTCTCCCATCAGGTCACTCTCATGTGTTTTGTATACCCAAAATTATATGTTTTATTAATACTGTTCTCATCTCTTCTTAATGTCTCTCTGATGGATCATATCAAACCTAACCAAAGTCTAGATCAAGTCCAACTTCTCTGTGAAAACTTCATTAGACCTATAGAACGTACTGAATTATACCATGAATATGTGATCAGCAAAGTCCAGACTGTGGGAAACTAAAGGCGAAATGGCCCAGTTTTTAACAAAAAAATTCTATACAGTAAGGGAAGAAGGCATTAAAAGGCATTTAAAGTTATCCAGTTAAAAACATAAAGGAAAATAAATTATAGTATCTAGAAAGGCACACTAGGTGATAAAACCACAAAAAAAATGTATACGGTAGGCAGGAGCTAGGACAGGGTATAAAGAATGTTTCTGGGATGGCTGGCAGAAGTCTAACGAAGACCTGGGTAGTATTTACAAAGATGTCATGAAATCAGATTGATTATATTCTTTGCATCCAAAGATGGAGAAGCTCTATACAGTCAGCAAACACAAGACCAGGAGCTGACTGTGGCTCAGATCATGAACTCCTGATTGCCACATTCAGACTTAAACTGAGGAAAGTGGGGAGAACCACTCGAGCACTGAGGCTGGCACCAAATCAGACCCCTATGACTATGCCTCCTGCACTGCTCCCATGGTGACTCAGACAGTAAAGCGTCCGCCTGCAAAGCAGGAGACCCAGCTTCCATCCCTGGGTTGGGATGATTCCCAGGAGAAAGAAATGGTAACCCACTCCAGTACTCTTGGACTGAGGAGCCTGGCAGGCTACAGTCCATGGGGTCGCAAAGAGTCGGACACAACTGAGTGACTTCACTATCACTTTTACTTATGATTATACAGTGAGAGTGAGAAATGGATTTAAGGGACTAGATCTGATAGAGTGCCTAATGAACTATGGATGAGGTTCATGAGATTGTACAGGAGACAGGGATCAAAACCATCCACAAGAAAAAGAAACACAAAAAAGCAAAATGGCTGTCTGAGGAGGCCTTACAAATAGCTATGAAAAGAAGGGAAGTGAAAAACAAAGGAAAAAAGGAAAGATAGGCCCATTTGAATATAGAGTTCCAAAGAGAGCAAGGAGAGGTAAGAAAGCCTTCCTCAAAAAAAAAAAAAAAGAAAGAAAGAAAGAAAGCCTTCCTCAATGACCAAGGGAAAGAAATAGAAGAAACAATAGAATGGGAAAGACTACAGATCTTCTCAAGAAAATTAGCGATACCAAGGGAACATATCATGCAAAGATGGCCAAGAAAAAGGACAGAAATGGTATGGAACTAACAGAAACAGAAGATATTAAGAAGAGGAGGCAAGAATACACAAAAGAATTACACAAAAAAGATCTTCATGACCCAGATAACCACAATGGTGTGATCTCTCACCTAGAGCAAGACATTCTGGAATTCGAAGTCAAGTGGGCCTTAGGAAGCATCACTACAAAGCTAGTGGACGTGATGGAATTCCAGTTGAGCTATTTCAAATCCTAAAAGATAATGCTACGAAAGTGCTGCACTCAATATGCCAGCAAATTTGGAAAACTCAGCAGTGGCCACAGGACTGGAAAAGGTCTATTTTCATTCCAATCCCAAAGAAAGGCAATGCCAAAGAATGCTCAAACTACCAAACAACTGCACTCATCTCACATGCTAGCAAAGTAATACTTAAAATTCTCCAAGCCAGGCTTCAACAGTACGTGAACCATGAACTTTCAGATGTTCAAGTTGGATTTAGAAAAGGCAGAGGAACCAGACATCAAATTGCCAACATCCACTGGATCATCAAAAAAGCAAGAGAGTTCCAAAAAAACATCTATTTCTGTTTATTGACTACGATAAACCCATTACTGTGTAGGTCACAACAAGCTGTGGAAAATTCTTCGAGACGGGAATACCAGACCACCTGACCTGCTTCCTGAGGAATCTGTATGAAGATCAAGAAGCAACAGTTAGAACTGTATGTGGAAAAACAGACTGGTTCCAAATAGGAAAACGAATATGTCAAGGACATATCTTGTCACCCTGCTTATTTAACTTATAGCTCAACTGGAATTCCATCACCTCCACTAGCTTTGTTTGTAGTGATGCTTCCTAAGGCCCACTTGACTTCGCATTCCAGCATGTCTGGCTCTATGTGAGTGATCACAACATCTTGATTTTCTGGGTCATGAAGATCTTTTTTGTATAGTTCTTTTGTGTATTCTTGCCTCCTCTTCTTAATATCTTCTGTTTCTGTTAGGTTTATACCATTTATGTCCTTTATCTTGCCCATCTTTGCATGAAAAGTTCCCTTGGTATCTAGTTTTCTTGAAGAGATCTGTAGTCTTTGCTATTCTATTGTTTTCTTCTATTTCTTTGCATTGATCACTGAGGAAGGCTTTTTGATTTCTCCTTACTATTCTTTGGAACTCTGCATTCAAATGGGTATATCTTTCCTTTTCTCCTTGCCTTTTGCTTCTCTTGTTTTCATAGCAGTTGAGCTATATCACATCCTAAAGGATGATGCTCTTCAAGTGCTACACTCAACATGCCAGCAAATTTGGAAAACTCAGCAGTGGCCACGGGACTGGAAAAGGTCCGTTTTCATTCCAATCCCAAAGAAAGGCAATGCCAAAGAATGCTCAAACTACCGCACAACTGCACTCATCTCACATGCTAACAAAGTAATGCTCAAAATTCTCCAAGCCAGGCTTCGACAGTATGTGAACCATGAACTTTCAGATGTTCAAGCTGGATTTAGAAAAGGCAGGGGAACCAGAGATCAAATTGCCAACATCTGCTGGAATATAAAAAAAGCAGGAGAGTTCCAAAGAGACATCTATTTCTGTTTATTGACTACAATAAAGCCTTTACTGTATGGGTCACAACAAACTGCAGAAAGTTCTTCAAGAGATGAGAATACCAGACCACCTCCTTCGAGAGAGTGGAATACCAGACCACCTGACCTGCCTCCAGAGAAATCTGTATGCAGGTCAAGAATCAACAGTTAGAACTGGACATGGAAAAACAGACAGGTCCCAAATCGTGTAAGGAGTACATCAAGGCTGCATATTGTCACCCTGCTTATTTAACTTCTATGCAGAGTACATCATGAGAAATGCCAGGCTGGATGAAGTACAAACTGGAATCAAGTTTGCCAGAAGAAATATCAGTAACCTCAGATATGAAGATGACACCACCCTTATGGCAGAAAGCGAAGAACTGAAGAGCCTCTTGATGAAACTGAAAGAGAAGAGTGAAAAAGTTGGCTTTAAACTCAACATTCAGAAAACTAACATCATGGCCTCCAGTCCCATCACTTCATGGCAAATAGATGGGGAAACAGTGGAAACTGAGTGACTTTATTTTCTTGGGCTCCAAAAATCACTACAGGTGGTGACTGTAGCCATGAAATTAAAAGACGCTTCCTCCTTGGAAGCAAGTTATGACCAACCTAGACTGCATATTAAAAAGCAGACATTGCTTTGCAAACAAAGGTCCATCTGGTCAAAGCTATGGTTTTTCCAGTAGTCATGTATGGATGTGAGAGTTGTACTACAAAGAAAGCTGAGTGCCAAAGAATTGATGCTTTTGAACTGTGGTGTTGGAGAAGACTCTTGAAAGTCCCTTGGACAGCACGGAGATCCAACCAGTCCATCCTAAAGGAGATCAGTCCTGGGTGTTTATTGGAAGGACTGATGCTGAAGCTGAAACTCCAATCCTTTAGCCACCTGATGTGAAGAACTGACTCTTTTGGAAAGACCCTGATGCTGGGAAAGATTGAAGGCAGGAGGAGAAGAGGATGGCAGATGATGAGATGGGTTAGATGGCATCACCAACTCAATGGACATGAGTTTGAGTAAACTCCAGGCATTGGAAAGACAAGGAGGCCTCGAATTCTGCAGTCCATGGGGTCACAAAGAGTCAAACATGACTGAGCTGAACTGAACTGACCTGATAGCTCAACTGAACTGACCTGATAGCTCAACTGGAATTCCATCACCTCCACTAGCTTTGTTTGTAGTGATGATTCCTATGGCCCACTTTACTTCACATTCCAAGATGTCTGGCTCTAGGTGAGTGATCACACCTTAGCGGTTATCTGGATCATGAAGATCTTTTTTGTAAAGTTCTTCTGTATATTCTTGCTACCTCTTCTTAATATCTTCTGGTTCTGTTAGGTCCATACCATTTCTGTCCTTTATTGTATCCATCTTTGCATGAAATTTTTCCTTGGTATCTCTAGTTTTCTTGAAGAGATCTCTAGTCTTTCCCATTCTATTGTTTGCTTCTATTTCTTTGCACTGATTACTGAGGAAGGCTTTCTTATCTCTCCTTGCTCTTCTTTGAACTCTGCATTCAAACAGGCATATCTTTCCTTTCCCCCTTTGCCTTTTACTTCTCTTTTTCTCTCAGCTATTTATAAGACCTCCTCAGACAACCATTTGGCCTTTTTGCTTTTCTTTTTCTTGGGGATGGTCTTGATCACTGCCTCCTGTACAATGTCACGAACCTCCGTCCATAGTTCTTCAAGCACTCTGTCCATGAGATCTAATCCCCTGAATCTATTTGTCAGTTCCACTGTATAATCTTAAGGGATTTGATGTAGGTCATACCTGAATGGTCTAGTGGTTTTCCCTACTTTCTTCAATTTAGGTCTGAAATTTGCAATAAGGAATTTATGATCTGAGCCACAGTTAGCTCCTGGTCTTGTTTTTGCTGAGTGTATAAAACTTCTCCATTTTTGGCTACAAAGAAGATAATAATCTGATTTTGGTATTGACCATCTAGTGATGTACATGTGGAGAGTCAGTTCTCCCACATCACAGGCAGATTCTTTAGCAGCTGAGACACAAGGGAAGCCGAAGAATACTGGAGTGGGTAGCCTATCTCTTCCCCAGCAGACCTTCACAACCCAGGAAATGAACCGGGGTCTCCTGCATTGCAAGCAGATTCTTTACCAACTGAGCTATCAGGGAAGCCCCCCAACATCATTAGTCATTAGGAAAATACAAAGTAAAACCATGATGAGATAAAACACACTTATCAGAAAAGCTTAAAAACAAAACAAAATGGGCAATACCATATGCTGAAAAGGACGTAAATCTATTGGAACTTGCAAATAAGCTGGTGGGGATGCAATAAGGCTCAGGTACTCTAGAAAACAACTTGGTAATTTTATATAAAGCTAAGTATACACTTACTGCATGATCTAGAAAGACCTCTCTTGGATTTGCACTCTACATAAATGAGAATTTAAACCCACATAGAAACTATAAATGAATGTTTCCAGTAGGCCTAGTAAAAAAAAAAGAAACAAAAATTATTGGAAGCAACCCAGATATCCTTCAATGGGTGAATGGAGAAACAAACCATGGTACATCCACACACAGGAATACAATTCAGCAATAAAAGGCATAAACTATTGAAGCACAGTATCTCAGATCAATCCCAAATGCATTATTCTAATTAAAATAAGTGAAGTGCAGTGAAGTGAAAGTCATTTAGTTGTGTCCAACTCTGCAACCCATGAACCATACATAGTCCATGGAATTCTCCAGGCCAGAATATTGGAGTGGGAAGCCTATCCCTTCTCCAGGGGAGCTTCCCAACCCAGGGATCGAACCCAGGTCTCCCACATTGCAGGCAGATTCTTTACCAACTGAGCCATCAGGGAAGCCCCTAAGTAAAGGAAACCAGTATCAAAAGGTTACATACTATACTATGATTCCATTTATAAGACATTCTGGAAAAGACAGACTATGGAGTCAGGGAATAAGCCAGTTGTGGCCAGAAACTGTGGGTAAGAACGAGGCTGGACTACCCAGGGGGAGCAGGAGTGAGTCTTTTTAGGGGCAAGGCAGGGGTGGTGGTGATAGAATTGCTCTGTATTCTGTTTGTGGCAGTGGTTACACGAATCTACACATGTTAAAATTCATACAACCGAACACCAAGAAAAAATGCATTTACTATGTTACTTTAAGAAACAAATATTCTCATGCTCCCTCCCCTCAAATCTTTTTTCCTTTCCTCTAATCCTGAAGTTGTCATTCACAATACTTTTCTAGAGTTCTCTTATTCATATTATCATCTAGGCATACCAAATGTCATCATGTTTTCAACCAAGCCATGTTCTCTCTTGATTTCAGGTCTTCCTTCATACTGATAGCTCTATGATGGGAACTACTATCTTAGCTAAGTAATTCTTACTCATTTTTTCTGGCTTCAGTAAATTACTCCTAAGAAGCCTTCCCTATGCTCTGCTCCCAAGCTGGATTAGAAGTTCCTGCTATAGGATCCCACAGCATTCTGTACTTTCCCTTTCATATTCTCAAATATTTAACTGTTTGTATAGGCTCTAAATTTTTCCCCTCACTGTCGTGTGTGCTCCACGAGGGCAGGGATAACTGATGTTTTGTTCACTAAGTCATCCTCAGTGCCTACCATGTCAAGGCATGTAACAGATGCACCACAAAGAAGGTTCTAAGATGTCTCATATCTTGCAGATTGCTATAAATATCTTGGTTCCACTCTGATCTTTTTTCAGCCTATAGTCTAGAGGCAGAGAGAAAAGATCTTACCTTGGTTTTCGAAATAAAGTATTATTTTATATTCAATTAAATATTGTGATATTCTATTTAAACAAGTATTGTCTTTACGTGTCCTCTCCCCTCTTCCCTTTGTCCCTTTTTGTTTCTGATGCTGCAAATTTCTCTTCATGTTCACTTAATATCTGCACATTTTCTTAAGTTCTCCATATCCATATACAATAGAAACACCTTTTCCTAGCTCATGTTTTTTGGGTCTGTACAAAATACTTAATATTTAAATTCCTTTAATTTGGCACTCCACATTTATGGTTTTCTGAAAAAGAGTTTTACAATGTAATAATTTAAACAACAAAAAAACAACTTAAATCAATAAATAATAAAACAGTTAATTATGTATGAGATCCAGCCATATCACTTAAGTTAGAAAAGGAATGTCTAACATTCCTTGGTGGGCTCAGCAGTAAAGAATCTGCCTGCTAATGCAGGAGATGTAGGTTCAATCCCTGGGTCAGGAAGATCCCCTGGAGAAAAAACTGGCAACTCACTCCAGTATTCTTGCCTGGGAAATCCCATGGACAGAGGAACCTGGTGGGTTTAGTCCACAGGGGTGGCAGAGTCGGACACGACCTAGAGACTGAAGAATAACAACAAGCATTCTTTGTACTTCACTGACAGCAGCCAAAGAAAGCAGACAGCAGTCTAAACTACCTTCAGAAAACTGTTCAGGACTAAAGTGACTGACTTTAGTGGTCTTTTTACTGTTAACCACAGTCTAGTATACATACTGACAATTTCATTTAAGCTGTATTATAATAAAAAAACAAAATCTAGTGACAAGTTGTTACCTTTGGAGAATCATGTCCAAAAGTAATAGCCACAGAGAGAGAGGAAGGGTGAAGGGACTATTTTAAAGAACATAAAAAGTTCAAGAGGAACTTTCTTAAACACTTTAAATCGAACCAGATAGGTTTTCAAGTCACAAAAGCTCAGAATTACCAAATACAGTCACGTGAGTAAAGCAAGTCATTTGATTTTTTTAAAGGAATGACTGACACAAGCTTTGCAAAATATAAGAACTAATCAATCCTCCCCTCCAAGAAAACAGCCAAAAGAAGCCCTATATAAAACCATGACATGGAACAGAGCTCTGAGTCCTCAAACTACTCTCTGTCTATCTATGGGTCTCTATATGTCTGTATACAAAAATAAACTCAGAACAATTATCTAAGGAAAACTTAACTCCCTTCAGGCTGGTATCCTTATGAGGCTTAGTAGTTGTCCCAAGAAAACATAAAGCTATTAATTCAACTGATGATTACCTATAATTCCACTTTTCATCAGGTATAGAGAACAGCTGTACTTCAGGTACTTCTAAAGGAATATAACCTCTTGATAAAACAATCATAAAAAGGAATCTATTCCTTTTTAGAAGAAGCACACAAATGAAGAACCACCACATACATGTATGCTTATAGTAGGAGGATAACCGTCTTGTGGAAGCAGCAAATTGACACAGTGAAAAAGAAGTTAGGGTGTTATACAGGAAAAGCCAGTAATTATAAAATTTCATGTTAACAAAGGGATGGTGTAGGGGGAAAACCAAAATATGCAAATACAATTGATTTTGTGCTTTACAAATAAAAATTTATAATGATGTCACTAGATGAAAAGACTATAGTAATATAGGCCTTGGTGAGGTGAAATCATCTTTTATAATAATGATTTTCATAAATTTAAAAATACAAATAACTACTTTTCCTGTAACAATTTTTATTTTGCAAAATAAAAATTCTAAAGGCACTGTCTCTTATGGTCAGCAAAAATTATCCTTGTAACACACTACCTTGAAGAAAAATAATATGTAAAATTCATGATTCTTCTTGTCAGGTAATGAATCTTGAGTGACTGGGTTAGTAAAATTACTTATATTCAGAGGAAACTGTCAATGCACTGTTGGTGGCACTCACTATTCCATTTGTTGCCTAATTCTATCAGGGAAATAAAAACTTTTTTTTTTAACTGAATATTTATGCTTAAGTCAACAACATCAAAATGTTTTCTTCACTTACCCTTGCATAGTGGAATTCAACTCCATAGAGTTCTAAGGTACGTGCTGTGTTCAGGTAACTAAATTCTGCTTCTGCAGGAGATAAGCCTCTGTAAAAACATCACTAGGTTAAAAACTGTAACAATCACAAATATGACCAAGTTACATAAAGGTTATTTATCTAGAAAATTTTCAGCCTTCTAATTAAATCTTTTACAAAATACAAAATGTACGACTATTCCTCTTAGTTATGCACAGTAACAGCTACCTTTTCTGGAGGGTACATTTTCAGTAATGCTAACTAGTTTGTAGAATCTGTTCTTATTTTCCAGAAACACAAGAATGGGTCAAGTTTTTAAAGTTCCAAGCTATACTTATGGATGTTATAAAGTCACTCTCAGGCTAAAACAAGTATCCTTCAAAATCTGGTCTACACTCCACATGTGCATTTTAATCACACAAGGTACTTCTGACATATGCAGTCTTCGGGGCGAGCTCCAGAGCAGGGTTTCTCAGGGTGTGGTGCCCAGACAGGGGCCGACTCATAAGAAGGACAAAAATTAAGAGGGTCACAGCCTTTTGTAGCACTTTGGCAGAGTTATTTTACATCTGTTGCCTCTAATGACAACAAAAAGTAACTGTAATTTTTAAAGCTTTTGTTTATTTCTCCATTTTGTTTTTTGAGTAATTCATTTTTATTATATTTTTCAGAAGTATTGTTCCATGAGAGACTGGGGGAAAAACTAGTCTTTCATCACAGACAGTTTCAGAAGCACTGTTCTATAGAACCCATTACAATAAAAGGGGCTCAAATTGTTTATATTTTAAGACATATTCCAGTGATTCTTATGAACACAAGTGAGAAAACCACTACTGTAAATGCAAACCTTTAAAAGCGCTCTATTATATAGAGTTCTAACAGCCTTGGTTATCTGACATCATGCTCCAGCAGAGCAAAAGCAGCAAATTAAAAACGCAAAGATAAGCATTCATTGATGATACCAGAAAAGGGAGTAAGCAGCTTGCCAATGTATGAACATAAAAACAGGATTCCTCAAAAAAAAAAAAAAAAAAGCAGATATACTTCAGTTTTCTATAAAATTCAATTAAGTTAAATAAATACTCTACTTTTCCCCCAAGCCCCATAGTTAAACTGGTTGATTCTATTTTTTTTCTTTCTTTAAAAATCTGCAGAATCATTTCTTAAAGGCAAATAGAAATATATAACCAACACTGTAAAATGTACAAACATTCTCCTGACAAAAGAAGCTTTTCATTATTGGTAAATTTTTTAAAAATCTGATTTATCTTCAAACCCTTGGTTCTGATATGTATGTGTAGAACTTTTATAATAGATGGCATTTACTTTTAGAACAAAACAATCCCCACACCTCACGAAGCCAGTCTGTTAAAATTTCCAGTCACTAGTCTTATTTTAGATTAGGGGTCAGCAAACCTTTACTGGAAAGAGCTGGATAGCTAACACTTTAGGCTTTCAGGCCATAGAGGTCTCTCTTGCAACAACTCAGCTCCGCTGTTACAGTGTGTAGAACAATGAGGGAATCTGTGTTCCAATGTTCATTTATGGACATGGAAAGTGAAATTTCTCAAGCTTTCATGTGCCACGAAATGTTATTCTTCTTTGATTTTCTTCAACCATTTCAAATGTACAAACCACTTTTATTAACCTGTAGGCCATACAAAAGGCAGCAGGGGGCCATAGTTTGCCAACCTGTTTTTGACAAATAGGCCATTACTCAATGAAAGTAAGTTTCCTTTTACTAAGAACTCACAGACTCATGGGCATGAGTTTGAGTAAACTCCCGGAGCTGGTGATGGACAGGGAGGCCTGGCGTGCTGCGATTCATGGGGTCGCGAAGAGTCAGACACGACTGAGAGGCTGAACTGACCTGAACTGAATATTTCTTCAGCGCTTACTATATGCCAAGCACTATTCTGAGTACTTTGTATATATAAACTCATTTGATCCTTAAAATAACACCAGAGGCAGATAGCTTTATCACCCCCAATTTACATATAAGGAAGCAGAGAAATAGAGTGATTGGGCCAAGGTTATAAGATATAAGCTGCCTCATTACAATTTCAAACCAGACTGAATGAATCTGGTTCAGACTCTTAGAATCTAGTCTTTCAATCAATATGTAACACTGCAAAATATTCCATGAGTATTTTGAAAAGTGTGGTAAAGCAAAACTGAACTCTGAACCAATAAACAATACAACTTTCTATTCAAAGCAATAAATTCTCTTCTTGAAAACTCGTGTCACAGAAAATTAGATTCACAAAATATCAAAGCTGAATATTGTTATGAACGAAAAAACTATTTCAAAAGAATGTTTTTTATTAATTTAAAATTCCATGGACAGAGGAGCCTGGTGGGCTACAGTCCATGGGGTCGCACAGAGTTGGACGCGACTGACTAACACACAGAGTCATTACCAAACAGAATGGATTCCTTTCACACAGCTAAAAACTGGGAAAGAACGCTAAGTAAATTGATCTGCATATTATGAGTACATTATTAATATTCTAAAATTCCTTTTTAAAGAATTGGCTACTTTGTAGAACAGCAAATGCTATGTCTGTTTACATATAGCTTTATGTTTCTTAACAGACATGAAAATAAGCCTCATATATTCTATGAAATGGGCTTCGCTGACAGCTCAGCAGTAAAGAATCTGCCTGCACTGCAGGAGCCACAGGAAAGGTGGGCTCCATCTCTGCGTCAGCAAGGTCCCCAGGAGAAGGAAATGGCAACCTACCCTAGTATTCCTGCTGGGATAATCCCACAGACAGAGCAGCCTGGCAGGCTATAGTCCACAGGGTTACAAAAAGTCAGATATGACTGAGCATGCCTGCATTCTATGAAATAAGTGATTTTTTTTTAGTATAAACTACCTACATTTCTTTATACTAATCATACTATTTTATATAACAGCAACTGTTCTATATAAAGTAAATAAAACCACATTAGAAATAATTTAAAACATTTCTCTAGAAGAGATACCATCAAGAAGTTTACTAAGTAAACAGAAAAGTAAATAAATTCTTACATATGTTGCTGATGTAATTTTGCAATTTCTTTTTCAAATTCTTGAGGTTGATTAGGAATGAAAGAATAATCTGAGAGGTAGCCTGACAAGTTTTCTGATTGATTGTAGTCTCCAAGTTCAGCTAATACATGGAAAAAATTTTAACACTTTATAAACAAACATTTAAGTTTTATAGCCAAATCAACAATGTTATGAATTCCATTATATTTCCGGACGTAAAGTATCTGTTTCTACTGTTACCATTTAAGCAAGTTATAATGACACATTTAACATTTTTCTAGGTCTTAAACAACTTCAGAAAAAGTCTTTCCAGGTACCAAAGTAATTGCTAATTGGATGTTTTATTATGTTTTCTGTGCACTTTTTTCTGTATGGTAACATATGTCTCAATAACTCATACATTAAAGGTAATGGTCTATCAACAGAAACCATGCACTCATATGCTATTTGGCCAAAATCTGGCTGATACTTACACTGAACAGCAAATGAAGCCAGAAGAGCAGCAGTATTATAAGGACAGGGCAATCTAATAAAACAAAACAGCAGATAACCCAAGGTTAAACAATAATTTTAAAAGCACTATAATTTAAATTATATTATCCACACTTGACATTTCCAGGTGACTTACATCTTTAGCTATTAAGTAATGAACTTATCTGATGAAAAGAATTCATGCTACACAGAGCCATCTTTCAGCAGATAATCTGTCTGCAATGATCACAAATTACTAAATGCAGACTTAAAAGTATTTTTAAAGCCCATTACTAAAAATTTAAAATAGCTCACCTTCCAGTAAGAATGTCTTGTTTGATTTGCAAAAAATACTGGTACCTTGGGGGAAAAAAAAGATAATTAGTATTTATTGGAATTACAAAATAAAGAGTTTTAAAACCTGTATATTTACATTAACAAATAAAACTGAAATATTTGCTATGAACATATTAGCAAATGTAAAGATATTTTAAAATAAACTTTCATAAATTCATGGATCCAAATATTTAGAATTCTTTGATAAATGAAATTTTATACTTCACATATTTTGTTTCCCTAGCTTCTATTATAAAACTTTCATGATTTTAAGAATTACATGACTGAAGAAGATGAGGGAGAAATACTCTGAAGATTGGTGTTTGCCAAAAGTAGAAGTGGGAAGCACAGGAAACGTGAGTCAGAGACACAGAGAACAGACAGTAGCAACACACTAGAGATCAACTGAAGAAAGGCACTCTTTCTGCCGAGCCAGGAGGCCAGCGTCAAGGATACCCTATGTTGCTCACTACAGCATCAGGCAACAAGAAGTTGCTAACTGTAGAAAAGCACTTTTCCATCTTCATTTGAGTTAAGAAAGCTCTCTTTGATCAGGGGGAAAAAAGTTCCCTTCCCTACTGTTGCTCTACTATTAAAATTGCCAAGAGGCCAATTTCCTTTAAAACCAACAAAAATTTAAGTATCCTATACCAAGAATACCAAGGTTGCTCTCAAGATGGCCTTGCCCTTCTGTCCCTGCTGGTGGGTACAGCCATCCCCTCACTGGGTTTATCAGTGCCTGGGAAAAGGCACCTGTGCTGTATCACGTGGGCAGAAGATAAAATTGAGTGGCTTTTAATGTTTAAACAGAGAATTAAGACTTTCATTTCACCCCACTAAAAAAAGTACACCACAACAGTCAAAATTATTTAAAATTTTAGTTGTTTGGCTATTACAGTTATTAAAGAGTTTCATGACAATATTCAAATTACCAAAGAATGTAATTAATATTTTCAGAGAATCAGATATAAAACAGCTGATACAAATATCCTGGCTTCATATTAATGAAGTACATAAACTCCTTGTGAGGCTTAATACATAGTATTACAATATTACCTATGTACTCAACCCAAGACAACATATTTCTATCTGGTTTACTTGATTTCATAATTAAAAGTTAAAGATTTCTGGTGGGAAACAGCCTTATAGTTAACATTGAAATGTGTATATCCTTGATATAATACTGTAAATCCTATACAAATAACATCTATGCTTCCTGAATTTGATTTATGCACTGAGCGGTAAGAACTGATGGAGTGGAAACCAGAATTAAAATCTTAAGCTAAACCAGCCTGTGATCTTTAGCACATTACTTAAAATATGGTGGAGCCTTAGTTTCTCTATTTGTAAAAAGGAAGTAATATCACTTGCCTAGTATATGTATCACAGGGGCCCTAAATACTTCCCCTCTGTCATCCTTTCAATAAACAAAAGAGTTAATGTAACAACATTTGGTTAGTTCAGAATTTCTTTTCCCTAGAGGGAAATCCTTCAGTCATCTGCCAGAGCTTGTAGAACCCTGAGTGGGTCTTCTGAGAGCTGAGTGAAGGGGACTGAGAAGTCTCAGCTCTTCCAACAGGGGCCCTAAATATGGTGATAAAAGTCCAATTTTTAAAGACAATTCAGACCTTTAATATAGATTAATAATGACTGAGCTAAATGTAGAGACGATTTAAGTTGTAAAAATAATACAATAACATATCATGCACTAAACATCTACTATGTACTGAACTAAAAAGGTATGAAAGAAATGTCATTTGTATTGTAATGACTCCTAAGAAAATGCCAGCTCTAGTTATGCCAGCACCTGTTAATACAAATGACATTTAACTTGATGAAAGGTCTGTAACTCCTTTTTTTTTTTCTTTTTTTTAAACCACTAATCCAAAAAAGAATCTCAAGGCAAGGCAGTGCAACAGCAGACTTCCCTTCTGTGGGGCTTAAACCAATCCTTAAAATTGAGCAACTGTGGCTAAGGGTGTCCTACCCCTACTCATGAGCATAACAAGAAGGCTACCCAAGCACTAAAGTTTTAAAGGAGTCTTTTTTTTTTTTTAACCCTGGCTGCATATTATTAATAGAATCACCTGGAAGTCAGGTCTCACCTGAGACCTGTTAAATCAGAATATCTAGGTGTGTGGCCATGGTACCAGCATGTTTTAAAGCTCCTCTATGGTGATTCTAACTTGTAATTAGGGTAAAGAATCCTTGATGTATAAATGGTAATAATTAAAATTTGCCATTTACTCCATTTTACCAAAAAACACCAGTTACAAGATTCTAGGACATTACATTATAAAGGATTTTTAAAATAATGCATTATTTCCAGGGAAAACATATTTTAGACTGATAGACTTTAGCACAATTCCACTACTACTACCAAACATGATTTTACTTTATTCTACTTCATGAAGATAGTTTGACTTCAATTATCAGTGAGACGTTAACTCCCTGGTTATGTTTTCAACACAGGCTATAAAAGAACCAACACATCAAGATTATTAAGAAATTTAAAGACAGTGTTTTGAGTGAAGTAAATTATGAATATAACTACAATTGACAACGTTTTAATTGCTTATGCCAACAAAGTTTTCATAAACATTAAGCACATTAGAAATCCAATTAAAAACTACTGGTATTTTCATATACATTTAAAAACTAATTACATAAATACATATTATGGAACACTTTGTTATTTGATTTCAAGTTACATGTACCAGTAAAAAACGCATTTTAATATGGTTTATGATTCCCAATTTTCAGTAATTCAGAGCAGTTTCCTTGAAGTTCATCCAAAGTTTGGGAAAGTTTTATTATACTGAGAACTATTTATTAAGACAAAAGATCCTATTAATTATTTAACAACAACAAAATCTGACTGATTAAGAGTTGCAATATTAAACTAAGGTTTTCATATGATACAACTTTGCCTTTCAAGATAAATTATGTTGGACATTATTAGTGTCAAAGGTTAGGACTACCTAATCCTGGATCTACATTCCTGAGTTCTGTTATAAAAACAGTAACACCCTGCCCCACAACAAACACATAGCAAAGGACTCTCAACAGTGCTTTACTTCTCCACTTGACCAAAGTATTCTAAAGGATAATGAAAACATTAGCATCTAACAGCCTACCTACAGATAGCTTTAGGTGTGTTTGAGTGCTAAATAGCTTCAGTGTTTTCAGACTAACTGCAACACCATGGACTGTAGCCCGGCAAACTCCTCTGTCCACGGGATTCAGATTTTTAATTTGTCACCTATCTTTTAGAATAATTCTGAATACAGTCAATGACCGATATTCTTATATCATGTGGAAGGTACATTATACTAATTTTTAATTCTGTATTTAAAAACAAAAACTACTAATTCTGTCTTTCAAGCAATACGTAAGGTTATCATTCAAGTTATTTTAATAATGACAGTTACCACACTGTGATTACTCCCCATGATTTTTACCTTAAACAGTTCACCTAACACTTATGTGATATCAAAAGGCTTATTTGGGTCATTCTTGTGTACATTATGTCAAGTAGAAGGGACAACAGAATTAACTGCAAATGAAGATCAAACTTAAAATGGCCGATGATGTGGGGATTTTCAGCCTGAATGTGCTGGGGCACTCTCTGCCAGCATGCTCTACAAAGATACCTGCTGACCATCACTCTTGCTCACAATGGTCATACACTTAATAAATTCCATGCTCTCTTCAATGGAAGTAAAATACAGAATATGCTTTCACAAGGCGAAAAAAAAAAAAAACCAAACTAGATTAACTGTCACTATGCAGAATCCCTGGAATACAACTGCAGCATCATCTAATTACTACAATTAGTGACAGCAGTGCTTCTGAACCACTTTTCACAAAGTTAGTATTTATGTGGCTCAGGAAGCTGCTTACAGCTGGGTGAGCTGGCCCTAGGGTTAAACAACCTCCTAAATCTCTCCCAGCCATCCAAAAGTGGAGCAAGAAATTTATCTTAAAACATCCACAATCTATTCTGTGTGCTGGCAGGGAAGCTCAGAACTATGGCATGGTCATCTATTTTTGCCTAATTTCAAAATTTCGTAAGAGTTTTGACAATATTTTCAAGTAAAAATATGCTCCATAAACCCACCTTGTATATTCTTCTTGTAACTTGTTGGGGTCACTTACAAAAAATTTGACTCTAAAGTTCAAACTGTAAGGAGATCCTCCTAGAATTAATAAAAGCAGTTCTAATTAATCAGATTATATTAATCCTTTATCTTTACAAAGTACATTTGTATAACATCAAGTAAATTTGTTTGCTCACTCTTTAGCTGCTTCCTTATTGGTTTGTTTGGATCCAGCCACCTCTGAAAAATAA
This sequence comes from Odocoileus virginianus, assembly GCF_023699985.2. NCBI lineage: Eukaryota > Metazoa > Chordata > Mammalia > Artiodactyla > Cervidae > Odocoileus > Odocoileus virginianus. The sequence goes on along the minus strand of NC_069686.1, from coordinate 60,829,324 downwards.
ATAAATAAGACTGATTTGTTTTTTCCTTGAGGAACTAATACATCAATTCTTGCAAATCTATTCCATTTGAAGATTAATGCTAAAAATTGCATATTTTGAAAAGGCCTACTAGGTGAGGGAGGGGGAAATCACTAAATTACAAACTCATATCAAATGTAACAAAATTCCACAAGAAAGCACTGAATGTATTTGTGATTTAAGATTGTGATTTAAATTGCAATGTGTTATAACCTCTATTCCAAAAGTAAAAATGCTTCATTACCACAATATGAAGTGATTCTGTTAAGTATTAATAGTCTATAAATTTTTTAAAATTCTCTTTATCTCTTATAAAAATATGCTTGACTTTATGCTCTCATTCAGACAAAATTTACACATCATGAAAATCTACTCTTACGAGAAAAATTTAATTCCTCTCTATTCCTCAAAAAAGAAAATAAAATACTCCCCCCAAAAACATCCCACACTAATTTTTTAAGAGACAATGTTTAGGGAAAAGACTGCTTTTTTGTATACGAAAATTTCAAGTAGTCTAAACACTTCTGAATGCCACTTAAGCTCTATTTCAGGAAAACTACAAATTCAGAAAACATTTCAACAGCCAATGTTTCAGTTAAAAAAATTAAACAACCCAAAATGAGGTCATAGATGTGGCAGTATTTTCAAAGCACTACACAAATATAAGCTTATATATTGTTAAACTTTCCTACTACCACCCACAGTTGATCCAATAAAGTGCACACAAATAGATTTTAGAAACAAGTGACTGAAAGTAATCCATGAGTCTTTCCTTTCCACTGTCCGTAACATCCAACACATCAAATCCAACTAATTCTACCTCCAAGTCATCCCTAGAATTTAACAATTCTTCTGCACCTACTCTGCCACCATCCTTTAGCCTCTTAATAATCGAAGTCTGTCTCTTCTCTTACTCTCATCCTTCATCCTCCAGAAGCTAGTCCATTTTTTTTTTTTGGGGGGGGTCTTAGTTGTGGCACTTGGGGTCTTTGACCTTCGTTGTGGCATGCAGGATCTTTAGTTGTGGTATGCCAACTCTTAGTTGTGGCACGTGGGATATAATTTACCAAGGATTGAACCCAGGCCTCCTGCTTTGGGAGCTTAGCCATCAGATCACCAGAGAAGTCCCTAGAGTAGTCTTTTAAAAGTGACACTCCTTTGCTTGCTATCTCTTGATAACTTCTTAATGTAAGATCCAAAAGCCTTACTATGGCGTACATGATCTCTCCTTACCTCTTCTTTTTTTTGTTTCTTTAATGTTTTATTTGCCTCAGTTAATTTTAAAAATGTATATTTCAAAGAGGCAATTCTAAACTCCTGATAAGTTTTAGAAGCCTTACAATACCAATCAAAACAGGTGTCCAGTTCAGATTTGACAATTCCAGATCTGTGGCTGTTAAATTTTTTTTTTGACATATCCACATATCTACTCTCTTTTAGACTATTTTCCCAAATAAGCCAATACAGAGCATTAAGTAGAGTTCCCCTGCTATACAGGAGGTCCGTATTGGTTACTTTATATACTGTAGCGTGTATATGTCAGTCCCAATCTCCCAATTTATCCCCCTTCCCTCTCTGCCCTGTAACTCTTAAGATGTTTTCTACATCAGTGACTATTTCTGTTTTGTAGATAAGTTCCTTTGTATCCTTTTTTTGGGTTTCACATACTTAAATTGATATATTTGTCTCCTTAACGTCTTCCACCTCAGTTTTCTGAGCTTCAGTCATAATGGCCTCCTTTTTGTTTCTCCAAGATGCCATCTTGGGGCCTCAATTCCAAGCATCCTGATGCAAAGAATGTCCTTTTCCAGCTTTTACCATGGTTGACATCTTTCGTTATCTGTCTCAACTTTAATTTCACTTCATTAGAAAGGCCTTCATTGACTGCCCTATCAAAAGTATGTCACAAAGCTCCTATCTACTTAGTTATCTTCCTTCTGGTAAGGAACATTAAATTCCTTCATAACATTTTAATTGCAATGTGTTTTACCTTTTATTGCCTATCTCCTTTCCTAGATTATGAACTCCTTAAGCTAAGGAATAATATCTGATTTATTCAAAGCTGAAGGGTCAGTACCCAGCACAGGATATAGCATATAACATCTACTGCAATTATCTGGTGAAGGGCTAACTAACCCTGTTGAATGACTCAACAGTTTCTACTTCTGTGCCAATAATCGGATGGTTTTACCCCTACTTAACACATCTGTTTCCCCTAGGTATTCACCCATTTATCCACAGTCTCACCCATGTATTTATTAATACAGTGATTTTTTTCCTGCATATTTTCTAGAAAAAAAGCATAAATTATATTTATTTTACTGTCTGTCTAAAATCAAAATTTGGGACCATTTAATTCCCCATAGCCTGCCTTCCTCACTCAGTTCCCCTTCAAAACATTGTGATATCATAGATGCACATGTTTAAACACATAAGATGTGTGAGGCTGGCGCAGCTTAGAGGAGTCCACTAACAAGCACTGGGAAATGTTACAGATTTCCTCAGTGATGGCAATCAGATAGGAGGTACACTCTTGACTTAAACCACGAAGATGGAGCAAGATGAACTTGAGGGTGATGAGGTCAACTTCACTCACTCCACCCCAAAAATTCAGTTCAGATTCTAATGAGCAATTGTTAGCGAAATCTTCATAACACTGAATCTTCCTCATCCTGAACATGCTATTTCTTCATTTACTCATGTCGTCTATTATCTCTTCCTGTTAAGTTTTATGGTTTTCTTCCTATAAGTTATGAAAGCTCTAGTAGCAAAAGTTTATTCATAGATATTTAATGGATTTGGGTTTTCAAAAGAAAATCTATTTAATTTGCTATTTTGTTGGATTATGTTCCCTAATCAGTACATAGAAAGTGATTGACACTTGTTTGTTCAGTTTTAAGTCCTACTAGTTGTGAAAAGTTTTCAAACGATTCATTTGGACTCTCAAGGCAGATTAATTACATCACTAAGAAGATATGAGTTCTCTGCACCTTCATCCCAAACATACAAACATATTTATTCCACAGAGAACAGTACATGCTGCCTGAGGGGTTAAGAGCCTAGTTGTTTCAAACACTTTCTCAGTGAACTGTTTGACAAACTGTACTGCATCACCCTGAAAACTCTCCCACCTCCACTGTATTTCTCTCCTACACCCTCTTTTCGATTCCCTCTATTTGATTTTTCCACTAATCCTTGTAAGCACAGAAGCTAAGAAGTCCTTAAAATTTCTTCTGTGCTCATGGCACTCATTTATTGTGTGTATGTACAACATTTGACACCAGAAAGCAACCAAAATCAGGCAGAAGAAACAGTACCCAAGTTTAATCTTGAAAAACAGAAAAACTGCAATGGGTGAGATTTATACATTTGCAGTTTTTTCCCTGAGGGCAACCTCAAATCAGCACAAGGCAGGGGACAGTCTCACTAACTTGAGGTGTCAATGGACAGAGTTCAGGCGCAGGAAATCCTTGAGGAGGAAATCCTGATAGACAGGAAGCAGTAGAAGGGTTTAACTAAAGTCTGGTTATAAAAGCCATCACAACTCTGGTTGATGGTTCAGCTTTTGCATGCACAGGAAGATCCCAAAACCCCAGGAAAAAGAAGCAGTTGGAAACATAAGGAAATGATATTCATTTCCGTTAATTGAGATAACTGTTCACCCAAAGGGAAGCAGAATCTGGATGTGGGTCCAGCCAGACCGCACTCATTCTCCATCCACAGTCCAAGTCATGCAGGGTCTCACTACCAACCTCCTTCCACCACCCTGCGAGGTTCCCTATGTCCTTTTGCAATCAGCCCCTCAACCCCCCAGGCAATCATTGATCTGCTTTCAGTCACTATGGACAAGTTTTGCTTGCTCTACAATTCACTATAAATAGAATAATAGAGTATATACCATATAGTATTCCACTATGTAAAAACATAACAATTATTTTTCATCCATTCACTTGCTGATAGATGCTGAAGTTAATTCAGGAATGAGCTATTATGAATAAAGCTACTATGATCATTTGTGTACAAAGTTTCACAGACTGTGTCTTCATTTCTCCTGGGTAAATACCCCAAAGGTATTTGGAGATATGTATTAAACCTATGTCTAAGTTTATAAGAAACTGCTAAACTATACTTTCCAAAGTGGCTGTATCCTTTTAAAGTCCTACCAGCAATTCTTAACAGTGGCTCCACATCTTAACCAAAACCTGGTACTGTGAGACTCTCATCTTTTAACTACTCCAGTGGATGTGCAGTGACATATCATTGTGCTTTTACTTTACAGTTCCCTGATGCACCTGTGCTTAGTATATGCCCTTTATCACAGTGGTAATGTTCCTTTTCCAAGTTTGCTAACAGTTTTCATGATGAAGGGATGTTGGATTTTATCTTATGTAAATTATGCCTTTGGGCTTCCCTTGTAGCTCAGTTGATAAAGAATCTGCCTGCAAAGCAGGAGACCCGGGTTCAATCCCTAGGTTGGGAAGATCCCCTGGAGAAGGAAATGGCAACCCACTCCAGTATTCTTGCCTGGAGAATCGCATGGACAGAGGAGCCTAGCAGACTGCACAGTCCATGGAGTCGCAACAGTCGGACACAACTTAGCAACTAAACCACCCAATTATGCCTTAATTATACTGTTTTTTTAAAAAAACAAACCCAGCAGCTAAAAGCATACTTAATGGGGAGACACTGAGTGCTTTCCTCCCACGACAGACAGCAGGCGAGGCAGTTTGTTCCTATCACCTCTATCATCAGCATCCTCAAAATCTCAGGTTTCATGTAATAAAGAATGAAAAAATAATGGGGAAAAAAATAAAAAAGACTGGGAAGGAAGAAGTAAAACTGTTGCTATTCACATATGACACGATTTACACAGAAAATTCTAAGGAATCAATGGGAAAAAAAAAAGATACCAGAAGTAATAAGTGAATTTAGGAAGGTCTTAAGATACCAGGTTGATACAGAATCAAGTGTATATCCTAGTTTCTTTCTTGAATACAGAGTTGGTTAAAAATTTTAAAATAAATGTAACTGACCATATGTTTACATGACAATCTCTGTAGAAAATTCTAGGGAATTTACAAAAAGTGACTAGAATTAATAAGTGAGTTTAGGAAGGTTGCACAATAAAAAATAAACCATTTCAATAAATGGTAACTGAAAAAGAAAAAACAATACCATTTGGATGGTTCTTCTATCTACTTGCTGAAGACAAAATTTGAGATACCAAACTCTCTGAATTTACTCTTTCCCTCATGAACCCTTCTGACTTTATCTCCTAAATACCTTGAGCACTTACCCATCCATCACCACAGCCAATCTAGTAACTTCATTAGTGCAACAATCCCCCTCCCAACTGTCTCTAGTTCTCAGCTTTACTTGCCACTGGCTATACTGCAACCAGAGTGATATGTCTAAAATACAAGTTTCATGATGCTTGTGTAAGTAAATCCTTAGGTCAGTACAAAACTCACATCAAAAGCACTTGATGATCTATTGTACTATTCATATCTCATCTTTGACCCATCTTCTCTTCTGGTTCTACAGTCCAGCCATAGGTGTTAAGATTTTTTTCAGTTCCTCAAATGCAACAATCCTCTCTCTTCACTATGGAACTTTGTATATGCTACTGATGATTCTCTCTGAAATACTTCTCTGCACCCCAGATTCCTCTGCCATTCCCTACGCAAATGAAACCAGGAGAACAAAAACAAAGATCTACCACTGAGCAGACTACTGAAGAGGCTTATACAAAAGGCAGTAAGAGCTGAACTGAGGCACACAGTAGAAACGGATGGAACGTGAGAGAAATACGGTAAGTAAGAACATGACAAAGAATAAGAGCAAGCATTTCAGCAGGCATGTTGTGCTAAAACATGGCATGTCGAAAAAAGTCATCCTCAATGTGACTGCTTTATTTCCTCAAACTGGATAAAATAATTCAAGAATACTGACTTATGGTAAAATTAACTCAAATAGTAGACTAAATTATTTTCTATGAATCATTTCTTACTTAATTAACAGCCCACTGGGTTAAAGCAGTGGTTTTCAAAACGTAGTCCCTGGAACTAGCGGCATTAGCATTATAGGGAAATTTGTTTGAAGTGTGAATTACTGAGCTCCACCCCAGACTTTTTGAATCAGAAATTTAAAGCATAGGGTCCAGAAATCCTGAACTGTAAAAAGCCTTTAGGTGTTTCTCATCTAGGTTCAAATTTCAAAGTCACAAGGTTAGGGGATATGGAAATAGTAGTAAATATCATATCCATAATATGATATCATATCCTAAAATATCATAGCCATAACAAAACTATCATCGGAAGGATGAAACTACAGAAAGAATAAGTTAAGAATAATCAATTTAGTCCACTCTTTGTCTCACTGAAAGGCACTATAATTCACTCTGGGGGGAAAAAAAAGTAAGTATATTACCCTTGATGCACACAAGTAATATAACCTCAAGGCTCTGATGAAATCACGCTGATAAAGGCCACCAAGGTACACCACCATTAAGTGCGTATGAAATTAAAGAAATCACGGATATTGAATTATAGCCATTTACTCATTATTTTGCCCTCTCATTCAATACATATTTACTGAATAAAATTACTATATAAGACATTAGGCTAACAGCTAAAGCTGTGATAAATAGGTTTTTTTTTTTTTTATAAATAGGTTTTAAACAAAAGCAGAAGAAATTTCAAAATTCAAAGCTTTTCTTTAAGTAATTTTGTTTGCTACACTGGAACTCGTTGCCAAGGAAGATTCTAAAGCAAAGGATAGTCATGATTCTGTATTTCCACATATAACTCTACAATTAAACACTAAGTGCTTTTTCAGTTTATCAATTAAATTGGTATCAGTAGCTATGTGCCTAAGACAATATTAATTCTGATCCCCTAAAGTGAATATATAGTGTGTGTATATAAGTGTATATATATAAACATATGCAACATACATTTATACATGTACATGTATAAATAACATACATAAGCTTTAAGATGAAAAAACTGTTAACTAATAAGAATTGACAACAATTCATTTTTTTAGGAATATTACCAAATTCCTTTTGATCACTGCTGGTAATTTTATGGCATGATCACCTCCTCTCCTCAGTATGTTCATTTTTATAAGTCCTGTGTATCTATATCATTATCTCTTGGGAAGCAATACTTTACAGTAGAGAAATAAAGGTTTTGGAGTCAGATAAATATGACTTCAAATCCTTTCTCAGCTACTTAATTATCTATGTAATTAAATGAGTTTTGTAAGCTTCAGTTTTTCAACTTCAGGAAAATTTTAATAACAGTTTCATAAGATTATTGTGAGAATTTGGTTTACTAACAAGTCCACAATAGATATTTCATAACTGTTACACCCTTACTCTTTCTCTTTTTAAAAATGGCACTTTTCTCCTTCAGTACGTTAATTATCCTCAAAGTCTTGATACACTTCATACTGACAATCAGAAATGGGACAATAAGGAGGTGTGTGCTTTAGAGGCTCCTCCTCAGACATGTTCTCCCATTACATCTCTTCTTCTGAGTATTTAAACACTGAAGTTGCAGTGCTGTGAAAGGCCTGCAGGGGGGAGTTGGGAGACGCGAGTCTAACCTCATTAACACCAGCATGCAGCCTGGGCTTTAGGGCTCCTCTGGTGGCGCAGACAATAAATAATCTGCCTGAAATGTAAGAGACCCAGGTTCAAGCCCTGCGTGGGGAAGATCCGATGGAAAAGTAAATGGCAACACACTCCAGTAATCTGACTGGCGAACCCCATGGAGAGAGAAGCCTGGTGGGCTACAGTCTGTGGGCTCACAGCCACTCCAGTATACAAAACATTTCCTTCAAAACAGTCCTTCTCCTTTACTAATCAAAAGGACATCATAGTCTTTTGTGAAAAACCCCCACTGTATAACCATATAAATTTACAAAGAATTCACTATTTCTGTTATTAATCACATGATATCTTCTATTTCTATGATGTGATTTTTCTAATAAAAAGAATCATTACTGTACTTCTTACTAAGGAATTAGTTAACAATCTAAGGAACTTAATGCCCAAGAACTGTAGACCTCTGAAATTTAACCTCTGTCATTTGGAAGCATCTCCTGTGAATCACTGTACTTGAAAAATTTTAAATTAACAAATTAAGAATTTTGGTCATAAATAGCTTGCCAAGAATGCCACAGAAAACTAATTTCCTCTTAATACAGCCTGATTTATGTAATACTCAAGATACATTAATATTTTAAATATTTACTTCAAAATTTTAATGTTAACATTCTAACTTTTATGCCCAATATTTCTCTCAAAGAAGTATGAATTAGGTTTGCCATTCAGTTGTCTAAGACATATAGAGAAAGAAGCAGGCATGTGACCAGTAGACTGACTTCTGATCATGAAAGCATTAAGGAAACAACCTAACAGACTAAAACATCAAGAAACTGAGGTTTGGGGCCTAAGAATTACCTCTAATCATTCAAATTAAATCTTTTTTAAAAACTCACTAAATCAGTGAACAATGTAAATCAGAAAGGACTTAGTATGAAGACAGAAAAACTGCAGTGACGATGAAAGACAACAGCTTAAACTTACTGGGTTATCTGTGGAATCGTCAGTCAACTGCAAACCAAAATAGTCATGCTCAGTCAAATCAAGATGCTTGAAGACTATATCCAACAGAACTTGCCCCTGATCATGTTTCTGGAAGAAAAACAAAAAGGAAATTAAACTCACAGGCTATATACTTACAGATTGTTAAAACTCTTGGACTCTTCTCTCATACTAAGTTTGCAGCTGTTTTCATGCCAATGACTTGGTTGAGCATAAGAACTCCACACATTACACAGTAGTTTAAAAAGTCTGACTCTGGGCAAATTGGTTCTAAGAGTATATAATAAAAATGAAGCTATAAGGAGAACTTTGTAAATGGCTTCTGCTTTTAGGTTATTCAGTTCAGTTGATTCAGTTGTGTCTGACTCTTTGCGACCCCATGGCCTGCAACATGCCAGGCTTCCCTGCCCATCACCAACTCCTGAAGCAGACTCAAACTCATGTCCATCACATCAGTGATGCCATCCAAAGATCTAATCCGATGTCATCCCCATATCCTCCTGCCTTCGATCTTTCCCAGCATCCGGGTCTTTTCAAATGAGTCAGTTCTTCGCATCAGGTGGCCAAAGTACTGGAGTTTCAGCTTCAGCATCAGTCCTTCCAAAGAACACTCAGGACTGATTTCCTTTAGGATGGACTGGTTGGATCTCTTTGCAGTCCACGGGACTCTCAAGAGTCTTCTCCAACACCACAGCTCAAAAGTATCAGTTCTTTGGTGCTCAGCTTTCTTTGTAGTCCAGCTCTCACATCCATACATGACTACTGGAAAAACTATAACTTTGACTAGATGGACCTTTGTTGGCAAAGTAATGTCTCTGCTTTTTAATACGCTATTTGCTGCTGCTGCTGCTAAGTTGCTTCAATTGTGTCCGACTCTGTGCGACCCCATAGATGGCAGCCCACCAGGCACCCCCGTCCCTGGGATTCTCCAGGCAAGAGTACTGGAGTGGGGTGCCATTGCCTTCTCCAATGCATGAAAGTGAAAAGTGAAAGTGAAGTCACTCAGTCGTGTGTGACTCTTAACGACCCCACGGACTGCAGCCCACCAGGCTCTTCCATCCATGGGATTTTCCAGGCAAGAGTACTGGAGTGGGGTGCCATTGCCTTCTCTGAATATGCTATCTAGGTAGGTCTTTTCTTTCAAGGAGCTTATCTTTCAAGGAGCAAGTGTCTTTTAATTTCATGGCTGCAGTCACCATCTGCAGTGATTTTGGAGCCCAAGAAAATAAAGTCTCTCACGTTTTCCATCATTTCCCCATCTATTTGCCATGAAGTGATAGGACTGGATGCCATGATCTTAGTTTTCTGAATGTTGAATTTTAAGCCAACTTTTTCACTCTCCTCTTTCACTTTCATCAAGGGGCTCTTTAGTTCTTCTTCACCTTCTGCCATAAGGGCTGTGTCATCTGCATATCTGAGGTTATTGATATTTCTCTCAGCAATCTTGATTCCAGTTTGTGCTTCATCCAGTCTGGCATTTGGCATGATGTACTCTGCATAGAAGTTAAATAAGCGGGGTGACAATATACAGCCTTGACATACTCCTTTCCCGATATGGAACCAGTCTGTTGTTCCATGTCCAGTTCTAACTGTTGCTTCTTGATCTGTTACCACATTAACTCCTGTATATAATCCATGTCTTATTGTCCTATTCTTACCTTTACATTATGACAGGAAAGTGACATATTTGACCAAATACAATTTAAAATTTGTGTGTGTAAAATAATGTCACAAAAAGGGAAATAAAAAGAGAAACTGGTTTGTAGCAAACTGATAATATTCTAATTATACAAGTACACAGGAAACTGTAGAAAAATATCTCATTTTAACCTCACACCAACTTTATCATGTAGGCATCACTACTGTTGTAGTAATATAATAGTAATTCCAACTTTCCAAAGTCCCATAGCTACAAAGCTGTGGAACAAACAGAATGATAACTCTCTAAAGAAAAGTGTAACTAACCAATAAAACATGGAGAAACTACTAACACGTTCAGCAATAAAAGAATCAGAGTGGAAAACCGTAATGACATATTATGAGCAAAGGGAAAAGCAGAAGTCACTCAGTCGTGTCCGACTCTTTGCTACCCCATGGACTACACAGTCCATGGAATTCTCCAGGCCAGAATACTGGAGTGGGCAGCCCTTTCCCTTCTCCAGGGGATCTTCCCAACCCAGGGATCGAGCCCAGGTTTCCCACAATCAACCAAAATGTAAAATACAAGGAGCAAGGTAAAAGTCACTTTATGCTGTTAACCTTGCAGACAGAAAAGTGTCCGGAAAGCACTTTGAAAACATTAGCAAAAGCAACAGCAGATGAGAAGTATAATCAAGCACCAGGTTTCTCTGCACCTCTCTAATCTGCATTCCTGATGTTGGCTGCATTTATAGGCTGCTAGTAAGATGGCCAGAGCAATTTCAAAATTAAAACCCACAGGCAACAATCAATGTTCAAAAGGAGAATTTTCCTTGTAAAGAGCTTCCCTTCCTGTTTCAGGGCCTCATACAGTTTCATCAATGGTAGGAAGCATGTGCTTCAAACAGTGCTTCACAATGAAGGTCCTCATCTGAATAACCTGTGAATATTTTCTGCATTGATGCAACTCAGCTCCTCCACCCCTCTACCATTCTCACAAAACTGGCCCAGGATGGAGAGGGGAGCATTCAGTTCAGTTCAGTCGTGTCCGACTCTCTGTGACACCAAGGACTGCAGCATGCCAGTCCATCACCAACACCTGGAGCTTGCTCACACTCACGTCCATCGAGTCGGTGACGCCATCCAACCCCATCTCACCCTCTGCCGTCCCCTTCTCCTCCTGCCCTTAATCTTTCCCAGCATCAGGGTCTTTTCAAATGAGCCAGCTCTTCACATCAGGTGGCCAAAGTATTGGAGTTTCAGCTTCAGCATCAGTTCTTTCAATGAATACTCAGGACTGATTTCCTTTAGGATGGACTGGTTCGATCTCCTTGCAATCCAAGGGACTCTCAAGAGTCTTCCCCAACACCACAGTTCAAAAGCATCAATTCGTCGATGCTCAGTATTCTTTAAGGTCCAACTCTCACATCCATACATGCATGACTCCTAGAAAAGTCATACCTTGGACTAGACAGACCTTTGTCACCAGAGGAATGTCTCTGCTTTTTAATATGATGTCTAAGTTGGTCATAGTTTTTCTTCCAAGGAGCAAGAGTATTTTAATTTCATGTCTGCATTCACCATCTGCAGTGATTTTAGAGTCCAAGAAAATAAAGTCTCTCACGGTTTCCACTGTTTCCCCATCTGTTTGCCATGAAGTGATGGGACCAGATGCCGTGATCTTCGTTTTCTGAATGTTGAGCTTTAAGCCAGCATCTTCTCTCTCCTCTTTCACTTTCATCAAGAGGCTCTTTAACCATCTCACGCCGGTCAGGATGGCTGCTATCCAAAAATCTATAACAATAAATGCTGGAGAGGGTGTGGAGAAAAGGGAACCCTCTTACACTGTTGGTGGGAATGCAAACTGGTACAGTCACTATAGAGAACAGTGTGGAGACTTCTTAAAAAACTGGAAACAGAACTGCCATATGACCCAGCAATCCTACTGTTGGACATACACACCAAGGAAACCAGATCTGAAAGAGACACGTGTACCCCAATGTTCATCACAGCACTGTTTATAATAGCCAGGACATGGAAGCAACCCAGATGTCCAGCAGCAGACGAATGGATAAGAAAGCTGTGGTACATATACACAATGGAATATTACTCAGCCATTAAAAGGAATACATTTGAATCAGCTCTAATGAGGTGGATGAAACTGGACCCTATTATACAGAGTGAAGTCAGTCAGAACGAAAAACACCAATACAGTAAACCAACACACACATATGGAATTTAGAAAGATGGTAACGATGACCCTATATGAGAGACAACAAAAGACACACAGATGTGTAGAACAGTCTTTTGAACTCTGTGGGAGAAGGCGAGGGTTGGATGATCTGAGAGAAGAGCACTGAAACATGTATATGATCATATATGAAACAGATCGCCAGTCCAGGTTCAATGCATGAGACAGGGTGCTCAGGGCTGGTGCACCGGGATGACCCAGAGGGATGGGATGGGAGAGGGAGGTGGGAGGGGGTTTCAGAATGGGGAACACATGTACACCCATGGCAGATTCATGTGAATGCATGGCGAAAACCACTATAATACTGTAAAGTAATTAACCTCCAACTAAAATAAATAAATTTTTAAGAAGAGGCTCTTTAGTTCCTCTTCACTGTATGCCATAAGGGTGGTATTATCTGCATATCTGAGTTTATTGATATTTCTCCCTGCAATCTTGATTCCAGTTTGTGCTTCATCCAGTCCGGCATTTCACAAGATGTACTCTGCATGTAAGTTAAATAAGCAGGATGACAATATACAGCCTTGACTTCTTTCCCAATTTGGAAGCAGTTCATTGTTCCATGTTTGGTTCTAACTGTTGCTTCTTGACCTGCATACAGATTTCTCAGAAGGCAGGTAAGATGATCAGGTATTGCCAACTCTTGAAGAATTTTCCACAGCTTGTTGTGATCCACACACTCAAAGGTTTCAGTGTAGTCAATGAAGCAGATATTTTTCTGGCATTCTCCTGCTTTATCAATGATCCAACGGATGTTGATCTCTGGTTACTCTGCCTTTTCTTAATCCAGCTTGAACATGCAGAAGTTCTCAGTTCACGTACTATTAAAGCCTGGCTTGAAGAATTTTGAGCATTACTTTGCTAGCATGTGAGATGAGTGCATCTGTGCAATAGTTTGAACATTCTTTGGCACTGCCTTTCTTTGGGACTGGAATGAAAGCTGACCTTGTCCAGTCCTGTGGTCACTGCTAGGTTTTCCAAATTTGCTTGCAAATTGAGTGCAGCACTTTCACAAAACCATCCTTTAGGATTTGAAATAGCTCAACTGGAATACCATCACCTCCACTAGCTTTGTTTGTAATGATGCTTCCTAAAGGCCACTTGACTTCGCCCTCCAGGATGTCTGGCTCTAGGTGAGTGATCACACCATCGTGATTATCTGGGTCATGAAGATCTTTTTTGTATAGTTCTTCTGTGTATTCTTGCCATCTCTTCTTAATATCTTCCATTTCTGTTAGGTCCATACCATTTCTGACCTTTATTGAGCCCATCTTTGCAAGAAATATTTCCTTGGTATCTCTAATTTTCTTGAAGAGATCTCTAGTGTTTCCCATTCTGTTTTCCTTTATTCCTCTGCATTGATCACTTAGGTAGGCTTTCTAATCTCTCCTTGCTGTTCTTCAAAATTCTGCACTCAGATATATCTTTCCTGTTCTCCTTTGCCTTTCACTTCTCTTCTTTTCTCAGCTATTAGTAAGGCCTCCTCAGACAACCATTTGGCTTTTTTGCATTTTTCCTTCTTGGGGATGGTTTTGATCATGACTCCTGTACAGTGTCACGAACCTCCGTCCATAGTTCGTCAGTCTATCAGATCTAATACCTTGAATCTATTGGTCACTTCCATTGTATAATCACAAGGGATTTGATTTAGGTCATACCTGAATGGCTGAGAGGTTTTCCCTATTTTCTTCAATTAAAGTCTGAATTTTGCAACAAGGAAGGAGTTCATGATCTGAGCCACGATCAGTTCCTTGTCCTGTTTTTGCTGACTATATAGTGTTTCTCCACCTTTGGCTGCAAAGAATATAATCAATCTGATTTCAGTATTGACCATCTGGTGATGTCCATTTGTAGAGTCATCTCTTGTGTTGTTAGAAAAGGGCGCCTGCTATGACCAGTGCATTCTCTTGGCAAAACTCTATTAGCCTTTCCCCTGCTTCATTTTGTACTCCAAAGCCCAACTTGCCTGTTACTCCAGGTTATCTCTTGACTTCCTACTTTTGCGTTCCAGTCCTCTATGATGAAGAAGACACCTTTTTTTTTTCATTTATTTTTATTAGTTGGAGGTTAATTACAATATTGTAGTGGGTTTTGTCATACATTGACATGAATCAGCCATGGATTTACATGTATTCCCCATCCCGATCCCCTCTCCCACCTCCCTCTCTACCCAATCCCTCTGAGTCTTCCCAGTGCACTAGGCCCGAGCACTTGTCTCATGCATCCAACCTGGGCTGGTGATCTGTTTCACTATAGATAATATACATGTTTCGATGCTGTTGTCTCGAAACATCCCACCCTCGCCTTCTCCCACAGAGTACAAAAGTCTGTTCTGTGCATCTGTGTCTCTTTTTCTGTTTTGCATATAGGGTCATCATTACCATCTTTCTAAATTCCATATATATGTGTTAGTATGCTGTAATGTTCTTTATCTTTCTGGCTTACTTTGCTCTGTATAATGGGCTCCAGTTTCATCCATCTCATTAGAACTGATTCAAATGAATTCTTTTTAATGGCTGAGTAATATTCCATGGTGTATATGTACCACAGAAGAAGACACCTTTTCTGGTGTTAGTCTAGAAGGTCTTGTAGGTCTTCATAGAACCATTCAACTTCCACTTCTTCAGCATTAGTGGTTGGGGCATAGACTTGGATTACTGTGATACTGAATGGTTTGCCTTGGAAACAAAGAGAGATCATTCTGTCGTTTTTGAGACTGTCATTTTTTTCACCCAAGTACTACATTTTGGACTCTTCTGTTGACTATGAGGGCTACTCAATTTCTTCTAAGGGATTCTGCCCCACAGGAGTAGATACAATGGTCATCTGAATTAAATTCACCCATTCCGGTTCATTTTAGTTCACTGATTCCTAAAATGTCTATGTTCACTCTTGCAATCTCCTGTTTGACCACTTTCAATTTACCTTGATTCACCGATCTAACATTCCATGTTCCTATGCAATACTGCTCTTTACAGCATCAGACTTCACTTCCATCCCCAGTCACATCCACAGCTGGGTGTTGGTTTGCTTTGGCTCAGCCTCTTCATCCTTTCTGGAGCTATTTCTCCATTCTTCTGCAGTAGCATATTCCGCACCTACCAACTTGAGGAGTTCATTTTTCATTGTCATATCTTTTTGCCTTTTCATACTCTTCATGGGGTTCTTAAGAATATCAAAGTGGTTTGCCATTCCCTTCTCCAGTGGACCATGTTTTGTCAGAACTCTTCACCATGACCCATCCATCTCAGGTGACCCTACATGCCACGGTTCATAGTTTCATTGAGTTAGACAAGGTTGTGATCCAAGTAAACAGTTTGGTTAGTTTTCTGTAATTGTGGTTAGTCTTTACAACTAATTGAACATTACTGTTTTAAAAAAAGCTAGTAAGGTGAGTCTAATGCACTTGTCTAGAAAAAAGATAGAGTAGATACATTTTTCCCTATACCGCTATCTGAGTGAAATCAACAAACAACAACAAAAGGAAGATAAAAAAAAATTTTTTTAACTCTGAAAGAAAAGAAGCAGCAAGCAGCAGGGCTAGGGAACTCCTTGTGTTTTCTTTTTGTTTCTTTTCACTGAGGTAACATTCACACAATGCAAAAGTGACCTTTATAAGTATGCGATTTTGGGAATTCCCTAGTGGTTCTGTTACTGAAAATCTGCCTGATAAGGCAGGGGACACAGGTTCGATTTCCGGTCCGTAAAGCTTCCAGATGCCTTGGGGCAGCTAAGCCTACCCATGATGACTGCTGAGCCCACAGGCTCTACGGCCTGTGCCATGCAGTGAGAAAACCGACCGCAGTAACAGAAGGCTGCAGTAACCAAGTGAAGGCTCATGCGTGCGCCTCAACGAAGAGTAGCCTCTCCTCACCACAACTAGAGGAAGCCTGCATGCAGCAACAAAGACCCAGTGCAGCCAAAAATAAACAGACAAGTAAATAAGTTACAAATAAATAAACATGTGCAATTTGTTGCATTACTATGTTCACAGTATTTATTGTACAACTATCATTTCTACCTAGTCTCAAAACATTTTCATCAACACTGAAAGAATACCATATCCAGTAAACAGTATCTCTTGTCCTAGCCCTGGCAACCACTCATCTGCTTTCTGTGTCTATGGACTTCCTTATTGTCAATATTTCATGTAAATGGAACTGAACACTATGTGACCTTTTTTATCTGGTTCCTTTCACTCAGCACTAAGGTTTTCAAGGTTCCATGCTGTACTACATAATCACATTTAAATCCTTCTATGGAAAAATAAATAAATAAATCCTTCTATGGTTAAATAACATCCCATTATATGGATACATAACAGTTTGTTTATCAGTCAATGGACATTTGGGTTGTTTCCACCTTCTGGATACTGGCATTATGTACAAGTATCTACAGTGGCAGATTTTATTTTGGGGGGCTCCACAATCACTGCAATGGTGACTGCAGCCATGAAATTAAAAGACACTTGCTCCTTGGAATGAAAGTTAAGACCAACATAGACAGCATATTAAAAAGCAGAGACATTCCTTGCCAACAAAGGTCCATCTAGTCAAGGCTATGGTCAAGGCCATACATGGTCATGCATGGATGTGAGAGTTGGACTATAAAGAAAGCTGAACACCGAAGAATTGGTGCTTTTGACCTGTGGTGTTGGAGAAGACTCTTGGAGAGTCCCTTGGACCACAAGGAGATCCAACCAGTCCATCCTAAAGGAAATCAGTCCTGAATACTCATTGGAAGGACTGATATTGAAGCTGAAACGCCGATACTTTGGCCACCTGCTGTGAAGAACTGACTCATCTGAAGATCCCCCCAACGCTGGGAAAGACTGAGGGCAGAAGGAGAAGGGGACGACAAAGGATGAGATGGTTGGATGGCATCACCGTCTCAATGGACATGATTTTCAGTAAACTCCTGGAGTTGGTTATGAACAGGGAGGCCTAGCGTGCTGGTCGCAGAGTAAGACACAACTGAGCAACTGAACTGACCTGAACAAGTATCTGAGTGTCTACTTCCAACTCTTCTGGGTTCACAGGGAGAAGTGGAATCAATGGGTCATATGAAAATTCTGTTTGCCTTTTTCAGGAACCACCAAACGCTTTTCCACAGCAGTCGAACCATTTTACATTCCTACCAGCAATGCCCAAGGGCTCCAAATGCTCTTCAGCCTTGCCAACATGTTTTCTATTCTTTTGATTAAAGCCATCCTACTGGGTATGAAGTGGTACTTCACATGGTTTTGATATGATTTGCATTTTTATAGTAACTAATAATGTTGAGCATTTTTTTTTCTTGTGCTTGTTGGACATTTGTATATCTTTGGAGAAAGGTCTAAAAAAGTCCTTTGCCCATTTTAAAAATTGGATTGATAATCTTTCTTTTGTTGAGTTCTTTTTATATTCTAGATGCTAGACCCTTATCAGATATATAATTTGTGAATATTTTATTCCTTCTAATAGGTGTTTTTCCACTTTCCTGATCATATACTTGTATACACAGAAGTTTTAAACTTTCATGAAACCCAATATATTCACTTTTTTTTGCTTGTGCTTTCACTGTCATGTCATATTTATTTATTTATCATGTATTTATTGCTAAATCCAAGGTCATAAAGAATTATCTATATATTTTCTTCTTAAAGTTTTAAATCTTACATGTAGTTCCTTTAGCCTTTTTGAGTTTATTTTTGTATATGGTAGGCATATACCTAGGAAAGGATGAAATTTCATTTTTTGCATGTGGATATCCAACTGTCCAAGCATCATTTGTTGAAACTATTCTTTCCTTACTGAATACTCCTGATAACTTTGTTGAAAATCTGCTGACCATAGATATGAGTTTATTTCTAGACTCTCAAGTTTTCTTTTTACCTCCCACATACCAAAGACTTGGTACTAGAGAATCTTACAACCCAGAAACACCAGTAGGCTGGATGGAAAGAGGCCACATAAACCTGTTTTCTCCAGCAAATGACCAAGAAAGGGATACCTAAAGCAGGACAGAAACCTTACTACTAATGCTGACTCAAATCCTGCCAAACCCAATGGAAAACACAGCGCCTGTCTCCAACAGCACCATGGAAATCAAGTAAGGAGCCTGGAGTTCTATCTACCTACTGGTACTGCTGCATCAAGTGGGAAACCTGGTCTTCTACTCTTTCCCAATCAACCTCAAGCTGCAATACAGTCTCTCCACAGGCGTGGTATCAGTTAAAGCTGAGGGCACAGTCTAATTAATCTGACTAGTGGTAACAGGCAGTGCTCAGACTCCCCCATGTGGGTGGTGACAACAGGAGCTGAGAGGGAAGCCTAGACTTCCATTCCCACCCCCACCCAGTTGCAGTAGGCAGCATCTGCCAAACAAAAACAAACAGGACGATCTGGGAGGGGAGGTTGCTAGAAAAAGAGGAAGTTAAATCCTGAAATAAAAATTTCAAATAATGAACCATATGTAAAACTGACCAAAATTAAAAGAGCAAAGGTTTAAAACTCTAAAGTATGGAATACATGTATAATTTTGAGTAACGTGTCTAAATAAAACACACACACAAAACACGAAAACAGTAATGCAAAGGATTTGGAAACTAGACTGTCATTAGAACCGCAACTCAAAACCAGGCCAGCACCTGTTTACTACCAGGTTAACTCTCTGCTGCAAAGAAGGTTAAATACAATCCACAATGTCATAATATATTGCCCCAAATGTCCAGGATACTAACTGAACTCAGGAATCATAACCAGGAAAACTGCAACTAGAATGAGAAAAAAATCTACAGATGCCAACATTGACATGACTCAGATGTTGGAATTATCTAACAAGTGTTTTGAAGCAGCTATCATAAAAATGTTACAATGAGCTGTTACAATGTTGTTTAAAAAATAGAACATTTCCACAAAGAAACATAAGATATAAAAGAACCATAAGGAAATTATATAACTAAAGAATACAGTAATGAAATGAAAACTGACTGGATGTGCTCAATAGAAGAATGAAGATGAGAAAGAAAATAATCAATGAATTTCAAGACAAATCAATTAAAAATTACTCAATCTAAACAAGACAGAGAAGATAGATTTAAAAAAAAAAAAAACCACATCCTCAGAGACCTATGGGACAAGAAGAAAAGATATAAAGTCATGGCACTAGAGTACTTAGAAGAGAGAGAGCTTCAGGATGATAAAATATTTGAGAAAAAACTCACTAAAATTTTCACAAATTTGGCAAAAAGTAAAAACATGGATCTAAGAATCCAAGTGAGGGTTTCCCTAGTGGTTCACTGGTAAAGAATCAGCCTGCCAAAGAAGGAAACACAGGTTCAATCCCGATACAGGAAGATCCCACATGCCGTGGAGCAGCTAAGCGCAGGCACTGCAAATATTGAGCTTGTGATCTAGGGCCCAGTAGCCACAACTACTGAATTCTGTGAGCCCTAGGGCCCGTGTTCTGCAGCTAGAGAAGCCACCGCAATGAGAAGCCTGCTCACTGCAACTAGAGAGTAGTCCCTGCTCACCACATCTAGAGAAAAGCCCTGTGCAGCAATGAAGACCCGGCTGCTGCTGCGTCACTTCAGTCGTGTCCGACTGTGCGACCCCACAGACGGCAGCCCACCAGGCTCCCCCATCCCTGGGATTCTCCAGGCAAGAACATTGGAGTGGGTGGCCATTTCCTTCTCCAATGCAGAAAAGTGAAAAGTGAAAGTGAGTCGCTCAGTCGTGTCCGACTCTTAGCGACCCCATGGACTGCAGCCTGCCAGGCTCCTCCATTCATAGGATTTTCCAGCTAAGAGTACTGGAGTGGGTTGCCATTGCCTTCTCCGAAGACCTGGCACAGCTAAATAAATAAAATTATATATGTAAAAAAAAAAAAATACAAGTGAACTTCAATCAAATTGAATGCAAACAAATCTAACCAAGACACATACATCATGATCAAACTACTGAAAACAAAATCTTTAAGGCAATAAGAATTTACCTATAGGGAATGACAGCTCAAGTAGAATAGGTTTATCATCTGCAACCATAAGACCAGAAAAAACGGCACAACATTCTCTAGGTAATGAAAGAGAAGAACTATCAACCCAGAATTCATTATTAAGAGAAAATATTGCACAGCAAAGAAGAGTAACTGAAGAAAGTAGGGAAAATCGCTAGGCCATTCAGTTCAGTCGCTCAGTCGTGTCCAACTCTTTGCGACCCCATGAACCACAGCAAGCCAGGCCTCCCTGTCCATCACCAACTCCCAGAGTACACCCAAACCATGTCCATTGAGTCGGTGATGCCATCCAACCATCTCATCCTCTGTCGTCCCCTTCTCCTCCTGCCCTCAATCTAAATCAAACACCTTAGGATTATATAGTGAAGGTGATGAATTAACTCAAGGGATTAGATCTGGTAGACAGAGTATCTGAAGAACTATGGACAGAAGTTTGTAACACTGTACAGGAAGCAGTGACCAAAACCATCCCAAAGGAAAGAAAAGCAAGATGGCAGAATGGTTGTCTGAGGAGGCTTTACAAATAGCTGAGGAAAGAAGAGAAGTGAAAGGCAGGGGGGAAAGGGAAAGATATACCCAACTGAATGCAGAGTTCTAGAGAACAGCAAGGAGACAGAAGGCCTTCTTAAACGAACAACGCAAAGATACAGAGGAAAACAACAGAATGGGAAAGACTAGAGATCTCTTCAAGAAAATTGAGGATATCCAGGGAACATTTCATGCATGCATGGTCACAATAAAGGACAGAAACTGTAAGGGTCAAACAGAAGCAGAAGAGATTAAGAAGAGAAGGCATAATATACAGAAGAACTCTACAAAAAAATGTCTCAATAATGGGATAACTGTGATGGTGTGGCCACTCACCTAGAGTCAGACATCCTGGAGTGTGAAGTCAAGTGGGCCTTAGGAAGCATTAGTACAAACAAAACTAGTGGAGGTGACAGAATTCCAGGTGAGTTATTTTAAATCCTAAAGATGATGCTGTTAATGTGCTGTAACTCAATATGTCAGCAAATTTGGAAAACTCAACAGTAGCTACAGGACTGGAAAAGGTCAGTTTTCATTCCAATCTGAAGCAAGGGCAATGCCAAAGAATGTTCAAACTACTGTACAATTGTGCTCATTTCATATCCTAGTAAAGTTATGCTCAAAATCCTTCATGCTCAGGTTCAGCAGTATGTGAACCAAGAACTTCTGGACATACAAAATGGGTATCGAAGCTGGGTTTTGAACAGGCAGAGCAACAGGAGATCAAATTGCCAACATTCACCAGATCATGGAGAAAGCAAGAGAATTTCAGAAGAATATCTACATTTGTTTCACTGACTACTACGCTAAAGCCTTTGACTGAGTGGATCACAACAAACTCTGGAAAATTCTTAAAGAGATGAGAATACCAGACCACCTTGCCTGCCTCCTGTGAAACTCATATGTAGGTCAAGAAGCAATAGTTAGAACTGGACATGGAACGACTGACTGGTTCCAGATTGGATAAGGAGGATGACAAAGCTGTGTCCTGTCGTCCTGCTTGTTTAACTTATTTGCAGAGAACATCATGCAAAAAGGCAGGCTGGATGAATCACAAGCTAGAATCAAGACACCCAGGAGTAGTATCAACAACCTCAGATATGTAGAGGATACCACTCCACTGGCAGAAAGTGAAGAGGAACTAAAGAGCCTCTTGATGAGGGTGAAAGAGGAGAGTAAAAATGCTGGCTTCAAACGTAACACTAAAAAACAAAGATCATGGCATCCAGGCCCATCACTCCATGGCAAACAGAAGGGGAAAAAGTAGAAGCAGTGACAGATTTTCTCTTCTTGGGCTCCAAAGCCATTGCAGACGGTGACTGCAACCATGAAATTAAAAGACGCTTGCTCCTTGGAAGAAAAGCTATGACTAACCTAGACAGCATATTAAAAAGCAAAGAGACCACTTTGACAATAAATGTCTGAACAGTCAAGCCTATGGTTTTTCCAGTAGTCATGTACGGATGTGAGAGCTGGACCATAAAGAAGGCTGATGCTTTCAAATTGTGGTGCTGAAGAAGACTCCTGAGAGCCCTGTGGACTATAAGGAGATCAAAGCAGTCAATGCTGAAGTAAATTAACCCTGAATATTCACTGGAAGGACTGATGCTGAAGTTGAAGCTCCAATACTTTGGCTACCTGATGTGAAAAGCAGATTCACTGGAAAAGAACCTGATGCTGGGAAAGACTGAAGGCAAAAGGAGAAGAGGGCAGGAGAGGATGAGATGGTTAGATAGCATCACTGACTCAGTGGACATGAATTTAAGAAAACTCCAAGAGATAGTGTAGGACAGAGGAGCCTGGTATGTTGCAGTCCATGGGGTTGCAGAGTCAGACAGGATTTAGCAATTGAACAACAATAAATGAAGGGTAAATAATGACATTCTCAGGAAAAACAGAAAGTTAAAGGAATTTATCACCAATAGACTACCACTAAAAGAATGCCTAAAAGAAGCTCTCTAGCCAGAAAGGAAATAACAACATGAAGAAACGCAGAAAAACAGAATAGAAAAGCAATGATTAGGAGAAACTGAGAAATACATAAAAGCCTATCCTCTTCAGTATTAAATTATGTTCGATGGTTAAAGCAAAACATTTAACTTTATCTGATATGCTCCCAAATGTACAGAAAAAAAATCAAGACAATTGAGGGGAAGGTAAAAGTACACCTAAAGGTAGGTAAGTCTTCTACACTCAACTCAAGGTGGTAAAATGCTATTACCAATATTCTATGATAATTTATATATGTAAAATGTAGTAACAAAAGCAACCACCACCAAAAACAAACAAAAAAAACCTACCCAGAGATACTAAAAAATACTGAAATAAAAAAAATGAAATTCTTTTGAATGCTCACATAATTCATTAGAAAGGCAGGAAAAAGAAATGAAAAACAGAAAGTAAAAAAAAAAAAAAAATGGCCAACTTAAACTCTAACATAATAATTATAGGAAAGTACATGGTCTAAATATACTAATTAAAAGGCAGAGATTTTATATTGAAGTATAGTTGATTTACAATGCTAAGTTCTTATGTATTTATTTAATATTGTTTTCCATCACGGTCTATCACAGGATGTTGAATATAGCTCTCTATGCTATGCAGTAGGACCTTGTTTATCCCAAAAGGCGGAGATTGACGAAATAGGGGAAAAAACCATAATCCAACTACATACTACCTAAAAGAAATTTACTTCAAGTATAATATCAATAATACATACCTAAGCAAAGGGATAGAAAATTTCAAATACTACTTGTTGTGTTTCTTATCCCTTTTGAAAGCAAAGGCAAAGAATATAGTTGGAAAATTAATGAAACAAAAATTAAAAGATTGCAAATAAAATTAGAAAATACTAAAGGCAAAACTATAACTAAAGATGTCAACAAAAACAACAAAAAAGATGTCAACAATTAAGTCATTGCAAGAATTATTAACTAGAAAATTAGCAAGAATATAGAAGAACTCAATGATACATCAACTAACAGGATCTGACTGACATTTAAAGAACACTCTACTCAACAGCAGAATACCCATTCTTTTCAAGTGTCTATGGTTATAAAACAAACCTTACCAAGTTGAAAACTGGTATCATACAGAGCATGTTCTATAATCATAATTAATTGAAAATATAAAACTGCAACAGAGAGAGAAGAAAAATTTAGAAACTAATCGCCTGGGGTGCACAGAGGGAGACACAGTTCCAAATAATCTATAGGATAAAGAAGATTCAGGAAAATTTAAAAAAAAAAAAGGAAAGATCTCACACATCAGTAGTCTAAGCTCCCTCCTAATAAAAACCAGAAAAAAGGCAAAATAAACAGAAGGAAGGGAGTAATACAGGTAAGAGCAGAAATCCATAGGAAAACTGGATATCCACATGCAAAAGAAGAAACCCTAGAAAAAACAAAAAATGAACTCCAAATGAATCAAGCCCTAAAATTAATAACTAGAAGTATAAAAGTCTTAGAGAAAAAATATCTTTGTGATCATAGACCAGGGAATAATATTTTAGATATGATATCAAAAGCACATGTGATAAAAGAAAAAAGGATAAATTAGAACTCATCAAAGAGTAAAACTTGTGCTTCGAAGGATACCATCAAGCAAGTGAAAAGACAACTTATGGACTGGGAGAAAATATTTGCAAATGGTGTATCTAATAAGTGACTTGAATCCAGAATATAAAAAGAATTCTTACAATTCAACAATAAAAAACAAATAATTACAAAATGGGAAAGGGGTTTGAACATTCTTCCAAAGAGAGCAAATATTATATAGTTCTACTTTTATGAGATATATAGAACAAGTAAAATCATAAGATTTGGGGGGCAGGGAAAATAGGGAGTTATTGCTTAATATTTACAAAATTTCAGTTTGGAGTGATGAAAAAGTTTTGGAATAGACAGTGATTGTAATGACTGAACAACTGTGTGAATGTAATTAATGCCACTTAACTACATGTAAAAATGGTGAAATCAGTAATAAATTTTATGTTTTGTAAGTACATTATAACAGTGAAAAATTAATGTTGTGAACACACAAAAATATACCCCCAAAACCACTGAATTATACACTTAAAGGGATGTTTCAGGAGAACAGCATTGAAACATGTATATTATCTAGGGTGAAACGGATAACCAGCTCAGGTTGGGTACATGAGACAAGTGCTCGGGCCTGGTGCACTGGGAAGACCCAGAGGGATCGGGTGGAGAGGGAGGTGGGAGGGGGGACTGGGATGGGGAATACATGTAAATCCATGGCTAATTCATATCAATGTATAACAAAAACTACTGTAATGATGTAAAGTAATTAGCCTCCAACTAATAAAAATTAAAAAAAAAAAAGGGTGAACTGTACATTTTAAATGTGAATTATATCTCAATAAAAATATTAAAAAATACAAAGCATAAAAAGCTGAAAGGTCCTATAAGAAGAAACTGATAAATCTTCTTGATTTTAGCAAAGGGGAACCAAATTACTGACAAACTACAGAATGAGTTTAGAGCTAGAAACCTAAATGATCAATAATTATATGGAAAAATCATACAAATATAAAGAACAAAAACATCAAAATGAAGTGGTGATAGTGAACATTCTTGTTTCCAGTTTACAGGCAAAAATTTTCACTATTTCATTTCTAGGTATGATGATTGCTTCAGGGTATTTGTAAATACTCTTCATAAGCTAACAGAAATTCATCTCTATTTCCACTGCACTAAGTTTTTGTTTGTTTTTAAAACACTGAAGAAAAGATTATACGGTTTTTCTCCTTTATTTTACATCTCACATTCTTTGAACAAACCCAACCTGGTATTAACACATTTATATGAGAGTGAGAGAGAGAGAGAGAGAGAGAGAGAGAGAGAGAGAGTGTGTATGTATTACAGATTCAATTTGCTAATAATCTGCTTGGAAATTTTATAATTCTTGTTCATGAAAAACTGGTCTATAATAATCCTTTTTTGTATAATGATATTATTAGCTGTTAGTATGAAGGTTATGCAGGTATCATAAAATGTGTTATGCATCCCCCAGTTCTCTGGAAGAGCTGTGAGAATATTATTTTCAAATGTTTGAAAAATTCATTAGTAGAAGAAAAAATCACAAAGAGATACTACAACACTAGCATCAGAATGACCCCAAAATGTTAAATACCAAGTGTTGATGAGGATGTAGAACAAATGTAAATCTCATAAACTGCTGGTAAAAATGTACATACATATAAGCAATTCAGCAAACTGTTTCATAACACTCGATTCAGCATCTCCACCCTTAGACATCTGTTCAACAGAACTATGTGTGTGCTCAGTCGCTTCAGTTGTGTCCAACTCTGTAACCCTATGGAAAGTAGCCTGCCAGGCAACTCTGTCCATGGGATTTTTCTGGCAAGAATACTGGAGTGGGTTGCCATGCCCTCCTCCAGGGGATCTTCCCATCCTAGTGATTGAACCCTCATCTCCAGCATCGCTGGCAGATTTTTTTCTGCTGAGCCACTAGGGAAATATATATTGACATATACACAAATATACACATGTATAAGACTTATTTAGAGTTGCAGTATTCATAGTAGCCCCAAACTATAAAGAAACCAAGGGTAAATTTGATAAATTTTGATATATTCATGCAAGGATGTCTCACTGTCCATTGCTAATATGGTAAACACATCACAAAAAATTTTTTTCAAGTATTAGTGTATCTCATGCTTCAGTGGCTTGACTAAGCCTAGGTTCAGTCCTCACTTTTGATTGCAGTTAGATGGCAGTGATTAGAGTCCCTGAAGTTTGACTGGACCTAACATACAAGATGGCTCACTGGTGTGACTCACAACTGATGCGGACTGCTGGCTGGACAATAAGCTGTGGTTGTTAACCAAAGAACCTACGCACACGGTCTCTCCATATGGGATGGACTTCTTACAGAATGACAGCTAAGAGTCAGAGCTGAACTGTTCCAGAGTGAGTGCCCTAAGACACCCAACTAGAAGGTGGAAGGAAGACGTCTTACTTTACTCGGCGTCACAAAGACCAGGCAAGGTTCAGGGGAGAGGGACTCTGCAGGGGTGTCAGCAGCGGGAGGTATGGAGGGAGGCCACCTTTGGAGACTAGCTACCACAAATATAATACTATACAGCAATGAAGAAACAAAGAAATCTTTGCATTGAGCCATATGTGGAACAGTCAATATCATGACTGATATAAATAACAATTATACAGTTTATTCTAATGTTAAAAAGACAAGCAAAACTCATCTATGGTGATAGACGAAGTAGAATGGTAGCTACTTTAGGGAAGGAATGCATACTAACAAGGAGAAAGCACAGCTATCCTTCTACTGGAGTGGGTAGCCTATCCTTTCTCCAGCAGATCTCCCTGACCCAGGAATTGAACCAGGGTCTCCTGCATTGCAGGTGTATTCTTTACCAACTGAGCTATCAGGGAAGCCCCTATCCTTCTAAGATACTGGTAATGTTCTTTATCTTGAGCCAATGGTGGTTTCACAAAGTATTATGCTTTGCAATTCTTATCAATCTTATGTTTATTTATTTTTGGCCATGCTGTGCGGCATGTGGGATCTTAGTTCCCCAATCACAGGTAGAACTCATGTCCCCTGCATAGGAAGCGGAGTCTTAACCACTGGACTGCCAGGGAAGTCCCAGTCTTACATGTATTTGACTTGATTTCTACTGTATGCATGCTATACCTCAAATAAAAAGTTACTTTCGTCCCAAATGCACTATCAAAACCCTCAATGAATTTCAATGTATGACAAAAACCACTGCAATGTTGTAAAGTAATTAGCCTCCAACTAATAAAAATAAATGGAAAAAAAAAACCCTCAATGAAATACCAGCTCATACTCATTTAAATTGGTAAAAGTTTTCTGTTTAACCAAGGAAAACTAGCAAGTAAACGGTCAAATGGGAACTCTCGTTTTCTGATGATGCACACAAAACTTGCAGTTTTACTCTTTGCATATTAGAAACTCCCTATTTCAAAATTAATACTGGGAACATTCTACTTTCCCATTTTGCCTTTTTTTTTTGCCTTCTTTTAAAGTTGAACTCAAATTGATTTTTTTCACAGGAAGAAGACAGATTGGTACATTGATCTTTCTTAATTTAGCTATTTTTATTTATAGAGCATGATTAATATACAAATATACAACACAAACTATCAACTTGGGAAGAAAATATTTGTGTATGGGGGTGCAAAGGGGATAAAACTAAATGTTTTAACTTTTTCAACTTTCCAAAGTAAAAACTCCTAACTGGCAGAAAACTGCAACTAAGAGAAGATTCTTTAAAAAATTAATTTATTCATCAAAAAATTATTGAACACTAACTTTATAGAGTATAGTTTCTCAACTGATCTTGGCACTGTTGACAATTTTTGTGAGCTAAATCTCCATGCAGGGAGTAAGGGTATGGGGGGACCGTCCGGTGTATTTTAGGATCTTAAACAGCATCCCTGGTTTCTACCCACTAGAGGCCAGTAGCTTGCATGGACTTTAACAACCAGGAATGTTATGACATTTCCAACTCAGTCCTATTTGAATATCCCTGCTGTAGAGGTGCAATTACAGCTCTCATAGGGGCACAAAACTCTTGCTAGAGATTACCCTTGTAAAATATAGATTACCTTCTCATTCAGTTGTAGAAAAACACTGAACAGAAAACCCTACTCTATGAGTGATAGCAATGAGAAGTATAATACAGCTGGGATTTAACATGGATTTTGATTCTGTCCCATTGAGTATATACAATGAACAAACAGGAAAATATGCTCTATAAATAATGGCTAATAATAGAATGTTAATGACGCCACAGCAGTCTCCATCCCTTCCAACTGTTTCTCTAAAAGGCCAGAGACTACATGCATCAGTACCATCTTGTGTTCACATTTAAAATACAGACTCTTGAGCCCCAACAGATCTATGAAATTGAAGTGTGGGCACAGCAATGTGAACTTTCAGTAAGTCTTCCTTAAGATCTCACCATTAAATTCTTACAAAATATAAAAATGTAAGAAAAACAGCACAAGAGACTGCTTACTTCCAATCTCCCATGATCACACTTTTTTTGGCTGTGCTGGGTCTTCCTTGAGGTGCGTGAGCTTCTCTTTGCTGTGAAGCATGGGCACTAGAGGTCGGCAGCCGTGGTGCGTGGGCTGTGACCCAGCGGTACGTGGGATCGTAGTTTCCTGCTCAGGGATCGAACCCACATCCCCAGGATACGAAGGTAGATTCTTAACCACTGAACCACCAGGGAAGTTCCCATGACCACACTGGTAATACGGTTTAAATTTGTGTCACTGATGACAAATTTAAATATAGAAAGAAGCAATAGAAAACTGTTGAACTGATAGCAGATGGTATGAAAAACAAAACACTAGTGTGAACAAAGTCCAGAATTCTAGCCTTAGTTCTGTCACTTAACGACATGTACTTATGAGCAAGGCGCAAGCCCCCTGGGTTTGAATTCTCTGTTTGTAAAAAAGAAAACACTGCTGTACCGCATTAATGCTGACATAAAGAACCAAATACAGATATGAAAGCTCCGAGGAAACAGCACAGCACCTACACGAGAGATTAGTATCACTGGACAGATATGAATACAAAGGTACAATTGAGAGATTCCAGTACAGTTATCCAATGCACTACTAACGAGGATACATTTAAAAAAAAACCTGTTTCTGCAGAAACATATCCATAATACTATAGGAAGGGTTGTGAGCAACTGCCGAAGATAAACTTACTTTAGTATACTATAGCTAAAAAAAGACTTATCTTAAATCCTGGTGTAGACCAATATGACATAATCATATCAGAGGCTGCTTTTCCCACTGATTACAGCTAAGACTCCAGATAAAATTACAGAAAGCAGTTATATGAGAAATCCAAGCAGCAAATTATAGAAAGCCATATATTATAGAGGAAAAAAATCACGGATTGAAGTATGGTGAGTTTTCTGTTACCTTTTCTTTTCTAACTTTCTGTGCCTCTGCTGTGACTCCAAGGTGGGTCACAGCAGGCACGGGCAGCAAGAGAGAGGAGGGAAACGCCACTTCCGGGTACGAAGGCCAGAAAAGGAGCTCTATCACCTGGAGTGGGCTGGGGGAGCGGGGCAAGGCTGTCCACTGCCCCAGCACTAGCCCCAGTCCTGGAACTCCCCACACAAAAAGAGCAGAGTACACTTTCAAGTATACGTGTAACATTCACCAAAATATGCCATAAACCTTACCAAATTTAAAATAAACCCTATAAAAGCAAACATTATCAAATTCAAGAGAACTAAAGTCGTGTAGAGTATGTTCAGGAGCCATAAAAGAATTAAAATAGAAATTAGTAAGAGAAAGATATTTGAAAAATCTTCAAATATCTGAAAACTAATATACATGTAAACAATCCATGGAACAAAGAGAAAGTCTTATGGGAAATTAGTAACTATTTTGAACTGAATATGAAGAAAAATGATATATGACACTTTGTAGGATACAGCTAAATCAGTGCTTTGAGATATATATAACACTAAAGGCTTACATTAAAAAACAAAAAATATCTTAAATCAATAATGTATGCTTATACCCTAGTCTGTGAAGATTCCACATGCTTCAAGGCAACTAAGCCCATACACAACTACTGAGCCCATGCTCCACAACAAGAAAAACCACCACAATGAGAAGCCCACGCAACGCAACTGAAGAGGAGCCCCCACTCACCCTAACTAGAGAAAGCCCTTGCACAACAATTACGATACAGCACAGCCAAAAATAAACAAACAACAGATACACAGACAGCAAACACACATAGAAAAAGATGCTGCACATCATATGGCATTAGGCAGACACAAGTTAAAACAGTAAGATACCACAACACATCAATAAAACTGACAAAATCCGTAACACTGAGAACACCAAATGCTGGATGGGGAGCAACAGAAATTCTCTTTCAAGGCTTATGGGAATGCAAAATGGAACAGCCACTTTGGAAGACACTTCAGCAGTTTCTTACAAAAAGAAAGACTCTCACCATAAGATCCAGAATCATGTTCCTTGGTACCTACCCAAAGAGAACAGAAATGCATGTCTACACAAAAACACACACACAATGATTACAGCAGGTTTATTCATAGTTGCCACAACTTGGAAGCAACAAGATCCCCTTCAGTAGGTGAAGAAATAAACTGAGGTATTGATACATTCAAACAACAGAATGAACAATCAACAATAATAACCCAGCACTAAAAAGAAATGAGCTATCAAGCCATGAAAAGATGAAAAAAACTTCAAATGCATATTATTAAGTGAAAGAAGTCTATCTAAAAAAGCTACATACTATATAATTCCAAGTGTATAACATTCTGGAAAATGCAAAACTATGAAAAGGGTAAAAAGCTCAGTGGTTACAGGGCTTGTAGGAGAGGAAATCCTACAATCCTTTTTCTTGCTGAAAAAGCAGAGCACAGAAGATTTTGGGGGCAGTGAAATTACTCTGTGTGATACTTTAAATGGTGAATACATGTCACTTTACATATGCTTAAACTCACAGAACGCACAATATCAAGAGTCAAGCCTAATGCAAACTATGCACTTACGATAATAACGTGTACTTCATCATGTATGCCACTCTGGTGGGGAGTCTGAAAATGGGGGAGGCCACGCATGTGTGAGAGCAGGGGCATGTGGGAAATCCCTGTACTTTCTGCCCAGTTTTGCTGTGAATCTAAGACTGCTCCAAAAAAGGTGTTCTAAAAAATGTTTAAGCTTACTATAAAAGTGAAAACTGAACACGTGTTTACCTTTGCTCCTTCCTGAAAAACTCATTATATTAAACGGAAAAAATGAGACCGACATGGGCTTTTTCTCAACTAGAGAAAGCCTGCAAGCAGCAACAAAGACACAGTGCAGCCAAAAATAAAATAAATAAAAGTAAAAAAAAAAAAAAGGAGAATAGACATTAAAAACATAAAAACCACAATCTACATGAACCTTCAAAACAAGATGACAGCAATGGGTGACTCTAGTTACACACCAAGTGTATAGAGCAACCAAGCCAAAAAGGAGCATAACAGAAGGGTCTTAGTTTTCTCCAAGAAGGTGAATTTGATAGAATATTTGACACAAAGAACATATTAAGAGAAGAATCAGACAACTATTAAAGAGTCTGGGGTAATTAATAATATATACAGGAATCTAAGAGGAGAAAGAGAGAGAGAAAGAAAAAGGAAAAGGTAGTTAAGGTAAGAAAGAAGGAAGGAGGGAAGGAGAG
Organism: Odocoileus virginianus; assembly: GCF_023699985.2. Lineage (NCBI taxonomy): Eukaryota > Metazoa > Chordata > Mammalia > Artiodactyla > Cervidae > Odocoileus > Odocoileus virginianus. Next base: position 60,797,015 of record NC_069686.1, on the reverse strand, counting down.
AGGAAGAGAGTGAAAAATACCAACTGTGAAAACCAAGATGTTCAGTACAAAAGAAAAGGATAACGTGCTATGTGGCTCAGCTATGAACAGCATTTTCATAGACATAACACCACCCATTGAATACTAACAAACACATTATAAAAGTCAATTATATTGATAAAATGAGAAGTAAGGGTTAGAAGTAAAGAATCAAATTCTCATCTTTTTAAATGGGGAATCAATACATAATGCCTAAAACTGAAAAATTAACTATTAGCAACACAAACATGGTATTTAGAGATATATATAGCAAGTATCAAAAGAATCTACCGAAAAGAATTAAGCTGGTTGTTTCAGAGGTGGCACTAGGGGTAAAGAATCTGTTTGCCAATGCAGGAGAAGTAAGAGATTCAGGATCAATCCCTGAGTCAGGAAGATCCCCTGGAGGAGAGCATGGCAACCCACTCCATTATTCAGACCAGGAGAATCCCAAGGACAAAGGAGCCTGGCGGGCTACAGTGCACAGGGTCACCCCGAGTTGGACACAACTGAAGCGACTTAGCAGATGACTGCTACTTTGTAACACAGAGGTAGGACTTGTAACAGAGGTAGGACTATCTAACTCTTTAAATACAACTGGAAAAGGAAAAAAACTAAAGAAAGAAAATTACAGAAAGAGAACTAACCATACTTTTTAAAAGATGCAATGAATAATTCTAGAAGAACAAAATATCATATAGCCATACTATACTACATGGCTTAGCAGTGAATTAACTTGCATAATCACAAAAAGGTAGTCAATTACGGGAGAAAGTGCTAACTGCTTCTGTCATATCCATTTTCTATTATTTCTTTAAAATAAAATTTCAGTATTGTTTGGGATAGCAACAGGAACATAAAATACCCAGTGTGCAGACCAAATGAGGGCCTGTGACTAAATTTAGGTCAATAAAGTATAACTAGAAGCTACAGGGTATAACTTTTAAACAAAGTTTCTTAAGACTGGGAAAGAAATTGGCACGTATGCCCTTTTTGATTCTCCATCCTTCCCCTCTCCACCCTCCATCACCCCTCCCTTCCTTCCCTGCCCCTACCTGCCTGAAAACTGACATCATTGCTAGAGTTCTAATAACTATCCTGGATCATGAAGTGATCTTATGTACAGTGATGCTCTCAGCAAAGTGAAGGAAAAACAGGGAGCCTGGTTCCCTGATAACCGTGAAATTGCTATCCCATTCCTTAGACTGTCAGTCTCTAGAATTCTATGTGAGAAGAAAATGAACGTAACTCATTTATGTTACTGCAATTTCCAGTTTCTTTTACTAGAGCCAAACGCAATTCTTACAGAGAAGATTTAACTAAAAATTATGACCTAAGAATTTTAGGAGGGGGAGTGAGGGTGTAAAATGTACTAAGAATATGAAATTCTCAACTCACATAATAGGTAGTCAATAGAAAATGCCCCAAACAGAAAATATAAACCAGCACAGAAAACTGGTAGCGAAATGTGTAAAGGAAACCTTCAAACCTATTTGGAAGCTAGTACTAAAAGAAAAGGGAGGGCGCATTTCATTAGGCTTTTACAATTTGATTTATCTTCTTGGATTTTTAAAAACTAGTATTTATTATATACTATTATTTAGATAAAAATCCCTCTGTCCATGGGATTTTTAAGGCAAGAGTACTGGAGTGGGTTGCCATTTCCTTCTCCAGGGGATCTTCCTGACCCAGAGATCAAACCCAGGCCTCGTGTATTGCAGGCAGTCTCCTGCATCGCAAGCGGATTCATTACCAATTGAGCCATATATACTGTTATTTAGATAAGAAATAAGAGCCAAAATATAAAGTACTGAACAATTTAATTAACCACTACAAAAATACAACACTGACATACAGTGAAGAAACAACCTTTTCCAAAGAGAGATCTGGCCGTTGTCCTCAGCTACTGAAGGAGGTGGTCTCCAGGCCTCCGGAATGCCCTACCTGATAGGGCTGTCTTTGTCTGCCAGGGGACTTTGGTCACTGGACAATATGATTTATGATGGAGGCTTTGGACCACATCACATCAGTTCTGACTTCAGAGGAATGGAGATTAAAGGTATTAGCCTGACCTCTGTGAGAGGACAGAGATTGGGTAAGTCACACAAGAAGTACATGACTGAGTCCCAGTAAAAAGTCTGGACCCGAAGGCTCAGGGCAGCTTGGCTAGCTGGAATGTTCTGAGGGTAACTGCCACACACAGTGACCAGGAGGGGGCAATGTCACTGACGACTCCACCGGGAGAGGAGGACCAGAACTGCTCCATTCAGACTCCTTCTTACTGCCCAACGCAATGTTTCTTTGGGTTGGTTTTAATTTGTATCCATTCATTCCCTGTAGTAAACCATAACATACAAGGTTAAAGCTTGCAATGAGTTCTGTTGAGTCCATCTAACAAATTATTGGAACTCAGGGTGACTTTAAGAATCTCCCAGAGCTTCCCAGGTGGTCTAGTGGTTAAGAATCCACCTTGCAATACAGGGGATGTGGGTTTGATCCCTGGTCAGGGAACTAAGATCCCACATGCTGTGGAGCAACTAACCCTGCAGGCTGCAACTGGAGAGTCTGCGTGCCGCTGCAGTGAAAGATCCCATATGTGCAACTCAGACCTGACACAGCCAAGTAAATTAATAAATATTTTAAAAATAAAATGAGGAATAACCTTAGAGATAGTTTTAAAAAAAAACAATCTCCCAAACTCGCAACTGCTGTCAGAAGTGCAGGCAGTTTGGGGGTCACTGCGCCTCTGAGCTGTGCCTTGGCTAACTCTGAGCAACTAAGGGAGAACGAGAGAAAAGAAAACAAAGGAGAAGGGTGACGGAGTCACATTTCTAGAGCATCTACTGGAATCCTTATTGGGCGCTTGATACACATTCATTTAACCTAACAACCCCAGTATTATAGTCTTTCTACTTCAAATAGAAGGAAATTATATATAAAAGCCAACTTAGTGGAATGATGCCACAGAGCAAGTACTCAATATGTCCAGGACACAACTCCAGCCTTTGGGATTCCCAGGCCTGTGCACTTTTCATTGTAATACACCATACCACAATGCTTCCTGGAACAATTTATACAGGGCTTAGGATCTTAATTTTTACATCACTATATGCTTAAATGATCTGTCTGTGATAGTCCAATACCTAGAATGCAGGACCGGATCTATGTAGTATGTTCTTTGAAGAACTATCATAGTTCCCACCCAAGTTATTTTTGATGAAGGAAAATAAAAGTCACCTCATAGCAATTCAAAGTAAAGTGACAGCAAAACAATACATAGTGAATCCAAAGTTATAAATTAATCAAGTACTAAATTTGAGTACCTACCTAGTCAATGTAATTAAGGGCCTTATCTCCTCCGGATTTCCTTATCGTGGGAAAAAAGTTAAATAACTGCAAAAGAAACAGCAAAAACTATACACTTTCAAGTTTAGCTTAAGCAAATCAAAGGAAGCATCAAAAGGAAGTATATGCACATTCAGAAAAATGTCTGTCATAACAGTACTACTGATCCTCATATGTTACAGCTGTTGCTTTTCTTTGTGGAAACTAAACTGTTACACTAAAAATTATGTGTAGAATTCAAAAGATGAACAAAAAAAGTCAGAAAAACCAGCTATTATGAAAAATATTTAAGAGGAAGACATATTACTATACTGAATTCCCAAAGAGGAGGAGAAAAGAGTTTCAGGACAAGTAAAAGGTTTTGAAAGTGATCAGTTTTGCTGCATGTGTACATGCAATGCACGTCCAATGTTGTTATATTTTAAACTTTTGGAAGCAAAATTATTTTAAGTCTTTTTTAATTAAAAATAATGTTAAATAAAGGCAAAGACTCCATTATAAGGCTAAACAGAAGCTACCTCTAATACAAAACCAAACTTCTAATATACAGATACTTAACTACCTAACCTCCTAAATGGGTACAAAGCTGAGAAGGAATTTCCTTTCTATAGTACAGTACTCAGGAGAATCCAACCACAAGCACCAACATCAGCCTCTGAGCAAAGGGTCACACTGGGCTTCCTCTGGGGAATGTTGGGTCCAAAAAGGACTCAGGACAGAGAACTACACAGGGAAGCGGCTCTCACAGGTATCACAGGCAGTGGGGCATCAGACAGTCCTATAGCTCACTTATGTGACAAAAAACTCCATCTCTTTCTGTGGTCACCAGCACCACTCCAAAGAATACTGACAGGCTGTTTGCTAGTTTAGTAGAGAAACAAAGCTATGTCATGTATCTTCTTCCAAAGAACAGGTCACATCTGAGAAGGGCATGCCATTCAACTTCAAAAGAGACACACATAGAACAAGAGGGAGAAAGCAGACTCCCAGCTAACCACTCAGTTTCATCAAAATAATCTTGGCAACCAGTGCCTAGACAGACAGTCTTTACATGCAGTACAATATAAAAACTCCATATGATGGCAAAAACACTTAAATGACGATTCCCTCAAATAATATTAAGCAAGCCATAAAGCAGTGCAAACCAACCCTGTACTCCATGCACACTGTGAATACGGCAATTAAGAGATAAAGTGTGGGTTAAAATATTAACAAATTGTTCTAAAGATGCTGGACATGTAAATGATAAACACAAAACTGTTAAATAATCATTAAGAATTGATCAGCCAAAGGAAGTTTCTCTGATGCTGAGCCCAGCTCATCTGGGGTTAAGGTGTACCTTAAAATTGGCAAATAATTCATGAGTTGAAATATTCTAAAAGAACAAGCCACTGGCTCACCTGGTCAGGGCCACATTCTTTGGAAAGCAAGTACCATTTTATTTCTTAAAACTAACTACTTTTATTTATTTACTTTTGACTGCACTGAGTCTTTGTCGCTACGTGCAGGCTCTCTCTATCTGCGGCGAGCAGGGGCTACTCTTTGCTGTGGTGCATAAGTTTCTCACTGGGGTGGCTTCTGTTTGGGAGCAGAGGCACCAGACGTGTGGGCTTAGTAGTTGTGGTGCATGGGCTTAGCTGCTCCACTGTACATGGGATCTTCCTGGACCAGTGATCAAATCCATGTCCCTTGCACTGGCAGGCAGATTCTTAACCACTGGACAAACAGGATGTCCCAGTGTCATTTTATACCCTTTGCCAAATCTATGTGTCTTAGAATGACCTGATTTTGTAAGATGCATATATTTACCATTATACACTGCAATCGAAGTCCTTCTATTTGGCTCAAGTGAACAATGAATCAAGGAACAGAGAAAGCAATATGTTCAGTTCAATTCAGTTCAGTCGCTCAGTTGTGTCTGACTCTCTGTGACCCCATGGACTGCAGCACACCAGGCCTCCTTGTCCACCACCAACTCCTGGAATTTACTGAAGCTCATGCCCACTGAGTCGGTGATGCCATTCAACCATCTCATCCTCTTTTGTCCCCTTCTCCTTCCTGTCTTCAATCTTTCCCAGCATCAGGGTCTTTTCCAGTGAGTCAGTTCTTTGCATCAGGTGGCCACAGTATTGGAGTTCCAGCTTCAGCATCAGTCCTTCCAAAAAATATTCAGGACTGACCTCCTTTAGGATGGACTGGTTGGACCTCCTTGAAGTCCAAGGGACTCTCAAGAGTCTTCCCCAACACCAGAGTTCAAAAGCATCATTTCTTTGGCACTCAGCTTTCTTTATAGTCCAACACTCACATCCACACATGACTACTGGAAAAACCATAGCTTTGACAAGATGGACCTGTGTTGGCAAAGGAATGTCTCTGCTTTTTAATATGCTATCTAGGTTGGTCATAACTTTTCTTCCAAGGAGCAAGAGTCTTTTAATTTCATGGCTGCAGTCAAAATCATCTGCAGTGATTTTGGAGCCCCCAAAAATAAAGTCTATCACTGTTTCCCCATCTATGTGCCATGAAGTGATGGGACCAGATACCATGATCTTAGTTTTCTGAATGTTGAGTTTTAAGCCAGCATTTTCACTCTTCTCTTTCACTTACATCAAGAGGCTCTTTAGTTCTTCTTCACTTTCTGCCATATGGTGGTGTCATCTGCATATCTGAGGTTATTGATATTTCTCCCAGCAATCTTGATTGCCATATTGTCTTGTTAGCAGTATGTTAAGTGTTCTCAAATCAAAATCCACTATTATGTTATGAAATATAGATCCCATTTCAAAACAATCAGAATTCTGGTCTTGTCATGACAGAGCAGCTAGTGTTAGAATACCCTTCTGCTATAAACCATCTATAGAAGCTGGATCAAATATAGAAAGAGAGACAGAGAGAACACTATTTGTAAGCATTAGATGACAACCAACACAACACTATTATCCTTGATAGAAGAGGTCCAGATTAATCAAATCCTATATTCGCCCTAGCTTTCTCCTTAATGGCATTTTCCAAATTGTGGTATAGAGAAACGGAGCCCAAGCAGAGTGGCTGCCTTGCTGGGATGAGAAAACTCTGGGACTGCTAAAATAGCTGGACTGGGGTGGGGGCAGGTTATCAGAGGAAAGAGTGAAAAAGAAAAAGCTATAGAAATCTACATAAAAATCCCTCCAGGTCCTCATCTGCCCTCCTAGACTGCACACACACAGGGTGAGGCTCCTAGAGGCCTAAGAGAGAATGGCTGTTAGACGGCTGTTAGCTAAATGAAGATTTCAGAGGCTGCACAGTTTCAAAGAAATGGAGTTCAGCCTTCATCAGAAGAAAAACCTTGATGAATAATCCAACACTGAGCTGAGACCCTAGATAACCCATGCCCAAATTCTGAAAGAAAACACAGATAAAACAAATCTGTCTTACTTACTAACAGCTAAAACTAAGTTTCCATAGGATCAAAGTGGTCCACTACCAATTTAACTGGCTGTCAGAATAAAACTCAATACTATTTAGAGGGGAGAAGGCAATGGCAACCCACTCCAGTACTCCTGCCTGGACAATCCCATGGACAGAGGAGTCAGATAGGCTGCAGTCCGTGGGGTCGCTGAGAGTCAGATACAACTGAGCGACTTCACTTTCCCTTTTCACTTTCATGCATTGGAGAAGGAAATGGCAACCCACCCCAGTGATCTTGCCTGAAGAATCCCAGGGACGGGGGAGCCTGGTGGGCTGCCATCTACAGGGTCGCACAGAGTCAGACATGACTGAAGCAACTTAGCAGCAGCAGCTATTTAGAGGAAGATAACACTGCAGAGCTTCTACACTAGGGTTGAATAGGGGTCAGCAAACCTTTCTCCTAAGAGGCCAGCAGGTAAATATGTTCAGGTTTTGAGGGCCATAAATAGTCTCTGTTGCAAAAAAAAAAAAAAAAAGTCTCTGTTGCTCATTCTCTTAAAAAATGAAAAATCCATTCTTAGTGTCATGGGCCACATAATAAACGTCCCTAGATTGGATTTAGCCCAGTGGTCAGTTTGCTTTCTGCTGCTCTATATTATGGTTTCCCAGGTGGCACAGTGGTAAAGAATTTGCCTGCCAATGCAGGAGATGCAAGAGATGGAGTTCAATCCCTGGGCTGGGAAGATCTCCTGGAACAGGAAATGGCAACCCACTCCAGTACTCTTGCCTGAAAAATTCCATGGACAGAGGAGCCTGGTGGACTACAGTGTATGCAGCTGCAAAGAGCTGGACACAGCTGAGCGCGCGCACACACACACACACACACACACTCTCTACATTACCTTCACAGTATTGATCATACTGATTAAGCAGGGAAAGCGACTAATAATCAAGAGACAAAGCAGTCAACAAAAACACACAGACTTATGCGGGGTCTACACGCTGGTCTTGGGTCCAGTAAGGGCTTCAAAATAATTATGATTTTTTTTTTTTCTTTTTTTACATTGGATGATGTCTTTTATTTATTTATTTATTTATTTATTTATTTTGGTTTCAGTATCTCTTTTTTTTTTCCATTTATTTTTATTAGTTGGAGGCTAATTACTTTACATCATTGCAGTGGTTTTTGTCATACATTGAAATGAATTAGCCATGAATTTACATGTATTCCCCATCCCAGTCCCCCCTCCCACCTCCCTCTCCACCCGATCCCTCTAGGTCTTCCCAGTGCACCAGGCCCGAGCACTTGTCTCATGCACCCAACCTGGGCTGGTGATCTGTTTGACCCTAGATAATATACATGTTTCGATGCTGTTCTCTTGAAACATCCCACCCTCACCTTCTCCCAGAGTCCACAAGTCTGTTCTATACATCTGAGTCTCTTTTTCTGTTTTGCATATAGGGTTATCGTTACCATCTTTCTAAAGTCCATATATATGTGTTAGTATACTGTAATGGTCTTTGTCTTTCTGGCTTAGTTCGCTCTGTATAATGGGCTCCAGTTTCATCCATCTCATTAGAACTGATTCAAATGAATTCTTTTTAATGGCTGAGTAATATTCCATGGTGTATATGTACCACAGCTTCCTCATCCATTCGTCTGCTGATGGGCATCTAGGTTGCTTCCATGTCCTGGCTATGATAAACAGTGCTGCGATGAACATTGGGGTGCACGTGTCTCTTTCAGATCTGGTTTCCTCGGTGTGTATGCCCAGAAGTGGGATTGCTGGGTCATATGGCAGTTCTACTTCCAGCTTTTTAAGAAATCTCCACACTGTTTTCCATAGTGGCTGTACTAATTTGCATTCCCACCAAAATAATTATGATTAACATATGGACAACAGAGGCAGAATAGAAAAAATGGATTAAAATATGAAATACTTAAAAAGAGAGTTATAATCTATAAAAATGATCATGTAGACATTCTAGAACTACAGAATACATAGGAATTGGTTGGATAGTTTTTAACAGCAGAATAACCACAGCAAAAAAATGAAATCAGCATATTCAAGAACAAGTTAGTAGCTATTCAAAACACAGAAATTATAAACAACAAAACAGAACATATGTTAGATGTGGGATGTAGTCAAACAGTCTAACAGATGTAACTGGAGTCCAGAAGGAGAGAAGGAAAAATGGGCCAGAAGCAATATTTAAATCTGTAAAGGATAAGAAATTTTCAAATTTTATAAGATATCAACCTATGGATTCAAGAAGCTCAATGAATACCAAGCAAGACAAATGCACAAACACAAAACCGTATCTATGTATATTATAGACAAGAGACCAGAATCAAAAATAAAGTGAGAGAACTCAAAAACAGAGGAAGAAAGGACTTATCTCTCATTCTGCTTGAAAACAACAATAAAAAATCACTTCTCAAGGGAAACTATGAAAGCCAATGAAATGATACATTTAAACTACAAAGAAAAAATCCTATCAATGTAGAATTCTATACCCAGAAAAACTATCCTCCAAAATAAGGAGTAACTAAATGCATTTTCAGACAAACAAAAAGTTGAAAGACTGCTATTAATAGACTCTATTTCAAAAAATAATAAAAGAGTTTCTTTAGGAAGGGAAAGATTCTAAATGAAAGCATGGATATATTAAGAAATGAATAGATGCAAATAGTGTAAATATAAAGGAAAACAGAATATTGACAGTTTAAAGCAGTGTCTTACAGAGCTGGCCTTTTATGAGAAAGGTTTGCTGACCCCTATTCAACCCTGGTGTAGAAGCTCTGGAGTGTTATCTTCCTCTAAATAGTACTGAATTTTATTCTAACAGCCAGTTAAATTGGTAGTACACAACTTTGATCCGATGCTCAGTCCTGTCTCTCTCTTTGCAACTTCATGGACTGTAGCCTACCAGGTTCCTCTGTCCATGGAATTCTTAAGGCAAGAATATTGGAGTGGGTTGCCATTTCCTTCTTCAGGGGATCTTACTGACCCAGGGTTCAAACCCAGGTCTCCTGCATCACAGGCAGACTCTTTCCTGTCTGAGCCAACGGGGAAGCCCAAACACATGAGGAGGATGGCAAACGTAAGAATAACAGCACAAAAACAGGACACAAGTAAACAGATTCAAACCACTGTAAGGTTTTGCACTTGGGGTAAACATGGTATAAGTATAGTTGACCCTTGAACAACCTGGGGATTAGGGGTACAGATCCTCTGCACGGTAGAGAATCTGTGTGTAACTTTACAGTCTCCATATCCACAATTCCATATCTGCAGTGTCAACCAAATGTGGATTGTGTAGTACTGCAGTATGCATTCATTAAAAATATCCATGTACAGGTGGAACCACACATTTCAAACATGTTACATTAAAGAGTCAACTGTATAAATAAAGGTAGGCTTTTGTAAGTTGACAAATTTTGCAATTTCTAACATAATCACTGAAAGCATAGCATTAAAAGGTTAACCAAAAATTAAGCCAGCAAAGATAAACTGGAGTAAGAAACACTCAGCAGAAGAGTCTTTCCTGCTGAGGGAAGTAGTCAGTACCCTACTCTCTGCTGGCAGTTCCACGGACACATCCAGAGGTGAGCGCTCACTGAGCTGTAAAGATCTGTGCACCACACTGCATAACATGTATTATACATATCATAATAAATAACAAGAAAAGTATACATTATTTCTAAAGGAGAGGACACTAAGTTACAGAATCTAACTAGAATCCATCATATTCATCAAAATTTTAATGGCCTACAGCTGCTTTCTAAAACTTTTTCCCATAATGTATAATATGCACTAAATAATTGTCATTAAATGAAGTACATGAACAAAGACAATTTACTGTAGTAGCCAAGATAAAAAATATCTAATTCTCAAAGATGTAACATCTGACAACTCTTTAAGAATAAACTTGCATTTTTACAATTTTCATGTACACTTCTTTTGTTTTTGGCTCTGCTACTTGACTTTCAGGATCCTAGTTCCCTGACCATGGATTAAATCTGGGTCCTCAGCAGTGAGAGCATGGAGTCTTAACCACTGGACTGCAAAGGAATTCCTGTGTACATGTGTTTTTAATCAATATGCCAGAAACAAGCTGGGTTTTGGAAACTGTACATGTACAAAGTACACAGGTCAGAGTATCATATAGATATATAAAGCAATTGGGAGAAATTTTAATAATAATATTCTTCCAAGAAAACACTTCTGGAAGCAGAGAATAGGTCAACTGGATCACAAGCAATAAAGAATCAATCTTGTGAGTCAGACACACAAGGAACACTTCATAAACACTCTCATTTAATTCTAAACGTCCTATGCAAGATACATGTTCCTTCTCAACAAATGAAGAATCTGCAACACACAAAGGGAGAGCAACTTGTGTGTAGTCATAGAACTAGTAAATCTTCAAAATAAAAACTTTTAAATTCATCACTGCATAACTGCTGAGGAAATCTTTCAACAGAAGCAAATGTCTTGGGACTTCCCTGGTGGAACAATGGTTAAGAATCTGCCTTTCAATGCAGGGGACTCACGTTTGATCCCTGGTCAGCGAACTAAGATCCCATATGCCGTGGAGCAAACCCATGCATCACAACCACTGAGTCTGCATGCCACAACTACAGAGAAGCCCATGTGTCGCAACTAAGACCTGACACAGATAAAAATACATTTTTAACATAATATCTATCATTTATTTTTAAAAAAGAAGTAAATGTCTTTAACAGTAAAGACTTATACATGACAAACATGATACAAGACCTAAGAACTATATATGCCTGATAAAAACAACAAATAATCAAAGAATAAACCAAGAAATATGGTAACTTTATGCACAACTATAAACCTAACTGATACTTTTCTAGTGCTTAATATTATATAGTCTAGAGAAAAAACATTCAAATTAAAGAAAAGATTTAATGATCTATCACATACTACAATGTTGGAATTGTCAAACACTATGACTGCAAGGAGACTACAGTCAATCCTAAAGGACATCAGTCCTGAATATTCATTGGAAGGACTGATGCTGAAGCTGAAACTCCAATACTTTGGCCACCTGATGTGAAGAACTGACTCACTGGAAAAGACCCTGATGCTGGGAAAGACTGAAGGCGGGAGGAGAAGGAGACGACAGAGGGTGAGATGGTTGGATGACATCACCAACTCGATGGACATGAATTTGAGTAAGCTCTGAGAGTAGGTGATGGACTGGGAAGACCGGCATGCTGCAGTCCATGGGATTGCAAAGAGTCAGACACGACTGAACTGACTGACTGATGACAACTGGCCAATTATCATACTTTTTGCACTAAATATGCCCACTTCCATTTTAACATCTAGCTTTCCTCAAAAACCTTGGTAAATAGTAAATTCTCCTTCAGAGCAGATGTTGAAAATTCAATCTGAGAATCTCAAGGTCACAGGAGGCAGGCTGCACAGAACTGTGTATTTATGACTCCTGACAGTGCTGGGAGGGCTCCACTCAGAGTGTGTCTGTAACTGCTTTCCACAGCCAGCTCTCACTTCTTCCTCTGCCAACCATACAAGAATGAGAGATTCACTCTCTGATGGAAGAGCTGAGACTTCTCAGTCCCCTTCACTCAGCTCTCAGAAGACCCACTCAGGGTTCTACAAGCTCTGGCAGATGACTGAAGGATTTCCCTCTAGGGAAAAGAAATTCTGAACTAACCAAATGTTGTTACATTAACTCCTTTGTTTATTGAAAGGATGACAGAGGGGAAGTATTTGTGTATGGAGGGGGAGGAGAGGTCTAAGATCTAGTCTCATTCTCCAAAGTCAATACATAACATGGAGAACAAAAAACAAAACCAGGCAAAACCAGAAATACTGTAAGTATGTTTCCTAGAACCACAAAACACAACAGAAAAAACTAAATGTGTCAAACGCAATTACTTCTAAGGAGCAACAACGTAGGGGTCTGTTCTTGTTGCAACACTTAACAGAATAATTATTTTAAATTGTGTACATGAATAAACCAAATAACCAAAAAGCAAAAAATTTCTCAGAGAATCTGAATGATGTATAAACGACAGTATTTTGAAAGGAATTAAGAAATCAAATTCAAGTACGGCTAGAAATAATACCGAATAAATGACATTTAATACCAAAGTGTTGAAAATAAGAGGTCCAAACAGACCTTCTTACATACACATATTACTGGTTCCGTTACTTGGCAAATAACCTAATAATTCTAACTTATTTAAACTTATCTAAACTTATTTTCTCATTTGAAATTATCTAAGCTTATTTTATCTGAAATTATCTAAACTTATTTTCTCATATGAAAAATAAAGACAATGGAGGAATAACCAGAGGGGAAAATTGCCCCAATTCTATCCTCTTTTACAAATATGACTGCAAAATGATTCAAAGTAAGTATTTAGGTATGTCTATCATTCTTATGCCCTTTTGCTTCCAATTTCAATCAGCAGCCACCTGCTAATTCTACCTCTATAATTATGTTTGTACAATGGATTTGGGAAGAATATATAATAGAGAAAAGATAATCTCTTCAACAAGTAGTGCTGGGAAAACTGGAAAGCTACAAACAGAACAATAAATTTAGAACACTTCTTCACACACATACAAAAATAAACTCAAAGTCAGTTTAAAGACTTAAATGTTAGACATGACACCAAAGAATTCCCAGAAGAGAATGCAGGCAAAATACTCTTTGATGTAAATTATTGCAATAATTTTTTAGCTCAGTCTCCCCCAAAGCAAAAGAAATAAAAGCAAAAATAAATAGTATCTAATTAAACTTGAAAGCTTTTGCACAGCAAAGGAAACTATGGACAAAATGAAGACAACTTATAGAACGGAAAAAATATTTGCAAATGATGCCTGAAAAGGGATTAATATCTAAAATATACAAATAGCTCTTATAACTCAATATCATAAAAACAAACATTCCAATCAAAAAATGGGCAAAAGACTTCAACATTTTCCCAAAGAAGACATACAGATGACTAGTAAGCCCATGAAAAGATGCTCAATATCGTTAATTATTAAAGCAACACATATCAAAACCACAATGAGGGATCACCTCAGAATTGTCAGAAAGGCCATCATCAAAGTCTGCAAGTAACAAAATACTAAAGAGGATGTAGAGAAGAGGGAAACCTCACACACTGTTGGTAGGAATGTAAATTGATGCAGTCACTATGGAAAACAGTATAGCGGTTCCTCAGAAAACTAAAAATAGAATTACTATACGATCCAACAATTCTACTCCTGGGTATATATCTGGAAAAAGCAAAAACAGTAATTTGAAGATACATGCACCCCAATGTTCACAGAAGCACAATTTACAACAAACAGCCAAGACAAAGAATCCAACCAAGTGCCCATCAACAGATGAATGAATAAAGAAGATGTGGTACATATACATAATGGAATATTATTCAGCCATAAAAAAGGATGCATTATTGCCATTTGCAGCAATCTGGATGGACCTCGGTATTATCATACCAAGTAAGCAGAAAGAGAAAGACAAATGCTATAAATCACTCTTCAGTTGAATCTGAAAAATAATACAAATGAATATATATGCAAACAGAAACACACTCACAGATACAGAAAACAAACGTGGTTATCAAAGGGAAGGGACAAATTAGGGGTATGGAATTAACAAACTACTATACCTAGAATAGATACACCACAAGGATTTACAGTACAGCATAGGGAATTATACCCAGTATCTTATAATAACCTATAATGGAATATAATCAACAACAAAAAAGAATCACTATGCTGTACACCAGAAATAACATAATTTTATAAATCAATTGTATCAATACTTCAATTAAAAAATTATCAGTTATTCTTTATTGAGTACATAAGAGATACATAACAAAGAAAACAAAAAGAAAACTGAGGGAACAATGCTATGTGAACAAAAACGAAAAGAAACCAGCATAAAACCTCCCTGCATAAGTCATGTTTCGTCTTTAAATACTGTTACCTATGAAGTGCCTCAGAACTGTGCATTGAATCATGTGTGCTAAATAAATGACCATACATTTTGAGTATCATTTCAGTTTTTCCAAATATAACTATATATATCAATTTTACATACATACACATATAAAATAAATATATAAAACCCAGAAAACAATTTAAATGATATAAAAGGTAGACATTAAAAATTAAATCTCCCTCTTATCTCTGACCTCTAATATGTCAGCCATCTTTCAAGTAGGAAGGGAGACAGTTGTGGGAGAACATTCTTAAGAACATGTGAAGGCGAACACAGGTACAGTTGTGTGAAGAGAATGTGTTAGATGGAAGCCTCCCACCAGAGGGACACATTGGCAGACTATACTTTCCCCAAAGAGTCTACAGCAGTTGTCTGACCCCACGTGATCTTTTAGAACCTTGCTACTTTCCATCAACTGACAGTCTATTTCCCTTTCCTTGATCCCAAGTGTGACTTTGTGATAGTCTTGACAAATGGAATATGGTGGAGCTGACATTATGTGCCTTTCAAGGCCAGATTAGAAAAGGTAATGTGGCCACATCCTGGTGCTCTCTCTAAGGATGCTTACTTTTAGAAGTCAGTCACTGTGCTATAAAGAAGCTCAGGACACAGATAGGTCACATACAGGTGACCATCTAAGGTCTGAGGTAACTGTTATGCAAGTGAGCTAGACTTCAAACAATTTTAGCCTCCAGCCTTTGAGTCTTCCAACTGAAGTCCAACATACGCAGCAGCGGGTATAAATCATCTCTGTTGGACCCCTGACTCACAGAATTCCTGAGGATAATAAACATGCCATGAAGTTCTGGGGTAATTTCTTGCACAGTCCTAATATTTGCAACAGGCTGGTTCTACAGAAACCCTGCTTGTCACACAGGTTACTGCTAAACATCTCTACCAAAGTAAAAATAAAAACAAAAATTAGGGGGAAATCATCATAGACTGAAATCAATCCATGTATAATACGGATTCAGTTCAGTTCAGTCACTCAGCCTTATTCGACTCTGAGACCCCAAGAACTGCAGCATGCCAGTCCTGTCCATCACCAATTTCCGAAGCTTTTTCAAACTCATGTCCCTTGAGTCAGTGATGCAATCCAACCATGTCATCCTCTATCATTCCCTTCTCCTCCTGCCTTCAATCTTTCCCAGCATCAGGGTCTTTTCTAGTGAGTCGGCTTCGCATCAGGTGGCCAAAGTATTGGAACTTCAGCATCAGTCCTTCCAAAGAGTATTCAGGACTAATTTCCCTTAGGATTGACTGGTTGGATCTCCTTGCAGTCCAAGGAATTCTCAAGAGTCTTCTCCAACACCACAGTTCAAAAGCATCAATTCTAAGGTCCTTTGCTTTCTTTATGGTCCAACTCTCACATCTATACATGACTACTGGAAAAACCATAGCTTTGACAAGACAGACCTTGGTCAGTAAATAACGTCTCTGCTTTTATAGTACAGATACTATATATTTTAAAGTTTCTAACAGAAACATGTTTTTGGTAAATTGATGATAATTTAGGGCATGACAGAGACAAATCTGTAGGCCAGCTACAGTAAAAGGAATGGCCATGAAAACAGAACTTGAAACTGAAGCAACAATAATGAGCTTATGTCCACATAGAGAAAGAGAACTAGTAAAGTTCTATCAACTCCTTTAGCACAACATTTTCTCTCAGAAAAATATAAAGGAAAAACTTTGATGAGATGAATATCAGATGAAAAAAGAAGCAGGCTTTGGCAACAATGAATATTTTACCTATGATATAAAAATCTTCAGGGAAAGTAATGGCTCCAACAACTAAGATGTTACACTCACTGGTAACCTCCAAACAAAACTGAGTGGTTCTCCTTTCTAGTGAAGAGATGCTGGAGAATCTAGGAACTGTCCACAATGGGGATTTCTAAGACTTAGAGGTACTTAATGGACATGAAAGAATAACTATCAAAGTTTAAGCTCTTCTACTAGTGTGCAGGCTATCATGAACCACTGCATAGACTATAAATTGCATAACAAGAGAACTGTTCACATAGATTAAAATATGCAGCATCAATAATAAAAGTGCAAAGCAACTCTGATACTCTGAATGATTCCAGTCCTGACACCAACAGGAATAAATATATTACATATCCAACAGTCAATTTCTCATACTGTTTCTCATAAGTTTTCTGATATCCTAAATTAATGACAGAGAAAGTTCCTAGTAATATACTCAACTCTATTAGAAATTATATTTAAGTATATAAAACATATTAAAAAGATCTAAATATAAACATATATAAAATAAATATACCAAACATATGTCTTCCTCAAAGAATAAGAAGATAGCATGCTGATTGCTATATTGAAAAATACAGAACTATTATCAACTAAAGTACACAACAAGAAAATTATGTCAGATAGGAAATGTAACATAAACACAGTACGTGGTGAGAACATTTAACATTCATTCTCTTAGCAACTTTCAAGCATGTAACACAGTACTGTTACCATTAGACCCCATGTTGTACATTAGCTCCCCAAAACTTACTTATCTGATAATTGGAAGCTTAACCCACATCTCCCCAACCTCCCCATCCCTTGGCCCTGCCAAAACTATTTTGAGTTCAGGTTTTTTTTCAGATTCCACATATAAGTAAAATCACACCGTATTTGCCTTTCTCTGTCTGACTGATTTCACTTAGCATAAGGTCTATCCATGCTGTTACAAAAGGGAGGAATTCTGAAGATTAATATTCTATATTATGTAAAGGTTACAAAGTCTGGAAATACCTGGGTAACACAGCAGGAAGCAGATCAAAGTGTTATCCTGGAGATGTGGAAATGAGGAATTCCAGTTTCAACATGGACTATGTATTAGGTACTACTGTTTTCATAATGTTAAATTTTAGGATGTGATAATGGTATAGCAGTAATTCATGAGATTCTTAGGCTGCCTTTCTTGGTGTCTCAGATGGTAAGCAATGTGCCTGCCATGTAGGCGACCCAGGTTCCATCCCTGGGTCTGGAAGATCCCCTGAAGAAGGGAGTGGCAACCCTCTCCAGTATTCTGCCTGGCAAATTCCACGGACAGAGGAGCCTGGCAAGCCTCATGGGCTGTAGTCCATGGGATCACAGAGCAGGACTCGACTGAATGATAAACACAGTAGGCTCCTGAAACACAGGTAAAGTGTATCACCTACTTTCAGAAGACTAGGAAAATACAGACAGAAAAAAGAAAGATGAAATGAGCAAAATGTTAACAACAGGTCAATCCAGGAAAACGGTAGGTGGGTATTCATAATATTATTCTTTCACCTTTCTATAGGTTTGAAATCATTTAAATTTAAAAAAAAAGGGTGGGGGGGAATGCCTTTGTCATACTTTCAAACACATTTACAAAAACCTCAGCGGTAAAAAATCTGCCTCCAACGCAAGAGACACAGGAGATGCAGGTTCAAACCATGGGTCAGGAAGATGCCCTAGAAGAGGAAATGGCAACCCACTCCAGTATTCTTGCTGCAAGAATTTCAAGGACAAAGGAGCCTCATAGGCTACAGTCAGATACAACTGAGCACACACACATGCATGCACCCACATACTATTGATGTGCTCCACTAATAATCCACTGCTGGCTTGTCAACCTCTTAGTAGACCCAATTTGAATTTAGAATGTGTATTTGATAGTTACAAACCCAAACTAACAAGACTTTCCTCACTGAATAAGGCTTTTCAAACTGTACCATAATTAAACAATTTTAGCTTTAAAACTTACAATAAATTCAGGTTTATAACCAAAATATCAAAATTTAAAAAGACATAAAATACTTACATTAACTTTGAAAGCTTGTACAGTGTTATCCAGAAGAAGGATGTTGCAAACCACCTCTGTATGCTGTCTATCTCGGGCCAACTCTGATGCTCGTACATTGTAGGTTCTGCCAGCAGGCAATCGGAAACGTGAGGTCATTACTGTCCACACAAGGTCTAAGTTGGAAAAAAAAAAATTAACTAAATAAAGGGATAGTTGAAGATACAAATTATTTATATAAAAATATACAAAGTTATTACATAGTTTTCAACAAACAGTTAAAAAGTAGTTACAAATTTTGAAACACCTGGATAGGAATTGTAGGTATAAAAGAAGACACCATTTCTAGCTCATCATCTAAACTAAAATTACAATTGCCTGGAGGAGGAGCTTTATTTTGAACTGTCCATTAAGAAGACAATAAACAAATTGTTGAGGAAGCTATATTCCAACTCAAAATACATAAATTCAGGCGTAGTCAAAAAGGAGGAAGGAGAATATGCTACCCCAGGCAACTGGCCATTATGCACTGACGCAAGCATTAAAAAGACACTGGAGGATGACAACAGGAGGGAAGGTTATTTGACTCCGAGGGGCTTTGCTTTTATTTAAGCTTACGATTTGGGGGGAAAATGGGAGTTTATTAGTTGGGATTTTTTAAAATATAACTATACCCTTCATCTTAACTATCCTCAAATTCAAACTAATTCTAATAGAACTATTCTTAGGAAAGCAAAAGCAAATTAGAAATCTTAAGACTACAGATGTTTGCTTCTCAATTTTTTAACTTAACAGGGAATAAAGACTGCCTACCAAAAAACCCCCCAAAACTGGTATTGTATCATTTTTGGCATGTTATGTATGATGCTAAAAGACAGTGAAATGTTCACACCAGTCAGAATGGCTGCTATCCAAAAGTCTACAAGCAATAAATGCTGGAGAGGGTGTAGAGAAAAGGGAACCCTCTTACACTGTTGGTGGGAATGCAAACTAGTACAGCCGCTATGGAAAACAGTGTGGAGATTTCTTAAAAAACTGGAAATAGAACTGCCATATGACCCAGCAATCCCACTTCTGGGCATACACACCGAGGAAACCAGATCTGAAAGAGACACGTGCACCCCAATGTTCATCGCAGCACTGTTTATCATAGCCAGGACATGGAAGCAACCTAGATGCCCATCAGCAGACGAATGGATGAGGAAGCTGTGGTACATATACACCATGGAATATTACTCAGCCATTAAAAAGAATTCATTTGAATCAGGTCTAATGAGATGGATGAAACTGGAGCCCATTATACAGAGCGAACTAAGCCAGAAAGACAAAGATCATTACAGTATACTAACACATATATATGGAATTTAGAAAGATGGTAACGATAACCCTATATGCAAAACAGAAAAAGAGACTCAGATGTATAGAACAGACTTTTGGACTCTGTGGGAGAAGGCGAGGGTGGGATGTTTCAAGAGAACAGCATCGAAACATGTATATTATCTAGGGTCAAACAGATCACCAGCCCAGGTTGGGTGCATGAGACAAGTGTTCAGACCTGGTGCACTGGGAAGACCCAGAGGGATCGGGTGGAGAGGGAGGTGGGAGGGGGGACTGGGATGGGGAATACATGTAAATCCATGGCTAATTCATTTCAATGTATGACAAAAACCACTGCAATGATGTAAAGTAATTAGCCTCCAACTAATAAAAATAAATGAAAAAAAAAAAAGACAGTGAAATGTAGCTTTGAAGTTCTGAAAGAAAATCATATGAAACAGAATTATATTCCCTCAAAATTAGCATTCGTGTGAAAGAATAAAGCTAAAGTCATTTTCAGACATTCAAAAATTTGCAGTTTAAAATCCATAAAACTTCCCTCTTTCAAAAGACAAATGGATAAAGGAAACAAACTATACTACAAATAAACACAACTCTATAGAATTCTTCAATATGAGTAAGCAATAAGTACTAAGAAATTTAATAAGCAAAAATTAATAGTAAAAAGAAATTGCAATTCAAATCGATGGTATTCAATAACTGCTGTTGACATCATACTGCTCATGTCAAAATGATTAAAGCTAGGAGTAAATGTCAATGTTTTCTATGGATAAAAATTGTATAGAGGAAAATAGCTTTAGCATGTTGACAGAGAGGACCTAGCCAAGTAAAATTCACAATTAAAAGACAGTGACTGGCAGTGATTTCCAGTTCCACATGTAAAGAGCTCGGAAGTCCTCATTGTGTCCTAACAAGTAAAAAAAGGCAGAACAGACTGGAAAATCAGCAGCCGTTCCTAGATCCGTAAGAGAGGACACAGGGCAAACTGGAGATTGGAGAGATGGGTAAAAACAGAGAGTCACAGCTTATGGGAGCAAAGATTTGAAGCAGAAACTGCCACAGAAACCAGCACGCAGGTAGGAAAGGCTGGATTCAGCTGATGAACAGTTTGAGGCTCAATGTGGATAATTTTAAAAGTTAAAAACTTCAGAGGGTGGGGGTGGGGGGCAGTCATACCAGAACTCACACAGTATTGTGAGATATAGCTCCAGCAGCAATGTGAAGGTTAGTGTGCATTGTCAAGGATAGTGCACACTTGGAGGTGACAGAGTTGGCTTGGACAAGACACTGCACTTGAATAGGGAGAGTGCAACCACTGCTGATCCTAATGGAGACAACTGACGGGGAGCTGTCTTGAGCTCCGAGTGGCATACTGTGTCCATCCTGGCAAACGACTTGGCCTATACCAGCCACTCTTGCTCTAGTGTTGTTCCCCTTGGGGACGACAGTCCCACTGCTGAGAGGGGAGAGAGAACACACTTAAAGGGAACAGAACCACCTTGGACCCAGACTTCAGGGCTTTTGCTCCAGCATGTTAGGACGTGACTCTGTGCCCAAGAGAGCAGTGACAACCACTCAGCACAGCTCTGGCTCAAACCTGGGAATAGCTCCAGCACCTTCATCTCCAGTCTCTCCTCCTACCAAGATGACAGCTGTGAGTCCACCCTGAGCGAACATGTGACCCACGCTCACTTCAGATCCAGCTCTCCTACCAAAGTCACAGGGTATCTGCAGAGTGTATAGGGACACGCCCACGTAAATATACTCCTTCAAGACCAGACAGATAATGTGCTACACCCAATTCCATAGACACAGAGAGTTTACCAAAATGAGAAGAGAGAAATTTGCCTCAAATGAAAGACCATGAGAAAAAACCCTGGAAAAGAAGAAGAAGGGAAAAAACTAATGAAAGAAATAATTTACCAGATAAAGCATTCATAGTAAGAATGCTGCCGGAAATTGGGAAAAGAATAAATGAACACAGTAAGAAATCTTACAAGGAACCAGAAAGTATAAAGAAGAATCAGTCAGAGCTGAAGAACACAATAACTGAAATGAAAAATACACTAGATGGAAATTAACAGCAGACCAGGTGATACAGAAAAAACCATAAGCACTCTGAAAGATAGAATAATGGAAATCATTCAATCAGAGGAGCAAAAACAAAAACATTTTTTTTTTAAAATGAGGAAGGAACTTCTAAGACATTATTAAGTATATGCTAGCCACATTATAGAGGTCCAGAAGAAGAGAGAGAAAAAAAGGTTGAAAATATTTGATGAAGTTATGGTTAAAGAATTCTTGAACCTGAAGAAGGAAACAGATATCTAGGTACAGGAAGCACAGAATCCCAAAAAGAGAAAACCAGAGAGACCAAGACATATTGTAAGTAAAATGGCAAAAGTTAAAGACAAAGAGGATTCTAAAGGCAGCTAGAGAAAAACAGAGTCACATACAAAGAAACCCCCAATAAGGTTTTAAGTTGATTTTTCAGCATGAATTCTGCATGCCAGGAGGGAGTAGCATGATATATTTAAAGTGCAGAAAGGGGAATATATACAACCTACCATACTCTACCCAGCAAGATTATTATTCAGAATTGAAGAAGAGAAAAGCAAAAACTAAAATAATTCATCAGTACTAAATCAATTCTAAAAGAAGCGGTAAAGGGTCTTCTCTAAGTGAAAAAGATAAAGCTACAAGAAGAATTTATAGGAGAGGAAAAACCCCACTAGAAAAGCCAAATATATAGTAAAGGTTGTGGATGAACTATTTAAATAAGTTATTATGAAGGTTAAAAGACAAAAATTATGAAATCAATCATAACTGCAAAGAACTGTTTAGGGATAAATATGATGATGTAAAATATGAACTCAAAAACACAAAATGTAGGGAAAGGGAGTTAAAAATGTAGATATTCTAGAATGTGTTTGAACTTCTATAACTATCAGTTTAAAACAAGTAGATATAGTTGTATGTCAACACATATATATCCCAAGGTAACCATAAATCAAAAACCTACAATAGATACAGGAAATCAGAATGAAAGGAAAACACAAGCATACCACTAAATAAAATAAAATCACAATGATAGAAATTATACTAAGAAGAACAGAGAATAACAACTTGCAGAAAACAAATAACAAAAATGTCAAGAAAAGTATTTATCTAACAATAATCATTTTAAATGTCAACTGAATAAAACTCCAATCAAAAGACATAAGGGGTTGGATAGACCTAGAGAGTGAAGTAAGGCAGGAAGACTGACCTACAGAGTGAAGGTCACTGATAAGTCAAAAAGAGAAAAACAAATATAGTATATTAAGGCATATACGTGGAATCTATAAAAAATGATATAGATGACCTTGGCTGCAAATTAGAAATAAACTCACAGACATAGAGAACAAATGTATAGATGCCAAGGGGGAAAGGGGTGGGATGGGAGGAATCGGGAGATGTGTAAAATAGATAACTGATGGGAACATACGGCATAGCACAGAAACTCTACTTAAAGCACGGTAGAGTCCTAAATGAGAGGGAAATGCAAAAGGGAGTTGATATATGTATATGTATGGCTGATTCATTCTGCTATGCAGTTGACACTAACATGACATTGCAAAGCAACTATAATGCAATACAAACTACTTTAAATTTTAAAAAAAAGGAAAAAAGATAAGGGACTGATTAGATTAAAATGACCCATCTATATGCTGCTTCTGAGACTCGCTTCAGAGCCAATGACACACAAAGGCTGAAAGTGAGGGATGGAAAAGCGTGTCCCAACCAGTGAAACAAGAAGGAAGCTGGGGGAGCCAGGCTTTAAAATAATCTGTAACAAAGACAAATGAGGGCGTTACCTAACAATGAACAGATCAACACAAGTGGATGGGACACTTGCAAACATATATGCACTGGTATAGGAACACCTAAAAGCAAATATTAACAGACATAAATGGAGAAACTGACAATTTAATACAATAACAGTAGAGAATATTAACACCCAATTTGCATCAGCGGACAGATCAACCAGTCAGAAAATCAGTATGTAAACATTCATCTTAAATGACACATAAGACCAGACTTAGTAGATATCTATAGGATATTTCATCTGAAAATAGTGGAATACATATTATTTTGAAGTACACATGGAACATTCTCCATGACAGATCACATTCTAGGCCACAAAACAAGTCCCAACAAATTTAAGAGGACAGAAATTATAGGAAGCATTTTTTCTGACCAAAACAGTATTAAACTACAAATCAGAGGGGGAAAAAAATGGGAAAACACAAACAAGCGGAGACTAAACAACATTCTATTAAAAAAACTACTGGGTCAATGAAGAAGTCAAAGAGGAAATCAGAAACTACCTGGAGATGAATAAAAATAAAAACACAACTTTCCAAAATCTACAGCACACAGGAAAAGCAATTCTAAGAAGGAAGTTTAGGGATACCCCAAGAAACACACAAAAAAAAACCTCAAATAAACAACCTAAGTTACTTATAAAAAGAGCAAAATCCAAAGATAGCAGAAGGAAGGAAATAGTAAGGATCACAGGAAATAAATAAATGTAGACCAAAATAAAAATCAATAAAAGACATCAATAAAACCAAGCTCCGGGTTTTTTTATTTTTTATTTTCTGAAAAGATAAAATTGCTAAGTCTTTAGTCAGGCTCACCAAGAAAAAGAGAGCCTAAATAAATAAGAACTGAAACAGGAAAAATTACAACTGACCTCAGAGATACAAAAAAAACATAAGAAAACACTACAGATATTTATATGCCAATGAATTGGACAACCTAGAAGAAATGGATAAATTTCTAAATACAGTACAATTTCTAAAAACATACAATCTTCCAAGACTGAATCAATCCAAACATACCAATCACTAGTAGTGAAACAATTAGTTTAAAAACTCCCAGCAAACAAAAGCCCAGGACTGAATGGATTCACAGGAATTCTACCAAACATATAAGAACAACTAATTCCTGCTGCTGCTGCTGCTTCTGCTAAGTCGCTTCAGTCATGTTCAACTCTGCAACCCCATAGACAGCAGCCCACCAGGCTCCCCCATCCCTGGGATTCTCCAGGCAAAAACACTGGAGTGGGTTGCCATCTCCTTCTCCAATGCATGAAAGTGAAAAGTGAAAGTGAAGTCGCTCAGTCGCATCCCCCATGGACTGCAGCCTACCAGGCTCCTCTGTCCATGGGATTTTCCAGGCAAGAGTGCTAATCCATAGCCATCTCAAAATATCCCAAAAAACTGAAGAGAAGGGAATACTCCCAAATTTATTCCACAAGGATACCATTACCCTGATACCAAAACCAGACAAAGACATTACCAAAAAAAAAAAAAAAAATCACAGGCCAATATCTCTGGTGAATATAGATACAAGAATCTTCAACAAAATATTAGCAAACAGAATTTAACAATACATAAAAAGGATCATATACCATGATCACACAGGACTCACTCCAGGGATGCAATGATGGCTCAATTCCCACAAATCAATGTAATACATTAACAAAAAGAAGGGGGGGGGGCGGAAATCACATGATGATCTACAGATACAGAAAGAGCATCTGACAAAATTGAACATCCACTTATGATAAAAACTAATCAAAGTTGGTATAGAGGGAATACACTTCAACATAACAAAGGCTATTTATGACAAACCCATAGCTAACAAATTCAATGATGAGGATTCTGTGATTAAGAGATACCAACTGGAGGTGGGAGGGGGGACTGGGATGGGGAATACATGTAAATCCATGGCTAATTCATTTCAATGTATGACAAAAACTACTGTAATGATGTAATTAGCCTCCAACTAATAAAAATAAATGGAAAAAAAATAAAATAAAATCATAATGATTGAAATAAAAAAAAAAAGAGATACCAACTACTATATATAAATAGATAGCCAGCAAGGATAATTATACTCATAATATTGTAATAACCTATAATGAAGTATACTCTGCAAATATACTGAATCACTCTGCTCTACACTTGAAACACAATACTGTAAATCAACTATACTTCCATTAAAATTTTTTCCAAAAAAAGTAATTTATATATTATTTGCTATCTCTGTCCACTATTAGAAACTAGAAGTAAAAATATTCCAGTAACACTGAACATACATACTGCCTATGTACTACTCCACACTAAATGAAACCAGGCTTTCTAGGGAGAAATGGCTGATTCCAGAGCTGGAACAAAGAAAATACAAGGTCAGGCTAAAATATCAATATTTGGTGCCAGTAAGTAAAGAAGTCCTCAAAACCTGATGGGAAAAAATGAAAAACCATGAGAGGAAACTAAAAGGGGCTGCCAGCAGTCAAATGAGACAACGTGTTTCAAAATAAATAATATGAATAGATAACACTCTGAATAACACAAGAACACACAGGTTTAAACTGATACTAATTTTTTTAAGTGAGGGAGGAAAAAACTATTCTTAGTAGAATAATGTCAAATGATAAATGTAGAATAATGCAAAAAGAAAACTGCCATTTACAACTACCGTAACTGATTCAGGCAAGAATCATCAATGAATAATAAAATCACTGGGTGTATTGAGGAACAAGATACACATATAATCTCAAAGTACTTTCCCACTGATTACTTATTAATTACAAAGGGGGAAATGTATCTTTACCATGCAGAAATCTGTCAAATCCCACCTTCATCCAATGATCAAATTTATCCTCACCAAAATTACTGTCACAGGCACCACGTCACACACGAGAACACAGCACCTATGTGCTATTCCTGCAAAAAATGTTTAAGCTGAATCTACTCATGAAAAAAATTGAAACAATCAGACAAATCCAAATTGAGGACACTCTACAAAACAACCTGCTAGAGTCTTCAAAACTGTGAGGAAGGTGAGGGAAAAGGGAGAAGAAAGAGGGGATGTAGAAGAAGGGAGGGGAAGCACTGCAGATTAAGAGATGTAACAAACAAACGCAATGTGCAGTCCTTGATCCAAATATGAACGAGAAAAAAAGTCATATGGATGTATGCATACACACACACAAACATATGTTACATAGGCACATAATTGAAGAAATCTCAATGTGGAATGTATTTCAGACTATAGTATTGTGTCAGTGCTAAATTCCTTGAGTGTGATCACCTGGTTATATAGAATGTATTGATTTCTAGGAGATTCATGTTTGCATGCTATAGAATTTTTAGTGGTAAAGTGTTATGATCATGATATCTGCAACCTTTAAATAATTCATAAATTTTTAATATATAAATACAGAAGTAGCAAATTGTTAGCAATTGGTGAATCTATATGAATGGTACATGGGTGTTCAATATACTATTCTTGCTACTTTTCCCTAAGTTTGAAATATTTCAAAATAAAAAGTTGTGAGGATGGAGCAGGAAATGGCAACCCACTCCAGTATTCTTGCCTGGAAAAATCCATGGACAGAGGAGTCTGGCAGGCTGAAGTCCATGGGATTACATGACTGAGCATGTGTGCACGAGGGTGGAGGGAGATGGGTTGGTAGCAATAAACTGGTAGGAAAAAAAAAAACTGGTAGAAAAAAAAAAGTTGTGAGGAAAAAGTAAAAGCAAACGCCTTCCAAATTCTGTTTTCACACTTAAAAAAAGAAGCAGATAAACTAACACCTTTGCTATCCAAAATTATGAAGCAATTAACCACTCACAAAAAGTTCTCTGGATAGCTGACAATCCCTTACAGTTATCATTTTCTATACAATATTCTCCAATGAACCATATGCTTTATTATAATCTTAATTTCTTATATATGATGCTCTGGATATAACTATAAATTAAAATGTTGGTACCGTAAGTACTGGACTGAATAACTTAGCTTACTGCTATAACACACTATATTCAGTGAAGCCTCCCTCAGTCCTCTGAACTGAAGCTGGTAATATAAAACTAATCATCTTAGGACAGTGCTATCAAAACTATGAGCTATAATACTGGCATTCTGTAGAAGGAGAAAAAAGTCAAAGTTAACAATAGTTTTGGACGTGCAAACTGATTCACTGATGTACAGGCAGCATTTTCCAAATGTCCTTTGTGTATCCGGGCTTCCCAAGTGGCGCTAGTGGTAACGAGCCTGCCTGCCAATGCAAGAGACGCAAGAGACACGGGTTCAATCCCTGGGTCAGTAAGATCCCCTGGAGGAGAGGATGAAACCCACTCCAGTATTCTTGCCTGGAGAATCCCATGGACTGAGGAGCCTGGCAGGCTACAGCCCATAGGGTTGCGAAGAGTCAGACATTAGTAAAGTGACTTAGAATGTACACATGCTTTGTATATCCTTTATTCAACTGCTGCTGACCTGCTAAGAAGACTGAAGTACAACATGATATTCATTGTGAACTATGAACACAGGAATTGAATTGGAACCATTCTGTGTATCAAATTTACTTCCCTGAAGCTTTTCATTTTCTGTTACTTAATATTTTATATCTCATTATCCTATTTACACATTGTAGCATTTAAAGTACCATGTGTCTGTGTGTCTGTGAGATACACAGGCCCCTGAAGAGTTCCCTAATCCTGTGCCTTCAATGCACCTGTTTACTCACGTAAACATGTCAGCAGCTCCCAGTTACTAGACACATCATTAGATGCTGGAGATATAAATACACACACACACACACACACACACACACACACACACATACATCTAGATCTCTGCCCTCAATGAGCTCACAGTCTAGTTGGGAAAGAGACTTTAAATAACTCAGTGAAACAGTAATACTAAAAAAAGATGTAAACAAACTGTCCCAGTGGCTCCAAGAACTACTTCTCTTCTGTCTGTAGCTCATTACCTAACTACTAGAAACAACTTCAGCAGCCACTAGTTCTTCCCCTTTCTTCCCCTCTTCATTTTGTAAATTTCCAAAAATAGAGCCAATCCTTCATAAGTACCAACAGTCAATGAAAAAAATATTTTCTTGTCTAAAAAGGGCCAGTCATGTAGTCCATGTGGTATCATTTGGGGGGCTCCGGTGTTCCCCTCTTATTCATTCAGAAAAATGAATGAATATTAGCTAGGGGTTTAATGTAGAGCACTTTTAGATGGAAAAAAGAGATAATGCTGGGCTCTAGAGTTTTGATCCTTCCTTTAGAAAGCAACTACTTCATGAAAGTAGTTTTCTTTGTAACTGACCACAAACAATAGAGTTTATAGCATATAAATGTTTACTGAAATGTTTCAAACTATAATTTGAAACTCACAGGCTATGAAATCAAATTAGTGGATCAAACATCAGTGTTTCTGGAGAAGGAAATGGCAACCCACTCCAGTGGTCTTGCCTGGAGAATCCCAGGGATGGGGTCGCACAGAGTCGGACACGACTGAAGTGACTTCGCAGTAGCAGCAGAGACTGCCATACAGAGAAAAGTCAGTCAGAAAAGAGAAAAACAAGGATCATATAATACCACTTTTATGTGGAATCTAGAAAAATGATACAGATGAACTTATCTGCAAAGCAGAAATAGAGACACAGAGGTAGAGAACAAATGTAGGGACAACAAGGTGGGAAAGAAAACAGAGGGGAGGGGCTGAATGAATAGGGAAATTGGGGTGGACATATATACACAACTGTGTACAAAACAGATAACTAATAGCAACCCAGGCTTCCCTGGTAGCTTAGTTGGTAACGAATCCACCTGCAATGTGGGAGACCTGGGTTTAATCCCTGGGTTGGGAAGATCCCCTGGAGAACAGAGCAGCTATCCACTCTAGTACTCTGGCCTGTAGGATTCACAGAGTCAAATACGACTGAGCGACTTTCACTTTCACTGGCAGCCTACAGTATAGCACAGGGAACTCTACTAACTGCTCTGTGGTGACCTAAATGGGCAGGAAATCCATAAAAAAGGGGACATATGTATAACTGATTCACACTGCTATACAGCAGAAACTAATGTAACACTGTAAAGCAACCATATTCCAATAAAATTTATTTTTACAAAATTTAAAAAAAAACACCAATGTTTTTAACAAAATAGAATAGCATAAAAGAGAAGCTATCAAGAACATGATATAAAAGGTACCTCTTAATTAGGTAAAGCGTAAATAGTTAGAAAACTACTGACTTTACATCTAATACCACCATGCAATCCTATTTATTATCTCATGTTTTCATGGGTCCTTTCTGTTTGTTGTAAAGAGCTGATTATCAGTCTTTCACAAATAAAGTTAGATTAAAAGAGAAGGGCCCCTGCAAAGGGGTCAAGACTAAAAAATACCAACTATGGGAAGTAACACTGATGAATAAGACTGTGGGCTCAGAAATCAGAATGTTTCAAGGCTCAAATCCCTATTACATTTTGACCTTGATAGCTGCCAAACTGCTGCGCCTCAGTTTCCTCATTTATAAAATGAGCTGCTATGAGGATTAAATGAGATAACAAGAAGCCTTTAGCACAGTACCTGACATTCAGAAGTCTCTAATAAGTGTTAGCCATATTATCATCATCATCATTAGGTAATATCTCTCTAAATACTAAAAACTGACTTTTAAGAAGAAATTTGGAAACGCACATGCTTTTATTAAAATATTCTAGTTAACACCAGAATTAAAACAGTATTATTAAAAGCCTCCAAAACCAATATCCAAGAAACAACAGTAACCCAGTTGGATGGAACACAATTCATCAGAGGAACAGCAACCACTGTAGGTGGAAAGATACTAAAGACAGTACTGTCGAGGAATTTGCATTAATTTGGGCAAAGATCACATAGTCCAGAGGTCAGCAAACTATGGCCCACAGACCAAACCTGTTCACTGTTTTGGGGTCACAAGGTAAGAATGATTTTTACAGATGAACATTCTCAATTGATCCAATGATAGGGGACCCTAACTTTGAACCTTAACGAAGGTAAATATTGTCCTATAAAAAAGAATTACACTCTTCTCATTATTAGACCACATATAACAAAATATTATATTCAATTACTGTATTTTTATTTCACCAATAAAACTTTGTGAAATTTACAAAAAAATAAAAGCCTCAAATTAAATGTCTATATGTTAGATAATTAATGTTACTCTTTACTTTCCCCAACCCTTCCCTATTCATATTAACTACTGAATGTCCCATTATTTGCCAGATACAGGGAAGCAACATGACTATATCAACAAATAAAAGAAGGTAAAAGCTCCTGCCCTTATGAAGCTTCTTTCTAATGAGCAAAGAAAAAAGTTACATGGTAGAAAGCAGAGAATGTTAGAGCAGACAGCAATTTTAGATGCAGTACTCAGGGGAGGCATGACTGAGAAGGTCATTTTTGGCAGACTTGAAAGGGAGTGCAAGAGGGAGTCATATGGATACTCTGCCTGGAGCACGTGCCTTGAAATGTGTTCCGGGCAGAAGCAAGAACAGCACGGACCTGATGAAGAAGCACACAGGCCTGTCCCTGGAAGAGCAAAGAGACCAGCGCACACAGGTCTGCTCCCAGAAGAGCAAAGAAGCCAGTGCGTGCTGAGAAAAGCAGACAGGCAGAGCAGTCAGAGAGAGAGCAGGAGCTACAGGTAACGTAGGGCCTTGGTGGCCGTGGCAAAAAACCTCCGTTTTTGTATTTCTAAGTAAGACAGGACTTCGGGCAAAAGAACACAGTCACCTCCCTTACACGACAAGTTCATGAATTTTCACCTTGCTTCTTTTCCTACTGATGTGTTCGATACAAAAAGCTTAGACTATGTCATAAGCATGCTACTGCACTAACAGAAAAACAAGTTAATGTCTGTAATATTACAAACTGGCAAGAAAAAAAAATTAAGACCCTATCAAAAAAACGAACAAAAAACCTAATAAGATGTTTTCAATAAGAAATTAAATCAGTAACTTTTTTTAAAAGCCTAGCTACACTATCACTAAAAAGATATTCTAATTAAAGTTATCTTAATTAGGTAAAGTGTAAATAGTTAGAAAACTATTTTAAATACTTAAATTAGTTAAATATTGTTTAACTATTAAAACAAAATAAAACAAAAAAATACCATTTATCACTATCCGCTAGGAAACTGGTAGTAATAAAAATTGCTTCAGGTCTAAGATCCTGTATCCGAAACCTCTGGTTTCAGAACACTTTCAGAAGTGTTTTGAATTTCAGAAGAGTTAAATTATAAAGAGGTGATATTACACAGCTATCTTAGATTAAGTAACATTCTTGGTTGGGTCTGTCTATATTAGCCACACTGCTATTAAAATTTCTTTGGAAAACCTTAAGAATGTTCACTCTAAGGACTTCCTTGGTGTCCAGTGATTAGGAACTCGCCTTCCAATGCAGGGAATGCAGGTTCAATCCCTGGTCAAGGAACTAATATCCCACATGCCATGGAGTGGGCATCTGGACCCAGGCGCCACAACTAGAGAGAAGCCTGCATGCTGCAATTAAAGAGGCTCACACATCAAAATGAAGAGCTCGCAAGCTACAACTAAGAACCGTCACAGTGAAATAAATATTTTTTTTAAAAAAGAATGTTCAGCTCACTTCGGCAGCACATATACTAAAATTGAAACGATACAGAGAAGATTAGCATGGCCCCTGCGCAAGGATGACACGCAAATTCGTGAAGCGTTCCATATTAAAAAAATAAATAAATAAATAAAATAAAAAAGAATGTTCACTCTATGGGGAATAACAAATGTATAAACAACCTAACATCAGTACAGGTCAAGTATGGCTGCCAAATTAATTACAAAAACTTTTGTAGTTCAAAAACCATAAAAATAACCAGATGCAAGGTGGGTCACAATATCAGATCACTTGGGGGAACTGTTCCAAATCACAAAACCCTTTCCACTGAAGATTCCCCATTTCCCTAGTAGACTGTATAGTATAGTAAGTCACCAGGACTGACTCAAGTATGGATTGGGCATGCTACACAATTTGGAAATTCTTGAAGTTTGTAAAATATTCTATAATATTTCCATTCAATAAGAAGTATCTTAAAAAGAAAACAGAAAAAAAAAAAAAAAGAATACCAACTTATTTTAAGGACTGAAATTTCCGAAATATTAATCTCCTTGGAAAATTCTATTCACTTGAAGAGTGAAAACTGAAAGTGAAAATGTTAGCCACTCAGTTGTGTCTGACTTTGCAACCCCATGGACTATGCAGCCCACCAGGACTATGGAGCTCCTCTGTCCATGGAATTCTCCAGGCAAGCATACTAGAGCGGATAGACATTCCCTTCTCCAGGCGATCTTCCTGACCCAGGGATCGAACCTCAATCTCCATACTGCAGGAAGATTCTTTACAGTCTGAGCCACCAGTAGTCTATATTAATGAGCACGTATCACATTCAAGGCATTATAAGTACCAGGTAATACCAGTAGAAAGGCTTAAATAGGTAGACAAGGGGCTGAATATGGGTTTAGATTTTACTTTACAAGCAGATAGAAAGGAAATAACAAAATTCTGAGCAGAGGTATAAAGTGGTCAGATGTGCATGTCAGATCACTCTAGTAGTAATATAGAGGATGGATTAAAAGGGCAACACCAATGGCAGAATGCACCTTAAGTAGACAATGATAAAAGTCTAGATAAGACACAATGACCTTTCAAAAAATGACCTTTCATAAGTTATGCCCAAGCATCATCCTGCCAAGTGGTGATAGGGCTACAAGACAGCACTATGAGGCAGAAAGGGAAACTGAACAGTGATGATGAGAGGCAATCCAGACAGGTGGTAAGAAAATGATATCCATTTTACAGTACCAGGCAATAGGCAGTGACCCAGGCAAGCGAAGCCCGAGCTGTAGAGAGCAGATAAGCAGGTGGCACCCCAGCCGTCAGAAACACACATTAGGGAAACACGTCCTAGTTCATGGTTCTTGAGAAAAGGCTTATAGCACAGCACAGAGCCCCAGTTATATACTGGAGCTCACGAATTCAAAAACAGGAGACAGAAAACAGGGCAGCAGCAGAAAAGACACAGGTTCAGTACTCAAATTAACCTACTTTCAAAACCTAAATCTCTTATTTTCTAGCTGTGACGTCTAGACAACTCAGCTTTTTGAGCCTCAGCTTCTCTATCTATAAAAAGCAGACAACACTACCTATTGCATAGGGTTGGTAGGAGAACGAAATGTGATCTCATACATTAAAACATCTGGTAGAGTTCAAGGAATATTAGTTTTGTCTTTTTCTTCTTATAAAAAGATAAGTTACTGAGTTTTTTCATCTAACCTACAGAAATAAGGAAGTCTTTTTATTTATTTATTTTTTCATTTACTTATATTACTTGGAGGCTAATTACTTTACAAAGGAAGTCTTTTGCTTGGCCACAAGGTCTGAAAGCCTACCCAAAGGGGCACTGTGCTGTGCTTAGCCATTCGGTGTCCAACTCTTGGCAATTCCATGAACTGGAGCCCTCCAGGCTCCTCTGTCCCTGGGATTCTCCAGGCAAGAACACTGGAGTGGGTTGCCATGTCCTCCTCCAGGGGATCTTCCCAACTCAGTGACTGAACCCAGGTCTCCCAAAATTCAGACGGATTCTTTACCGTCTGAGCCACCAAGGAAGCCCAAGAATACTGGATTGGGTAGTGAATCCCTTCTCCCGGGGATCTTCCAAAGCCAGGAATTGAGCTGTAGTCTCCTTCTGCAGGCTGATTCATTACCAGCTGAGCTACCAAGGAAGCCCAAGGAGGCATTAGAGGACTTCAGGTAAAGAAAGTAAGGCTGGTCACTGATGCAAAATGCCTCATAGGAGCTCCAGTCCATACAGAGGTGAAAGTAAATGAGTTACACAAGTAAAAGAATCTAAAAAACTAGAGTAGAGTAAAAGTTTAAATAATTAGGATCAGCTAGCCTACTCTACCCACTCCAGTGTTCTTGCCTGGAGAAACCCAGGGACACAGGAGCCTGGTGGGCGGCCATCTACAGGGTCGCACAGAGTCGGACACGACTGATGTGACTCAGCAGCAGCAGCAGCAGCCTAAGAGTATACCCACACAACAGAACATGTCACTGTATTTAAATAAGCAAGGAAAAACGTGGAAAGCTCTCTGTATACTGAGTCAAAGGCTCTCCAAGGTATGTTTTAAATGAAAGAATTACTATATAAAACATTAATATAGTGGGCTATCATCTACATACAAAGGTAGGGGAAAACAATAATTTACATTTGTATTTTATTTCTCTTTGCATAAACACTGGTAAAATATACAAAAACAAAAGTGGTTACCTATAGAGCGCAGGGAAGGGAGAGACAGGGATAAGAGTAGTATTGAGACTTCTAATTATATGCTTTTTTATATTATTTTGAAATTTGAATGAAGTAGCCATACTTAACAATTGTCTAACAAAAGGGCAATACACATATTTAATTAATAGCAAAACTAACAATGACCCCTGAATAACTCCAGAACTCACTATAAGATGTCAATCATTTGAAATGCGTATAGGGAGTTGGCTCAGATGACTACCAAAGTTCATTCAGGACATTTCTTTGATAGTAGCTGTTGCCATGTAGTTTCTCTTATCTATCTTTCAAATAATTACTACAGTTTCTTTCTTTTAATCCCCCCGAAATATTAAGGTGCATGTAATCTCAACCCTTGGACTGCAAGGAGATCCAACCAGTCCATCCTAAAGGAGATCAGTCCTGGGTGTTCACTGGAAGGACTGATGCTGAAGCTGAAACTCCAATACTCTGGCCACCTGATGCGAAGAGTTGACTCACTGGAAAAGACTCTGATGCTGGGAGGGATTGGGGGCAGGAGAAGGGGACGACAGAGGATGAGATGGCTGGATGGCATCACCAACTCGATGGGCATGAGTTTGGGTAAACTCCGGGAGTTAGTGACGGACAGGGAGGCCTGGCGTCCTGTGATTCATGGGGTCACAAAGAGTCGGACACAACTGAGCAACAGAACTGAACTGAATCTTAAAAGAAAAGACATTTTTTCAGAAATTCCACAGCGTCTGGTGGTTAGGATTTGGTGCTTTCACTGCCAGGACCTGGGTTTGATCCCTGACTGGAGAACTGAGATCCTGCAAGACAAGTGGCACAGCCAAAAAATAAGATATTTTTCTTGATTCTGTTCCCTATTCCTCTATGACCTAAGAGATCTTCCTTCTTCCCCTTATGACCAAATTTCTTAGTGTCAACTAGCCTACATTCACTGCTATGTCTGGTTTCCTCTCCACTTTCTCATCATCACACCCTTCTGCCCTAACTCGTCTGCTACAGTGAATCTCAAGCGTTGCTGTGCCTTAGAATAACTGCAGCAGCAGCAGCAGAGCATTTAGACAGGGTTCCTGGGCGATGACCCCCACATTCTTCACCCACCCTTTAAAAACTCTACGCAGTCTGAAAAGAAACCTGCGGAATTCGTATTTTTATTCAGTAGCTCACTTGATTCTGATACAACTGGTCTGCCTGAACACCTGAAAACCAATTACCTACGGTCATAATATGCTGTTGTTTAGTCACTAAGTCATGTACAATTATTGTGCAACCCCATGGACTGTAGCACAACAGGCTCTTGTGTCCACGGGATTTCCCAGGCGAGAATACTAGAGTAGATTGCCATTTCCTTCTCCAGATCTTTCCAACCGAGGGATCAAACTTGCATCTCCTGCACTGGCAGCTGGGTTCTTTACCACTGAGTCACCAGGGAGATCCGGAGTCATAACAACCTTCCCCAAACTCAAAGCACTTTGGATCGCACGTCTCTCTGTAGCATCTGACACCTTACACTAACTTCTTCCATCACCTTCCCCTACACAACTGGACTCTCCTCTCTTTTCTGAGAGCTCTTATCCTTTACATGATGCTGGAGGGGCCCTCACAGTGGCCTTCATCCTAACTTTACACACACTTCATAAGCAGTACAAGTCACAACCACTGCTTCAACTACCATCTGTATGACACTAAATTCTGACACTTTGACGTCCCAAAAATTTTCAGGAAGTTGGTTATGCAGTCAGTACAGGAGGAAGAAGATGCTTCAATATCAGGCACATCTGAATCCAAAGTATCTGTTATTTACATGGTAATACATCCAAAGTCACACATCTCTCTGAATTTCATCATTGTTATCCTATGGGATAACACCTTTAAAACTAGGGACAACACCTTTCTGACAATTTGTTTGAATTAAATAAGGGAAATAAAAAAATTAAATGAGAATTTTCTTTCCCTTCCTAGCTCAGACCTGACAGCATGCCCTGTGGACGCCATGGCATGGGCCTGAGGTGGCAGGCAGGAAACAACTAGCCTGGGGCAGAGAGACTGGCAACCACAAGGGGACTGAGCAAATAAGTAAACGCACCAAGGATAACGGGAGCCAACCTCTCACCGCTGAAGACAAGACTTGAAAATGTAGCAAAGGGGCAACTGGAGAGAGCGCTGGAGTGCGGGCCGAACGTGGACCATCAGTGTGAACTTCGGAACAGCAGTCCAGTTCAGTTACTCAGCTGTGTCCCACTCTCTCTGTGAGCCCATGGCCTGCAGCACGCCAGGCCTCCCTGTCCATCACCAACTCCCGGAGTTTACTCAGACTCATGTCCGCTGAGTCAGTGAAGCCATCCAACCATCTCATCCTCTGTCGTCCCCTCCTCCTCCTGCCTTCAATCTTTCCCAGCGTCAGGGTCTTTTCAAATGAGTCAGTTCTTCTTTTAAATATATATACATAGTTAGATGAAGAAAGATATTCAAATGTGTATATAAATATGTATATTCAAATGCATATATATAAGTATTTCCTAGCTCTGTCTGCCTTAAATGTGATGACACTCCAGCAGAAATGAGCATATTAAGTACCAAAATCTTGGTTTCTGATACCACCTCCATTAAAAGAAATCAGGATTCCTAGGGAAAATGAATGATTCCAGAGTTGGGTCAGGAAAAGTACAAAATGAGTCTAGAACTCATTAATGTGCCAGAAAGTAAGGAAATATTCAAAGGCTGGGATGTGTCAGAAAGATGGGGGCCATCTTCAAGGGGCTCCCACTACTCAAATACAAGACAATTTAAGTGTCAAAATAAAATCTGAAATTACAATAACTTATAAAATCTACTGAATAGGAATATAAATCCATAGGTATACTGATATAAATAAATAAATGACTTTATTTATTTACATCAATAAGTGAATGAACAAATACATGAAAGAAAGGAAATTTTTGGTAAAAAAAAAATTAATAAATGCAGGTGGCAGCCTTCATAGAAGTGGTTGATCCAAGCAAGTCATCAGTGGACCCAAAGGCTGGTGGGCAGAGATCTGAGGAGGAATAGAACATCAACAAAGTCTTGGAAATCCTCCCACAAAAGGCTTACCAGTTACAAGAGGGAAAATGATGATTGTATAATAAAGCAACTCAGCAGACATGAACTTAACAAGGTGTTCAAGGTTAAACAGAGTCAGTGGTGGGACAACACACTGTGTCTCCTAGAGATACACTAAGAACAAAACCATTTCTATAGTATTCCTGTCAACAATGTATACAGTCCCCACACAAGCAACTACTGAATGAACAGAAGTTAAGGAACATCTCAGAAGAACAAAAAGTCAAGGCCATAAAAAGACAGGGAAATATCAAGGGCCCCAAATATTCAGCGCTGTTCCAAACTGAAGGGCCTAAAGAGACATGACAATTAAACACGGTATATGATCCTGAACTAGATCTTGGGCCAGAAGGGAAAGAAAGACACTATTTAGGCAGTTGGAAAACAATGAATGGCCTCTGGGTTGATTTTCCAGCCACAGGACTGGAAAAGGTCAGTTTTTATTCCAGTCCCAAAGAAAGGTAATGTCAAAGAATGTTCAAACTACCACACAATTGCACACATCTCACACACTAGCAAAGTAATGCTCAAAATTCTCCAAGCTAGGCTTCAACAGTACGTGAACCAAGAACTTTCTGATGTTCAAGCTGGACTTAGAAAAGGCAGAGGAACCAGAGATCAAATTGCCAACATCCGCTGGATCATAGAAAAAGCAAGAGAATGCCAGAAAAACATCTGCTTCACTTACTATGCTAAAGCCTTTGTGTGGATCATAACAAACTGTAGAAAATTCTTAAAGAGGTGAGAATAACAGACCACCTTACCTGCCTCCTAAGAAATCTGTATGCACGTCAGGAAGCAACAGTTAGAACTGGACATGGAACGGACTGATTCCAAATTGGGAAAGGCTGTATATTGTCACCCTGCTTATTTAACTTATATGCAGAGTACATCATGTGAAATGCCAGGCTGGATGAAGCATAAGGTGAAATCAAGACTGCCGAGAGAAATATCAATAACCTCAGGTATGCAGATGACACCACCCTTATGGCAGAAAGCAAAGAGAAACTAAAGAGCCTCTTGATGAAAGTCAAAGAGTAGAATGAAAAAGCTGGCTTAAAACTCAACATTCAAAAAACGAAGATCATGGCATCTAGTTCCATCACTTAATAGAAAATAGATGGGAAACAGTGGAAACAGTAACAGCCTTTATTTTCTTGGGCTCCAAAATCACTGCAGATGGTGACTGCAGCCATGAAATTAAAAGATGCTTGCTCCTTGCAAGAAAAGCTACGACAAACCTAGACAGCATATTAAAAAGCAAAGACATTACTTTGCCAACTCAGGTCCATATAGTCAAGGCTATGGTTTTTCCAGCAGTATGTATGGATGTGAGAGTTGGACCATAAAGAAAGCTGAGCACCAAAGAATTGATGCTTTTGACTTGTGGTGTTGGAGAAGACTCTTGAGAGTCCCTCAGACTGCAAGGAGATCAAACCAGTCAATCCTAAAGGAAATCAGTCCTGAATATTCATTGGAAGAACTGCTGCTAAAGCTAAAGCTCCAATACTTTGGCCACCTGATGAGAAGAACTGACTCACCAGAAAAGACCCTGATGCTGAGACAGACTGAAGTCTGGAGAAGGGGACCATCTATGGATGAGCTGCGTGGATGGCATCACCAACTCAAGGGACATAAGTCTGAGCAAGCTCCAGGAGTCGATGATGGACAGGGAGGCCTGGCGTGCTGCAGTACATGGGGTCACAAAGAGTCAGACACAACTGAGCAACTGAACTGAACTGATAACTGATTTACAATGTAGTGTAAGTTTCAAGTGTACAATACAGTGATTCAGTTTTATATGTGTGTCTGTGTGTGTGTTAGTCGCTCAGTAGTATCCAAATCTTTGTGACCCCATGAACGGTAGCTTGCTAAGCTCCTCTGTCCATAGAATTCTCCAGGCAAGAGTACTGGAGTGGGTTGCCATTTCCTTCTCCAGGGGATCTTCCCGACCCAGGGATCAAACCCAAGTCTCCTGCAGTGCAGGAAGATTTTTTACTCTATGAGCTACCAGGGAAGTCCCTTTATTCTTTTTCAGATTCTTTTCACCTACAGGTTATTACATAATATTGAGTATAGTTCCCTGTGCTACACAGTAGGTGTAGTTACCTACACCTACACCATGTTAGTTACCTACTTTATACATAGTAGTTTATACAAAGGGGTTTTTCTGGTGGCTCAATAGGTAAAGAACTGACTGCAACACAGGAGACCCAAGTTCAATCCCTGAGTGGGGAAGATCCCCTGGAGAAGGGAATGGCAACCCAGTCCAG
Organism: Odocoileus virginianus; assembly: GCF_023699985.2. Classification (NCBI taxonomy): domain Eukaryota; kingdom Metazoa; phylum Chordata; class Mammalia; order Artiodactyla; family Cervidae; genus Odocoileus; species Odocoileus virginianus. Next base: position 60,756,532 of record NC_069686.1, on the reverse strand, counting down.
CAGTTTCAGAGAATAGCAAAGAGAGATAAGACCTTAAATGAACAATGCAAAGTTATAGAGGAAAACAAGAGAATGGGAAAGACTATAGAGATTTCTTCAAGAAAACTGGAGATATCAAATGAACATTTCATGCAAACACAAGCACAATAAATGACAGAAACAGTAAGGACCTAACTGAAGTAGAAAGAAATTAAGAGGTGGCAAGAATACACAGAAGAACTATACAAAAAGGTCTTAATGACCTGCATAACCATAATGGTGTGGCCACTCATCTAGGGCCAGACATCCTTGAGTGTAAAGTCAAGTAGGCCTTAGGAAACAGTACTATGAACAAAGATAGTGGAGGTGATGGAATTCCAGCTGAGCCATTTAAAATCCTAAAAGATGATGCTGCTAAAGGGCTGCAGTCAATACGTCAACAAATTAGGAAAATGCAACAGCGGCTACAGGACTGGAAAAGGTCAGTTTTCATTCCAATCCCAAAGAAGGGCAATGCCAAAGAACGTTCAAACTACTGTACAATTGCACTCATTTCACATGCTAGCAAGGTTATGCTCAAAATCCTTCAAGCTGGCATCAGCAATACGAGAACCGAGAACTTCCAGATATACAAGCTGGGTATACAAGCTGGATTTTGAACAGGCAGAGGAACCAGAGATCAAATTGCCAACATTCATTGGACTATGAAGAAAGAAAGGTAATTTGAGAAAAATATCTACTTCTGCTTCATTGACTGCTAAAGCCTTTGACTATGTGGATTACAACAAACTGTGGAAAATTCTTAAAGAGATGGGAATACCAGACCACCTTACCTGTCTCCTAAGAAATCTGTATGTGGGTAAAGAAGCAACAGACATAGAACAATTGACCGGTTCAAAATTGGGAAAGGAATATGACAAGGCTGTATATTGTCACTCTGCTTATGTAACTTCTATGCATAGTCTATCATGCGAAATGCCAGGCAGGATGAATCACAAGTGAGAATCAAGATTACTAGAAGAAATATTAATAATCTCAGATATGCAGATGATACCACTAAATAGCCTCTTGATTAGGGTGAAAAAGGAGAGGTGAAAAAGATGGCATGAAACTAAGCACTAAAAAATCTTAAGATCATGTCATCCAGTCCCACTGCTTCATGGCATATAGAATGGGAAAAAGTGGAAGCAGGGATAGATTTTATTTTCGTGGCCTCCAAAATCACTGCTGACAGTGACCCTAGCCATGAAATTCAAAGACGCTTGCTCCGTGGAAAGAACCCTATTACAAACCTTGTTGCTGTTCAGTCTCTAAGTCGTGTCCAACACTTTGTGATCCCATGGACCGCAGCACGCCAGGCCTCCCTGTCCCTCACTAACTCCTGGAGTTTGCTCAAACTCATGCCCATTGAGTCGGTGATGCCATCCAACCATCTCATCCTCTGTCGCCCCTTTCTCCTCCTGCCCTCAATCTTTCCCAGCTCAGGGTCTTTTCCAATGAGTCAGCTTTTCGCATCAGATGACCTAGATGCAAAACAAAGACAGTGTATTAAACCTAGACAGTGTGTTAAAAAGCAAAGACACCATTTTCCCAACAAAGGTCCATACAGTCAAAACTATAGTTTTTCCAGTGGTCATGTACAGATGTGAGAATTCGACCGTAAAGAAGACTGAGCACAGAAGAGTTGATGCTTTAGAACTGTGGTGCTGGAGAAGACTCCTGAGAATCCCTTGGACCGCAAAGAGATCAAACTAGTCAATCCTAAAGGAAATCAACCCTGAATATACACTGGAAGGACTGATGCTAAAGCCGAAGCTCCAATACTTTTGGCCACCTGATGCGATGAGCTAACTCACTGGAAAAGACCCTGATGCTGGGAAAGACTGAAGGCAAAGGAGAAGAGGGAGACAGAGGATGAGATGGTTAGATAGCATCACCGTCTCAATAGACATGAATTTAAGCAAAATCCAGGAGACAGTGAAGGACAGAGGAGCTTGGTGTGCTACAGTCCATGAGGTTGCAAAGTAGGACACAACTTAAGACGGAACAACAAGTGTTACAAGTGTGTAACAAGTGTGTATTAATCCCAAACTTCTAATTTATACCTCTCCCTGCCTCCTTTTCCCTTCTGATAACACTAACCACACATAGCTGATACTGAATGATATTTGTCTTTCTCTGTCTGGCTTACTATACTTAGTATGGCCATCTCTAGGCCCATCCATATTGCTACCAACGGCATTAATTTCTTTCTTTTCTATGGCTGAGTAATATCCTATCATATATATGTACCACATCTCTTTCCATTCATCAGTCAGTGGACATTTAGGTTGCTTCCATGTCCAGGCTGTGGTAAATAGTTCTGCAATGAACACTGAAGTGCATCTATCTTTTTGAATTATGGTTTTCTCCACATATATGCCCAGGAGTTGGATTGCTGTATCATATGGTAGCTCTATTTTTAGTCCTTTAAGGAACCTCCATACTGTTCTCCATAGTGGCTGCACCAATTTATATTTTCACAGTGTAGCAGGGATCCTTTTTGTCCACATTCTCTCCAGCATTTATTATTTGTAGACCTTCTGATGATGGCCATTCTGACTGGTGAAAGGTAATATCTCATTGTATTCAGTTGTTTTGATTCACATTTCCCTAATAATTGGTAATGCTGAGCATCTTTTCATGTGCCTGTCAGTCATCTGTATGTCTTCTTTGAAGAGGGTCTATGTAGGTCTTTTGCCCAATTTTTGATTGGGCTTTTTTTTTAATATTGAGTTGTAGGCATCTGGGATTTTGAAGGTACTGTTGTGTCAATGCTGATCTGATTTGGGAGTTATGTAAGAGACTGCCCATGTTCTGGTAAAAACACACTAAATTATTTAGGAATGATAGGCATCATGTCTGCAACTTGCTCTGAGATGGTTCAGGAAAGTCTATTTAGATGAGAAATGGTACTGTCCTCTGAAATGGTTATAAGTAGAGATGAAAATGACAGACTAAAAATAAGATGATTAGGTAGTTTCACTGAAATTTAAGAATTCAATAACAGGGAAGGACAATGTCAAGGTTCCTTCTCTGGGCACCTGAAAGGGAAGGCTTCACTGCAACCCCTAGAGTGAGCCAAGTACAAGATGTGTGGGTTTATATTCTGTTTACACACAATATATATTTAGTACTGTGTCCAAAACTGTTTGAGGTTCATGTGTAGAGATGAGAGAGCTTATGGGTAATCTCTGTACCTTCCCCTCAATCTTGCTGTGAAACGAAAAGGGCTATAAAGAGTCAAGTCTTACAAAAAGTAATTTTTTTTAAGAGGCAAGGAAAAGGAAGTTGGTTGAAGGGGATTCTGAAGCTCTTTGTGCTATTTTTACAATTTTTCTGTATGTTTGAAATTATTTCAAAATAAATCAATTTTAAAAATTCATTGAGAACTCATGACAAACCTTGGTGCCTCGCAAAACACCTGGTTCGCTACAGGCACCCAATAACAATGATCTGGTCCCCCTTCCAGTTGCCCAAAGAGAAGGCTCGGCAGCAGCACCAACTCTTCCTCTTCCACTGCAACCAAATGGACCCTCAGTTCTCAGGAAACAGCCTCATCAGTTTTCAGTTCCAGGCTGACACTCTCATCTTTACTTCCTCATTTCTGGCTCTTATCACCTCTCACCTGGACTACTGCAAGAGCATCCTAACCGGTTTCTCTGCTCCTTCTAACCTCATCTTTGCACCATCCTTATATCTTTGCATCATTATTTAAAAGTCAAGGTTTATCTTTCCTTATTTAAATACCTGTAATTGCTGCCAATGTAAATGCTGATTTCCCAACAGGCAGACAATAGACTCCTGTAGGGCATTAGCAATGCAGGAGAACCAAAAAGATATTTCAGATACACACATAAAGTAATCAACTAGTAATCCCTGGGGGGAGGAGACAGAGAGAGGGGAGAAAAGATGAGGACTTTGACAGGACTTCCTTCATTTTTATATTAAGGTTTGGTATTGGTTTTATTTTTGGTTACATACACTGAGAATGCCAGAAGTGTGGGTACCATAAACTTTCCAATACTAACAGTGCTTTTCCCAGGGCTTTTCATAACTTGCACCAAAGAAAATAATTTTTAGCTCACTGGGACAAGCCAAGGAGATTATTCTAGGTCAAAAGAAACCACCCTGGTGGGTCCAATGTGCTTTGGTCACATACACTGACAGCTATCTTATTCTCTGGCACAATGATAAGCCATTCAAGGCACCCCAGTTGGGAAGCTCCATTCTAAAGATCTTAATATGATTGCACTCACAGCCCAAACAAGGACCCTCACAAGGTTTTATCTCCTACCACAGTCAACAAACATATACAAGCACACGGATTCACACATAAAATCAGACACCAACACCCACGTGATAGACCACTTCTCTAAATGCATGGATCCTCTCATGCTTGCCTTTTTGTACATGCTGTTCTCTCTACCCAGAGATCAATCCCAACTCATCCTTCAAGACGCTGCTCAAATGCCACTCTCCTTTCCACAGATCTTATTACACTTGTCACTCTGAATTGTAATTGTTGACATACATTACCACCCTAGAATTTGAGCTCAAGGACAAGATTCATGTCTTATTTACTGGTATACCAGTGATTTCTATAACAAACATTCAAATGTCTGTTTAATTACACACAAATAAATGTTCACTATATCATTTCCCAATAAGCCAAAATTTTCAAAATACATTAACTAAAACAACAAAGTATAATTTTATAACAAAAGTAGCATTTTTCCCAAAACAAGAACACCCATTGTTCTAAAAGAGATTTGGCAGAGAGATATTCAAACCATTATCCTAGTCCTAGAGTTTTAAGTTTTAGGCTGAGGAAACAAACCTGCAAACAAGCTATAAGCACAAAAATATTCACTGCAGATTGTAACAGTGGAAACTTTAGGAACAACCAAAGTATTTAACAAAAGGTAAAAGACTAAACCACCTGATTGATAAATCACCTGAATGTCTAAGCAATCATTTAAACTCATGATGATGAGAATGGGAAAACAGGGGAAATAATATGTTACCATTTACTGATCATCTCTTCTATTTAAAGAATACTGCTGGATGCTTTATATATATTATCCTAATCCTCCCAACAATTCAAGGGCAAGTACTATTATCCTAAATTCATAGACAAGAAAGTAAGCACAGATGGTACATAGTTTTTCCAAGGTTTATGAGACCAGATTCCTACCCAGATCTCCCTCACTCCAAAGTCTGTCACCTTTTCCCTATATTGTTCTTCCCTACAATGCAATGTTTCCAATATATTAAACTCCAAAATTGTTATCTCTACCACACAACTATATTAAAAAATACAATAAAACAATGGCCTGGAAAGAAACAAAAATATCTTTTAGAGTAGCGATTATGGGTGAATGTTGTTATAGTATTTATAGTTTTTTTATTAGCAACTTTTTAAAAGCAGAATTGCTGAGAAATGGTCTAAACTCATAAAGCAATACAGAAGAAACAACCCCTATTTTTTATTTTTTAACATGTTTATTAAGGACACACAGTAGGTAACATATAAAAACTTAAGAAAGATGAACTCTAGGGCTTTCCTTGGTGGCTCAGTGGTAAAGAATCTGCCTGCCAATGCAGGAAACACGTGTTTGATCCCTGATCCAGGAAGATCCCACATGCCACAGAGCAACTAAGCCCATCTACCACAACTACTGAGCCTGTGCTCTAAAGCCTGGGAGCCACAACTACTGAAGCCCTTGCACCCTGGAGTCATGCTCCGCAACAAGAAACCACAAGAAGCCCGAGCACTGCAACTAGAGAAAAGGCCTCGCAGCAACCAAAGACCCAGCATAGCAAAAATATAAATAAAACTTTTTTTTTAAAGAGAAGGAAGAAATCAAGAAACTATACCTAAATAATCATATATTAACACCAGGGTACTCATTACTAGGATTCAAAAGCTGATCATGACTGGATTAAGCAGCATTCTTCCAGAAAAAGGTAAATTCTGTGGAAGACTTGTGGACTGGAGATGTGCGTGCATGCTAAGCCACTTCAGTCGTGTCCAACTCTGTGTGACCCTATGGACTGTAGCCTGCCAGGCTCCTCTGTCCACGGGGATTCTCCAAGCAAGAATACTGGAGTGGGTTGCCCTGCCCACCTCCAAGGGATCTTCCCAACTCAGGGGTCAAACCTGCATCTCTTACATCTCCTGCATTAGGAGGCAGGTTCTTTACCACTAATGCCACCTGGGAAGCCCCAGGAACTGAAGACAGGAATGTTTAAATTGAAGAAACGAGGGAAGGGGGAGGAAAAAAGAATGATTTCTTTTTAAGCAAAAATGAGAAACAGGGTTAGTGAGATGAAGTTGGCAGAAAACCTGTAAGGCTAAGCAAAGTAATTCCAATTAATCTGATAAGCAACAAGAACTGTAATATATTCTCAAATGGCAAGTGGCACTGGGCTTACCTCGTAGCTCAGTTGGTAAAGAATCTGCCTGTAATGCAGGAAACCTGGATTCGATCCCTGGGTTGGGAAGATCCCCTGGAGAAGGAAATGGCAACCCACTCCAGTATTCTTGTCTGAAGAATCCCAAGGACAGAGGAACCTGGCAGGCTACAGTCCATGGGGTCCCAAGAGTCCATGAGTCGGACACAACTTAGCAACTAAACCTCTACCAAGTGACATGCTGAAAATAAGATCTTTAAAGATTCAAACTTTGTTTCAAAGTAAAGTACTGTCTTTTGGTTCAACACAATGTTTTTGCCAAATAACTGAGGGTAAAATAATCCATTATCCTTTATGTGCTTTAAACATACTCTTCCGAAAGAGAAACTGACTAAACAAACAAAAGTTTTTATATAAGGAGTGAGTATATGCGGAAGGGGTTCGTTCAGACATAATGCTTGCAAATATGAAGTGCTACAGTACATTTTAATAAGAATCAAAGAACTTTAGAGCAAGAAGGGATACTAGAGATAATCTTTTAGTGATAACATCTTCATTTTCACAAGGGATTAAATTGAGGCTCATGAACTAAGTAACTTAACTAACATATAAGCTAGTGGCAGATTCAATATCAAAACTCAGATTTTCAGGAATTCCCTGGTGGTCCAGTGGTTAGGAGCTTCCCTGATAGCTCAGTTGGTAAAGAATCTGCCTGCAATGCATGAGACCCTGGCTCAATTCCTGGATCAGGAAGAGCCCCTGGAGAAGGGATAGGTTACCCACTCCAGTATTCTTGGTGTTCCCTGGTGACTCAGCCTATAAAAGAATCTGCCTGCAATGCAGCAGACCTGGGTTCAATCCCTGGGTTAGGAAGATCCCTTGGTGGAACTGGTTACCCACTCCAGTGTTCTGGCCTAGAGAATTCCAGGGAATGTATAGTCCATGGGGTCCCAATAAGTCAGACACAACTGAGTGACTTTCACTTTCACTTTTTCACTTTCCAGTGGTTAGGACTCTGGCCTTTCACTGCAGGAGGCAAGGGTCTGATCCCTAGTAGCGGAACTAATATCCTGTGAGGCAAGCAGAAGTAACCCATGGCAGGCAGCTTAGATTAGGAGTAGGCCTTCCTACTTCTGGGTGGTAAGATTATCAGGCCACCTGGATACAACCAATTAGCTTTCGCTTAACACTGACCGCTGTTTGCCAATTAGGAAATTAGGAACGAGGCGGAAACCCCCGGGAAAGTCCCACGTGCGTGAGAGTTTTGACCAATGAAATTGCTTTAAAAACGTGTAACCAATCCGCTTAAACCAACTACCAACGGCGTGTGCTCACCCTATAAATTTGTGTAACAGCTTGGGCTCAGGGCTCTCTGACCCGCACCACTGCGTTGGATGCGGCAGGAGCCCTGACTCGAGTCAGCAATAAACTTCCCTTTTTGCGAGTTGCATTGTCTTGGAAGCCTTCTCTCTTCCCGTTCGGGGATTCGGACATCGGGCATAACAATCCCACAAGACGAATAGTGAGGCTTGGCAAAAAAAAGAAAAAAGAAAAAAACACCCAAACCAAAAACAAACAAAACTTCAGGTTTTCTAGGTAGCAAGATCTGAAGTTGTCCTGCCCAATACTATAGTTACTAGCGAAATCTAATTATTTATATTTAAGCTGATTAAAATTAAATACAACTTAAAATTTAGGTCCTCAGGCACAACAATCGCATTTTAAGTGTTCACTCTGTGCCACACACAGTAAATGGCCACCACATCTGACAGTGCAGAATAAGAATTCTGCCACCACTGCAGAAAGTTTAACTGGACAACATGATCTAAAGAATAAGCTTCAGAATCAGACAAACCTAGTCAAGTTCTACTTACTAGCAGTATGATCCTTGACAAGTTATTCATGCTCCCATTTGGAAGAGGGGAGGAGAAGTAGGGGATTAATAATCCCTACCTCACAAAATATATTTGATGCTTTTGTGGGATAACATGAAAGGCCCCTTCTGGCATGTAACAGACAATAAACATGTCCCTTCTGGATCCTTTTTCCTTTATATTCCTCTATAAAAACCTCCTTGTTAAGAGATACAATAACTCATAACACACCCAAATTAATATCTTTTCCACAAGATAGTCCACAGTGCCTAATTTTCATTCTGTTCCCCTCAATTCCTTCAGATACTTGCACCTCTCTTCCAGTATTTCTGCTTAGGAAAAATGAAGAATGAATGTGGGGGAATCACCTCTAATGAAATGGAGGAGAATGTAATAAATTTCCCTTCTAGTTTCCCATTCCATTTTAAATATGACTGTACTGACTGATTACGCAATGAAAAAGAAATAAATTATATTCCTCATAGGTACCATACTTCCGCATTAAGAGAAGATTCTACAATACTTCTTCACTATATTCTTTCTCACCATCTGTGCTAATCAAATATTAAATGAAGAAATAACACCTTCCTCCTACAGTACTTTTCTGGCAAACAATAAAAAGATTTCCAGAATACTAAACCAATCTTCAAGGCTTCACAGCTTAACATAGTAAACTAATTTGACAAATCTAGACTACTGAATATAAAAAACTTCATAACATGCATGTTATTACCCAGAAAAACAACAAAATTCGACTCAGCTTGGAATCAGTGAATTTCTGCCAATACTAAATTTTATTTAGAAGCAACAAATCATACTTAGCCACATTAAGTCACACAGACTTGCCATTTCTAGTGAGGTCTCCAACTTTACATTTTGAATAACTAACAATTAAAGGACATCTTTAAAACATGTCTTTAAACATCCACCAAACAAGGTTTCTACATATTTTTAAAGCTTCCTTATTGTTTAAAACTGACCATATTAATCCAGGGATGCGGGGAGGAGAGGAGGGAGTCCTCTCAGTAACAGTAACAATGTCTCCTTGAAATTATCTGTCATTCTTACTTTGTTCCCCTTACTTAAAAACATGACCACTGATGCATCCAGCCTTAAGGAGCTCAGAATAAATCATAAGTAAATACTAAACAGATAACATTGCACACTATACTATCACACAAATTATGTTTAGTAGGCGAAATTAAAATATTAGTATCTCAAATACACAAATCAGAGTTTAATAAGTCTATGGGAGTCACGTAAATTTTAAAAAAAGCACTGTAAAAAGTTTTCATTACTATCCCACATGAAGTACTTTATATTAATACATTAAAGTTAGGCTTCTATGCCTGAACTGACAAAATCTAATCATGAGAGTCTATACTGTTTTAAGCCCTTCTGTAATAATGAAGTGTACATTGGTCACAGTAGAATAGTTCAAAAGAATTTTCCTGAGGCTGCATTCTAAGTACATCTGACCCAGAAAGTATTTTTAGCAAGTGTGTTCAATCAATGCTGGTTTATGCCTAGTCTAAATTAGAAATTGGGTGTCACAAATTTAAAGTAACAAAGTTACTAGGGATATTTTAAAAGATATTCAATTAGAAAATCGGGAAAACCACTAAGTTTAAACAATTCAATACCCACAGCCTATAATCTAAGCAGGTTCTAGAAAAACAGGCAATAAGAAAGCCACATCTTCATCCATAACTACTTTTGAGGAACCTATGATTTTCTAACTTTAACCTACTCAATATTAATAAAACTGCAAAGCAGTGATGGCTCCCTGTTTTCAAAATCTCTTGCCAAATGTTTAAAATAGGCTAGCTAAGTCACAAACACTCCCATATACAAAAATAAGATCACCAGTCTCTTCTTAAAAATCACTCAAGATCATGACATTGTGGGACCACGCACATGTTTCAAAGAAAAGAGATGACAAAGATATGTGTGCCATTAAAAAAAGAGAGAGAGAAAGAGACATAAAAATAGCTTCTGTGGTAATTGGAGCATAAATTTATTCTGACAAAAAATGGTGAGATCCACAAAATGATTGCGTTCTTCTACTATGAGTTAGTAAAGAAGCTCTGTAGAGAAAAACTTTTGCTTACAAAAAGCCTTTAAAAAAAAAAAACTATAGGCTGAATTTCTCAAATTCAAGATTTAACTGATGTACTATCTAGCTCTATTCCATTAAGCATATTTTGGACTCTGAACAATCATTTATTTTAAGGTCATCTCCTTCTCCCTTAAAAAATGTTATTTTTCCCCCTCTGGCAACAAGGGTTAAGGTTCAAAAAAATCAGGATAAAAAAATGCCCTGGCCTAACTGTTCCACAGTCTTCTTTACAAGTCGGATACTTTGGCGTTTTGATTTTTTTCTCCATAAACATGGTTTAAACTATAATGTTTCAACTGGGCCCAAGATTTGGTTACATAAACCGAATATTACTCCAATCTCTGATTCTAACAGTAGCTGGTATATTGCAGATACACAGACTGTCCTAGAAAAAGCGCCTGAAAAACCTTACCCATACACATTGTCCTCCGCTGTGGTTCACTGTATAATGCCTCCCAGGCATAAAGTCTCCCATTCTAAGTTTCCCAGAACCATCCGTGCGTACGTACATGCCACTGTAAACTACTCCATGTTAAGGAAACCCTGGGAAGCGCATCCGTCTGTCTATTTTGCTACACCTCAACTTTTTCTTTTGGCTCCACTACAGGTTCCTAAACACAAGCATGCAAAGGCAGAATCATAAAAGGCTTAAAACTTCAAGGGTAGGATAGTATGCCCAAGCAGCAAGTAGGAAGCTTTCAAAGGAGCCAATTTTTTTTTTTTTTTTTAAGGAATCCTATCAGCAATGGAAAACTCTGAAGATTCTAAAACCTCACCTAGAGTTTAGGGGCCATGGAACATTCCATCTCCGCACCTATTCCATCCGTTCTCCCCTGACCCCCCCAGAACAGAGATTCCAACTAAAACACCAGGAGGTTGAGAGCAGGGGTCCCGCAAAGAAAGGGAGTAGGCAAAAAGCATCCTTCCCCCTTGACTTGAAATCAGCCTCATGCCTTCGGCCGGCCCCACCTGGCGGGCCGCAGGTAGCAGCCTCGCGTGCCACGCAGGGCTGAGAGGCGGCCGGGACCCGGAGCCTCTTACCTTCGAGTCCCAGCCGCGTCCTCCGGGCTGGAGAAGAAAAGCCTGGAGGCTCGGCCGCGCCGCCCCCGGGGCTCCGTCAGCGTCCGCCCAGCAGCCGGCGCCGCAGCGGCCGCGCCACGGCCCCGAGCCGCCGGCACCACCTCATACTGCGGGGCTGCCGCGCGCTCCCGCACCTCCCTGCGGGGATGAGCTAATCCAGCCCCGCAGCGATGTCGTGGGGGTGGGGGCCCCGAAGCGGGGCCCAGAATCCAGCCCCGGGGACCCTGGAGTCCTGAGAGAACAATGTGGGGCCGCGAGGAGGAGGAGCGGAACGGCGCGGCTACAGCGAGCGGGCGCAATCCTAAGCAGCGTTTGTGTGCGAGAGTGCAATGGGCGCTCAGTCCCTCCCGCCGCCGCCGCCGCCGCCTCCCCTTCCTCCTCCTCCTACTCCGTCTCCTCCTCCTCCCTCAAGCACACCCCGTCTCCCAGGCCACCGCATAGCAACCGAACATGGCGGCTGCGCAGACGCCGCCAGTCAGCCGCTCGGAGCGGCGGCCGCGGCCACGGGAGACGATCTCGCGAGAGGTGAGGCCGAGCCCCGCTCCCCGCCGGCGCGGGCTGGAAGCGGCCCCACCAGCCTGAGCGCGGGGGACGCGCAGGTGCGAGGGAGGAGGGACCTGGGCGGGTGGGAGGGGCTAGGGTGGGCGGGGCGCCGTGGCTCCACGGCGATTGGTTACTGAACCTGGGACCCTTCCCCCCGCTGGACCTAGAGACTTGAGGGAGCCGATGGAAGGGGAAAAAAAACCTCAGTTTAAAGTGGAAACCCGGACCTTTTGGCCCCAGGTTGTCCCAACTTCAGTGATGAAAAAGGATACAGGTTTTAGGGTGCGGATTTGAATGATTTCCTCTCCTAAATATAGACCCTGAGACAAAGAACGTTCATTTATAGCGTTTGAGTGCCTCTGTGTGCCAGGAACGGTGTGCTGTTAAATATGAAATTAATTCATGCTAACCAAGTGTATGAATCGGTTACTACCACGCCGGGGTTTTTAACCAGGTGATTCTAAAATCTTATTGATGATACAAACTTACTGGAGGTGAGACAAATGCCTGTGGGCTGGATAATAGTGAAAATGATGGCGGGAGGAATTTTTGCATTCATTTTTGTCAGAGTCCTCTTCTGTCGTCAGACACCTTCTTGCTCTTCCTCGCTCTTAGCCTCAGCACCCCATCAGGGCTGTCCTTCATGAAACATTCTTTCAAAAATCACTTTCCCTCCAACCCGATAAAGTCCTATTTACTAATCAGGGATGGTTTTTGCAAGCTGAAACCTTGCAGATCTGTATAGGTCTGTGAAATCTGCAGCTTCTAGGGACTCTCTTCTCCCTCTCACCTGGCTCAGTTTTTCCGTTTTAAAAAGACAAACCATCAGTCCACGTTGTTCTGACTTTCCTTCCCACAGCTTGGTTCCAGCCAGGTTCCTTCCTCCTTCCCAGACAAGTTCTCCGGCCTCTGTGTCTCTGTTGTCTGTGCCTTTATTCATACTGTTCCCTCCACTGAAATGCTCTTCCCTTCACGTCCATCCTGTCTACCCTCAGTCATCCTCCAACAATGGATCTTACTTATACCGGAAGTAAGAATTTCTTCCTCTTTGACGTGATACTTCTGGGTTTATACCTCCCTTATCTTACAGTGTTCTTTTTATTATAGGATACTTATCCCTGTGCGGGTTTTATCGCCACTATTCATGGGGAGCTACTGGAGTCAAGGATCTTGTCTTGGTCATCTTTGTATCCCCTCTGATGCCAGGTGACAGTGACATTGCCCGGTGTCAAAAAAGTTTGTTAAGAGAATGAAATGCTTAAATCTTTTAATTGGTGGGACTTGGAGAAGGTACTTGAGACAGACTGGTCTCTTACTCAGGTTCAAACCTGGTAAACTGCTGTGTCTCTGAGTGACACTCATCTGATCTGAATTTGTGTTTATTGATGTCCTGTAGAGCTTTGTAACTAGTCCTTCAACTAACCTTCATATCTCCAGACCTTCTCCCTCAGCCCATTCTGCCTACCCTCATCCATAAAGCACAATGACCTTCTATACAAACAGAAATCTTGATTGTAATATAAGTATAACTGGAGTCTCAAGATTGGAGAGGCAGAAGGGGGATGCCCTTTGTTTTGGAAAACGCCACAGGATGAGTCCTTTAGGTAAATGGACTATCTATCTACTATTCTTTAGGAAAACTGTGAAGTCACTTTTTAAAAATTGAGTTATATTTCACATACTACAGTGCTTTTTGGTATATTTGCAAGGTTGTACAGCCATCACCCCTACCTAATTCTGGAATATTTTCATCACCCCAAAATGAAATCCCATACCCATTAGCAATCACTCCTCATTCCCTCCTCCCCTAGCCCCTGACAACCACTAATCTACTTTCTGCCTCTAGGTATTCACCTACTCTGGGCATTTCATATACATTGAATCATACCATCTGCAAATTCTCTATCAAAATGGATAAATGTTTGTTTTAATTTAAATTATAATCTTTAAAAAAATTAATCGATGCCTATTCTGGATCATTTTGATGACCACCTTGTCATCAAATGCTGGCATTTGATTTTGTATTTGGCACCAAGAATTATAACTTGCATTTTCTTGAGCTAATGATAAAAAAATAGAATACTCTTTGTAGACACGACAGCCTAACTAGGAGATGGTCGAGTGTCCTCATGGTTCAGTTCAGTTCAGTTCAGTTCAGTTGCTCAGTTGTGTCCAACTCTTTGCAACCCCATGGACTGCAGCATGCCAAGCCTCCCTGTCCATCATTAGTGCCCAGAGTTTACTCAAACTCATGTCCATCAAGTCGGTGATACTATCCAACCATCTCATCCTCTGTCGTCCCATTCTCCTCCCGCCTTCAATCTTTCCCAACAACAGGGTCTTTTCCAATGAGTCAGTTCTTTGCATCAAGTGGCCAAAGTATTGGAGTTTCAGCTTTAGCATCAGTCTTTCCAATGAATATTCAGGACTGACTTCCTTTAGGATTGACTGGTTGGATCTCCTTGCAGTCCAAGGGACTCTCAGAAGTCTTCTCCAACACCACAGTTCAAAAGCATCAATTCTTTGGCATTCAGCTTTCTTTATAGTCCAACTCTCACATCCATACATGACTACTGGAAAAACCATAGCTTTGACAAGATGGACCTTTGTTGACAAAGTAATGTCTCTGCTTTTTAATATGCTGTCTAGGTTGGTCACAAGTTTTCTTCCAAGGAGCAAGTATCTTTTAATTTCATGGCTTCAGTCACCATCTGCAGTGATTTTGGAGGCCAAAAAATAGTCTCTCACTGTTTCCACTGTTTTCCCATCTATTTGCATGAAGTGATGGGACCGGATGCCATGATCTTAGTTTTCTGAATGTTGAGTTTTAAGCCAACTTTTTCACTGTCCTCTTTCACCTTTCCTCAAGAGGCTCTTTAGTTTCTCTTTGCTTTCTGCCATAAGGGTGGTGTCATCTGCATATCTGAGGTTACTGATACTCCTCATGGTACACTGTGCAAAAGTTTCACAGATATTCAAATAGAGAAGAATTTTGGAATGATTAAGTCACTTATAAGCATGTCTAAAAAAGCCAATACCAGTGGGGCAGAAGGATGAATTAGGAGGTGGGGATTAACACATACACACTACTATACATAAAACAGATAAACAACAAGGTCCTACTGTAAGGCACAAGGAACTCTACTCAATACTCTATAATAACCTCTATGGGAAAAGAACCTGAAAAGGGTATGCGAATATGTATAACTAAACCAGTTTGCTGTATACCTGAAACTAATACAACACTGTAAATCAACTATATTTCAGTATAAAAATTAATAAAAAATAGACACTACCACAGCAGTGAATTTCATAGTCTCATCACACACACAAAAATTTAATTTCAGCAAAACATCATTTACATTACATACTTAACATTAATTGAATTTTTAACTTTATTAATCAAATGTTCAAAATTGTCATTTTATAGATGTAGAAGGGCTATGAGAATAAGGGCTTTATACCTAAACTTATGTTTACACAAAACAAAGAAACATAATCTAAATAATTTAATACTACATTGAGAGTTAGCAAGAAGGTTTTTTTTCAGTTCAAAGTGGCAGCAAACATTCCCAGCTATTGGCAGACAATGCTGTTGACTGTGACTTTTCCCCTTTGTCTGTGCCTGCTCTTGGCGGTGCTTTGGGAGTGAGGAGCAAGGGTTGTGTCCACACTTGGAGAGTGTTGGCAGAAAGGACTGGCCTCTCACTGTGTGACTAACTCCCAACCCCCAGTAGCTATAGCCAGAATGGAAAAGGCATCCGTTCTAGCTTGTGCAGTCAAGCCAGCCTGCCTGGGCTGTGGCAGTGACCTCTGGCAGCTGCCAGGCAGCAGAGAAGGAGTTTTGATCAGGCCCTGTGGCCAACTCACCAGCCACTGTCTCCCCCTACCCCAGCCTTCCCATCAACTTGGGAGGACCCCTTTGGAAGAATGATAAACTCTTGGGTCACTGGGAATTTCTGAGGAAGACAACCCCACGGAAAGCTGGACTCGGCTTGCTGGGTGGAACTCAGAGTGGTATGAATTTTAACATTAAAAACATGTGACTTAAAGTGACCCGGTTTTGTCACCTAAGCTGGTGAGGTGGGTCATACAAGGAAAACAGGGTTTCAAACACCTGGTCTCTGACATGTGACCTTAGCTGGATATCTGTCTGCCTTAGCTGGACAGTTTCATTCTTTCATCTGTCTGGAATCTTCAGACATAACTTGAAGCAAAGCAAAACAAGACAAACAAATTTAGACTTAAACCTTTGAAGTGCCACACGTTTTCCCGGGAAGTTTAGAATTCGATGGCTTGGGCTTGCTTTAATCGTGGAGCTCCTTTGCAGCTCAGGGTTCTGAGACCACCTAGATGGGTGGTATGGGGGGTAGGGGTGGGGCGGTGGGAGGGAAGTCCAAGAGGGAGGGGATGTAAGCATGCACATCGCTGATTCACTTTGCTGTACAGCAGAAGCTAACACAATATTGTGAAGCAACTATACTCCAGTAAAAAGAAAAAGAAAAAAAACCATAGAGCTCCTTTGAATGTACTTTTTAAAAATAGGTATTTATTTTTAAAAATTATATAACATGTATCTCTGAGGCAGGTGACCCAGATTGGTCACTCTTTAGATATAACCTGCTTCCTCTTCACTTGCCAGCAATTCTTTCTTATTCTTTCTTTTCTTCTTCCTTCCCTCCTTTCCTTCCTTCCTTTCTTTTTTCCTGCTTTCTTTCTCAATCTCTCTTTTCCCTCCTTCCTTCCTTCTTCCCCTTCTCTCTTTCTTCTTTCTCCCTCCCTTCCTATAGCAGAAAAAGATTCATGTTAGCAATCCTTGGGATCAAGAACTATACAGAAAAATGTAAAATTTTAAAAATCAAAGACTTCCTCCTACTCCCAGCTCCAGCATCCAAAGGTAAGCAGTATTCACAGATTCTTGTGTGTGCTTCCAGAATTTTCTCTGCATCTGTAAGCTTAATCAATATCTTTTCCCCCTAACTACAATCAATGTCTTTTTTCCATACTTGCTATATTTTACTTACAAATGTTCTTAATAGAACCTATTGATGGATATATGTCATTCTTTCTAAGGGCTGCATCATAGTGTATTTAATCTTCTTTATTGGGCATTTAGGGACTTCCCTGGTGGCCCAGTGGTTAAGACTAGGAGCTCCCAATGTAGGGGGCACAGGTTCAAGGAACGAGGATCGAGCATAGTCAAAAATGAAGGTGGGGAGCGTTTAGGCCATTTTTGGTTCTTTCCTATGACATGCAGTGCTGGAAAGTACATTTTCATGACAGAGATTTATACATAAATAAAAGCATTTCTTTCAAATTTCTGGAAATACAATTGCTGGCTTGAAGTATATGAATATGTTTAATTTTGACAAGTGTTGCCAAGACTTGATTACCAGTTGCACCCATCAACTATGTGTGAGTTATTATTAATCTCTTCTTTATCATTTCTAGGTTTTGTATTTGCCTCAGTCCAAAATAAACAACAACAAAAGAAAAAAATTTTTTCTTCTAGTACTTTTAGGTTTTTTTTTTTTTAATACTTAAGTCTTGACCCATCTGGAAATAATTCTGGTGTAAGGAAAGATTCTGGTGTAAGTAGGGATTCTGCTTAATTTGGGGGAGTGAGGTAGGGGGGGTCCTGCTTAATTTTTTAATGGTTTTTTAGTTGTCTCACTATTACCTTATTGAATAATCTGTTACACACACACACACACACACACACAGTAAATTTCATTTTTCAAATACTAAATTCAAAATTTTGAATTGGGGATTTTTTTAGTTTACTGCACAGAGCTAACTATCTTTCCTCTGTATAAGTTTCCTCTTGATGCTATAACAAATTACCACAACTTTAGTGGATTAAAACACAAATTTATTAAACTGCAGTTCTGGACATAAGAATTATCCATAATGGATCAACATGCTGTGTGCCTCTGGAGGGTCCAGGGGAGAATCTCTTTCCTTGTCTTTTCCAGCTTCTAGAAGTCACATGGCCCCTTCGTCCATCTTCACAAGCAGCAGCACTAGCATCTTCAGATCCCTGTGTCTAGTTAACTTCTCTGTCTGCTAAAGCCCTCTTGCCTCTCTCTTATAGAGACCTTGTGATTACACTGGATCCACCCACACAACACAGGACCATGTCCCCATCTCAAGAGCCTTCATTTAACCACATTGGCAAAGTCTCTTTCACCATGTCAGCTATGTATTCACACAGTGACCCTGTGCATGAGGTTGTGATCATCTTTGAAAACTATTTCTCTAGGAGTCACCATGTCTAATATCAAACTTTTTAGCTATTAGAGTTTCTAATAAGTTATAATATATGAAGGCATGAATTTCTTCTAACTTTTTTCCAAAATGAACATACTTTTACTTGTATGATTTTAAAATATTTGAGCCCCTTAGAAGACCTAAATAGACATTTCTTCAAAGAAGACATACAGGTGACCAAGAGGCACACGAAAAGATGCTCAATGTCACTAATTATTAGAGAAATGCAAATCAAAATTACAATGAAGGTACTGCCTCACACCGTCAGAATAGCCATCATTAAAAAGTCTACAAACAATAAATGCTGGAGAGGATGTGGAGGAAAGAGAAACCTCCTACACTGTTGGTGGAAATGTAAACTGGTACAGCCACTATGGAGTACAGTATGGAAGTTTCTAAAAACAAAATAAAAATCGAGTTGCCATGTGATCTGGCAATCCCACTATGGGCATCATGCACCTCCATGTTCATAGCCGGACTCTTCACAGAGGCTAAGACATGGAAGAAACTTGAGTATCCATGGACAGGTGAATGGATAAAGAAGATGTGGTACATATATACCATGGAATACTACTTAGTCATAAAAAAGAATGAAATAATGCCATTTGCAACAACATGGATGGACCTAGAGATCATCATACTAAGTGAAGTAAGTCAGACAGAGAAAGACAAATATCGTATGACATCACTTATATGTGAAATCTAAGGTATGACACAAATGAACTTATCTATGAAACAGACTCACAGACATGAAGAACAAACGTGTGGTTGCTGAGGGGGAGAGGGTATGGGGAAGGGAAAGAGGTGGAGTTTGAGACAAGCAGGTGCAAACTAGTATGTATACAATGGATACACAACAAAGTCCCTGCCGTATTGCCCAGGGAACTTTATTCCATATGCTGTGATAAACCATCGTGGAACCCAATATAAAAGAATGTTTATATATGTGTAACTGAATCACTTTGCTGCACAGCAGAAATGAACACATTATAAATCAACTATACTTCAATAAATTTTTTAAAAAGAAAAATAATAAAATTTACAAGCCCCAGATCATGACTAAAATATTGAATTGCATTAATAGCATATATGGTGTGCCTAGTTTAGGATCTATATATATCTGAAAAAAATTATTTGTAGATGTATAGTAGATGTAGGTGAATATAATCTTTGTAACTATGAATGCATAGAACACTGATCATCCATAAGTCGCTTAATCTGTAAGTCTTTTTAATGTAAATATTAACGCAAATTAGTTCTCATAATTTTCATTTACTTAAAAACACATGCATTGCTCACATACTATTTGAGAGCCACTGGTAAGAGGTGGCCCTTGCCCTCAAGGCAAGAATTTTTCATTCTTATATTGTGACTCATCAGAGGGTTTTGAAATCAATTTAGTGGATTTTGAAAAGAGAAATGAACTAGAGTAGACAAGAGAACAGAATGCATCACACAAAGTGAAGGTAAACATGGGACTGTGAAACTTTAGGTTTATGTTTGTGTGTATGTGAATTTTGATGTGAAATCTCTTTCCTATTTTGGATGTGGTGGTCAAAAAAGTATGAGAGCCTCTAGTTGAGGGAGAATGAATAAGCACACAAACAATACTAATTAGTCTGAGACGTGCTTTCATAGATTAAACCCCATGAGTGCGGGCACCCTGGCTGTGTCACCATTATTTCATCATAGCCTGACCTAATGTCTGAGATATAATCAGCCCTTGGTTATTCTTCTTGAGTCAATGAATGAACGAGGTGGGCCTGGGGTGCCAGGGACAGCAGGAAAGCAGGTCAGAGGATGAGAACATTTTGTCCTTACCTGTCCATGGCTCACTCAGAGCTGTGGGCTACAGGCACAGGCCTGGAGAGGAAAATGATCCAGTGAGGAATTGAAGGCTGGGCAGAGGGAAGCCTGAGGGACCTTGAGTGACATCTAGTGGCATTTTGGACCAAATGGCAGCCCCAGCCTCAGGGATCTCCCATTAGGTGGAGTATTATTGCATAAACTGCTCTAAGGGGGGGGAAAGGGACTCCCATTCCTGCATGGAATGTTAAGTGTAGATGAATTTGTAGATGAATCCTCTGGGTTTACTGGGTTTATCTTTTTTTTTTAGTATATGTTGGTTTTGTCCAAAGAGGCTTTCACATCACATTAGAAAATCTGGGTTAATATTTGTGCCTTTGCAGTCTGTTACTCAGCACCTGGGACAGCACTTCCAGGTGTGGTTCAGGTGTGTGATAAATGCCTGCTAGTGGCTGGCTGACATGTTTAAACATTCATTCAACCTGCGCTGCTTGATCAGCTATGGCCCACGTTAAGGATTCTCATCCCTGGTCACACATTAGAAACATCAAGGGCATTTTAAAATAAATATAGGAGCCTTTTCCTACCCTGACCCCATCTCCAAGCTCACTTAATTGGTTGGGGTGGATCCCAGGCTTCTCTTTAGATATGGATGTAGGTATTTTTTTTAGCTCCCACGGTGATCCTGCTGTGCAACAGAGTTGAGACCCGCAGCTCCCATTTGGACAGGCACTGGAAGTAACAGAACATCAGTGGAAAATGGGACTCCCTGCATCCTACATCAGTGCTTCTCAAACTGCCTGGGGTGGGAGGACCAGTCTTCATAGACCCATGTTTTTATAAAATACAAATAAAAAGAAATTGTGAGAAAATTAAATGAGGAGACAAAGACATATAATAAAATCTAAGCCCCACTGTTCAACAGAAATGATTTTCTCTGTTTTCTCTCTCTTAAAGGTTTTAATGGCTTAATCTGAATTTCTGTACTTGTGAGCTGGTGACAAACCCTCTGCAGGGCATCACTTGGTCATGCTCTGGATGAAGGTGGGGGCATGAAGAAGACAGGAGATCCAAAGACACACCAGCGGCAGTAGTAATAGGACACACAGGTTGTTCTTGTGCATTTGAGCAGGAGGCCTGTGGACTCCTCTGCCCCCTCAGTCACAGCCCTGTGGAGCCATCAGGGCCAGGGTCCCAGGCCTCAGCTCTCCAGAGCCAAACTCTGATCTTATCAGAACATCCACATGATCAGGCACTTGGTACCGCCTATGAGTTAAAAGGTTTTTTGCAAACTGGTTTATAAAGCAAATATCACTCTCCTTTTAAAACAAATTTAAAAGCAAACCACTCCTCTTTCCAGGGGCCAGACCCTGATGTTCGTTATAAGGATATCCTCCTTCCAGGATGAAGGTCTTCAGGCCCGAGACGATTATTTAGCAGCAGAGGGTGAAGCCCCGCCCTGTGATGGAGCATTCCGTCCAGCAATGCAATGCTCACACCCACTCCATGCAGGTGTCTCTCTCTAGACAGTAATAAATAACCACCATCAGAATGACAGTTGTCAGACATCTGGCTGTACCTCTGTCCTTCCCCACCTCCAGCAGGCAGGCTCAACACCCTAGATTGTTACCACTCCTTCTACAACTGGGTCTTTGTCCTAAGCTTTTTTCATTTTTTTTAGTGCTTTAAGATATCCCAACTTAATCACAGTAGTAAACTGAGAGTTTTTCCAAGGCTGTGCCTTGTTTCTGTTTTGGGCATATGACATTTGGAGTGATCATACGTATCAGAATCTTTCCATATATGAATGTTTATGCTTAGGGGATGCAAAAGGGAGGGAAGGGTTTTACAGGAACACTGATCTGGTCATTGGGGGAAAAGAGGATAAACTTAAACCCAACAGGAGACAATTGCAATTGTATCTTCATTTGGTGTGTAGGGAAGAGGGAGCAGATGTCACTATAAAGCATAACTGTAAGGTGATCTTTCTTCTACAAGTATATATCAGAACCTACACACTTAAATTGGTACCGCCCTCCAACTCAGTCATTCGAGGAAGCTATATGTTTTCCAACCACTTGACTATTTCTCAAACACCATCAACCCTCATCTAAGTTCATGTCTACCACCTTTACGAGAGGATGCTGTGACCGGTCCTTTGGGGCTATTCTGCCACCCCACCCCTATTCTAAATCCTGGCTGAAGCAGAAGGGATCCAAGGACCTCTAACCCCACCAGCAGGACTGAGCACTTGACTTAGTTCAAAGCCTTCTGGTGCCTGTGTCCTGGCATTATGCCAGGATTTAGGTTTGCAGAGATGAAGACAATACAGCACCCATCCCCAAAAACTTCTCAGACCCGTGGAGAAAGGGTGGACCTCAGAGCCTGTACACTCATTCTCCCTCTCTTTCTGAGATGTAAATCTCTAGGTATTCATACAGCTGAGACCACGTATGGGAGACCCGTGAGTGTTGACGTAAGGTGCACGCTCCAGGCCTTGGGATATACCTTTAAAGCTGCCCTCGGGTTGTTGAAAGTTTGGCTAAAATCCAACCTAATGGGGGAAAAAAAACTAGATAAATCCTGTGAGTGTGGAGCATGTTGCTCCAGATAAAAGCCAAGTTTAACCAAATAGGCAGCCACAAGTGGTCCTATTTTAAAGCTCCTATGAAGTGAAGACAACATAAAATGGCAGTTTTGAAAAGAGCAAAAATGTCAAAGTGTCTTTGAAGCTCTTTCCAAACTCCTTCATGTACAAGGTGAGAGCTTTAACTTTGCGCTGAATTATTTGGGTATCAATGATGTCAAACCAATTAGTCAATTCAGTGGAGAAAGAGAGTTTTTTTTTTTAAAAAAAAAAAGTGGAGGTATTTCGGTATGGTTGAGGACATGTTATTGACCTTATACTAGCATTGTAGGAATTAGTTCTTAGATTTTTTTTTTCATTTATTTTTATTAGTTGGAGGCTAATTACTTCACAGCATTTCAGTGGGTTTTGTCATACATTGACACGAATCAGCCATGGAGTTACATTAGATTTTTGTGTCTGTCTCAAAGTAATTTGTAACATGCTTATTAGAAACTCTGGGGCATATAGTTAGAGCAAAGGGATTAATGTGAATGACCTGCAGTCAGGAGGAGGTAGGTTTGCACCATGGTTAAGGGCAGGGTGTCCTGTGCTGCCCTGCCGGGATTCTAGTCCTGTCCTTGAAACAATCTGGATGTTATTAGATGGGGCACTTGTTCTGAGCCAAATTACGTCCTCCCCCAAATTCGTATGTTGAAATCCTAATCCATGATACCTCGGAATGTGACTGTATTTGGAGATGGAGATCTCTAAAAAGTAAGTTAAAATGAGGTCACTGAGGAGAGGCTCTCATCCAGTGTGACTGGTGTTCTTTTTCTTTTTTACTTTTGGCTGTACTGCATGGCGAATGGGACCTTAATTCCTCAAGCAAGGATCCAGTCTACCCCCCTGCATTGGAAGAGTGGAGTCTTAACCACTGGACCACCCGGGAAGTCCCTGGTTCTTTCTTGAAGTTCTTTCTTGAAGGCCCTTGAAGTTCCTTCAAGATGAAGAAATGTAGACACACACACACAGAGGACCACATGAACACACTGCAGGAGGTGGCCATCTGCAAACCAAGGAGGGAGACCTTACGGGAACACAAACTTCCTGCACTTTGATCCGCTCATATAGCCTCCAGAGTGGTGGGAAAATAAACCTATGTTGTTTAGGCCACTGAGTCCGCAGTCCTAGCTTACCAGTATGATACTCAAACCCCCTGTGCTTTCTGCTGCATCCAGGAAATGGGACTAATAATATGTACCTACTGCAAAGGATTATTATGAAGATGAAGAGAACTGGCAAATATGAAGCACTTGGAGCTATTACCACTGACTGGACACTTAACATGTGCCATGTCTATTAATTTACTCCTCCCATCTCCCTTCTGAATAAGTCATATTCTCCATTTTGCAGATATGGAAATTTGAATTTGGAGGTTTCAGTGAGCCCAGCCACATTTAATTTTGGCCTCCCACCATGGAACTATAAAGATCGAAAGTGTTATACATAAACGCAAGCCACCCACGTCATCAAAGCTACAGCAGTGTGTTGTTTGCAACCAGCATAGGGAGAGTGTAATCTGGAAGAAAGAACAGGAATTAGAATGGAGAGGTGGATGGCCTTTGCATTTGTGTGCCATAGATATTGTTGGCAGCTGAGGAGAACCGTAGAAGGAGATGTGATTGCCTTCATGTTTTATAAAGTCCATTGTGATGATAGGGGAGCACAGACGGGGGGTGGAATGCAGGATCAGTTTCAGACCATTGTAATAACCCAGAAGCGTACAGATAAGTGCTTGAGCCAGGGTGGAAATTGTGGATATAAAAGAGAACAGAGATCCTTGAAGTATGAAGGAACATAACTCAATCATTTATTACGTGATCCAGGTGAGGCCCAGGTTTCTCACTTGCCCAGCCACCTGCTGGACGGGTGGCACAATCAGTCACCAGGATCAGCAGCACAAGATAAAAGAGGGTGGGTTTGAAAATGATGCGGATGAATTCAATTTAGAAGAAATTGAACTGGAGATACCTGTGAGATTCCAGGTAGAGCTATCCAGAATTCAATTCAAGACATGGATCTGCAGCCCAGGTCTCCAGCCCTGCTCTGGAGTTAGCGGTTTGTGATGGTAGCACAGGTCGTGAGGACAGTGTCTGGAGGAGGAAGAGAAGGAGGCAAGGAAAGAATCACGGGGAGTGAGCACCATCATTTGGGAACAGGCCCCCAGGGCGGGCCAGCTGGGCTGGGCAGAGAGGCCGGTCCCAGGCTCCAAGGGAAGAGAACCCCTCCAGACTGCCATAGAGGTTGACGGTGCCAAGTACCCTGGAGCTGACTGAGTAAGCGGTGGGTAGGAAAGGATGCCCGGGATTGGGAATTCAATATTCATTCATGACCTTTGCCAGACAATTTCAAGGAAGAGGTGGGGGTGGAAGGCAGACGTCAGTGAAGAAGGAGTGGGAAGGAGAGAGAGAGAAGACAGGTTGCAAGGAGCTTCGCTGAGTAAGGGAAGTGACAGGAATAAAGGGCGGGGGACAGGAGTGAGGGGAAACTTTGATTAGAACATTGTGCCAACAACATTATGTCATGAGGTTCAAGTTTTCGTGACAGTCAATGAATATGCTCTTTTTAAAAACTTGCAGTTAATAAACCCTAACCCAAGGTAACCTTTTGGTAAATGAATAATCCGTGCTTCACCAGCTCCCCAGTGAGTCTGGAGCAGCCTGTAAGGTAGTTGGCCGGCCTTTCTGACTACATTCCCCTGACTGTCCTGGGCTGCTGGCCCCCCGAGCCCACAGACGCAGTGCTCAGACCTTGTACCCCCTCCAGCACCGGTCCTGGCGCTCATCTTCTGGCCCTGCCCACTGCACAGTCTGCCAGGTTTTCCCAGGCCTCCTCCTATGTTACAGCAGGTGCCAGGGAACCAGCCCCTGTATCCGACCAAAAACCACAGAATAAACCCTGTGGCCAGAAGGTAACATCAACCAAATCCACACTCCTTGGGAGAAGGTGTCTCTGTCTGTCTTTCACCGTCAGCTTAGGAAGATGGTGCTGAGTCATGAAGAGAACGTATACTTTGGACCAAGGCGATGATGCAAATCCCAGCTTCAACTCTTGATAGCAACTTGAATTCGAACAAACCATGTCATCTTTTTAATCATAGCAGTGACAATAGTGGTAACTAGTATTTATTGATTGCTTATTTCTCTGCTAAACACAATGTATTCTTTCTATCCCCTATAGGGGTACCCTATAATGGAGAATGTGTTGTTCTTGCCATTTTACAGATGAAGAGCCTAAGACATAGATTGTTAAGTAACTTCCCCAAATCACAACCAGTGGGTGGAGGAGCTGGATTGGCTTGATTCTGGAGTTCAGACTCCTTGAGACTCAACTTCCTTATATGTGGAATGTGCATAATGATAACAACCTCATGGAACTGATCTAGAATGAGACATAACTTCTATGAGGCCCCTAATAGATGCCTGTCAATGCGGGTTTCCTCCTGCTGTCTTCCCTTCTTCTACACAGACTGTTAGGGCACTGGCTCTCTGCGGCTGCTGCTAAATCACTTCAGTCGTGTCTGACTCTGTGCAACCCCATAGACAGCAGGCTCCTCTGTCCCTGGGATTCTCCAGGCAAGAACACTGGAGTGGGTTGCCATTTCCTTCTCCAGGAGGTCTTCCCGACCCAGGGATCGAACCCAGGTCTCCTGCAGTTGTAGGCAGACGCTTTACTGTCTGAGCCACCAGGGCCGGGACTAAACTCAGTTGCAAATCCAAAGTCACCAGCCTCCTATATTTACGACCAACTGGTCATAGAGGGGGGCCCATGACTCTGTCCTTCAGCTTGATAGTTTGCTAGAATGGCTCACAGAACTCAGGAAAACAGTTTATTTACTGTTACCAGTTTAGTACAAAGGCTACATACAACTCAGGAAGAGCCAAATGGAAGAGGTGCATAGAATAAGATGCAGGGTGAGGCATGGGACTCCCATGCTTTCTCTGGGCACGCCACCCTCTGAGGACCTAAATGTGGTTAGCAACCTGGAAGTTCTCCGAGCCTTGTGGTTTAGGGGTTTTTATGAAGGTTTCATTACATAGGTATGTTTGTGTGTTAGTTGCTTAGCCGTATCCGACTCTTTGCAACCCCATAGACTGCAGCCCACCAGGCCCTTCTGTCCATGGGATTCTCCAGGCAAGAACACTGGAGTGGGTTTCCATTTCCTTCTCCAAAAGGAACTATAGAAAGAAAGAAAGTGAAGTCACTCAGTCATGCCCGACTCTTTGTGATCCCATGGACTGTAGTCTACCAGGCTCCCGCATCCATGGAATTTTCCAGGCGAGAGTGCTGGAGTGGGTTGCCATTTCCTTCTCCATCATTACATAGGCATGATTGATTAAATCATTGACTAGGGGTGGTTATCTTAACCCTCATCCCCTTTCCCCTTCCTGAAGGTGCCAGACTGGACTGCAAGTTCCAACCCTCTAATTCATGGCTGGTCCATCCTGAAGCTGTCTATGAGTCCCTCATCCAAGAGTAAACTCATTAATTTGCCCAGGCACCCTCAATCATTCAGGAAATTCCAAGAGTTTTAGACGCTCTTGTGCCAGGAACCAGGGACAAAGACCAGATATATATTCCTTATTATATCACAGCATCACACAGTGACACGGCTGTTGAGAAAAACGTCTTCCAGAAACACACATACTCTTAGAGGACAACCAGTATTAATGGGAACAGGACAAAGTCCATGGACAAAGACCGTCTTTGGGGAGGAGGCAAACTTGGATACCAAACTTGTGTGAAGTTCCTCTGAGTTGACTCAAGTCTGTAATTTAGAACCACCCATAAAAATTACTTTTTTGAGAAAGGCTCAAAATTACTTAAATGAAGCTTCTTTCTTTCCACAATGTGAGAGCAAAGACTCCCAGACCCTCCCACACACCAGTTTCCTCCACATTCTCTTACAGCTTGGTTAGTTTGCTTCCCCTGCCCATCCCCTGCCCACCTCCTTGGGTTCATGCTTTTCCTGGCACTGTTAAGAATAGCATAATTTGGAGTGGTTTTTTTCTTTTTTTTCTCTTTTGGTCTATGTAAACGGTCTGTGGATGCATTTCATTCCAGATGTTTTTCCCCAACCTGTCTTTCTTAAGAAACCCAGAATTATTTTAAAACATAATTTGGGGGCTTCCAAATAAAACAAATACCCTAACTGCCTGCGGGTTCCTAAGTTACAAGTCCTTGCTTGGTGGTGGGGAGAAAAAAAGACATGGAGCGAATGGGGCCAGCTCTGGAGACCAAGTGAGGCCGTCCCTGGGCTGTCCTGTTTTCCTCCTCTCTCTTTCCCACTTCTTGGGCATTGTTAAGGGCTGAATTTTGTGTCCCCCAATACCTGAATTCACATGTTGGACCTCTGATCTCCCATGGGAACATATTTGGAGATGGGTCTTCTAAGGCAGTAATTAGGGCAAAATGAGGTGCTAACAGTGAGGCCCTGATCCCATAAGATTTGGGGCCTCATAAGAAGAGACAGCAGAGTTCTCTCTCTGTCCACACACACTCAGAGGAAAGGCCATGTGACAATGAAGTGGCCATCTGCCCGCCAGGAACAGAGCCCTTAGCAGAAACCAAGCCCTGTTGGATCTTGATCTGGGACGTCCAACCTCCAGAACTGTGACAAAATAAGCTTCTGTTGCTCAGGCCACAACAGTCAGTGATGGTTTGCTCTGGCAGCCCTAGCTGACTAATGCAGGCCCTCTGGCTGTCCTTGAGGCACCCTTCTTGGGATACTCACTTCTGTCCCCTAAAACACATCCAGTAGGTCTTCTGTTGAATTTTGTCAGCCTCCTTGTCCCCTAGGAGCTAATCTGAGAAAGCAACTCATCCAACCATACCAGCAAATCACACTACTTCTCCCAGTAAATACATTGTTGGGGACCCTCAAGGCTTTAACCCGGGGGTTCTCAATTCTGGTTTCATATGAGAATCATATGGAGAACTTGTTTAAAAGATTTCACTTGTATGGGAATCTAAAAAAATAATAGGAATGAACTTATTCACAAAACAGAAAGAGACTCAAGAGACACAGAAAAACCTGTAGTCACCAAAGGGGAAAGGTGAGGGGAGGGATAAATCAGGAGTTTGAGGTTAGCAGACACACACCACTGTGTATAAGATAGATTGAAAAAAGGACCTACTGCATAGCACAGCGAACTATACTCAATATTTTGTAATAACCTATAAGGGAAAAGAACCTGGAAAAGAATATAAATATGCTCAGTTGCATATATGGGTACAGTCATATACATATAACTGAATCACTTTGCCCTACATCCAAAACTAACACAACATTGTAAATCAACGATACTTCATAAAAAATATTTTCCAAGCCACACCAATCCCAGATCTGGGGATAATACCTCAGAAACCAGACCTTAAAAAAAAAAAAAAATTGTTTCATTTTTTTATTATGAATGTAATGTGCTCAAATGCCCAATTTGGTTTCTTAGATAATTAAACTAATACTCTATTTTCCACTCTTTATGGGGGTTACCTTCTGAATTTCAGGGTTATTTTCATCATCCTTTCCAGTGTGGTGATGTGCCAGGGAGGAGAGAACCCATTCCACCCCACCCCCCTGCCCTGCCTCCAGTCTTGGTTCTGCCACTATCTTGCTGTATAAGGTGACATAAGCCTTGTAACCTGACTCGGCACCAGTCTCCTTAACTATGAAATGATGTGAATAAGTTAAATGATTTTTAAGGTCTTTTCTGGCTTACAAATTCAAGTTTCCATAACAATGACCATATACAAACCATAAAGGAAGTTTTTAAAAACTACAGCTGAATTCAGATGGTAGAATCTCATCACCCAGCTGGGTGGTTCCTATTTACACTGTTGCTTTCCTGACCTGAGTAGCTCTTTCCCTTTCAAAACTTGCCATAATTGGTTTGAGCTTGCTTTTTCCCAGAGTTACCACCACCCTATCACTTATTTCATGAGAATATTGTCCAGTGTAAAGCACTGTAATACCAGTGATGTCTTATTTGTATGAGCTTTAGTAGGGTATCATGAATGGTATTTTAGAAAGCACATGGGATTTTCAGGAAGAGATACCAGGGTTTGAATTCAGCATTGTAGCAGTCTGGGATTTAGATGCAAATAGAAACTGTTTCTGGTTAATTTAAGCGGGAGAGAATTTACATGAGGATCAATGGGTAATTCACAGAATCACTGGGTGGTGGGAGGGGCTGGCTGGGCCAGGACCAGAGGAGGAGAGGCGCCTCAAGAGGTGGCCTGGGGACCAGCTACCTGGTGGGGGGGACGTGCTTGTCACAGCACTTCAAGCCACTTCATAGAACCCCTTATGGGCCTTGTGTCCTGGCTTGTCTCCCTCAAGGGTCAAAGTTTTGAACAACCAAAATGATACAACTGACAAGGGCCTAATTTCTAAAATATACAAACAGCTTATATAATTCAATAGCAAAAAAACAACCCAGTTGAGAAATGAACAGAAAACCTAAAAAGACATTTCTCCAAGGGAGACATACAGATGGCCAGCAGGCACATGAGAAGATGCTCATCATCACTAATCATTAGAGAAATGCAAATCAAAACTACCATGAGGTGCCACCTCACACCAGCCAGAATGGTCATCATTAAAAAGTCTACAGACAATAAATACTGGAGAGCGTGTGGAGAAAAGAGAACCCTCTTATCTCTTGGTGGGAATGTAAACTAGTACACTATAGAGAACAGTATGGAGGTGCATCAAAAAAACTAAAAATAGAACTATCATGTGATCTAGCAATCTCACTCTTGGGCATATATCCAGACAAAACTCTAATTCAAAAAGATACAGGACTTCCTTGGTAGTAGAGTGGATAGGAGCCCACCTGCCAAAGCAGGGAACCTGGGCTCCATCCCTGGTCTGGGAAGATTTCACAAACCACAGAGCAAATAAGCCCTTGTGCCACAACCACTGAAGCCCGCATCCCTAGAGCCTCTGCTCCACAAGACGATCACCAAAATGAGAAGCCTGTGCAGGGCAACTAGAGAAAGCCCTCTTGGCGGCAACAAAGGCCCAGTCCAGCCAAAAAAAAAAAGATACATGTTCATAGCAGTGCTATTTACAATAGCCAAGACATGAATACAATCTAAATGTCCACGGACTGATGAACGGGTAAAGATGCGGTACATATACACAATGGAACACTACTCAGCCATAAAAAGAAGGAAATAATGTCATTTGCAGCCACATGGATGGACCTAGAGATGATCATAGTAAGTGAAGTAAGTCAGACAGAGAAAGAAAAAATACATTATATCATCATATATGGAATCTAAAATATGACACAGGACATCTCCTGGCAGTTCAGTGGTTAGGACTCTGAGCGTTCACTGCTAAGGACCTGGGTTCAATCCCTGGTTGGAGACTAAGATCCCACAAGCCACACAGGGCAGCCAGAAAAACGAGAAAAATGAACTTATCTATGAAACAGAATAGACTCACAGAGGTAGAGACCAGATCTGTGGTTGTCAAGGGGCAGAGGGTAGGGGAAGAATGGATTGGGAGTATGGAGTGAGCAGATACAAACGATTATATTTATAATAGATAAACAACAAAGTCCTACAGTACAGCACAGGGAACTATATTCAATATCCTGTGATAAACCATCATGGAAAAGAATATGAAAAATGATGTATATATGTATATAATATATAACTGAATCACTTTGTTGTACAGCAGATATGAACACAACATTGTAAACTAATATACTTCAACAGTATAAATTTAAAAAGAGAACTATAAAACTTACAGAAGAAAGCATAGAATAAGTATTAAATATATCCAGGGACTTCCCTGGTCCAGTGGCTAAGACTCTGCACTCCCAATGCAGGGGGCCTGGGTTCTATCCCTGGTCAGGGAACTAGATCCCAAATGCAGCAAATAAGAATTCTGCATGCCTCAACTAATGACCTGGTACATGCATGCTTGCTTAGTCACTTCAGCCATGCCCGACTCTTTGTGACCCTGTGGACTGTCAGCCAGGCTCCTCTGTCCATGGGATTCTCCAGGCAAGAATACTGGAGTGGGTTGCCATGCCCTCCTCCAGGGGCTCTTCCTGACCCGGGGATGGAACCTGTATCTTCTGCATTACAGGCAGATTCTTTACCACTGAGCCACCAGGGAAGCCCCCAAAGACCTGGTAAAGTCAAATATATATATTTAAAGTATATCTAGATGCTAAGTAGTCAAAATGACATTCACCACCTGGCCCTGGCAGCTACTGTCCCTAGCTGAGTGACCTCGGTAAAACAAGGATGGGGATGAAGCTCATCTTGGGGCAGCCCTGTGATTCAGTGGGCACATGTGTGAGACCTCAGCCCAGGGCCTAGTCCTGCACCCCCACCCTTGGCATGGCTGTGTTCCCCTGGCCTGGCCTGAAGCTTGGGTTCCTGGGTTCCTGGCATACCTGCCTTCAGGTGTCATCCTGCTGGGAGGGAGAGGGAGTGGGGATGGAGGGGGATCTCAGAGGGGACAGATCCTTTTTGATACTTCTTGGGTTTTGCAGCTTTGAGAACCCTGGAATTTAACCTTTCCTGGGGCGTATGAGTACCTGAATGGAGAGCGTCTCAGGCGCTTACAGGGGGGCGGTTCTCCTGAGACACTCCCAGTGTGTTAGTCACTCAGTTGTGTCTAACTCTTTCGGGACCCCATGGACTGTAGCCCAGCAGGCTCCTCTGTCCCTGGAATTCTCTGGGCAAGAGTACTGCAGTGGCTGGCCATTCCCTCCTCCAGGAGAATCTTCTCCGTCCAGGGATGGAACCTGGGTCTCCTGCATTGCAGGCAGATGCTTTACCATCTGAGCCACCAGGAGCTCCCCAAATGTCTCTGGTGAAGCTTCCATGGTGGGCGGGGGCGGGGGGTTGCTGGAGGCATGAGCTGCCGTACCTGTACCGTGAATTCGTCCGTCCTCTGGCCGCTGGGGCCTGAAAGAAGGTGGACACGCACACTCTCTCCTCCTGGGCTGTCCTCACAGCCCTCTAGGTCTGCAGAGCAAAGGCTCATTTTGCTCCCTAGAGGAGGAAAGTGAGGCCAGTGAACTGCGTACAAGAGATTTGCTGAGACCGCTGAGCTCGGTCCAGGGGCTTGTTTTCCTTATCCTGAGCTCAGCATCCTTTCCACCATCTGATAGGCTTTCCTGTGCTCCGTTATTAGAACACCTGGATATTCTTAGCTAACAATGGGTGACAGAAATAAACTCTCTGCGGTTTCCCCGCATTTCCGCACAGACCCGCTGCAGGTGGCAGAGGCCTTGCTCTGAACACACCGCATGAAAAGGCATTTCAGAGGAGTTCCGGCGCTAATGGCATGAATCATCGCGGGCTGGCAGGGAGTGGCCCTGCCGGGGCCGGAGGCTACTTCAGGGAAACGGGACCCTCATGATGGGAGGTCAAGGTTGTCATCCCAGTCTAGCTGGGGGCTGACTGCTCCAGAGAGCAGTGCTTGCACTCAGTCTTCGTGGATCTCACCGTCTGCCGCCCTCCCCTACAGAGCTTGGCCTGCAGCTTTAATCCGGGGGCCAAGATCCGGCCTCATCCCAGGCCAAGGTGGGGGAGGGGTGGTGTCTGCCTGTGAGGCCGGCCTGGAATTCTCCACGTATTTACTGAGCCAAGGAGGACAATCAAAAATAGATCCTGGAAGAAAGAAGAGGTCAGAGGCCAGGAGAGGCCGCTTCCTGTGTCAGGCTGGGAGGTTGTGGAACTTGGGTCCAGGGGGACGGGGCTCAAGGGGGAGAGTCAGAATGCTCTGTGCCTGGCAGAGGGGAGACAGTCACTGTTGGGTGAAGTAATTATTTTAGGTTAAGTCAACCTTCAGAAAACAATCTGCAGTGTGGAAGAAACAGTGTGTCCATTTAGTAACTTGTACAGATTGATGGTTCTCGGAAGCTGGACTCGGAGGTGCGGGCAGCTCTGTTTATCTGGCGGGTGACCTTGATCACATGGTCTCTTGCTGGGGAGGTGACAGAGGCCACTGAAGCCCTGTTCCAGCCCACCCCCGCCCACTAAGTGCCCATCCGGACGGCTGGACTCTCTGAGCCCTGGGGGGTCCTGGGGCTCTGTGGTTTTGTTAGCCTTCAGGGATGCCCTCTTGGATGATGGCACTGCATCCGGTAGCTCTCAACATTCCTCGCCTTCTAATTTTCATGTCACGCCATCCCTTGGAATCCTGCCACTGGAAGAGGGATTTTTCTGGCTGTTCACTCCAGCTTCCTCCTTCTCCCGCTTCCTTCCTTCCGTGTAAAATGACACGATTGGGCTGGATCAGCTCCAAATCCTTGCTGCTCTAACTGGTCCATGGGTTTAATGAAGGCGCCATCGACACACCCAGGCAGGGGTCCCTCTCCAAACCCACTGAGGGAGATGTGAGAGTACTCTGTGCTGTGTCCACGCCACTTTGCTCCCGAAGCAGAACGGAGAGGGCTTTCTGGACAAAGCTAGAAGACACATGAGCCAGACGGGGAGCAGGCCTGCAGGCCGCTTTTCAAGGACCATTGTGCGGTGGAGGGAGGAGGGCCTGCCCCTGGCACTCAGGGCTTTGGCAAAGTGGATCTGTCATCCCAGTCCCTCAGGCTGACAAGCAACTCATTGTTCTCAGAAAACAGCTGCATCTGGGGAGTTTCAGCTTTTGGGTGTGACAGCACAGGGAAGCTCTTCCTAGCATCGGGCCAGAGGCTCTCCCCTCACCAGGGCTGGGGGAAGTCTCTTGGCAGGGCCTTGGTTTTCCAGGTCGTTGCAGCAAATCTGGTGCTTCAGACAACAGTTTACATACAGTTCAGTAGGTCAGGAGACCGACATGGGTTGGGTTCCTTTGCGGAGGCTCCAGAGGAGCCTCTGTTTTCCTGGCCATGCCGTGAGCAGAACTCAGTTCCCTGGGGTTGTGCGACTGAATGGCCACTTCCCGGCTGGCTGTCCGCTGGGGGCTGTCCTTAGCAATTCGAGGCTTCTCTCTGCTTCTTACACCTGAGCCACTGCGTCTCAGAGCCAGTGTCAGGGCTTCTCCTCCTGCCATCTCCCTGACTCTCTCGCCTTGTCCACAGCTGGGAATGGTTCTTCACCTTTAAGGACAGACGTGATTAGATTGGCCTCAGCTGGGTAACACAGGTGACTCTCCTCTCCTCTCCTCGCCTCTCAAAGCTTTAACTTAATCACACTGGCAGAGTCCCTTTCGCCATAGCACTCATAGGTTCTGGAGATTAGGGCGTGGACATCTGTAGGTGTGTGCTAAGTCGCTTCAGCCATGTCCGACTCTTGGCGAACCCATGGGCTGTGGTCCGCCAGTCTCCTCTGTCCATGGGATTCTCCAGGCAAGAATACTGAAGTGGGTTGCCATGCCCTCCTTCAGGGGATCTTCCCAACCCAGGGATTGAAACCACGACTTATATCTCTTGCATTGCATTGGTGAGGGACCCACGTTCTGCCTCCCACAGTCTAGGTGAGGCAATATGATTTGCTGACCCTCTGCTAGAAGTCACACTGCGATGGCAGACCTTTTGCAGAAGACTCACATCTCCTGTGCAAGTTGAGAGGTACAGAGGTGTGTGAGCTACAGTGAGCCAGGGCCAGCTGGCGTTGGCCAAAGTAAGACTTGAATGCATGTGTCCCAGGCACTCTGTGGTCAAGCCATCAGATTCACTGCGTAATTAAAGCTCACTCACCTTTGTGAAATGCAGTTATGTAGGCTTGCTCATAAAGTGTTTTTTTTTACAGGATCTAACAGTTAGAACCCACTCAGCCTGCTCGTCCTGTTCTAGCCTTGCCAGGTGTAGTCGGGACCCCTCTGGACGTTCCCAGCATCCCCCTCTCACCAATGTGGTTGGGTCCCTTTCAGCCTCTGACCTGCAGGCTGGATCTACAAAGGCACGTTGTCCCACCCTGAACTCCTCCTCTGTGTTCACACTTTGCCTTTCTGCCTGCAGTGCCAGCCCTCCCCGTCAGGGGCTGAGCAACCCCCTCTCTGCTCAGAGTGCGGCAGAGTTGCAGGAAATGCAGTCTCAGGCCCCACCCCAGACTATAGAAGTCAAATCTGCTCTTTAAAATTTTTTTTTATTTACAATACTGTGTTAGTTTCAGCAGTGCAGCTTCAGGTTATTTTCTATTATAGTTTGTTACAAGATATTGAACATAGTTCCCTGTGCTACAGTAAAAAAACAGTGAATCCTGTGGTTTATTTATTTTATATATAAGGTGTATATCTGTGCAAATCTTTTTTTTTTCCAGTCCCGGGGGTCACAGGCACTTTAAAGTTTGAGCAGCACTGGATGAGGGCCTGCTGGGGGGCTTCTCTTCCAGGAAGCCCTTCCTGATTGCCCCAGACCCAGCTAAATGGGTTCTTCCCCAGCTCCCACTGTACCCCATTTGCCCATCACTCATAAGAAGGTCATATAACTGGATGTTAACAGGGACTTTTCCCCTGAGACACAGAAGTTTCAGCAGAGGCCTCAAAGTCAGAGAAGCCCCGTCACCAAGTCAGGTGCCAAGACCCCACGTAGGTCAAGCTAGGAGAAGGTGAAACTTCCTCTGTCAGCTTCAGCCCTTCCCCACTTCCAGCCTCTGAAGGGCAAGTCAGAGGGTTTCTGTGGAGAGAGAGGGTTGGCTGGAGGCTGGGTCTGCACATCCCTGTAGCCCTTCCATTGGGGAGGGGGAACAGCAGCCTCCCTTCACCTCCAGGTGAGCCAGAAGGACTTCAGGGGGAGCGTTCCTTGTACCTGTGAGTGTCTGTGGAAGTGTAAGGATGGGTCAGAGAAGTGGGGGCCAATGCAACCCTGTCCCCAAAGGCAGTGAGACAAAGGTGTGTGGTTTCCATGGACCTGATGAGGCTCATGAGCTGGGGAGACTTCCTGGAGCCTGCTTGAAAGGGACCCTACCCATCAGTGTTTTATAGTTTTCTATGTATAGGTCTTTTGTTTCTTTAGGTAGATATACTCCTAAGTATTTTATTCTTTTTGTTGCAATGGTGAATGGTATTGTTTCCTTAATTTCTCTTTCTGTTTTCTCATTGTTAGTGTATAGGAATGCAAGGGATTTCTCTGTGTTAATTTTATATCCTGCAACTTTACTATATTCATTGATTAGCTCTAGTAATTTTCTGGTAGAATCTTTAGGGTTTTCTATGTAGAGGATCATGTCATCTGCAAACAGTGAGAGGTTTCACTTCTTATTTTCCTATCTGGATTCCTTTTATTTCTTTTTCTGCTCTGATTGCTGTGGCCCAAACTTCCAAAACTATGTTGAACAGTAGTGGTGAGAGTGGGCACCTTTGTCTTGTTCCTAATTTTAGGGGAAATGCTTTAAATTTTTCACCATTGAGGATAATGTTTGCTGTGGGTTTGTCATATATAGCTTTTATTATGTTGAGCATACACACCAAGGAAACCAGATCTGAAAGAGACATGTGTACCCCAGTGTTCATCACAGCACTATTTATAATAGCCAGGACATGGAAGCAACCTAGATGCCCATCAGCAGACGAATGGATAAGGAAGCTGTGGTACATATACACCATGGAATATTACTCAGCCATTAAAAAGAATTCATTTGAATCAGTTCTAATGAGATGGATGAAACTGGAGCCCATCATACAGAGTGAAGTAAGCCAGAAAGATAAAGAAGATTACAGCATACTAACACATATATATGGAATTTAAAAAGATGGTAACGATAACCCTATATGCAAAACAGAAGAAGAGACACAGATGTAAAGAACAGACTTTTACACTCTGTGGCAGAAGGCGAGGGTGGGATGTTCTGAGAGAACAGCATTGAAACAAGTATACTATCAAGGGTGAAACTGATCACCAGCCCAGGTTGGATGCATGAGACAAGTGCTCGGGCCTGGTGCACTGGGAAGACCCAGAGGGATCGGGTGGGGAGGGAGGCGGGAGGGGGGATCAGGATGGGGAACACATGTAAATCCATGGCTGATTCATGTCAATGTATGGCAACAACCACTACAATATTGTAAAGTAATTAGCCTCCAACTAATAAAAATAAATGGAAAAAAAAAGAAAGGGACCCTACCCAAGAGAGCTGCCTGGGGAGGGCTGACAAAGGGACCCAGCGGAGAGAGATGGACCACTGGAAAACCAGAGGCTGAGGGCTACTGCAAGCCCTTCCCCAACACACACACCCTAACCTCACACTGAAAACTACCAGAATTAGCAAATACAAATACAAGGTGGCCATTACAATTTGAATTTCAGGTAAACAATGAATGGGTTCTTCGTGCGTTTTCAGTGTCACATGTAATATCTCAAATAGAGATACACTTTAAAAAAGGTATTTATTGTTTATCCACACTTCAAATTTAATTAGGCATTTTGTATTTTATCTGGCAACCCTGAGTCAGAAGCTTTGCAGCAGAAATCCTTGTGGGTTTTCCAAGAAATCCACAGAAGTGGCCCAAGTGGTAGTTAGCTATTGGACCCCAATGTCAGATCACTACTGAAGCAATCAAATAAGATCCTTGTTGCTCCTTCATCCTTGTTCCTTACCCCTCCCCATCCACATTTCTCATCAATTACCCTGGCTGATGAGTGGGAGATGGAAGAAGGAAGGGAGAGTCCCTGGAGATAACTCCCAACCTCTCCCTTCCACCACCACAGAACTAGTGGACAGAGACACTTGGGGTGAAATTGAGCATTTGGATTATTACCTGGATCAGTCACTGTTCCTGTGTCTTAAAGGGAGCTAGAGATGCTGCCTGCCTGAGACATCACGCGGGGAGAGAAGGGGACCCCGGAGCCAGATTGAATGATAGTGACTGGAAGACGAGAGTTTCCCTGAGGCTGTGCCCTGCTGGGGTGCCGGCTCTAAATGGATTTCTCCTCCGCATCCATCTCTCTCACTTGTGTCCTCTTATTCACCTGCATCCCAGTGCCTGGTGTATGTAGAAGATCTTCAGTAAATGAGTGTCGAATGTCAAAAATGCAGTGAATTGACCCATTTTTTTCACCCATAGAAGCTATGCAGAGTTTTCCTGGGGTTGTATTCTCCTTCCCAAAGGTTCTTTGGCTGTGCCGAGCCTTCTTGTTACAAAACACAGCAGGTGCGCTGATGGAGGTGAGCTCTGGATCTGAATCATCTCTGAGAACGTTTCCAATCATGTATGCTCTCAGCCAGGGCTTCCCAGGTGGAGCTAGGGGTAAAAAGCCTGCCTGCCAATGCAGGTGACAGGAGAGACAGGAGTTTAATCCCTGGGTGGGGAAGATCCCCTGGGGGAGGGCGTGGCCACCCATTCTGGTATTCCTGCCTGGAGAATCCCATGGACAGAGGAGTCTGGCAGGCTATAATCCATGGGGTCACAAAGAGTTAGACATGACTGAAATGACTTCACACACATGCACACATACTCTCATCCGGGGCAGAACCATGGTTTAGGGAACCTGAGGCTTATATAAACTGGAACCCTTTCTGAGAAGAGAATATCAAATGGTGAAGTCAAAATTAGGCATAAACATAAACATTAATTTTGGGGAAATCAAAACATGACAATTTTTTTTAAAAATTAAAATGTTATTTATTAAATTTTATTTATTAAAAAGTAATAGATGCCGAAAAAAATCACAAAATTCAAGAAAATAACAATATTTGTAGTGTTTAACTGAAGGACAAATTGCTATAATACACTATATATAATCTTCATTTTTTTGCTAGATTATTTTTCTACATTGTTTGGTCAATGTCCTTTTAGGTGAAACTTGCTCAGTTGTGTCCAACTCTCTGCATAGTCCATGGGGATTTTCTAGACAAGAAAACTGGAGTGGGTTGCCATTTCCTTCTTCAGGGAATCTTCCCAACCCAGGGATTGAACTGGGGTCTCCCACATTGCAGGCGGATTCTTGACCAGCTGAGAAATGTACTTTTAGTAGCAGCCTGTTATGAGTCTGTTGATGTCAATATTTTGTGGTCAAATCACAAAGAATGCAAATCTTTTAAAAATATATTCATATGATTCATTTTTCTTAATTAAATTGGGATTTATTCAAATCATTTTTTATGCTCAAAACATATCTTTTCCTCTTAATGAAGTACTGCTTCTGACCTGATCTGATTCTTATAAACTTGTCTTGTCATTTTCATGATTTATATATGCTTAGTTGTGATTTTTTATGACTCCTTCCCTTAATTTCATGCTTTTATCAAGTAGACTCTTTTAGCTTCTGTTGTGATAGAACAAGAGAGTTTTTGACATTTTGAAGCTTCTTCCAGTCAGTTTTTGTCTGAGGCTCCCACTAAGATTTTTTTCTAAATACATTTGAATTTTGTATAATCAAGAAATCTGAGGGAATTTCTTGACTGTTCCGTGTTTTAAAACAGCACTTTCACTGCCAAGGGCGTGGGTTCAGTCCTTGGTTTGGAAACTAAGGTCCCACAAGTCATTTAGTATGGTCAATCAATAAATCAATAAAAAGGATAATAAAATAAAGAAAATTTAAAATAAAATAAAAAGGATAATACAATAATAAATTAAAAGGATAGATTTTTAAAATTTTTTTTACAGAATTCTGAAAAATATATACAAAATTAATCAGAAATAAAGGCTTACACAAGAACAATTCAAAAGCACTTAAGATAATTTGAACTGAAAAACAAATTTTAAAGAAGCACTTAACAACTTGCTGAAATTTATGTTGAGGTAATACTGCCTAATCAATTACTCTTCTATATAGACTGATCTATTGGTGAGTATGTATAGGGGTTTGGTTACCATGAAATGTTCTTTTCCTTTTTTTTTTCTGTATCTGTGGTAACTTGGTGCACAGTTTCATCATCAACTACGAGAGCTCATCATGACAGAAGCATCACTCTCAGGGTGATCTGCTCAAAGGAAAGCTTTGGAAAGCATTATGTGTGAAGCGCAATCTCCTTTCTTTACTGAGAAGAGTGGGAAAGCTGTATTAAATGGAAAGCATAGACTTCAGACCAAGGCTTGGTGTGAATTGGGATAATGGAGTTGGAAAGCAGTATATATTGAAAACCTTAAAAATATTTATATGCCTCTCAAACACATTTTGCTTTGACTTTGGGGTGTTACTCTTAAGAAAATACTACTGAAAGTGAACAAAAAATTATGCCCCAAAAGTTAACAATATGTACCTAACAAAAAAATATTCGGAATAACTTGCTCTAATAATAAATGACTGATTATCTAAATCATGAAACATCAATTTGATGAGTATTATTACTATTGAAGCTTGTAGAAGCTTTGTTATATGGTGGAAAATAGTTCTTATTTAATGGTAAGCCAAAAAAGAAGCAAGTTATAAAATTATGTATACATTCTCATTTCAGGTGGACTTTAATAATACCTATGCTCTGAAAAACCTTGGAATATACACTATTTTATAATGCATAAAATACAGTTTAAAATGTATACTCTATAAATAGATACACTATACATATTGTGGACATCTTCCATGTTAATAAATGTAGACCTATGATATCACTTTTCATAGCCCATCAACAGATGAACGGATAAAGAACATGTGGTACATATATACAATGGAATTACTTAGCCATAAAAAGGGATGAAATTGGGTCATTTGTAGAGACATGAATGGACCTAGAATCTGTCATACACAGTGAAGTAAGTCAGAAGAAGAAAAACAAATATTGTATATTAGCACATACAGGTGGTACCTAAAAAAACGGTGCAGAGGAACCTATTCGCAGAGCAGGAATGGAGATGCCAACGTGGAGAACGGACGCGGGGCGGGGGGAAAGGGGAGGGTGGGATTCACACACACACACACTGCCGCGGATGAGACGGAGAGCTAGTGGGAACCTGCTCTGAGGCACAGGAAGCCGAGCCCCGAGCTCTGTGACCGCCCAGACAGAGCGGCCGGGGAGGGGGACGGAGGTCCGCGAGGGAGGGGTGGATGGATACACGTCGCTGATTCGCTTCCTCCTACAGCAGACTCATACAACGTGCTAAAGCACCTATAACCCAGTTTGAAAAAGTGTCTGGATTGTTTCCAGGCGTTTCCTATCTTAAGTATATTTGCAGTGAATAATAACGCACATTAATCTTTAGCCAGCTCTCTGTTTCCTCAGAATAAATTCCTAGAAGCAGAATTGTTGGGTCAAAGGCATTTTTAGGGCTTTTGAAACTTATTGCTAAATGATCTTCCAAAGAGACTGTAAAACTCTCCCAGGCAGTGGATGCACATGTGCCCTTTCCCTGGAGCCTCTGCAGCACTGACTCATTAACCTGCTTTCAAGTTGAGAAAATAGCTTAGGAAAATACACCGGCAACAGATTTGAAACTTTTAATAGTTTTTATTACCCAACCCCAGGTTGCTGTAATAATGTTGATAGAACTAACATTTATTGTGCAATTTCTAGGTCCCAGACACTGTGCGACGTGGGTTAACTCATCATCCTTGAGGTCTCCTAGGAGGTACGTACCATTGTTAACCCATTTCATGGGTGAGGAAATTGAGGAACAGAGATGCTAAACAACTTGCTCGAGGTAACACAGCCCAAGGTAATGAAAGGAGCTAAAATTTGGACCAGGCCATGAGCTACATCGAGTTGCACAATTTCTCCCTTGAAAATCCCTACTGAAACATTCTTAAGGGGTGGGGGTGGGGTGGGGGGCTCTTTAGTTCAGGACTCACCCGAGCACTGGAAATTTCTCTGATCCATTTGGGAGGATGGGTTCCCATTTAAGCAGAGGCCTCCGAGGCAACCGCTTAGAAAATGCCAAGGATCTACACCTTAGAGCGAGGTAGACCCACTCTACTGAACTTGCTGAGAGGCCATAAAGTTGGTCTGCCAGTTCTAGCCCACTGGTCAACCCAGGCTGAAGAGTCACAAGGAAATGGTTCCTTTGGAGGGAGCTGAGGAGTATGCCATGTGCACTCCCCTGGGTAAGGTGACCAGTGCCTCCTGGTTTGGCTGGGGCTGTCCCACTTCTGGCATACTGGAAATTCTGCAGCCCCGGGCAGATAAGGACAATTAGGTACCAGATTCTTGGGAGAGCGTTCTGGCACTTTTCTTTCCCCTCCAGACAAGGGCAAACGGCTTTGAGTTTCCACTCTGGAGCCACAGTCCGGGGTCAGAGGGAGGTCCAGTGAATCAGACACCCGGAGGACTCGACCAGAGCTCCAGGCCCTCTGTCTGTGGAATCCGACCTCAGGTGGTCTGAAACCTGGTGAAGGAGTCTGGGGTTGGGATGGAGCTGGAAGAGAGAAGCAGCGGATGACACAGACCTCCTCCCCTCGCCACAGCAGCTTCTAAGCCTGAAGTAGGCCTCAGCCTGCAGCAGCAGGACAGCCAGAGCTTAAATCTAATGCAGTTTTGAGTTTGATTATCACACTGGTTGGTACATTTTAGTTACTGAAATGAGACTTGAAAAGGCCCAGAAACACAATGGGAGGTTCGGGAGATGGTCCCTGGGGATGCGAAGATGGTTGTGGAGGGCAGCCTGCCTTATAGTTGCACCCTGCTGAGTCCAGCCCTTTCAGTAATGGGGTTACCTGCAGTGGCCGTGGAGGGGCCCCCAGGGCCCTGCTCCCCTCGGTCAGCGGTGGAGCCACAGCAGCTGCTGCTGCTGCCTAAGGGACAGGGGTGGGGCTGGGAGCCCAGGGCCCCCTCACTGCCTCCGGTTCCTCAGGCTGTGGCTGGACTATTCCTCACC
The DNA here is from genome assembly GCF_023699985.2 of Odocoileus virginianus. Taxonomy (NCBI): domain Eukaryota; kingdom Metazoa; phylum Chordata; class Mammalia; order Artiodactyla; family Cervidae; genus Odocoileus; species Odocoileus virginianus. The sequence continues at coordinate 60,713,129 of NC_069686.1, read as the reverse complement.
CCAGAGGCCCTCCCCCAGTGGAGCATCCCATTTCCTCAAAGTGCTAGGGCCACCCCCGCCCCTCACCTGAGCTGCTACAGTGATAGATGATGGCTTGCTACAGACCCAGGAGCCTTTACTAGGTCCTTCTAATGCACTGTCTTCTTTCGTGCTTGTATGTCACCTGTGAGGTGTTAGAATCATCATTTGTCAGAGGCTCAGAGAACTTAAGGAGCTAGCCCAGTTATTAATTAGCAGAGGTGACTCAAAACCAGCTCCATCTTCATCCAAAGCGCATGCCCAGTTCACAGGTCTGTGGAGCCTCTTAGCTATCTGGGCCAGACCTCTTCCTGCCGGGGGCCCTGCTGAGCTTGCTGGTTCCACCTGTTGTTGTTGATTAGTCACTAAGTCATGTCTGACTCTTTGCAACCCATGGATTGCAGCCCGCCAGCCTCCTCTGTCCATGGGATTTCCCAGGCAAGAATACTAGAGTGGGTAGCCTTTCCCTTCTCCAGGGGATCTTCCTGAACCAGGGATCAAACCTGTGTCTCCTGCATTGCAGGCAGATTATTTACTGCTGAGACAGCAGGGAAGCCCTGCTGGTTCCACTAGTCCCACTTGAAACTTAGAATATGCTTCTGCTTGGAAACAATAGCAGGGAGGGTTGTTTCAACTCCACTGTGGTTACTTCTTGGTTAAGTCAGCCTTTGTGACCTGGCCTGGGGTTCTCACCACATCAGATCACATGATTTCCTGGGAAGAAAACACATCCTGCGTCCTAAATAGCAAATTCCTAACACACTGTTAGAACACAGCTTATTTGTGAGTTAGGGAAAGTCTGCCTGAATTCCGCATGACAAGAAAAATAAGCTGGGTTCTTAAATTTGACTGTTTGGGTTGTTGGTTTAAAACAGCCTAGAAGCCACCGGGCTGTCTCATGTTGTCCTTCTGCAAGGGCGGCATCTAGTTGAATCATGAAATCTTACAAGAGTCTGCGACTGTGGTCATAAGGAAACGTCAGTGTCAGTGGCGCAGCGGGTAAAGGCTAACTTAGGATCAGGTGATGTGGTCTGACCCTGCCCGTGCCCTTGCTAGTTATATGGTGTTGGGTAAGTCACTTGATCTCACCAGGCAACTGCTTCTCCATCTGTAAAATAAGGGGTTACATGAGAGGGTCCCCAAGCGCCCTTCCTGTTCTCAATTTAAGGAAACAAACAGCCTCAGGTGCAGAATTACAAATGCGGGGTCGGCTCAGAAATCGCCTTTCTTTCTTTTGTTTCCTTTGTAATTTTTATCTCTTGGGAGGGGCCTTTTAGCTGCAGCAGAAGAGAAAAAGGGAGAGTGAAGTTCTTTTGTGCTAAATGGAGCATTGAAGGATGGATAAGCAGAAAGATGTGTGATGGGTCTTTTTCTCACATTAGGTATTTGACAAATAGATCAGCAGACCCTGGCATCCAAGTGACAACCTGCGTTGAAGAGGGTGGAACTTGGCTGTGCGACCCTTCCAGCTGTGAGAGCTTGAAAGGGAAGCTCTGGGGGAATGTCTCTCATTTTCCCCTGGAAGCTGGGAGACAGCTCAGCTCAGCGCTGCCAACCGTGTGATGCGGGCGCTTGTAAATGAAGCCTTTTTCCTTGGATGTCTTTCAGGCTGCAGTCTCCCCTCTGGCACCTCCACCCCCTTGGAACAAAGCCTAGTGTAAGTCTGGGTGCAACTCAGACCAGCCTGGGAAAGAATTTGCTCAATAGTGGCAGGGAGGCCTTGATATGTCTTCAATGGCTTCAAAAAAAAAAAAAAAAAGCTAGAATTTGGTTTGTCTGTTTGTTTTTACCCTATCTCTTTCAACAACAACAAAAAAATGGCTTATATCAGGGACACAGCAAACTGCTCCTGGGAAGAACAAAAATAAGAACATAAGTAGAAATACAGGCACAAGGAAAATAGCAATAGAAAATCAAAATAGGAGACTTCCCTGGTGGACCAGTGGCTAAGACTCCATGCTGCGAGTGCAGGGGGGGGCTGGATTCGATCCCTGGTCAGGGAACTAGATCCCACAAGCTGCAATTAAGAGTTCACATGCTACAGCTAAAGATCCCGCCTGCCACAACGAGGACCAAAGATCCCGTAGGTCACCACTAAGACCTGGCACAACTAAATAAATAAATGAAAGGAAAAAAGAAAAGAAAACCAAGATTTTCTTGGGCCCACTTCAGCTGGGCCAGCAGACTGAACACAGAGCCCCAGTCACTGGGTGGGCAGAAACAGGGGAGCCTGGGCAGGTGGGTGTATGGGGTCACACATGGCTATAGCTTATGTGAGTTCTGCAACAATATAGGTTTTTACGGAAGGAACATAAAGAGGGATCCTAAACTCCAGAAGAATGGGCATTTATTCCTCTTGCTCTAAATTAGAGCACAAATTCTGCCTATGATTCCTGCTGCCAACCTGAGCTGTCTCAGACAGCTGGGCCCCCACCTGTGGGTGCGGAAGCATCCTTAGCAACAGCAGAGGGAAGCAGCTTAGGTGTGGCCAGGCAGGCAGAAGCACAGAGAGAAGCTTCTCTTAATGTGAATCTATCAGGCACATCCTCCTTTTAAAGTCTCTGGTCAGGGGCAAAGGCCAACCATGAAGAAGTAGGAGAGATTCAGGAAGCTGTGGCTTGCGACCAGGCACACAGCCCGTCAGCAGCCAGAGGCCCAAGACAGACCTCCTGAGTAACCCGGGCTCCATCGGCCAGCTGACAGTGGGTCCCAATACTGACAAGCAGAGCTGGCTTCGTGGGCACGGGATGCGTGCAGGCACACGGGGCCCCAGGCTCAGAACAGCCCTGCCACTCCCTCAAAGTTCTCCATATCTGTGAACAGGGGCTTGCACTTTCACTTTGCACTGAGCTCCACACTCTTAGCAGCCAGTCCTGGGAATGAGAAGAGCCAGCAGGGGGAGGTGCCTTATGCCTCCTCCCTGCCCCGAGGCCCTGGTGGCCCGTGAAGAATTCAGTCCAGTTGGTCCTGTGCTTTCCTGCCCCTAGAACTGCCTTTAGGCCCTCCAGCTCCCTGCTTCAGGCCTTCCCTACATCAGAAATCCCACATGGGTCTTGCTGGGCTTCCCTGATGGTTCAGTTGGTAAAGAATCCACCTGCAATGCGGAAGACCTGGGTTTGATCCCTGGGTTGGGAAGATCCCCTGGAAAAGGGATAGGCTACCCACTCCAGTATTCGTGCCTGGAGAAACCCCATGGACAGAGGAGCCTGGTGGGCTACAGTCCATGGGGGTCACAAAGAGTCACGACTGAGCGACTAGGCAGAGCACAGCATATAGGTCTCACTGGGCTAAAATCAAAGTCTTCTAGAGGCTCTGAAGGGAGAATTTGCATCTTTGCCTTTTCCAGCTTGAGAGATCAGCCATATACACCTGGGTTTCCAGCCCCTTCCTTCATCTTCAAAGTTGGGATGGTGGGAGCCCTTCTCACAGCCCTCCCTCTTCCACTTTTAAGGACCACTAGGATGCAGAGTGCATCATGAGAAACGCTGGGCTGGATGAAGCACAAGCTGGAATCAAGATTGCCAGGAGAAATATCAATAACCTCAGATATGCAGATGACACCACCTTTATGGCAGAAAGTGAAGAGGAACTAAAGAGCCTCTTGATGAAAGAGAAAGATGAGAGTGAAAAAGTTGGCTTAAAGCTTAACATTCAGAAAACTAAGATCATGGCATCTGGTCCCATCACTTCATGGGAAATAGATGGGGAAACAGTGGAAGCAGTGTCAGACTTTATTTTTTTGGCCTCCAAAATCACTGCAGATGATAACTGCAGCCATGAAATTAAAAGACGCTTACTCCTTGGAAGGAAAGTTGTGATCAACCTAGATAACATATTAAAAAGCAGAGACATTACTCTGCCAACAAAGGTCCGTCTAGTCAAGGCTATGGTTTTTCCAGTGGTCATGTATGGATGTGAGAGTTGGACTGTGAAGAAAGCTGAGCGCCGAAAAATTGATGCTTTTGAACTGTGGTGTTGGAGAAGACTCTTGAGAGTCCCTTGGACTGCAAGGAGATCCAACCAGTCCATCCTAAAGGAGATCAGTCCTGGGTGTTCATTGGAAGGACTGATGCTGAAGCTGAAACTCCAGTACTTGGCCACCTCATGCAAAGAGTTGACTCATTGGAAAAGACCCTGATGCGGGGAGGGACTGTGGGCAGGAGGAGAAGGGGACGACAGAGGATGAGATGGCTGGATGGCATCACCGACTCGATGGACATGGGTTTGGGTAGACTCTGGGAGTTGGTGATGGACAGGGAGGCCTGGCGTGCTGCGATTCATGGGGTTGCAAAGAGTGAGACACGACTGAGCGACTGAACTGAACTGAACTGAACTGAACTGAGGATTATGTCCAGCTCTCCTGCATAACCTCCCTACTTAAGATCAACTGATTAGTGACTGTAACTCCCCTTTAACTCATAGCACTGCTGGGGATGGGACACAGACATCTTTGGCAGTGGTCGGGGGCTGGGGGTGTTACTGTTCTGCAACGTGACTGTATCTTTATCCTTCTTTCTTCAACCTGAGGCCCCAGTTCATCTTGTCCCTTGGCACGTTTTTGCTCAGGGCTTTTTTTTTTTCCTTCGTAAATCTCCTTCATATGAACCTTAAGGAGAAACTGATACAAAATGGAAGGAGAGGAATAGAGGGAACATATACAGAGTACCATATAAAATAGATAAACAACAAGGACCTACTGAATAGCACAGAAGCTATACTCAGTATTTGGTAATAATCTATAATGGGAAAGAATATGAAAAATAATATATATATATACATATGTATGCATTCAGTTATATATATAACTGAATCACTTAGCTTAAACCAGAAACTAACACAACATTGTGAATCAACTGTGCTTAAATAACAATTAAAAAAAACAAAACATTAGAAAGATGATAACGATAACCCTATATGCAAAACAGAAAAAGAGACTCAGATGTATAGAACAGACTTGTGGACTCTGGGAGAAGGCGAGGGTGGGATGTTTCAAAAGAACAGCACTGAAACATGTATATTATCTAGGGTGAAACAGATAACCTGCCCAGGTTGGGTACATGAGACAAGTGCTCGGGCCTGGTGCACTGGGAAGACCCAGAGGGATCGGGTGGAGAGGGAGGTGGGAGGGGGGACTGGGATGGGGAATACATGTAAATCCATGGCTAATTCATTTCAATGTATAACAAAAACTATTGTAATGATGTAAAGTAATTAGCCTCCAACTAATAAAAATAAAAAAAAATAAAAATAAAAAAAAATAATAATAATAATAAAAAATAAAAGAATAGAGTTAAAAAAAAAAAACTAGGGGAGGGAGGGGAAGGCAGAGGTAAACATTTTGGTAGCCTCTCAATTTATGATTTTATATTTTCATACTCCCTTTACCACCTCCATTTCTCTTCAGCACTACTGTTTCTGACATATTCTAAGGTCAACAAAATTTTAAAGTTAAAACAATTACTTAGGAGAAGGTAATAGGAATTATAGCTGTTGAGCAGGCCAAAGAACCAAGGCCCTAGAAAAAGCCTTTGGGAAAGAGAATATAAGAAAGATCCTTGAGTAACTGCATTTCTTTTTTTCTTTAATGTGACACTTTTTAAATTGAAGAATAGTTGATTTACAGCACCGTGTTAATTTCAGGTATACAGACAGTGAGTCAGTTATGTGTGTCCTCAGCTGTGTCTGGCTCTTTCCAAACCCACAGACTGTAGCCCGCCAGGCTCCTCTGCCCATGGGATTCTCCAGGCAAGGACACAGGAGTGGGTTGCCATCTCCTCCTCCAGGGTATCTTTCTGACCCATGGATCAAACACATGTCTCTTGTGTCTCCTCCACTGGCAGGTGGATTCTTTACCACTGTACAACCTGGGACGACCCATTAATGTATTCTTTTTTAAAAATTTTAATTTTACTGGCACATAATTGATTTACAATGTTGTGGTAGTTTCAGGTATATAGCACAGTGATGCAGTTATACATATACATATTTTTATTCTTTTCCAGATTCTTTTCTCATATACAGTATCAAAGAAAATTGAGTAGAGTTCCCTGTATTATACAGTAGGTCCTGGATGGTTGTCTATCTTAGGTAAAGAACTGTGTGTATATTCATCTCAAGCTCCTGATTTATCCCTCCCCTCCACGTTTCCTTTTTAGTAACCATAAGTTTGTTTTCAATATCTATAAGTCTGTTTGTTTGGCAAACAAGCTCATTTGTTTCATCTTTTTAAAAAATTAGATTCCACATGAGTAATGCCATATGATATTTGTCATATATATTCTTTTTCAGGTTCTTATCCCATATAGGTTATTACAAAATATTGAGTATAGTTTCCTGTGCTATGCAGTAGGTCCTTGTGAATATCTGCATTTCTGTCTTTCACTTCTGATTGTGAAGTCTATGGTCTGGACCAAATGAATTACCCAAGACTCTTAAAGTTCCCTGGAAAGGCTCCATTCCATTCCTACCTCCCTGGTCAAGACCTCCCTTCTTTGAGGGGTGAGTGTAAATTTGCCCCTGTATATTCCTCACACTGCCTTCTCCCCCCGCTGGGTTTTGAGCATCGCAAACAAGAACTTTGAGCAGATTGCTCAAAGAGGATCCTGGCTTGGAAACTGTTGCCAGCTGGTCTCGTACCCATATCTTTTCAGTAAATTTCTCTCAAGCATATGTACACACACAAATACGCCTTCTGTTGAAGGCAATGAAATCATCGTTCACCACGGAGACTGGAGGAGAATGTGCTGAACCTTGAAGCTGAAGTAATGCTTTTGGGTCTGGGTAGTTTTTCCTGGAGTAAAGGTTCTTATTAATACCGCTGTTTTGTTCATGGATGCACCCCGGCATCTAGGGACCTGGATGCTCCATCCACACTGCGACAGGCCTGACTGCGGGGAGCACATGTCTTAGCTCCGGACTGTCACTCAGAGCTCCTGCCTGTCAGGCCGCCCAGCCCCTCAGCTGCAGGGCGGTGACTTCTGACTCCCATCCTCTCCTCTTGACCTAAGACCCAGGGAAAGGCTTTGCCAGGTGGAGGTCAACCTGCAAGAACCGGGGGCGAGCCCGGTCACAGGGGAGCGCTGCCAGGGCCGGGAGTCAGCGAGCGAGGACCCCTCATCTGGTGGAAGATGGCACGCAAAGGGCCGCCTCCAGATCAGCGCGGTGGGCGCTCTCGGAGAGCCTGCTCGAGGTGCTCGAGACACCCTGGGGCAGCCGGGAAGGCCTCCAGAGGAGAGGTTCTTGAGTGGAAACTTGAGGAATGCTCCGGGAGATGGCCAGGAGCAAGGTGATTTGTGCCAGGGGACAAGGGTTCAAATCCCATCACTGCCCCCGTGTGACACTCTCGACTCTTGGTTTCTCCGTCTGTGGAAGTGTGATACCCTCCATACTCCTAGAATCCCCAGCAGTGGAGTCGAAGGACCTGGTTCCTGGCTTTCAGTCCTAGGCACCCCCATTCCAAGCTTAGGGGGCTCACCCATCCTGGCTTCCCTCTGCCCTCATTCCCTCCCTATTGCTTCATCTGCTCCAAACCCTCTGCCTGCCTGGGGTCTGCTCATCAGATCTTGCCTGTGTTGAATCCCATGGGTCTCAACCAGGGCTCTACCTGGACCCCCGCCCAGCATGACCCCCAACCAGCAGCACAGGCTGGTCTCTATCACCGGGACCTCCATCTTAGCAGCTCGGAGTGACCCCGCCCAGTGTCCTGCATGGCCTGTCTTGTGGCTGCAAAGCCAGGCCCCTGCCCAGGCTGGGTCTGAGGGACTGGGCAGAGAAGCAGACTGCAGGAGGGCACGTTCAAGCGGCATCCCCCGAGGAACCCTCTGGCTGCCGGCTTCTCCTCTTGGAGGAGGTCATCCACACGCCATCCCCACCTTCCCTCGTCCCTGTTTCACTCAGGGCTCTGGAAGGAGGATTCATGAGCTCATGTCTCAGAAACGCTTTGAAGATGAGAAGCCCTGAGCATTTCCCCACAGCCCTCAATTTAACTTTCCCAGAACTCTCTCTGGGTTGTCAAGACTCTGTAGCTATTTTTATAAACAGTGATCGCTGGCTGCTTCCATTTTTACCGTGGCTGCCCTCCTACGGCAGGCTGGGCGAGGGGCTGGGTCTCCCCTATCGCCCTTCTTCTCTGCCTCAGACCCACCCGTCCCACCCGCTGTGTGCTCCCAGGGTCCCCCATCTCCTTGGTGCCCAGCCACTGATCTACCGCAGGGACTCCCAGGTTCTCCAGTACGGTACCCAGTGCCCTCCAGCACTGGCAGCGGCTCACCTGTCAGCCACACCCCTGCCTGGTGTCCAACCCTGGACTCAGAAGCCCCAGGCTCGGTCTCACCTCCAGGCCAGGAGAGAAGCTGGGTCGTAGGAAACGGACACCAAGCCTGCTGGAGGGCCTGCCCAGCATGTGACTGGTCAATGGGCATTTTTTTGAATCGAATATTTAAATCATCCAAAAAGTGTACGGGGAGACAAATATATGATACTGCTTACATGTGGAATTTAAAAAAAAAGATACAAATGAGCTTTTATCCAAAATGGGAAAAGACTCGCAGACACAGAAAACAAATTTACGGTTACCAAAGCAGAAAAAGGGGCAGGGGGAGGGATAAGTTAGGAGACTGGGGTTAACACACACATACCACTATGTGTAAAATAGATACATAAGGACCTACTGTATAGCAGAGGGAACTATATTCAGTATCTTGCAATAAACTATAAGGGAAAAGAATCTGAAAAAGAACAGATATATGTGTATATATATCAACTATGAAAGTGAATGTGTTAGTACACAGTCATGTCCCACTCTGTGGCCCCATGGACTACAGCCCACCAGGCTCCTCTGTCCATGGAAATCTACAGTCAAGAATACTGGAGTGGGTTGCCATTTCCTTCTCCAGGGCATCGTCCTGACCCAGGGATTGGATCCAGGTCTCCGAGTTGCAGGCACAGTCTTTACAATCTGGCAACCAGGGACGCCCAATTTACCTTTATGTCTATGGACCTCTTTTATTTCTTTCTCCTATGATCTCTCCCAGAGAAAACCACTATCTTAAATCTGGTGTCTGGTATTTCTAGGAAAGTCTTTAGACTTTGGTTACATGTGTATTATTAATATGTAATATTGATATGTAATTAATATTAATATGTAATATTAATAATACGTAGTACTATTTTGTGTTTTAGACTTTACATAAACACTAACTTGTGGTGAAAGAAATCGAAAGTGAAAGTTGCTCAGTCGTGTCCGACTCTTTGTGACCCCGTGGACTATACCGTCCATGGAATTCTCCAGGTCAGAATACTGGAGTGGTAGCCTTTCCCTTCTCCAGGGGATCTTTCCCACCCAGGAATCTAACCGGGGTCTCCTGCGTTGCAGGCTGATTCATTACCAGCTGAGTTACCAGGGAAGCCCAACTGGTGGTACATATCCTCATCAGATCTACCTACTGGCATTTTAGTCACTTATTCAACACACTAACCCCTGCTTCCTCGATGATCCCAGTAAAATCTTTTTGTCATAATGACAAGACACGGAGTGGGTGATGGAGTGCCCTAGGCTGCAGGCAGAAGCATTTTGTCACTGAACAATGATCATTTTATATGGACATTTGGTTATATGATTTATATGATCATATATGATTATATGATTTATATGATCATATGATTATATATTTATAAATGACAAATGGTATCATTTTATCACGTTCTTTAGAACTGCTGGTGCATGCTGGTAACAGAGTTGGCTGACTTTTAGTGGTGTCTTAGCCCGGGCTGCTGTAAGAAAACACCACAGGTCGGGGGGCTTAAGTAAAGACATTTACCGCTCATCGTGCTGGAGGCTGGAAGTCCAAGGTCAAGGTGCCGTCAGATTCAGTTCCTTCTTCTGGCTTGCAGATGACTGCGGGGGGAGGGAAGAGACAGAGAGAGGGAAACAAGCTCTCTGCCACCTCTTCTCAGAAGGACACTCATCCCATTTGGGTTCCCCACCCTCGTAACCTCATCAAAACCCAATCACCCAAAGGCCCCACCTCCAAGTGCCATCATATTGGAGATCAGGGCTTCAATTTAGGAATCTGGTGGGGAGGGACACAATTCAGTCCATAGCAAATGGTTTCACTGTTTCTAAATCCTTTACACCCCTTACTGCCTGCAGCAGGTTGGCAGGGTGGGGGAAGAGTTCAATGCCTCGCTGTGGCATCCAGAGATGTCCTGGGAAAGAAAGCATCTGTGTGAGGGACTCTGTGAGGGAGAGAGGGTAACCAGGGTGAGCTGGGGGCTAAGTATGGCAGTGCCCCCCACCCTGAGTGTGTATGACAGGTTTTTGGTTTGGGCCGTGTTGCATGGCATGTGGGATCTTAGTTCACCAACTAGGGATTGAACCAGGACCCTGTCGAGGGAAGCACCGGGTCCTAACCACTGGACCGCCAGGAAAGTCCGTGTGTGCATCTTGTGACGGGAAGACTGATCAGATTAAAAGACACTCAGAAAAAGAGACACTCGGGAAGCACACGTACCAGATGCAATGTGTGGGCCTTGTTTAAACATTAATTCAAACAAGCCCAATGGTAAAATAGTCAACTTCAGAACTGGGAGAATATGACTATGAATTGGGTGGCACATGACCACAAGAAACTTTCGCTTATTTTGTTAGGCATGTTGGACTTCCCAGGTGGATCACTGGTAAAGAATCTGCCTGCTAATTCTGGAGACTCGGGTTTGATCCCTGGGTCGGGAAGATCCCTTGGAGAAGGAAATGGCAACTGCTCCAGTAATCTTGCCTGGGAAATCCTGTGGACAGGGGAGCCTGGCAGACTAATGTCCATGGGGTTGCAAAGAGTCAGACACAACTGAGTGACTGAGCACGTTAACATGTGAACACGGGTAGGAGCCGTTTAAATACACTTGTTATGTAAGAAAACTTCCTTGTTCTTTAGAGATATATACTGAACTCATTTAAGCAACATCAGCAGGGCTGGGATTTTCTTTCCCACAAAAACAAAAATAGATGAAACAAGTACGGCAGAGCTGCAATCTTTGTCAAGCCTAAGTGATGGTTATTTGGGTGTTTACTGTCCTGGTTATCTGAGTCAGGATCGAGCCAGGAGGCGGTACCCACTTGAGTATTTAAAGCAGTGGGACTTTGAGGCTGAGTGTTGGTCACACAGGCGATGGAAGCCCAAGGAAGCCGACAGAGAACCACAATCGGTGTGGACAGGACCAGCCTGGGCTAGAGAGTGACACAAGAAGGCGGTGTCACTGGGCCCAGAGGCGGGGATCACTCAGCAAAGCAGAAAATCAGCAGGCCTCTTCAGGGGCGGTGGAGCTACGGTGGGGACAGGACCTCAGGTGGAAAAGGAAAAGAAAGACCCTTCCTCCTACCTGTCACCCTGCTGCCCAAGCTGCAATCACAGTGAAGCCACTGGGGTGACCCTCGGGGACACAGGGCAGAATGAGGTGGGCAAGGAGGATGGCTCTGGGGGCAGACTGGGCCTGCGTGGAATTCCCGTACATTCTGCACGTTTTTCAAAAGAGAAGGAAGAGACCTGCCCTCTGAGCACTGCTTACACCGCGACCTCTCCTGCCTCCAGAGAGCATGGATGGCAGGGCTCCTGGGGCAGAAGAGCCATGAGCGCCATTTTAAGGCAGCTGCTGTTGGAATCAAGACTGCCAAAGATCAACAACCTCAGATATGCAGATGATACCATTTTACTGGCAGAAAGTGAAGAGGAAGTAAACAGCCTATTGATGAAGAAGAAAGAGGACAGTGAAAAAGCTGGCTTAAAACTCAACATTCAAAAAAAGAAGATCATGGCATCCGGTCCTATCACTTCATAGCAAATAGATGGGGAAAAATGTGGAAACTGTCAAGTTTCATTTTCTTGAGCTCTAAAATCAATGCGGATGCTGACAGCAGCCATGAAGTTAAAAGACACTTGTTCCTTGGAAGCTATGACAAGTCTAGACAGTGTATTAAAAAGCAGAGACCATTTTGCCAACAAAGGTCCATATAGTTAAAGATATGTTTTTTCCAGCAGTCATCTATGGATGTGAGAGCTGGGCCATAAAGAAGGCTGAGCACTGAAGAATCGATGCTTTCGAACTGTGGTGTTGGAGAAGACTCTTCAGAGCTCCTTGGACTGCAAGGAGAGCAAACCAGTCAATCCTAAAGGAAATCAACTCTGAATATGCATTGGAAGGACTGATGCTGAAGCTGAAGCTCCAATACTTTGGCCACCTGATGGGAAGAGCCGACTCATTGGAAAAGACCCCGATGCTGGGCAAGATTGGAGGGCAAGAGGAGAAGGAGGCGACAGAGGATGAGAGAGTTGGATGGCATCACTAACTCAATGGACGTGAGTCTGAGAAAACTCGGGGAGATAGTGAAGAACAGAGAAGGCTTGCATGCTGCAGTTCATGGGGTTGCAAAGAGTCAGACATGACTTAGCGACCGGACAACAACTGTTCCTTGGACGATGCTCTCCTGGCAAATGAAGCAGGAACCCCTGTGTCAGCGTAGGCTGTTGATGAAGACCCAGAAGGAATTGGCCTATGTCACTGCAGGGAACCGCAGACGTGTTTCCTGAGCTTTGAGAGGCCATGGAGATTTGGTCTGGGGCCTCAAGTCGTTCTGCAGATGACCAACCCCCAATCCATCTCTCATCTTTCTACTAATGGAACTTTAATTTTGTTCCTGATGACAATGTGCCCAGCTAAAAAATTCACCTCCCCCAGATCTGTCAGAGTCAGTGGTGACCATGTGGTCAAATTCTGGTCAACATGATGGAAGTGGAAGTCCTGAGGAAGGGTGATCCTTCCAGAATAGAAAGGCATCTCTCCTTCTCTCTCCTGCCTCTTCCTGTGTGGAATATGGATGCTATGGCTAGTGCTGTGGTAGCAGTCTTGTGACCATGAGGACTGAAGTTAAATGCTGGAGCAAGGAGTTGCTTTGAGCAACTGCACCAATCCTAGACTTTCTAGCCCTGGGCTTCTTGCTACGTGATTAGTATTACTTATTTAAGTAATACTTATTTAAGTCACTGTTTTTTGGGTTTTCTGTGATCTGCAGTTAAAGAGATATCTTGACTGAAAATGAAGAAATTGGCTTTTACTCAACAGAAGGAAAAGAAGGAAGTAAAGAAATTGGCTCCCTAGGTAGAGACTAGCATTATCTTTATGAACAATGCTAAGCACACAGCAGGTGCTCAAGAAATATAAGCCAATAAATGGGTGAATTGATATGGCAAGTGCATGACCACCTGAGCAGTGAATCTGAAGAGTTTAAAGGCTTCTGGTAGTGAGTCCATCTCTTCCACTGCCTGAAAGGAAACCAGCTGCAAACATTGCCATAATATTATGGAATTATCTGGTGATAAGTGAATACTTCCTGAGCATCCAGGGGAAAATACAAATAGCATGCATAGGAGGAAAAGATATAAGTTTGCTTATACCCAACAGATAACGGAACTATGAGGGGACAGGTGTGGCACACATACTCTAAGGAGACCCCCCGTGAGTCACAGCCTGTGATTCACCCACCCACCCATTCACTGGGTGTGGGCAGAACCTGGGGCTTGCCTCTGACCAATAGGATATGGCAATGGTGGCAGGCTGTCACTCCTTTGATAAATTGCATTCTATGGCATAGTGATTAATGCCGACTCTGAGGAAGGGAGCTGCCATGTGGTGAGGGGGTCACTTGGCAAGGAAGTGGGGGCAACCTTGAGGAGCCTAGAGGAATGCTTTCAGCCAGCCAGCATGAAAACAAGGACCTGAGTCCTACAACTAAGGAGCTGAGCTCTGCCAGCAACCAGAATGAGTCTGTGAGACCCTGAGGCCAGCTGACAGCCTGGGCCGAGGCTCTGAGGCTAGCCTCAGTCAAGGCTCCAGATAAGAAGACACCCCTGCCTGCTCCTTGAACACAGCCTGCGAGTCCCCGAGTAGCAGGCCCAGTGAGATGCCCCCCGAAACCTCCGATAAGAAGTGTGCGCTGTTTGAAGCCACCGTTTGTGGAAATTCCCCGGGCTTCCCGGGGGGCACTAGTGGTAAGGAACCTGCCCGCACTCATAGTAATTAAAGCGGAGTAGGATGGAGAATGGCCTTCTGTGAAAGATCGGACGGGGACTTCCCTGGTGGTCCCGTGGTTATGAATCTGTCTTCTAATGCAGGAGGATGCAGGTTCAAACCGTGGTTAGGGAACTAAACTGGCTCGCTGCAACTAGAGCAGCCTGAGTGCCTCAACAAAGGGTCTGCATAGCCAAAAAAAAAAAAAAGAAAGAAAGATAGGAGGCTGCACAGCGTACTTGGGAGTCAGCCTGGGGAGGGCAGATCTGGGCAGAGCATCCATTTGTTCATTCACGGACTTGTCAGCTGCTTATGAAGGGCCACTGCCACATGCCAGGCATAGCTCACAGCACGAAGTTTTTGCCTCTTATACCCCATTTCTTCATCACCACGCGGCTGCAGCAGTATATCCACTCTAGACAAGGTTGCTGAGTCCCCACAGTGATTTGGCCTAGGGCCAGAGACTTCACATCACTGACTCATCAGTCATCACAATCAACCTGGAGGTAGGTATTAATCACGGTACACATTTAAAAGACTAACATCACACAGTGGAAGAGCTGGGATTCTAAGAAATTAAGTCAGCTCCGCCTGGTCCAAGCTGGCTTAGAATCTGGTGTCAGGAAAAATCAGGTCATCTGAGCTCACAGGGCCTCTTTCTCCTCCTCCTCTCAGAAGCATATTTTTAAAAGAGGTAAAGTATTAAGCATGAAAAATTACAATCTAGGAGACACTTATGTCAATTTAAAAACGAAATAAATATCCAGTGTGCCTTTTTCACTTTTTCCTTGTCAGCATCTTCTTCCTTTCCATGAAGACATGATTAGAATGTTCCTTCCAATGCTTTCTAAATTTGAATCTGGTATCAACACTCCTTTTGACTGCACTCTGCCGTGCCGCCGTGAGGGTTCAATGAAATGATGCAGAGCATTGGGCCTCTTTTTCTGCACAAAGCTTTGTATTTGTCTCTCTTCAGTTCACATCTGTGTCACCCAGAGACCTGACAGGAAAAGCATTCACTCTGATGGTTCAGACGAAGAGCTGCTTAGTGAAGGACAGCTTACAGAGATGTGGGCAAGTCTAAGGGAACCAGCGAAGGAGGCCCAGGCACCCCGGAGCTGCCCAGAGCAGGAAGCTCTTACTACTTTCAGTGCCAAAAGGGCAAGGGGAGAAGATGGTGGTAACGGAGCCCAGAGAGGGTGCAGATGTAGATGAGGGCTGCCCCCGGGAGATCACTTGTCTAGAGGCACCAAGGCAAGAGAGGGTGGAGAAGATGCATCCTACCTTTTCTCCTAACCACCTTGCACCTCCTGCTGCCTTCTCCCACTGGCGTCTCCAACTTACGGCCAGAAGCAAAGGGACTTGGGATAAAGTCTTGCGCTGGGGTCGATATCCTGGGGTGCAGAGCAGGGCAGAGAGTGATTCTTGAAGGACAAATGGAGAATCAGTGCATTGTATTATGAGAATTATCCCACGTTATCAGAGAGTTCATGAAGACTTGAGTGTTCTTAAAGTATAGTTGATTTACAATGCCATGTTAGTTTCAGGTGTAGAGTGAAGTTATTCAGTTATATATATATATATACACATACATATATGTATATATTCTTTTTCATACTCTTTTTCCATTATGGTTTATCACAGGATATTGAATATAGTTCCCTGTGTTATACAGTAGGACCTTGTTGTTTATTTTATATATAGTACTTTGCATCAGCTAATCCCACACTCCTGGTTTATCCATCCTCCATTCCCTTTCCCCTTCGGTAATCATAAGCTTGTTTTCTATGTCTGTGAGTCTGTTGAAAGCGAAAGTGAAGTCGCTCAGTCACGTCCGTCTCTTTGCGACCCCATGGACTGCCTACCAGGCTCCTCCGTCCATGGGATTTTCCAGGCAAGAATACTGGAGTGGGGTGCCATTTCCTTCTGTGAGGCTGTTGCTGTTTTGTAAATATGTTCAAGTCATATTTAAGATTCCACATATAAGTGATATCATGTTATTTGTCTCTGACTTATTTCACTTAGTGTGATAATCTCTAGGTCCATTCATGTTGCTGCAGATGGTGCTGTTTCACGCTTGTTTACAACTGACTAGTGTTCCACCGGGGGTATGTACCGCTTCTTTATGCATTTCTCTGTTGGACTTTTAGGTTGCTTCCATGGAAGACAGTGTTCTCAATGGCTAAGAGTATTTCATCATTTGGTAGGTGTATTGCTTGTTTTTATTATTTAGTAGTAGCAGCATTGGAAGCAGCAGCAGCAGCAGTAACACTAACCGATACTTAGACTGGTCTCTGTTCAATTACTACAATGGACATCTTTGCCCATAACTATTTTTCCACACTTGCCACGTTAAGGCACCCCACTCCAGTACTCTTGCTGGGAAAATCCCATGGACGGAGGAACCTAGTAGGCTGCAGTCCATGGTGTCGCTAAGAGTCGGACACGACTGAGCGACTTCACTTTCACTTTTCACTTTCATGCAGTGGAGAAGGAAATGGCAACCCACTCCGGTGTTCTTGCCTGGAGAATCCCAGGGACGGGGGAGCCTGGTGGGCTGCCGTCTACGGGTTCACACAGGGTCGGACACGACTGAGGCGACTTAGCAGCAGCAGCAGCCCTGTTAAGGAACTTAGCTCATGGAGGTCTCTGCACAATCCTCAGGCTTGAGGAATCCAGGTGGGAACACCACGGGCTCGGCCCACTCTCCAGCCGTCCTGGGATCCCTGGAAATCATGTGGGCCATCAACTCCTACCTTTCTTAGCGCAGTTACGAGTCAGGATGGGGCCTGGGTGGCACTTGGATGAACTGTTCATAAAATGAGGGCTGGATTCAGGGCTGGGGGAGGGCGGGTGGAAGCCTGGGGTGGGGGTTGGGGGGCTGACGCTCCCCGAAGTGCTCACTCCCTCTATTATGCCGCAGGGAGACTCAGCATCCTGGCTTCCACCCACTGGTTTCCTCTCTGGGGCTCCCGGGCCCCAAGCTATGGCAAGCTTGCGCCCCCTGCCGGTCAGCGAAGCATCTGCAAGAAACAGTGTCCTGCAGTCCTCAACATCACAGCCATCCTGAGCACAGTCACGAGCTCTGGAACTAGCCCCCTGAAGAATTCGCATAGGGCTCTGAGCATCTGAGGGATGCTTGGATTCACCTCCCTGCAGTAGAGAACTGAATTGGTTGGAACAGGATCTCCTGGATACTGGTGAAAATATAAATATGCATATGTATCAAGAACCTTCAAATTTTTGATTCAGCCTCACCTCCTCCAGGAAGACTTCCATGACCACACCCCTCATCATCCCAGTGTAATCTGTATTTCTTTTTTCCCTGTAGCATTTTTGCTTGTCTCTGACTCAGCTGAATAAAAAAAGTAACTTTATTTTGCTCTAATTGTTTACATCTTCATTTTGAACTCCAACGTCACCAACTATTTGTAGTAACTTGATTTTAATTATTTCAGGGTTTCTCTGTGCCGTGTCTTTGGGATCACGTCCTGGAGGCAGGTGGAGGGAGGAAGGAATGTTTATGAAGCCAAGACAGGCAATGCACAGCTACCAGGCTGCCTCTTAATCATCTTGATCTCCGGGTTGAGGGGGGTGGTGGTGCTCAGCTTGAAGTGGGACTTCGGCTCTCAGCCAGAAATTGAGGTGGGGTCATGGCATTGAGAGCACCAAATCTAGTCTTTAGACCAGTGGACAGTGACAAGGCCCTGGTCCCTTGGCTTTGCAGAAAAAGAATTCTCACAAAGATGGAAAGTAGTGAAACAGGTAAATTATTTATTAGGAGAAAAAAAAAAAAGAGTACAGCAGGTGTGGATAGACACATGGGCAGAATCAGAGGGAGAAACCCTGAGTCACGCCTTGGTGGTAGCTTGAATTACTTTTATGGGCATTTCTTCCGAGTTTCCTTTGGCCAACCATTTTTATTTGCCTGGTTAAGAGTCTGTATTTGGTATAGCTCAGGATCTTCCCATGTGTGCACAAACGTCTCTTAGCCACAACGAATTCTACCGAAGAGGCCTATGGGTAGCTTGGCATCACTTAGCATCATTCCCCTTTGACTGCTAAGGAGTCTTTTCTGCGCATGTGTAGTCGTGGAGGTCTCCAGACTTTGAAAAGGAGGGATATGTAGCCTCATCTTATATCTGGGCAGGGCCAAACCTCCTCTCTCAATTGTCCTGCTATTCTTGCCTTTAAGTATTGGTGGAGAACCTCCAATAGCTTTACCCTGGGTGGGGGAGGGGGCATCTACCTCTTGCCTCAGTCTGTCCTTGCAGACAGCACCCAGGGAGTCCCCACCAAGAGGCCCCACATTCCCGCTGGCTGACTTCTTCACTGGTTACATTTGGATTCTGTCTGTGGCCCCAACACTTTCCAGGGGCACCAGGTTTTCTACAAGGACAGCTAAGGAAAGAGAAAAGCTCAGCTCTTTCCCACTCCTTCCCTCCCTACATTCAGTACCTCTCAGGTTATGAGGGCCCCACCTGGTCCTGCCACACCCCAGGGTCAGCTTGGAAGCCAGGCCCAGGGTCCACCTTGCACCTCCCCCTCCTACCTTGGCCTGGCCCAGCCCAGGGAATCAGCTCCCATTCCCTGGTGGTTTCCTCCCAGATCTTTTGTCCACAGCCAGGGATTCTCTTCCCCTAAGGGTCTGGGAGAGCTTTTGAAAAGCAAAAGCCAGGAAGCGCCTGCTTTTATTCTGCTTTCTGGTCTGCGCATCTTCCTGTCTTCCCAGAGGTTGGGGGTGGAGGGGGCGCAGCGAAGAAAGGAAGGAGAGAAAAGTAGGGGGTGAAAGAGAAAGTCTTTCTATTTCCAAAACAGCACCCATATTCCTGCCCTCCTCACCCCTCCTGTCATGGGCTGGGATGGAGGGGGCAGTCAGAACTTCCCCTCCCAGAGGGGAGACGAGGCACTGAGGGGTGGGGGCAATGCATGCCACCAGGAATGATCAGATGGCCAGAAAAAGCAAGGAGTGAGAGTGAAGGGCAGAGAGAAAAGCACAGAGAGAAAAAGCTGCCAGGAGCTGGGGACCTGCATTCAGTGAGACCTTGAACACAGTGCTGCAGCCAGCCGTACTCAGGGCCGGGTCTGACGACTGAGTCCAGGAGCAGGAGACAGAAGAAATTCTCATCTTTGCAGCTGACCTTGTCCCATGAGACTTGGCTCAGTGGGAGGGTGATGTAGGCAAGCACTGAACCTTCCTAGAAGTCTCAATTCTTCGTCTGCAAAGCAAAGATCAGAATCTCCGCATTGCGTGTGGTTGAGAAGATTAAGTAGGACAGATGATCAGGGACCACAGGCTACCTGCTGGCAGATGGAGATGTGCACCTCCGCCAGTTGGACAAGCCATGGTTTAGATGTCCGGGGACGCCGGGGCCGGGGCAGGGAAACACTGGACCCTGGGATGTGTCACTTTGGAAGCCTGCAGACTGCCGCACGGCCAGGCCCCTTCTGTCCCCTCCTTCTTTCTCATCTCAGGTGGCCTCAGCTTGCAGTGGCTTGAAAGCAGGGCTTTGGTTCTCAGCCAGAGACCGAGGTCAGGTCATGGCAGTGAGAACACCAAATCCTAGCCATTAGACCAGTGGTCAGTGACAGGGGCCTGGCCCTTTGACTTTGCAGGAAAGAATTCCCACAAGGACAGAAAGTCGTGAAACGAGTAAAGTGTTTATTAGGAGGAGAAAGAGGACAGTACTTGTTGATAGACACACAATTGCCCTCATGGTAGTTTGAATCACTTACATTCAGCATTTCCTCTGGGTTTCCTTTGGCCAATCATTTTGATTTGCCTGGTTTGAATTGGTATTTGGTTTGTCTCAGGATCCTCCCATGTGTGTGTCTCTGTCAAGATGGATTTCACTGAAGAGGCCTATGGGTAGTTGACATCATTTACTATGGGTGGCGCCCCCTCCCTTTTTGACTTCCAAGAAACTTCCTGGTTGGGACAGTTTCCTTGACTTTGAAAATGATTAATACGTGGTTTCTTTTGTTTTACCTAGACTGGGTCCAGGTAAAAAAAAAAATCAAGAGAAAATCCTCTCTTGATTTTCCTGGCTATTGATACTTTGGAGTTTCTGTCCACAGGGAAGGAACTCAAATAGCTTTCCCAGGGGTGGGGGTGTGGGGTGTGTGTGTGTGTGTGGGGGTGTCCATCTCCCTCCTGTATCACTTCCATGGCCTGTGTCCCCATCTCCTGAGGTCAGGTCAGCAGAAACATCGAGCCACCAGCAGCTTCTTTTCCCCACTGCTCTTCATTCAGAATTTCTAGATTCTCTCCTGTAGTGTAACAGTGCTGGGTGCTTGCACATGGGGAATGAAACAGACACACTGGGAGGAGAGAGAGAAACCAGGAGATCGCCTTTAGAGGAGCCCCCAGGATGGCAGGGGAGAGAAGGGAGCTGCATGAAGACCAGGCCGGGTTCCACGGAGCTGGGAGGCCAAAGCCGGGTCAGGGTATGGAAGGCAGAGCCCTCTATGACCTCAGTCCCTTCAAGGCTGTGGTTCCCTGTTCTGACCCCAACCACTGTCCACCCAGCCACACGCTCCCAGGACACTGTCCCCATCCAGGCTGTCCTGCT
This sequence comes from Odocoileus virginianus, assembly GCF_023699985.2. Taxonomy (NCBI): domain Eukaryota; kingdom Metazoa; phylum Chordata; class Mammalia; order Artiodactyla; family Cervidae; genus Odocoileus; species Odocoileus virginianus. The sequence goes on along the minus strand of NC_069686.1, from coordinate 60,692,481 downwards.
CCTGCATTTCTTCACTGCCTGACTCTGGCTAGGCCCTGTAGGATGCTCTATGGACCTGGGGATGAGGTGGTCGAGGCCCGAGCCCGCCCTCAGACTCAAGGCACCTGCACACACATCTTGTTTGCCCAAACAACAGTGCTACAGTCATAGGTTTCAGGCCAGGCTGGGGTATTATAAGAAGGTGTGGTTGCAGAGCCTGCTGCCATTATAAACCAGATGAAGCTCCCCAAGGTCCCGGGCTGGTTGAGGACTCAAAACACGTTGCATGCGTGACCGAAGCCACTGTCCTTCTTGTTATATCTCACGTGAACCCTGGAGACCCACTCTCTTCTCAGGTAAAAGGTTGACTGTGTACGTTACTCATCACAGTGTGTGAAATTAAAAAACAATGGACGTTAAATTAAAAATAATGGATACGAACATGCATCTTACAAATCTGGTCTTTTCCCAGAGCCGTGCATGCGACTGTGCCCAGCAGGTGCTCAGTCAGCGCTTTTGGGCCGCATGGCCCTCAGCCCTCGCCTGTGGGGCTTCTCCCGGCCTCTCCGCTTCTGCCCGGCCCCACCCGCTCACCTAGAGGCTGCCAGGTGCTCAGCCAGGCGGCCGAGAGGCAGGAAGGCCCGCGCACCCGCCTGGCGTTCTCAGCCCAGCTGGGAGAGGCTGACAGGAGAGCAGACGAGCCGCGGGTGTGAACAGCGCCCGGAGCGTGCCAGGCTGCCATGGGAACGGGGGTCGAACCGCGAGCAGAACAGCCCCTCACATCCGCGTGTTGCTTTCAGCCTTTCAGAGATGGTGTGAAGGGCGGGGGTGGGGTGGGGGACCGAAAACCGAGGAATGGTGTTTTCCAGGCCAGTGTTGTTCACATTCCAGGGCAGTCACCTTAATTGAGCTTAATCTCTCTCAGTGCAGGGGCGGAGGGGCGGCGAGACACAAAGATGTTCTCACACACCCATACGCGAGGCATTTCTAGCAGCGGTGTCTTGCACAATCACTTCTTGATGTTTGTTTTCAGAACGGCTTTGCGGGGTCAGCTGACACCACGCTGCGGAGGGCTGAGCAGGAAGAATGCGCAGGGCTGCCTGGGGAGCAGAAGCTTCACTCCTGTAATGTATGTATCACCATGTGCATCACAGATGGCTAATGGGAAGCTGCCCACAGCTCAGGGAGCGCAGCCTGGTGCTCTGTGACAGCCTCGGGGGTGGGGCGGGTGGGAGGTGGGAGGCAGGCTCAAGAGGAAGGGGACGTGTGTCTACCTATGGCGGGTCCACGTTGACGTAGGGCAGAAACCCACACAATTCTGTAAAGCAACTGTCCTCCAATGAGAAATAAATAAATTTTTTAAAAAGTGAAAACAAAGTTTACTAGATAATTTTATATGCAAGCTTGTTATTAATCCAACATAAGGACTTGTTAGTCCATGAACTCACTGTAAGTATGAAACATTATAAACTTGTAATTACATATATATATATACACATACATACATGTGTGTGTATATATATATATATATATATATGAAGTCTCACTCCTATGAATGAGTCCCTCACACCCCGAATGACATCAACTGTCTAAGCCGAGGGAGTCTGACCCTTGCAGTTTGGCTCTGGCATGTGGCCCAGTGGCTGCTGCTGCTGCTAATAAGTCACTTCAGTCGTGTCCGACTCTGTGCGACCCCAGAGACGGCAGCCCACCAGGCTCCCTGTCCCTGGGATTCTCCAGGCAAGAACACTGGAGTGGGTTGCCGTTTCCTGCTCCAGTGCATGAAAAAGTGAAAGTGAAGTCGCTCAGTCGTGTCTGACTTAGTAGCGACCCCATGGACTGCAGCCCACCAGGCTCCTCCATCCATGGGATTTTCCAGGCAAGGGTACTGGAGTGGGGTGCCACTGCCTTCTCCGGTCCAGTGGCAGGAAGGAGCTAATTCGGTGGTAATAAGTAAGCCCCAAATCTGTGTTATAAAACCACATGGGTTTATTTTTTGCTCTTTTATGTGTCCCTTTAGAGGAAGGGGGGGATGGAGACCCCGGGCTGACAGATATGTTCCTGGGGAAGCGAGCAGCTCCTGGCGCACACTTGCCCTCAAAGAGGGAGGGAGCAGGCCGGGCAGAGCCTGGGCCGCAGCATCACACTCCACGCTGCACGAGTGCATCAGGGACGGGTGTGGGAGCTCACCTGGAGAAACCACCTGTGTGTCCATCAGCGGTGACATCTACACCAGTGACATTGGTTCACCACTTCTGTCACCACACTACGGACAACAGCAACTGACATCAGCTGACTCTGTTGATTTGAGTCCAGTGAGCACGGGGTTGAGGCCAGAGGGGACGAGAAAGGTTCTGGACAGAGAGATTACCCAGAAGCTCGGCAGGGGAACTCGCTTTGGGGGGACTTGGTCTCGGGGTGAGACCTCAGGCCAGCATCACATCTTCAGAGGACAGAGCAGTGACTTGGTGACAGAAATGCTCGTCGGGGCTCCCGGGTGCTCCCCAAGCTACTGCTTCAAATCTGTTCATCAAGGATACGCCAGAAGTGGCTGGGGCTCCCCGGGGTCTTCAGGAGGCTTTGCCGCTGTCCCAGCTGTGGAAACCCAGGGAGCTCCCCGCTTCCCAGGGAGGCTGTAGCCTCACCAGGGGACAGCACAGGTCTCACTGTGGGGCTTCTGGGGGTCCCACCTTGGCCCCATCTGCATCAGTGGTGTGTCTGCCACAGTGGTGTGGGCAAGTTACTTAACCTCTCTGAGCTGCTGCTTCCCATCTGGACCAAGGGCATAATCCTGCAGCTCTTTAAGGGGTGCCAGCTACAAGTTGGTACTTGCCGTGGGCACCGGCCCTCTACCTAAGAATTAAACCACGTGCTGCTGCAGTTGCTGACTTTCAGTACCCCCCGAAAGGAGCTCAGGATGGAGAACAGAAATGAGGTGCTCTGCGTCGGGGGAGACGTGGACTGGCAAAAGAAATCTTCAGATAGATATTTTCAGGAACCAATTTTATGAGCTCAATTCTGGGATTTCTTCACATTTAGAAAAGCACTAAAATTCTTCATGGTGATGTCCGCTCCCCATGACCAACAGAAACCTTCTGAAAAAATATATGTGCTTCTCAGAAAGTAGTAGTTACTTAATAAGTATTGGGGCAAATGAAAAATAAAGTGTGCTTGATTGCATGTATTCCCCCTCCACCAAAATCACATATATATTGACCTTTTCCCCTTCTTTGGAGCCGTTTCTCAGAGCTACGTGAGGTGCTGTCTCCTGGGCGGTTGTCCTTGAGTGCCTGCATGCTCAGTCGTTTCAGTTGTTTATGACTCTGCGACCCCGTGGACTGCAGCCCGCCAGGCTCCTCTGTCCGTGGGATTCTCCAGGCAACAATACTGGAGTGGGTAGTCATGCCCTCTTCCGGGAGATCTTTCTGACCCAGGAATGAAACTGGTGTCTCCTGCATTGCAGGCAGATTCTTTACTGCGGAGTCACTGGGGAAGCCTGGTCTATAGCCCTTACTTTCCCCCAAATAAAACTTAAATTTGCAACTCTCATCTTTTTAAGTTGACAGGGGCTTGCTGTAATTTAAGAAAGTAATATAAGGAAATTGCCTGCGCTGCTCCCTACCCAGGAGGTGATACTGTTGAGTGGAGGGACGTCCACCTGGGGTGGAGCAGGCAAGGCCAAGGGGGTGATTCCCCATCAGGGCCCGAGGGCGTGTGCAGACTCTGCCTGGCCCAGCCCGTGAGCACATCAGCCAACTCTACCAGCACTGCGGAGGGACAGCCCACGGTCAGGCAGGGGGCCACAGGCCGCTCAAGCCTCCTGCCTGGGGCCACGACCCCCCGGAAACTTCCTCCCTGGCTCATAGTGAAGGAGGAAACAGACAGAGCTGGACTCCGTCTTCGCCCAGGCTGCGAACATTAGGCCACACGCAGGTTCACCCTTCCAATGGACTCTGAATTTTGTGCCTGGTGTCTATAGAAATGGCACACCAATGGGAAGCCAGACCCCAGGATAAAAGCGCCTCAGGACTGGACTTGGACTCTCAGTCGCCTAAAAGAATATATTATCTCTGTAACAGAACAAAGTGGTAGATTCCATTATGTCTACTGGGATATGACCACAGGCCTATTGATAAATGTCCACTGTTTATCTAGTCTTGTGACACATGAAACATGGGTTAACTTTGATCATTATTTCTCTTTTACCTTGTCCAGATTAGTTTCAAGGAGAGGTGGGTTTGAGCAAGTACACTTAGGGTATATAAGGTTTTCACAAAAACTGGTCAGGGTCCTTGGCTAAGAGGAGACTCTGCCTTGAGCCCGCCGGTGTAATAAACTGCACTCCACTATCTGCATTGTCCTTCTGAGTGAGTTTGTTTTCCGGAATGCGTGGCTACAACAGGGCCTCGCACCAGCATTATTGTTCAGTCACTCAGCCCTGTCTGTGTCCAACTCTTTGCGATCCCGTGAGCTAGCACGGCAGGCTTCCCTGTCCTTCACCATTCCTGGAGTTTGCTCAAACTCACATCCATTGAGTTGGTGATGCCATCCAACCATCTCACCCTTGGTCGCCCCCTCTCCTCCTGCCCTCAATCTTTCCCAGCATCAGGGTCTTTTCCTGCCTGCTGGGCCTCTTCAGTTTTGTCTCTGGGCTTCTCACCCCTGCCCTTCCCATGGGCTGTGAGTTCTGCCTTCCCTAGGTTAATGTAACCTCTGAATAATTTGGCAAATTCTCCCTTGCTCAACTGAAGATCTCATCACGAGACACAACAAAATCAATTCATATGTATGCAAGCATTTTCTCAGCAGCTGCCGTTGGCTTAGGCAGCAGATGGCTCCTGACACTCACTTGGCTGGCAGGGAGAACCTCAGGGCCTGGATCCAAAGTGGGTCGAACAGGAGAGAGAGACAGGAAGCTCTGGGTCTGCAGTCAGCATGACTGGGAGAAGGCGGCACCAGCAGGCCAGAGGGGTGGGGTGGGGGGCAGCCGTGGCCTGATTCCCACTGGGGCTCCAAGATGCTGCACCCCTCTGCTGCCTGGGGCGTCTGTGCATGCTTCCTCCTCCGCAGGGGCTGAGTCCAGGACTCAAGGCTGGGACACACTTCCTCCCCAAGGACAGCCAGCAGGCTGGTCCAGACCTGTGGACTGATGCCCAGGTAGCCTCCAGCTGCTGCTGGGAGCAGTATCAGAGGTGCTGGGGGCCCCTTTTGAGGTGTCTTATCCAGAGTGGACAAGACTGAGGCTCAGAGGCCTTGCTTCAGCAGCCTCTCCCCTGTGCAAACCCCTGAGAAATGCGAGCTGAGCAGACCTTCACAGGGCAGCACCTCTGGGGTCTGCCCGCGTGTCACAGGCCTCTTGCATCATGACTTCATCATGGACTCAGTCAACACTTCCTGAACCCCAATGGCATCAGGTCCTGGGAATAACAGGGTGGGGATGGCCCCGCGGCTGTACCTAGGGAGGCCCCAGGCTGGAGGAGGAATCAGATGCAGGCATGGGCTGGGGGCGCAGGCTTGAGGAGTCTGCATAGGGTAGTACCGCGGTCCTAATTTCCATCACAACCGCCCGAGAGGTGTCTGCACAGCGTCATCGCCCCACAACCACGCATTGGTGAATACAGGTTATTGACTTCCACAGGCTTTAACACTGTTCTAAGTGCTTTACAAATATCAACTTATTAACCCCTTAAGTCACCTCCAGGAGATGGGCACTGTCATTTACATACAGGAAGCTGAAGGACAGACAAGGTGAGTCCTCTACCTGCAGTGGTATGCTGCACAACCAGGGTCCAGTCCGGGTCTGAGACCAAAGTTCGCCTGCAGAGTCAGCCCCTGGCTGAGGGCCCCCCAGTGGACCCCAGTCTCCCAGGACCCCGATTCCCATTTTTTTCTTCCCTCAGCACATCCACAAAGACATGTATACTTCAGGCCACAGGGCTGCGCCCAAGCAGCGGGAACCAGAAGGGACCTCCAGCCCACGTGTCTAGTTCTGCCGGGGACCAGCTCCGGGCACAGGAGCTCAGCGACCCAGGAAAGTGAGGGAGACCCTCTACCCAGGAAAAGGCTCAGGATCTGGGCCTTCTCATGTGCAGATAACATTAGGGAAAATTCACCGCTGATACTGATTTTAGTTCTTGGAAAACCGAGCCAGCGAGCAGCAGTGTCCACAGAATTGGGCCGCATGAGAGCAAGCGTGGCTTCCCTGGTGGCTCGGTGGTCAAGAATCCACTGGCAACGCAGGATACCTGGGTTCGATCCCGGGGTCGAGAAGATCCCCTGGAGAAGGAAATGGCAACCCACTCTAGTATTCATGCCTGGAGAATCCTATGGACAGAGGAGCCTGGTGGGCTGCAGTCCATGGGGTGGCAGAGTTGGACAGAATTGAGCGACTCACACACACACACGCTCGCACACAGAGAAAGCTAATTATGGCCATTGAACTACGTGGTCAGTGGCTCAGTGCCAAGGCATCAGACTTGGCAGGTCTTGTTTGGGGACAGCAGTGACATCTATCAGTACGGAGGGTCTGACTGTGAAGTAGTAACATGGCTTCTGAGTGCGGATGGCCGGCCGCAGCCCTCCCTCAGGGTGGGTTCTGGCACCGGCTGAGCGCCTTCCACCACTACAGCAGGTGGAGGACAGCTAATGGAGGTGGGTGATGGCATGAGTCTAGTCCACTGATGTAGTTTACCTCTGAGCAAGGCCTTCTGGAGAACAAGGGCTCTAGGAGGCTGGGACTGGAAGAAGCCCAGAACCAGGACAGTCTGGAGTCTAGGTGGCTCCAGGCACTGCAAAAGATAAGCTTGTGTTCCCCAGCCTGCTGCAGTTCAGTGTGGCTGAGTCAGGGGTGTGAGGAGCAGCGGGCAGAGAGAGGGGCATAGCTGAGGAAGGAGTTGGCAGGATCGAGCCTGTGGGCAGGGCTACTTACCGCGTTGGCCTTTGCTCTGAACAATCTGTGGGTGCTTTAAGGATCATGTTTCAGTTCTTATTCATTCTGCCCCAATCTGGGAACTTGCAAGTTCCCCGTGCATTGAAAGGCTTCAATCACCATCACTATCATCACCACCACCATCACTATCATCACCACCACCATCACTATCATCACCACCAATATCACCATTTCCATCAATATTACCATTATCACCACCGTCATCATCACCATCAATATCATCACCAATAACAACATAATTGCCTCTCCAAGGCTGCACAATCAGACGCTATTCTGAGAGAATGTACACGACTCTGGCAACACTTGTCTGCAGCCCTCACAATGTTGAATTTCATTGGCCGAGGCCCTGGAAGAACACTGGAGGAGGAGAGGCTCTTGCGGGGCAGGTTCTCCGAGATGGGCTCCTCCAGGGTGACCCCCTGGGGTTGGGCTTCTGCAGCCCGCCTTCCCTCTGGTTGTCTTGTCACAGAGGCTGCTGGGGAGGCCCCTGCTCATGGACCACGTTCTCAGCATCTCCTTGGGTGGGTGTGCAGCAAAATGTGTGGGGAACCTAACGTGCACGGCTTCCCTGTTACCCCAGAGGGTGGATTTCCAGGCAGTTCTGCTGTGTGGCACCTGATGGAGCCACTTCTCTGCACCAGGGAGCCGTGCTGACACCTTCTGTAGCGAGACCAGGTCTCACTTGGGCAGGGGTGGTGACTGCTAGTCATAGCTGCCTTCAAGTATTATCAGGGTTCTCCTGACTTCCTACAAGCAATTCCCTCATCAGGACAAACCCACTATGACTGTAATAATTCCTTATAGAATAATAGTTCTTCATATTAAGCTTTCCCTGTTAAATCACTGTGGGGTTTCAGACTCCCAGTTGGGCGATGACTGATGAAAATTATACAAGATGTCCCCTTTCTGGCTTTTGTATAAGGTAGTCCCACAGCCTGTTTCATTTGGCTAACAGGGTCCAGTGGCTAAGAGCACAAACTCTAGGGCCAGACTGCCTGTGTTCAGACACCAGGTCTAGCACTGGCTGGTGGAAACCACTTCATCTCTCTATGCCTGGGTCTCACCATCTGTAAAATGGAGACAACAGGACTGTTGGCGGGATTATGTGAATTAACATATGTAAAGGGTTTGGCACATCAGTGCTCTCTAAGTATCTGATATTATCAGGATTAGGTTCTTCTGACTCACAGTGAGGATTTCAGCCCCAGGAGCCCCTCTCTGAGGTCTCTCTGGCCACTTCCCAGCCCAGGCTGAGTCAGGCTCCCTTCCCTGTGCTCACACCCTCCCTGCACTGATGCCACCCTGCTGTCACTGCAGGCTTATTTCTGCAGATCTTGATGAGGGCAGGGCATGTCCCCAGGGCCTCACAGCAGTGAGGGAGGGGTGAGTGAGTTAAGATGCTCTGGAAATAGACAGGATTACTTGAGTAAGAGGCCTGCTAAGGGACATGCCTGTGACGTCAAAGGGGGCGGGAACAGAAGAATGTAGGGAGAGCCTTCAAACCACAACATAAGGTAGGTCTGACATATGTGAAGGAGGTGGGGAAGGAAGGAGGTCTGGGTAGAAGGATCTCAGACCTCAGTTCAGTTCAATCACTCAGTCGTGTCTGACTTTTGCGACCCCATGGACTGCAGCACGCCAGGTCTCACTGTCCATCACCAACTCCCGGAGTTTACTCAAACTCACGTCCATTGAGTCAGTGATGCCATCCAACCATCTCATCCTCTGTTGTCCCCTTCTCCTCTACCTTCAATCTTTCCCAGCATCAGGGTCTTTTCAAATGAGTCAGCTCTCCGCATCAGGTGGCCAAAGTACTGGAGTTTCAACTTCAGCATCAGGCCTCCCAATGAACATTCAGGGTTGATTTCCTTTAGGATAGACTGGCTGGATCTCCCTACAGTCCAAGGTACTCTCAAGAGTCTTCTCCAACACCAAAGTTCCAAAGCATCAATTCTTAGGTGCTCAGCTTTCTTTATGGTCCAACTCTCACATCCATACATGACTACTGGAAAAACCATAGCTTTGACTATATGGACCTTTTTTGGCAAAGTAATGTCTCTGCTTTTTAATATGCTGTCTAGGTTGGTCATAGCTTTTCTTCCAGTGAGCAAGCGTCATTTAATTTCATGGCTGCAGTCACCATCTGCAATGATTTTGGAGCCCCAAAAAATAAAGTCTGTCAGCGTTTCCACTGTTTCCCCATCTATTTGCCATGAAGTGATGGGACCAGATGTCATGATCTTCATTTTCTGAATGTTAAGCTGTAAGCCAACTTTTTCACTCTCTTTATTCACTTTCATCAAGAGGCTCTTTAGTTCTTCACTTTCCGCCATAAGTGTGGTGGCATCTGCATATCCGAGGTTATTGATATTTCTCCCAGCAATCTGGATTCCAGCTTGTGCTTCATTCAGCCCAGCGTTTCTCATGATGTACTCTGCATATAAGTTAAATAACCTGGGTGACAATATACAGCCTTGACAAACTCTTTTCCCTATTTGAAACCAGTCTGTTGTTCCATGTCCAGTTCTAACTGTTGCTTCCTGACCTGCATACAGATTTCTCAAGAGGCAGATAAGGTGGTCTGGTATTCCCATCTCTTTATGAATTTTCCACAGTTTATTGTGATCCACACAGTCAAAGACTTTGGTGTAGTCAATAAAGCAGAAGTAGATGTTTTTCTGGAACTCTCTTGCTTTTTGGATGATCCAGTGGATGTTGACAATTTGATCTCTTGTTCCTTTGCCTTTTCTAAACCCAGCTTGAACATCTGGAAGTTCATGGTTCACGTACTGAAGCCTGGCTTGGAGAATTTTGAGCATTACTTTACTAGCGTATGAGATGAGTGCAACTGTGCAGTAGTTTGAGCATTCTTTGGCATCTCAGGCCTAGAGTTGTCCTAAGATAGATCTGCCCAGGCCGCTGGGGCATCCTTGAGCCAGTCCTTGACTGGAGGAGTCCCACAGTTCACCAGAATGGGCCTGTGTGAGTACTGCACAGTGATCAATCCCTTCCTGAAGGGAACCTACAAGAGGCCTGGCTTCAGTGAAAGCGTGCTGGGGGATCTAGATAACAGCAGCTGGGACTGTCAGTCAGTTTTGCTTCCATAGCAGATCTGAGCATCATGGTTGCCACAGTAACTGACAGGCAGAAGGTAGGCCATGCCTCAAGGATATAGGCCAAAAGCAGGGATGCCAGGATCTGTCACCTTGATGCAGGGAGAGGGGGTGGGCCCATGGACCTCTCTGAGTGAGACTGCATACACATCCCTGTTAACATATATATATAGTGCTAAGTCCTTATATATACTGAATGAATAAAGTCATTCAAATCTCACCATTACAGAATTATTTTCTGTTATGAAATTTTGAATTTCAGAAATTTTGCAAATTTCCTTCCAGGTCTTATCATAACTACATTATTGCAATTCTCATGCATGTTATACTTCATATATTTTAAAATATTTGATATTTAGAATATTTCCTCTTGTTTCTACCATAGCCTTCATAATTATGCTTTTCAGTAACTGAATAATATTCAACAAAATGGATGTACCAAAATTTCCTGTTTTCCAGTATTTCCATTATCCTTATTTTCTTCCATATTATAGGTAATGCTTGCATGTGTATCTTTGGACATACATGACTTAATTTCTGCTGGATTATAGCTCTAGGATAAACTTCTAGGTTTGAAGTTACTGGATCAAAAGATACAGTTTTGTGATTGTGTCAAACTTCGCTCTATGCTTTCTAAAAATATTATGTCAGTTACATTATGTGTATGTTATCTATTGCTGCATAAAAACTATCATAAAACGAAGTGGCTTAAGATAACCTACAATTACTGCCTCACCGTGTCTGCGGGTTGGTGATCCAGGCTTGGTTTAGCTGTGTACTCTGCTTCAGGGTGTCACAGGCTGCAGTGAAGGTGCCGGCTGAGGCTGGGGTCTCATCTGAGACCTGACTGGGGAGGGATTTTCTTCCAAGTTCCCATGTGCTGTCAAGACTCAGCTCCCTGCGAGCTGTGGGGCCTCGGTCCTCGATGATCAGCCGGCTGTGAGTCAGAGGCTGCACTTGGTTCTCTGCCACATGGGCCTGTCCAACAGGTGGGATGCTTCATCGAAGCATGCATCTGAGAAGGCAAGTCTGCTGGTAAGACAGAAGTCAGTCTTTTCTAACAATCACAATTGCCTTATGCTGTCGTGCTGAACCAAGAGAAGTAACGGGAGATGACGACACAGGCCAAGAACACAGGAGCAGGTATCACTGGGGGCCATCCTGGAGGCTGCCCCAGAGTGTCACCAAGAGGACACACTGCTCCAACTTCACCACAACCTCAACCACCCAGAACGTTCTAGGACTTAGAAATTACCTGTACAGCAGGGGTAAAAGACCGTCTCCTATTTTAATGACTTCTTCTCTAGTGTGGTGTTCCCCCCAGGGCCACCTGGGTCCTTTGCTTTCAGCTGCTGCCAATTAATTTCCCAAACGGTGTCAACTGGGAGCCGTGTAAGGACATGCCCCCATCGGGGCTCTGAGAGCTGTGAGTGGAGCCCTGATTGGGAGGCAGTGTCCCTGAAGGGGTTTCAGCCTCAAGAAGCTTCTGGTATTTGAACAGCAACTCCAAGACCTGAACACCCTACTACCTGTACCCCTAGCACTTAGGAACCAATCTTCTCTTAAAGCTTACTACAAACGGATTCACATTTTGCAAATTTTACTTTCACTGTCAGGACAATCCTGTAGGATACATATTAATGTCCCCATTTTACAGATAGGAAACTCAGGATCACAAGTGTGAAGTCACTTGTTCAAGGTCACTTTGACAAAGTGGCAGGAAAGAAAGTGAAAGTGTTAGTCGTGTCCAACTCTCTGCAACCCCATGGACTGTAGCCCTCCAGGCTCCTCTGTCCATGGGATTCTCCAGACAAGAACACTGGAATGCGTTACCACTGCCTTCTCTAGGGGATCTCCCCGACCCAGGGATCGAACCCGGGTCTCCTGCATTGCAAGGAGACTCTTTTATCATCTGAGCCACCGAGGAATTGCTGCCCCCTCTTTGCTCTCTACTGCCTAAGGTACCCCGGTTCTCAGCTGGGGCCTCCTAAGGCTCCATAAACACCCCACCCCACCTCCCCATCCCCACCGCAGCACTAAACATTACGGAAAGGGTGGACCCTTTCCCTTCAGTTAGCTGGACGGTCTCCCCTGGGAGTTCCAGAAATCTCGGCTCAGTGACCTTTATTTCCTGGTAAAAGAGGTGAGGATGAAAAGTCACCTCTAAGTGGCAGGGGGTGAAAGGCTATAGAGACCACAGAACATGGTTTTAACCTTTTTGGGATAAAGCCCTGAACTGCTTTAAGGGGCACAAAATATCACAGAATCTGGGGAGTCAGCTTTCCCTAAAGCCTCTGAGAAAGGGGTCCCTGGAGCCCTGAGAAGTAATCTGTGCCCTACCGGAAGGGAAGTGATGCACAACGTCCCGGTTTCCCCCATGAAGTCAGCAATCGTGGCCAGGCCATGCCCTTGGAAGGTCCCAAGTCGGGAAGGAAGGACGGACAGGGTCACACACGATTCACAGTGGCTGTGCCCAGGGCACCCAGGAAGCCATTCTGTAACTGCTCAGAGGCCCTAAGGAGCCAAGCCTGTGTCTGTGGAGCTTCAGAGCCTTGTTCATTTATCCCCAAATGTGGAGCGCCTCAGTCGAGAGTTGTAAACGGGACATACAACCCTGCCTGTGCAGACAGTTCATTTCAGCAGAGGATATGCTCAGCCATGGTCACTTAATTACTTAATCACAGTTGGCAGCAAAGTCTAGGAAGAGCACTAAGGTGTAAAGGGTGGTTCCCAGATGGTGCTAATGATAAAGAATCCCCCTGCCAATGCAGGAGATCCAAGAGACACAGGTTCCATCCCTGGGTTGGGAAGATCCCCTGGGAAAGGAAATAGCAACCGACTCCAGTATTCTTGCCTGAAAAATCTCATGGACAGAGGAGCCTGGAGGGCTACAGTTCATGGGGTGGCAAAGAATTAGACATGACTGAGCTACTGACCACCACCACAGGAATGGCTGCAAAGGGTTTTAAGCAGAAGAGAACCCAGTCAGACCTGTGCTCTGAGAGCTGGAAGAGGTGGGGAGAATGGCCAGAAGCCCATGCGAGGAACCACCTGGGGAGGGTGGGATGGAGCCGGAGTCTCTGGGCAGGGAGATCATCAGGCTGCGCCCTGGTTTAGCCACAAGGCAGGAAGAAGGGGTGATGGGGAGGACGGCTCAGTCCCAGGCACGTTCTCAGCCAGAGCTGCTGCGTGCCTGCAGCAGGAGAGTTCTGGATGGCAGCAGATGGCAAGGATGTGCAGGATGCGGGGAGCAGGGGTCACAGTCAGCCCAGGCCTGGAGCGGGCCATGGGCAGCGTGTGTGGGGTCTGAGGACAGCCCTTGAGTGGAGACCAAGTTTGCAATTTGGACTAGAAGGAGCCAAGTAAGTGCGTCTCAGGAGGACACCTCCCCATCCCCACCAGCACCAGGTCTCTCTTCCCCTCCCTCCGGATGGAGCAGCAGGAGCGCCTGGCCTCCTCTCAGCTCTTGCAGCACTGAGAGCAATTGGCGGGGGGTGGGACCATCTGTCCGCTGGTCAAGCCTGTGGCCAATGCCTCGGCCAATGCTGCCGAGGGACCTGGGAGAAGCAGTGCTGTGCCCTCAGGGCCATCTGCTGGGCCCAGGGCAGAGACCCCAGGATCGCCCAGCACGGGGCCAGAGCGCCAAGCCCAGCTCACCACCAAGGACCCAGCAGGAAGACAGGCCAGCCCTGCCTGCTCACTCCATCCACGGTCTCCTGGCAGGGACCACCGGCCCCTCCTGAGTGGGCCTCCTGGCCTGGTTTTGTGTTTCTCCTGTGTGGGGCCTAATCATACCCTCTGCCCTGAGTTACACCGACACCAGGCCTGAATTCTTTGCCTCTTCCGGGAAACACAGTCACCAACACAAGGAACATATGGGGACTTCTCTGGTGGTCCAGTGGCTAAGACTCCACGCTCCCAATGCAGGGGGTCTGGGTTCAACTCCTGGTCAGGGAACTAGATCCTGCATGTGCAACTAGGACCTGGTGCAGTCAAATTAACAACAAAGACAGATGAATGGCCTGAGAAGATGCTCAACGTCACTTATCATCAGACAGACGAGAATCAACACCACAATAAGATATCACATCAGTCAGAACGGCCACCATTAAAAGGGACAAGTACAAATGCTGGAGGGAATGGGGAGCACTGCAGGTGCAGCTACCATGAAAACTGTACGGGGCGTTCAGTGGTCGGACTGCACCTTCTGGTGCGGGAATGGTGAGGGTTTGATCCCTGGTTGGGGAGGTGAGATCCCACATGCCTTGTGGCTGGGAAACCAAAACAGAGTTAATGTTATAATGAACTGAATAAAGACTTTAAACAACCCAAATGTTCATTGACAGATGAATGCATAAAAGATGTGGTACATACATACAGCAGAATATTTCTCAGCCACAAAAAAGAATGAAATAATGCTATTTGCAACAACATGGATGCAACTCACGATGATCATAGCAAGTGAAGTGAGTCAGAGAGAGAAAGACAAACACCAAATGATATCATCACTTATATGTGGAATGTAAGATGTGATGCAAATTAACTTACCGACAAAACAGAAACAGACTCACAGAGTGCAGACTGGTAGTCGCCAAGGGGGTGGGGGTGGGACACGGATGGTGTGGGGGTTTGAGATTAGCAGATGCAAACCGGGACACAGAGAACAGACCAACCAGGTCCTACTGTGTAACACAGAATGCTATATTCAATACCGGTAATAAACCATAATGGAAAAGAATATGAAAAAGATACATACGTATTTGTATAACTGAGTCACTTTGCTATACAGCAGAGAATAATACAACATTGTAAATCAACTATACTTCAATAAAATAAAACTAAAAGAACACAGGAATGACCAAGGGAACCTGGCTGACTCATCACAACTCTCCTCACCTTCCCTGCTGGGGTCTCCTGTCCAAGCACCAAAAGTGGGGGGTCTGTCTATCCAGCTGAGGACTGGAGGGAAACAAACCCAAAGGCTGCAGCCTCCCCCAGTCCCAAGTGGGACACCAGGCCTGGCCCATTGCCCAGCGGCACCCCTCTGCTCTCCTCACCGCCCCTTGGCTCCATTCCCATTCCCTTCATGGTCCCTACCCTCCCTTTCCTCCCCAAACACTCACCTGCTCTGTCCTGACTGCAGGGCCTCAGCTTTGCAGGCCTGCTCCCCCTCTCCCTCAGCCAGAATTCCGAGCAGGAGGTCCCGCCAGGTTCCAGCAATACCTTCTCCTTCCTTCAGGCCCAGGGGCTCTCCTGGGGCCCAGAAGGGCTGCTGGGCACCCAGCCTCTCTGAGCTGCCATCTGCAGTGGATACACCTCCCTCAAAGCCCCACAGGGAGCTCTGTCTCTCAGCTCTTGGGCCCATGCGGGCTTCTCCTCTCGGCCCCTCAGAACCTTTACCCTCTCCACAGGAGGCAGAGACTGGGACCTGACCACCAGGCAAACTATGAGGTGAGGACCGTAAGAGCGGCTGCACCCCGCAAACACCTCCGGTGGGGAGTGCGGTCTGACCCCTTTGCTGCCAAGTCGCTTCAGTCGTGTCCGACTCTGTGCGACCCCATAGACGGCAGCCCACCAGGCTCCCCCGGCCCTGGGATTCTCCAGGCAAGAACACTGGAGTGGGTTGCCATTTCCTTCTCCAATGTGTGAAAGTGAAAACTCTGTCGCGTCCGACTCTTCGCGACCCCATGGACCGCAGCCCACCAGGCTGCTCTGTCCATGGGACTTTCCGGGCAAGAGTACTGGAGTGGGGTGCCACTGCCTTCTCTGTCTGACCCCTTTAGCCCCCTGTAATCAAACAGCAAGGAAGACAGCCTTCTGTTTATTCAGGCGCTGGCACCCAGGCCCTCCTGTAGTGACCTCACACAACCCCACAGGCATGCCAGGGAGTTTACATCAGCCCCGTTTTACAGGAGAGGAGCCAAGGCTCAGATTCATAAAAGGACGTGTCCGAGCTGACTTGGGTCACGGGTGGTGGGCTGGGGCAGGAACTGGGCTGCCCCCCAAAGCTGCAAGTCTGCTGACACTGGGCTGTGGGGTTCCGAGTCCACGGCGAGCGGCACCTGCCTGAGCTGGAACCGTCCGGGCCATGAGGCCCTCAGGCGCCACCGGGCCCAAGCGCTGCCCGCCACATCTGCAGCACCGAGTCCCGGCGGGCCGTGTCGGGCAGGTGTTTGATGCGGAACCAGTGTCTGGGAACGACGTTCCCGCTGGGTGTGTAGAGCTTCTCCCCCCGCTGGCCCAGCAGACTGCGAAGAGCCAGGTTGCCTGACAGAACCTTCTCGTAGAATTCCGCCCCACCCCGGGCATAGGCTGCAGACAAGGAGGCCGTGCGGCGGTCCAGCCAGGCTTCCAGGGCGTGGGTGAGAGAGTCCGTGGAGAAGGCGTAGGCCACGAAGCCTGCCACTGCTGCCACCAAGTTGAAGGCGGCCCGCAAGCTCATGGGGCCCCCGTAAAGCCCCAAGGCGTGCTTGGCCCCCACACCCAGCGCCCAGGTGCCCACCAGGCAGGCTGGGGCTGGCAGGGCCTGCAGGGCGGCCGTCCCACTCTCCAGGTACACCACCTCCTTGGCCAAGGCAAACTTCTGGGCCTCGTGAGACAGGGTCAGGGCATCTCTCAGCCGGGCGCCTGCTGGGCTCCGCCAGTCCACGCGCTGCCCGTAAACCACCACGGGCCGGTCAGTGTTGGTCACTGGGCCACCCAGGAAGCTGGCAGGGATGCCCACGACGGCCCCGCCAGGGAGTCTTGGGAAGCCGGCACTCACAGGCTGGAAGGTGAAGGTGGTAAAGGCCTCGAAGTGGTGGCCCGAGGGGATGCCAATGTCCTGCTGCACCTCCTGGAAGAGCCTCTCCAGTTCCGGGGACAGAGGCGCCGGCTGGCCCTGGGGCCAGTACTGGTATAGCCATTGGACCACAGGATCGGGGAAGAGGTGGTACGAGATCTGGGCCCCGAACAGGCCTGTGCAGGAGCCCACCAACAGGCCCGTCCTGTGTCTCTGCACAAACACCGTGGCCCGCCACAGCGGACCTGCCATGAGGGCTGCCACCACTGTAACCTGGGCCAAGAGAAAGAGAAGTGAGCCAACAACTGCCGAGGTCGGCCTGCAGACCAAACACCCCCGGGCCATATCCCCTTTAACTGATGCCATACGCACAGGAGCCGAGAAGTGGCCCCACTCTGACTCTGCATCACCGCTTACCAAATGTGTGCGTGACAATGGCCCACGAGGGGGTCTGTGCTGAGTCAATAAACACACACGAAACAATCAGGGTCTGCAAGGAGCAGACGCCCCTCGGCCAAGGCGAACTTCCGGGCCACCTGAGACAGGGTCAGGGCATCTCTCAGTTGGGAGCCCGCTGAGCTCTGCCAGTCCACTCGCTGCCCATAGACAACCACGGGCCTGTCAGTGTTGGTCACTGGGC
This sequence comes from Odocoileus virginianus, assembly GCF_023699985.2. Classification (NCBI taxonomy): domain Eukaryota; kingdom Metazoa; phylum Chordata; class Mammalia; order Artiodactyla; family Cervidae; genus Odocoileus; species Odocoileus virginianus. The sequence continues at coordinate 60,675,019 of NC_069686.1, read as the reverse complement.
CACCCAGGAAGCTGGGGGGGATGATCCTGATGGCCCCACCAGGGAGTCTCGGGAAGCCATGGAATGGCTATAATTACAACTTTGATTCCCACGGAATGGCCCCAAGCAACCCACCTCTCACCCCACTGTCATACTGAACCTGAGCATAATTTAAACACGAAACACATTCTCAGCTTACTCCGTCCTTACTATATGCCTGACACAGTTCTGAGACCTTTACACATATTATTTAACAACTGAATCCTTACAACTCTGCGCCCTTATCATTATGATGTGCCTATTTTAAAGCGGTGAACACGGAGGCACAGATAGGCCTCAACTAGTAACGTGGCAGAGCTATGGGCAGAACTATGTCCCTCCAAATTCATATGGTGAAGTTCTAACTCCAGGAGGAGCAATGTGACTGTATTTAGAGACAGGCTCTTTAAAGAGGTAATTAAGTTAAAGTGAGGTCATTAGGATAGCCTCTAATCCAATCCAGAGTGGGACATTCGGACACAGAAGGACTACGAGGACGCAAGCCAGAAGGTGGCCGTCTACAAGCCAGTGGGAAAGGCCTCAGAAGAAACCAGCCCTGCTGACACCTTGATCTTGGACCTCGGGCCTCCAGCATTTCAAGAAAACACATTTCTGCCACCCAGTTCTTGTCACTACAGCTCCAGCAGACAAATACAGGCCCAGTATTTGAACACAACTGTCCACAGCATATTTTCCACTATAGATTATTTTTTATGATAAATTATAAACACGCAGGAAAGTGGAAAAAATAGTGTATTATAAACTAATTTCAATCTGTCAAGTCATGGCTAGCTTTGTTTCATCTCTACTCAAACGCATAATCCCCTCCAGCTAGTTTATTTCCAAACACAGTAGGGCCATACTATTATTTCATCCGAAAATATTTCAGTAAAATTCACAATTGTTTAACTTCGGCTGAAGCTTACTGTCTTTCTGTCTGTAAAGTGTTTACTTAGCAAGTAAATTGCTGGAAAGAAGGCAGCATATTCCTTGAGAGTCACGTCACTGTGCCTTTTCGCCAACAAGGCAACCAAAGCCAGGACAGAAAGGGTCCAAACGTAGGTCCTAACTCCCCCAGGACCCCAGCACCAAGGCCGCGCGCCCCGGGAGGCGTGGGAGGGGGTGCCGCGCATCTCGCAGGCGGCTGGGCGGAGGACCGCAGGACCCTTGCTCCAAGCGGCATCCCCCTGGCTACGCCCACGGCTGGAACACACCGCCTAAGGGGCCCGCAGGGGCCCGCCTGTCTGCCCGCCCCCGCCGCGCGCTCACCTCCGCCGCCGCCGCGCCAGGTACGCCGAACACGTGGGCGGGGCGGGGCCAGGCGCAAAGCACGCCGGCCGGCTCTGGGGGCGGAGACAAAGCGGCGGGGCCTTAGGGGGCGGGGCTGAGGCAGCGTGCCCGCTCGCCGGCTTTGGGGGCGGGGCTCCGGGGGCAGAGACAAAGGGGGCGGGAAGCTCGGGGGCGGGAAGCTCCGGGGCGGAGGGCGGGGCGGGACCCTGGCTACTCAGCCCCAGCCGGGTCTCCTCAGCCAGTGAACGGCCTTGGGCGGCTGTCTGGGCCGTCCCTGTTGAGCACTGGAGAGACCAGCGTCAGGGCGTGGGTCAGGAGGCCTCTGGCGGACTTCCGTCGGAGCTCACGCCCCGTCCTCCCGCCAGGTCCCGTCCTTTCCCGTCGGGAAGCGCTCTGTGCTGGCTGGCGGGGCCCTGCCCCAGCTGCTCCCAAGTGATCCGCACTGCACGGTCCGCGAAGCGGCGTCACGCCTGTCAGCTCTCCTTCCCAGCTGCTGTGTGAGGGTCAGGGGTCAGCCTGCCGGGGCCCAGCCCATCCTTCACGCGTGTCTGTGGCTGCTGTCCCTTAGAGGGCAGAGGGGAGTAGCCAGGACAGAGACAGTCTGTCCAGAGCCTAAAACACTTACTATCTGGCCACTTGCAGAAGAGGTCTGTAGACCCTGAAGTACAGGTGAAGTTGTGGGAAATTTGCTGGTGATGGACCAAGCTTTGTAAAGTCACAGTGGAGTCTGAGAGGCCTGCAAGGGGTGGGTGATTGATTGCGACTCGATTAGAGGATGAACAGGATATGAATACAGGGATAAGCATCCATGATGGATAAAAGAGCATCTGATGGTTGCTTTTTTTTTTTTTTTTATTGTGGTGATGTACACATACCATCTTGACCATTTTAAAGCATATAGTACAGTGGTAGTACAACCGTCACCACTGTCCACCTCCATAGCTCTTCATCTCGTATGCTGAAGCTCTGTATCCATCAGAGAATAACTTCCATTCCCCTTTCCTCTGCTCTCTGGCATCCACCATTCTACGTTCTGTCTCTGTATTTTGACCACTAAGTATCTTCTGTAAGTGGAATCAGAACTTCCTTCTTTTTAAGGCTAAAGAATGTTGCACCACGTGAATATGGCAGGTTTTGCTTATCCACTCACCCGCTGATGGGCGCTTGGGTTGCTTCCGCATTTTTGCTATTATGATCTTGCTACTGTGAACATGAGTGTTCAAATATCTCTTCGAGGCCCTGCTTTCAATTCTTTTGGGTAAATACACAGAAGTAGAATTGTTGCATAATATGTTCATTTCACTTTTAAAGTTTTTGAGGACCTGGCATCCTGTTTTCCACAGAGGCTGTACCGTTTTGCATTCCTGCCAACAGTGCTCAAGCGTTCCTATTCCTTCACATCTTTATCAATGTGTGTTATTTTCTGTTTTTTTGATAGTAGTTATTCTAGTATGTGTATGTGGTGGTATCTTGTAGTTTTGATATGCTTTTCCCTAGTGATTAGCGATTTTGAGCACCCTTTCATATGCTCCTTGGACATCTGTATGTTTTCTTTGGAGAAACGTCTATTCAAAACCTTTGTCCATTTTTTAATTGGGTTGGGTTGTATGTGTGTGGTTGAGTTTTAGGAGTTGTCACAGATATGTGATGCAAATATTTTCACTCATTCTGTGGGTTACCTTTTAAATCTGAGGATATTGTCTTTTGATGCACATTATTTTTAATTTTCATAAATTCCAAATCTCCTATTTCTGTTTTGTTCTCCATGCCTTTTGTGTAATATCCAAAAAATTATTGCCAGAGCTAGTGTCATGAAGTTTTTGCCCTATGTTTCCTTTTAAGAGTTGTATAATTTCGGTCTTTGTTCCATTTTGGGTTAATTTTTGAATATGCTGTTAGGTAAGGATCCATGTGGATAGACAGTTTTCTCAGCAACACTTGCTGAAAAGACTATTTTCCCCATTGAATAGTCTTCATACCTTTGTCAAAAATCATTTGATCATATATGCCAGGGTTTATTTCTGGACTCTTTATTCTGTTCCATTATTATATGTGCTAAATCACTTCAGTCATGTCTGACTCTTTGCAACCCCATGGACTGTAGCCCACCAGGCTCCTCTGTCCTTAGAACTCTCCAGGCAAAAATACTGGAGTGGGTAGCCATTCCTTTCCCCAGGTGATCTTCCCAACCCAGATATTGAAGCCAGGTCTCCTGCATCACAGGTGGATTCTTTACTGTCTTAGTCACCAGGAAAACCCTCCATTGATTTTTATGTATGTCTTTATGCATGCACTCACACCGTTTTGACACTGTAGCTTTTTAGTAAGTTTTGAAATCAGGGAGTATGAATCCTTCAGCTTAGTTTTTTTTTCAAGATCATTTTGTGTATTCAGGGTCCCTTGAACTTTCACATGAATTTTAGGATGAATTTTTCTATTTCTGCAAAAAATATCATTGGGACTTTGATAGGGATTGCTTTAGTCTTTAGATTGCTTTGGGTAGTACTGCCATCTTAATAATATTAAGTCTTACAGTTCATGAACATGGGTTGTATTTCCATTTATTTATGTCTTCTTTGATTTCTTTCAGCAGTGTTTTATACTTTTCAGTATATAAGTCCTTCATCTCTTTGGTTAAGGTCATTCCTAAGCATTTTATCCTCTTGTTGCCATTGTAAATGGAGTTGCTATCATTTCCTGTTCAGATTGTTTATTGTTGGTGTACAGCAACTGACTTGTGTGTGTCGACTTTGTATCCTGCTGGTTTGCTGAATTCATTTATTAGCTCTAACAGGTTTTTGGGCAATGTTTAGGGCTTTTTAAATGTAATTTTGTATCATCTATGAACTGAGATAATTTTACTTCTTCCTTTCCAATTTGGATGCCTTTTATTTCTTTTCCTTGCCTAATCTGGCTAGATCTTCTAGGACTATGTTGAATAGAACTGGTGAAAGTAGGCATTCTTGTCTTGTTCCTGATCTTAAGAGAAAAATCTTTCAGTCTTTCACCATTGACTAGGATGTTTGCTGTGGATTTTTCATATATAGCTTTTATTATGTTTAGGCAGTTTCCTTCCATTCCTAGTTTGTTGAGTGTTTATTCATGAAAAGGTGTTGAACTTTTCAAATGCTTTCCCTGCATCAGTTGAGTTGATCATGTGGTTTCTGTTCTTTATTCTGTTGATGTTGTATATTATATTGATTGATTTTCATATGTTGAACCATCCTTGTATTGTAGGATTGAATCCCACTTCGTCATGATGTATAATCTCTTCAACATGCTGCTGACTTCCTATTTTGTTGAGAATGTTTGCATTAATGTTCATAAGGGCAATTGGCCTGAAGTTTTCTTTTCTTGTAGTGTCTTTATCTGACTTTGGTATCAGAGTGAAGTTGGCTATAGAATGAATCAGGAGAAATTCCTTCCTCTTCAATTTTTTGGAAAAGTTTGAGAAGGATTGGCATTAGTTCTTCTTTAAATATTTGGTAAACTTCACCAGTAAAGCCATTGGCTTCAGGACTTCCCCTTGTTGGGAGACTTCTGATTACTGATTTTATCTCCTCACTTGTCATAGGGCTTTCAGATTTTCTATTTCTTCCTAAAATGTTTTCTGAGGAGGCTTCTGGGCATGAAAGGAATACTTAAAGAGTTACTTATGGTTTAATTACTATCAGTTACTATTTAATTACTATTGATTAAGGATAAGTTTAAATATCTCGTACCTCTTAAGCCTAAAACCTCAATTTACAAATATTATCTTAATAAATTCAGTGATCTTTGTATAAAAATAAGATTTTGTTTCTACCTGTTCTTTGGTTAACTGTCAATTAACCATGGGCTTTATAATGAAATCTTCCTTTAATCTTACCATAGCGCTTCTGTACTTAATTGGTCAAATTCTCTTGGACATCTCAAACTATGCTTTCGACTTTAATTTAGTTGATTCTCTTAAATATAACAATATCCAACCCCTGCCAAGTAGTCTTATTCCCAAATCAAATCTTATAAGCAAAATATTCTTAACCACTAAGCAACTCTTATAAATCTAATAAAACACAGAAATGTAACAGATTCTCTGTAAACAGAACCTGTTTTAAACATCTTAAATGAAGTACATATAAAACAGAGGAATAAAACTTGTTATTACAGATAACCTACCCAGCACAGAAGTATCAACCTAGGTAGATTCTTTCATTCATCTTGACATCTCAAATGTATTCCCCTAATCCTGGAGCACAGAACCACCCTCATGGGCCACCTTACCCTGAGGTGCTGTGGACTGAACCCTTGGTGGGATATTCTTGCCCAGGACAGGGGTGCAGAACAACAAGGGTCCAGGTGGATTTGTCATGAGTTGGCATTTATTTACGGAGATAATTGGACTTCTCAAGCCTAAGTCTTTTTTGCCATAGTAAAATCCTCCACAATTTTTCATTGCTTGAGTAGAGCTGATACAATTCTGCATCTCCTACCAGGAGGGCAATGAATATTTCAGCTGTTTGATTTGTAATGATGAAATTTTGATGCTGACCAAAACTTCAGTGCAGTATACACATAGTTTGGCTTCATCAACATACTGTAAGCATCATTAAAATCTTGTCCGTGCCTTTTCCCCCTTCCTTTCCCCTAGCATGTCTCATATGGCTCTGTAGAGAGCTACTGCTTTCTTTCTAGTGCCAAAACTGTCACAACTTGCTCAGTGGGAGCTCCTTTCAACTGGCTCCTTTATCCTTTCAAATTGTCCCCGGATCACTTTGAAAGCATACTTTCTTTCTGGCAACAAACGCATGCTCCAGGAACATCTTAATTATCCTTGTGCTGAGATATAGAATCGGATACTTTCCAAGGTTCCTTGCTTCCTTCTCAGGAATGGTACTTGAGACCAAACTCTAAGAGCTTTGGGCACATGTCAGACCACGCTACTTGGCCCTGGGAGTGGACAGTGGCTCAGTGGCCATTTCAGAGGCAGACCACCGAAAAGATGTATTTTTAAAATGTCATTGAATCATACCATTTTTTTCTTTTTTGGCCCCACAGCATCTGGGATCCTCCTGAGCCAGGGATGGGAACACTTGTCCCCTGCATTGGAAGCATGGAGTCTTACCCACTGGACCCCACCACCACCAGGGAAGTCCCTGGAGTCATACCATTTTAAATTTAACTACAATTTGACTACTTAAACAGACCTTGTTCTAATATAAAATATTTTTGTCTTTGCTTTTATACTAGTTTCCCTATTGCCACAAATACTAACTTTAATGAGCATGCCATCTATTATAATACTGGTATTATAATTTGGTAGAATGTAAACCAAATTAGACCCTGGGTCCCTTGCCTTGGCTGCTCTGCACAGCCCCCTCTGGCTTCCCAGATCCGATATTTCTACCAATAATAATAATTTTTCTCATTCCTTAATATTTTTTGATATCAGAAGCTGGTGATGACTATAGTGTGAACAGTTTGAGTAGTATCAGTTCATTTACGAATAAATGAAAGATTTTATTTTTTCCAATAATTGCTACCAGCTGTACTCTTCAAACCATCTCATTTCCTGCTTATTAGTAGGCTCCCCTAAGGATGCACAGTCTGAGTCTATAATTTGTCAGTCAATGTTGGTTACTTAGACAATATCACTTTGGTTAAGACTCAGTCTCATTGTTTTGAAACGTCAGTCTCATCTCTCATCCAAAACTGCCCTGGCCACATCAGCACCCTCCCCCAGTATAGGCTAGCTGTGTGGCTCCACTGGCTGGGGGGAGGCTTGGGGCCTGCAGCCTGGTTCATGGCTCTTCTCCTGGGGATTCTCCATCTGGAAGCACAGAAAGAGGAAGATCGATGTCTCCGTCTGCAACGATTCACTAGTGGCCCTCCTTCCTGCAGTTCATGATGTGAATGACTGAGGGTGGTAGGAACCAGCTTCTGGGCTCGTTTCACCTCTTGGTTAAGCCAGCTTGACTCCTGGTGCTGGCTGAGGTAAACCGCACAACGGAGCAGGAGATTAGTCTTGGCAAGTCCTCTAGATGTAGCATCCAGGAAAAGGTGGGAAACCGGTTTAGTTTAAGGTCCAGAGATCTTGGCTGGAAGTTACAGGAGAGGCCCTGGGTACCCTGTTTAGGCTTGCAGTTCAGATGCTTCAGCCTGACGCTGAGGCGGGGGCTTTGGAAGGCCAGGGTTTGGGGGAGCGGCAGGACCACTGGTGCCCTAAGGGTGGCTGGTCGAGCTTCAGGCAGTGGGGACCTGAAAAGTAGCCTGTCCTTAGGTTCAGATCAACTCTGCCACTGGGGAGAGTGATCGCATAAGAAAGGGTCCACTTCTTATGGCCTCTAGTGGGAGAGATGCTGCACTGGACCTGGGAAGGGCATGTGTGTGCCTATGAGTGTATGTGTGTGTGCACAAGGGCTGGCACTGGTCACTACTGGGGGCGTAAGTATGGTCTGTCAGTCTTCAGGCTCTTTCCCGTGTCTCGCTTCCTCTGAAGTCTTTTCACAACAGCTTTAACAAACTTCCTGCAAAAAGAGTATCTGAGAAGAAACTTCTGCTGAAGACCCCGCTGTTGGAGAATGTGTGACCAGATGCCTGTGTCCATGCCTGGCTGAGTCCTGTGAGCTGATTCATCTCTTTGGTGGTGAGACCCAGACACCCTCGAACTTCTTTAAGGGCAGCAGGGGCTGCTGTGAGGCAGGGCCCCGGGGCTGGGCTGGCCGGGGGGGTGCCGTGAGGCAGGGCCCCGGGGCCGGGCTGGCTGGCAGCCTTGCTGCTCAGGGGTTACTGAGGGCTGCCACAGGTGAGAGGAAAGCAAGGAGCCCTGGTCAACGACGCTGAGCCAGGCTTTTTTTTTTTTTGCAATTTTAAAAAGTTGATATGTTGTATTTTCATTTTTTGATTCAGTTCAAGAAACTTTATTTATTTTTTGGCCACGAGGCATATGTGCTCTTAGTCCCCTGAGCAGGAACTGAACTCGCACCCCCTGAAGTGGTAGTTACCCTCTTAACCACTGACCGCCAGGGAAGCCCCCAGCCAGTTTTAATTTCCTGTTTTAGATGATTGTGCCACAGTAGATGTCAACATCAGGGGAAGCGGGGTACTATATATGTGAGCTCACTGTGCTAGTGTTGCAAGTTTTCCTTAAGTCTAAAATTATTTCAAAATGAAAAAAATTTTTAAATTACTGCTGCTTCAGTCCTACCCTGCAAGTTGCAGGAGCTCAGATTTTTCACCTACTCTTGAATAATAGGTACCCTTTGCAAGTTTCCTAAAGTCATTCTCACAGCCCTGAGGGCAGTGAGCACTGGAGCCTGGTCTTACATGTTCAGAGATGTTAAGGGGGCCACGTGGTTAGTTAAGAGGAGGACCAGCATCCACCCACAACCAGACAGCCACCCAAGCCAGCAGTCTCCACCGCCCTATAGAGAGAGCTGAGAGCAGGGGGCAGAGGAAAGCTAGAAGCAGAACCCAGAGAAGTGAGAGCTTGGAGCCCCGGGAAGAGGAGTTTAGGCTTTATCCTGGAGGCCGGTGGTTCTCACTCCTGGCTGCACGTTAGGTCCACCAGGAGAGCTTTAAGGATTATTACTGCCTGGGTCCTACCCCAGACAATCTGATTCAGCTGTTTTGTTTTGTTTTTTTAATTGGAGTACAATTAACAGTTGCATTAGTTTCAGGTGCATAGCAAAGTGATTTAGTTACACATATACATGTATCTATTCTTTTTCAAATTCTTTTCCCATATAGGGTATTACAGAATATTGAGCAGAGTCCCTGGGCTACCCAGTAGAATCTTGTTGGTTATCTATTTTAAAGACAGCAGTGATTCAGCTGGTTTTTATGAAGCTCTCCATGTGATTCTGACCTGCAGCCAGCTCATGCATGAGGACGGAGTCATGTTAACACACACAGTCAAAAGGCCTGCTTTTTACTGACTATTCACCAGGACTCCTGACCCCAAGGCAAAGCCCTGCCACCCCAGCTGCTTCTGAGCATCCTCACACACGTGTTATTCATTCCTCCCAGGCCAGGCAGCAAGTTCCAGTCGCCCCACAGTGTCCCTCCATTTCTGGCCTCCTCCCCTGTGTCTGCTGCTGCACGCTGCTCAGGAGCCGGTGTCCTCACCAGCACTGCTCTTCCTGGGAGCCCTTCCCAAAGGCAGAGTCAGGGGTGCTCAGGGGCCGTGGGGACTGGCGGGGGAGCAACCCCTCCCCAACTCTTCCGGCCTCTGGCCCCTCCGAAGGGCTCCCAGCCTCTCAGCACGCGGAAGCCTTTGTGCCCACACTAAATCTTGCAGCAAGAAGCTCCAAACACTGCCGTCATACTAATGACATTTTATTTTTAAAAAGAAAAAACTAAGTTTAAAATATGTACATCATCTGTATTTCAGTCTTTTTTCTCTAAAACTTTAATTCCCCGGATTAAAATGGCCGGAACATAAGCAGACACAGGGCCATGGTGACCTGCAGAAAGGACGTGAGAAGCACTGATCCCCTGGTGGTTTTCATTCTAGGATCAGGTAGGAGCTGAGCGCTTTGCTCCGCAGGTTCTTCATCTCCTCGAGCACCTTCTCTCCGGCCTTCTCCGTTGGCTGTGCCTGGTCTTTCGCCTCTCTAAATACATACATATACATATATATAAAACACAAACCCGATGAGGACCCCCCATCCGGGCACCTCCTAAAACAGTCAGTTCACCCAGCACCACCCTGCTTCTGGGTTCAGGGTCACCAGTGATGCCTCATGAAGACGGGAGGAGCTGTTTATTCACAAACACAGTATAAAGCATACTTAGTGATCAGTTAGTTACCAGTGAAAACACCTGGCTGGAAGTGATTCAAACCTGATTTCCAGTCTCAGCTGCACTAGGTTCTTAGCCGAGCCAAGTGACCTAAACTCTCAGTCTCTGTTTCCAGAGGTACACGTGGGGGGCATTCCCATCTCTGAGGATTGTTGCAAAGGGGAAATGAGAACTTATGCATGGACATCCCGGCATGATGGCTTCTAAATGCTCAGCGGGCAGGAGCTGATTCCTTATGAGTAAAGTGGACACGCAGTATCTCTGACTCTGACAATGGCTCTGGAAGGTGGGACTCAAGAGGGAGGGTTCTGCACCTGGGTCGAGGGGTGGCTGATGTGGAGCCTGGATGTTGCTGGCATGGTGAAGGGTAGAACTTCCCAAATATCTGGGGGGATAGGCTTAGTGTATTTGGTTGAAAGTACAGACGTCTAAGGACGGTGAGCTCAGCTATATGATCTGCCCAGTCAGAAGAATTCAAGAGAAAATTGTTTCCCCTCTGTGCTCTCAGCAGCAGTGTCGACAACAATGAGGACACAGAAGCCGCCTAAGTGTCCATGAGCAGAGGAATGGGTAAAGAGGACGTGGCACATACACACGCCGGAATATTACTCAGCCACGAAAAAGTATGAAAGAATGCCATTCGCAGCAACATGGATGGGCCTTGAGATTATTATCTCTCTCTCTCTCTCTCTATCTAAGTGAAGTAAGTCAGGAGAGAAAGACAAATACCATAGGATATCACTCACATGGGGAACATAAAAAATTAATACAGAACTGACTTACAAAATAGAAACAGACCCACAGACATAGGGAACAGACCTGTGGTTGCCAAGGGGGAGGGGGTGGGGGAGGGGTGGATGGGAATTTGGGGTGAGCAGATGCAAACAGTACGGAGAGAATGGACAAAACAAGGTCCTACTGTGCAGCACAGGGAACTATACTCAGCACCCTGTGATAAACCATGATGGAAAAGAACACGAAAAAGAGTATATTATAACTGAATCACCTTGCTGTGCATCAGAAATTAACACCACACTGTAAATCAACTACACTTCAATAAAACCAGAAAAATAAAATTAAGTGCTTGTGAGATATTTCCTAAGGAGCGTGAAACTGCCTAAAGTTTTGGCAAATGCCTGAAAGTTTTGAAAAAGGAGAGATATCTCAAAATGAAAAATTAAAACTTCCCTAATGCATATAATTAAAAAATTTAATTGACACCACTTTATGAAATCAGTCTAAAAATATGTAGTTCATGTCAGCCCTTAAATATATTAATGGCTGAGTGATATTGTGACAATCTAAAGGAGCTAAATAATGTGTCAGCAACTTAAGTCACACACACAGTTTCTTGGATATATTTGCAGTATAATTCTCTTTAGTAGATCTTGAGAGAGTGAGAGCACCATCAAGATAGCAAGGAAGCTCTTGGGTTGATTACAGCCTTCAAGAAGGAGCAGATGATTCTTTGCATCCATGAAAATAGGTGTTTGCCAGAAACCAAGTAGACAGCAGTCTTCAAGGGGACATTAAGTGTCACTGATGTGTGTTTTATTTCTGTCCCTGTCTGACCAAGCTCGCATGTGTGTCTGTCTGACACTCTGTCTGCTTCCAGCTGAAGCTGAAGGAGGTGAAGAAAAGCACAAATGAGGACTGGGAAGACAGACTGAGCGTCGGGTCACGCTGGGTTTGCACGGAGAGAATTTCAGAACTGAGTCCCTGCCGCACCGCTCAGGGAACCCTACTCAATATCCTGTAATAACCTATAAGGGAAAAGAATCTGAGAAAAAGGCTACACACACACGTGTGTGAGAATCCCATGGGCAGAGGAGCCTGGTAGGCTACAGTCCGTAGCGTCCTGCAGAGCTGGACGTGACTGGAGTGACTTAGCGCACACACGTGGTGGTGGCTTGGTTGGTAAGTCGTGGCTGACTCTTGGGACCCCATGGACTGTAGGCTTCTCTGTCCATGGGGTTTTCCAGGTAAGAATACTGGGGAGGGCTGCCATTTCCTTCCCCGTATTTCATATATATACACATATGTATGTATACACACACACACACACACATCACCGTGCTGTACACCTGAAACTAATACAACATGTAAATCAATTACGCAACAATAAAAATTTGAAAAAAATCATCTGTGAGATATCATTGGAATACTATGCAGCCAATAAACTGATAATTATATTGATAATTTTGGCACATGAAAAAAGGTACAAAAATAATTTAAACTGCAAAACAGGTGAATTCAAAATGCCATGGATCTATTTATTGAAAATGTGTGAAATGTATAAGTGTTTTGAAAAAAAATAATAACTTGGTGTGCAGAAAATGCTTAGAGTTTACTGTTTTTTCTGTTTTTTTGTGTTTTTGGTAAAGTGGCTGAAATACATTAAAAAAGAAAAGAGAATTTTCTTCTTTGGGTGAAGATATATAAAGTAATAAGTTCTATTTCATTTAATACTCATTTGATAATCAAATGGCATTTGATATTACTTTCTGTAGTCAAAATGGTGAAAAAACCAGGTGAAACAGCAAGTAAACAATGAGGTATTGGATATTACCCTGCTTGTGGGGCAAACTGGTCTAAGTCCAGGGGCAATTTTTCAAATTGAAAAAAAAAAGGTTTTATTTAAAACTCTTAGCCATATGTTTGAAATCTGAAACAAAATGCAAAGTGCATCTCTTTGTTGAGGCGTCAGATGTACTATGTAGTGTAACATATTTTGTTGCTAAATAGCTGATTAAAACAGAAGCTCACTGAAATTCTACTAAAATTTTGTTTCTCTAAAGTTTGTTTTAGAAGCTGCTAATCTACTTTCTGAGAAGTGCTAGTTTGCTATAGGTTTCCGTTACTATTGCAAATGAACCAAAGGAACCCCTTGCTCCTTTAAGATATGTGGGCATTCCTTTCTGAAAAGGCAGGGCCTCCTCCAAACACCCTGAACAAAGCAGACAAACTAAAACATTTACAGCATACACAAGGAAGGGGAATTATCCTTAATATATGAGGCATTCTTACAAATAAGAAAAAGATAAAGACTTTCTGAAATACAGGCAAAAAAAGCCCCCCATAAAAATATTTTATAAGTGTAGGAAAATTTTTACCATCACTCATAAACGAAGAAGTTAAAATTAAGACAATAATGTGGTCATTAACAACCTATCATGTTGGAAAAGAAGAAAAAAGCGTTGGATGACATTCCACATTGTTCAGGGCACTTGAATGTGGGCATCCTGACCTCTGCTGGTAGGACGTTTGTTGATAGTTTCCTGGATGGTGCAGAGCACTATGTATTAAAACCTTAAAATGAACATGGATTTAGTATTTATGTTTCAAAGTTTATCCTAAGGTGACAGTCTGATAAGTTTGCTAGGAATTATGGCACAAGGAAGTCTGTTGCAGCCCTGTTAGCAAGAGCAAAAGATTGAAGAGTTACCATGATCATCAGGAGAAAGATCAGTGAGCACATGATGGTATATGATGTGTGTATCATATAGATATATGATGGTATATCTACCAGTAAGATATAAAGGCGGATATCTGTATTTATAAACATATGATAACAATATGCTGAATGAAAGTCTAGAAGATAAAACAATATGAACAATATGATAGAATTCACTTAAACACAGTTGGCCCTTTGTGTCCACAGGTCCAGCATTTTCAGACTCAGCCAACCCCCAGGAGGAAAAAAATATGAGAAAGTTCCACAAAGCAAAACTTGAATTTGCTGCATGCTGAAAATTATTTAAAAATCATTTACACTGGATGAGGTATTATAAGTAATGCAGAGATGATTTAAAGTACAGGAGGATGTGCATAGGTTATATGCAAATTCTATGCCATTTTACATAAGGGACTTGAGCATCCACAGATTTTAGTACCCAGGCTGGGGGGTGTCCTGGAACCAATCCCCATGGTTACCATGGGACGACTGTATATACAGATTGTATATACAAAATACAGTAGGTGCTTGTGGTTATTTAAATAATTAAAGTATTAATACTTGGAAGGAAGACCACATACCAAAATGTACAAGGTACTGCCCCTGGGTGGTAGGGTTATTGTTTTTATTTCATTCTTTATATTTTTCTATATTTCCTAACATTTTAGTAATTTAAAAAGACTTAAATAATTCTAAAAGGATATCTGGAATTTCAAACTTACAAACCATATGAACTCTAGTGGTTATTTCCTTTACCAAAGTATTCTTCAAAACCGAGTTCTGAAGGATGATGGTAATGTCTGCCTAGCTAGCTGTCCCTGATGCAGAGATGCAGGAAAGGGTTCACATGTGCAGAGCAAGCACCCGGAGAGGTATCCTCACATCGGCATCTCATGGAATCCTCACGACCGCCCGGGAGAGAGGTTTTGTTTTCTGCACATTATGAATGGGGAGACTGAGGCCCAGTGCCTGAAGATAAGCAATGAGGCTGGAGGTGGCATGGCTGGTAAACAGGATACATGTCTAAATACCTAAAGTACTGGAAACGTGTCTCTTTGGACATGTTTTTAGATTCAAACAGTTCTGGATGTCATGTAGGACACATTTTATCCTGGGCTACCTCTTCCCAAGGCATAAAGCATCTACTCACTTTTCCTTGGTGTCCCTGTAGTCCAGCATTGGGAATTCTGCTTCGATCATTTCTGGAGTCAGCATAATGTCCATACTCTGTTCACAGAGCTCACTGAAAGGAATAACAGAAAAGTACTGCAGTCATTTAAGAGTTACATGATTCCTTCAACATTACTCACACCTCTACTTCTTGGATCTACGTTAAAGAAAGTATAAGACTGATAAATAGCTTTCTATCAACCAACAACAGTAGGAATGGTTATTTATAAGTAGAGAATAACAAGCAGTTTAAAAATGGGGTTTGTTGGAGAAGGAGATGGCAACCCACTCCAGTATTCTTGCCTGAGAAATTCCATGGACAGAGGAGCCTGGAAGGCTACAGTCCATGGGGTCGCAAGAGACAGACACAACTTGGTGACTAAATCACCACCACCAAAGATATATCTGGATACTTTTGCTTAACATAATGTGTTAGAGAATCATTTGTCTTATCATGTGAATCAGTAACTCATTATTTTCTAGTCCCAGATATATCACATTCTCCAGTTGGTGGACATTTGCTTCTTTCTAGCTTTTAACTCCAATGGATAAGGTTGCTATGAACATTTTTTTTTTCCAAATCTATTATGTGGATACATGGTTCATTTCATTTCATATTATCTCTTGGATAAAATCTTTAGGAGTGACACTTCTAGACCCACACATATACAGTGAATTGATAATTCACCTTTATTGTGGTATAATTGAAGTATACCAAACTTCACTAGTTTGGGCATATATATACGCTCTTGATCATGATAAATATTCCCATCATTTTCTTGTGTATCCTGTGTCAAGTATCTGTAATCCATTTACATTTAAACACCCCATCATAGGAACACATGATTTGCTCTCTGACACTATAGTTTGCATTTTGTAGACTTTCATATAAATGAAATAACACAATATGTGTTCTATTTTTCCTGGCAGAGTTCTTTCACTCAGCATAAAGATTTTGAGGAATAGTCCATATTATTGTGTATTTCTGTAATTCTTTCTTTTCATTGCTGAGTAGTATTTCATATTTGCTTATCTATTCAACTGTTGATGAATATTTGGATTTTCCCAATAGTTTTTGGCTATTACAAATAAAGCTGCAATGAATATTTATATATATAAAAAAATAAAAATAAAAATGGGGTTTGTTGTTATAGTTGTTGATGTTCAGTGGCTAAGTCATGTCTGATGCTTTGCGACCTCATGGACTGTAACACATTAGGTAGTGGCCAAGTCATGTCCGACTCTTTGTGACCCCACGGACTGCAGCAGAACGGGCTTCCCTGACCTTCACCATCTCCTGGAGTTTGCTCAAACTCATGTCCATTGAGTTGATGATGCCATCCAACCATCTCATCCTCTGTCACCCCCTTCTCCTCCTGTCCTCAATCTTTCCCAGCATCAGGGTCTTTCCCAATGAGTTGGCTCTTTTCATCAGGTGGCCAAAGTATTGGAGCTTCAGCTTCAGCATCAGTCCTTCCAATGGATATTCAGGGTTGCCTTTCTTTAGGATTGACTGGTCTGATTTCCTTGCTGTCCGAGGAGCTCTGAAGAATCTTCTCTAGCACCACAGTTTGAAAGCATCAATTCTTTGGTGCTCAGCCTTCTTTATGGTCCAACTCTCACAGCCATATACGACTACTGGGAAAAACCACAGCTTTGACTATACAGACCTTTGTTGGCAAAGTGATGTCTCTGCTTTTCAATACACTGTCTAGGTTTGTCATAGCTTTCCTTCCAAGAAGCAAGCGTCTTTTAATTTCACAGCTACAGTCACCGTCCACAGTGATTTTGGAGCTCAAGAAAATAAAACCCGTCACTGCTTCCAGTTTTTCCCCTTCTATTTACCATGAAGTGATGGGATCAAATGCCATGATCTTAATTTTTTTTAATACTGAGTTTCAAGCCAGATTTTTTCATTCTCCTCTTTCATCCTCATCAAGAGGCTCTTTTATTCCTCTTCACTTTCTGCCATTAGAGTGGTGTCATCTGCATATCTGAAGTTGTTGATATTTCTCCTGGTAATCTTGATTCCAGCTTGTGATTTATGCAGCCTGGCATTTTGCATGATGTTCTCTGCATGGAAGTTAAATAAGCAGGGTGACAATATACAGCCTTGTCATACTCCTTTCCTAATTTGGAACCAGTCCCTTGTTCCATGTCTGATTCTAGCTGTTGTTTCTTGACCCACATACAGGTTTCTCAGGAGTCAGGTAAGGTGGTCTGATACTCTCATCTCTTTAAGAGTTTCCCACACTCTGCTGTGGTGCACAAAGTCAAAGGCCTTAGCATAGTCAATGAAGCAGATATTTTCTGGAATTCCCTTGCTTTCTCCAATGAATGCTGGCAATTTGACCTCTTGTTCCTCTGCCTTTTCTAATCCCGGCTTATACATCTGCAAGTTCTGGGTTCACATGCTGTTGAACCCTAGCTTGAAGGATTTTGAGCATAACCTTGCTAGTATGTAAAATGAGCACAATTGTCTGGTAGTTTGAACATTCTTTGGCATTGCCCGTCTTTGGGACTGGAGTGAAAACTGACCTTTTCCAGCCCTGTGGCCACTGCTGAGTTTTCCAAATTTGCTGGAATATTGAGTGCAACACTTTAACAGCATCATCTTTTAGGATTTTAAATAACTCAGCTGGAATTCCATCACCTCCACTAGCTTTGTTCATAATAATGCTTTCTAAAGCCCACTTGACTTCACACTCCAGGAAGTCTGGTTCTAGGTAAGTGATCACACCATCGTGGTTATCCAGGCCTTTAAGACTTTTTTATGTAGTTCTTTTGTGTATTCTTGCCACCTCTTCTTAATCTCTTCTGCTTTTGTTAGGTCCTTACTGTTTCTGTCCTTTATTGTGCCCATCCTTGCATGAAGTATTCCCTGATATCTCCAATTTTCTTGAAGAGATCGCTAGTCTTTCTCATCTATTGTTTTCCTCTATTTCTTTGCATTGTTCATTTAAGAAGGCCCTCTTCTCTTTCCTTGATATCCTCTGGGACTCTGCATTCAATTGAGTAATCTTCCTCTTTCTCCCCTGCCTCTCACTGTTCTTCTTTCCTCAGCTGGTCATAGCAAATACCCTTTTCCAATGACACAAGAGATGACTGCACATGGACATCCCTGGAGATGACTGCACATGGACATCCCTGGATGGTCAAAACTGAAATCAGACTGATTGCGTGCTCTGCAGTGGAAGATGCGAAAGCTCTATACGGTCAGTAAAAACTAGACCGGAGCTGATTGTGAGACTCAGGTCATGAACTCCTTATTGCAAAATTCAGGCTTAAATTGAAGAAAGTAGGGAAACCACTAGACCCTTTAGGTAAAACCTAAATCAAATCCCTTTTCATTATACAGTGGAGGTGATGAAAAGATTCAAAGGATTAGATCTGGTAGACAGACAGCCTGAAGAATTATGGACGTAAGTCCACAACATTGTACAGGAGGCAGTGATCAAAACCATCCCCAAGAAAAGGAAAAATGGGGTTACAGAATGCATATTGTTTGCAGGTGTACATACAACAATTACCAATATTGACCGTATCTTGGACCGTAAGGAAAGCATGAATATTTCAAAAGGTTGAAATCATTCTGAGAATGTTCTGTAACCACAATGGAATTCAATTAGAAATCAACAGCAAAGAAGATAACCAAAAAATCCACAACTGCTTTAAAAAGAAAACAATATGCTTCTAAATAATCTACAGGTGAGAGAAGAAATTACAGGGACTGAGGTTATTCTTATCTTGAGGTCTGCTACCCGTTACAGCAGGGGTCAGGAAATTTTTCCAGTAAAGGCCTCCGTGGGTCTCTTTTACAATTAGCTTCCCAGATGGCACTAGTGATAAATAATCTGTCTGCCAATCCAGGAGCCATAAGAGACACTGGTTTGATCCCTGGGTCAGGAAGATCCGCTGGAGGAGAGAACGGCACCCACCCCAGTACTCTTGCCTGGAGAATCCCAAGGACAGAGGAGCCTGGCGGGCTGCAGTCCACGGGGTCGCAGAGAGCTGGACACCCTGAGCGACTGAGCATGCGCACACTGTTGCGGCCTGAAAGGCGTCGTGGAAAACATTCAAGTGAGTGAGTGTGGCTGTGTTTCAATGAAACAGGTGTTTTGCAAAAATGGGTGGTAGGCCAGATTTGGCTGTTTGTGGACCCCTGGCCTGGCGCTTGGTTGTCTACCAGTTATAGCTGGGTCACTGCAAGTGTGAGTTCCAGCTCCAGGAAGCAGGGAGTGTCTGCAGGAGGTAAACCCGCTCCATCCCGGTCCTGCCCTCAGGAGGACATCTCACGTCTTCTCCTGCCCTCTCTTGGTAAAGGCCGAGTCGCGTGGATGACCTAACTCAGGTGACACTGAGCCTCCAGTTTCAACAATTCTGTTTCTGTAGAAGAGGAGACAATTATTTTGAGTGGCTGTCTCTGCTACACTCAAAGAGAAATGCCTCCAAGACCAACAGAGGCTTCAAAATTTAGAATTACAAACAGGAACTCTCTCCTCACAGCGAAACATACACAGAGGTGGGCAGAGCCGTATTCTGTTTGGGAAAACACCACTGCAAACTGCACAAAGGCACTCCAATCGCCTCATCTTCGCTAAGCGGCTGCTCTGCGCCAAGTTCTGTGCCAATCTTGATGCTGGTGATTTACAAGACAGTGATCTGCAAAACTGCTTCCCGTTAGCGGTTTCCTCATCTCCAAAGTATGGAAAATAAGAAGACCTCATTGTTGGAGTGAATGAAACTCTTGCCAAGCGCTGGGCCTGACGCACGTTTAATGCTCAGTAAATGTTACTGCTACAACTACCCTCCTCCTCCTCCTCCTCATCTTCCTTAATTGACAACTCCTGTGAAGTAGGAACGACTGTTCTCATTTCAAAGATGAGGAAACTGACTCCTGAGTCTGCACATGAGTGAGGAAATTGACTCCTGAGTCTGAACATCAGTGCTGAACGGGGAGGGGTCTGCAGAGCATCTCCTCACCTGCCTCCGCAAACTGAACGTCAAGCAACTGTGTCACCCCGGCCACCCACGTGGCTGCAGCATCCTCAGGAAAGGCCCGCATGCTCTGGGGTTCGAGTAGCAGACACTCCACTTCCCTGTTCAGACCTGGGCTCAAAGCCTCAGACGTCCAAGTATTGCCAAGTACCACTGCTAGTGGGCAGGTCTCACAAAAACCAGTATTTAGTCCTTCACTCACTGGTTATTTACAGGGAGAAATATTAAAGTGGGCGTGCTGTGCTAAGTCGCTTTAGTCCTGTCCGACCCTTGCAACCCCATGAATTGTAGCCTGCCAGGTTCCTCTGTCCATGGGATTCTCCAGGTAAGAATACTGGAGCGGGTTGCCATTTCCTTCTCCAGGGGATCATCCCAACCCAGGGATCAAGCCACGTCTCTTATGTCTCCTGCATTGGCAGATGTTTTCTTTACCCCTAGCACCACCTGGGAAGAGCCAAAGTGGGTGTGACCACAGCAGATTCAAAGACACACTCTCACTGGATGTTGGATGCTCATCAATAAAATAAAATTTAAGTGCCTTCGTTTGGAGGCTCTTTTTCCTTAATTTTTTTGTTTTTTATTTACTTTGGGGGTCGTAGGTTTCTTTTTTCCCCTTTTTTCTTAAAAAATTTTTTTTTGACTTTTCTTTTAAAAATATTTTATTTGTTTGGGGTGGGAGCTATATTCTTCTTGCCTCTCCAAATCCTACCTGCCCTCTGAATACTAACCCAAGTGCATGTGATTCTGCAGCCTTGGAAGTCCACTCTGCTCACCCCTCCTTGAGCACCTGCAGCACTGAAAGGCCAGCCAGTTTGAGACCTGAGACTATTTATTATTCTCCACCACGAATCCAGCATCTTATCTGCTGAGGGTCTGGCTGAGTGTCAGCCATGTCTTTGTGGGGCTGCAAGCTCAGGCGCTGCGTGCTCCTTGGAAATCTCTCAGAGCACCTGGCATGTTTCTGGAACACAGATGACAGTAGAGACCACAGGTAAAAAAAAAGTACCGTTCAGCTATCTCCATCCTGTCTTCTTCTGGCAAGGCGTCAAGAACGGCAGGGACGTCGACAGGCAGCATGACCAAGTTGAAGGAATTACAGCTGAGGAAAGAGCACAGAGCAGCCAAGGATATGTGACCACGTCAGTAGTCTCGGGGTCTTCACACAACCTCCTAAAGCACTTCTATTTTACCTTTGGTATTTTATGCTACCATCCTGTCCTCTTCACCCCTGGAGACCCACCCATGTCTCCCTAGAGGTAAAGGCAGGGGGTGGGTGGTGGTGATGAAAGTAAAAAGTGAAAGTATTAGTAGCCCAGTTGCGTCTGACTCTTTGTGACCCCGTGGCCTGTAGCCTGCCAGGCTCCTCTGTCCATGGAATTCTCCAGGCAAGAATACTGGAGTGGGTTGCCATTTTCTACTCCAAGGGATCTTCCTGACCCAGAGATTGAACCTGGGTCTCCTGCATTGCAGGCTGTGATGGGTACCGGTCAAATCCAAGAGAATGGTGCTAAATAAGATACTTCCCAGAGCTTAGAAAAATAATTTTCAAATGTGTAGTATCTAAACTTACTTTATTTCCTGGGGGTAGAGGTGCGGTGGGGCAGCTAGATAGTTTACTTTTTGTTCCCAATATTTTTTCCCACATTTATACTCTTCCTTAGTGGTTTATTCAATTTCAGACCTCCTCCCCACCTCCTTATATATTGTTTTGTATTATAATTTTAGAGTTTTACATAAAAATTACTGGGTATCGATGACATTAAAAGCAGTGACTTGGGGAGGAAAAAACAGTTTGTTAATTTTAAAGTTGACAGTATATTTCTGTTTCAAGTTGGTGGAATGAACACTCACCTTTAAAAAATTTTTCCTTTTTTTGGTCTCAACTCCTTCTCACACACCTCTCAAATGCTATTAGAGGAATAAAAACTGAACACACAACAGCAAAGGGGATAGGGAAAAAGTCACAAATGGATATACATTTTTAGTAATTTTCCAGAATAAGCTTCGAGAGGCTGGGAGGAGTGCTGTCTCATAAAAAAGAGTAAAAAATGACCCATGGCAGGAAACTGACCTTACCGGCCCTGCAGGTGGCAGGGATGGGAAACCAGGGGGATTAATTGAAGCCTCCTTGGTGTGTGCAGATATGTCTTGGAGATAAGTTTCTTCTTGTTTAATAAGCAAAAATATGCCTGGCCCACCAAGCATAGGGCTTGGTTGAATGCAACTACGGCCCATGGTTTTTACAGCTGTGAAAAAGAGTGAGGAGGATTTTTATCAACTAATATGGAGTGATTTTCAGGGGATGTTGTAAGTGAAAACAGCAAAATACAGAAGAGCTTATCCAGCGTGCCACTTTTTGAATAAGAAGAGGGGAAACATGAAAAATACATATATTCTGTTTAGCATTATGAAGAGAAACATGGGAATGGTGTTAGAAGGCCAAGCTGGCTACCAACAAGGGTGGAAGGAAGCTGGGATGGAGTGACCCGTGTCTGAGTTTGACTTCTTGTGTAGCTGTGAATTTGGTTAGCGTGTTAACATTCTACATATTCAAAAAATAAAATTAAATCAATATGAAAGGGAGGAGTGAGTGAGTGATAGTTGCTCAGCCGTGTCTGACGTTTTGCGACTCCAGGGACTATAGCCTGCTAGACTCCTCTGTCCATGGGATTCTCCAGGCAAGAACACTGCAGTGGGTTGCCATTTCCTTCTCTAACGAAAAGGAGGAAAAGCCCCTAAACTGAAAGCAAACTGAAACACATAAAATTTCATATGAATTCCATAAGCACAGTGGAGGGGAAAAAAGAGAGAAAGAGGAAGGGAAAGAAAGGAAAAAGAAAGGAGAAAAGGAAGGCGTTATAGTCCATATCCTGTAATAACCTCTAGTAGGAGAAAGAATCTGGAAAAGAATGTATATATATATAGCTGTATCACTTTGCTGTACACCTAAAACTTTATCAATCAACTATACTTCAATTAAAAAATACTTAAAAAAAGAGAAAAGGAGTAATCCAAATAATTCATAAATACAGTATTTGACTATATATCCACACCTTGGATAGAATAGGGGGTAGGGAGAAAACTGCAAATAAATCTTGAACTCTATTTACTATGCTTGTTTATTAAAGCGGTTATAGGTGAAGTCATTCTGAAACTATTTTTAACATTCTATAAAACTGAGCGAGTAAATGTCTTAGGAAGCCAGGGTTCTCACAGAGGAAGAACAGACAGATTAACTAAGCAACTCCATGAGTGTGGGCTGGGATTATACGCACCAGTGTAGATTCATGATTTCCAAAATGGGGATAGGTGTGTATAAGTGTGTGTATGTGCACATGTATATGTGCATATGTGTATAGATATATGTGGTCATGCATTTTTGTATGGCCATGTACATATGTGTGAGTGTATATGTATATACATGCACTTCCCCACACTCTGGATTGTCTGCTAAGGAGGCCAAGAAACAACACCCCTCCACCCGCAGGGGCAATGTGTGCACCAGGAACCTAGATTTTCGTCTCTAATACCATTCCTCACCAAAAGGGACCTGGCCTCCACCACCCAGAGATTAACCTTATTTACTGACTTTATGACAAAGAATGCAGGTTCTAATGGACAGTCCCACTGAGATCTCCAAGTGCATGTAGCTGAGAAAGGGGTAGAAGAAGGTGGGAGCCTGAACCACTCATCCAAGGCCAGGCTGATCTGAAGACAGAATAGCAACAACTAAAGGTTTTTCATGAGACCAAACTGATCTAATTTTTAAATTCTGAGACCATGTCCCTCTTACTTTTCTATGTGTTAATGCGTTCCTCTGGAATTGAAAAGGTGGTGACAGTGGATGGCGTTTGGGTGTTATATTTTGCTTTGTTTTGTTTTATGCCTTTCTTGGTAAAACTCTGACAACCCTGAGTCAGTTACTAAGATTCTTCTGGACACTTCACCTATCTACGAAATCGCAAAGTCTGGCACCGCTGGATTATTAATAGGTAATCTCTTTATTGATGCTGACTCAGATTTCATGGGAGTCACAGAGACTCAATAAATTCTCTCTGAATTTATTAAAGAGCAGAGAACCCAGGTGAGCTGTTTTGATTATTATGAATGCAAAAATGACTTGGAATAAAGAGACATTAAATAACATTGCATAGTTTAACAAAAAACAGATAACTCTCAGCGGCAAAAATACAGGGGAAATACCAGCTAAGAAACAGGTAATCTATTCAAGAACAATGACTGCAAGCTGGAATATCATTAGTGGGTCTGTGGGAAGTTAAAAAGCAATACCATTATTATTCTGTAACTTTTAGAAACAAAAACATGACCTAGAATCTTACATCATGGAAATACATGAAGAAATAAGGAATCCTCTCTTGACTTTATAATCTGTCATGCAATTATGCTTTATTTTGAAACAAATTGGCCCAACAGAGCACTCAGACACAGAAGCTGGAGGAAACAACTCCTAGTTGAAGGGTTTTCTTTAATTCATATGGAATTCATGCTTAATTCAAGCCCCAAGTAACTGGACTCTGAGTGCCTTTTGAAAGAATAGCCTCAGGAGATTTTCCCAAGGACACAGCTTTGGAAAAAAAAAAAAACAGGATGTTTTTGTCTTAATTCTTGAGACCCGTGCTGCTGACAGCTGGTGGACCACTCCCCACCGCTTCTCCTTTTACATTCTGTCCAGGGGAGGGGGCACACGCAGACGACTGGGGTCTGCTCGGAAGGCCCTCACCCCTCAGCAAAGCGAGGATCCGAGTCCGGGGACGGAGGGTCGGCGCCACCTGGCGGCGGCAGAGCGCCTGCACGGTCCAGAGGGCGGGAAGAGCTGCTCGGGACACGGCTGGAGGCGCCACGCGGGTGCTGGGCGCCTCCGCGGGGACTCCCTCAGGTCCCCGTTCAGACGAGCGAATCACTGCTCAAGGCTCAGGGGTGGGTGACTCCGCCAAGGAGCAGAGTGGGTGAAGGGCTGTCGGGTCCCTCAGACACCAGAGTGTCCTCTCTGTGAGGCTGTTCCCTCCAGCCCGAGGGTCCAGTAGGGAGAAGGGGGGTGGCTTGTGCCCAGACCTCCAGAACTGCCCAAAGGTTTTCAGGGGGAAGTTTTTAAAGGCAAAACTTGGGGTGAGGGGCTGCAGAGTGTGAGCTAGTGGTGAGCTGCAGACCCCTCTCCAGGCCCTATAGGTATAGCTCCACTCAGAAATGCCCAGATAACAGTATCCGATGCACGTTCCTGAGTTACAGATGCTAACCCCACCCCCCAAATGCAAGAAGTTAACTATTTGATGACCGTGACCATGGAGCGCCCGGACCTTTGGTAACTTGAGAACTGACAACATGACATCACCCTGTAAACTCACCATCAGCCAATCAGAGACCTGTGTATGGTGAGCTGATCACACGCCCTGCAACACCCCTCCCTCACCTGGGCTTTAAAAATGCGTCCCAGAAAGCCGAGGGGAGTCGGGCTTTTTGAGCTTAGCTGCCTTGTTCTCCTTGCTTGGTGCCTGCAATGAGCACTTTCTTGGGGCTTCCCTGGTGGCTCAGATGGTAAAGAATCCACCTGCAATGCAGGAGACCTGGGTTCGGAAGATCCCCTGGAGAAGGGAATGGTAACCCACTCCAGTATTCTTGCCTGGAGAATCCCATGGACAGAGCAGCCTAGTGGGCTACAGTCCATGGGGACACAACTGAGCAACTTTCACTTCCATCACAACCTTGGGTCAGCAGACTGGCTTTGCTGTGCGCAGGTGAGCGGACCCAGGCTTGGTTCAGTAACACGAATTCACAGGAAAAGGAACTAACATTTCTGAGCCCCTCGCATGGCCCACATCCTCTGCTCGCTCTCATGCTCAGCCCCAGGCAAAGGAGCACGGTAGAGACACACTGGAGAAAATGGCCTGAAAGGGACAGCACGCGGAAAAGCCTGGATTTTGATGAATTCAGGAAGAGCTTTTCTCCGGGCAGTGGAGGAAGAAGTAAAGGTTAGGGTTCCAGGGTCACAAACTGGATTTCAATTGCCTTCTTGAATCCCTGGGGATATGTGGGTGACAGACAGTGCATATGGAGTTGGTGCACATTGGGGTGAGCTTTCCTACTTAAAAAAAAAAAAAAATTGTTATTTGACTGTGTTGCGTCTTAGTTGCATCATATGGGATCTTTCTTTGTGGCCCACAGACTCTCCAAGAGTTGTAGCGCACCGGCATAGTTGCCCTGTGGCAGGTGGGATCCAAGCTCCCAGACCAGGGATCAAACCCATGTCACCTGCACTGAAAGGCAGATTCTTAACCATTGGACCAACAGGGAAGTCACCTCCTACTTCTACTAAAACAAAAATGTCAAGGCTGAACAGGTCTGATCGGCCTGGGTTCTGGATGAGAGGACTTGGCCCAAAGAGCTGACCAGAGAGTGTGGCTGAGGTCGCACGGCTCCTGAGGACCTGGGGGAATTCTGATGATGGTGAGGAACCAGGACACGCTGGCAGAAGTCAGGGTGTAAGCACCCACTGACCCTGGTTGGTGGCAGTGCTTAGGCCCAGGCGGAGCTGATGACTCCTGGGGCTGTGGTGGGGCGTTGCCTCCTTGGGGTGGGCCTCACTCCAGATCAAAGGATTTGAGCGACAGGTCACTGCCGATGGTCATCGTGTTGGGAGACTAGTCACGTTTGCTCACCAGCAACTCATTTTACTATGTTTGTAAGGACAGTGGATCAAATAAGTAAATTCCAGGGCTCAGGAGCAGGTCACTGACCAGGTTGTGTCTTATGGAAAAGGCATCAGCTGGTTGTTTGATCTTAGGGCTTTGAAGAGCTGCTAGTTAAGCAAATTAGCAAGAATGTGCTTACTCTAAATTTCCTCCTTCTTTGGTCTAACACTATTCCCATCTACCTGCTCTGTCTCTGATGACAGCTGTGGGGCCTCCCGGTGAAGGGCCAGGCTGGGGCATGGAGAGACCTGGATCCTTTGGTGTGGATATGGAGGGTGTAGGCAGCTAATCATGGCAATTCTAAAATGCTGAAAATGAACCATGACTATTTCAATTGAATTATGTGGATTGGTTGTCTATTTTTATTGAAGTGTGGTCAACGGTCCACCGTGACATTGATTTTTTTCTAAAAAACCCCAATTATTTATTTGTTATTTATTTGCTTTTGGCTGTGCCGGGTCTCTGCTGCTGCACGCGGGCTTTCTCTGGTTGTGGTGAGTGGGGGTTATTCTCCAGCCGCAGGGCGTGGGATTTTCACTGCGGTGGTTTCTCTTGTTGTGGACAGGGCACGGGCTCCCGCGCTCGGGCTCAGCAGCTGTGGCACATGGGTCCAGCTGTCCCTCAGCGTATGCGATCATCCCAGACTGGTGATCAAACCTGTGTCCCTGCATTGGCGGGAGGATTCCTAATCCCTGGAATACCAGGGAAGCCCTGTGTGTGACATTAGTTTTTTTAAAGTTTATCTCAAGAGCTATGATATGATCCTACAATCCCACTCCTGGGCATTTATCTAGAAAAAAAAACACAATTAGAAAAGATATATGTACTTCAAAGTTCATAGCAGCACTGTTCACAATACCAAGACATGGAGGCCACCTAAGTGTCCCTCAACAGAGAAGTGGATCAAGAAGATATGATAGATATACACCATGGAATATTACTCAGCCGTAAAAAAAGAATGAAATAATGCCATCTGCAGCAACATGAATGAACCTTGAGATGATCATACTAAGTGTAAGACAAATATCATATGATATTACTTGTATGTGGAATCTAAAAATGATATAAATGAAATTATTTACAAAACAAAAATAGACTCACAGACATAGAAAAAAAACTTATGGCTACCAAAGGAGAAAAGTAGGGGGTAGAGATAAATTAGAAGATTAGGATTAACATATACACACTACTATATATAAAATAGGTAACCAGCAAGGACCTTCTACATAGCACAGGGAACTATACTCAATATCTTGTAATAGTCAATAATGGAAGAGAATGTAGAAAAAGAATTTATCTATATATATCTACATAGATACACATACATGTACACGTGTATCTGAGTCATTGTGCTGTAAATATGAAACATAACATCATAAATCAACTAGATGTCAACAAAAGTTAAAAAAATAAAGTTTATCTCAAGATAAAGAGATGAAAATCAGTTACACATCATCATATCCCTCTGACTACCAAACTTCCCTCGTGCACCAAAAGTAAGATTTGATATTTTACTGGCAGGCAACATTCGAGGTCACAGTCTCTGTAATCAGAGGGGCACACATACCCCTCTGAGGCAATGTGAGCTGGGCTTACCTCGGCGACACCTCTGTCTTAGAGGTTTCGGGCAGGGATGACAGCACCAGGCTTTGGAACCTCTTCCAGGTCATCACTCCAGGTATTATGTCCTGTAATAGAGCCAGCACAGGGGGACCATGGTACAGTCCAGGAAGCACTTCAGTTTCACTCAGCTGACTAATTTTCAGTCTTAAAAGTGAACTGCAAAATTTATCATTTAAGCTTAATAGAATTTTTCTGAGGTTAAAAAAGACAACTGCTCCAGCAAATAGTGTTCAACGAAGCAGCAGGAATTAAAGCAGGAGGAAGGAGAGGTTCGTGCCCTGACTTATGAGGCAGAGAAGCAAGGGTCCTGGTGTGGAGGGGCCGACCAGGCCTCTCGACCTCTTTGGATTACTGTGAGTGTGATGCTAATGCGACATTTAGAGAGCATGGGGCAGTTCCTTAAAGGCTCTCCCAGGCAGTGGGGGTCGGCGGAGGGGGTGAGCCTGTGCCACTGCACTGAGATGCCCAGGGGGGTGTGATCAGGGGTCACTGAGGGCAGGGCGCATGATGGGGGCTGACAGAAAATGTGGCCAGGAAGGCAGGCTGGTTGTGAAGGGTCTCGTGGGCCAAGCTTGTGAGCTTGAAGCTGCTCCCATGGGCAGCGGGGACCATGGAGGGCTTTCAAAGTGGAAAAGGACTGGATAAGATTTGAACGGAAGGAAGGCTTCTGCAGCGGGGTGAGAGGTGGTGGTGGCGTGCTGTTGGCACCCAGGTGGGAGACAGGGAGTCATGAGGTGTGTAAGGCAGACCGGGGGGATCCAGGGTGGCTGGACTCAGGGATGATGAAGAAGGGAGTGAGGACCACAGGGGTCGTGGCTTGAACTGTACACCCAAGAGGCAGGAAAGTGATGTGGCAAGAGGTGTGAAGTGGGGCTGGCCGGCGCAGGGCCAAGATGATGACCTAAGGTGGGGTTTTGTTGAGTGCGGAAGGGCTGAGGGTCACCCGCAGGAGAGGTTGCTGGAAACTGAGGTCAGGCTGGTTATCCAGGGAAGAAGGGGCTCTGGGGAGCCTCCTCCTCACTGTGCGTTGGTCACATCACCACCTTGTCCCTTCTGATCTCTCTCTCCTTGTTAGGAACCAAAGAGAGAGAGTGTCAGACCCCAGGATTGTGGCCACAATGTGACTTCTCTTACACAGTCACGGTGGGAATAAAATGATGTTAGGCATGGCCTTCAAAGGAAAAGAATAAGAATGTTGAGAGGGGGCAACGTGAAGCCTGGGAAGGGGCACAGGCCGACGGGGTGGTGTGGTGAACCCACCTGCCCTGCTCCAGGGCTGGGGCATGCCAGGGCCCCCGTGCCATGGTTACTATCCTTGTTCTGCAGCCGTGGCTGCAAGCTCTCTTACTGCCAGTTCCAGCTGTGACACCCCACTTCCTCGTCCCCCAGCCCCTGGTCCCTGCAGCCCAGGGCCAGTTCTGCCGCTGAGCCTGGGACGACGGCTTTACCGTGTGATGGAGAAACTGCTTCTGGGTGATGGGGATGCTGGAGCCCCAGTGGCACTCCTTGGTGAACTTGTACTTGGGGTGGGAGCACAGGTGGTAATCGATCAAGGTTTCCACGTAAGTCAGAGGGTGCTTCACAGCAAACAGTCCCGGGCTGGGATTCTGCAGAAGAGGGAAAGAAAAAAGGAGTCTCTTTTGCTGACCAGCTTTCACCGCGGGCACAGGGCAGGCATCAGCTGAGGTTCCCCACGGCTCCCGGCAGGACGGACGCTCTGACTCCGCGTCAGCTTGTCTGGGAAAGAGAAGCAGGAAAGTAGAGGGGGCTTCAGGCGGGCTGTGGTCATGGTCACAGACGTCACTTTGCTGGCTGAACAACTCCATCACGTATCTCATGGATTTACTAGGCTCCCGTGGAAACCAGCGCAAGGGAAACCACAGCTTAAAGTGTTTGTTTCTAAATTTGATCACTCCTAACTGTAAATAAGCAACCTGGTTTTAAAAAGCAAATGAGCTTCTGGTTTTGGAAAGGAAAAACAGCTTCTTTAAAACTAAAGAGAAGATAAAGGAGAGGGTGGCATCTGATATATCAGGAAACGTCAACATTTAGCGTTGTTTTTGTGATGCCTTTCATTCAGGAAGGCTCCATTTGGATGTACTATCTGGCTTTAAGGGAGATCCTGTTTTTTTTTTTTTTTTTTTTTTTTTACTAATTTCCCAGTGGGATTAATGGAGGTACAGAGTAATTATATCAAAATATACAAAAACATGGAGCCTTTTAATGTTCCTTCTGGGGCTTGTCCAATAAAAACCCTGCTCTTGTCACAAACAACATAGCTTTCAGCTCCCTTGTGGTTAATTCAGATGTTTAAGAGCCACTGAGATTCTGTTCTTTTTGTCTGAGTAATTTTTTTAAAACAATTTTAAAACATACACACAAACCTCCATATGACTGATGGAAACCCAATCTCACTGTCAAGATATAAACGTCCCCCACAACTTAAAGACAATGCAGCCAGGCCTGGGAGGTGGAACAGTAGAACTTGGTTGCGGTGGATGTGATGAATGTGTTCCAGACACAAGTGTTGGGCAGACAGT
Organism: Odocoileus virginianus; assembly: GCF_023699985.2. NCBI lineage: Eukaryota > Metazoa > Chordata > Mammalia > Artiodactyla > Cervidae > Odocoileus > Odocoileus virginianus. The sequence continues at coordinate 60,644,438 of NC_069686.1, read as the reverse complement.
CTTCCGTTAGTTCAAGGAAGCTGACCTACAGCCAGGGCCGAGGAGAAAGATGCCGAGCAAGTGGGCTCTTGCCTGGACTCATGACTGTGGAGGCAGCAGGAGGGCAGGGAGGTGATGGTGCCCCATGAGGGAGTCGGCAGGGCCCCAGCAACCACATCTCAAAGAGCTCTGCAGCTGAGGGAAGAGGCAGGAGATACCTATGTGTCCAGAGCAGCTCTTTTCCCGTTCTTCAATATGCCACATGGGGTGGGGGCTGAGACAGGGGCAAATGCAAACACTGTCTCCCAAATCTGACCCAGATAGCGACTGCAGGGTCGGAAATAAACAAGGTGAAAGATGGGGGCCCTGGCGAAAGAAAGCCAGGGAGGTCAAGGATGCAGAGGAAGGCAGGTGGGTGGGGAGACAGGGGATGTTCCCTATTCCTGTGCAGGTTCCCTTAAGTACACCTGGTGCAAGGACATGACGGGAGGAGCCAAGGTTAGGAGACAAAACAAGCAGCCCAGCTTGCACCACTCAGGCGCTCGTGCACAGTCACTCCAGACATGGGACTTTTTGGCCAACCCAATAGTAAAGAGCATTTATTCTGTCTTAACTGTGTCATTATGTTTCTCTGCCAGGCCAAGCAGAGGCTTGGATTATAACTTTTGGGTGAAGGTTCACTATCATGACCTCTGGGTCAGTGACAGAGGGAAGTTCTAATATCAAAGCCAGATGGACTCTACTAATATTTTAAAATTCTCCATCAAGTCTTAAAAATCATGCCAAATATTAGTTGGCACCCCATCTGGAACACATATCAATTTCTAGTCGACTCTCCCCCCTTAGAGCTTATAATGGCTTTTTATTTTGCTTTAATGATGTGCCTTTGTGAAACCTGTACTGTCGGTGCGTGGAGTCCATTCTGTCCCGGATGCCTCCTCTGGCCCCTGTAGATAATGCATAGATATCACCCCAAGACTTACTGTAGAGCTTTCCTTGTTATTACCACTATTTATTGCTGACAAAGGTCCATCCAGTCAAAATTATCGTTTCTCCAGTAGTTGTGTACGGATGTGAGAGTAAGACCATAAAGAAGACTGAGTATCAAGGAATTGATGCTTTCAAATTGTGGTGCTGGAGAAGACTCTTGAAGGCCTCTTGGACAGCAAAGAGATCAAAGCAGTCAATACTAAAGGAAATAAACTCTGAATGTTCACTGGAAGGACTGATGTTGAAGCTGAAGCTCCAATACTCTGGCCACAAGAGAGTGGTGTCCAAACCTTACCATGGAGATCCCGGCGTCTCACTGGGATACCCTTCTCAGGGAAGCCCCTCTCCCACCGCCAGCCCAGCCTTTCTGTGTAGAACTTCAGCTGATGAGAGTGTTCTGGTGCCAAGTGCAGTCTGGAAATCACTGAGCTAAATGTCCTGTGACATTCAGTTCAGTTCAGTTCAGTCACTCAGTCGTGTCCAACTCTTTGTGACCCCATGAACCACTGCATGCCAGGCTTCCCTGTCCATCACCAATTCCCGGAGCTTACTCAGACTCCTGTCCATTCAGTTGGTGATTTTTTTTTTTCCATTTATTTTTATTAGCTGGAGGCTAATTACTTTACACATTGCAGTGGTTTTTGTCATACATTGAAATGAATTAGCCATGGATTTACATGTATTCCCCATCCCGGCCCCCCCTCCCACCTCCCTCTCCACCCCATCCCTCTGGGTCTTCCCAGTGCACCAGGCCTGAGCCCTTGTCTCATGCATCCAACCTGGGCTGGTGATCTGTTTCACCCTAGATATATATGTTTTGATGCTGTTCTCTTGAAACATCCCACCCTCGCCTTCTCCCAGAGTCCACAAGTCTGTTCTATACATCTGAGTCTCTTTTTCTGTTTTGCATATAGGGTTATCATTCCCATCTTTCTAAATTCCATATATATGTGTTAGTATACTGTAATGGTCTTTATCTTTCTGGCTTACTTCGCTCTGTATAATGGGCTCCAGTTTCATCCATCTCATTAGAACTGATTCAAATGAATTCTTTTTAATGGCTGAGTAATATTCCATGGTGTATATGTACCACAGCTTCCTCATCCATTCGTCTGCTGATGGGCATCTAGGTTGCTTCCATGTTCTGGCTATTATAAACAATGCTGCGATGAACATTGGGGTGCACGTGTCTCTTTCGGATCTGGTTTCCTCAGTGTGTATGCCTAGAAGTGGTATTGCTGGGTCATATGGCAGATCTATTTCCAGCTTTTTAAGGAATCTCCACACTGTTTTCCATAGTGGCCATACTAATTTGCATTCCCACCTCAGTTGGTGATGTTATCTAACCATCTCATCCTCTGTCGTCCCCTTCTCCTCTTGCCTTCAATCTTTTCCAGTATCAGGGTCTTTCCCAATGAGTCAGTTCTTTGCATGAGGTGGCCAAAGTATTGGAGTTTCAGCTTTAGCATCAGTCCTTCTAATGAATATTCAGCACTGATTTCCTTTAGAATGGACTGGGTGGATCTCAAGAGTCTTCTCCAACACCACAGTTCAAAAGTAACAATTCTTCAACACTCGACTTTCTTTATAGTCCAACTCTCACATCTATACATGACTACTGGAAAAACCATAGCTTTGATTAGATGGATATTTGTCAGCAAAGTAATGTCTCTGCTTTTTAATATGCTCTCTAGATTGGTCATAGCTTTTCTTCCAAGGAGCAAGTGTCTTTTAATTTCATGGCTGCAATCACCATCTGCAGTGATTTTGGAGCCGAAGAAAATAGTCTGTCACTGTTTCCACTGTTTCCCCATCTATTTGCCATGAAGTGATGGGACCAGACGCCATGATCTTAGTTTTCTGAATGTTGAGTTTTAAGCCAACTTTTTCACTGTCCTCTTTCACTTTCATCAAGAGGTTCTTTAGTTCTTCTTCCCTCTCTGCCATAAGGGTGGTATCATCTGCATATCTGAGGCTATTGATATTTTTCCCTACAGTCTTGATTCCAGCTTGTGCGTCATCCAGCCCAGTGTTTCTCATGATGTACTCTGCATATAAGTTAAATAACCTGGGTGACATACAGCCTTGGTGTACTCCTTTCCCGATTTGAAACCAGTCTGTTGTTCCATGCCCAGTTCTAACTGCTGTTTCTTGACCTGCATACAGATTTCTCAGGAGGCAGGTAAGATGGTCTGGTGTTCCCATCTCCTTAAGAATTTTCCACAGTTTGTTGTGATCCACACAGTCAAAGGCTTTGGCATAGTCAATAAAGCAGAAGTATATGTTCTTCTGGAGCTCTCTTGCTTTTTTGATCATCCAACAGATGTTGGCCATTTGATCTCTGGTTCCTTTGCCTTTTCTAAATCCAGCTTGAACATCTGGAAGTTCATGGTTCACGTACTGTTGAAGACTGGTTTGGAGAATTTTGAGCATTACTTTGCTAGTGTGTGAAATGAGTGCAATTATGTGGTAGTTTGAAGATTCTTTGGCATTGCCTTTCTTTGGGACTGGAATGAAAGCTGATCTTTTCGAGTCCTATGGCCACCACTGATTTTTCCAAATTTGCTGGCATATTGAGTGCAGCAATTTAACAGCATCATCTTTTAGGATTTGAAATAGCTCAGCTGGAATTCCATCACCCCCACTAGCTTTGTTTGTAGTGATGCTTTCTAAGGCCCACTTGACTTCACATTCTAGGATGTCTGGCTCTAGGTGAGTGATCACATCATTGTGATTATCTGGGTCATGAAGATCTTTTTTGTATAATTCTTCTGTTTATTCTTGCCACCTCTTAATATCTTCTGCTTCTGTTAGATCCATACCATTTCTGTCCTTTACTGTGTGTATCTTTGCATGAAATGTTCCCTTGGTATCTCTAATTTTCTTGATGAGATCTTTAGTCTTTCCCATTCTATTGTTTTCCTCTATTTCTTTGCATTTATCACTGAGGAAGGCTTTCTTATCTCTCCTTGCTATTCTTTGGAACTCTGCATTCAAATGGGTATATCTTTCCTTTTTTCCTTTGCCTTTAGCTTCTCTTCTTTTCTCAGCTATTTGTAAGGCCTCCTTAGACAACATTTTACCTTTTTCCTTTTTTTTTTCTTGGGGATGTTCTTGATCATTGCCTCCTGTAGAATGTTACGAACCTCCATCCATAGTTCCTCAGGCACTCGGTCTATAAAATCTAATCCCTTGAATCTGTTTGTCACTTCCACTGCATAATCGTAAGAGATTTGATTTAGGTCATATCTAAATGAATGGTCTAGTGGTTTTCCCTACTTTCTTCAATCTAAGTCTGAATTTTGCAATAAGGAATTTATGATCTGAGCCACAGTCAGCTCCTGGTCTTGTTTTTGCTGACTGTATAGAGCTTCTCCATCTTCGCCTGCAAAGAATGCAATCAATCTGATTTCGGTATTGACCATCTGGTGAGGTCCATGTGTAGAGTTGTCTCTTTGGTTGCTGGAAGAGGGTGTTTGCTATGACCAGTGCGTTTTCTTGGCAAAACTCTATTAACCTTTGCCCTGCTTCATTTTGTACTCCAAGGCCAAACTTGCCTGTTACTCCAGGTATCTCTAGATTTCCTACTTTGGCATTCTTATCCTCTAGGATGAAAGGGATGTCTGTTTTTGGTGTTAGTTCTAGAAGGTCTTGTAGGTCTTTATAGGACCATTCAACTTCAGCTTCTTCAGCATTACTGGTTATACCTCTGAGTTTATCCCAGCCCTGATTCTCTTTTTGAGGAACTGCCCCTCTACCCTGCCATGAGACTGCCAGAACATGCCCCCGAGTGGCCAAAACACAGGTATCACAGCCCTCTGGAGGAAAGCAGCAGAGCTAGGGAGAGGAGCACTGAGGCCAACAGCCAGCAACCAGGCCGGTTTGCATCCCATCTGCCCTTGGTGTGACCACCAGCAGCTCTGCCCCGTCAGAGACACAGATTCTCCCAGGGGAGACTTTCTCAGCAGTATCTAAGCTCCTTCTTCATTCTGCACGTGTGTGTGTATTCTTACAAAACAGACCATAATCAGGGCAATGACAGTGACATTTTACCGATGATTCTGCACTTACATAGAACCTCCTCAGATTTCCTGTCTGGCATTTAGTCAGAGTTCATAATGGCCTTTTATCTTGCTTTAATGATGTGCCTTTATGAAACCTGTACTGTTGTCACGTGGAGTCCATGCTGCCCTGGATGCCTCCTCTGGTCCCTGGAGACGATGCACAGACATCACTCCAACACTCCACCATAATGCTTTGCTTGTTATACTTAGGGTTTGCATGCCACCTCAGTCACTTCAGTTGTTTCCAACTGTTTACGTATCTACAAGTATAAGGAGGAAGGGGGACGCCCCTGAGGGCAGGTGATGGGGGAACACACAGGCTGGCCAGGACACATGCAGTCGAGTGGGGAGAATTGGCTCAGCCTCACATTGTCAGGAGCTTGGACTTAATTTGGTATTAAAAAGGGAGTCAGGCTCCAGGGAACATTAATCAACAAGAGCTCATCCAAAAGCCTCCACACCTACACTGAAACCAAGCTCCACTAGAGAGCCAACGAGCTTCAGAGCAAGACATACCAAGCTAATTCTTCAACAACACAGGAATGTAGCCCTGAGCACAAAAACACAGGTGGCCAAAAGTCACACAAAACCCACAGACATCTCAAAACTCACTACTGGACACTTCATTGCACTCCAGAGAGAAGAGATCCAGCTCACCCACCAGAACACTGATGCAAGCTTCCCTAACCAGGAAACCTTGACAAGCCACTTGTCCAATCCCACCCACAGGGAGGAACTTCCACAATAAGGAGGAACCACAAACTTCCAGCATACAGAAAGACCACCCCAAACACAGCAACCTAAACAAGATGAAAAGGCAGAGAAATATTCAGCAGGTAAAGGAACATGATAAAAGCAAACCAAACCAAACCAAAAAGGAGGATGTAGGGAGTCTACCTGAAAAAGAATTCAGAATAATGATAGTAAAAATTATCCAAAATCTTGAAAACAAAATGGAGTTACAGATAAAGAGTCTGGAGACAAGGATTGAGAAGATGCAAGAAAAGTTTGACAAGGACATAGAAGAAATAAAAAAGAGTCAATCAATAATAATGCAATAACAGATCAATAGCACTCTGGAGGGAACCAACAGTAGAATAACTGAGGCAGAAGATAGGATAAGTGAGGTTGAAGATAGAATGGTGGAAATAAATGAAGCAGAGAGGAAAAAAGAAAAAAGAATTAAAAGAAGTGAGGACAACCTTAGAGACCTCTGGGACAATGTTAAATGCCCCAGCATTCGAATCATAGGAGTCCCAGAAGAAGAAGACAAAAAAAGGCCATGAGAAAATACTTGAGGAGATAATAGTTGAAAACTTCCCTAAAACGGGGAAGGAAATAGCCACCCAAGTCCAAGAAACCCAGAGAGTCCCAAATAGGAAAAACCCAAGGCAAAACACCCCAAGACATATACTAATCAAATTAATGAAGATCAAACACAAAGAACAAATATTAAAAGCAGCAAGGGAAAAACAACAAATAACTCACAAGGGGATCCCCATAAGGATAACAGCTGATCTTTCAATAGAAACTCTTCAAGCCAGAAGGGAATGGCAGGACATACTTAAAGTGATGGAAGAGAAAAACCTACAACCCAGATTACTGTACCCGGAAAGGATCTCATTCAAATATGAAGGAGAAATAAAAAGTTTTACAGACAAGCAAAAGCTCAGAGAATTCAGTACCACCAAACCCGCTCTTCAACAAATGCTAAAGGATCTTCTCTAGACAGGAAACACAGAAAAGGTTTATAAACTCAAACCCAAAACAACAAAGTAAATGGCAACAGGATCATATTTATCAATAATTACCTTAAATGTAAATGGGTTGAATGCCCCAACCAAAAGACCAAGACCAGCTCAATGGATACAAAAACAAGGCCCCTACATATGCTGTCTACAAGAGACCCACCTCAAAACAAGGGACACAAACAGACTGAAAGTGAAGGGCTGGAAAAAGATATTTCATGCAAAAGGAGACCAAAAGAAAGCAGGAGTAACAATACTCATATCAGATAAAATAGACTTTGAAATAAAGGCTGTGAAAAGAGACAAAGAAGGACACTACATAATGATCAAAGGATCAATCCAAGAAGAAGATGTAACAATTATAAATATTTATACACTCAACATAGGAGCACTGCAATATGTAAGGCAAATGCTAACAAGTATGAAAGGGGAAATTAACAGTAACACAATAATAGTGGGAGACTTTAATACCCACTCACACCTGTGGATAGATCAACTAAACAGAAAATTAGCAAGGAAACACAAACTTTAAATGAGACAATGGTCCAGTTAGACCTAATTGGTATCTATAGGACATTTCACCCTAAAACAATGAATTTCACCTTTTTCTCAAGTGCACAAGGAACCTTCTCCAGGACAGATCACATCCTGGGCCATAAATCTAGCCTTGGTAAATTCAAAAAAACTGAAATCATCTCAAGCATCTTTTCTGATCACAATGCAGTAAGATTAGATGTCAACTACAGGAAAAAAACTATTAAAAATACAAACATATGGAGGCTAAACAACACACTTCTGAATAACCAACAAATCACAGAAGAAATAAAAAAAGAAATAAAATATGCATAGAAACGAATGAAAATGAAAACACAACAACCCAAAACCTATGGGATTCAGTAAAAGCAATGTTAAGGGGAAGGTTCAGAGCAATACAAGCCTACCTCAAGAAACAGGAGAAAAATCAAATAAATAACCTAACTCTACACCTAAAGCAACTAGAAAAAGAAGAAATGAAGCACCCCAGGGTTAGTAGAAGGAAAGAAATAATAAAAATTAGGGCAGAAATAAATGCAAAAGAAACAAAGGAGACCATAGCCAAAATCAACAAAGCTAAAAGCTGGTTCTTTGAGAAGATAAATAAAATAGACAAACCATTAGCCAGACTCATCGAGAAAAAAAGGGAGAAGAATCAAATCAACAAAATCTGAAATGAAAAGGGAGAAATCACAACAGACAACACAGAAATATAAAGGATCATAAGAGACTACTAGTGGCAACTATATGCCAATAAAATGGACAACTTGGAAGAAATGGACAAATTCTTAGAAGAGTATAACTTTCCAAAACTGAACCAGGAAGAAAGAGAAAAGCTTAACAGGCCCATCACAAGCACAGAAATCAAAACAGTAATCAGAAATCTTCCAACAGGACCAGATGGCTTCATAGCTGAATTTTACCAAAAAATTTGAAGAAGAACTAACACCTATCCTACTCAAACTCTTCCAGAAAATTGCAGAGGAAGGTAAACTTCCAAACTCAATTCTGTGAGGCCACCATCATCCTAATACCAAAACCAGGCAAAGATGCCACAAAAAAAGAAAACTACAGGCCAATATCACTGATGAACATAGATGCAAAAATCCTTAACAAAATTCTAGTAAACAGAATCCAACAACATATTAAAAAAGATCATACATCATGACCAAGTGGGTTTTATCCCAGGGATGCCAGGATTCTTCAATATTCACCAATCAATCAATGTGATACACCACATTAACAAATTGAAAGATAAAACTATATGATTATCTCAATAGATGCAGAGAAAGATTTTGACAAAATTCAGCATCCATTTATGATAAAAACTCTGCAGAAAGCAGGCATAGAAGGAACATACCTCAACATAGTAAAAGCCATATATGATAAACCTACAGCAAACCTTATCCTCAATGGTGAAAAATTGAAAGCATTTCCCCTAAAGTCAGGAACAAGACAAGGATGCCCACTCTCACCACTAGTATTCAACATAGTTAAGGAAATTTTAGCTACAGCAATCAGAGAAGAAAAAGAAATGAAAGGAATCCAGATTGGGCAAGAAGAAGTAAAACTCTCACTGTTTGCAGATGACATGATCCTCTACATAGAAAACCCTAAAGACTCCACCAGAAAATTACTAGAGCTAATCAATGTAAAGTTGCAGGATATAAAATTAACACACAGAGATCCCTTGCATTCCTATACACTAGCAATGAGAAAACAGAAAGAGAAATTAAGCAAACAATTCCATTCACCATTACAATGAAAAGAATAAAATACTTTGGAATAAATCTACCTAGAGAAACAAAAGACCTATATATAGAAAACTATAAAACAATGATGAAAGAAATCAAATTGACACAAATAGATGGAAAAATATACCATGTTCATGGATTGGAAGAATCAATATAGTGAAAATGAGTATACTATCCAAAGCAGTCTACAGATTCAACGCAATCCCTATAAAGCTACCAATGGTATTTTTCAGAGAACTAGAGCAAATAATTTCACAATTTGTATGGAAATATAAAAAACCTTAAATAGCCAAAGCAATCTTGAGAAAGAAAAATGGAACTGGAGGAATCAACCTGCCTGACCTCAGGTTATACTACAAAGCTACAGTCATCAAAACAGTATGGTACTGGCACAAAGACAGAAATATAGATCAGTGGAACAAAATTGAAAGCCCAGAGATAAATCCATGCACCTATGGACACCTTATTTTTGACAAAGGAGGCAAGGATATACAATGGAAAAAAGACAACCTCTTTAACAAGTGGTACTGGGAAAACTGGTCAACCACTTGTAAAAGAATGAAACTAGAACACTTTTCTAACACCATACACAAAAATAAACTCAAAAAGGATTAAAGATCTAAAGGCAAGACCAGAAACTATATAACTCCTAGAGGAAAACATAGGCAAAACACACTCTGACATAAATCACAGCAGGATTCTCTATGACCCACCTCCCAGAGTAATGGAAATAAAAGTGAAAGTAAACAAATGGGACCTAATTAAACTTAAAAGCTTTTGCACAACAAAGGAAACTATAAGCAAGGTGAAAAGACAGCCTTCAGAATGGGAGAAAATAATAGCAAACGAAGCAACTGACAAAGAATTAACCTCAAAAATATACAAGCAGCTCCTGCAGCTCAATTCCAGAAAAATAAACAACCCAATCAAAAAATGGGCCAACAAACTAAACAGACATTTCTCCATAGAAGACATACAGATGGCTAACAAACACATGAAAAGATGCTCAACATCACTCATTATCAGAGAAATGCAAATCAAAACCACAGTGAGGTACCATCTCACGCCGGTCAGAATAGCTGCTATCAAAAAGTCTACAAACAATAAATGCTGGAGAGGGTGTGGAGAAAAGGGAACCCTCTTACACTGTTGGTGGGAATGCAAACTAGTACAGCCACTGTGGAGAACAGTGTGGAAATTCCTTAAAAAACTGGAAATAGAACTGCCATTTGACCCAGCAATCCCACTGCTGGGCATACACACTGAGGAAACCAGATCTGAAACGTGTACCCCAATGTTCATCGCAGCACTGTTTACAATAGCCAGGACATGGAAGCAACGTAGATGCCTATCAGCAGATGAATGGATAAGAAAGCTGTGGTACATATACACGATGGAATATTACTCAGCTATTAAAAAGAATGCATTTGAATCAGTTTTAATGAGGTGGATGAAACTGGAGCCTATTATACAGAGTGAAGTAAGTCAGAAAGAAAAAGACCAATACAGTATACTAACGCATATAATGGAATTTAGAAAGATGGTAACATTGACCCTATATGTGAGACAATGAAAGAGACACAGATGTAAAGAACAGACTTTTGGACTCTGTGGGAGAAGGTGAGGGTGGGATGATTTGAGAGAATAGCATTGAAACATGTATATTATCATGTGTGAAACAGATCACTGGTCCAGGTTTGATGCATGAGGCAGGGTGCTCGGGGCTGGTGCACTGGGATGACCCTGAGGGATGGGATGGGGAGGGAGGTGGGAGGGGGGTTCAGGATGGGGAACACATGTGCACCCATGGTGGATTCATGTGAATGTATGGCAAAAACCATCACAATATTGTAAAGTAATTAGCCTCCAATTAAAATAAGTAAATAAAAAAAATAAAATGTGTACTTTGGACCAATAAAGCATTAAAAGAAAAGGGAGTCAGGGATCAGTGTGGCAGGGACATGGTGCCCAAAGATGGGATAAGGGATCAACTCGAGCTTCGGGAAGGAGTTTGGGGTGACTTTACTTTTTCCTGTTTCCTTTTAAAAAATGTATATACATATATGTTACCTTTAAAACTTGTGAATCACTATACTTCACACCTATACATAAATTTATATAATGTTATATGGAAACTATGCTTAAAATAAACACAAAAATACATATGTGCATATTACAGATAATTGGAAACAGCCATAAAGCTATTGTCTTAAAAAATAAATGCTGGAGTCGTTAAAATAAACATTGGTATGCTCCAAGCAATAAAGTCTGGCCAGCAATTTCAAAAGTGAGATGTTGTTTAACCCCTGAAATTCCAAAGAGAGAAAAATATTCCCAATTCGTGCTTCTGTCTTCTTTTTTTCAAACGTCTTTTTTTTTTTTTAAATGAAGTATAGTTGATTTACAGTATTGTGTCAGTTTGGGTGTTCAGCAAAGTGATCATTTTATATATATATATATATATATATATATATATATATATATATATATATTCCAGATTCTTTTCTGTTATAGGAGATACAGTTCCCTGATACAGTAGGACCTTATTGTTTATCTGTTTCATGCGCAGTCAGGAGTACTTGCTAATCTCACACTCCCAGTTTACTCTACCCCCCTTTCCCCTTTGGTAACCATAAGCAAGCTTGTTTTCTATTTGTTTTTGTTTTCTTATGAAGTAACTGCTAAAACAAAGAGACAGGGAACCATGACTTCTGTTGATGGCACTTACAAAAATATAAAGCGGGTCGTAATCTGGAGCTTGCGCCAAGGCCTTGGGGAGTTTTATGCTCAGGACGGCGGTCTCACCGGGCAGCTGGGGTGAGGAATCCTGCTTGGGCAGGGTGATGACTGTGGTAGCTTCGTCCTGGGCCAGGACCAAGGGCAGCACGTTAGTCTCGGGGCCTGGGCAGCAAGCAAAAGGTGGGGGCGGTTCCCCCCCAAAGGTGGGACGCGTTACCTCAGCTCCTTGCCTCAGGGCCCGCGCGAGCTTCTGAGGCCTGTAGCTGGCTGCAGACGCCTGCACAGACACCGGATGGTACCCCTTGATCTTGTAAAGCTGAGGAACCTGCGGGAGGGAGGACAGGAGCTCATGGCCCTTGAGAGGCATTTCCCAGTCCTGGGGCCCTGGTCGGTTTGGACCAGCCCTGTCAACACAGTCCTGGCCCTGTTCTGGGTCCCAACACACAGGAGGGTTCATAGTTACCTATAGATACACTGAACACTGGTTTGTCAATTTAAAACATGCATATTTTACAAGGACCTATGGTACAGCCCACAGAACAATACTCAATATTTTGTAAGAACCTCTAAGAGAAAATGGGCTTCCTTGCTGGCTCCGTCAGTAAAGAATCTGCCTGTAATGCAGGAGACCTGGGTTCGACACCTGGATCAGGAAGATCCCCTGGAGAAGGAAATGGCAACCCGTGCCAGTGTTCTTGCCTGGGAATTCCCATGGACAGAGGAGCCTGGTGAGCTATAGTCCATGGGATCACAAGGGTCAGACGACTTATCGACTAAATCACCACTACCATAATGGAGGAGTCTTAAAAAGAATATAAGTATATATATGTGTGTAACTGAATAACTGTGAGGTACACTTGAAACTAACAAGATATTGTAAATCAATTATACTTAAATTTAAAAAAGAGAAAAATAAATATGCATATTTTCAAAAGCAAAAGTGATCATACAACTCAACGAAAACTGACTTTTGTTCACTGATGCCTTTTCTTCAAATTTCTAACATATGCATTTCAAGTAGCTTCAGGTATGCATGTGGTGGTGGTCATTCAGTTGCTAAGTCATGTCTGATTCTTTGCGACCCCATGGACTGCAGCACACCAGGCTTCCCTATCCTTCACTAGCTCCCGGTATATACTCAAATTCATGGCCATTGAGTTGATGATTCTATTTAACCATTTCATCCTCAGTCATCCTCTTCTCCTCCTGCCTTCAATATTTCCCAGCATTAGGGTCTTTTCCAATCAATGAGTCAGGTCTTCCCATCAGGTGGCCAAAGAATTGGAGCTTCAGCTTCAGCATCAGTCCTTCCAATGAACATTCAGGGTTGATTTCCTTCAGGATTGACTGGTTTGACCTCCTTGCTGTCCAAGGGACTCTCCAGAGTCTTCTCTAGCACCATAGTTGAAAGACATCAATTTTTTGGCACTCAGTCTTCTTTATGGTCCAACTCTCACTTCCGTACATGATTACCGGAAAAGTAATAGCTTTGACTATATGCACCTTTGTTGGCAAAATGACGTCTCTGATTTTTAACACACTGTCTAGGTTTGTCACAGCTTTTCCTTCGAGGAGCAAGAATCTTTTAATTTCATGGCTGCAGTCACCACCTGCAGTGATTTTAGAGGCCAAGAAAATAAAGTTCATCACTGTCTCCATTTCCCCCCAATCTATTTGCCATTAAGTGATGGCACCAGATGCTGTGATCTTCGTTTTTTGAATGTTGAGTTTTAAGCCAGCTTTTTCCACTCTCCTCTTTCACCTTCATCAAGAGGCTCTTTAGTTCCTCTTCACTTTCTGCCATTAGAGTGGTATCATCCGCATATCTAAGGTTGTTGATGTTTCTCCAGCCTATCTTGATTCCAGCTTGTAACTCATCCAGCCTGGCACTTCTCATGATGTGCTCAGAAAATAGCTTAAACAAACAGGGTGACAACAGACAGCCCTGTCAAACTCCTTTCTCAATCAGGTGCTCCATACAGGTTGCTTTTTGACCTGCATGCAATTTCTCAGGAGACAGGTAAGCTCTTTAAGAGCTTTCCATGGTTTGTCATGATCCACACAGTCAAAGACTATAGTGTGGTCGATGAAACGGAAGTAGATATTTTTTTTAAATTTCTTTGCTTTCTTTAGGATCCAGTGAATGTTGACAATTTGATCTCTGGCTCCTCTGCCTTTTCTAAACCCAGCCTGTAACATCTGGAAGTTCTCAGTTCACGTACTGCTGAAGCTGAGCCTGAAGGATTTTGAGCATAACCTTACTAGCATGCAAAATGAGCACAATTGTACAGTAGTTTGAACATTCTTTGGCATTGCCCTTTTTGGGATTGGATTGAAAACTGTCTTTATCCAGTGCTGTGAACACTGCTGTTTTCTCTAAATCTGCTGGCATATTGAGTGCAGCACTTTAACAGCATCATTTTTAAGGATTTGAAATAGCTCAGCAGGAAGTCCATCACCTCAGTTAGCTTTGTTTGCAGTAACGCTTCCTAAGGCCCATGTGACGTCACACTCCAGGATGTCTAGCTCTAGGTGAGTAACCACACCCCTGTGATTATCCAGGTCATTAAGACGTTTTTGTACAGTTCTTCTGCGTGTTCTTGCCACCTCTTCTTAATATCTTCTGCTTCTGTTAATTCCTTGCCATTTCTGTCCTTTATTGTGCCCAGCTTTGCTTGAACTCTTTCCTTGATCGCTCCAATTTTCCCGAAGAGATCTCTATTCTTTCCCATGCTATAGTTTTCCTGTTTCTTTGTGTTGTTCACTGAGGAAGGCTTTCTTACCTCTCCTTGCTATTCTCTGGAGCTCTGCACTCAGTTGGGTATGTCTTTCCTTCTCTCCCTTGCTTCCTCACTTTTCTTTTCTCAGCTATTTGTAAAGCCTCCTCAGACAACCATTTTGCCTTCTTGCATTCCTTTTTCTTTGGGATGGCTTTGGTCACTGCCTCCAGTACAATGTTATCAACCTCTGTCCATAGTTCTTTAGGCATTCTGTCTACCACCTCTAATCAATTTAAATCTATTCATTACTTCCACTGTGTAATCATAAGGGATTTAAGTTATACTGGTATAACGAGTGGTCTAGTGGTTTCCCCTGCTTTCTTCAATTTAAGCCTGTGAATTTTGCAATAAGCAGTTTATGATCTGAGCCACAGTCAGCTTCAGGTCTTTTTCTGCTGACTGTATAAAGCTGCCCCATCTTCCAGTGAAAAGAATACAGTCATTCTGAATTCAGTATTGACCATCTGGTGATGTCCTTGTGTAGAGTCATCTCTTGTGCTATTGGAAAAGGGTGCTTGCAATGACCAGTGTGTTCTCTTGACAAAACTCTGTTAGCCTTTTCCCTGCTTCATTTTGTACTCCAAGGCCAAACTTGCCTGTTACTCCAGGTATCTCTTGATTTCCTACTTTGGCATTCCTACCCTCTAGGATGAAAGAGTTGTCTATTTTTGGTGTTAGTTCTAGTTTATTTTTTTGGGCTCCAAAATCACTGCAGATGGTGACTGCAGCCATGAAATTAAAAGACACTTACTCCTTGGAAGGAAAGTTATGACCAACCTAGACAGCATATTAAAAAGCAGAGACATCACTTTGCCAATAAAGGTCCATCTAGTCAAGGCTATGGTTTTTCCAGTGGTCATGTATGGATGTGAGAGTTGGACTGTGAAGAAAGCTGAATGCTGAAGAATTGATGCTTTTGAACTGTGGTGTTGCAGAAGACTCTTGAGAGTCCCTTGGACTGCAAGGAGATCCAACCAGTCCATTCTAAAGGAGATCAGTCCTGGGTGTTCATTGGAAGGACTGATGCTGAAGCTGAAACTCCAATACTTTGGCCACCTGATGCGAAGAGTTGACTCATCTGAAAAGACCCTGATGCTGGGAGGGATTGGGGGCAGGAGGAGAAGGGGGCAACAGAGGATGAGATGGCTGGATGGCATCACCAACTCGATGGATAGGAGTTTGAGTAAACTCCGGGAGTTGGTGACGGACAGGGAGGCCTGGCGTGCTGCGATTCATGGGGTCGCAAAGAGACAGACATGACTGAGTGACTGAACTGAATTGAACTGAACTAGAAGGTCTTGTAGGTCTCCATAGAACCATTCAACTTCAGCTTGTTTGGCATCAGTGGTTGGGGCAAAGACTTGGATTACTGTGATACTGAATGGTTTGCCTTGGAAATGAACTGAGATCATTCTGTCATTTTTGAGATCACACCCAAGTACCACATTTTCGACTCTTCTGTTGACTCTGAGGGTTACTCCATTTCTTCTAAGGGATTCTTGCCCACAGGAGTAGATATAATGGTCATCTGAGTTAAATTCACCCACTCCCGTCCATTTCAGTTCACTGATTCCTAAGATGTCAATGTTCACTCTTGCCACCTCCTGCTTGACCATGTCCAATTAATTTACTTTGATTCATGGACCTAACATTCCAGGTTCCTAGGCAATACTGTTCTTTACAGCTTTGGACTTTACTTTCACCACCAGACACATCCACAGCAGAGCACTGTTTCTGCTTTGGCCCAGTCACTTCGTCCTTTCTGTAGCCACTAGTGACTGCCCTCCACTCTTCCCCAGCAGCACATCAGACATCCTTCCAGCCTGGGGGCTGGCCTTCCGGTGTCAATCATTGTGCCTTTTCACGCTGTTCATGGGGCAGCAAGAATGCTGGTGTGGTTGGCCATTTCCTCCTCCAGTGGGCCACATTTTGCCAGAGCTCTCCACTATGACCCATCCATCTTGGGTGGGTCAGCATGGCAGGGCTCAGAGCTTCACTGAGTTCAGGTTTGCATACTATATGGTGTATCCACAGAGTAAAGATTCTGGTTTCCACAAACCACATCAGGAAAAGAGAATCTGTTACACATCACACATCACGTAAGATAACAGCAGGGAAATAAACACTGTATGTTACCTGTTATAATCTGTAATAGAACAAAACTAATGAATTAGAGCAATTCAGAGTCAAGAACATTTTGTTTAGGACATAAGAAACCCAATTAACGAAACCATATGACAGGTCTGACCTGCAGACTGAAGAAGGAATGGGGCTGCTTGATTTGAATTTCTGAAGATTTAATTGGGACAGGTCCAAGGCCACCAGGAGCCTAAAATGTGAAAATTCAAAAAGGTGACACATGATCAACATTGAGCAAAGGCAGCTATACTTCTGTTTCTCTACATTTTGAACATTAAGTGAACAGCTCTTCCCTCTAAATAACTCTTCCTGCAACCAAGGCTGATACCTGACTACAGTTGATACTTGACATGCAGGGAATGGAGGCAGTGAGGCCACTGCCCACCCCCACACCCTTGTCTCTCAGGGTGTGTCTTTTATTTTCCCATGTTGTGGAGGCTGCACTTGCTGCCCAGAATCCCCTTCAGGCCTGAAAGAGTGAGTCCTGAGTCCTATCGACAGAAACTACGCTCAGGGGTCAGCCCTCAGGGCAGCTGTGGCTGAAGGGCCCCATCTCACTCGAGGCCATGTGCTCACTGGGGCAGCTGCCTCCAAAGACGGGCTGAAGCAAAGGTACAAAGGCGGTCCTCGCCCTGTCCCAGGCCCAGAGCCCCTTGTGACGTCAGCAAGGACTGCATCAAAGGACTGTAGCCTTATTTCTCCTCTGCCCATTCCATTCCCGTCCCTTCCAAGGATGCTAATCCCCAAAGCACCACCTAATACATGTCCTGCAGGTGGATGTGCAGCATCACCCACAGAACCCAGAGCGGTGTCCAGCCTGCTGGACATTTATTGAGTGACAGGTACTCAATAAATACTACAGCTCACCTAATCTAAGACACTGTCATTAAACTGGTATGATGCAGTGTAAATATGACACCAATAATTATAAGGCATTTCCCAATTTCAGAGATGCTATATTTAAAAAACTGTTCTTAGAATAGATGAAATACCGTATGTATGGAATGAATTACAAAAATCTTTATGAACAGGGATGCCAAGCATTCTGTTTTTCATCAACCCTGAGCATCAGAGAAGTTGCTGTAGAACTAACTCAAGTAAAAAATGAAATAAAGCTTTGAATTATTTAAAAAAAAAAAGGCTCCACAGCACAGTGGTAATCTCTTTTCATCCCTAACACCCTCTCCACCCATTAATTATTGACTGTCAGATAATTCTTACTGCTTGAAAATCACAGAATTATCATTTTCTAGAAACTAAATAGGGCTTCCCAGGTGGCACTAGTGATAAAGAACCCATCTGCCAATGCAGGAGACATAAGAAACATGGGTTCGATCCCTGGGTCAGAAAGATGCCCTGGAGAAGGGCATGGCAACCCACTCCAGTGTTCTCCCCTGGAGAATCCCATGGACTGAGAAGCCTGTGGGGCTGCAGTCCATCGGGTAGCAAAGAGTCAGACACGACTGAAGGGACTTAGCATGCACGTGTGCAGGAACCGAATATTCTGACCTTTAAAGTCACTGAATTATTTAGTCCAGAAAACACGTGGAATTTCTAAAGTCAGTTCTGTACCTCTTGATGAGGTTGACCTGCAGTGCTTAACCCACTTTGCAGGATGTGCGTGCCAACTTCATTCTTTGAAACCAGAAACTGTTTTGCTTGTGCCCTTTCACCATTGATTTAAACACACTTTTTATTGCTAAATCTGTGAACTTGAGGAACTCAGGCAGCATTTTATTACAGGCTCTGTGCCTCTGTGTCTCAGTTTCCTTCTCAGCTGCAAGAGAATAAACCTACCTATTAAATTTGAAGATTAATTAATTTGATAGAACTTGAGAAAGTCCCGCCTGCCACGTGGTGTAGCCACCACCTGAATTACAATGCATCATTTGATAAACTGTCAAACTTCTTGCCACGAGGGAAGGAGGGATGGACTTGTGAGTCTGAGGTTGGACTGTTAGACGCTGGGGCCACCCACCCCCAACCTCTGCAGTTTCCACACAGCAGGGGGCTTGGCTGAGCTGGGCCTGCCTCCCAGGTCCTGGCCAGGTCCTCCTGGTCCTCTGTTTGCTATTCAGCCCTCAGACCCCATTTCCCGGCAGTCTGGGGGGCTCAGTGGTCTCCAGTTTGGGCAGATCGGGGCCAGCCAGCTCTGCACAGGTGTCTCCAGGACCAGGGAGGTGGCAGCAGGTGCTTCCTGGTTTCCCATTCATCACAATCACCTGGGCACAGGTCTCCCTCTCCCTCCTGGGAGGAGGCAGAGGGTCAGACACCTGGTGGGGCTGCCCTCGGCACCAGCCTGTCGCCCCCTGACCGCGCCCAGCCCCACCTGTGGCCTCCATGCACCCACCAGTTCGCTGGAGTCCTGCGGAGGGCTGTAGGACGGAAAGGCGAAGGGCAGTACCTCCTGGGGAGACACAGAGAACCGGCTGGCGTCCTTGCTGACTCGCCCCAGCTGGTGTTTGGACCTCTTGTCTGCGGGTGAAAAACACAACAGCACTTCTGGAGAGTCTCAAGGCGCTTTTGTGAAACTACCATCTTTTTAGCTGTGTATGGGGCCTGGCCGCAGGCCATTTAAAAAACAACGTGCACGTGCGTACGTATGCATGTGTGTAGTCTTGTTCCTAGTTTCTCATTTGTTCTCTGCCTCAACTCCAATTTTAAAAAAATTTGTAGTTTTACTTCCAAAACACCATAAGTTTTTTTTTAATACTACTGTTGGTATTTATTTAATGGGTTACTTTGCATTCTGAGGCTATTTTACATAGAACTTCTTAATATGTATATTTTATTGAAGTATAATTGACTTACATTTCAGGTGCATAGCAAGGTGATTCAGTTATACAAATGCACACATATTATCTTTGAGATTATTTTCCATTATAGGTTATTACAAGATATTGACTAGTTCCCTGTGCTATATATAGCCTTTGTTGCTTGTTGCATATCTACTTTTTTTTTCATTTATTTTTTTAGGTGGAGGCTAATTTCTTTACAATATTGTAGTGGTTTTTGCCATACATTGACATGAGTCAGCCATGGATTTACATGTGTTCCACATCCCAATCCCCCCTCCTACCTCCCTCCCCATCCCATCCCTCTGGGTCTTCCCAGTGCACCAGCCCTGAGCACTTGTCTCATGCATCCAACCTGGGCTGGTGATCTGTTTCACCATTGATAATATACATGTTTCAATGCTATTCTCTCAGATCATCCCACCCTTGCCTTCTCCCACAGAATCCAAAAGTCTGTTCTATACATCTGTGTCTCTTTTTCTGTCCTGCATATAGGGTTATCGTTACCATCTTTTAAAATTCCATATATTGCATATCTATTTTTTAAAAATTAGAAATCTAGCATTCTATTCACACTAAGTCAATCAACTGGAATCAAAATATCATAAATTTTTAAATTAGGCAAAAATTCATAAGATTTCTAAAATATATATTATACATACTATTATATGTGCATATAAAAGCTTTTCTACTATTCTTGATAAAGGCTGAGAAAGAACATTGGAAAAAAAAAGAAGTGATGAAGAAATTGGAACACATAAACTAAACGAAACGGGAGTGCTGAATATGAAACAGAAAAAGTGAAACAAACTAGATAAAAATTCATCATATAGGCCAGTTGTTTTTAAACATGGCTGCTCATTAGAAATGTATCTGGAGCTTTGGAGAATAAAAGCAATACCTAGGCATTTGTATTTTTCAAAAAATTCCAAGACAGTTTTAAAGAGTGATGACTGGTTTTTCTATTAAATGGTAGCTTTGGTGATATACAACTCTTATTTTTCTGTTGACTAATCATAATACAATGGCATTAAGTGAGTAATAGTTACATAATCATAATGGTAAGAGATGTTTATCAGTTTTCACAATCAATAGCCAGACCAGAAATAAAAGATAAACAGTTGCAAGCCATAATGGGAAAGTGATTAACCTAACAATATAAAATACTTACACAAAGTATGGGGGGGTCAAGCAGGGCGACACAGTAAACAGAAGTGCATACATGCGCATGTTTTCATATGCCCAGCCAGTCTATGTCTTTTGGTTGGTGAATTTAATCTATTAACTTTGAAGGTAATTATGGATACATATGATCCTATTGCTGTTGTTCAGTCTCTCAGCTGAGTTCAACTTCTTGCAACCCCATGGACTGTAGCACTCCAGGCTCCCTGTCCTTCACCATCTCCCAAAGTTCGCTCAAACTCATGTCCACTGAGTTTGGACATGCCAGACTTGGAGATGCCATCCAACCCCATCTCATCCTCTGTCGTTCCTGTATCCTCCTGCTTTCAATCTTTCCCAGCATCAGGGTCTTTTCCAATGAGTTAGCTCTTCACATCATGTGGCCAAAGTGCCGGAGCTTCAGCTTTAGCATCAGTCCTAACGAATATTCAAGGTTGATTTCCTTCAGGATTGACTGGTTTGGTCTCCTTGTTGTCCAAGGGACTCTGCAGTCTTTTCCAGCACCACAGTTTGAAGGCATTAGTCCTTCAGTGCTCAGCCTTCTTTATGGTCCAACTCTCACATCTGTACATGACTACTGGAAAAAACCATAGCTTTGACTATGCGGACCACTGTAGGCAAAGCAATGTCTCTGCTTTTTAATATGCTGTCTAGGTTTGAAGGCAATGGCACCCCACTTCAGTACTCTTGCCTGGAAAATCCCATGGACGGAGGAGCCTGGTGGGCTGCAGTCCATGGGGTCTCGAAGAATTGTACAGAACTGAGCGACTTCACTTTCACTTTTCACTTTGATGCATTGGAGAAGGAAATGGCAACCCACTCCAGTGTTCTTGCCTGGAGAATCCCAGGGACAGGGGAGCCTGGTGGGCTGCCGTCTATGGGGTCACACAGAGTCGGACACGACTGAAGCGACTTCGCAGCAGCAGCAGCAGGTTTGTCATTGCTTTTCTTCCAAGAAGAAAGCGTCTTTCAATTTCATGGCTGCAGTCACCATTTGCAGTGATTTTGGAGCCCAAGAAAAGAAAATCCATCACTGTTTCTAGTTGTTTCCCCATCTATTAGACATGAAGTGATGGGACTGGATGCCATGATCTTTGTTTTTTGAATGTTGAGTTTTAAGCCAGTTTTTTACCTTCATCAAGAGGCCCTTTAATTCCTCTTTGCTTTCTGCCATAAGGGTGGTGTCATCTGCATAACTGAGGTTACTGATATTCCTCAACAGATAATGATCCTATTACCATTTTCTTAATTGTTTTGGGTTCTCTTGTGTTTCATGCCTAGAGAAGTTCCTTTAGCTTTTGTTGTAAAGCTGCTTTGGTGTTGCTGAATTCTCTTAACTTTTGCTTGTCTGAAAAGTTTTAGACTTCTCCATCAAGTCTGAAGGGAAGTATTGCTGGGTAGAGCATTCTTGGTTGTAGAGTCTTCCCTTTTATCACTTTAAGTATATCATGCTATTCCCTTCTGGCTCATAGAGTCTCTGTTGAGAAATCAGCTGATAACCTGATGGGGGTGCCCTAGTGTGTATGTTATTTGTCCTTTTTCCCTTGTTGCTTTTACTGTTTTGTCTTTAATTTTTGTCAGTCTGATTACTACGTATCTTTTTCCTCCTTGTGTTCATCCTGCCTGGAACTCTGTGCTTCCTGGACTTGGTCGACTATTTCCTTTCCTATGTTAGGGAACTTTTCGGCTATTATCTCTTCAAGTATTTTCTTGGGTCCTTTCTTTCTCTCTTCTCCCCTGTAGTGTGAATGTTGGTGCATTTAATGTTTCCCCAGAGGTCTCTTAGACTCTTATTTAGACTCTTATTAGACTCTTAGACTTTATTTCTTTTCATTTTCTCTATGTTCTGCTCTGTGTCAGTGATTTCCACCATTCTCTCTTCCAGGTCACTTATCTGTTCTTCTGTCTCAGTTATTCTGCCTTTGATTCCTTCTAGTGTTCATCTCTGTTTATTTGTTATTTAGTTCTTGTAGGTCTTTGGTAAACATTTCTTGCATCTTCTCCATTCTGTTTCCAAAATCCTGGATCATCTTTACTATCATTATTCTGAATTCTTTTTCTGAAAGGTTGCTATCTCCATTTAGTTGTTTTTCTGGAGTTCTATTTTGTCCCTTCATCTGGGACATAACTCTGTGCTTTTTCATCCTGATTAACTTTCTATAATGTGATTTTTGTTCTAGCTGCTATGGGATTGTGGTTCTTCTTGATTCTTCTGTCTGTCCTTTGATGAAGGAGGCTAAGAGGCTTCTGTAAGCTTCTTGATGGGAAGGAGAGGGCAGGAAAAGCCAGGTGTTGCTCTGGTGGGCAGGCCCTTGCTCAGTAAAACTTTAAAACTTTAATCCAACTAACAACCCTCCCCGTTAGTTGTTTGGCCTGAGGTAACCCAGCCCTGGGGTCTAGAGGCTCTTTTTTTGAAAGTGAAAGTGAAAGTCACTCAGTCTGTGATCCCATGGTCCATGGAATTCTTCAGGCCAGAACACTAGAGTGGGTGGCCATTTCCTTCTCCAGAGGATCTCCCCAGCCCATCGATTGAACCCAGGTCTCCTGCATGGCAGGCGGATTCTTTACCAGCTGAGCTACCTGGTAGGGTTAACAGTGAACTCCAAGAGGGTTTATGCCACGGGGGACCTTTCCAGACTGCTGCTGCCAGCGCCCCCGGCCCTGTGGTGAGCCCCTGCCTCCCCACACCTCCACAGGAGGCCTTCCAACACTACAAGTGGATTTGGTTCAGCCTCCTGTGGGGTCACTGTTCCTCTGGAAGCCTGACATGGGGTTTGGAACCTTGATAAGAGAGAGAGAGCCTCTTTGGTATTATTTTTCTCCAGTCTGTGGGCTGCCCACCCAGTGGGTATGGAATTTGATTTTATGATTGTGCCCCTCCTACCATCTCACTGCAGCTGCTTTGTCTTTGGACACAGGTTGTCTTTCTTTGGTGGGTTCCAGGGTTCTCCTCTCAATGGCTGTTCAACAGCTAGCTGTGGTTTTGGTGTTCTCTCAAAAGGGGATGCACGCATGTCATTCTACTCTGCCATCTTGAATCAGAAGCTTCCCTAAAACTGTAATTCTTAATGAAAGCATCTCTGATGAATATTCTTTGTCCTTGACAGCAAAGAAAAAGATTAAAGAAACATATATAGTCATTTTACAGGTGTCCACATTTGACTCACAGGTAAATTTTATGATGTTTTTTTAAAGAGTTTATTAGAAATATCAGTATCAGAGATAAAATAATATAGGAGGAAAAAAGAATAATTAAAATGTAATAAAATGTGCTATGTTCACAGCAGCACCATTTACAACAGTTAAGACATGGATGAAACCTAAATGTCCATTGACATATTATATATATATATATATATATATATATATGGAATATTACTTCACCACAAAAAAGAATGAAATAATGCCATCTGCAGCAACATGAATGGACTTGGAGATTATCACTAAGTAAGTCAGAAAGAGAAAGATAAATACCATATATATACTTATATGTTGAATTTAAAATATGAACTTATCTACAAAGCAGAAAGAGAAAAGACATGCGGTTGTCAAGGTGCAGGGGACTGTGCAGGTATGGGGAGAGATGGAACGGGAGTTTGGAGTTAGCAGAAGCAAACTATTGTGTGTAGAATGGATAAACAACAAGATCCTAGTATATAGCACAGGGAACTATATTCACTATCTTGTGATAAACCACAATGGAAAACAATTTTCTAAGAAATATATATTTATGTATAACAGAATCACTTTTCTGTACAGCAGAATTAACACAGCATTGTAAGTCAACTATACTTCAATAATTAAAAAAAATCCAGTATATGTGATTTATGAAAGCTAACTTCATCACAGAGAAGCCCCTGCTTATGGCGTATGCGGATGAAACCCAGCTGTTGGCAGCTGCCCTACCTTGTGCTATGGACTGTCTTTCCTGAGTGAACCTTTTCATGATGATGTCTTTCTGTATGTTACGGATGACATTCAGCATAGTAAGCAAACGGCGATGAACCAGGACCTGGAATTAGAAATAATGATTTCACATTATTAATCAGTGCTCATTTTGGCATTCAATTCAGTTCACTTTCCACAACTGCAATCAGGAGCTGAGCCCACCTGGGAATTCCCAGAAGGTTACATGCTGCCTTAGACAAGGCTGCAGGTGCCAAGGTCCAGGCCGTGCAGACCCACCTGGATACAAAGAGAGATCAGGCTGTTACCAGGCCTCGACCCACCCGGTTTACAAGCTTCAGTTTTCTCAAATTTCCAGAGCGGAAAGAGTGACAAGTTCTAGGGTGAATCTGAGTAGTGACACTGCTGTTGTGTTATTGTCAGAATTGAAGGACAAGCTGGGCGGAGGGTTCTGGAGAAGCCGGGCGGTGGGCTGGGGCAATGCTGGCTGGACGCTCCTAGGCTTCGCGTCCAGAGCAGATGCCGCGGGAGCTGTGCTCCCTGCACATTGAGTTGGGGGCCTGCTCATGTCACAGATCATGCTCCTTTCCATCTGGGGACAGACTCTGTCATAGATGGAATTTTATGACACGGACACTCTGCAGACAGTCCTGCTCAAGGAACTGCAGACATAGTGTGGAGAAATGGCTGCCTTGCCTACATAGAGCTCACGTTCTGTGTGTGTGTCTGCACGTATAACAGGATGACAATAGACAAGATAAATACCATAAATAAAATAAAAAAGAGTGAACACATGAGGGCATGACTGAGGGGCCAGGGGTGGGGTGCCTGGCCTCTTGTGAGGGATGTAAGGATGTCCTCTCCAAGGTTAAGTTTGATCTGAGACTTGAACAATGAGGAGACAGTGGCCCTGGAAAGAAAGCTCTAAGCAGAGGAAGTAGCAGGTGCAAAGATCCTGACTCAGAAACAAAGGAGACAAGCTTAAAGGACAGAGAGAAACCCAGGGTGACCTTGTCATTGTGATAAAAGTTATGCATTTTATTCCAGTTGCAATGGGGGCTTTTGGAGGGTTTCCCTGGGGAGAGGTCCAATCTTGTCCAGGCTTAGGGAGGCCTGGACTGAGGTGGTCCAGGTGAGAGATGATGGGGTGTGGCTGAGCCGAGGAGATGGCAGAGCCGTGAGGCTGGGGACAGGTTTGCATATCTAAGTGGCAGGACCTGCTGGGAAGTGTGCAGAAAAGACAGAAAGGCCACTCAAAGCCAGACACACAACCGCTGAGCCAGGAGGGCTGGTCCAGAGCCAGCGGCCGGGGGTGGTGGGGGGAGTCCTGCTAGCAGGGAGCGTCTTGTGCACGTCTGTCCTCCATGGGCACAGAGCCACCTAGAGAAAGCCCTAGCAGGGACACGGGTACAGGGCCTGGGAGGCTGGGGAGCAGGTCACTGAAGCAGAGAGCTCTACACTATCCACCACGACTCATTTCAGCCCAGGCTGCAAGCGCTGCCTGAAAGACACCCACAGTGTAAACCGTGGGAGGCTCTTCTGTGTGTTGACTCACTTAACTCTCCTGACGGCCCTGAGACAGCTCTCACTGGTGTCCTCAGAGGACAGAGCTCATGGAGCTTTTCCAAGACTGAAAAGCTCATGAGAAGTAGCACCAAGATGGGAATGGAAGCTGGTGCAGCCACTGTGGAGAACAGTATGGAAATCCTCAAAAAACTATCAGTAGAGTACCATACGACCCAGCAATCCCACTCCTGGGCAGATATCTGGAGAAAACTCTAATTTGAAAAGACACATGCCTCCCTGTGTTCACAGCAGCACCATTTGCAAGAGCTGAACAGAAGCAACCTAAAAGTCCTTAGAAAGATGAATGGGTGAAGAAGATGTGGGACATATATTCAATGGAACACTACTCAGCCATAAAAAGGAGTAAAATAATGCCATTTGCAGCAACACAGATGGACTTAGAGATTCTCACACTAAGTGAAGTAAGTCAGACACGGAAAGACAAATACCGTATGACACCACTTACATGTGGAATCTGAAACATGACGAATGAACGTATCTATGAAACAGAAACAGGCTCAGACACGAGAACACACTGGCAGTTGCCGAAGGCGAGGGGGTTGGGGGAGGGGTGGCGGGGAGTTTCGGATTAGCAGACGCAAACTATTACATACAGAATGGATAAACAACAAGGTCCTACTGAATAGTACAGGGAACTATATCCAATCGTCTGTGAAAAACCACATGGGAAAGGACGTGAGCAAGAATACATGTGTGTGTGTAACTGAATCACTTTGCTGGACACAGAAATCAACTTGACACTGTAAACCAATTGTCCTCGGACTCCCCAGTGGCGCAGTAGGTAAGAATCTACCTGTCAGTGCAGGAGACATGGGTTTGATTCCTGGTTCAGAAAGACTCCACCTGCCAGGGAGCAAGTAAGCCCGTGCACCACAACTACGGAGCTGGAGCTATAGAGCCCACGAGCCGCAGCTACTGAAGCCTGAACACCCGAGAGCCCACACACTGCAACTACTGGGTCCCAGGCCTAGAGCCTGTGCTCTGCGACCAAAGAAGCCAGCACAGTGAGAAGCTCGTGTACTCCAAATAAAGAGTAGTCCCTGCTCACCGCAACTAGGGAAAACCCTCACAAAGCAGCAAAGACCCAGCCCAGCCAAAAATAAATTTCAAAAATTAATAATAAACAAATAAGTAAGGTTTGCAAAATAAAAAATAAAAAAAAAACTATACTGGAGTAAAGGTGGCGCTAGTGGTAAAGAAACCGCCAGTCAATGCAGGAGATGTAAGAGAGATGGGTTGGATCCCTGGGTCAGAAAGATCCCGTGGAGGAGGGCATGGCAACCCTCTCCAGTATTCTTGCCTGGAGAATCCCATGGACAGAGGAGCTTGGCGGGCTACAGTCCACAGGGTTGAAAAGAATCGGACAAGACGGAAGCAACTAGGCATGCATGCAGAAAGAGATGTAGCACCAGCGATGGAGGGCGAGCAGCCCAGGCCAGAGCCCAAGTCTTAACCACTGCTTCCCTCTCGGAGGGGGATTCTGCTCCCCAGGCAGCCACACCCCAGAGGTCGACAGGCAGCATAAGATGCAAGAGGGGCCCCCAAGACGGCTAAGTGCTGAGACTTACAGGACAGCCCAGGCCAGAGCCCAAGTCTTAACCACTGCTTCCCTCTCGGAGGGGGATTCTGCTCCCCAGGCAGCCACACCCCAGAGGTCGACAGGCAGCATAAGATGCAAGAGGGGCCCCCAAGACGGCTAAGTGCTGAGACTTACAGGACAGTCCAGGCCAGAGCCCAAGTCTTAACCACTGCTTCCCTCTCGGAGGGGGATTCTGCTCCCCAGGCAGCCACACCCCAGAGGTCGACAGGCAGCATAAGACGCAAGAGGGGCCCCCAAGACGGCTAAGTGCTGAGACGTACAGGACAGTCTGTTGGAGGAGGGGTAGGCTGAGCTGCCTGAACGCCAGCTGTGAACAGAGGGAGGTGAGACGGACTGGCACTCTGAGTGAACAGTGAGGAGGAGCGGGTAACGAGCTGATGTTTAGGAAGCAGATGAGGTCCAGGACCGCACAGAGGATGGGGCAGCTGGGGAAGGGAGTAGGTAGCCAGACCAGGGGTCACTCACACCCTTTATTGACCTTAGAGGCTAGCAGATCTTCATTTGTTCCTGATCACAGGAAATGTGCTGGGTGGGGACCAGTGCAAGGGTGAAGAAGGCAGGTAGTGAAAGGATACACCTTGAAAGCAGAGCTGCAGCCTGGATGTCAGAGCCCATATCTCACCAGAACACCCCATGGTCCTCTCTAGGAGTAACTAACCAGCATCCTATGGTTCTAGAGTTTCCATATGGCCCAGTAATTCAGCTCCTAGATGGACACACCCCAGGAATTGAAGATATGTCCACAAACTTGTACATAAATGTTTGTGACATCCTTATCCCCATCACAATAGCCAAAAACAGGTACAGCTGAAATGTTTCAACCAATAACTAGAAAAACAGAGCATGGTATTTCCATATGACTGAACACAATTCACCCTGAAAAAGGAATGACGTACTGAAACCTGCTGCACCATGGCTGAACCTTGAAAAGATGTTAAGTGAGAGAAGCTAGTTACAAGAGGCTGTGTACTATATGATTTTACATATATGAAACACCCAGAATATGAAAATCCACATAGACAGAAAGTGGCCAGTGACTGGAGGGCTAGAGAGTGACTACTGAGGGGAACAGGGTTTCTTTAGGCAGTGATAAAAATGCCCTAAAATCAGACCTAAATCAAATCCCTTACGGTTTTACAGTGGAAGTGAGAAAATAGATTCAAGGGATTAGATCTGATAGAGTGCCTGAAGAACTATGGACAGAAATTCGTGACATTGTATAGGAAGCAGTGATCAAGACCATCCTCAAGAAAAAGAAATGCAAAGAGGCAAAATGGTTGTCTGAGGAGGCCTTACAAATAGCTGTGAATAGAAGAGAAGAGAAAGGCAAAGGAGAAAAGGAAAGTATACACATTTGAATGCAGAGTTCCAGAGAATAGCAAGGAGAGATAAGAAAGCCTTCCTCAGGGATCAATGCAAAGAAATAGAGGAAAACAATAGGATGGAAAAGACTAGAGATCTCAAGAAAATCAGAGATACCAAGGGAACTTTTCATGCAAAGATGGGCACAAAAAAGGAAAGCAATGGTATGGACCTAACAGAAGCAGAAGATAATAACAAGAGGTGGCAAGAATACACAGAAGATCTTCATGACCCAGATAATCAAGATGGTGTGATCACTTACCTAGAGCATCCTGGAATGTGAAGTCAAGTGGGCCTTAGGAAGCATCACTAGGAACAAAGCTAGTGGAGGTGATGGAATTCTAGTCCAGCTATTTCAAATCCTAAAAGATGATGCTATGAAAGTGCTGCACTCAACCTGCCAGCAAATTTGGAAAACTCAGCAGTGGCTACAGGACTGGAAATGGTCCGTTTTCATTCCAGTCCCAAAGAAAGGCCATGTCAAAGAATGCTCAAACTACCGCACAATTGCACTCATCTCACACGCTAGCAAAGTAATGCTCAAAATTCTCCAAGCCAGGCTTCAACAATATGTGAACCGTGAACTTCCAGATGTTCAAGCTGGTTTTAGACAAGGCAGAGGAACCAGAGATCAAATTGCCAACGTCTGCTGGATCATCAAAAAAACAAGACAGTTCCAGAAAAACACCTATTTCTCCTTTATTGACTATGCCAAAGCCTTTGACTGTGTGGATCACAACAAACTGTGGAAAATTCCTTAAGAGATGGGAACACCAGACCATCTTACCTGCCTCCTGAGAAATCTGTATGCAGGTTAAGAGGCAGCAGTTACAACTGGGCATGGAACAATAGACTGGTTTCAAATTGGGAAAGGAGTATAACAAAGCTGTATATTGTCACCCAGGTTATTTAACTTATATGCAGAGTACATCATGAGAAATGCTGGACAGGATGAATCACAAGTTGGAATCAAGATTGTAGGGAGAAATATCAATAGACTCAGATATGCAGATGACACCACCCTTATGGCAGAAAGTGAAGAAGAACTAAAGAGCCTCTTGATGAAAGTGAAAGAGGACAGTGAAAAAGTTGGCTTAAAACTCAACATTCAGAAAACTAAGATCATGGCATCCAGCCCATCACTTCCTGGCAAATAGATGAGGAAAAAATGGAAACAGTAAAAGACTTTATTTTTTTGGGCTCCAAAATCACTGCAGATGGTGACTGCAGCCATGAAATTAAAAGACGCTTGCTCCCTGGAAGAAAGTTATGACCAACATAGACAGCATATTAAAAAGCAGAGACATTAATTTGCCAACAAAGGTCCGTCTAGTCAAAGCTATGGTTTTTCCAGTAGTCATATATGGCTGTGAGAGTAGGATTATAAAGAAAGCTGAGCACCAAAGAACTGATGCTTTTGAACTGTGGTGTTGGAGAAGACTCTTGAGAGTCCCTTGGACAGCAAGGAGATCCAACCAGTCCATCCTAAAGGAGGTAAGTCCTGGGTGTTCATTGGAAGGACTGATGCTGAGGCTGAAACTCCAATACTTTGGCCACCTGATGTGGGAAGAACTGAGTCAGAAAAGACCCTGATGCTAGGAAAGAGTGAAGGTGTGAGGAGAAGGGGATGGCAGAGGATGAGATGGTTGGATGGCATCACCAACTCAATGGACGTGAGTTTGAGTAAACTCCGGGAGTTGGTGATGGACAGTGAGGCCTACTGTGCTGCAGTCCATGGGGTGGCAGAGTCGGACACGACTGAGTGACTGAACTGAACTGAAACTGGAGAGTGGTGATGGCTGCAACACTCTGTGTGCTAAGTCACTTCAGTTGTGTTCGACTCTTTATGATCCTATGGACTGTAGCCCACCAGGCTCTTCTGTGCATTGGATTTCCCAGGCAAGAATACTGGCATGGGTTGCCATTTCCTTCCCCAAGGGATCTTCCTGACCCAGGGGTCGAACCTGTGTCTCCTGCGGCTCCTGCATTGCAGGCAGATTCTTTACCACTGAACCACTAAGGAAGGTCTCTGTACCACTCTGCGCCATATGAAAAACCAGAGAATTGTATACTCTACAGGAGTGAATTTTATGGCATGTGAATTGCATCTCCATACGTGTTATAAAAAACTCATTGCTCAATTTCCCATTATAAAACACAGGGAAACTTCACAGTGGTGCTGAGACTCACCTTGCGAGCTGCTTGTTGGAACCGTCTCTGTGCTCGGAATCTGTTGACCCAAATATTATTAACGAGCGGATCAAAATTAGGATGAAATTCCTGGATTTTCTGTGAACACAAAATATCGGTCCATCTTAGATTTAAATTTTAACTCCAGGCATAATCATTTAATAAAAACGTTTCAGAGTTTGATCTCAAATCAAGTTATTTGTTCTTCCACTTAATGAGCATTTATTAAGCACTTTGGTGCACACAGCATTATAGGGAATACTTCTTGGGTTAGGAACCAAAAGAAAGACAAGATTTGGGTTTTAAGAAATGTAGTCTATGCTTATTTTTCCAGTGACTCAAGGTCATACATATATAATGCAGACCTGTCTCTGGCTTTCTCTTTGGTTTCATTTATCTTTTGTCCATCTGTATGCCAGCACCATACTGCCTTAATGATCTGACTTTTTCATAAGACTTTATCTCCTTCAGAGGCAGTCCTCTCCCCTGGTTTAGTCATTTTAAGCTAAAAAATTCTCAAGCCTTTTCTCTTTCACTCATGTATGTGAGTGCTCAGTCACTCAGGCATGTCCAACTCTTTGCAACCCTATGGACTGTAGCCCACCAGGCTCCTCTGTCCGCGGGATTTTCCAGGCAAGAATACTGGAGTGAGTCGACATTCTCTTCTCCAGGGGATCTTCCCGACCCGGGAATCAAACCCACATCTCCTGCGTCTCCTGCACTGCAGGTGATTCTTTACCACTGAGCTACCAGGTGAGCTGGTGGCTTACAAATACACACACACACACATATCTACACAATGATATCCATGTCCATGTTGTGTATATACACATGCATGTGTACTTAAAGGGTTTATAAAGTTCCATGAGAAAGTCTATCGAGATATTAACTAGGATTGCATTAAATCTATAGATTAATTTAGAAAGAGGTGACATATTTGCAATGTTTATCCTCTTCCATGAAACTTCTGTAAAAATCTTTCAACTTATTTAGATCTTTGTTGCTGTTCTAGTGTAAAGCTTTGCAATTGTTATATTTGCTTTTCGGTACTTGCTTGCTATTATAAATTACACGTTTATTAAATTATATGTTAACATTTTTATTTCTTGTATGTGAAATACATACATATTGTACAATGATTTTATATGCAATTGCCAAGCTCTCTTACAAATTCAGTATGATGAATTATTCTGGCAATAGATTCTTTTAGATTTTCTATAATCACAGTCAATTGTATCATATGAAATCAAAGACCCCTTTCTGTCCAATATTTATGACTTTTACTATATCTTTCCCTTATCATGCTGTACACTATCTAGAATCTAACACAATACTGAATAAAAGAGCTTATACTTCCTTGTACATGTAATACTTTTAACTTTTCACCAATTGGAAAGACTTTTACTGCAATTAAAAAAAAAGCATTTATCAGTTTACAAAAGTTTCTGTTTTCCTCATTTGGTGAGTTTTCTTTTTAGATAATTGTGAATATTACATCAAAAAAGAGAGAGAGAAAGAAAGAAATGTACAGTCTACATAGGCAAGATCGAACAAACACATGTGGCCCTGGGAAAGAATGAAGTCACATGGAAATCAGTCCCTTGTGATGGGGGATAGGATGCCTTGGAATGGGGGGGCCAGACTGTGTGGTCCTCACAAGAGCCTGCACACCATGGGCACATGTGCATGAAGACCAGTAATTGGCTGGAAGGAGAGGGTGCCTGGGGTGTCGAGAGGCCACCAGAGCCTCTGGCGCTGCAGGTTCTTGAGCAGACAAACAATGTGAAGACAAAGTCACTGGAAATGGATCAGCTCTGCACTGGCCCTGGCAGTGGGCCGCAGAAGAGAAGGCAGATCTGCTGAATGAGCTGAGGCTGAGGTGTGACGGGGTGTGACGGTGGACCTGGGGTGGCCTCGTGGAAGAGTGACTGGCAAGACTTTGGGGCCAGATGAAATGTGGGGGAGAAGGAAAAAGGTAAAAATAGTTCAGATTTGACAGATCCAGAAGAGAAAAGTGAGAATGATGGAGGTAGGAGATGGAGAAGAATCTTTCCATTGTTAAAATTAAAAATTGGGATAGACAACAGGCCTCACTGGATAGCACAGGGAACTATATTCAATATCCTCTGATAAAACATAATGGAGAAAGAATGTATATATATATATATATATATACACACACACATATATATATGTATATAAAACTGAATCACTGTGCTATACAGCAGAAACAACCTTGTAAATCAATTATACTTCAATAAAATAAAATTTACAGAATAAACAAAAATTAAACATTGAGGTTTTAACCAGAAACTATCACATGACAGAAGAAACTCTGGTGGGGGTTGCGGTCCCCACTTTGCAGTTGAGGACACTGCGCCGCCAAGGCTGAAGGAGCTCCTCCCGGATGCCACATCCGCGGTGGAGCTGGAGCCAGCACTCTGGCGTCTGACTTCCTGTCTTGTTTGACAAGGGGAGGGAGGGGGCAAGGAACCTACCCCGGGACCCACCCTGAGGATCAGCGTGCAGACAGGGGCGTGGACAGCAAAGTGAAGTCGCTCAGTCGTGTCCGACTCTTTGCGACTTCATGGACTGTAGCCTACCAGGCTCCTCCATTCATGAGATTTTCCAGGCAAGAGTACTGGAGTGGGTTGCCATTTCCTTCTCTAGGGGAACTTCCCAACCCAGGGATCAAACCGGGGCCTCCTGCATTGCTGGCAGACACTTTACCATCTGAGCCACCAGGGAAGGCCTTGGACAAAAAAAGGGGAAGAAGAAAGGAGACCAAGAGGAGAAAGCAGTGTGGGAAGGAGGTGCTGGTACACGGTGCCGTTAATCTCAAACTGACGCCTGACTTGTGGACATGTTGTTAAAAAAACTCTGTGAAAAGGTAAACAAGTTAAAAATTATTAAAAATCTATTGGTAAAAGGATTTCTAGAAAATTGCTTATACGCTTAAAAAATAAACATATAAAGAGCTGCTGACAATCAGATCCCAAATAAAGAAAAGTTACTCACTTCTTCCAGGTCGTGTAAAATCCGTTTGGGGTGAACTTCTGTCTTGCGTCGCTGGAATTCCTCATCCAAAATAGGATCTCCTCTATCTAGCTGGGGTTTTCAAACATTGAAAATATTAAAATTGAATACAGATGCACACAACTACAACTGTTATTTCTCTTTAAAACGGGTAGAAACACATTAAGCAATTGGTCTAATCCTTCCATGACGTTCCCTCTGGGAGTGGTGGTTAAAATGATCATTGCAAGCACACCTATTGTTTAAATATGGAAAGTTTTATTAGAAGCACAAACCCAACACCTTCTTATTAAAATTAGAGTGCGTGTGTGTGCACGTGCGCATGTGTGCGCTTGGTCGTGTCTGACTCTTTGGGACCCCATGGGCTGTAGCCCTCCAGGCTCCTCTCTCCATGGAATTTTCCAGGCAAGAATACTGGAGTGAGTTGCCGTTTCCTCCTCCAGGGGGTCTTTACGATAGTCTCTGGAAATTATCTGAAGCATTTAAAATTCGCAGAAAGGATTCTAGGAAACTGTGTCACCATAGGGGTGTAGAGATTCCATTCAAGGGAAATTTAACGTCCCAGGAAAGTTTTAAGCTCCTGAGAGCGAATTAACCAAGCATCAGGTTTAACACAGGCATGTGATCTCTCCCCTTTCGCTGGGTGGCGGAGGCTGGGGGTCTGTCTCTCCCCTGGATTGAGAATCCCCCAGACTGCTCCCCTTCCACTACTACTGTGTCCTCCTGGCCCCCGAGTAATCTCCCTGCTCCACACTCGGTACTCCCAGGCTGTTCCCAGGAAGGCTGGCGTGGCGTGGTCACTGTCTGCACGTACCTGCCTCCGCAGCAAAAAGGACCACACACACTGCAAAATGTGTCTGTTTTTGCTTCCCTGTGGGTTTTACTATTTGTTAATTAACTTCTAAAATTAGCTTGGTTCTCAGCTACACTGTCCACAGTCATTTTTAAGACTAAACTGATTGGCATACACACACTACTATATTTAAAATGGATAACCAACAAGGACCTACTGTATAGATCAGGGAACTCTGCTCAATATCCTGTAGTAGCTTAAGTGGGAAAAGAATTTGATAAAAATAGATATACATATATGTATAACTGAATGCAGATGATATCACTCTAATGGCAGAAAGTGAAGAGGAACTAAACAGCATTTTGATGAAGGTGAAAGAGGAGAGTGAAAAAGCTGGCTTAAAACTCAACACTGAAAAAAGGAAAATCATGGCATCTGGTTCCACCACTTCATGGGAAATAGAAGGGGAAAAAGTGGAAACAGTGACAGACTTTATTTTCTTGGGCTCCAAAATCACTGTGGATGGTGACTGTAGTCATGAAATTAAAAGATGCTTGCTCCTTGGAAGAAAAGCTATTACAAACCTAGACAGCATATTAAAAACCACAGACATTATTTTGCTGACAAAGGTCCATACACTCAAAGCTATGGTTTTTCCAGCAGTCATGTACAGATGTGAGAGCTGGACCACTAAGAAGGCTGAGCACTAAAGAACTGATGCTTTTGAACTGTGGGGCTGGAGAAGACTCTTAAGAGTACCTTAAGACTTACAGAGACCAAACCAGTCAATCGTAAAGGAAATCAACCCTGAATATTCACTGGAAAGACTGCTGTGGAAGCTGAAGCTCAAATCCTTTGGACACCTGATGTGAAGAGCTGACTCACTGGAAAAGGTTCTGATGCCGGGAAAGACTGAGGGCAGGAGGAGAAGGGGGCGCAGAGGACACGATGATTGGATGGCATCACTGACTCAATGGACATGAATTTGAGAAACCTCTGGGAGCTAGTGAAGGACAAGGGAGTCTGGTGTGCTGCAGTCTATGCAGTCCAAAAGATCTGGACACAACTTAGCAACTGAACAACAACGATAACTGCATCCCTGTGTCACATGCCTGAAACTAACACAACATCCTCAATCAACTATGCTGCTGTTGTTTAGTCGCGAAGTTGTGTCTGACTCTTACGCAACCCCAGTGGACTATAGCCTGCCAAGCTCTTCTGTCCACGGAATTTCCCAGGCAAGAATACTGGAGTGGGTTGCCATTTCCTTTTCCAGAGGATCTTCCTGACCCAGGGACAGAACCTGCATTTCCTGCACTGGCAGGGGGATTCCTTACCCCTGAGCCACCAGAGAAGCAATATTCCAATATAAAATAAAAATTAAAAATGAACAAAGATTGAACTTCAAGAAATCTATTCTAACCATTACATTGACACCTTATTTGGAAATAAGAGGGCCTACTGTATGGCACAGGGAGCTATACTGTATTTTGAGCTACAGGGTATTTTGTCATAATGTATAAGGTAAAAGAATCTGAAAAAGAATATACATATATATACGTGTGAGTGTGTATAACTGAATCACTGTACCGTATACCTGAAATATGCGCCTTACATATAGCTGAGAAAAGAAGAGAAGTGAAGGCAAAGGAGAAAAGGAAAGACATGTCCATCTGAATGCAGAGTTTCAAAGAATAGCAAGGAGAGATAAGAAAGCTTTCTGAAGTGAACAATGCAAAGAAATAGAGGAAAACAACAGAATAAGAAAGACTAGAGATCTCTTCAAGAAAATTAGAGATACCAAGGGAATATTTCATGCTAGGATGGGCACAATAAAGGACAGAGACATATGGACCTAACCGAAGCAAAAGATATTAAGAAGAGGTGGCAAGAATACACAGAAGAACTGTACAAAAAAGGTCTTAATGACCCGGATAACCACGATGGTGTGGTCACTCATCTAGAAGCAGATATCCTAAAACCTGCAGTAAGAAGTCAAGTGGGCCTTAGGAACCATTACTACAGACAAAGCTAGTGAAAGTGGGAATTTCAGCTGAGCTATTTCAAATCCTAAAAGATGATGCTGTTAAAGTGCTGCACTCAATATGTCAGCAAATTTGGAAAACTCAGCAGTGGCCACAGGACTGAGGCCACTCAGTGTTGGTTCTCAATCCAATCCCAAAGAAGGGAAATGCCATATACTGTTCAAACTATTGCACAATTGCACTCATTTCACATGCTAGTGAGGCTTCAACAATATGTGAACCGAGAACTTTCAGATGTATAAGCTGGATTTAGAAAAGGCAGAAGAGCCAGAGATCAAAGTGCCACCATCCACTGGATCACAGAAAAAGCAAGAGAATTCCAGAAAAACATCTACTTCTGCTTCATTGACTATGCTAAAGCCTTTGACTGTGTGGATCACAAAACTGAAAAATTCTTAAAAAGATGGGAATACCAGAACACCTTAGCTGCCTCCTGAGAAACCTCTCTGCAGGTCAAGAAGCAATGGTTAGATCCACACATGAAACAAGGGACTGGTTCAAAATTGGGAAGGCAGTACGTCAAGGCTGTATATTGTCACCCTGTTAATTTAACTTATATGCAGAGTACATCATGCAAAATGTCAGACTGGATGAAGCACAAGCTGGAATCAAGACTGCAGGTAGAAATATCGGTAATCTCAGATATGCAGATAACACTGCCCTAATGCAAGAAAGCAAAGAGGAGCCTCTTGATGAAAGTGAAAGAGGAGAGTGAGAAAGCTGGTTTAGAAGTCAACATTCAGAAAACAAAGATCATGGCATCCGGTCCCATTACTTCATGGCAAATAGATGGGGAAAAAATGGAAACAGCGACAGACTTTATTTTCTTGGGCTCCAAAATCACTGTGGACAATGAAATTAAAGGATGCTTGCTCCTTGGAAGGAAAGCTATACAAACCTAGACAGTGTATTAAAAAGCAGAACCATCACTTGGCCAACAAAGGTTTGTATACTCAAAGCTATAGTTTTTCCAGTAGTCATGTACAAGTGTGAGAGTTGGTCCACAAAGGCTGAGTGCTTAAGAATGAATGCTTTTGAACTCTGGGGTTGGAGAATACTCTTGAGAGTCCCTTGGACAGCAAGGAGATAAAGCCAGTGAATCTTAAAGGAAATCAATCCTGCATACGCCACTGGAGTATGCATATTCCACTGGAAGGACTAATGCCGAAGCTGAAGCTCCAACACTTTGGCCACCAGATGTGAAGAGCTGACTCATTAGAAAAGACCCTGATGCTGGGAAAGACTGAAGGCAGGAGGAGAAGGGGTGACAGAGAATGAGACGGTTGGATGGCATCACCAATTCAATGGATATGAGTTTGAGCAAACTCTGGAAGACAGTGAAGGATAGGGAAGCCTGCTGGCATGTTGCAGTCCATGGGGTCACAAAGAGTCAGACCTGACTAAGTGACTGAACCTCAACAAAATCAACTATACTTCAGTAAAAAAAACAAAAACAAAAACCAGAAATGAGAGACATCTATGGTTGTCAGCAGGTGGTGAGCTGTCCAGTTCTTATCTGAACACAGCTGATCTCAAACACATGTGGAGTTTGACACTGTGGATCTCAGGTTTAAAACACAGATTTTGTAGGAAGAGACATAAATCTCCTCCACCACAAGTCAAATAAAACAGGGCAATTTAAAAAAGGGATTGGCAAAGGTGTTGTTAGAAGAAAGAGGAGAGAGATTTCTTGTATCTTTATTCAGACTCTACTTATTTATGATGAATATCTCAGAAGTGAACATTACTGACCATCTCCCTTGAACAAGAAGTTGCCACTCCTGAGGGTCTGTGCCATTGGGCTCTCATTCCCACTTGATCTGAATCCTCCATCCTTCTTGCTTTTGCTCAGCTTCCTGCTGTGGGCCTGGGCCTCCAGCTTTAGTTTGGACCTGGCTCTGGTATGCCTCCTGGCCGCTGTCTCTGGGTGTCTCTTATCTCCATGCACTGCAGATCACGCCCAGCATTCCAGCCCGAATTGGAGCCATTCCCTGCCTCTGAGCTGGATGCCTGTTTCTTATTCACTACTTTTCAAAACTGTACCGTCTCCTAGGAAGCTTTCCAGTTAGATGAGTCCTCTCTTGCTGTCCCTTGAATCTCCACACCACTTAGCAGATGTTTCCAGTGACAGGTATGGCCAGCCTTGATTCACTGCTAACGGTGGGTTGTGTTATCAGCCTCTCCTCCCAATTTAACTGTAAGATTTTTTTCCCCTCTGGCTCTGACATCTTGCATATAGCAGGAATTCAAAATATTTAGTGAAATAAATGATATCAGATTAGCAGTAATTCTGACCTTGTATTTGTTGTTTACTCTTTGCCGCTCCTCATAAATGTCTTTTTTAAATTTAAAGGACATGTGATCCTTACCGAGGTGCACCTGCCTGGGGAGAAAAAAAAAACAAAAAACAACTTCCAGAACCCATCAGAATACCACAACTGATTTTAGGATGGAGCATCTCAGCTGAACTGCACAGCTGACGCAGGAAAGCACGCCAAAGAAGGGAGAAGCTGCAGATACCTGCAACACAAGTAGGGTGAACCACAAGTTCCCCACAGGGAAGCTTGTCTCCCAGTGACACACGCTAAAATACTTATGAATAAAGAGACCTGGACACTCAATCTCACTCATCATTAGGAAAATGCAAATCAGAGCCACAGTGATGGACTACATCATACCTCCTTGGATGGCTATGATAATTGACAAAGATGATGATAGCAGTCATAACAAAGGAAAACAAGAGGAATTGCCAAGGATGTGGAGAAACTGGAATGTAAAATGGTGTAGTCGTGAAGAACAGAGTTTGGCTGTTCTCAAAAAGTTATACGTGAATTACCTTGAGACCCAGTAATTCCTCTCCTATGTATGTACCCAAGAGCACTGAAAAGGTAAGCTCACACAAAAACTTGTATATAAATGTTCACAGAAGCATTATTTCAAATAGCCCCAAACTGGAAACCCCCCAAATGTCCACCAAATGATGAATAAACACAGTGGAGAATGTTGATAAAATAAAAGCTTATTCCCCATAAAAATGAATGAAGTGCTAATAGATGCTGTGACATGGATGAACTCTGAAAAACATATTTAGTGAAGAAAGTGAAAGTGTTAGTGACTTAGTCATGTCTGGCTCTTTGTGACCCTTGGACTATAGCTTGCCAGGCTCCTCTGTCCGTGGAATTCTCCAGGCAAGAATACTGGAGTGGGTAGCCCTTCTCTCCTCCAGGGAATCTCTCCAACCCAGGTCTCGGATCTGGGTTTCCTGCATTACAGGCAGATTCTTTACTGCTTAAGCCACCAGGGAAGCCCAGTGAAGAAGCCAGTTACTAAAGGTCACGTATGATCTGACTACATTCATACGAAATGTCCAGAAGGGGCAATACCAGAGACAAACAGTGGTAGAGTGGTTGCCAGGGGCAGGGGAAACAGGACGGTGGGGGCATGACTGCTTCACACTTACAGGATTCTTTCTGGCAGGGATGTAAAAGTTCTGGAACTAAGTACTGATGGTTGTACAACACTGTGAACATACTAAGAACTTCTGGGGTTGTACACATTAAAAAAATGATGACCCAGAGAGAAGGGATGGGGAGGGAGGTGGGAGGAGGGTTCGGGATGGGGAACACATGTAAATCCATGGCTAATTCATGTCAATGTATGGAAAAAACCACTATAATAGTGTAAAATAATTAGCCTCCAACTAATAAAAATAAATGAAAAAAAATGATGAAAATGGTTCATTTCATGTGATGTGAATTTCATCCGACTTAAAAAAAAAAACCTCTGGGGGATTTCCCTGGTGTTACAGTGGATAGTAGTCCACTGCCAATACAGGGGACATGGATTCAACCCCTGGTCTGGGAGGATTCCACCTGCTGTGGAGCAGCAAAGCTCGTGTGCCACGACGACTGAGCCAGCACCCTAGAGCCCATGAACCACAACTACTGAGCCCGTGAAGCCACAGCCTGTGCTCCGCAGCAGGAGGAGCCACTGCGGTGAGAAGCCAGTGCGTCACAACTAGACAGCAGTCCCGCTCTTCACCACTGGAGAAAACCCGCATGTAGCAATGACCAAAACCAAAAATTAATTAAAAAAAAAACACCCTCTCGTACGTCATGTACCCATTATGGAGTCTGACACACGTTCAAAGTATACAGCAGCGGGGTTCCCTGGTGGTCCAGTGGTTAGGTCCCGGCACTTTCACTGCCAAGGGCCCAAGTTCAACCCCTGGTCAGGGAAATAAGATCTCACAGGCTGAGTGCCCCCATAAAAGTATATAGTAAAAGTTCTGGAGAATTGTTTAAAAGTTATGGAGAACTGTTTAAAGGAGACTAAAGAGACACAAGAACTAAATGCAAACCATATGATCTTTGACTGGACCTTGGGTTCCCCTCTTCAAAAACCAAAACATCCCTGGTATAGAAGCATTATGGGGACAACTGGGTAAATTTGCATATAGGCTGATGATTTAATGTTGTATCAACGTTAAACTTCTCAGAAGTAACTATGGCGATGCTGGAGAATGTCCTTGTTCTTAGGAGCTGAAGCCTTTAGAGGTGAGGCCTCATGGTACCTGCTCTCACTTTCAAATGGCTCAGGGAGATGAAAGGAGTGTGTGTGAGTGTGCATTTGTGCTTGTGTGTGAGGCGCAGTGCTAACAACTGATGACCATACATCAGTGTGTGTGGGTCTCACTAGATTGTTCAAAATCTTCCAACAAAAAGTTGCGAGAAAATATTAAGTGAATAATACATGATCAAAATTGAATTTAGGATATGATTTCAAGCATGTTACAAAAAAGCACAGGAGGAAGGAAAAACACCAGGGTTAACAGTGGTCACTGCATTATAGCGATTCTTTTTCTTTTCTACACTTAAAAAACATTTTCAAGTTTTTTACAATGATAACATGTCGGTTTATTTTTTTTACCATAGGGAAAGAGTTTTTTCCCAAATGGCCCTGGGTAACCTGGCACACTCTCCGTTCAACTGAGGCCAGACCCTGAGTACAGACTCACACAAGATTCTGTGAGTTCACAGAAGGGGCTGCCTCTCACGAGAGGTGGCAGGGTGCAAACACCCGGGCTGGCCCCAGAGCATGCAGTGAGTTCTTGGTCTGGGCAGTGGGGAAGCAGGGCTGTGACAGGGTGGCCACCTAACCAAACTTCCCAGGAGTCTCTTTTTGAACTCAGTTTTAGAGTTTCCACAGTTACTTCAGCTGAGTCTGTACATGCAGATATGTCTTGTGTGGTCTGGTAAAAACCTGCATCTGAGTTTGAAAACCCTCACTAGGAGCCTCTCCCACCCCCACCTGCACTGCCAGGCTCCCCCGATGGCCCCTGGAGCTCATGGCCCAGGGCACAGGGGGCTTGGGTGGGCTGAGAGATAGTCGGGCAAGATTCAGGGTCCCTGAGTCACCCCAGGGAGGGGGTGTCCTGGCATGAGGGGGGGTGCACTTTGGTTCTGTGCTGGTCACACTTAGGAAGGAGCATGGTGTGGTCACACTGATTCACTCCTGATAGAAACTTCACTCTGAAACAAAGTCCATTA
This sequence comes from Odocoileus virginianus, assembly GCF_023699985.2. Classification (NCBI taxonomy): domain Eukaryota; kingdom Metazoa; phylum Chordata; class Mammalia; order Artiodactyla; family Cervidae; genus Odocoileus; species Odocoileus virginianus. The sequence goes on along the minus strand of NC_069686.1, from coordinate 60,601,666 downwards.
AAGGGGAGAAAATAATCAAATGTTTCAAAGGGCATAAAAAGTTATTACATTCATTCATTCATTGGGTCTCATGGATAAAAAGCCATTAGCAAAAACACCGTCACCTGATGCAAATAATCGTGGGGCACTTACCACTTCAGGTGATTTTCAATCTCTTCACAAGTGTCCTGTCTGACTTTCTGTTCAAAGAGCGCTTCTTTCATTTGTCTTGTTTTTGAAATCTCAGTGCCTTGGTCCAAAACTAAGGGCAGGAGCAAACGATGATTACACCAGTAATCAAATCAGAATCACTGGCCGGGAGAAAAACATTTCCGACGGCAAAATGTAACAGGACTCTAACTGAGTTTTGTTGCTGCTGCTCATAAGTAGTAAATATGAGAAGTATTAACTCCTTTAGATTCTGCCCGGAGCTGATTGATGGTGGATTCATTGCTTACCTTCTCTCAATTCTTTAATCTTTAATTTTCCTGGTTCTTGGTTTAAAACAGTCGCCACAGCAAACGGATTCAATAAATCTACTGGAAACCTCAAGTTATGATATTCGATTTCCTGAGACCAAATCAGGAGAGAAAAGTCACTATTTGGCCTCTCTGTTGTTCCTTCCGTTGTGGTTACCATAATGCTCACTTTACCTTAATCTTTGGAGGCTTTGCCTTTCCTGACAATTGGGGAAAAGGTACACGTGTCACTGCCTTTTCTGGAGGAACAACTACTTTCTTAGAAAGAGTATTTACTCTTTCAAATTCTTCCAACCTAGAGTAGAAAACAGATATTAAATTAGTATGTAATGCAACAACTCAAGGCTCCTAATTTTAGTTCTCTCCAATAATATCATGACTTATAGTTCATTAAATACTATATCTAAACTATGATTTTTTTTTTAGCAGTCATGTACAGATGTGAGAGTTGGACCATAAAGAAGGCTGATCACCAAAGAATTGATGCTTTCAATCTGTGGTGTTGGAGAAGACTCTTGAGAGTCTTTTGGACAGCAAGGAGATCAAACCAGTCAATTCTAAAGGAAATAAACCCTGAATATTCATTGGAAGGACTGATGCTGAAGTTGACGCTCCAATGCTTTGGACACACCTGATATGGCGAGCCAACTCATTGGAAAAGACCCTGATGCTGGGAAAGATGAAGACATCAAGAGAAGGGGGCATCAGAGGATGAGATGGTTAGATAGCATCACTGATTCAACAGACATGAATTTGAGCAAACTCTGGGAGAGAGTGGAGGATAGAGGAACCTGGCTTGCTACAGTTCATAGGGTCACAAAGAGCTGGAGACAACTTAGCACCTGAAAAACGACAACAAAACTCAGAATCAACTTGGGGCTAAACCAGTGGTTTATGAAAACAAACACAAGGGCAGGGTGCCAGAACATAATCACAGTTAAACAGTGGGGCAGTGGCTGTTGTCCTTACGTTCTCAAAGAACATAGTAAGCGGAAAACAGGACATGCTGAAAAATGTTCCTGGCATCCAGCATAATTCATTCCTAGGCTGTTGGTCTTCCATGGCTAAATTTGTTTACCACACTTAAAAAACTCTTACATCGATTTATGTGTAAAAGAATAAGTATGTCTACTGTTTGTACCAAAATGTTTTAAAAAAGTGATTCATAATATTGTAAAAATGACTATACTATGCAAAGCAATCGATAGATTCAGTACAATCCCTATCAAATTACCAATGGCATTTTTCACAGAACTAAAACAAAAAATTTCACAGTTTGTATGGAAACACAAAAGATCCTAAAGAGCTAAAGCAATCTTAAGAAAGAAAACTGGAGTTGGAGGAATCAAACTCCCTGACTTCAGACTATACTACAAAGCTACAAAACAATATGGTACTAGCATTAAAACAGATATACAGAACAATGGAATAAGACAGAAAGCCCAGAGATAAACCCGCACACCTATAAGCACCTTATCTTTGACAAAGGAGGCAAGAGTATACAGTGGAGAAAAGACAGTCTCTTCAATAAGTGGCGCTGGGAAAACTGGACAGCTACATGTAAAAGAATGAAATTAGAACACTTCCCTAACACCACACACAAAAATAAACTCAAAATGGATGAAATACGTAAAGGTAAAGCCAGCAACTATAAAATTCTTAGAGGAAAATATAAGCAGAACATTCTTTGATATATATCAGAGCAAGATCCTCTTTGACCCACCTCCTAGAGTAATGGAAATAAAAAGAAAAATAAACAAATGGGACCTAATTAAACTTAAAAGTTTTTGCACAGCAAAGGAAACTACAAACAAGATGAAAAGATGACACAATGGGAGAAGATAATTGCAAATGAAGCAACTGACAAAGAATTAGTCTCCAAAATACACAAGCTGTTGTAGCTCATGCAACTCTCTCTCTATATATATATGTATGTATATATACATATATATATAAACTCAATCAAAAAAAGTGGCAGAAGACTTAAACAGACTTTGCTCCAAAGAAGACATACAGACGGCCAATAAACACATGAAAAAAAATGCTCCACATCACTCATTATTAGAGAAATGTGAATCAGAACTACAGTGAGGTATTACCTCACACTAGTCAGAATGGTCATCATCAAAAAGTCGACAAACAATAAGTGCTGGAGAGGGTGTGGAGAAAAGGGAAGACTCTTGCACTGCTGGTAGGGATATAAATTGATACAGCCACTTTGAAGAACAGTATGGAGATTCCTTAAAAAAAAAAAACTAGAAATAAATCTACCATATGACCCAGCAATCCCACTACTGGGCATATACCCTGAGAAAACCATAATTCAAAAGACACATGTACCCCAATGTTCATTGTAGCACTATTTACAATAGCCAGGACATGGAGCAACCTAGATGTCCACCAACAGATGAATGGATAAATAAGTTGTGGTAATATATACAATGGAATATTACTCAGCCATAAAAAGGAGAAAATTTGAGTCAGTTTTAGGGAGCTGAATACAGAGTGAAGTAAGTCAGGAAGAGAAAAACAAATATTTAATATTAACGCATATATATATGAAACCTAGAAAAATGGTACAGATGAAGCTGTTTGCAGGGCAGGAATAGAGACACAGACATAGAGGAGAGACTTGTGGCTACAGTGGGGGAAGGAGAGGGTGGGATGAACTGAGAGAGCAGCACTGAAACATATACATTACCATGTGTAAAACAGATCACCATATGTAAAACAGATCGCCATATGTAAAATAGGTGCCGTATGTAAAATAGGTGCCGTACGTAAGATCGGCGCCGTACGTAAGATCGGCGCCGTACTTACAATCGTGTGAAGCTGCTCTATGACACAGGGAGCTCAACGCAGCGCTCTGTGACGACCTAGCGGGGTGGGATGGGATGTGGGGAGGCGGGAGGATCAGAAGGGAGACGACACACGTACACTCATCGTTGACTCATGCTGTTGTGCAGCGGAAAGCAACGCAGCGTTGTAAAGCAATTATCCTCCAATTAAAAAATAAGTGATTCAGGCTAATGTTTCAGATCTTTTCTATAAATTAAAACTGCTTTGAACATGGATAGGTATAGACAGGGCTGCTTCCATGTCTGCAGAAGCTGTTTATTGGTCATGAGGGGTAGTAGAACCACGCTATGTTCATAAATGCTGCCCATGGAAGGATTTCCTCAAGCACAAGTTTGGTGGGATGACACCTGTCGGTGACACTTTGGAGAAGAGACGAGAAGCTGCTTGAGGCATTCTGACACTCCATTTGCTCTGGTTGAGCACCTACTGGTCCGGCTGCCCTGCGTGACACAGGTTACAGGCCCGTGCGAGAGGCCCGGAAGGCTCCAGGCATGGGAGAACCTGCCCCTGGGTGGGACGGATGCATGATGGACGCACGGCGAGGTGCGAGGATGAGATGCCTGGTTCGGGCATGTGGCCTAACCTGTGTCAGGTGTTAGTGGCCTGGTGTTTGCATCTCAACAGAGCAGAGCTCTGACACCACCTCGGCCATAAACATCTGGGAAACAACCCAGAATATTTGAGGATGTTAAAAAAAAACCACAGTCTCCTTGAGATGGGCCCTCCTACACTGTTAATGGGAATGTAAGTTGGTGCAGTTATTATGGAGAACAGCATAGAGGTTCCTTAAAAAACTAAAACTAGAGCTACCATATGATCCTGCAGTCCCCCTCCTGGACATGTATACAGAGAAAAACCACAATTCTAAAAGATACATGCACCCCTATGTTCATAGCAACACATTTACAATAGCCAGGACAATAGCGAGAGACAACCTAAATGTCCATCAACAGATGAATGGACAAAGATGTGGTACGTATATACAATGGAATACTATTCAGCCATAAAATGAAAAAAATAATGCCCAACAACATGCATGGACCTAGAGATTACTATACTAAGTGAAGTGAGTCAGAAAGAGAAAGACAAATATCATAAAATATCACTTGTACATATGGAATCTAAAATATGACACAGACGAACTTATCCACAAAATAGATTCACAGGCAAAGAGAAGAGACTTCTGGTTGCCAAGAAGGAGGAGGATGGGGGAGGGAATTATTAGGAGTTTGGGATTCACAGATGCAAACTATTATATGGAGGATGGGTCAACAAGGTCCTACTGTATAGCACAGGGAACTGTATTCAACATCCTGTGATAAACCATATGGAAAAGAATATGAATAAGAATATATATATGTATATATGCATATAACAGTCACATTGTTGAACAGCAGAAATTAACACAACAGTGTTAAGTCAATTACACTTCAATCAGAAAAAAAAAACCAGCCTCTTTAAGAAGTCTAAATACTAGTATTGATGATGGAAATGAAGGGATATGAGAAAGCCAGAAACCAAGAGTTACATGGAACTGGCAGTGCCAACTGGATGTGAGTTCATCACACATCCAACTCTGAAACAATAAAAGCACCTGTGAAATCTTCCAAGAACACTGCAGCTGGATCACTTTTCCCCTTCCTGGCGGAGTATCTATGTTCCAGCACTACCTGAAGCCTGGGCAGACAGGCAGGTGTTGAGACATGGTCCTTGAAAATGTCAAGAGTGTTCTAGATCAGATATTAAACTCCAGGTGGGAAACCAAAACATAGTTTAGAAAAGGTGTGCATCTGTTCCTGCTTGGAGCTTCTGCCATGCAATGCAGCACTATTTAAGAACGTGTCTATGGAAGGGCAGATGTGTCAAAGTCCCACTCAAGTGATGCCTCTGAGGAGGTCGTTTGTGTGTTGTGGCGCATGTTGTGAGCTGCAAACAGCACTCTTCTCAGTCAGTTAACTGACACCAGGAAAATGAGGACTCTTTTTTTTTTTTTTAAATGTCCAATGTTACCTCTTTACTGGCTGAACTACTTTAGTTTTACTACAGGAACTTGCAAGATTTGGGTTCAGCAGGTCACACTAATAGTCTACAGTTGACTCAAGCTGCTTTGGCTTCTGAGAAAGAAAATAATAATATAAATATATAGTAAATCACGGAGTTCTTATTTTGATAGTAGGTTGTTAGTCCACTTTTAATATGTCTAATGACATTAACATGTGATGTGAATGTATGTGTGAAGGGGAGAGGAGGAAAATCAAGCTTTGCCTTCATCATTTTCAAAATATTTGTAAGGATTTTTCAAGATTAGCATTTATACTGTGAAATTTTTTCCTTTTCACTTCTATAAACATCATGCAAGTTAGAAAATACCTTGTTAACTAGATATATTTGGATATAAAAATACAAGCTCACATTCACTGGAAATGGAAGTTCAGGGTTAACTGGTTATAATTAAACCCATGGGTTTAAAACTTAAAAATGGGTTTAAAACTTAAACTCATTTCACATCTTTACTCTGACTTGAATGCTGAGGGTGCTTTAAGAAAAGCTCCCACCCAGCATGCTTCCATTTCTGCCTTATGTCAAAGGCACTTGTTATACTTGACTTATTTCAACTCCTGTCTTCAGCATCTTTAGAGCGTGGACCATTTCCCGTGGGGCTTTGCAGTGGACATTGCACAGGGCATGCATTCCACTCATTATAATATTATATTGAAGCTTTGAATATAGCTATGTGGTTCTGGCTTTATGACTTGAATTTTTGAATAGACACTAATACACACATGTGGCCAACAATTCAAACAGCGCACCAATAGTAATCAGTGAAAGAAAGTATCCTCTCCAAAATCTCTTTCTCAGTCAACTCCTCTCTCTTGGCAGAAGCAACTACTGCTACAAGCACAGAGATAGTCTCTGCATCACTGTTATGTTTTAAAGGGTATTTTATGAAGGTTCACCATTTAAGTAAGTTTCAAAATTGAGATAGAGTTGATATGTAACTGTATTTTAGTTCTAGGCATATTAAGTAAGGTTTTGATGGCGTTCTGCTACAAGAAAGAAACAACGGAATGGATGAAAGGAAGAACTGGGGTTTGAAGGATAAACAGAAGTCTCCCCAGGCAGCCTTACTTTAAAGCCACGTTGGGGTAGCACGTCCCAGTGAAGACACACTCGTACGGTTGAGAGTTGAACTGTGAAACCCACAGCTGCACTTTTATCTGTGCCATCCCATACTGAAACGGGGTAAACTTCACTGTCACATTCATCTTCCCATTCGCCGGGATTATTCCTGGGAGGAAAGACATGAGAAAACATGATGCTTTTTCTTCCTGCCAAGCCCAAGCAAAGAGGCTGATTCTCACACACACACATATTCTTCCCATGGGAAGCACAAGTATTTCCAGTATCATTGGATAGTCTTTTCATTAAATACACGTGAATCAACTTCTGATTGTTCACATTGGTCTTATTTACCAACTACTACCTTAATCCTTTATACTCATAACTTGATTGCACCAGTTATATAAACATACTATGAGTCAGCATTACTGAGTCAGAGGTGAATTCCCAGAACCATAACCTTTAAGCCATTATTAATAATTCCCGGATATCAATGTTTATGCTGTGAGCCACAAGGAAAATGAAGGAACACATGTAAAAGTTTGTGCCCAAATAATTTGGTCCCCTATATTTTTGTGTAATTTGATTCTCTGATTTTCTGTCTTCAGGATAGACAACTGTTCTCTCCAGAGGCAAATGTCACATGGTGCCTATTTCTCCTTTGTCTCTGGCGCTGACAGGGCTTGGGACGCAATGAAGTGCTCAACAAACGTGGGAAGGAAAGTAACAGGCAAGGAGGAAAGAAGGATCAATATGCTAGGTGTGAGAAGGACGGCCACTTCCAACTTCCACTGAAGGCTCCCTGGTTTGCTCTCTAGGTGGACTCCTCTGGTCTCCACAGGGGCCTTGCCTGGCGACCCCCCTCTTTCCCATCTAGGGTCCCTCTGAATCTCAGCCCACCCTCTGCCTTGCTCTCTATGCCAACCCCACAGCCCTTTCACTCAGCCATCCAGACATTCACTGAGCACCTACTGGGTGGCAGGCACTGTTTGAGGCACTTGAGACACAACAGTAAGCAAAGCAAAGTCCCAGGGAGCTTCCCTGGTGATCCAGTGATCAAGGCTCCGCCTGCCAATGCTAGGGGTGCAGGATCTATCCCTAGTCAGGGAACTAAGATCACACAAGATCACACAAGCCACATGGCGCAGCCCCCCCCCCCCCGCCCCCGCCCCCCCCACAGCCCCAGAGCTCACGGAGTTTACATGCTGGCCAAGATGGCAAATAAAAAGAAATAAACCAGTGAATGGACACAGAGTAGGCCATGGGGAAGCAAGTGACGCACGAGGAGCTATCTGAGACACGGTGGACATCAGGTCTCAGGCGAGGAGATGATGAAGCAGAGGCTTGGGTGAGCCGTGGGGCTGCTGCTCCAGTCCCCAGACACTGGCACTCTGGACCCCACGCCTTGGCACTTGCTGTTCCCCAGACTGGAAGCCCTTCCTCCAGATCATCCTTTAGCTTCCAATCTTCTGGAATCACCTCTCTGTCATCGGCCTCCCCTAGTTAAGTCTCACAAAAGCAGATGCCTGCTTGTTACTGTGTTCCCAGCTCAATAAATAAACCTTCAAAGCCTATGTCAGCCCACATGTTACAGGAAACCCCTCCTGATGCTCCATCTGCAGAAGCCTCCACCACCGTCCCTCACCGCTACCCTGCGGTCCTCAGGTGCCACCCGAACTGCCACTCTGCAAAGTTTACCAGTCTCCCAACTAGTCTGGAAGCCCCTAAGGCGGACACCCAGTCCCAGAGCTCTTTTATCTTCTCAGATCCTAAGCGCCGTGCTTCAGAAAAATACATAAAACCCTAAAGACTCCACCAAAACACATGCTACTAATAGAATTAATGAAAGTAAAGTTGCAGGATACAAAATCAATATAGAAAAATCAGTTGTGTTTCTATACACCAACAACAAACTATGAGAAAGTGAAATGAAAAAACAATTCCATTTACAACAGCAACAAAAAGAATAAAATGCCTCGAAATAAATTTTTTCGTTTTACTGAGAAAGAATCAACATAACATCTCTGTATAAATTTAAGGTATGAAGCATGATGGTTTGACTTACGTATTTGTGAAATAATCACCACTATAGGTTTAATTAACATTCATCATTCTAAATAGACACAATAAAAAGAAAGCCCAGGAATAACTCATGCATATGTGGTCAATTAATTGGCACCAAAGATCCTAGAATATACACAAGGGCAAGGACAATCTCTTCGACAAAGTGTTGGGAGAACTGAACAGCCACATGCTAAAGAATAAAACTGAACCACTGTCTTATACCACATACAAAAGCATATTCAGGAGGGAGGGTTAATTTGGAGTTTGGGATTAACCGATATACTCCACATAAAATGGATAAGCAACAAAGACCTGCTGTATAGCACAGGGAACTTTACTCAATATCTTGTAATAACAACCTATAAGGGAAAATAATCTTAAAAAGTGACTATATTTTGTGTATATATAACTGAGTCACTTTGCTGTACACCTAAAACTAACACAACACTATAAATCAACTATATTTCAATAAAAAATTTAAAGATTAAAAAAATGATTTCAAAATGGATTAAAGACTTGAATGTAAGAACTGACAGTATAATTCCTAGAAGAAAACAAAGAACAAAGCTCCTTGACATTGGTCTTGACAAGGATTTTGGGAATTTGATACCAAAAGCAAAGGCAACAAAAGCAAAAACAAATGAAACTACATCAAGTTCAAAAGCTTCTGCACAACAAAAGAAGACATCAACAAAATGAAAAGACACCCTATGGAATGGAAGGAAATGTTTGTAAACCACATATCCAGTAAGGCATGAATACCCAAGATACACAAGGATATCATATAACTCAATAACAAAACACCAAGATAACCCAACTTTGTCAAATGAGCAAAGGACCCAAACAGACACTTCTCCAAAGAAGATTAACAAATGTCCAACAGGTACATGTTCAACATCACTAATCATCAGGAAAATGCAAATAAGATGAGATTATCATCTCACACCTGTTAGAATGGCTATTATCAAAGAGACAACGAGTCCTGGCAAGGAGGTAGAAAAAAGGAAACACTTGTGCAACTTGTGCAGTGCTGGGAATGCAAACTGGTGCAGTCACTGTGGAAAACAGTACGGAGGTTTCCTCAAAACCTGAGGAATTATCACATGATCCAGCACTCTCACATCTGGGTATATATGCAAAGGGAATGAAATAATTATTTTGAAGAGCTAGATGTACTCCCATGTTCACTGCAGCTTTATTCACAATATCCAAGAGTATGAAAAAACTCAGTGTCCGTTGACAGATGGGAGGATAAAGAAGATGTGGCATATACATACATACAAACACACACACACACACACACACATATATAATACAATATTATTCAGCGTTAAAGAAGAAGGTAACCCTGCCGTTTGTGACAACATGTATGAACTTGGATGGCACCATGCTAAGTAAAATAAGCCAAAGACAGATACTGCAAGGTATCATTTACATACACATTCAGAAGAAAAAAAAGTCCAATTCTGAGAAATAGGGCGTTGAAAAACGATTACCAGGGGCTGGGGTGGGGGGTGGTGGTGGTAAGGAGAAGTTGATAAAAGGGTTCAGTTCAGTTCAGTCGCTCAGTTGTATCCGACTCTTTGTGACCCCATGAACCGCAGCATGCCAGGCCTCCCTGTCCATCACCAACTCCCGGAGTTTACTCAAACTCACACCCATTGAGTTGATGCCATCCAGCCATCTCATCCTCTGTTGTCTCCTTCTCCTCCTGCCCCCAATCCCTCCCAGCATCAGGGTCTTTTCCAATGAGTCAACTCTTCGCATAAGGTGGCCAAAGTACTGGAGTTTCAGCTTCAGCATCAGTCTTTCCAATGAACACCCAGGACTGATCTCCTTTAGGATGGACTGCTTGGATCTCCTTGCGGTCCAAGGGACTCTCAAGAGTCTTCTCCAACACCATAGCTCAAAAGCATCAATTTTTCGGCACTCAGCTTTCTTTATAGTCCAACTCTCACATCCATACATGACCACTGGAAAAACCATAGCCTTGACCAAATGGACCTTTGTTGGCAAAGTAATGTCTCTGCTTTTTAATATGCTATCTAGGTTGGTCATAACTTTCCTTCCAAGGAGCAAGCATCTTTTAATTTCATGACTGCAATCACCATCTGCAGTGATTTTGGAGCCCCCAAAAATGAAGTCTGACACTGTTTCCACTGTCTCCCCATCTATTTCCCATGATGTGATGGGACCAGATGCCATGATCTTAGTTTTCTGAAAGTTAAGCTTTAAGCCAACTCTTTCACTCTCCTCTTTCACTTTCATCAAGAGGCTTTTCAGTTCCTCTTCACTCTCGGCCATAAGGGTGGTGTCATCTGCATATCTGAGGTTATAGATATTTCTCCCAGCAATCTTGATTCCAGCTTGTGCTTCTTCCAGACCAGCGTTTCTCATGATGTACTCTGCATATAAGTTAAATAAGCAGGGTGACAATATACAGCCTTGACGTGCTCCTTTTCCTATTTGGAACCAGTCTGTTGTTCCATGTTCAGTTCTAACTGTTGCTTCCTGACCTGCATACAGGTTTCTCAAGAGGTCAGGTGCTCTGGTATTCCTATCTCTTTAAGAATTTTCCACAGTTTATTGTGATCCACATAGTCGAAGGCTTTGGCGTAGTCAATAAAGCAGAAATAGATGTTTTTCTGGAACTCTCTTGCTTTTTCGATGATCCAGCAGACATTGGCAATTTGATCTCTGGTTCCTCGGCCTTTTCTAAAACCAGCTTGAACATCTGGAAGTTCACGGTTCACGTATTGCTGAAGCCTGGCTTGGAGAATTTTGAGCATTACTTTACTAGCGTGTGAGATGAGTGCAATTGTGTGGTAGTTTGAGCATTCTTTGGGATTGCCTTTCTTAGGGATTGGAATGAAAACTGACCATTTCCAGTCCTTTGGCCACTGCTGACTTTTCCAAATTTGCTGGCATATTGAGTGCAGCACTTTCACAGCATCATCTTTCAGGATTTGAAATAGCTCAACTGGAATCCCAACACATCCACTAGAGGGCTGAAAGGAGCTACTCCACGTTCAAGGTCAGGAGAGGCAGCCGTGAGAAGATACTCCTCGTCCAAGGTAAGGAGCAGCGGCTGCACTTTGTTGAAGCAGCCGTGAAGAGATACCCTACTTCCGAGGTAAGAGAAACCCAAGTAAGACGGTAGGTGTTGCGAGAGGGCATCAGAGGGCAGACAGACTGAAACCATAATCACAGAAACTAGCCAATCTGATCACAGGACCACAGTAGTGTCTAACTCAATGAAACTAAGTCATGCCGTGTGGGGCCACCCAAGATGGTCCGGTCATGGTGGAGAGGTCTGACAGATGTGGTCCACTGGAGAAGGGAATGGCAAACCACTTCAGCATTCTTGCCTTGAGAACCCCATGAACAGTATGAGAAGGTTAAAGGGTACAAACTTTCAATTATAGAATGAATAAGGTCTGAGGCTTTAACGTAAAACAAGGTGATTACACTTGAAATTTGCTGAAGGAGTAGAACTTAAATGTTTCACCAATAAAAAAGGAAGCTCTGTGAGGTGATGGATATTAATAAACTCAATGACAGAATCCTTTCACGATGTGTACACACGTCAAATCATCACATTATATACTTAAAAAGCTTATAATTTTACATATAAAATTATATCCATATTATATACATGTCAATTATGCCTCAATAAATCTGAAAAAAACACAAAACAAAAACAAAGCTATTTTAGGATTCACAGCAGGGCACAATGGGTGGATATTTGAATTCCAAACCTAAACATCAAGAGAGAAACTGGGAAGCACAAGTCAGTCCAGATGGAGATTTCATTCTCAGAGGTCCTGAGCATCTTTGGGATCTACATCCTTTGTGGCATGCAAAGACAGATGGTCCATGCCACATGTGAGATAAAGTCCTTAGACCCTTCACTAAGATTCTGAAGGCTTGAGTAGATATAATATTCCCATTTTATTTGAACCTGAATGAAAGGTGACTATGAAACCATTTAAGTACCAGGAGTTAAAACTAGAATTAGAATGGATTAACTCCTGATTTCAAGTTTTGACTCTGGGGGGCAATTGACCTGAACATAAATTATAAATTATCTGCATGATACAGATTATCTCAAACTGTGTTTACTCCCAAGTTTCCGGTTCTGATTTAATTTATCAGATATGTAAAGTCTGTTACTGTTACACATTTGAAAATAACACATTCAAACGTGGCTTATTCTCTTTCATAACTGGAGACCTACTTTCCAAGCCATCTTCAATCTGAGAACTCTCAGGAAATTGGCAACTTGAGAATTAATTCTCCTTACCTGATGTTGGCTCCACAGTAAAGGCCTGATGAGGATGGACCACAGTGACATGAAACTCGAAATCCACAGGGCAACTGCACCACAAAGGAATCACGTAGCTTTTGCTGCAAAAAAAGAAGAAAACCATATAATATTATTTTTCTTTATAAGTAGCTCTTTTGGCATCAAAGAATACCCGGGTATTGTAATAAACAACCACAGCCAGGAGGACAGTCAACCCCCACACACTCCCGGGTGACAGCTAGCCGACAGCACATTCTGGGTGCTGTGGCAGGGGCATGTTTCAGAGAGCCCTGAGCCTATCCTGATGGCAAAGTGAAATGACCCTTTCGCAGTGGTAGTTTTGGGGATACAGTAGATTTCAAATATGGTTTGAAAAATGATGCTAGGAGTATTTTTACTTGGCTTTAAATTCATTATTTGGAAACATTCCAAACATAAAGAAAATATTGAAAATAATAAAAGAAAGATCCCTTTATCCACTGCCAAAATCTTCTGCTTTGGGTAAACCAATGTCTCACTTTAACAGATATAAAACGTGCAGAACAGTTGAAGCTCCCTGTCTACCTCTCCTTGGTCCTCTGCTCCTTCTTGCCTCCCCAGGGGTGACCACTACCTTCATTCACCATCATTCCCATGGATTTTAGAAATATCACCACATACGTATGTGCCCATAAAATGTATCCCATTTATCACTTGGTTTCAATTATACTGTTCTAAAACATGCTAGTTTTGCCCAGCATTATGGTTTTGAGATTGATCCATGATGACACTTGGAAGTTCTGTTCATTTGTTTTAACCAGCGATAAGTAGTTCGTTGTCTGTCAACATCACGTTTCTCTCTCTGCTCTCGTGCTGAAAGGTGTATAGGTTGTTCGTGCCTTTTCACTGCTTCAGTGTGGTGATGACAGCCCTTTGGGGGACCCCTTACGCGTGTGGGCCAGAGCTGCTCTAGCTGTGACTGAGAAATGGAATTATTGGCTAGCAGTAAAGTGAAACCATCAGCTTTGCTAGGTAAGGCCTAAGTGCCCTTCGAAGCACTTGAACCAATTGATCCTCCCATGAGGAGCATCTAATTACCAACACAGGATTCTCAGACATTGTAACTTCTTCCAGCTTGATGGGGGTGAAATAGTATGTCACTTTATTTTCATTTCTTTGAGGTTGATCCCACTCATTTTACCCATTGGGTTTCCTCTTCTATGAATTGCCTCTGTGTATTCTTTGCACATTTTTCTACTGGATTTTCTATTCTCTTATTAACTTGGAAATTTTAGATATTAATGTTTTCAATTACATCTATTGATATAAATTCAAGATAAGGGTCATTATACAGAGCAATCACTTCAGCCAACAGTGAGATGAATACTTCATAGCTTTTTTATTTTTTAAACCAATTCATAAATTCTGTCCTAAATCAGGCTCTATTAGAAGTATCAGTCCATCCATCTTAACTGTATGAGATGCGTTCTAATTCTGAAATACAGGGTACCTAAAAGTCATGACGTTTTTCGGGGTAATTCAACCTAACCACACTCAGGCCCCACTGAGCATCAGGTATTTTACAGCACTGGGCAGGTAAAACTAACATTACAAATTACATGTCTCTCAAGATGATAAATGACACTGCCCAAACTTGGACCCTGAAGATGAGGTCAGTGCCTTACAAACCACCTGGGCTGTGTGGGCCTCCAGTCCGTATCCCCAGGGGTCTGTTCAGAGTTACCCCAGCAGCTGCTCAGGGATCCTCTGCTAAAAATTGAATGTTTACATTTTCCTAAACTAAAACAAACAAACAAAGACTGGTAGTGCTTTTTATATTTACCCAATCTGTAGCTAACTTCAGAGCTCTGATAATTCCCATAGAAAAGGTGTCAGAGTATTTGTTTAATGATGATTACATGAAGCCAAGTTCCTGATGCATTAATCAGTCGGAAAAACAAACAATTCCTTAAGGGCACAAAATTCCAAGTGGCTTGATTCAGGAGACACAGCAGTGGCAGGAATAAGGCAGTGGAAAAACTGAACTTGGCTTTCATCATTGCTGTTCATACTATGAATGTCAAATTATGTGACTGGTTTCCTTCATTATAAATCAAGGGCGATCTACATTAATTTAGGTTAAGAGAAATTCTGGCAAATAGGAAGCTGAGTTTATTTAGAAGTTTTCCATATGTGAAGAAACAGAATCCCATTAGATTCTGGGGGCCTTAAAAATTCTCAAATAAATTCCATTGCTAAATACAATAAAAAAGTGCCCGGCAGTGAAGAAACATGAATAAATATACATATCCTATGCCTATGAATCCTCGGTGCAAATAGGAGCCTGAATTAGAGTTCTTCTATGATTTATAGAAAGTAGCCAATTAAAATATTAAAGCAGGACTTCCCTGGTGGGGCAGTGGTTGGGAGCTCTCCTGCCACCGCAGGGGTCATAGGTTTGATCCCTGGTCCAGGAGGATTCCATGCGCCACGGGGCAGCTGGCTCTGTATGCTGTGCGTGCTGAGGCCCGCGTGTCCAACAGCTTGTATACCACAAAAGAGCCTGCCCTCCCCATCCCCACCACCCATCCCTGCTCTCTGCAATTAGCAGGGGCCTGCATGCAGTGGCGAGGGCCCAGCACAGCCACAATAAAGATAAATAAATAATATTAAAAAATAAAAGCAGATAGAAGTTAATACTCTTCAAGTAATGACAACTTTTATCCCTGCTACTTTATTATTTACACATTTGATCAAATACACTAAGGCAATGTATAAAAATATATTAAGCACTTGAAAAGACTTGTGACTTATTTTTAATAAAATCCAACTCAAACTTTTTAAATACCAGTCTTATGATCATGTACAAACTGTGCCTGTTAGAAGAAAAGAGTACCAATTTGCCTCACAGAAAGTAAATATTATAAAATAATATAAACTCAAATTTCTTTCTTGTCCCTTTTCTAAACAAATGTTAGAAGAGGGCCAGACACTGCATTAATTTCCAGTAAATTATATAACATTTGTTTCTACTTTACTCCGATGTTATTTTCATCATTTACCCTAAAATCTACCATTGTATTAGCCAGGAGTAATCAACAATTTCTTGAGAGAATGCATAATCTTGTGAACTTATTGGGGATGACATAAAAGCAAATTTCTTCTCTAATTAAAACCCTCCATGTTTAGAGAGTGGACTGAGTGAGCCATCTGGACATACATAGTACTGGACTCCTTTTTGGAGAATGAAGGTTGACTGATAATGTCACCGAGAGGGACTGTATGGGGCTTTCCTGGAACAGACACCCCGCCCTGACCCCCATGTCCTCTACCTGCCTCTCCACTGCAGAAAAACTGTGGCCTCCTAGACCTCCCCTGAGCTCCAAAGAGTCAATTTAATCAGAGAACGAGAAAATGGAGAAAGAAAGGAAAACCATCAGGCAAGACAAAATTCTAATACTTTAGCCATTAGACAAAGTCAAGGACCTTCAGTCTCTCCTCAAGGGCCATAGATAATATTCTGGGCCACATCCTTTGAGCTGTCTTGTAGCTTCTGAGATTCCCACCAGGTGGGAGAAGTTGCTGGTATGCTACCCACAAGCATGTAGACTCCAGATTGGTTGGGACCAGAAGGTTGACGATGCTGACTCCTGATAACCTCACCATAATCCAATCAGAAGAATGTCGATGAGCTGACCACACACCCTACTACCCTCTTTCTTCACTCTGTCTTTAAAAACCTTCCCATGAAACCTTTCAAGGAGTTCAGGCCCTTTAAGCACTAGGTGTCTAGACTCCTTCCTGGGTGCCTGCAGTTAACACTGCACTTTCCTTCACCACGACCTGCTGTCATTAGGATGGCTTTGCTGCAAATGGGCAAGCGGACCCAAGCATGATTCAGTAACAGTAAAAAGCATGACAGACGCTAACTTATTACAAGATGCTGGATTCAGAGGGCACAATAAATTAATCATCAGCTATTACATGTTACTTGTAACCATCAAGATAAAGGGAAGCCTCTTCACAGAGACATATGTAAAATTTAAACCATAATGTAGACTATGTAAACATGTCAATTTAGCAGGACTTTTCCCTTGTCAATTACTCACTGATACAGAAATCACTTAGAGATCCAAAGCTGTGGACAGCAATGATGTATTTGCATGAGACCCACTCCTTTTCAAATGTACAGAAGACTCATGAGAAAATCGAATCTGAGTGAGCTCATCTATAGTGGGACTTCCCTGGCGGTCCAGTGGTTAAGAATCTGCCTTACAATGCAGTAGACATGGGTTTGATTCCTGGTTGGGGAACTAAGATCCCACATGCTGGGGGGCAGCTAAGCCCATGTGCTGCATCTGAGCCTGTGGGCCTCAACTACAGAGCCCATGCACTCTGGGGTCCCCGCACCATAACTACAGAGAAGACTCTGTGCTGCAACTGAGAGCCTGAGTGTCTCAACCAAGAGCTGAAGCAGGCAAAAATAAATACATAGATATGAAAACAAACCCATTTTTTTCCTACTGAGAGGTGGATCCCCGGTCTCCTTCCCTGGGATCTGGGCTCTCTGGCCACTCAGCTCCCAGAGAGCAGTGGAAATAATGATGCTGCACTGCTTTCCTAAGGTCACACCCAGGAGACTGGCATCCCTCGCTCCTGGGTGCTCACCGTGTTGCTGGGTTGGCAGGAAGTGCAAGCAGCCTTAGGAGAGACCCATGCGGAGAGAACCGAGGCTCCCAGCCCTGCACCCGGCTCAGCCCAGGAGACAGCCAGCATGCGAGTGGACCATCCTGGGAAGTGGATCCCTTGGCCTGGCCAAGCAGCCTCGCTGACTCTCCACAAAGCAGGGCAACTCTCTCCATCAAGGAACCTTCAAAATGTAGGTCCAGGAGCAAAACGAATGACTGCTGTTACTCTAAGCCGCTGCTTCTAGGGCAGTTTGTTAGACAGCAGGAAGGAAAAACCAGATCCAGACAGCACTCTCTCTTCCTCACCTCATTTCTCCTTTAGTGAGTGACAGCCTTTACCCCATTCCTGGTGGGAATCTTAGCTTGGACATTTTAAAGTCTTTCTCTCTTTTCAGTTTTACTCTTCACATGTCCCAGCCATGTGCTTGTGCCTCAGCAGCCTGGGAGGTAAGCGCTATTATTCTGCCCATTTCATAGATAAATAAACCGACCAGTGTGGGGCTGTCCAAGGACATACGGTTAACGAGAGATGAGGCTGGAATGATGAGGATCAGAAGGTGGCAGAGTAGAAGGACATGCGCTCATCTTCTCCTGTGAGAACTCCAAAATTACAACTTGCTGCTGAACAACCACTGACAGGAGAATGTTGGATCACACCAAAAAAAGATACCCCATGTCCAAGGGCAAAGGAGAAGCCCCAGCAAGAAGGTAGGAGGGGCAAAATTGCATTTAGAATCAAACTCCATACCTGCCAGAGATGCTTGGACAGCTCAAACAAAACCTTGTGCACACCAGGAGACCCCACAGAGACTGAGCCAGACCTGCCTGAGTGTCTGAGTGTCCCCTGCAGAGGTGTGGGTCAGCAGTGGCCTGTCACAGGGGCAGGGGCTCTGGGTACAGCAGACCTGAGTGTGGCATAAGCCCTCTTAGAGGAGGTCGCTATTAACCCCACCACAGAGCCGCCAGAACTTGCCCAGGACTAGGGAAACAGACTCGTGGAAGGCCCAAACAAAACCTCGTATGCATCAGGACCCAGAAGAAGGGAGCAGTGACCCCACAAGAGACTGACCCAGACTTGCCTGCTGAGTGTCCAGGAGTCTCCGGCAGAGGCATGGGTTGACGGTGGCCTGCTGCAGGGTCAAAGGCACTGAGGGTGGCAGTGCACAGGACCTTTTCAAGGACATCGCCATTATCTTCATTACTTCCGCCATAGTGTGATCTCAGGTCAAACAACAGGGAAGGAACACAGTCCCACCCATCCACAGAAAATTGGACTAAAGTTTTACTGGGCATGGCTCCGCCCATCAGAACCAAGAACCAGTTTCCCCCACAGTCAGTCTCTCCCATCAGGAAGCTTCCATAAGCCTCTTATCCTTATCCCTCAGAGGGCAGACAGAATGAAAATTACAATCACAGAAAACTGATCACATGGACCACAGCCTTGTCTAACTCAAGGAAACTATAAGCCATGCCGTGTAGGGCCACCCAAGACAGATGGGTCATGGTGGAGAGTTCTGACAAAATGTGCTCCACTGGAGAAGGGAATGGCAAACCATTTCAGCACTCTTGCCTTGAGAACCCCATGAACAGTATGAAAAGGCAAAAAGATATAACACTGAAAGATGAACTCCCCAGGTCGGTAGGTACCCAATATGCTACTGGAGAAGAGTGGAGAAACAACTCCAGAAAGAATGAAGAGATGGAGACAAAGCAAACACAACGCCCAGTTGTGGATGTGACTGGTGATGGAAGTAAAAATCCAGTGCTGTAAAGAACAATAATCTATAGGAACCTGGACTGTGAGGTCCATGAATCAAGGCAAATTAGAAGTGGGCAAACAGGAGATGGCAAGAGTGAACACCAACATTTTAGGAATCAGTGAACTAACATGGATTGGAATGGATGAATTTAACTCAGATGACCATTATATCTACTACTGTGGGCAAGAATCCCTTAGAAGAAAAGGAGTAGTCAACCAAAGAGTCCAAAATGGAATCCTTGGATGCAATCTCAAAAACAATAGAATGACTTCTGTTTATTTCCAAGGCAAACCATTCAATATCACAGCAATCCAAGTCTATGCCCCAACCACTAATGCTGAAGAAGTGGAAGTTAAATGGTTCTATGAAAACCTACAAGACCTTCTAGAATTAACACCTCAAAAAGATGTCCTTTTCATTATAGGGGACTGGAATACAAAACCTTCTAGAATTAACACCTCAAAAAGATGTCCTTTTCATTATAGGGGACTGGAATACAAAAGTAGGAAGTCAAGAGATACCTGGAGTAACAGGCAAGTTTGGCCCTGGAGTACAGAGTGAAGCAGAACAAAGGCTAATAGAGTTTTGCCAAGAGAATGCACTGGTCATACCAAACACCTTCTTTCAACAACACAAGAGAGGACTCTACAAATGGACATCACCAAATGGTCAATGCCAAAATCAGACTGATTACATTCTTTGCAGCCAAAGATGAGAAGCTCTATGCTGTCAGCAAAAACAAGACCAGGAGCTGACCGGGGCTAAGCTCATGAACTCCTTATTGCCAAATTCAGACTTAAATTGTAGAAAGTAGGGAAACCCACTAGACCATTCAGGTATGACCTAATTCAAATCCCTTATGATTATACAGTGGAAGTGACAAATAGATTCAAGGGATTAGATCTGAGAATGCCTGAAGAACTATGGATGGAGGTTTGTAACATTGTATAGGAAGCAGTGATCAAGACCATCCCCAAGAAAAAGAAATGCAAAAATGCAAAATGGTTGTCTGAGGAGGACTTACAAATAGCTGAGAAAAGAAGAGTAGCTAAAGGCAAAACAGAAAAGGAAAGATATACTCATTTGAATGTAGAGCTCCAAAGAATAGCAAGGAGAGACAAGAAAGCCTTCCTCAGTGATCAATGCAAAGAAATATAGAGGAAAATAATAGAATGGGAAAGACTAGAGATCTCTTCAAGAAAATTAGAGATACCAAGGGAACATTTCATGCAAAGATGGGCACAATGACGGACAGAAACGGTATGGACCTAACAGAAGCAGAAGATATTAAGAAGAGGTGGCAAGAATACACAGAAGAACTACACTAAAAAGATCTTTATGACCCAGATAATCACAATGGTGTGATCACTCAGCTAGAGCCAGACATCCTGGAATGTGAAGTCAAGTAAGTGGGCCTTAGAAAGCATCACTACAAACAAAACTAGTGGAGGTGATGGAATTTCAGCTGAGCTATTTCAAATCCTAAAAGATGATCCTGTGAAAGTGCTGCACTCAATATACCAGCAAATTTGGAACATTCAGCAGTGGCCAGAGGACTGAAAATGGTCAGTTTTCATTCCAATTCCAAAGAAAGGGGATGCCAAAGAATGTTCAAACTACCGCACAATTTCACTCATCTCACGTGCTAGCAAAGCAATGCTCAAAATTCTCCAAGACAGGCTTCAACAGTACATGAACGGTGAACTTCCAGATGGTCAAGCTAGATTTAGAAAAGGCAGAGGAACCAGAGATCAAATTGCCAACATCCACTGGATCATCCAAAAAGCAAAAGAGTTCCAGAAGAACATCTGCTTTATTTACTATGCCAAAGCCTCTGGCTGTGTGAATTACAGCAAACTGTGGAAAATTCTTAAAGAGATCAGAGTACCAGACCACCTTATCTGCCTCCTGAGAAATCTGTATGCAGATCAAGAAGCATCAGTTAGAACAGGACATGGAACAACAGGCTGGTTCCAAATTGGGAAAGGAGTATGTCAAGGCTGTATATTGTCACCCTGCTTATTTAACTTACATGCAAATGCCAGGCTGGATGAAGCACAAGCTGGAATCAAGACTGCTGGAACAAATAGTAATAACCTCAGATATGCAGATAACACCACCTGTAGCAGAAAATGAAGAAGAATTAAAGAGCCTCTTCATGAAAGTGAAAGCGGAGAGTGAAAAAGTTGGCTTAAAACTCAACATTCAGAAAAGTAAGGTCACAGAATCAGTCCCATCACTTCATGGCAAATAGATGGGGAAACAATAGAAACAGTGAAAGACTTTATTTTCTTGGGCTTCAAAATCATTGCAGATGGTGACTGCAGCCATGAAATTAAGACACTTGCTCCTTGGAAGAAAAGCTATGACCAACCTAGACAGCATATTAGAAAGCATAGATATTAATTTGCCAACAAAGGTCTGTCTACTCAAAGCTATGGTTTTTCCAGTAGCTATGTATGGATGTGAGAGTTGGATTATAAAGAAAGCTGAGCACCAAAGAACTGATGCTTTTGAACTGTGGTGTTGGAGAAGACTCTTGAGTATCCCCTGAACTGCAAGGAGATCCAACCAGTTCATTCTAAAGGAAATCAGTTCTGAATATTCACTGGAAGGACTGAGGCTGAAGCTGAAACTCTAAGACATTGGCCACCTGATGCGAAGAACTGACTCCTTGGGAAAAGACCCTGATGCTGGGAAAGATTGAGGGCAGGAGGAGAAGGGGATGACAGAGGATGAGATGGCTGGATGGCATCACTGACGCAGTGGACATGAGTTGGAGCAAGCTCCTGGAGTTGGTGATGGACAGGGAGGCCTGGCGTGCTGCAGGCCACGGGGTCACGACTGACTGATGAACTGATTGAGGGGGGAAAGAAAGCAGGACCCCAGGACCCAAACTCTTCACTGCCATGCTATGTCCTACTCCTCGGTCTCTAACAACCACAAAAAACTAAGACATCACACTGTCCACACCGACAGCTTCTTCCCCATGGATTTTCTCTTCAAAAGGGATCCATCTGGGCTTTATTCGCTAAGCTTTTTGAAAGGCAAGTTCTTCAATTAGTCCATCATCAAGAAAGGCTTATAAAGCCCCAGGACTTTTTCTCAATTGTTACCAACCTCCCCTCAAGTCCTGGCATGCATGCAGAGAGGAAGGGGTGGGGGTGTCTGGGGACTGCCCAGTTAGTTTCCTTCAAGCCTGAGGTGTAAATTGCTGGATTCAGAAGATGACCAACAAAAACAGAAAGAAATCAGACAAAACGATTAGTTTCTCGATACGCCAGATCCCCAGATGAATGTGCCACAATCTGAAAAGATATGAAGAGTGCAGAATAAATTATGTTTCCGATTTCAAAGTATGCCCTTGCATCTCAGATAATTTATGTTCCTGTGAACTTTCACATGCTGCTTATCTCACTTTCAAAGATACAATTAGCTGAGCCTGGGGCCTCAAACCAGAAGCACAGTGGGCCCAGGATCTTTAATGACGTAGTCAAATAAGGACACACACATTTCCGTAGAGAAATGGTCACTTAACAGGCATCTAATTTTTTTTTTTTTGCCTTTACAGAATTACACACCATCCTTACTTTAGACTCAGCTTAGACCAATATTGGGCTTCCCAGGTGGTGCTGGTGGTAAAGAATCCACTTACCAATGCAGGAGACATGAGACATGGGTTCAAACCCTGGGTGGGGAAGATCCCCTGGAGGAGGGAATGACAACCCACTCCAGTGTTCTTGCCTGGAGAATCCCATGGACAGAGGAGGCTGGTGGGCTACAGTCCATGGGGTTGCAAAGAGTTGGACACGACTGAAGTGACAGCACACACACACTAGACCAATATTAGAGGCAAAGATCGAGAAGGAGGCAAGGGGTCAGGGAGCTTTGGCGCTTTTTCTCTTGCTGCTGTGACGGTCAAGTTCCTTTCTTGCCCTTAATTCAGTTTCTTCCCCAACCCTACTTAGTTCTCCCCACTGGTACAATTTTACACCCATCCCAGTAGTTTAGGAAAAGATGGGATTCTGAAAACACTAGGGAACAACCACAAGTATTATTAAATGAGGTCCCCTTGCATACTTGGTTAAGGAAGTTAAGATATTTCTCTGGGGGTGGGGCGGGGAAGGGAACTGAATTTCGAAGAAGTTAGAGGTGACCTGGTGACATGTTACCTGTCATCCACAGAGACAATATGTACCCACTTCATATTTCTAAATGCCTTTTTTAGAAAATGTGTATACCATAAAATGTATCCATTCCTAAGGGCACAGTTTTTGGCTTACCCTGGTGGCTCAGTGGTAAAGAATCTGCCTGCAGTGTAGAAGACCCAGGTTTGATCCCTGGGTTGGGAAGTTCCCAAGGAGGGCATGGCAACCCACTCCAGGACTCTTGCCTGGAGAATTCCACGGACACAGGAGCATGCCGGGCTACAAGCCATGGAGTCGCATAGAGTTGGACACGCCTGAGGTGACGAAGCAGCAGAAAGGGCACAGTTGAGAGAAACTGGGGACATTCACACTGTTGTACAACCATCACTACCGTCCTTCTCTAGAACTTCTATCACTTGCAAAATTGGAACTCTGCCCCCATCAAACTGTAAGCCCATCCCCTAGCCTCTGGTACCCACCCTTCTGCTCTCTGTCCCTAAACATGATGAGTCTGAGTACCTGATGGAACTGTGGAATCACACAGTATGAAAGACCTTTTAAAAAGTAAAGGATAGGTCGGCGCTCGGGTCCGTCTCTGCCCGCGGCTGTGGCGGCGCCGGCGGCTCCAGCCTTAGCGGTTCCTGCCTGGGCGGCGGCGGCGGCGGCTCGGTCGACGCCTCCTCCGCCAGCTGAGCCCGCGGGAGCCCGGGACGCCGCTTCCCCGCCCATCCCCGCTCCCCGAGGCCGGCCGGCCGGCCATGGCGCAGCCGGGTCGGCTCCTCAGCCTGACGTTTCTCTTCAGCAGCGGGTGGCAGAATTGGAAAAAATTAATGCAGAATTTTTACGAGCAAAGCAACAGCTTGAGCAAGAATTTAATCAAAAGAGAGCAAAATTTAAAGAGTTATATTTGGCTAAAGAGGAGGATCTGAAGGGGCAAAATACAGTTCTACAAGCTGCACAAGATGATTTAGGACATCTTCGGACACAGTTGTGGGAAGCCCAAGCAGAGATGGAAAACATCAAGGCCATTGCCACGGTGTCTGAGAATACCAAGCAAGAAGCTACAGATGAAGTGAAGAGACAGTGGAGAGAAGAAGTTGCTTCACTTCAGGCTGTTATGAAAGAAACAGTTCGTGACTATGAGCACCAGTTCCACCTTAGGCTGGAGCAGGAGCGAACACAGTGGGCACAGTATCGAGAATCTGCAGAGAGGGAAATAGATTTAAGGAGAAGGCTGTCTGAAGGCCAAGAGGAGGAAAATTTAGAAAATGAAATGAAAAAGGCCCAAGAGGATGCTGAAAAACTTCGGTCTGTTGTGATGCCTATGGAGAAGGAAATTGCAGCTTTGAAAGATAAACTGACAGAGGCTGAAGACAAGATTAAAGAGCTGGAGGCCTCAAAGGTTGTGAAAAGTTGTAATCCATTTGCTTGGAGCCAAAGTTCTACCCTTATGCTTTGAGCAAAATTAGAATACTGAGGGAGTAAAAACTGTAATTTAGACTATGTATTGTCAGAATCTTGCTTTCTTTAAAATGCAAGAAAATGCTTGGAGATGATTTTGTCTTTATGGATATTTAAAATAATGACAATAGTGTTGCTTGTGCTGCTTCATTATGTAGTCAGTGTTTATCTTCTTATCAAAATGAGCATCACTCGTTTTGATGGAAAATAAGTTGTTCAAAGGTGACTTTGTTTCCTGACATCAGCCCTAGAATCGACCTTTTAGAAATTACGTAGCTGTAGTACAGCTGGATTTGTTGGCTGTAAAGACCCAATAGAAAAAAAACAAGATTTGCTGTTAGGCAGATCCAAATCTCTGACCATAGGTTATTATTTACAATAAAATGTAGTGAAGGTATAATGTCTGAAAATGAAAAAAATTAACTCATGGGAAAGGAATTGTCAAACATTTTAATAATTAATCTAAAACGTATGAAAGAAAAATAATTTAGAGGTAGTAATCAAAAGGACTATATAGGAGTGTAGAAAAAAATGTAGGAGTGTAGAAATGGATGTGTATCAGTAATTCTAGTAAGTGTAAGCTGATAATTACCTACTAAAAGAGACTGGATTTTAAATTTATAGTGTAATATAAATTTATATTGCTTGTAAGAGACATACCTAAAATAAAACTACAAGGTGATATTGAGAAAAAAAAAAAAGTAAAGGATAACTTCACTTAAACATGAAAATAGTAATAGAAATAATACATCGTATAGAAAACAGCATCTATAGCTCACTAGAGGTACAGATAATGTGGGGTAAGGAACGAAATTCAGGGCTGCTCATCCTAGTCAGGGCAGGTCCCTGGCTGCTAAGCTACCCTAAATATTTTGACAAAAGCATCGACTAATCACATTCTAGGGAGTTCTCTGGTGGCCCAGTGCTTACGACTCTGTGCTCTCATAAGACACATGGCATGACCAAAAAAAAATCACACTCTAGACACCATGTCATCCACAATATTTACCTTTGCTTCTTCCAGGAGTATAGGCTGAAACTCCTTATGCTGTACTCTTAAGTACTAGAGTTGGGAGCTAATCTATGAATAGTTTTTGTAACAATATTTTAAAGTTTCTTACTGTTAGTCCATGATACCAGGTTGGTAGTTTCATATAAGCCATATAATGTATCTATTAAACTTAACATATTATTCCAAGAATTTATACAAAAACTAGAAAGCCCTAAATAAAAAGTACTCCACCTTTTACCACTGCCCCTGATACACACGTTGCTAAACTGACCATCTGTTGGTGTTGTCCAATCCTTAGTACCGTGCAAACCAAGGGCAATTTTCCAAATCAAATTTGCACAAAATCCAAGGGAGAAAAGCAGAGTATTACAGTTTTCAAGCTAAGCTCTAATAAAGTCAATACTGCTTTCCTAAATTTTGTTTTTCAGCCTTTTGATGACTTTCTCCAGGAGTCAAAAGTCTGGGATTCAACATTTTGTGAGAAAAACTTAAAAAAAAAAACAACCCGAAACAAAGTAATTTAGGCCTTCCACTGAAAGCTCTCTTTGGGACTTCCCTGGTGATCCAGTGGTTAAGAATCCACCTTCCAATGTAGGGGACACGGGCTCAATCCCTGGTCCAGGAACTAAGATCACACCTTCCTCAGGGCAACTAAGCCCATGCACCATGACTACTGAGGCCTGAGTGCCTACAGCCTGTGCTCGGCAACAAGAGAAGCCGCCGCAAGGAGAAGCCCATGTACCACAACTAGAGGGGACCCTAGGAGACTTTCAGGCAAGCTTGTCTACAGCACTCCAACCAACTGGTCAACCGAACCAGCTTGGTGCTAGGAGGGTCAGGTGATGCCACATGGAGAGGACAACTAGCCAATCGACTGGATTTGCTCCAGATTCCAGCCAGTTATTCAGGAGGAGATAGACACTGCCAGGGAAAGTGCATAGTGAGATGATTGAAGGTGAATCTTTCTAGGGTCATGGAAACAGGGAAGATGTAACATTTCAGTACCTTTCATAAGCATGCTTTCATTTACTTATGTGTGCAGGAAGAGTAGCACTGTATCTGATCCACAACACTCTCTAAGAAACGAAGTGATGGCTAGAGCTACCCAGTTATGGAGCAGTTTCAACATCTGAAGGCGAAAGACAGCTGAAAGGCCTCTGCATCTCACGGTTGGATGTTGGATAGATGTTGGATAGAAACTGGAATGCTACTTTTTGCTATTTACAGAAGCTGTCAAAACATAATTCACCAGATTTTAAACCACCACAGTTGTTTATAGGTAGCTGGCAAATGTCCATGTGGGATTTTATCCCAGCGAGGAAAATTTACAACTATCAAATCCAGCCCATGAGAACATAGTTGATGAATAGATACAAGTCTGCCTCTTGACCTTCTGAAAAGTGGACTGAGGTGCCACCCAATCCTCAGAAAGGCTGGACCCAGACCACACCTGCTTCTCCCCAGAAGCAACCTCAAAGAGAGCAAACTTAGGATACTAAATGAAAATCCTACAACTTCTGGCAACTTGGTCTAAATTGATTATATATATATATATATATATATATATATATATATATATATATATATAAAGAGAACATATATTCTTCTGAATCTACTTTCTGCTAAATTTATGTTTTCCCATCACCTTTGACCTTCCCCATAATGTGCAGTATTTTTTTTTCTGTAGCTATAGAAAGAATTGCTTTACTCTGACATTTAAACACATAAATGTCATTGGAATACAGGCTCCTTTGTCCGTGGAATTCTCCAGGCAAGAATACTGGAGTGGGTAGTAGCCATTCCTTTCTCCAGGAAATCCTCTTGACCAGGAACTGAACCCCGGTAACCCACACCGCGGCAGATTCTCTACCATGTGAGCCAGGGAAGCCCTGTATATAAAACAGATAACTAACACGGACCTGCTGTATGGCCAGGAGACTACTCAATACTCTGTGATGGCCTACATGGGAACAGGATCTAAAAGTGGATACATGTAGACATACAACCAACTCCCTTCACTGTACAGTGAAACTAACACAATCGTGTAAATCAGGTATACTCCAACACATTTCTTTAAAATAAAAATAAATAAATAAACATATAAATGACACTGGAACCCTCGGACATTGCTGATAAGAATGAAAAATGGTGCGGTCATTTGGAAGACAGTGTGGCAGCTTCTCAGAATGTTAAACATGGAGTTACTACTACAGCCGACCAATTCTGTTTCCAGGTATGCAGCCAACAGAAACGAAAACACTTATCTGCATAAGAACAAACGCATGTTTATAGCAGCACTATTCAAAGTGGCCAAAAAGTGGAAACAGCTCAGTGTCCATCACCTGATGAGCAGATAATAAAATACGGTTTATCCGTATAGTAGAATATTATTTGGCATGAAAAAGGAATGAAGTACTGATACGTGCAACAAGCTGGATGCAAACTGAAAACATTACGTTAAGTAAAAGACGTCAGTCACCAAGGGCCATAAGACATATGATCCCATTTTTATGAAATGTCCAGAATAAGCACATTTATAGAGACAGAAAGTAAATCAGAGTTTACTTAAGGCTGTGAAGTTTGAGAGAGAAACGAGGAGGTGGAGGGTTCTTTTTAGGCAATAAAAATAGCCTAGAATTGTGGTGATGGTTGATACATACTAAAAACCACTGAATTGTATGTTGTAAATCAGTACATTTTATGATATGCAAATTCTATCTCAATAAAACTTAAAAAAAATATACACACCAAGAGAGGGTGGGGAGGATACATTAGGAATTTGGGGGCAAAAGATACACGCTACTATATATAAAATAGATAATGACAAAGATCTACCGTATAGCACAGGGAACTATACTCAATATTTTATAATAACCCATACGGGGAAAGAATATATAAATATATATACATATAACTGAATCACTTTCCTGTACACCTAAAACTAACACAACATTGTAAATCAACTATCATCTGATAAAGAAGAAAACAATTTAAAATACACACACACGTGCATAAACATGCCAAGAGAAAGATGCTCTTAGCCCCAGAACCTACAGCTACCCCCTCACTGCCCCCTGCCTGCCCCACCCTGGCCCCTCTCCCCAGCTCATGCGTAGCTCCTGACAGGTTGTTTCGGAGGCTTCCCACAACCCCTCTGCCATCAGCCCAGTCCCCGAGCCTTGGAAACCCACCTTCAGCTTGGCCGCCAGCCTCCCCACCCCGAGCCTCTCATAGCAATTTCTCTGTAAGTTGTCCACCTTTGTTAAAGCGTGAGCCAAACTGTCTGGTCTCATCTGCGCATCAGCTGGGCAAAAATCTCCTTGGTGACGACAGTGACGATGGCTGTCAACTTTCAGGGCTGCGCAGCCATCGCCAAGCAGAGCCTGGACGGGACTCCAGACCCTGCACGGCGTTCTCTCCTTCCCAGCTTCTTTACTGAGGGTCCCCACAGGCCGGGCAGGTGATACTGCGTGGAGAGGGTGGCCGGGGACGCAGCGGGGAGAGGTGGGGACTGTGGCGCCTGGCAG
Source organism: Odocoileus virginianus (assembly GCF_023699985.2). Classification (NCBI taxonomy): domain Eukaryota; kingdom Metazoa; phylum Chordata; class Mammalia; order Artiodactyla; family Cervidae; genus Odocoileus; species Odocoileus virginianus. The sequence goes on along the minus strand of NC_069686.1, from coordinate 60,572,284 downwards.
AGGCACGGCCCTCGGGAGGGGCAGCGTCCATGCCGTACCTGCTGGGCTGATGGTGATCAGATAGGAATCTGTGCCCAGTACTGCTGGAGCTAACTTTTTAAAACACACACACACACACAAAACACCAAAAAGTGGAAATCTAAATTTCACGTGAAATCTTCTGATTTTTCAACGCTGGCAACTAACTGAAATTTTTAAAATTTATTTTAAAGAAGGATGGTTTATATACTGTTGTGTTAATTTCTGCTCCACAGCAAAGTGACTCAGTTAAAAAGGAAAGTGAAAGTCACTCAGTCGTGTCTGACTCTTTGTGACCCCGTGGACTGTAGCCTGCCAGGTTCCTCTGTCCATGGAATTCTCCAGGCAGGAATACTACAGTGGGTTGCTGTTCCCTTCTCCAGGGGGTCTTCTGGACCCAGGGACAGAACCCAGGTGTCCTGCTTTGCAGGCTGATTCTTCACCGTCTGGGCCACCAGGGAAGCCCCCCAGTTACACATATATAAATGTGTTTTACACACACAGTTTTTTCCCGTTCTTTTCTACTGTGGTTTATCACAGGATACTGAATATAGTTCCTGTGCTCTACAGTAGGACCTCGGTGCTTATCCATTCTCTACACATAGTTTACATCTGCTAGCCCCACACTCCTAGTCCATCCCTCTCCCATCCCCTTCCCCCTTGGCAACCATAAGCCTGAAGTGTTTACAAAAAAATAAATCATGTGAACTCCCACTACGTGGACTAAACAGAGCAGATCAGCAGTTTAATAAAATCAGGATCACAAACTCAGAAAGGGCGGATGGGTGACAGGCTGAGGGATAAATCATTTGTGCCAGACAAGATAGGGGTGTTGGAGCGACACACCCCACTCTCTGCAGCAAGCTGATCCTCAGGAAACCATCCAGGGCTTTAGCTCTCCACAAGGAGCTAAGAAGGGAGAGACTGAGTTCGAGGGGCTGAGAAGGGACAGGGCTAAGAAGGAGCCAGGGGCATAGGTGCCAGAGCGTGCCCATCCGTGAGACACGCTAGCAGGTGGCCGGTGCGGCCGGAGGAGGTGCTGGCCCTCTGGGTGTGGGGCGGGGATACTGGGTGAGGTTGGCTGCAAAGGCAGCATCTGCATGTGCATCATTTCTGGCCCCAGAGCTGGGCCTCACAAGCAGTCCCTGGAGAAGAGATGGAGCAGAGCTGGGGGGATCCGTATTCACGGACGGGTAGGGACTGAGGGCCGAGGCAGGGAAATAGTAGGAGCGGGGCTGCAAATCGGGGCTCCTAGGTGGCTCGGTGGTGGAAAATCCACCTCCCAGTGCAGGAGCCACAGGGGACATGGGTTCGATCCCGGGGTTGGGAAGATTCCCTGGAGGGGGAAATGGCAACCCACTTCAGTATTCTTGCCTAAAGGATCCCATGGACATAGGAGCCTGGTGCGTTACAGTCCATGGGGGTCGCAGAGTCAGACGCCACTGAGTGGTCGACCACACACGACTGCAAATCAGCCTCGAGGGCAGGCGGTGGCCTGATGGGCTCCCAGGTGAGAGGTAAGACTGGAGGTCACAGGTGAGGATCACTGCTTCTCACTCTCCGAGCGGTGGCTGCAGCAGGTCCACTCTTGTAGGGAGGAGTACTAATATTTTATCAGAGATCATGCTGAGCCAAGTGCCCACGCTGCAGTTGCCTTTCAAACCAGAAGTGTGTGTACTCTGTGTTATAACTTCTTCCTTTAGCCAAAATGCCTAGTCCAACTTTTTTTTTTCTCCAATTAATCACATCCTAGGATCCACTGTATTGATACAAATCCAGTATTGCATGTCTTGCATGTAACTTTTCTAAAGAACCTTAATTTATGAACTATATGTATCAGAATAGTGTACATAGCCATGCAATGCAAAAAAGAAAAATCTACATAATTAATGCCACTAACTGTCCAAGTCTTATAGCAACTGGAACAATAAGTGAACAGTTATCAGTGCAAGGTCACACTGAAGGGCCCCTCTGTCCCCAGGAGGGAGCACCAGGCGTAGCCAGCCCTATACTCTCCATCATGACACCACCCATCAGGAGACAATCACCCCGCCAGGCAGCAGCTCACATCATCTCAACCTCGCAGGGAGTCTGCATCGTTGCTCCAGAGAAGGGCAATCCCAGAGCCAGATAAAGCCGGACAGAGAGCTGACAAGTGGGTGTGTGACCCAAGGGCGGCTGCTTGCTGCGCCCTGCGGCGATGCTACGGCTCCCCTCCTTCACCAGCTGGAGCTCCCAGTGCCAGGCTCCCAGGGGCCGTGGCTGAGGACTCTTCCCATGACCTTCTCCAGAGAAGTACCTTCAGCTGAGGGGCTGGGCGCCCTCACCCTTGCCCTGCCTCCTTAATGGGTTCTGGCTTAATAAACCATGGGCAATGAATCCTTATTTCCGCTTCTGAGGAACCTAAGGCCGCACTGCTTCCTTTAAATATTTGCAATCCATGCCTGTGAAAGTGCTGCACTCAGTATGCTGGAAAATTTGGAAAATTCAGCAGTGGGCACAAGACTGGAAAAGGTCAGTTTTCATTCCAGTCCCAAACAAGGGCAATGCCAAACAATGCTCAAACTACTGTAATATTCTGTTCATTTCACATGCTAGCAAGGTAATCCTCAAAATTCTTCAAGCTAGACTTCAAGCAGTATGTGAATCAAGACCTTCCAGAGATACAAGGTGGGTTTAGAAAAGGCAGAGGAACCAGACACCAAATTGCCAACATCCATTGGATCACAGAAAGAGCAAGGATATCCCAGAGAAACATCTACCTCTGTTTCATTGACTATGCAAAACCTTTGACTGATGGGATACAACAAGCTATGGAAAACTCTTAAAGAGATGGGAATACCAGACCAACTTATGTGTTTCCTGAGAAACCTGTATGCAGGTCAAGGAGCAACAGTTAGAACTGGGCATGTAACAAGGGACAGGCTTGAAACTGGAAAAGGAGAACGTCAAGGTTACATATTGTCACCTGCTTGTTTAACTTATATGCAGAGTATATCATGTGAAATGCCAGGCTGGATGAATCACAAGCTGGACTCAAGACTGCTGGGAGAAACATCAACAACATCAGATATGCAGAGTACCACTCTAATGGGAGAAATCGAAGGGGAACTAAAGGACCTCTTGATGAGGGTGAAAGAGGAGGGTGAAAAAGCTGGTTTAAAGCTCAACATTTGAAAAATGAAGATCATGGCATCTGGTCTCATCACTTCATGGCAAATAGATGGGGAGAAAGTGGAAACAGTGAAAGATTTTATTTTCTTGGGCTCCAAAATCACTATGGATGGTGACTGCAGCCCTGAAATTAAAAGACGCTTGCTCCTTGGAAGAAAAGCTATGACAAACCTAGACAGCACATCAAAAAGCAGAGACATCACTTTGCCGACCACGGTCCATCTAGTCAAGGCTATGGTTTTTCCAGCAGTCATGTATGGATGTGAGAGTAGGACCATAAAGAACGCTTAGTGCTGAAGAACTGAGGCCTTCAAACTGTGGTGCTGGATAGACTTTGGAGAGCTGCTTGGGCAGCAAAGAGACCAAACCGGCCAATCCTAAAGGAAATCAACCCTGAAGGGCTGATGCTGAAGCTGAAGCTGCAATACTTGGGCCACCTGATGCGAAGATCTGACTCATTAGAAAAGACCCTGATGCTGGGAAAGATGGAGGGGAAAGAGGAGAAGGGGGCGACGGAGGATGAGATGATTGGATGGCAATCACTGATGGCCATGTCCATACAATGGACATGAGTCTGAGCAAACTCCGGGAGATAGTGAAAGATTGTGAGGTTGCAAAGAGTCGGACAAGACTGAGCGACTGAACAAGACAACAAGACAAGCAGTGCCTGTTTTTGAGGTGCACTGGGGCCCCCTCCTGTCTTGGGCCTGGCTGTGCACAGCAGTGCTGGCCATGCCTCCTCTGGTTCCCACACAGGCCACTCAGGTGAGGCTTCCATCAGGTAGACTAGACTGTGCGTTTCTCCGCTTCCATTGTTCACTGGCAGCATCATTGAAATCCATGCCCCCCCAGCATAGCCTCTGAGGCCTTCCTTTCTCAGCCTTCTCCCTGCTTCCCCTGCCTCAGGCTAATAAATGTTCCCGACAGGCCCAAATCTGCTGCGCCTTCCACACCTCTGACTCTGCCGAAGCCTCTGTGCTACCAAAAACACCCCTCTTTCCTCCTGCTCTGCTCCCTTCTGCCGCTGGCTGATTCGAAAGCTCAGGGCAAGCACGTTCTCCTCTGGAAAGTCTCTTCTGAGCTTCCCTGTCCCACCTGCCACCAACTCACTTCACACTGAGCTGGGTAAGGTGTCCTTCCTCAGAACACACTGAGTTAGAAATTAGAACCATCCATTTAACAAACAGCTCATACAACTCAACAACAACAAGAAAACAAACAACCCAGGACTGCCCTGGTGGCCTAGTAACTAAGAATCTGCCCGCTAACGCAGAGGGACACAGGTTCGATCCCTGGTCCTGGGTGACCCCACATACCTCGGAGCAACTAAGTCTGTGCACCAACTACTGAGCCCGCGCTGTAGGGCCCAAGTTTTGCAAGGAGAGAAGACACCACAATGAGAAGCCCGCGCACCACAATGAGACAAAGCCTGCACACACCAACAAAGACCCGGCACAGTCAGAAATTCATATTAAAAAAAGATCAATACCCCAAGCATTGTTTGTCTTTAAAACAAACAAATTGAAAAACAGGCAGAAGACCTAAACAGATACTTCTGCTAAGAAGACATACAGATGGCCAACAGGCACATGAAAAGATGCTCATCATTGCTAATTATTAGAGAAATGCAGATTAAAACTACAATGAAGTACCACCTCATTGTCAGAAAGGCCATCATTAAAATATCTACAAACAATAAGTCCTGGAGAGAGTGTGAAGAAAAGGGAACCTTCCTACACTGTTGGTGGGAATGTAAGCTGGTGTAGCCATTGTGGAAAACAGTATGGAGGTTCCTTAAAAAACTAAAAATAGAGCTGCCATACGATCCAGCAATCCACTTCTGGACACACATCCAGACAAAATTATAATTTAAAAAGATACATGCACCCCTACGTTCACAGCAGCAGGAGCCAAAACATGGAACAACCTAAACATCCATCAACAGAGGAATGAATACAGAAGATGTGGTACATAAAAACAACGGAATATTACTCAACCTTAAAAGAATGAAATAATGCCATTTACAGCAACATGGATTGACCTAGAGATTATCATACTAAATGAAGTAAGTCAGAAAGAGAAAGACAAACCTAATATTTCATTTACATGTATAATCTGGGGCTTCCCAGGTGGTGCTAATGGTAAAAAACCTGCCTGCCAATGCAGGAGACATAAGAGACACAGATTTGATCCCTGGGTTGGGAAGATCCTTTGGAGGAGGGCGTGGCAACCCACTCCAGTATTCTCACCTAGAGAATCCGATGGACAGAGAAGCCTGACAGAGTTGAACAAGACTGAGGTGACTTAGCATGCACACACGCATATAAAACATGACACAAATGAACTTATCTACAAAACAGAAACAGATTCACAAACATAAAGAAGAGACATGTGGTTGCCGAGGGGGAGGGAGTTGAGGGAGGGATGAACTGGGAGTTTGGGATTAGCAGATGCAAATTATTGTATACAGAATGGATAAACAAAAAGGCCCTACTGTATAGCACAGGGAACTATGCTATGATATATATTAAATACCCTGTGATAAACCATAGTGGAAAAGAATATGAAAAAGTATGTGTGTATATGTATGCGTGAGTGCGAGCTCAGTCGCTCAGTCATGCCCGACTCTTTGCTACCCACTGGACTGTAGCCTGCCAGGCTCCTCTGTCCATGGGATTCTCTAGGCAAGAACACTGGAGTGGGTTGCCATGCCCTCTTCTGTGTATGTGTATACATACATCTGAATCACTTTGCTATGCCCCAAAAGTAAACACAGCATTATAACACAACTAAACTTCAATAAAATAAAGAATTGTCTATTTGTGAGATGAGATTCATGTACCCTCAGTACTACCATTGTGCCGGGCACACAGTAGGCATTCTATAAAGGTTTGTTGAATGAATGAATGAATGCTGAATAAAGAACCTACCCAAATAATATCTTCAATCCTTCAGTTCAGTTCAGTTCAGTTGTTCAGTCGTGTCCAACTCTTTGCGACCCCATGAACCAGAGCACGCCAGGCCTCCCTGTCCATTACCAACTCCCACAGTCTACCTAAACCCAAGTCCATTGAGTCAGTGATGCCATCCAACTACCTCATCCTCTGTCGTCCCCTTCTCCTCCTGCCCTCAATCTTTCCCAGCATCAGGGTCTTTTCAAATGAGTCAGCTCTTTGCATCAGGTGGCCAAAGTATTGGAGCTTCAGCTTCAACATCAGTCCTTTCAATGAACACCCAGGACTGATCTCTTTTAGGATGGACTGGTTGGATCTCCTTGCATTCCATGGGACTCTCAAGAGTCTTCTCCAACACCACGGTTCAAAAGCATCAATTCTTTGGTGCTCAGCTTTCTTTATAGTCCAACTCTCACATCCATACATGACCACTGGAAAAATCATAAGCCTTGACTAAATGGACCTTTGCTGGCAAAGTAATGTCTGCTTTTTAATATGCTGTCTAGGTTGCCATAACTTTACTTCGAAGGAGTAAGTGTCTTTTAATTTCATGGCTGCAATCACCATCTGCAGTGATTTTGGAGCCCCCAAAAATAAAGTCAGCCACTGTTCCCCATCTATCTGCCATGAAGTGATGGGACCAGATGCCATGACAGCCTAAAATTAACAGAGGATATTTCAGGAGAAAATCCTTTCACATACTCACCCTATCCTACCTTGGGCTGCTACCAGACAATATGGATTAAATGTGGTGTGGGCAGCGTGTGTCATTAAAAGTTGGGGGAAAGCCATTAAGTCAAAAGCATCAAGTCTGGGAAAGGTGTTCTTGGCTAGAAACAAAATAGCACTCTTATGTTTTGAAATATTTATGAAATTAGCAAGGTGTTACACACAGTAACTCAAGTTTTATAAACTGTTTAGCTGAAATTTTCATTCTGATGACAAATGAAGGGCATGATGTATAAAGCTCCTTGAGAGAAGCCTCCAGGGAAGTAAGCAGATTTGTGTGTTTAGAACCAAGGCTGGGCTTCCCTGGTGGTCCAGGGGTTAAGACTCTACACTTCCACTGCAGGGGGTGTGGGTTCGATTCCTGTTCCAGGAAGTTCCACATGCAGTATGGTGTGGTCAAAAAAAAAGAACCAAGGCTGAAGTCTGCATCCTTTCCTTCTGTCTATGCACCAGTGCTCTCAACGTGGACAGCCTGGCTTATGGTCCAAACAAGGAGTGATGTGTGGAGGGAGAGGGAGAGAGAGAGGGAGGAAGGCAGATGAACTAGGAAGTCAGTTGTTTCCACCACTTTGGTTTTGGTTGAAAATTGCCATTCACCCATTTAAAGGAAATAGCTATGTTTGGGGTCAAAATGCATAGAGTGAGTGGGGGTGAGCAGTCTTGCCAGGAGGGGTTCACCTCTGTTGGCCCCTTAGGTTCCTACATAGACCACTGAGTGCTGATGGGCAGTGGGAGCAGCGTAGATGAGGGGAGGGAAGAAGTGCCGGGAAAGAGTTCTGGCTGAGCATTCTGGGGGAAAATGCAGACAAGTAGAGCCAGGGGCCAAGAATATACATCACCCAAAATGTAAAGGTCTAATAACACCCACCATGGGCAATGATGCAGGAGAAAAGGGAGTGTGTCTAAGGGGCACACCCGTATCGGAGAACAATTTGGCATCAAAAGGTGACACTGAAGCTATGTGGACTGGCAATTACGCCTCTAGGTGCACAATGTAGAAAACTCTGGAACACACCCCCCAGACCATGCACACGGATATACAACAGCAGAGCTGGTCACAGCCAAAAAAAAAAAAAAAGTAGTAGTAATAATCCACAGGTCTGTTAGCAGTGAGAAGATTTTTAACATTGCCATAAACACACACAGCAGTGAACTACGCCGGCTCTGGGTTAATGTGGCTGGACCACGAGAACATAATGTTGGATCAAAAAAGCAAGTTATGAAAGAACTGATGCAGAGTATGATTTCATTTATATAAAGATCAGGGACATCCCCGGTGGTCCAGTGGCTAAGACTCCGTGCTTTCATGGCAGGGGGCCTGGGTTCGATCCCTGGTCAGGGAACGAGATCCCACATGCTGCGAGGAAGATCAAAGATCCTACACGCCACAATAAAGACCTGGCACAGCCTAAAAGAAAAAAGATCAAACACTGGCAGAGCCATACCACGTGTTATGTAGGGGTGCCCGTGGATGTGTCGAAACTACTAAAATAAATCAGAAAAATGACTGCCACAAAATTCAGAGCAGTGGTTGTAAAGTTACTGGTAGTGCTTTATCTCTTAATGTCTTAAAATCAATTTTCAATATATTATCATTCTTTAAACTGTGCATATTATTATATATTCTTTTGTATGTGTTATTTATTGATACTTCTTAAAGAGTTGTTTTAAAAAAATAAGTAAAGCGAGAAGGTGAGCCAGAAGCCCATGGGAAGCCTCTGGGTAGGGGGCAGGGTCTCACATCAGCTGAACCAAGGCAACTGTTCCAGATCTAAATGGTGAGTTTCACTCAAAGGCCCTGAAGGTCATACACCCTGGTCACCCCCTCCCACCACCAAAAAGCCTCAGCTGCTGCCTCTTTCCTCTGCTACTGGGTCTTCAGCAACTTGTATCCCCTTGCTCAGTGCCGCCTATGGGCACCTGAACATGCTCTGACCCCCCACACAGGCTGGGGCCCACAGTCTTTGCTGACTCTCTGTCCTTAGAGCAAGAGGCGTCTAGGGGTCTCCCTGGTGGTCCAGTGGCTGGGACTCCTCACTCCCAATGCAGGCAGCCCAGGTTCAATCCTTGGGAGGGGAACTAGATTCTACATGCATGCTGCTACTAGGAGTTCACAGGTCTCAACTAAAGATCCTGCATGCTGCAACAAAGACCAAGGATCCCACATGCCACAACTAAGACCAGCTGCAGCCAAAAAAGAAAAAAAAAAGAGGCGCCGAGTATCTGCTAGCTACGGGCTGGGTTCATCACCTGCAAGGCATGATCCACGCTCTGTGGCCACCATACTTTCGTATACCCGGTTTCCTTGCCTGGATGCCATCCTCACGGCCTACCCCATGGTGTCCTCTGAGGATAACTGGATGCCCCCCCTTATGCGGGAGGACTTTCCCCAGCCCCCCAGTCAGTTCTGTGCTCCCTCTTCTGGACCCACACAGAACCCCTTGTGTGCCTTGATGACAACACTTAGCAAGTGGTGTAATTTCTGAATGACATGGTTCTGTCCCCGTTAGACTTTAAGGCCTTCAGAATGAGAGCTTTTGTCTATTGGTCTTTTTACATAGGTGATACTCAAAACATCGCCCAAGCAGGACTTCACCGGCAGTACACAGCCAGCATGGATACAAAGCTGGAGCCAGGACCAGCAGGTCCCCCTGCGCCCAGACTGCTAGGTATTAACAACTTGGTTACTGCATCGCTGGAGGTGAGGGGTGGCAGAAGGGGCTCCAGGCAGATGAGCTGGGGGGACAGGGACAGGACAGTGTGTATTTCTCAACCAGTACAGGAATATTTCAAGATTTAACAAACTTTAACTGGTGTGGCCATTATATCTCAATGTCTAACTGCTCAACATTCATCTTCTTTATGTCCCTAGATACACATGGCACTGTGCCTGGTAGTAGGTATTCAATAAATATTTACTGGAAAAACAAGAGGCATCTTAAAGTACACCTAAGTCATCAACTACTTTCCCAGCAAGGAGAAAGGACTTGAGATTTGGCTTCCATTGCGACCGTCTACTGCCTTTGCCTTCTCTGCTGCCAATCTAGCTACAAACAGGTAAATGTCTGGGCATGAGACGCAAGCTGGTCCAACAGCATTCAATCCAATCCTGAGACTGCTATGTGAATACTCACAGCCTCACGGCCCCTCCAACCAACCGTGTTGTCAACAGTGTCTGGACCTTCTGGCAGCTATCTTGCCCCGTGCAGGGGAGCCTGTTGAGAAATAAGCCTGCGCAGGGCAGTGAAACCAAGACATGGAAAGGCTCAGGTTTCCCCAGCCTTTGCTAAACCTCTAGACCCAGTCATGCCTGAAGATCCAGCTTGTTCCTTGCAGGTTGATGACCTAACACACTCCTTTCCTGCTTACGATATTTTGACTTGACTGGGTTTGTTTGTTTACTCTTTTTAATTTTGGTTTTCTGGTTTTTGAGGGTTTTTCGTTGCTGTTATTGCAACTACAAGTCTAGTCTAATTCATCTAGGAGGAAAACCTCCCATTAGGAAAAATACAAATCTAAGTTTTTACATACGTGAGTCTCTCTTTTCACATCCCTTGACACTTCGGTAGTTCATTTTGATAACTTACCTTTCACCAAGTAGAACATTTGATAGATTTATAAATGAGGGAAAGTCCAGTGTGTTCATGACAGGATAGGCATGAATGGGAATAAGCAAAGTCTCATCTCCCTAAAATTAACAAGAAAAAAGTCAAGTTAACCACGCTGAAGACTATAATTTTCAAAGATGAATTTGTAGATCCTTTATTTCTTGTCCTGTTTTCTATCATTAAAAAATATTTCCAGAAAAAAAGGGAAAACATTTCTTTAAAAAAAAAACTGAGTGCTTAAATATAACATTTGAGATATTGACTTTTCTTAGTTATAAACAAAGTAGAGAACATTTTAAGTATATTTCATTGAAATTACATTCAATATTATTCAGGAAAGCTAAAGATAATCATATGATGACTTCATGTAGAGATGAAGACAGTAATCTGTTTCTCTTTCAGAATATTATAGAGGAAACAGTCTTGCATGGCCTGAGATACAGAAAAGCCAGCACAGAATTAGCTGATCCAGACAGCACTGAACAGCAAACTGGACCAGCCAGAGGCACAGAGCCCTGCTTCCAGACCCGCACAGCACACGGCCTTGAGTTAGACTTCTGACCTCCCCACAGCTCATGTCTTCCTTTGCTTTCAACTGGGGATAATTCCACCTTTCTTCAAATGTACTTTTGAGAATGAAAGCAGATGATGGCCTTAAAAAGTTTAAAGAGCCATACAAGTAGGAGGCACTACTAGCCGTGCTACTAATTAGCAGGACACTAGGGACTTTTGTTCTTGGTACAGAATATTCCTTCTGAAAGCAATATTCTGGTCTCATCTTTAGTTCCCTCTCCCCTTTTAAAAGCTGAAATTTGTTTATTGCTAAAGCATACTCTTCCACTTTAGTTTTGCAAAGTTAAATTTCGTTACCCTTGGGGCTTCTCAACTTCTCAACTTTTCAAGGGTCAGGCATGAAAGTCAGAGCAGGGGCAGGAGGTGAGCTGAGTGCCAGTTTTGAGGGGGGACTGGACAGCATATGGACCTGGGGCCTGGGGGCCAAGGATGAATTAGGTGACCTGGGAAAGGCTCACAGAGCACAGCCTCTGCGGTCGGGCCACACAGGGCCCCTTCTCCCTGCAGACCCCCAGGGCTGCCTCGGAGGACGTCAGCCGTTAGTCCTAGGTGTTCATAATCACAGCTCAGGGTTGTTGCTGATTTTCTTGCCTAGCACTTAAAGGATGATGTTTAAATTATTTGAAAAGCGTTTAGTAACTCTCAGGACCACAAGATAAATTAGGTTCTTAGGCCAGGAAAGGTGAGAACAAGCAGTGTCTCTGGCTCTGCCCCAGTGCTCAGCAACCTGAGGCTTCCCCAGCTGGGACCCACATCGCTGGACAGGGACCCCCAAGCCACTCAGGTCGCTGCCTGAGGCGCTGCGCTGAGAAACTTTATACTTGTAATTCCATCTCTTTCTTCTCCTCTTGAAGATATATGTTTTGATACCATCCCACTCCCCCAGAATTTAACTTTAAGGCGCTTACCTTACAGTGGACACGGATGCAATCATAATAGTATCGCCACTCATCTGGAGAAAACGTAACGGTGATCCTGAGAGACAAGCCAGGGACAAGGTTTTGCTCCTGGAAGACAGGGGGGCTCTTGTCAAGAGACCCCAGAGACCACAGGAGCAGCACCACGGGCAACACACCACGTACCGTCCCAGAGAGACCCCCCACACGGAAAGCGCCATCCAACAGTGAACATCGAGGGAGGACAGGCCACCCAGGGACACTTACCTTTTTCACATACTTGACCTGAAAGTATTTGGTTTGCGGGGGTAAAATATGAACATGTATGTCTTCATCGCAAATATTGACCAGATGCTGGAGAGAAAAAGAAGCATTCACATGAACACACTGCTTTATCTATCTGCATAGATATTTACACCCCACCTTGTTCCTAAAGGGAGGTGGAGATATGGTGTGCTTTTATTTTTATTATTAAAAATTATTTTTTAAATTTTACATTGAAATAGTTGATTTATAATGCTCTATTAGTTTCACATGTACAACAAAGTTATTGAGTTATACATATAGCCATTCTTTTTCAGACTTCTTTTCCATTTAAGTTATCACAGAACATTGAGAAGCATTTCCTATGCTCTACAGTAAGTCTCTATTGATTATATATTTTATAGGAGTGCATATATGTCAATCTCAAACTCCTAATTTATCCCTTCCCCTCAACCTTTCCCCTTTGACAACCATAAATTTGTTTTCAGAGTCTGTTTCTGTTTTGTAAATAAGTTCATTTGTATCATTTTTTAAGATTCCACATGTACATGATATCATATGGTATTTGTCTCTCTATCCGTCTTACTTCACTTAGTATGATACTAAGTTCATCCACATTGCTGCAAATGGCATTATTTCATTATTACTCTAGGCGGTGAGTCCAAAAAGATCTTGCTGTGACTTATGTCAAAGAATGTTCTGCCTACGTTTTCCTCTAAGAGTTTTTACAGTATCTAGTCTTACATTTAGATCTTTAACCCACTTTGAGTGTATTTTTTGCATATGGTATATGTTCTACTTTCATTCTTTTCAATGGAGCTCTCCGGTTTTCCCAGCACCACTTACTCAAGAGACTGTCCTTCCCTCCATGGTGTATTCTTGCCTCTTCTGTCATAGACTGACCATAAGTGTGTATGCTTATTCCTGGGCTTTCTCTCCTGTGTCACTGATTTGTGTGTCTGTTTCAGTGTCAGTACTATACTGCTTTGATTTCTGTAGCTTTGCAGTTTAGTTTGAAGTCAGGAAACCTGATTTGTCCCATTCTGTTTTTCCTTTCTTAAGATTTTTGGCTACGGTGCACTTTTAAACTTTTTAAGTGATTCAAAATCTATCATATACCACTTAAAGAATCATGAAATAGATACAACAAATCCCACTGAAAGAATAATGAAATATGCCCAGGCGAATCAGCCCAGCCTAAGGCTTTTCCAGAGCTGCAACCCCAGGTGCCCCCGTGTGTGACCTAGCACACCCCCCTCCTCCCGTCCTGACCAGTCACTTGTGGACATTTTTGTTGAACTCAGCTCACTCCTGTGGTTCAGCTAAGCTAAGAAGCCAGTCACCTGCTCACCCTCAGTTTCTCAATTAGATGACACTTGTGCTGGGGACCTGGTGACACTCATGCAGTCAAAAAACCAGGAAAAGGAGTGTGGAGAGGACGGCCCTCCTTCCATCCCTGGGGCTAATAAAACAGAACACAAAGTCAGGAGTCCCTCCTGGAGTCAGGAGCAGGCCCTCCTTTGAGACAGGACAACCTGTTTGGTAAGTTAAGTGGGTGTCTGAGTAGGGATGTTTTTCCTTTCTCTAGATGAAAGGGGAGCAAGGACTCTGGGTTCTGGGATCTGGCCTTCACCTGGGCAAGAAGACAGTTAAGAGGCCCTTGGTTTTCAGTGTCCAGACCAGAGGCTGGGTGTGCCACATGGCCCACTGTCCACGGCCTCAAAGTCACTGAGTCTCTAAGTTAGACGTAGGATACAGTCTCTTGATGAGACGACATCAAGGCTTGCATCGGTTAAAAGTTCTCACTGGTCATCTGTGAATATTCTTAAAGTGACTCCGTTTGGCATATTTTTTTTTGACTATAGTTGATTTACAATACTGCGTTAGTTTCAAGTGTCAAATTCAAGTTTCAGATTCTTTCCCAGTATAGGTTATTACAAGATACTATATATAGTTCCCCATGCCATACAGTCAGTGCTGTTGTTTATCTGTTTTATACATAATAGTGTCTGACTGTTAATCCCAAACTCCTAATTTATCTCTCGCCTCTTTCCCCTTTGGTAAGTATAAGTTTGTTTTCTTGGTCTGTAAATCTGTTTCTGTTTTGTAAATAAGTTCATTTGTAGTATTTTTTTTTTTGGATTCCACATATAAGTGATATCATATGATATCTGTCTTTCTCTGTCTGACTTACTTCACTGAGTATGACAATCTCTGGCCCATCTATGTCGCGGCAAACCTAAGTGTCCATCAATAGATGAATGGGTAAAGAAAGTGTGGTACATACACACAACGGAATATTACTTAGCCATAAAAAGAATGATATATTGCCATGTGCAGCAACATGGCATATCTTTTTAATACAGGAGAAGCCTGAAAAAAAATAGCCTGCCAAGATCTCTCTTGACCTACAAGGAGCCTGGCACACAGGAGTCTTGGTGAAGGTGTGGGCTCTGGAGTCTCCTGGCCCTGAGAGTGGTCCTTCCAGGAGACTCTATGTACATATCGGGACAGTTCAATGCCCAGACTTCATTTCCTACTTTTATTTTTATAGTTTGTCAGCAGGTCAGTTTGATTTCTTGTCAAAAAAAAAGAAGTATGCTTTCAGGGCTAAAATGGATTTCTGGCCTTTTCATTTATAACTAACACTGAGGGGAAAATAACCATCACTGAAAGGGGTAAAAAAAGGACTTCCTTTGTGGTATGGTGGATGAATCCGCCTGTCAGCGCAGGGGACGGAGTCCAGTGTCCTGGTCCGGGAAGACCCTGCCTGCCTGGAACAACCAAGCCTGTGTGCTCCGACCTCGGAGCCCACGCACCAGAGCCCCCAGGCCAGGATGCCCGAGCCTGCGAGCTGCAACCACGAAGCCCCGGGGCCTGGACTGTGCTCCGCCGCGGGAGAAGCCGCCACAGTGAGGGGCCGGAGCAGAGCGAGTGCAGAGCCTGGACTGTGCTCCGCCGCGGAAGAAGCCGCCACAATGAGGGGCCGGGGCAGAGCGAGTGCAGAGGCTGGACTGTGCTCCGCCGCGGGAGAAGCCGCCACAGTGAGGGGCCGGAGCAGAGCGAGTGCAGAGCCTGGACTGTGCTCCGCCGCGGGAGAAGCCGCCACAGTGAGGGGCCGGGGCAGAGCGAGTGCAGAGGCGCCCCTGCTCGCCGTAACGAGAAAGCCACACACAGCGACGGAGACCCAGCACGGCCAAAAACACAACAAATAAGTGAAGTTTAAAAAAAAGAAAAGGGAAATAATGGTGTCTCCTTAGGCCTGTATCGACTCTAAGGTGAGACTCAGCCCTTGCTTCAGTGTTTCAGAATGGGCCCCCCGACCAACACACAGGGAACCAGCCACCGGGTACCAGGCAGTTGCCGGCTGAAGAGCGTTTCCTCTCGGGTCAGGGGGACTTCGCAAGGACTGCTCACGGCTCCCCCCGCACACACTGCTCCTCACCGTCTCCCTTCCGTTCCCTCCACAGGGCAGAGCAAACCCAGCCTCCAGTGAAGTGCTGGCTTTGGCGGGTAGGGTCTATAATCTTCCGTCCCAAGCGCTTACAGTATTTTCTAAACACATTTCGGCCTCCCCAGGTTGGGGTCCTTTTAATCCTTCCCTCAAGGACACAGCTTCTCTGAGGTAAACGCCTAACCACAGGCATCTGGGGGCAAAACACAAGCAGCTCTGTAAGTTCTTTAAAGCCACTTGAGACAGGCTGGGATCTGGGACCTGGGACTCTCTGCTCTAGTGCTTGAGCCTGGACAAACATTTCCCTGAGCAACAAAATACAGAGAGACCATAAGGAAAAAAAAATAACTGCAAGCACGTGTTCAGCTCAGCTCAGCTCAGTCGCTCAGTTGTGTTTGACTCTTTGCGACCCCATGGACTGCAAAACGCCAGGCTTCCCTTGTCCATCACCAACTCCCGGAGCTTGCGAGCATGTGAAGCTTGCCAGCACGTGAAGCTTGCCAGAATGTGTAGCTGGGGCAAACTACGTACAAAAAGATACAAAAAGACAAAAAACGGAACAAAACAAAACCCCAAAACCAACTGACACTTCTGAAGTGCAGTCATAGGTGCTAAGTCGCTTCAGTCATGTCCGGCTCTGTGGGACCCTGTGGACTGTAGCCCACCAGGCTCTTCTGTCCATGGGATTCTCCAGGCAAGAATACTGGAGTGGGTTGTCATGCCTTTCTCCAGGGGATCGAACTCCCATCACTTTATATCTCCCGCGTTGGCAGGTGGGTCCTTTACCACTAGCGCCACCTGGGAAGCCCCTGACCACTTCTGAAGAATCAAGAGCAAAAGCAGGCTCTGAGCACATCCCTACACACACATCCCACCAAGAGGGTGAGCAGACCACCCAAGTCCTCCCTCAGGCCCGACCCCCTAGACCCTTAACCAGATAAGGAACCAGCATGCCCCTCGAAGGGTGAAGAGCAAGGAGGGGAACCAGTTGTCTGTCCTCACTCCCCCTGTTGCAGCATGCATGCTTGCATGCTCAGTTGTGTCCAACTCTTTTGTGACCCCATGGACTGTAGGCCACCAGGCTCCTGTGTCCATGGGATTTTCCAGGCAAGAATACTGGAGTGGGTAGCCATTCTCTTCTACAGGGGATCTTCCCGACCCAGGGATGGAACCCTGCTGCAGCAGGAGCCCCAGTAAAGCCTTGCCGGAATTTCTTGTGTGGCCTCAGATGGATAATGCATTTTACTTTAAAATTTTGCTCAGTAATGCAATTCTCCAAAATGGGAGAGTAAAACTGATGCTCCAGAAAGATACACTATGTTTACACTGGAGCTTCAGGTCCTGACCCTCACACGCTGACCTGAAGCCATTGAGATACGTGGCCCTAGTTTGAGAAGCAAGATCCTGGGGCAGAGGAGTCTCTGAAGGCTGCGACAGGGAGTTCAAAACTAATACAATTATTTCAGAAAGCTGGGAAGGACTGTGACTCTACATAAGATAAGGCTGTGTATGCTGACAACTTTGTTTTGGGCTGGTCACAGTAACACTGATTGTCTCATCGGAAAATTGATTAACTATTTACTTAATAAACATAGTTTCCCAGACAAAATCTCTCCTCAGAGGGAAAGAGAACTTAAGAGGTCTTGGTTTGGAGAAAACTGGGAACCATTATTTCAACTTTTAAAGTAAATCGAAACATTGATTTCTATGTGAATCTAAGTAAAAGGTTTTAAAGCATTTAACCAGATCTGGATCAATCTCAAATGTTAATGAACAATTTATTGTGGTTTTAAACACACATTCAATCATTCCATTCTTGGGCAATTTGTACCATTTCCTGTAACAAAACCAAGATAAAGTGCAGAGTTGAATTTCCCCCCTTGTTTGGCAAGAATCTCAAGGTAACTGCCTTAGGCTTCTGCTTAACTTTGCTGATAGAAATAGGAGGCTGGGTCTCCCAGAATGTTATTAAGATGAAATAATTTTGTACTTTTAACTGTTTGTTTTAACGTCTGATTGAAGCAGTGTGACTATTCAGACTTTACCTTGTATTTACTTGGAACTAGTGAGACTCCGCCAAGTCACTCTCTTCCAATAAAGTGAGTTCAATATCTTGACAAGTGTTTACTGAGTGTGTTCTGTGTGATAGGTACTGTGTTGTACATAAGACAGAGATGGATGTTCTTCAGCAGAATGAAGCTTTTACCCCCTCCCCGAACCCTAGGATCCAGGTTAAGCAGCCTGCACCCTGGACACCAAACCTGCCACATGCTTGCCCCCCGAGCCTCTCTCTGCATCTCCCTCCGCCCCCCGACTGCCCTCCACTCCCCGACTGCCCTCCGCCCCTCGACTGCCCTCCACCCCCCAACTGCCCGCTCCCCACTCCCCGACTGCCCTCCACCCCCTCGACTGCCCGCTCCCCACTCCCCGACTGCCCTCCACTCCCCAACTGCCCTCCACTCCCTCGACTGCCCTCCACCCCCGACTGCCCACTCCCCACCCCCGACTGCCCTCCGCCCCCCGACTGCCCTCCACTCCCCAACTGCCCGCTCCCCACCCCCCGACTGCCCTCCGCCCCCCGACTGCCCGCTCCCCACCCCCCGACTGCCCTCCGCCCCCCGGCTGCCCTCCGCCCCCCGACTGCCCGCTCCCCACTCCCCACGTTGCTTGGGCTGTCCCACATGGCTTCTCCGACATAAGTCTTCGATGCAACGTGACCAGTAAGCTCATGAAAAGATGCTGAACGCTATCAGTCACTAAGGAAATGCAAATAGAACAACAGTGAGTGGTGAACTCAAAAAGACACAGCCACGCCCCAACAACTGGAACGTGTGAATGTGACTTTATTTGGGAAAACAGTGACTGCAGGTGCTATTAAGTTAAGGACCTTGAGACGAGATCATCCTGGATTACCCCGGTCGGTCCCTCAGTCCAGTGACAAGCTTCCTTTTAGAGACAGAAGAGAAGACAAAGGGAGTCGGAGGAGAAGCCGGGTGAAGACGGATGCCAAGGTTTCAGGCCATTAAGCCTCAAGACAAAGAGCACCCGGTGCCGCCAGGGCTGGGGAGAAGTGAGGAGAGAGGCCTCCATGGAGCCTGTGAAAGGAGGGGGGCCCGGCTGACACCTTCAGTTTGGACTCCAGCCTCCAGAATGCGTTTCTGGTTTTCTAAGCCCCTAAATTCGTGGTAATTTGTAAGGCAGCCACAGAAAACCAACATACCATACAACCTAATTCCACTTCTTAATACATACCCAAGAGAAATGAAAATATATCCACACAAAAACATGTACACAAAGGTCCATGATGACATTATTCCTAATAGCCCCAAAGATAAAATCCAAATGTCCATCAACTGGCAGAACAAGGAAAATGTGAATGGTGTGAAGGTTCCTTAAAAAAACTAAAAATGG
Source organism: Odocoileus virginianus (assembly GCF_023699985.2). Classification (NCBI taxonomy): domain Eukaryota; kingdom Metazoa; phylum Chordata; class Mammalia; order Artiodactyla; family Cervidae; genus Odocoileus; species Odocoileus virginianus. The sequence continues at coordinate 60,553,203 of NC_069686.1, read as the reverse complement.
AGCTACCATATGATCCTGCAATCCCACTCCTGTGAATATACCTAGAGAAAACCATAATCCAAAAGATACATGCACCCAATGTTCACAGCAGCCCTATCTACAATAGAGAAGCTCTACACAGTCAGCAAAAACAAGACCGGGAGCTGACTGTGGCTCCGATCATGAATTCCTCATTGCCACATTCAGACTTAGATTGAAGAAAGTAGGGAAAATCACCAGGCCATTCAGGTATGACCTAAATCAATCCCTTACGATTATACAGTGGAAGTAACAAATTCAAGGGATTACATCTGATACACAGAGTCCCTGAAGAACTATGGACGGAGGTTCATGACACTGTACAGGAGGCAGTGATCAAAACTATCCCCAAGAAAAAGAAATAAAAAAAGGCAAAATGGGTGTCTGAGGAGGCCTTACAAATAGCTGAGAGAAAAAGAGAAGTGAAAGGCAAAGGAAAAAAGGAAAGATATATCCTTCTGAATGCAGACTTTCAAAGAATAGCAAGGAGAAGTAAGGTAGCCTTCCTAAGTGATCAAGGCAAAGAAATAGAGGAAAACAATAGAATAGAAAAGACTAGAGAGGTCTTCAAGAAAATTAGAGATACCAAGGGAACATTCCACGTAAAGACAGGCAAAATGAAGGAGAGAAATGCTACGGACCTAACAGAAGCAGAAGATATTAAGAAGAGGTGGCAAGAATACACAGAAGAACTATTCAAAAAAGATCTTCCTGACCTAGATAAACCATGATGGTGTGATCACTCACCTAGGGCCGGACATCCTGGAATGCGAAGTCAAGTGGGCCTTAGAAAGCATCACAGCGAACAAAGCTAATGGAGGTGATGGAATTTCAGTTGAGCTATTTCAAATCCTAAAAGATGATGCTGTTAAAGTGCTGCACTCAATATACCAGCAAATTTGGAAAACTCAGCAGTGGCCAGAGGACTGAAAAAAGTCAGTTTTCATTCCAATCCCAAAGAAAGGCAATGCCAAAGAATATTCAAACTACCACACAATTGCACCCATCTCACATACTAGCAAAGTAATGCTTAAAATTCTCCAAGACAGGCTTCAATAGTACATAAACTGTGAACTTGCAGATGTTCAAGCTGTATTTAGAGAAGGCAGAGGAACCAGAGATTAAATTGCCAATAACCGCTGGAGCATAGAAATTTTGATCTTAGCAAGAAATTTGGATCAAAGAAAGAGAATTCCAGATAAACATCTACTTCTGCTTCATTGACTATACTAAAGCCTTTGACTATGCAGACCACAACAAACTGCGGAAAATTCTTCAAGAAATGAGAATACCAGACCAGCTTACCTGCCTTCTGAGAACTATGCAGGTCAGGAAGCATCAGTTAGAACTGAACATGGAACAACGGACTGGCTCCAAATTGGGAAAGGAGTACATCAAGGCTGTATATTGTCACCCTGCACATTTAACTTATATGCAGATTACATCATGCGAAATGCCGGGCTGGATGAAGCACAAGTTGGAATTAAGATTGCTGGGAGAAGTTATCAATAGCCTCAGATGTGCAGATGACACCACCCTTATGACGGAAAGCGAAGAGGAGCTAGAGAGCCTCTTGATGACAGTGAAAGAGGAGAGTGAAAAAGCTGGCTTAAAACTCAGCATTCAAAAAACGAAGATCATGGCATCTGGTCCCATCACTTCATGGCTAATAGATGGGGAAACAATGGAAACACTGAGAGACTTTATTTCTTTGGGCTCCAAAATCACTGCAGATGGTGACTGCAGGCATGAAATTAAAGGACACTTGCTCCTTGGAAGAAAAGCTATGACCAATCTAGAGAGCATATTAAAAAGCAGAGATGTTACTTTGCTGACAAAGGTCCATTTAGCCAAAACTATGGATTTCCCAGTAGTCATGTATAGATATGAGAGTTGGACCATAAAGAAGGCTGATGCCAATGAATTGATGCTTTTGAACTGTGGTGTTGGAGAAGACTCTTGAGAGTCCCTTGGAAGGCAAGGAAATCAAACCAGTCAATCCTAAAGGAAATCAGTCCTAAATATTCATTGGAAATACTGATGTTGAAGCTGAAGCTCCAATACTTTGTCCACCTGATGCAAAGATCTGACTCACTAGAAAAGACCCTGATTCTGGGAAAGATTGAAAGCAGTTAAAGGCAGGAGGTGACGACAGAGGATGAGATGGTTGGATGGCATCACCGACTCAATGGACATGTGTTTGACCAAGTTCCAGAAGATGGTGAGGGACAGGGAAGCCTGGCGTGCTGCCGTCTATGGGGTCACAGAGTCGGACATGACTGACTGAACAACAATAACAAAGGACATGGAAGTAATCTGTCCATTGACAGAGGACTGGATAAAGATGTGGTATATCTACACAATGGGGTATTTCTTAGTTATAAAAAAGCATTAATGCCACATAAATAATGCCATATAAAATGCCATATAAAAAAGCACAGTGCCACATAAAAGGTGGCATTATGAAATAATGCCATTTCCAGCAACATGGATGGACCTAGAAATCATCATACTGAGTGAAGAAAGCCAGACAAAGAAAGACAAATATTGGGTTGGCCATAAGTTCGTCTGAGTTCTTCTATAATGTATTCTGAAAAATTCAAATGAACTTTTTGGCCAGCTCAATATCATATGATATCATTTTTATGTGGAATCTAAACTATGACACAAGTGAACTTATTTACAAAACAGAAATAGACTCACAGACACAGAATACAAACTTATGTTTACCAGAGAGAAAAAGCAGGAAGGGATAAGTTAAACGTTTGGGATTTAAAGATACACACCACTGTGCATAACACAGATAATCAACTGGGACCTACTGCATAGCACCGGGGAGTATACTCAGTATCTTGTAATAACCTATAATGGAAGAGAATGTAAATGAAGAATATACATATTTATATTAACATACAAAAATATACACATATAATTGAATCACTTTGCTGTACATTTGAAACTAATACAGCATTTTAAATCAATTATATGTCAATAAAAATTTAAAAAAAATTTTAAAAAGTGATATAACCATACAACAGAACACTATTTGCCCATAAAAAGGAATGAAGTACCTATTCATGCTACAAATTCAATGAGCCTGGGCGACATGCCGAATGAAAGAAGCCAGTTGCAAAAGACCACATGTTGTGTGATTCTATTCATGTGCAATGTTCAGGACAGCAAATCTGTAACAGTAGAATGTGGATCTGGCTGCTTAGGGTGGAGGTGGGGTGAGTAAAGGAATGAGAGTGAAGAGGGCTGGGAACAGGCAGTTAACAAACAACAATTATTTTAGATCCAGTCTATCATCATCTAGGGGCCTCCCCGGTGGCTTGGTGGTAAAGAACCTGCCTGCCAATGCAGGAGATGGGGGTTTGATCCCTGGGTTGAGTATTTCCCCTGGAGAAAGAAATGGCTACCCACTCCAGTATTCTTGCCTGGAAAAACCCCGTGGACTCCTCCCGTGGAGGAGCCTGGTGGGCTACTGTCCATGGGGCCGCAAGAGTGGGACATGACAAAATAACCCCAGCATCTAGACAGCAAACCTAATAACCAGGAAATGCAAGTTCCAAAATGAATGGTTAACCTTGGTCTTTGAGGCTGTGTTCTAAGAAATGTGTCCTCGCAGACTGAGGGGTAAAGTTCCTAATCACAGTTTTAAATCCTGACCCTTTTCCTAAGAGGAAGTGCTCGGCCCCTAGCAGCTTCCTCCGCTGATCCCTTCTCTCTCCTCCCTCGTCAATGTGTAAGGACTCAAGGAAGCGGCATTGTCTGTTGGCCGGGGCCTTGCTTTCTGACAGTTTTATCATCTGTCAGTTTCCTGCAGCCAGTCTCCCCACTCTGAGAATGAGTCTGATATGATAGTCGGAATTCTGTCTTGAAATGACCCACTTTAAGACACAGTTTTGGGGGCTGGGAGAAATAAGGCATTTGGGATTACCATATACTCATCACTATATATGAAACAGATAATCAAAAAGACCTACCGTATAGCACAGGGAGCTGTACTCAATATCCTGTAATAACCTATACAGGAAAAGAATCTCAAAAGGAATGCACTACATCTAAATGCAGAGTCTTGTAGTGGGAGGGGACATCACACACAAGCCAGAGTCTCAGGGCCTGTGTGAGACACCCCACATCCATCGACCTCACTCCAACACGTGCCCAGAGGCTGGCCTGGCTCAGTCCCTCGACCAGCTGGAGTAGTTCTAACATCTTACGCAGTGTGACTTTGCGGGATCACAGTGGGGGTCACCGAGATTGTGGAGCAGGTTTAAACGGTCAGTTCCCTTTTAATGGTGGGTTAGGAGTCCTGTAGTCAACCAAGCCCTCCCTAGTTGGGATATCTCAGTCAAAAAAGGGGACCCAGCAAGGCCGGGACCTCTGTGGTGGACCGCTGTCCCCACAGCTGCAGCCACTCTGCAGGGCAGCCTTCACCTGTCCCTTCTGTGGAGGTCGGTGGGGCCGCCGTCCCAGCTCTAGCTGGAGTCTCTGGCCACAGTGACTGATTTAGGCCTGGCCATCTGACCCAAGCAGGTGGAATGGAAGCCTTGCTGGACCGTCCTAAGAAAGGGACATCTCTCCCGCTGGTGCTGTTGGCTGGAGCAGGAGGGCACTGGCTGGGAGGAAGGTAGCCTAGAGTGAGTCTGTCTCATTACTGTTCTCTGGAGGCGAGTCTTTAACCTTACTGAATCACGGTTTTCTCATCTCTACAGAAAGAGTAGCAATACAACCATCACAAAGCTGGTGTAAGGACTAAACTGAAACACGTGAGACACGAAGATAGTTTCTGGCCCTCGAGGGCCCCTCAGAAACGGCCCCAGTTTGGAAAGAGTGTTGGGAGGTGCCTTTGGCAGAGGGAGGAAACCTGTCCACAGAAACTGATGCAACTTTAAAATTTCTCATCCTAGAACTACTGCCTTTCCTGGTCAAATTTACATCTTCCCTTCTGTTGATTATGCTGCTCTTTAGATGAATCAGTAATATAAATGAGAATATTCATGTCATTTCATTATTGTAATTATCCCACTTAAAGAAGGCTAATTATCCCACTATCTACACAGGGGTTATCCCACTTAAAGAGGGCTAATTATCCCACTATCTACACAGGGGTTGGGGAGGGAAGGGTTGGGAATTTGGGATTAGCAGATGCAAACTATTACACATAAAATGGATACACAACAAGGTCCTACTATAGAACACAAAGAACTATATGCAATATTCTGTGACAAACCATAATGGAAAAGAATATAAAAAAGAATGTATATATGTATGTATGGGGCTTCCCTGGTGGCTCAGATGATAAAGAATCCACCTGCAATGCAGGAGATCTGGATTTGATCCCTGGGTTGGGAAGATCCCCTGGAGAAGGAAGTGGCTACCCATTTCAGTATTCTTGCCTGGAGAATCCCATGACCAGAGAAGCCTGGCGGGCTACAGTCCACGGGGTTGTAAAGAGTTGGACACGACTGAGTGACTAAGCATGCACATATATAGGTATAACGGAAACACTCTGCTATATACTTAAAACTAGCACAACATTGTTAATCAACTATACTTCAATGAAATGTTTTAATTTAAAAAAAAAAGGACCTACCAATATCTGCTGGTGGTGTTTTTCTACTTGATAGCCTCCAAAATGTAATATGCCAGGTTTTGCCTGTATGACCTTATTATGCAGAAGATTCGCAAAAACCTCTGTAAAAACAATGCAGATAAGTATACCACGAGATGAGACAAAAAAAATACTAAGTGAAAGAAGATCCTATCAACATGGACTCCCTTTAATTTAGGGTGTTTTATGCACATGGAAGTTTCAGACAGAGGATACAGCTGTCAACAATTAATGACTGTTCCACATGAACTGGACTGCTTCTCCCACTATTTTAACATTTTGCTTGGGAGATATTACCATCACAAGACAAATTCACATTTGTTTTTTATTATTTATTAAAATAACTTGCTCTGTACACATTTTGCACAAGTCTTCATAATAAAACAAGCCTGTAAAGGACACACACTGTATAATACTGTGATTGTTGTGTAATGAATATCCACTTCAAAGAATGCAAACACCAAGTGTTTCATTTTATTGCTGTGTATTTAACTGTTACTATTTGCTTTCCTCTGAACTGAATTATAGTGTGATACTGAGTAATCCTAAAGCTCTGAATAATTATCACTCTGGATGGTAATGTCTCAATTTGCTCTTGACATGTGAGTGTCTTTTTTTTTTTCCCCAAGTTTTGAGAACAAAGTGAGGACAGCTGGGCTCAGAGAAGTGTCCAGGTCTACAAAACTCACCCCAGCTCTGCTGGGCTTCAAGCCCCTAGCTCTGCTGTGCTTCATGCCTGGCATTTCTTTATAATCCTCCATTGTTTCCATTTTGTAAAAATCAAGCCCAGGCCTGATTCTGACCAGCAAAGTGCCTCCTGTGAAGTGAATGCACTGTCTAGTTTCTTACAGATGACAGCCTTTCCCCTTCGGCTGTACCCAAACCTCGTGAGTCACAGAAACCCTGACCCCAGCCTCCACCCTCTGTGACTTTCTGTTCCACTGAAGTGGCTGTGAAATGTTTGCTGATTTTGTTCCTCCAGCGACGAGCAGTCACTGTTGTCAGCTTTGGGCCAAACTGAAGGGCTAGACTAGGGAAGGATGGTGTCTCAGGGGGTTGTCTGGTAAATTTTTAAGTATTGTTTAAAATTTTATTTTTATTTATTTGGCTGTGCCAGGGCTTAGTTGCAGCAAGTGGGATCTAGCTCCTTGACCAGGGATCAAACCTGGGTTATCTGCACTGAGAGCTTTGAGTCTTAGCAACTGGACCACCAGGGAAGTCCAATTTTTAAGTATTAAAATGAACATTACTTGGTAATGTTTTTTAATGCTGAGAGTTTTGGTTTTAGGGCCACAATACAGATGTAAAATGGGCATTGCCCTGTTAAGACCCAGAAACAGTCAAGTATACTGATTTGCATGCAATGTGTTCTAAAGTAACAACATAGCCACACCAAATGCTGCATGCCCCTCATTTGTGATGGGCCTTGAATGTTGAGCAGGAAACAAGCTGGTTGAGACACAGAGATCTAGACACTGGGTGGCTACAGCTGAGCACCAACCCACCACTCAGCTGAGTCACCCCGGTGAATTCATTTGAGCTTTTGGAGTCTCAGCTTCCCCAGGAGTAAAATGGAAATAGACAGGATTGTGATGTTAAGGTGGATTCAGTGAGAATATAGGCAAAATGATTAGCCTTCTACACAAAAGCTATAGGATTTACCAGGCTTTCTAGGCTAAGGATGTGCACAGAAAAATGCAAGAAGGTGTAAATGCAAGTGGCCTTGAAGGAACAGGAGTAACAGGTGTGGCTGGAAGTGGGGGATGGGAGGGGTGAGAACGTACAGTTTCAGATCCAGGCAAAGGGGGCCAAACGACAAGCAAAGGAACCGAAACTTTATTCTTTACACAAGAGGATTCCCTGAGAACATTCAAACAGGGTGTGGATAGGAGCCAGCCTGGATTCTAGAACAGAAAATGCTGGGGGGTGAAGGGTGGATGGGAGGAGAGCCAGGACTACAGTAGTCCTGGTGATCATCTGAGGACAAAGTATAGTCATAGAGCAAAGACACTTGAGGAAGTGGAAGAAACAGAACTTGGTGATTAATTTTCGCCACAAAAGTCTACCAGTTAAGCGAATGGATCTAAATAGAACCATTGTTCATAACAATAAAAAACTATTACAAGCCTGTAAAACAATATAGATAAATCAGCACCCAAAATTCCATTATGCTTTCTGGACTTTGGATCCTCTGGGAAGACCTGAGTTATAAAGCGAACCTGTTTTCTAACCACTTACTTGACTCTAGGAGATGATTGGGTACTTCTTTTGGTCTCTTGGGTTCCTCCACTAGGTTCCTTAAAAGGAGGGGTGACACATTTTGAAACGGTTCTTCAGCATTCTTTACTTCTCTGCCGGGGGTTTTCACCGCTGCCATTTTATCATGAAAAATGGAGTCTTCTTTTTAAAGCCAAAGGTCATTTCCTGGGAAGAAAACAGTAGTAGTATAATCATCCACAGAAAACCACGCACCATTGACAAATGTACCTCTTGCCACTGTGTAGTTTACTGTGGCTCAGATCTTCCCCACCTCTCATCTCACTCCCGGCCACTCTGCGCCCACACAGGTTGTCCTGTTCATCTTGCATCACACATCAACCGCAGTGCCATGTTGTAACCAAAAGTCGGGTCCAGCTGTTCACTATTCAAAAGCCAATAAAGAGGCAAGCCTGGTGGAAAGGAAAGTTTGCTCTATTTTGGATGCCAGCAAGTACAGGGCACTGGACTTCTGTCGAAAGGATGACTTACCACCCCCCACAATTAACAACCAATAGACAAGAGCTTTTATAGACGAAGGAAGGCTACAGACAGAAACAGCACAGTCAGCAATAACAGTCATCTTGAAATCGGTCATGCAGTGATCTGACCAGTGTCATCCTGATTGGTTTAAGTAACAGTCAATCTTCAGTTCTGGTCGACTTGTTCCCTTTCTTTGAGGCCACTTCTCTGGAGGTGGCAGCTTATGTCATAGTCATGTATGGATGTGAAAGTTGAACCATAAAGCAGGCTGAGCGCTGAAGAACTGATGCTTCCAAATTGTCTGGAGAAGACTCTTTTGAGAGTCCCTTGGACAGCAAAGGGATCAAACCGATGAATCCTGAAGGAAATCAAGCCTGAATATTCATTGGAAGGACTGATGTTGAAGCTGAAACTCCAATACTTTGGCCACCTGATGCAAAGAGCTGACTCATTGGAAAAGATTCTGATGCTGGGAAAGATTGAGGGCAGGAAGAGTAGGGGGTGATAGAGGATGAGATGGTTGGATGGCATCATCGACTCAATGGATACGAGTTTGAGCAAACTCTGGGAGATGGTGAAGGACAGGGGAGCCTGGTGTGCTGCAGTCCATGGGGTCACAAAGAGCTGGACACGACTGAGCAACTGAACAACGAATGTCATGGCTACAGTCTGGTCATCATGGAGCTAACTTCTTCCACCCGGTGGTGGTTTCAGTCTCTCTATGACAACTCCGAGGATATGACTCAGATTACCTATAGCGTTCGAGAAGGAACTAAAGGTCCTTGACTTTGCTTATGGACTAAACTCTTATTATTTTGTCCTATTTAACTGCTCTCCTCTACTTTTGCGTTTTCTCACTTCTCTGATTGGACTTATTCTTTGGCTAAGTTTTCTCAGAGACAAAAGGCAGGCTGAGGACATGGAAGGAAGGATACAGGGTCCTGCTCTGTTTCAGCGTCACAGCTCAAAACTCTGCTGTGGTCCTTAATTCTCCTTAAAAGCTTTTCTCAAAATGTAGTCCTGATGCTTTCTGAGGCTCTCGTGGCCAGTGAAGTTTGCAAAATGTTGAAGTCAGCAGTTAAACAGGACTCTTTTTTTTTTTTCCAAATTTGCTTGTGCTGGGTCTTCATTGTGGCTCGAAGGCTTCTCCAGTTACTACTGCATCTGGGCTTGGTTGCCCCGTGGCATATGGGGTCTTAGTTCCCTGATAAGAGATCAAACCCAAATCCCCTGCATTGGAAAGCAGACTCTTAAGCCCTGGAACACCAGGGAAGTCCCAAACAGCACTCTTCTTTATGAGATTTCTCCGAATCAGTTTCTTAGACGAATGTGACCATGAAACCCTTTAACACTGGGAGATACTAGCATAATGAGTCATCTTCCTGGGCCCCTCTGTGGAGAGAGGATGTGGAAAGCCACAGACCTCCTCCCCCGCCACTGGACGCCCTCCTAGGAGCTCTGTTCTAGGACACCGGGTCCCAGCTCATGTCACACCTTTTGGCAGACTTGCCTTGGGAGTCTGATCCTGCCCTTCGACGTTCTTTAGCAATTGCTGCCTTTACTGCTCCTCTGGTGTTAATCACTTATCGCCTTGTGATGACACTTTACAAATCCCACATGTCTATATCTTCCACAGCTAAGTCTCTAAACTTGGGGGCTGCTCCATGAAGCCCCTGAAATTGGATGTAAAATCATATGTGGATTTTCACGTGCCTTTTTCTGTGTTTGAGAAGACTCAGTTTTAGATTCCCTAAAGACTACAATATCAAGCAAAGCACACTGACCATACCGAAGCAATGCTTAATAATCACTTTCTGAAACGAGTTTCTCCTTTCCCCTCACGGCCCAACCCCCTTCACGTGCACGGCTGAGGGAGCCCACTCCTCAGAACAGCCTCCATCTCGCCCTCCAGCCGTTCTTCAGCCTTCCTTCCTCCAGCTTCCTTCCCCTCCAGCCGTTCAACATCTACCCCGGTTCACTCTCCAGCCCTCTTCGTTCAAACTCCCTGCCTCTACTTCAGGGCGGCACAAGAGCCAAACAGCTGTCCCCCGACTCCTACCCCAGGTCACTCACCTCCAAGGTGAACTGTCCCCCTTCACCCCTCCTCCCCACCCTCTCCCCAGGTAACCTTGGCTTCGGGCCCCAAGCTCTGCGGAGCAGTCCCTTTCACCCCTGCCAAGCGCCTGCTGCGGGGAGCGCCCCCCCTTACTCCAGCCCCTGCCCGGAGCACGGTCTACCCCTGACCCAGGCGCCAGCCCATCTTCATTTCACCCCTTGGGCCCTACCTCCCCCCCGCCCCCGCCCAGGTTGACTTGCGGCTGGACACCCTCCGGGGGTTCAATTCGCTCCCTGCCCCGCCCCGCCCCAGCCTTAGGTCCCAGGCCGCTCACCCCAGAGCGGCTTCCCCGGGCGGGAATCCGCGGGCGCAGCCACCTTCCCCGAGCGTCGCCATGACGACGCGGACGCTCCCGGGGTCGCGACCGGACGCGACCAAACTCCCTGGGACGGGGGGGGGACCCGGGCAGAGGTCTGAAAGTGGTGGGTCAGTTCTGGGGACTCAGAGGAGCCTCTGGAGTCTGAGTAAGAGCAGCGAGAGCGGCTTATAGCGTGCGAATTCCCAAACGGAGACACAAACACCTGGGTACCTTGAGAGGAGTCGGTGGCCGAAGGGGTGGCGCTTACCACGCTCGCTGGGTGGAGCTTCCCCGAGGGCCATTCAATCCTGGATTCCGTGCTGTGATACAGTTCATTTTGCACTTAATATGATGATGAGTTTCAAATTTCAAACGTATACAAAGCCGAGCAAAATAGTATGGTGAATCTTCAACACCAACCCACAACAATTATCAACTTATCTCTACCTTTCCTCCACTCCCTGTATTTTTTTTGAAGGAAACCCCAGACATTATAATGTCATCCCAGACACCAATCCCAGTATCAGTCATAAATATTTCAGAATGTACCTCCAAAAGATAAGGAGCCCTTTTAAAAATATAACTGCAATCAGTACCTAAAACATTACGTAATTTCTTAGCAACTTCAAATACTTGGTACTCAATTTTCATAAACGTATTTTTTTGAGTTTGAATCACAGTTCAAATAAAATCCACACATTATAATAAACTGATATGTCCTTTAGGTCCCTTTTTATCGGTAGATTCTCCCGCCATATCTTTTCGTTGTTGTTACAATTTGTTCACTGAAGAAACGGTTTCTGTCCTGATAATATGTAGGAATGATAAACCATGAAACCGGACCGGCTCCCCAGACCTGCTGCTCTGTTACTTCAGTCTGCTCACCCACGGACATTATTCCTTACACTGATAGCTCAGGTTTCTCTTCCCAGGATCTGTCCTTGTCTCGCTCCCTCCATGTATGAGGGGTCACTTGCGCGATGTTATTTGTTGCTTCATGTTGATAAGAGATTGCCACAGGAATCCAACAAGGATACCTGCCTTTCCCACACCTTCATCACCTGTGCTGCATGTGCTGTGGACCTCCAATATTCACTTTTCCCATCTTCCCATTCTTTAGCTCCTCCCTTCTACCTTCCATCATCCCTGATTAAAAATAAAACATCTACCCTTCTTTCAAGGCTCTCACTAGAGATGGTGTGTCTGCTATTGGCCCCTTAACCCTCCAGACCAGAAGGGCTGTTTCCTTTCTCTGGGCTCCCATTCAGTTTGTTCTGTCATCTTTGTCACATTTTTTATATGCTAAACCCATCATTGTATGTGTGTTTTAAGCTCCAAAATTCTTAAGAGGCAAAGACTCTGCCTTATCTTTGCATCTACCACAGCCCTTGGAGCAGGCCTTTGTTCGTAGTGATTACCCAGTAACTGTTGGCTAAGTGGATAAAAAAAATTCACTTGTTTCTGTTGTAGATTGCTTTAGTTCTTTCTGTTTTGTTGCCCCCAAAGGGTTGTGGGTTTCAGAACAAGTATTGTTTCCCATATCCTTGACTTTTCCACCTGAGCTCATCAAATGCTTGTCTTCACACACTTTAAAAAATATGTATTTATTTATTTGGCTGTGTCGGGTTTTAGCTGTGGCCCACGGCATCTTTCATTTTAGCCGGCAGGCTCCTCTCCCACTGTGGCGCACAGGCTTAGTTGCCCTGTGGTGTGTGGGATCTTAGTTCCCCACCAGGGATTGTACCTTCATCCCTTGCTTTGGAAGGCAGATTCTTAACCACTGAGCCACCAGGGAAATCCCTCTATACACTTTTTAATGGGTATTGGATAACATTTTTAAAATTTCCCCTTGTTTTTAAATAAATTTGCCAAATCCTCTATTTTATATGTTAAGATAACTAGATATGGATATAGATATAACATGTAGGCCTATGTACAGTCAATTGGCCAAAAAATATTATTGTGCATATTTTGTGCATATTATTATGCACATTATTGTGCATATTTTGTGCATATTATCTGCACATTATTGTGTAGTGTTTACTATTGGTCATCTGCCTCCACCGTCCTACAATCAGAACCCCAGCTTTGCTAAGGTTTCTCCCTAATCCCTCCTTCCCTAGATCCCACTTAGATTCTGATAAGTCTACACCAATCATGGAATTCCCAGTCCTCTTGCCCATGATTGATTTACGGTTGAGACTGTAGCTCAATTCTGGCCACAGAGACATCAGCGGAGGGCTTCTGGGGGACCTTGGGAAAAGGCTTCTTTTCTCCTAAGAAAAGTGACAGACAGCACCTTTCTCTTGCTGGACAGTGTGGTGTCCAGAAGTGATTCCTTGGAAGTGCAGCAGCCTCGGGGCCATATGGAACCCTCATGAGAGGGTGACAGTGAAGGTGGTGAGGAGGATAGCAGAAGAAGAATAGAACGAGACCCCATTGGAGGACATCATCTCATCTCTTGACTGTTTGGCAACCAAATCACACTACTTTCTTTCCTTTTTAAAAAAAAGTTAATTGATTCATTTCTTTTTGGCCACGCTGGATCTTCCTTGCTGCACGCAGGCTTTCTCTAGCTGTGGCGAGGAGGGGCTACTCTTTAGGCATGGTTGCGCGGGCTTCTCACTGGGGTAGCTCCTCTTGTGGTGCAGTGTGAGCTCAGTAGTTGTGAGGCATGGGCTTAGTTGCCTTGCAGCATGTTGAATCTTTCTGGACCAGGGATCAAACCAGCGTTTCCTGCATAGGCAGGCAGATAACCACTGGACCACCTGGGAGATCCCCATTACCTTTCAGCTAAAAACATTCTGACATACAATGATTCCTAAACACTCACTATTCAAAAGTGTAAACAGTAGCACAGAAACTTACTAGAAATGCAGAATTTCAGGTCACCCCAGACCTTCCAAATCAGAATCTGCATTTTAATAAGACCCCCCCACCCCCGGCCCTGACTACGTGCCAAAAGATTCATGGACACATTCAAGTCTGGGAATCACTGAACTGATGCCCTACAATTCTAGCTTTTCTAGATCTTCAATTATATTGTCAATTCATTTATGTATTTCAGATTTATTTCACTTAGCATTTGCAATGAGCAGAATACAAGGGTATCCCAGCCTCTGCCCAACTTGTTGTTCAGTCCTTCAGTCGTTTAGCTGTGTCTGACTCTGTGACCCCATGGACTGCAACACACCAGGCCTCCCTGTCCTTCACAATCTCCTGGAGCTTGCTCAAACTCTTGCAGTGGAATAGGTATGAAGGAGGCACGGAAGATTTTGCACAGGGGAGCCATAAATTTCCTTTCCTGAAACTCCTTGGTGGTTTGACACTGTACAGAAAATAAAACTCAAAATCCTTAACACAAACTTCAAGGTTCTGCAGGCCCTAACTGCCCAGTCCAGTCCTGCCTGAATTTCTGATCTCAAAGTTCATAAAAATAGAATAAAATGGCTATTGTTTCAAACCTGCAAGATCTGGAACAGATCTAGCTGCAGCAATAAATAATCAAAAACTTGGCTCAGTCCTGCTCAGCCTGAGAATCCCTTCCTTAGAGGGAGCTAAGCCAGCTTTTCCTGGCCTCCCTCACTTAATCAGGTCCCACCCCACCATCCTGTCTTCCAGCCCAGGGTTCTCTCCCTTTAGTGCATTTTTCATAGTGTGTGATTCTAAGACTGATGGCTTTCCACTTCTGACATCTGTCTTCCTAGACCATAAGTTCAATGAAGTTTGACTTGTTCGTGACTGTATACTCATCACTTTGCACACTACCTGGTACATGGTGGGACCTCCAATATATTCAGAGAATTAAGTAATTAATGAGTTATGCCAAGAGAGTTCTAAATTTATACATAATATCCATTTAGAGCATACATGTATTTTTGGAATATAGGCAATATATTCTTGTGGTTCAAAATTCAAAAAGTAAAAAATGTCCCTCTCACTCCTGTCCTTAAGCCACCAGTTTCCCTTTTCTAGAGGTAATCCATATTGCCAGATTCTATTTATCTGTCAAGGCATATCCAGTGCACGCATGCATACTCCGTCACTCAGTTGTGTCTGACCTTTTGCTACCCTATGCACTTAATCTGCCAGGCTCCTCAGTCTATGGATTTCCGGGCAAGAATACTGGTGCAGGTTGCCATTTCCTACTCCAGGGGATCTTCTTGACCCAGGGATCAAACACGCGTCTCCTGAGTCTCCTGCATTAGCAGGCAGATTCTTTTCCACTGAGCCACCTGGGAAGCCCATGCTATGCATACACGAGCAGTTATATGTATGCTTGTATTTGTAAGCAGTTCATCCCCTATTGAGAAGCCAAATTGCTCATTCTTCTGTTTCCTTTTTTCCCCATTTACAAATAAATCTGAGTGATCATGAAACTATGCCACAGAGTTCACAGAAGTTGATAAGTAACAGAAATCCTTGAACTTGTCTCACAGAACAACAGATAAGGAAAGTCTGTTAAAACACCTTGCTTCTGCCTTCACTGTAATCAGCCTTCATTGATTCTGTTTGCTTTAGTTTCTTTTTTTCCTTCCTCCTCCTCTTTCTTCCTTCCTTCCTTCCTTCCTTCCTCTCTTTAATCACATGCGTTCCCGGTGTCGCTGCCACAGTTACTTTACAAGACCTTGGAGTCAGCTCCTGTCTGTGTGAGCCAGCTGGACTTGTTTGGGACCACTGACCCTAAAACTGGGCCTGTGCGGATGTCCTATGAATGGCCTTTTGTTTCTTGATAAGTGTTGCAAAAAATTTTCAGCCACTTGTCATTTGACTTTGCTGTTAATGGTTTTTGGCTTGAAGAATTTAAAAAAATTTTTTTTTTATCTTATATTCATTATGTATTGTCTATGACTGCTAAGTCACCTCAGAAGTGTTAGAAGTGTTAGTCACTTAGTTGCATCCAACTCTTTGTGACCCCATGGACTGTAGCCTGCCAGGCTCCTCTGTCCTTGGGATTCTCCAGGCAAGAATACTGGAGTGGGTGGCCATGCCCTCCTCCAGGGGATCTTCCCAACTCAGGGATTGAACCTGTGTCTCTTATAGCTCCTATATTGGCTGGAGGGTTTTTTACCATTAGCGCCACCTGGGAAGCCCACCATTAGGTATTGTTCCATAACAGATTACTCCCAAACTTAGTGACTTAAAATAACTACAGTCACTTACTATCATGATTTCTGTGGGATAGGAGTTCAGACAAGGCATAGCAGAGATGGCTTGTTTTTCTGCTCCATAAAGTCTAGGACTTTAGCTGGAAGACCCCGAAACTGGGGAGGTGGAGCAGTTGGAAGGCATCAGCTGGCAGTGGATGCTAAAGCTGCCAGCTGCAAGTGTAGGTGAGGATCTTGGCCAGTATACCCACAAGTGGCCTTAACTTCCCTGTGATATGGTCTCTGGATTCCAAGGGCAAGTATCCCAAGAGAAAACCAGGTTTAAGCTGTATTTCCTTAAAAACTTTTAAAATTGAAGTATAGTTAATTTACAATGTGTTAATTCAAGTATACAGCACAGTGACTCAGATATATGTGTGTATATATTATATACATACAGGCTTCCCAGGTTTCCCTGGTAGCTCAGCTGGCAAAGAATCCGCTTGCAATGCAGGAGACCCCAGTTCGATTCCTGGGTTGGGAAGATCCCCTGGAGAAGGGATAGGCTACCCACTCCAGTATTCTTGGGCTTCCCTGGCAGCTCAGACAGGAAAAAAAATCCACCTACAATGCAAGAGACCTGGATTCAATCCCTGGGTCGGGAAGATCCCCTGGAGGAGGGCAACCCACTCTAGTACTCTTGCCTGGAGTTTCCCCATGGAGAGAGGAGCTGATGGGCCACAGTCCACGGGGTTGCAAAGAGTTGGACATGACTGAGCTACTAAGCAGGTGGCGCTAGTGGTAAAGAACCCACCTGCCAGTGCAGCAGATGTGAGAGACCCAGTTTTGATCCCTGGGTCAGGAAGATCCCTGGAGGAGGGCATGACAACCCACTCCAGTATTCTTCTCTGGAGAATCCCATGGACAGAGGAACCTGGCAGGCTGTGGTCCATAGGGGTGCAAAGAGTCAGACACGACTGAAGCGACTTAGCACGCATATATAAAGAATATATATATATATACTTTTTCAGGTTTTTTTCCTTATAGGTTATTACAAGATATTGAATATACTTCTCTGTACTATACAGTAGATTCTTGTTGGTTATCTGTTTTATATTCAGTAGCATATTTACTTTAATCTCAAACTCTTCATTTATCTATCCCCCACTCACTAGCCTTTTTGGCTACTATGTTTTCTATGTGGGTTTGTTTCTCTTTTGTAAATATATTCATTTGTATCATTTTTTCAGGTTCCACATATAAGTGATATCATATGATATTTGTTTTTCTCTGACTTACTTCATTTAGCATGATTATCTCTAGGTCCATCCATATTGCTGTAAATGGCATTATTTCATTCTTTTTTATGGCTAAATAATATTCCTCTATGTGTATATTTCACATCTTCTTTCTTCATTCATCTGTCAATGGATATTTAGATTGCTTCCATGTCTTGGCTATCATAAACAGTGCTGCTATGAACATAGGGGAGTGTGTATATTTTCATTTTAATTTTGTCCAGATATATGCAAGGAGTGGAATTTTTTGATCAAATGGCAACTCTATTTTTAGTTTTTAAAGGAACCTTCATACTGTTCTCCACAGTAGCTGCATCAGTTTACATTCTCATCAACCATGTAGGAGAGTTCCCTTTTCTCCACACCCTCTCTAACATTTTTTATTAATAGATGTTTTAATGATGGCTGTTGTGACTGGTGTGAGGTGGTACCTCACGTAGTTTTGATTTGCATTTCTCCAACAATTAGCCACATTGTATTTCCTTTTATGACCCAGCCTTGAAAGTTGTTCAGCATCACCTCCTTATTCTGTTGAGTCCATTACCAAGGTGCATTCAGGTGTAAGAAGAGGGAACATAGGTCCCACCTTTCCATGGAGATGGGCCAGCTTCTTAAGATCATTCTCTGTTTCTCTGGCCTCAACTGTGAATATTAGCCTATAGAACTACTGCAGCTGGTTTGCTATCAGCCTGAGGTTCTCCAGATTAGAAGAGGGCAAAGCCAAGAGAACCACAGGCAAACAGAACCCGAGCTAGATTTGGTCCACCCTGAAGCAGGCTCTGTCTCTGAACTCAGTCATGGGAGCCAATACCCAGCCTTATTGCTGCTTTAGCCCCTTTGACCTGGTTTGACTATTATCTGCAGCCACATGCATCTTAATTGGTTGGTACATCTAGACAATTTAATTGTGCTGAACTATTTTCAACCTCATGGCAATGCTGAAAGATTGGTATTATTTTTTCCATGATACAAATGAGGAAATTGAGGCTTAAAGTGCTCAAGTAACTTGCCCAAGGTCACCCAGCTAATTGATGACTAAGTCAGGATTTGAATCCAATTTTGTCTGTGGCCAACATTTTTTTTCTGTGTGCCAAGCCAAACTGCCTTAGTAGGCAGAAAAGTGGGGAAGCCTCTGGGAGGCCAGGGTGTACCTGACCTTTCTTTATTCCATCCAGTGAAGATAAGGCTTGAAGAGCATTAGCAACACTGTCTTTCAGATGTGGTTTTATTTGCTCTCTTTTATTTGATCTGTTTTAATGCTAATATTTCATACAAATATTTAAAAGGATGCTGACAAATGGAGGAGCAAAACAAAAGTAAAGTAAAAACAGCTTTCTTGAAAAAGCCAGCCCCCATTTCCAGAGTAAACAGTGAACCTGAGTCATAAAAACCTCATTAAAAAGTCAGTGTTATACCTTTGTACTTCAGCACTGAATAGGAAATCATGCTGGCCCCATTATTTATGGCTCATCAATAATGCATTAGCTTGACTCTCAGAAGAGCTCACACGCAGAAGGGAACAGACCTTTTTGTTTGGTTTATTGAGCAGCTGAAGGGGCAGAGCAAGTTCGTTTCATAGGTGCCGTCATTAAGGAAGGCTTAAACCTGGACCCCCAGGCATAGTCAACTTCTCACCCTCTCATCCCACCCTCAGCCCCGCCCCCAAAGCAGTCTTTGCAACTCAGGCATCACATCCCTGGGTAGCTTCCATAAGTCCATGCAGGGCTCTTTTTGTTACAAGTGGCAGAAAAGAATTCAAAGTTTAAAGAAACATTTTAAAAAAGTATCCATCTAAGAGAACTACACTCAATATCCTGTGACAAACCAAAATGGAGAAGAATATGGAAAAGAAACTGAGTCACTTTGTTGTATAGCAGAGATGAACAGAATATGTCAACTATATTTCAATAAAATTTTAAAAATTAATGAAAATTATCTGTCTGTCTATGTAGCTCTCTATCTGCCTATCTGTTCATGTCTCTCCCCAGCTACCTGTCTATCTATCTATAATATTTATCTGTCTGCCTATCTATCTATGTATCTATTTATCTGTCTGCATATCTGTCTATCCATCGAGGCTCCCGTCACGGCTGCATGCATGCACAGCAGGATGGTTTCTCTGTGCTTGGATCTCTTCACAACATTTGAAAGTCTGCCATCATGCCGTGGGCTTCAGCATCATCTGCCATCATGTAGGTTTTGCTGGTGCCACTCCTAGGGGCCCCGCTTCAGTGGTGTGCCCATCTGCCAACCATTCACTGGGGTCCGTTGGTGGGGGTGACTCTCCCTGCCTGGGTCTGGGTCATGTGCTCACACCTGAGCTGTTGGTGGTGAAGGCCCCACCCAAACCACATGGTCTGAGAGTGGGGATGGATAAGGGAGCTCTTTGTCTCAAAAGAAGAGGTAATGGTGGCTGACCATATACAACCACAGGTTGAACCTTGTGAAATCATCAATATCCAAATGTATTGATAATTTACCTACAAAACTGATGACTGAAGGACTCGGCCTAATACATTAACCCTCAAGGCTTACTCTGGTCCCTGAGTACAGGCTCCCATAGAATTTGTCCCAGTAGACCATACCTACCACACATACGGACACAGCTAAGGGACTAACAACAACCATACATTCTATGGTCTCTTACTTCAGTCAACCAGTAGGTTTGTTAAATGTGTGCTTGGGTGAACTTCTGAAGTCTTGACCACCTCGGTTGTCTTTCTGGGCCTCCTGGGAGGCGTGCAATCACAGGGCTTCATGCAAGCAATTTTCACAGGCCTGTATGGGTCTGGCATAGCACCTGAAACAGACCAGCTGCTCAATAAATAAGCACAGAATGGATGTGCTTAATTACTTTCTCCAAGTGTTTGCTGCTATTGAAAACATGCAGGAGATTTATATATATATATATTCTAATTTCTTGTTGAAGTAGTTAACAATGTCTCCAGCCAACCAGGTAACCCTTCTCCACAACATGAAGAAACTAATAAATCAGTGTTTTTATTGAGTGCACATGAAACCAGACTCTGATGTACATCACTGGCTTCTGAAGGCAAAGACAAGTAGAAATCTTACCCTTTCAGCCAGACAGACACAATCCATCACACACATGCTAATTGTCTTTACCAAAGGAAAAACAAAACTTCTCTAATCTTTTTGACAAGCTGGAAAATTACAACTTGGAGTTAAGCATGTAGGCTGAACTCCCACAGTATTTGGAAGAGAGGGCACCATTCTCCTGGACAATCACGTTTCAAAGAGAAGGTTTCAAGATGTTCAAGAAAGATGGTCCTGAAAAAAAAAGAAAGAAAGAAAGGTGGTCCTGGGATGCAAAACTGGCAAGAGGCTTATTTAGCTTTTATAAAGATTTACATACATCTCGGAGACAGAGGAGATTTATAAGTTTTCTAAGGGAAATGCTGAAGGGAAAGGGAGAGAAGAAAAGCTTTCTTTCTGACACTAGGGAAATTTTTATATTTCATTTTGGTGGGGGGGTGGGGGAGGAGAAATCTTATTCTTTCTCCCCTCCCAGGTTCAATGACTGAAGCCTGAAATCAATCTGACAAGACAGATTAACAAGATAAAAAGTTTTAATTGCCCAGATAGGCACAAAATTTCACAAGGAAACCAGAGTCCAGGAGGCAGCAGATGACAGGTTTCCAAACAGTCTTAGGCTAACAAAGGAGAAGTGGTTTGGGGGCTTCTGGGTGGGGGAGGCGAGCTGGGAAGGAGATGGGGGAGCTGGATGGTAAAAGGGCTCCTCTTGTGTCCTGCTGTGCAGATTAGACTCTCGCAGGTGAAAAGAGCGGTTCTCTTCCTCTCCTCTCCTGTATAAATGAGTCCTTTTGTAAAGGAAATTTCCATTTCTTAAAAGTCTCCTATACAACGGGGCGCTTTTGTACTTTACGTTTTGGCATCTCTGGGAAGGTGAAGAGCTTGTCCTGTACCTGCTGGTTCTCAGTTGCCTTTGGCTCAAAACAGTACTTATGCCAAAGTGGCATCTTTTGGCTAACATTCAGTATTTAGCCATATATTCTGCCTCCCTGGGGTGATAAAGACTATCTGTATGCAGCAGTAGAGAACAAGTTACCCTGGAACCAAATACATGATCTCCCATCCTCAGGGTAACTTAAAATTTTTTATTGAAGTATAGTCCTGAATATTCATTGGAAGGACTGATGCTGAAGCTGAAGCTTCAATACTTTGGCCACTTGATGTGGAGAACTGACTCATAGGGAAGACCCTGATGCTGGGAAAGATTGAAGGCAGGAGGAGAAGGGGACGACAGAGGATGAGATGGTTGGATGGCATCACCAGCTTGATGGACATGAGCTTGAGCAAGCTCTGGGAGTTGGTGATGGACAGGGAAGCCTGGCATGCTGCAGTCCATGGGGTCGCAAAGAGTTAGACATGACTGAGCGACTGAACCGAACTGATAGTTGATTTACAATGTTGTGTTATTAAACAGTTGCAAGTGTATATAAGGAGATTCAGTTGCATATATATAAACATATATATGTACATATATATAGTAGTTTGTATTTGCTAACCCCAAACTCCTAATTTATCCCTCCACCACCCCTCTTCCCTTTTAGTAATCTTAAATTTGATCTCTGGGTCTGTGAGTCTTGTTTCTGTTTTGTAAATAAGTTCATTTGTTTCATTTTGTTAGATTCCACATATAGTGATATCATATGATATTTGTCTTTCTCTGTTTGACTTATTTCACTTATCATGATAATCTCTAGGTTCATCCATGTTTCTGCAAATGGCATTATTTCATTCTTTTTATGGCTGAGTAATATTCCGTTGTGTATATATACCATACCTTCTTTATCCAATCCTTTGTCGATGGACACTTAGGATGCTCTCACATCTTAGCTATTGTGACTGTGTGTTGCTGTGAGCATTAGGGTGCATTATCTTTTTGAATTAAAATTTCACGGTAACTTTTAAGTTACTGTTGTGAGAACATGACTTAGAGTGTTCGGGGTAGTCATGACTTAGTTTCCTATGCCCCACTACACCTACCTCTCCAGTGTAACTTGGAGAAAAGAATGAGGCTCAAGACCTGGAAAAGCATCAAAGTCAAACAGACACCCCTTTCTGTTGCTCCTGGGAGTTATAATGACTTTAGAGGGTGGACATAAAGTGTCTCCCCACAGCCCCGCTAACGGTACTGGTATCAGTACTAGCGCTGCTGGTCCTAGGGGCTCACGTGCTCCTCCGGGATCTCCCTACTCTCCCTCAAGAGGCAGAGTCTGTGTTGCCCCCCCTAAAACCAGGACTGGCTTTTATGATTATCTGGACAACAAAAAGCAGAAGCAGAACTGTATGCCCTTGAGGCTGAGTCATAGATCACGGCACACCTTCCACCTGCTCTCTCTTAGGACAAACACCTTTGGGATCACAGTTTAAGAAGCCCAGGCACCCCGAAGCTGCCTGGAGCTGGGGCCACGTGGAGCAAGCCCAGCCCCAGTCATCCAAGCGAGCATGTCTCCGGGTGACTGTCTGACTGCCACCACGTGAGATGTGCTAAACCAGGGAACTGTCGGCCAAGCCCAGCCAGCCCCCAGGACTATGAAGTGATAGTAAATCATTGCTCTGATTTTCCATCACCAGTTTCAGGTGTAACGGACATAAGCGTGATGGAGAACTCAGGCTGGGAATCAAGAGACCAGAGTTTCAGTGCAAACAATCCTGTGTGATCTGCATTTCAGGCCTCACCCATCTTCATCTGTTCAGGTTTCTTCATCTGTTAAATGGGTAGAATGATATATCCTAGTGGGGTTATTCTCCTTTTGCCTCATCCCTCTCAAATCTCTTTTCTGCCTTCTCCACCCAGGAGGGAGGGTAAACTCTATGGACATAGAGAAATGCTATGGACAGTTTCTCCCCAATCTGTCGGTCTTGTCTCTGGCTTTGGGTTGGGTTCAGACAATGGAAGACATAGCCAGGAGATTCAGAGGGCAGAAAAAAGGTCAGGGTATTTATCCCAACACCTGACAGTTTTTCCATTTGTCTGTTTTTGGTTGTGCTATGCAGCATGTGGGATCTTGGTTCCTAAACCAGGGATGGAACCTGCACCCCCTGCAGTGGAAACACAGAGTCTTAACCACTAGAACACCAGGGAAGTCCCAGACCGCGGTTTTGACAGAGGCTGCATTCCCCTCTGGTTAAGATCCTGTGGGTGGCTCCACTCCCAAGGGTAACTCTTGCCTGCTTCAGGAGACACTGCTTTCTCTCTTTGTTCCTTGTTAAAGGAAAATTATCCTGACACTTACTAAAATGGTAAAGAAACCTTCATTCAAGACTGTTACAATAGGGGTGTTGCAATAGGGGAGAGAACCAGGGCTCAACTCAGAATATAACAAGAAATAAAGGGGATTCGTAGCTATGGAGCAGGATGAGGGTGGCCGTGGATGGATGATGACTAAGAGGAGACAACAAGACAGGGAGATTTCTGCTAAGCTGACTTAACACCCCTCTTGCTGAAGGCAGGACTGGATTAGACATCAAAGGTGGGAGACAAGGAACCTGACGGGATATCAAGGGGGAAGATTCTCACTAACCCATGGCAGGAGTCTTGCTGAGGCAGGCCAAAGACAGATGGGGCCAAGGTCAAAGCAGAAGAGGCGCAGAGGAGTCTGACCAGGCCTACTGCTGCTGCCCCGGACACCCGCATGTCCCCTGCTGGTTCGCTGAGCCCCACCCACACCTCTGCATGGCACCTTCTCATTAAACTGTCAATGAAACCATGTGAGCAATGGAATCTCCCTCTCCTGCAGCCCCTGATTGCTGGTTCTACAGACCCCATGGAGCTGTTTCAAGGATCAAATGAAATGCTGCATGGAAAAGAGCTTTGGAAACACTGAGAGTAAGAAAGTCATCTTCAGGATTGAGAGACGTTCTAGTGCCATGCAAAGGACATGGGCCTGGGCTTTGGACTCAGTCCTGGGTTCAATCCAGGCCCAGCCCTTGTTGGCTGCATTGTGGAGGCAAATGGTTACCTTCCCCAAGCCTCAAGTTCCCATCTGATTCATCAAGGAAAGTCAGTGTCTCTCAGACAGTCTTGGAGGATTAACTATGATGATACACCCAATTATTTAAAAACTCCCCAGCACATGGTGGGTATTAAATACATGGTTAGTTCCCCACATGCTTCCTTTCACCCTCTGAAATTGTGTTCTCAGGCAGGTTCTACAAAGCCACTGACAGCATCCGTGACTTCCCAACAGAGCATCTCAGATCCTTTTCTCAATACTCTGAGAGAGAGAGCCTCCTACCTAAGGAACAATGGTTTTCCACAGGCCAGAAATTGATTGAATTGCCCGGAATAAATGTCATTTTGCTTTTTTCACTGGTGATCACAAGGCTCTGGTATAGAACGCAGATTGCCTTTTGCATTATTTTCTTTTTTTGTCTTTCCATCAAAAAGGCAATACATCCAGTCATTACAGAAACTATTCATGCAACACGAAAGTCTATATAGTAAAAATGGCATATCCTTACTGCATGCACTTTTTCTAATGCACATTTAGGATGTCAGAGAAACTAGTTCATAACATTTTTCCAGCCTGAATCTTGAACCGATTGAGAAATACGAGGAAGACTGTGGGACCCAATATCACTTTTGTCGGTGATAATGGTCTCAGAGAATGTGGTTTATATTTGTGGACCAGAGCGGAGAAACCACCTCCTGCCACTGACCACGCTTGATCAAGGCAGTCAGAACCTTGACTTCCAACGACAGCCCGGGCCGGGGCAGTCCAGTTACAGGCCCTCTGGTGGGAACGCTATGAAAGGAAAGGGTGAGTGTGTGTTTGTGTGTGTGCACGTACACACATGCACAGAATCTCATGCCAGTCCTTACGCCAAAGACAGCAATCAGGTAGCGCGCACTTCACTTCCATGTGTGGGGAAGAGGGTGAGGGAGGGAAGACATCAATGAGCTGATGGACTTCAAGTGCCTGAGAAAAAGATCCAGATAGAAGGAGACACAGAAGGAAAGCGAACCAGAGCAGAAAAAGAAAAGAACTGGGTCTACAAAACCCTCTGAGGGTGCCTTGTACTGTACTGAGAGGCCAAAAGCCAACCTTCAGGAGATCCGATGAAGAAGGAAATGGCGACCCTTGCCAGTATTCTTGCTTGGAGAATCCCATGAACTGAGGAGCCAGATGGGCTACGGTCCATGGCGTCGCAAGCTGTTGAGCGACTAAACAAGGAGATCTGAGCCCTCACACTCAGGATGAGCAGCTCCCGGGCACACCTGCCTGATACTGAACTAGCTCCCCGGGGAACCAGAAAGCAGGAAAGCTCCAGCACAGCCCCAAACGCCGGGGCGCGCCGATGGTCCTCCTTGGTCTCACCTGATCATCAAAGGCTTCTCGGTGTGATGGAGCTCATGTGTGTGCAACTTTCTGGAAGGAGTGTAAATATCTAATAAGAAAGAAAAAAAGAAGTGAAAATCGGAAATGGAGCAGATGCCCCCCAGAACAGTGCCATAGGGATTTAGCGAGCACCGGCTGGGTCACAGGGCACTAGTACAAACTTTTCACCCAGAAGGTGGGCATTATTAGATGTACTGTTCGGATGAGAAGGCTGAGGTTCCAAAAGGTGGCCTCCTGCCCATCCTCACGCAGCGCAGCGGTGGCGGCGCTGACCCGGACCTCGGGGAGGGCTGTTTCAGTCCGCGGGGGTGTGGCAGTGGGGCCTGCCGAGCCTCGCCTGCGGGAGCCGCTCTAGGTCTCGCGTCCTCCCTCCACCTCCTCCGCAGCCGGCCTCCGCACTGGCCCCCGCCCGCCGGCCAGCCTGCCGGGGTGGGTGGAGGAGCGCACGCCGCGCCGCGTCCTTATCAACCGGCGGGGCGGCGTGGTGCGGGGCCACGCGGTCAGAGGAGGCGCAGTCCCGGGCCCGCCGCGGGTGGGGCCATGGCTCCCCTGGGCGCGGCGGCCAGCCGGGGTCCGGGAGGCGGCAGGGAGCGCTGAGTCCTGAGCGGCGGTGCGCGCGGGCAGGCGGCCGTCGGGGCGCCAGGGGAGCGCACGCGGCACCATGCGCCCCCGCCTGCCGCCACTGCCCGGGCTGCTGCTGCTCGCCTGCGCCGCGCACGCGGTGAGTACGAGCCCTTCTGCGGGACCCCCCCTGGGGGTGAGGGGTGGAGGGGGCCCCCCAGATCGTCTGCTGGGCAGTGGGAGGCGTTCCTCCCCGTCCTTTCCCCACAACTAAGATTTTTGTCTGCTCCTCTCCGGAGGGTCCTCTCCTCTCCGGAGGGTCCTCTCCTCCAAAATAAAATCTGTATGTGCCCGGGCGCAGGCAGCGCTGAGATAACCCGCCTTGCCCTTCACGCAACCCGGGCGCTCCTGGGCGGAAATTCGGGAGCCGCTCCTGGCCGTGGCTTTTGTGTGCGGGCACTTTGCCTGCAGTATTGCCTTGAAACCTCATCTTCGACTTTCGAAGTTGCTATTTTCACCCTCACTTGGCGGACAAGGAAAGCGAGACTTGGAAAGACCAAAAATCTTGCCCCGAGAATAGATAGCTGGAACCCAATCTGTCTGCCCCAGAGCCTTGCCATTTGCACGGACAGCGGCTGCGGATGGGGAGACCTCCGAGAGCTTTGGCCGTAACTGCCGGGGCTGTAATGCGGGCGTTTGCAGCTTTGGTCTTGTGGGTTTGGCTCCGCAATGTCGTGGGTCTGAGGACTTCTGGGAGCAGCTGGTCTCCCCAAACCAGGTCCGGGGAGGAACTGGCCAAGAAAAGTGAAGGCAGCAGAGTGAGTGGCTTATGTTGCTTTTTCAGAAACTCCAGGGAGTCCTGGCTTCTGCCTGTGGGGTTTGTGAAAGAGGGCGGCTGCGCCCAGTGGGGAGAAGGAGCGGTGTGGAAGGGGCGCACAGATTCCAGAACTTCCCCTTTCCACCAGCATTCCAAACAGGACCCCACAGCCTCAGTCCCAAGAAACTCCCCAGGGAAAGCCCTTGGGAACTCAATTCTGAGCCTGAAGTCTCTCTCCTGGGCAAACCCTTCCTGCAAACCTGTCAGTGGCCCTCCAGTGGTCCTCTCCTGGTTGGCTGTAGGAAAGACCTGCTTCCGGAGCTGGTGGAGTGTTGACACCAGGAGGCACATCTCCTATAGTATCCAGGGTGGGCTTTGCGGCTCTCCTGTGCAGCTCCCTGGTGTTAATAACTTGGAGCCTCCTGTCCTCAGCGCTGCAGTTGGAAGGTGCTAGGACAATAGCACCTGCTGGCAAGTCTAAGCTCCCACTTTGGGGAAATGCCACCTGAGACATGGGGACAGTTCAAAGCCAAATTCAGCCTCCAAGTGTGTTGTTATTTGGTGCCCAGAGCTGGGAGGCAGCCCCCTTGGTGACCTCACCCGCACCCCCATCCCGCCTTCCGCCAGCCTCCTTTTTAAGTATCTGCAGTAACACTGCGGTTGTCAGAAGAAATCACCAAGTGGCTGGGTCTTCAGGACTAAGGTTCAAAGTACATTTTAACCTCCAGCGTCATCTTAGGACTAAACCCAGGGGAAAATGAGAACCTTCCCTTGGTTCAGGTCTTCCGTGTGCCTTGGAAGGATGCTTTATTATGCCCTGGTCCACTTTCCTCCTTTTACCGGGGAGCAAACTGGTACCCACAGAGGGCAGGGACCTGCTCCTTATCAGTAAGTTTGTGGCAGCTCTGGGACTGGAGCCCAGATCTTGCCATTCTCAACTGCCCAGGGCTCTGTCCAGGTTGTCGCTTGTCTTTGCTCTCATCTTCATCTACTCACAGACCACTTTATGTTCCTGCCAGGTGGTTTCCTGTGTGTAAGTCTTGGCTCTCTGGTGATTTTATGGGCTTATCCAGATCTGAGGTTCACACTTCTTGGCAGAGAACTCCTTCAACAAATAGGGATGGAATTGCTCTGCTTCGGTTGGAGGATTTCCCAGCCTATGGAACCCGGCTTTTTTTCTATTTGAGTGGTCAGGCTTTTGATCTTGAAACTGACGGGCGTTCAAACAATTCCGTATTCATTCTGTGCTTCCTCTTGAGGGAAATCACAGGCATCTTCCTAATTGGTGGTGGTGGGGGATCACTAAGGCCAAATTGCTTATTACTACTCTCCCCAACTCCCCATCTTTCCATACAGAGAGATGTAGGGAGGGTCCCTTGAAAGTGGACCAAAAAGTGCTGATGGCTGGTGGGGCAGGTTTTTGAGACCCTCATGAGAAACTCTGGCCTCACCTCCCCTTCCTGTCCCCGCCCATGTCTCTCATGAGGATTTTTACCTGGAACAGTATCGTCATTATTTCCCAGGGCACCTGTCCTTCCCGTCTTCCCCAATATGTTCACTTAGAGCTTGAACCTTGAGACTTGGTTGCACTCATCCTTTATCCTTAGAACTTGTCGTATCAGAAGAAAGAGTCAATGACGTGTGTGTGGGCTGAATGAATGGGTGAAGTGATGGTGCTATCCATAGTGGCTGCCCTCAGCTGGGGCACTTTCATATAACAACAGGTAGTGAAGAATGACATCTTACAAGTGATCATTGCTTACAAAATTGTACATAAACGTGCGAGGCAAAGGTGCAGTCTCTCGGGGTGGGCTTTTAAATCCAGGGCGTCTGGCCAACTGCCCACCTGAGAACCTGAGTGAATTAAGTGGGGCACAAGGGGCTACTTTTTCCTTCAAGCAGGGTTTCTTAACTTTGACACTGTAATTCTGGATATTAAATCTGAGCTTTCCACAAGGGATGCTGGGACAAGAGCCAGGCCCTCCCCTGGCGTGGGAGGCGAGAGGGTGGAGATAGTGGTTAGAGAGAGGGGAGCAGGGGGTGGGGGTGTCCAGTGCATTGTATCTCCTCTCCAAGTTGTGCCAACAGAAAGTGTCTCCAGACATTGCCAACTGTCCTCTGGGAGCAAAACTGCCCTGGTTGAGAACTACTGCCTTAAAAGTTATTATGTCTCAGGGGAAATGTGTGAACAAGTTTCGTAATAGGTATCACTGGATGTTGGATTCAGGATAGTGGGGTTGGTGACAGGGAATCTGAGCTGGACACAGAAGCAGGTGTACCAGTGAAAACCCATCTCCGGATGAGACCTCTGTAGGGCATGGGTTCCTTTGGCTTCTCCACTCTCCCTTCCCACTCCCCCGTGTCCCTCTTCATTTCTTCTCGGTTGATGGCTCAGAAACACAAAAACTCTAAGGAGGGGCTCTGGCATGTGGTGGTCCCCACCCCTTTCTGGACTGCATCTGGACCCAGAGGTTGACAAGCTGGGTGAGCAGAATTTTAGGAAGGCCTGCAAGGTCACCAGAGGATCTGGCTACTGATGCCTGTTAGAGAAAAGTCACTGGGAGCTTTGTATCCCTGAACAATATTCCGAGGTAGTATTGTGGATTTCTTTTTTGAGTTTTTGCTATTCCTAAAATTCATGTGACTGATGACCATGATGATGATGATGATGATGATGGTGAAGGCTTCCCTCACTGAGTGTCTCCTTCACACCAGATACTCTGCTAAGCTGTGCCTGGCATTACGTGACTTCTCTCACCAACAGTCATCATCCCCACTGTGCATGTGAAGAAACTGAGAGTCAGAAAGAGGTGAAACCGTTGGTCAAGTCACCCAGCTGGACATGATGGTGTAAGGACCCAAACCCATCTGTTCTTAACCAGCACGTGCATCTGCTTCCAAAGAGAGGCCGATCTGGTTTCTGGCTCCCAAGGCACTGTCATGAAATCTCTCCCAAACCACAAAATGACAATAACTACAGTTTAATCTAATCACTTTATAAAAGACAAACCAAATACAGAATTACACACAGCATTTTACTGAGGGTGGCCAGAGATGAGCTTGGGGCCACAAATTCAAACAAACAGGAGAGATGCTTCCCACACTGTTTAGGGGAGTCCTTTAGACTTTGGCTCCCCCTTTAGGAGTTGCTACAGAGCTCCCCTCCTGTCCCCCAAATCCCCTCCCTTGGCACTGGAGGGCACAGATCTCTTCCTGGCACCCGTTGTTGAAAGCCCAGACTCCACAACCAGGATTAGAGCTCTGCCCCCGGAGTGGCCCCTGGTTTGGCCCCTGCATCCCTGCCCTTAGCAAGCTGAGGTCACCACTGACCTTTGCTCGGGCTCTGGAACAGCCTGCAGCCCAAGGTAAGACCCACAACACTCAGATTCTATCTACTTGCTTACATGACAGAGTATGTAAGTATTCATGAGGATATGAGAAAGCAGGGATCTCTTGGGGCCCACTCAGCTTCAATATTCCATGTCTGAGAGAGTCCAAGGGGGTGTCTGGGGAAGGGACCTCCCTGGTGGGTCATCTCCTGCTGGTTGTGCTGCCAGGATTCCCGAGTTTTCCAGTCTTCTCCAGAATCACCGCATGCCCGACATCAACTTCCCTCTCTCTTGGCTCCCCGAGGATCCCCTTGGAGTCTTCTGAGATTTCTGACCTTACCCCATCCTTTCATTTTCAATAGATGGGTTTACCTCCCATATCCCGAGAGTCGGAGAATGAGCATCCCTGAGCAGCCTCTTGCCCTCATAAATGAATCTAAGTTGTGCCCTCCTGTTCCTGGCCTCTTGCCCTTCCTTTAATGTCGTGCCGTGGCAGAGCAGTGCAGACTGCGGGGCTTGAACAGTAGAAATGTTTCTTCTTGTAAGCCTGGAGGCTGGGTATCCCAGATCATGGTTGGCTGCCTGCTGCTCACCTTTCCTCTGACTTCCGAGAGAGTGAGTTCACTGATATCTCTTGTAAGGACCTTAATCCTATCAGATTTGGGCCCCACCCTGTGACGTCATTTGACCTTAATGAACTCCTTCTGGGCACTGTCTAGCCACACCAGAGGTTAGGGAGTCAATGTATTCTTTGAGGGACCCAGATATTCAGTCTGCAACACACCTGACTGGAATAGAGGCTTTGCTCCGGCCCCCTGCTCCTGACCTCTCAGTGGCTTTTGTCCTGAGATGACACAGAGGTAGCCTTTACCTCCTCCTCTTGACTGAGTTTTCCATCAGCTGGTCAACCTGCCCAAGCCCACCCAGCCAAGTGGCAGAGGAATTCTACAGCTCTGGCCATGGTTCCTCCGCTACCGCTCATGGCCGGGGGGAAGATGCATTTATGATCCCTGCCTCCACCTCTGTCCGTTCCTCAGCCTGCAGCACCCTGGCTCCCACCCGTTCCCCACTCGCATCAGTCTCAACAGGCCCTGCGTTGTCCCACGTTCCCTAGACACGGCGTGATCTCTGTCCCACCCAAGGGGACCACATGGTTGATGAGAGGTTGGACGTTATGACTAATGACATCAAGGCAGTGAGCACACATCCTGAGTGTTCTGGGCAAGGTGGGCAGGGCACCCATGGGACTCCAGCCTCTTAGAGACACTGGGTGCTGGGACACTCTGTCCCTCCCCCTCTTCCTCACCTGGGCATCTGCCTTTCACAGGCTCACGGTTCCCGTTGCGCCTCAAGCGAGGTTTCCCCTCTTTCGTGGCTTCCCCGTGTCACATGGGCCCTTCATCTTGTGTGACCCCTCCTTTCGCGTGGCTCCTCCTTCTGCTCGTCTTCCCAGCCTGTGCGGGGCACTGTCTCAGGCACTGTCTCTGGCTCTTGCTCTTGTTACGCTGCTCCCTCTTCCCATGTGAGTTTCCTTGGCCACCTTAATGTGACATAAGTCCAACCTTAACCGTGCTCACCTCGCTTCAGCTGCTGCCCAGCTCACACCTCTGGTCCTTGCTTTCCCTGCTGTTGGAGTTATTGAGGTACCCAGAGCAGACGCAGGAGCCACGCTGCCCCTGTCCCATCTGCGCGCCTCCCCTCTGCCAAGGGGATGTCATCACACCTACGCGGTGCAGTGCCTCCCAGGGGTTTCCTGCCACTGCTTGTGGTCTGTGGTGACCTGGCCACTACCTTCCCCGCATGCTCCCGCACAGGCGCCTCTGGACCCCGTGGAGCCTGTGAGCTGCAGCAATAAGATCCGTGTCCACTCATCTTCGATTGCAGGGCATCCTAGGGACCCAGTAAGTATTAGATGACATTCTGGGTTTGGAACTGGTTGTAGGATTGAGTTCCCTCTTTATTTCTTACTGTGTAAACTAGAATAGTATCTCTCTTTTTTCCCCTGTGAAACTATTCCTTTCCAGTCTCAGATGGGCAGTTGACAAGCAAAGTGTGTTGAGTTTCTTCCCTTCCTTTGGAATTCAGTAGTTTTTCATTGGAGAAGGCAATGGCAACCCACTCCAGTACTCTTGTCTGGAAAATCCCATGGATGGAGGAGCCTGGTAGGCTGCAGTCCATGGGGTTGCTAGGAGTTGGACACGACTGAGCGACTTCACGTTCACTTTTCACTTTTATGCATTGGAGAAGGAAATGGTAACCCACTCCAGTGTTCTTGCCTGGAGAATCCCGGGGACAGGGGAGCCTGGTGGGCTGCTGTCTATGGGGTCCCACAGAGTTGGACATGACTGAAGTGACTTAGCAACAGCAGCAGGTGAATAAAAGCTTTTTCACTCCTGAAAAGATTCAAAAGTTGACCTCCTTATATGTGCTTTCTCAGGAAGTTACTGTAGAATGTGCTTCTGAAGAACAAGGAAGCAAAGCCAAGAAAAAGACAGGGAATATAGGAAATGGAACTGTGACTGGGGGGGGGGTGGTGGGCTGGGGAGAGGCCCCCTAAAAGCACAGCCAGGTGTCAGGCCCCACTGGCAGAGGTCCCTGGGAGAGAGGGCTCCAGGGGTAGAAAGAATAGACCTCTTGATAAATGTCTGTCAGGGCTGTTGGAGCATTTGGATAAATTAACCCTATCTACCTAGATAAACTAATCAAATGAAAACGCAAAGTAAATTGTTGACTACAGGAAAAACAAAATGTACAAGAAGAGACATAATCGTTTTACATGGCTAGACTCAGCAGTGAACAATATTTCATAGTCAAAGTAAGTCATTATAAATACAGACCATTCATTTAACTAAAAATTAAGAGAAGGATATATCAATATATTATATGGGGGGAGGGAAGTATATGTAGGGAGGTTTAAAAACATCTAAATCTTGCTCTTCATAATAGAGAGTTTTGGATAATGTCTCAAATTGATAAACCAAAAAATAACAGTATGAGATAATTTTGAAATACAGAGATAAAATGAAAATGTACATCTAAAAAAAAGGAAAGTGGTCTTCTTTGGAGAGCAGGAAAAGGTTAGGCAAGGGAACTGCTGTTTTTCACTATAAGCACTTTAGTACTAGGAACAGTTAAAGAAAAAAAAAGTACCTATCCAAACTTGATTTTTAAAAACTATTAAAAGGGACCGTTTCAAGACTAATAGCTCTTGCTTTGAGGAGTATTTTATATAAATTTTAGCAATACTTTCACCTTTACTTGTTTCTCCTGTGAATTTAGAGGAAAATTTTCAAGGGGTGAACTATAGAGCTTAGTCTGTTTTTGTCTTAAAAAGGTTTTTTTGGCTGTGCTGTCCAGCTTGTTCAATCTCTGACTAGGGATTGAACCTGCCCATGCCCTCGGCGGTGAAAACACAGAGTCCTAAGCACTGGATTGCTAGGAAATTCCCAATATTTCTAAATTTATTGATTATATAGAAACATGCACAAGCATACATACATTTGACTTCTAAATATCAGCTTCTTCTTTCCTCTAGGAAAACTTAGATGATAAGGGGGTTTTTCTCCTTCATTTTCCCTCTGAGGCATCTAACAAGCTGTTGCTCCATGAACACAATCTTCCCAGCCACTCCCAGCCTCACTGATCGCCCCACTCTGTCACTGACACCACTGTCTGCAGGCCACAGACTCATCCGCAGACTCAACCCTTTCAACAGAAGACTGTTGCTGTCATACAAACTGGATGCACACGTTTATGCAGTTGACATGCCATCACACAAAATAAACTTGGTTTATTCAGTTTTAATGAAAGGATTAAGGGTAAACGAAATGTGGAATGATCTACTTCACACCCACTAAGATAGATATTGGAGCTTGCCAGGTTATGCTAGTGGTAAAGAACCTGCCTGCCAAGGCAGGAGATGGAAAAGACGCAGGTTTGATCCCTGGGATGGTAAGATCCCCCGGAGGAGGAAAAGGCAATCCACTCCAGTATTCTTGCCTGGAAAATCCCATGGACAGAGGAGCCTGGCAGGCTACAGTCCATAGGGTCACAGAGAGTCACAACTAAAATGACTTAGCACAGCACAGCACAGGACAATAGATATTATTAAAACAGAAGAATAAGGGTTGAGGATGAGGACGTAGAGAAATTGGAACTCTGTGCACTGTTGGCAGGAAGGTAAAATGGTAAAGCTCATGTGGAAAACAGTGTGGTGGTCCCTTAAAAAAGTAAACATAGAATTACCGTATGATCCAGCCATTTCGCTTCTGGATATGTACCTAGAAGAATTGAAAGCAGGGACTCAAAGAGATACATGTACACCTCTGTTCTTGGCTGCATTATTCACAATAGCCAAGAGGTGGAAACACCCAAGTGATGAGTAGATGAACAAAGTGTGGTCTGTTCATACAATGTAATAGTGTTCATCCATATAAAGGAATGAAATCCCAACAGATGCTACAACATGGATGTGAAATGACACACAGAAGAGCAAATATTGTATGATGCCACTTACATGAAGTATCTAGAACAGACATATTCACAGAGTCAGAAAGTAGCATAGAGGTTGCTGTTTAATTGGTACAGAGTTTCTGTTGGGCTGTAGAAGTCCTGGAAATGGATAGGAGTGATCACTGTACAACTTTTCGTTTAATACCACTGAATTGTACACTTAAACATGATTGAAATGGCAAATGGTATGTGTATTTTGCTACAACTTAAGAAATTTAGAATTAAAAGAAGCTAAACTATCCTCTAATGATTATTTTTCCATTATTGTTGTTTGCTCGCTAAGTCACATCTGACTCTTTGTGACCCCATGGACTGCAGCGTGCCAGGCTTTCCTGTCCTTCACTATCTCCTGGAGTTTGCTCAAGCTTATGTCCATTGAGTCAATGGTGCTATTCAACCATCTCATCTTCTGTCACCCCCTTCTCCTCCTTCCCGCAATCTTTCACAGCATCAGGATCTTTTCCAGTGAGTCGACTCTTCCAATCAGACAGATGGCCAAAGCATTGGAGCTTCATCATCAGTCCTTCTGATGAATATTCAGGGTTGATTTCCTTTAGGGTTGACTTGTTTGACCTCCTTGCTGTCCAAGGGACTCTCAAGAATCTTCTCCAGCACCACAATTCGAGGCACCAGCCTTTGGCGCTCAGCATTCATTATGGTCCAATTCTCACATCTCACATCTAGTCAAAAACCATAGCTTTGACTAGACAGACCTTTGTTGGCAAAGTGATGTCTCTGCTTTTTAATACAGTGTCTAGGATTGCCATAGCTTTCCTTCTAAGGAGCAAGGATCTTTTAACTTCATGGCTACAGTCACCATCTGCAATGATTTTGGAGCCTAAGAAAAAACAAAATCTGTCACCACTTTTGCTTTTTCCCCATCTATTTGCCATGAAGTGATGGAACTGGATGCCATGATCTTAGTTTTTTGAATGTTAAGTTTTAAGCCAGCATTTTCATTCTCCTCTTTCACCCTCATCAATAAGCTCTTTAGTTCCTCTTCACTTTCTGTCATTAGAGTGACATCACCTGCATATCTGAGATTGTTGATATTTCTCCCTGAAATCTTGATTCCAGCTTGTGATTCATTCAGCCCAGCATTGTGAGTGATATACTCTGCATAGAAGTTAAAAATAAGCAGGGTGACAATATACAGCCTTGATGCACTCCTTTCCCAATTTGGAACCAGTCTATTGTTCCCGAATGTCCAGTTCTAAGTTGCTTCTTGACCTGCATGTAGGTTTCTCAGGAAACTGGTATGGTGGTCTGGTATTCCCATCTCTAAATATTTTCCAGTTTGTTGTGATCCACACAGTCAAAGGCTTTATTGTAGTCAGTGAAACAGAAATAGATGTTTTTCTGGAATTTCTTTGCTTTTTCCATGATCCAGTGAATGTTGGCAATTTGATCTCTGGTTCCTCTGCCTTCTCTAAGCCCAGCTTGTATATCTGGAAGTTCTTGGTTCATGGACTGCTGAAGCCTAGCTTGAAAGATTTTGAGCATAACCTTGCTAGCATGTGAAATGAGTACATATTTTTCCATAGTCCTGGGAAAAACATGAAGGAAGTTGAACCTTTCTTGGTGGGGATTCCCACTGTAGGTGTTCCCTCATTCCTCATCTTGCTCCATTGCTTACAAGAGCTCTCTGTGCTAGAATGCCCCTTTCTTCAACCTCCAAGAATGCACGTCACCACCAACTTTCAGGAAACACCACCCCCACCCAGTCATCTAAGCTGCATAACAATCACAAAAACTCAATGGCATGTAGCAACGCATGTTTCTTTCTTTCTTGGTGTTTGCAAGTGAGCTAGGGCTTGGCTGACCAACTATGATACTGACATTGATCCAGGCACTGTGCAGAACAAGTCTGCGACCCCGAACCCATCATGGTGCACCATTACAGCCATGCCTTTCTCCCCCCAACCCTCAGCTTTCCTTCTCAGCTGACACATTAAAGTCTCAATCTCTGTGATTTTACCACTGCAAGAATTTATGTAAATGATGTGGAATCTAAAACAAGATACAAGTGAATGTATTTACAGGACAGAAACAGGCTCACAGACATAGAAAACAAACTTGTGGCT
Source organism: Odocoileus virginianus (assembly GCF_023699985.2). Classification (NCBI taxonomy): domain Eukaryota; kingdom Metazoa; phylum Chordata; class Mammalia; order Artiodactyla; family Cervidae; genus Odocoileus; species Odocoileus virginianus. Next base: position 60,516,337 of record NC_069686.1, on the reverse strand, counting down.
ACCAGAGGGGAAATGGCGGTGGCGGTAGGGGTGATAGGTAAGAGTTTGGGGTTAAAATATGCACACTACTGTATATAAAACAGATAATCAATGAGGACCCACTGTGGGGCACCGGGAACTGTACTTAACACTGTGCTGCGGTAACCGTGTGGGAAAAGAATCGGAAAAATAATGGATATGTGTATATGAGTAACAGAATCACTTTGCTATACACCTGAAACTCACGCAGCACTGTAAATCAGCTACACTCCAACATAAGATAAAAATTAAACTAAAAAAGAACATTGTATAGAGGAAATCATACTGTAACTGTTTGGGCTTGGCTTTCTTCATTGAGCATGCTTCTCTGGAGATTCATGTAGGTTGGTCCATGTGTCGCCACTTTGCTCCTTTTTATTGCTGAGGGTTTCCCTGTCGGCTCAGATGGTGAAAGAATCCTCCTGCGATGTGGGAGACCTGGGTTTGATCCCTGGGTTCCCTTGGAGGAGGGCATGGCAACCCCACTCCATATTCTTGCTTAGAGAATCCTCAGGGACAGAGGAGCCTGACGGGCTACAGTCCATGGGGTCCCAAAGAGTCGGACCTGACTGAGAGACTAAATGCAGAACTTCATAATGTGGATGGTCCATAGTTCACCACTTACACATTGAAAGGCATCTGGATTGTTTGAGTTTTGAGGTATTAGGAATAGAGCTGCTGTAAATATTAGTATACAAGTATGTGTGTGTGTGTGTGTGTGTGAACATAAGCTTTCACTTCTCCAGGATAAATGCCCAGGAGTGCAATGGTTGGATCACGTAATATTAATAGTTGCATGTTTAGCTTTTCTTAAGGCCCTGCCAACTTGTTTTCCAGAGTGGTTGTCTCATTTTACAATCCCACCAGCAATATGCAAGTGACCTAGTTTCACCACAGCCTTGCCAACGTTGTTGTGGTTTTTTATTTTAGATCTTCTAATAAGCATATAGTAATATCACATTGCGATTTCAATTTGCATTTACCTAATAGCTAATAATGTTGAACATCGTTTCATGTTCTTGTTTGCCATCTGTATATCTTCTTCTGTGAAATGTCTCTTCATGCACTTTGCCTATCTTCTAGTTAAATTTTTAAAATTTGCTTACTATTGGGTTTTGAATGTTTTTTATATATTCTAGATATTAATCCTGATTTGTTAATTACATATATTTTCTCCTAGTCTATAGCTTGTCTTTTCATCCTCTTAACATGGTTTTTCATGGAGCAAAAGTTTTTAGTTTCGATAAAGTCCAGTTGATCAGTTTTTCTTTTTATGGATCTTGCTTTTGGTGTCAAGTATAATCTTTGTCTTGCTCTGCATTTTGGAAATGTTCTCCTGTCCTTTTTTCTAAAAGTTTTAGTTGAGTTTTTTGCACTCAAGTCCATCATTATTTTGAGGTAATTTTTATATAAGGTAAGAGTGTTAGGTATGTTTTGTTATCTGTAGCTGTCCAATTACTGCAACACTGTTGCCTATTCTTCTGCTAATACCAAGTTCTTTTGACTACTATAGCTATGCAGCAAGTCTTTAAATTAGGTGAACTGATTTCTCCCAGTTATTTTTTTTAATTAATAGAACTTATTTTGTTGAGAGGACCTAAGTTTATAGAAAAATTGTGCAGAAAGTGCAAAGAATGACCATATACCCCTCAATCCCTCCTCCAGTGTCTCATTATTAATGTTTTGCATTAAAGTGGTGCATTGGTTACGGTTGGTGTACTAATATTGATACATTAATTAAAGTCTATAGCTTAAATTACTTTTTCTTACAAGTCTATTGTTATTGAAGTATGGTTGATGTATAACATTATATAGGTTACAGATGTATACAATTGGTGAGTCACAATTTTTGAAGGTTATACTCCACTTATAGTTATTATAAAATATGGGCTGTATTCCCTGTGTTGTACAGTATATCCTTGCAGCTTATTTTATACCTAACGATTTGTGCCCCTTACTCCCTGGCCCTATTTTGTCCTTCTCCCGTTCCCTCTTCCTGCTGGTAACTACAAGTTTGTTTCTGTATCTGTGGGACTTCCCTGATAGCTCAGTTGGTAAAGAACCCACCTGCAATGCAGGACACCCGGGTTCGATTCCTGGGTCAGGAAGATCCCCTGGAGAAGGGATAGAAGTCTGCTTATTTTTTGCTACATTCACTATTCTGTTTTCCTCCTTCGGAATCTCTGTTGTCTGGCCCCATTCTTGCTCACAGCGAGGGCTTACGTGCTAGAGCCAGCTTTGTGGTGCTGACAAGGACTCTTGGTTTTGGGTTTTCAGGTTGGTACCCCACCTCGACTGTGTGATGTGCTGCAGGTGCTGCGGGTGGAGAGGGACCAGTGCCTGCAGGAGCTCTCCCGGGAGAGTGCGGAGCATCCAGCCCCAGGTACGTGCCTACTTGCATCCATTCTGGGATGTGCCTGTGTTCATTTCCACTGGGTTGGTGGGCGGTAGGGGCTGGACCAACTGTGTTCCTTCAGAGAATGAGCAGAGGGGAAGGGTCCAGAGTGACCCTGCTGAGCTGTCTATGTATGCTGAAAACCACATCGTCACCCCTCTTTGTTTCTCTGAGTTTATGGGTAAAACCAGGGTTTTTGAACTGTTAGCTTCTGCATAATGACTTCACCCAGGTGAGTGTTTTGGTGAGAGTTACTTGTCATAGTGGTGTACCTCTTATCCATTCTCTCACCTCCATTGCTAGTTTGATGGGGGAGGTAACAGAAAGTCATTGTGGGGTCTGGGAAACTCAGGGTTCATTGCTGGCTGACCCTCACTGGCTGTGTGAATGTGAACAAATTATTTAATGTTCTGAGCCTCACTTTCCTGATCTATAAAACAGAGGTGATAAAGTATGTTAGAATTATAAATATATGTAAGATAAAGATGTTAAATATAGGTGCTTCTTAAAGATTATTAATTTAAATATTAACTATTACTATTAGTCAAGACAGTCAATATTAATAATTTGCTCCTTACATATTAATTTTATTTCTACTCCCTGCCTTCACTTATCTTCTTAGCTTTTACTCATCTAAAGGCAGTGGAGGATGTGGTATTAAGAAAATAACCCTTCACGAATAGTCAAACAAAGACTTGTACAGACAAGGTCTTCACTGTACTGGCTATAGTAGCCGACAGGTAGAAGCAACCCAAGTGTCTGTCAGCTGATGAAAGATGAAGATGTGGTCTGTACACACAACAGAATAGTATTCAGCCTTAAAAAGGAGTGAAGTACTGGTACATGCTGCAACGTGGATAAGTCTTAGGTGGTGCTATTGGTAAAGAGTCTGCCTGCCAATATAGGAGATGCAGGAGACAAGGGGTTTGATCCCTGAGTTGGAAGATCCCTTGAAGTAGGAAATGTCAACCAACTCCAGGATGCTTGCCTGGGGAATTCCAAGAACAGAGGAACCTGGCGGGCTACAGTCCAGGGACTCCGAAGAGTCAGACATGACCGAGCGACCAAGCGCACAGTCACATGATATGATTCTGCTTATGTGAAATGCTTGGATTAGACAGTTCACAGAGACAAAAGTCAGATTAGCGGCTCTCAGGGGCCCCGGGGGCCTGCGGAGCCCCTGTGTAGGAGCTGCCTCTTGGTGGTGGAAGGTGCAGAACTAGGTAGAGGTGCTGGTCACACAATACCCTGTCCTAAATGCCACTGACTGTGCACTTTAAAATGGCTAGTGGTTCATTTTATGTCATATGAGTTTCTTTTCAACAGACTTTACTGAAAAGTCTTTTCCAAGTGGCTGCACCATTTAAATTTCTGCCGGCGATGAATGATCATTCCTGTTGTACTATATCCTCACCAGCATTTGATATTGTCAGTGTTTTGTTTTTTTAATTGTAGTAAAATACCTGCAACAAATTTTACTGTCTTAACCATTTTCATTTATTTATTTTTCTTCCAGTTTTATTGAGATATAGTTGACATACAGCGTTGCATAAGTTTAAAGTATATAGCATAATGATCTGACTTACATACATAATGAAAGTATTATCACAGTAAGTTTAGTGAACATCTGTCATCTCATATAGGTACAAACTTAAGAAATGGAAAAAAATTGTATGATATGAACTCTTAGGATTATTCTCTTAAGAACTTTCATACATACCATACAGCAGTGTTAATTGTCTTTACCATGGTATACATTACATCCCTAGTACTTATAACTGGAAGTTTGTACCTTTTGACTGCTTTCATCCAGTTCCCCCTAACCCTGCCTGTGGTAACCACAAATCTGATCTCTTTTTCTATGAATTTGTTTTTGACATATAGTTGACCTGTAAAACTAGTTAATTTCTGTTACACAATTAGTAATTTAACATTCTATAAATTTCAGAATGATCACCACTGATGAATCTAGTTATGATATGTGACCATACAAAGATACTACATAGTTATTAACTATATTCCCCTCTGTACATTTCATACTTGTAGCTCATATATTTTGCATCTGGAACCTTTGTATCTCTTAATGTCCCTCGTCTATTTCTTTCTTCTTCCACCCAACTTCCCTCTGGCAACTACCTATTTGTTCTCTGTATCTAACTCTGTGTCTGTTTAGTTTGGTTTTCTCATTTGTTTTGTTTCAGAGATTTCACATGTAAGTGAAGTCATACAGTATTTATCTTTATCTGACTTATTTCACTTGTCATAATACCCTCTAGGCCCATGCATGTCACCACAACTGTTAAGATTTCATCCTTTTTTATGACTAATATTCCCTTGTGTATATATACCACATCTTCTTTATCCATTCATCTACTGATGGGTGCTTGGGTTGCTTCCTTTTCCTGACTATTGTAAATAATGCTGCAGTGAACATATCTTTTCTAATTAGTGTTTTTGTTTTCTTTGGATAAATACCCAGGAGTGGAATAGCTGGATCACATGATAATTCTATTTTTAACTTTTTGAGGACTCTCCATAATTTTTCCAGAGTGGCTGTACCAATCTACATTCCCAGCAGCAGTGCATGAGGGTTCCCTTTTCTCCACATCTTTGTGGAGACGCCTGCATTGCAGGCAGATTCTTTACCATCTGAGCCACCAGAGAAGGCTGATAATATTAAATAAATTCTAAATAAGTAAATATTAAATAAACTATTTCTGTCATTTGGATTTTTTTTTATGGCCATGCCATGTGGCTTGTAGGATCTCAGTTCCCTGACCAGGGATGGAACCTGGGCCCCTGAAGTGAAAGCGCTGTGTCCTTACCCTGAGTTCCAGGGAACTCCTTGTCATTGGAATTTTAATACAGATTGCATTAAATCTGTAGATCATTTTGGGTAGTATTGACATCTTAAAAATAGTAAGTCATCCAATCTGTGAACACAGAATGTCTTTCCATTTATTTGTGTTTTTAATTTGTTTCAGCAACATTTGGTAATTTTCAATGTGCAAGTCTTTCATCTTCTTGGTAAGGTTTATTCCTAAGTATTTTATTCTTTTTAATGCTATCATAAATGCATTTGTTTCTTAATTTCCTTTGTAGGTTATTTCTCATTAGTGTATAGGAATGCAACTAATTTTTGTGTATTGATTAAAAAAAAAGTTTTACAGTCTCTTGTTCGCTTCCACTGCACAACGCAGTCAGCTGCAGCTACACACGTACCCCCTCTCCCCTGAGCCTCCCACCCCACCTGCCTCTCTAGATCGTCACAGAGCACCGACTGGACTCTGTGTTATGCAGGAGCTTCTCACCAGCTATCCATTTTACACATGACGGTGTACACATGTTGATGCTAGTTTCTGCATTCACCTCCCCCTCTCCTTCCCCCGCTGTGTCCACAAGTTCATTCTCTACATCTGCGTCTCCATTCCTTCCCTGCAAATAGGTTCATCAGTACCATTTTTCTAGATTCCATATGTGTGTATTAATATACAATATTTGTTTTCTCTTTCTGACTTACTTCATTCTATATAACAGGCTCTAGGTTCATCCAGCTCATTAGAACTGACTTAAATTCACTCTTTTTATGGCTGAGTGATATTCCATTGTGTATATGTACCACATCTTCTTTATCCATTCATCTGTTGATGGACATCTAGGTTGCTTCCATGTCTTGGCTATTGTAAATAGTGCTGCCGTAAACACTGGGATACATGTGTGTTTTAGAGTTGTGGGTTTCTCAGGATACATGCCCAGTAGTAGGTTTGCTAGATCATATAGTAGATTTATTCCTAGTTTTTTAAGGAATCTCCACACTGTTCTCCGTAATGGCTGTATCAGTTTATATTCCTACTAACAATGTAGGAGGGTCTCCTTTTCCTCACACCCTCTCCAGCATTTATTGTTTGTAGATTTTTTTGATGATGGCCATTCTGACTGGTGTGAGATATTGCCTCATTATAGTTTTGATTTGCATTTCTCTGATAATTAGAAATGTTTGTGTATTGATTTTATATCTGCCCTGTCACTTTGCTGAATCCACTTCAGAAATCATTAGGGTTTTCTACATGTAAGATCACATTGTCTAAGAACAGATAATTTTACATCTTTCCTCCAATTTAGACACCTTTTATTTCTTTTTCTTGCCTAATTGCTGTAGACTAGGGCTTCCAGTGGGCTTCCCTGGCAGCTTAGCTGGTAAAGAATCCGCCTGCAATACAGGAGACCCCCCTCAACTCCTGGGGTTCAGGAAGATCCCCTGGAGAAGGGATAGACTTCCCACTCCAGATTCTTGGGCTTCCCTGGAGGCTCAGATGGTAAAGAATCTGACTGCAATGCGGGAGACCTGGGTTCAACCCCTGGGTTTGGAAAATCTCCTGGAGGAGGGCATGGCAACCCACTCCAGTATTCTCGCCTGGAGAATCGCCATGGACAGAGGATCCGGGCGGGCTACAGTCCATGGGGTCGCAAAGAGTCGGATATGACTGAGCAATTAAGCAAAGCAGAGTACGGGGCTTCCAATACTATGCTGAATATAAGTGGCAAAGGTGGGCATCCTTGTCTTGTTTCTGATCTTACAGGAGCTTTCAGGCTTCATCACTGAATATGATGTTCGCTGTGGCCTTTACATATATGACCTTTATTTTATTGAGATAGTTTCCTCTTATTTCTAGTTTAAGTGTTTCTATCACGAAAGGGTGTTGATTCTTATCAAATACTTTATCTGCATCTGTTGAGGTGATAATGTGTTTTTTGTTCTTCTGTTATTGTGGTGCATCACACAAAGCATCTTTACATGTTGAACCATCCTTGCATCCCAAAGATAGATCCCACTTGGTTATGGTGTATGTGTTGTTCAATTCAGTTGCTAGTATTTTGTTGAGAATGTTTATATCATTGTTCATCAGGGATATTGGTCTGTAGTTTTCTTTTCTTGTAGAGTGTTTATGTGTGTTTGGTATCGGACAATGCTGGCCTCATAGAATGATTTTACAAGTACTTCCTCCTTTACAGTATTTTGGGAGTGTTTGATGAGACTTGGTGTTAATTATTCTTTAAATGTTTGGTAGACTGTATGAGGGTGGCCATCTGGCCTTTTCTTTGTCAGGAGATTTTTTGTTGCAGATTAAATCTCCTGACTAGTTAGAGGTCTGTTCTGATTTTTGCTTGCTCCTACCTCCATCTTGGTAGTTTGAGTGTCTTTGGAAAATGATCCTTTTCCTCTAATTTACCACCAGGCATATTCTTTTGCAGTATTGTTCTCTCCAGGTCATGGCTTTTGCTCATGAAATTCTTGAGCTGTTGGTTATCTACTTTCTTGTTTTCCCCCACGGCCAGGCCCGTGACTCCTTTCCCACCCCACCCCACACACTCCCAGGAACCCAGCCACCGCCCGAGCCGCTGTTCCTGCTGGGTCGTTGCCTCCTATCTTCGGAGCTGTGTCTGTGGGGCTCTCCTCTCTTCTCCCTTCCCGTCTGCTCCCTCGCTCCAGGGAAGACAACTGTTTGACCTCTAGTCTCGTCATGATGGTGGCTGTAAGGCGGAGGCAATCCCATCTCTGTATGTGATTTCATTTCAGTTTTTAAAACAAAAGAAAAAGGAAGAGGAGTAGAGGTGAGGAGAGGGGAAAGGAGAGGCCCAAACTTTTAAATTAGGCTGTGTGATCTTGAACAAGTCCTTAATGTCTCTGGACCTCAATCTCCACATCTGTTTTATGGGATTGGTGTGACATTAAAAGCATTCATTCAAAAATATTTAACACTTCTTGTTTTGAGATGAAAATGGTAAGATTGATGTCACGTAGACTCCTCTCTTATGGCTTAAGAATATGTTTTTGTACACATGGCAGAGACTTGATATGCGAGCTTCATCATATAGGGGTTGCTTTTTCACACATCATGAAAGATCCAGAGCTCGTGCAAAGTTCCTGGGTATCATCAGATCCCATATTCCTTCTCTCTGCTCAATGTGTGACGTGCACCTCTGGGTCGTAAGGTAGCTGCAGCACCTTGGGAGGAAGGGAGAGTATTTTGGGCAAAGAGACATGAAAATCATGAGTTCAGATCAAGACACACATAATGGAGACTTCAGAGGAGGATTAGGCTGGGGAACACTTTTGTTTGGGTGGCAACTGAGACTGAGGTTGTAGGAGGAGTGGGCTTGAGATCCCTGCACTTACCCGCCAGGTGCAGCCAGAGGCAGGAGGGAGAAGGTGCCATGGTAAGCAGAGGCCAAGCAGTGCGGATGCTGTGATGTGCTCTGGCCAAGTTACTAGCCCCTGCGTGAGGGATGGGCAGGATGAGAACTTCCTTCCCCTATGCTGGCTGTGGAAGGTGCTTCCGGAGAACCAAACTGGGACCTTATGGCTCAGAGGGGGCCCACCATTGAGTCACAGCCTCCTGAACTCCAGGGCGCCCCCTGCCACCCCAGGAACAGCAGCTGCCCTCATGTCCCCAAGGAGAATGTCTAAAATTCCAGTGACAGAGTGTGGGACTTGTATTCAGGCCTTAGGGATAAAGCCCAGAATGTCAGACCCCTGGGAGAGATGATGGTAAACTTCAGCTCACATCAAGAAGTTACAGATGGTTATTTTAAACATTAGCATCTGAAGTGCTTAAATGTTCCATTGTTCCCCAGGGCGCCAGGATGAGGTTCAGCTCCTGACTTGGCCCTTGTTCACGCATCCTCTCCAAATGTTTCCACTTGGCTCAACCAAACCGCTTACGACTTTCTGTCCGTCCTCTCGTGCGTCTGGGCCTTTGCACATACTGAGTCCTCTGCTTTGGCTCCACTTCCTCTTCTCCAGTCTGTCTGCCTCTCCTCCAGGAGACGATTTCTGCTGGCGCAGCTGGCCACCCTGACTTCTGCAGGACCACCCCACCTCCGCGCTTAGCACTTCTTTCCCTCCTGGCACATCTGCACTGCATCGTGGCGATGTGTTTGCTGGGCTGGGACAGACTGTGTCACGTTCCTCTAAGACTGAGCTCTTGGTGTGTGTTTGCTGATTGACTCATAAGGGGAATGAGTGCAGACCCTTGACTGGGAGTAGAAAGGGGAGGCCTGAAGGAGACAGGGGGAGACGAGGCAGAGCCTCTGTGGTAGAGGATGCGGATGCTCCCAGCTGCCCAGCTCATCACAGACCAGCCGAGGTGAGAGGTGTGGCCACGTTGCCCATGGCAGGTGCTTCCCAGAGCCTGACCTGCCCATCACCCTGTGGGCGCTGACCTCAGACTGCAGGCCTGGGGAGGCTGTGAATACGCCCAGGTTGACTGACTTGCAGCAGGTCTGACTGTCTTCTGTCCCGCGTCCTACTTGTGCATCCAGGGCTGAGGGGGCTCATTAGGGGCTCCCGCCGGGCTCTGCTGTGAGCTCCTGGGGAGACCTCACTCTCCCCGTGCAGTGAGGCCATCCATCACTCGCAGTGTTTGCCGCTGTGTCCTGCCAGGCCGGTAAGTGAAGGGGGCCAGGGTGACCCCACCCCAGCACAAAGGCTCAGACCTCTTCGGTCTCTTTTGCATTTTGGCCTTCTGCAGCTTTTATTCAGGAAAAAGTGTCTGTTGCTCTGAAAACCTGGTTTAAAAGCCCCTGAGACAGAAGATGTGTGAGGACCCAGCCTCCTGGGAAAGTCTTCAGGACTTTTCTGCTCAGGGGTTGAGAAAGCTGAGCCAGAAAAGCCATCACGGAATTTAGAACGGATGTGGTGGCTGCAGGGGAAGATTCCCTCGATAAACGAAATCAGGAGAAACAGCAAAGCCACGGAGCCCTTGGGCAGGCTCAGCCCCGGCATCCCCATCAGAACCTGGTGGGTGGAGGGGCTGGGCTGAGGCTGCCTGGATGTGGGTCCAAGCCCATAACTCCGCTCAGGAGCATGACTCCTGAAGGCCCTCCCATCGCCCAGGAAGGATCTGTCTGGTGCCCGAGGCCAGGAGGGGCTGGCAGACTCTCTGTTGGGGGTACAGGGTTAATGGTTAAGCTGCCTGGTCTTCCCTGGGGAGGAGGTTAATGTTTGAATGCTAAGAGAGGCCCAGGAAATGCCACTCACCAGACTGTCACCAAACTCGGCACACTTATCACAGATGAAAAATTAACTCTTCAGCTATTCCGGGCTAGGTGACCAAAGCCTTCCCAGTGTTTCCTGGGAGCATTTCAGGGTCACCCGAATAGCTGCATGGCCTGCCCTACTGGGCCCTTTATCACTCTGTTTTCAGAAGCCGATACCCCCTCAGAGCTGGCTGGTGGAAGGGCTCTGCCTCACCCTAGGGAGGAATGTTCCAGAGACAGAGTGGTCGGACAGACCTGGGCAGGTGCATGCTGTGTCACTTGGGGGCTGTGTGACCTCTGGCAAGACCCCGGTCCTCTCTGGGTCTTCACGTCCTGGCCTTCAGAGTGGGAACTCGCCATCCCCTTTTCCTTGTCTCTTTGCCAGTGGGCCCCCCACTCCCAAAGAACATGGGCTGCCTTCTAAGGGGTTGGGGAGGGGTCAATGTGCCTTTTTATTGAGGTGAAATTCACATGATATTAACCATCTTATTGAACAAGTCAATAGCATTTGATGCATTCACAGGGCAACCACCACCTCTATATAGCCCCAAAGCATTCTCATCTCATCACTCCAAGATAAAACCTGTGCCCATTGCTCCTCATCTCCCTCCTTCCTGGGCCCCACCTGGCAACCATACATCCACTCCCTGTCTCTCTGCATTCGCTGACTCTCTTCATTTCGTATGAATGGAGTCACAATCCGTGACCTTTGAGTCCATCTCCTTCCACTAATGTTTCCAAGGTTCACCCATGTAGTGGCACGTATCAGTATGTCTTACATGCTGGCCTTTAATGCATTTTCTCTAACAAACATTCCAGGTCCTTTTCTGGATTCTCCTGGCCCCTGATGGCCTCTGGCAGACAGACACCCTGGGACAACCGTCACCTTATCCAGAGCTCACCTGTCCCTAAACTTTCCTTGCCACAGCTGACCCTGGCTCATTTTTCAGAAACAAGAAACTTACATTTATGGAGCACTTTGGACATTTTTTTTTAGTTCTTAAAGCAACCCATGCAGTTAAGTACTATTACCATCCCACCTCACAGATGAGGAAGTTGAGGCTCTTAGAGGCACGGGATCATCCAGTGCTGAAAGAGGACTCTCAGCCCATATCTTTTGACTGCAAATCCTGAGGATTGTTTGTTTTGCGATCCAGACTGAACTGTGAGTGACTGATATTCTCATTCTCCCCAAGAAGATTTGCATTTGAAAAAAGAAAAAAATAAAGGAAGAGAGAGACTGTTGGTGCCAATTAATGTCTAATTAGAGTGAGAGACAGCGTGAAAGGAAGCGTTTCAGCTGGAGGAAGGAGAGCTTGTGGGTGATTGAGGAGGACTCTTCGGGGCCAGTGCAGTTTGTACAGTCTGGGAAGGAGGAGGCTCAGGATCAGTGCTCACAAGCTCAGAAGCACTTGCCTTGGGCAAGCCTCTTGGAGGGAGAAGAACCAACCTACCCCAGGGAAGCGGCAGCCAGCCTCCCACTCAGAGGGTCTGTATCTCATCCCTTGCAGCCTCCTAACTGCACGACCCTCTCTGCTTGGATTCTTTCAGTAGTGGAGAGCTCACTACTCCCCAAGATAGTTCATCCCAAGGAATAGCTTGCGCTTCTCAGTTTAAAGAGAAGCACCCCGGACTCTCTGTTGTGCCTGCCTCCTGTGCTGTGCTTTTTAAGGCCTTTGCCACCTGGGCCTCCAGTTCCTCTCACCCCACCCTGACCACCTCTGTGTGTGGTCCAGCAATCACACGCAGGGCAGCACGGTCCCGACCTCAATGCTGCAGTTCAGGTCATTCACACAGCCAAGCAGACCTCCTTAGGGTGCCCTTGGGGGTGGGCTGAGGAAAGCAGAGGGAGCTGGATGAAGCCAGGAAACCGCTGCTGGGTATGCTTGTCTGGATGTGTCCCCACAGCCGTTTCCCCTCTGGGTTTTCCCGCTGTCTGGGGCAAATGGGCAGCAGGGCCCTTGAGCCTATTTCAGGAACCTTCTGTTCCCTGCGTATCACAACACTCTTGTCTCCCTAGTCTGAGTGAAGTCTTGCTCTGTATCTGTTTTTTTCAGAATTATGATTGCAAGATTTTCTTGCAATCAAGAAAATCAAAATTATGATTTTCTCAAGAATTATGATTGCACTAGAATTCCTCTTTATCCCCCTGCCCCGGGGGCCCTTTGGAAACAGGTCAGGGAGATTGTAAGTTTTCTTGCCTTCTCGGAGGCTATGAACCAGTAATCTGAGAAGGAAGGGGAGAAAAAAGGGAAAAAAATACCAGGAGGAAAAAAGATCCACTGCACACACACATCATTTACTTCCCACCAAAATTCTGGGTGGCACTATTTTATAGATGAGGAAGGAGGGGCTCATACATGTAAGTGGTGTGTTCATGTAAGTGGTGGTGTGTTCTGTCCCCACCACACTCTGCCGCGGGCACTGGGCAGGCACCCCCTGCTGCCCACATGGCATTAGTGGCCCGATGGTGTCTTTTCTCGTTTCCCTAGCTGAACTTCCCCCCGTCTTCCCTCCCATCCCCCCCAGCAAGGTGGTCAGTGCTGACAGGTGGGCTCAGAGATGGTAGAGGGGCGGGGAGGCCTTGGGCCCTGCTTGCCTCGCAGCAGCCCTGCCCCCCCTACTGGCTCAGTAACAGTAGATCTGCTTCCAAAACTCCTCCATCTCTTACCTCGTGGGTCCCCCTCAACCCCGACTCAGGCACTGAGCTCTGCAGTCTGGGTCTAAAACTCCCAGCCCTCCCCTAACCCGGTGACCTGGGTACCGTGCCCGGGCCCCAGGGGAGGCCAGACCAGGACGCCACGCCCTCTCTCTCGTGCTCCACCTGTGCAGCCGTCCCTCACTCAGAGCAGGAGCCGGTAGGGAGTGGGGCCCAAGGCCCTCCGTTCACACCCTGGAGCAGTGCAAAGGGGGCCCCTGCAAGTAGTCAGCAGGCCAGTCTGCTCCCTGCTCCCCCAGCCACAGACCTCCCAGCCCACCTGCACCATGCACCGTCTGTACTGTGGCCTCCATAGTGTGTTTTCCTTTATATCAATGGGTTGACTCTTTTTTTCCATCATGCTGTACATTAGATCTTAGACTTACTCATCATATATGGCTTCTCTGGTGGCTCAGTCAATAAAGAATCTGCCTGCAATTCAGGAGACCCGAGTTCAATCCCTGGGTCTGGAAGATCCCCTGGAGAAGGAAATGGCAACCCACTCCAGTATTCTTGCCAGGAGAACTCCATGGATAGAAGAGCCTGGTAGGCTACGGTCCATGGGGTCGCAGGGGTCAGACACGACTTAGCAACTAAACCACCACCATCATATATAAATCCAACTCTGTAATCTTTGACCAAGCTCTCTGTCTTCCCCCCAACACCCGCCCCTGGTAACCACCGGTTCTATTCTCTGCTTCTATGAGGTTAACTTTTTTGGATTCCACACACCAGTGAGATGATAACAGTGTTTGTCTTTCTGTGTCTGGCTTTTTTCACTGAGCATAATGTCTTCTAAGTTCATCCATGTTTTCACACATGGCAGGATTTCCTTTTTAAAATATTAAAACATTTTTAGGCTGAATGATATTTCATCATGATTTTCTTTATCCGATTCATCCTTTGATGGACACTAAAGTTGTTTCCAATCTTTGGCTATGGCAGTAATGCCGCAGTGAACATGGGGCTGCAGATAGCTCTGGAGACAGTGAGTTCATTTCCTTCGGATGTGTGTCCAGTAGTGAGATTGCTGGATCATTTGGTGGCTCTATTTTAATTTTTTGAGGAAGCTCCACTGTTTTCACCAGTGGCTGCACCAACTTGCATTCCCACCAACAGTGCATGAAGGTTCTCTTTTTTAAATTGACTTTTTTTTTTTTTAACTTAGCCTCATCCTAAACAGCAGTAACTACAAAATCATGGCTGTGATATACCTGTTGTATAACCTTTTAATGCATAGTAAATTCTTTTTAAAAAGGTGTAACTATTAAAATTAAAAGCGTTCAACCATGTACCAGCCACCGGAGCCTACCAGTGAGACGTGCTCCTCACATGCTGGGCCAGGTCTGGTCCAGTGCTGAACCTGTCCTGACAGCGAGGCCACGGCTGGGGGAGGCTGGCCATGTCACAGGGCTTGGGACATGCCTAGTACCGTGTGGAGTTGGTGTCCACGCCTGCTGCCGCCAACGGTCCACCTGGAGGTGGGATGCGAGCTCCCCCAGCCCGGAGGTGGGATCCTAGCTCCCCCAGCCTGGAGGTGGGATCCGAGCTCCCCCTGCCTGGAGGTGGGATCCGAGCTCCCCCAGCCTGGAGGTGGGATCCTAGCTCCCCCAGCCTGGAGGTGGGATCCGAGCTCCCCCTGCCTGGAGGTGGGATCCGAGCTCCCCCAGCCTGGAGGTGGGATCCTAGCTCCCCCAGCCTGGAGGTGGGATCCGAGCTCCCCCTGCCTGGAGGTGGGATCCGAGCTCCCCAAGCCTGGAGGTGGGATCCGAGCTCCCCCTGCCTGGAGGTGGGATCCGCGCTCCCCCTGCCTGGAGGTGGGATCCGAGCTCCCCCTGCCTGGAGGTGGGATCCGAGCTCCCCCTGCCTGGAGGTGGGATCCGCGCTCCCCCTGCCTGGAGGTGGGATCCGAGCTCCCCCAGCCTGGAGGTGGGATCCGAGCTCCCCCTGCCTGGTGGTGGGATCCGAGCTCCCCCAGCCTGGAGGTGGGATCCGAGCTCCCCCTGCCTGGAGGTGGGATCCGAGCTCCCCCTGCCTGGAGGTGGGATCCGCGCTCCCCCTGCCTGGAGGTGGGATCCGAGCTCCCCCTGCCTGGAGGTGGGATCCGCGCTCCCCCTGCCTGGAGGTGGGATCCGAGCTCCCCCAGCCTGGAGGTGGGATCCGAGCTCCCCCTGCCTGGTGGTGGGATCCGAGCTCCCCCTGCCTGGAGGTGGGATCCGAGCTCCCCCAGCCTGGAGGTGGGATCCGAGCTCCCCCTGCCTGGAGGTGGGATCCGCGCTCCCCCTGCCTGGAGGTGGGATCCGAGCTCCCCCTGCCTGGAGGTGGGATCCGCGCTCCCCCTGCCTGGAGGTGGGATCCGCGCTCCCCCAGCCTGGAGGTGGGATCCGAGCTCCCCCTGCCTGGTGGTGGGATCCGAGCTCCACCAGCGCTCCACCAGCACTTTGCCTCTTGGGGCCTGGGTTCCTCATCTCTGCTTGGGGGCAGTGACCCTACTCGACCCCTGCATTGTACAGCGCCAGCCTGGACAGCCCCTTCCCAGCCTTTTCTTCCCCCTGGCCAGTAGGAAGGATATGGGCATGAGCCAGCTGTGGGGGAAACTGTCCCTCTCGCTCTCACCCCCCATCAGCTCCTCCCTTGCTTTCTGCCAGCACCAGGCCATTGTCCCTGTGGGCCAGACCTGATATGACCCAGCTCAGGAAGCCTGCCAGATGCCCTGGCACCCTTCCCATCTGTCTGGCTGGCCGGACGTGGGTTGGGTTGTCCGGCCTCAGGGACTCAGGCCAGTGCCCTGGCTGACCTGACCAGCCTCAGTCCTGAAGCCATGGCTCCCAAAGTGGGGGAAGAGGCTCCTTCGTGTGCCCGCAGTGGGCAGCGCCCCCAGCGCTTCTAGGAGGAAGGGCGGCTGCATTGTAAACGGGGCTTCTGCGGAAGGAGGCAGGATGTGGGGTGCTGTGCCAGAGAGGAGGCACCCTGTGCCCCTTGTCTGGGGCCTCTCGGGAGCACGTCACTGTCCCAAGGGCATCCGGGGAGGCGACAGTCACTCAGAGGCCTGGCGAGCCACGCCCATGGCGGGAACCTGGAGGACCGGTGCCCGGACAGTGCAGAACCTTCCCGTGTGCCCTGGGGACGTTCGAGAAGAAAGAAGGTCCAGCCCGCCCTCTTTCGGTGCACACGGTGAAAGTTGGGGTGAAGGCTCTGGAACATCCAAGGGGGTTCTCATGCCCCACTTTCCTCAAAGAACTCAGGCCCTGGTCCTTGGCCCCCTGGAAGCTTCCAGTGTCATTGTAGGAGCGCCATCAGGCCCCACTCTGAGTCCCCGTGGCATTCTCCTCCTCTGTCTCCCCCCCCCCCCCCCCCCCCCCCATTGCTCAGGGCCACAACCTCCCGGGGCTGCTCTGCCCCAGCCAGGCATCTTTCCCTAAGAAACTGGGGCTGGTGCCTCTGGAGACAAGCAGGTGGGCAGAGCCCATGAGGTGGCACCCAGGAGCCTGGCTGGACAGTTACCTCACAGCCCTTCCGTTTCCTGGCTGGGTGACTGTAGGTACCCACCTCCTTGCTTTGTCGCTTCATTTGTAAATGAGGGCAGAGTCAGGTGCCTTGCAGCACTGCTGTGGGTGGAATGCCCTCCTGTGTGTAAAGCACAGAGCAACTCCTGCTGGCATCAAGCAGAGCTGGCAAACAGAGGACGTGGGATTCAGAAATCATGTGTGGCATCACAGCGAAAGCCCATTTACAAGGAGTGGGTGATGAGGAGGGGAACAGGGGCCAGAGACTCGGGCATTCATCCTTTCCTTAGGCGCTTGTTGAGTGCTTGTGCCATGCCCAGTTCTGTGGGCACAGGCCTCCAGCGGTCATGAATCAGACTGGTTCCTGCTCTTTAGATCCACTGCCTGGGGCGGGGAGCCATTTGCACCCAGGCACCAGGAGGAGCCCTGCCCCCTCCAGCTGTGACCTCCCCTGGCCTCTCACAATCATCTTGGATGGGCTCCCGGAGCCCAGGGCTGGTGTGAGCCCAGAAGAAGGGGCCTCTGCGGTGGGAAGGGAGGGATGCAGTATGAAGATTCTCAAAGCAAAGCCTAATGACCACATACAGAACCCCTGTAGGGAGGTCTTAGCCTGCAGATTCCTGGGGCTCAGGACAACGGAATCAGAATCTCCCCACTGACACAGATGTCCACTGCAGGATCAGTACCTCTAAAGTGGGACAGATCGCCAGGGAGACTTCACGTGGAGGGGATAAAAGTGTCCAGGAGGATGCTGAAACTTTGAGCCTGGTTTTATTCATGCCTGAAAAGAGACTCTTGCTCTTTATAAAAACTGGGAATTAACCAGCTGGGTAATCCAGGGACCCCTTCAGACTGCACCTATCCATCAGTCACTGGAGCTAAAAAATTGCCCTGCAGGTCAGAGGACCCAGCTGGGTTACCCCTCCCCCCCCAATGCCAGGATGAAACAGAAAAGGACTTGGTGAGGAAGAGGATTGGGAGGGAGCTGCCGTTCCCTGGCACCCAGTGAGTGCCAGGCTTTCCACGTGGAGGTGATCTCTTCCCTGGACAACCTCAGGAGGGCTTGGGCAGCAAGGTGTGGTGGGAGGATCGGAACCCAGGTCTCTGGGACTCAAGAATCTTGAGTTCTTTCTGAAGGTTGTGGGCTCCAGGGTGCTGTGGTCTGCTTTATGTTCCCCAGACTGGATGCAGGGTGACTGCGGACCTCATGGTATCACCTCTATTTCCAGTGTGCTCCAGACCTTCCTGGGTGATGTCCTCCGAGGTGGCATGGGCCCCCAGAAGTCTGTCACAGGAGCAGTTTCTCTGGTTCTCTTCCCCCGGGATCTTCTGTGGGAGAATTGGTGGCTGGTTCTGTTAAATGATAATTTTTAACAGAGTATCCTGCCAAACATTGTACTTAAGTAATGAGAGAGCCAGTAATACATTAACCACCGGTTCACAGGAGAATTCAAAGTACTGTACATATAAGGCAAATAGATGCAAAACTGACTGAAAACGATTTTGTATAAATTCTAGGTAATTGATAGTCATGCAAATGCAAAGAAAGTGACAGAAATGTGGATCCCACATTTCTTTGGACAGGAATCATTAGCATGGCCATCAGTTATCTACAATTTATAGAGTTGCGAAATAGCTCAAAGACACAAAAGGCCAGAGAACCTCAGAATCAGGTAAACCAGAAGGCTGTGCTTAAGACAGCACCTAGTTTTGCACTGCGGACACACAATAATTTTTTCATGTCAGAGTCTTTCAGTTACCCGAAGTGGGCCACTGATCTGGCTCTGAGCTTCCTAGCAGCCAAACCAAACAAAGAGGAAGCAACCTCAAATTCAGTGTCCATAAGGACAGATTTATACTAGCTGCTCACCGTAAGTGCAACTTTGCGTCGTGTTGAGACCAATTTATCCTTGGGAGGGATGTGGGGGGCAACACCAGACGCAGGCGCTGGAGGTGTGCTAGGCTGTGGGTGGTGGTGGTGGTGGGGGGGCGTATCCACATTGAGACCCTGTCTGATCCTGCTGCTCTTCTTGGCAGGCTGCCGGGGGCTATGGGACAACACCAGCTGCTGGCCATCCTCTGCGCTGGGACAGACAGTGGAAGTGGCATGCCCGCGGTTCCTCTGGATGCTCGTGGGCAGGAATGGTAACAACTCAGCCCGGGGGGCCGACTGGGCAGCTGTGGGGCAGCCCTCCGGGTGGGCCTTGGCCTGGAGGCGCGCGGCCAAGACTTCTCTGGGGACAGGGAGTGAATGGGAGGATGGGAGTGGTCCCTGCTGGCGACTGGAAGCCTCACTTGGGGGTGTGTGGGGTGGGCTGAGTTGTCGGTGCCAAGCAAGGGGCCAGGGGGTCAAATACCAGGGAAGGGTAAAGGAGGCCAGGCCTGCTCCTCTCTGCCCTGTGTTCCCACTGAGGGGGCTCCCCTCCTTCCTTCCACATTTCTGGCCCCTTGGCACCCGGGGCCCTTGCTCCAGCCCTGTCTGGGTCCCGCTTAGCCTGGGCTGGCCTTCCGGGACACTCGCTTCCTCCGTGCCCTCTCTACTAGGCCCTACGGATGAACTCTGCCCTCTCTGGAAGCTTCTGGTCTCCTGAGCGATCTCTCACCCGAGCAAAGCTGCAGTTTATACGGATTTCCTTAATTTTAGACGAGGAAGTGAGGAAGTTGTCTCAGACAGGGAACACTTAGGGACTAACAGGGGCTAACGCTGGACCAAACCCTGTCATGTACTAGGCATTTTTACAGATTTAAACTTTAGTTGTCACAAAACCCCTGCAAACCACAGACCTTTTCTCTCCACTTGGCCCAGTTAAAGAGCGAACATAACAAGGTCTGAGAGGAGTTTAGCTTTGGCTTCAGATTCACAGCTGGGAGGTGAGGAGACAGGGGCTGCAGTTTCCTCTCTCGGCCACCTGGTGTCACTGTGGGGCTGCGGGATCCGCCCACCTGCACGGTCTCACGGAGGCGCTGCCCTCTGCGGTCCTTGCTAGGGATCCGGGGCGTGGTTGGGGGATGAGGGTCGGCGGGGATCATCTCAGCCTGGGGCCTACTGTGCTCATACCCAGCTGCGGGCCCAGGGGATTGGCCAGCCCAGGAGCATAGGTCAGGACCAGTCCAGCCTCAAGTTACTGAGAACCATCTGTCCTCTATCTGCTCTCTCCCCATAAATCCACCTTGGGTCTAGAGTCTGAAGAAAGGCTCCTCAGTAGCATCCCAAGGGTTCCAGGACTTCCCACCCCAAGAAAGGAAGGTGTGTCCAATGAGAACAAGCTGGTGCTCCAGACTCATCCCTTTGAAAGAAGAAAAAAAGTAGAATAAACTAACTCTTTCTCAGGGCACCCACTACATGGGCCCAGGCAGAATGTCTGTGTGGCTGGGAAACCACAGGCTGGATTCTGTACCCAGATACTTGTGTGTCTGTGCTGGAGCCTAGAATATTCCGTCTAGGATGCATTCCTTTGATTCTTAAGAGGGCCCTGGTCTTCCAGTATTTCTTCTTTAAAAACACACTTCCTGAGTGGGGTCAGACCTTGGCTTTCTTTCCCTTCTGTCTTGGTGGGGGATGGGAGCCTAACTGCAGCAGATTCCTAACCTGATGAGGCTTTAGAGAGTCACATAAAAGCTTTGACCTGGCTCTTCCCCTGGACTGCTTGTGTGTGCATGCTCACACAAACACACATATGCACAAAAATACTGGCTGTACTTTTGGGGACCCTTGAAGTGGTCACTGACCTGAACCTAGGTCAGAACCCCTGACATATTAGGAATTAAACTCAGGGGGAGTGGATGGGGGCCCATGGGAACCCACCCCTCGTCTCCTCTGTGGTTCTACTAGGAGCCATGTCAGCAGGGGGCATCGCCTTGTTCACTGCCCTGGGCACCTGGCCTGCATCTTATGCAGCGTTGTCTTGGGAATCCTGCTGGGTCGGTGAGGAGAGGCGTCCAGACAGACAGCCCAGCCTCCAGCGATACACTGTCTGATAACCACTTCTGGATTCCAGGGAGTCTGTGTGCTTTTATTTCAGTTTCTTGTCCAACCAGCCGCCCTTTGACCACCATTCTTTCCTCTCTGACAACCTGGCTTGCTTGATTTAATAACAGAAAGCTTCCACTCATCTCCTAAATTCCAAGACTCCAGGCCCCACCATTTGTGGTCTAGTTCAGAAAGGCCAGAGGCAGAAGGGAAGTAGCCCTATGGCTCCGTCTCTGTGTCCAGCACCAGCCTGGGTTTCCTGCCCCGTCCTGCAGTGTAGGTGATTATTCCCATTTGGTACAGAGAAGTGATGCACCTCAGGCCACGCAGCAGCCAAGAGCCAGTGCTGGGTTTTGAACTTAGATCTGGCTGGTTCTTGACCCGTGCTCCAGGTCTCCTGAGCCATCATAGACCTGGCATGCCTAGAGCCCAAAGGCCACGGTCTCCTGCTGGAGTTGCCTCTGGGATCTCAGGGACGGGGCAGGCAGGAGGGTGGGACAATGACGGGCCACGTCGTGGCTGGCTCTGTTGCCCAATTCTGGGTCATGGTTTTCTTGTCTGAGACAGGCCAGCAAAACCTCCCTCAGAGGAATGCCATTAGGATCAGCGCGTTAACACAGTGGCTAGTTCTAGAAATGGCCACCATGTTTCTCCTGCTGAGTGGAATCTGTTTGGTCCTAACCCCCCAGAGACGGTGGCCTAGGCCATGGGGCCAGTCAGGGAGAATCACACCAGGCCCAGCTCGGGTGGCTGGGGAGCCCCGACAGGATACTGGTTGGAGCAGAAGGAGCAGCAGGGCTCCTTTGTACAGAGCTGGGGTCAGCCCCCTGCGGCCTCGGCAGCAGCCAGGTCTGGGGACCGGAACTCGGCCCCCCTGGCAGCCCAGGGTGGGGGATGCAGCCGAGCTGAGCCAGTCACTGCAGGCGGGGAAGCCCCCCGCGCGGCTTTCCCAACTTCTGTCTTGGCCTGGCAGCTCTTCTACCCCAGTCTTGGGGCTCTCGCTCTAAAAAGCTCCACCGGGGTAAGCTCTTCCCACTTCGCTTGTGAAAACGCTTAGAGAGGGCCCTTCCTCCTCCCTCATTTGCTTTCCTAGCCAGCCAGCCCACAGATGTTTGATGAGCAAGGGCTCTGGGGAGGCAGGCCCTAGGGAGCCCCTGGGGTCTCTGGGAGGGGAGGCAGGGGAGCCACGGTCCCTTCCGTGTGAGAGGGGCACACTAGCCTTGAGAGACAGAGGGCCGCAGTGATCTCGTGGTTTATAGTACAGAGCGGCGCCGAAGGGCGGCTCCCTGCGAGGGGATGCATGTTAGCTCCGCTGATTTTCAGACACTGGGGAGCAGGGTGTGAAGTTATGTATAAAGTAGAACTTCTGGGACTTCCCTGGTGGTCCTATGGCTAAGACTCCACACTCCCAGTGCGGGCGGAACGGGTTTGATCCCTGGTCAGGGAACTAAGATCCTGCATGCTGCAAGGCCAAATCAATAAATAAATAGAGCTTGTTAGTGCAGGAGTAGAACCAGGAGCCTGTGAAAAGTTAATTATGGGCGTGGCCAGGTCCTCACCAACCAGGCAGATTTCTCTGGGGGACTCATCCTTTAAATGGCTGTTCCTAATAGCTCAGTTGGTAAAGAATCTGCCTGCAATGCAGGAGACCTGGTTTCAATCTCTGGGTTGGGAAGATCCCCTGGAGAAGGGAAAGGCTACCCACTCCAGTATTCTATCCTGGAGAATTCCAGCCCATGGGGTCCCAAAGAGTCAGACACGAGTGAGTGACTTTCACTTTTCAGGGCCTGGGAGCAGGAAGAGCAGAGTGAGAAAGGGGGTTAGTACAAAGCCTGTGGGTAAGAATATAGGCCTGAGCCCTGGGGCTCAAATCTCATGTTCTACATTGACTGGAATGTGGTCTTGAGCAAGTTCTTTAACCACCGTGTGCCTCAGTTCTCCTAGCTGTAAAATGGGTGTAGTATTTTCATGTTACAATACATTTTACTATAAAAGTAACAGTGCCGACCTCATAGTCTTGTTAGGATTAAATGAGTTAATACCTCTCACATGCTTAGAACAGTGCCTGGCACATGTGTATTGTTATAGTAGAGCGTGAGGTTTTGTAACTGAGTAAACACATGGTCATTAGTGTGAGGCCAGTGTTGTTTGGCTTGGGGTGTGTAACCTGCCGTTCTTAAGCACTGCATACGGCCTCTCTCATCATCGGAGGCGCTGCCATGCCTGCCAGAGGAGCGTCTTACTATTCTCTGAGGGGCACCCAGCTAGCCGAGCAGTGACCCTGGAAGTTGTGCTGGGCCTGGGGCCTGGGACACGTGTCGGTCACCTCCCTCGTGGTGGAGCCTGGTGCCTGGCCCAGGGGGTGTGGGGCGTGGGTGTGGGTGAGGCCGTGGGGGCCCAGGGGGAGGTGGGCGGTGCTCAGAGGCTGGGAGGTGGGGTGCTCACGGCTCAGCGCCCACCAGGTGTGTAGGTCAAGGGATCCAGAACCGCGGCTCCGTCCCTCACACGTACACGCGCACCCCACTAGGGCTGTGTGCCCACACGCCTTTCCTATCTCTTTTCCGGACTGAGTCTCACAAAGCCTTCAAGGGTCAGCTGAGCAGTTGGAGCTGCCCTGTGGGGTTCGGAGAAAGGGACAGGGTGACAGAAGGAAGCCCCCTCCACCGGCAACTGAGGTGGACAAGGGCGCCCAGAAACCTGGCCATCTGTCCGTTCCCCCGCTCACCCCAGGATGCTTGGTCCCCACAGGTTCCATGTTCCGGAACTGCACACAGGGCGGCTGGTCAGAAACCTTCCCCAGACCTGATCTGGCCTGTGGGGTCAACGTGAACGACTCCTCCAGCGAGAAGCGGGTAAGCCTGCCCCGCCTCCCTGCGGGGTGGAGGGGCCTGGGGAGGTAGCGTGAAGCCGGCCCAGGGCTAGGTCGGCTGACCCGGGGCTGCCCTCCTCAGCCCCACACCCTCCCAGCTCTCTGTCCTGGCCCGCCAGCCTGGAGGGGGGGGACCCTGAGGACCGCGGCGCAGTGGGAACGGCCACATGCCGTGGGGACGTGGGGGCCAGGTTGGCCTGAAACCCAAAACACAGTGATGGGGCTAAGTGCTCGGGCCAGTGTGAGTCTGAACCTGCCCTGTGACCTTGGTGGGGGGTGGGGAGGATGCAACCCCTCTGTGCCTCAATTTCTCCATCTGGGAAATGGGGTGAGTAATGGTCCTGAGCTCTTCAGAAGGAGCAGAGTGAACCCTGGAAGTGCTGGGGAGGGTGAGGGGCCGCAGCGCCTGCTCACAAGGGTCCCTTCTCAGAGGAGACTCAGGCTCCAGGAGGCAGGAGCACCCGGCTGCAGGCAGGCCTGGTTTGAGAGAAGATGCTGGCGTGTGGGCGCCCTGAAGAGGCCATTCTGTTCAGAGTCCTTCCTGAAGGAGATTGGGTGGGGGACTCTAGTGGAGGATGGAGTTCCTTCTCTCCCAGGGCTTATCATCCAATTAGGGAAGATACGTGAGATCTTCAGATCCAGGTGGAATAATTTAATAGGGATTACGCATGGCTTTGGAGGGCCAGTGAATGGGCCCTGACCTCTGTAGAGTTCCGTTTCTGTCTCTGACCTATGTGAAGACAGGAGGCTTGTGTGGATCACCTTTGTAAAGTCTGTAAGATTCAGAAGGATCACATGTATGGATGGCAGGATGGAGGTTCAGAAGGATGCATGGGCTGTAAGTGACAGAAACTTCCAAGGGGCTTCATAAGCTAATGTGGCTCATGTAACTAGGATGTAGAGGACGGGCGTCAGGCGCTTGTAATGAAGCAGTACCACTCAGGATGAGGTTTTTTTCAATCTCTTTTCTTGATAGCCTGGTGACTTATCCCGGGGCTGGGATCCTGTTGTCAGGTGTGTGCCATTGGTGATGGCAGCCGCAGACTCCCAGGCCTGCTTGGCCAGGAGGAGGGACAGCCTGACCTCTCTTGCTAACCGCAGCAAAGCTTCATATGCAAACATCCAGTAAGCCCGTCCTCACATCTCACTGACCCAATGTGACTTGAGCCGGTCCACTTCTGCACCTTTCCTGGCAGAGGGATGGGACACATGCATGGCTTGGACCAGCAATTCTCAAACTTTTTGGCCTCAGAAAACTTTTATACCCTTAGGAATTACTGAGGACCCTAAAGAGCTTTTGGTTTTGTGAGTTATATCTGTTGAAGCCACACTTAAGAACTGTTGGCTAACATTAGTCAGCTGGATAAGAACAAAGGCCAGGGCCTGAACCATGATATTCATGGCTGGGTTGAAACTCTAAAGTGCCAGAGAAGGCACAGAGATTTAACAAAGATAAATGCAGAGTTCTGGACTTAACTGAGAAAATTAATTGCCCAAAAATAGTAAAAAAATAAAAGACTTACTATAACTTCAGCTCATGTAAAAAAATATTAGAATCCCTAAGATTGGTGGAAATTTTTCCAGATCATGGGATACACTGGTCCCTGATGCCAGACCACAGACAAGCACAGCCTTTGTATTTTTAATTTTTTTCATTTTGGCTGTGTGGCTTGTGGAATCTTAGTTCCTCAACCAGGAATTGAACCTGGGCCCTTGGCAGTGAACGTGTGGAGTCCTAACCACTGCCCTGCCAAAGAATTCCCCACAAACTTAGTCTTTTATTCTGAGAACTGAATCATCCTTTCTGAGTGTTAAAATGTATTTTTTTCTTTTAATCAAATGACTGTGAAAGTATGTATTTACTGATTGTCTTTTTGCAACTTCCTGACTTAGCACGCACCAGTTGCCAACAGTGGACTCAGATTAGCAGAAAGGCCAGGCAAAGCTGCCACGTGGATACATAAAGCTGACTTTGTTTACCCGGAGCAGAGGTTAGAAAACTAGGGCCCTTGGGCCAAATCCAGCCTACCACCTGCTTTTGCAAATAAAGTTTTATTGAAACACAGCCACATCCATTTGCATGGCAGGGGCTAAATTGAGTAGTTGCAAAAGAGACGGAATGTTTAAGCTTACATGTTTGCTGTGTGCCCCTTTATGGAAAATGTCTGCTGTCCCCTAACGTAGAGGATGGAGAAGGAAGGGGCCCAGTCAGGACGCACAGCAGAGAGGCAGGTAGCCTCATCCAGGACCGACGGCAGCGAGGCTTCCTTCTGGACCCCTAGCCCTCCGGGGGCAGGTGTCGCAGAGGCTGAGGTCACTGAGCTCACGTCTGGCTTCGGGGGAACAGGGCTCTTTTGGGGTCAGATCTCGAAGACAAAGGCAGAGCTGGCTGGGATGTCCTGAGGGTCACTTGGCGGACGGTAACCCAGCCACAGGACAGCATGCGATACTCAGCCTGGACCCTCTGCACTTGTCATCCATGCCTCCTCGCGCTGCCACGGGCTGACCCGCTGCTTCTGACCCAGGGCTGCAAAACCAGGTGTCTGCTGAGTGAGCTGGTGCCCTCAGCTCTGGGGTGCATCCTGCACATGGCAAGATCCTAGGGGTGACACCTCAGTCTCCAGACTTTTGACATTTCATTGCTCTTTGAAATCCTAAAGGCTAGGAACCGTCGACCCAATGCAACCTGCTGCCCTCTTGAATCCCTGCACTCATTCCTGAGAGGTGGCTCTGGCTTCTGGAGTTGCAGTCACCTCAGTGGGGAAGGGCAGTGTCCCATGGCGGCTAACCTGTGAAAAGTCCCCCCTGCTGTCAGAAGAATTTTGGTCCCTCTGAGTCGAATCTACTTTCTGATAACTTCTGCCCTGTCTGGAGCTTACAGTTCAGTCTTACTCTTTTAGACATCAGTCATTTTAATACCCTTCTTCCCTAACTTTGTTTCCTTCAGGATGTGGTGCACTAAAGTATTTTAATGCACTCTTCAGATGACATGGCCACCCCCCTCCGGAAATGCTCCAGTTCATTAATGTTCCTCTTAAAATAACACACCCAGGCCTGGAACACTCCAGACATTCCAACGTGGCTTGCTCCTCCACAGCACTCCATTAATGAAGCCGAGAAGAGGCCTAATTGTTCTAGCAGCTACCTCATGCCTCATACTTCATACCACAGTCTTAGACTGCTGACTCAGACTTAACAGTGGATAGTGGGGCAGAGGGTGAAGATGGAGAAAATTAACACGGACTGAGGTCTTCTAAGGGCCAGGCATTGTCTAGATACTCTACCCGATACCGTAACTGTTTTTCTAAAAAGCCTGCACGGTGGATATTATCCCCATTTTACAGATGAGGAATCTGAGGCTCCCAGAGAAGTTTAGTGACTTGCCCAGGGTCACACAGAAGTTAAGTGATTTCCCAGGACTGCTGAATAGTGGCAGTCCTAGGTTTGGAGCCCTTGTCTCTTGACTCTGAAGCCTTTCGGTGTTCCCCCTGCATACACTTCTGTAACACCGTGGAGCGTGGGCCACTCAAACCTCAAGGTCGTTTTCGTATAAACGCCTGTCAGATTTCCTCAGTAGTGTCTGTGTGCTGGTGTTTTCTTGTTACCCTTTTCTTCTGGTTACAAGACAATACTTAACACTGAAGAGAAGTGAAAAGTACAGAAAAAAGTGCAAATGAAAATAATGACTGTATCCACCAGTTTATAATCTAATCACTAATATCTAACACAACTCCTTACGATCTTGTTTCTATGAATGTATGAGATTGAACTGCCTGAGATGACCAATATTCAAGCTTTTTGATCTTCAAAAAAGGGAAGAGTCATACAATTCAACCTAACACTTTTCTTTGCATAAAGCAGAAATCACACTGTACATGTAAAAGTGTATTCTGCCTTTTCACTTAGCATTACATTATGTCCTGACATCTTTTGCAACTCTTGATAAGTAGCATTTTAATATAGCCTAATTTTGAAATAATTTGAACTTAAAAGAATTTGGTTAACTATTCTGTTGTTGGGCATTTGCATGTTTTTCATCAAAAATAGTTCTGTGATAAGCATCTTTATGTATAAATGTGCTTTTATATTTCTGACAATTCTTAGAATTAATTCCTAGAGGTGGACGGGAAGTCAGAAGGAATGCGTGTGGTGTTTGGTCGGTGCTACTTTCCAGAGAGACTGAGCCAGTTTTTCACTCCCACTGGACCTGAGGCTTCCCTGGGGGCTCAGTAGTAGAGAATCTGCCTGCAACGCAGGAGACCAACTGCAATGCAGAAGACATGGGTTCGATCCCTGGATCAGGAGGATCCCCTGGAAGAGGAAATAGCAACCCACTCCAGTATTCCCGCCTGGGAAACTCAATGAGCAGAGGAGCCTGGTGGGCTACAGTCCACGGGGTCACAAGAGTCGGACATGACTTAGCAACCAAGCACCGCCACCACATAACCTCACCTACATGGAATATTAGCACTTTTAAATATTAGTTAATGTGGTTGCTAAAAAAAAAAAAATGGAATGGCATTATTGCTTTACTCTTTATTTCTTTGATTCTTTTAGAGACTGTTGTACAATTTATTTTTTGAACCTAAAAAATACAGGTCTTTACATTTGTTTCTATATACATTATTCCACTCCCTTGAGATGTTGAGTCAAAGCTGAGCCAGTAGTGTGCAGTGGCTGCTGAATAAGTCATGACCGCCTGGCGGCATTGATAGGGGCACAGTGTATAGAACAGGGATTGCCGTGTGTAAATCAGGGCCCACTCTGCTTCTCACTGGTCAGAGTACATCTGTAGCTTCTCAAGTGTCTGGTTCAGGGTGTCTTGTTTAAGAAGGACATTCACAAACTGTAGCATGTTAATTGAGGGAAAATAGTGATGGGTAATAGAAAGAGATTAAAGACATGGGGAATACTGAATGCTGAGTAAGTGGGGAACAGTTGGGCAGAAGAACTGTGTTCAGAAAGGACAGACCTCTCTGTAGCATCTTTGTCACTCATCTATAAGTCTAAAGCTATTCTACCATAAAAAAGTTATTTTAAAAATAATGATGAAAAAAAGAAAGGGATTTCCCTGGTGGGTTAGTGTTAAGACTCTGCGCTTCCACTGCAGGGGGCACAGGTTCGATCCCTGGTCTGGGAACTAAGATCCCACATGCTGTGCAGTACGATCTGAATAAATTAAATAAAAATACTTAAAAAAAATAATGATAAAAAAATAAAATAATGATAGGCTTTAGGTATAAGAGAGATTCACTTTACTTTCAGTGACTCCAGAAGCAGAAAAGGGACCAATAGGTGCAATTTAAAAGTAATAGGTTTTAGATTCACTTGAGAAAAGATATCTAATACTTTGCACTGTTGTACAGTCAGTGAGTTCCTCAAAAACCAGTGAAGACGCCGTCCCTGGAGGTATCCAAGCAAAGACTTGAATTCAGGGTGGCGATCAGGGTCCTTGTGTATGGGGTAGAAATTTGAACTGGCATCAGATGATGCCCAAGGTCTTTTCCCAAACCAAGATATCATGAGTCTATGAATTTGTGTGCTTTGGGTGTGAACAGAATAGCAGTCAGAGTTGAAGGGGCTCAAGCCTCCTGGAGCAGGTCAAAGGGTGGATTCAGGCGGTGGGTAGGCGAGCTGACCGAGGCCTCTCTCTCTGCAGTACCAGTACCTGCTGAAGCTGAAGGTCATGTACACCGTGGGCTACAGCTCCTCCCTGGCGATGCTCCTGGTGGCCCTCAGCATCCTCTGTGCCTTTCGGTAAGAACAGGGACCAGCTCTCCATCTCCCTAGCCTTCCCCAGGCACAGCACTTTGGGTCTCTTTTGTTTGCTCAGACCAGAGAAAGGAAGGTCTGGGTGGACCACTTTGTCTTCTCTAGATCTCAGGCTTACCTGTGGCAAAACACTGAAGTTTCTGTGGCCTCCTTCATTCCTTCATTCATTTGACATTTACTGAACATCACTAAGAACTTACTGTGCTGGTTGCTTTAAATGTGTTATTTCTGATGTTCACACAATGTTAAGAGATAGGTATCGCCCTCATTTCACAGATATACTAGCCAGACTCATGTTTGCAAGAAACAGAAATCCATCTTAAAACATCTTAAGAAAAGCAAAGGTGACCTGAAGCTCTTAACTGATAGTTTCAGGGGCATCTGGCTTCAGGTGTGGCTGAATCTAGGTTCTCAAAGGTATGAGCAGACCTAGGTCTGTCTCCTACCATTGCTTTGCCCTGCATTGGCCTCAGGCAGGCTTTAGGCAGGGACAGTAGAGACACCCCCAGCAGCTGCAGAGACACATTCTACTAGCTCAGCAGCACCAGGGCAGGGAGACCCCTTTCTCCATCAGTTGCCGTGAAAGTCCTGGGGGAATTCTTATGGGAGAGCAGGCTTGGGTCACGTGCCCAGCCCTGAGCCAATCACCACAGCCAGGTGTGGAGTGCTCTGATTAGTCAGGTCTCTCAGGAGGGTGGGGGTGGAGTTGTCCACACCCAGAGCTGGAATGGGTCCCCCATATGAAAACCTGGTTCTTATAGGGAAGGAGGGGAACGGGTGGCAGACTTCTGCCCTTACGGCAAGGAGGACACCTAGGCTCTGGTTGGTGAAAGGCTTGCTTTAGGCCGCGTAGCTGAAAAGAGGCAGAGCCTGGATCTGATTCCTCCCCATGGCCTGTGTACTTTCTCTGCCCATCTTCCCCACCCTCCCTTCTAACAGTTCTGGGAGCTGCAGGTGGTGGTCGAGGCAGAATTGAATCCCACTCTTATAATCTCAGCATTTTTTTCAATTGCAGCATGACACAGTAGGCTGGCCACTGGGGGCCTGGGCTCGCATTCGGGTTCTGCCAACAGGGAAATTCATAGAGGTGTCACGTCCAGTATCTGGGTTTCCCTGGCGCATGGGGTAGGGGGTGGGGGCGCTGAGCTGGACCCTCCGGCTCTGCCACCTATGGCCCTGCATTCTTTTTCTCCAGGAGGCTCCACTGCACCCGCAACTACATCCACATGCACCTGTTTGTGTCCTTCATCCTGCGTGCCCTGTCCAACTTCATCAAGGATGCCGTGCTCTTCTCCTCCGACGATGCCACCCACTGCGATGCCCACAGGGTAACATGTCGGCATGGCCCATGGTGTGGCCAGGCCTGCCTGCTTCCCCCCCAACCCCATTCATTGAGGCTGGATTTAATGCCTAGAAGCAAAGGGGCCAGCACTGGGGCTGGAATAGGAGGTTCAAGGAGTCCCATGTCCCCACACGTGCAGCCTGGGACTCCTAAGAAGACAGTTTGTTGAGAAGCCGATGGGGCAACTATTCAACTCCCAGTGTCCTGGAGTGGATCAGCCTTTCTGGGATTAGACACATAGCAAGGCTCCTCCTTCCTCTATTCCTGCCAAGCCCCAAATGTAGACAGATGGCCACATCTAGAGATGGTTGGGATTGTAGAAAGAAAAAGGTGAGCATATCCTGCAGGGCAGGTCTGCATCTGCATGCCCAGATGTGCAGCGGAGCATAATCTCACCCTCTTCCTCCTTCTGAACGCACAGAGGAGTGTTCATTCATTGCAATATCACTCTGTGTATCAGTTGAGTATCTCTTCTTCTGTACACAACACAAAGCTATACATCAGCAGCTTAAACGGCTGGAGGTTGTGCCCCACAGAAGTGGTCCACAGATGGGCAACGCAGAGGTGGCACAGTGGCTCCTTGCCACAGTGACCACAGTCCTTTTCCCTTTCTGCTCTGCCAGCTTTGATCCCATGCTTTATACTGCATGTTAGCAACGTGGCTGCTGCAGCCCCACACCTCACAGCTATGTTTTGGGCAAAAAGGAGGGAAGTCAAGGTTAAGCATTTTTCTCTTTGGGAGGCTTTGGCTTTTCATTTGGAACAGAATGTGCTTCCCAAGAATGTGTTCACATCTCACTGGCTAGAACTACGTCATCTGACTACATCTAACTACAGAGGAAGCTGGGAAGTTGAGTTTTTTTACTATCGTAGTCTCCATAGTGTAGGCAAGCAAGGGTAAAGGGGACTGGAAATTGAGATTGGTTTAATCAGCCTTCCTGTCGCTTCCCACCACTCACATCTGTAATTGCTTATGGTTCTGTTAAGTTTGTGTATTGCTTATAGTTTTTCATGTGTGTATTTTCTGACTCAAACTGAGACGTCCCTCAAGCTGGGCCCCTGTGTTCAGGGAGATTTCCAGGATGAAAGAAGAGTACAGCGTGGAGTCAGAAGATTCTGACCCCACCTCATCACTGACCAGTGAAGTCCAGCAATGCCCAGCAGGGAACCTTTTCAGGTTCTTCTAAACTGTAGACTCACCAGCCAGCCGTGGGCCATGCCTGGAGTGAGTCTCCAGGAGACCACAGGCAGGGTGCATACCTGGCCAGCAGGTGGCCCTGGGCCCTCTGTGGCCGTGACCCTCCTGTATTTTGTCAGCAGCCCTCTGGCCATCCCAGGAGCTGTCCTCTCTTCAGGGAAAGACTAGGGAGAGAGGATGAAAGGAAGGGAGACCCTCACAGGGTGTCAGTGGGAGCCGTGAGGGCATGGAAGCCTCGTGCCCCACAGTCCTGCAGGCATGGCTTCCTGGGATCCCGACAGGCGACACGGCTGTCCCCTAAGCCACGGCGGCAGGCAAGGCCACCCCGTGGCACCCCCCTGAATGTTTCAAGGTCTGCAGTCCAGATGCAGCGCAGGCGGGGCTCCTGTATACTCTCATCAGTATTGATTGTCCCTTCTCCATCTATCTCTAGGAAACTTAACGAGGGAAGAATTTTATTAACCTTTTGCTCAGAAATCCATTTCCCTCCCTAGGCCTCAGGTTCCTCCTCTGAAAAATGCCCTTGTTTGCTGTTGGGAGTTGGGCAATATCTGACACAGTTTGCCAACTGGCGGCCAGTTCCAGAATTTGAATGCTGTGCCTGCTGCTGCAGCAGCCCATTGGCTGTGCTGACAGAGCCCGCTGGCCTATGCACTTCCAGCCTAGAGACATCTACGAGCCTGGTCTTCTGATAGCAGAAGGCCGGGGGGATGGCCGTGGGACTGAGAGATGCTCTCGGTGGCCTCGCTGCTGACTCCTCCTGCGCCCCTCGTCTCCTGGAGGGAAGCCCAGGGTGGTGGCCTGTGACTCAGCTGCCTCTCTTCGTAGGTGGGCTGCAAGCTGGTCATGGTCTTCTTCCAGTACTGCATCATGGCCAACTACTCCTGGCTGCTGGTGGAAGGCCTCTATCTTCACACACTCCTTGTCATCTCCTTCTTCTCAGAACGGAAGTGGCTCCAGGGATTTGTGGCCCTCGGCTGGGGTATGTTCTCTAGGGCACGGTGACTGCGTCACAGGTGGGAAAGGATACGGAGGCAGTAAACGCTTGGGTTCCAGTTTCAGTTCCACGCTTAGTGAAGTTAGTGAACTTGTGTGATCTTAGACAGGTTGCTTGGTGGTTAACTCTCTGGCCTCAGTTTGTCTGTCAAATGGGAAATAATAGCTGAAACCTAGCCCTGATTTCTGGCATCCAAAGCCTTTTATGATTTGATACCCCCAACACCTGTTGCCTTATCTTCCCTAGACATTCCATTCATACGTCCTCGTTCTCACTTCCTTTCTGTATCAGGTAGGGTGCTTTTAACTGTAGCTATCAGAAAACCTGACTGAGATAGGCTTTAATCTTAAAAGGAGTTCATCGGTTCATATAACTGATGAGTCCAGGGATCACCATTCAGGTGAGGCTGAATCCAGCAGCACAACATCATTTCTTTTTGTTTTTCTACTTCACCTCCTGTAACATCAGTGTTATCATTAGGCTGGTGTTCCCAGTGTAACTGTCAGCAGCTTCTGGGCTTCCTCCTGGATTCATTGCTACATCTAATAAAAGAAAGAGGCTGTGTCCCAGCATTCCAGCAAATACTCAGGTTCACTCTAATTGTTTCATACACATCCTTGAACCAATCATAGGGGCCTGAGGGAGTGGAATCCTCTGATTGGCTTAAGCTACCCAAACACAGAGCTTCTCAAAGGAAATTCAGGATTCAGTCCAGGAAGGAGAGGAAATGGTAGTAAGACAGCCAACTGCAGGTCCCATTGCTTCTCTTCCCCCTTTCCTTTCTGGTCAGTGAAGGTGATAACAATTCTGATTTCTTGAGCACCTACTGTATGTCAGGCATTGAGCTGAGCACTTTAATCATCACAACCTCCAGAGGCCTCTTAGGAACCTTGGCTCAGAGACGTGATATAACATGCTCAGCTCACACTGTGGACAAGGATAGAGTCAAGATTCAAACCAAGGCCTGTCTCTTTGCAAAGCCCCTTAACTCTTACTCTGCCACAAACAAACACCCATCCATCCTTGCAGTCATACACACGTCCATCAATCTATTCATCTGCCACCCATCCATCCATCCTTCAACTGTTCATTTGATAAACATATGTAAGCTCCCCACTGGGTTCTAGACAGAGTCAGATTTCTGTGAGTGACTCACAGGCTTACAGAGGTAGTCATGTGTACCAGTCTTTAGCTTCATTTACTCTCTTCTTGGTGCCTTTAATTAAGAAGTGCCCCTGCTAGGAATGCCCTCCACTGTCTTTTCTGCTTGTCTAAATCATGTGCAAGGGTTCTGCCTCTATCAGAAAGTCAGGGAAGTTGCCTGAATTGGCAGAGTTTGCCATGCCCTCCTGCTTCTGAACTCTTGACAGTCTGATTAACACATGACCCTCGGCCAGCGGAAGCTGTAGGGCCCTGCTGATCTGGATTTCCACACTGGTCAGTAGTCCCCAGGGCCTGGGACAAGGGACTTGCCTTATACAACCAGCTCTGCCCCAAACATCCCCAGTATGGGACCAGCTCCCTGAGCCTTGATTCCCGTATCTGGCAGCATTTCCCTGGATGAACATGGACGGTTTCATCATCTATAATATCAGGGTCATAATTTATTCAGCTTTCTTTGAGCACTTCTTTGTGCTCAGAAGGGCTTATGGAGATTCCAAAAATAAAAACGGTCCCACCAGTCAAGGGGTTTGTAGTCTAGCAAGGAGACAAAATTGCACTGTGATAATATCTCCATCACAGATTCTTAGGAGGTTTAATGAGATGAGAGCCTTCTTTTCTTCCTCAAATATTTATTGAGCATCTACTATATGCCAGGGGTTAGAGCTGCACATAAAAGAGCACCAGTTCCTTCTCTCCAGGCCTCTGCGCCTGCACAACCCCAAGGGGACATGAAGGGACTCAGGAAGGTTGAAAGCTTTCCAACTGTGAGAGACTTTTCTCTTGCAAAAGCAGCAGTTCCTGCCTCAGTTTGTACTTATTCCCTGCCCCAGGCCCCGAGATAAGTTGCTTAAATGAGTAGTTGGTCAACCATAAAACTTTGCAAAAAAGTTTCCTTTTTTTTTTTCAAATTAGAAAAAAAAAATTACCATAGTCTCATCTATTGAACATTTTCTGGGGTCTCTTTTTAGACTTTTTTATACTCCTAGTATTTCCCACTTGATTACAATCATCCTGTATGTAGAATTTTGAATCTTGCCTCTTTCCTTAAACAGAAGCATGCTCTGTATTCTTTCAAATCTTCAATAAATATTTTTAATACTCTGTGGATGTATATAACCAAATACCTGTTTTTTTTTTTTTTACGTTAAGATTGCTTCTCATTTTTCACTGTGACAAATAACACAGTGAGGAGTGCTTTTGTGGGCAAAGCTTATTCCATGTGGAATAGAGAATCCTGGAATTGGGACCCCTGAGTCAGAAGGCACAGGCATCTAAACTTTTTAATACTTATCCAAAGCTTTTACTTTTTCAAGGTGGCTGGAGTGTCAGTCTGTGCCCAGAAAAGTGTGACACCTCCGGCTTTCGTAGGAGATGCATGAAGCTCCCTCCCACTCACGGAAGGAGCTCAAGCCAGTGCTTCCCCAGCTGGAGCTGCATTGGAATCATGCAGAGGGCACGTCCACCCGCTCGGCCCTGGGCCTCTCCCCCGGCCAGAGTCTTGGTCTGGTGGGCAGGGGTGGAGCCTGAGACTCTGCATTTCTCTCTGGGCCCCAGGTGATGCTGACACCCCTGTCCCAAGGGCCACACTTAAAACCATAATTTATGCAGTGATCAGGTTTTCTAACTTTTCCACTGACTCACTGTTAAAGATGTAAAACAACAATAAACAAGTGGCCCTCAGAGTCCATATTTGCCCAAAGTACCCAGAATTTAGGTAAAGAAATTTTTTATCAATGTCATACATGCACTTGTTTTAAAGAATTAGATAGAAGTACAAGTCTAGGACTTCCCTGGTGGCACAGGGGTAAGAATCTGCCTGCCCATGCAGGGGACATGGGTTTGATCCCTGGTCTGGGAAGATTCCACATGCCATGGAGCAGTTGAGCCTGTGTGCCGCAGCCTCTGAGTCCAAGCTCTGGAGCCCCCGAGCCGCACCTACGGAGCCCGTGCGCCTGGAACAAGAGGAGGCACCGCGGCGAGAAGCCCTTGCACCGCTGCAAAGAGTCGCCCCAGCTCTCTGCCGCTCGAGACAGTCTGCACAAAGCAACAAAGACCCAGCACAGCCAAAAGTTTAAAAAATAAATTAGAATTTTTAAAAAGAGGATAAACTGCCTTAAAAAATAAAATGTAAGCCTAAAATGACAAAAAAAAAAAAGTCCCCTGAAAAGGCTCTCACTTCTGCCTCTCAGAGGTAATACCCTCCCATTTTTCAGTTCTTCCTCCTAATATTTACTCTCATATTTCTAAACAATATTCTACTATTTCTTGAGTTGTCCATCTGAGATATTATTGGTTGACTCCTTGTGATGGAAGGGAAGGATATAAAATTCTTCATCTACCACCTCCATCTTCCCATTAGAGTTGTTCACATTTTGGGGCTAGATCATATTCAATGTATAAATCATTATGTCTATAGAAATATTCCTCATAGCTTAGATGGTAGAGCAACTGCCTGTAATTCGGGAGACCTGGGTTCAATCCCTGGGTCAGGAAGACCCCCTGGAGAAGGAAATGGCAACCCACTCCAGTATTCTTGCCTGGGAAATCCCATGGACGGAGGAGCCTGGTGGGCCATAGTCCATGGGGTCGCACAGAGTCAGACACAACTGAGCGACTGATACACACACAAATCATATTCAGTGTACACATCATTCAGTTCAGTCCAGTCAGTCATGTCTGACTCTTTGGGACCCCATGAACTACAGCAGGCCAGGCCTCCCTGTCCATCACCAACTCCCGGAGTTAACTCAAACTCACGTCCATTGAGTTGGTGATGCCATCCAACCATCTCATGCTCTGTCGTCCCCTTCTCCTCCTGCTTCAATCTTCCCCAGCATCAGGGTCTTTTCAAATGAGTCAACTCTTCGTATCAGGTGGCCAAAGTATTAGAATTTCAGCTTCAGCATCAGTCCTTCCAATGAGTATTCAGGAGTGATTTCCTTTAGTATGGACTGGTATACATCATTATGTCTATATAAATATTGTTCACTACCAAGTGGTGTAAAATCATTTTACTTCTAATATTTGATTTTTTATGTATTATGGAGTCATTTTTTAAATTTAATTTTTATTTTATATTGGAGTATAGTTGATTTACAGTGTTGCATTAGTTTCAGGTGTATAGCAAATTGGATCAGCTGTACATATACATGTGTCTGCTTTCTGCAGATTCTTTTCCCATATAGGTTATTACACAGTAGTGAATAGAGTTCCCTGTGCTATACAGCAGGTGCTTGTTGATTGTTTTATATAACGTCATTGTTCAGTCACTCAGTCATGTCTGACTCTTTGCAACCCCATGGACTGCAGCATGCCAGGTTTCCCTGTCCTTCACCATCTTCCAGAGCTTGCTCAAACTCATATCCATATAGTCAGTGATGCCATCCAAGCATCTGGTCCTCTGTCACCCCCTTCTCCTCCTGTCTTCTATCTTTTTCAGCATCAGGGTCTTTTCAAATGAGTCAGCTCTTCGCATTAGGTGGCCAAAGTATTGGAGTTTCAGCTTCAGCATCAGTCCTTCCAATGAATATTCAGGACTGATTTATTTTAGAATGGACTGGTTGGATCTCCTTGCAGTCTAAGGAACTCTCAAGAGTCTTCTCCAACACCACAGTTTGAAAGCATCAATTGTGTGGCACTCAGCCTTCTTTATGGCCCTATTCTCACATCCATACATGACTACTAGAAAGACAGACAGTCAGCAAAGTAATGTCTCTGCATTTTAATATGCTGTCTTTTAATAATAAAAAGCTATGTTGCTCATAGCTTTTCTTCCAAGGAGCAAGCATCTTTTAATTTTATAGCTGCAGACACCATCTGCAGTGATTTTGGATCCCAAGAAAATAAAGTCTGTCACTGTTTCCATTGTTTCCCCATCTATTTGCCATGGAGTGATGGGACCGGATGCCACGATCGTAGTTTTTTAAATGTTGAGTTTTAAGCCAGCTTTTTCACTCTTCTCTTTCACCTTCATTAAGAGGCTCTTTAATTCCTCTTTGTTTTCTGCCATAAGGGTGGTATCATCTGCATATCTGAGGTTATTGATATTTCTTCCCGAAATCTTGATTCCAGCTTGTGCTTCATCCAACCCAGCATTTGCATCATATACTCTGCAAATAAGTTAAACACGTAGGGTGACAATATATAGTGGTATGTATATGTTAATACCCAAATTATGGAGTCATTTTTAATTGACTCATTTTATGTTGCTGTCATTAATTCTCCCAAATTCTCAACAGAACTGGAAAACCCTCCAGTGCCAGGTTTCCTATCATCAAAGGCAACAACGTGTAATCTCAGTCCTATTTGTTTGGTTTATTCCTGCTCTCTTAGTGTCATAAGGCTGCTGTAACAAGTTGCCACTGTCTTAAAACAACAAAAATTTATTCTTTCCCAGTGTGGGGACCAGAAGTTCAAAGTCAGGCTTTGGCAGGGCCAATTCCTTCTAAGGTCTCCGAGGGACAATATGCTCCATGCCTTTGCCCCAGTTTCTGGCCATCCTTGGTCTTCTTTGCCTGGTAGGAGCTTCACTCCAATTTCTGACTCCATCTCTACGTGGTCTTCTTCCCTCTGTGTCTCCTCTCTTTGTGTGGGTCTCGATGCCTTCTTAAAAAAATAACAGTCATATTGGATTAAGGCCCCTATAAATGACCTCATCTTAACTAATGACACCTTAAAAGACCTTGCTTCCAGGAAAGGGAAAGGTCACACCTAAGGTTCTAAGGATATGAACCTTTGGGGTGGGGGTGGGGGGTATGCCATTTAACATAATCTACTCACCCATGTTCTTTCTAAAGGAGCTTTCTGCCCTCTTGCTCTGCCCTCTGGTCGTTCTCTAGACTCACTCACTCCCTTAACCTTCACGCTGAGTTTTTCTTCATTTCCTCCACAAATCCTATACCTTGACTTCTTGTTTCCCTGTCTGTGCTTTACTGTTTGGCTGTGTTGGAGATCATCCTCTAGTATCTGTCTAACAGTGCAAGGAAGGTGCATTCTTTTGCACTCCATATCTAAACATATCTTTTTTATTTTAAGTATATTTATTTATTTGGCTGCACCAGGTCTTAGCTGTGGCATGTGGGATCCAGTTCCCTGACCAGGGGTCGAAGCCTGGCCCCCTGCATTGGGAGTGAGAGTCTTAGTGCCTGGACCACCAGGCTTTCACACCTAATTTATAGTTTTCCTGGGCATAGAAATTAGGTTGAAAATTGTTTCCCCTGAATTTTGAAGCTCTTCTATTTTGGCATCTGGCGTTATGGGACTTGCCATGTCATCCTGTTCCCCAAGCTTTTCCTCACCTCTCTGTATCAGCTGCAGAATCTTCTCTCTGTCCGCTGTGATTTTTTTTTTTTTCTTACTTTTTGGCTGTGCCATGCAGCATGTGGGATCTTAGTTCCTCAACCAGGAATGGAACCTATACCCCTTGTGGTGTAAGTGCAGCGTCTTTTTTTTAAACCCTTGCCTGAGATTGACATGAACACACCGCTTTATTTATTTGTCTTTGGCTGTGCTGGGTCTTCGCTGCACACAGGCTTTCTCTAGTCGTGGAGAACGAGCTCCACTCTAGTTGCCATCCGCAGGCTTCTCATTGTGGCGGCGTCTCTTGTTTTGGAGCACAGGTTCTAGGCACACGAGCTTCAGTAGTTTCATTAGTTCTAGGCTTGAGGGCCCTCGAGCGTGCAGACTTCAGTGGTTGTGGCTCTCGGGGTCTAGAGCGCGGACTCCGTTTGCAGCTCTCAGGCTTAGTTGCTCCTCAGCAGGTGGAATCCTTCCGGACCAGGGATCAAACCCAGGGCCCCTGCACTGGCAGGCGGATTCTTAGCCACTGCACCACCAGGAGAGTCCGGAAGCATGGAGTCTTAATCGCTGGACTGTCAGGGAAGCCCCTGTCCCTTGCGTTTAGAAATGTTGTAGGACTGTGACCCCATGCAAGTCTGTTTTCATCCTTTTTGCTGGTCAGCGGCGGCCCTTTCATCTGGAGACTCACATCTGTCATTTCTTGGACAGTCTTCTTACACTGTCCCTTTGATCTTTTTTTTTCCCTCTGGTTTTTATCCTCGCTTTCTGAAACTTTTAATCAGATGGTTCACATCCTGGAATTGACTTCTAATTTTCTCCTTTCTTTCCTCCTATTAATACTTTTCATTCCACACTTTGTATTCTGGGCAGTTCTTGGTCTTTATCTTCCAGACAATCTATGGACTTTTTAAAGTCTTGATCATCATATATTTAGCTTCCAAGCCGTCTTCCTTGTTCTCTGAATGCTGCGTTTTCAACATCCTGTTTGTGTCTTGTGGAGGTAATCTTCCCTCTAATCTCTCTGATGATATTCCTTAGAATTGTTTTGTTCAAGTTCCTCCTACAGCCTGTATGGTCTATTTCCTCTGAGTTCCTTTTCTCTGCTTGTTTTGGTCTTTGTCTTTTATGTAATCAGCCTTCCTCAGATGTCGGTGACCTTGACCATTCATAATTAAGAGTGAGTCACTTCAGTGTTGACTGAAGGCTGTCTCTGTGTGTGTGTGTGTCTGTGTGGGGTAGTGGTGGTGCTTGCGGGTTGGGTCACATCTCTCGCGGGAGACTGGGCTGGAAATGGCCACTGTGTTGGGGTCCTCAGCATGGCTATTACAGGCCCTTTTACTAAGGCCGTTTGCTTCCTCCAGGGAGGAATCCTTTCATCTCCTGCCTGGGGTGGAGGTTGGAGGGCTGGAGCAGCGTGGAATCCTGGCTGCTGGAGGTCTGAAAACTGAGCAACCTGGGGATGGGGCTCTTCTCAGTTAGGGGATAGATAGGCATGTCCATTAGAAATAGAATCTGAGTTATGTTTTATATAACTTAAAATTTTCTAGTAACCACAATAAAAAGAAACTAGTTTCACTAATTAGTGAAGTTCAATAGTATATGTTATGTAACCCAATGTAACCAAAATATCAACCTTTTAAAGTATAATTTTAAAAATTGTTAATAATGTATTTTACGCTCTTTTATTCATGCCAGATCTTCCAAATCTGCTGTCTTGTGCTTTCCGCACATCTCATCTGAGAGCAGCCATGTAGCAAGGGCTCCGAAGCCACACGTGGTGGGAGACGGCAGAACTGGGCAGCTCAGGCATAGCCCAGCTCAGCTGAGAACCCCTCCCACCCTCTGCGGGGCCAGAGCCCCAGTCCTTGGCTCAGCTGCCCCCAAGAATTCATTTCTGTCAGAGATGAACCACTGACTGTTTGGCTGTGGGAGGGTGGTTCTGACCACCTGGAGTGGTTACCTGCTTCCTGTCCAGACTTCCAAACCATCCTGCTGCCCACCCCCAGGCGCAGAACGAGCGTCTTCTCAGTGGTGCCCCATGCAGCGCTCACGCTTCAGCCTTCTCTGCTCTGGGACATCAGTCAGTTACTGCTCCGCTGCCAGCTGCCAGCTTCCTAAGAATGTCGACATCTCTCATCTACTGTACCCTCCTTTTCCATTCTTTGGGCTTATAGGCTTGTGGCATTTTAATTTTTTATTATCATTTTGAAGGGGTTTAAGTGAGAAACAGATAAATGTGTAACTTCAACTTAACATGTTCAGCTAGAAGTCAGGAAATGCTCTTGTATTTTGTCTTTAAAATTCTTGTGCATTACAAGTCTCTAAAATGATGCCGATAGGTTATATTACCAGCCAAATGGCTAAAGTTCTTACATCAATATTTGAATAGAACTGATTGCTCTCCTGTGGTCTTGTATCCCCTCCCCAAATATCCCAGTCTGATAAAGGGGCTCCACCAGTGGCCTCCACAAGCTCCTGGTCGCCTCCCTTCCCCCCTGAGCAGTCCTTCAGAGTCTGGCCCAAGCTTCCAGGAGACCCCTGCCTCCAAGTGGCCTTCAGGATCTATTTGATCCTGCGTCAGTTCCCAAGGATTCCTTGGCATCCTTGAAGCATGAAGTTGCACATTTACACAGGATGGCCAGGGGGTTTCCATGGCAACTAGACCTCAGCATCTGCTTACTGTCTGGCCTAGAGTCACTGATTGTCCTGTTTCTCATGAGGGTGTGGAAAATTGAGTCATCTACCTTCTGTTTCCCCCTGCCCCCTTATTTTTAACCCTCAGGTTCCCCAGCCATCTTTGTTGCTTCGTGGGCTGTCACCAGGCACTTTCTGGAAGATGTTGGGTAAGCTGTTGGATGGAGAGGTAACAAGAGTATATTTTAGATTGTCCAGTTCTTTCAATAGGATGGACCCCTCTCTGAAGCTGTTATCTAGGAGAGGCCTATGTCTCAGACCTGGAGCCATAGGCGGGTTCTGTGCAGTGCAGACTGCTGAGTGCTCAGCCCTCCTGGATGTGTTTGCAGACGTGCCGAGCCACCTCCTGCTGCCCAATCAGCTCTGTGCTTGGGTCAGGTGCCTGATGAGAGCTGTGCTGCTCAGGGAGAAAGCTCTAAGGGCCAACCTAGCTTTTCTCTTCCTGGCAGCTCCCTCCTCCACTCCTCCTGACATGGGATGTTTGAGTCCTGCAGACTCAGGAGAGCAGGAGGGTAGAAGCAGCCTTCAAATCCCCGATGGGTGCAAAGAGATCTAGTCTCCTTCTCTAAAGATTTGGGCTTAGGGACGGGGTGAGCCTGGGGGCTGCCGCGAGTGGGCTCGTGGAAGGAAAGCTTGAAAGAAGCTGGGGAGGTGGTGAGGCAGCATGGCCACGTGGGAGGCCGTGTTTCATCCATGGAATGACACAGCCAGGCCATGGCGGACGAGGTGTAGAAGTGTCTTGCAGTCCAAATTCAATCTAAAATAATGCTTTTAATTGAATTAATTCCCTCTTTAAAAAAAATCTGGATTTTTAATTTCTCTAGAACAAATGGAAAGTTCTGTCCACATTCCCTAGGTCCCTTGTGGCAAAAATGTGCTGGACAGAGCTGTGGCCACCTTAGACCAAGCGCAGTCTGTCCATTTGCCAAGTCCCCCACGCCCCCAGCCCTGCGCCTGATGTCCCCAGGGCTGAGGTCATGACCCTCACCCGACACTTCACTCCCTGACACTTCACCTGCCTGGCTGCTGCTGGCCACCACGCTCCCCAGTGATCTTGACCATGCACTTGGCTCTGGGGTCCAGAATCTTCCATCTCAGATCTGTGTGCTTTTGCTCCCTAGACACTCACTGGGCTTGCCTGGAGCCTGGAGGCTCCCCAGCCCTGGCAGTGCTCTTGGCAGCAGAAGACAGTCAGTCCTAAGGATGTGAAGCCCACAGTCTCCAGGGGGTAGGACCACACCATAGTGCTTCCTGCAGAGGGCACCTCTGAGAACAGGTCTCTTCGGGTCAGCCCAGCTCCCCACTCCTAGTGATGCCTGGCTGTCTCTCCCTAGGTGCTGGGACATCAATGCCAACACGTCCATCTGGTGGGTCATCCGAGGGCCGGTGATCCTCTCCATCCTGGTAAGTGGCTAGCCCCCCCGATCTGGGCTCCCAGGGGAGAGACCAGAACAGTGACAGGCTTGCAGGGACGAGGGCCTTGGCAAGGCCAGCACTGCTGCCTCCAGGTGTGTGGAGGAATAAACCAGAGTGTCCAGAGGCTGGGCAGCAGCAGGAAGGTCTAGAAGCCTTGCCCCCAGAGACTGCCAGAGGGGAGGGGAGCGAGGCCAGAGCAAAAGCTTGCCTTGGCCTTGTCCACTGGAGCAGCTTCCGGGTTCCGAGCAGAGCTCCTTACCTGGAGTGGCTGGCTCAGGTCGCTTGGGATTCTGCCTCCACTGGCTCAGATGGTTGGATCTTGATCACTTTTCTAAACATTGTCTGGTTGAACTGGGCAGACTCACTGAGCCAGGATCGCGGAGCGGGTAGCACCTGGGGAAAGCCAAGGCTGCTGTGGTCTGGCGTCTGTGGTGATGTGACGCGGGCGGGAGGGCAGGCCTGGAGGACTGGCTCTTAGACAGGGCAGTTCAGGGTGTCTCAACCTTTGCTCTCCTGTCCGCCTGGGAGCCTTTTAAAAAATACCAATAGCAGAGATTAAGGCTCTCCTTGTCCTGGGGAGGGGCCTGGGCACTCGGCTTGGTTTTAAGTTCCCAGGTGATTCTGCTCCGCAGTCCAGAGCCCCGTAGCTGAGCCTGCGAGTGTGGCTAAGGCAGACCTGTGGCGGGGCGCCCTGGGGCAGCCCTTTTCCTGAGTAATGTGCACAGTCTCAGAGGGATGCCGAGACTGCAGACCCGGGTGACAGGAAGTGCCCTTCCTAGGCTCCCGGGAGGGGCAGATGGGGCAGCAGCCGCCTCTCTACTAGCTGGCTGGCTTGCCTTGTGTGGCTGGTTGAGGGGGCCATCCCATAACCACTTTCCTTCTTTTTTTTTTTCAAAAATAGTAATATTTGGCGTAAAAAATAGTAGAATTTGGGACTTCCCTTGTGGTCCAGTGGTTAAGACTTGGCGCTCCAAACGCAGGGGTCATGGGTTCAGTCCCTGGTCGAGGAACCTAATATCCTGCATGCTGCACATGGTGTGGCCAAAAAACACAAACAAACAGAGTAGAATTTACACCATCCTCCCTACTGTTTCAACTCACAACAGGAGAGCTGGAAACTGTAGAGAAATCTGAGTAGCAGCCATGACAGGCCGCTGAGTAGCCCAGGAGAGCATGATGACTTCTCCATATTTCTGCTTCTCTTAGGGGGTGTGAAGGTCATTCATTAATCTGGAACCACTCAGGGTAGGAGTTAGGGTTAGAAACATATGTCGCATATGGTTGTAATGCACAGTTATCACCAGCACAGAGGGCGTCTAGTGCTTTAAACACAACTTTATTTCT
This sequence comes from Odocoileus virginianus, assembly GCF_023699985.2. NCBI lineage: Eukaryota > Metazoa > Chordata > Mammalia > Artiodactyla > Cervidae > Odocoileus > Odocoileus virginianus. The sequence goes on along the minus strand of NC_069686.1, from coordinate 60,471,616 downwards.
GCTGCCCTGAGACATTGCTACCCAAAGTCACTTTATGTTAATAAATAAATAATTTGATTATAATTTTGACTTGGCCAACTTTAGCATAGTGTTTTCTAATCTGACTAAATTAAAATTTAAGGGATAGTGAGGGATATTAAGCTTTCATTTCCTACTACAGTCTTAATACACTGAAAACTGTATACTGAAATCTGCTATTATTTATCAAAAGTTGTTTTTGCCAGCTTGTTACATTTAAATCATGTCTGAATATTTTTTATTAGCATGATAATATGGCAGAAAAATATTGATTATTCTATCACTAATTATGTTATATGAAGAATGTACTTGTTCTATGTTAAATCAAAACATATTCTCACTTCTAAAATAATAGTAATAGAATTCATATAAAAATGGAAAAATACAAAATGTATTTTTAAAAAGGGAATAAAGTCACCCATATTTGTAGCACCTAGATGGACATCATGATGCTGTGCTTTTCTGTCCTGTAATTTTCTTTGAGTGCATGTGCTTTTTCAAAATGTTTATTATAGTTTTGTGTCCTAGTTTGTTTTTACCCTTAGCAGTAGAGGTAAGCTTTCCAATGTCACCTGAAATTATTTGATCAACTGCTGTGCTATCGCTGCTAAATACTGAGCCAGTTTCCTTGCTATAATTATGGGACTTTGACAGGCCAGCCCAGGAGAGCCCCAGGGCCCAGGCTGATTTCACAAAACCTTGGTCTCTCTAGTGATTGAGGATATTGATGGAGGGGGCACTCCTGATGCCAAGTATCTCTCTCCCAGCCTGTCACGGGGCCCAGAATTCCACTATTTAAGATTCATTCTTGGGATAGTTAAATTTTTCCCTTTTGTTTTCAAGTGCTTCCTATTAAATACAACTCAAAGGCAAAAAATAAAAGAGCCTTTGTTAGTTTACACCGTGTACAGCTTAGAGCAAGATGCACAAAGAGTGAGCTGAGAAGTGTCCTGACCAGGGGTGCTGAGCTGGGGTCCTAGACACGCCACTAACCCTGTGTCTTCTGGCAAGCGGCCCTAGGCCCCCAGACTGCTTGTCTGAACAATGAGGGTGCCTGCCTAGTCAGTTCCACTGATCCCTTCTGCAAAATGATTCTGGGGCTGGTGGGGGAGGGGAGGAGAGAGGGTGCTATATGGGCAACCTTGTAGTGTGGCTGGCACTGGGCACTGGAGTGGGGGAAAGGACACCAAAAGAAACAGACTCTGGTCTCTGTCCTTTAGAAAGGCAGGATTGAATTGGCAGTTAACGGACACACACAGATGCTTGCACTTGGCCCCTTGCAAGTATTTCAAGTGCCCTTACAAGTAGCGTCATCCCTAACTACAGTAAGTCAGGAAAGGAGGCGATCACGAAGGCTTCCTGGGGCTGCTAATTGAGCTGCTGAGTGGCTGAAGCAGTCGTTCTCAAAACGTGGTCCCTAAACTGGCAACTTCCCCGGGGAGCTTGTTAAGAATGCAAATTCCCCTGTGGTCCTGTGGTTAGGACTCCGGGCCTTCACTGCCGAGGGCCTGATCCCTGGTGGGGGAACTAGGATTCTGCAAGCTGCAGCTAAAAGAAAGAAAGGAAGGAAGGAAGGAAAGGAAGGGAAGGAAGGAAAGGAAAGAAAGAAACAGCAAATTAAACTATAACTTTTGGGGGCGGAGCCCAGCAACCTGCACCTTAAACTCTGAGATCGTCTGCTTGTAAGGCGTTTGCTCCTTGGGCGTAGTCCAAGGCCCAGCTTTGGCATGCATTCCCTGGAGCTTGCTAGAAATGCTGAATCCCAGGCCTGCATTTTAATAAGGTTCCAAAACATCCCAATTGTGAGTAATCCACCCTGCAGCTGAGCAGACCTCAGGGCTGCTGCAGCCCAGGAGTAGGGGCTGAGCTGTTGTGGACAGCGTGTTTCTCCAGGACTGGGTGTGCTGGAGGGCGAGACCTGCATTCCTGCTGTGGTTGCCCTGCCTTCCCTGCCTGGGGCCTGGGCCAGGAGAGGTGGCCCGAAAGCAGATCATCTTTAGCCTGACCTCTTGTGTCTTACAGATTAATTTCATCCTTTTTATAAACATTCTAAGAATCCTGATGAGAAAACTTAGAACTCAAGAAACAAGAGGAAATGAAGTGAACCATTATAAGTAAGTGGAAGGCAAAAACGGGCACTCTGTCAGTCAGCAGGCATTTACGGAACACCTACTGTTTACCCAGCTGGTGCTTGGCACTTTAGAGGTAGAGGAGCAGGAAGAATTGGGACCTCATCCCAGGGAGTTTACAGTGGCGTGGAGGGAAGGAGGAGTGGGTCCTTTCCTCTCCATAGAACTGCCCTGGAGGTGGGGAGAAAAGAAATCTAAGCAGGACCCCTGTAGGCAGATATCTCACCCTTGGGACAAGGCTAGGGAGTCAGGGGCCCAAATTCAAGTTTTTATGGGGACAGTGGCCCTCCTTATCTGAGGGTTTTGCATCCAAGGATTCAACCAACCTTGGACTGCAGATTGCATATATTTGGGGAAAAAATCCAAATCAAAACATTTTCATTGTATGACGTATTATAAGTAATCTAGAGATTATTTAAATATTTGGGGACATGTGCATAAGTTTAAGCAAATACCCCATTTCATACAAGCGACTTGAGCATCCAAGGATTTCTTTGTCTGCGGAGGGTCTGGAGCCAATCCCCATGGGTGCCAAGGGTCGACTGTATGTACACACTAGAAAATAATAAATACACACTAGAAAAATAAAAATACATACACACTATAAAAAATAAATACACACTAGAAAATAGTGCGTATTTTCTAGCTTTCACTAGACCTTCATCAGATTTTCAAGATAATGTAATTCAAAAATACTTTAAAACCTTTAAGATGGTCAAGAAAGATGCTGTGTTAATCTGCTCAGGCTGCCATAGCAAGACACCACAGATTGGCTGACTTAAGTAAGAGAAACTTAATTCCTCACCATTCTGGAGGCGAGAAGCCGAGGAATAAGGTGTTGGCAGATTTGAATCCTCCTGAGGCCTCACCCCTTGGCTTGTATACAGCCGCTTTCTTGATGGGTCCTCACACGGCCTTTTTCCTATACATGTGCCACTCCCATATCTCTTCTTAAAAGGACACCACTTGATTAGACCACAGTCCCACCCTGATGGCCTCATTTAAACTTAATCACCTCTTCATAGTCCCTATCTGCTAATACACTCACATTCTGAGGTACTAGGGGTTACCTAGAGCTTCAACTTAAAATTTTTTGTTGTGGGGAGGGGGATACAGTTCAGCCCATGACAAATGTTAAAGACAAATCAGTGTCCACCAGAGGCTTTCTCTGTGATGTTCTGGGTTCTCAGAATCTGGCAGAGGCCTGGGTGACTTGGTGACAGATTTCCCCAGGGTATCTTTAGAGCAGTGGCTCCAAAGTAGGGTCATGCTGGGGATCCAGAATAAAGCTGCCAGATAAAATACAGGATGCCCAGTTTAATCCAAGTCTTGGATAAACAGCTAATAGTTTTTTTGGTACCTACACCAAAAAAAAAACAAAACAAAACAAAACAACTATCTGTTGTTTATCTGAAATTCAAATTGAACTGGGCATCCTGTATTTTTGTTTGCTAAATTTGGCAACCTACCCTGGAAAGAAAACAAAAGAGCTTCTCCTTGCAGATATTCATTATCCAACAAATGAGAATGGTGGCCTTGCTAATAATATGTCAGACAGTGTGGGGTATTTTAATAGTAACACATGCACATGCGTTATAGCATTATTCCTGTGGCTACGGGTTCAAAGCATCTTACTGATAGGGTTGCATAATCCAAGAGTTTGGAGAGTGGCCATGGACTGGTAAGCATTGAATCCAGGTACTGCGTATGCGGGAGCTGGAGATTTTCCAAAATGAAAGTAAACAAACCCGCAGTGGGGACACCTCCGCAGTCAGGCAAGGTGGGGGTGCTTGTGGGCGTGGGCTTGCCTGAGACTGCGGTGCCTCTGTGTCCCCAGGCGTCTGGCCAAGTCCACCCTCCTGCTGATCCCCCTCTTCGGAATCCACTACATCATCTTCGCCTTCTCCCCTGAGGATGCCATGGAGGTCCAGCTGTTTTTTGAATTGGCCCTTGGCTCATTCCAGGTAAGCTCCAGGGATGGCGACTTTAAGGTGAAAGGAGGCATTCTCTCTCTCCTTAAAGAGGCCAAAACCCAGATCTTCCCAAAGGCAGAGGAAGGCCTCATCTGGCAGAGACCCAGGAGAGGCAGGGGCAGGACCTCACTGTGCTGTGTGACCCTCAGTGGGTCCCAAGTTCCCCACCAGTCACGTGTCACACGGGGGTGGGAGATGCAGCTCTGGAGAGAGACTGGCCCCAGGGGGGACAGGAGGGAATGTGACCCTGGTGAGCCTGATCACACGGCTCTCAGTAGTTAGAGACAGCGCAAGCTCTGAGGGCTAGGGCTGAGCCATCAGGAGTGGAAGGGGGCAAGAAGATGCGCAGAACGGGAGAGGAGGGTGGGGCGGAAGGCTGTTCAGAAGAACATGCTCATCTGCACACTGGGAAGTCCATAAAAACGCCCCAAGCTGAAAAATCCAGAAGTAACCACATCAGCATGTTACGCAGAATCAGTCAGGAGAGTTCCAAGTCTGAGGAACAGGAAACGGGGGCAAGGAGGTCAGGAGCCTACTGTTTTTTTCTTTTCTTTCTTTTTGTTTTGGTGACGAGAGACATTTGACTCTTTGAAACAAATTACATACACAATTTACTAAAAATAAAAACCAACTTTAAAAAAAGGGAAAAAAAGGGAGAGGAGAAACGACCTACCTACTAATTCAACTAGATGTTGTAGTTAAAAAATATAGTAAACCTATTTGGCCAGAAGAGACTTTTAACATGAATCCCAAACTTCACAATGTTATTTGTTTATTTACTCATAACTATCTCCTTCCAAAAATAATATGATGTAGTTTTCAGGGAAAACATACAAAGGACAAAAAATAAGCAGATGAGGCATCAGTGAATAAAGAAAATAAAGCCAAAATTGAGTTCATACACAGAAACAAATTTGGTGAAGTTCTCTAAAGAGGGGAGAAGTGCGTCATAAACTTTGGTTTGGAGCTTCCCAGTAGCCAAAGCAAAGACAGAAACACACTGTTTCAAGACTTAGATGCAAGCAGCCTGGTTCCCAGGGAAAGCCTAGGATTATAGTTTTGGGGCCTGAGAGAAATCTCTCCCAGTGGGTTTTCCTGAAGAAGCCAGCTTGTCATCAACACACAGACCATCCACAGAGACTTCCTCACCTGGGCAGGCCTTGGCCTCAGGGTGAGGCTGGGTGCCTCCCTCATTCCTGGAGTTCTATTCGGGACAGGGTGTGCCCAGAGTCACCTCCCACTGTCCTGCTCAGGTTCCTGGGAAGACACATCACTGGGAATGCACTCCTGAGTGAGTCTGGCCCTAACCCATGCCTGCAGACCCCACCCCAGGCCTGTCCCGGCTGCACTCTTTCTTCTGAGCCTCCTCTCTGCCCAGAGGCTCTCGCCGGCACCCCGGATCCCTGGGGTGTAGAATCCATGAGCTTCTCCTCTGGATCAGGAAGCTTCCACCTAACATGGGGGAAGGTTGGGCTCACCATGGCCTTTTTTATCAGGTGGGCGGGGCTGTCCACAGATGGGTGGAAGGTCTTGACCCAGCTGACAGAAGTGGGTAGTGACCCCGATGAGAACCTGGAGACCCAGGACTGCATAGATGGGGACTTCCTGTCTCTGGAACTAGGCTTGTGGCTAGGGTTGCAGACTACACCAATGGAAGGCCATTCGGCTCCTCTCTGGGGATGTGTTTATTAAAACCAAAAGCACTTTCCTGAATGTTCCCATAGGAATGTTTTAGTTCAATTCAGTTCAGTCACTCAGTCACGTCCAACTATTTGCGACCCATGGACTGCAGCATGCCAGGCTTCCCTGTCCATCACCAACTCTCAGAGCTTATTCAGACTCATGTCTATTGAGTTGGTGATGCCATCCAACCATCTCATCCTCTGTCATCCCCTTCTCCTCCTGCTTCAACCTTTTCCAGCATCAGGGTCTTTTCCAGTGAGTCAGTTCGCAGAAGGTGGCCAATGTCTTAGAGTTTCAGCTTCATCATCAGTCCTTCCAATGAATATTCAGGGCTGATTTCCTTTAGTATTGACTGGTTGAATCTCCTTGCAATCCAAGGGACTCTCAAGAGTCTTCTCCAACACCACAGTTCAAAAGCATCAATTCTTCGACGCTCAGCTTTCTTTATAGTCCAACTCTCACATCCATACATGACCACTGGAAAAACCATAACTTTGACTAGACGGACATTTGTTAGAAAAGTAATATTTCTGCTTTTTAATATGCTGTTTAGGTTGGTCATAGCTTTTTTTCCAAGGGGCAAATGTTTTTTAATTTCATGGCTACAGTCACCACCTGCAGTGATTTTGGATCCCCCCAAAATAAAGTCTGTCACTGTTTCCATTGTTTTCCCATTTATTTGCCATGAAGTGATGGGACAGGATGCCATTATCTCAGTTTTCTGAATGTTGAGTTTTAAGCCAGCTTTTAAACTCTCCCTGTATGCAGGTCAGGAAGCAACAGTTAGAACTGGACATGGAACAACAGACTGGTTCCAAATAGGAAAAGGAGTATGTCAAGGCTGTATATTGTCACTCTGCTTATTTAACTTATATGCAGAGTACATCATGAGAAACGCTGGGCTGGAGGAAGCACAAGATGGAATCAAGATTGCCAGGAGAAATATCAATAACCTCAGATACACAGATGACACCACCCTTATGGCAGAAAGTGAAGAAGAACTAAAGAGCTTCTTGAAGAAAGTGAAAGAGGAGAGTGAAAAAGTTAGCTTAAAGCTCAACATTCAGAAAACTAAGATCATGGCATCCGGTCCCATCACTTCATGGCAAATAGATGGGGAGACAGTGGAAACAGTGGCTGACTTTATTTTTCTGGGCTCCAAAATCACTGCAGATGGTGACTGCAGTCATGAAATTAAAAGACGCTTACTCCTCGGAAGGAAAGTTATGACCAATCTAGACAGCATATTAAAAAGCAGAGACATTACTTTTCTAACAAAGGTCCATCTAGTCAAGGCTATGGTTTTTCCAGTAGTCATGTGTGGATGTGAAAGTTGGACTATAAAGAAAGCTGAGCACAGAAGAATTGATGCTTTTGAACTGTGGTGTTGGAGAAGACTCTTGAGAGTTCCTTGGATTGCAAGGAGATCCAACCAGTCCATCCTAAGAGATCAGTCCTGGGTGTTCGTTGGAAGGACTGAAGTTGAAGCTGAAACTCCATTACTTTGGCCACTTGATACAAAGAGCTGACTCATTTGAAAAGACCCTGATGCTGGGAAAGATTGAAGGCAGGAGGAGAAGGGGACGACAGAGGATAAGATGGTTGGATGGCATCACCGACTCAATGGACATGGGTTTGGGTGGACTCTGGGAGTTGGTGATGAATAGGGAGGCCTGGCGTGCTACAGTTCATGGGGTTGCAAAGAGTCAGACACGACTGAGCAACTGAACTGAACTGACTGAAACTCTCCGCTTTCACTTTCATCAAGAGGCTGTTTAGTTCTTTGCTTTCTGCCAAAAGGGTGGTGTCATCTGCATATCTGAGGTTATTGATATTTTTTCTGGCAATCTTGATTCCAGCTTGTGCTTCATTCAGCCCATAGGAATGTTTACAAGGAAAATGAAAGATCTTTAAGGGTGTTTTTTTTTTTTTAAAAAGAACCATTGTTCAAATACAAACATATATATCATTTTATTATATTTTATACATATATATAGTGATATAATAAATATTTTTAAAATTCTATATTATGGAAATTTTTTCCATATCCAAAATTCAAATGAGCAATATAATGAACCTACATATAGCCCTTATCCTCTGTGACCTGTCCTATTTCACCTCCATCTATTCCCCATCTCTCATCATTTTACACAAACTCAAGTCATCATGTTATTTCAAATGTAAACATTTTAGTATATATTTTCTGAAAGACAAGAACATAAAGAAGGACACACGCGGAACCACAATACCGCTATCACTGTCATATAGTCCTAAAGACTGAAGTTTATTAGGGGCTTCCCTGGTGGCTGACAGTAAAAAATCCACCTGTAGTACAGTAGATCTGGGTTCATTCTCTGAGTTGGGAAGATCTCCTGGAGAAGGGAATGGCTATGCACTCTAATAGTGTTGCCTGGAGAATCCCATGGATGGGGGAAACAGGCTACAGTCCACGGGGTTGCAGAGTCAGCTCCTCCTAATTTTAGAAATACTTGCTTACTGAGGAAAATTTGGAAGTAAGGAGAAGTTAAAATAGAAAGGCAAAGTCATCCAAACTCTCATAACACAATGTAATGACCTCTGTTAAAATGATGTGTTTACTTCTAAGTCTCCTTTCTAGCCAAGAAGACACACACATGTACACACACTTACACACATGTAATTGAGATCATGATGTATGGTTTTTAACCCCCCTTGTTATATTTAATTCTCTATCATTCCACCATGAACATTTTTCCAGCTCACTAAAATTCTTCAGAGACTGCATTTTTAATGACTGTATAAAAACTGGTATTTCCTAAACTTGTTGGCTGTGGGAGGCCACCCCTCTACTTACCTGGGGCACATCTAACCCACTCTCACCCAGGGCTCCTGCCCTCACTTGAACAGAGAGACTGTGTCTCCGCATCTCTGAGGCCGGGCAACCCCTGTCCAGTGAGGGGCAGCAGGCTGACCTCCAGCTCCAGGCCCACCAAAACTTGTGACTCAGGTCCCTCACCTGGAAGCAGGGATCCTCCCTGCCTACCTTCCAGAACTCTGGCAAGGATTAAGTGAAGCACCTGGAACCCAGAAGCCACGATTACATAGGCTGAGCTGTGGCCCAAATCCAGCTCTGGATTATTGCAAAGCCTGCCCTTCCCTCTCTCTGACAGCAACTCCTAATCAATGATGCCCTTTTGAACCACCTAGCGATCTTTCAGAGCTGCTGCTGGTCCCACCCCAGACATTCGGATTCGGGGCACAGAGGGCACCTGGGCCAGAGCTCCCAAGCGATCCTCATGTGCGGCCAAACTTGGAAACCGCTGCCCTGAGCACCTGTTCCTGCCCCACCCCCATAGTCCCCGTTTTGTGTGACATCATCCACATCTGAGACTCCAGAGCAGATCCTTCTAGTTTGTCTCTAAAACTCTTGTCAGAATGCTGGGATCCCAGAGCAGTTACGTGTATGAAGCCCCCTGTAAACGGGCTGGTTCATCCCTCTTTGGCGTCCTGTCCATATCTTAAGTAGCCAGGAGCAGGCCTGGTTGGCCCTGGGAGGAGGGGTTGGGCTACCTGCAGTCAGGGCTGTGGCACCCGAGCCTCTGTGGGGCAGGGTGCTCACCAGCCGAGGAGGCCTGAGGGCAGGGCCTGTTAGGAAGGGCAGGCTGGCCCTCGAGGGTCCTTAGGTGAGCCAGACATCCAGACTGCTGAACCCTGTTCAAAGCTAATGGTTCCATACAAGCCTTAGGCCTCAAATCCCGCATCTCAGCCTGGAGTCCCTGACTGGTGGGTTCCACGCCAGGATTCTGGGGATACCATTGGGAAAAGAGGAGTCCAGATGCTGGAGAGGGAGGGTCCTGATAGGCACGACGCCCATCCTACCAGGGAACTTAAAAGCAAACGTGGCCCTGAGGCCTCTGACCTTGGAGATGTGAGTGGGGAGTCAGGCCCCCTGCTCGCTGGCTGAGACCTGCACTTGAGCTCTGCTCAGACTTTAGTTACATTAAGCAGAAGCTTCTAACTCAGCTGCAGGGACCAGGCAGGTCACTGGAATTAATAAGGGAGGCCACCCGGGAGAAGCAGGGCTCGGTGGCCCCTGAGGCATGCCCATCCTACCAGGAGCTGAGTGGGTGGAGCAGCCATGTGAACCCCTGGGCCTGGGTGGGCTTGTTTGCAGGACCAGCTGGAAATCTGGAGAGGTTTAAACAGGGACAGCTACTCAGATAGAAAGATGAATGTGTGACTGTGTGGTCAGAGCAGAGCTCTGGGCGGCATGAACTAGCCTCACGTGCCACCGTTCCCTGCTTCTCCGGGATGGCCCACCTTACTAATTCCCATGACCTGCCTGGTCACTGAGCTTGAGTTGGCAGTCTCTGTTTAATGTAACTGACACCACCCTGGTGCAGGGCACCTCCCAGGACCTGGGGTCATTCTTGCCCTCAAGGGTCTCAGGCTGTGTGGGTGATGCCAGCACAGCTGGATGCACTGCAGGGCCAGAAAGGAAGCACCTATTCCCCCTGGGGAAGGACAGGCGTGGGAAGGCTCTGGAACAGTCATGGGGAGAAGGGAGCCTGGGGCTGGTGATGAAAGGACCCCGGGGACTAGGAGGCCGAATGCTGGAGTGCCTCACCGATCCCGTTGCCCCTGCTTCCTCCGCAGGGCCTGGTGGTGGCCATCCTCTACTGCTTCCTCAACGGGGAGGTGAGTGCTGGGGGCTGCTCTGCTGCCTGGGGGGCTCCTTTGTCATTCGATTGTGGTTCAGAAGGGCTACCTGGACGGGGTGTGATGTGGGTGGGGGAGACCAGGGCCTCCTGGCTCAGATCTGTCTTCCAGGAGTCTGAGCTCACTTAACCGGAGCAGCAGAATCACCCAGAGGCCTTGTTAAAACAACTGCTGGGTCCTCCCTTGTTTCTAAACAGGCAAAAATGCGTCCCGTAGCTCTGGGCTGGAGGCTGAGAATGTTTTAACAAGCACTCCAGGTGATTCTAGCCCTCAGGCAAATTCAGGAAATGGAAAGTGCAGGCACCCCAACCCTAACTGAGGCTGCTGACTGCTGGTTGCCTGATGAGTGACCTCGATCACTGCCCTGATCTGGGCCTCGGGCTTCCCATCAGTAAAGAGTGACTCAGGTGAAATGTCTGCCCCTCCATCCTCAGAGACCTCCAAAGAGTGTGACTGCTGAGCAGGGTTGGGGGAGCTGCACGCTTAACTTTCAGTCTCTGCGCTTGCCCAGAGCATCTGGGTCAGGACAGGAGGCTCCTGGCACAGAGGCCATGCAGTTGAAGTTAGTTGAATACGGTACTGCATGCAAATAAACCCTTCCTGTAGCTGTCAATCATCTGGTTCACCCCACTTGAATGGGAGTAGCCTCTGATACTTTTCCAAAAGTCAAGCATCATACCTGGCCTCAAATGCTTTGCTGGTGCAGCTGGGGGTTGTGAAGGAGATTCCAAAGAGTAGACCCCTGGTCCCTAGATGAGTTCTGAGCTAGAGTGGCTTCGTGGGGACGTGTCCAATTGTCCCGGGTGACCATCTGTGAAATGTTCACAGGCCCCTTCTTCAGGACAGGTTTGCTGAGGTTGCTGGTGAAAGGTCCCAAGGGAAAGGGGCCCCTCAGTACCTATGGATGTCAGGGCTGAAAATGGTAAATCTGAGCGAAGGGGAGGGCATGCCCTCTGGGCAGGAGTGGCAGAGCCTGTGCTGAGGCCCCAGGGGAAAAAGCAGGACCGGGCAAAGATCGCCCTTCCCTCCTGGCTGACTCCTGATCTCCGGGGGCAGGTGCAGCTGGAAGTTCAGAAGAAGTGGCGGCAGTGGCACCTGCATGAGCTCCCATCGCGGCCCGTGGCCCCCAGCTCCTCCTTCAGCAGCGGCATCAAGGCCAGCCCCTCGGAGCAGAGTCGGGCCACCCGTAGCACCAGTGTCATCTGAGGCTGGCCAGCCCAGGTCCCGAGCCCGCCTTGCTGCCAGATGCTGTGTGGTCTTTCCAGTGACTATTACACCCCTCCTCCTGGCCTTGGGGTGGGGTTGTGGTGATGCTTCCTCAGAACTGATGGGGCCTGGGACAGCAAGAGGGCCTGGGACTCAGACCTGTTGAGTTTCCTAGAAAGAGTAGTTGAGGGGTCCCAGGAGAGGGCAGGGGAATAAATGGTAACTGGGATGAGACTTGGTATTTGTCGGTCCTCTTGTCCTTGAGGCACAAGGTGGAAGATGCTGACCCCTGCTACCTTCTGGAGAAGGGGGCTTCCCTGACCTCCCTGCTCCAGTTTTCAGGGATAAGCTTAGAAGCCCAGTGAACCAGAAGATAGTGAAGAATAATGAAGCCTGGCGTGCTGCAGTCCATGGGGTCACGAAGAATCAGACACGACTTAGCAACTGAAGAACAATAGCCAGTGAACCAGAGAAATTGCCCTTGGCCTTGGGTGGACCCTCCCCAGCCCTCATTGCAACTCACCCATCCAGCTCTTCCCCTGGAGCCTTCAAGACAACTCAATCAAGTTACAGGGAACCTTTTAGTGACCCTAACCTGGGATGGGGCACCTTGTTATTCCTGCTAAGTTATCTGTGGGAGTGGTGGTTTAGACACGAAGTCGTGTCCGACTCTTGCGACCCCGTGGACAGTAGCTTGCCAGGCTCTTGTCCATGGGATTCTCCAGGCAAGAATACTGAAGTGGGTTGCCATTTCCTTCTCAAGGATCTTCCTGATCCAGGGATCGAACCCGGGTCTCCTGCATTGCAGGCAGATTCTTTACCGACTGAGCTACGGGGGAAGCCCTCAGTTACGTGTAGTACTACAGAAAGTGGGGCAGAATCCATTTGACAGAAGAGATACCGGTTCACCAAGGTCCTGTCACTTGACCAAGATACCCAGCTGGAAGTGGCAGCTCAGTGCAGGACTTTTGATTTTAAACCCCCAGGCTCGCTCCAAGGCTGTCTGTCTCCCCTGCTCGCAGGTTGGGATGAATGGGGGCCTGTCTCCCTATCCCACTGGGGATTTTCATCTTATCCTTAACTGTCTGGATCTCAGTTCCCGCACATATCAGCATTCTTCCCTGCTGGCCATGTGAAGATTAAAGGACTAAATATTTGAACCTTTTTACCAAACACTGCCTACGTGCTCAAGGAAAGCATTCTGGACAGGAGCAGAGGCAACCCCGCCCCCCAGAGTGGAGGGAAGGGCATCTTGCTGGTGGGTGGGCCCAGCTCTAGTCCTGGCTTTAGGTGAACTGGACAAGTGGCCCTGCCCCCAACTTCTGCATCTCATCCCTGCAGACAAGGAAGTCACCCTCTCTCACCTCATAGACTGCCCCTGGGGTGAAAAGGCCAGCTTGCCCATTTTCCAAGGCTAAGACTACAGCCTGTATGGTTGATATAACTTTCTCCAGAGACCCCCATGAACTCTGTGCATCTTCAAATCAAGAAAAGTTTAAAAAAAAAATCACCAGGTATAGGCACCCAGAAAGAGGATCTGGCAGGGCAGAAACCTAAACCTCATGAGGCCAGAATGAACCAGGGAAGGCCTGAGTTCATCAGGTCAGGGAGGGACATGGCGCTAGTATAGAATGAAATAGGCTGAGGGTGGAAAAAAACCCCACCTACTGGGCAGAAAAGGGACTGGAAAGGGGGCAATTTAATGCACAAGAATATAAAGTGGCCGGCAAGGGTGGAAATCTCCATTGGTTCCTGTCTCCTTCACCTGCAGGCCTCTGTATCTAGGCTGGTTGTTAATCATTATCCAAGGTTTGGCCAGTTCCCTGTACCCCGTGGAGTCCAGATACGTGCTCTCTGGAGTGTGTTCTAGGATCAAAAATGGTACCCTGAGGCTATCTGGCCCTGACCAAAGATGGACGCACACGCTATGTCAGAGATCCATTCATCCCATGCTCAGTTGTGTCCAACTCTTTGCAACACCATGGACTGTAGCCCGCCAGGCTCCTCTGTCCGTGAGGATTTTCCAGGCAAGAATACTGGAGTGGTTTACCATTTCCTCCTCCAGGGGATTTTCCCGACCCAGAGATCTCCTGAGGCAGAAGTCTCCTGCCTTGGTAGGTGGATTTTTTACTGCTTGAGCCATCCGGGGAAGTCCCTACATCAAGAGGACAATATTGTAAGTCAGGCAGCTCTCCTGGAAGGGCTTCAGGCAGCACTCACGAGGAGAGTCCTCAGAGGGAGAGCCAGCTGCTGGAAGCAGGGGTTATCCTGGGGAGGCACCCCCAAAGGGCAGTCAAATGGTTTGAAAGCCATATGCAAGCAATCCTGAACTCTGCTTCCCTGGCGTGACCAAAGGGAAAATGCAAAGGCCCTTTGAGCTGGTGGAAGAAAGTCTTAGGCACTAACTGGACATCCTTTGCTGGAAGGATGATTCACTCTTAGTCTCCCAGGAGGCCCAGGGACCCTACAGCCCACATTCCAGCAGGGTCAATAAAACAGGTGTCAACTGTGCTTCCCGTGCAGCCGGCCTGGGCACCAGTGACCCGAGCTGCTTCCAGGTCTGTTCCCATCCCAGGAAGCGTTCAAGTAAAGGTTTTAAAATATGTTTATTCTTGTAAAATCAACATCCTATATAACACGGCTGTGGGTAAACTGGTGCAGCTGGTGGCATGGAGGCTCCCACCTGACCTCTGGGCTGCAGACCAGCTGCACAGACCTCTGGGCCACTAGCCCAAACACACCAAGGCCAAGAGGCATCAATTTGAACGTCACATGTTGGAATTAGAAAAGTCTCATCTTTTCCACCCGTCACACTGCACGGCATGTGGGACTCAGTTCCCCAGCCAGGGATCTAACCCGTGTCCCCTGCATTGGAAGCCCAGAGAGTCTTAACCACTGGACCACCAGGGAAGTCTGAAAAAGTCCCATCATAGGCAGGCTTTCCGGTAGAACTTGATGTCCTTGGAGGAGGGTCCTAAACTTTTGTAGGCAGGCTCCAGGGATGCATGTTGTTGTGGGTGATGCTGTTGATGTGCAGGCCACTGATAGCATTCAGGAAGAGAAGGAAGGAGGCTGTGAAGTCGCTCCAGAACATCAAGGTGAGGCCCCAGAGCGTGACCTGGCTCCTGAGAAGGACCAGGAAGCTCAGGAGGCCCCCGAAGGAGAGGATGAATGAGATGAGTAGGAGGGTGGAGCCCACAGCCCACTTCCGCCAAGCGAGGGAGTCTTCGCACACCTGGGACACTATGAGAAACTCCAGGCCAAAGATGGCGACCACCACGGCCAAGCTGGCCACGATGCGGGCCACGACCATGCCCGAGGCCAGCCAGGGCACCTGGGCCTGACTCAGGTCTCGGAGGCAGTGCAGCTCCGTCTGGTTGGAGGCAGTGCAGAAGCGCCACAGTCCGAAGAGGCGGTCATCCGCCAGGAGCCATTGGCCATCGCAGATGGAGATGGAGGAGAGGACCACAGCCAGAGAGGCACACAGGATGATGAGGCCTCGGGTGAAGGACTCAAAGAAGGACCGGGGGGGCCTCCTTTGGCCCAGCAGCCTCTGTGCCTGGAAGACAGCATGGGGCAGCATGTCAGGGAGAGCCCCCCGCCACACCTGGCCAGCCTCTTCAGGGAGGACCCACAACATGCGGTTCAGCTTCCCACTGCCACTGGAACCCTTCTCCCATCCTGCTTGTTCCTGGCCCATCCTCCACTCAAGACCTATAAGCATTGTCTGTGGATCCAGTTATTTATCAGGCAAAGAGTTCCTTGCCCTTTCTTTAATGATTTATAATGAATAAAAACCCAAATTCCATTTGCCTGTTTATACTCTTGAGCCCATTCTGAAGTCAGAAAACCTGTTTGACCTGGCTGTTGTGACCTTGAGCCAGCAGGCAGCTTTGGTTTCTTTATATGCAAAACAAGAACACTACATAGAGTTATTATTAGCACATCAGTGAGGGTTTCCTCCCCTGGCTCCGGGTCTCCCCCAGTTTCATCCTAATCTGTACCTTCTGAACTTGCCAGGACCCAGGTGCTCAGTGATTTTGCACTTTACCCTTCAGTCTGGCTTAGCCTGTACCCCACCCAGAACAGGCCAACACTAGGTGTTCCAGCAGCTTCTGGGGTTGGAGGGGGAGTCCCTGAGGTGCCCCTTCGGTCTCTGGTTTCTGGAAAAGTGCACTGTCCTCTCTCCCAGAAACCTCGGCCAAGCGTCCAGTGAGGTGTCTCTTGTTACAACCCTGGGGCACCCTCCAGCCACAGTCCCCCAACCCAGAAGCAAAAGGAATGCTTCAAAGAGTAGAACGCCTTAGATGGCCCACAAGCCCTCCCAGAGCACCCTCCCCGCCACCCTGCTCAGCCACACGGTCCCCTTCACATGCGGGGACAAGCCTAGAACTTTCTTCCTCACCTATTGGCTCCTCTACTTGAAAGACTCTTCTGGCTGCCCCCCTTTCTCCATTCTTCATGTCTCGACTGAAACACTGCCTCCGTACCCACCCAACCCAGAAGGGACTCCCTCTGGCCACTCTCAGAGGAACTGTTCTGACAAGTTACCTATTTCTGTCTAAATAGTGGTGAATGTTATTGTCTGTCTCACTCGGAGACTGAGGTCTCCAGGAGGCCAGGGCCTTTCCCTAGCACCTGGCACCGTGCTCAAGAGCCACGAGATAATGAACGTCAAGCTTGCAAGCACTGCCACTTTCATCTGAAGCTACCTTTAAACCATCTCCTGCCCAGTCCTAGATTATGCCCTTTACAGTGAGTGTGGAAGCAGCCCAGGTTACACCTTGGTTTGGGAGGTAAGCAAAGCAGAAAACTCAAGCGTGATGATCACTGCTAGGGAAACCAACCAAAAGGGGACTCTAGGGTCAGCCCTACCCACGTGCAAACGGAGGCTTCCAGAGGCAGGCCTGGGCCACCCCCTCAGTGAGGGGCAGAAAACAGGGCTACGCTCCTGGGAGACCCTGTGGTCAGAGCCCCAGCAGGAACATCAGGCTGCCTGCTAACCTGCTCACCTTAGCAGCCCCAGGGATACAGGAAAGAATCTTGATTGCTTGCAGCACTTCTGCCTAAGTTAGGATCCCATTTCACCCTTAAACCCGAGTCTGGACTTCCCTGATGGTACAGTGGATAAGAATCTGCTTGCCAATGCAGAGGACAAGCATTCAATCCCCAGTCTTGGACGATTCCACATGCCAGAAGAACTAAGCCTGAGTGCCACAATTACTGCAGTGAAGCCTAGAACCCATGCTCCACAATGAGAAGTTACTGCAATAAGATGCCTGGGCACCGCGATAAAGACTAGCCTCTAGACTCGCCACCACTTTAAAAAAAAAAGAAGAAAAGAAATAGCTGCTTTTTCATTAAAAAAAAGAAGAACAAGCTAGTCTGGTGGAGTAGGAAACTTCATGGGGGTATGCAAGGACGGCAACTGTCAGAGGCCAAGGGACCTACCCAAGAGCATTTATATCACAGTAAAGCTGGCACAGCGGGGGGTAGGGGTGGGGATGCATGCTGCCAATAAATACTGACTTGGGCCATTGCGTGAGGGGCTCAGTATGGTGGTGAGGAACAGGAGTGGAGGGGACTGAGGGACCCCCAAGGACCCTGATGCAGATCCAGACACAAAGGCAGCCTGGTGCGCGGTAAAGAGCATTCAGGCGGGAGTCTAGGCTGTGGTTCTCAAACCGTGTCCCCTTGTCTCCTAGCAGGGGGAGGGACCCCCTCACTTCAACCCATCAGATCCCTCTTTCCTGCCAGAGCCACTGGGAATCTGAGTCTGTACTGAATTTCAATAGAAAAAATAGCTCTACTGCTAAGAAACCAAGGGAGCTTTGAAACCTCTGATTACAAACCATAAAGGTGTTTGTCTTTGCCACGAGGTTTCTTAACCCCCTTGACTCTTGTTTCTCATCTACATTCTGTAGGAATTAGTGACCCCTGCAGGAAAGCATAGCCATGAAGGCACCTCGAGAGGTTATAACACCCCTAGAGGTTGTTAAGTTTCTAGTATGGGAAAACCTCAGACGCAGGCAACAAGTCACAAGAATATAGCACCCAGAGGCCTTTTGACCTTGGACATCACGCTGTCTAGAGAAAAAGCACATGCCGTCCTGCACTCAGCCCCACCTGTCCTGGGCACAAACTGGACTTTAATCTCCAGGCCCTCAGACATTCAGAAAGACAGCTGACATCAGGTCATTTTCCCCCTCCCATCCCAAAGTAGGGCATCATTCAAACTCTGACACCAATAAAACTCCCAAGGATTAAATGAGATTATGTATATAAAGATGCTTGGAACATGAGCAGTCCTGATTTACCACAGCTAGTCCTAACATCAGGAACAATAAGGTATCTTGAGTCCTCATTCCTCACCACTGCCCCCGACACCTGAGCTTTGAGCCATCCAAGAAATCCTCTCCTGGAGGGCAGTTGAGCCTCAGCATGGTCAGTGGAAGGTTTGTGGACCACCCAGGATGAGGGCAGTTGAGCCCTGTTCCTGATACTGCCCAGCCCAACTCTGTGACCTTGGGCAAATCACTTTAGTCTCTTAGGGCCTGGACTTTCTCCACTAAAAAAAAAAAAAAGAAAAGAAAAGAAAATGGAAGAGGCATTTCCCTTTTCATCCAGCTCCCTGAATGATTTCTGGTGACCTGTAGAACAGTGTCACTTGACACTCCTGGGCCATTGAGTCCACTGCCAAGATCCTGTCTTCCTCTACAACCCAGGACCCCATCTGATTCCATCAACCCCTAATTAGACACTCTGGGCTGCTCACTACTCATTCTCCACATCGCCTCTCCCTCCTTATTTGCCCCAACCCCCCCGCTGCCCACTCAGCCCAAGCCAAGGTCAGGCCCTTCTCATCAGCTGGAAATCCCGTCTGTGCTCAGCTGCTGAGTCGTGTCCCACTCTTTGGGACCTCAGATTGTAGCCAGGCTCCTCTGTCCCTGTGATTCTCCAGGCAAGAGTACTGGAATGGGTTGCCATTTCCTCCTCTGGAGGAGCTTCCTCCACCCGGGGATCAGCCTGGTTCTCTGGCATTGGCAGGCGGATTTTTTTTTTAACCACTGAGCCACCCAGAAAAATCCCTTCTACAGCTTCCTAAACAGTAAGCCCACTCACGCCAGCATGACCCCAGGACACTGGTCAGAGAGCTACAGGAGCCATTCTGCTTGGTTTTTAGCTCTTAGACCTCTGACAAGTTATTTATCCCCTGGAGATAACTAGTTCTGCCTCCTGCCCTCGTTGTGGAGCTGAACCGAGTTCTGAACACCCCAGCTGCATAGAACAGTCCCAGGCCTGCGGTTAAGTGCTCCTAAGCGACAGCGACTATCTTCAAGCACAGCCCGCGCCCCCCACCCCCGCTGCCGCCAGTAGGGCTCCAGGGTTTTAACCTCATCTTTTCCGCCCACCCCCCCACCCAACCCCCTTCTCCTTCCTTCGCTAAAACTCAAGTCTTTCAACCTGGCTACTCCAGTCTTCCTGCCCCTCCCAGCCGGGTAAGAAGCCCTCCTCCACCCCTTAATTCAGTCGCAGTTTCTAATCCAGCACCCACTTCCCCCGACCGCGTCTAAATCCTGTTTGCAAGTCTCTCCCCAGCTGGGCCGCCGGCTCTCCGAGGCGGGACCACACCCGATCCCACCCTCCACGCAGAAGGTCCGGAGGCAGCCCGATCGGGACTTCAGATTATGCCCAGAACGGTAGGGAGTAACTCGCAGCATCCCGCTCTCGGGCTGCAGAATCCCGGCCGCAGGAGGTTTGCGGGCGGCTCGTGGGTGGAGTTTCTCCTGTTCGGGCCAAGTCTGGCTCACACTCGATTCTGGGGCTGAGCTGGCCGCCACTCGCAGGTCACTTCACCTGAGCCTCAGCCTCCGCATCTGTAAACTGGGCGGAGCTCTGGGGTCAGTGCTGTGGCGCTCTGAACGCTCGCTGGCTGAGTCTGCGGGCCTCTGACCGTCAGGACCATCAGGTCGGGAGACTAGCCGGCGGCACGCGTCCGCTAGGGAAGCTCGGCTGCCGGGTAGGAGAATTGCACGCCCGAGGGGCGGAGGGAGACGGGCAAGTTGTGCCGCAAACGCCTCGCATCACTGAGAAACCTCATGTCTGCAATGCCAGCCCCTCACCTCACTACAGTCTGTTCCCAGGTTTCCGCGCGTCCCAGAGACTCCATCCCCGTCCCCGTCCCCCCAAAAGTCAGTTTTGCGAAGGAGAGATGGTATTTCTGGCCCCGGCTCAGGAAAGTTGACTTCCCCAGACATGCCTCCTGCTCTGAGGAGCGAACCTCACTCTACAAATGGATTCCGTCCATCCTCCGCCCCAGAAGCGCCCCCCTTTTAAGAGGGACCCTTCTGTTGAACCTAAGCAATGGAAACAGAAGACCCCAAAGACAACCGCCCGACCCCGAGACTTTTGGGAGCCTAGGGTGCGCGAAGGACCAGAGCGACAAGACCGACAGCGCTGGGGTGGAAGAGTGGCCCCAGGTGGCTTCCTGCCTGCCCCCCGGACCCCGGCAGGGCACTCCTACCGCTCTCGTCGCGGCCGCTCGCTCACCTGGACGCCGAGGGCTGTCATCGTGCACCCGGGCTCTTCGCGAACTCCCGCCAGCTGCCTCCACGATCCCGAGCGCAGATCTGCTGAGGCAGACCGTTGCTGCTTGGGAAATCTCTCCTCAGGGGCCGGGGCGGGGCCGGGGGCGGGGCCGGCAGGGTGGGTCAGAGGGCGGGGCTGGCGAAGGGAGCAGAGGGGAGGGAGGGGTGGGGAGGGGCGCTGGGCATCAGCAAACTTGGTGCTGCTGGCCGGGCTGCTGGCGGGGCTGTTCCCCGCCCGGGGCCGCTGGGTGGACGCTGAATCAGTGGGGCCGTGGGAAGGAGCCACCGGTGGGGGGTGGGGGTGGGGTAGGCCAGGACACGGCCAAGAAGTGTAGACTCGGGCGGCAGACTCGCGAAGTCCAGGCCTGGAGTCATTCCCTCGCTCTGAGGACTGCTGTGCGCGCGACGCCGATTCCCCAACGGCAGGACCGCGCAGGCGGAAGGCCAGCGACCCAGGACCCGATTTCGCCCCAGCGGGTCCAACCGAGCGTCAGGAGAGGCAGAGGCGTCTCCAGCACCCTGTACCGGGCTCTTGTTTTTCTCTCGTGTTGTTCAGTCGCTAAGTCGTATTTGATTCTTTGAGACTGGACGGACTGCAGCACGGCAGGCTTCCCTGTCCATCACCACCTCCCAGAGTTTTCTCAAACTCATGTCCATTGAGTGGATAACGCCATCCAACCACCTCATCGTCTGTCGCCGCCTCCTTCTGCCTTCAATCTTTCTTAGCATCAGGATCTTTTCCAGTGAGTCGGCTTTTCTCATCAGATGGTCAAAGCATTGGAGCGTCCTCATCAGTCCTTCTAATGAATATTTAGGGTTGATTTCCTTCAAGATTTGGGCTTCCCTGGTGGCTCAGACGGTAAAGCGTCTGCCTACAATGCAGGAGACCTGGGTTCGATCCCTGGGCCGGGAAGATTCACTGGAGAAGAAAATAGCAACCCACTCAAGTATTCTTCACTGGAAAATCCTATGGACAGAGTAGCCTGGTGGGATATGGTCCATGGGGTCACAAAGAGTTGGACAGGACTGAACGACTTCACTTTCACTTTTCTTTCCTTTAGGATTGACTGGTTTGATTTCTTTGCTGTCCAAGAAACTCTCAAGAGTTTTCTCCAGCACCACTATCTGAAAGCATCAATTCTTTGGCACTCAGCCTTCTTTACGGTCCAACTCTCACACCTGAACATGACTACTGGAAAAACCATAGCTTTGACAACACAGACTGTTGTTGGTAAAATGTTGTCTCTGCTTTTTAATATGCTGTCTAGGTTTTTCATAGCTTTTCTTCCAAGGAGCAAGCATCTCTGAGCCATGGTTAATAAATGAGATAATATTCATGAAAGATCAGAGTCTTGCCAGGCCCTAAGATCAAAGTCTTGCCAGGCCCTCAGTTAAGTGTGAAAATAGTGGAATCTTCAGGGCAGTCTTTCCTGTGTCACTTTTCTCTCCCCCAAAGGGGGATGTACAACCCTAACACCCCCTCCCTCCCAAAGGGAGAATGTACAACCCTGCCCACCTCCTTGCCACCTCCTGCGTGCATGCTAAGTTGCTTTAGTCATGTCCCACTCTTTGTGACCCTATGGACAGTAGCCCACCAGGCTCCTCTGTGCATGGGATTCTCCAGGCAAGAACACTGGAGTGGGTAGCCATTCCCTTCTCCAGGGGATCTTCCCAACCCAGGGATGGAACCCAGGTCTCCTACATTGCAGGCAGATTCTTTACCTTCTGAGCCACAGGGAAGCCCCTCACTTGAGTTTACCCAAGGATATTTTCACTTAATGCTCCCACCCCCTTCTCCCTGTCAGATGTCCATCGGGTTCCGGTACTGCCTAAGACACCTTGTCAAATCCCGGAACCCATCGCCTACTTTCTTCTTCCTAGGATTCTGTGTGTGGTCAGGCACATTTGTGTGTATGCTGCCTGTTATGCTTTTTTGGTAAGAATAGAAAGTCTTGAATCAGTGGAATTTAGAGTGAAATGTCTTGTCAGCAAGATCTCTGGAGAAGCAGAAATGACTTAGGAATAATCATGAGGAAGTGATGCCTTCCAATCATTTTATGGTCATAAGAAAGCCCAGGTTCTTCACTGATGGTCCAGTGATTAAGGCTCCATGCTTCCACTGCAGGGGGCACCAGTTCAGTCCCTAGTTGGGGAACTAGAGCCCACATGCTGCGTGTGGCCCAAGACACAGTCAAAGTCTGGGTGGAGTTTGTGCCAAGGACCAGGCATCCAGTCTGGTCACCTGGACCGGCCCTTCCTTTGAATTATAGGGTGCCAGGTTTTCCAATGGAGAAGGCAATGGCACCCCACTCCAGTACTCTTGCCTGGAAAGTCCCATGGACGGAGGAGCCTGGTAGGCTGCAGTCCATGGGGTCGCGAAGAGTCAGACATGACTGAGTGACTTCACTTTCACTTTTCACTTTCATGCACTGGAGAAGGAAATGGCAACCCACCCCAGTGTTCTTGCCTGGAGAATCCCAGGGGTGGGGTCGCACAGAGTCGGACACGACTGAAGTGACTTAGCAGTAGCAGTAGGGTTTCCAAGGTCCCTCCGTGGTGCCAGTGAAACAGAAGGGAAGAGGGTAGGGCAGTCTGAGAACACAACATAAACTGGTTAGAACCAAATGGGCCCAAGATGGTGGACAAGTCTAACTTCCACTAGACTTTGAGCCTAGTATATATTCACTGTAACACATTAGATACATGACTTACCCACAGGTGCCATGACAATTCCAAAGCCAATCATCGAAGACCAAAGTGGATGATGATCCAATTTCTGGAAATCTCTTCTCCAAAGTATTTGCTATAATCCTCCCACTCATTAGCCTGTGAAATTACTCAGTCCATGAAAGCTAACTGCACATTTTGAGGCTGCTCTCACCTTCCGGGATGCCCCATACAATCTGTCTTTGGAATGTGTTTCTTTCTAAATAAATCCATTTCTAAAGGAAGAGATGTTTTGACAGAAGCAGAGGTCTGAGTGAGACCATTGCTGGCATTGAAGATGAAAAGGAGCCCTTAGCCAAGGAATGAGAGCAGCCTCTAAAAATGAGAGCAGCCTCTAGCAGCATCTTCCAGTTCAGGATGGTGGAGTAGAAAGATGTGTGCTCATCATCAGCGAGTGCACCAAAATTGCAACTAGCTATTGAATAACCAAGGACAGGAGAATGCTGGAACCCACCAACAAAAGATACCCCATGTCCAGGACAAAATAGAGGCTGCAGCAAGATGGTAGGAGGGGCACAATTATGATCAAATAAAATCCCACACCCGCCAGGTGGGTGACCAACAAACTGGAGAACGATAACACCAAAGAAGTTCTCCCACTGTTGTGAAGATTTTGAACCCCACGTCAGGCTTCCTGGTCTGGGGATCCAATATAGGGACTGGGAATCCCAGGGAATCTGACCTTGAATGCCAGAGGGATTTGAATATAGGACTTCCACAGGACTGGGAGAAACAGAGACTCCAGTCTTAGAGCGCACAAACAAAATCTTGCATGCACCAAGATCCAGAGGAAGGGAGCAGTGATCCCACAGGAGACTGAACCAAAACTATCTGTTAGTGTTAGAGGGTCTCCTATGGAGGCGTGGGTTGGCAGAGGTTCACCACAGGGGTCGGGGTACTGGCAGCAGCAGTCTGGAAAGGCCCCCCTTGGCATAAATCCTCTTGGACGTCGCCATTAAGCCTACCATGGGGCTCATAGAGCCCAGGGCTGGGTCGTCTCAGGCCAGAGAACTACCAGGGAGGGAGTGCAACCCCACTCATCAGCAGATAATTGGACTACAGCTTTATTGAGCAAATCCCTGCCCACCAGAGCAAGACCCAGTCACTCCCATCAGGAAGCTTACACAAGCCTTTTAGCCTCTTCCATTAGAAGGCAGACAGAAGTAAGAACCACAGTCCCACAGAGGCTAGAACAAAAGCCACATTACAGAAAGTAAATCAGCATGAGAAAGAAAGTTCTGTCCCAGATGAAGGGACAAAATTAAGCCCCAGGAAAACAATCAAATGAAGTGGAGATAGGCCATGTTCTGGAAAAAGAATTCAGAATAATGATAGTGAAGATGATTCAGGATCTCAGGAAAACAGTGGATAAGATACAAGAAATGTTTACCCAAGACCTAGAAGAGCTAAAGAACAGAGATGAATGATACACTAGAAGGAATTGATAGCAGAGTAAATGAGGCAGAAAAGCAGATAAATGGCCCGGAGGACAGAATGGTGGAAATCACTGCTGCAGAACAGAAAATAGAAAAACGAATGAAAAGGAAAGAAGACAGCCTAAGAGACCTCTTGGACAACGACAAACACACCAACATTTGCATCATATGGGCCCTAGAAGGAAAAAAAAGAGATAAAGAGCCTGAGAAAATATTTGAAGGGATAGTAGCTGAAAACTTCCCTAACATGGGAAAAGAAATAGCCAACCAAGTCCAGAAAGCACAGAGTCCCAGGCAGGTTAAACCCAAGGAGGAACACACCAAGACACATAGTAATAAAACTGGCAAAAATTAAAGACAAAGATAAAAGATTAAAAACAACAAGGGAAAAATGACAAATACCATACAAGAGAACTCCCATCAGGCTATCAGCTGATTTCTCAACAGAAACTCTACAAGCCAGAAGGGAATGGCATGATATATTTAAAGTGATGAAAGGGAAGAATTTATAACCAAGAATATTCTACCCAGCAAGACTCTCATTCAGATTTGATGGAGAAGCCAAAAGCTTCCAGAGAAGCAAAAGTTAAGAGAATTCAGCACCACCAAACCAGCTTTACAATAAATGCTAAAGGAACTTCTCTAAGCAGGAAACACAAGAGAAGGAAAAGACCTACAGAAAATAAACCCCAAACAATTAAGAAAATGGTAATAGGATCATACATATTGATAATTACCTTAAATGTAAATGGATTAAATGCACCAACCAAAAGGCATAGCCTGGCTAAGTGGATGAAAACTTATGCATGTGTGTACTTCCACTTACCACATCACTCTGCTTGACCCCACCCCCCAGATTGTATGTAATTATTTTATATTGTTAAGTTAATCATGTTCCCATCATGGCTTGTGATTGTAATTATCTTTTATGTTTTTGTCTGGCTGTTGATTGTGAGGGCTTCCCTGGTGGCTCAGGTGATAAAGAATGTGCCTACAATTCAGGAAGCCTGGGCTCGATCCCTGGGTTGGGAAGATCTCCTGGAGGAGGGCTTGGCAACCCACTCCAGTATTCTTGCCTGGAGAATCCCTGTGAGCAGAGAAGGGAGTCTGTGGGCTACAGTCCATGGGGTTGCAAAGAGGTGGACACGACTGAGTGACTAAGCCGAACACATTGATTGTGAAAATCGATAAAGATTTTTTACTATTGTGATTAGGTAACTATTACCCACTCAATACCATTGTTTCATGATTGGTCAACAGAAAAATAATAGAACCCTATATGACCAAAACTATCATTTAATAGAAAAACTTGTAATCATTTTTTAAAATCCAGTTGCATATCAGAATTATCTTGGAATTTTTTGAAAAATACCCAGAAAAAAAGAAAAAGCCCAGGTATTGCTTTTTCTCTCCAGAGCTCCAGATACATTTCTAGTGAGCAGCCAAGGACTGGCCTATATGACACTCTTTTACTTTTATCTAGTTTCTTTCACTTTTTCTATTTCATATTCAGTGCTCCCATTTCGTTTAGTTTATGTTTTCCAGCTTCTCCATCTCTCTCTCTCTCTTTTTTTGTTTTTTGATATTCTTTCTCCAAGACTTTATCAAGCATAGTAGAAAAGCTTTTGTATACATATATGTAAATAGTATGTATAATACATATTTTAGAAAGCTTATGAATTTTTGCCTGACTAAAAAATTATGACATTTTGATTCCACTTGTTTGACAGTATGAATAGAATGCTAGATTTCTAATTAAAAAACTAGATATGCAGCAAGCGACAAACATTTACTGTATAGCATGGGGAACTATAGTCAATATCTTGTGATAACCTATAGTGGAAAATAAGCAGAAAAATAATATATGTGTGTGCATAACTGAACCACCTTGCTGTACGCCTGAAACATTGTAAGTCAATTATACCTTCAATAAAGAATATATATTAAAATATATATATAGATACTAAGAAGGAAGAAATTAATCCACTTCTTTCCTATAACTTTGTCTCTCACCAAATTCTTTCTGCGATGAGACATGAAGAGCTTTCATCAAATCCTGAAACCAGGTGTTTGACCTCAGTTGGAAGACTGGGTTTTGGCTGGGTTCGCGTCCCGGCCACATGGGTTCGAGTCCCAGCCTGAGTTGCGTGATTTCACCAGGTCTGAGCAGAGCAGGTTGGCAGTGCCGACTGCATTCCCGGGTGAGGCAGTGAGAGGCTGGCAGTCCTCTCAGCAGGAGGTGACCCTCTGGAAGGGCAGGGCTTCCCAGTGCGGGGTGGGAGCGGGGAGTTGGCAGGGGCAGAGGTGCGGGAACGAGAGGGCGGGCCCTTCAGGGGTGAAAGGCAGAGCAGCCTGGAGTGAGTGGTGGGACAGCAGAGAAGCCACCTTCTTGCTTGGCTCCATCTGCCTTTTCTCCACCTGTCCTACTCCTAGGCCTGGCCAGTGCCGGGGAAAGAGGACCAGTATAAAGAAAGCAAGGATGTGGCCCCCACTTGCCCCTCTGACCGCTCTTGTCTGATGAGAAAGACTCAGGCACTTGTCATAATAGAACATTCCAAAGCAAGGGCACGGATATCATTTAATGACTCAACCGGCTCCGTCAGCGAGTACCGCCCACCTCTAGACCTTCTATTCTAGGCTGCTTCCTCTGCCCGAAGTGAACTTCCTCAAGACCGTCACATCTAAGACCCAGCACCTCACCCCTCTGCCGTGATCGCCACATCTGAAACAGAGCTCCTTTTTTCTCTTCTCGCTTCCCCCTTACCAGCCCCCGCACGCATCTCCTCTCCCTCCACGGTGTAAACTCCAAGGGGCCAAGGGCTCTGCGTGTTCACTACGATATCCCTGGTGCCTAGGGCAGAGCCAGGCACATGTGTTGTTGAGCTGCTAAATCATGTCTCTTTGAGATCCTGTGGACTGTAGCAGGCCAGGCTCCTCTGTCCTCCACCATCTCCCAGAGCGTGTCCATTGAGTCTGTGATGCTGTCTAACCATCGCATCCTCTGCACCCCCTTCTCCTTTTGCCTTCAATCTTTCTTAGCATCAGGATCTTTTCCAATGAGTCAGTTCTTCACATCAGGTGGCCGAAGTATTGGCGCTTCAACTTTAGCAACAGGCACATAGTAGGTGCTCAATAAATATTGAATATATGGATGAGCTAACTGTATACCTATTGTGTTTCCATTGTCCTGGCTAATGAGACAAAGAAGAAAAAGACAATGTTCCTGTCAGGGGTAGGATGCTTGGGTTTTAGGGTCAAAATCTGCCTCCCCTTCATTTCAGCTTCCTCCCCAGCCCCCCCGTCCCGCACCCCCAGTTCAGGCCCACATCCTCCTCCTGTCTGTTCCCTCACATCCTGTTCCACACCATCCTCTTCTGTCCCCAGCTCTAGGCTCCAGCACCTAACGTGGGTGATGTTTAACAGCCTCCTGCTGGACCCGCCTGCCTTCACTCTCAAGCTCCTCTGTCCCTGCATGCAGCTTCCCATTCCCTCCTTCCCCAGGCCGGCGAGGCTGCTGGCTGCTCTGCCCTCAGCGCCTCATGCTCTCGGCTGGCTCCGGCTGCCTGTGCCCACGGGCACCCTGCGTGGGCAGCTCTGTCCAGTCTTAGGGTCCCTGTGTTCATGGTCTCCTGCCGTGACAGTCCTCCCCTGGTGACAGCCGGACAGGCTGTCATCTCTTCAAGGACCTCCGTTGACTTCACCAGCCAGAGTCACACCCCCACACACTTAAGCCTGTTACTTTCATATGTTTTTTCTTTTCTTTTGTATACATTGTCTCACTCTTTAAAAAAAAAAATGTATTGAAGTACTGTTGATTTACAATGCTGTAGACTTTCATATTCTCTTGATCATTAGCTAAACTTCTCTACTGGTCTGTTTCCCTCTCTAAAATACAACACACAGCCTCAGCACTAGGCCTCTCTCTCACCCCCGCATGCTCGTGGCCGTAGCAGGGACTGGTCATACAGCTTGCTATTTGATGAAGCAGCCTCAGATGCACTGTGGACAAATCTCTTCTCTTCCGTGAGCCTCGTCTTTCTGTCAAATGGGGAAACACATCCTTCTTGGTGTTGTGGGGGTCATGGGATTGGACGGGGGCAGTGGGTGTGTGGGGTCCAGCCAACTGCCCGGCACAGAGTGTGGACTGACCCTTGACCCCCAGGAAGCTTAGAGGGGGCAGGCAGCTCTGCTTGGACGTTTAGTAGGCTCCTGCCCTGGGGCTTTCTCTTTTCAGGAGCTGGGGCACAGGGTCTACAAGATGAGCTGGGGCAGACACCCAGGGAGACTCAGAGGCAATAATGGGGAATCTGTTAAGAGTTGCCTAGTTCACTGGGCAGTGTCAAAGCTGTTGACTACCTCTGCCTGCCTTAAGCCTGGATGTCGGTTCCCTCCAATTCTCACCTGCCTTATGGGTCAGCCGCTTGCCTGACCCCTGTCCTCCCCACCCTCTCCCCACCACTCTGCCCTCACCCACCGGGTCTTCCTTTTCTCCTTGCCCCCTCCGTTGAGGTTTCTTGATTCCAGCCCAGTCCCATCCCCTCCATGCCAGACCTCCCTTGTACTTTGCCTTCTCTTCCTGAAGGTCCAGCCCCGCATTCTGACCTCCTCCAGGGTGACTGATTGCAACACAGACTTTGTTTACTGCATTCTAGTGGCCCAGGGGCTGGCTTCTCTGTCTGCCCTGGGGCTTTACTCTATAGCACGTCCCCCATGGCCAGGCAGGCAGCAGGTGTGAGGGCCCCAGAGCATCAGTGATGGTGACGGGAGGTGGGCGAGGGGAATGAACTGACCAGTGGAAGGGATGAATGAATGAAGCAGGAACCAGACATCTTACCTGAGCATCCCTGTATATCAGAACCACTTCTCTGCCATGTTGTCTGAAGGTGAAAAGGAGTGATGTAGGTGGGGTTGGAGGGTGGTCTTTCTGTAGGGTCTTCCCTTTCTAAATTCAAGTCTGCCCTTGAAATGGGTGCCCCTTCAGGGCACCAGTACCTGCATATTTCCAGGCAGAGTCAGAGAGATTTCTAGCACCTTTTCTTTTTTTTTTTTGGCTATACCGCAGGGCCTGGGGGATCTTAAGTTCCCAGACCAGGGATTGAACCCATGCTCCCTGAAGTAGAAGCGCAGGGTCTTAACCACAGGACCACCAGGGAAGTCCCTCTAGCATCTTCTTTGCAGGGTTGGGCCTTGGACTTGTCAGCACACACTCTGAGACACCAGTCTCTAGGGGATGGTCTGCACTAACCAGACACACTCGACATATCCAGGGTGCTTATACAGAGCAGACTTCAGGCCTGTCCCTTCCCAACATGCACTGGTGTTATTTCCTAATCAGTGTACCCTACCTGTCAGATCAAAGGGTCCAGAAAGCAAAATTAGATGCCAGGAATTATCATGAGCACGAATGGTGACAAGGGAATTTAAATGGTTTGGACAGGGCTTCACCTAACTCCTGGGGAGGCCCAGGCAATATCCTACCGCTCACTTTATCAGATTTGATGTTTACAAGGAAGGCAGACTTCCCTTCCCTCAGAAGGTCCAGAGGAGTGGTAAGGGAGAGAGGTATGGTCTCCCTGGGGAAGCAGACGGATGGGGTGGGGGGCAGCTTCCAGGCTTTGAGCCAGCAGGGTCTGGGAGTCTGGCTACTTACCACCTCAGTCTGTAGACACGTTAAAAGCAAACAATGTGGTCGATTCAAAACTTGGGAGGTTTGGGGGACTTCCCTGGTGGACCAGGGGTTGAGAGTCTTCCTGCTAATGAAGGGGACACAGGTTCAATCCCTGGTCCGGGAAGATCCTCCATGCCTTGGAGCAACTAATACCGTGCCTCACAACTACTGAGCAGATTCTAGAGCCTGAGCTCCAAAACAAGAGACGCCACCGCCAGTGAGAAGCACCGCAGCTAGACACTGGCCCCCGCTTGCTACAACTAGGGAAAACCCATGTGTGTGTAGCAAGGAAGACCCAGCACAGCCATAAATTAAAAAAAAAGGGGGGGGTTTGGAATGTCCCTAACGGTCAGGGACTTCCCTGATGGTTTGGACTCCTTGCTCCCACTGCAGGGGGCACAGTTTCAGTCCCTGGCTGGGGAACTAAGATCCTACATGCTGTGCAGTGCAGCCAAAAAAAAAAAAAAAAAAAAAAAAATCTGGGGTCCTTTTACTGTGTGAACAGTGGTCACTTCGGATGACTGCCCTTTGGATGGATGGACTTCCCAGGAGGTGCTAGTGGTAAAGAACTTGCTTGCCAATGCAGGAGACATAAGAGATGCAGGTTTGATTTCTGGGTCAGGAAGATGCCCTGGAGCAGGGCAGCCCTGGATGGCAACCCACTCCAGTATTCTTGCCTGGAAAATCCCATGGACAGAGGAGCCTGGCAGGTTACAGTCCATGGGGCTGCAAAAAAGTCGGGCACAACTTATCAACTGAGGAAGCACGCTTTTGAATGGACTGTTCTCTCTGGGGCCCCCAATCTTACCCTCAGATCTGTTCACTTCACCATGTTGCATGCCTGGCCCTTGTAGGATTCAAGTTGATAAGCCCAGACCTGTGTTGTGCTGGTAAATAACCCAGCCACACCTTCAGGGTCTGTTTCCACCACTTCTTCCCTGCCAGGCCCCAGATTTTATTCTCTGTAACTCTGCCTGCTTGAGACCCAGCCATCTCTCTTGTTCAGATTTCAGAACTTCTGCTGCAATTTCACCCCCCTGGCAGTGATTGTCCCCTTCCTGGTTCAGGTTCCTGAGAGAGAATCTCCTTAGTCCAGAAAAGTGAGGCTGCTCGATGTAAAGGAAGCAGATGGCCTGAGGAGGTCACTCTGGGGCTAGGAGTCCAATCTTGTCCAAAAGTGCTGTAACCAAGAGCTGGGGGCAGGGCATGCTCCTGAGCAGAAGAGGCCCTGGGCAAGAAAGCAATGAGGCAGGGGCTGTACCCTCAACAGAGAGGCCCCCTGGAATAATGGTGTCCCCCCATCCGGGGCCCCTCCCCTGAAGTGTGCGGAGGGTACACTGTCCAGCCAGGCCTCTCAGACTCTCCTCTTCGCCAGCCTCCAAGCCGACTGCCTCCTTTCCATCTGGTATCAACTCGTGCATGGTGAGGGGACCCTTCCTCCTCTCTTCAAGCTTTGCTCTGGGTGATATTTTGTCTCTGAACTCATGAACTGATCGTTTATTTACATTTCAAGAATTCTAAACGCAGCATTTTCCAACTCCGATATATCTCCTGGCTATTCATGTGATTCTCAAACTTCTCCTGTAAATGACCCACCCTCATCTTGTGTTGGACTGAGGTTCAGAGCCCAGCGAATCATTCTTAGACCATAGCACTTGAACATCCAGATCCTCCTGGAATTTCTTTTCCTTTTTTCATTTCTCCAATGGGACTGCCTCTATGTGTTTGATGTATATCCTTAACCATTGTGTATCCTTATGTGTGTGTGTGTGTGTGTGTGATTTTTGCTTTCCTAAGTGGCATTATGCTATAAATCTTGTTCTATTTCCCACTATTCTTACCCAACATCATGAGAGGCCATCCTTATTGATAATATGTATAAATCTGACTCAATGTTTTATACATAATAGGTTGGGTCCCAGTAGTGGCTGGTGAGATCAATTCTGTTGGGGCATAATCTCCATATACAGGAAGTGAATACAATATACAAGACAATATCAGAGTGCCTCAAACATCATCAGGGTAAATATTGTTTCATGGGAGCTTCCCAGGTGGTTCAGTTGTAAAGAATCTACCTGCTAGTACAGGAGCCACAGGAGACCCAGGTCCAATCCCTGGGTGCAGAAGATCCCCTGGAGGAGGGCATGGCAGCCCACTGTAGTGTTCTTGCCCGGGAAATCTCATGGACAGAGGAGCCTGGCATGGTATGGTCCATGGGATCACAGTCAGACACGACTTAGTGGCTGAACACACACACATTGTTCCATGGATTTTTTTCCAAAAATAGATTGATTAGACTTCCTTGATGGTCCAGTGGTTAAGAATCCGCCTGCCAATGCAGGGGACATGCGTTCGATTCTTAGTCCAGGAAGACTTCACAAGCCACTGGGCAACTAAGCCGATGCACAACAACTACTGAAGGCCGCTGCTGCCTAGAGCCAGCGCTCTGAAACAAGAGAAGCACCGACACCGGAAGCCCTCACCCCGCACCTGAAGAGTCGCTCCTGCTTGCTGCAGCTAGAGGAAGCCCGAATGCAGCATCAAAGACCCAGTGGAGCCAAAAATAATACATAAAATGTTAAAAAAATACTAATAAAAAATAGATCGACAGATATAGGTTGCGTTGTAAAAAGTATTCTTTACTGAGGGTCCCAATAAGAAAACTTAAATAGTCAAGTTCATTGCTGCTTATTGCTTTCAATGGCTCTGTTATTCATCCACAGCATTTTATTTCTTCACCTGAGTGATGAACAATAGGTCACTCCAGAACCCACAGCCTACCACCAGCCACACTGATGAATATCTTAATCCATGTCTGTCATGTGAGCCCTTATGTCTTGGATGCCTCCAAGCATAACACCAAACAGGCTCAGCCAGAGTTCACAAAATAGAAAGGCTCATAGGCCAAATTAGACGCCTGGATCGCACGGACTAGTAAGTCAAGTGAAAGCACACAGCGAGAAGACCAGGTGGGCGGGAGAGACGGAGTGGGTTCACCTGCAGACCTAGGATGCCAAACAAGAGGCTGGGAGGTATGTACCACCTGGATCTTGGTATGTGGTCCTCACCTGTCTTTTCCTTCTTACTCGTTCTGGCACTAGCCTTTTCCAAAGAAGGTGAATTGTTAGTGCAACTGTTGAGGTTTGAGCCAGGGTCCCAGCAGACAGGTGACCGAGGGCAAACACTCACCCTATGAGAGTCAAAGAACAAAGGATGAGTAGGTCTGGCCACAACATTCAGTCTGATTAACAGCCCTGGGCTTTCTGTAGCAGAGGACCCTTAGGGCAGAATGGCTGTCACCAAATAATAGCTGCATCCAGATCATGACTATTATGTGCCTTGTATGTGCCTAATGTTTTATAGTCTGTGCCTCATGAAAACGGAATGGAGCATCTTCTGAGCATCTTCTGGGCCCTCCACCCCTTTTCATCTCTATTCACAGTGTGTTCTATGGATCTGTCTCATAGGTCTTATCTGCCTATACTTCACAAACCTTATGAGTTTGAAGTGTGAAGGCCTTCCCACTTGCCTGACGGAGCGGAATGTTCTCCAGCACCCTGGCTGATGCACATTACCTGCTCCCTGGACGCCAGGTCAGGGGCACATGTACACACTCAGATTTGTTACACGTGCCCGTGGCTGCACAGAATGAGCCCTCAGTGGACACGAGCACCAGCAGAGTTTTCATTACCCAACATCCTTGCCAAATGTGATTTTCTCCTCCTGCTACCATTTGCTATTTTGATGGGTATAAAATAACTGTGATGGGTACATAACTTCATAATCTCACCGCTTGGTATCCTGGGTGCTCTTCTTAAAGGGTTTCACAAATCTATCTCAGATATTTCCTAGAGACTTTGCAGAATGCCGAGCCATTGAGATGGTGAGCGGGGAACCAGAAAATGCCTCTCTGGGGGAAGTATCAGTGGGGACCAGACAGAGTGGGAGAATTGTGGATCTGGGGCTCTCAGCCCACCTGTTCCATCGCCTCAGGCAGTCTGGCCTGGCTAGGCAGTGCTAGAGACAAGGGAAGACCCCTTCTGTTACTCTTCCCTCCCTTGCCACTCACCCCAGGTTGCCACCCACAGAACTGGTCCCAGCTGGGAATATACGGGGCTTTCCAAGGCTTGTCTACTTGGCAGGATGCCACAAAATCCCAGCAAATCACTACACCTCCCTCTGCTGGCCTCTGTCTGGTATTGTTACTGAAAGGAATTCGTGGGTCTGGCTGCTCTCCACTCAAAAGGCAATAAACAGGTCAGGTTGGGGGAAAGTTTGTTTTATTTCAGAGCAGGGCAGGGTGGCGGACATCTGTCAAAGGCCCCCTCTCTGCCCCTGTCAAGCGGGGGATGAGAGCTTGTACAGACAGAGTTGCCGGGTAGGGGGTTGCGAGGGGGGCCGTGTTACAGGAAGAAACAACGCAGTCATCTCAAACAGTCATCTTCAGATTTGTTATCGGTGGTCTGACCAGCATCATCTTGATTGTTTTAGGTCCAGTTAATTTTCAGTTCCGGGGTGCACTTGTTCCCACTTCTTCGTGGTCCGTTCTCAGAACTGTGGCGGCTCAAGTCCTGAATATGGTCATCATGTAATTAACTCCTCCACCTGGGGTTTTGGTATCTATAAGACAGCTCACAGGATATGGCTCAGAATATTATCTATAGCCCTTGAGAAAGAACCGAAGGTCCTTGACTATGTTTAATGACTACGTTATTATTATTTAGTCTCCTTTGACTGTTTTCCTCTGTTTCTGCATTTCTCACATCTCTGATTAAACCTACAGTTTGACTAAAGTTTTCCACTGGCAAAAGGCAGGCAGAGGACACGGTGCGGGGTGGGGGGGCCTATGGTCCTGCTCCGTTCCAGCACTACAGTCAAAGAATCCACTTGTAATTCCCCCACCAAAGCCTGGCCCCGCCGCTGCCTCCTCTAAACACACACCTCTGCTGACGCTGCCCAGTTCTCCTGGACAGGTACGGGCGTGGGGGTTGTGGGTGGAGTCTTGCCCTCTTGTCCACATCACTCCATCCCACTGAAGCCAGGATCTCAGAATCCACGCCCTGGCTGCGACAATAGGCACATGGTCTGGGGCAGCCACAGTGATGGGCCTGATGGGCGGACACATAACCCAGAGGGGGCAGTCCTGGGCTTCACACGTGTACACTGTGCCAGTCCCCTTGCCCTGGGTCTCTCAGAGGGGTCGTCAGCTTGGGCTGTGTGTGGCCTCAGCCCTCCTTCTGGCATAAGGTAACTCATCCCAGGCAGGAGGGAAGCAGGCCAATGTCTGTTTTCCATAGCAGAGCATCACAGCTCCTGGATCCAGTCTGTGTGGGCTGCCCTTCCCTTCTTGAGAGCAGGGTTTGCTGCGGGAGTTGAAACAAGTGGAGGAGAAGACCCCCTAGGAGGAAGCTGGGGGCTCCCTAGAGGGGTGGTCACTTTCCATCCTATTTTTTGGATATTCAAGATGTATCATATATGAACATATATTTTTTGGCTGGCAGGATCTTAGTTCCCTGACCAGGGATCAAACTTGGCCCCTCGACAGTGAAAGAGCCAAATCCTAACCACTGGACAGCCAGGGAATTCCCAAGATGTATCATATTTTAAATCTATGATTATTATTTTGTTTCCAGATATTTTATAGCTGGTATGAATTCAGATTACTTTCTTATATGTAATAATACAATTGAATAGAGAGGGTCACAAGCATAATGTTCTTCCTTATTTCTTTGTATTTTGAGAGAAATTGTTAAGTGAGAAAAAAACACAGTTTGAGCCTCTTCCTGGCAAGGTCCAAGGCATGACAACTGTGTCCCAGTGCTTCAGATAGTTGTCTCCTTCTTGGAGTCATCTCTGGCTCTCAGTTTCCAAATTGAGACAAGTCCAGAGTTTTCCACTTTTATCTTCTGCTTCAGTTATTTGTGATTATGATCAAGACTGCATCGTAGTTAACCACGGAGGATTTTATTCCAATCAGAGTTGCTGTACTATGTATCTTAATAAGTTGACGATCCAGCAAAGAATGTGATGGTGGAAATGGGCATCTCTTTTCTAGGGAGAGAATAAGTTTTACTTTCCAGTGGCCTAAAAGACTGATGACGCTCTTGTTCTTCAGGCTGTGGCTCCAAAGAATGAGGCATGTCCCTGGCAGGAAAGCCGGCATGGCTGGAGCAGGGTATCACCAGCTCCATCAGCGGAGAGGCTGAGGCACAAGTACATTGAGTGGCTTTGCATCCCGTCCAGGAGGGGGCGCATGTCCTCCGACTATTGACCCTGAACGTCCTGCTCGGCCTTCAGTGGCCGGCAGGTGGCGCCAGAAGCTTCCTGTCCTCTGCACGGGCGCATGCGCACCTCTCCGGCGTCCTTGGTAACGGAGCGGATTTTCCCTCCGGAAAACCGAGGGCCCGCCACGGTGGCTCTGGGGCAGTTGCCTGGCTTGGTCGCGTCTGAGGCGGCTAAGCGCTTCCGGCCACACCGCGCGTCTGAGGAGGTGATCCTGTGAAGGGGCTGGTTGTGTCGTGGGAGCCGGTGCGGGAGCCGGGACGGAGGTCGTGCTGCCGAGATGTCGGTCAGGCGCAGGGTGGTTTGTGGGGGGCCGCACTGATGTGTCGTCGTGGAGGCAGATGCGTGCTGGGGACCCCGCAGCCTCGGGAGAGGGATGAGCGGGACTCGGGCCGGCCTGGGGAGACGCAGGATCCCTGGGCAGAAGGGAAAGTTTACAGTTAGCCCCGTTCTTCCGTTACTGTTTCCTCACTTGCCCTCGAAAGGTTATAAAAACCTCTGTTTTCCTTAGTGGCTGAGAGTGTTTGCCTCCCCTTGTCCTTAGGGCACTGAACTATTCAGTCACTGGTCCAAAGATCTTTACTAAATTCCTGATATGTGCGGACAATACGGATAGAATGGATTAGTAGTTGAAAAAATACTGAAAAAATAAAGAGGAAGTGTGTTACTTTAATATTTTAAGTATGCAAAAACCAGAATTTTCTATAACTTTAATTTCCTGACTTTAAAGGAACGCAAATTATCTAAAATATACTTAATATACTTCTTAACCTCATTTCCAGATTAAGATATTGCCACGCTTGACAGTTTCTTTTAACACAGTGACCGTCTTAGATATGTGTAAATATTAGGTCATTGAAACATCTTTTGCAGAATTACAATGCAACTAGACATGTTAAAATAATAATATCCAGGCCACTACCAAGTTTTTATAAGAATATAATGAAAATATGGCAAATCACTTTTAGAAGATCCAAAGACAGTTATGATTTTTTAAAAAAATACCAGCCATTGCGTATTACTTAAGACAATTTAAGATGAAATATATTAAAACTCAAAACTTTAGCATATTTAAGAGCTGAGACAATGGGTGCTTTTTGTAAATTTTACACTTTTGTTGCAAATTAGAAACTTTTGTAAATTATAAGCTTTCTCCTAATAACTTCAATATCTGAAGGCACTTAGATTAATTTTGTATATCTCTATTTGAATGGTAAATTGGAGTGTCTATAATCTTATTTTTTAATAAGCTCCCTTCCCAAAAGAATTGATGTTTTTATATGTAGTTCTTCATTCCCCATTTCTTTACTTTTCCTTTTTGTTATTTATTAGATCAGAAAATGTATGCCTGTGTCTTGTTAAAGCTTTTCATTCTTCTGACGTATTCAGGAAGTGCATTCTCTTCCTGTAAACAGGGAGAGAGCCCTTCTAATAAGCATGTATTATATATATAATCAGGATTTTTCCAAGGAGCACGTAACAGTTTCCACTTGGCTTACAGTATCATCCTGTTTTGAATCCTGCATAAATATTTGTACAGTAATGTCCTTTTACCAACATGCTTCTGGTTTCACCATGGTGTATTTCCTGATATGACTTTATCTTATTTTTCATTTCACTTTATGTTCTTTATTGGAGTGGAGTTGCTTTACACTGCCGTGTCAGTTTCTGCTGTACATCAAAGTGAATCAGCCACATGTACACAGATCCCCCACATATCCTGTTTTTGGATTTCCTTCCCATCTAGGTCGCTACAGGGCACCAGGTAGAGTTCCCTGTGCTATCCATAGGTTCTTCTTCTTAGTTGTCTATTTTATACCTCAGAGGTTAAACCATCTGCCTGCAATGCAGGCAGGCAGACCTGGGTTCAATCCCTGGGTCAGGAAGATCCCCTGGAGAAGGAAATGGCAACCCACTCCTGTATTATTGCCCGGAGAATCCCATGGACAGAGGAGCCTGGCGGGCCACAGTCCACAGGGTCGCACAGAGTCGGACACGACTGAGTGACTTCACTTTCACTTTTCTGTCAGTGTATATCTAGGGCTTCCTGGGCGCTGCTAGTGGTAAAGAATTGCCTGCAGTGTGGGAGACACAAGAGATGTGTGTTCGATACCTGGGTCGGGAAGGTCCCCTGGAGGAGGGCAAGGCAACCCACTCCACTATTCTTGCCTGGAGAATCCCATGGATAGAGGAGCCTGGCGGGCTACAGTCCACAGGGTCACAAAGAATCAACATGAGTGAAGCAACTTTGCACGCACGCGGTGTATATATGGCAATCCCAATCTCACAATTGATCCCACCCCATTGACCCCGTTAGTGCC
The DNA here is from genome assembly GCF_023699985.2 of Odocoileus virginianus. Taxonomy (NCBI): domain Eukaryota; kingdom Metazoa; phylum Chordata; class Mammalia; order Artiodactyla; family Cervidae; genus Odocoileus; species Odocoileus virginianus. Next base: position 60,432,887 of record NC_069686.1, on the reverse strand, counting down.
CATATGTTTGTTCCCTACATCTGTGTCTCTATTTCTACTTTGCAAATGAGATCATCTATACCATTTTTCTAGATTTCAAATAACTGTTTTATTTTATATATTAATCTAATATTACAGTATTTTTGACTTTGTTTTGTATCATATACTAATATATGCTTTAAGAGGACACATATTAATATTTGCTAAATGTGGTTAGTTTTCATGAGATGGTAACTGATTGCATTTCATCTTGATGCCCATTGGGCATTCTTATGAGTGTTTAAAGTACTTTTTAGAACAGATATGAAAATATCTCCCATCAGGAAGCTTCCATAAGCCTCTTATCCTTATCTGTCAGAGGATAGACAGAATGACAACCACAGTCACAGAAAACTAATCAAACTGATCACATGGACCACAGCCTTGTCTAACTTAGTGAAACTATGAGCCATGACATATAGGGCCACCCAAGACAGACGGTCATGGTGGAGAGCTCTGACAGAATGTGGTCCACTGGAGAAGGGAATGGCAAACCACTTCAGTATTCTTGCCTTGAGAACCCCATGAACAGTATGAAAAGGCAAAAAGATAGGACACTGAAAGAGGAGCTCCCCAGGTCGGTAGGTGCCCAGTGTGCTGCTGGAGGTCAGTGGAGAAACAACTCAGAGAGAGTGAAGGGGCGGAGCCAAAGCAAAACAACACCCAGCTGTGGATGGGACTGGGGATGGAAGCAAGGACCGATGCTGTAAAGAGCAGTATCGCATAGGAACCTGGAATGTTAGGTCCACGACTCAAGGCAAATTGGAAGTGGTCAAACAGGAGATGGCAAGAGTGAACATCGACATTCTAGGAATCAGTGAATTAAGATGGACTGGGAATGGGTGACTTGAACTCAGATGACCATTATATCTGCTACTGTGGGCAGGAATCCCTTAGAAGAAACGGAGTAGCCATCATGGTCAACAAAAGAGTCCCAAATGCAGTACTTGGATGCAATCTTAGAAATGACAGAGTGATCGCTGTTCGTTTCCAAGGCAAACCATTCAATATAACAGTAATCCAAGCCTATGCCCCAACCAATAATGCTGAAAAAGCTGAAGTTGCATGGTTCTATGAAGACCTACAAGACCTTCTAGAACTAACACCCAAAAAAGACATCCTTTTCATTATAGGGGACTGGAATGCAAAAGTAGGAAGTCAAGAAACACCTGGAGCAACAGGCAAATTTGGCCTTGGAGTACAGAATGAAGCAGGGCAAAGGCTAATAGCATTCTTCCAAGAGAACGCACTGGTCATAGCAAACACCCTCTTCCAACAACACAAGAGAAGACTCTACACATGGACATCACCAGATGGCCAACACCAAAATTAGATTGACTATATCCTTTGCAGCCAAAGATGGAGAAGCTTTATACAGTCAGCGAAAACAAGACTGGGAGCTGACTGTGGCTCAGATCACGAACTCCTTATTACCAAATTGAGACTTAAATTTTGAAGAAAGTGGGGAAAACCACTAGAACATTCAGGTATGACCTAAATCAAATCCCTTATGATTATACAGTGGAAGTGAGAAATAGATTTAAGGGACTAGATCTGATAGACAGAGTGCCTGATGAACTATGGACAGAGGTTCATGAAATTGTACAGGAGACAGGAATCAAGTCCATCCCCAAGAAAAAGAAATGCAAAAAGGCAATATGGCTGTCTGAGGAGGCCTTTCAAATAGCTGTGAAAAGAAGAGACAGGAAAGACAAAGGAGAAAAGGAAAAATATACCCATTTAAATGCAGAGTTCCAAAGAATAGCAAGGAGAGACAAGAAAGCCTTCCTCAGCGATCAGTGCAAAGAAATAGAGGAAAACAATTGAATGGTAAAAACTAGAGATCTCTTCAAGAAAATTAGAGATACCAAGGGAACATTTCATGCAAAGATGGGCTCAATAAAGGACAGAAATAGTATGGACTTAACAGAAACAGAAGATATTAAGAAGAGGTGACAGGAATACACAGAAGAACTGTACAAAAAAGATCTTCATGACCCAGATAATCATGATGGTGTGATCACTCACCTAGAGCTAGACATCCTGGAATGTGAAGTCAAGTGGGCCTAAGGAAGCATCACTATGAACAAAGCTAGTGGAGGTGATGGAATTCCAGTTGAGCTATTTCAAATCCTGAAAGATGATGCTGTGAAAGTGCTGCACTCAATATGTCAGCAAATTTGGAGAACTCAGCAGTGGCTATAGGACTGGAAAAGGTCAGTTTTCATTCCAGTACCAAAGAAAGGCAGTGCCAAAGAATACTCAAACTACTGCACAATTGCACTCACCTCACATGCTAGTAAAGTAATGCTCAAAATTCTCCAAGCCAGGCTTCAGCAATACGTGAACAGAGAACTTCCAGATGTTCAAGCTGGTTTTAGAAAAGGCAGACAAACCAGAGATCAAATTGCCAACATCCACTGGATCATCGAAAAAGCAAGAGAGTTCCAGAAAAACATCTATTTCTGCTTATTGACTATGCTAAAGCCTTTGACTGTTTGGATCATAATAAACTGTGAAAAATTCTTCAAGAGATGGGAATACCAGACCACCTGACCTGCCTCTTGAGAAACCTGTATGCAGGTCAGGAAGCAACAGTTAGAACTGGACATGGACCAACAGACTGGTTCCAAATAGGAAAAGGAGTACATCAAGGCTGTATATTCTCACCCTGCTTATTTAACTTATATGCAGAGTACATCATGAGAAAAGCTGGGCTGGATGAAGCACAAGCTGGAATCAAGATTGTCAGGAGAAATATCAATAACCTCAGATATGCAGGTGATACCACCCTTATGGCAGAAAGTGAAGAAGAACTAAAGAGCCTCTTGATGAAAGTGAAAGAGGAGAGTGAAAAAGCTGGCTTAAAGCTCAACATTCAGAAAACTAAGATCATGGCATCCAGTCCCATCACTTTGTAGGAAATAGATGGGAAACAGTGGCTGACTTTATTTTTGGGGTCTCCAAAATCACTGCAGATGGTGACTGCAGCCATAAAATTTAAAGACGCTTACTCCTTGGAAGGAAAGTTATGACCAATCTAGACAGCATATTAAAAAGCAGAGACATTACTTTGCCAACAAAGGTCCGTCTCGTCAAGGCTCTGGTTTTTCCAGTAGTCATGTATGGATGTGAGAGTTGGACTATAAAGAAAGCTGAGCACAGAAGAATTGATGCTTTTGAACTGTGGTGTTGGAGAAGACTCTGGAGAGTCCCTTGGACAGCAAGGAGATCCAACCAGTCCATCCTAAAGGAGATCAGTCCTGGGTGTTCATTGGAAGGACTGATGTTGAAGCTAAAATCTCCAATACTTTGGCCACCTGATGTGATGAGCTGACTCATTTGAAAAGACCCTAATGCTGGGAAAGATTGAGGGCAGGAGGAGAAGCGGGCGACAGAGGAGATGGTTGGTTGGCATCACCGACTCAATGGACAAGTATTTAGGTGGACTTGGGAGTAGGTGATGGACAGGGAGGCCTGGCATGCTGCCGTTCATTGGGTCCCAAAGAGTCAGACATGACTGAACGACGGAACTGAACTGATATTTGTCAAGTATATTTGTTAAGTCAAATATCAATAGGCACATTTGGTCTTGGAGTACAAAATGAAGCAGGGCAAAGGCTAACAGAGTTTTGCCAAGAGAATGCACTGGTCATAGCAAACATCCTCTTCCAACAACACAAGAGAAGATTGTACACATGGACATCACCAGTTGGTCAATACCGAACCAAATTGATTATGTTCTTTTCAGCCAAAGATGGAAAAGCTCTATACACTCAGCAAAAACAAGACCAGGAGCTGACTGTGGCTCAGATCACGAACTCCTTATTGCCAAATTGAGACTTAAATTTTGAAGAAAGTGGGGAAAACCACTAGACCATTCAGGTATGACCTAAATCAGATTCCTTACGATTATACCTTAGAAGTGACAAATAGATTCAAGGGATTAGATCTTATAGACAGAGTGCTTGAAGAACTGTGGATGGAGGTTCATGACATTGTACAGGAGGCAGTGATCAAGACCATCCCCAAGAAAAAGAAATGTAAAAAGGCAAAATGGTTGTCTGAGGAGGCCTTACAAATAACTGAGAAAAGTAGAGAAGCTAAAGACAAAGGAGAAAAGGAAAGATATACCCATTTGAGTGTAGAGTTCCAAAGAATAGCAAGGAGAGATAAGAAAGCCTTCCTCAGCGATCAATGCAAAGAAGTAGAGGAAAGCAATAAAAAGGGAAAGACTAGAGATCTTTTCAAGAAAATTAGTAATATCAAAGGAACATTTCATGCAAAAATGGGCACAATACAGGACAGAAACGGTATGGATCTAAGAGAAGCACAAGATATGGCAAAAATACACAGAAGAACTATACAAAAAACATCTTTATGACCCAGATAATCACGATGGTGTGATCACTCACCCAGAGCCAGACATCCTGGAATGTGAAGTCAAGTGGGCCTTAGAAAGCATCTTTGTACTCTCTTAATGGTGTTTCCCACTGTGGTTTCAAATGAAATTCTAGGTAATGAACAGTTTTCTTTCCTCTCAAGTGAAAACTTGCTGGTGGGCCCTATAGTTTGATACTTTTCTCTCACATAATAAAGTGTCCTTAGATGAAGTGAAATAAGCCTTACACAAAGGATATACAGGTATGATTTCACTCACATGAAGTTGTAGAACAGGCAAAACTAGTTTATGGTAGAAAAAAATGAGAGTGATGTTTGCCTCTGGGAGCATGATGACAGACAGTGACTGGAAAGGAATGTGAAGGAACTTTTTGGATCAATGATAGCGTTCTATATTTTTGTTGCAGGAAGGGGGACCCCTTCCAGGGCCCTAGACTGAGCTCTTGTCTAACACTCAGAAATGGATTGTCCAGTGCTGACAAAGCAAGAGACTTTATTGGGAAGGGGCACCCCAGTGGAGAGCAGGAGGGTAAATGAGCCCAGAACTGTCTACCATGTGGTTTGCAGTCTCCGGTTTTAGGTGATGTACTGTCCAGATTCTCTCTGATCAATCATTCTGGCTCCAGGTCCTTTGTGGTATGCACATTGCTTAGCCAAGATGGATCCCAGCAAGGAGGATTGTGGGAGATTGGTAGGTCTTTTGGCGTCTCTTGACCTTTCCCGAATTCCTGTGGTTGGTGGTGGCTTGTTAGTTCCATGTTCCTTGCCAGGACCTCCTGTTGTAAAGTAACTGGTGCAGATGATTACTATCTGGGTGCCTGGCCCAGGGCGAGTGGTTTCAGTCAGCGTTTCCCCTAAGATTTTGATAGGGATCTGGGTTGTACAGGTACGTGTACTTGTTGAAACTTACCAGTTGGTATATTTAAAATTTTGCACTTTATTATAAATAAATTTTATTCCAAAGAAATAATAAAACTGTAAGCAAGTGTTGAACTGTAATAATATTCCATAACATCTCGCAGAAACACCAGAATGAACTTTTTGGCCAACGCAATATACACACTTAAGTATTCAGGGGGAAGCATATGAACGCCTGCAAGTTACTTTGAACGGCATCCAAAAACGGCTCAGGTTGCCGGATAGAGTAGTGGATCTAGCTATGTGATAAAACAGCTAGAGGAGAGTGCTGTGGTAAAAATCTCGGTAGGGAGTACTGGAGAGCTCACTGTAAGAAATAGCATTTTCACTTCGTTTTCAGTTTCATTGAAAGTGGGCAGGAGTCAGCGAAGGCCCTGAAAAGTGCTCTGAGGCTCCGCGAGGCCGAGGGGGCCCGTTCCTCTTGCCCCGCTCTGCTGCACTCAGTCGCATCGGGCTGTGTGCAGGCCCAGGGACTGTAACCCGCCCGGCTCCGCTGTCCAGGGGACGCTCCAGGCAAGAGTACTGGAGCGGGCTGCCAGGCCCTCCTCCAGGGACCTTCCCAACCCAGGAATCAAACTGGGGCCTCCTGCATTGCAGGCGGCTTCTTTACCAGCCGAGCCACCGGAAACTCCCCTCTTGCCCTGCAGTCACCTGTTTCTGCAGATTCTTTCTCAGTCTGTGTCCTCCTGTCCTGCGGCTGCCAATGCAGGAGAGAGGCTTCCTCCCTCCTAGCCAGGAGCTCCTATTCCCATGCAGGCTTGTGTGTCTTGACCGGTCGGCCTGGGGTAGAAGGACTGAGTCCTCACCTACTGCCTGTGGTGGCTCCAGGAAAGGCTAGGCACTTAGCCTCCTTCTCCCAACCTGTGGCATCCGGCCTGCCCAGCCCTGGGGGAGGCACCTCCGCCCCATGCCGCTTTCCTGGGTGCAGTCCAGCTCTGCACTCCTGCCATCTCCAGGGGCTTCCTAGCTGACCATTTCACATACATGGCCTTGGTTAATGGAAAACGTCTGGCCTTGTGCTCCCTGGCAGAATGAGACTTTGGAGAGCAGAGGTGAAACCGAGAAAGAAATGTCTGCTCCAAAGAAATGAGCAGAAACTGTGCAAGATGGTGAAAGATGGCCAGGAGGTTGAGAGAGAGGGAAAGAGAGGGAGGGAGGGAGAAAGAATCTGTAGGAGCAGAGGTCACTAAAGAACAAGACAGCCCTCAAGCACTCTCACTTTCAAGGAAGTCTCAAACTGCAAGACACCACTTTTTACCTGCCAGATTGTAAAAACAAAAGAAATTTTCAGTGATAATATTCAATGCTGGCAAGGAAGTGATAGTGAAAAGGCACTGTTGTACATTAGCAGTAAGAAATTTTTATGGAAATAATTTTAAAATATGTATAAAAATGATATGTTTTGAATCAATAAATTACATTCTAAGAGTGAAAAATCAAAATGTTTTCAAAGATTTGTATATAAAGATGTTTAACAAATTCTCATACTAATAGCAAAAAGTGGATATTATCTATCAGGGTACAAATTAAATTATAGTCCAACAAAGTGATGCAACTATTATGCAAACATTTTTCATGAAATGGTTTTAGGAGAGAAAAATCAGGTTACAGAATTTTATATACAATGTGATTCCCATTGTATGCTATAAGATTATGAGTTAACATGTTCTCTTTTTCACATTTCTGGCATTTCCCAAGTTTTCTGCGATGCATGCACATTGTTTTTCAAATCAGAAAATGTTTAATTTTTATTTTATTATTTATTTCATTTTTGGCTGCGCTGGGTCTTCGTTGCTTTGCACGGGCTCTCTCTGGTTTCTGAGAGTGGGGGCCGCCCTTGATTGTGGTGCGCCGGCTTCCTGTGGTGTCTTCTCTTGTTGTAGCGCATAGGCTCTGGGAAGCTCGGACTTCAGCAGTTGCGACATGTGGGCTCAGTAGTTGCTGAGCACGGGCTTCGTTGCTCTGAGCATATGAAATCCTCCTGGACCGGGGATTGAGCCTGTGCCCCCTGGATTGGCAGGCAGACTCCTGTCCACTATGCCACCAGGGGTGTCCAGAAAAAAATTGTTTTTAAATGCTGCACAGCCTGGGGCTGGGATATGAGAGCGATGTCTGCATAGGGATTTGGGATATGTTGTAAAGAAACTGTATCTGAAAAGACTTGTTTAAAAACTCTTAAAAATCAATTTCCAAAATCTTTTGCTTATAATATAACAGTGCAGGTCCCAGTTTTGGATCATATTGATGTAAATGTTAAGTTGATAGGTAGAAGGAACAAAGATTACTGCTTATGAGCGGAGCTCTGTCTGTACTGGGCTGGAGCCATGTATTAAAAATTTCCTGAGTGTACTTGTAAGCATAGGGTATGAACTGTCCGTGATGATAAAGGCTGCTGCTACTGCAGTTTTGCAACATAGATGGCCCTAGTTGCAGATTCTCACTATCCACAGGGGAAATCAGTCATTGGAAGGGAAGGAGTGGGGGGTAAGAGAACTTCCAATTATGGGGCTCCTATAGTTTGCACTGTGCTGTGAGTTTTGCAAACATTAGCAATCATCTAATCCTTAGAGTAGCCCTGTGAGATATAGTGTTTTATATATATATATATATATATATATATATATACATATATATATATATATATATATAGTGTTATAGTGTTGTAACCAGGAAGTGACAGAAACCCATGTTAAACCAGCTGAAGAAGAATGGGAGTGTAGTGGTTCAGTTATCTGGAAAGGACAGTTTGATGGCAGCCACATGCTATATGGTCATAAATCTCTGGCAGGTTATATTAATATTTTCCCAAAAGAGCAGCAACAGTGTCTCCCATCTCACCAGCCTTTTCTACATTGTGATCATGAGACTTTCCATCAAGAATGGGGTCCGTGTTCTTTCTTCTTGAATTTGGGTTGGCTTGTGACCATGGTAGAGGTCATGCCATGTGACTTTCCAGGCTAGGTTATAAAAGGCAGTACGGATTCACCCTGAGTCTCTTGGGACACTCACTCTGGGAACTCAGCCACCATGCTGTGAGGAAGTCCAAGCCACGTGGAGAATTGTGGGTCGGCGTCCTGGCTAACAGCCAGCATTAACCACTAGACATGCAAATGAGGAAGCTCTGAGGTGACCCCCATCCCCACCATCATCTAGCCTAAACCATATGAACCATCCCGAACAAAAGCCACTCAGCTGAGCCTAGTTAAGTCCAGAACCATGAGAATGATACTGAAATCATTGTTAAGTCACTAACCTTGGGGGTGACTTATACAGCAACAGATATCTTTTTTCTTCTGGTATCGAAATAGAATCTCAGGTAAGAGATTTTACTGAAATCATTCTTTGCTATGCCAGACAGCTTCTTGCATGCTTCTGGAAAAGATGGCAGCAAGCAACTCCCACTTACAAAGTCCCTACAGTTAGAGATTTTGGAGGATGGGCGAACTTTCCAACAAGGCCTGGCCACTTAAGGTTCTATGCCCCTGGCCTTGAGATTGGTTCAAACACAGTCAAGTGACCCAGGCAATCATTCTTCCCTAGGATTTTCATGCTGGGACCTTCAGGAAAAATGACCCCTCTTTTTCTCTAGGACTCTGGTGGACTAATTGCCCTGGAATAGGGGAGGGGGCGTTATTCCTCAAAAGCAGGAATGCTGGTCCAAGCACACATGAGCACAAAAGGTACACAGTTTAAGATCAAGGAAGAGTCTGGGCTATCTCAACCAGAACCTCTCAAATTTTAACACTCTAAATAGATGAATCCATTCTTTAGTCATCCTAAATGCTTTTGTTGATAGTGTGTATTCACTTTTCTTTTTTGTGTTAGGCATTTATTAAAATCTCCACTCAATTCTGCACCATAGAGATTATCCCTATTTTACAGACCAAAAAAAAAAAAAAAAAAAAAATTTGAGGCTCAGAGAAAATAAGCTGGCTCAAGGTCAGAAAGAGCAAAAGTAGCCACTTTGCGGTTCAAATCTAAATCTATCTGGGAAGCCCATGCTATCTCCACCACTACATATCTTCTGGTGAACTGAGTGTCCCTCAAGGCCACACTTAGGCAAAGCTGTGTGAAGGGCTGAGGCAGTCCGTCTCTCTGACCCCCTCTCCCTTTGCAGTCCCCACCCTCTTTGGTAGTTTCATGCTCTGGTGCCCGTGGGTGATTTCTAAGTGTGGTCACCTTAGCAGCAACCTGAGCTCCAGCTTTTTCATGATTTCCACCAAAATTGTGCTGGCTCCCATACCTTAAGGCTGGTGATTTTTAACTGCTGCTGCTGCGAAGTCGCTTCAGTCGTGTCCGACTCTGTGCGACCCCGTAGACCGCAGCCCACCAGGCTCCCCCGGCCCTGGGATTCTCCAGGCAAGAACACTGGAGTGGGTTGCCGTTTCCTTCTCCAATGCATGAAAGTGAAAAGTGAAAGTGAAGTCGCTCAGTCGTGTCCGACTCTTCGCGACCCCACGGACTGAAGCCCACCAGCCTCCTCCGTCCATGGGGTTTTCCAGGCAGGAGTACTGGAGTAGGGTGCCATTGCCTTCTCCAGACTTTTAACCGAGGTGAGCCTGATCAGGTATTCGCCAGAGAGCCCTCTGGCTACTGGTGCCTCATTTGCACTTGACAGAGCCCTTAAGGGCCTTCTGAAGAAGGGCCGCTGTGGACGAGACCAGCCCACCGACAGCCCTATGAGGATTATTAGCAGGCATATTAGTTTCCTGGGGCTCCTCTGACAAATCACATAAACTGGATAGTTTAAAACCACAGACATTTATTTTACTACAGTTCTGGATGCTAGAAATCCAGATTCAAGGTGTCGGCAGGCCTGGTTCCTTCTGGAACCAGAGAAGATCTGTCCCTTGCCTCTCTCTTAGCCTCTGGTGTTGCTGGTAGCCCTTGGCACTCCTTGGCTCCTAGATGCCTAATTCCGTCTCTGCCCCCGTGTTTACATTGTCTTTCTCTCTATGCATATCTGTGTCTCAAATTTCACCTCTGTTCTCTTATAAGAACAACAGTTATTGGATTAGGGCCCAGCCTTAATCCAGGATGATCTTGTCTTGAGATCCTTATCTCAATTGCAACTGCAGAGATCCTCTTTCCAAATAAGGCCCCATCCTGAGGTGTGGTGTGTGGCTCTGGGGGCGGTGGTGCTCAGGACTTGGACTTATCTCCTGACGGGACACCGTCTACCCCACTCTCGCAGCGCATTTGGAAGCCCCACGAGTTACATGCTGAACCTACTTGCTATTACCCCTCCTACCACGTGCAGAGTCCTTTACCGTCTGACATCTCACTGATTACTCTGGAAAGGCTTTGCAGGGGTATCTAAACGTTTGCAGGCTAGGCTTACATTAGTTCATTCATTCCTTACTCACACTCACTCCTGAGCAAGGATACTTATCAAAACATAAAACAAAAAAGGTGTAGGTCTTCTAATTCCCGGTCCTCTAAGGATTGAGTTGCATCCAAGGCAGGAGGGTGTTGTGAAGCAAGGGGGATTCTCTGTTGGAGGTGCACAGAGGGCGCTCCCGGGCCCTTGTGGCGCGCTTCCTGGTTTACGGCTTTCAGAACAAGGAGGGCATCTGGTGGGGCTTTGCTCATTTTGGGGGTCTGTTCTTAGCTACCCCACGTCCCTTCAAAAGACAGGTTGTGTGTACTCACACAAATAAATAAAAGGGAAGAACCGTTCTGCTCCTTTCTTTCCTGGGAGCTGCTGAGGGCAGAGGTGCTGTCCTTGCCCTGAGCCAGTCCAAAGCCTCAGCTCCTTAAAGCCTGCCTCTGCTGGTTATTTCTTTAGGTTCATCCTCAACTCTGAATACCTGTAATTTTACTTTACACCTTTATGCTGCTTAAACCGTCCCCTCAAAACTTTCCAGCCTGATTCCTGCAAGCCGGGAACCACTGGGGCCTTCTCATTGCCCTGTTCTGCTCCCCTTCCTTTCTGTACTGGACCCCACGACCTTCTGCTCAGCCCCGTTTTACTGATGAAGTTGAGGCTTAGAGTTGACACAACTTGCCCTATGTCTGTGTAACTTGGGCAGTGCTTAGCCAAGGTCCAGTTGCAATCCAGGGGCCTTTCTGTGTCCCCTAAGATGCCTGGTCTAGCAGCAGTTCCCAGGCTTTTTGGATCTTGGAACTACTTTAGTGTAGGGAAAACATGGTGACCTGCCACCCCCCCCCCCCAACCTTATTATTGAAGCACTGCTAAGGAGGGGGCGCTTCCCAGGTGGCTCCGTGGTAAAGAATCCGCCTGCCAATGCAGGAGACCTGGGTTCATTCCCTGGGTTGGGAAGATCCCCTGGAAAAGGAAATGGCAACTCACCCCAGTATTCTCCTCTGGAGAATCCCATGGACAGGGGCTGTAGTCCATGGGGTTGCAAAGAGTTGGATACAACTTAGCAACTAAAGAGCAACAAAGTGGGGAGCAGCAGCTTGTATCCTCAGGCCAAGGCTGGTCCAAAAAGTTGGGCAGGGAAGTATTGAGGGCCAGGATGCCGGCTAGGGAAGGCCTCCAGGCTGCTAGCAGTCGCTGTTTGCTGGGCATTGTGCCAAGCACTTAACCCATTTTATCGGCTCATTTTCCAGATGGAAGAAAGTGTGGCTCAAAGAAGATAGGTGATTCAGCACCTGAGAGAGGCTGGAGTGGGATTCATATGTAAGTCCGTCAATCGCCTGCAATGCAGGAGACCTGGGTTCAATTCCTGGGTCGGGAAGATCCCCTGGAGGAGGGCATGGTGGCCCACTCTATATTGTTGCCTGAAGCATTCCACAGACAGAGGAGCCTGGTGGGTTGCCGTCCATGGGGGCTGCAAAGAGTTGGACACGACTGAGTGACTTTGACTTTATGTTAGCCTACGAGACAGGGGTCACCAGGCAATGAGTGGTGACTAGAGGGGATGTGACAGACGTAGACAAGCAAGGCCTTCCTGGTCAGAGAGCCCTGGGTTTGGATCAACTCATCACCTGAGCCTTCTCTTCCTCATTTGAATAATGGGCATGGTAACAGCGAAGAGGTACAGTTCCCACCTCCAGGCACCGTGGATAATTTCAGAACTGAAGCAAAGAGCCTGACCCTGCATTATTTTGCAAATAATGGCCACTCATCAGAGGCCATGCCCTTGGTAGGCAGAGGGGCCTTGGGTCGGTCTTTTCACTCCAGTGTCTCTCCCATTGGCATCCACTGGAGAAGAGATACGAGTCGTCATAGTACCGTCTAAGCAGAGTGTAAGTGCAGAGGGCCATGCTGTGCTCTTTGTCAGGGCTTCCCTAAGCTCCGGTCCACTCTTCTGGGATCCTGGCTGGCAACGAGGCAATGACATGTCTGAGCACAGGTCTGCGCTGCCTTTCCAAGCTAGAAATAGGGCAGGGTACCAGGTAGTTGATTTTCTTACCCACACCATCTCCAGTGTTAGACTCTTGGGCTAGGTCCCTGACTGATAGATGCTGCAAGGGATGCTGCCAGGGACAAAAACTGGCTTGAAGGAGGGAGAGAGAGAAATTCCTGACAAAGTGCTACACACTGTGGCACCTCCTCTATGGCAGGACCTTCTCACACCCCCTGGGGGCTACACTAGGCCTGACCCTGGAGCCAGGTCTATTTAAGACAAGCGCCATACCTTGGACTTCAAGATTGTTTTTCCTCTGGCTTACTCCCCAAAACAGCCAGTAACTGAGCAAAGATGATCTAAATATGGGTCCAGGTGGGTGGCTGTGGCTCCTTACTGCCTGCCTTAGGGCTCAGAGGTGCCCCCTGCATTGGGTGGTCTTGGCAGCCTGGGTGGAGTGGAGCCGGGTGGGAGGCCAGGTTCCCTGCCTCATATGCCCTTAATCACATCGGCACCTAGGAACTGGCATTGCTCCTCAGGACATCCCCTCACCTACACTGCACATCTGAACTGTGGGGCTTCGTTTTCCATGGACAGCCTGGGCTGGAACTGGATGACTCAGTATTCTCAATCATCACCGACAGTCAGACTGACCGTCTGAACGCCTTGACCCCTGCAGCTCCCCATCACCTGTGGTCAAATTCTGTACTTTTAAACCTGGCTGCCAACTTCCCACTACCTAGTCTCCTTCCACACTGAAGGCGCACTGTACTCCAGCCATACCAGCTGCCCTCCCTGCTCGCTCCTGTTTTTCGCACCAGTGCTACTCACTCCTTGGAGGCCACCTTGGCTGGTGCAGGTATCTGAACCAAGAAGACCTGCACCTGAATGCTGGTCCTGGCTTTCTTTACCAGCTGAGTGACCTTAGGCAAGTTACTGTAGTGCTCAGGTCTCACTGTTCTGGAGCAAGGCTGAACTATGTCTAGGAGCAGGGCACTGGCTCTGGAGGGGAGATCTAAGAGCTTTTTGCCTCAGCATCCTCACCTGCAAAATGGAAATATGACTGCCTCCCTGGCAGGACTGTGGAAGTGACTGAAGGGGAACATGAGGCACAGAGGGTCTGACTGCTGTCTCCTTTTATTTTTACTATTCAACCACCTGCAAAGTCAGGCTTCAGCCTGTCTTCTTTGCAGCCTTAACCCCTTGCCCTTCCGAGGTCCTGACTGCCCTTCTCCCCCTACTTACTTTTTGCCTGCCCAGCTGCATGTCACCAAGCTTCCCCAATGGACACTGGGGATGCTCCCTGAAAATGCATGTTTCACCCTGACTGGGGCTTCCCTCCTTGCCTGCTTACCCTGCAACCATGGACTGGTTGGACCTCAGCCAGGCCTCAAATGCTCATCAACCCTGCCTTCCTCAGAGTATGAGGCCAGCAGTGTTCTTGACAGAGGGCTGGCAGTACCTGCAGATTGACGTCTCAGCCCACCTGACTGGTGTAGTTGAAGTTGGGGAAGATGGAGACAGCGAAGGCCACTTCTGTGATAACTCCTCTGCACCGAGGTGAACACGTGCCAGGTCTGAACAGGTGGGTGTGCCTGCCCACCCTCCAGCAAAGTGTACAGGGGGATAGAGAAGTTCAAACACTTCTAGATGAAATCTTTAGAAAAAGTGAGGAAGAGAGATTGGAACAGAGGACATTATATCAAGAGCCCAAGTTATCAAAGACGTAAAGTAACAAAGATACTTTTAATTCATCTACTGATAAAAATTACTCAGCGAGGATTAATAACTGTTTCAGCTCCTAATCTGTGTCATATCCTGGACTGTCTTGAGCTCCTGGTTTAGCTAGTTATCTATTAACTTCATCCACAGTATTAGAAAAACAAGGCATTAAATCAGTTTAGGTGAAATGAATGGCTGGCAGCCAAACCCAGTCTCTTATATTCCGTATTTTTTCTTTAGTTCTTCTACTTTGTCAATGTAAGCTTTCATGGCATCTTCTTTAGAAGTCCCTGCAAGGCATCAACAAGATTATTTGTCAGAGAGGCAGTGCTGCAGAAAGACAGCAGGCTTTAGAGCCCAGGTTAGCGCTGCGAGCCTCAGCTTCTCACCTGTGACAGGGCTGGGGGCTCCACTACCTACGCCTCACAGGCCTGGCCAGGACGTGCCTTTCCAAGTCCTTAAGGGAGCCTGGCCCGCAGGGAGGGCCCATAAAGCGCCGATCTCATGCTGTGTGTGCGGCTGCCTGAGGCCCTCACTGGCTTGCTGGCCAGGTGAGTATCCCACGGCTGTGTCCCACTGACTTTCACGATCGGCTTTGATCTATCAAGTGTTTCTCTGTTGGGCTCTTATCTCAGAGCTGTTAAGCTGCCAGGGAAGAAACAAAGCCAGATACCCTCTTCTCCCCAGAGAGCAGCTTTGGGAGCTCTGAAGACAAGCAGCTGGCCCTTGGAGGGGAAGACAGAGGATACTGGAGATATCGCTCAGAGATAGTGATGCCTGGTGTCCTGGATTCTACGCTGAAGGAGAGACTCAGTGGGGATCAGTGTGTGTTCTGGAGTAAGGGCAAGTACATGGGGCCTCAGAATGGTATGGAAATGCCCAATGGGAATGGAGAGTCAGAGGGGCATTCCTGTTTCACTTACTTGCAGATCCTAGGAGTGTATTTATTGTATTCTGGCCCCTTTTGAATTCAAGGGTTTCTCATTTGCAGGAAGACAGAGGGCTTATTCAGAAACGAGCAAGCTAGGACACAAAAGCTGGCAGGCACTTCAGTGCCAACTTCTGGGTCTTGCTGCCGCAGGTGGCATGTGATTAAGTCACAGCCGGGATACTTCTTGGCCTCTGTTCTTAGCATTTAATAGCTCCATTCACCGAGGCTACGATGTGCCAGCAGCCTACCATGCATTAATTCATTTCTTTTTTTAGGTGCCTTTCTGGCTGGAAGGGAAATAGGGAGGGCTACTTGGGCCAGGGGGTCACTGCCTGGCCTTGTGAGGGAAAGGAAGGTGTGGACAGGAAACCATCCCTATTCTGAATATTGTAAAGCCCAAGGCAACTTATCACCTCCCAGTCTGTTTGTCAGTAGCCTGGTCCCCTGCTCCTCCACTCTCCAGATGATATTATGACTCAGAGATGGTGTTTTTGGAAATGGCACAAATGGTATCATAAGTGGTCTAGTTTTGTTTTTTTTTTTCCATTCTGGTCTAGGTCAAACTGGTTCCCAGCATGTGCTTCATTCATTCTGTTCTCTCTCCTCACCCCTTAGACTCCTTAATGAAGAGTATTTCATTACTGGGTTCCCAAATGAGGGAAGTGTATTAGAACAATTACCTTTCAGCTCATTCCAGGCATCCCACTTGGCCTTGCCTTTGAAGTCCAACATTCCAGGACGTTCTTAAACAAGGGAAGGAAAGACATTAGACCTGCTGCAAGTTCTGATGGGGAACTTTATCCATTTTCTTGCCATGATAGCCATATTTTATCTTCTTTTTCCAGGCTCTGCTATGGAGTTAAATGGGTCTAGTATGGTGGGTTCTGCCTTCAGAAACTCACATGTACAGAAATTCAAACTAATCTAGAGAAAATAGGAGGAAAACTGTTCTCATTACTGGAGAGACCCTTTCTTATAAATTAACTCCAAAATTTCTTTTAAAAACCATACTTTATTTTTTTAAAACAAGTACCACAATCCATTCACCTGGCTTAAAATTCAAACACTACAAAGGGATTACTATAAAGTTTCCTTCCACTCTTCCCACCCAAGGTCTCTCTCCCATATTGTTATCAGTTTTGTAGGTGTCCTTTTCTGTGAACTGTCTGTTCATATTCTTGCCCCATTTTGCTACCAAATTGTTAGTCTATTTCTTATTGTTTTATGGGAATTTTATTCCCCCCACCCCACAGCGAGGGCAAGCTTCCTTTAAGATATGCCATGGTTTTATACCTGCAGACCTGTTACCAGGTCTGGGGAACCTGTTCACCTGGGGAACACACTTACCACCTCCCCGCTGACCTAGTTCACTGCCATGCTAAGAAGAAAGCCCAGGGGAGCGATCGCAGTGTCCATAGCCAGGACCACAGTGTCTGAGAAACAGACACTCTCCCCCGAAGTGCTTGCCGGGAAGCATTCCCGGGGACACCGGAGGGAAACTGCGCCCCAGACTCATCATCAGAATCTGGGATTAGCACATCCCAGTAGCTCTCTCATGATGATGGAAAGGTGGTACATTTGCACTGTCACAGGGGCCACCTGCCACTGGTGGCAGCTGAGCACCTCAAGTGTGACTGGGGAGTGAACTGTCGACTTTATTTTATTTTAACTATTCTCAGTTTAAAATTAGGTAGCTGCGTGTGGACCGAAGAGGTCTAGAGTGAGCTGATCAGGAAGTGATGAGAATCCCAAGCCAGTCTACCTACACTAATGCGAAAGCAGGGCAGAGGACAGTCTCTGTGACAATCATGTTTGTCAGAAAAGTGTCTCAGTCACTCTGGCCACCCCCACTTCATTTCCCCTGCCTCCCTGGGAAGGCGCAGAGTTTATAAACCCAGGGTAAAACTCACCTTCACCACAAGACCTTTCTTAACTAAGCCCTCCCTGTGATTTTTATTTTAAAATATTTTATTTATTTGGCTGTGCTGCGTCTTAGTTGCTGCATCTAGGATCTTTAACTGTGGGATCTAGTTCCCTGACCAGGGATCAAACCTTGCCCCCTGCAGTGGGAGTATGGAATCTTAGCCACTGGACCATCAGGGAAGTCCCACTCCCTGTGATGTTTGATTTGGCACTGCCCAGGATCCTTAGTTGCCAGCCCACCTGCTCTCCCCTCTACCCTAACTGCAATGGAATTAGGGGCTATACTCACCCTCCTAAACAGGAGCGAGGGGTGACCTCCTCTATGCTACTGTGGCCACCGTCTCTGAGTGCCTGTGTACAATGCATAATGCTATTGCCATATACTCCTGAACCTGAAGAACTTAGGGGCAGAATGAAAACTGTCCAAGAGAGAAAAGACATTATAGAATATGGTGGTCCAAACCAAGGTCTCAAATCTGTACCTAGATTTTTTGACAGGGAACAAATGGTGGAATTGCTGTCAGGAAAAATGCTTCTGACCTGATGCAGAAAGCCAGCCTACTCTGGCTGTAGCAGCTGACATCAGGCTTGGCCCAGCTGCCAAGCGCCCCGACTTTGATCCTGTCTGACTGGGGTGGAAATAGTGTGGTTCAACAAAACTACTACTGAGCTGAGAGCTTGGAGCCAGTCTCTTCAAAGCTGGGATCTCTGTTCCTCCCAAATAGATAGAAAATGCTGGTGATAACGAGACAAGTCCTCAAACTGGGATTTGAATTCTGCTATCTGAGCCACCAAACCCCACTCAGGAACATGATCTTTGGGCAACCTCTCCCAGCTTAAACCCCAGGAACCACCTTAAGTGTAGGGCTGTGGGTGGTTTTGAGAATGAGGTTGCCAGAGATAACAGTTTCAGCACCAACCAAGGCTGCCAGGCCTAGTTGATGAATCCGGGCCCTCCCAACTCCACCTCAACATACCTGTGTTTACATCACCCACAGTTGCCTGTTTGTAGTGGCTGTAGATGAACAGCATCTCCTCATCTGCCGGCTTGGTCTTAAGCTGCTTAACCTCCTCAGCAGCTTTGTCAAACTCAGCCTAAATATGAGGGAGAGAAGAGGCCTGACTCGGGAAGGAGGATGGAGGGGTTGGAAAGGAAGCACTCTCTTGCCCTGCTGGTGAGGAACAGCAGTCTTCCTCATCTCAACAGGGCAGCTAGAGAGATTCAGCAAAACCAGGAGGGTAAGCACATCCCTTCACTCACTTGGACAACTATGTATGGGGCTCTCTCACTAAACCAGATACCACGTGCTGGAAACAGAGGTGACGGAGGCAGGCTGACACTGGCTGCAGTGAACACACACTTCACAGAAAAAGCAGCACGGCCAGCTGGCTGACCAGACAGAGGTCTCAGGACAGCCCTGACTTGCGATAGGGCTGGCACTGGGTGACTGAAACAGTGGAGAAAACTGCGTGAACGCAGCGCTTCAGCGGCCAGAGCCCGCTGGCCCCTCCCTCTGAGGCCAGGGGATCCGGTGCCAATCCCTGTCCCACTGTCCGGACTGGAGACGGGGGAGGAGCCAAAGATCGCCCGGTCCCGGGAAAGCGTCTAGGTCACCTCTCCTCAGGCTGCGACCCTCCCCTGGCCTCGCGCTGGACACTTGGCCCCTACTTCCCCTGATCTCCAAGCTCTCAACCACGGCCTCCTGGCTTCTCCACTCTATCTGGCACCCCTACTCCTGCCTTGTCCTTCCGGATAGGGCACTCTGTCCCCTTAGTCTTTCAGTCTATGAAAACCATTACATCCCATCTGTCCATGTTGGACGCTAGCTTCCGACCTCAATTCCTGCTTCACTGCGAACGAAGTCTGCCCTATGGCAACTTGCCAGCAGTTGCGGGCTCAGTAACCGGAAAGTTCCGCTTACAGAGTCTGTTCAGAGTCTGGGCTGGGCAAGGTTCCAGAAATAACAGCAGAGCACGGAAGGGAAAGACCCCGCGTGCTTGTGTCTGCGGGATAATCCCCGCACCAGCTTCCCGCCTCGTGGCACCTTCGTAGGCAAGGCTGGGCACGCGTATTACCTGAGACATGCCGGCGGTGTTGCAAAGATTACAGGAAGTCTGCGGAGGCGGCGAAGAGCAGCAAGCAGTAGCACAAGATACTCAACTGCCTGCGTCTTTAGAAGCGCAGCCTTAGGCCTCTCCAGCTGTGCTCGGACCAGCGAGAGACAGCCAATCAGAAGCCAGATGTACGCTGGGGGCGTGCCCAACACTCTGCCAACCCCGCTTGAACCCGCGGGGTTTGCTTGCGCAAGCGCAGCGGGGAGGAGCCGAAGGGGACGCCGGGAGCAGGTGAGGATCGCGGAAGTAGGGCGCTCTCGGTAGTGACTGCCAGGTGGTCAGAGTTGGAATTGGGTTCCCGGGTCACCGTGGGGAGTGACCCGCGAGGCAGAGAGGGGGTGGAAGTTGAAGAGCGGAGGTTTTAAAATTTGTTTCATTAAATCTTGTGTCCTGCGTGAGATGCCGGAAGTCGCACCGCTGGACGAGTAAAGGCTCACCCTTGGGGAGGGTGAGGGGCCCGGTCCTTCTATGGGGACTAGACACTTTCTGGGGGTGGTCCCTGGAGAACTGCGCGAGGGTGGGAAGCTGGAATGGTTCCCAGAGGGTTGAAGCCAAGGCCTCTCCTTCTGAGTGTTTGACACGTTCTGTGACTTGCCATTGGCCGTGGTGTGCAGTCCTGTTTTGTTTGGGTGCGGTAATCCATCTGGTGCCCTCAAGTCAGGGACAGTGTCTTGTTTGTCTTGACCTCCCTGGTGTCTCAGACGGTAAAGAATCTGCCCAGCAGTGTGGGAGACCCAGTTTGGATCCCTGGGGTCGGGGAGATCCCCTGGAGGAGGGCACGGCAACACCTTCCAGTATTCTTGTCTGGAGAATCCCATGCACAGAGGAGCCTGGAGGGGCTACAGACCATGGGGTCGCAAAAAGCAGGACTCTACTGAGCGAGTAACACTTTCACGTTAACAGACTCGGCCCGGACTAGGTGCTCAGCAGACAGCTGTTATGACTTTCCTTCGTTCATGAGTGTGTACTGAAATCTTGTTAGGTTACTTGCATTGCTCCAGACCGTAAGGTGAAGGATTAAGGGAAGGTAACTTTTGAGAAGGCCCCTCAAGAGGAAGCATTCCAGGCAGAAAATGAGTGTAAATGTATGAGCACGGAGTGAGGGGGATTGGAGATGAGGCTGGAAGGTTAAGGAGGGGGCAGGCTGGCTGGATGATGCAGAACTTTGAGTTTTATTCTGAGTGAAATGGAAAGTTAGAGGCTTTTGAGCAGAGGATAAGGAGACTAGGGCAGTTTTGCAAAGTTGTTGCAGAGGCTAATATTCTCCGGGGGGGGGGGGGGGTAAGGTGGGTGGGGAAGTTTGGAGGTGATACCTAAAGACCAAAGGGAGAATTTTCTGGCTGCGGTTACAAAGGAGCTTAGGTGAAAGGAGGGAATTGATGGAAAATAAGTCTCCAGAGGTCTTTTGATAGAGACGGTTCCTCTCCAGTTCCTAATTTGTAAAGAGGAGTGGACTGCAGATCAACCTCCAGCTTCTTCCCACATTAGTTTATAGCTGTAGCTGTTTAAAGAAAGGCCAGGTAGACGCTTTCAGATATAACTTACTAACTTAATGGAGGTCAGGCTTAATGAAAAGGGGAAAAGTGGAGATGTAATAGCAGGGAGCACATCTCGAGTCTTCAGCCTATGTATAATTTTGTTTGAGAAAGCAAGGCCAAACAAATTAACAAATTTTGGAGCTAACTTTGGGGAAATTACATTTGAATTGTAAGAGATGTGAATTTCTTCCAAAATGACAATTCAGAACTGTCTTTTTGCCCATAGTCCCATATGAAACTTGGATTCACTTTTGCCTCCATCCCTTGGTGCTCACAGCTTCCTTGATGAAATTCAGGTTATCCCCTGTGTGGATTGTATTTGCAGTCAGATTTATTTTCTAGTAGGCAGGTTTTGCGCTTCCCTGGTGGCCCAGTGGTCGTGATTCTGCCTGCAGTGCAGGAGCCCCAGGAGACGCGGGTTAACACAAAGTTGTTGTGTTTGTGTTGTGTTTGGCACATTTGAAAAGATTAGGTACCTCTGAAAATGGAATTTTCTTTTTATTCCTCCAAGGTTGGCTAGTGTGATTGAATTTTGACTGAAGTTAAACATTGCAGAAAGCAAAGCTAGTGTTTTGAATTAACTTGGTAATCTCCAGCTTAAGTGGGGTTGATTTTTTGGTTGCTTCTTTGGAATATATGCCACTTTAAAAAAAAAAAAAAACGACCTTCCACATGGTGGTTTTGTGCCCAGGTTGCTTAAAGTGACTGAAGTATGGAACTGATCTCAGGGAGCCTGAGTTTGCAGCGGCTTCAAGTGGGGCTTCAGTTCCTTAACCAGAGATTGAGGCCGGGTCACTGTGGTGAGAGCCCCAAATCCCAGCCACTAGACCAGTGGTCAGTGACAAGGGCCCTGGCCCTTCAGCTTTGCAGAAGAGAATTTCCACAAAGTCAGAAAGTAGTGAAGCAAGTGGAATATTTATTAAGAGGAAAAAGAGTACATTGTATGTGGATAGGGACACAGGGGGACTGAGACAGAGTCCCTGAGTTTTACCTTCGTGGTAATTTGAATTACTTTTATGGGGTATTTCTCTGTTGGCCAGTCATTTTGAATTGCCTGGTTCAGAGTCCATGTTTGATACATCTCAGGATCCTCCCACGTGTGTGCATGTATCTCTTAGCCAAGATAGATTCTACCTAAAAGGCCTAAGGGTAGAACATCTCTTATCATCACTTCCCTTTTGACCTGCACTGAACCCTTTTGCACATATGTAGCTGGGGAGTCGCCTGACTTCAAGAATGGGAAATATGTGGTCTGGGCAGGGAACAGCCTCCTTTCTCAATTTTCCTGCTATTCTCCTAGTGGAGTTTTGGCCCACAGAAAATCTTCAATTGCTTTACCCTGGGCGGGTGGGTGGGAGGGGAGCCGTGGCATCTGCCTCCTGCCTCAGAACTAGTAGTGATTGCAGATCCTAGGGAACCGGGTGCTGTGTGATCTTGAGGAGAAGGAAGAATGTTTTTCCTTGTCGGGGATCCAGCCTAGGCCAAGTTTTGAAATAGCTGAAGCCGTGCTTGCCTTGTGCTTCCTTCCCTCACTCTTCAGTGGCCTCCACCTATGGAAATGCTGCTTTATGGCCTGTCACCATCTCTGCTCTAGGGAATGGGAATGTCACTCAGCTTTCAACGTAAAGAGAGGGTAACACGTCAGCAGCCGGTATTTACTTTTTAAAAGTAATTTTAGAGTATATTTGGGGTCAATAGATTATATGAATTTTAAAAAACAATTTTATTTGTTTTTGGCTGTGCTGAGTCTGTTGTCAGGCAGGCTTTTCTCCAGTGGAGGCTAGCAGGTGCTGCTCTCTAGTTGTGCTGTGAGAGCTTCTCGTTGCAGTGGCTTCCCTCGTGGAGCACGCGCTCCAGGGCACACGCAGGCTCCCGTAGTTTCGGCTCCCAGCTCTAGGGCATGGGCTCAATAGTTGTGGTGCACAGACTTAGTTGCTCTGCGGCATCTTCCCGCACCAGGGAACCATTTTCCAGCACTGACAGCTGGATTCTTTACCACTGACCCCCCCCAGGGAGGCCCAGAATTTTTTGATTCTACGTTTTGACCCTCCTGGAGGGGTCTTCATATCCTAAGAAAGGACAAGGTTGTTAGCTCTGTTCATCTTGTTAGCAGCTATCACAGGTGGTGATTATTTTTTGTAATTATTTTATTTAAAATCGCTTTTATTTTGATTTACTGTCTACTGTCTGAGCCCCTGCCCTACCGAAGTCAGGGAGGATACGGATCACTGAGTATCAGTTGGTGCTCCGTCTTCAAGTACCTGGCACTTAAATGGTGGGTGAATGAGCAGAGTGCTTTTCTCTCTATGAAACATTTTCCTTCTGATTAGCCATGAACTTAGAAACCAACCGAGTTTATTAGAACTAAATGTGAAACTATGACCTAGAGTAAAGTAGATGAACTCTGGTGCAAGGGCTGTGTCATCTCTTTGTTCTGCCCTCAATTTTGGAAATAGAACACTTGAAATGTTAGGGAAGATGAGAACCTGATGAGCTGACTTGTCAGCCTAATTGACCCTCCGAGTTAGTGGAGGGGCCATTATCATTACTGCAGCTTTCCCCCACATCCTTGTCTTGCCAGTTTTGGCTACTCACAGGCTTCACTTGCTGGGTGTCAGTGTAAAGCCAGCCAGGCAAGTTATATTAACAGGTGAAAGCAGTTCTTGCCCAGTGGGTGTGAATAGTAGTTTAATATTATGTTTCTTGGTGTAAACTAAACCTCTAATTTCTAAGTAACCTAGTCATTAAAACATGAAAATCATTACCAAAAGCTTTATGGTAAAGCTTTACTAGAAGGCAAGGGTTAGGGTATTCACAAATGATGAATGATATTCATTTTGTATTTATTTTCTGGTTTCTTGGCATAAGAGACTGGGGTTAATCATTTTTGTGACATTTTATAATTGTAGTTTCTAGTTTCGGGAGTCAGGGTGCTCTGGTTTACCATTCTCTGGCCAGGTAGTACATGGCTTGGGGGTCTATTAGCTCATGTTGTCCTGGAGAAACAACCTGAGTTTGTTCATTAATGATGATACCTATAATAGCAATTTTAGAAAGATGTTATCAGTAACAGCGATTGTAGTCATCTGACTCTGGTTGCTTAGTGCTCAGTACCCAATTGAGGTCGGAAGGGATAAAAAAGGGAATAAAATTTTGGTTAGAGAGATTAACCATAAACTTGGTAAGGGAACTTGATTTTAGGGGGACTTGGGTTCAGAGGCACTTGGGAACTGCTGCTGGGATAGGAGTGGGGAGAGCTGGATAGAGTTGTGGCCTTATTTTGTGAAGGTGGAGGGAGCTGACAGCTGAGGTGAAAATGTACCTTTTCTCCCGCCCACCCCTCATCCCCCGGCCTTTTCTCCTCTTTTGTCTCTTCCTTTTCTGATGAAAAAACTGGTAAGGGGAGGCCTGGTTACCAGAGATCTTAACCAGCCCTTCCCCTTTGCCGTTCTTTTCTTCCTTTGGGTATTTATATTTGGAGAAATTGGGTGAGAGAACGGGCATGTGGGTAAGACATCCATGAGTGTATGAGTCTCACCTTTCCCGTGTCCTGTTTTTGCCCAGCCAATATGGGGTTGGGGGGTGGTTTGGGCTTAGTTGAGACATGAAGACCAGGGCTTGCGTAGAGGTGGAGGGTTTTCCTGGCAGGAAGTGACCTTCACTGGCTGGGAGTTAAGAAGGAAGGAGAGTTACTTATAAGTTGGTCATGCGCTGGTGACGTGCTGCCTGTGTTCTATTTAGAACTACTTACAAATGTGGGCAGGCATAATGAAGTGCTTTACAAAGATAACTTAAGTTCAGTACAGTAGTTCCTGTTCAACTTCACTAGAAATATAAACTCTCCTCTAAATCTACTTTGTCTTCCTCACTTTGCCTGTTTCCCTAGCTTCGAGTTGTATGTGACAAGCTCTTGGTAAATGCTTTGAAACTAGGTTGTTAGAAATGAATTTTCTAGTGTGCTTTCCTATTGCCTGTCAACAACGACAAAAAATAGAAGTATTAAAATTTGATGACAAATGATTTGGCTGATAATTCCTTTGGAGATAATGCAGTTTTATTTATTTGCTTATTTTTAATTTTTATTTTTTTTGGATGTGGACCATTTTAAAAATCTGTATTGCTTTTGTTACAATATTGCTTCTGTTTTATTTTTTCATTTTTTTTGGCCCCCAGGCATGTGGAACCTTAGCTCCTTGACCAGAGTTTAAACCTGTGCCCCCTGCAGTGGAAGTGTGGAGTTTCTTAACCCCTGGGCAGTCAGGGGAGTCCCTCTGTGCTGTTACCCCTGACACTCTTTACCTATTTTGTCCTGGTGGTAACAGCTTGCACAGCTACTGTACCTACCACAAATAGTACATTGACAATAATAGGTTGAAGATACAGAACATTTTCATCATCGTCCTTTTATTGCCCTGTGATAGCCACAACCACTTCCCTCCTGTCCTTACTCCTCCTCTGCTCCTGGCAACCAGGAATTTATTCTGTTTCTATAATTTTGTCATTTCAAGAATGTTATATAAGTGAAATCATGTAGTTTGTAACCTTTTGGGATTGGCTTCTTTACTCAACATAATTCTCTAGTGATTCATCCAGATCATTGTATGTACCAGTAATTAATTAATTCTTATTGCTCAGTGTATTCCATCATATGGATGAACCAGTTTGTTTAACCATTCACCTGTTGAAGAACATCTGTACTGTTTCCACTTTTTAATTGTTACCAATAAAGCTGCTGCTAGTCATTCATGTACAGACTTTTCTGTGAATGTTTTCATTTTTCTGGAATGAAAGCCCAGGAGTGCAGCTCTGGGCCATATGGCCATTCCATGTTTGGTTTTGTAAGAATTTGTCATTGTGTCTGTACCATTTTACATTCCTTTCAGTAATAAAGGAGAGATCCAGTTTCTCCACATCCTTGCCAGAATTTGGTGTTATCGCTTTTTTATTTTCAGTTCAGTTCAGTCACTCAGTCATGTCCAACTCCTTGCAACCCCATGAATCACAGAATGCCAGGCCTCCCTGTCCATCACCAACTCCCAGAGTTTATTCAAACTCATGTCCATTGAGTCAGTGATGGCATCTAGCCATCTCATCCTCTGTCATCCCCTTCTCCTCCTATCCCCAATCCCTCCCAGCATCAGGGTCTTTTCCAGTGAGTCAACTCTTCGCATGAGGTGGCCGAAGTATTGGAGTTTCAGCTTCATTATCAGTCCTTCCAATGAACACCCAGGACTTATCTCCTTCAGGATGGACTGGTTAGATCTCCTTGCAGTCCAAGGGACTCATACATGACCACTGGAAAAACCATAGCCTTGACCAGACAGACCTTTGTTGGCAAAGTAATGTCTCTGCTTTTTAATATGCTAGCTAGGTTGGTCATAACTTTCCTTCCAAGGGGTAAGCATCTTTTAATTTCATGGCTGCAATCACCATCTGCATTTTTTATTTTAGGCATTCTTATAAGTGTGTAGTGGTATCTCATTGTGGTTTTAGGTTTGCATTCCCTAATTATCAATGATGTTGAGCATCTTTTCATGTCTTTATTTGTGCCATGTGTATAATCTCTTCTCTCAATTTTCTGTGTCTTTTGCTTGTGTTTAAATTGAATGTTTTTAAATGTTGAATTTTGGGAGTTCTTAGTATATTCCAGATACTATTCCTTTGTTGGATATGTGGTTTACAAACATTTTCTTCCAATTTTTAGTTTGTTTTTTCATCTTCTTAACAGTCTTTCACAAAGCATAAAATTTTAATCCTGGTGAAATCCAGTTTTTCCAATTTTTTCTTTTATGGATTACACTTTTGGTGTCATGTCTAGTAAATCTTGACCTAGCCCTGGATTCTGATAATTTTCTCGTTTTTTTGGTAAAAGTTTTATAGTTTTGCATTTTAAAATTCACATAATTGATTTTGAGTTAATTTTTATAGAAAGGTATAAGATTTAGATTGAGGTTCTCCTCCCCTCCCTCACCTTGGATGTCTAATTGTTCCAGCACCGTTTGTTGAAAAGATATATTTCCTTTAATGAATTGCTTTTTGCACCTTTGTCTGTAATCTCTTGGGCATATTTATGTGGTCTTTTCTGGGTCCTGTCTTCTGTTGATCTGTGCATCTGTTCCTCCACCAATACTACACAGTCCTGATTATTGTAGCTGTATAATAAATCTTGAAATAGGCTTAACTAATTCTTTCTACTTTATTCTCCTTTTTCAGAATTGTTTAGTTATTTTAGTTCTTTTCTCATTCCATATAAATTTTAGAATAAACTTGTCTATGTCTAGAACTTCTAGCACTATGTTCTAGAACCATAACTATATTGAATAAGTGATGAGAGTGGATACATACTTGCCTTGGATTTGTAGGGAATATTGGTCTGTGGCTTTTGTTCTTATAATGTCTTTGGTTGGTTATCCTGTAACTATTAACTTCATAAAATGAATTAGGAAATGTTCCCTCCTCTTCTGTTTTCTAGAAGAGAATGTGTAGAATTCTTCAGTGAAACCTTCTGGACCTGGAGATTTCTCTTTTGGGAGTGTCAAAATTATGGATTTTCCTTAATAGTTTCTGTAAAAGTTCCATTCCGATTATCTATTTCATATTGGATTAATGGTGGTAGTTGGTATATTTCAAGAAACCGGCCCCTTTAATCTAAGTTGTGAAATGTGTGTATGCAGATTTGTTCATAGTATTCCCTTGTGATAGGTACAGAGTCTTAGCGAATATTTCTTGTTTCATTTCTGATATTTATCATTTAGATCTTCTCTCTTTTTTTTGGCCAGTCTTGCACAAGATGCATCAATTTTTTTTATCTTTCCGAAGAACTAGCCCTTTTCCCTTGATTTTCTCTTTATTATCTTTCTGTTTTCAACTTTATTGATTTCTGTTCTCTATTATTTCTTTCCTTCTACCTATTTTGGGTTGTTTTGCTTTTATTTTTCTAGGTTCCTGAGATGAAAGCTTCCTGACTCGCCACCAGGCCCCCTCTGACACTAGCTGCTTTGTTACATTAACATTTGTGAAGTGGAGCACAGGTGGCTGGATGGTGAGCTGTGGTCAACGGAGGACCACAGAGAGATTGAAATAGAGAAGTTTATTCACCCGTCCTGGAGGAAGTGCAGGGCACTACTCGAGGACCCACATGGGGAGGAGGTGAAGTCTGAGCACAGGGAGAGAGTGAGCGGTAGGACCTGGAGCGCGTGGTCTATGGGTGGAATCCCTGGGCTTCCCAGACTGCCACTGGATCGATCAGTTCAAACCAAAGGTGCAGGGTTCTAGTAAGCTCTGTGGGGGTTTTATCTGAGGAGTGTGAAAGGGCAGGCCCTGGAGACAGGGGAAACTGGTGATCACAAGGGCTGTTGGGGAAGTCTTATCAGGAGCTTGTACTTCCTTGTGATTCAGGGCTGTTATCTAGGGCACATACTTCCAGGAGGGGGCAAGTTTCAGTTTAAGGTCCTGTGGGGCTATACAGCCAAACAAAATGTTTGCTGGGGCAGCAGTACCTCGTAGTAGCTTAGCTAAACTCTCCACAGCGCCCCCGTGGGGAAGGGGACGGCCTTTTATTACTGTGGAGGTGGGGGTCCGAGCTCTTTACTGACTCCAGGATGCAGAGGAATCAAGCTGATGATTGTCCAGCTCCTTACTCAGCCTTCTCTAATGTGACCCTGGTGGGGGGTTGGGGCCCCTCCTTAAGGCCTGGGAAGGGTAGAAGTCTAGGCTCCAGCTCTGCCTTTGCTAGTGGGGGTGGGGCTGCAGTTTCTTATGTGATTTCTGGCTGAATTAGAGGGCTCCTTTGTCTAAAAGTTTTCTTTCTTGGCTAGGCTGCCCCTTTCCTGGTCCTTTGGCTAGATAGAGAAGACTTTATTCAAGCTTCCCCCATGCCCCTCTTTCCCTGCACCTGTTCGTGATTCTGGGTTGCTGACTTCAGCTCTGTGTCCAAGATATGTGAAAACCCAGGGACCTCTCCACCATGTTGTTCCTTAGGTCTGTAGGTCCCTAGCTAATCTGCCCTCCCTCCACCTTTCTGATCCTCTTACATTTGTTTTATAGATAATGTCCAGGATTTTTAGTTGTATTTTATCAGGACATATAGCGAAAGGTACATCTACTCCATCTTCCTAGACACAGAAATGGAGAATAGTACCACTTAAAATTCATCATTATTTTCTCCGTGAGTTAGACTAGATTCTGAATTCATAACCTAAGTTGTGGCTTTTAAAGTTGAATAAAAACTCAGTGTTCTCCATTCTTTTCAGAAGAGCATAAGTTCTGTTTTGGCTTTTGAAAGTTGTTTCATGTGGTTGAAGCTTACAACCTCCCAAATTCAATAGCAGGATTATTTTCTCCTTAAGAAGCCAAGTGGTAGGGGAATATAGCCAATATTTTGTAGTAAGTGGAGTATAACCTTTAAAAAATGTTGTTTACTTGTAACTTATATAGTATTCTATAGCAACTTCTTCAATTAAAAAAAAAGAAGCCAAGTGGTCAAACACAAGCCAAGTCGTTTGCCATTGAAAGTGAGTTTGTGCTGTGCTATACTAAGTGGCTTTAGTCATGTCCGACTCTGTGCAACCCTGTGGACTGTAGCCCACCAGGCTCCTCTGTCCATGGGATTCTCCAGGCAAGAATATTGGAGTGGGTTGCCATTTCCTCCTCCATGGGATCTTCCTGACCCAGGGATCGAACCTGCGTCTCCCATGTTGCAGGTGGGTTCTTTACCACTAGCATCACCTGGGAAGCCCAAAAAGTGAGTTTCAGTAAGGCCAAATCCAACTTTAGCTAGTGCTTAATATAATGTATGTTTAAAAATATTAACTTAGAAACAATTTATTTTAAAAAGCATCCTTCCTGGGATGGGTGATACAAAAAGTAAGTCTTGAATTTATCTTAACAGTATTTTCGGGCTTTCCAGGTGAGGCAGTGGCACCCCACCCCAGTACTCTTGCCTGGAAAATCCTATGGATATCGAAGCCTGGTGGGCTGCAGTCCGTGGGGTCGCTAAGAGTCGGACATGACTGAGCGACTTCACTTCTACTTTTCACTTTCATGCGTTGGAGAAGGAAATGGCAACCCACTCCAGTGTTCTTGCCTGGAGAATCCCAGGGACGGGGGAGCCTGGTGGGCTGCTGTCTGTGGGGTTGCACAGAGTCGTACACGACTGACGCGACTTAGCAGCAGCAGCAGATGGCCCTAGTGGTAAAGAACCCACCTGTCAATGCAGGTAGAAGTAAGAGACGTGGGTTTGATCCCTGGGTCGGGAAGATCCCCTAGAGGAGGGCACGGCAACCCACTCCAGTAGTCTTGCCTGGAGAATCCCTGGAGAGGGATTCCAGAGGAATCCCAGGCTCTAGAGGAGCCTGGAGTCCGTAGGGTCACACAGAGTCAGACACAACTAAAACGACTTACCACATGACAGTATTTTCTGATTATGTGTAACAGTACCGGAAATGTTGCTGCAGTGACACTGATAGTTCTTTAGTAGAGTCTGCCAAATACATTATTTGTGTATGGAAGCTCTTGATGGAAGTCACAAGGCACGTGTTCTGGTCTTGTCTCTGCTCCTGAATTAGCTGTGTTATTCTCGACTCACATATCCTTTGTTTCCTCATCTGCAAAATGGGTGCAGCTGCACCTGCTTTGCTGATAGGTAATTGAGGATTATTAATGATATTTCTAAAGCATTTAGCACATTCAGAGTAGCTGTTATTCTCATCCTTATTGCAGTTTGTTAAAGCAAAAACCTTGAAGCATATTCATAACAAAATTAGAGATAACTTGCTCCAGTCCTTCTTAGAAGACCATAGAGTTGAGATTGAGGAGTCTGTGACTTTTCTTCTTTGACGCCATTGTAATTTTTCAGGAACCGTTTGCAGTACCATTTAATACGGATTGGTATAAAAATAGGCAGTTACAGATTGTTTTTTTGGGGGGAGGGGGCCCTGGTTGAATCGTATTTCTAGACTCAATTCTAGTGTAAATATATGGAGGCTTCCCCACATCAACAAGCAGTTCTTGATGCTAGGAGGGTATCCAAAAATTCAATTCCGTTCTGACACTCTCTGCCCAGATAGAATCAGATACAGTAGATAAAGGGCTCCGTTGCACAAGTCCACCCTCCACTGCAGAGGCCAGTCACGCAAGCTGTTATCTGTGCTTTTGGCCAGCTACAGCCTGGAGGTTCAGGATGTCAGCTGCAAGTCTAGGTTGCAGCCCATACTTCTGACCAGTTGGCTGTAAATCAGAGCCACAACTCCCTCTTGGGGTTCTATCAGCTTGTTAGAAGAGCTCACAGAACTCAGGAAAACCTGTTTACTCACTAGCTTACCAATTTATTATAAAAGGATATTAAAGGATATACATCAACAGCCGGATGAGATACATGGGTTGAGGTCCCACAAAGGGGCTTCTGTCGTCAGGGCTGATGAAGCTGAGCGTGGGGGCATGTGGAAGTGTTCTGGTTCCCCAACGTGGAAGATCTCTGAAAAAGGTCCAAAAAGCTTCTTTTGGAGTTGTTTATGGAGGCTTCATTACATAGTTATGATTGACTAAATCACTGGCCAGTGGTGATCGATTCAACTTCCAGCACAGGGTGGGACTGAAAGTTAGTTCTCCTGACCACCAGCCCCCAGTTTGTGTGGCTCCCCAAAGTCACCTTCCCTGGAGTGATTTTTAGAAACTGAGGATGAGAGACCAAACACCATTCCATTGTTCAGGAAATTCAAAGAGATTTGGAAACCATGAGCAGGAACTGTGGATGAGGACCAAATATATATATTTTTCCTATAAATCATGACATTTCTGTGTAGTGAGGCTTCGCTGTAACTGTAGTTCATATATATTTTGGACTGCACCCTGCAGCATGGAGGATCTTAGTTCCCTGGACCTGGGATCCAAATCGGGCCCCTGCAGTGCAAGTGCTGACTCATAACTCCTGGACCACCGGGGAACACCTGCTGTTCATATTTTAGTAGTTAGGTCACTTTCAGAAAGGGAAGTTTTCGTTTAAGCAGACAAATGTTAAAACTGTCATTCATGCCCCTTTATCCACTGCCTCTCTCTGTAAGAACACCTTTCACTTCTATATATGTCTTTGCAATTTGGCATTTGTGTTAGTCTCTTAGGGTTACTATAGCAAAGTATCATAAACTGGGAGACCTGAAGCAACAGATATTTATTGTCCCATAGTTCTGGGGGCCAGAAGTCCAAAATCAATGAGCAAGCCTGATTCCTTGTGAGGATTGTGAGAGAGAACCTGTTCCTTGTCTCTCTCTTATTTTCTGGTAGCCCTAAGCATTCCTTGGCTCGTAGAGGCATCGCTTCAGTTCCCCATCTTCACATGGTGGTCTTGTGTGCTTGTCTTTACAAGGCCCTCTGCTTTTATAAGGACACTAGTTGTGTTGGATATGAGGCCCAGCCTACCCCAGTACGACCTCACCTTAACGAGTTACATCTTCAGCAGCTGCATTTACAGATAAGGTCACATTCTGAGATACTGGGTAAGGGTTAGGATGTCAACTCAGCTTTTCAGGGAGAACACGGTACCACCCACAACAACATTCACCTAAAAATCAGAAATAAATGAATCGGTATTAAAAACAAGCGCATTCCCTCATGCATTGTTGTTTTATAGTAGGGGAAAACAGAGCGAAGGAGTAATAAGTGGAGCCAAGTCAGTCAGAAAAGGTCCTCCTGATGGGGTACCAATTACACTGATAGGCAGGATCCAGTTTTAGAAAAAGCAAGAATGTTTCAAGCTAGAGAACAACCTGTTCCCTAGTTTCTGGAATAATCCAGAAATAGCTGGATGTATTGGAAGAACTGAAGGAGGACCAGTGTAATTGTTGAGCAGTGGCATAGTGGGGAGATGGCGTCTAGGGCCAAACCATGCAGGGACTAGCTGGCCATAATGATGAGTTCACTTCTTTCCTTTAGGGGCTCTGGGGAGCCTGTGAAGAATTTTAAGCAAGGGAGAAATATTCAGATTTACATATTAAGGAGGTCACTCCTGCTGCTATATGTCACATGGATTGAGAGAACTGGACTGGTATTGGGACCAAGACCAGTTTCCATTATTTCAGTGGAGACAGTGAGAGTGGAGGCTTAGACTAGTGTAACGGAATTGGAGAGGAATGGGGAAATTCAAGATACGTTTTGGGGAAAGAGCTGAGAAGATTTGCTGGGTGAGCTAAAGAGGAGGGAAGGAGGAATCCTCTGCTGATGGTTTGAGTGACTCAGTGTAATGGACTGAGATGGGGAAATGAGGGTTAGGGGTTGGGGTCAGATTTAACTGCCAGGCTCAGGTTGGGGTATGTTAAATGCCTGGGGTGATATCTAAGTAGAGAAGTTAAGTAGCCCACTGATGTCTGAGTTTTGAACTTAGGTCTGAAATGTATTTGAGAGAATGGCCAGAGGAGCAGTAATATTTCAAGGTCTCAGAGAGGAGAGGAGCCTGGAGAAGATCTAGGAAAGGAGCAGTGCAGTAATAGACAGCTGGAGAGAGTGTGTCCCAGAGGCAGACAAGGATAAGCAGGTTCTTCAGCTTTGTTGAGTGCTTCTAAGAAGTTGAGTGTGATAAAAGGGATATGAAGAAAAGGAGAGAAATGTATTCAGTGGATCCGACCTCTGCCATTTTAACTGAGGGGTGAGTGCGAAGTCTTTCAGTTCTATTCAGTTTAGTCACTCAGTCATGTCTGACTCTTTGCAACCCCATGGACTGCAGCACGCCAGGCTTCTCTGTCCATCACCAACTTCCAGAGCTTGCTCAAACTCATGTCTATTGAGTCGGCGATGCCATCCAACCATCTCATCCTCTGTTGCCCCCTTCTCTTCCTGCCTTCAGTCTTTCCGAGCATCAGGGTCTTTTCCAATGAATCAGTTCTTCACATAAGATGGCCAAAGTATTGGAGCTTCAGCATCAGTCTTTCCAATGAATATTCAGGACTGATTTCCTTTAGGATTGACTGGTTGGATCTCCTTACAGTCCAAGGGACTCTCGAGTCTTTTCCAACACCACAGTTCAAAAGCATCAATTCTTTGGCGCTCAGCCTTCTTTATGGTCCAACTCTCACATCCCTACATGACTACTGGAGAAACCATAGCTTTGACTAATGGACCTTTGTTGGCAAAGTAATGTCTCTGCTTTTTAATATGCTGTGTAGGTTGCTCATAGCTTTTTTTCCAAGGAGCAAACGTCTTTTAATTTCATGGCTGTGGACACCATCGGCAGTGATTTTGGAGCCCAAGAAAATAAAGTCTGAAACTGTTTCCATTGTTTCCCCATCTATTTGTCATGAAATGATGGAACTGATGCCATGATTGTCGTTTTTTGAATGTTGAGTTTTAAGCCAGATTTTTTACTCTCCTCTTTCACTTTCATCAAGAGGCTGTTTAGTTCCTCTTTGCTTTCTGCCAAAAGGGTGGTGTCATCTGCATATCTGAGGTTATTAGTATTTCTTCTGGCAATCTTGACTCCAGCTTGTGCTTCATCCAGCCCAGCGTTTCTCATGATGTACTCTGCATATAAGTTAAATTAGCAAGGTGACAATATACAGCGTTGACGTACTCCTTTCCCATTTGGAACCAGCCCATTGTTCCATGTCTGGTTTTAACTGTTGCTTCTTGACCTGCATACAGATTTCTCAGGAGGAGGTAAGGTGATCTGGTATTCCCATCTCTTGAAGAATTTTCCACAGTTTATTGTGATCCACACAATCAAAGGCTTTGGCATAGTCAATAAAGCAGAAGTAGATGTTTTTCTGGAACTCTCTTGTTTTTTTGATGATTGAATGGATTTTGGCAATTTGGTCTCTGGTTCCTCTGCCTTTTCTAAATCTGTATTTCTCAGTTTGTATACTGTTGAAGCCTAGTTTGGAGAATTTTGAGCACATCTTTGCTAGTGTATGAGATGAGTGCAATTTTGCAATAGTTGGAACATTCTGTCTCTTTTGCATTGATCACTGAGGAAGGCTTTCTTATCTCTCCTTGCTATTCTTTGGAACTCTACATTCAAATAGGTGTATCTTTCCTTTTCTTCTTTGCTTTTCACTTCTCTTCTTTTTACAGCTGTTTGTAAGGCCTCCTCAGACAGCCATTTTGCTTTTTTGCATTTCTGTTTCTTGGGGATGGTGTTGATCCCTGTCTGCTGTACAGTGCCATGAACCTCCATCTATAGTTAATCAGGCACTCTGTCTATCAGATCTAGTCCCTTAAATCTATTTCTCACTTCCACTGTATAGTCATAAGGGACTTGATTTAGGTCATACCTGAATGATCTAGTGGTTTTCCCCACTTTCTTCAATTTAAGTCTGAATTTGGCAATAAGGAGTTCGTGATCTGAGCCACAGTCAACTCCCGGTCTTGTTTTTGCTGACCATATAGAGCTTCTCCATCTTTGGCTGCAAAGGATATAATCAATCTGATTTCAGTGTTGGCCATCTGGTGATGTCCATGTGTAGAGTCTTCTCTTGTGTTGTTGGAATAGAGTGTTTGCTATGACCAGTGCGTTCTCTGGCAGAACTCTATTAGCCTTTGCCCTGCTTCATTCCGTACTCCAAGGCCAAATTTGCCTGTTGCTCCAGGTGTTTCTTGACTTCCTACTTTTGTATTCCAGTCCCCTATAATGAAAAGGACATCTTTTTTGGGTGTTAGTTCTAGAAGGTCTTGTAAGTCTTCATAGAACCATTCAACTTCAGCTTCTTCAGTGTTACTGGTCGGGGCATAGAGTTGGAATACTGTGATATTGAATGGTTTGCCTTGGAAATGAACAGAGATCATTCTGTCATTTCTGAGATTGCATCCAAGTACTGCATTTGGGACTCTTTTGTTAACTATAATGGCTACTCCGTTTCTTCTAAGGGATTCCTGCCCACAGTAGTAGACATAATGGTCATCTGAGTTAAATTCACCCGTTCCATCCGTCTTAATTCGCTGATTCCTAGAATGTCGATGTTCACTCTTGCCATCTCCTGTTTGACCACTTCCAATTTGCCTTTAGTCATGGACCTAACATTCCAGGTTCCTATGCAATATTGCTCTTTGCAGTGTCGAATCTTGCTTCTGTCACCAGTCCCATCCACAATTGGGTGTTGTTTTTGCTTCGGCTCCATCCCTTCATTCTTTCTAGAGTTATTTCTCCACTGATCTCCAGTAGCATATTGGGCACCTACTGACCTGGGGAGTTCATCTTTCAGTGTCCTGTCTTTTTGCCTTTTTGTACTGTTGATGGGGTTCTCGAGGCAAGAATACTGAAGTGGTTTGCCATTCCCTTCTCCAGTGGACCACATTCTGTCAGACCTCTCCACCATGACCCGACCATCTTGGGTGGCCCCACACGACATGGCTTAGTTTCATTGAGTTAGACAAGGCTGTGGTCCATGTGATCAGATTGACTAGTATGCAGAGTACATCATGAGAAACGCTGGGTTGGAGGAAGCAGAAGCTGGAATCAAGATTGCTGGGAGAAATATCAATAACCTCAGATATGTAGATGACACCACCCTTACGGCAGAAAGTGAAGAAAAACTAAAGAGCCTCTTGATGAAAGTGAAAGAGGAGAGTGAAAAAGTTAGCTTGAAGCTCAACATTCAGAAAACTAAGATCATGGCATCTGGTCCCATCACTTCATGGCAAATAGATGGGGAAACAGTGGAAACAGTGGCTGACTTTATTCTTCTGGGCTCCAAAATCACTGCAGATGGTGATTGTAACCATGAAATTAAAAGACACTTGCTCCTTGGAAGAAAAGCTATGACCAACCTAGACAGCATATTAAAAAGCAGAGACATTGCTTTGCCAACAAAGGTCCATGTAGTCAAGGCTATGGTTTTTCCAGTAGTCATGTATGGATGTGAGAGTTGGACTATAAAGAAAGCTGAGCACCGACGAATTGATGCTTTTGAACTGTGGTATTGCCAGGCTTCAGCATATGTGAACCGAGAACTTCCAGATGTTCAAGCTGGTTTTAGAAAAGGAAGAGGAACCAGAGATCACATTGCCAATATCCGCTGGATCATTGAAAAAGCAAGAGAGTTCCAGAAAAACATATATTTCTGCTTTATTGACTACGCGAAAGCCTTCGACTGTGTGGAGCACAATAAACTGTGGAAAATTCTGAAGGAGATGGGAATACCAGACCACCTGACCTGCCTCTTGAGAAACCTGTATTCAGGTCAGGAAGCAACAGTTAGAACTGGACATGGACCAACAGACTGGTTCCAAATAGGAAAAGGAGTATGTCAAGGCTGTATATTGTCACCCTGCTTATTTAACTTATATGCAGAGTACATCATGAGAAATGCTGGGCTAGAAGAAGCACAAGCTGGAATCAAGATTGCTGGGAGAAATATAAATAACCTCAGATATGCAGATGATACCACCCTTATGGCAGAAAGTGAAGAGGAACTAAAAAGCCTCTTGATGAAAGTGAAAGAGGAGAGTGAAAAAGTTGGCTTAAAGCTCAACATTCAGCAAACTAAGATCATGGCATCTGGTCTCATCATTTCATGGGAAATAGATGGGGAAACAGTGGAAGCAGTGTCAGACTTTATATTTTTTTGGCTCCAAAATCACTGCAGACGGTGACTGCAGCCATGAAATTAAAAGACTCTTACTCCTTGGAAGGAAAGTTATGAGCAACCTAGACAGCATATTAAAAAGCAGAGACATTACTTTGCCAACAAAGGTCCGTGTAGTCAAGGCTATGGTTTTTCCAGTGGTCATGTATGGATGTGAGAATTGGACTGTGAAGAAAGCTG
Organism: Odocoileus virginianus; assembly: GCF_023699985.2. Classification (NCBI taxonomy): domain Eukaryota; kingdom Metazoa; phylum Chordata; class Mammalia; order Artiodactyla; family Cervidae; genus Odocoileus; species Odocoileus virginianus. The sequence goes on along the minus strand of NC_069686.1, from coordinate 60,395,257 downwards.
AGCACCAAAGAATTGATGCTTTTGAACTGTGGTGTTGGAGAAGACTCTTGAGAGTCCCTTAGATTGCAAGGAGATCCAAGCAGTCCATCCTGAAGGAGATAAGTCCTGGGTGTTCATTGGAAGCACTGATGCTGAAGCTGAAACTCCAATACTTTGGCCACCTGATACAAAGAGCTGACTCATTTGAAAAGACCCTGATGCTGGGAAAAATTGAGGGCAGGAGGGGAAGGGGACGACAGAGGATGAGATGGTTGGATGGCATCACTGACACAATGGACATGGGTTTGGGTGGACTCCAGGAGTTGGTGATGGACAGGAAGGCCTGGCGTGCTGCAGTTCATGGGATTGCAAAGAGTCAGACACGACTGAGTGACTAAACTGAACTGAATTGAACATTCTTTAGCATTGCCTTTCTTTGGGATTGGAGTGAAAACTGACCTTTTACAGTCCTGTGGCCACTGCTGAGTTTTCTAAATTTTCTGACATATTGAGTGCAGCACTTTCCACAGCATCATCTTTTAGGATTTGAAATAGCTCAACTGGAATTCTATCACCTCCACCAACTTTGTTGGTAATGATGTTTCTAAGGCCCACTTGACTTTTCATTGCAGGATATCTGGCTCTAGGTGAGTGATCACACCATCATGGTTATCTGGGTCATTAAGATCTTTTTTTGTGTTGTTCTTCTGTATATTTTTGCTACCTCTTCTTAATATGTTCTGCTTCTGTTAGATCCATACCATTTCTGTCCTTTATTGTGCCCATCTTTGCATGAAATGTTCCCTTGGTAGCTCTTATTTGCTTGAAGAGATCTCTAGTCTTTCCCATTCTATTGTTTTCCTCTATTTGCATTAATCACTGAGGAAGGCTTTCTTATTTCTCCTTGCAGTTCTTTGGAACTCTGGGTTCAATTGAATATTTAAATTTCGTTTTCTCCTTTGCCTTTCACTTCTCTTCTTTTCTAAGCTATTTGTAAGGTCTCCTCAGACAACCATTTTGCCTTTTTGCATTTCTTTTTCCTGAGGATGGTTTTGATCACCAACTCCTGTACAATGTTAGGAACCTCTGTTCTAAAGTCTTCTTTAGAATAAATTGAAGAGAGAATGGGAGGTGGGGAATTGGATCAGCAGAGTAAACACACCAGCCCTGTGCTGGGGGCAGACACTATCTTCCAAGGCCATAGGCTATATAGATATCCTGAGAAAAGATAGCTGAGAGCAGAGGCCGCCAGTGCTTCTGCTCAGTAACATATGCAGAAACTTAGACTCATGAAAAATTGTCTCTGGCTAGGAGCCACTCCCAGGTGGCACTGGTGGTAAGGAACCCCCTTGCCAGTGCAGAAGATGTAAGAAATGTGGGTTCGATCCCTGGATCGGGAAGATCCCCTGGAGAAGGGGCAGCCCACTCCAGTGTTCTTGCCTGGAGAATCCCATGGACAGAGGAGCCTAGTGGCTGCAGCCCACGGGGTCACAAAGAGTCAGACACGACTGAAGTGACTTAGCCCGCCCGGCAAGAGCCACTCCTCATTTCTATAGCATCTTCCAGTGAATTTTCCTCTGAGTATGCCACTCTCTCAGCCAGTCTGGTTAATCTACCGACAGGCTGGGACTAAATCAATTCTGTTGACCTCAGACAGCATTTCATTAGGACTACTGTCAATAAGACTCTAAGCCGGAAGGCTAGGGCAACCTGCAGTATCAACCTCTGCCATACCACCAGGGTCCTGAGCAAATTCCAGAAACCACGCATGGGTCTTAGGAAACCAGGGACCTTTCTCTTTAAGTTTCTGTACTGACCTTTCCTCTGGGTGCAAGACATCAATCTAGGTGCAGCAGCTTGTATTAGCCTTGTCACAGACTCTACCCTGGGCAAAAGGCAGGAGTCTAGAGTCTGCCACCCATAGCTGGCCAGTGAGTGAACCCTTGCTAATCTGCTAACGAGGTGGTGTTATTTATCACTTTAGCTTAAGCTGGGGATGGATTTCAAACCATCTTTTCTGTTTGGATGGCTCACTGGGGGAAATTGCCCATAGGGTCTGCTTAAGATAGTTAACCCTCCTGGAAGCTTTCCTGAGTTCCCTAGGTCTGTTTTGGAGAGATTGCTACCTCTAATCTAGTCTGAGATCTTACTCATGTGTGTTCTTAGATCTGTTTTTTGGGGGAGAGGCAAGTGGTCTGGATGTGCACACACATACACACACACTCATGCATACAGTCAGTCACAGGCCTGGAGTGCATTTGGTATCCCTGGAAAAAAATTTCTTTACAGTTTGCAACTGGGACTCACATGGTTCAGAGCGCATAGGTTGTCAGGGCCTCCAGTATGACCCTTGACCTTCTCAACCCAGATGTATCCCTTGGGTTCATATTGTTGCACTTGGGCCTTGTTTTTGGAGGCGCTGCCTGAGGGCCGGCAGTCTGTCTGTCTTGGTTTAGGCTGCCCGCTGGGTGTCATTATCTGGAACACGGCGTGCTGAGCAGCGGCTCTGGGGATGGGGTGGGGAAGACGTCTGGAGGTGTGGACAGATGTCCTGTATGAGAAGCGCAGGAGCTGGGACAGATGCTCTGAGACACTTGTTTTCTTGGTGACAGTGATCACATTGGGGTCAGAGCCATCTGTCAGGGGTGGCAAATTCAGGAGTCAGTTAAATTTAAAGTGCTTATACCAGTCTTGGGGAAGTTTGTCAGGATGTTTTGCTTCATGTGAACTGCTCCGGGGCAGTTCGGAAAGATGGAAGATCGTTAAGGAATGGTCCTTCCCACCCGTATCTCCTGGGGTACAGGTTGTTCTCTCCTCCAGTGGTGAGGTTAATTCCCTCCCTCCACCTGCTCAAAAATGTGTGTGTCATTCCAGGCCCGTGGACACCGCTGGATTTGAGCTTAGCCAAACCATCCGTGAACTGAATCCAGGCATTTAGGGCAACCTCGTTGAACAGAGTGTCCTGCTGAGTCAGTAGCTGTGTCAGGGAGGTGAGGAGCCCGAAACGCAAAGGAATGCCTCTGAATGGAGGCTGTCTCCCTTTGCTAGAGGCTCTAGTTTGCAAAATCGTCAGCCACAGAGACTGGTACCTCAACGAGGTCGTTGGGTTGTGGGAACCAAAGTTATAGGTGTATTGCCGCTTGTTGGACCACTTTTGATGCAGCCATTTGATCTGGGCACCACTCAGGATGCTGCCTTGTAGGTTAAAAGACCATGTAGAGTGTCCATGTGAGGACTGTATCAATCAGGATTCAACTGGAGAAGCAGCAGAACCAGTAGGGACAAAATGCACAGACACAACACACACATGGAATTGACTTACTCCATGGTGGGGAATGGATAAGCAGGTTGGAAATCCAGAGGCCAGCAGTCAGGAAGGGCCCATGAGGAGCAGACTGGACCCCACAGACACCAACTAAGGCTTGTGGTCCCAGGCAGCGGTCAGGAGGGAGGACCCAGGGGAAGGGAGAGCAAATGCAGGCCTCACGGTAGTTTGGACTCTCTGAGCTCAGGGACGCCTACATCCTCCTGTGCTGTGCTTAGTCCAGCTCTTTGCGACCCCATGGACTATACCCCGCCAGGCTTCTCTGTCATGGGGATTCACCAGGCAAGAATACTGGAATGGGTTGCCATGCCTCCCCTCCAGGGGATCTTCCCAACCCATGTATCCAAACCAGGTCTCCTACATTGCAGACAGATTCTTTACTGCCTGAGCCACCAGGAAGTCCTCCTAAAGGGCTTCTAACTGATTAAGTCAGGCCTGCCCAGGAGAATCTCTCTTTTGATTAAGGCCAGCTGATTATGGACTTTAATTGCATCTACAAAATGTATATGCTACAAAATGGTCACTGCCCCCTTCTTCCTCTGACATTCTGGAGAGAATATCCCTTGTGCATTCTGGGGACCATAGCTCAGTGTGGCCACGATGAGCCACCCCAGGCATATACTGTCTCTAGTACCCAAAGAGTGTAGCAAGGTGCTAGGCTTTCTCTTTGGTGGTGGGAGGCTGAGGAAACAGCTGTTCCTTGATCACCAAAGGGCTTGGGCATTGTGAATCCACCCACATAATCCCAGGAAGCTTTACTTGTTGAGTAGGGCCCTGGATTTGGCTGGAAGAGGTGTGGTAATAGCACAGGCAGGACCGTGGAGACAGGTGTCTGACTTGCCAGCCAACAGGACATCTTTTATATGTTGAAAACTTTGAACATCAGTGGGTAGGGCAATTACATGTTGTCTTGACCCACCCAGTGATGACACACAGCAGGGGAGCTTCTCCCACTAGCGTTTCTCTATAGCTCTTCCTCCTGGGGGAGAATCTCCTCTGGCACTGTGGACAGGGAAGTATTAAGGGTCTATAAGCATCATTTGTACAGTCATGTAGAAACACAGCAATACTTTGAGTTGGCCTGAAGCACCCACCTGCTACATCATGTTAGCTTCCCTCTCCCATTGTGAATCTTGTCCAGATTCCGTTAGCTGAATGTGAGTACCTCCTCCTGCACAGGGCCAAGTAGGACAGTGACTTGGATGCCTGTATCCACAGAGCCACAGATATTTGAGTCCCTCCTTTCCTTGGAGTTCTCCAGTATGCTTGGGTGCGTCAGGCCTTCAGTCTCTCTTGGGAGCAGAGAGACCTCAGGCCACCCCTGGTGCCTCTCCTAAAAGCAGATGTCAGGGTAGAGGGCCCAGGGCAGGACCAGAGTTACAAAGGGGCAGAGGAGCTTTGTGCCAGTAAGCGTGCGCGCGTGTGTGCCAAGTCGCTTCAGTTGTGTCCAGCTCTCTGTGACCTCATGGACACAGGCTTCTCTGTCCTACCAGGCTTCTCTGTCTGTGGGATTCTCCAGGCAAGAATGCTGGAGTGGGTTGCCATGCCCTCCTCTAGGGGATCTTCCCGACCCAGGGATTGAACCTGTTTCTCTTACGTCTCCTGCATTGGCGGGCAAGTTCTTTACCACTAGCGCCACCTGGGAAGCCCCACTTATCTTTAGTTTCATATGGCTTGGTGGCTATACACGGCTCAACTTAATGAATTTTTCAGTTACCCAAGAGCTCTGTATCCTCACTGATGACATAATCTGTTTCAGCTCTGAGGACTCTACTCAATAGCTGCAGCCGCATTGCTCCTTATCTGGAGCCAGGGGCTTGTGCTTCACTGTCTCAGTAATATCCCTTCTTCCTCACCCGAGGGAGCGTGAGCAACAACAGAAGGTCCTTGGGCCGTTTGTTTCAGTCCTATCTTTTGCTGCTTGTCCTTTAAGGTTAATTAGCCCTAACATCCATCACTTGGAGAAGCACCTTTGTTACTGGATCCCAGGGAATCTTCTGTGTACCCTAAACCCATGGGACCCTTGTCTTTTCTGTTCCAGAAAGCCATGTTTCTGCCAGCATCCCATCCTTGTCACCTACTGTCAAGAACTGTGAAGAGTCTTGAGATTTTACCCAACTTGGAAGCCAGCACCTCAGCACCTCAGCCTGTCACAGTTTCCTGGATGCTGGCAGAAGACATGGGACTTATGGTTCTGAGACAAAGGACTGTGTATCAGCACAGCCAACAGCATGAGCTCCCCGTCTGTGCCATTGCCTTTTGCCCCATGAGTCCACAGCCTTGGAACCCTGAATTTAGGTAATCCAAATATTGCAGTATTTTCCAAAGAGCTATAGCCAGCCTGCCCAGCCTTAGCCCGGAGGGGGCCGTTGCTTTTGTTACACTGGACAGGAAACACACCCGCCGTCTGTTCTGGGGGAGCATGTCTGTCTTCTGGGCTGTTTGCTCTGTGCACACGCTTGAAAAGAATATTTGAGCTCTGGAGCAGCCAGTGCCTCTGCTCACAGGGTGTGCAGTTGTGTGAGAGCACCATGGAGAGGTGTCTCCAACACACTGTGTAAGGATTGACATTCCCACTGATGATTGTGCATCGGGAAAAATCAAATTTGTATTCCATGTACCTTGTTACACACAGGAAGGACGGCGTGAAATATTTTTTCCAAATGGTTAACTCTTTTTTTTCATTTATTTTTATTAATTGGAGGCTAATTACTTTACAATATTGTAGTGGTTTTTGCCATACATTGACATGAATCAGCCATGGATTTACATGTGTTCCCCATCCTGAACCCCCCTCCCTAACTCTTAAACCCTTTGGAAAACTCAACTGTCCAGAATAGTTAGTTCTTTGAGAGTTTTGTTTTCTTCCTTGAGCAGAGAAACCAGATTATGATTTTGTGTATTTGTCCCAAATCAAAGGTCATAAAGGCAGGTCTGTGGAATTGTAGGTGTTGATTTGTCAGTGAGTGATACAGTCAGGGTAAACAGCAAGAGTTTACTTATTAGAATTGACCATGACTCTTTCTCAGGAAAGGCTAGCTGCTAATGTCATCTTGCTGTGAAGCAGTTACAGAATGAGAATTATTTGCATAATCATCTGATTTAGCTAATATTTGTTGTTGAGTCTCTAAACTATGTCCGACTCTATCGACCCCATGGACTGTAGCCCGCCAGGCTTTTCTGTTCATGGGGCTTCCCAGGCAAGAATAGTGGGATGGGTTACCCTTTCTTTTCCAGGGGATCTTCCCCTCCCAAGGATTGAACCCACGTCTCCTGTATTGGCAGGCAGATTCTTTACCACTGAGCCATCAGGGAAGCCTTAATTTAGCTAATAATTTGTCTTGCACCTTCTGTGTTATCTTAAACATCTAATGTATGAGATTTTATTTTTTTGACCTACCTAAAAAAAGGCTCAGGTCAAAGACTTTAAAGTCTTTCATAAGTTAATACATTGAAAATCTCTTTCTCAAAAGTTTTATGTCACTGAAAGATGAATAAACTGATTTTTCTAATATAGTAGTGTTTTGATTTGAATTATACAACTAAACATTTGGAAGAAAAAGACTAGGAGATTTTCACATGTTTGATTCTCTGATGGACCTGTTCTATAAAGTTATAGCTTATGCTCTTAAAAATTATGCTTTTGAAAATATTTAAGCAAATTTCTGTTAACCTTTTTCTTTTTATTATAATGACCAGTTTTGGTATTTCATTTTTACCAAGGTCTATTTTTAGAATAAAAGTTTGTTCTTCATTTATGAGTTTAAAAATAATTACACTTTTAAAGTAGGCTGGAATAGATTAGAATGGAATTAACATTTTAGGTATAGTCTAAAATAAATGACTTGATTATAATTTGTCATTCTTATCAACTTTAGTTAAATTGGAATTTTATATAAACTTACTAGTTTGCCAAGGTTATGTTCTCTTTAAAAGGTGAACATTTCTCATTCACCTATTTAGCAGTGTGCTAGGTGCTCAGTATTTTTAAGAATAGTATAAAGAATGTAGGTCAATTGTAGTGTGGTGGATGAACCCAGAGCCTGTTATACACAGTGAGGTAAGTCAGAAAGTAAAAAACAAATATCATATATTAATGCAGATACTCATGAACCTGTTTACAGGGAAGGAATGGAGATGCAGATGTAGAGAACGGACTTAGGGACATAGCAGGGGAAGGAGAGTGTAGCATGGGTGGAGAAAGTAGCATTTACATATAAACACTTTGCTGTTGTGCAGTCGCTAAGACGTGTCTGAGCCATTGTGACCCCGTGGACTGCAGCATGCCAGTCTCCTCTGTCCTTCGCTGTCTCCCAGAGTTTGCTCAAGTTCATGCCGATTGAGTCAGTGATGCTGTCTAACCATTTCATCCTCTGCTTCCCCCTTTTCCTTTTGCCTTCAGTCTTTCCCAGCGTCAGGGTCTTTTTCAGTGAGTTGGCTCTTCCCATGAGGTGGCCAAAATATTGGAGTTTCAGCTTCAGCATCAGTCCTTGAAGTGAATATTCAGGACTGATTTCCTTTAGGATTGACTGGTTTGATCTCCTTGAAGTCCAGAGGGCTCTCAAGAGTCTTCCAGCACCACAATTTGAAAGCATCAATTCTTGCACGTACCATATATACACTATCATGTGTAAAATAGATAGCCAGTGGGAATCCATTACATAACACAGGGAGTCCAGCATGGAGCTCTGTGACCTCCTGGAGGGGTGGGATGGGAGCGGGGAGGGAGACACTGTAGGGAGGGTGTGTGTATATAATTATGACAGATTCGCGTTGTTCAGAAGAAACCAACACAACATTGTAAGCAATTATTCTCCAATTAAAAAAAAGGCAGAAACACTAAAGGAAAAAAGAACGTAGGTTTTCTCCCCTCTCCCCTCTTTGGCCTCAAACAACTTCTTCTAGGGGTGAAATCACATGTTTGGGTGATGTTTAGTAGTGCGTTATGTTTATTTTCTTCAGAATCATTTTCATATTGAGTAATTTTCATCTTAGCAGTATTCTTTTTCCTACTTTTATGCCAGTTTAGTTTCCTCATATAAAAGAACAATAAACTATATATCTTCTTTTTATTGATTTGTTTCAAAAGGAAGGCAAATGAACTCTTTGCTGTGTTTTGTTAGTTCCTAAATCTAGAGGAAAATCAAGCACTTAGTGTAATATATGTTTTTTGTATGTGCTTAAGACACTAGTTTTTTGAAAGCTTTACCTTTTTCATATGGGTAAGACAAGTTTTAAAGAAAACTTGGTATTGTGACAATTTTGATTTTACAATACTTAAATTTAGGGGGTAGATATAACTTTACAAAATACATTAGTTTTTCAAAGTGATTCACCTTAGGAATCTTAAATTTCAAGTTACGTACACCCTTTCTCTTTCCTGGTGATTACAGAATCTGAATGCTAGCTGCCTGAGTGGTGAGTGCTTTTCTACGCTTAAAACTTCTGATTCTTTACATGTATGTGTATGGCTGAGTCCCTTCACCTGAAATTATCACAACATTGTTAATCAGCTATACGCCAGTACAGAATAAAAAGTTTTTTACAAAAGCTTCTCTTAAGGACATTTGGATTCTCTTCCATTCTCTGACAAAAAGTGAAGAGCATGCTTTCTTCAAATACTGGAAAGCAATGTGAAAGTGAAAGTTGCTCAGTTGTGTCCAGCTCTTTGCGAGACCATGGACTATACAGTCCATGGCATTCTCCAGGCCAGAATACTGGAGTGGGTAGCCTTTCCCTCCTCCAGGGGATCTTGCCAACCCAGGGATTGAACCCAGGTCTCCCGCATTGCAGGTGGATTCTTTACCAGCTGAGCTGCAGGGAAGCCCAAGAATACTGGAGTGGGCAGCCTATCCCTTCTCCAGCGGATCTTCTCGACCCAGGAATCGAACCGGGGTCTCCTGCATTGCAGGCGGATTCTTTACCAGTTGAGTTATCAGGGAAACCCGGAAAGCACATATCCTTTTTTTTTTTTTAATTGTAATGCAGTCAATCCTTGTTATTCACAGACTGTGTATTTGTGATTTGCCTACTCACTAAAATCTACTTGCAACCCCCAAAGCAATACCCGGGCACTTTCTTGATCATTCTCCAGTCTGCAGGGCTGTGACATATTTGAATCAACAAAATTCACATTGCCAGCTGAGGTGAAACGAGGCAACTTGTTGCCTTCTTGTTTCAGTTCATATTGTAAACAGGTGTCCGCATTGTGCTTCATTTAATGCCATGCTTTTCACATTTTCATGGTTGTTTGTTGGTGATGTCACTTTAAAATGGCCCCCAAATGTCTTGCTGTGTGTGCCTTAGAAAACATGTGTGTTAAGCAAACTTTGTTCAGGCACGACTTGTAATACTCCTGGCTGTGAGTTTACTGTTTATGAATCTACAGTGTAAGTATATATCAAATAAGGTGTCTTTAAACAGAAATGCACATAAAATAAGGTTATGTATTTACCAGTTGCTGAAAATTATGACTAGAGGAAACAGGTATCCCAGATCCTGACTCTGTATTCCCCCCAGAGCAGTGGTCCAGTATTCATGAATTCAGTGTTCAAGACCACTTTACAGACAGCATCCACTGCAAGTAACTGGAATCAGCTGTAGTTATTTTATTTTATTTTATTTTATTTTGTTGAACTGATAGAGATCATCAGTCAAGTATTTTACGCATATGTGTGTTTCATGTGTATGTTAATGCTGGGCTGTGCACTTTGATCTCAGGAGCGCCCTAACGAGTTTCCAGCTCTGTCAGCTCAGAGCTTTGCCTCAGGGAGAGGCACCAGCTCTGGAATGAGAGCCATTGCGTGGTTAGGGAACCTGGCTTGCAGTTTGGCTTGGCTTTCCCTGACCACTCCATGCTGACTTTCCACCTTCCCTTTTCGCGCTGCTGCAGCCTGGGCCATGAAAAAGTAGCTCTGACCTGACCTGTGAGGCTGGCCCAGGAGGGGAGGATACTGGGCTGCATCCGTTCTTGGCTCTGATGGTGCAGGGACGTGGGATGTGGGAGCTCCACATGAGGGTCTTCCTATGTGGGTTTCGTGCTTGCTTTGTTTTTAAGAGTTTTGCTTTGCTATGGTTATGGGTTTTTCTTCCTTATCCCAAACCAGCTTGGTAAGGTACCAGCCAGAGCAGGTTTTTCAGGCAGGGAAGTTTAAAGACCTTCCTAAGCCCTAGACACTGTTACTTTTTAAATCCCCACCCTACTTTGTAGAAAATGGACCTGTATCCTGTATTAAATCTAAGAGTTATATGTAGAGTTGAATTGCTGTTGAAATGTTACTTGTGTTGTAGTTCTTAAATGTTAAATTTGATTTTTTAAAAATTTCATGTTCTAGAGCAGTGAGTTTTTTTCTCCAGATCTCAAGCATTTTCATGGGCCCTGGAAAAAATTCATAGGCACCTGGGTGCTTCTCTAGTGGCTCTGTGGTAAAGAATCCGTCTGTAGTCCAGGAGGTGTGTGTTTGATCCCTGGGTCAGGAAGATCCCCTGGAGGAGGAAATGGCAGCCCGCTCCAGGATTCTTGCCTGGAGAATCCCATGGACAGAGGAGCCTGGTGGGCTACAGTCTGTGGGGTTGCAAAGAGTCGGACACAACTGAGCGACTAAACAACAAGAACTGTGTCTGTGGTGCTGGACTATGTGTCAGGAATTCAGGTGTTCCTTAGCACTGCAGTCAGCCAGACACTGGTGGGGGCTCTGATGTGCCTCGTGACACATACGTTGCCGTGGTACCAAAACAAGCCATAAACGGTTACTGCAGTAAGATGTGTCAGGTGCTGTGGGTGGACAGAGGGCCTCGAGCTGAGTTGGGGCAGAGGAGAAAGTATTGTGATGCTGTCCTGGAGCAGATGGTGCCAGGCCAGGTTTTGGAGGCTGTCTGTGTTGTAAGGTGAAGAGTGGAGGGACAAAGGGAGTTTGCAGAAAAACCGGGGGTGGAAAGGTGTGGCAGGGGCTTGGAAACAGCCTGATGTGTGTGGGAAATTATGGGCTGACATTACTGCCGGGGTATTATGTACAAAGTGGGTTGTGGTGGTGACAGATACCATCAGAGGAGCAGGGAGGGGCTGAGTATGGAACACCTTTTGTGCTTCTTAGACAAGTGTAAACTCGTCCTGGGCATGCGACCTGCTTCTAGGGCCTCTTGACTGCCGAGTAATACTTTCTGGATTTATCAATAGTTGGTATCCTTCAACACATATCAGTAATATAGCTAAGTTTCTGACCTTCTCTGTCCTTTCCAGTATTTGCTAAGTTCTGTTTTGTTTGCCTTTGCTCAGTAAACTCTTTTTTCTTAAAGGAAATAGAAATACCTTAGTTTTAAAAATAACTTTTTGTTGATGTATACCACATATCTCAGAAAAGTGAAAATGTACGTATACAGAGAAATTAACCTAATTTCAAAACACATACTTGTTCTTAAAACATCAAGCAATATTACAAATTTATAAAAGAAGTAGCAGTCTCTTGGATTTCTACCATTCATAGCTGCTTTGAATATTTTGGTCAGTGCTGCTCTAGACCTGTCTCTGATCTTATGCAGACACCATACACCCATGGTTTTCTATCTTATTTTTTCATTCACTAATATTTCATAGCCATCTTTTAAAGTTAATATCCCTGGATTCATTTCACCCTTTAGTGGCTGCAAGGGATTTCATTTCATGGCATGATGTAATTTACTTCATTGATGAACTCAATTGATTCAATTGATGAATTCAGTTACTTCATTGAATTCTAATTTTTATAAACTATTAGAAACACATCAGTGGAAAAAAATCTTCCTTGAATGTACTTCTTTGTATACTTTTCTTCTCTTAAAATAATTTTATTAAAATTAAAATAATCTTAAAATTAATCTTAAAATTTCAAGCATATAAAAATTGTGTAGTATGATAAGGTCCCATATACATCCAGTTTCAGCAGTTACCAGTGTTCTACTTTTTTTTTCAATCTACACATCCATAATTGTTTTTCCTCTGTCAAGAGTATTTGAAAGCAAGTACCAGTCATAATATCATTTTATCTATATACCTCAGTCTTCTAAGTTAGACTCACAAGCATAATAATATTAAATAAACAGAATTAATATTGATTCCTAATATCTTCTAGTATTATGCAGATTAAGATCCATGCATGATCTAAACATTAGTTGATATATCTCTTTTAAGTCTCTTAGTTTATAACCTTCCTCACCTTCTACGTATTGCATGCTAATTATTTGTTGAAGAAAACAAGTCATTTATTTGGTAGAATTTTCCAGTCTGAACTTGGCTGATGACCTCCTTATGGTGTCATTTAACTTGTTCTTGCAGACACTGTCATAACCCCTAAACTGGGAGTTAGATCTAGAGGCTTACTTCATTTGTTAAGTTGGATGACTAAGTTTAGCCCCTGCAGTATCCGTTCTAAAACTGCTCACCAGTCTTTTACCTAATGGTTTTGTCACCCCTTTATGATCACTGCCTACTTTCATTACTACATTAGGGTTTCCAAAATGATGGCCCTTTAGCAACTTTTTATTTTGAGATAATTGCAGAGTCACATGCAGTTATGTGAAATAATACCAGTGATCCTTTCTGCCCCTCATCCAGTTTTCCCTAAGGGTGACATCCCGCTTCAGGGTGGTCTTATATATCAGTCACATCTAGGGAATTGATGTTGATACAATCCATGGACCATATTCACGTTTCACTAGTTTTACATCTTCTGTAGGCATGTGTGCATGTGCATGTGTATTTGGTTTTAGGCAATTTTATCACATGTGTAGATAAGTGTGGATAACACCACAGTCAAGAATTAGAAACTTTCCATCACAAGGATCTCTTCTGTTACCCTTTTATAGCCAGAGCCACCTCCTTCCCTCCTTGCTAACCCCAGGGACGCTAATTATTCTCTGTTTCTATACTGTGTCATTACAAGAATGGCATACAGGACTTCCCTGGTTGTCTCATGGTTAAGAGTCCGTCTTCTGATGCAGAGGGCATGGATTTGATCCCTGGTGTGGGAAGATTTCACGTGCCAGGGGACAGCTAAGCCCGTGTGCCCTACTGCCCATGCTCTGCAACGAGACAAACCACTGCAGTGAGCAGCTGCTCACTGCTGCTGCAGAGGAGCCCGGCTTGCCACAGCTAGGGAAGGCGCATGTGCAGCAGTGAAGACCAGACCCGCCGAAATCAACCAGCCAACCAAAGTCTGCTGTTAAAAACAGCGCTGTATAGTGAACTATGCAGTATGTGACCTGAGATTGATCCTTCTTTTCAATTTAATTTCCTTAAGATCTATCAAAATTGTTATGTGTATTAGTAGTTTTTTCTTTTTTATTACCCAGTGTTTCATGATATGAATAGACCACACTTGGTTTAACTATTCACATGTTGAAGGGTGTTTGGGTTGTTTCCAGTTTTGGCGTATTAAACATGGATATACTATGAGCATTTATATATAGGTTTTTTTAATGTGAACATAAGTTTTCATTTTTCTGGCATAAATGCTCAAGAGTCCATTTGCTAGGTCATGATAAGCATATGTTTAGTTTTATAATAAATTATCATATTCTCTTCCAGAGTGGCTGTACTATTTTGCATTTCCATCAGTAGTGAATGAAAGATTAGTTTCTCTGTACCCTCACCAATATTTGGTGTTATCATTGTTTTTATTTTAGCCATTTTGATATTTATGTAAATCATAATTTTTAAATTCTGTCATTCCTTCGGTGCTTTTTAGCTGTCATTCTTCTTTAAAGAAGAAACTTTTCATCAGCTATTTGGTAATCTTGAAATACAAACTGTGTAAGAATCTGATTATTTTTCTCATTTTCAATGCCCTGTTCTCTACCTTGGTAAGCCAGTTTTCAGGAAAACAAATAAGTGCCCCTTTGGCTTCCAGAGTGAGTAATTGACTTAAAAAAGTATCATTATAAACTCATGGATTCTTAAATATTTGATGTGATTGTCTTCTCTGGGTAAATTAGTAGAAGGAAAATTGTCATGTCAAAAGGTAGGCAAATTTAAAATTTTGGTATCAGTTATCCCACTCCTCTCCAGAAAGTCTATCATTTAATGTTCTTGGCAAGAGTATGTAAAATATTTATTTTTCTATATCCTTGGCAACGCTGGTGTGGCCAGTTTTTAATTTAAATGTATTTTAACAATCTGTGGCTAATCAGTTTCTTACTGTTTCTATTTTTCAGTTCTATAGTTACCAGTAATATTGACTTAAAAATTTAGCCTATTGCTCATTGATTACCTTTATCCATGTTTCTATCAAGACATTTGTCTTATAATTGTTTTTTTTTTTTTTGCTATATCTGTCAACCTTTTCCTTGGTGGTTGTTGATTTTTATTTCCTTAGAAAGGTCTTTTCTACCTTAAGATTATAAAAGTTTATACCCATTTTTTGATGCCTTCCTGTGATTTTATAATTTAAATATTTGTTCTACATATAGTTTATTTTGTATAAGATATGAAATAAGGATCCAGAATTACCTTTTTCTAAATGTCTGACCAGTTTTCCTAATGCCATTGATTAAGGTATCTTTTCCCCACAAATGTGAAATGCCATTTTTATACTAAATTCTTGAATCTTGAGTCTTTTCTGAGTTTTCTGTTCTCTTCTACTGATTTGTCAGTCTTCAGTGTCACGTAGTTTATGGTACTGCTGGTCTCTCTGTCTCTCTTTTTTTTTCTTTTATGACTTTGCTAAGTTCACAAGCATTTTCTTATAGATTAGAAATACTTGTTTTAAATCCAGACCACCGTGTTATATTTTGATGGGGATTTTATTTAATTTATAGATTAATTTAGGGAGAATTATTTCTTTACAACTCTGAGCTTTCATAGTTCAGAGCATGGTCTGTCATTTCATTTATTCACATCTTTTTTCTTGTTTTTGAATATGTTTTGTTAATTTACCTCTAAATTATTGCTTTTGGTTTCTCTGTCCCTCCATTTGAAGGATACCTTTTAAACTTGATCAGATTCGTTTTTTAAAAGTAGGTCAAACCTTCTGGGAAAATATCACATTTATAATTTGTAATACTCGCATTCCAAGCTGTCTCTTCAGTATGTCTGCCTCCCTAAACTAACAACCTATTTTTCCCACAGTCCTTGAGACAAATTAAATAATGGCCTCATTCTAATAGTAGCTAATATGGCTTAGTTACTAAGTATAAATTACTACAAATTTCTGATGAAGATGACAATACATTGTTAATCAAATTAGACAGTAATGCACATTTGGAGTTCTAAGCTGAAAACTTCAGCTATTTAAGTACAGCGCATGGGGCAGCTTTTTTTTGAGTGGGAAAAACAAGCCTACAATTATAAAAGTTTCATAAGGCATACATGCGCTAGCTTGCTTGGCCTCTTTCTTTTTTTTTTTTTTTTTTGCTTGGCCTCTTTCATTAGTCCATTTACATCATTTATTTCATTGCACCTGGGAATCTTGTATCTTTGTTTGCTGCCTACATGAGCTGTCTTTATGCCCAAACTTGTTTAATCCCAAGTAGACCTTTGATAAAAGCAGCTACTATTTATTGAGATCCAACTATGTGTTGGGGCTGAGAAGTAGAGTCAATAATTAAGTTTGATCTGTCCAGCTCTGAACTCTTTAGGAATTTGGACTTCACTGTAGGGCTTCCGTGTGTGTGTGTGTGTGTGTGTGTGTGTGTGTACTGCATTATAGGGCTTCCGTGTGTGTGGTGTGTTTTGGAGAGCTTCTTTGTTGTTTTGGGGGCTAGGTGAGAGGAGGAAGAAATTGGTCATAATTTTCACAAACCTGTTAACACTGCCTCTAAAATACGGATGCTTTTTTTCCTTTTTTTAAAATTTACTTATGTATTTATTTGGTTGCTTCGGGTCCTAGTTGCAGCGTGCAGGATCTTCATTGTGGTGGGGGCTCTCCAGTTGTGGCTTGCAGGCTCCAGAGTGCGTGGGCTCAGTGATTGCAGCACTTAGCTGCTCCTCGGCATGTGGGGTCTTAGTTCCCCCACCAGGGATCACACTTGCGTCCCCTGCATTGCAAGGAATTCTTGCAATGGATTGTTAATCACTAGACCACAGGGGAAGTTCCTAGAGTCTTTTATGGTATCCCTTTCTTGAGAGAGATTCTTTATTAGGTATCTCAGTAAATTATAAATTGTAATTTTGTAGATATCTTGCTAAACTGCCATTATTTGGTAAGTTTTAGGGTCAGAATTTTGGGGAAGCCCTGTAAAACCAGATTTAATAACAAATAGTGTAACAGCTAATAATGGAATTTCCAAAGATTTAATTTAAGCTCTCAAGCCACAAAATAAGATTATACAATGAATCCTTTATTTTAGAGGAAAAATACTGTTTTTAATTCAAGACCATTTAATTCAAACTATTTGTTTAATTATAATAGTACACTATAATCACAGATTATTTTATGCATTAAAACAGCTTGAACCTTTGCTTTTCACACATAATGTGGTGTATATTCTCTCAAACTTGGTGAAATATTTGCGTGTTTTGTGATTCAAAGAAACTTTCCAGATCAAATGAGTGTGGCTTCTTTGTGTATATTATGAAATACTATGTAATATTATGAAATAGTCCAGGCACACTAAAGGGCTTAAAGAATAGTAGCTATACTGTCCCTATACTTAACATCCTGCTTAAGATATAAAATGCAACCAGTATGATGGAAACACCTGTTTTACTTCTCCCTGGTTGCACAATCCTTTCTTTGCTCCAAGAATTATCTCTTTTTCAACCTAATAAAACCTATGTTTTTGAATTTTGTGTAAATGATGTGTTATTCTGATGCTTTTGTGACTTGCTTTTTTTGCATTCACCATACTATTTCTGAGATTTCATCTGTGTTGATGTGCATGGTTCAAGTTCATTCATTCTCACTGCTTGAAGTATTTTGTTGAATGAAAGTACCATAATTATCTGTTCTCCTGCTGATGGATATTTAGTTGTTTCCAGTTTTTGCAATTAACAAAAAATGTTGATATTGATGTTCTTTTACAGTTCTCCTTGTGCACGCATGTGAGAGATTCCCAAGAGTACCTACACATGAATGACATTGCTGGATTGAAAGGTATATGAATCTTCAGCTGTACTAAATATTGCCCAGTTGTCTCCAGAAGTAGAATCCATTTGGATGCCCACCTTAACTGATTAAACTCTCATTGTTCTGCACTCTTGCCAACAGTAGGTACTGTCAGGCTTTTTCATTTGTCAGTTTGATGAGTAATATATAGCCCATTGTTATTTTGAATTTCTCTGATTACTGGTGAGGTGTTGGACATCTTATTTTATCTTATTAGCATTACAGGTATTTTTTTTTTTTTAGTACTTGTGTATTATGGCTGAAAGTTATATGCAAAGTTGAAAGCATGAAGTAGATGCTGCTAATTAGAAATGTACCATAATTTTATTTTTAAAACATTGGCAACTTTGCATATTTTTTGGAGGAAATTATTTGGGGTGTTTTTTTTAAACAGTATATTATATATTAGATCATGAAATTTGGAATTAAATTGGTGCCTGAATCCTGGCTCCATTTTTTTATGACCTTGGGCATTTAGTGCAATGAATTTTTCCTCATCTTAAAATAAGTATGGTTTGGTAATAGAATTAAATCTGATAACATTAACACTGGCATGTAGGACTGTTACATAGTTTAGGGTGAAATAACCATATTCAAATTAAACATATTCAAATAGTGTGGACAGTGAGTGATACTATGCAGCTAAGTTGCTTAAGTTGTGTCCAACTCTTTGCAGTCCTATGGATGCTAGCCTACCAGGCTTCTCTGTCCATGGGATTTTCTAGGTAAGGACACTGGAGTGGGTTACCATGCCTTCCTCCAGGGGATCTTCCCAACCCATGGATGGAACCCTGAATCTCTTTCGTCTCTTGCATCGTCAGGTGAATTCTTCACCACCAGCACCACCTGGGAAGCCTGGGTAATACTGTGACACATGATTAAATCAGTTCTGAAATAACCCAATAGTTGATGCTAATGTAAGTGAACTTCCTCTCAGGGCCGAATGAGACTGCTGGTGCAGCACACCAGAGCGGTAACGTGTGCATCCCCACTCCTCCACGTACACCCACACTTCTGGGTCGGTGTTCGTCATCTGCACCTTGTCAGTCTTCTGCCTGTCAGAACATCAGTGACTGTGGTTAAGCTGTCCAGGATCACAGTGGGTGGGTGGGAGCGACCTTGGGACCCTTGGTTGTCTGGAAACTCTGTCGTTAACTGTGTAGTGTGGGAGAGACGGGCTGGGTGCCTGAGAGCTGATGGAGGAAACGCAGGCTGGTGGATAATTATGAGTTGATGTTATTATCCCTTGCCACAGGAATTTCTGCACATGGCTTCCGAAGATGTGACCATTACAGTTCGCCTCATTCGTTCATTTGAGCATCGCAATTTCAGACCTGTAGTATATCATGGAGTTCATTTGGACCAAACTGTAAAGGATTTTATAGTATTTCTAAAGCAAGGTATGAGATGTCTCAGCCACTTTTTTTTTTTTAGTGTTTCAAAAAGGAGTAGTTGAGTATTAGAGTGAAGTAATCTTTTAAAAGCACTTTGAAAGATATTAATCTGTGTTCTAAGCCAAAAGTGAGGCTTGCTCCTGCTCTGGGCCTTGTTATCAGCAGCAGTATCTCTCCAAGGCTTATTTCGCAACAGGTGTGCCTTCCTCAGGGGTTGTCATTATCATGTTTGACTTCTTTTTTTTTTTTTTAATTAAAAAGAACTTAAGATCTCCGATTGCTCATGACAAATGGCTTCATTTTTTGGAGGCTCGTTAACAAGAGAAGGTAGTGTTACCTGGCTGAGCAGAGGGCATCCTGGGGAGCATGACAGAAAGGTAGCAGGCCTCTGTCTGTGCAGCCAGGAGATGATGAGCGCATCTGGTCATGTGGGCACAGAGTGATGACCGCCTCACTGGTGTAGTGTATCATTCCAAGCTCGGCATACCTCAGGTGTGAATGTAGTTTTCATTTAGATAGGTCCTTGGTGGGTTTCTATCGTCTGGTCTTAATTACAGAAGTGTTCCAATCATCAACATTCGATGCTTTTATTGCTTTAATTGAATTGCAATTTATATTTGGTGTAATGTACAGATCTTAGTGTACAGTTCTGTGAATTTTGGCAGATGTTGCACTTTATATCCAACTTAATTTTTTTCAGCTGACATAATTTGAGACAGAGAAGTTGTGAAAACTCCTAAAAGCCCTTCACACAGGTTTCCCAAATGTCAACATTTTGTTATATTTATTTTTCTCTCTCCTCCTCCTCCCCAATTCGTTTCTTACTCTTGCACTTCATTTTGCTCTCTGAACCATTTACAAGTGTGTTGCAGACATTATTCCCTTTTACCTCTAAATATTTCAGTGTGTATTTTCCAAAAACAGGGAATTTGCTTATATAACTGTAGTCCCAGTAATGAAAATCAGAAACTTAACATTGAAACAGTGCTATCTCTTCAAGAAAACTAGAGATACCAAGGGAACATTTCATGCAAAGATGGGCTCAATAAAGGACAGATATGGTATGGACCTAACAGAAGCAGAAGATATTAAGAAGAGGTGGCAAGAGTACACAGAAGAACTGTACAAAAAAGATCTTCACAACCCAGATAATCATGAAGGTGTGGTCACTCACACTTACCTAGAGCCGGACATCCTGGAATGTGAAGTCAGGTGGGCCTTAGGAAGCATCACTATGAACGAAGCTAGTGGAAGCGATGGAATTCCAGTTGAGCTGTTTCAAATCCTAAAAGATGATGCTGTGAGAGTGCTGCACTCAATATGTCAGCAAATTTGGAGAGCTCAGCAGTGGCTACAGGGCTGGAAAGGGTCAGTTTTCATTCCAGTATCAAAGAAAGGTAATGCCAAAGAATACTCAAACTACCACACAATTGCACTTATCTCACACGCTAGTAAAGTAATGCTCAAAATTCTCCAAGCCAGGCTTCAGCAACATGTGAACTGTGAACTTCCAGATGTTCAAGCTGGTTTTAGAAAAGGCAGAGGAACAAGAGATCAAATTGCCAACATCTGCTGGATCATTGAAAGAGCAAGAGAGTTCCAGAAAAACATCTATTTCTGCTTTATTGACTATGCTAAAGCCTTTGACTGTGTGGATCACAATAAACTGTGAAAAATTCTGAAAGCGATGGGAATACCAGACCACCTGACCTGCCCCTTGAGAAACCTGTATACAGGTCAGGAAGCAACAGTTAGAACTGGACATGGACCAACAGACTGGTTCCAAATAGGAAAAGGAGTATGTCAAGGCTGTATGTTGTCACCCTGCTATTTAACTTACATGCAGAGTACATCATGAGAAAAGCTGGGCTGGAAAGCACAAGCTGGAATCAAGATTGCCAGGAGAAATATCAGTAACCTCATATATGCAGATCACACCACCCTTATGGCAGAAAGTGAGGTAGAACTTAAGAGCCTCTTGATGAAAGTGAAAGAGGAGAGTGAAAAAGTTGGCTTAAAGCTCAACATTCAGAAAACTAAGATCATGCCCATCACTTCATGGCAAATAGATGGGGAAACAGTGGAAACAGTGGCTGACTTTATTTTTTGGGCTCCAAAATCACTGGAGATGGTGACTGTGGCTGTGAAATTAAAAGACACTTGCTCCTTGGAAGGAAAGTTATGAGCAACCTAGACAGCATATTAAAAAGCAGAGACATTACTTTGCCAACAAAGGTCCATCTAGTCAAGGCTATGGTTTTTCCAGTAGTCACGTATGGATGTGAGAGTTGGACTATAAAGAAAGCTGAGCGCAGAAGAATTGGTGCTTTTGACCTGTGGTGTTGGAGAAGACTCTTTAGAGTCCCTTGGATTACATGGAGATCCAACCAGTCCATCCTAAAGGAGATCAATCCTGGGTGTTCATTGAAAGGACTGATGTTGAAGCTGAAACTCCAATACTTTGGCCACCTGGTGTGAAGAGCTGACTCATTTGAAAAGACCCTGACGCTGGGAAAGATTGAGGGCAGGAGGAGAAGGGGCCGACAGAGGATGAGATGGTTGGATGGCATCACCGATTCAATGGACATGAGTTTGAGTAAATTCTGGGAGCTGGTGATGGGCAGGGAGGCCTGGCACGCTGCAGTCTATGTGGTCGCAGAGTTGGACACGACTGAGCAACTGAACTGAACTGAACTGAAGATGGAAAAAAAAAGAAAAAAAAATGAACCGAAGATGATAGCTGCCAGGTTTCTCTACTGTAAATTTTGATTGTACTTGAAAAGTAACTTTTTAGGGATACTCTTTGAGACTATGTGAATGTCCTTTTACTTCCCAATCTTCCATCCACTAGTTTAGCATTAATTGATGATTCTTGCCTGAATCAGTTATGATGTTTGGCAAACGGTGATTCTTCTTATTCCATCATTCCTTTTACATATATTAGTTGTTTTTCTACAGTACGGAAGAGCTTTTTACCCTACCCCCCATTCCTACTCCTGCCCCATTTATTTAATCTTTGGTTTATATCATTGTGGACTCAAGGATTCTTACTTTATTCAGAGGATTATAATTCTTTATTTTTATTTTATTTTGATGCTCTAATCATCCTCATTTTGGCTGGGGGTAGCCAAAAACACTATTCAGAATTGCCAATGAAAGACAATAAAGGACTCCTGAATGAAGAAATTAATTCAGATTAAAGGAACTGAATTAACATATGTCCTTGGATTTTCTTTTGTTACAGAAAGAAAGGACATGGCCCCATGTCCTTTTAACATGTCCACATTGTTCTTTGAGCACTTCCTTACTTTTTGATCTAAGATGTTCCAGATGTGTCTTGTTCTTTCCCTACCCCAGCCCTGGGATCAATCATTTCTCTGAGAAGCTGTGATTCCATTACTGGAGAATGTTATTGGGAAACCACAAACTTGGTTTATATGTGTGCAATGTAAGTGTACATAGTTAACTTTTAAAAATGTAGTGAATTCTTGACATTTTCCTTCCTGATTGACTTTGTAAAATTTCTAAACTCTTCTCCCTTACTTTTTTTTTTTTGTTTTCATCTAATTCGAGTGGTTTTACTGCTCAGTATTACTTGCCTAAGAAGAAAGCATGGTGTATTAACTCATAGAGAAGACAGGCTAGTCACTCTACTTGTTAGGGGGAGATTGAGAGTTGGTACTAAGATATTGCCAATTACAGAGTGTCCTGTTTTTGAAAGGCTATCACCAAAAGTACATTCAGATTTTGAAAGAGAAACAAATCGCTATTTTTTTTTATTTTGAAATCTTTGTGTGTATTATAGGTTACAGTGTTTCTTAGCATTAGTACGGTAAGTGCTCTGGTGTTCTTGGTACAGTGCAGAATAGATCCTCTGAAGCCCTTGAGAACAAGATGTAATCTTCAGGCTGCTCCAGTGCCAAGGGAAGATATATTCTCCCCAGGGTCACTGTGTTCTTTTTCTTCCCAAGTACTGCAGAATTGCTTCCTATTAGAGCAGTGGTGTGGATCACTGCAAATGCTCAGCACAGCCTACTCACATCTTTCACCTGTTACTTGTTTCTATTAATATTGTGCATGTGGGAAATGTGTTCCGCTGATTAAAAGATAAACTTTGGGCTTCAGGCCTGTTTGAGCTGTGTGCCCTGTGCCTATCTTTGTCCTCCGATTTGAGGTACGGTGGAACTCTGCAAAGTTCGTGAATTTACCTTTTATGAATTGTGTACATAACAAAGACCATTTGAACCAGTTTGTGCTAAGAGCTTTACGTAGGTTTTCTCATTTCATCCTCACAGCATTCTTCTAAATTAGAAACTGTTATTATCTCCATTTTGCAGATGAAGAAACTAAAGAACAGAGAGAGAAGTCGAGACGCTTGGCTGAGATTACATGGCAAAAACTAGGCAAAGCTGCAGTCCAGCCGTTGCAGTTTAGCTATACAATCATGTACTCCTAAACAGCACTCTCAGTTGCCTCTTCATTCTTCCCTATTGCCTTGCTTGCTTAAATAGAATCTCTGAAACAAATGGAATTGCTTAGAGTCAAAAGAGTCTTTGAATTTAGTTCATCATGCTCTACTGTTTTATTTTTAGTTGAAGTATAGTCGATTTACCATGTTTCAGGTATATAATAAACAGATTCACACACATACATATTCTTTTTCAG
The DNA here is from genome assembly GCF_023699985.2 of Odocoileus virginianus. NCBI lineage: Eukaryota > Metazoa > Chordata > Mammalia > Artiodactyla > Cervidae > Odocoileus > Odocoileus virginianus. Next base: position 60,371,816 of record NC_069686.1, on the reverse strand, counting down.
ATTCACACACATACATATTCTTTTTCAGATTCTTTTCCATCATAGGTTATTATAAGATATTGAATATAGTTAGTTCGCTGTGCTATACAGTAGTCCTTGTTGTTTAAATTTTATACAAGGTAGTGTGTATCTGTTAATTTCAAATTTACAATTTATCCTTCCTACCCTTTCCCTTTGGTAACCATAATTTTATTTTCTGTGTCTGTGAGTCTGTTTTTGTTTTGTAAATAAGTTCATTTGCTTTATTGTTTTAGATTCCACAGATAAGTGATGTCATATAATATTTGTCTTTCTGTGTCTGACTTCACTTCATTTAGTAAGATAATGTCTAGGTTCATCCATGTTGTTGCAAATGGCACTACTTTGCTCTTTTATATGGTGAATAATATTCCATTGTATGTGTATACCACATCTTTGTCCATTCCTCTGATGATGGACATTTAGGTTGCTTCCATGTCTTGGTTTTGTAAATAGTGCTGCCGTGAACATTTCAATTAAGAGTTTTTGTCTTTTTTGGATATGTGACCAGGAGTGGGATTCCCAGATCATATGGTAACTCTAGTTTTAGTTTTTTAAGGAGCTTCCATCCTGCTCTCCATAGTGACTACACCAATTTATATTCCCACCAACAGTGTAGGAGGGTCCTGTTTTCTCCACACACTTTCCAGAATTTATTATTTGTAGACTTTAAAAAAATATTTTCATTTATATATTTATTTGGCTGCACCAGGTCTTAGTCTCTGGGCATGTGGGATCTAGTTCTCTAACCAGGGATTGAAGCCAGGCCCCCTGTACTGGGCACACAGTCTTGACCACTGGACGCCAGGGGAGTCGCCTATTTGTAGATTCTGAGGGTGGCCATTCTGACTGGTCTGAGGTCTGGTCTGGTCTCCCTATAGTTTTGATTTACGTTTATCTAATAATTAGCAATGTTGAGCATCTTTTCATGTTCCTGTTGGCCTTGCTTTAGTTTTGAACACCAAAAGCTGGAAGGATGCTTGACATCATGGCATAGAGAATTTTGTATACAAACCGAATATTCATTGTGGTGAATGACTTTTTGGGGTTATTTTAGATGCCTTCTTGCCTTTCCAGTTGTCCTTTTGATAAATCACTTTTTCCATCCATAGCTTAACATGGTCTCTTCCCATAATTGTCTGTTTCTCCCTCAACCAAGAAACTTTGGTTAAATTTGATCCATTCTGCCTTGAGGATCATTGAACCACTATACCATGCCATTAAAATCTAAAGTTGTGTAAATATAACAAATAAGTGTAGTGGATATAAACTAGCATTTATAAATAAGTGTAAATATAATAATACATAAGATTGTATTCATATATAAGCATATAAATATAATAAAACAAATCTATTATTAACACATGGGAAGTGGATATTGATCAGATATTTTGATCACAGAGGTACCATGTATTACTTTCTATAGATGATAAATTTTCAGACTAATATACAAACCAGTTATCTAGACTATACTACATTTTAATTATTTGTTGATCTGGCATTTTAATACTTTGCAATACTTTAGATTTGGGTTCTGAATGTAAAATCATTTTGTCTATTAAATATAGAAAAGCTGTGGCGATTTTATCCAGACTTCCAATTGAGAACTCAATTCTTTATACCCTCTGTTACTCCTGGTGAATTGTTACTTTGTAGAGCAGTCTGTTCTGTTGGGTGACTACTAGAATAGTTAGAAAGATTTTCCTTATCTTTTTAATCTTTATTTATTTGTTTATATCTAATTCTCCCCTCCACAGTTTCCCCTATTATTAACATATTAGTATGCTGCATTTGTTGCAGTTAATGAACCAATATTGATGCATTATTAACTACAGTCCGTAGTTGATTCAGGTTTCCTTAGTTTTTGCTGATGTCCTTTTTCTGCTCCAGGATCCCAGCCAGGATACTACATTACATTTAGTTGACATGTCTCTCTGGGCTCTATGAACTGTGGCAGTTTCTCAGATTTTCCTTGTTTGAGGACTTCGACAGTTTTAGGGAGTAGTGATCAGGCTTATCGTAGGATATCCCTCTATTGGAATGTGCTTGATGATTTTTCTCATGATCTCTCATGATTTGTCTCAGTCTGACCTTCCCCCTGTTTTTATAAAGTTTATTGAAACACAGCCACATTTATTTTACATATTATATGTACTGCTTTTGTGTTTCAGGGGCACTTACATAGTTGTGACAGAAACCATGTGGCTGACAAAAACTAAAATATTTTTTACTGATTTTTACAGAAATAGTTTGCTGATTCCTAATGTTGGTGATTCCTCCTCATTGCATCGTATCAGGAAGCACTTGGTTATTGGTAGTATTTATGAACTTACTGGATCAGCCATTTATTAGAGAAGGATTAACCGGAGGAATGGCCAGATGGAAAATATTCATAGGACAAAGCATGGGGAAGGGGGATGGAGCTTCCACGCCCTCCTGGGGTGCAGCATTCTCCCTGGCATCACTGCGTGTTCACCAACCTGGAAGTGCTCGTGATAGATGTTTGAGTCATTTGGTGAAGATGCTGTCAATAGATTTCTCTGTTGTAAAGGTATCTTTCCAACTAGTAAATAGTTGAGACCATATGTGTATGTTGTTTCCAATAGTTTTAGCATCTATTTTGTTTTTAAATTCATTTTAAAATTTTTTGGCCACGCCAAAACAGTTCCTCAACCAGAGATCGAACTTGTGCCCCCTGTATTGGAAGCCTGGAATTTTAACCACAGGACTGCCAGGGAAGTCCTGGTTTTAGTATCTATTGATGATCTTTACCCAAATCTCTGGTAGTTGCAGTAACTGGGATTTTTTTCCGAACTCTGTGACTCCTTCTATGTTTATTATCTAGCATTTTTTCTGTAAAGAGGCACTCCCTTGGTGCCCCTCTTATTTAGAAAGGAACAGGATAATTTTATAGTAGCAAAATCATAGCACATTATCACCTTATCACAAAGGGACCATTCCTTCAATACAGTGTTACGGTAATACTTTCTTATTTGTATTACAATATACTATAGATTCCTTAGTTTAAATATTCCATAAATTTAAAACACAAAATAATACTTTATCTTCTGTGGCTGTGACTTAACAGAGTGAAAATATAGCAACGAAGAATGTAAAGCTAACTTAAGGATAGTTAGTGGTTACTTCTGGGAAGGGAGGTCGATGGTACTGAGGAAAGAAATCTTTAATTACTGCCGAACATCAACATGAATCAGCCATAGGCGTGCTTATGTCCCCTTCACCTGGAGCCTCCCTCCCACCTCCCACCCTTTCCCACCCCTCTAGGTTGTTACGGACCCCTGGTTTGAGTTCCCTGAGTGGTACAGCAAATTTCCATTGGCTGTCTGTTTTACATGTGGTCGTGTGTATGCTTCCACAGCATCCACTTCTGTTAGAGAATTTTCCAGTGAAGTCGGAACAGAAGGGGACTTTCTCTACCAGATTAAGGATATTTGTGAAAGAAATGATACCCTACATCATATTTAATGGTGAAAGACTGAGGACTTTCCTCCTAATATAAGGAACTAGGCAAGGTGTTTTCTTAGAAGTTCTAGCCAGTTCAGTAAGACAAGATAGAGAAATAAATGGCATCCAGGTTAGAAAGAAAGAAGTAAAATTGTCATTATTCACTGGTGAGTTGATTATCTTTGTTGAAAATCCTGTGGAGTTTATAAAAACACTACTGGAACTAGTAACTTTAGCAAGGTTGTAGGATATAAATGAATATATAAAAACTAATTATGCAATATACAGTTGGAAGCTAAAAAAGAATAATAGCATCCAAAATATTGAAATAGGGTATATTCGATAAGAATTGTAAGATTTTTGCACTGAAAACTCTAAAACATCACAGAGAACTTTAAAAAGATCTAGATAAATGGAGATACACTGTGTTCATAGATCAGAAAATGCGATACGGTTAAGACGCCATGACTCCTCAAAATAATATATGGATTCCATTCCCAATCAGAATCTCAGCAGGCTTTCTTTTTTCCTTCAGATAATGTCTACTTATTCTAAAATTTATGAATAAGTTATTCTAATGTGTTCAAAAATTATAAGGAAAGTAAAAAAGACATAATATATAAATAAATAATGATATAAATAAATCACCGAAAGAAATAAGTTGGAAGGGTTATGCTGTCTGATTTCATGACTTATTACTATAAAGCTATATCAGGCAGGATTCAGTGGTATTGATACACAGATGACATGTATATCAATGAAAAATAGTCCAGAAATAGTACTATACATATATGTTTAATTGGTTTTTGGTCACAGCATTTTAGGGGGAAGAGGTCATCTTTCTAAAAAGGTGCTGAAACAATTGGATATTCATATGCAAATAAATGAACATGAATTCTCACCTCTTGCCATACACAAAAAATGATATGAGATTGGTCAAGGCCTAAATTTAAAACCGTAAACTATAAAAACTTCTGAAAGAAAACATAAGAGAAAATCTTAAAAACTAATTTTGGCAAAATTTCTTAAAGTACAGTGAGCCAAAAAAAAAAAAAAAATCTAGCTAGGGTTCATCAAAATTAAAAACTTTTGCTTTTTAAAATGCACTGTTAAGAAAATGAAGAAGCAAACTTTGGACTTTGGAGAAACTTAGGAGAAACTCACAGACTTTGGAGAAAATACTTGTAAAACATATATCCGACAAGGAATTTGTGTCTAAAATAATAGTAACTAAAGAAAAAAAATCAAACGCTTACCACTCAGTTATATGACATATAACCCAATTAAAAAATGGGTAAAATATTTGAACATGCACTTACTTCATCAAAGAAAATGTATGGATGACGAATAAGCACATTCAGTGATACTCATCATCATCAGTCTTTAGTGAAATGCAAGTTAAAACCACAGTGAGAGCATAATACACCCACTGCATGACTAAAATAAGAAAGCTTTAGAAGTTAAAAACCAAGTTTTTGGCTAGGATGTGAAAGAACTGGAGCTTCTTAATATGTTGCTAGTGGGAGCGTTAAAAAGGTACCACTTCAGAAGATGATTTGGCAAATTCTTGACAAGTTAAGCATACGAACCTACCATACAACCCAGCCATTCCACTTGTAGGTGTAATGAAAGTGTATGTCTACATATGAATACTCATGGCCGAATTCAAAGCTGTACAAAATGGGAGACACTTTTTTTGTAAGGAAGTGTTTGTTCTTTTTCTCTTCCTCTTCAAGCATTTTTATATGTAAAGCTCTTCTCAGCAGAATGTGTTTAACATCTAATCTTTCTTTTGTCACCACAGAAGATACCAGCTTTAGTCCTACCCTTCTTAGTGTGGCAGATGGAAGTTGGGAGGGCTGGATTCTAGTCCTGGCTCTTGACACTTTGGGCTGATCGACTGCCTTCTTGAGACCTCAGTGCTCTAACCTGCTGATGAAAGGGATTAAATGATGCATTTTTACTCATGTCTATTTTTGAGCACCAGCCATGTGCCAGGCACTCTGTTAGGTTTTGGCAACATGATGAAGGAAATAGGCTGTAGTCCCCACCCTCATTGGAACCAGTATTTATTAACATATAATGTGCCAGGCACTGTCCTAGGTTTTGGAAAGACAGGCCATTGTGTCTTAATCTCTAGGAATTTATGCATTAGTCGAGAAGAGAGACCAAACTAAGTAAACAAAGCTCTAATTGTAAAAAATGTTACAAATGGAGGAATATGAGAGGAGACCCCTCTTTTAGTAGGGCTGTCCGGGAAGGCCTCTTTGTGGAGGTGACAGCTGAGCTGAGATCCACAGAAAGAAGGGAGAAATGGGCTCCTTTCATCTCTGTCATAGTCTCTACTCTCAGAAGCCTAGACTGAAGGTAAGGTGGTGATTCGGTGTCTTGACTGTAGACATCTCTAAATGAGAATAGTTTCGTGGCACTGTACCTTAGTCCTTTCTTCAGGGAGTTTTGCTGTCTAGTTTAGGAAATACAAATGGCAATAAATTAAACAGATTTAATTCTTCTTTCTTATATTTAGTTAATACTTCTTTGACCTATAATTCAAAAGTGAGAAGCAAAAGATAAAGTTCTGTCTTTGCTGAGGCTAAAACACAGGTTTCAGATGGAGGTTGGGCGGGTGAATGTGGACTCCACAGACAGGTTTCCTTTGGCCCTCAGCATTTTTTTTTTTTTTTTTGGCTGCATAGGGTCTTTGTTGCTGCGCGTAGGATCTTCGTTGTGGCACGTGGGCTTGTTGCCCTATGGCATGTCTTGCCTGGGAAATCCCATGGAGAGAGGAGCCTGGCAGGATACAGTCCATGGGGTCGCAAGAGTAGGATATGACTGAGGGACTCAACCACCACCAATGTGGGGATCTTAGTTCCCCAATCAGGAACCGAACCTGTGTCCCCTGTATTGGAAGGCGAATTCTTAACCACTGGATCACCAGGGAAGTCCCTGCCTACAGTATTTTAAAAGTCAGTACAACCCACCCAACCCCCAACCCCACCCCAGACTTAGTGTTCCCATTTAAGTCTTTGGGTGACCAGTTAGAGTGAGGGGACTGCACCGCCTTCAGTGGGAGGCCCCTCCTGATCGCCCGGCCTCACTCAGTCCTGTAGTCTGGCCGGCCTCCTGTGCTTGTTTGTCTAAGAATCATCTCAGCAGGTTTTCATTTTGGGTCTAAATATGCTTGGGACTGGCCGGCCGTAAGTCTGATCTACGGGTGTGGGGCTGGGTGATTCTGGCATGTGGCAGATGAGATCAAAGCCCTAACTGTGAACACACCTTTGTTAAAGGATTCACAGGGAGGGTACCATCTCAAGAGTGGGGACTTGTCTCAGCAACTTCTTATTTGCCCTGTCCCTGGAATACTTGGTAGTGGGTACTTTAAATGCTTGTAACATAAATGACTAAATCATATTTTAATTTTGGTATTTATTTGGGCTTTCCTGGTGACTCAAGTGGTAGAGAATCTGCCTGCAATGCAAGAGATGTGGGTTTAATCCCTGGGTCGGGAAGATGCCCTGGAGAAGGGAATGGCTACCGACTCCAGTATTCTTGCATGGAGAATTCCATGGACAGAGCAGCTTGGTAGGCTACATACAGTCCATGGGGTTGCAAAGGAATCGGACATAACTTAGCAACTAACACTTTTTCACTTTCATTGACCTTTAAAAGGTTAAATGTACTTAAGCACTTTTCCTAATTCATATGTGTAGGTTTTAAAAAAAGTTTTCTTTGGTAACACATTCCTGTGGTTTTTAAGATGAATGTGTAAAAAGGAATACAGTGAAAAGTCTCCTTCCCACTTCTGTTCTTTATCTGACCAGTGTATCATGCTGTCTCCCATGGAAGTGTAAACAAAAGCAAACACATATTCTTATTTTTCCTCTCTTTTTTTCAAAAGGTAGTGTACTAAAAATAATGCTCTGCCTTATGCCTCCTTTGCTGTTTAAAAAAATTTTTTTTAATTTATTTAACTTTTGGCTGTATTAGGTCTTTGTTGCTGCACGCAGGCTTTCTCTAGCTGCGGCACGTGGGGGCTACTTTCTGGTTGCTGTGCGCAGACTTCCACTGTGCTGGCTTCTCTTGTAAAGGAGCACCACACTCTAGAGCGTGGGTTTATTAGTTGTGGCACACAGGCTTGGCTGCTCTGTGGCATGTGGGATCTTCTGGACCAGGGATAGGACCCATGTTCTCTGCACTGGCAGGCAGATTCTTAACCCACTTGGACCCCCAGGAAAATCTGTTTCCTTTACTCTTGACATATCTTGAAGATCTTACCGTATTAGTAAAGAGCTTCTCCTTCTTTTTTGGTTGTTTTACTGGTTGTTGAAAAATATGTTTAATTGTTTGGACATATTATAGTTTACTTAGGAAGTCCCCTCATTGAAAGACACTCAGATTTTCCCAGGCATTTGCTATTGCAAACAGTGCTACAGTTTTAGCTTTGTTTTAAGTCATTTCATACACACACACACACACACACACACACACACACGAGAGTGCAAAGTATATTTCTATGGTAAATTCTCCAAGTGGAATTGTTAGGTCAATGCATATGTAATTTAGATATATGTTACTTAATTTCCCTCTGTAAGGGTAGTAGTTTAATTAATTATTAATTAAAACTAATACAAGTGTTTGAAAACACTGTTTTAAAAAAATTTTACTTTTTCTTTGCTGAGTTAGAGTAGCTACATTATAGGTTATATGAATTTTGGTAAGAGTGATAAGATTGTTCTAGATCATTGGTTTCTGCTACTGACCCCAAGAGATTCTCCGATTCATATGCTAAATGAACATCTACTATATAATAATGTTTCACACATATGTACTATATATTTCAAGTGTATGTAGATGCTATTGTATAATAAAATGCCAATTCTCTTAATACTGTGACTATTTGAATATTTTATAATAAAAATACTTTCTATCTTACAGATATCCCTTTGAGGACCAGCCTTCCACCACCATTCAGAAATTATAAATATGGTAACCAATTTTTCTTATTCTTTTAAAACATGTAATTTCACATTAGTTTTATTTTGAAATGAATTTAAATTTGGTTTTCAAAAATGAGTTTGCAATCTGTATATAAAAACCAATATGGAAGTTATTTAAAAATATAGGACTTCTGGTATATCATTAAAGTATATGCTACTTGTGTCATCAAGTTGTGTATTTATGAGGAATAGCATGTTTGGAAAACTGAAGTGAATTTCTTTGTCAGGTAATCAGATAAAGGAGAAATGATGAAAGACTAGGAATTAAAAGAAGAGATTTAACATTTTAGATGTCAATAACTTGAGTATGTTGGCTTCCCTGGTGCCCCAGTGGTAAAGAATTTACCTGCCAACGTAGGAGCTGCTGCTGCTGCTAAGTCGCTTCATTCGTGTCCGACTCTGTGAGACCCCATGGACGGCAGCCCACCAGGCTCCTGGGATTCTCCAGGCAAGAACGCCAGAGTGGGTTGCCATTTCCTTCTCCAATGCATGAAAATGAAAGTGAAAGTGAAGTCGCTCAGTCGTGTCCGACTCTTCGCGACCCCATGGACTGCAGCCCACCAGGCTCCTCCATCCATGGGATTTTCCGGGTAAGAGCACTGAAGTGGATTGGCCATTGCCTTCTCCAGCCAATGCAGGAGAGGCAGGTTCAATCCTTGGGTCAGGAAGATCCCCCGGAGAAGGAAATGGCGACCTACACTAGTATTCTTGCCTGGGAAACCTCATGGATGGAGGAGCCTGGTGGGCAGTAGTCTGTAGGGTTGAAAAAGAGTCGGATTCTACTTAGTGAATAAACAACAGGAACAACTTGAGCATGTTACATAGTAATTTTATATGTTGCAATCATTGATTTTAAAATGTAATAAGTCAAGAAGCTAGGTTTCATTATTCATTATAAAGATGGTACAGTTATTAACCTTCAGGATAGTGACACTCACCAAACTTTGGATTTGAGACTTCACTTGAGAATTACTATGCACCTAATAAATATTTCTGTTAATTGGTGCAGACATTTTAAAGCATAAATTTTTAATTACCCTAGATCATTTCTGGAGTGTTTTTTAATTCTGCTGCCATTTGGTAGAGCAACTTTTGACATAAAATACTTTGAAATCACAGTCTTCACCGTGTGTATGCATTTTAATATCCAGAGACTAATTGTGAGGTCACAGGGGTAGTCAAGCAGAAGTTAAAGGCGCAGAGTTGAAAGTACTTTGATTTATTGGGCTTAAAGAATTTACATACTAAATATTGAATAAGAGAAAGGAATAAAAAGCATGATTAAGTAAATATGAAACTTTTCAGTTCTGTCTTTCATGGCTTTCAAAGTGTCAAGCCTTGAAATACAACCTTAAACTTGAATCTGCCTACAGATGCCACTTCAAATTAGCATAGTTACATGTGGGTTTCCTTTTTGCATGCTGTGGATGTGTATTCAAACTTGCGTTCCATGGAAATTATTTTGAAAGATAAGTTTAAGATAATGAAATTATCAAAATATCTGGCTGCTAATCATCATGATGGTAAATAATGTATTCCTTCAATTTTTCCCTTTGTTGGTATTTGTATATTTAAGTGTGATGTTGGGTACATATATTACTTTGTTAATGGGTGGAGTATCTTCTTGTATTGATTCTTTTATCATTTTATAGTCTTTCTTTATAGCCTTTGTTAAAAAGTCTGTTTTGTCTGACATGAGTATTTTGCCACCCCTGCTTTCTTATCCTTTTTGTTTGCACAAAATATCTTTAAAAATCTTTTTTTGTTTTATTTATTTTTTAATTGAATTATGCTTAATTTATAATTTCTGTTATACAACAAAGTGACTCATATATATGTATGTATGTATGTGTGTGTGTGTGTGTATTCTTTTTCATTATGATTTATTCCAGGACATTGAATATAATTTCCTGTGCTATACAATAGGACCTTGTTGTCCATCCATTCTATATGTAATTTTTGCATCTACAAAACCCAAGATTGCCGGGAGAAATGTCAATAACCTCAGATATGCAGATGACACCACCCTTATGGCAGAAAGTGAAGAGGACGTCAAGAGCCTCTTGATGGTGAAAGAGGAGAGGGAAAAATCTAGCTTAAAACTAAACATTCAAAAAACAAAGATCATGGCGTCTGATCCCATCACTTCATGGCAAATAGATAGGGAAACAATGGAAACACTGAGAGACTTTGTTTTCTTGGGCCCCAAAATCACTGCAGATGGCAGCCATGAAATTAAAAGATGCTTGCTCTTCAAAGAAAAGCTATGACAAACCTAGACAGCATATTATAAAGCAGAGACATTACTTTGCCGACAAAGCCCTGTCTAGTCAAAGCTATGGGTTTTTCCAGTAGTCATGTACGGATGTGAGAGCTGGACCATAAAGAAGGCTGAGTGCTGAAGAATCGATGCTTTTGAACTGTAGTGTTGGAGAAGGCTCTTGAGAATCCTTTGGACTTCAAGGAGATCAAACCAGTCAATCCTAAAGAAAATCAACCCTAAATATTCACTGGAAGGAATGATGCTGAAGTTGAAGCTCCAGTATTTTGGCCACTTGAGGTGAAGAGCTGACTCATTGGAAAAGACCCTGATGCTGGGAAAGATTGAGGGTAGGAGGAGAAGGGGATGACAGAGGATGGGATGGTTGGATGGCGTCACCAACTGATGGATATGAGTTTGAGCAAGCTCTGGGAGTTGGTGATGGACAGGAAAGCCTGGCGTGCTGCAGTCCGTGGGGTCGCCAAGAGTCAGATGTGACTGAGCGACTGAACTGAACTTGGGAGACTGACCTCAGAAAATATTGGTGTGATTTGTGTCAGAAAATGTTTTGTCTGTGTTCTCTTCTAGGAGTATCATGGTGTATTGTCTTAGGTTTACGTCTTTAAGCCATTTTGAGTTTATTTTTGTGCATGTTGTATGGATGTGTTCTGATTTTACTGATCTATATGTGGCAGAATCACTTGCTAAAGAGACTTTTTCCTCTTTTACCTTGTTGCCACTTTGTCAAAGATTAATTGACTGTATGTGTGGTTTTATTTCTGGGCTCTCTGTTATGTTCCATTGATCTATATGTCTGTTTTTGCCCCAATACCATGCTGTTTTGATCACTGTAGCTTTGTAGTACTGTTACTATTAGAGCATCAATTGACTCCTTCCCGAAGTCTGGGAGGGTTTGCCTCCCGTTTTGTTTTTTTTCCTCAGGAGTGCTCTGGCAGTTGTGGTCTTTTATAGCTCTATACATGAATCTTTCCTGTCCCCTCACTTTCAATGTATGTGTGTCCTTCATCCTAAAGTGGGTCTCTTGTAGGCAACATATTGTAAGCTGTTGTTTTACTATCCAGTCTGTCACTCTTAAGTCTTTTGATTGGAGCATTTAGTTAATTGATAATTAAGGTAATTATTGCCAGATATGTTTTTATTGCCATTTAAACCTTGTTTTGCAGTTGATTTTGTACTTTTTCCTTGTTCCTTTTTCTTTTACCATGGTGGTAGATGATGTATCTTTCTTATTAGTCCACCTTATTAACATCCACTTGTCCTATTATTTCTATCCTACTCAGCTGAATTGGCAGGAAAAACGAACACATTTGCCTGTGAAGAAATTAGAGAAGCACCATGGTTTTGGTAGAATTCAAGTGTCTGTGTTTGGCCCTTTAACAGTCTGCTGCTTTGTTTTCTACAAGAAACGCTAAAGTGCACCTTGCTCACCTGTCCTTGTCCTGCAATATTGCTGCACTCTCTGTCGGCCTGAACGCACTGGGTGTTGGGAGTGGAAGGGGCACAGAGTCAGATGGTTGCCATCTCTGTGCCCTTGGGCAGGGGTCCAGTCTCTCTTCCAGGCTGCCAAGTCAGAGGTTTTTCAGAGCCCTGCCTCCCATTCAGTTGGCATCTGCATCTGTTACTGATTTACCCTGGCCCCACGGTGTGTTCCTAAAGCACACACCGATGTGCGCAGTGAATGTTTGTTGTGCAATGTGAGGCTGCTAATTCTGTTTGTTTCTAAGGCTCTGTGAGATTACAGTAAACACTGTGAATACATTAAATACTCTGAAAATGTAAATCTTGTTTTTGTCTTTATGAGGTTGTTTTCCTCAAGAAATCTGTACTAAGGAAACAATACCAGCAGAAGTTGTTTCTGTTAATAATTAAAAAAAAAATTTTTTTTTGAGAAGTAAAAACAAGTGAAAAAGATGATTTAACAGAGAAAGGGGCATTTATTTTCTTCCCAATTCTTACCAATTTTTGTTGGAGAGAAAAATCTGGTGAAAATTTATGTTCAAACCATTTCTTTTTCTACTAAAGAAAACATTGCTTCCTTATTCTGCGGTTGCAGAGCATATCAGAGCAAATATATTTCTAACTTAAAGAGTTATTAGCAAAATATATAGAACATGATGACACCTGGAGAGGTCAGTCTGCAATTTTGCAGGTCGATTGTAACAGACTTTAGTCAAGGTCCTTTTGTTTAAAAAAAAAAGCAACTACTATTGGCTTCTCTAACTTGTCTCTAGTAACAAACAATATATATTTATAGTGAGAAAAAGAATAGGTAACTCAGTATAATAGATAATTCAAAAGTCACATCTGTTTATTTTCTTGTGTACATTGTAAGCTTATTTTTAGCCATTGTGACCTATTTTATATCCTAAATGTGTATATTTTGCTTAGGTTGGATTGATTTTTATAAGGCTGACCTTATATTAAAAATTGCAATAGGCAAGTGAAAGTTTACTATTTAAAATAATGAGCATTTCAGAGTGCCTGTTCTTAACTAAATAGGTACCCTAATTTTTCTTTATTATTAGAACATAGTTAAATCAAGGTTTTTTTTTAACAGAGTCTTTCATTTCACTGAAATTCCTTGTTGAATCAAATAGCATGATTGATAGAAATGAATTTTAGCTTAAGGTTAAGAGTTTATTCAGATATAATAATATGTGTAACTATAGTAAATTAATTAAATGGATAGGTAAAACTGAGTGGAGAACTAGAAACTTTCTGAATTTAAACCTGTTGAATGCTATGTCTGTTTTATAATTAAGAACTGATTATTGCCCAGTTAGAAATACCCAATGTAGAGAAACTACTTAATGGAAAAACACAGTGTAGCCTGACTTCAAGATAAACAGATTAAGGAGTGAAGGAGAGATTGAATAAAGCAGATTAAGTGGTGTGAGCCTGTGTAGTATTTGAAAACCAGGAGACAGATATTGGTAGTCTTTGGGTATTAGCAGCCTTGATCAGATTACCAGTGCATCCTTGATGGTGTTATATTCTGAGAGTGGTAGCAGCTTGTTGCTGTGATCATTTGACCTCCTGTCACTGAATCTCTTCTGGGAGATTAGTAGAAAAATAGTAGTAGTAGACATTAACAAAGACAGACTTTTTAAAAAACCTTATTTGCTAATCTTAGCATTTAGGGACTCTAACAAACAAGATAGAGTTATGTCATTCAGCTCTCTTCTAAGGGCTGAGTTGACTACAGGTTATGGTACAAACACAGTTGTATTTGTCAAAGTTCAGTTCAGTCTCTCAGTCGTGTCTGACTCTGCGACCCCATGAACCACAGCACGCCAGGCCTCCTTGTCGATCACCAGCTCCTGGAGTCCAGCCAAACCCATGTCCATTGAGTTGGTGATGCCATCCAACCATTTCATCCTTTGTCATCCCCTTCTTCTCCCGCCCTCAATCTTTCCCAGCATCAGGGTCTTTTCAAATGAGTCTGCTCTTCACATCAGTTGGCCAAGGTATTGGAGTTTCTTTTCAGCTTCAACATCAGCCCTTCCAATGAACACCCAGGACTTATCTCCTTGAGGATGGACTGGTTGGATCTCCTTGCAGTTCAAGGGACTCTCAAGAGTCTTCTCCAACACCACAGTTCAAAAGCATCAATTCTTTGGCACTCAGCTTGCTTTATAGTCCAACTCTCACATCCATACATGACCAGTGGAAAAACCATAGCCTTGACTAGACGGACCTTTGTTGACAAAGTAATGTCTGTGCTTTTTAATATGCTGTCTAGGTTGGTCATAACTTTCCTTCCAAGGAGTAAGTGTCTTTTAATTCCATGGCTGCAGTCACCATCTGCAGTGATTTGGGAGCCCAGAAAAGTAAAGTCAGCCACTGTTTCCACTGTTTCCCCATCTACTTGCCATGAAGTGATGGGACCAGATGCCATCATCTTAGTTTTCTGAATGTTGAGCTTTAAGCCAACTTTTTCACTCTCCTCTTTCGCTCCTCATCGGCCAGGGCTTTAAAATATTTTATACAGTGATCTTTAATTTTAATGATATGCAAATGTAATATTTCTTTTACTGCATGTTAGATTTTTAAGTGAACTTGATCATAAGGCAGGGACCCAGATTTCTCACTTGCCTAGCTGCCACCCTCCCCTTCTCACCACAGACCTCATCTCACCTTGTGTATGTGTGTGCTCACTTGTGTCTGACTTTGTGACCCCATGGGTTGCAGCCCACCAGGCCCCTCTGTCCGTGGGATTTTCCAGGCGAGGATACTGGAGACGGTGTCATTTCCTTCTCCAGGGGATCTTCCCGACCCAGGGAT
Organism: Odocoileus virginianus; assembly: GCF_023699985.2. Lineage (NCBI taxonomy): Eukaryota > Metazoa > Chordata > Mammalia > Artiodactyla > Cervidae > Odocoileus > Odocoileus virginianus. The sequence continues at coordinate 60,356,771 of NC_069686.1, read as the reverse complement.
CGAACCCTCATCTCTTGTGTCTCCTTCATTGGTAGATCCTTTACCACTAGTGCCACCAGGGAAGCCTTTTAATCTCACTTCGATAAGTTTGAAATGAAGCTTTAGAATAATTTTAGTAAAAAGACAACTTGTTTTTTTTCTTGCAGATAAACTGAAGATTGTTCATCAAGCACATAAATCAAAGGTATGTTTCATATGTACAGTATCTGGCACATAGCAGGTAATTAATTTTGGTTGACTTAGTGAATAAATGAATGAACATGTGTACTTTTTTTCCCCATTTATTTTTATTAGTTGGAGGCTAATTACTTTACAGTATTGTAGTGTTTTTTGCCATACATTGACATGAATCAGCCATGGATTTACATGTGTTCCCCATCCCAATCTCCCCTCCTGCCTCCTTCTCCATCCCATCTCTCTGGGTCTTCCCAGTGCACCAGCCCTGAGCACTTGTCTCATGCATCCAACCTGGGCTGGTAACATGTGTACATCTAAGATATTTTTCATTATAATAGCAGTTTTCATTTTGAATTTTCCCTTTAAATAGCCTTTTATCCATTAAAAGAAAAAAAAAACCACCTCTAAAATCATATTCCTGTTGGTAATAGATTCTTTTTTTAAGAAAGTGTTAATTAAAAAAAATGTTGTTAATATATTGAGTTGACCAAAAAGTTTGTTCGGGTACAGAAAAACGAACTTTTTGGTCAACCCAGTATGTCAAGCAAATGTCTAACAAGCATAAAACTTGTTGAAATAATTTCAGCTTACAAATAAAGGAAATCAAATATTATATCTAGTCCAATTTCTTTGATTTTCTTATTTCTATACCAGAAGAAAGCATTATGAAAATAACATGTTTTCTCTCATTTGACTCTCTCTGTATGTTAAGAGAAGGCCCTGTATTGTGGCTCTCGGAAACAGACCTACTAGTTTCACAGAGGACATGGCCCGCCCCAAAGAGGACTGCTTAGTTATGTGTTTATAGTATGTTTACATTTCCGTCTTCATACTTTTTTAGAACAATGTTTTTATGTTTGCATCTCATGTAGATAGATGAGAGTGATCTTTTTTCTTGAATCTCAGTGAGCTCGTATAGACTTCTCATTGAAACAGTAATCTCCTCTATTATAGAAACTACTCAAGGACAAGGGACTGTATTTTATTCCTCATATCTCCAATACCTAGCACAATGCCTCATTCAAAGAAGTGTTTCCGTAACAATTTTTGAAGGAAGTATTTATTTATGGATTCATTTAATTTCATTCTCTTTGCTAGTCATAGATGATGCCCCCCATAAACTCAGTCAGCTTTCAAATAAACGTATAACACGAGGTCATAAAGAGGATGGCATGAGGGTATGTCTGTTGACTGTGGGTTAGTAACTCAAATTTTTTTTTTCCCTGTGGCTTAAAACAACACACATTTACTGTCTTAAAGTTCTGGAGGTCAGAAATCTGAAATCAGTTTCCCTGGGTGAAAATCAAGCTGGTTCTTTCCAGTAACTTTATTTTTCTATGCCAAGGACTATATACAAATTTGACAGCATCCAGTTGTCAAATGCTTTGAAATTTAGTGCTTGTGTGTGTCTGGGACTATGGTGTGGAAAATTTACTTTGTATGGATGCTAGAATTGTATCTGGCCACAGAGTCCATCTGTTTTCTCTTGTCCACGCCAGGACTGTTTTTAGGCTTGTCCCTAAAATGTGGAGAATAGGAATCTTGATCTTATTGTAGAAGGAAAATAAAGTTAAAATGAAACAATAGGCTCTTTAAAAATGTTGTCATCCTCCATTTAGTGTTGCATTTATATCCTAGCTTGCTCATATGCTCATTTCCTAAAAGGGAATAATAAGTAGAGTATTCCTTTATCCTAATGAAGACCTAGTTCATAATATTTAAATTAATCAGTATTATGACATTTTAAAAAATCAGGAAGTTTTCCTGCTATAGTTGGAACTATCTTAGAATTGTTTCTTATATTTAAAACATATGTTCCATCTTGGCACATTAGAGTTGTGAAATTAGAGCCCATTTTTCAGTTGAGCAATGTATTTACTTAAAGATTCTCCAAACAAATTGAGTCACTGAGGATGTTTCTGGAATCTGGCTTTATAAACTTACATCTAAATCACAGAGATTCTAGTTGAGATTGTTGTTATTTAGTTACTAAGTTGTGTCCAACTCTTTTGTGACCCCATGGACTGTAGCCCCACCAGGCTTCTCTGTCCATAGGATTTCCCAGGCAAGAATCCTGGAGTGGGTTGCTGTTTCCTTCTCCAGGGGATCTTCCTGACCCAGGAATGGAACCCATGTCTCCTGCATTGGCAGGTGGGTTCTTTACCTCTGAGCCACCAGGGAAACCCAGTTAAGAGATAGTTCTTTAGATTTCCTCTTTAACTTTTGTAAGGAAGGAGTCAATATATTTTTATAGATATGATTTAAAACTTTTACCCACATGTTCCTCATTTGTGCCTTTTCCAACTGCCAACTATTTTTCTCATTTTTGCATGTGCATTCTACTTCCCATTTCCAAGGCCTATAGACATCACTGGCCCAGCCTGTCAGTTTTCCAACCCTGCTGTAATGTTAGTCTTCTTCCTGAGCCAAAGGGAGAAACTTCCAACTAACTCCTGTATCTTAATGAACTTGTTCACAAAAGGCATGTTCCCCATTTCCCCAGTTTCTAGGTTTAGACTTTCTTAATTGAAATTATCAGGTGTCCACAGAAATCTGGTGCCATCACCACAATAAAAAAGTGATTGGATACCTTCCCACCAAGCCTCCTGTTTGGGTGATGAGCTCAGTGTTTGTTGAATGAATCAGTAGTCCAGTGCAAGTAATTACTATAGTCTGGTTTATTTCAGCAAGGAAATGTACTTTTGTGTCTATGTGTGTAGTATGGAGTATAATCAGTAGGCTTCTTATAAAGTCATAATAATTCCTATCAAAAAGATTTGAAAGAAAAACCCCAATTTCTGTCTTACATTTTGTGAGTTTGGAAACTGGATAGCTATCCTTGTTAAAAGTTTATGAAAGGAAGAAGTCACACCCTGTAGTAAGCTTTGTAAGAAATATGCAAGACCTTTAAGAAGGAAACTAAAATTGCAGAGAGGTTATTCAGTTGTCCAGACTCATTGAGCTGAACTTCTCTTAAGAACTATGTGCTATCTTTATATGAAATTCCATCTTAATTTAACAAAAAAGAAAAACATGCGAAGAGGGATATAAGATGAGATTTAAGTAGAAATGGAAAGGACATTTGGATGGGAAGAGGCAACAGTATGAAGATGTCAGTTCTCTCATAGTTAATTTACAAATTTAATGCCACCCAAATAAAATTCTAGTAACAGTTGTGTGTATATGTGTATTTTGTATATGTGTGTGTGTGTGTGTGTGTGTGTGTGTGTGTGTGATGTATATATAAAAGCTAAAGAAACTGATTATAAAACATGCAAAAAATAAATAATGAAGAATAGTCAGAAAAAAGAGAAATGAGAGTGACTAACCCTGGCACATTAAGACATACTATAAAACTATAGTAATTAAAACAGTGTGATACTGTCAATGAACTGTTAGTTCAAAGACACAGAATCAGAAGTCCAAAAATGGACCCAGTTATATATGAGAATTTAGTATATAGTGAATACTGCATTTCAGATTTATGGAGAAAATATGGAGGATTCAGTAAATGTTACTGGAACAGCTGGAAAACAGTTAAATTGAATCCATAGCCTTTTCCTTATGCCAAGATAAATACTCAAATAAGTCTAAGATGAAACCCATAGGTGAGGATAGAGATTAACTAGATTAACATTAGTGGATAATATGTTCAAGCTGGGTGTTAGGTACATGAAGGGTTCATTGTACTATCATGCATACATTTTATGTTTGAAATACTCTGTGATTAACAGTTTAAAAGATGAAGTTAGTTACAATATTTAAGGAAATATGGGATTTTAAAGTAGTCTCACACTGAAGGTCTTTCCAAGTATGATAGAAAAATGAAAGATTGATACATTTTCCTTTATTCATTCAGTAGACGTTCAGCACCTTTAAAAAAAGGCACTAGAAGGAAAATGAAGGAACAAGTGAAAACTGGGAGGTTTTCTAACTTATACTACAGAGAAGACCTAATTTTCTTAGTGAAAAGTAAGTGTCAGTCACTCAGTTGTGTCCACCTCTTTGTGACTGGCGTGGGTAGCCATTCCCTTCTCCAGAGGATCTTCCTGACCTTGGATTGAACCCAAGTCTCCTGCATTTCAGGCAGATTCTTTACCATCTGAGCCTTCAGGGAAGCCCAGTTTTCTTAGAATGTAACAGTATCCCACAATTCCACTTAAAAAATTATCCTACAAGTTTATTAAAAGATAGAAGCTATTCACACCTTTGGAAAATCCCATAGACGGAGGAGCCTGGTGGGCTACAGTCCATGGGGTCACTATTCACACTCAAATAAATATAAATTAATACTCTTCTTGGGGGCTTCCTTGGTAGCTCAGTAGGTAAAGAGTCTGCCTACAGTGCAGCAGACCTAGGTTCCATCCCTGGGTCAGGAAGATCCCCTGGAAAAGGAAGTGGCAAGCCACTTCAGTATTCTGGCCTGGAGAATCCTACGGATAGAGGAGCATGGAGGGCTACAGTCCAGGGGTCCAAGAGTCGGACACAACTGAGTGACTAAACCACCCTCACAACACTATTCTTCATCTACATTTGCTAGATTGGCAATATCAGAATCTTTCGATAATACACTGTGCTTGTGAGGGTATGGGAAACAGGGACTCTCAGTGATGGGTAGTGGTGGTATAAATGGGTACTGCTTCTTTGGAGAGTAATTTGGAAACATCTGTCAAAATAAAAATTGTACTTCCTCTCTGACTGAACAGTTCTAGGAATTTATCTTACAGACAAAACTTGTACATACACCAAATGATGCATGGACAAGGATATTTGATGCAGGACTGAGGATAGGAAGAGATAGGAAACAACGTGGATGTCCGTCAGTAGGGACAGAGAGAGTGTTAATCCTTCCGTTGGAATGTACTGCGGCCTTGATAAATTATGATGCAGCTCTTAAACTGATTTTGAATGACTTGAAGATATTTTATTTTGTATTGGGGTCGTTGTGACAGTTTCAGGTGAACAGCTCAGGGACTCAGCCATACATACACATGCATCCACTCTCTCCCAAACCCTGCTCCCATCTAGGCTGCCACATGACGCTGAGCAGAGCTGCATGTGCTGCACATTAGGTCCTTGTTGGTTATCCCTTTTAAATATAGCTCTGTGTACGTGTCCATCCCAAACTCCCTGACTGCCCTTTCCCCTCATCCTTCCCCCCAGCAATCATAAGTTCCTTCTCTAAGTCTGTGAGTTTCTTTTTGTTTTCTAAGTTCAGTTGTATCCGAATGACTTCGAGATATTTTAAGAGAAGTAGGAACACAGCATGCACCATGCCATCATTTGTGTGTAGAAGTTTATAGGCACATCTCTGCCTGCATGCACATGTACAACAACAGTCTCTGGAAGGTGCAAAGACAGTCTCTGGAAGGATGCATAAGAATTAGTACAAATTCTCTGGAGGAGAACTGGGTACCTGGGTGGAGGAGGGAGGAGCCTACTTCTCATTCTGTCCACATGTACTTGGAGAATTTTGTCTTGTGAGTGTGTATTACTTATTCTAAAATGATTTTTTTCAGTAAAGTTTTTTCCCCTCTTTTAATCTGTGCGCGTTTAAGCCCTTGTGCTTCTTCTAGTGAGTAAAGCTGTGGAGCATGGCTCCCGGGGCGGCTCTTTTGACTGCTGAGAGGCCTTTCTTTTGAGCCTCCGTCTCAGCCATATTCTGGAAAGAGAATCTGGTACTAAACAACTGCATTCCGGTTGACAGGTGGTGTTGTGTGCCCAGCGAGGGCTCACTACTAGGTGCTGTTTAGAGGCAGGCTCAATATTTATGATGTTTAAGTGGATTTGTGAGTAGCATTGGAGAGCAAGCTCTCCCTAAATCACAAAGAGAAATGTTAGTCAACAGGACTTGGGACCAAATGTTTGTTAGCTGGAGGGTTTTTAAATATGTGAGCTTTCAGCGGAGGCAAACTTGCTTCTCTCAGAAGTCAGACTGGTCAAAACTGGATCTGTTGCAGGAAGAGGTACGCCTACTAGGACCCAAGACTGAGCTCTTGTCTAAGACTGGGAAGTGAATTGTCCGAGGAGACACACATGCTGAGAAAGCCAGAGACTTCACTGGGAAGGGGCTCCCGGGTGAAGAGCAGGGGGCCAGGGGACCCAGCGGCACTGCTCTGCCATGTGGCCTGCAGTCTCAGGTTTATGCTGATGAGATTAGCTTCTGGGTTGTCTCTGGCCAGTCATTAGGACTCAGGGTCCTTCCTGGTGGAGCAAGCATTGTTCAGCCAAGATGGGTTCCAGCGAGAAGGATTCTGGGAGGTCGGTAGGACATGTGGCATCTCCTTTTGACCTTTCCCAAATTCTTCCAGTCGATGGTGGCTTGTTCTGTTTTCCTTACTAGGATCTTCTGTTGTAAAATCATGCAGATGGTTACTGTAGTGCCTGACCAGGGTGGGCCATTTCTGTCAGTGTTTCCACTAACAGAACCTTAGTCCCCTGACCACATCTTCTGAGCCTGTATCCTAGCCTCTCTGAATCCTCCTGGGTTATTGTGCGGATGAGATGATGATGAAACAGAACACTGACAGCTAACACTAGCCCCTGTGTGACTGGCACTGCACTGGGGGTTTATATACTTCATCTCTTTTCATCCTCACCACATGGCAATAAGAAAATGCATTGCTACCCCTCCTTTTTTTTTTTTTTTTTTAGGCTATATTTATTGAGACCACGCAGCTGGATATTTGTGGAACCTGAATTTTTAACCCAGCTCCAGCACAAAAGCTCTGTGTTCTAGCCCTGTCTCCCTAGTGCTTTATGTAGCGTATATTTAGTAGGCACTCACTATGTACCTGTTCACTGCTTTCCCTACAGTGATGAGAGCAAAATGTGACTTGGATTATTGCTGTGACCCAAAGTAACAATTCAGTTGTTTTTGAGGAATCTCACCAAATGTGAAACTAATAAAAGTACTGGTAAAAAGTGGATTTTTTTTTTCTTTCTAGACAAATGAACTTGTGTTGAGTTTGGAAGATGATGACAGTCTCCTGTTAAAAGAAGATAGCACCCTGAGAGCAGCTGGAATCGGTGAGAAAGTGTGTGTGTGTGTGTGTATATGTGGAGCTGGAGGGGGTACTGGCTTTCCCGGCCTGGATGGCAATGTCTGGCTGATTATATTTGGACAACTCAATGCAAAGTAAATGCTACCCTTGGTGCTCTTTACACTACCTGATAATTATTCAGAGGGGAAGGACAAGAATGATGTACATTCAGATCATTTGGCTGAGGGCAGTAGATATCTGCTCTCCCAACGTTCAGCATGCAAATAGTTCTTTCAAGAAAGTATGCTCAGAATTCTGCTGAGAGCTATTTTAAGTGATTGACAGGTTATTACTCACTTAATAACCTACTTACTCATATCAGCTTCATTTGAGCTGATAGTTTAAGAGAAAAGGGCCCGATAGAAGTATCGTGGAATAATGAAGTGAGATGTTGTTTGTATAACAGGCAGCGTGGTTTCTGATAGTTTTCCAAATCACTTCGAGCCGACCAAGTCATGGAATTTCAAATAGGAGCCTATGGTGTGCAGTTGAAAAATTGCCTGATTTAACCTTTCAATTTGGAATATGCATGCAGTTTTATTTTAAAGAAGTGCTATGTGACATGTGTTGTGACCATTAGATGTCACTGTAATTCTGCTTACATGTGTGCTTAGAGTTGATGTGGCAGTACAGCGAAGGTTTTGAGGGAAAGTGTGAGCAGTTGAAGGCCTCTGACAAGTCACACTTACTTTCTGATTTTTTGTATGCACTGGTGAAGGGACACTAGGGTTCATGAGGTCCATGTTAGGAATCCTTGAATTGTTTGGCAGGTGTTTAATTGTTGTCTCCTCTGCCAGGAGTTCGTTTTAAACGACACGTGTGGTTAACGTGGGCCCCTGACATCGCTAACTCAGATGCGGTTTGACTGCCATGTTATATCATCTCAGACCTGTTCTCTGTGTCTAAGTCTGTACTCCTGGCTAGATTTAGTGTCTTTCCGTATTGTGACTACGTAAGATTGATTGCTGTTATTTGAAAAAATAATGTTTAATTTGGCCTTTATTTCTTCTTAATTTGGTGCTTATTTTATTACAGCAGGTAGCACTTAACTGCTTGTTAAGCATAAAACTATACTTGACTGGTATTGATACAGGCCAGAGAAGGCAATGGCACCCCACTCCAGTGCTCTTGCCTGGACAGTCCCAGGGACGGAGGAGCCTGGTAGGCTGCGGTCCATGGGGTCGCTAATTCAGACACGACTGAGCGTCTTCACTCTCACTTTTCACTTTCATGCATTGGAGAAGGAAATGGCAACCCACTCCAGCGTTCTTGCCTGGAGAATCCCAGGGACGGGGGAGCCTGGTGGGCTGCCATCTATGGGGTCGCACAGAGTCGGACACGACTGAAGCGACTTAGCAGCAGCAACAGCAACAGCATTGATACAGAAATCGACAGCTCCGTGGAAAAGACTGGAAAATTAAAAAACCAACTAAAAAACAGTTTCATGGTATGAAAAAATTTTGACATCTCAAATAAGTGGAGAAAAGAATGAATTAACCAGAAACTGCTGGGCCCATTGCCAAAACATTTCAGAAAATAAAACTTAAGTTCTTAGTTCTTATTCTAAAATAAATTCTATATAGATTAAATGTTTGCAATGTAAAAAAGTTTTTAGGTAAAATGTAGGTCAGTAGTTTCATAATCTTGGGGAGAAGAGCTTTCTAAGCATGCCCTTGAAGCCAGAAGCCATAAAGCAGGGAGAAATGATAGATTTGACCACATAAACAGAGTTAAAGCCAAAGCAATAAATTGTGAAAAAATATTTGCAGCATATATGACAAAGAAAGCCTGACTTTATAAAGAGGTCTTATAACTAGTATAAAAAAGAGAAATAAACTACTGATAAAAGAAATAGCTAACATAAATAGTTCAGCCCTATTAGTAATGAGAGCAATATATATGAAAATAGAGACTGAATTTTATGTAGTTTACCTCTCTAGTGATTAAGAATTGGAGGCTGAAGTCAGAGCGCTTGGGTTAACAGCTTGACTACCACGTACTGTCTGGGTGACCTTGGGCAAGCAATAATTTAAGACTAGCAGACACGAGGAATAGCCGTTGTATCTGAAGGAATTTTAAAAAATGGATGTTCCCTTGTACTACTTTTGGGAAGGTGTATTACCTCTAACTTTGTTGATCAATTTGACCAGTAAGACTTTCTCAAACTTACTAAGTCATTTTCTGTCATATCTATTACCAAGCCAACAGAAATATGCTTCTTCAAGTCTGTGACTCCTCCCAGGTTGTGATACACATTCAGAAGTGTTAGCTCTCACCTTCCTGGTTTGAGATGCATTGATGTAGAGCTTTATTGAATGGAAATAGAAAATGTATTGTGTGATACCATTATTATTTTTAAATGTATTTACATGTCTGTATATGTATATGAAGAAGAGATCATATACTAAAATTATAGAAATGGTTTCCCTGGGTGGTGGCATTGCCAGCAATTATTGTTTGTTTTTTTTTTTTCCTCCATTTTATCTAATTGTTCTTGTAATTTAAACTTTCTTGTATAATTTATATGTGTTACTTATAAAGTAAGGGCCCAATTTTAAGGAATCAACTCCTAAATTTAGGGAAAATTGGTTTGAATGACGGCTCTGCATCTGTGACCTTCTAGAAGCCATTTAGACTCTCTGAACTTCCACTTTGATTTCTGTAAAATGAAACAAATAATAAACGTATTTCAGAGGGTTGTCATAGGGTTAAATAAAAGAATGTATATGAAAGCATCTGGAGCAATGCATGTAAACGCCCTCAAAAACACTTCATTTTATTTGGAAACCATTTTGGAGAAAGCAGTTGGCAAATGTTTTGAATTTGTTAAAAATCTCAAGTTGTTGGTTTAATTGTCATCAATTTCAGACTTATATAACAACCACCTATAAAGGTATAAATCAAATCACTTTTTTTTTTGTGTCACTCTTGTTTTAAGGCCATGTTTATCTTCGATCAGAATTGGATCGTTTTCATGGGTTCTCCACTGGTTTCAGGTTATTACTTCAAACTGTTCTCATGCCCTGGTTGAGGGGTCTTCCATCCCTGTTGGGAGCAACCCCCTCTTCTGCATGTCCCCCTTTGTTGCTGAGAGCAGTGTTTCTGTACCCTTGAGAACAAGCCACAGTTATTACACATGGGGAAGGAGGTGATGGCCCCAGGAGAGGAACAAAAAATTCTCAGTGGGAGTAGAGTTGTAAAAGCAGTACTTGAAATGTGTGATTTTTCTAGGGAATTTTCCCTCCTTTGGTGCTGTGCCTGGTTAGGTTTTTAAGAGGTTTTAGGACAAAAATTCTAAGTCATCGCTGTCTCCCTTCTCACCACTTGATCTAGCTGTAGAGCTGTCTCTGTGCCATCACGGCCAGTTGCCATGGGAATAAGGCCAGTGTAACAAATGTGTCATTGTGACTTTTCTGTAAAAATCATGAAAGGAAAAGAAAGCCTGTGAGGGGGGAAATTAGGGGAACAAACTGGTTGAAAGATTTCTTTTCTCACCGAGAAATTCTCTAGCCTTTTATCTACATTGCCGATCCCAATTGTATATTCTACGCTTGACGTCGGGGAAGGTTTTTGCTTGTGGATTTAGTCCTAAAATACATCAATAAAAAGATTTGTTTTGTGGAAGAAGGAAGAAGACCTTACCTAGAATTGTTATTTATAATTTAAAGATCTTGTTGTTAACAGTTGTGGTTTTATGGACTAATTCCCCTAAGTGATAAATTTTCATGTTAAATATTTTTGGGGTTATATTTTATCTCTTTCATCTTGCTGCATTCTACTATTGCTATCTTTTGAATCTTCTCTGGTTTAGGAAAGAAACTGAGGGGTAACTCTTCTGAAGTCAGTTTATGTTTTACTGGAAATATTTTAAAACAAGACACGGTCTGGCAAACTGTAAGTGCTCACCTCTGGGAAGAGTGCTCATCAAGCCACATCTTGTAATAATTCCCCGATTCCCTTGTGATTTGTTTTCACTTTCTGTGTCACTCCCCTGTCGTCTGCCCACAACCGAAACCCAGTCTTGGTGCCCGACCCCTCTTGGTGATCTTGCCTAAGCAGCTCAGATTGTAGGATTCCTTGGCTCCACTTCTTTAATCAGGATCATATATGATTAGTGTTTCCTGAAGGTTTGAGTCCCTCTCCCATTCTCTTTTAGGTAGTAATATCTTGGGGCATACATGCTTTCCTGCTTTGACAGCGTGTTTCACTGGCTGTTCATGTTAACATTAGAGCAGCAACGATCTGGTGCTTGATGAAATAGGTGGCAGGCCCAGGGAATTTGGGATCCCAGAGAAAGAAGATCAGAAGGAACCTCCCAGACATGATTCTTCCCTTTTTGCCCTCCCCTCGGGCTTCCCTGGTAGCTCAGATGTAAAGAATCTGCCTGCCGATGCAGGAGACACGGGTTTGATCCCTTGGTCAGGAAGATCCCCTGGAGAAGGGAATGGCAACCGACTCCAGTATTCTTGCCTGGAGAATTCCATGACCGAGAAACCTGGAGGGCGACAGTCCACGGGGTCACAAGGAATCGGATACGACTGAGCGACTAACACTTTCATTCTGCATGCTGATGTGGAATCACAGTGTCCAGTCTCTCAAAGGTCAGACTCATTTCTATATTTGTTTTCTCCAAACTGTAGTTTGAAATCTTCTCAACCAGCTTGAAAACAGATTCTCAAGTAAATAAGAAATAAAAGACACACGGTTGTTTGGAACTACTTGTTGGATTGTTGACCTCCTTTGGCGAAAAGTTAGAAATACAACACAGCTGTGGGCATGGTTTTGAATGATTTGTAGATTAGACTTCTGTGAAACTTGCAAGGATGAGTCCTGGACCAGGCGAGACAGTGAAACTGTCCTTTTGGGGTCAGATTGCTGCAGAAATCACACCTTGCCCTTCCTGGCCTTTTTTGTTTTGCCAATGATCTGGAGTTATTATTCACATTACAGCCTGCTCTGACCATTAATTGTACTACAGCCAGGACACACGTCTCAGCCTCTCTTCTCAGACGCCCGTTGCTGTGCTGCGGGTGACTGTGATATGAGGCTCGGGATTGAGAAGCCATGCAGGAAATCCTTGTTGATAGATGGGTTTATTGAAATAAGTTAGTTAAGGAGTGTAAGTACATTATACTCAACTTTCCTGAGATTTCTACATTTAAAATTGGTTTTTCTTCTTTTTAAAAAAAATTTGAGGTTATTATTTTCCTATTCAAGGTGTGTATATGTGCATTTTATAATGGAAAGAAACATTATAAAATTCTTAATAATTAATTTCATATCCAACATTTGAATGTCCTGGCTTGTGTTTGTTTCATTAAACTTGAAAGTCAGTATTAAAATGACCCACAGATGTATTTGGCGAGCCCTTACGTGGTTTCATTTGCTAGTCAGACAAAGGGATGAGTTGGTGGCGTATTTATTGGATTTGAGAAGCACATTCATTTCACATTCTCATGCCAAGGCACCGTGCACCTGAGTGCACTGCCCCGCAGCACATTTAATTTAAAATCAGGTGCCCTAGGGGACCAGCATGTGGCAGACTTCCTGAGGTTCTTCTGGAGCCATTTTAAATAGAATTGGGCATGATGGAGGAAAGGGTGATTTAGTAGAGGTCTTGAAAATCTTTTGTAATTTGTTTTCACTGTAATTGGCAAGCAAATCTGCAGTCTAAATACGTGAAATCATTGTCTCAGACGTTTTTCAGTCGGGTTCTGTAGATTTAAGGAAAGACATTATCTTCTGTTTTTCTTTAAGGACACATTACCAAAGTTTAAAATCCACCTTATGTCTTTCTTCTGAATGTTCAAAGTGGCTAACTCCTAATTTGTGTGTTATTCTCCACCTTGTTAAGGGTGAACATTTTTATCAACCTGGACCATTTGAGTTTAACCCGTTTGTCAATGTAGTTTTCCTGAAAAAAAAGTCATTCATCTGAAAATAAAATCTTTACCTTAGATGACCTCGTTTTTAAGCCCGTAGTATATAAATAATGGATTGATCTATAAGTTAATTAGACCCAGGAGAACTTATGTGTCAAAACAGAAGTGCTTTGTCAGTTCTTTCTATACATTAATTTAATTCTAAACCTATTACTGGTATCCTGAAGAGCCGTAAGATGTACTAGTTTCTCAAAAGGGGTATACAGATAAATGTCAATTGCAGTAAGTGAAAATTGTAATTACAGTTAGTGTGTATTGAGCGAAGTGCTGTGTGGGCAAAGCACTGTGTAAAGTTCTATATGTAAATAGCACATTGTGTATGAAATTTTGCACTGTGATTATTAAGAACAGGGGACTTTTGCTTATTCTCCTAATATCAGGAGGAGGATATTAGAATCACTTGCAAATTATGTAGGTCTACCTTTGGGCTTACTTCTCTTCAAAAAAGGAGCTCTTTATATAAAGGATAGATCTCAGAATATCTTCTCTTTGAATACTGAATTTTTTGAAGTCACCTTTTCAAAATTTTACTAATTCCCAGTATAGAGGTCTTAGCTTTTAATTTAAATGCCATTTTCTTGTAATATTTAACTGTACATTAACTTACTGTTTGCCCAGGGTGCATTTGTTTACAGCCCCTCTCATCGATTCCCAATTTCTTTCTGCTGTGTCTTCCTTGCTTGCCTACACACACACACCCAGGCTTATTGTGACAAGAGTTCCTGGTCTGATTTTTATCAAGATTAATCTTCATTTAATCTTGAATATATAAAAGGGCTGGAATGAGGATCTGAGACACTGGGTGATTTTATTTTTTTCTTTCAACATTGCTATATTTTCTGTAAAGACCACAGGAATTTAGGTTTGAGAAACATCAAATTTGGTATACTTAAAACCAGCAAAAACATTTTAAATGAAATGTTATGCTAAGCTCTTTAATTTCATTCTTCTGTTATAAATTCTAATGAAGAGATGAGCGCTTTAAACTGGGAGACCAGTGGTAATCCTTGGCATCCTTCCTTATTATCCTATTTATTTGGCTTGAGGAGTTTCACTTGTCTGTTTTTAGAGAATATGTTAATTGAGTGATCAGTATTCATTACAAATAATCTTGTCTGTTTTCTTGTCAAGATTCTAAAGGCCCTTTTGCTCTTTCTGTAAAAGCTAAGCAGGCTGTATTAACTTCTGATTTAATTTAAAAAATGGGAACTTGTTGGCGCAACACCTTAAAGAATTGCATGTTTAATAATTGGAAGGCTTTCCATCAGATTTGTCTCCAGTCTGAATTAATAATGTTGCTGACTTATTGTTTTAGAAGACAGAGTCCTTGACCTGCTAGGTTGAAAGAATTGTGACTGCTCTGAACCTTTGTGGGTCCTTTAGCTGTGCCATATCCCTTGTGAATAATTAGAGGTATTTGAAGGTATTGCGGTAGAAGCCAATTTGTGTCTTTCACTTTGCATATTGTTGAAGCCTCATGAATTAGTCATAAGCAGGCAAAAAATTAACTTCTTCAGACACATATTTTGATGGGTCATGAGGGAGAATGTAAAGTGATCTGTAAAATATTCTACTGATCCTCTAAGTATTAAATTATTATACCTACAGGCTAATTTCAGAGGGGGGAGAAAAGAGTTTTCCTCTTCCTTCAGGAACAGAGTAACACATTTGGAAAAAAAAATAATGGCTTATTATTTCTAGGATTGTCAAGAGGACTATAAATGAACAATTCTATGATTTCTTGAAAACCAGATTCATGTGTTAACTCTTGTTTTTAATTTTTTTGGTTATTTTTCTTTTTACTTTTAAATTGGTTGAATTCTAGATTCTCGTACTTAAACTTCTTGTTGATTTTGTGAAATGTGAAACCAAACTCGCTTTTCTAACTTTAGGCCTTGGAAGCACTGAATCAATGAAATATGGATTTCCATACTTATTTAAAATCTAGTTTTACATTAAAAATTTTTTTCCATTTTCTGTTTTTCTTTTTTTTTTCAGCCAGTGAAACTGAAATTGCATTCTTCTGTGAAGAAGACTATAAGAACTACAAAGCTAATCCCATTTCATCCTGGTGAAAACCTCACAGAGCTTCCTTTTTTGCATACTTGTATTAAGCTCTTTATTACACTAGTGAGTTTCTGAAATTGACAAATAAACTTAAAAAAATTAATCCCAGCCTCTGCCGTTTGAGGTAAAATCTGTGGTGTGTTCTCTCTTGTGCAGGTCTTATTTCTTTCTTTCTTGTTGTAAAATAGTGTATTCATTTATAGGAAAAACATCTGGTTTTAAGTGAAAGAAATAATTGTTCAAAAATCACCATGGAGTGTTGGCTCTTTAGTTATAATTTGTTTCTCAAAATTAGAGGTCATTTTGGTGACTTGCATGTTGGATTCTTTAAAAAAGATTATAAGACTAAGGGCATTCTCTTCTATTTTGCATTTTCTCCAAAGTTTCTAATTAGAGCCCCTGTTACTATCTCTGTCTAGCAGGGATTCTTATGACCATGAATGCCGTCTTTTCACTCACTGTGATAAACACCACCACACGTGAAATTAAATTGGGTATATTTTAGGGAGGTTTTCTGATATAAGAGAGTTTCTTCTTTCTTTTCATGTTACAGCCCACACAAATAACATTGCCGAAATGTGTTTTTCTGAGCTATGTTTCCTGACTTCAGGAGCAAACTATAATAGAATCAAACTCATTTATTTGGCAAGAGGAGGTAGCAAGAAGTTTACACTTCTGGAAGAAAATTGTCCATTGAGAACAAGTCTAAGTCATGGATGATACATTCTTTCAAAATAATATAATACTTTGATGTCTGACTACCAGCATCTGAAGAATAGTGGATTCAAGGGGGCCTCTCAGCCAGCATGTATCTAATCAGAACTCTTAAGAGAGGTTAGTTGGCTCTAGAATTGTTCCATGAAGCCTTAAATTGCTAGTAAGGCTTCATTGTGGTGAGGCTAATATAAGAAAATCTATTCTGCTAAAACAAACAAACTAACAAAACAAAAATCAAACTTGAAAATCTGGTTCATATAGCCAGAAGCTGCATTGCTTTGTTTAAAGGCAAAGTGCTTGGAGCACAGAGGAAGATAAGGGCAGAAAGTCCACTGAGCTAGGCCTTATAAGTCATGCCGAGGAGGTGGAACTTTACATAGTAGGTGGTTGGGAGCCAATGGGAAGATTTAAACAGGTAAATTATATGATTAGATTTGTATATTAGAAAGTAAGCTTTGGCAGCAGTGTCCATATGGCAGAGAGACTAGAAGACAGTTGTCATAGACCAGGTGAAGGTTGGAAGGCCTCAACCTGGGACCCAGCTGAGGGGAAGGGAGAAGAGGAGACCTTGCTGAAGTAATGCTAACCTTTGGTGTGTTAGCTGTCTACATGTGTTATTTAATTTTTATCACAACTCCTTAAAGGGCTTCCCAGGTGGCACTAGTGGTAAAGAACCCACCTGCCAATGCAGGAGACACAAGAGACACGGGTTTGATCCCTGGATTGGGAAGATCCCCTGGAGGAGGGCATGGCAACCCATTCTAGTATTCTTGCCTGGAGAATCCCCTGGACAGAGGAGCCTGGTGTGGGCTATGGTCCATAGGGTGGAAAAGAGTTAGATATGACCGAAGTGATGTAGCATGCACAGCTCTTTAGTCTTGAGAGTATCATATCTGTTTATAGATGAAGAAATCAGGGCCCAGAGAGGTAAAGTAACTTACCCGAGGCAACACAGTAATGTGCACTGCAAGTGGAGCCAGGTCTGTCTTAAATTCTTGACCTTGCCCATTTTATCCTGTGGCCTCCTAGGAGAGCTATGAGGTAAAATCTTTGGGGCTTGCTGAGTGGCTGTTGTGGAAGGTATAGAAGGAGGAGGAAAGGAGACTTTAATTCTTCCAGATTATTGCTGGAGTGAGTGACTGCATTGATGGTGACAGCCTGAACCCAAACAGAAAGTTAAGTAAGTAGAAAAATAAGTTAAAGCACATTCAGTTTGATTAATTTTCAAACATTCAGTTTACCCACACTTTTTTTCTTTTTTAAGAAAAATTAAGCATTCTTTACCTATATGTTTTCTTTTTAACAAATAATGCAAAAATATGTATGTATGTCTAATACTTTGTTTTGGCCTATATTAATTTTCCTTGTTAGAAAGTTACATATAGCCTTAAACACAGATGTAAAAGTCAGAAATTAAAATATGTTATGACTAAGGAGGAGTTTTATCAGGAGTGAAAGATTGGTTGAAAACATGGAAAATTTATCATTGTACATAACTTGCAAAATCTATAAAGAAGGAAATTGTGCTATCTCAAGAGATGCCAGAAAGAAGCATATGATGATGTACAACCCAATGTGTGAATAACAATAGAACAGAATCTCCCTAACCTGATGAAGGTTACCCACAGGAAACATACTAATGGAGAAGTGCTTAAGCAAACCTATGAGATGAATGGGGCGGAGCGGGGGGGAACCACTATTACCAGTGCGATTCAGAATGGTTCTGCCTCATACTGCAGCCAGTACAGTAAGAAAAGTAGTGAGAATCACAGGTGTTGGAAAGGAGGAGACAAAACATTTATTGCAGGTAATATGATTGCAAGAGAATCAACTGACAAGTTATGAGAACAGGAGACTTTGAGTGCTTAATAATGAACTTAAAGTGTGCACAAAAGCTATAAGACTGTTAACTAGAAGATATGAGACCTAAGTAGAGAGATAGTTATACGTTCATAGGTGGAAGCTTTGGTGTGTAGTAAAGATGTTGACTTATACCTAATCTATAATCTAGTGCAGCCTCAGTATTTATATTGGGATTTGGCAAATTAATTTTAAGGTTCATTTGGAAAAGCAAATGTATAAGAATAGCCAAGATCAGTTTGGAAAAACGAGGAGGGAGGATTGCCTACCCCATGTCAAAATATATTGTAAAACTGTAGTAATTAAAACAGCTTGGTTGTGATACAGCAAACCAAAAAAATCAATGAAGAGAAACTGACTAATGTCTATGGAAACTTAGTATATAATAACGGTATTTATAATCAGTGGAAAAAAGATGGATATTTATCACCTGCCTAGGCCTTAAAAAAATGATTAAGGACCTTATTTCCTACCATTCACTGAAATTTCAGATGGACTAAATAAACATGAAAAAAGAAATGAACTTATTAGAAAAAAAAAAGATTATTTTTATGACCTCGGGGTAAGGATGGCTTTAAAACACAAAATGTGCAAATGCTATCATTTGCTGAATTTGGTGTATTGATATGAAAAACTAGATTCTCCCCCCACCCCCTGCCAATATAAACAGATTGAAAGACAAAGACTGGGAAAAGCTACTTGCACATATAAGGTAGACAGAGGATTAGTTTCCAGAATATATGAAGAACTCTTATAAAAATCAATGAGAAAAGGACAAATCTGCAACAGAAAAATGGACATATTTTGTAAAGAAGAAATTTGTGAAAATGGAAACATATGGCTTATAAAAATTTGAAAAGACACACATCCTGTGATTCAAGGAAATTAAAACAGCAGAGAGTCATTTTTATTCATCAAGTTGGCAAAAAGTTAAAGGTTTTGTTAGCAAGTATTGACAGTGATGTGTGCCTACACTGGGAGTATAAATTCATGTGCAGTCACTTAGTCAAGCAATTTGATGTACTGTCTGTTAAAATAACAAATGCGTGTCTTCTCTTGACCTAGCAGTTACACTTCTTAAAATGAATCTCAAGGAAACCCTCTAATGCCTGCAGAAGAAGGCATTTAAAAGAGAATTGACTGCAGAATTATTTTTAGCAGAAAAACACTAAATGCTGTTAGTAGAGAGTAGCTAAGTGACATTTGGTATATCTATATTTTGTGTTGCTACTTAATCTAAAACAATGAGGGACATTCATATTACTTAGTGACATGGGATAATCTTTGAGGCATCTTGATGGGTGAAATTGCAGAGGGTATCTGCAATTCTGATGCAAACTGATGTCATTTGTTTAAAAAAGGCAGAATATGATCATATATATAATGTTATGTATACGTGTGAATGTGTGAACACACATACTGTATACACATATGTACATGTACACAAAAGAACATACACCAAACTGATAACATTGATTACCCCTGGTTAGGGGCCTAAGATTGGGAGGTGAAAGTGGTAAAAGGCTTCATCTGTAATATTTAAGGAGAATGTATCTGTGTTAAGAATTAGTAAAAACTAGTGCGTGTATAGAAATTAAAAGAGGCAGGAAAAGAACCCATCGGGCAATTGCTATTAATATTTTGGCATAGTCCACCTAGGTTATTTTTTGTATGTGTTTTTTTAATGTTTCTGATCTTTTTGATGTGTTTTGAGTTATACAAGTAATACGTGCTTGTTAAAAACAACTCTAGAGGACTTTCCTTGTGGTCCAGTGGTTATGAGTCCAGCTTGTAATGCAGGGGACGTGGGTTCCATCCCTGGTGAAGGAACTTAGGTTTCATGTGCCACGGAGCAGCCAAGCCTGTGAGCTGCAGATAGTGAGCCCGTGCACTATGATGTTCAAGCGCCACAACTAGGGAGTCTGTGAACAACCATGAAAGATCCCAAAAGACGCGACAAAGACTCAACGCAGCATAAGTAAATAACTAAAAACAGCTCTAAGGTGAAATAAAATGCCCTTCAGTAGTCTCTTTTTTGCATGACTTGGTGTTCAAACTTTAGTTTCTTTTTTCTGCGCATATATCAGTTTTTAAGTGTGCATTTTAAAGCATTATCATTTGAATATTTTAAAATATTCTCTTATATAGAGAAGTCTCATTTTCTTTCTATCCTAAAACTTTTTATTTCTGGCTGTGCTGGGTCTTCGTGCCGTGTGCGGGCTTTTTCTCTAGTTGCAGCGGGTGCGGACTGCTCTCTGGTTGTGCTGCTCAGGCCTCTCGTTGCAGTGGCTTCTCTTGTGAAGCACAGACTCTAGGGCGTGCAGGCTTCAGCATTTGCAGTACTTGGGCTCAGTAGTTCTGGCTCACAAGTCTACTTTGCTATGAGGCATGTGGAATCTTCCCAGACCAGGGGTCACCCTGGTGTCCCTGGCATTGGCCAGGTGGATTCTTAATCACTGGACCACCAGGGACGTCCTGGAAGTCTCCTTTTCCTTTTGAAAAATCACTGTGTACCAGACACTGCATGTGTTGTATATATTAAGTCCTCTCGTTGGATAGAGCTGTGAGTAGCTCCATCTGTGAAGGGGAGGTGATGATGCCCACCTTACAGGATCTTAGTGTCAAGGGAGACACTGTCCACGGGGCACTTATTAGGCAGGGCCTGGTGTGGGGTAAGTGCTCATCGAATGTCTTAACGATACTCCTGAGTCATGAAGCAGCATCAGCTTCAGTTTGAAGCCCCAAACCCTGATGCACTCAGGCATTAAGCCACTTGCCCAAGGCCTAAAATCTGGAAGGTCAAAGAGCAGGATTCTTCTGGCTTCAGATACCATATTCTGCCACTCTTGAAAAACAAGGTGTGTTGGGCCCTTGGAGAAACGTGATATGAAGGTTGTCAACCATGGGCTGAGAGATGGTGCCCCGTTTTTGTTGATTGTCACCCCTTCTCCAAGCATTTTTGCCATTCTCAGTTGAAGAGAACTTTCTTCCTCTTCTTGTGCCAAACGAATATACAGGCCCTAGCCCCACTTAAGAAGCACACCTAGTTTTGTGTGTCTGAGGCTTTTTAACACAGCAAAGGCGTTTTATTTCCCTCTCTTTCTGCCTGTTTTAGATGCATGCGGGAGAGGTGGTGATGCTCTTGCCTGTGTGGGACACCGAGAGAGCTGGCCCGGCCTGGGCCTCTTGGGAAACTACTGCTCATTGCTAAGGAGGGGAGGGGAGGGAAAAATGAGGCTTTCTTACTTCGGGCATGCAGGGGCAGGGGCCAGAGGAGTCTGAGGCTGCTGAACCACATCTCAAGAACACAGAAAAGTCCAAGTAAGACAGTGTCCAAGGATCTGGACTTGTTCATTTTTTCTTCACTGTGTGGGCAGGCACGTGTGTTGGGGGAGGGGTTCTGATGATGGGTTATAGGCAGTTTCCTTTTATTTTACTCTTAAAACTCTCTCATAGTTAATCAGGTTAGTTAGCAAAGGTAACTGAAGCAATGCTACAGTTAATTCCTTGGTTTGAGGTGAACATTTTGAACCCCGCCATCATGATGGGGGGGCTTGGGTGTCTGAGGGCCTGGAAAATACCCGTCTTTCACTTTGAACCCCCTGCGTGAAGCTCATGACCACTGTCAACCTTTGACTCAGCACTTCCAGCATGATAGAGAAGAGTATGGCTTTCGCCATATCTCTCCATCAAGGGAGACATTTCTTCAATGAATCAGACCTGAGACCAGTTCTCCCACCCCCAAGTGTGCGTTTTGGGTTATAATAACTAACACTGACCTTGGATAATGGCCCTTGGAGACTCATATTTTTTTTATTGTAAGTCAGAGGATTATATAATGTGCAGTGACTTAGAAGAAGCCTACAGGATATGTGTCATGCTGCTTTATGATGCCGGTTTTCTAGAGAGCAGTGACTCAACTCTTCTGCGCTTCTGGTTCTTCACACAGATATTCAGTAAATAGTGTCATTCATAGGCAGCGAGATTTAGGATGGAGAAAATCCATTTCAGGTCTCAGGTGATGTCATATGACTCCTGAAATATGTGAAGGCAAACGGTTTGGGGAATGCTGGGAATGCCTTAGAGATAAGGCCTTTGGTTTTAGTGTCATTCCTAAGTCCAATACACAGGAAAAATGCCACCCCCAATAATAAAATTTTTGTCGTTCATGAGTGACCAGAGGCTCTGATTCTTTAACAGGACTAAGGCAAGTGATGAAGACAAGATTGTGGGGGCTTCTTGCCCCCATTCCTCACTTGGTGGGAAATGAGGAAGATCAAGGACTGTTATCTGCATTCCTTTCTTTGTTCAGTCCTACTTAGTGAAAAACAAGAACCCCAGTTAATTTCGTCATCATTGTCACCTCTTTGCCTCTTCCTCCCTCACATAACCCCCAGTTTTGTGCTTTCTGCCATCAGACTACATCACCTGCCTGCCCAACCCCTTGTTTCAGGACCCAGCACCAGTCCCCCTTATTCCTTGCAAACTCAGATCAGCTTTTGGCTCATGCCAATACTACAGCTGTCATGATTTGCTATAGAGAAGCCTTCCAGTACCATGGAGCCTTGCAGCTCGACTGTCTCAGCCAACTGCTTACTCTCATGTTCACCCTCTAGCCATAGTTATCATCACTAATCACATCCTAGTCCATAACCTCTCAATATCACGCCTCTCGTTCATCAACCACTGTGTACTGTCTTTGCAGTTCTTTCCCTCTGGTGCCCCCTCCTGCAGTTCTTCAGCCTCGCAAGACTCCACCAGCATTGACTCTACCATCTTTTCACTGTCCCTCCTCCTAACCCCATTGAGATTCTCTGGTCCTTAGGAGGAGACTCTTGTGAGTCCCTTGGACAGCACGGAAATCAAGCCAGTCAACCTTAAAGGAAAGCAACCCTGAATATTCATTGGAAGGACTGATGCTGAAGCTGAAACTCCAATACTTTGGCCACCTGATGTGAAGAGCTGACTCATTGGAAAAGACCATGATGCTGGAAAAGAGTGAAGGCAGGAAGAGAAGGGGGCCACAGAGGATGAGACGGTTGGATGGCATCACCAATTCAATGGACATGAGTTTGAGCAGGCCCTGGGAGATGGTGAAGGACAGAAAAGCCTGGTGTGCTGCAGTCCATGGGGCTGCGGAGAGTTGGACATGACTTAGCGACTGAACAGCAGCAACTGGTCCTTTGTATGGATCCCTTACCACCCCCAAGCCCCCAGGCTTAATTCTACCCCCTGCCTTCTCCACATTTGCCTGGCTGGATAAAGACATGTGGGCTGACAAACCATTTTGTTTGGTTCGAGCCTGCTAAACTCAGGTGAGTTCCTAATGCTGCCCTGCAGTTCTTACACTTCCCTAGTTCATCACTCTCCTTGGCCCTCAATTTTAACACCTCCTTTCCAACTTTGAGCTGCTATCCCTGCTTCCTATTTCACTTGAGAAAATAGAGGTCATTGGAAGATAGCTTGCTTCTGTCCCGCCACAGTTACTGATGAAAGAGAAGCCTCCTTTCGAGTCTGGCCTCCACTTGTGTATCTGTCCCTGCCTTTCAAGCAGCTCCACAGCCCTTGGCCTCTGTCCCTGTCCTGCGTGGTCACACCCGCCCTGTCCCGCAGGTCCTCCCCACCAGTATGTAAACATAGAAACACGCTGTAACGTCTCTCATCTGGGCCCACAACGCTTGTCCCATTTTCGCTTTACAGCAAACTTCCTTGACAGAGTTAATCATACCCTCCTTCTCCCACTTTCTCTCTTCCCAGTTTCCCTTGAACTCACTCCAGTTGGGCTTTCATCCCCATCACTGTACTGACTTGGGTCTGGTCAGGATCACCAGTGGATTCCCTCTTGCCAAAGGAGTGTGATGCTTCAGCTTCAAATTATTGGACCTTTCAGGAGCATTTGACACAGATTCACTTGGCACCCTCCTGCTTGTGAATACTATCTTCATTTGGCTTTCTGGTGCTCCCCCGGCCTCTCATCCTGATTTCTTTTACTGG
This sequence comes from Odocoileus virginianus, assembly GCF_023699985.2. NCBI lineage: Eukaryota > Metazoa > Chordata > Mammalia > Artiodactyla > Cervidae > Odocoileus > Odocoileus virginianus. The sequence goes on along the minus strand of NC_069686.1, from coordinate 60,332,971 downwards.
TCCTTCCTCATCTTCTTTACCTTTCTACTCCCTTGATGACCTCATGCATCTCACAGTTTCAAATGATAACTAGATGCTGTGGACTCCTGATTTTTTAGTAATTTTATTCATTCATTCCTTTTTGGCTGCCCTGGATCTTTGTTGCTTTGCACAGGCTTTCTCTAGTTGCAGTGACGGACTTCTCATTGCAGTGGCTTTTCTAGTTACAGAGCACAGGCTCTAGTGTGAGGGCTTCAGGAATTGCAGCGCATGGGCTCAGTAGTTGAGGCATGTGGGCTTGCTGCGCGAAGGCATGTGGAGTCCTCCCAGATCAGGGATTGATCCCGTGTCCCTTACATTGGCAGGCAGATTCTTAGCCACTGTGCCACCAGTGGATAAGTTAGAAGTCCAGTTAGAAGCCCCTGCTAACCCTACTCTTAAAAAATCTTTTTCTGGTCAGTCTCCTACCAGGCTGTTCCCAGTATATAGAACTGTGCTGGCACTTAATAGGGCAGCATAAATATTTCTTGAATGAATGAATGCCTTTGGGACTATAGCTTAATCTTAAAGCAAAACTTTACAGACTCTTGAAGCTCATCTCTTAGCAAAGTAGACCTGAAGTAGATTGGATAAGTTCTAGACGCTTTTTTACTTGAAGACAGTCATCTAGATTTGTATACTAATAGACCGGGCCCTGTAGTAATTGGCCAGCAGTCCTTAGTGCATATGTGTTTCACATGGTATTGAGGAAGTGAGATGAAAATCTTGTTACAGTTGGTGTTTGTTTGTCTGAACCTGGTGGCTGTCACAGCTGCCTATGCGTGCGGCTGACAGCTCTCTTCACTGTGCAGTCCCTGTGTGTGCCTGGAGGCCCTCATGCACCTCGTGTGAGGGTTTTTTACCAGCTGGAAAAAAACAGTGTCGAGTACTAACAATAGACAAGACAGGTGTCCTAGATTGTCATCTCTTTCTGTTTGAACTGTCCCTGGAAAGCTGAGTAGAAAACTGCACAGTGGATCCTACAACTGTACAAATTACGGCAGTATTTTTCCCCCTACTTGCCTTAAAGCAAAGTTTCTTGTTTTAAAAGTGACCTAGAAGTGAACTTGTGGTGACATTTAAAATTATACAAATTGAAAAAGGCAGATGGTATACTTCTGCCTGTATTGGAATTATTTATCTTTCAGTGTTTGCTTTAAGCAAGTGTGAGCAGGAGGAAAGAGCATTGGCTCTGAAGTCAGCCCTGGGTGGGAAGGACACTCACACTGTCAACTAGCACAGAGGTGTAACCTTGGGCAAGCCACTCGGCCTCTCTGGGCCTCAGTCTCTCCTACTGTTGTTATTTAGCCGCTAAGTTGTGTCCAACTCTTGTGACCGCATGGACTGTAGCCCTCCAGTCTCCTCTGTCCATGGGATTTCCCGGGCAAGAATACTGAATTGGGCTGCCACTTCATTCTCCCAGGGATCTTCCCAACCCAGGGATCGAACCTGTGTCTCCTGCATTGGCAGGCAGAGTCTTTCCCACTGAGCCACACCTGGGAAGCCCCTTTTCTCCCATTCCATGGGGGGATAATAATGTTGACTGCACAGGATTTCTCTGAGCTTTTGCAAAATGGCCTGCTCAGTGGCTGGCATACAGATAGTCTGTTTTGGGAGGAACTATCGTGTTGGCTGTTTTCACAAAGAAGACCATTCATCCTATTTAGGGACAATCTAAACAGAGAATGGGGTTGTCCCACATCAAACACTGGGGAGTAGTGCCAAGCCTTTACAAGTATTTCCTGCTGCTTGCCAATTTTCTCTTGACCTGTTGGTTCCAATAATATAGCCCAGTAATGTTCTTGGGAAATGGGGAAGAGTTCATTTTTCTTTTTCCAAGAAATCTTCCTATCTTATTCCCTTTCCTGAAGAGCCTTGTCCTTGAATGCAGATAACCCTAGACAATGTTAAATGTTTCTTGTACCTGCCCCTTTTCTTCTGGTTGGCCTTGTTCCCATTTAGGATTGAGTTAATCGCCAACAGCAGAACAATTTAAATGCCCCCTTTAAAAGAATAAGGACTATTCTTTATCTATTCTCTGGATATAACTTGCTTAAAATGGGATAAGGGCAGGAGTTGGTAGAATGAATGGATTCCAGAGAAGTGGATTCAGAGGTTGTTTAAACAAATTTCATCTATGGGAAGAACAATTTTGAAAAGCAGGTTTTGCCATTTGAATTTTCTAGATACCTGCGTGGGATTCTTCTTTGGTGCTGATTAATTCCTGGCCATTAATGTGACGATCATACAGAGCAGCTCTTCTCTAACGTAACATCGTTCTTGCTGTTTCAGCTGACATCCACCACAGACCAGGAGTCCAGGCCGCAGGTCAGGTGGAGGGAAAGCCTCTGTGGGCTCAGCGCCGTCTGCCTGCCGTCTGCCGCCAGGTGTCAGCAGAGGCTGCGGGGCCTCAGGGTTGCCAGGGCAGAGGACCGAGCCCTTTGTCAGGGACTGTGCTTCCCGGGAGGTGCTGGCGGTAAAAACCCACCTGCCAGTGCAGGAGACGGCAGAGGCGCGGGCTCGATCCTGGGCGGGAGAGATCCCCCGGAGGAGGGCGTGACAACTCACTCCTGTATTCTTGCCTGGGGAACCCCACGGACAGTCCATAGAGTCACAAAGAATCGGATACAACTGAAGAGGCTTAGCAGCAGCAGCAGTGGATGGGCTTGTACACCTGTCAAGTCGGCCTTGCAGCACTTCAGCAGAAAGTCAAAGCCTTCAGCCAGTGGATGATTTGTTGTACTCCTGTTCAGAATGATCGTGTGGTTCCTACTGCCTAAAACTTTGTTTCCGAAGTCAGCGCCTAGTGACTACAAAACCAGTGGCTCTTTTTAGTCTGTTGCACCTCTGTAATCTTCCTTATTTCTACAATGAATACCAGTGACGTGTTCATGCTTCAGAAAATGCTCCTATTTATTTGTTGAGGATGATTTTTTGAAGGTAAGGATTGAGAGGTGGCGAGCAAGTTTTAATAGATCCTTTGTTAAAAGCTCCCAAGTATCCTGCATTATGTGCAACTTCCTTTGTTCGGCTGAGGTTAGATGCTTAAGCCAGTTCCTTCCCAAACCAGTGATGTTTGTGAAAACATTCTACTTGGTGGAAGGCCTTGGGAGCTCTCTTTTTTTGAGCTTTAAAGCAGTACCCACAGCTCTGGGAGCAGAGTGACTTGCACCTCAAGGACACAGAAATTACTTTGCACAAGGTGGTGTTTCTCTTCCCTTTTAAAGGCTGAATGTTCTCACACATGATTAGGCAATGCCTTTAACCCCGAACAGTTTACAAAAACCCCTGTGTTTGTTTCTGAGTTATTTAAATTTTTTCGTAAAACATCATTTTGAGTTAGTGAACAGAATTAAAAACCAATCTGGCCTGGTACAGAATTACCTCTGTGGCTTCTCTTCCTGGTTCGGCTTCAGTCTGGCTGTTAGAAGAGAACTCTTTGTGTAGACAGAGGGCTGAGCTGGTGCTGGGAGTGGTCGGAGAGTAGATTTTAAAACTTGGGGAAAAAATTCTTTATTTATTTTTTTGGCTGTGCTGGATATGTGTTGCTATGGGGGGTGGGGGGGTGCTTTTTCTCGTTGCAGAGAGTGGGGGCTCCTCTTCGCTGCTGTGTGTGGGCTTCTCGTTATGGTGTCTTCGCCCGTTGCAGGGCACAGGCTCTGGGCACACAAGCTTCAGTAGTTGCAGTGTAGCCCGAGGGCTCCGTAGTTGCGCGGCATTTGAATCTTCCCGGACCGGGGATTGAACTGGTTTCCCCTGCTTTGCAAGGTGGATTCTTAACCACTGGGCCACCAGGGAAACCTCTGACAGTAGGTTTGAAGGAGCAGCGTCTTTTTATAGCTTTGGGGACTCTATTGGTGTCTAATTTCAGCTCCCAGTGCTATGTCACTCAGCTCTTTCATGCATGTACCACAGCTGGTAGATGCTTCCAGACTAAGACACTGATGAGAGACTTGGCAAAGTGTAGGATGAAACACAGTGGCTGAAAAGGAGGAGGAGAATCCTAAGAAGCCTATTGGATGTAGGAATGAGTCCAATCCTCCCCTGTCTCTCCATTTTCCAAATTCTTACAGCCCTGGGATGAAAGGGGCTTCTCTGTTCTAATGAGCACTGTGTGGTCTCAGGTCTCCTGTATTTCGTGGAAATGTATTGGGACCTGTTGTGCAAAAGGCCTGGTGACTGGCCTTCCTCAAGGTCTCCAGCACAAGGGGACAGAGAAGTACAGAGACAGGAATTTGTGTGTGGTCCTCTGTAGTCTCCCGTCTTCTTATTCTAAGACAGTTGGGCTCTTTGGTGTCCTAGCCCAGGGGTGCTTGAAGGGTTGAAAGCAGAAGCAACTTGAAGATAAATTCTGTAAGCCTTTCTTGAAAGCCTTAGCTGGTCAGGCACATTTTGGAAGGCAGGGTGGGGGAGACTGGGCAGCTGGAGTGATTCTCCAAGACCGGAGGGGAATGGAGGCCTGTGAGTTCTACCATAAGCAGGTGTCCGCATTCTTGGGGCATGGTGGGTGCGTCTGACCTTGGAGACAAAGGTAGTTCTACGCAGGGGAGCACTCCAATTCCACCCAAGACCCCAGGCCTCTCTGTTCCTCATGGGAGCAGCCAGGTTGTTTAGCCTCTCGGAACCACATGGATTGAGATAACTGGCGTCTCTGGGAAAGCAAGTAGACTAAGAGCCCCAGAAATATTTTGCCCTAGGATTTTTGCATAACCCTCAGGTAGGGGATAAGGAAGTAAAGTCTGAGGTTGAATTTCAACCCAGATAGGGCCTTGAAATCAGACTTCAGGAAATAAAAAAAAAATGAAATTTCTCTTACACATATGTTCGTAATTGCAAATTCATACACACTATACCATGGACTCCTTGTTGCCAAATTCGGACTTAAATTGAAGAAAGTAGGGAAAACTGCTAGACCATTCAGGTATGACTTAAATCCAATCCTTAGGATTATACAGTGGAAGTGACAAATAGATTTAAGGGATTAGATCCTGATAGACAGAGTGCCTGAAGAACTATGGACAGAGGTTCATGACATTGTACAGGAGGTGGTGATCAAGATCATCCCCAAGAAAAAGAAATGAATAAAGGCAAAATGGTTGTCTGAGGAGGCCTTACAAATAGCTGTGAAAAGAGAAGTGAAAGGCAAAGGAGAAAGGGAAAGATATTCCCATTTGAATGCAGAGTTCCAAAGAATAGCAAGGAGAGATAAGAAAGCCTTCCTCAGTGATCAATGCAAAGAAATAGAGGAAAACAATAGAATGGGAAAGACTAGAGATCTCTTCAAGAAAATTAGAGATACCAAGGGAAATTTCATGCAAAGATGGGCTCGATAAAGGACAGAAATGATATAGGCCTAACAGAAGCAGAAGATATTAAGAAGAGGTGGCAAGAATACACAGAAAAACTAAACAAAAAAGATCTTCACAACCCAGATAATCACGATACTGATGGCTATGATGGTGATTACTCTAGGTGATCACTCACTTAGAGCCAGACAATCTGGACTGTGGAGTCAAGTGGGCCTTAGGAAGCATCACTGGAAACAAAGCTAGTGGAGGTGGATGGAATTCCATTTGAGCTATTTCAAATCCTAAAAGATGATGCTGTGAAAGTGCTGCACTCAATATATAAGCAAACTTGGAAAACTCAGCAGTGGCCACAGGACTGGAAAAGGTCAGTTTTCATTCCAATCCCTAAGAAAGGCAATTCCAAAGAATGTTCAAGTTCAGTTCAGTTCACTTCAGTCACTCAGTCATGTCCGACTCTTTGCGACCCCATGAACTGCAGCACGCAAGGCCTCCCTGTCCATCACCAACTCCCGGAACCTACCCAAACTCATGTCCATTGAGTCGGTGATGCCATCCAACCATCTCATCCTCTGTCATCCCCTTCCCCTCCTGCCCTCAATCTTTCCCAGCATCAGGATCTTTTCAAATGAGTCAGCTCTTTGCATCAGGTGGCCAAAGTATTGGAGTTTCAGCTTCAACATCCGTCCTTCCAATGAACACCCAGGACTGATCTCCTTTAGGATGGACAGGTTGAATCTCCCTGCAGTCTAAGGGACTCTCCAGAATTTTCTCCAATACCACAGTTCAAAAGCATCAATTCTTTGGTGCTCAGCTTTCTTTATAGTCTGACTCTCACATCCATACATGACTACTGGAAAAACCATAGCCTTGACTGGACAGACCTTTGTTGGCAAAGTAATGTCTCTGCTTTTTAATATGCTATCTAGGTTGGTCCTAACTTTCCTTCCAAGGAGTAAGTGTCTTTTAATTTCATGGTTTCAGTCACCATCTGCAGTGATTTTGGACCCCCCCCCAAAATAAAGTCAGCCCCTGTTTCCACATCTATTTGCCATGAAATGATGGGACCGGATGCCATGATCTTAGTTTTCTGAATGTTGAGTTTTAAGCCAGCTTTTTCACTCTCCTCTTTCACTTTCATCAAGAGACCCTTTAGTTCCTCTTCACTTTCTGCCATAAGGGTGGTGTCATCTGCATATCTGAGGTTATTGATATTTCTCCCGGCAATCTTGGTTCCAGCTTGTGCTTCATCCAGCCCAGCGTTTCTCATGATGTCCTTTGCATAAAAGTTAAATAAGCAGGGTGACAATATACAGCCTTGACGTACTCCTTTTCCATGTCCAGTTCTAACTGTTGCTTCTTGACCTGCATACAGGTTTCTCAAGAGGCAGGTCAGGTGGTCTGGTATTCCCATCTCTTGAAGAATTTTCTACAATCTGTTGTGATCCACACAGTCAAAGGCTTTGGCATAGTCAATAAAGCAGAAATAGATGTTTTTCTGGAACTCTGTTGCTTTTTTGATGATCCAGCAGATGTTGGCAGTTTGATCTCTGGTTCCTCTGCCTTTTCTAAAACCAGCTTGAACATCTGGAAGTTCATGGTTCACATATTGCCAAAGCCTGGCTTGGAGAATTTTGAGCATTACTTTTCTAGTGTGTGAGATGAGTATAATTGTGTGGTAGTTTGATTATTCTTTGGCATTTCCTTTCTTTGGAATTGGAATGAAAACTGACCTTTTCCAGTCCTGTAGCCACTGCTGAATTTTCCAAATTTGCTGACATATTGAGTGCAGCACTTTCACAGCATCATCTTTTAAGATTTGAAATAGCTCAACTGGAATTCCATCACCTCCACTAGCTTTGTTTCCAGTGATGCTTCCTAAGGCCACTTGACTTCACATTCCAGGATGTCTGGTTCTGGGTGAGTGAACACACCATTGTGATTATCTGGGTCATGAAGATCTTTTTTGTACAGTTCTTCTGTGTACTCTTGCCACCTCTTCGTAATATCTTCTGCTTCTGTTAGGTCCATACCATTTATGTCCTTTATTGAGCCCATCTTTGCATGAAATGTTCCCTTGGTATCTCTAATTTTCTTGAAGAGATCTCTAGTCTTTCCCATTCTGTTGTTTTCCTCTATATCTTTGCATTGACCACTGAGGAAGGCTTTCTTATCTCTCCTTGCTATTCTTACTCCCTTAAATCTATTTCCCACTTCCAATACTCCAATACTCCAAAGCTCCAATACTTTGGCTACGTGATGCAGAGAATTAACTCATTTGAAAAGACTCTGATGCTAGGAAAGATTGAAGGCAGGAGAAGAAGGGGATGACAGAGGATGAAATGGTTGGATGGCATCACCGACTCAATGGACATGAGTTTAAGTAAGCTCTGGGAGTTGGTGATGGACAGGGTGGCCTGGTGTGCTGCAGTCCATGGAGTTGCAAAGAATAGGACATGACTTAGCAACTGAACTGTACTGAACTGAACACACTATACCAGATTGTTATAATCTAATGTTTAAGGAAGAGCATTGTAACCTCTTGGTTACCAACCAAAATGATAGTTTAATAAAAATGGGGAACAGAATTAAATTCTCCTGCCAAATTGTCAAAAGAAACACCTGTCTTTTTTTTTTTTTTTTTGGAGAATTACAAAATATATGTTTATTCTTACCAAGTTAAAAAAAAATGCCCTACAGTACTAATGCCTTATACTAGCTTCCATCTCTTCTCTCTGGTCTCAAGCACCCGAAGCAGCTACTTTAAACTCTTGGTTAGTTCCTTCTGCTATTTTTCTCCATGTTTTATCTTATGTGCTCCTGTTTCTTTCCTTGATCTGCCCATTTGGGGAACAATCTACTGACTTTCTACTGTAGAAGGGAATTGACTCACCCATTTAAACTAGGTGAGGATTTAACTCTTTTTAATGCTCCTTTCACATTTCTCTCCTTAATTTTCATGATTGTATACCATGATTATGCCTTTTCTTGGGAATTTGAATGCTTTCCCCCTTCACATGTATAGCGTTTCCCCATCAGAGTGGTCTAAGGCTTTTGTCCGTTTTTTCCCAACTGCTGAAGCATATCAGATAACCTCTTCTCCTTGGCTTGCTGAATCCTGAGACCTCTGTCCTGCTTTGACCAGATGGTCTGCTCCTTGGGTTTGCTGTAAAAATATTACAGGGGGCTTCCCATTGCCATCATCTGGGGCTTCCTTCCTTGTTTTCCTGTCTTCTTGGTTCCTGAATGCTTTATCGTTTTTGTCTCACTTCTTGTGCTGTATCACAGCTTCTATTAGGTTGGCGCAAAAGTAGCTGCAGTTTTGCATTGTTGAACTTTGCCTTTTGATATTAGAATACATTCTTAAATAAATGTGATTATGTTATACATCATTTCAGTGCACATTTTTTGCTTTATGTTTTTTGCTAATGACTTATTACTTGCTGTTTATGTTTATTTTAGACTATGGAAATGCTGTTAGATAAAAAGCAAATTTGAGCAGTTTTCTTATTTGAGTTCAAAATGGGTCATAGAGCAGCAGAGACAACTTGCAACATCAACAACACATGTGGCCCAGGAACTGCTAACAAACGTATAGTGCAGTGGTGGTTCGAGAAGTTTTGCAAAGGAGATGAGAGCCTTGAAGCTGAGGACCGTAGTAGCTGACCATTGGAAGTTGACAGTGACCAACTGAGAGGATCAGTGAAGCTGACCCTCTTGCAACTACATGAAAAGTTGCCCAAGAACCCAATGTTGACCATTCTACAGTTCTGTGGCATTTGAAGCAAATAGGAAAGGTGAAAAGGCTTGATAAGTGGGTGCCTCATGAGGTGACTGCAATTTTAAAACATTGTCATTTTGAAGTGTTGTCTTCTCTTGCTCCACACAACAAAAACGAACCATTTCTTGATTGGATTGTGACATATGATAGAAGTGAATTTTATGTGACAACCAGCGATGGTCAAATTTGTACCAGAAAAAAAAAAGGGTCCTGGTCACTGGTGGTCTGCTGCTAGTCTGATCCACTACAGCTTTCTGAACCCCAGCAAAACCATCACATCTGAGAAGAAAGTTCAGCAGATCAATGAGTTGCAGTGAAAACTGCAATGCCTGCAGCCAACATTAGTTAACAGAAAGGGCCCAATTCTCCACGACAACACCTGCCCACACATCACACAACCAGCTCTTCAAAAGTTGAACAAATTGGGCTACAAAGTTTTGCCTCATCTGCCATATTCACCTAACATCTCACCAGCTGAGTACCACTTCTTCAAGCGTCTCAACAATTTTTGCAGGGAAAATGCTTCCAAAAAACCAGCAGAATACAGAAAATGCTTTCCAAGAGTTCGTTGAATCTTGAAGCATGGACTCTTATGCTACAGGAATAAACAAACTTATTTCTTGTTGGCAAAATGTGTTGATTGTAAAGATTCCTATTTTGATTAATAAGCATGTGTTTAAGCCTAGTTATAATAATTTAAAATTCAGGATCCGAAACCTCAATTACTTTTGCACCAACCTAATAGCGCTGCTGCTGCTGCCGCTAAGTCGCTTCAGTTGTGTCTGACTGTGCGACCCCATAGATGGCAGCCCACCAGGCTCCGCCGTCCCTGGGATTCTCCAGGCAAGAACACTGGAGTGGGTTGCCATTTCCTTCTCCAATGCATGAAAGTGAAAAGTGAAAGTGAAGTCGCTCAGTAGCTTCCCCAAAATGGGCTTGCCTGGTAGCTCAGCTGGTAAAGAATCCACCTGCAATGCAGGAGACCCCAGTTTGATTCCTGGCTCAGGAAGCTCCTCTGGAGAAGGACAGGCACCCACTCCAGTATTCTTGGGCTTCCCTTGTAGCTCAGCTGGTAAAAAATCCGCCTGCAATGTGGGAGACCCGGGCTGGATCCCTGGGTTGGGAGGATCCCCTGGAGAAGGGAATGGCTACCCACTCCAGTATTCTGACCTGGAGAATTCCAGGGACTGTATAGTCCAGGGGGTCACAAAGAGTCAGACATGGCTGAGCAACTTGCACTTTCACTTTCTTTCAAAAATGGGCACATAGAAGGTCTGTGTTTTGAAATGTTGAAAATGGCTGTTTTTTTTTTTTTTCTTCAGACACTGGAGGGTATTAAAGTATAGACTGAAACACTGATGCTTGGAATTTTGAAGGTGCCATTTGCTTTTAGCTTATAGGAAGCTTTTGAGAGGACTAGTGTGCTTAATTTTTTGTTGCTCAGTGGCTCAGTCATGTACAACTCTGTGACCCCATGGACTGCAGCATGCCAGTCTTCCCTGTCCTTCACCATCTCTCGGAGCGTGCTCTAACTCATGTCCATGGAATTGCTGATGCCATCCAACCATCTTGTTCTCTGTTGTTCCCTTCTCCTGCCTTCAATTTTCCCAGCATCAGTCTTTTCTAATGAGTCAGCTCTTTGCATCAGGTGAACACATTATTGGAGCTTCAGCTTCAGCATCAGTCCTTCCAGTGAATATTCAGGATTGATTTCCTTTGGGATTGACTCTTTGTTGTCCAAGGGACTCTCAAGAGTCTTCTCCAACACCACAGTGCAAAAGCATCAATTCTTCAGTGCTCAGCCTTCTTTATGGTCCAACTCTCACATCCATACATGACTACTGGAAAAGCCAGAGCTTTGACTATATAGACCTTTGTTTGCAAAGTAATGTCTCTGCTTTTTAATATGCCGTCTAGGTTTGTCATAGCTTTTCTTCCAAGGAGCAGGCGTCTTTGAATTTCATGACTGTCGTCACCATCTGCAGTGATTTTAGAGCCCAAGAAAATAAAGTCTGTCATTGTTTTCATTGTTTTTCCATCTATTCACCATGAAGTGATGAGACCCGATGCCGTGATCTTCATTTTTTGAATGTTGAGGGCTTTCTTTATTATTATTATTGGCATTGCTTTATTTTCATTGAATTTTTATTAAAAAAATTATTAATTTTTAAATTGAAGGATACTTGCCTTACAGAATTTCGTTGTTTTCTGTCAAGCCTCAACATGAATCAGCCATAGGTATATATATATATATATCCCCTCCCTTCTGACCCTCCCTCCCATCTCCCTCCCCATCCTACCCCGCTAGGTTGATGCAGAGCCCCTGTTTGAGTTTCCTGAGTCATACAGCAAATTCTTGGTGGCTGTAATGCAAATTTCCATGTCACTCTTCCCATACATCTCACCCTCTCCTCCCCTCTCTCCATGTCCATAAGTCTCTTCTCCATGTCTGCTTCTCCACTGCTGCCCTGTAAGTAGATTCTTCAGTACCATTTTTCTACATTCCGTATATATGCATTAGAATATATTTGAATATGAATGTTGAGTTTTAAGCCAGCCTTTTCATTCTCCTCTTTCACCTTCATCAAGAGGCTCTTTAGTTTCTCTTCCCTTTTCTGCCATAAGGGTGGTGTCATCTTCATACCTGATATTATTGATATTTTTCCCAGCAATCTTGATTCCAGCTTGTGATCTAAAGATGTTGCTTGTAGTTTTATTGAAATGTCTTATTCTGGTCCTCACATTGTTTCTGTTTCCTCTGGGTTTCTTTTCTCAGTTTCTTGTATGGTGGAGGTATTTATCACAATGTCTGTCCATTTACATTAAGCTTGAAGTTTGAAGCTTATAAGCTTGAAATTACATTACAAACAACTTCAAAGTGCTCTGTGGATAGGTGGGACCTGCTGAATGGTACTCCAGGGCCCAGGGTCTGGAGGATAAATCTCCAGTCTCCTGTCTGGGAATGGCCTGAGGTTCTGAGGATGCAGAAGGGTGAATAAGCCAGCTTCTTATCACTTTTTGTGGAAGCATTTTTACTAGGAGCATCTTAACTCTGGCAGTTCCTACTCCTCTATAAAATTTCCATCTTCAAAAATGGGATGAACTATCTTAATCTCTTTGTCTTTGTGGGCTTATACCTATCCTGTCCCTTTATCTTCATTTTAGTGGAGTTTCCAGAGGAGATGATGTAATGAATATGTTCAGTCTATCATGTTTAACTGGAAATCTGCATGCATGCTTCTTTGTTTCCTTTTTAAAAATTGAAGTATAATTTATATACAGTAAAATGCAAAGACCTTAGGTGGTCAGTTCCATGAGTTGTGACAAATGTACAACTTATATCCCTATCTGTATCTTTACAGAATGTGCCCATCCCCCCAGACATTTCCTTCATACCCCTTTTCAGGTCCCTCCCCTCTTTTCCACCATTAAAAGCCACTGTTGTGATTTCTGTCAATGAATTTGGGGTCCTCATTTTTGAATATTTTACGGAAGTGTTTATATGGTACAAATCATCCTCCTAGCTTACCTAACTGAAGAACAGCTCTATTATTATAAGAAATTGAAATTTAAGTGAGAGCAATTCTGTTTTATTAAAAAAAAAACACACACCAAATTTTGTCCAACCTAATGTCCTTCTTCAGGAGTGAAGAGAGGTTTATTGTTACCTTGAAAAGCTTTTAAGGAAATCAGTTTCCTCCATAACCACCAGAATGTCATATCACATATTTAGTTAAAAACTCAAGTAGTACAAAATGATCCTTAATATCTTTGAATAGACATCCTGTCCTCTTTCCACGTCTTCAAGGTCACACTCCCCACGTTCTTCTGAACAAAAACTGAGATCCTCCTTGTTTTTAGGTGGATGTGTGATTAGCCGTCCTTTCAATTGCCTTCTGATGTCTGTGCACTTGTGGGCACAAGGCTGTCATGGCAAGGGTGGCGGGGAGGGTGGCTCTTGACCTGCACTGTGTATATAGGGAGATCTGTGATACTGACATGATAAGGACTGGGGTGTGCTAATTGCCTGGCTTCTGCCTGGTGGTTGCTCCCTTCATATAGACCTTCCACGAATGACAAAAGTCATATTTTTAAAATGCTAAGTCTGAGTGTTTTTTTCCACAACAAGAGTTAACAACCTCTGTGGGACAAGCTAAGCCATCAGAAGGGAGACCCAGCCAGGTCCAAGAGCAGCTAGCATTTCCTGAGTAAACTACTAACATTAACAGATTTATGTACTTGGTTACCCTGCTAGTAGGTGATGGAACTAGGGTTTAGAGTCTGCTCAGGACCAGCTATTACACTGTCTTTGTATGGAAGGCAGGAGGGGACTCTAAGGTTAAGAGGGAGGATCCTTAGAATCACTAGCTGCACTGCAGAATATTTGCTAATTGTAACTGGAGCAAATGATATCCTTCTTTGCCTTTCACTGCTTTCTGATACCTCCTCAAGATGAGACAGCTCAAAATTCTTGGAATTGACATCTTACAAGGCTGCCTTCGCTTTCTCTTTCCACTTCCACTGCCTTGCTTGGGCCTTCATTATTTTTCGTCTTGACCATTGAGACACCATTCTGTCTGCAGGAGACTCTCCTGCAGACTCTCATCCAGCATGTCCATCTGTCATGCATATTACCAGGATCATCTCTTAAAAATGTAAGTCAGAAAGAGAAAAACAAATATCATGTATTAATGCCTATACATGGAATGTAGAAAAATGGTACTGATGAACCTATTTTCAGGGCAGAAACAGAGATGCAGATATGAAGAACAGACTTGTAGATATGGTGGGGGTAAGTAGAGGGAAGGAGGAATCGAGAGAGTAGCACTGTCATAGATACACTCCCGCGTGTAAAATAGCTAGTGGGAAGCCGCTGTGTAGCGCGGGGAGCCAAGCTCCATGCTCTGTGATGACCTAGAGAGGTGGAGTGGGGGTGGGCATGGGAGGGATGCTCAGGGGGGCAGGGATTTGTTTAGTAGCTAAGGCCTGGTCAACTCTTGCGACCCTGTGGACTATCGCCCTCCAGGCTCCTCTGTCCATGGGAGTTCCCAGGCAAGAGTACTGGAATGGGTTGCCATGCCCTCCTCCAGGGGATCTTCCTGGCTCAGGGACTGAACTCTTGTCTCTGCACTGCAGGCAGAGTCTTTCCGGCTGAGCCACCAGGGGAGCCCCTGAGGGAGGGGATGTATGCATACACATCGCTAATTTGTCAGCAGAAACCAACACAACATTGCAAAGCAACTGTCTTCCCATTAAAAGTAATTAAAAAAAACTCAAGTCTGACTATGTTCCTGTCTGCTTGAAGCCTGCTGAGGGTGGGTTCCTGCTTCCTTCAGCATGAAATGCACACTCTAGTGTGGTGCCGGGGACCTTTGGTTTAACCTGGAGGCACATCTCCGGCCTCTTCTCTGGCTCTGTGGGCCGGCGTGCCCCTCCTCTCGCCTACAGCCCTCCCTCGTCCCCAGCGTCTGTTTGTCTGCACCTGCCATGCTGCCATGGCTTCTCTGGGACGCTCCAGCCCTCCTCCCCCAGGCAGGCAGGCACCTCGGGAGACACTGCCAAGGCCAAGGATCGCCTCGCCTCTGAGATCTTTTCTGCCCCGCCCCTCCCACCACCTCAGGGCCAGCAGCCTAGACGGTGCTCTCCTTTGGGTCCTCACCAGGTCCTTGCCAGTGTTTTATCACAGAGCTTCTAACAACACACCATGGTCTTGCTTTTTTATATGTTCATCTTCCCAACGAGACAGGGCTCTCCCCAAGTTTGGGGATCGAGTCTAGTTCACTGTTGGGCTTCCCTTGCCTGGCACACATCAGGACTTAATAAAGGTATGACGGTGAAGGTGAAGTCGCTCAGTCGTGTCCGACTCTCTGCGACCCCTGGACTGTAGCCTACCAGGCTCCTCTGTCCATGGGATTTTCCAGGCAAGAGTACTGGGGTGGGTTGCCATTTCCTTCTCCAGAGGATCTTCCCAACCCAGGGATCGAGCCCAGGTCTCCCGCATTTCAGGCAGCCACTTTACCGTCTGAGCCACCAGGGAAAATAATAATAATAATAATAAAGGTATAGTTCTATTTATTTATATATGAATGGATGGATTTGCTTTCCCTATTGCATCATATACTTTTCTAAAAGTTACCTGGCTTTCTGGAACTTATATTAAGAAATTCAGACACCAGCAATAATATTTGGTTAGCTCAGCCAGTGCCAGAATTGCCTGTTGAGATTCTGTGCCTCTCAGCTAGGACCACAATTTCTGCTGCTTTTCTGTGTTCTCCCCACGATCTGACACAGTGTTGGACATGCATTCCCTGTTTAAATGTATCTGTTGATTTGAGTTGGGGAGGTGTTGGGGTTGGGAGACAAAAGACAGAAGAAAGAGGGTCCCTACTATTGAGGACCTGACACATGAAAGGGGAGACTGGGCACATCCTGTCGGGGAAAAGCCAATTACTACAACCTCCCTGGTGCTCCAGGGGTTTAGAATCCACCTGCCGTTGCAGGGGACATGGGTTCAATTCCTGGTCCTGGAAGATTCCTCCTGCTTCGGGGCAGCGAGGCCCGTGCACCCTAGCTATTGACCCTGCGCTCTAGAGCCTGTGCCCTGCAGTGAGAAGCCGCCGCCACGAGGAGCACAGGCACCGCACCTGGAGAATAGTCCCCACTTGCCACAACGAGAGGAAGCCCAGGTCCAGTAAGGAAGACCCAGCACAGCAAAAACAATGGTCTAAAATCCCTTATATAGGACAGTCCTTCGAAAAAATAAACAAATAAATAAAAACATATTCTCTTGGGAAAAAATTACCAAGACTTTCCTCCCAAGTCCCCAAAGCTGCCTGCACGTATCCCCAAAGAAGCCATTCTGAGTTGCGTGACCCTGATGAAGGTCTTCCTTCATCTTATGATTTGTTGCAGTAAAAATAAGGAAGGAATTTCTAAGCAGTTAAGGTCACTTTGTACCGAGACTGTGGCACTCTATCATGTTAAATAAAATGTCAGTTGATAGTTATTGTGTCATTCTTTTCAAATGATTTTATGCACAGTAGATGGTTTTATTATAGATGAATTTGATTTGACTGTTGATTTTTAAGAATTTAGTAAGAATATGCAAACAAATGTGTATATCTTATTTAAAGAATGCTAATAAGGAAACTGCAACAGTACTAATGTTGAATGAAAGCTGTGTTGGGTGTTTTGGATATGAATGCCCTTATCTGATCTTCTTTACAATCCTGGGACAATGATTTTAAATCGCCTATTCACAGAAGGAAAAACCGAAGCTAATTAACTGGCTGGAGATCTCTACAGCCACTATTATGTACCATCTATAAATAGTTAAATCTAAATTCATTCATGTGAAATTCTGGGTTAGATCTTTTAGGAAATTGACAACTATTAAGATTCTGTTGGCTATACTTCTGTGTATTTATTTATTTATATTTTTATCCATGTATACATTTTTTAAAATTTAATTTTAAAAGTTTTGTATAATTTTTATAGGTTATTTCCATTTACAGTTATTACAAAGCATCGGCTATATTCCCTGTGTTGTACAGTACATTCTTTCCATGTATATGTTTTTAAGTTTCAAACATGAAAACTATTTTAGCCACTAGGCTACAAAAGTAAATGCATAGTATACAAAATGACTGTGGGCTGCTGTATATCAGTATTTCCATATGTCATGCGAGTATATGCTCCTCGGTTCTTTGTCTCATCACAACAAAAATTTGGAGTGACGAACATTGAAGCCCCCTCGGCGGGTCACAGCTCTCGGAGGACAGACCGTGTTATAGCTCTTAAATAAATCAGTGTTACAGCTCAGTGTTGCAGCTCTATTTATTTAGATAATAGCAGGAAGATCCATCTTCAAGGCGTGAGGGCACGTCGATCCAAAGACATGAAGAGAAGATCGCCCCATCGCGCGGGGGGGAGAGAGAGGGAGAGAGAGAGAGGGAGAGAAGAGGTCTTTGGCTCCTCTTTTGATATGCTTTTTGTTCCCCCTGGAACTGTTCTGTGCATATTGGGCTTAGGCAGGAGCGTTGTTTGTTTTACCTGAGGTTCTCACTCGGGTCCTCGGACCTTCCTTTGTTCTATTTTCGCGGGGCTTTTCCCTTCCAGGTCTTTTAGCCACCGCCATTCTGGACTCCTTTTCCCTATTCTAACTACCTAATACATATAAATATATTTTCTCAGGTAAAAGCCTGAGGAAACCTGGAGCAGCATTTTGGGGTGGAGATAATTTGACAGTGTAGAATACCTAAATCACCAGCACACAAATCCAGTGGCCCACCGAGGCCTCTTTGGGGATGCTACATCATACAGTAACATAATAGTTAAGAGCAGAGGCCCTGGGGCCCACATGACTCTGGGAAATTGACTTTGAGCCCCATTTTCCTCCTCTGTAGCATTAGGCCTGTGGGGCCTACCGAATGGGGTTTCATTAGGATTAAATGTCAGACATCTGTCTAGTGCTTGTTCGTGGTGGGGCTCAGCAAGGGGTTGTTGTTCAGTCGCTCAGTCGTGTCCGACTCTTTGTGACCCCATGGGCTGCAGCACGCCAGGCTTCCCTGTCCTTTGCTATCTCCTGGAGCCTGCTCAAGCTCATGCCCGTTGATTCAGTGATGCCATCCACCCATCTCATCCTCTGTCGTCCCTTCTCCTCCCGCCCTCAATCTTTCCCAGTGTCAACTGCGCTGGCACTTACCACCAGCATTGCCGTCTGCCTCTACAGAGACTGAACCCCGGCTGCTACAGCTGCTGACCTTCTACACACCCTGAGGGAGTTCAGGGTGGAGTGAGGCGCTCTGCGCTCCAGGGAATCTGGTGGAACGGGTCTTTAGATAGTTGGATGCTTTTAGGAACAGATTTTATGACATCTATCCTTGCATCTCCTCACATCTAGAGAAGCACTAAATCCTTTCATGGTGACATCAGATGTCATGACTTACAGAATCCCTTGTAAATTGAGTGCTTCTCGGTATTGAACTCCCCCTTCACTGAAACCTTATATGTTGACTTTTCCCCACTGCCGCTTTGGAGCAGTCTGTCAGAGCTATCTGAGATCCTGCCTCCTGGGCTGCAGTCCTCGTTTTGCCCCAAATAAAACTTAACTTGCAACTCTCAATTGTACATCTTTTTTTAGTCAACACCAGCATCAGGATCTTTTACAAAGTCCACTCTTCACATCAGGTGGCCAAAGTATTGGAGCTTCAGCTTCAGCATCAGTCTTTCCAGTGAATATTCAGGGTTGATTTCCTTTAGGAAATCTCTGGTTTGATCTCCTTGCTGTCCAAGGTGCTCTCAAGAGCCTTCATCAGCATCACAGTTCGAAAGCATCAATTCTTCAGGGCTCTGCCTTCCTTATGATCCAACTCTCACATCTGTATACATGGCTGCTAGAAAAACCATAGCTTTGACTCTATGGACCTTTGTTGGTAAAGTGATGTCTATGCTTTTTAACCTGCCATCTAGGTTTGTAATAGCTTTTCTTTTGATTTCGTGGCTGCAAGTCACTGTCTGCAGTGATTTTGGAGCCCAAGAAAATTAAGTCTGCCACTGTTTCCATTGTTTTCCCATCTACTTGCCATGAAGTGATTGGACTGGTGCCCTGAGCTTAGTTTTTTGAATGTTGAGTTCTAAGCCAGCTTTTTTTACTCTCCTCTTTCAAGGAGTACATAGCTCTTGTCGTTGGCTAGAGGCGCACTCTCCTTCTCACTGGGTAATGAGGTGTTCTCTTCTGATTGTGCAGATTGAGAGGGCATGGAGAAGCTGAGGTTGGGTGCTGGGCGATTATGGAAGGCTTCTAGGAACTCCAGGAGGGAGAAAAGGTGTCACTTAGAAGTGAGCTTGATGTCTGAAGCCATTTTCATATCATGGGTGAGCAGAAAGCCGGATTTCTATCAAGAAACCAGCCCTGGCTGTCTTGTGCTCCCAGATGTCTGTGGTCCTTTCATTGTGCAAATAGGGCTTGTATTTTCTACTCCCTGAGAAGTCTCAGTTTCCAAGATTCAGTCCTATCAGCAAGGCCCAATTTCTGATTTTTTTGAATTTGAGAATATGGAACCTAGAAGAGGAATAACCCTCCAGTGTTAGTCTTGAAACGTGGTGAATTAGATATGGGACACGGCAAGGAGAAAGGGGAGCCGGGGGGAGGGGTACAGAGGCCAGAGCGAGGAGAAAGGCAGGACCGGGGCTGAGCCAGGGCTGGACGCCAGGGGTGCTGGGACAGGGGCTGCTGCGCTGGGTTGAGTGAGTTACGTAAAGCAAATCCTGGGAGTTCAGGGTGATGCCCGCAGAGGCTGTGAGTGCCGACCCTCGTATCCTCCACTTGCCCCTGCTGCCTTTGGTGCCTCCGGGGGCGTCCTGCCTGACATCTTGAGGGAGGTGGTCACCAGCATCTCTCTGGAGCCCCCTCCTCTCCATCAGGGGCCCCGAGGAGAGAGTTCCCAGGTAGGGGCATGGGCCTATCAGGGCATCACTCAACTGTGAATGGCCCATTAATTATTCAAGACACTCACCTAACGTGGCCAACTCTCCAGTCCCTCCTGTGCTCATCCACAAGGAGAGAAACTCTGAATTGGATACTCTTTCCTAGGGCCTTGGAAGAATTCTGCCAAGGGCTGGAATCACCTCCTACCTCAGTCTTGAGGTTTTGAAAGAGTGAAATGAGAGCATTTTGTGATTCTGGGCTTCATGCTTTCACTCCATTCCCCATTTCATCACACCCCTCAGTGCTATGAAATGTGGATTAGTTTTTAATCTTCCTTTCTCATTTTTGTTGTGTTGGTGTTGAACTGATTATGCAGAACTGTGTGTTGATATCTCTTGGCATCTTCCCTCCAGGGATGGAGCTGTGCTTTCTAAACATCACCTTTAATCCTCTTATGGAAGGAGGCTGTATAAGGTGCTCACCCCATCCATCAGGACCCATTGAGACTGACAGGTTACAGGCCCTTGTAACCTGGGCCACACAGAACAGGAGGTTCAGAGGTGCCAAGATCCCAAATCTATTGCTACCCCTCTGGCCATCCGTCTCAGGTGATGCTGGTGGTTGAAAGAATAAATACATGAAAATTAAGCCCACTCTGCCTGCAAAAGAGAAGAGAAGGCAAGCTGGCCGCAGGCTGTCACCTGGAATCACCTACTGGGAAGTGCTGAGTCACCTCTAGATGAAGGATGGAGAGGAGGCTTGAGTGACAGGCTCACTGGCAGCACCTTGTACAAGGAAGCTTCAGTTCAAAGTGGAAACAGATTCTCTGCCTTGGAGCCAACCTATCATTATAAAATATTTTACTCTTAATATAGGGATATTTGTGATAAATAGATCGACACAGGAATGGTCGGTTTCATTTTTCATTTACATGTGCTCCTTGGAACACCTCTCACTTTCCCATCTTAATGGCCTTTCCAGAACTTTTCAGAGCATATACAGCTGACTCCTAGTGTGTCTGGGGATGATTTCTGGTGGTACTGAGAAAGTTACTCTTGTTTTACCTGCCCTCCTGGTCTTCTGGTTGAGTGGAGAAGAGGCTTCACTCTGCTGCTTAAGACTTCCCTCGCCTGATTCCTTCTTATTTGTTTTATATTTTTAAAGATACCAGGGCCAGTCCACTAAGCATTTTTAGCAGGTAAATATCTAGCTAGACTTAGTAAGCCCTCTGAAGATTTTATTTAAGATTTTATGAAAGGTAGTACTGGTTTTCCATTTATACTAGAGACATTTACTTAGCAGACACTCATATAGCATTTATTCTGTGGAAGGCCTGTTTCAGACACTTTATAAAGAGACAGCCCCTTGTTTCTCACAACCTGATTGTAAACCTCTGTGATAAGAACTATAATCACCCTCATCATACTTGTGTGCGTGCTAAGTCACTTCAGCCATGTCTGACTCTTTGCGACCCTGTGAACCACAGTCCGCCAGGCTTCTCTGTCCGTGGGATCCTCCAGGCAAGAGTACTGGAGTGGGCTGCCATGCCCTCTTCCAGGGGATCTTCCCGACCCAGGGATTGAACCCAGGTCTCTTACGTCTCCTGTGTTGACGAGCAGGTTCTCTACCACTAGCACCACCTGGGAAGCCCACCCTCATCACATAGATGGGGAAATTGAGGCACTGGGGGGTTAAATCAGGTTAGTAAGTGGCAGAAGCAGTGTTGAAACCAGGGCAGCTTGACTCCAGACTGTGTTCTTAACCTCTGTGCACTGCTGCCTCTCCAGAAGGAATGCTTTAAAAATTGATGTATTCAAGGGAAAAAAAATGAGCTGATTCAAAAAAACATGATATGAAGAAAATGAGGTTCACGTGCTACTTGGAAATGGCAGAAATGGTGACGGTGAACTAAAATGAGCGTCGCTGGTAGCTCACCTGGCCTGCAGGATGAGGAAGTGATTGGCTGACCAAGCAGTCAACCTCAGGCACAACGCGCTGCACCCAAAGGGTCCCTGGAGCTGCAGATAAAACTTCTTGCAGGTTGACTGTGTTGTAGAGACCTCCTGCTGCAGTAGATGATGTATTTGTAATAATATGTACATGAATTCACACATACATGCACACGTACATGCGTGTGCACACGGCTGCTTTCACTGCTGTTACGGACCAGGAATGGAGCCAGACAGCTTGATCAGCACCGTTCCTTCTTTTCTCTCTTAATGGAAGTAGAGTTGATTCACAGTGCTGTGTTACAAAGGCAAAACAAAACAAACAAAAATGTTAGTTTCTAGAGTAAAGCACAGTGATTCAGCTTTATGTGTGCGTGCATTCTTTTTCAGATTCTTGGTCGCCATAGGTTATAGTGAGGTGTTGAGTATCGTTCCCTGTGCTATATTGTAGGACTTTGTTGTCCTACACACAGTAGTGTGTATATTTTAATCCCAAACTCCCATTTTATCCCTCCCCACTCTCTTTCTGTCTGGTCACCATGAATTTGTTTTCTTTGTGAGTCTGTTTCTGTTTTGTAAATAAGTTCATTTGAAACATTTTTTTTTAGATTCCACAAATAAGTAGAATATGATATTTGTCTTTCTCTGACTTCACTTAGTATAATAATCTCTATTATTCACACTGCTGCAGACGGTAATGTTTCATTCTTTTTTATGGATGAGTAATATCCCCTGGAGAAGGGAATGGCAACCTACTCCAGTATTCTTGCCTGGAGAATTCCATGGACAGAGGAGCCTGGTGGGCTACAGTCCAGGGAGTCACAAAGAGTCAGACAAGAGGGAACGACTAACACTTTCATATTCAAAATCTTCCATTGTATATATGTACCACATCTTTATTCATTCATCTTCTTTTCTTTAACCTCTGTTATCTCTTTAAATGTTCTCAACAGCCTCTGTGGTGGTTTTCATCCCCATCCCAGGATGAGGAAGCTGAGTCTGGGGTATGCTATGGAACTTTTCCAGGCCACCCTGCTGGAAAAGGGGTGGACCTGGGCTGGGAGACCAGGCCAGGCTGCTCCTAAAACCCAGCAAGGTCTCAGCCATGGCGTTACACTCTCAGTCACTTATTCCTTAAAGGTGAACTCAGGCTTCCTTCATTCTATTTCAGAGAAAGAATGCTGGGTCTGAACATAACTCTTGACCATAAGTCTCAGACTGTGGCATTTAAATAAAAAATAACTTAAATCTTAGAGATTGATTAAATTTGTCAGCTCTTTATTTCATCAGGTAAACACATTACTTCCCTAAGTAGCAGCAAAGTTCAACAATGCTTCTTTAACGTTGTCAATACACAAATGAAAGGAGATCGTGAGAAAGAAACGCAGGGAGGACATAAGCTTGGGATGATCTGTGTGTGTGTATGTGCAAACGTGTGTACATGTGTTTAGTACATTTTTAAGACAAATGAAAGCTTCTTCATGGAGCCAAGTTGGTAGTATTGGGGAACCACTGTCTAAAGAGTTCCTGCCTAGTGTTTCTGCTGTCTTCTGTTGGCTGGTAATTGGACTATCACGTGTGAAACAGATCGCTAGCCCAGGTTGGATGCATGAGACAAGTGCTCAGGGCTGGTACACTGGGAAGACCCAGAGGGATGGGATGGGGAGGGAGGTGGGAGGGGGGATCGGGATGGGGAACACATGTAAATCCATGGCTGATTCATGTCAATGTATGGCAAAAACCACTACAATATTGTAAAGTAATTAGCCTCCAACTAATAAAAAAAAAAAAATGAAAAAAAATTTTTTAAATTGAAGTATAGTTGATTTATAATGTTAGTGTCAGATATACAGCAAAGTGATTTGTTATACATACATGTGTATATATATGTGTGTGTGTATGTGTGTGTATGTATCTTTTCTTTTTCAGATCCTTTTCATGATAGATTATTATAAGATATTGAATATAGCTGTACTATACAGTAGGACCTTGTTTTTTAAATTTATCTATTTTATGTAAGTAGTGTGTACATATTGATCTCAAACTACCAGTTTGTCCCTTCCCACTCCTCTCCCCTTTGGTAACCATAAGTTTGCTTTCTCTTTTATTTATTTGTTTTGGCTGCCCTGGGTCTTCATGGCTGCACATGGGCTTTCTCCAGCTGCAGAGAGTGGAGGCCACTCTCTAGTTGCGGTGTGCAGGCTTCTCATTGCAGTGACTTCTGCCGAGCACAGACTCGGGTGCGTGGGCTTCAGCAGTTGAGGCATGCAGGCTCAGTAGCTGCAGCCTGTGGGCTCCGGGGCACGTGGGCTTCAGCACTTGAGGCATGCAGGCTCAGTAGCTGCAGCCTGTGGGCTCCGGGGCACGTGGGCTTCAGCACTTGAGGCATGCAGGCTCAGTAGCTGCAGCCTGTGGGCTCCGGGGCACGTGGGCTTCAGCACTTGAGGCATGCAGGCTCAGTAGCTGCAGCCTGTGGGCTCCGGGGCACGTGGGCTTCAGCACTTGAGGCATGCAGGCTCAGTAGCTGCAGCCTGTGGGCTCCGGGGCACGTGGGCTTCAGCACTTGAGGCATGCAGGCTCAGTAGCTGCAGCCTGTGGGCTCCGGGGCACGTGGGCTTCAGCACTTGAGGCATGCAGGCTCAGTAGCTGCAGCCTGTGGGCTCCGGGGCACGTGGGCTTCAGCACTTGAGGCATGCAGGCTCAGCAGCTGCAGCCTGTGGGCTCCGGGGCACGTGGGCTTCAGCACTTGAGGCATGCAGGCTCAGCAGCTGCAGCCTGTGGGCTCCGGGGCATGTGGGCTTCAGCAGTTGAGGCATGCAGGCTCAGTAGCTGCAGCCTGTGGGCTCCGGGGCCCGTGGGCTTCAGCAGTTGAGGCATGCAGGCTCAGTAGCTGCAGCCTGTGGGCTCCGGGGCCCGTGGGCTTCAGCAGTTGAGGCATGCAGGCTCAGTAGCTGCAGCCTGTGGGCTCCGGGGCCCGTGGGCTTCAGCAGTGGTGGTGTGTGGGCTCACCGCCAGGCTCTCGAGCAGGGGCTTAGCTGCTCTCCAGCATGTGGATCCTCCTGGACCAGGGATGGGACTCGGGTCCCCTACACAGGCAGGTGGGTTCTTACCTGCTGCGTCACCAGGGAAGTCCAGTAAGTTTGTTTTCTGTGTCTGTGAGTGTTTGTGTTTGGTAAATAAGTTCGTTTGTATCATTTTTTTAATTCCACAAAAAAGTGATATCATGATATTTGTCATTGTCTGACTTACTTTACTTAGTAGCTTAGTTGCTTCAGTCATGTCCAACTCTGAGTGACCCCATGGACTGTAGCCCACCAGGCTCCTCTGTCCATAGGATTCTCCAGGCAAGAATACTGGGCTGGGTTGCTGATTCCTTCTCCAGGGGATCTTCCTGACCCAGGGATGGGACTTGTGTCTCTTATATCTCCTGCATTGGCAAGTAGGTTCTTCACCACTAGCGCCACCTGGGAAGCCCATGATAATCTCTAGGTCCATCCATGTTACTGCAAAGGATATTATTTCATTCTTTGTAGTGGCTGAGTAATATTCCATTCTGTGTGTGCACCACGTTTTTAAAAACCCATTTGTCTGTCAATGAAGAGTTGGGTGACTTCCATGTCCTGGCTATTGTAAATGTGCTGCTATGAACATTGGTGTGTATGTGTCTTTTCATATTGGAGTTTTCATCTTTTCTGGATGTATTGGCTGGTTACTTTTAAAATGACCTCCTTCAAATGATGCTAAGAAGATATCTCCCAGTTATCCTGAAATTATTGCTCTGATTATGGATTGTACTGGCTCTTAGTTCTGTAGATTTTTAAAAAGCTGCTTCATAATCATCACCATCTCCAGTGACATGATAAATCCTAGAAACTTGTGAGTTATGAGAGGGGAATAGCAGTGTCTGTTTTTTCACTAATCCATCCTAGAATTTAGCACAGTGCTTGGCATAGAGTGGGTGCACAGTAACCATGAGTTAAGTAACTGAATGAATGAATGAATGATGGATGAAAGAGGTAATTACATTTAAAATTTCTTATTCTTTGTGCCCAGAGCTGATAAATTCTTAATGTAAACATATTTGTAAATTATGAAACAATAATGGGAAAGTACACTATTAACCCACTACTGAGCTTAAGAAAAAAGCTTGTGGGTACCTTTCCTATCCCATCCGTCTTGCTTCCTTCTAAATAAAAACCATCCTGAATTTTGGGTTTCTCATTCTGTTGCTTTTTAAAAGAGTAGTTAAAAAAATCCCACATGTGTATTTCACCCTAAATCTTATGTTTACCACCCTTGCTTCCTTAAGATAGTTTTTAAAATCACATATGTATGTAACCTAATCAGAGTGTTGTTTAGTTTTTGCTTGGTTTCTGAAGTTTATAAAAAAAATGCTATCATATAGCTTATGGTATTTTACTATTTTTTTTCACTCCATATTATGTTTCTAAGCTTCATTGGAGCAATAGGTGGTTTATTTTCATTGCTGAATAATAAACAGGCCATCATCTGAATAGTACAATTTATTCATGAATTCACCTGTCAATGGAATTTGGGTTATTTCTAGTTTAGGGCAATTGTGAACAGTATGGCTATGACCATTCTTTAAAAAAAATGTTTTGGTTGTTAACATAACAGTATATACATATATACATGTATATATAGCATAAAAAATGAAAAGTTCATGAATTAAAAACTGAACACTTTAAATACCCCCATGGCAAGATGACTTACTCTGACCTCAAAGCCCACGATAGTCACCGCGCCCTGTCCAGTTGGACTTTGTGCTAATCACCTCTTCACTTTTCTTTGTTGCACTGTCATCATTCCTAAGCACTACAGTTTAGCTTTGCCTGTTTATCTTTTCTTTCTTCAAATGTCTTTTCTAGATCTCCTTTCATCTGTACGCCCCCATCCCATTTCCTCTCCCTCCTCTTGCCACTTTGAATTATTAGGCTTTTGTTTTCATCAGTGTGTTTCTCTGGCATGCTTTTATGATCTACAGGGATGTTATTCTGCTCCTCATTTTTCTTTGAATAACTGTACAGGATTTGACTTCAATCCTTTTCTCTTACTTATGCATACATGATATTAGGTTTCCCCGAACTTATAGGAAGGAGGTATAATTTAAGAGTTGTTCTAATTTTACAACTTTGGAGCATCCTCTTCTGTAGTTTTTGTTAAGTATTGAAGAACTCTGGCACCTCACTTCCTGCGATCCCCAGATTACTTTTATCAGGCTCTTCTCCCCACCTCCTTTACTCTATTTCCCTGATCTGCTCCCTGCGGATTCTAATTCTGGCAGTTCCTCCTCAGTTGCAATTTTTAAAAAATAATTTATTTTTGTGTTTTTGGCGGTGCAGGATCTTCACTGCTGTGCAGGTTTTCTCTGGGGAGTGGGGGCTACTTTGTAGTTGCGGTGTTCTGGCTTCTCATTGCAGTGGCTTTTCTTGTTGCAGAGCACGGACTCAATATTATCAATTCGCAAATATTATTTTGTTTTTTCACTTCTTGGTGATGTTCTTTGAAGTATAGACGTTTTTATTTCCAATTCATCTATTTTGTCTTGTGTTTCTATGCTCTACATGTCATATTGAAGAAATCATTGCCTAATCCATGGTCATGAAGATTCATACCTATGTTTTATTCCAAGACTTTTATCATTTTAGCTCTTATGTTTAGGTTTTTGATCCATTTGTGTTCATTTTTATATGTGGTATGAGGGAGAGGTCTAATTTCTTTCTTTAGTGTGTGACAATCCAGTTGTCACACCATTTGTTGAAAAGATATTCTTTCACCATCAGTTGGCACCCTTGTTTAAAAGCAATTGACCATAGGTATATGGGTTTATTTCTTAAGTCCAAATTCTATTTCATTGACCTATATGTCTGTATTTATGCCAGTCTTATTTCCTGTAGCTTTGTAGTAAGTTTTGAAATTGGGGAGTGTAAGTCATCCAACTTTTGTTCTTTTCAAAATTGTTTTGGTTGTTCTGTGCCTTTTGCAATTCCATATGAGTTTTATGATTTGCTTATTAACTATTGAAAAAAAACCCACAAAAGTCAGATGGAATTTTGATAGAGATTGACTGAATCTGTACCTCAATTTGGGGAATACTGTCATCTTAACAACATTGTCTTTTAATCCATGAAGATGGGGTGTCTTTCTGCTTATTTAGAGCTTATTTAATTTCTTCCAGTAATGTTTTATAGTTTTCTGTGTACTTAAGTGTACTCACACCTTTTTGTTAAGTTTATTCTTAAGTAGGTTAGTCTTTTTGGTGGTATTATTAATGGAATTATTTAATTTTTGTATTGTTTATTGCTAGGACATAGAGCACAACTGATTTTTACATATTGATCTTGTATCCTGTAACCTTGCTGGATTGGTTTATTAGTTCCAATTTTTTAGTGGATTCTGTACAACTTCGTATATATAAGATAATGTCATCTCCAAACTGAGATAGTTTCACTTCTTCCTTTCTAATCTGAATGTTCTCATTTCTTTTCCTGCCTAATTGCCCTGGATAGAACTCTAGTACAGTGTTGGGAAGAGTGGATATACTTGTTTTCTTCCTGATCTCAGAAGAAAATCAAGTAGTCTTTGACCACTATGTTAGCTATGGATTTTTCATAGATGCCCTCTGTCAGGGTGAGGAGGTTTCCTTCTTTTCTTAATCAGCTGTGTTTTTTTATTTTCAATAGGAGAACAGTTGTTTTACAATATTGTGTTAGTTTCTGCCATGTATCACCAGGAATCAGTCATAGGTACACATGTGTCCCCTCCCTCTTGAAGCTCCCTCCCACCTCCCACCCCGTCCCACCCCTCTAGGTTGTCACAGAGCACCGACTTTGAACTCCCTGCTTCATACAGCAAATTCCCACTGGCTGGCTATTTTATATATGGTAATGTATATACTTCGGTGTGAATTTTTCAATTCATCCCTCCTCTCCTTTCCCCACTGTGTCCACAAACTGTTCTCTATGTCTGCATCTCTATCTTCAGTTCAGTTCAGTTGCTCAGTCATGTCCGACTCTTTGCAACCCCATGGACTGCAGCACACCAGGCTTCCCTGTCCATCACCAACTCCCAAAGCTTGCTCAAACTCATGTCCATTGAGTCAGTGATGCCATCCAACCACCTCATCCTCTGTCCTTCCCTTCTCCTCCTGCCTTCAGTCTTTCCCAGCATCAGGGTCTTTCCCAAGGAGTCAGTTATTCACATGAGGTGGCCAAAGGATTGGAGTTTCAGCTTCAGCATCAGTCCTTCCAATGAATATTCAGGACTGATTTCCTTTAGGATGGACTGGTTGGATCCAAGGGACTCTCAAGAGTCTTCTCCAACACCACAGTTCAAAAGCATCAATTCTTTGGTGCTCAGCTTTCTTTATAGTCCAGCTCTCACATCCACACACGATTACTGGAAAAATCATAGCCTTGACTAGACAGACCTTTGTTTGCAAAGTAATGTCTCTGCTTTTTAATATGCTATCTAAGGTTGGTCATAGCTTTTCTTCCAAGGAGGAAGCATCTTTAATTTCGTGGCTGTAGTCACCATCTGCAGTGATTTTGGAGCCCAAGAAAATAAAGTCTGTCACTGTTTCATTGTTTTCCCATCTATTTGCCATGAAGTGATGGGACCAGATGCTGTGATCTTAGTTTTCTGAATGGTAAGTTTTAAGCCATTTTTTTTCACTCTCCTCTTTCACCTTCATCAAGAGGCTCTTTAGTTCCTCTTTGCTTTCTGCCATTAGGGTGGTATCATCTGCAAATCTGAGGTTGTTGATATTTCTCCTGGCTATCTTGATTCCAGCTTATGATTCATCCAGCCCAGTATTTTCACATGATGTACTCTGCATATAAGTCAAATAAGCAGGGTGACAATAATACAGCCTTGATGTACTTATTTCCCCAATTTTGAACCAGTCTGTTGTTCCATGTCCAGTTCTAACTGTTGCTTCTTGACCTGCATACATGTTTCTTAGAAGACAGGTAAGGTAAAAAAAAAAAAAAAAAAAAAAGAAGACAGGTAAGGTGGTTTGGTATTCCCATCTCTGTAAGAATTTTCCACAGTTTGTTGTGATCCACACAGTCAAAGGCTTTAGTGTAGTCAATGAAGCAGAAGTAGATGTTTTTCTGGAATTCCTTTGGTTTTTCTTTGATCCAACAGATGATGGCAATTTGATTTTTGGTTCCTCTGCCTAATATGTTACACACAACTATAATATGTGATACACACATATTGGATTAGGGCCCACCCTGATAACCTCACTTTAATTAATTACCTCAGTAAAGATACACTCTCCTAGTAAGGTTATATTTTCAGGTCCTGGGGGTTAGAAATTCAGCATGTGAATTTCAGGGGGGGACTCAGTTCAACCTCTAATAGCAAGTGTACACATATTTTTTTTTAATATCTGGAAAGAGTTTGTGAAGGATTATTGTTAATTTTCTTTAAACATTAGGTAGAATCCATGTAGTGATGCCTTCTTGTCATGGCCTTTTTTTGGGTAGGAAATAATCAAAACAATTTTGATTATTAATTCATTGTTTTTTACTTGTTATAGTTCAGATTTTGTTTCTTCTTGACTTGGTATCAATAGCTTGTGACTTTCTAGGAATTTGCCCTAGAAGGCTATCTAATTTGTTGGCATATAGTTGCTCATAGTATTCCTTTATAGTCTGTTTTATTTTTGTAAAGTTGGTAGTAATGTCCCCCCTTCATTTGTGATTTTACCGATTTAAGGCTTCTGTTTTTCTTGATCAATCTTGTTTGTCGATTTTGTTGATTTTTTAAAAGAGCCAATTTTTTGGTTTTGTTGATTCTATTGTTTTTCTATTCTCTATTTTCACATCAGTCTTTATCATTTTCTTTCTTCTGCTTTTTTATTTTTGTTTGCTCTTGCTTTTCTAGTTTATTCAGATTATTGATTTGAGGTCTTTAGTCTTTGTAAATATAAGTATTTACTGCTATAACTTTCCTCTAACCACTGCTTTAGTTATATCCTAAGCTTTGGAGAAGGAAATGGCAACCCACTCCAGTATTCTCTCCTTGAGAATCCCATGGGCAAGGAGCCTGGCAGGCTACGGTCCACGGGATTGCAAGAGTCAGATATGACTTAGCAACTGAACCACCCCAAGCTTTAGTATGTTTCTCTTTTCATTTATCTCAAAATATTTTCTAATTTTCCTTGTTATTTCTTCTTTGACCCATTGCTATGTTGTTTAATTTCCAGATATTTTGAATTCATAAAATTTATTTTTGTTATTGATTTCTAATTTCTTTCCATTGTGAAGAACATACTTTGTATGATTTTAGTCTTAAATTTATTGGAGCTGGTAAATTTTATTGGAAGTAATGTATAGTCTGTCCTGGGGAATATTCCATGTGGCTGAGAACACGGTGTACGCTGCTGTTGCTGGAGTGTGCTATAGATAATATGTGTAAGTCTGATTGGTTTATAGTGTTCAGAGCTCGGATTTTCTTATCGTTCTTTTGTCAGGTTTTCTACCCATCACTGAAAACGGGCTATTGAAGGCACCAGCTATTATTTTTGAATTGTCTAGTTCTCTCTTCAGTTTTGACAGTTTTACTTCATGTATTTGGGGGGTTGTTAGGACATTTATGTTTATAACTGTTATATATTCCTGATATATTGACTCTTTTATTATTTTAAGATTCTGACTCCATTAAATTATTTTGTCTTAAGTCTATTTGTCTTTTTTCATATAGTCATGACTGTGAGGCTGTCACGGCTAATGCCATGACAGGCAGCCTAGATTAGGAGTAGGCCTGGTTTCCCTGGGTAACATAATTATCAGGCCTCCTGGAGCTAACAATCAACATATGCCTAGCAAGAAAAAAAGGGAACCTATCAGGGGAAAGCTGAAAGTCCCACATTGGGCCAACAAAAATTGCCTTGCAACTGTGTAACCAATCCGCTTGCACCAACTACCTGCTGCTTTTTTTGACCTAATAAATACCGGAGAGAACTGGGGCTCGGGGCCTTTCGTCCTCACACCCTTGGTGAGGGCGGGAAGCCCTGGCTCGAGTCAGTAATAAATTCCCCTACTGCAAGTTGCATTGTTTCGAGGAGTCTTCTTTCCCGACCGGGGACTCGGACTACGGGCAGAACAATGACAGTTCTCTTTTGGTTATTGTTTGCATAGAGTATCTTTTTCTGTCCTCTTACTTTCAACCTATTTGTGATCTTGAATCTGAAGTGTTTTTCTTGTAGCCAACAGATAGTTGACTCATTAAAACAATCCATTTTGCCTTTTAAATGGAGTATTTGATCTTTTTACATATAATGTAATTATTTATAAGGTATGTCTTATGTCTTGCCATTTGTTTTCTATATATCTTCTCTTTTGTGCCTCAACTTCCCCATTATTTATTTTTTTGTGTTAAATAGACATTTTGTAGTGTACCATTTTAATTCCTTTGTCATTTCTTTTCCTATATATTATTTTCTTACTGGTTGTCTTTGAAATTATAATTAACATATTAACTTATAACAATTTAAGTTGGGGTTAATACCAACTTAATTTCAGTATTATACAAAACTTTGCCCCTATATATATATTATATTATTCCATCCTCTCTCCTTTGTGTTGTTTATTATACAAATTACACCGTTATACACTGTGTGCCCGTCGACTCAGATTATAATGATTGTTTTATGTGTTGTCTTTTAAAGCACATGGTAGAAAATTACAAATAAAAAATACCTTTATATGTTTACCTCTGTCATTATCTTTATTGGTGTTCTTTACTTTTCATCTGAGCTTGAGTTACTGTCTAGTGTTTAATTCAGTCCGAAAAAAAAAAAAAAACCCTTAGTATACCTTGTAGGGTTGGTTCACTAATGATGAATTATCTCAGTTTTTGTTTATCTGTGAATATCTTCATTTTTCTTTCATACTTGAACACATTTATAATGGGTATTTTGAGGTCCTTTCTGTGAAATTTGATATCTGGTTGTTTCCAGAGACAGCTTTTGTTGTTTTTTATTCCCAAGGTGTATGGGTTACATTTTCCTGTCTCTTGCATGCCTCATAATTTTTTGTTGGAAACTGGACATTTGAGATGATATATTGTAGGACTCTGGGTACTCGTCTCCCTTCTTCCCCAATCAAGATCTGTTATTTTTGTTTGCCTGTTTGTTTTTTAGTGACTGGATTATTTTAGCAATATTTATTTCCTCCATCCTATAAAGTATGAAGTCTCTGATGTTGTTCCTCAGGGAGTGAAACCAAGCAAGACCCTGTGGGCCTCCCGGGTATAGAAGCATTTCTGTGTCCCCATTCCTTGTTTGTAGGGAACAGACCCCACCCTCCAAGACCTTCCCTGTGTCCCAAAGAGCAGATTCAAACAGTTGCTAATCAGGGAAGGGAGGAGATTCAGAGACAAAGAAAGCACAGCCAAGAAACAACAGTGCAGCCTTGGGGCAGGGTCCTGTTTCTACCTCCAGATACACATAGCAATATCTGTAAGGTCTTTATAGAACTAAAACGCCCAACAAATGCAAGATGTCAGCAGTTCTTCATTCTAGAGAAGACCATCTGAAGTCAGATTAAAGGAACCAGAGAAGCTCATCAAGAGATTAGCCGAGAGCAGATGAAAGGAGTACAGGCCCCGCACACACCCTGATCCTTATCAGCAACCCCACTCTTGAACTATTGCTATAAAACTCCTCACCAAATCCCCCCAGGTTGGGACAGTTTTCAAGGGCAGGAGCCTGCTGTGTCTCCCTTTGCCTGGAAAAGCAATAAAGCTCTTCTTTTCTAATTCACCCCAAACTCTGTCTCCAAGATTTGATTGGCACCAGTGCACAGAGGCTGAGTTTTCGGCATCAGAAGACCCAACTTGGATACTTCCACGCTCACCTTGGGATGATAGTGGTATTGGTGGTGCTCTTTCTTTCCCTGACCACACTCAGTTGTTAAACCCCACTAATTGCAAGCTTATTGCTCTATTGTTTCTAATAATGCCCTAGGGCATAAATTGTCCTGCAGACTAATCCAATCGAAGTGTGGCTCCTTTGGAAGAATAGTTTCTGAGGTATGTTTGATATTCTGACTCTAAGAGGATTCCTCCCAGCAGTCCTACTCCTTGAGTCTCTCATAGACTAGCTATCCTACAGTTTAGGTTGTGTTTTCTTAAAAATCCATGAATCTCTTTCTCATTGTCTTTCACCAAAACCTTCACTATTCTTGATAGTGCTCTTAGGTTTGAAGTTTTCCATGCCCTACTGAAAATGAAATCAGTTCCTTTGGGGGGAGATTGGGAGCTACCTATTTTACAGTCTGCTGCTCACCCAGCCAAAATCACTGAGCCAGGGCTCCAGAGCTGCAGGCGTGGACAATGACAAGCTTCTCCTGAATCATACCTCTTCTCTAGGAGCTGAGTGATCAGTGGGATGTGCTGGCAGCAGCCTGAGGCCGCTTTGGCTTGTCTCTCCTGGCATGAAGCCATCGCATAGGATGGGGCAAGGCAGGTGGACCCCAGTATTCTCAGCATGCCACATCTGGGCAATAACCTCTATTCTAAATGTGGGGGCTGAACATAAGAAGGGAGCCTCCACCTCTCAATGACACTTGCTTAGAATTAGCCTTGCCGAAAAAGGTCCATCTAGTCAAAGCTATGGTTTTTCCAGTAGTCATGTATGGATGTGAGAGGGGGACTATATAGAAAGCTGAGTGCCAAAGAATTGATGCTTTTGGACTGTTGTATTGGAGAAGACCCTTGAGAGTCCTGTGGACTGCAAGGAGATCCAACCAGTCCATCCTAAAGGAAATCAGTCCTGGATATTCATTGGAAGGACATGCTGACGCTGAATATTTTGGCCACCTGATGCAAAGAACTGACTCATTGGAAAAGACCTTGATGCTGGAAAAGATTGAAGCCAGGAGAAGGGGGTGAAAGGATGAGATGGTTGGATCGCATCATCTACTCGATGGACAAGCTTCGGGAGCTGGTGATAGACAGGGAAGCCTGGTGTGCTGCAGTCCACGGGGTTGCAAAGAGTCGGACATGACTGAGTGAATGAATTGATAGGCAGCTAGGGATAGGATGTGAAACACTGAAGTTCTGCCTCTCCTAGGAATAGGGCCCTTCCAATGATAGCTTGAGGAGAGGGAGTCCTCTGTCCTTGGCTGCAGAAGCCTGGAGTCTTCACTAAGCTGGAAGAGTGAGGGGGGTAGTCTCTGTTCAAAGACTGCCTACTTGTGCCTTTGTTACCAATTTTGGGGTGTGTGTGTACTTGCTAAGTCGCTTCAGTCATGTCCAACTCTGTGCAACCCTATGGACTGCAGCCCACCAGGCTCCTCTCTCCATAGGATTCTCCAGGCAAGAATACTGGAGTGGGTTGCCATGCCCTCCTTCAGGGGATCCTCCCAACCTAGGGATCAAACCTGTGTCACCTGCAGCTTCTGCATTGCAGCAAATTCTTTACCGCCGAGCCACTGGGGAAGCCCAATTTTGGGGGTTCGGTTTTCTCAAATACATGCGCTAAGGCCACCTATGCTCTGGGCCTTATCTCTTCCTGTACCCTCCGGAACTTTGACCTCTTTCTCTCACTTCGTGAAAGACTCCAGTTCATCTTGTTCTTTTCCAGAAACATTTAAAACATCTTCAGGTCAGAACCATGGGAAAAAATAACCAACTCTCCTAACCCCCCATTTCTCCAACCCTTTCTCTCCCCTACTTCACAGCCAAATCTTAAAATAGTATCTGGAACTGGCCTCCATTTCCTTACTTCTCACTCATTCCCAGTCTTTACTTTATCCCCAACATTCCATTGAAATTCTCACCCTAAAATTTCCATATTTCCAGATTCAGTGGACATTTACTGGTCTTTACCCTACTTGACTTCTCCATAGGATTCAACACTGTTTCCAACATTCACATGAGCACAGGCACACACACACACACTCTCTCTCTCTCTTACACTTCTTTAGCCCTTATTTTAAAATGTTAGTTTTAAAGAAGGTCACAGTGTTTAGTTGAATATCATTGTGTTTCTCTCAATACCAGCTTACTCACTATAAGATCATTATTTATAATAATTTCTACTCATTATTGGTATAATACACACACACACACACACACACTCTCTCTCTCTCTCTATCTCTCTTACACTTCTTTAGCCCTTATTTTATTTTATTTTTTTTTCCATTTATTTTTATTAGTTGGAGGCTAATTACTTTACATCATTACAGTAGTTTTTTTTTTTTTTTTTTTTTTACTAGTTGGAGGCTAATTACTTTACATCATTACAGTAGTTTCTCTCTCATTACAGAGAGAAAAGGGAACCCTCTTACACTGTTGGTGGGAATGCAAATTAGTACAGCCACTATGGAAAACAGTGTGGAGATTTCTTACAGTAGTTTTTGTCATACATTGAAATGAATTAGCCATGGATTTACATGTATTCCCCATCCCAGTTCCCCCTCCCACCTCCCTCTCCACCCGATCCCTCTGGGTCTTCCCAGTCCACCAGGCCCGAGCACTTGTCTCATGCACCCAACCTGTTTAGCCCTTATTTTAAAATGTTAGTTTTAAAGAAGTTCACAGTGTTTAGTTGAATATCATTGTGTTTCTCCCAATACCAACTTACTCACTGTAAGATCATTACTTATAATAATTTCTACTCATTATTGGTGTTACACACACACACACACACACACACACACATATATATCAGTTCACTTGCTCAGTCGTGTCCAACTCTGCGACCCCATGGACTGCAACATGCCAGGCTTCCCTGTCCATCACTAACTCCCAAAGCTTGCCCAAACTCATGTCCATCGAGTTGATGATGCCGTCCAACCATCTCATCCTTTCACCCCCTTCTCCTCCTGCCTTCAATCTTTCCCAGCATCAGGGTCTTCGCATCAGGTGGCCAAAGTATTGGAACTTCAGCTTCAGCATCAGTACTTCCAGTGAATATTCAGGACTGATTTCCTTTAGGACTGACTGGTTTGATTTGTTAGTGTAAATTACTTTGGATTTGTTTCTACTTTATATTTCAGTTAAGACCTTATGTTGATTTAAAGGGCTTCCCTGGTGACTCAGATGGTAAAGAATCTGTGTGCAATGCGGGAAACGTGGGTATGATTCCTGGGTTGGGAAAAAACTGCATGTAGCAGTTTATATTATTAATGAGTTTCATTCATAGAAAGGAATTTTCAACATATTTGTTAGAAAAAGTTGGTGCTAGTCTGGTGAGATTGAGAGTTTCTGCTGTAGCAGTCCCAATTTCCTCTTTCTAAAGAGATCCAGTGCAGGTGAGCTTCTGCACTTCCCAGTGTCCCCCTTCATTACTTTTGAAACACATTCAGCTTTTCAAGTAGCTGAGTGATAATTCTCTTTAAATAATATGAGTTATTTTGGTTGCTCCTTAGTTCTTATGTGAGCTACCAAAATAATGGATATTTTTTTCATCTACTTTATCCCTTCTTTTTAAACTTACCTCTCCCAGCCTTATGCGTGGGAGGATGCGTGCTTGCAAACCTCCAAGTACACGATTTTGTTTTTCTATTGAAAATTATTTGTAGTGAAGTTTTTTTTCTGGCCATGGTTCTTATTTTGGAAAACTCTTTGCACAGGCTCAAAATGGCAAGGCCATCTTTTGGTTATTGTTCCCAAGAAATGGTTTTCAACCACTAGATTGCTTTCTGCACATGGGTTTCTTTTTTATTTCCTGGTACAAGACAGTTCTGGTGGCTTCAGGAGAAAAGCTTGACTGCATGACAGGCGGGTGTTGTGTGAACTGTTCCTGTTTGCCTGATGGACCCGGAGCCAGGGTGTGGGCCCACCTGGGAGCACCCTACAAGGAGCACATAGAGGGCGAGACTGCGGCTGGGGGGTGTTGTCCCCCTCTACTTTGAAGAGAACAAGGGTTTGCAGCAGCATCAGCAGGATCTCAGCAGGGCAGCCAGGGAGCCGGAGCCCAGGGGAAGCTTAAGGGAGCAGACACGCACGGGCTGCGGGCTGTAGACTTTAGCACAGCAGAGTCTAAGAGAGCCATCGAAGCTCCGTCACTCCGTCCGAGGATCGACACCGTGTGCGGCTCCTGGGAACTTATTAAGCAGCACAGTCCTCATTTCCGACCCGCGGATCCAAACCGAGGTGTGGACAAGATCCTGACGCAACTCCTGTGCACATTACAGTCTGAGGAGCCCTGCTGCTCTAATCAGACCACAGCACAGACACTGCTTCCTCCAGGAAGTCTTCCTGGTACTCCTTTCACTACCCGGGCACCCTGTCACCTGGATCTCATCTGTGTCCTCACTGGCCTTCTTGCTGCAGGTCTGCATGTCCCTTCCTCAGAGGCGAGTGCTAACCCAGATCATTCTGTGCTCACCTTGCACACGACCTGACTCAGAGCATATTCCAATCAGAAGGCCCACTACTGGGTCAATGAACCAATGAATGGGCAGGTGATCAATGAAACAGAAATAACAGCCTGAAATTCATGGAAGGCTAGGTGTTTATTTTTGCTGCTTCTCAGACAAGCTCCTCAAGGTAAAAACAAAACACACAGTTTCAATAGCATAGATTTTAAACGTTCAACCTCATACCATGGCATTTCAGGTTTCCAGAGCACTTTGGTTCAGGCACTTTTGTACCCAGAGGCACAGAGAATTTCCCAGGCTGGAAGGGAGTGACTTACTCTCATGGGGGTGCGGTTGTCAGCTGCCTGATGAGGTACGGAAGAACAGCAGATGACACCAGGTCAAGGCCAAACGCACAGCCCACCCTGCCTTTCTTGAGCTGATTGTCCGGTTGGGGTGTGGTCAGGCCCTCTGATGCGCCTGCCCCCCCAGGAGCCCCTGCAGTGGAAGGTGGGCAGGGAAGGGGAGGGAGCATGTTGGACTCGGCTCTGTGTCAGCATCTTTGGTGTAAGGAAACATCCCAGGACCAGGGAGGGCCTGAGAAAAAGGGCAGCTAATACTGAGTGGGGCTGACAATCCTTGGTGAGTTCCAGCTGCCCGTGTTCTCCCGGCTTCCTATCAGCAGGAAGTTGATGGGCATTTTTGTCAAGCAAATGCTGAAATCTCTGCTTCGCCCACTGCCTTTCCAGCGAGCTTCTCTGAGGCCAAGGCTGCCGCGCCATCAGGGCCCATCTGGGAGGCAAGCTCATGCCGCTCGGCTCTTGAGCAGCAGACGGAAAACATCCGCAGGAAGCAGGCCGTTTCGCCTGCACTGCTTTCCCTCCATCAGTCACTGGCCTAATGAGATACGCTTGCACTTGGCTCCTTTTTTTTTTTCCTTCCTTTTCACTCAAGGACCCTAATGCGCTCCACAGACATGAGCTCATGCAGTCTCCATGGGGAGGCAGGAGCATTCGTTCTGTGGCACTCCTGGGTCAGCTTTTGCCAGCTGACTCTCTTTATTTCATAAGATGGTTAGATAACATCACCAACTCAATGGATGTGAATCTGAACAGACTCTGGGAGATAGTGAAGGACAGGGGAGCCTGGCGAGCTGCAGTCCACAGGGTCGCAAAGAGTCGGATGCGACTTTGCGATAGAATGACTACAGGATGCCCCCTGTCCTGGGAGACCTAAGAATATAAGCATGACCAACACCCCCTTTCAGGGTACATCTCACTGATGTCTTCCATCAGGACCGCACCCCTTTGTGTTCAGAGATGACACATCATCCCGATGCTGCCAGGGGTTGGGGGCTTAGCCGAGAACAGCTGTTTCTCTCCACAGGGGAGATAAAAGGTTTCAGTATCAATCAGTGAGGGGCAGCATACAATCCAAGGACACATGTCCTGTGGCCTCTCTTGTGCTTTGGGGCAGCAGTGTTTCCAGTTTGTAGCTTTGGTGGAAAAGACCTCCCACCTGACCCCCCACAGCTATTTTGAAACATAACCCTGCAGTTAGGAGGAACTTGGGAGCCAGTATAGCTTTGGGGTGTTCAGAAGGCAGGTTCTCTGCCTGGCAGCAGCAGGAAATTTGAAGAATCCCGTGTCCCTGCACAGGACAATCCAGTGAGGACTATCATCCTTCAGCCCTCTGGCTGGGGCCCTGAGAAAGGCAGGCCTTGCTTCCCCCTCCCCCTTGAACCAACTCGTAGAGGGTCTGCTCCTGGGGAGACGTTCACACTGATGATTTACAAGCTGAGAAGGCACACTGGTTTAAATAACAGTCATCACCAACTTAGAGAGGGAAAAGAAGGTACACTTGTTCTCAAGACGGGTTTCATTAGGGGCTCCGCTAAGGAGGTGACTTCACACTCCCACAGGAGGATCAATTTGCAGCTGGCGGGGTGATTTCTGACTTATAGGAAAAAAAAATCTCCCCAGCTCAGGGAGGATTAGGGGTAGCAGCCTCAGCCCCAGTCGCTCCCCCTTCCCACCTCCTAACCTGGCAAAGGATGAAGCTTCAGGTGGCTCCCTGGGCACAGACCTGGGCTCACCCCCACTGCCCTCAACCCCACCTGGCCTCCTGCCGCAGCTGAAGGAAGGGCGGCACCCTGCCCCCTGGTGACTGGTCAGCCCTGTGCACTTGGATTGGGCTCCAGGCAGAGCCCCGTCTGCCCTGCCACTCGAGAGCCTCAGCTCTGCAACCCCTAGGGAAAGTAGCAAAATGGGCAGGGAGCTGGGAGGCGCACGCATGGATGGAATCAAAGTGCCAGCCTCTCATTGCCTTTTCTGTGCCAAGTCTGCTCAGCTCTCTGCAGATGTCCCAAGTGTGAGCTGCCCTTCTCCTAACATCTGGCACTGGCTTTGAAATCTACAGGTTGAAATCTCAGGGACTCAACTTTCGAGCTAAGTAAGTATAATTGTAAATTTTTTTATCTATATGAAATACATGTGGACACATATATATCACACACAGGCGTGTCATTCTGAATATTACCGCACACATCCCAGGAATCCAGACCTCGGCCCACCAGCTTGTGTGTGATTCTGCTGTCCTGCATGATCGAGAAGTCCTGGCCGACTCTGGGCACTCTCCCGCCTGCGTCTGGTTCCCCGGAGCTGGGTGCAGGCCCGTCACACGTGGCTTGTCTTCTGGGCCGGGGCGCGGTCCACTGGCAGTGTGAGCCTGACAGAACCATCCTTCTCCCAGCCCCTCCGGATCTTGGTGAGTCTGCGGCTGATGCACGGCAGGAGAAACAGGCCTTTGGCCAGGATGACAACGCAGGGCACCAGGAGGGTGAGGGTGAAGGTCGGCGGCAGGAAGAACTTGTAGCGGCTCTCCTCAAAGGCGCGCGTCCAGCCGTAGGTGAGCGTGTGCAGCGTGCTCAGGACCAGAGCCACAAAGCCCAGGGTGGACTGCGGGGAAAAGGAAGGCTGCAGTAAGGGTGTGCATGGACACAGTGATCCCGCCAATGACAGGGCAAAGACGCAGGGTGGCTTTAGTGGGGGTCTGTGTTCAAATCCCAGCGCCATCGCTCACTCTCTGCATGATCTTATTACTACCAAAACTCTCTGAACCTCAGTTTTCCCAACAGAAAAATGGCAACAATGCTCGTATGCCAATGTGTGTAAGAACCGATTGATTCGTAAGGATTCAATAAAACAACAATGCTTTTCCCCAAACTGTATTATTCATACCTCCAGTGGCTGCCAAAGGACTTAAGATGGAATTAAATTCAAAGAAGTTTAAAAACATGTTAGCAGTTTTATGTATATATTCATACATGTAGAGTAATAAGTGTCTGCTAGCATATCAAAATCATAATTTCACAGATAATATTTGGCATAAGATAAGGCCAGGAAAAAAACAAGTGGATTTTAAGTCGATTTAAAGATAAACACAGGGACTTCCCTGGTGGTCCAGTGGTTAAGAATCTGCCTTGCAATGCAGGGGACACCGGATTGATCCCTGGCTGGGGAGCTGAGATCTCACGTGCCGTTGGGTGGGGTATGGCCAAAAAAAAGAAAAGATAAAATAAAACACAATGGAAAAAGTTCCCTTGGCACCAACAGTGCAGAAGGCTCTCAGGGCCCTCTAGGCTAGGTGTCTTCACACTGTATACAAAGCCCATAGCACCATAAAGATGCTGTCTGTGGGTACTGGTCCCTTACTTCCTGCCCATGCTCTGAGCTATGAACACCCCAGGTATAAACCCTACCAGGATTAGTCTCCTGCCTGGAAGGAGATAAGTAATGGTAAGGAGATCAAAACAATCACAAATCCGAATGGACACGGTCCAGGCCATCTTACAGCAGAGTATCCCACCCTTGAGCCAGGTGTGGGCTTTTGTGGGTCCGTTCCAGCCGTGAGCAGCTCATCACCCCAAGTGCTATACAAACGTGACTTTCTATGGGGAACACAATGTGAAAATAGCCAAGAAGTGCTGATCTGTAACTCCAGCCTCTGGGGATGTTTTTGCAGGTAGGGTTTCTTGCAAACTACAGATGACGCCTTCCAGATTTACTGTTGGTGCTAGTCTCAACTGACATCGTGACTCTCGGCAAGTCACTTCATTAGGCTCAAAAAGAAGGAAGTGATTACAAACGCCGAAGTCAGAATTGTGGGGAAAGCTGTATCAATGCAGAATTCTGCAGCCCCCAGACCTGGCAGGCAACAGTGCAGAGCTGAGGGCACCTAGGGTTAGGGCTTTGTAGACGCTGGGGAGGAGGGCACGGGGCGCTGAGAGAGTCTGGTGGGAGAGACCTGTGTTCGCTGCATAAGGAATAT
The DNA here is from genome assembly GCF_023699985.2 of Odocoileus virginianus. Classification (NCBI taxonomy): domain Eukaryota; kingdom Metazoa; phylum Chordata; class Mammalia; order Artiodactyla; family Cervidae; genus Odocoileus; species Odocoileus virginianus. The sequence continues at coordinate 60,290,819 of NC_069686.1, read as the reverse complement.
GCAGTGACCCATCAAGCGATGAACACACGTACGCTCTCTCCAAGGAGACTCTGCAAGGGTCTGATTGAAATGTGGCAGCTTGATGGTACCTGAGGGTGCTTTTTACAGGTTGGCTTTGAGCCTTCCACAGAGAAGCTGTAATTGGCCTCCTGGATTTCCTTCCAGCCCAGCTTGTCGGCATCGATCCAGGGGCTTGGCTGAGAGATGCTGTCTTGTTTGCAGTGCCCTCAGACACGGCTCTAAGCGGGTCTGATTTTGCTACTGTGCCTCATGCTTACTGCTCCCTGGCGTGGGCGGTGCTTTGCTTATACCGGCTCTGGTGTAAACCCAAGACGGTGAACCTCAGTGACTGGTTCACAAGAATTTCTTGTAATGCTTTCACTAAAAATAGTAATAATAAATATTTTCTAATGGCTATACATACAAGTTGATAACTTGTTCGCAAGTATAATGTTTTAACCCGAAGTAAAATACTAGCTGGGCTCCTCTGGAGGCCCAGTGGTAAAGAACCCACTTGCCAGTGCAGGAGACGTGGGTTTGATCCTGATGGATGAAGATCCCACATGCCTCAGAGCAACTATGCTCGTACACAACAATTACTGAGCCTGTGTTCTAGAGCCCAGGAGCCGCAACTACTGAGCTTGATCCCCAGGTGGGGACGATTCCCTGGAGAAGGAAATGGCAGCCCACTCCAGTGGTAGTCCATGGGGTCACAAAGAGTTGGACAGGACTTAGTGACTGAACAAGAAAAAAAATACTAGCTGCCAAAAGATCCTGTCTCTATTCTTCCTTAGCCAGCTCTGGTTCTTCTTGGCTTTGTGACCACTTCAAGGATCTTTTTGTCACATCCTTGACAACTTCTTAGAGAAGGCAATGGCAACCCACTCCAGGACTCTTGCCTGGAAAATCCCATGGACGGAGGAGCCTGGTAGGCTGCAGTCCATGGGGTCGTGAAAAGTTGGACACAACTGAGCAACTTCACTTTCACTTTTCACTTTCATGCATTGGAGAAGGAAATGGCAACCCACTCCAGTGTTCTTGCCTGGAGAATCCCAGGGACGGGGGAGCCTGGTGGGCTGCCATCTATGGGGTCGAACAGAGTCGGACACGACGTGACTCAGCAGCAGCAGCAGTGACAACCTCTTGGCTCAGTAGAGCCTGTTGGGAAAGCCCACGGTTGGCTCTGTGCTACCCACAGCTACTTCAGGTGTCACATGAAAAGGTTGGCCCCCAAGTGGCAGGCTTCTTGACTGTGAGTCACATGTAACCAGAGTCACTTCCAGACCTGTCAAGAATTCCAAATCTCCTAGCAACTTCTGAACCACACTAACTTTTTCTAAATTCTGGTCTATTGATAATGAAGACTCGGGTTAAAGAAGTTCCCAGCATTGAGAAAATATTTGGGATTAATATCCAGAATATATAGAGAACTCTTAAACTCAACAACAAAAACAAACAACCCAATTCAAAAATAGGTAAAGGACTCAAATAGAAATTTCTCCAAAGAAGATACATGAATGGTCAATAAACACAAGAAGAGATGCCCAACATCAGGAAAATGTAAATCAAAACCACTCCACATCCATGAGGAAGGCTACTGTTAAAACAAAACAAGAAAAGTGTTGGTGAGGATGTGGAGAAATTGGAACACTTGCTGCTAGTGGGAGTGGAAAGAGCGCAGCTACAACAGAAGATGGTATGGCGATTCCTCAGTGAATTCAAAACCAGTCAGCGTGTGCTCTGGCAATTCCACTTCTGGTGTATATCCCAAGTAACTGAAAGTAGGGTCTGGAAGAGTGCTAACTACAAGCACAGAGTCCTCACCACTGGCCCACAGAGTGATTCTCCGTCAGGAATAAATCTTCAACTAGCTTTCCAACCACCCCGATATTTCCCAAACAACTTCCAAGTCCCAAACTACTGCTCTCCTTACTCAGATGAATTCACTGGGTTTTGCTGAGATGTCTGGGGTGTGCCTTTTCACAGCTGGAGACTGTTTTCAAATCTGGCTGCATAGTAACATCACTTGGGGAGCTTGGGGAACATCTTAATGCCCAAGCGCCAGTCCTAGGAATTCAGATTAAATTGGTTTGGGATGGGGCTCAGACACTGGTAGCTTTTACAAGCTCAGCAAGGACGCTGTTTGCAGACAGGACTAAGAATCACCAGTTTGGGAGACTTTCCTCACCTGAGACCGTCTAGCTTCAGGCTGAGACGTCTCCGTGGCCCCTCTGCTCAGGCTATTTGATGGGGGTGGACCTGGTCCTTTCTGTTCCTTTGACAAAGACCTATCCAGGGCCTGAATGGGCTCACACTCTGCACTGTGATGCCTTCCCAGATGCTGCAGCAGTGAGAATCCACCCTGGCCCAGGATCGAGTCCTGGCAGCCCCAGTGAGGCCTAAGCACCTCCCTTGGTGACATGTCCTGGGGCTCCAGTGTTTCGCCCATGCTCTCCACTGTCCCTGGCCCTGATTTGGAGAGTGATGGACTCTGCTGGGCAAACAAGACATGCCCTGGGAGACAATAAAGACCTGCTCCCATTCAGACATCCTCTTCCCTTCGCCATCCAGAATCCCACGGTGACGGATGGCAGGAGGGCCCAGCCTCCGGCTGATGGCTCACGGGGAGGGCTGACAGCCAAAGACCGGCCAACGACAAGGGCCTTTTGACTTTCCAGTCCCAACGAGAAGCCTGGATGACTCCAGCAAGTTTGTTTCCCTAAAACTCACTCTCCTTGGGAACAATTTAGAAGTCCCAGAACAGCCAAAGGGAGGCATGATCTTGGGGCAATTAATGACTCCCACAACAAGCTAAGGCCGTTTCTATTAGATGTAAGCTTGTTAGTGGGAAAGAAGCCACTAGGTTGTTGCTGGCCCCTGCCAGTGCCCAGTTACTGTGGTGGGCGGGGGCTTTGGACTGTTGCTCACAAGGCTGGGATCAGAGCAGGCCTCTGCTATTATTTCAGGCAAGTGGCTAGAGGGGCAAGGCCACAGGAAGCTCCTCTAACTAAGGGGCAGAACCGAGGTGCTAAGAGCTGAACCCTAGTTCCTCTTCCAGTTGAGCTGCACTGACCTGGTATTCTGCAATCTGACCATGTTTAAACTGGCTTATTTTTAGGAGCAGTTGGCACAGCCCAAAAGAAGAGCAACAAAAACACCCAAACAAAACCCCAAATTAAAAACTTTGACTGTGGTACATATACACCATGGAATATTACTCAGCCATTAAAAAGAATTCATTTGAATCACTTCTAATGAGATGGATGAAACTGGAGCCCATTATACAGAGCGAAGTAAGCCAGAAAGATAAAGACCATTACAGTATACTAACACATATATATGGACTTTAGTAAGATGGTAACGATAACCCTATATGCAAAACAGAAAAAGAGACTCAGATGTATGGAACAGACTTGTGGACTCTGGGAGAAGGCGAGGGTGGGATGTTTCAGGAGAACAGCATCGAAACATGTATATTATCTAGGGTGAAACAGATCACCAGCCTAGGTTGGGTTCATGAGACAAGTGCTCAGGCCTGGTGCACTGGGAAGACCCAGAGGGATCGGGTGGAGAGGGAGGTGGGAGGGGGGACTGGGATGGGGAATACATGTAAATCCATGGCTAATTCATATCAATGTATAACAAAAACTACTGTAATGATGTAAAGTAATTAGCCTCCAACTAATAAAAATTAAAAAAAAAAAAAAACTTTGAAAACAGCGTCAGGAACGTACACACAGGTCAACTTGTTGAATCCACACACTGTTCTGATGGCTTGTAGCTCAGTAAATCATTACAGACCCAGGGGTCAGGCCAGGCCCACTGGGAACCACATTGTCTCCACAGTCAGTTTCTAGGCTGTGGTGACGGTCATTCTTGGCTGGGGAAGGAGACGTGGTCGGGGTACTCCTCTTTATAAAGCAGTGCTTACCTTACAGAGAAGCTCACCTCAAAAACTATACAGCCACCATTGGATGCATGTGTCTTGCATTATACACATCCTCAACACAAATTCTCCCAGTGACTACAGGAGGTGGACACAGACAAGTCAGGACACAGTCAGGATGCTCGGAGAGGCTAAGAAACTGTCTAGTGGTGCAGGGCTGGTAAGTAGTGGTCTTGGGACTGAAACCCAGGTCTGCTGGCTTCACCATCTCAGAGACTGTCACACATCGCATGGCATGCACTTAAGTCACTCAAAGAGCTTATAAAGACAGATTCTAGAGCCAACCCATAGGTCAGGGTAGTCCTGGGTATCTGCATTTCTCCAAGAGCTCTGTGACTTCTAACTTTTTGATGTCAGCTCACCATAAGAATCGCATTTTCATTACCGCCCAGTATACAATGACATCTATCCACATATGTATCTATAATCACTGAACTGATACAACTGAAAAAAAAGATGTCTGTGCTTAGAACATGTGAAGTGCCCTGACATTTTGGAAGACATTCTATTATATTTCATATTTAAAAGCTTGTTGTAGACCAAAAGTTGATTTCATGACCCATCAGTGAGGGTCCACTGCAGTTTGCAAACCTGCCTTGGACCATTCTAAGGCCCTCGGGGGAGTCTCCTGGCCTCCCCGGAGTGCTGAGTGGCTCAACTGTTCAGTCCTCTCCTGCTTCCTCCTGGGCTCAGAAATGGGCAGTTGGTGGCTTAGTGGTCATGGAAACGTGGCCACATGCCCCGAGAATGATGGCAAGTCACTCTGTATGTGTGTTTTACACATAATCTTGCACAGTGAGTCACAGCACCTCTGGAGGGAACTCACTCCACTCCACAAGAGTGTAAGGTGAGGCTCAGGGAGCGCACGTGATCTGCCCACGGTTCCAGAGCTGGGACAACCCTGTCCCTTCTCCATGTCGGCACCCTTGGGAGATAAAGCATTTGAGGACAGACTGTGGGCCCTGGATTTCCACAAGTAAAACCCTGCCTTTCCACCCCTCTCTCAGCCTTCCACCCCCCTCTTCCTGCAGCATCGGCAGGACTTTCCTATTTGTATTTCAGCTCTTCAGTATGTAAAGCAGAGCGGCTGCTGAGGTCCCTGTCAGCTTTTGCTAACAAAACCAAATCCCCCGGCTTTCTCTGGCAGCAGGAGCCAGGGCTTGTAATCTACGGCTGCTTAAGGAAGCAACTTTCTGGTGAGGGGAGCAAACTGCAGTCTGTTTTAATTGTGGATAAACCATGTACCCCGGCAGACTCCAGGCAGGAACTGGAAAATCCCAGATTTGGGTGTTTGACACATGAGGATTAGTGGCAGATAAATAAAATTCTTTCTTCCCCTCTTTTGCCAGCATGTCGTCAGGCCTGAGCATTCCTCCAGAGACCTTCCAAGATGAGCAGAGCCAGTGACAGTCAGAAACTGACATACTTATAAAACACCGCAGCTCTGTCTTGTTCTAGGCTGTGCATGCGTCCCCAGTTAGGAACAATTAACTTGATTACATAAGCGCACCGCACCATTGGTGTCCCTGTTGGAATCTCATGCTGTGTCCTTGCAGTAACAGATGTTTGTCGGCAGTGGGGGTGGGAGTGGTAGCTGTTCCCTGCCCTGATACCATGCCCATGTTAGAACCCAGTGTTCATCAGCACTGCCTCACTGGAGTGGGTGAGTTAGCGTGTCAGTACCGGGGGTTGACCACGTGCTCTGTATAGAGAACAGTGGGCGATGCCAGAGGAATGCAAATGTCCCTTCCCAGTTGTCCTTAAAATTAAAACATGGCAATGCCTGGCTTTAGAGGATGAAACAGCAACCCACTCCAGCATTCTTGCCTGGGAAATCCCACGGACACAGGAGCCTGGGGGGGTACAGTCCATGGGGTCACAAAGAGTCAGACACGGCTGAGTATCCAGGCATATGCACATGTGCATGCCTGGCTTGTTCACAGGTCTAGCACAATGCTGGGTGCAGAGTGTGTGTTCAATAAACACTGAGTGAATAAATGCATGAAGAACCTTCGCCACTAGTAGCAGATTCCTAAGTGTGTTCTGTAGAGTGTAGATAGCTGTTATGTGGGTGGTGGTGGTGGGGGAAGTGGGGTAGGGAGGGTGCTACGACTCAAATAAGTCGGCTGAACAAGGTTTGCTTGTGGTAGACATTAATTTGATGTGCCAAAGTGCATTGTGACTAACTCAGGGGCAGCGGATCTTTTCCCAAATGTATTTGACCCCACATGTCCTTTTTCATAGGAGTGGTGTCCTTTGGGAAATGCTGTGGTTTATTTCCTATAAATTGGAGACCCTCATGCCCACCTCCCATCCACTCTGCATGAATCAAGAGGTCAAAGGGAATAACAGGGCCTGGTTGAGCTGAGGGTGCTGGGTGGGCCGCTAGAGTCACTCAAGGGCTCACTGACTCCCTGGCCAGATCAGCGACCTGTCCAGTGACTCCATGTTATGGGATTTTGTTTCAGAAGCCCAAGAATTGCAGAAACTGAGAATGTGTAGTCCAGGGTTCAACATTCTGCCATCTGGTTTTTTTCACGTGCCTAAATCTGGCTTCCCCAGATGTTGTGAAGATGAGCTGGTCCCAGGCAGCCCCTTTCTCAAGAGACCTGGGTGAGCCTGCCAGGCTCCCGGGACACTGGACTGAGTGGTTCTGTTGCACAGATTATGAAAACCCAGGCAGCATGTGGATGGGAAGGCGCACGCATGGGAGAGGCAGGGCCCAGGCTCCCTTACCTGGACGAAGCTGAACTCCCTCCAGTTGAGTGAGTTCGCGATGGATGGCAGTGAGGTGACAGCCAGCAGGGACAGCATGCCAAGGGCCAGCACTCCCAGGGACAGGTAGATCTCCATCCGCCACACTTCCTCCTCATTCCAGAGGTGACTCTTATTGGTCAAGACCTGGTACAGATGGAGGGAAAACCATGAACACTGTGGCCAAGGTCGATGCCCTGGGATTTGGGCCAGTGAGGAATCTGGGATGGGAGAAACACAGTTAACAACCAACATTTCTACTTTCCACCTCATGTAATGTGTGTCTAGCTCTGTTTGAAGCGCTTTGCAAGTATCAGCTCACCTGATCCTTAGAACGACCCTGTGAGGGAGAGTTCATTACTGTCCCCGTTTTTCAGATGAGGGAAACGAGGCAAGAGATCAAGTTACCTTGCCGTGGTCACACACACCTCAGGAGATGGCAGAGCTGAGATCAGGAGCCAGGCAGCGGGCTCCGAGGACATGGCTCCCTCCCCACGGCTTTCACAAATTTGCCTGGGGCCAGTCAACCAGAGCAGCCACAAGAGCCAAGAGTAAGGAGCCAGAGAATTCGACAAGACACAAAGACCCTCCAAACATGACCATCTCTCAAGGTTTTCGGGTGCCCAAGTCGCCCCAGGGGAGGGAGGAGCTCTCTGAGCTCAGAATCCCATCAGCTAGGTGGGCTGCTGCCCCTGCTGCCCACCTCCCCTCCCAGCCTGTCTCACCCAGACCCTTGGTCCCCCAAGCTGCCCCCATCACTGGTTCATACTCCAGACACACACAGACACCAAACCCCTCAACATTTCCTAACTAGCCCCCAGCTCCCATCTTCCCACCCAGCTCCTCATTTCTGTCTGAGGAATATAGCTTTGACTCAACTGTGGAGTCCCATACCGAGGTCACAGGTGTGAGGCCTTTGATGCAGAGCCCAGATCCAAGGTCACCTCTGGAACTGACTGAGCCTCATCGTAACCATTGCCAAAACCTGCCCTGATCCTTACTGTCCAGATTCCTGACTCCAAATTAGGCAGAAATGCCCCTCGTCCCAACCCCTCCTCCCTGGTACTCACCCAGGGGAGTGATGCGCCCAAACCAATCACTTGATGCCACTCTCCCAGCAGGAATTTTCTTTGTCTTGAGGCCATAAAAATTGGCTACCAATCCATGTAAAGCATCAGCTCTCCCTTGAGCTGACCAGCTGTCCTAACAGCGTCCCGTCCTCTCGCCCTGGTCTGTCAGGAGGTTGGCCCACTGTGCTCACTGCCCCCACACTACCTCAACTCTTTGTTCTTAATAAACTCACTGCCACCTGAAATGCTCTGTGTCTGCAGGTTCTCTTCCAGCCTGCGCTCGGACTGCCATGACATCAGCCACTGCTGCACATCAGAGGCCAGACCCACTCACCAAGCAGGCCCGTGAGCACTTCAGGAGCGCCCGCTGCGCCAGCATCCGTCGGGCCATCAAAAGCGAGAGCTCCAGAGAAGCACCTGCCTCGGCTGTACTGACGGCACCAAAGCCTCTGACTGTGTGGGTCACAGCAAACTGTGGAAAATGCTTTAAGAGCTGGGAATACCAGACCACCTGACCTGCCTCCTGAAAAACCTGCATGCAGGTCAAGCAGCAAGAGTTAGAACTGGACATGGAACCACAGACTGGTTCCGAATCAGGAAAGGAGTACGTCAAGGCTGCATATTGTCACCCTGCTTATTTAACTTACACACAGAGTACATCATGAGAAATGCCAGGCTGGATGAAGCACAAGGTGGAATCAAATCAATAACCTCAGATATGCAGATGGCACCATCCTTATGGCAGAAAGCGAAGAAGAACTAAACAGACTCGATGAAAATGAAAGAGGAGAATGAAAAAGCTGGTTTAAAGCTCAATATTCAGAAAACTAAGATCATGGCATCTGGGCCCATCACTTCATGGCAAATAGATGGGGAAACAATGGAAACAGTGACAGACTTTATTTTCTTGGGCTCCAAAATCACTGTAGATGGTGATTGCAGCCACGAAATTAAAGACGCTTCCTCCTTGGAAGAAAGACTATGACCAACCTAGATAGCATATTAAAAAGTGGAGATGTTACATTGCCAACAAACATCCATCTAGTCAAAGCTATAGTTTTTCCAGTGGTCATGTATGGATGTGAGAGTTGGACTATAATGAAAGCTGAGCATCGAAGAATTGGTGCTTTTGAACTGTGGTGTTGGAGAAGACTCTTGAGAGTCCCTTAGACTGCAAGGAGATCCAACCAGTCCATGCTAAAGGAGATCAGTCCTGAGTGTTCATTGGAAGGACTGATGCTGAAGCTGAAACTCCAATACTTTGGCCACTTGATGTGAAGAACTAACTCATTTGAAAAGACCCTGATGCTGGAGGAGGAGGGGACGACAGGGGATGAGATGATTGGATGGCATCACTGACTCAATGGACATGAGTTCTGAGTAAGCTCTGGGAGTTGGTGATGGACAGGGAAGCCTGGCGTGCTGCAGTCCATGGGGTCACAAAGAATCAGACACGACTGAGCGACTGATCTGAACTGAACTGATCTGTGTGCTAGGCCCTGGGCCACAGACAGCAAAGACACCTGCCCTCATAGAGTTCCGGATCCCCCACTGAGCTCCAGGGATGCACCCACTGACGAGCCACTGCAGGCCCAGAGGTGTCCACTCCCTTCCTCCCCACGGGGAGTGCCCGTGCACCTGAGCCTCCTCCAAGCCGGGCTGACAGATCCTCCTATTAAAAATATCATTTCCCAACTAGACCAGGTAGCAGAGCTCCCAGAGGTCAAGGTGTTCTCTCAGAACACTGGGAAATGCTGGTGCTTCAGTTCTACCCACAGGACAAGGAGCAGCATTTCCCTTAAGAAACGTGACCAGGCTTTAGCAGGCACGTCTCTGCTTTGCAAAACAGAGTCAGTCAGGTTTCTGAGAAACTATTTCAGCAGAGGGAAAAAAAATAACCCCAGTGCAGCTAGAAGATGTAATAATAATGAATCTAGTGGGCTGAGCAAAAATGGTTGAAAAGCTTATGAGAAAAAGTTGGAAGAAACTGAGGCAATGCCATCCATTGAGCACTCTTCCTGCAGTTTGTGAGAAACGATGGGCTCTGTTCCACTTCAGGGCAGGCTGGCTCTTGCTGGTGTGATTAAGCCACAGAGGACCAGGAGTCTGCAGACCCGGGTTCTCACCCTGACCACGAGTCCTGTGAGACTCTGGGCACCTCCAGCTCTGGGCCCCCGTTTCTCCACTGACAGAGCAGGAAGAGCTCGTGTCTGAAATCCCAGAAATTTGCTCCCTTACCAAACAAATGTCATCACTAGCTAGGGAAGGCGGGGCCGGATATTACCCTGAAGGGGGCTGGGAGGTCTCCCTCCCACCTGAGTCTGGTGGAGGCTTACTCACACCTTCCCAGGACTAATGACTGCTGCTTGTAAGTCATCCTCATGTTCTGAGTTGTCTGTTCTTCAGATCTACTTCATTAGTCACTCTCTCCTGCATTTTGGTAAGATTAGGCAGTTAATGTCACAAGAGTCTGGATGATGACACACACCACATTTGCTCCCAAAATGTCTTGTTTTTTCCCTAGTATTTCCAGTCAGCAGTGATGCTGGGAAGGGGTTGGGTGAGGCGGGCGAGGGAGTCGCGGGTGGTGAGGAGCCTGTGTGAGCATCTGGATAGTAAGCCGTGGGGGTCTCCTCCAGCCACAGTGCTGTTCTCAGGGCTCCCAGCGACCAGGGTCATGCGCGGCTAACCGGGACATAGAGTCGATGGCTCTCCCCAAGGGATTCTCCCACATTCAGAGCTACTCAAGCTGGCCGACTCGACACGATGAGGACCGCGCACATCAACAAGAGATGGAATGCTGGCATCCATGCATAACATTCCCTTTCCCTGTGGGTTTCAGCTTAGAGGCAGAAGGGCTCAAGGACAGGAGACCAGAAGACTCACCATGTCCCAGGAGTGGGTGGTGGCTGGCAAGAGGGTGATGCTGACCTCCAGCCAAAACCGGAGAATATGGTAAGGCAGGAGAAGGGTCAGTCTAGGGTACTGGTGAGAATGGCCTCGCTGTCCCAAGGCCTGGGTTCCAATGCTGGCTCTGCTGCTGGGGGGCAGTCCTGAGATCCAGGCAGTCGCTTTCCAGAGTACTGATACCTCTCTCTGTTATTGCAAAGACTAAATGGATGATGTTTGTGAAGTGAGAAGCATGTGACTGGCACATAGTAGATGATTAATATAATAAATGGCTGGTGCTGTTGGTCTTAATGGCAGCTGGGAAGTTAGGCTAGTTCTTTCCCCAAGCTCTACCCAGACTTCTCTTGAGAGATGCCTGGTGTTAGCTTCATGGTGGCCAAGCTAACAGTCACTGAGTGAGCATGCACTGGGACTCTGTGTTAGGAACCATGGACCTCAAGGGGTGGAAGACCCACCCGGTCATGGGAATCTAGGCTGGGCAGACATGTCGAGGAGTGATTACACAGTGATGCAAAGGAAATATCATAGAAATGTGGCCCAAACACAACAGATCACAGAGGTGAATGGGGAATGGGAGAATGGCTGGAGAGGCTTAATAGAGGTTGGGTTTTGAAGGAGGAATAGGAGTTTGTCAGACTCCCAAGGTGTCCCAGGTTGGGGTATCCAAGCTGGAGGAATGAGCAGTGCCCATTCAGAGGACAATATGGGACCTGAGTGTGACGTGTCAAAGAAGCATTGGGGAGATGAGGCTGGGGACAGAGACCAGATGCATTGTGAAGGGTCTGTCCTTATCCTGAGTCACCAAATGCTTTTCAGCAGTGACGTGGTCACATGTGAGATCTAGATGGTTCTCTCTGACAGCTTAGACTAGATTTGGGGTGTGGGGAAGGAGAAGACAGTGTGTGCATAAAACATTTTCTTTGATATTGATTTTGATCTTAAAATGTATTTCTAAGGCACCATACAAGTAAATCAGAAAGCACTAATAAATGAAATATGATCTACCATAGAAGTAAATCAGAAAGTACTAGTTACCATTGGTAATCCTATTAATACTGTCGATAAACATGGTCTCATAGGCCCTCTCTGCAGCTGGTATACAGCTGCGTCTCCAATTCTGTGGACTTGGGGTTAAAGGAAGTCTGTGTTTCCTATGCCCAGACTAGCGTGCTCCTTTCCCTCTAGTCGGGCAGCCAAAGTGGTGACTGCCTGCCTCCTGCAGGCCCTGAGAGGGCAGCCCGAGGGCAGACTGGGAAAGTCACCAGTCACAAACTGCCCCCAGAGCCCTGCTGTTAGGGGCTGAATGCAGAACAACCTCAGATGCCCAGTCTTGCATCCTGAGGGCACGGTTGACCCGTGGACTATCCAGTATCTGAACCTCCAGGTTCAGGCAACTCATCACTTCTTGGGTGTGCATCCTACTTCTGGGCTGCTCTGCTGTTAAACGCCAACCCCCCCGCCCCCGCCCCCAACCCCGACATACCCACAGCAGCCCTGGCTCTGCCCTACAGAACACTGCAGAACAAGGTTCGGCCCCTTCGCTTGACTTTGCCATCTGTCTCTGATCCAATCCTGTGGGACTGATGGTTGCCTGGCAACCTCCACTGGGGCCTGCAGCCTTATAGGGCTTTGAAACTCAGGGAAAATGACCTTGTACTTGCCCCTCTGTGCCTTGGTATTAGCATCATGGCAAAACTATATTAACATAATATCAAGAAGAGCTGTGAGGATGTCCCTGGTGGCACAGTGGATAAGAATCTGCCTGCGAGACAGGGGACATGGGTTTGATCCCTGGTCCAGTTGATTCCACATGCTGCAGGGCAAAGAAGCCCGTGTGCCGTAGCTCCTGAGCCCACGCTCTAGAGCCTGCAAGCCACCACTGAAGCCCATGAGCTCTAGGGTCCGGGAGTGACAACTACTGAAAACGGAGCGCCTAGAGCCCGCACATCGCAACTGCTGAGCCCGTGCGCCCAGAGCATGTGCTCAGCAACCAGAGAAGCCACTGCAATGGGAAGTCTGGACACGGCAACAAAGAGTAGCCCCCGCTTGCCTCACCTAGAGAAAGCCCACGCGACAACAAAGACCCGGCTCGGCCAAAAATAAATAAATGAATGAACTAAAAACAAAAACAGAAAGTGCCTTTGCAGGGTGGAGAACCTGGAGAGTGGCAGTCAGAGGTGAGCAGGGGAAGGGGCAGCCGGGGGTTTGCCTCGTGCTCTGGTGGGAAGGGGGCATCACCTTCTTCCCTACCCACTGCCTGGAATACCTGCCACCCAGATCTGCCACCTCCTGGGCAGCAAGCACTGTGCCATACCCCAGGGAGCTATGCAGGACCTCCTGCCCAGGGGGAGAATATCAGAGCGCATCAAAACCACTAGCACTGGGGAAGACCTCCATCTCCACCGGGGCGCTGAGAACCGAGGAGGGGCTATGGCTTGCTCGAGGCCAAGCTCTTTGTTCCCATCAGTGATGCTAGAGGACAAGAGTCCAGGGTTCTGGGCTGCAGGCCTGCACGCCACCCGGTGCCAGCTAAGGGGAACACGAGACTGTCTTATTTCATCCTGTGGCCTTAGGGCCTGGTAGAGTAGAACTCAGTGAATGAATGAGCTCTGGGATCACTTTCTCAACTGGTAATTTGGACGTGTTTTCCCTGTAGAAATTACATGGGTATGAACTTTGATCTGGAAGAGAATGGCTGGATCTACATCCCACCTCAGCCCCTTACTGGCTGTGTGACTTTGGCCAAGTAACTTAAACTCACCATGCCTCAGTTTTAGCACTTGTAAAACAAGGGTCGTTCAGCATCTGCCTTATAGAGATAAAGGCTAAATGAATTCACGCTGGGCATGTAAAGCTCTTAGAATGCTACTTAGAACACTGTAAGCTCTTTTTAAAGAGTGTGTGACCAATATTTTCCCCTTTTTTCTCGTTCCCAGCAGGTGTCTTGCTTTTGCACCTGAAGTCTGGGTTCCAACTTTCTATTATGAAAGCCCAAGCCTACAGATGCAATGATGCCAGGTGTCCATGAGTGGAGAAGGACAAGGGCATCTGAGAAGCTGTGAGCAGGGGAGCAGGAACCCAAGTGAGTAGGGGCCGAGGACTGTGGTTCCCAGGAAGTGGGCCCACCTTGCCCCACAGTCCTGCTCTGGGAAGAGGCCAGGCCTCTGAGGGGATGGCTGCATGGCAGATGTACCTGGGGAGGGCACAGCCTCCGTAGGACCCCTGCTTCCCAAGCAAGAGCAAAACTGCAGCTGGAACCACGGGTAGATGAGAAGGGTCTCATTGGATGACTTAAGTGTCCTGGAGTGTGTAGGACCCACACACCAGGCCAGAGGCTGAGGGCTAGAGGTAGAATCAAGCAGGTTGGGGAAAATAAAGAAAAGCAGTGTTGCTTGCAGACCTGAGCTTTGGAGTCAGAATCAGGCCCTGTGAGTTTGTAAACCAGGAGGAAGAATCTGGGGGGCCTATTTCTGTGGGTACAGGTGCCAGGGGAGGCTGCCTGTGGTGCTATCTGGCTTGGCCGGAAGGCCCTGCATTTCCAGGAATCTTGATGGCAAACGAGCACCATCTGGCTTTCCTAAATGCATAATTAATGTGCCCACCCCCCAAAAAAACACATTTCTGCAGCCTTCCCCATCTCAGATGATGGTAACTCCATCCCCCTAGGTATTCAGGCTAAGAACCTGAGCACCTCATTTATCCCAAGTCTATTACAGCAATCCTGTGACTCAGGCTTCAAAATATGCCTTCAGTACGTTCTTGCCCCTCCGCTGCCCCCACCCCATTCCAAGCCTCCATCGCCTCTCGTCAGGGTTCCTGCATAGCCTCCTAACTGATCTCCCAGCATCTTCATCTGATCAAGTTAGAAGATCTTCTATCTTCTCCACCTGGCAGCAGAGTGAGCCAATTAAAACCCTGGGTGGATCATCTGTCCTCTGCTCAAAACCTTTCGTTGGCTGAGAGTCTAAGGCCAAAGCCCTTCCTTGGCCTTCAAGGCCTCTCTGGTGTAGCTTCAGCCTCCCAGGTCTCACCCACCACTGCCTTCCTGGGCTCCACCAAGAGGTCCTCCTTGCTGTTCCTCAGAGGTGCCAGGTAGCTCCTCTCCTTCCAACCTGTGCTCACATATCACCTACTCAAGCACTCCTACACCACCCTTTAAAATTGCACCCCACCCTTCTCCCCAGTTTTCTTTTCTTCCTTAGCAATAGGCATGTGTGCTCAGTTGTGTCTGTTTGCGACCCCATGTATGTAGCCCGCCAAGCTCCTCTGTCCATGGGATTTTCCAGGCAAGAATACTGGAGTAGGGTGCCATTCCCTCCTCCAGGGGACCTTCCCAACTCAGGGATCAAACCCACATCTGCATTGGCAGGCCAATTCTTTACAACTGTGCCACCTGGGAAGCCCTCCATAGTGATAACTACCTTCTAAATACCCTCTGTAACTTATAGCTACACTTTAAGTCTCCCTGACTTGGGCGCGTAGAGACTTTGACGCTTTGTTCACTGATACTCAGAATCTTGGACAGCAGGATGTGGACACAGCCCCGTCTGGCAGAATGGTGTTGTGTGCTCAGTCATGTCTGACACTTTGCAACCCCCGCGAAGGTACTGAAGGCCCAGTTTGAAGCTGGAGTACAAAGAATCACTGTAATAGACGTGGGATAGCTAAGGCGGTCGAGGATGACACTGGGTTTTCAGCCTGAGAACCTAGAGGGATGGGGCTGCCCTCAGTGGAGCCCACCAGGCCCCTCTGTCCGTGGGATCCTCCAGGCAAGACTACTGGAGCGGGCCGCCATTCCCTCCTCCGGGGGATCTTCCCAACCCAGGGATCAAACCCCCAACTCTTGCGTCTCCTGCATTGGCAGGCAGATTCTCTACCCCTGTGCCACTGGGAAGAACTCCAGATGACAAGTGGCGGGCTGTACCTAGGGGACAGCCGGCACCATGACTGGCAGGAGACGACTCACGAGGGCCGTACCTGCTTGACGGCCAGGTTGACCAGGTCGTAGCGGTGGGAGCGGCGCAGCGGCAGGCAGAGACTGTAGAGCGCGTGCAGGGCCGCGCAGAAGAAGCTGAGCAGGCCAATCTGCTTGCGGTGCTGCAGCCAGTGGTCCAGCCAGTCGGGGAAGCGCTGGTATTTGGTGCCGCGGCGCAACTGCAGGGCAGCTGCCAGCACGCCGGGCAGATACACCAGCGACAGCAGCACGTAGGCCACGCAGGGCAGGGTCGTGTTGACCACGAACACGGGGAGCTTGTAGAACTTGTTCTTGCCCTCCTGCACGTAGGGCTCCAGCACGTCCCGGACAAAGTTGTAGGCGTAGAAGAAGATGAAGAGCCCCAGGGCCAGGAGAGCGGGCACCTTCCAGCCTGGGAAGAGGCGCAAGGGCATGGCCTCCACCTCCCGGGCTGAGGCCAGGGACCCCATGTCCACAGGGGTGAAGCCCATGGCCCGCGCCATCTCCAAAACAGTGTGCTTGGCTTCCGGCTGGTCACTGCAGACGGGCACCTGTGGGGAGGGAGGTGGGAGGCGTCAGATGGGGTCCCTGGGTGGGGCCTCAGAGAGCCTCCTGGCCAAACTCCTCTCTAAGCAGCCGAGGAAACTGAGGCCCAGCAAGCTGCCAGGTAAGGTACAGCCGGAGCAGAAGGTGGCCCTGACTCCCAGCCCAGAGGCCTTTCCTCGGCAACCTGTGGTCTCCCGGTCTCTGACCCAGCAATGCCCACTACTCAAGGATGATGGCCAACACTCATTCAACAGTGAGCATCTCACCCAGCTCACAGCCATCAGCACCCACAAGCAGAACACCCATCTAGACAGCCCCCAGGGGCCCTTGGAAGGGGTGCCTCGAGGACTCTGGCCTCCCTGGGGGCTGCTCAGCAGCTGGGCTTTGCATGTGGCCCAGAACGTGCCGCTGTGGCTGCAGCTGCATCCCTCAGGCCACAAGTGTCCTCTCTGACCACGTCCTCTCGCCCCTTGCAGCTCTCAGCCAACACGCGAGGCATTCCACAAGCCAGCCCCCGCCTTGTAGCCCACTGCTGCCCTCTGTGAGCCCCCAGGCAGGTCCACTGGTGTCCTCTGACCCCAAACACTCCATGTGTCTTGCCGACACTGCTGTGGTCACCTGCTCTACCCACACTGACTCAGGACCTACCGTGTGCCAGGCTTAACACGTGTGACCCCTCAGCGTTGCCTCAAGCCTAAAAGTAGGCACTGTTGTCACATTTTTCAGGGGAGGAGACTGAAGTTTGGGGACATCATTCTCACCTCTGTGCCTCAGAAGGAATGCTGTTTCTGTGCCTGATGGCACGAGGCAGGGCCAAGGCCAAAGCTGACCTCAAAGGCTTCCCCAGCCAGCTGCTGGTTCTGCTCCCTCCAGGCCCTGCTAGTCTACATTCAGCCACTGTCCCTTGTCTGTCCACATATGGGAGTCCCAAGATGCAGGCTGTAAAGAGGACCCTCTAGTTAGAGGGGCTGGGGACCCGAGGGCTCACCCACAGCCTGGCATGGAGTTGGCAGAGGAGCCGTCTGAGCTGGACTCATTGGAAGAGGGTATCATACACACGTGGAGCCTGGCATCCTTCCTCCAGGAAACTGCAGGTGGCCTCTTGACATTAAAAACTATCTTGTCTTGGTTACAGCCTCTCTTGCCAACAACTGTATGTAGCAATGGCTGTTTTCTGGAGCCATTTCCCACTTCCAGAAAAACCTGCTGTTAACTATTATGAGAAATCTACTAAGTTCTTGGGAAGCCCTTGGAATAAACGGGATAAAGTTTGGGACTTGCCTGCTTCCTCAGGACCTGCAACAGGTTCTTCTTTCTAAGTCCAACCCTAAAAGCAAAATCTCTCTTCTTCTTGACTCCAGATAGTAAAAAGAAAGCCATCAACCTTTTCCTCCTTACCTTCTTGGAAATCAAATTACCATAGAAGAACACGGAGTTCCGGTTCAAACCCCAGCTCACCAAGCTAAGGGATGCGGTGTAAGTGAACCCATTAGCAACTCTGCACCACACGTCCCTACTCTGTGGAGTGGAACTTTGCGGTCCTGTGAGATGAGCTGAGATAAGGTACACAAAGAGCCTGGTACTCCAAGGGCCTTCAGTGACAGTTAGCCACTTACATTTTTTAGGATGACTGGCATTCTTCCAGCACTTACCTGCCGATTTCCATCCCTCGGACCAGACTGCAGGGTCCAGGCAGAGATGACATTGAAGGCCTTGACCACTGCGCAGGTGGGGAAAAGGGAGGCCAGGTACTCAGCATTGGACTCATGGTGCTGAAGGTGCTCCCGCTCCGTGGGATTGCTCACGTCCACCAGGATCTTGCCAGCCAGCTGGTCACTGAGGCCACACAGTGTGGAGTAGTGTTCCCGGAACATAGCTACGAAGATGACCTCCGGGGAGCCCACCGCCTCCTCCTGGAAAGTCACTCGCGCTGCTGAGGGAAACAGCCCAGCCATGCGTTTGGGGTTGCGGCTCCCCACCACCACACTGAAGCCGGAGCCCAGCAGGCGGGTGGCCAGGGAGCGGGCAAAGTCCCCGCTGCCCAGGATACCCACTTTGGGAACCTCACTGGGGGCCTCAGCAAGGCTGCCATCACTGTCCACCAGCTGGTGGCTGATGAGCGGCTTGTCCATCTTTCCTGATGTCCTGGTGGCTAGAAGAGGAAACAGGAAGTTGGTCAGCGGAGCGCTTGTAGACTGCCCCTCCTACCAGCTCCCTCTCCTGTCCATCAGAACTGCATGATGGTCCAACATCCACCCAACAGGCCTTTCAGTGTTAACATGTGCCAGCATGGGGCCACAAGCTGAGTAAGTCCCAGCCCCTTCCTCAGGAGCTCACAGATTCCAGAAAAGCAGAGGGAAGGACCTCTGAGTTCCACTCTGTCCTTTGTCCTGAATTATTTCCTTGGTACAAATTTGTGAGAGCGAGTGTGCTGAGAAAGAAGGGTATGGAATTTCTATGATCAATGCTATGCATGTCTTTTCAAAACTATTATGCAATAGTCAGTGTTACTACTACCCAGGAGTGACCCCAACCTCAGCATCATTGGGTTTATTGGATTACCAGGAAGGGTAGACGATATGTTCCTGTGCTTATTTACATTCTGCACTTTGGAATGGTATCTCTGATGCTCTTCCTTAAGTGAGCAGCTTAAAGGTAGCGACCTCATCTTATTTGACTGTGGATCTGACCATTTATCACAAGGCCTGGCACAGAACTGGTGTTCAGTGCTTACTGAACAAATGAACACCTGAATGCTACTCTCTAAGGGTAGAACTGGAGTGGGACTTGACAGGGGATGGGACCTAAGATTGGGCCCCTGAATTTGGGCTACAAATTTACAGTAAACTTGGGTGGGAAAGTTATTTGTTTTAGTTGTCACCAACTTCTAACTGTAAGTTGCTATTTTCTTCGGTATGGATGTAAGCAGCAACACAGTAGTATTGGCCCATCTGCAGCTTTGTTACCAGTAATGACCAATGTAGCATCACACGTTTAATAGTATTGGCCTATCTGCAGCTTTGTTACCAGTAACGACCAATGTAGAACCATACGTTTAATAGTGTTGGCCTATCTGCAGCTTTGTTACCAGTGATGACTGATGTAGCATCACACGTTTAATAGTATTGGCCCATCTGCAGCTTTGTTACCAGTGATGACCAATGTAGCACCACACGCTTGATAGTATTGGCCTATCTGCAGCTTTGTTACCAGTAATGACCAATGTAGCATCACACGTTTAATAGTATTGGCCCATCTGCAGCTTTGTTACCAGTAATGACCGATGTAACATCACACGTTTAATAGTATTGGCCTATCTGCAGCTTTGTTACCAGTAATGACCGATGTAGCATCACACGTTTAATTGTGAAAGAGCTCTCCAAATATGATTTAAGCTCATCATAAATTTAAAAGTATGGCAGATAGAACACCTAAATCCATACAGCAAATGTAAATGTACCCACGGGGAAAACAGCAACAACAAGAGCAGGGGACTTCACGACCCCACTTGCAATAGTGGGTGGATCAGACAGAAACAAAGTCAGCAATGGAAACACTGAGCTTGAACTACACTTTAGACCAAATGAACCCAACAACCATATAGAGAACATTCTATCCAACAGCAGCACAATAGACATTCTCCTCATATGTCACAGAACATTCTCCAGGACAGAGCATATGTTAGGTCATAAACCACATCTTAACAATCTTAAAAAGCTGAAATCACATCAAGTATTTTTCTGACCACAATGGTATGAAACTAGAAATCAATAGTAGAAGAAAAATTAGAAAATTCACAGATATGTGGAAATTAACACACTCCTGAATGACCAATGAGAAAAAGAAGAAATCAAAAGAGAAATTAAAAAAAAAAAAACTATCTGAAGCAAGCAGAAATGAAAGTATAACATACCAAAAAGTATGAAGTGAAGCAAAAGCAGCTCTAAGAGGAAAGTATAGCTTAATGCCAAAATGAAGAAAAAAGAAAGATCTCAAACAACTTAATTTACATCTCAAGGAACTAGAAAACGAACAACAAAATCCAAAGTTAACAGAAGGAAGGAAATAATAAAGATCAGAGTGGAAATAATTGAAATAAAAGCTAGAAAAATAATAGAAAAAAATCAATGAAGACCTGGTGTTCTGAAAAGATAAAATTGACAAACCTTTAGCTAGATTCACTAAGGAAAAAAAAATCAAATAAAATAAAAAAGAAAGAGACATTATAACTGATACCACAGAAATACAAAAGATCATAAGGGACTATTATAGACAATTATATGACAACAAATTGGACAACACCAAAGAAATGGATAAATTCCTAAAAAATACTATCTACCAAGACTGACTCATGATGAAATAAAAAGCCTGAATAGGCCAGTAATGAGTAAGGAGGTTGAATCAGTGATTAAAAAAACTCTCCGACTTAGCTGACTAGATAGATGTTGAATCAAAGAAGAATATCTATAGTGATTTTTTTTCATTTATTTTTATTAGTTGGAGGCTAATTACTTTACAATATTGTAGTGGTTTTTGCCATACATGGACATGAATCAGCCATGGATTTACATGTGTTCCACATCCCGATCCACCCTTCCGCCTCCCTCCCCATCCCATCCCTCTGGGTCTTCCCAGTGCACCAGCCCTGAGCACTTGTCTCATGCATCCAACCTGGGCTGGTGATCTGTTTCACCCTTGATAGTATACTTGTTTCAATGATATTCTCTTAGAACATCCCACCCTCACCTCTCCCACAGAGTCCAAAAGTCTGTTCTGTATATCTGTGTCTCTTTTTCTGTTTTGCATATAGGGTTATTGTTACCATCTTTTTAAATTCCATATATATGCATTAGTATACTGTGTTGGTCTTTATCTTTCTGGCTTACTTCACTCTGTATGATGGGCTCCAGTTTCATCCATCTCATTAGAACTGATTCAAATGAATTCTTTTTAATGGCTGAGTAATATTCCATGGCATATATGTACCACAGCTTCCTTATCCATTCATCTGCTGATGGGCATCTAGGTTGCTTCCATGTCCTGGCTATTATAAACAGTGCTGCGATGAACACTGGGGTACATGTGTCTCTTTCAGATCTGGTTTCCTCAGTGTGTATGCCCAGGAGTGGGATTGCTGGGTCATATGGCAGTTCTATTTCCAGTTTTTTAAGGAATCTCCACACTGTTCTCCATAGCGGCTGTACTAGTTTGCATTCCCACCAACAGCGTAAGAGGGTTCCCTTTTCTCCACACCCTCTCCAGCATTTATTGCTTGTAGACTTTTGGATAGCAGCCATCCTGACTGGCATGTAATGGTACCTCATTGTGGTTTTGATTTGCATTTCTCTGATAATGAGTGATGTTGAGCATCTTTTCATGTGTTTGTTAGCCATCTGTATGTCTTCCTTGGAGAAATGTCTGTTTAGCTCTTT
Source organism: Odocoileus virginianus (assembly GCF_023699985.2). Lineage (NCBI taxonomy): Eukaryota > Metazoa > Chordata > Mammalia > Artiodactyla > Cervidae > Odocoileus > Odocoileus virginianus. The sequence continues at coordinate 60,269,207 of NC_069686.1, read as the reverse complement.
GGCCCATTTTTTGATTGGGTCATTTATTTTTCTGGAATTGAGCTGCAGGAGTTGCTTGTATATTTTTGAGATTAATCCTTTGTCTGTTGCTTCGTTTGCTATTATTTTCTCCCAATCTGAGGGCTGTCTTTTCACCTTGCTTATAGTTTCCTTTGTTGTGCAAAAGCTTTTAAGTTTAATTAGGTCCCATTTGTCTATCAAGCTACCAACAGTATTTTTCACAGAACTAGAACAAATAATTTCACAATTTGTATGGAAATACAAAAAACCTCGAATAGCCAAAGCAATCTTGAGAAATAAGAATGGAACTGGAGGAATCAACCTGCCTGACATCAGACTATACTACAAAGCCACAGTCATCAAGACAGTATGGTACTGGCACAAAGACAGAAATATAGATCAATGGAATAGAATAGAAAGCCCAGAGATAAATCCACGAACCTATGGACACCTTATCTTCAACAAAGGAGGCAAAGAGATACAATGGAAAAAAGACAACCTCTTTAACAAGTGGTGCTGGGAAAACTGGTCAACCACTTGTAAAAGAATGAAACTAGAACACTTTCTAACATCATACACAAATATAAACTAAAAATGGATTAAAGATCTAAATGTAAGACCAGAAACTATAAAACTCCTAGAGGAGAACATAGGCAAAACACTCTCTGACATAAATCACAGCAGGATCCTCTATGACCCACCTCCCAGAATATTGGAAATAAAAGCAAAGAAGAATATCTATAATGATTTAAAGAAGTTTCTAAGACACTCCTCCCTTTCCTAACTACATGTCTCTGTGAGGCTGGATTTTCTTCATACATTTCAACCAAATATTGCCCCATACTGAATGCAGAAACATGAGAATCCAGCTCTTTCATATTAAGCCAGCCCTTAAGGAGATAATAAAAAACATAAGACAATGCTCTGTTCACATTACTTTTACATAAGACAATGCTCTGTTCACATTACTTTTTGTTTTGGAAAATCTCATTTTCATGAAAATATCTCATTATTTTAAAATAAAATGGATTTATTGTCACTATTTTAAAATAAGTTAATAAGCAAAAAACCAAAAAAAAACCCCAAAGCCTCTCCCAACAAAGAAAGGCCTAGGACTGGATGGCTTCACTGGTGAATTCTTCCAGAGATTTCCTGACAAGTTAATGCTAATCCTTTCGTCACTCTTCAAAAAAACTGAAGAGAAAGGAACACTTCCAAGCTCATTTTATGATGCTATCATTATTCTGATACCAAAGCCAGATAAGGACACTATAAGAAAAGGAAATTACAGGCCAATATCCCCAATGAACATAGATGTAAAAATCCTCAATGAAACATTAGGAAACTGAATTCAGCAGCACATTAAAAGGACCCTATACCATGATCGAAGTGGGATTTATCCCTGGGATGCCAGGATGGGTCAACATCGGCAAACCATTAAATGTGATGTGCTATAATGAAAGCATGAGGGATGAAATTAATATGATCATCTCAATAGATACAGAAAAAACATTTAACAAAAGTGAACGTTCTTTCATGATAAAAACTCTCAACAAGTTAGATACAGAATTAGGAATGTACTTCGGTATAATAAAGGCCATATATGACAAGCTTACACATAACATCATACTCAATGGTGAGAAGCTGAAAGCTTCCCCTCTAAGATCAGGGACAATACAAGGATGCCCACTCCTGACCACTTCTATTCAACATAGAAGTGTAAGTCCTAGTTAGAGCAATCAGACAAGAAAAAGAACAAAAGACATCCAGATTGGTAAGGAAGAAATAAATTGTCTTTCTTTGCAGTTGACATGATCTTATATATAGAAAACTCTAAAGACACCACCAAAAAACTATGAAAACTAAGAAATTAATCCAGTGAAGCTGCAGGATACAAAACCAACATGCAAAAATAAGCTGTATATATACCAACAATGAGCTATCTGAAAAAGAAATTCACCAAGCAATCCCATAGTGAAGTCGCTCAGCCGTGTCCGACTCTTTGCTACCCCGTGGAGTATAGCCCACCAGGCTCCTCTGTCCATGGGATTTTCCAGGCAAGAATACTGGAGTGGGTTTTCATTTCCTTCTCCATACAGTACCATTAAAAAGGACTTCCCTGGTAGTCCAGTGGTTAAGAATCTGCCTTCCAGCAGGGGGTGCTGGTTTGATCCCTGGTCAGAGAACTAAGATCCCACATGCCTTGGGGCAACTAACCCATTTTCCACAACAAAAGTTCCCGTGTGTGCTGCAACTAAGACCCAATGCAGCCAAATAAAACAAATAAATATTTTTTTAAAAGAATAAAATACTTTGGAATAAATTTAACTGAGGGGAAAGATCTGTACACTTAAAACTATGGAACACTGATGAAAGAAATTGCAGAAGATGCTAATAAACGAAAAGACATTCAGATTCATAGCAATCTATACAAAAATTCCAATGACATTTTTCAGATATAGAAAAAAAATACTAAGATTCATACAGAACCACAAAAGATCCCAAATAACTAGGGCAATCTTGAGCAAGAAGAACAAAGCTGAAAGCATCATACTTCCTGATTTCAAATTACTTTACAAAGCTTTAGTAATCAAAACAATATATTACTGACATAAAACAGACATAAACCAAAACAGAATAGCCAACCCAGAAATAAACCCATACATATATGGTCAAGAATATGCAATAGGGAAAGGACAATCTCTTCAATAAATGGCATTGGGAAAACTGACATCCTCTTGGAAGAGAATGAAAGTGGACCCATATCTCATATCATACACAAAAATCAACTCAAATGGATTAAAGACTTACACTCCAAAAAAAAAAAAAAAAAAAGACCTGAAACTGTACTACTGTCCTAGAAAAAAACTTGGGAAAAAGCTCTTTGACATTGGTCTTGCCAATGACTTCCTTTAGATTTGACACCAAAAGTACAAAGATCAAAAGTAAAAACAAACAAGTTCAGTTTGAGTACATCAAACTAAAAAGTTTTTGCACAGCAAAGGAAAAATCAACAGTCAACAACATGAAAAGGTAATCTACGGAATGGAAGAAAACATTTGTAAATCATATATCCAATAAGGGGTTAATTTCTAAAATATTTAAGGAAATCATACAACTCAATAGTAAAAACCCAAGTAATCCAATTAAAAATGCAAAGGAATTAACAGACATTTTGCTAAGGAAGACATACAAATGGTCAACAAATATATAAAAAGATACTTAACATCACTAATCAGGAAAATGTAAACCAAAACCTCACACCTGTTAGGATGACTAGCGTCAAAAGGCCAAAAGATAGTCAGTGTTGGCACACACGTAGAGAAAAGAGAACCCTTGTGCACTGCTAGTGGGAATGTAAATTCCTACAGCCATTGTGGAAAACAGCACAGTGGCTCCTCAAAATATTAAAAATAGAACTACCATGTGATCCAGCAAACTACTACTGAATATTTACCAAAGGAAATGAAATCACTATCTTGGAGAGATCTGCACCCCATGTTTATTGCAGCATAATTCATAGTATACAAGATACGGAAGCAACCTCAGTGTCTGTCTGTGGATGAATGGATAAAGAAAATATGGTGCATGAGTACAATGGAATATCATTCAACCTTAAAAAAAGAAGGGAATCTTGATATTTGTATCAACATAATGAACCTGGAGGACATCATGCTAAGTGGAATAAACCAAATACAGAAGACAAATACTGCATGGCCCCGCTTATATGTGGTTCTGAAAAACCCCAACCTAGAAGTAGAGAGTAGACTGGTGACCAGGAGAAATGGGGAGATATTGGTCAAAGGGTAGAAACGTTCAGCTACGAGTATGTGTGGGAGAGCTAATGAATACTATGGTGACTACAATTGATAATGGCACACACTCCGGGGGGGTTGTGGGAATGAAGAAACCAATGTGTGTTAAGCATCCCGAACAGTGGTCTCAGCACTTAAGCCAGCACTGGGCAGATGGCGGCTCTGGTGATGAAGCAGATCCTAGGTGCCAGCGCTGTCCCGGCAGCAGGGATGAGGTGACGGAAGGATGCAGTGACCCTGCCAGTGCCTCTGCACCTGGGGGAGGGGGCGAGTGGTGACAGGGGCTTTGCAGGCGGCCTGAGATTCCCAGGCCAGCATCAGGGATTTGGGCCAAGATGACCGTACGTCCCTCACTGGGGACCCCAGCCTTCCCCATGGCCAGTCGGGGCTGGGACCGGTATCCCGGGGTCACCCCAGCCCCTGCCCCAGCCACCGGGAGACACCAGTGCCAGAGCAGGCTGTGTTCCTGCGGGACGGAGAGTCACGACCTGAGGCCTCCAGCTCACCTTCGTGTTCGCTAATGATTTGGAGGATCCCAAGCAGGTCCCCTCGTGAACAGAAGCCTCTCCTCTGGCTTTGCCCTCCCCTTCTCCTGCCCACCTCCTGAGCAACTGCCACGTGCTGAACACTCCTAGGAGCAGAAAGATGAGTAGGAAATGCTCCCCACTCTCCAGTGGTTTATAATTGTGTGTGTGTTGGGTAATGCAGGGAAAGGAGGGATAGGGCTTCCAAAGGGGCAGCCAACGGCAACTGCATGGCACACACAGCCTCTGCTGGTCCGTGAAGAGCCCCGAGTGACCTACCGCCTCACAGTAAACACGCACCGGCCCAAGGAGAAGTCAGTGAGACCTGGACTTGGAGTCCCATCTGTGTTTATCCCCAGACTTAGCATCTCGAGGTGGGAGGAAGTGTTCAGGGCTGGCACTCAAGCTTCACTGCTCAGAACCTCATTTGTATTTGCTTCCCGTCAGGGATCTGAGGTGACACAGCTGAAGCTGAGGGAAGCCACAGCCCCAGACTGGGGGACCTGGGGCTGGTCCCAGTTTTGCCCTGAGCTGACCCTGAGACACTGGAACATCTAGGGACCTATTAAACATCCCAGACTGATCGTCCTCAGGGGCCCTGCTTTGAGCCTTAGGGTAAATGGAAACTAAACATGAAACACCTCCAAAGCGCTTCTTGCTACCAAAATTTGGTCCTTGGGACAGGAAAAGGCCAGCCACCTGGGCGGAGGTGCTAGGTTCTGCTCATAGCCACGCCCAGTGCTCACTGCCCAGGTGCTTCTGCACTTTAGTCCTCTCACCTTTAAAATGGGGACACAAATTGTATCTTTCTCCAAGGACTGTTGTGAGGGTGAGACCAGTTAACAAGAGCTCAGAGCCAGCTTTTCTGACTGGTGCTGTGTGTGCATGTATGTGTGTGTGTCCATGCGTACTACCCTCTGAAGTGCTTCATGGGCCTTTCAAAATTCTTCAGCCCTCCCAGTGCCCAGCATGAGGCCTGCAGCTGGCATGATGCGGGCAAGGGCAGGACATGTGGTGGATCCTGGAGGCCCCAAAGGTCTGGCGGAGTTCTTGCTGCCTGTCCCTGGGACGCAAAGGTGAGAGGGCCTAACCCTGCCTGGGCCCTGGCTCCCCCGCTATTCTATTTACAGATCTGGGGGGTGGAAGGGAGGGGATCAAATTGCAGCTGGGTTGCAGCTGGGGCCTGCTGCCTGCACACACACACCTGCCCGCCTCCCCCCTCAAACTGTGGACAGAACGACACGCAGGCCCGGTTGTGCAGGAATTGGCACAAACCACAGTTCCCCGTCCCCTCTGGGTCTCTGCCCTGCTTGCTGGGCCTTTCCTCCTTTCTGGCAGGGCCACAACATAGGTTGTTTGTGGCTGGGAGCCAGGCCTGGCCCACAGGCCTGCCCTCCAGCTTCTATCTGCTCTCGGCCAGGCCTTCAGAGGTGGGCAGTCAGGGTCTGGACAGCCCCTTCTACACTGCCGGCACATACCCGTCAGACCACGGGGGTTGGAGCAGGCTGCAGCCACGAAGGCGTCACCTTGGGGCTGGATGTGGGTGGGGGTAGGGTTGCCAGCTTGGCACCCTGCAGCTGGAGGGTCTGCAGGCCAACTGGGACGCTACCCCCTCCACCCCCAGGGCAGAGGCTGACTAGCTAACAATTCTGACCTCATTGACTGCAAGGGGAATATGCCACAATTCTTGCCTCAAGTGGCCCACCGTTGGGTTCAAGCTTTATTTTAAAATTTTAACATTAAATCTGGGGGGCACACATTCCTGTAACTCTCTGTGTGTGCGTGCTGAGTCACTTCAGTTATGTCTGACTCTTTGTAGCCTGCCAGGCTCCTCTGTCCATGGGATTCTCCAGGCAAGAACACTGGAGTGAGTTGCCATACCCTCCTCCAGGTGATCTTCCCAACTCAGGGATCAAACAAGAACTGCTCTATTTATTTATAAATTAAGTATATTTTAGTATGATTTGTGCACACTAATGTTATATACAGAATAAATCATATATACACACACATAAATGTAAAGAGATAAGGCTAAAAATGTAAACACAAACAGAAGCTCTAAGTTTTCTTCCCACTCCCAGGGATGATCCCTGACAACCCTGGGGAAGTTCGCACCCTCCAGACACTGGGGTCCATACGGGGTGACAGGCACAATACGCAACTGAACACGGTCTCCTGGGAAAGGGCCCTGCCTACAGACAGGGCAGCTTGGCAGCTTCCTGCAGGAGGTGGGCCTGAGCTGAGCCTTGCAAGATGTGCAAGTGAGCTCAGAAAAGCCTTCTAGAAAGATGAGCCTGTGTGAGAAAAGGCCCAGGAGCTGAAGAGCAGGGATCCACAGACAGCTCGTGGCCCTGGGTCAACAGGAGTATGTGCCCACAGCCAGCACCCAGGAGTTGGCAAGACATAAATGAAAATGCAAATTCTTGCCCAGAACTTAAAAACGAAAATTAAAAAAACCCTAAAAAGCCATAGAGATGAAGAGCATGGCTCTCAGAGGCTGAAACTTCAGGCTACATGCTGACAATCTCCTCACCAGGAGACACCGGACAAGTTCCTTCAGTTTCCCCATTTGTGAGATGGTGGAGGGCTGCCTGGCTTCCCGCAGTGGGCATGGGGTAGGTTGAGCCTGGTACAGACCTGGGACCTTGCCTGTGGTTAGGGACCTAGGGGGCTTCTCCAGGTCCTTGTCTGTTGGCGTCTCCGTGCCTTGCCCCAGTCAACTCTGGGAAGGCAGAGATCACCATGCCTGTTCCACGGCCCGACTTCTAAACCCAGCCCTGTGTCTGACAGAGACTGCAGATGTTCCATGCATATTTGTGCCTAGAGATACATGTCACAGGAGCTTCCAGCTTCAAAGTTTACTCTGTCTCAAAGGACAAAAATTTGTCCTTTGGGGGCAGAAATCCCTCCAAAATGCAGTGCCTGTTTCAAGAGAAGGCAAGCACATCCTTACCCAGAACCCAGAGATCAACCTGAGCCGCAAGAAGGGATGTTCTTGAGTCTCGTCTTGCTTTTATAGAACTGTGTTATAGGCTTATCTCCCCCCTCACTGGCAGGACATTTATCACAGCTGTCAGCCTGCTTGCTTCTTAATTAAAGCCCTCCCAGATCCTGCTAATTGGCTGTGGACAAGAAATACAGACGACATACTATCAAGAAAGTGAAAGGACAAACCGCAGAATGAGAGAGCAATTTTGGAAGCCATATATCTGAGGAGGGACTTGTTTCTAAATATACAAAGAACTCTTACAACTCAATATTAAACAGGCAGCCTATATAAAATTGGGCAAAGAATTTGAGTAGACATTTCTCCAAAGAAGATTTACTGGTTTTCAAGAAACACGCAAAAAGATGCTCAACATGATCAGCCCCCAAGGAAATGAAAATTATCAAGAAAACCATGAAGTATCACTTTATACCCACTAGGATGGCTTAACCAAAAAAAAAAGAGAGAGAGAGAGAGAGACAAAGATAAAAATTGTTGGTGGGGATATAGAGAAATCAAAACTTGCATCCACTGCTCTTGGGAAAGTAAAATGGTACAGCCACTGGAGAAAAGAGTCTGGAAGTTCCTCAAAAATTTAAACATAGAGTTTCTATATACTCCAGCAATCCCACTTCTAGGAACACCCTAGAAAAATGAAAGCATATATACACACAAAAATGTGTGCACCAATGTTCCCAGTAGTGTATTCACAATAACCCCAAAGAGGATACAACCCATGACCACCACTCATGAATGCATAAACAAAATGTGGTTTATGCACACAATGGAATAACATTCATAATACAGAGGAATGAAGTACTAATACACACTACAATATTATGAACTTTGAGAATATTATGTTAAATGAAAGGAACCCGTCTCAAAAGGCCACATATTGTATGATTCCATTTATATGAAATGCCTAGAAACAGGCAAGTCTACAGAGACAGAAAGTAGATGAGAGGCTGCCAGGAACTAAGGATGGGGGTGGAGGGGAGGGGTTAGGAAAAATGCAGAGTGACTGCTCACTGGTGCAGGGTTTCTTTCTGGAGTGATGAAAATGTTCTAAGGTTGATTGTGGTGATGGGTGTACAGCTCTGCGCATATACTAAAAAACCACTGGGGGGCTTACTGTGAATGGATGAATTACATAGTACATGAATTATAGCTCAATAAAGTTGTTACAAAAAGCCCTGAGACACTACACAGCCTGTCACTATGCGTAAACTAAGAGCAAACGTGCTTTGGTAAAAGTTTAAGGACGCCTCCTGAGTTAATGCATGGATTTTGTGACCAGTGTTGGTGATTCTGCAACCTTCCCAAGTTATCTCCTAGTTGTTTCCAAAATTTTAGGTTTCTAGGCCCCAGGACATCTAGAAAAGTAAGGCTTGTGTAATCAACACTATTAACTATTGCTGTAGGGGAGATGGTTGCTGTTGTTTAGTTGCTCAGTTGTATCTGACTCTTTGCTGTAGCCCACCAGGTTCCTCTGTCCATGGAATTTTCTAGGCAAGAATACAGAAGTGAGTTGCCATTTCCTTCTCCGGGGGATCTTCCTGACCCAGGGATCGAACCCATGTCTCCTGCATTGCAGGTGGATTCTTTACCACTCAGCCACCTCGGAAGCCCCAAAGGCAGATGGTACCATGGGCTAAACGGCCCTCTTGGCTTCTGAATGGGCCTTGCAGCTTTTGCCCACACGGCTACTTCTCTGCATTCCACCCCATGTCAGCAGACGGCTGTTCCAGGGCCACAGTGGATGGCCAGCAAGGAAGGGCGCTGGGGCCTGAGGCTCACCTACCAGCTCCTGGGATGGGTCAGCAAATAGGGCACCTGTGTTCCAGTGAGAGGGGACAGGCAGGCATCATCTGCTCCTCATCCAAGTGGCTGAGGGTTTATATAAGGACCTACAGCTGCAAACTAGCACATAGTTGCCAATCTGCCTGCATTAGGTACAATATATTCATCTTTCCCAACCAAACTCATCCCTTCCTTAATTAGGCAGAAGATCGGCCTCTGAGAGCCATCAGTGGTCACTGGGAGGTTGCCTAGCAGAATGTGGTCTCCTAAAACATCTGGATTTACTGAGGATCAGTCACCTTAGGAAAATGCAAAGTGGGCCAGCAAAAACACAGGCAGTTATGGGGTCATATTTCAGCTGCACCACTTATGAGCTGGGTGGCCTTGGCAAGTCACTTTACCTCTCTGAGCCTCAGTTTCTTCATCTGTACAATGGGGTGATGTCACTTACTTTAATGAAACATAGTAAGGATTACAGGAGGTAGCAAAGTGCCACAATCTGAGCCTGTTAAAACTCACACGAGTTTCATGTTGTTCCTCTCTGCCTAGGATTTTTAAAAACCTTTGATTTGTGTAAAGCAGAAATAAATGCACCTTAATCAATAAATGGTGTTCTCTGCTGAATGGAAAATTTTACTCTAAAATTTTTCTAAAAATACGCTCTGAGATAATGGTCTGGATATCTGCACACACTTCTCACTAAGACAATTGGAGGAAAAGTCATGCTGCTCTTTGGGGCTCAGGAAGAGGGAACGGGATGGTCGAGCAGGGAGGGGTACAGTGGAGAGAGGCTGGCGGTCAGGGGCAGGGCCCCAAGGGCGGTCTGGGACCGGGCTTTGCTAGTCTCAGCACCAGGCTCCCTCCCAGGGATGGAGCTTAAGCCACTGGTGTTGACAGGCCACCAGCAACCCTTACCAGCAACCCCAGCTCCTAGATCAAACCCCGCCAGCAGCCGCTCTGCCTTCATGCTCTTTGAGAACAGCCCTTTCGCACTGACAGGATCTCTCTTTCCTGCCTTTGTCCTCCCTAGAGTCCAAGGGCAGGAACAGTCAAATTCACCTCTGTAATCGCAGCACTTAGCCCAGTGCCTGGCATGTACTGGGTCAAGCCTGAGCTGCACTGGAGGGCTTGGTAAAACATGCTGCTGGGTGGGATTTCCCCGGTGGCTCCGTGGTGAAGAGTCTGCCTACCAATGCAGGGAACATGGGTTTCAACCCCTGATCCAGGAAGATCCCACATGCCGTGGAGCAACCAAGCCCATCCTCTGCAACTACTGAGCCACGCGCTGCAATTACTGAAGCCTGAGCCCTAGAGCCTGCGCTCCTCAGTGAGAAGCCCGTGCACCACAACTACGGAAAAGCCAGTGAACAACGAAGACCTAGCACGGTCAAAAAGAAATACATAAATAAAATCATATATTATATAAACCATGCTGCTGGACAGGACTTCCCTGGTGGTCCAGTGGTTGAGAATCAGTCTTTCAAAGCAGAGGACACGAGTTCAATCCCTGGTCAGGGGAACTAAGATCCCACATGCCAGCGAGGAACGAAGCCCAGGAGCTGCAAACTCCAGAGCCTGCACACCACAACTAGAGAGTCCGTGCTCTGCAACAAATGATCCCAAGTGCCACATAGCCAAAAACAAAACAAAACAAAACAAAACACCCACTGCCTGACTGCGTCTCCAGGATTTTTGATGCTGCTGGTCCTAGGATCACAGGCTGAAAACACCGCAGCAGATGCTCGCAAAAGTCTGGGTGACGGGTGAGTGAATTAACCAATCACTCGCACGTTAAGAACCACTCCTGATCTGACTTCTTCCTTGAATTCTTATGGCCAGGCCTAGCCTTTAGGCCACTCCTTCATAAAGCCTCCCTGACCCCTGGGACCCCAGGTATCAGTAACTCTCTTACACTCCTCTCAGTCTTGAGGGCCAGGCGGGTCCCATCCCTGCACACACTTTGGCCTCCCAAAGCTGGCTCCTTCTGGTAAAGAGAAGGCAGTCAAGGCGATGGTGGCGTTGCCTACTCAGTCAATGAGGCAAACCCTACAGGCAAACGGCTTCCATGGCCCCCGCCCCGTCCTGTGTGTGGGTCACCAGGCCCACTGCAGGCTGAGGGAGAAGACAGTGGTGAAACCAGGAGACCACACGGATCCTGTGGGCCCAGGAGCCCCCAACACATCACCGGGGGTGATCTCCCCAGAAGACTTAGTTTCCTGAAGGACCAAGAATTCAGATGGCCTGAAGTCATATCCATATCCATGTATTCTTTCACTAGCCATGTATTCTTTGACAGCCAGGCCTGGAGGGAATGCTCACTGGCACAGTTCATCACTACCCACCGTCCGCAGAGGCAGGAGGGTGGTCAGCGCTGCTTGCAAGGGGGAGGGAGGAAGTCCCGGTGGTCAGCACCAAGGCCAGTGGCCTGAAGCAGGGACGATGCTAGCTGGGGCCTGTGCTGCATGACCCCCATTTATGGGGGTACCCCCATTACGATGGGGCCCCATTTGCATCGTCATCCATGTGAACACTGCCCTTGGAGCTAAGCAGTGCACATCCTGTGTGGTTTTACACAAAGCTTGGTCCTGCCAACCCTGGTCTGAAAAATCTCATTCGTCATTCCCTGAATACCCACTGTGTACCCAGCAGGTGTTCTGGCTGCTGCTGCTGCTAAGTCACTCAGTCATGTCCAACTCTGTGCGACCCCATAGAAGGAAGCCCACCAGGCTCCCCGTCCATGGGGTTCTCCAGGCAAGTACACTGGAGTGTGTTGCCATTTCCTTCTCCAATGCACGCATGCATGCTAAGTCGCTTCAGTTCTGTCCAACTCTGTGCGACCCCATGGACAGCAGCCCACCAGGCTCCTCCGTCCATGGGATTCTCCAGGCAGGAACACTGGAGCGGGTGCCACTTCCTTCTCCAAGTGTTCTGGCAGGTGGCTAAAAAGACGGTTTGTCCGCTTGAGGCTCTTAGGGGAAAGGTCGGCTACACCCTGCAGCCAGGAGAAAAGTGCCTGAATGAGGGCGTGCCCAGCACCGTGGGAGCCAGGAAGAAACGCCTGCCTCTGCCCAGTGAGGTCAGGGTGCTGGCACGTGGAGACAGCCAGCTCTCTATGGACCGGTTAAGCCAGCCAGGTTGGAGGCTGTCAGGCAGTGGCAACTGAATCTGCCACCGCAGCGATGGGGGCTGGATGGCTTCTCACTTTCCAGGGACACTTGGTGCTGCAACTCCTGGGGCCAGATGGGTCTTGGGGCTGGTTGCTGCCTCCACCCTTTCCCCTTGCCATGATGCACATCTGCACATCCAGAAATGGGCCCACCTGGCCTGGAGGCTCCCCTGCCCCTGGGGATGATAGAGGAAGGGAAGGGGCAGGTCCCCTGACTTCCGCCAAGCAGCTCAGCCTGCCGCACATGGCCAGGTTCTTGGGTTTGGGGTGCCTGTTTCCTGGCTTTGCCCAGCTGATGGGCCACCTTTTCCAGGAAGCCTCTGGGGTGCCTGACCCTGACCCCCAGGGGCCTCTTCCTCTGCACTCTTAGGGACCGTGGGACTCAGCCTCCACTCTCCAACTGCTGTGTGTGGGGACGGTCATCACGCCACTCCGTCCCAACCACCTGCCACAGGCCAGCTTCACACAGAACTCTGACTTTTGTTGGCGTCTCTGAGAACTCAAAGAACGGGCCAGGCAGTCCCGGGAGCGCCTCCTGGCTTCCCCCGGGCCCCGAAGGGCAGAGGAGGTCTTGGCTCTGTGACTCAGTCTGCACCCCTGTCACATCACCACTGACTACACGTACCGGTTTGCTTGTCCATCACCCCACCTGACTAGGGGCCACTCTGGACTCATTTCTGGGTCTCTAGCGTCTGGTCTGGGGCCTAGCACCACGGAGGTGCTCAATCAGTGTTTGTGGTTTGGATGACTTCACTGCTAGATTCTGTGCCCGAGGGCAGCGTGTGCTTGGGAGTGAGCCCTGGCTGTTCACCCCATAACCTAGCTGGGGTCCTCTTCCACCCGGAGGGGATTAAATCATATGATGAGCTTCGAAATCCTACTGTAGCTTGCTTATACTGTTAGAACTGGCCAGACATTTCACTGTTTGATGAACTTAGTCACACAGAAGACTAATGCATAGCTGCACCCAAACACTGCAGAGACACAGAATGACACAGTTTGACTCATGTAACTCTGGCCAAAGTAGGAAAGCAAACACCACATCTGAGGCCCATCAGGGTGCAGCCTGGTAAGGACAAACCCAGGGAAGGAGGCTTCAGGGATGCTGGGTCAATGGTTCCAGGGTCCATGAATCTCTGAGCCAGGAGGTAGCAACCGTTCAGAGCGATCTGCCCAGTCTCTATCAGGGAACAGTACCTGGGGCAGGTGAGGCCCAGCTGTGGCTTCTGGCAGATGAATTCCTTGGCTTTTCCCAATCAAGACCCACCTGGCCTATGGTCTTGACTCTGGACATCCTTCCTCATGCTTTTTCCTGATCAAGTCATAGGCTTAATCTCTGTGCCTGAAAAGTTTTTTCCTTCCAAATGACAAAACTCAAGGTCCAGCAGAAAGGCCAGTCCTCTGTGAAGCCCTCACCCTATCTCCTCTTCAAGGCAGGGTTAACCTCCCTCGCCCGGTCCCCTTGCCTCCCTGCAGCATGCTAGCAGGATGGAACCAGCATATAATGGTAGGAACTTTCTCTGAGAGGCCCAAGGGGTGGATGGTGGTAGAGTTCCCAGCCTCCGTAAATCTCCATCACCCTTCCCCATGTGCTAATGTTAATATTAAAATGAATACACTTTGATATGAATAATTCACATTTCCCAGTCTGGTAAAGTGAATAACAGCTCCTACAAAATCTTTCCCATTTTATAAATCTGAAAGAGACAATCGAAGTACCAAGCCGGCTACTTGTTATGCAAACAGATACGGTTTTCAGGGAAGTCCCCTAGTTCCTCCTTCCCTCCACATGACTGCCCCTAAAGCCACGTCATGTAGAAATCCCGGTCTCCCCGGGGCTATGAGGTCCGCCAGCCCTTCCCTACTGAGATGCAGTTCGGAGGTCACAGCCCAGCAAGTGTCTGGCACATGCCACGTCAGCAACAATCAGGAGTCACAGACGAGACGATGAGGTGGGGTCTGACTCACACGGTGGAGAGACTTTAACTGTGGACTTGTACACTCAGGGTATCACTGCTTCCATTTCACAGGTGAGAAAACCGAGGTCAAGTTAGGACTTCCTGAAGGCCCCTAGATGGCTCTTGCCCTAGCCCCATCCAGTCCTGCTCATGGACATGGGCGTGAGTAATGGCCAGTCGTCTGGTCTACACGGGGCTCTGAGGTGGTCTTGGCTTCCTCTCCGCTCTCCCTCCGCCCAGCTGATCTGCCTAGACTCAAACTTTCCAACCTCTCATTCTGAAGTTGCTTCTGCAAATCCAGGGCTGCGCTCTGTCCTCGATTCTAAACCACAGCAGCGCTGGCCGGCCCTCCCTCCGTCATCTCAGGTTGAGGGGTCCAGGGGGCAAGAAGTAGGTGCTGTGTCCAGGTGCCCCCCTCCCCCCCAAACCCCCACAGCTGACCAGACAGGAGACAGCATAGAAGAGGCCATCTCAAATACAGGTTTAAAAGCTGGGTCACAGACACACACATCTAATTGGTGCGTTTCTATTTTTTTCTGCGGACATTTTCCCTTTCTGACGGACTCTAACAAACATTTTACTGTTATATTTCTTGTAATACTGCCTGGAATCATTATTCAGATGTCATTAAAAAATCATTATATTTTTAAAAGGACGGCTGAGCAGTTCCTACGGAGGAGAATAACAGAAAGCAGGGGTGCGTGCACATGCATACACACACAACCCTGTACACACACAAAGACACATATATGCAAGTTTGGTTGGACAGAAAAGAGAGGTTTATCACCATACTGCCTGCAAAACAGAAGTGAATGAATAATTTATAGGGCTTTTTACAAACATTTAGATTTTTGAAACATTCTAAAAAAATATCCGGTTCGACTACTTACAGCAGCAGTTCTCTGATAAACCATCCCAGAAGTGGTTCCTAATAAGTAAAATTTACAATTCCCAAATGGACCTGCCTTCCACAGAAATATATCATAAACATTAACCTTTTTTTCTTAAACACACCAGAGCCCACAAAGCCGGTGCTCACATTAACTGAAGGCGTTGTATGTGATAACTCCTTGAACCCTTTACTCTGAAAAGGTTTCTGACTTACTGTGCAGATGATAAGATTTCCCACTGTGGCAAGAACATCACCAGATGGTGCTCTTGGTGCCAGTTCCAAAACAGGGGCTCCCCGAGACGCTGGGGCACACTCCAGCAGACCAGGATTGGGGGGGCTGCAGCGAGGGCCCCACATGCTGCCCAGGTTCTGGGGCTCTGCACCCTGTAACCAGACTCACCCACGACAAGCCGATGCGAGGGTCTGATGCACACGTCCCTCGACAGCCCCACTGTGATCTGGCCACCCGTTCTCCCTGGGGTCTCCCCCTGGCCTGTAAGGTGCCTGACTTTGGCTTGGAAGACAGAACTCAGGCGGATGCTCAGAAGGCGTGGGACTGCCAGGGGCTTGGACAGCCGGGCTGCCACCGCCTCGGCCGCACTCTGGTTCCCGGCTGTAGGGAGTGAGCGGGGCAGTGACTGATGCTTGGTTTCAGAGTGCACTGCAAGTGTGTGGCTCTGGCTTGACACTTCCTGTTTAGGGAGGAAACCTCCCTGGTGATAATTAGTGGCTCAGACTCAAGTCTCTTTGCTACAGGAACTGAGGCAGGACAGCCAGCAGAACCCAGGATACATAAAATGAATAAATGTCATCCAACGCAGGGCAGACTGCCTCACCACAGGAGTGTGTGTGCGCGTGTGTGTGTGTGTGTGAGAGAGAGAGAGAGACAGAGAGAGAGATGCCTTTACTTCTCAGATACAAAGCCAAACGTAATGGCTGCAGAAAATGGCAATTTACCAATTGCTGCAGGGGGTAATTTATTGCAATCACTGTGGCTGTTATTGGCTTAGAGATAATTCTGTCTATATTCGGTGCCAACAAGGCTTCACAGTCGTCTTTACTAGCTAGCTGGTGCCTCTCTCCAGTGGGGAGATAGACAGAGAGACAGACAGAAGGACAATGCTGCCCAGAGGACATAGCCTGGACGGGGAAGGCCTGCCTGTGCCCTGACCCTGGAGGCCAGCCCACACCAACGGCACAGGGGGAGGCCAGAGGTGTGGAAGCTTTTGTATCCCTGAAGTAGACTATGCCAAGTTCAGTCTTCTGACAAGTCCTTTTGATTGTTTTCAACTTGGAAAACTGGTCATTTGGGGAAACTAGCTCTGAGGAAGCATGGGCAGCTGCGCCTTTGATGACCAGAATACACACCCTGGTCTCCAGACAGGTTACTCTTATTACCAGCAACAGGTCAGGGCCTGCATGGTTCTCTGCTAAGGCTCCTCCGTCTCACCCTGTGGGCAGGGAGGGGCACTGTGGAATGTCTCCAGAGTCCAGCCGAGACCCAGCAAGGCACAGGCTGACCTTCCCCTGCTCAAGTCATCTGCCACCCCTCCTCCAGTCCCCGGGCTCCCCTCTTCTGCCTGAGCCGTCACCGCCACCTGAAGTCTTGGCATCCTCCTGTGCATTCACACCCCTCTTCCCTGAAGATCGAGCCTGAACCCTTGGGCAGGCAAGGCACCTCCAGGCGTCCCCACAGCCCCCCACTCATCTTCCTCATTCTGAATACAGAAGCAGCTGTCCTCACAGGGGATCCAATTAGACAGATCTAGGTGTGCATTCAGGTTTGACCACGTACCAGCTCTGTGATCTTGGGCAGGCTACTTTCCTTCTCTGTTCTGACGGCTGAGTAAGAATGAAAGCTCCCAAATCTGCATCTTAGAACCGCTATTTTGTACACATGGCCTGTGTTCTGCTGTGGGCCGCTGGCCACATGCAGCCCTGGACTCTTTCCCTTCCTCTGCCTAGGAGCATTTCCTATCCTCATCTGGCTTCCCAGTGGACTGTAAGTCCCCAGAGGGCTCTTCACTTCCTTGGGGAAGCTGCCCTGTCAGGAAACCTCACTTCCTTCTGAAAGCAAACCCTCCAGGCATGAGCTCCAGGCATGGGCAGTACCTCCATGGTTCCAGCTGTGATGTCCTCCCCTTGGGGTTCTCCCCAAGGCCCTAGCTGTGTCCTGAGCTCCCCCAATCTTGTGACTCCCCCTCCCTTCACATGTCGCACAGAGCCATGCAGATCTGAATGTTCTAGAAGAGCTGTAGCAAAGCTGTTGTCGATTATTCGGTCTGTCATGTCTGACTCTCTGTGACTCCATGGACTGTACCCACCAGGTTCTTGAGATTTCCCAGGCAAGAATACCGGAGCAGGTTATCATTTCCTTCTCCAGGGGATCTTCCTGACCCAGGGATGAAACCCCCGTCGCCTGCATTGCAGGCGGATTCTTTACCATTTGAGCCACAGGGGAAGTTCACAGCAAAATCACGAGAGGACAAAGGCCGCCAAGCCAGAACGCACAGAGCAGTCAGATCTCCAGCCTTCTAATCTAGGAACACCAGGAGGGCAGGGCTTTCCCAGATCGAACCCCCTGAACTCTCATCACAACCCTTGGCCACCTGGCTCAGCACATCTTGTTTCTTCCCTAAAAATTCCAGGCGCCACCTGATTTCCAGCCACTGTGGAGCCATCTCTACAGACATCCACAAAGGGCCTGCTCTGACCTCCAGGAGAGGCTCAGCCCCACAGCAGGTCATGGCTCATTTGCCAGACCTCCACCCCACCGTATCTGTGCAATACTGACCCATGTACACGTCTGGCTGGGCACCTGGGCTTGGCACAGACCCATTTGGTTCAAACGGCCCGTTGGGGTGACTCCACAGGCACTGTATCTGGCCAGCCTGTCTTTCACACAATCTACCTGCAGGGCCCATCTCACAGGGCCACCTGAAGCCCTTTAACATCCTCAGCTGTGAGCCCCGAGTGATTCACCTTCAGAGAGACCTCCACATCAACACGGGGCATGCTGTCACCTCCAGGCCCACCAGTCAAATCACAGGCTTCCCCTTTCCACAGCCTGACAGCCACCAGAAGCGCTGGTTGCTAGTCATGGGTCTTCCCATCACAGATGGCACACAGGCTCTGGGAAACATGCTGTCTGCCCTTGAACCACGACAGCCTGCTCCCCATGGAAGACTTAGGAGGCCCATTCACCAGCTCACAAACTCCTTTACATTTGCCTTGACTGATTTGATAGTCTTGGGGCTGGGTTTTTCACAGTTTAATCTCCTAATTGGATAGCTCTAAAAGGCTTAAAAGTGTGCTACGTGCTTCGACCCCATCTGGATCTCATTAAGCAGAAGCGGGAGTGAGAAGTTACTGCCTGATTGCAGACCAATTAGGGCTCACCTGTTGCACGTTTTGCCAGATGACAATGGTGACTGATGAGGACAGACTCATTGGAAAGAGCTGAGCATCAGGTAATTCTCCAGTGACAGTGTTCCATACCTGAGGATGGGGGAAATCTTTTGCTCTGGGCTGAAGAGACAACGCAGGGGTTTATGACTCTGCATAAATTTGCAGCCACTGATCCCGCCAGGGCAGTGGTCAATACCTCCAGCTCGGGGAGGAGCCGTCTTTGGTTTTGAATCCTGGCTTCCTCGCATTAGCTGTGGAACCTGAGCCTCAGTGCCCCCACTCATATTCAGAAATAAGTGGAGGGGGTTGGTTTTCGTGTGATTATAAACGACAACCTACACTCATCCTGCTAGAAGTGGGACTCAAACCAGGTCCTGAGTGCCTGACACCAAGTTAGTGCTCAGTAAATGTTGAATGAAGAAACAGTTAGGCAAAATTTGGACAAGCAGTTATAGTCAGTGGTTAGGAGAACAAATCTGGTGTCAAAAGAATGGAGTCTCATGTGTTCTTGGGAAAGTCACAAGGCTGGGAGAACAGCACTGTCTATTTCATAGGACAGTTGGAAGGTTAAAGTGTGCTCACACCTATAACATGCTTGGCACGTGGGAAGCTGACTATTCACTGATGATGACGATTGCATTTCAGTTATGAAGTGGTGCTCACTGCACGCCAAGGCCATGAAGGGCTGACATGCAGAGGTCTGGGAATGGCAGATCAGGTTGGACAGGTAGGTGGGCCCAGCGGTGGGGCACAGACAGGGGGAAGTGAGACTTCTGTAACCAAATGTTTGAAAACCACCTAGTGTGCCTTGCCCCCACCCCTTGCCTTCCCACCTCCAAGTTCTGTAACCCAAACTAAATTCAGGCTTGGGCTCAAGACCAGGGTCTGCAACAGAGAAGGGGGCCATGGAGGCCATGCTCTAGTGAACTGAGGGGCTCAGACAAGAGGAGCCATGAGCCCGTAAGGTTCCCAGCTGCTTTTCACACTCAAACCCTGGGAGAATGGGAAGGGGTCTGATATTTATGGTACTCCTAAACCTCAGCACTATCACAGAGCATCCTCCTCCAGCAGGCACTATTGTTCCTGTTTTACAGGAATATCAGGTCCCAAGCCCTTAGCAAGGTCTCATAGATGAAACAGGTTCAGAGAATGGAGGCCGTGCTTTAGGCCACATGGTAAAGCGCTGTGATGACTGCAAAGCCAGGCACCCTCCTCTGCAGTCAGCCACTCCACTGCTCAGGTTTGCAGCTATGGACTTTAGTCCTTGCATTTCCCCTTTTAACTATCTGAAGCCCTGCCCAACACTCTGATATATCCTGCAAGGCAAGGGTCCTGAGTTAAGGACAGAAAACATGGAGGGGAGAGGAGTTCATCTGTTTGGCATCTCTAGGCCACGGAGGGGAGAGGAGTTCATCTGTTTGGCATCTCTAGGCCAAAGAGGGCGTACCTGTGGTCTCAGTGTGACCAGGTCTGGTCCTGGGGAGCTCAGCAAGATTGAGGCTGTCTGTCAAACCCTCAATGAACAAATGGCCTGGCCTGAGCTCCCTGCAAATTCTGAGGCCAGGGTCGCCACATGCCAGTTCCAGGTCTTCCTCCCCCAGGCCTAGCTGAGGTCACTTATCCATCATTCAAGGCCTCCTTCAGGAAAACTTTTCTATCCCAGTGATAGCCCCTGCCCCACGAAGTCCACTCACCCATCAGACATTGCTTAAATGTTGCAGGGGAGAGTCAATTGACTCCATGTTGGATCTATTTCTTTGACTTGCTTTTCATCATTTTTGTTGTTATAATCATACATTAGGGTCTGCCTCAGAGAACCCTGTCCCTCTGCCTGACTGTTAATCTAGAGCGCCCTTATTCAGCTCCTAGGGAGACAATCTGATCCTTTCCACCAGTGAATGGCTATAAGAAAGACGAGAATAGCATATCCCTTTCCCAAGGCTGGCCATTCCCAGAGATGTTTTGCAAGACTGATGGCCTTTTTTACTTTACTTCCTCATTGCCTCTATTCTGCTTTTTTGCCTTAGTTCCTCACCGCTTCTCTCTCTGGTTCTATAAAAGAGCCTAGCATCCAGACCCCACAAGATGGTTTTCTGGAGGTATTAGTCTGCCATCTTCTCCATCAGCCTGCTTTCCAAATAAAGTCATATTCTTTGCTTCAACACCTCGTCTCTCGGTTAACTGGCATGTTGTATGGAGACCAGAGTGAACTTGTACTTGGTAACAAAAGCACCTGCTCCAAGCTGGCCCCTCTGGAGGCCACTGGGGATACAGATGAGGGTAGAGATGACTTAGATATGGTCTCAGCCCTCCAGGCGCTCCTGACTAGATGCCAGGGGGGGTTCACTCTGCAGAACTGGACTCGGCCAGCTGTGGGTAGGACCTTGTTGTTGTTTAGTCGCTTAATCGTGCCTGACTCTTTTGTGACCCCAAGGACTGTAGTCTGCCAGGCTTCTCTGTCTGTGGGATTTCCCAGGCAAGAATATTGGACTGGGTTGCCATTTCCTTCTTCAGGGGATCTTCCCAACCCAGGGATTGAACCCATGTCTCCTGCATTGGCAGGTGGATTCTTTACCACTGAGCCACCAAGGAAGACCTGGGTATCTGTGTTTTTAAGAAACCATGCAGATGACCGAGGGTCACACCCAGGTAAGACTCTTTGGTCTTGTGGATTTTCTGGCCCCAGCCTGGGATTCTTCAGTCTGCCACAATCCTCTGAGAGCCTGACCTGTCTCTCCCAGTAGTAGCATCCTCTCGGCTCTCAAGTCAGATATATTTGTGTACAAATCCTACTTTTGCAACTTAGTACTCCTGTATCCTTATAAAATACCCATGCTGCCTGAGGCTCAGTTTCCCCATCTTAAGTGAGATAATAATGGTGCCTTTCCATACTGAGGATTAACTGGAATACTGTGTGCAAAGCAAGAATTCTGGTGTAGATAATGCACAATAAATTTCTGCTATTAGTCATATCACTGGACTCTGATGGACACAAATATTCCCTGTACTTCCAGGGTCCCTATCCGCAGCCTGTGTCTCAGAGGCGGCCTTGGAAACCTCTGAGGCCTCTCCCCAGAGTCCTCTGCCGGGGCTCCAACAAGACCTGTCTGCATTTCCCCCGAGGACTCAGCCTCCTGGTCCTCAAAGGACAGACTAACTCGTCGTACCCTCCCCTTCATCTAACCCAGAGTGAGCAAAGTTCCAACCACGCCTCTCCGGGCAGCCTGCCCCCAATTTCGGGGAAACCGGTAAGTTTGCCAGGCAAGAGCTCCGCGGGCAGAGGACACGGGTCAGCCCAGCCTCTTCCTGGTCAAGGTCGGGAGCCCCCGCCCCTGCCGCCTGCCCCGCCCGGGGCAGCCACAGGGCTGGGCGGCCTGGCGAGAAGATCCCGCCCGCCGCTCCGGCGATCCCCTGAGACCGCGGGCGGGAGTAGCGGGGAACGGGGGACTGGTGGACTCGGCGGGTCCGCGGGGTGGGGCGCCGGACGCAGCATCCCGGGGAATTAGCTCGGTCCCTTCAGTCCCGATCCCGGCGCCGCGCGCACCCGGCCCTGCCCACCTCGGGTGGCGCACGAGGTTGGGAAGGAAGGCACAGAGGGAGCGGAGGACCCAGGACCCGGGTTCGCTGCCGCCGGGCACACGTGGCTGGGTCCCAGTCACCCAGGTTTCCTGCATGCGTGGGGCGGCCCAGGCGCAGGAGGCTACGGGGCAGCCTCCGGGGCCGGGGTCCCTGGCAGGGCGCAGCCCCGCGGCGACCTGGGCGAGGGGTCACTCACCTCTCAGGCCCGCCGCTGCTCGGAGCGGCGGCAGCAGGTCCGCGGCGGCGGAGGCGGTGGCCCGGCCCGGAGGCTCCTCCTCTCCCGGTGCCCCGCCCGCCCGCGGGGCCGGACCTGCGGGGGAGGAGGCCGCCCGCCTGCCGGCTGCTGCTGCTTATCCGGCTTGGTCACCTCCCCCGGGACCGCAATCGGAGAGCTGCAGGGTCCTCGGTCACCCCCGGTCCTGCAGCTCCAGCGGTGGTGGTGGGCGCCAGGGACGAACGACCCTCCTCTCCCCCGGCCTAATGTTCCTAAACTTCCGGATCTGCTCTATCTCTTTCATTAAAGTGGGCAACTGTTAACCGGGACAAGCCGGGCATCTGGAGTCCAGAGTAACTTCTGGGACCCGCTGGCTCCCTTCATCCGAGGGTCACCTCAAATCCACGTCCATTTCACAATGCCAGGTCATGTGGCAGGCCGAGTTCACACAGGTGGGAGTCGACGCCAAGGCACCTGTTCAACCTGGCTTCCTTCTATCCTGCAAGGGGCGCAGCCGCAGAGGCCCGCTTCTCCACGAGGCTGCATCCAGGCCTCCGTGCTTCCGTTGCTCCTCTGTCCTTGGTCTACCCTTAGCGCAGACCTCTGACCCTTCTTCAGAGTCCTCCCTTCCAGCGCCTGGGAGCTGGGGAGGGAGCTAGTCTCCCCATCTAGACTTCTGGGCTTGAAACTACCACCCTGCCCTGAGACAGACGGCCTCCAGCCCTGGGCGCTGTCCTCTGCTCCCCCATCTTGGTGGCCTCCCAGCACAGCCGCGAGTCAGGTATAAGGTGAGGGTGTCTTTCAGGTAGCTTTCTAGAGGTGTGCGCCTTCATCTGAAGCCGTTTCTCACCTGCAGTCTCACATCATGGGCTGCTGACCACCATTCCCCTCCGTCCACAGGTGAGGACGTGGGGGATCTGATGGTTGTGGGGCACCAATGTCGCGCATCTTCTGGGAGACTGACTGGGGTTACCTGAACCCTGGGACTCTCTCTGGATTAGTCCTGTAGGACATATTCTGCCAGACCTTGATAAAGAGCTTCAAATTACTCCAGGATCCCAAGCTGTTCTGGGGAGATAAGTCCCAGGGAGGGGCTATCTGAACCTGGAGATTAGAAAGGCAGGGGGCTGGGCCTCAAGAATGGCCCCACGACTAGACCTCAGGGAGAGCAATGAGGTGGAGAGGCAGAGCTCTGGCCAGGTGGTGAGATGAGAGTCCTGTCCTCCGTCCTCTCACTTCACCAGCATCTTGCGCTTCCTCACTTCCATAGGTTTCCTCTGGCATAAAATACCCACCCGCCCCAGCTCTCTGCTTTGCCAGACCCTGAGGCCCAGCTTCTCTCCCACCTCCTGTCCCACCCTGCCCCAGGAAAGCATCCTCTCTGAGCTCTGGAGGCAGTTCTCACAGGTCCTCTGTGCATTCCACACCCAGGGGACCGCACCATATCAGCGTTCCAGGTGCTGGGGACGCAGTCGCCCCAGGCCTGGTTCTGGCCCTAGGATGGCAGGTTGCCTCTGCAGTGCCTTTGGGGAAACAAGAACGAGCATGCAGCCTTCTTTGGTGCCCCTCACTGGTGCCCTGCACACAGTAGGTGTTCTTTAAATATCTGCTCTGTCTGATGAGGGTCTCTGAGGACCCTTCCTGTTACTCCAGAGGAGTTGGGGCCCAAGGAGATGCAGCTTGGGAAATAGAGACGCTGAGAGCTCTTCCAATATGCTCAAAGGATCTAACATCCTTCTAAAGAGACCTGGTAGGCCTCTGAGGGGCTCCCCATGAGTCGGAGAGAGAGCAAAGGCTGGAGCAGCAGAGATGCACAGAGGAATGTCCTAGTGGAGCATGAACCTGCGCAAGAGAACAATGAGGGGCCTGAAAGGCACAGGGAGGGAGGTGAACCCCACTGAGGCCAAGCCTGGGTGGGCAGAACACCGTCCACGCCATCGGCCTTTGATACTCGGCCTGTCTGTCTCACCTGACGTGGGGCCTAGTGTGGGTGAGAGCTGAATCAGTGTTTCCTGGAGCCCAACTCCCGGAAGCAGATGAGCCATCTCCTGAGCCGGGAGCAAGGATGGTGCGCTGACACTGGTTGAGCACCTCCTCTGTGCCAGACTCGTGTCCACGGCCAGGCCAAGGGCAGAGTGGCTGGAGCCATCCTTTGGAGACATTTGTCAGATCATGTTACTCCTTGGCTCTAAACTTGCCCCTGGCTCCCGGGTCTCTGGGAGTCAAAGGAAAGTCCTTTCTATGGCGACCAGGCCCAGCAGGACCTCGTCTCTGGTTCCCTTCTCTCTGCTCTCACTGCCACGCAGGCCTTCTCCCTCCCTCCTTTGGATCCTTGAGAAATAACATCACCTCTGTGAGACTCACCCAGTGATCTGCATCCCTCATCTGGGTACCCTGCCCTATTTCTTTTCACCTAGCCTTTTTCTCCTTCTAGTGTGTGTTAGTCACTCAGTCGTGTCCGACTCTTTGCGACCCCATGGATTGTAGCCCACCAGGCTCCTCTGTTCATGGGATTATTCAGGCAAGAGTAATCCCATGCCATTTTCTGCTCCAAGGGATCTTCCCAACCCAGGGATTGAACTCGTGTCTCCTGCGTTGGCAGGCAGATTCTTTATCACTGAGCCAGCAGGAAAGCCCTCTTTTCTCCTCCTAACACACTATAAGACACACCTTCTCTGTTTGCTGGTCATTAGTGTTCTGCTCCCACAGAAATGTAAGCTCCTTCAGGGCAGGGAGTTCTGTCTGCCTCTTTCACTTCTGTATTCCCAGTGCCTGCATCAGAGCCTGGCACATAGCCGGTGCTCTGTAAACAGCTGTTGAATGAATGCTTGGCCATTCTCAACCTTCTGCACCTCCCAGCATCTCTGGGAAGCTTCGCCCAGGGCTCCCACCCACCTCTGGCTTCCTCCTTTGCTTGCCCCAGAGCTAGCACTGCGGGCACACAGGAGGTGCTCAGTACATGCACTGCTGGGTATCTGGATATGGAGCCCCTGCGGGTCAGTCTCCTGAGATTGATCTTTTTCCTGCAGACAAGGCTACTCCTTTGGCTTAGAAGATGAGAGGATCCAGGAAGAGAATCTAGGTATATCTCCTACTTGGCCCAGAGGGGAGAAGGACATAGTTCAGACTCAGCTTCTTGGATTGATCCAGCACTTATAAGCTTGGACAGAACACATCCATTTCACAAAATAAATACTCTAATTGACTACTAAATCAAGATGGTTACTAGAAGCCATGTGCAAGATGTATTCTGACAGCCTGGCTGGGAGCCAGGCCACCTGGACCTGGATGTGCTCAGGCTGGGCTGCGTCCCCAGGAAAGGCACCCTGTCCTCCCCTGCCCAGCCCAGGCCAGGTGAGACTCCCCAAAGCAAGACTCTGGGCCAGGGAACTGCTTCCTTCTGTGAGGGAGGGAGTGGGACTGCAACTCGGGGAAGTGATTTCAAGGGAAAACGGAGGGGTTGTGTCTTCCTGCATGATGACCCTGTGGATAAAGCCTTGTCGGAACCGCGCGGAGGTGGGGCAGCCACTGTAGGCATGGGGCGGGCTGTGGGGGGCAGGCCCTGGAAGGGGAGGCAAGCTGCAGAAGTGTGCTCAGGGCTCAGGGCTTAAGCTTACAGGCGCCTTCAGGTCATGGGTTATTTCAAGCCAATGTTGTAAGGCCTTATAAGGTGTGGCTAACAGGGCCCTCAACCCTCTGCCCCTGCACCCAGGGCTTGGCACTCCGGTGTAAGTCTCGCCCTCCTTCTAGTCCTCCATTGCAACATGAGCTCTCTCCAAAGGAGAAGCTCTCTGAGTTCAGTGGAATGAGAGGCTGTATCCACAAGAGATTTAACTGTGGCAGCACAAGAGCATGAAGAAGGTTCTAGAGGCAGGTGCTTTTAGGGGGAGGGTGGGCACATCAAAGACCAGGGGGAGGGTGGGCAGGAACAGCCATTTTGCTAAGGGCACTGTGACACATGGTGGGTACTTAATCGGTCTCTGCGTGAGCCGGGAGTCATGGCTTGGGACTGCACATCAGTGGTCAGTGGGAACTACGGCAGCACCGCATTACCTTCAGTTGGGGGAAACCGCATAGGTGCACAAGTAGAGAAGTCTGGGCTTTTAGCTCCTTGCTCCAAGTATGATACACGTGGTACCCTGGGAGTATTTCAGAACTGCCCACCCCAGATCTAAATCAGAAAGGCATTTTCAAAAGACTTGCCGGAGATTGCATGCATATTAAAGTTTGAGAAATGCAGGTCTACAACACAGATGAGGAAAGGGACAACTTGCTGAACACCCAGGCCAATCTGACCATCAGAAACCCGTATTGGAATGCATTCACCCTAATGGTGTGGTACTTTAATACTATTCTCTTTGCTTTCTCAAAGGCTCTTGTGAGCCAAATAGCCTGATTTCATCTGCTTCTGAATTTTTAGAAATATGAAGTAAATGACCTGTTTCTCACAACGCTCAATGCATATTATATAAAGCTCTAAGAAAAAAATATAAGACTAGTATGCATTTTCCTTCCCAGTTGCTGATCCTATTTCCCTTTTTACCATGGCGACTAGGATGAGTCAGACCCGTATTCATGATTATCTTAAATTTACTAAATATATTTAATGAAAGTTGCTCAGTTGTGTCTGACTCTTTTCAACCCCATGGACTATACAGTCCATGGAATTCTCCAGGCCAGAATACTGGAGTGGGCAGCCTGTTCCTTCTCCATCAGATCTTCCCAACCCAGGAATTGAAACGGGGTCTCCTGCACTGCAGGCGAATTCTTTACCAGCTGAGCTGCTTTAAGTTCTACTTTATTTTTACCCCACGCCACGATTTCCCATGTCTTATTTACTATTAACCTTATTGTGAAGCTCTTCTTTATAAGCTGTTCTAAATTGCTTTTGGAAAAAGCCGATTGTTAAAGAAAAATAAAGAGGTATCATCTTTTGTTATAACGGCAAATTCATTTCTCCCTGGGCGACCATTACCCTTCCAGTCCCATCCTCTGCTGGAGTTTTGAGAAGGCGAAAGGATTGGGAGATGGATGAGTCTGCCCGAAGTTACTAAGAAAAGAAAGCTCGACCAGCTAGGGGCACTGGGGCGTCGGTGGTGGGGTACGGTGACACCTATACTATGCTCCTCCCTGCTTTCTCCCTGCCCGTCCTCGCCCAACTCACCTGATTGGGGGTGCAAGGGGCTGTCCTCCATGTCAAGGGACTCACCGCAGCCCGGAGCAGGGGCTCTGCCCGCCAGCTGCCCACTCTCCATGAGCTGCTCCTTCTGCCCCTGCGCCGAGCCTGGTGGCCAGGGCGCACTCCGCTCACTCAGCTCAGTGTGGGCGGAGTGTGGAGTCAGCCCAGACTGCTTAAGCGCAGGAGTGTCAGAGCCCCTCCTGGCCCAGGCTGGGTCACTGACCTCAGGGTTATCTCTACATGCACTGTGGTCAGCAGCCAGATAAGGCTTCCTTCCAGGTCTGGGGATGTTTTCATTCTGCCTAATTCTCTGCTTCCTGGATATTGGCTCCCAAAGGGAGGAGGGTAAAGAAGTGACATTTTTGAAGTCCCACCGCCTACTTAACTTATATGCAGAGTACATCATGTGAAATGCCAGACTGGATAAGTCTCAAACTGGAATCAAGATTGCCAGGAGAAATATCAATAACTTCAGATATGAAGATAACCACCCTTACGGCAGAAAACGAAGAGGAACTAAAGAGACTCTTGATGGTGAAAGAAGAGAGTGAAAAAGCTGGCTTAAAACTCAACATTCAAAAGACAAAGTTTACGGCATCCAGTCCCATCATGGCAAATAGATGGGGAAACAATGGAAACAGTGACAGACTTTATTTTCGTGGACTCCAAAAATCACTGCAAATGATGACTGCAGCCATGAAATTAAAAGACGCTTGCTCCTTGGAAGAAAAGTTATGACCAACCTAGACAGCGTATTAAAAAGCAGAGACATTACTTTGCCGACAAAGGTCCGTCTAGTCAAGGCTATGGTTTTTCTAGTGGTCATGTATGGATGTGAGAGTTGGACTGTGAAGAAAGCTGAGCGCCGAAAAATTGATGCACAGTACACAATTTTGTACTGTGGAGTTGGAGAAGACTTTGTGACCCCATGGACTGTAGCACGCCAGGCTTCCCTGTCCATCACCATCTCCCAGAGATTACTCAAACTCATGTCCATGAGTCAGTGATGCCATCCAGCCATCTCATCCTCTGTTGTCCTCTTCTCTTCTCACCTTCAATCTTTCCCAGCATCAGGGTCTTTTCAAATGAGTCAGTTCTTCACATCAAGTGGCCAAAATATTGGAGTTTCAGCTTCAACATCAGTTGAAGGGCACTGTGGGCCCTCTAGTCAGCTTCCAGGCTGACTGTAGAAACTTCTTGCCCAGTTCCCTGCCCCTGCCAGCTCAAGGTGTCTGAAAACTTAGTGTCTGAAACTTCCCCCAATGCCTTATAAGTCCCGTGAACAGGGCTTGCCCTGTGCATGATCTGGGGGTCCCTGAAAGATGCTGCAGCAGATGGGGCTGGGGACAAAGGGGACAGATGAAGAGAGGCCTGATTTGCCTTTGGGTGAAAATCGAGGCTTTGTCCTACTGGCTGTGGGGGCCCAGGAAGATTTGAAGAGGCATGAATGTGTGTGATAATAACAGCTGAGTTTTTGAGGCATGCTATATACCGGGCCCTGTTCCTAGGATGTTAACTGTGTTAACTCAGATAATCCTTGCATGGGCAGTGCCAACTACAAATGGGCACTTGCCCAGAGTATTGCTAGTGACTGAACAAGGGCATTTGCCGTCTGCCTCTGTGGAGACTGAACCCTGTGCTGCAGGAGTTCACCTTCAACACTCCCTGGGGGAATTAGGGTGGAGTGCTCCAGGGAACCTGGTGGGACAGGTCTTTAGATAGGTGGATATTTTAAGGAACCGATTTTATGATCCCAATCCTTGCTTCTCTTCATATCCAGAAAAGCACTAAATCCCTTCATGATGACATGATCCTGGCAACTAGCAGAAAACCTCTTGTGAAGTAGCATGATGGCACTGAACTCTCCCTTTACCATAATCTTACGGATTGACCTTCCCCCACTACCTCTTTGGAGCAGTCTCTCAGAGCAATCTGAGATGCTGTCTCCTGGCTGCAGTCCTCATTTTAACCCAGATAAAGCATAACTCACAACTCTCAAGTTGTGCATCTTTTTTTGTCGGCAGCAGGTCATTCAAAATGGCTGTTCTCTTACTCTCTGTATATCCCCTCTTCAACCAGACCTTGCTTCATTCACATAACTACCTCATCCTTTTAACTACTGAGCTTAATGAGTCCCCGGTAACTGATGAGCCCGCCTGACGTCAGTAGACAGTAGCCTCCTTTTCCTCTGAGTAGCAAAAGCTGCTGTCATCTCTCACTCACCATCTGTCACACACAGTGTGTGTGTGTGTGTGGGGGGGGGTCTCTCCAGGACCCTCTGCAGAAGACCTCCTGTCCAATAAACCACAGCTGTCTCTGTCACTGTCTCTTGGCCTTTTCTTTGATCTTGAGGCTGGGCATCTACAAGGCTTGCAGATCCACAGGTACAGCCCAACAATCTTCATAGAACATTCTCCCCATCTTCAAATAGGAGACAGGTATGGGGAGGTTACATCACCTATTGCATTGTATTGCTAGTCTCTCAGTCGTATCCAACTCTTTTCGACCACACAGACTGTAGCCTACCAGGCTCCCCGTCCATGGGATTCTCCAGGCAAGAATACTGAGTGGGTTGCCATTCCCTTCTCCAGGGGATCTTCCTGACCCAGGGATCAAACCCAGATCTCCTGCATTGCAAGTGACAAGAGAGGACTTTTCCCATTTCTGCTCCAGACTCATCTGGCTACTCTGATTCCAGAACTGCTCTGTGAGGCCTGGAGCCTCTCGAGCATCTTCTTCAGCTCTGCTGGTGGTGTTGTTCATGTGCCCGATGGACAGTGAGGCCAAGCAAACCAAAATGGAGTTTGGAGCAGAGAAAGTTTTATTGCAGGGTCAAGCAAGGAGAGCAGACAACTCATGCTCAAGAGACCTGAACTCCCTGATTATTGTCAGGGAAGAGTTTTTTTTTTTTTTTCCTTTTTCTTAATAGTTAATTATTTGCCTGCACCAAGTCTTAGATATAGCATGTGGGTTCCAGTTCCCTGACAAGGCATCAAAGCCAGGGCCCCTGCACTGGGATCTTGGAATCTTAGTCACTGGACCACTAACTGTAGGAGAACCCAGGGAAGAGTTTTTATAGGAAGCATTTGGGATGAGGGCTGCAGGGTGCATGAGTTTTTTCAGATTAATTAGTGGTGATGTAAAAGAGTGGTGTTCCAGGAACCTTGAGCTTCACACAGAGGGAGTGGGGGCTTACTTTCTGTGGAACTACTAACTCAAAGATGTGCTGTTCAGTTGCTCAGTCATGTCTGACTCTCTGTGACCCCATGGACTGCAGCACGCCAGGCTTCCCTGTCCTTCACCATCTCCTGGAGCTTGCTCTAACTCATGTCCATTGAGTTGGTGATGCCATCCAACCATCTCGTCCTCTGTCATCCCCTTCTCCTTCTGCCCTCAATCTTTCCCAGCATCAGGATCTTTTTTCAATGAGTTGGCTCTTCGCATCATGTGGCCAAAGCATTGGAGCTTCAACTTCAGCATCAGTCCTTCCAATGAATATTTGGGACTGATTTTCCTTTAGGATTGACTGGTTGGATCTCCTTGCAGTCCAAGGGACTCTCAAGAGTCTTCTCCAACACCACAGTTCAAAAGCATCAGTTCTTTGGGGCTCAGTCTTCTTTATAATATAATCCAACACTAACATCCATACATGACTACTGGAAAAACCATAGCTTTGACTACATGGACCTTTGTCAGTAAAGTAATGTCTCTGCTTTTTAATATGCTGTCTAGGTTGGTCATAGCTTTTCTTCCAAGAACCTAGTATCTTTTAATTTCATGACTGCAGTCACCACAGTGATTCTGGAGCCCAAGAAAACAAAGTCTGTCACTGTTTCCGTTGTTTCTCTACCTATTTGCCATGAAGTGATGGGACTGATGCCATGATCTTAGTTTTTGAATGTTGAGTTTTAAACCAGCTTTTTCATGCTCTTCTCTCACCTTCGAGGGACTCTTTAGTTCCTCTTCGCTTTCTGCCATAAGGGTGGTGTCATCTGCTTATCTGAGGTTATTGATATTTCTCCTGGCAATCTTGATTTCAGCCTGTGACTCATCTAGCCCAGCATTTCGCATATGTATTCTACATATGTTAAATAAGCAGGGTGACAATATACAGCCTTCATGTACTCCTTTCCCAATTTTGAACCAGTCAGTTGTTCGATATCCAGTTCTAATTGTTGCTTCTTGACCTGCAAACAGGTTTCTCAGGAGGCAGGTTAGGTGGTCTGGTAGTCTCATCTCTTTAAGAATTTCCCACAGTTTGCTATGATCCACACAGTCAAAGGCTTTAGTGTAGTCAAAAAAGCAGAAGCAGATTTTTTTTGGAATTCTGTATGATGCAATGGATGTTGGCAATTTGGTCTCTGGTTCCTCTGCCTTTTCTAAACCCAGCCTGTATATCTGGAAGTTCTTGGTTCGTGTACTGTTGAAGCCTAGCTTGGAGGATTTTGAGCATGATCTTGTTAACATGTTAAATGAGTGCAATTGTGTGGTAGTTTGAACATTCTTTGACATTGCCCTTCTTTGGGATTGAAATGAAAACTGACCTTTTCCAGTTCTGTGGCCACAGCTGAGTTTTCCAAATTTGCTGGCACATTCAGTGCAGCACTTTCACAGCATCATCTTTGAGGACTTAAAATAGCTCAGCTGGAATTCCATCACCTCCACTAGCTTTGTTTGTAGTGACGCTTCCTAAGGCTCACTTGATTTCCCACTTCAAGATGTCTGGCTCTACGTGAGTGATCACACAATCGTGGTTATCCAGGTCATTAAGATGTTTCTGATATAGTTCTTCTGTGTATTCTTGCCTCCTCTTCTTGATGTTTTCTGCTTCTCTTAGGTCCATACTGTTTCTGTCCTTTAATGTGCCCATCTTTGCATGAAATGTTCCCTTGGTATCTCTAATTTTCTTGAAGAGATATCTCAGTTCAGTCACTCAGTCGTGTCCGACTCTTTGTGACCCCATGGACTGCAGAATGCCAGGCTTCCCTGTCCATCATCAACTCCCAGAGCTTGCTCAAACTCATGTCCATAAATTAGGTGATGCCATCCAACCATCTCATCCTCTGTAAAGAACTGACTCGTTGGAAAAGACCCTGATGCTGGGAAGGATCAAGGGCAGGAGGAGAAGGGGATGACAGAGGATGAGAGGATGAGAAGAGTGTCTAGTTTTTCCCATTCTATTGTTTTCCTCTACTTCTTTGATTGATCACTGAGGAAAGCTTTCTTAACTCTCCTTGGTATTCTTTGGAACTCTGCATACAGATGGATATATCTTTCCTTTTCTCCTTTGCCTTTTGCAAAGATGTATATCAGACATGTTATCCCTTGAGGAGGAACTAGAACTCTGCCTTATCACCGCACTAATGTTTCTTGACTGCTTTTTCTCTGATTCTGCATTTCCTCACTTCCCTAATTAGTAACTGTTTGAATCTGCCCTTTGGAACTCCAGAAGGTCTAAGAGGTGGAAACCTTTCTCTACAGATAAAAAATAGTGGAAAGGCTTTTGTATGTGGGAGGGCCTTGCAGAATCACGCTCAGTTTCAATCTTCCCTGTTCTTTGATACTCCTCTGTCTTGAGGAGAACATGAAAAGGAATAAGGTTTTGGATTGAGAGGTATGAAGCTGGCAGAGGAACTGGGGAACTTTGGGGGAACTCAATTTCAATGGGTCCACAGGCACACCAGCTCCTCTGGTTCTGGTTCCAGCTCTGCTGCAGACTCTGTGATCTCAGCTGAGAACTTTTCTCTTCCTTGGACTTCTGTTTGCCCAGATATAAAATGGGGGAGGGGGTTCAAATGCTCTGAGAATCCTGAGGTTCCTGCAGATGCCTCTGTGGAGTGAGGGACTAGCCTAAGGGTAGGACTCCAGGCTGTGGCCTCCCCTCAGCTAGAGCAGAGGTGCCCTAGCCTGTCTGAGGGTGGCATCAGGTTGAATGGCCTTGGATTAGACATCCTGGAAGTCCTCTCTATGTTTAAGATTCTAATATTGTTGCAGGAAGGGGGACCCCTTCCAGGGCCCGAAACTGGGCTCTTGTCTAACACTCGGAAGTCAATTGTCCAAGGAGACACATGCTGACAAAGCAAGAGATTTTATTGGGAAAGGGCACCCGGGTGGAGAGCAGGAGGGTAAGGGAACCCAGGAGAACTGCTCTGCTTCGTGGCTCGAAGTCTTGAGTTTTATGGTGATGGGATTAGTTTCCGGGTGGTCTTTGGCCAGTCATTCTAATTCAGAGTCTTTCCTGGTGGCGCACGCATCGCTCAGCCAAGATGGATGCTAGCGAGAGGGATTCTGGGAAGTGGACGGACACGCGGTGTCTCCTTCTGACCTTTCCCAGACTCTTCCGGTTGGTGGTGGCTTATTAGTTCCGTATTCCTTATCAGGATGTCCTGTCATAAAACAACTCACGCAAATGGTTACTATGGTGCCTGGCCAGGGTGGGCGGTTTCAATCAGTGTGCTTCCCCTAACAACTCCCCCCTGAGAGACTTCATACTCAAGATGCTTCTTGGGAATTGGGGCGGAGGCCTCTTTCTTCTGTAACTTCTTCCTGCTGTGCCTGGGCGTAGGCCTGCTAGCAGAGCAGAAGTCTCTCTCTACCTGATCTAAGTTGGTGTGTTCTATATCTGAAACCAGCTTTCACCCTTGTAATAACAGCAATTTAGTTGGAAACTATTGGCACCTCTCAGAGAAGAAATAGACAGGGGCCAAACAGGAGACCTAACAGGATGGTCATCACTGGTCCCCAGAAACAGGAGGCAACATTGGGGTGAGGGCTGCAGGGTTTGTGACTTTTTTTTTTTTTTTGATTGGCTGGTGGTGAAGCAACAAAGCTGTGCTCAAGAAATCTTGTGTTTAGTCTGAAGTTACCATCCTCCACCTGGGTGGGGGCTCCAGTTCTGTAGAAGAACTCAAAAGGCATTGTTATGCATATTTCTTTGAGTAGGAACTAGGACCCTGTCTCAAGGCTGTACCACCATTTGATTGTTTCTCCTCTGTTTCTGTATTCCCTCCCTTCCCTGATTAGCAATTGTTTGAACCCACCCTTTGGAACTCAGGGAAGGTCAAGGAGGCTGAATGAAGCCTATATCCTACAGTTGTTAGGGGAAGCACACTGATTGAAACTGCCCACCCTGGCCAGGCACCATAGTAACCATTTGCGTGAGTTGTTTTATGACAGGACATCCTGATAAGGAATACGGAACTAATAAGCCACCACCAACCGGAAGAGTCTGGGAAAGGTCAGAAGGAGACACCGCGTGTCCGTTCACTTCCCAGAATCCCTCTCGCTAGCATCCATCTTGGCTGAGCGATGCGTGCGCCACCAGGAAAGACTCTGAATTAGAATGACTGGCCAAAGACCACCTGGAAACTAATCCCATCACCATAAAACTCAAGACTTCGAGCCACGAAGTAGAGCAGTTCTCCTGGGTTCCCTTACCCTCCTGCTCTCCACCCGGGTGCCCTTTCCCAATAAAATCTCTTGCTTTGTCAGCATGTGTCTCCTTGGACAATTGACTTCCGAGTGTTAGACAAGAGCCCAGTTTCGGGCCCTGGAAGGGGTCCCCCTTCCTGCAACAAAATGGTTAAATTAAAGCAGCTGAGGGGTAGGGAAGGATTGGAATTGCCAAGACCTGCCTCTCCCAGATCCTGGGAACTTCTGGTGGTCCTGATGGGGCTTCAGGGGCAGCAGGTGGGGGAGGGGAGGAGTGGAAGTGCAGGCCTGCGGGAGACATTCTCTGCTGGGGCGGGGCAGAGGGTCTGGGTGCTCTCTTGACAGGAGACCCAGGGGGCCACACTTCTGCTGGCACCCTTTCCTGGAAAGCAGAGATGCAGGAATGAAATAATTGGCTACAAGACACGGGGATACAGTGCTCACGCAAATTTATGCAAACACCATGCAAATGAATCTGGCCTTAGGCTGGGTTCCCTGGGATGGCAGCTGGTTGGGGTTGGGGTGCTTCTCCTTCACTTCTGACTTTGCCTTGAGCCTCTGAGAATTTCACAGACAGAGGCCCATAGCCTTCCCTTTGACAAATCCTCTTCTCAGTGGGATTAAGACAGACAGACACACACACAAAATACAAACAACTATGGAGTGCCTACTGTGGGTAGGTCCTTCTGTATAGGAAGATGCCAGGGCAGCCAAATGGACAACAGAGAGGAAGGTTCCAGGCAGTCTGGTTTGGGACAATGTCCACATTCCACAGAAAAGGACAGTGAGGCTTGGGCAGGTGAGGTGAATTTCCCCATCACCCAGCTAGAAGTGACAGAACTGGAATTCAGTCCAAGGCTGCCTGATTCTGACTCCCTGCCCCTTCACCATGACAGCTATCTATAGCGCTGTGCTACCTGACAACTAAATACTATTGTGTGTGTGCATATATGTGAGCATGAGCCTCCAGAGCCTGGCGGGGGGACCCAGGCTGCCTAACATGGTAGCCCTGGGCCGCCTTTCCATTCCCAGACTAGAGCTTGGTAGGTGCTCGATGAATGTTTTCATGAATGCGTGGAAGTTCATCTTTAAGTACTTAAAGTCTGTTTCAGCTACTCAAGGTATTTGTTGCTCTTAAGTCAGCCTGGTCTAGAGTGAGACTATGTTGCTGGTCAAAATCTTGGCTATCTCTGCCCACTGAAGCTGAATAAAAAATTCAGAGACAGAATTTGAAGGAAATAGAAAGGTGGTTTTTAATTCCCAGTTGCTGGAGAGGGGAGCACATTAGACTCATGCCTCAAGAACTGTGCTCCCCCTCTGGGAGGAGTCTAGGGGCTTATACAAGGTGAGGAACAAAGGTGTTAGGATCTCAATTTCTTCTTCTTGCATTGTTTCAAAGACAGTCATAGGCTGGCATCAGGAACTCAGTAATTGAGTCTGTAAGTTTGGTGGCTCAGTGGCCTTCTTTCTGATATGTAACTTCAAGGAGAAGGGTGTTGTAAGGGTAAACACCAGACACAGGATGTATTTAGCACGGAGTCAAAGGAAAATAAGTGTGAATTGTAGCTCCTGAAGCGTTCAGTTTAATTCAGTTGCTCAGTCGTGTCTGACTCTTTGTAACACCATGGACTGCAGCACACCAGGCTTCCCTGTCCATCACCAGCTCTCAGAGCTTACTCAAACTCATGTCCATTGAGTCAGTGGTGCCATCCAATCATCTCATCCTCTGTCATCCCCTTCTCCTCCTGCCTTCAATCTTTCCTAGCATCAGGGTCTTTTCAAATGAGTCAGTTCTTCGCATCAGGTGGCCAAAGTATTGGAGTTTCAGCTTCAACATCAGTCTTTCCAATGGATATTCAGGACTGATCTCCTTTAGGATGGACTGGTTGTATCTTCCTGCAGTCCAAGGGGCTCCCAAGAGTCGTCTCCAACACCACAGTTCAGAAGCATCAGTTCTTTGGTGCTCACCTTTCTTTATAGTCCAACTCTCACATCCATACATGACTACTGGAAAAACCATAGCTTTGACTACATGGACCTTTGTTGACAAGGTAATGTCTCTGCTTTTTAATACACTGTTTAGGTTGGTCATAACTTTTCTTCCAAGGAGCAAGCATCTTTTAATTTCATGGCTGCAGTCACCATCTGCAGGGATTTTGGAGCCCAGAAGAATAAAGT
Organism: Odocoileus virginianus; assembly: GCF_023699985.2. NCBI lineage: Eukaryota > Metazoa > Chordata > Mammalia > Artiodactyla > Cervidae > Odocoileus > Odocoileus virginianus. The sequence continues at coordinate 60,232,077 of NC_069686.1, read as the reverse complement.
CTGACACTGTTTCGATTGTTTCCCCATTTATTTGCCATGAAATGATAGGACCAGATGCCAAGATCTTAGTTTTCTGAATGTTGAGTTTTAAGCCAACTTTTTCACTCTTCTCTTTTGTCAAGAGGCTCTTTAGTTCTTCTTTGCTTTCTGCCATAAGGGTGGTGTCATCTTCATATCTGAGGTTATTGGTATTTCTCCCTGCAATCTTGATTCCAGCTTGTGCTTCATCTAGTCCAGCATTCCTCATGATGTACTCTGAATATAAGTTAAATAAGCAGGGTGACAATGTACAGCCTTGATATACTCCTTTCCCAGTTTGGAACCAGTCTATTGTTCCATGTTCAGTTCTAACTGTTGCTTCTTGACCTGCATACAGATTTCTCAAGAGGCAGGTCAGGTGGTCTGGTGTTCCCATTGCTTTAAGAATTTCGAGTTAGAGGCAGAGTTAGGGGCAAAGGAGCAAACTTCAAGACATGCAGAGTTAAAAGCAGTTAAAGTAAAAAAAAAAACTAGGAATGTTCTGGCCTGCTCACTGTTCTCTTTACCTTCTTTTTTCTCAGGAAAGGGAAAGAAAAAAGCTCATTTCTTTTTTTTTTTTTCTTTTTCACTGCAATAACCACAACATGTGTATGGCTAGGGATGTGTTTGTTCTCTTGCTTCAGAGAATGGGTTTCTATCAGCTGGTCAAGTCATGGGGAAAGAAGCTAATCTGGGGGGTGGGAAAGCAGGGGGCCTTAGAATTGGGCAAGTAGGTCCCCCACTGGGCCAGAGAGTGCTGATCTGAGTGTTCAGGTAAGGAGGAGCAAGAGTTCCAGCCAGTGGAGACTGAGTTGCAACTTCCTTCTTCCCTCTCCAGCCTTTCCCTGTCCCAGTTTCATTTCTAGGGGATCACGTGGGCACAGTTGAGAACTGAGTGGAGTTGTAAGGTCAGTAAGTTGTAAGATCATGAAGTGAGTGTGAGCTGTAAGGTTTGCGTGAGCCAGAAGTGCTGGACCTAGGTTGTCCTCAAACTTTGAGGGACGTTTTGCTCAGAGTCATGGTTGGGCCTAGTTGTGCTGTAGGCAATCAGCAATCCCATTCCTTCTCCAAAGCCAGTGGGGTCATCAGTGGTCCCCAGTGGAGAGAGCTGTGCCCACATGAGTGCACATGTGACCATCTCATATGGTCATTGGCAAATGTGGGGGTCAGACCAGAGGCTAGAGAAAGGCCTCGTGCAAGAGCCCTTGGAAGCAGTTTTCTGGGAACTCTGTCTTTGTTCAGTCACTAAGTCGTGTCTGACTCTTTGTGACCTCATGGACTGCAGCACGCCAGGCTTCCCTGTCTTTCACTATCTCCTGGAGTTTGTTCAAACTCATGTCCACTGAGTCAGTGACACCGTGCAACCATCTCATCCTCTGTTGCCCCTTTCTCCTCTTGCCCTCAATCTTTCCCAGTGTTGACTAAGCAAGATGTGCAATGTGAGAGTTGTGAGTTAAGTTTTATTTGGGGCAAAATGAGGACTGCAGCCTGGGAGAGAGCTCCCCAGTTAGTTCTGAGAGACTGCTCCAAAGAGGTAGTGGGGAAAGGTCAATATATAAGATTTTGGTGAAGGGGGAGCTCAATGCAATCAAGTGTTTACTTTACAAGAGGTTTTCTGCTAGTCATGAGGATCTGACGTCATCATGAAGGGATTTAGTGCCTTTCTAGATAAGAAGAATAGGCACAATAAGGACAGAAACAGTATGGACCTAACAGAAGCAGAAGATATTAAAAGGAGGTGGCAAGAATATGCAGAACTATACAAAAAAGATCTTCATGACCCAGATAACCACGATGGTGTGATCACTCACCTAGAGCCAGACATCCTGGAATGCAAAGTCAAGCGGGCCTTAGGAAGCATCACTGTGAACAAAGCTAATGGAAGTGATGGAATTCCAGCTGATGGAATTTCAAATCCTAAAAGATGATGCTGTGAAAGCGCTGCACTCATGGCACTTGCTCAAAGTGGCTACAGGACTGGAAAATGTGGAAAACTCAGCAGTGGCCACAGGACTGGAAAAGGTCAGTTTTCATTTCAATCCCAAAGAAGGGCAATGCCAAAGAACATTCAAACTACTGCACAGTTGCACTCATGTCACATGCTAGCAAGATCATGCTCAAAATTCTTCAAGCTAGGCTTCAATACTACATGAACCAAGAACTTCCAGATGTACAAGCTGGATTTAGAAAAGGCAGAGGAACCAGAGACCAAATTGCCACCATCTGCTGGATCATAGAAAAAGCAAGATAATTCCAGAAAAGCATCTACATCTGCTTCATTGACTACCCTAAAGTGTTTGACTGTGTGGATAACAACAAACTGTGGAAAATTCTTCAAGAGATGAGAAAACCAGACCACCGTACCTACTTCCTGAGAAATCTGTATGCGGGTCAAGAAGCAACAGTTAGAACTAGACATGGAACAACAGACTGGTTCCAAATTTGGAAAAGAGTATGACAAGACTGTATATTGTCACCCTGCTTATTTAACTTCTATGCAGAGTACATCATGAGAAATGCTGGACTAGATGAAGCACAAGCTGGAATCAAGATTGCCAGGAGAAATATCAATGACCTCAAATAAGCAGATGATACCACCCTTATGGCAGAAACCTAAGAGGAACTAAAGAGTGTCTTGAAGATGAAAGAGGAGAGTGAAAAAGCTGGCTTAAAACTCAACATTCAAAAAATGAAGATCATGGCATCTGGTCCCATCACTTCATGGCATATAGATGGGGAAATAACGGAAACAGTGACAGACTTTATTTTCATGGGCTCCAAAATCACTGCAGATGGTGACTAGCCATGAAATTAAGACGCTTGTTCCTTGGAAGAAAAGCTATGACAAACCTGAGTAGCATATTAAAAATAGAGGTATTACATTGCTGACAAAGGCCTGTATAGCCAAAGCTATGGTTTTTCCAGTGGTCATGTATGGATGTGAGAGTTGGACCACAAAGAAGGCTGAGTGCCAAAGAATTGATGCTTTTGAACTGTGGTGTTGGAGAAGACTCTTGAGAATCCCTTGGACTAAAAGAAGATCAAATTACTCAATTCTAAAGGAGATCAGTCCTGAATATTCATTGGAAGGCCTGATGCTGAAGCTGAAGCTCCAATACTTTAGCCACCTGATGCAAAGAGCTGACTCATTGGAAAAGACCCTGATGCTGGGAAAGATTGAAGGCAGGAGGAGAAGGGATGGCAGAGTATGAGATGGTTGGATGGCATCATTGACTCAATGGACATGAGTTTGAGCAGGCTCTGGGAGATGGTGAATGACAGGGAAGCCTGACATGCTTCAGTCCATGGGGTTTCAAAGAGTTGGACACAGTTGAGCTGCTGAACAACAAAAAGGATTGGGATCATAAAATCTGTTTCTGAAAATGTCTAACTATTTAAGACCTGTCCCACCAGGTTCCCTGGAGCACGGGGTGCCTCACTGCACCCTGAACTCCCTGAGAGAGTGTTGAAGGTCAACAGCTGCAGTAGCACAGAGTTCAATCTCCATAGAGGCAGAGAGCAGATGCCGCTGTTGTTCATTGTTGACAATGCTCTGGGGACGTGCTAATTTGTAGTTGACACCAGCACCAGGGTGTCTGCCAATCAGTCGGCTCTTCTCATCAGGTGACCAAAGTATTGGAGCTTCAACTTCAGCATCAGTCCTTCTAGTGAATATCCAGGGTTGATTTCCTTTAGGATTGACTGGTTTGATCTCCTTGCTGTCCAAGGGAGTCTCAAGAGTCTTCTGGAGCACCACAGTTCAAAAGCATCTGTTCTTTGGTACTTAGCCTTCTTTATTTCTGGGAAATACTCAGAAATAAGGGTGGTGGTGGCAGGTGTACTTTGAGAGGGGCTAACCTTCTGGGTAGATGGTGGTAGGAACTCGTATTACAAAGACTTCAGCCTAAAAAGCAAGGGCACTTTCTTTTGGGATCACAGGCTGATGGGCTCAGAGACCACACATCCCACCCCGGTCTCTGGCGTGCAGACTAGTCAAGCGTGGGGTGGAAGAAAACCCAAAGGCTGGTATGGTGGTGACAGAGGAATGGGCAGAACTGGTAGGGGCTGGGGAATCCAGGCAGAACTGATGGCAAGTGTGGGGTCCCTGGGCCCAGCAGCCAGCCTCCTTTTACTGCCAACCTCAGAGCACTGAGATTTCCTCCCAAGCAGTGTTTAGTTCAGAATTTGACTGGGGCTTCCCTGCTAGCTCAGTGGTAAAGAATCCGCCTGCCAATGCAGGAGACACGAGTTTGATCCCTGATTCTCGATGATCCCACATGCCACGGGATGGCTAAGCCTCTGTACCATGACTACTCAGCCTACACTCTAGAGCCGGTGCCCCGAAACAGTGAGAAACCCACGCACTGTAACTAGAGAGTGGCCCCTTCTTGAAACAACTAGAGAAAAGCCCACGCAGCAATGGAGCAATTAAAAAAAGAATTTGACTGGTTCCCTAACTAAGACACAACTTTTCACTTCTCCAGGCTTTTCATGCAGTGAGAAGTGAAAGTGTTAGTCACTAAGTTGTGTCTGACTCTTTGCAACCCCATGGACTGTTGCCCGCCAGGTTCTTCTGTCCATGGGCTTCTCTGAGCAAGAATACTGGAGTGGGTTGCCATTTCCTTCTCCAGGGCATCTTCCCAACCCAGGGATTGGACCCCAGTCTCCTGCATTGCAGGCAAATTCTTTACCATCGGAGCCACCCAGAGAAACCCCATTTCATGTAGGGACTGGGTACAATTACTGGTAAAATAACATGCCAACCCCCAAAGCAGAGGCTCAAGTTCTTGGCAGAGGGCAAACTGCAGTGCCTGGCAGTGTAGTGAGTCCGGCTGCGGGGGCAGCTCAGGCTTCTTGCCCAAGCCGGGCAGAGGTGGGGGTGCCTGAGCACTTAGGCAAGGTTGGAGGCCCAGTCCATTTCCTAGACCATTAGCAAGGCGAATGACTGTTGAAAAATTAACCACAGGCAAGGGTAATGTGCTTTGAAGAGGAAAAATCTCCTTAGAGCAGGACGTGGGCCCGAGAGGCTGGCCGTGGTGGGCGGAGGTTTTGGAAAAGAAAAGAGTGGAAAGATATGGAGTTGGCCTCCATAGCAGCCTTCCTCAGTAGTGTGGTTGAGGGAGTAACCCCAAGGGCTGGGGCTTCTCTTCCATGGCCCCCACTGAGCCTCAGATCTGGGAAGACTTCCGTGACTTCTTTCAAGGCTCTGCTCTCTCACCTCGGGGATGTCCCCCCCACCCTGCCCCGGTGGCACAAGCTCTGAAGCAGGCCCACCTTCTCCAGTCAGCCCCCAAATGTGTTTCCTCGAGGCAGAAGTCCAGTTGGTTGTAAACACTCCTGGGCAGAGATCTCACCTGAGCTGGGTCAGGAAAGCAGCTGATGCTCCCTCTGCTTGGCATGAGGTCCCCTTGCCTGCCAGCTGGCTCTCCTGTGCATGTGCCAGCTACCCCACTTCCATTATTTCTAAAGTCTTCTGCACCCTTCCAGGATGGTCCTTGCCATCTGCCCATTGCTCAGATGAGAACACTGATCCCCCAGCAGTGAGAGCTGAGAAAGCCACGTGGCAGGCAGTGCTTCAAGCAGGACAGCTCAGTGCTGCATGGATCTTGAATGTGTCTTCAACCCCTTGCTGAGGGAGGTAGCACCGGAACCACAGGTTTCTTCCAGGCTCAAGTTCAACTGGCAAATGTCCATACCACCTGCAATCCAATAGATACGATCCTTGGCTCAAGAAGATCTCCTGGAGAAGGAAATGGCAACCCACTCCAGTATTGTAGCTTGGAAAATCCCTTGGACGGTGGAGCCTGGAGGGCTACTGTCCATGGGGTCACAAGGGTCGTACACGACTTAGCGATTAACCCATCACCACATCATATGTGAAAGCTTTTGATGGATGGTTGGTTTGTCAAATAGGTATAAAGCTAGGGCTTTCAGGCTTTTTCTCGGAGTCATACCATCTGGCCCAATACATACGTACTTATATACAGGTTATAGATCCATACCTGAAACAAAAGTGTGAGGAGACAAACATATCCTCACCACGTGTGGTAAGGTCTGATATTTAAACTTTTATTCTCTTCCACTTCCTTAAAGAAGCAGTTTGTTGACCCAACCCTCTAATAAAGATGTAAACTGAAATTTGCCAACACAGGCTGGTGGCCAGTTGCCCCCGGTCAGGAAGGGGTGCTGCCAGTGTGCTGTGGTGGCTGTGACGTGGTGGTGGGCTGTGGCCTTTGGGGTCTGCACACTGGGACCTGTGTGAGAAACACAGGGAGGCTGTCCAGCCACATGCGTCTCGAGCCTGTGTCCCAGGGGGTGCCTGGGGTCTGAGGCATCCACCCTGCATCTCAGAGGGACCCCGATCCCCTGACCTAGCTGGGTGCTTTTGACCTTACCAGTGACTAAGTAGTGACTTAGTAGTGACTCTGTTCTCCGTTTCTCATCAGAGCACTGAAATGCTGGCAGCTGATAATGCCCACGGGCTGTTCTAGCTTGACCAGTCTGGGATGGCTCCGACTGGGATGGCTGTAAAACCACGCTCTCTGAGGGGCAAGCTCCCAGAGGCTGGGTGGGGCTGGCAGCACTGCAGGTGCAGGGAGTGGGAATGGGGTAGGGGTGGCAAGCAGCAAGACTTGAGGCCTTCTGTTTTTGCCCTGGGCACTCAGGAGGCATCGCAGGTGGGGAAACATGGACCTGTCATTCCCCTCTTTAGTGGGCTCCTCCACACCTTCTAGCATTTGGAATGCAAGAATGTAGTCCTAACTACACACCCAGACACCCTAGCTAAGCTTCGTATCAGCTCGCCCTGTTCTCAGAGCTCTTCCCCACTTACTGGGCAGCTTCATCTCTTCTGTGTTGGATGTTTCTTTAATATGAAGAAGTATATTATTCTTAAACACAGGCTACAATCTGAGTGCCCTGGGCCAGGAGGAAAACAGAATTCATCTCAGAGAAAGAGAGAGAGGTCTGACCCTTTGGGACTCTACCTTGTCCATGAAAGTCCAACTCCTGTTTAATCCTTCACCTCACACCTAGGAAGGAGCGCAGGCATCAGACTAATGGGAGATAAATTTTCCTTTTCTTTTTTTTTTTTTTTAAGTTTTTTGATTTATTTGGCTGCACTGGCCCTGGGTCTTTGTTGTTGCATGCTGGCTTTCTCTAGCTGTGGCGAGCTGGGGTTACTCTTTGCTGTGGTGCGTGGGTTTCTCACTGCTGGGTTTTCCGTTGCGGAGCACGGGCTTAGTAGTTGTGAAGCATGGGATTAGCTGCCTTGCAGCACATGGAATCTTCCTGATCAGGGATTGAACCCATATCCCATGCATTGGCAGGCAGGTTTTTAACCACTGCATCACCAGGGAAGTCCAGACGCTCTTGTATTTTAAAGAACAGGAATTTTGCATTTCAGGCCACTTGCCACTTGGAAGAGAGGATGAGGAGCCAGAGCTCAAAGTCAGGCAAAAGGAAGATCTAAAGAGAAAAGGGTTCCTGAAACAGGGGGAATCTGGGAACTTCTTGTTAGAAACTGTGCTGTGGGACATTCCGCTGGAAGTTTTCCAGCCCCGTGTCAGTTATGTGCCCCAGGTTCTCAGACTTTCATGAGCGACCGTCTTGAAAACCTGCTTGTGGTTAGCATGCTCTGGGGCCTGGCGGAAGGGGAGCAGGCTGAGTCCATGTCAGGCACCTAGGACATGGAACTGGAGCTCTGTTTGCTCTACTGTTGGGACCAGACCGCTGTGTGGACTGGCTAGGAAAACATGAGCCCCTGCACATTCAAGAAGCTTGGATTCCAGAACATTTGGGCAGCCCACCATTGGGTTTCAAGGCCATCTCTCTGGCCAGCTCTGCAGAATGGTCGTGCCTTTTGCCAACCCCCTCTTGTCCTTTGCTGAATGTTTGTTAACTTCTGCCTACATTATTTTCCTTTAGGCTAGGAAATCAGTAAGGAAAAACAAAGATCCCCTAAAAGAAGCACTTACTGTCCTATTTTGCTCTAGTGTCCTTTCATCTTAAGGGACAAGTGATGAGATGTCACACGACGCCCTTGCAGTGCCAGACTCTGTCCTGTACATGGTGTGACATATATGATTTCATTGTCTTATGGTCAGCCCATGAGGTGGGCTCTGTGACTATCACCCCCATTTTACAGACGAGGAAACCGAGGCACTCAGAGCTTCCATAGGCAGAACCTCTCTCCTGTGAATAGCTCCCAAACTGCAGTGTGTTTCTAGAATGATTTCTGATTAACCCAGTGGTTCTCATCTGTGCCAATTGTACCCCCACCCACACCCCAGCAGGGGACATGACAGCATCTGGAGACATTTCTGGGCACAGCCTCAGGCCAGTGTGCATGTGGTGTGTTTGCAGGGAGAACTCAGGGAGCTGAGTGCGGGGCTGGGGAGTGAAATGGAGAGGGAGGAGCCCAATCAAGGGCACATTGCTTGACAGGATCTCCATCCTGCTAGAAGCTTCTGGGGCACTTATGTGTTTCTGCAGACCCTCCAGCCTTATGGCCGTGGAGGACCACTCCAAGGCCCCTCAGTGGTCCTGCACTTCTGAGCTGGGAGCAGACGAGGCCCTGCTATAGTCAGAGGGGTGGTGAAGGGAGTACGAGATGGGGCAATGGGGCAAGGGACAGACCCAGTGGGCCAGCACTGAGACCCCCACCAGGCCATCAGCAGGCACGGACACATACCCGGTGAGGACTGTGGAGAAGGCAATGGCACCCCACTCCAGTACTCCTGCCTGGAACACCCCATGGACGGAGGAGCCTGGTGGGCTGCAGTCCATGGGGTCATGAAGAGGCAGACACGACTGAGCTACATCACTTTCACTTTTCACTTTCATGCATTGGAGGAGGAAATGGCAACCCACTCCAGTGTTCTTGCCTGGAGAATCCCAGGGACGGGGGAGCCTGGTGGGCTGCCGTCTATGGGGTTGCACAGAGTCGGACACAACTGAAGCGACTTGGCAGCAGCAGCAGCAGTGAGGATTGGCAAAACCCCTGCCTTCAGGCCATCATTGTCTGGCTGGGGAAAAAAGACAGGATTCTTCCAAACAGTTGGTGAGGCCAGGACCTTACATAATCCAGCTGCACACCCACTGAGCAACAGATGACAATGTCAGAGCTAGAAGAAGCTTCAGGGAGCCTCTTGTTAATTCCAGTCCAACCTTCTCACTTACAGAGAAAATTGAGGTCCATGTATTCATTTGTTCAACAACTATGCCCATTTTATTATTGTAAAATGAGAGAGAAGTTACTAGTCTTCAGAAGGCAGCCGATGTTTTGGATGATTCACCAGGAAGTCCTAGAGGACTGGATGGGGTGGCGGGTGGGCAGGGCCAGCTTGGAGCACCTCTGCTGACTTACCGTACCACTTGGAGGGTGATTCCCAGTTATTTTGGCCACATCAAGGAAGACCCGACCTTTGCTGGAGTCTTGGCCGTCCTCCCTCAATTGTTAATGGGTATTGATCTACAGATGAATTCTCGAGTACAAGAGATGAGGACTCTTTAAAGAACAAGCATCAGTTCATGTAGAATTTGGAGTCCTACAGTAATATGGATACTGTGTTCGTACTTTTGGTTCTGTTTAACCTTGAGCGGTTCATCTTTCCTCTCTCTGAGCCTAAATTTCCCCATGTTTTTAACCCAGCTAGAGTCTTCCAGAAAGGCAAGCTTTGTTGAATGCATGAACCAACCCACATAACAGTCAAATTTAGAAAGATGGTAACGATGACCCTATATGCGAGACAGCAAAAGAGACACAGATGTAAAGAACAGACTTCTGGACTCTGTGGGAGAAGGCGAGGGTGGGATGATCTGACAGAATAGCACTGAAGCATGTATATTATCATATGTGAAACAGATCGCCGGTCCAGGTTCGATGCATGAGACAGGGTGCTCAGGGCTGGTGCACTGGGATGACCCTGAGGGATGGGATGGGGAGGGAGGTGGAAGGGGGTTCAGGATGGGGAACACATGTACACATATGGCGGATTCATGTGAATGTATGGCAAAACCACTACAATATTGTAAAGTAATTAGTCTCCAATTAAAAAAAATAAATAATTAAAAAAAACACAAACACATAAGAAAGTAGCCTTGGAGATAATCTTACCTTGTTTAAAGATGGGGAAATTGAGTCCCAGGGAGAGAAAGCATGAATTGCCCTCCAAACACCTATAAGCAAGTGAAGGAGGCAGACGTGTAACTAATAAATATAAGGTGACAAGTATTAGAGCAGGGATGTGTGCCAGGAACATAAGCATAATGAGAGGGGTGATGAAATCTGTCCAGGCTTCTGTGGATGGCAGGGAGTAGGCTGGAAAAAGCCTTAAATTCTCCCAGATGCCACAGAAGTGTCTGTTAGTATCATATTCTTTAATTTTCAATTTTTTAAAATTTATTTTTAATTGGGGGTTAATTGCTTTACAATGTTGTATTGGTTTCTGCTGCACAATAACATGAATCGGCCATAAGCATACCTATATTCCCTTCTTCTCGAACCTTCCTCCCACATCTACCCCCAATCCCACCCCTAGATCATCATAGAGCACCAGTCTGAGCTCCCTGTGTTATACGGCAACTTCTCATTAGCAGTCTCATATTCATTCTTTCCTCCCTCTCTGCCTCTGTCCCTCCTTTCCCTTCTATGACCTTGAGGGTGCTGGGCTGCCCACAATAGACCTGTGTTCTGACTGTCTGGAGCAAGATATGGGTCCTTACAGAATCGAGGGAGGCAGGGAAATGAGGGAAATGAGCTGAGAATGAGCAGGGACCATAGGCCACCAGGAAGACAGCTGAGGTCACATGACAGGACTCTGTGGCCATCAGCACGGACCCCAGATGCCACTACTGGCCCTGTTGCTTCTGCTGTACCCCAGCCATCTGCCCTGCCCTGCTTCCAAGTGTCACTCACTCTAGTCCAAATCCCTGGTAGGAGATCCCTTCATCTGAACTTTGGGCATCATCTTAGCCATCGGCCGCCCAGGCTAAAGGGGACAAGTCAGGGCCTTTCAGCTCTCCTGGAGGAGGCAGGGCTAACCTTCTCCAAGACTCACACAGTGGCCCACCCCTGAAACCTGGGGAAGTGGGCCAGATATTGGGTCCCTCCTACTCTGTGTTCGGTCCTCTTCTGGTCTCCCTGCACTCACCCTAGCAGGGTGTGGTCCAAGCTGCGAAGAGCTCATGGCCCATGAGAAGGCAGCTGGAGACTGAGTCCTCCTAACACCCCAGGCTGGGCCCAGGGCTGATCTCTTGCATTCCAGGAGTATCTGAGAGGTGAGTCTGGCCCAGTAGGTCCCTGCATCTCCAGAGAGCATCAGTGAGCATTCTGACCTCTGTGTTCTGACACACCCTACAGATGTCAGGACCAAAGAGAACTTGATTAGAAGAGGACACGTCTGCAAAGTGGCCAGTGCTCACTCCACCCCCGGACTCTGAAGTGAGTGGTTGAGGATCCCAAGGCCACAAGAGGACCTGAATTAGCACAGTCTTCTCCCTCTCCTCTCCCCCGACAAGCTGCTCTCAAGAAGTGACTACACGAGGCATCACCTCCCTCCTGTCTATGCTAGATGAGACCGTCACACACAAGAGGGGATGCACGTGGATCTGCACCTTGTGGTTTCTTCCTCGGCAGTGTATCTTGGTGATACACTGGCCCTCCATGTCAGGGCATCCAAAAGTCTCATTCTTTGTGATGGGTGCAGAATGTATGCCTTATTCATTTACCTGGCCCCCTTTGGATGGAGAGTTTGATGGTTTCCACGCTTTGCTCTTATAGGATTTTTTTTTTTTTTTGTATGTGTATGTGACTGTATTTGGGCTTCCCAGGTGGCTCAGTGGTAAAGAATCCGCCTACCAATGCAGGAGACCCAGGTTCGATCCCTGGGTCAGGAAGATCTGCTGGAGTAGGAAATGGCAACCCATTCTAGTATTCTTGTCTGGAAAATTACAGGGACAGAGGAAGCTGGCGGTCTGTAGTCCATGGGATTGCAAAGAGCTGGAGATGACTGAGCAGCTGGGCAAGCACACGTGCACGTGATTGTATTTGGAGGAGAATTTCCTAGGAGTAGAATGCCTGGGTTAACTCGTATGCACATGAAAAATGTTATCAGATATTGCCAAATTGCGCTTGAGTAGAGGCTGTATCAATGTGCACTCCTAAGTGCAATGTATGAAAATGGGTTCTGCTTCCATACCTCAGGGTATCTGGAATGTGGGGAGGGAGGAGAAGTGACGTGTTTGCTCATCAGAAACCACCAAGATAGCAATGCCTGGTACATGGCTGGGAAGATATTTTCATAGTTCTCTGGCTGTGTTATAAATGTTAATTTTCTGAATGCAAAGCATTTTGTCAGGGTTTTTCCATTTTGATGGCGGAATTGGTCTCAAGGGCCTCCCTTAGCCCTCGGGGTGGTGGCTTTCAGGGTAAAGGAGAGTCAGCAGAGCTTTCCTCTGGCCATGCGCTCCCCTGCATTTCAAACTGATTGGCCCTGTGGCAAGTTCATTGCTCAGCCAACAGGAAATGGCAGTGGCCCAAATACATCACTCTGGAGCAAGCATTCCTTCACTTGCTCACTAGCCTGCATCTGTCAGTCCTTCTGTCCATCCAGCTATCTATTCATCCATCTATCCATCTATCCCTCTCTTCTTTCATAAAACATTTATGAGTACCCGCTCTGAGTTAGGCACTGGTGTATGTGCTCGGAGAGCTACAGGGTGATGGGAAGGGATGTAGAAATGCAAAAAACCAACAATACTGTGATGCAGAGGAAGGCTGGTTACAGTAGATCCACTTATTACAGAGCTGCCCTGTGCTGGGCTTCTGTACCCAGGATGCAGAAATGCTGGAGGGAACCATCCTCCTCCCCTAAAGAGATCAGGGTCTCCCAGGGATGAAGGGTAGTCACTATTTCCTAGTATCCAGGAAATGCCCTCCACATGTAGGAGCACTGAGGAAGGGATTTTTTCTTGCTGGGGGTGAAAGAATATCACATTATTTTATTTGCTTTGCATGCTAAGTCACTTTAGTCGTGTCGGACTCTTTGCGATCGTATAGATTGCAGCCCGCTAGGCTCTTCCGTCCACGGGATTCTCTAGACAAGAACACGGGGGTGGATTGCCATGCCCTCCTCCAGGGGATCTTCCCAATCTAGGGATTGAACCAGCATCTCATTATGTCTCCTGCATTGGCAGGTGGGTTCTTGACCACTAGTGCCACCTGGGAAGCAACTTAAACTGGCTGCAAGCCCCCATTTGTCAGGATAGAGGAGAAATCCACAGCTGCCATGCTCTAGGCCGGCCTCCCCCCGGGAGAGCACTCAGGGCTCAGCACTCTGGTCTTCTGCATCACTGGTTCCTCTGAGTTCCATCTCAGCAGGAGTGGTTCCTCGGCCTCATGCGCACTGAAGCTGGGGGTCTTTACTAAGGTGGGGAGCCTCAGGATGCAAGGTCAGCCTCCCTGGGGACCTCCCTTCCGAGGTCTGTTATCTGCTGTGGGAGGCCTTCAGGCGGAAGCATGGGCTCCTGCCATCTCGGAGACTGCACTTCAATTCCTAGGTCTTGGGGAAAATGAAATCTTCCCTTCTTGGATTCCAATCTTGCTGAACTCAAGTGTAGCTTCCTTTCAGCGAAATCAGTTTGATCAACTTGAGCACGGACTATGAAAACAAGAGCCTCCTGGGCATCATCACCCTGGGTGCCTGGGCAGCTTCTGATCTCAGCTGGCTGAGCAACACACAGCAGGGAATCAGAGGCCTGGTCCCTGTTCTGTATGGGGAGGTGAACGTCCCTACCTCAGTGTAGAGGATGCGGCTCTGATCCCCTCAGATGTGTTTATCTGTGCCTGTGCGCCCATCCCCAGGGTACAAGGGCGTGTCGTCTAAGGCTCTGCGCCTGCGACTCTGAAGCCTTCAGGCTTTTAAGCCACACCGCCCGCATACGTGCACAGGTGGCTGAGTGCCAGGCTAGAGCTGGTCTGTGGAAGCCTAGCCACCCTACCTCAAGTGGTGTAACTGACATTGAGCTGAGTCTAGAATTTTGCCCAAAGCACGATCTTCTTCCGTTTTTTTCTGTTCTGCTCCTCCCACCCCCTTACTGGTTTCTCCTGGGAGCACTTTCTTAGCCAGTCTCATGAACTCCTGTCTCAGGGCCTGCTTCTGAGGAATGGACCCATGACAACCAATGGGGCCAAAACAGAGATATGGACTGTTCCTGGTGCTTCCCTTGGGAATGCAGTGAATGTGTTCTTTCAGGGCAGAGTTTCACAGCAGAAGGGACTCCTGAACCCACCCAGTCTCACTTGGCTCAGTAGGGTAGACCAGATGACGAGCACAGGCCAAGGCGAGGCGGCTTCCCAGGGTGCAGGTGAGAACAGTATAATGTTCTACTGCAGACTACAAGCTCAGGCTCCAGTGCAGCTCAGCTGCCCTACATGAATAACCCTAACCACCTTGTTTCTAGCCCCTTTGCCCAGTGTGAGCAAAGCCAGACTCCAGAATAAGAGAAGTGAAATCCCACTTAGACCAGTAAATCCACAGAGCTGGGTGGAGTCTCCTAGGTGACTTTGTCTTGTATGGCGAAGGGGCTACAAACCAAGGTGTGTGGCCCTGGGGCAGCTTACTGTCTGCAGGCCAGGTGCAGGGAGCTGATGTTCCTGCGTGCTCAGTCACTCAGTCCTGTCTGAACTGGAATGGGCTGCTACTTCCTCCTCCAGGGCGTATTTCTGACCCAGAGATCGAACCAAAGTCTCTTATGTCTCCTGCATTGGCAGGCAGATTCTTTACCACTAGTGCCATCTGGGAAACCCCTGATGTTCCTAAAGGAATGAAGAAGGCTTGGTAGAATGAGTAGAGATTGAGCTGTGAAGGATGAAGGGAGGTCACTAGTGAGAAAGGGCAGGCATTTGAGGCAGAGGGAGCCCCTTCTTACATACTGCGTGACCTTGCCCAAGTTGTTTGTTCTCTCTAAGCCTGGCTTTCCTTTTGTGTAGGATGAGGGCAGAAACAGTACTTAATTCCTAGCGTGTCAAAGATGAACTAAGCAGATGAAGAGCTTAGCACAGGGCCTGACCCATAGCAAATGCAGAGATAACATGAGCTATTATTGCCATGTTTATATGAGGAAGAGCCGATGGAACTGAAGATGTTTGGATGGTCTACTCGACAAAGACCTATATCTGAATACCAAGACCCAGACCAAATAGGATCTCCTACTGTCCTCTTATTTCTTCTCCCTTCAAAATAGAATTGGCCATCACCTCTTTAGGCATCCTTGTGTGTGCTCTGGAGTGGATGCTGTGCTGTGGTACCCAGACCCCCTTTCTCGACAGGGGCACTTGCTTCACCAGCTGCCTGAAGTAAGTATTGGCCGCAATGGCAGGATCACTGCAGTCCTTTCTGGCAATTGCCTGCAGCTGGAGCCAGACGCCCTGCCTAAGGCCCACACCCTTGCTGGGAGCGGCCCACACTCTAGGGCTTGGGAGCAGGGTAAAGGCCAGTCTTGCCTCATTTGAGACAGCTCTGAAGGGCTGTCCAACTCAGAGTTCCTCATAGAATTAGCTGAGGACTCCATTGTGACTGCAGCTGAGTATGTCTGCCCGCTGTCCAGTCTTACTTCCGTCATTCCGTCATTCCCTTCTGCACGCAAACCTAAGACACACCTTGTACATTTTCTCTATGTCTGTTTGTTTCCTCCAATAAAACTGGGGCCATGTGTTCTCCACACCAGGGTCCCCAGCACGTAGCACGGAACTATGATGTATTAAGATTAGTGCAGGTGCTAGCAGAGTCCAGAGCAGAAAACACCCAGTTAAGACGGGTGGCTTCCAGGCAGAGGCAGCGCCTGAGCCAAGCCCAGTCCTAGCCCTTTATGAGCCAACTCGGCGGGCCAGCGAAGCGCAGGGGTCTTGGCTCAGATGAGGGGTTCCAGGACTCAGACCCATCCCCAGCTGCAGGCTCTTGAAGAGAGTGGTGATTACAAGCTCCCAGTGGCCTCCAGGTGACACCTAAGCCTCAGGATGAAGGCTGAGCATTCACAGGGAGGGACGTGTGAACAACCAATTCCGTCAGTGCAGAGTGCAGCAAGGCGGACAGAAGCCAAGCTGAGCCTGGACTCTCTGGCCCAACAGGAAGCGGGGGCCCAGGTATCTCCAGCCCCACTGGTTGCAAAGACAGTGTGGGAAGGAAAGGTGAAGCATTTCAAACACACATCTAGAGCTGAGGAGATGTCTGGGGAGAGCTGTTCAAACAGGGTGGACAGACATGGGGTAGAAATAAGAGTTGGAACTTGAAGCCAACTAGTAAAAGCAGAAGAAGAGAAGAAGGCTAAAGGTCTGACCTGGGGTGGAAGAAGGGATGGGGCCCTGATGGTCAAGAGGGGCGGGTCGGGGGAAGATACATAGAGGAGAGGCGAAGAGACCTCAGAAGTCAGAGGGGTCAGTTGTTACTTGGATATCAAGGAGGTTGAGGCCAAGGGAAGCCACGGGTTGGTTTGGGGAGACCCCTGGTGGCCTGTGGGAGGCTGGTCAGGGCGCTGCTTGAGAGCACAGGTTTTAGAATCAGAGCTGGGTGCAGCTTTACTTCCTGCCTGTGTGACCTTGAATCACTTAACCTCTCTGGTTTCTATGCCTAGATCTGTAAAATGTGGTTGTTACAAAGACTAAAAGACACAATAGTTAGAAAAGCACTTGGCACAGTGCTTCGCCGTGGATAGTTTCAGCCACTGACAGCTCCTGTGGAAGGTGAGGGCGAGAGGTGAGTTTGCTTGAGAGGGGGCCAGGGTGAGAAAGGCTTCGTAAGGCTGGGGGTGGGGTTGCCGCTGTGTGGATGGGGCCAGGAATGAACAGAGCTTCTACTGTGGGCCAGGGTAGCTGATCCTGGAGGTGTGGCAGGTGAGCAGAGGCAGAGAGGGGGGAGTGTGGAAGCATCCTTACGTCCCTCCAGGCTCGGAGGAGGCAGGGCCCTCATTGACAGCGACACAAAGCCATTTCCCCTTATCATGGGTCTGCTTATGGCCATAAAATATGGGATGACACTAGATTTGGCCATCAAGTAAATGGGATAAAGAAATAATTGGAAAATGGATCTGGAAGGAGTGGAATTTTCCCCTGGGCCACTTCTGTCTGTGCTGCTCTCTGAGTAATCTGCAGAACCAGGCATGTAAGTATGTCAGGCTTAGGTGTGCTGAGAAACTTTACCTTAAAAAGAGCCTGAAATTACCCATGACAGAGGAAGAGCCTTTGTCTCCTGAACAAAAGGAGGAAGAAAGACCTTGAATATTCCCTGGGGGGTGGGTGGGGAGGGAAGGATGTTAAATGTTAAAGGGCACCATGGTGTCTTCCCTGGGTGGGCAAGACTCATGGTCCCACCTGGGGAGGGGTCCATGCGCTGGGATGGGGGTACTCTAGGTTTGGCGGAGAAGGTGGCTGCATAGGAGGAACACATGCTTTTGCCTGCAAGTCAATTCATCCATCTCTTGGACCCTGCAATTCATGTCCTTACACCCAACCCTTGGCACACTCCACAAACCAGAGCTCTTGCTTGGACCCTTGGGGGGAAGAAAAGTGAGGTTACTGATATCTAGGACAGCCCTGGGAGGAAGAACTGGTTTTCCAGTGGACAGAGTGTGAAGAGAATAGAGGGGAACCTTCCTTTTCCATACCCCCAAGTCTTTCACAAAGAACCCACAGTATCGGATGGAAACGCCACTCTGCTGGGCCTCTCTGGGGCTTCAGACCTGGTTGTCCCTCATCCCGTCGCCCCTGGGTGCTTATGGCCCTAAATCCCACTCACCCCTCCCATGGTCCATTGTCCAAGGCACTGAAGTATTGTAGAACCGTACTTCCTCCTTCTGCTGTGCCGTCTGGGCAGGAAGCACTGTTTCAGGTACCGTTTTCTCTTCCTGCCTCCAAAAACAATTCAGGAGCAGCCCCACGAGGGGCTTCCCAACTCCAGTCAAGCTCACAGGAGGACCCCAGTTTTCCCATCTCTGGATGAAAAGAGCATCTTCCACAGGCTGGTGGACTTCCATAGCATCAGCCTCACTTCTGACACTTGTTCAAAATAGAGATTCCTGGGCCTTGCCCCAGAACCCCTGAATCAGAATTGTATTTGGAAACCTGGATACTTGACTTGGGGTTTCCCAGGTGGTGCTAGGGGTAAAGAACCTGCCTGCCAAGGCAGGAGACTTAAGAGACTCAGGTCTGATCCCTCGGTTGGGAAGATCCCTGGAGGAGGGCGTGACAGCTCACTCCAGTATCCTTGCCTGGAGAATCCCATGGACAGAGGAGGCTGGCGGGAACAGTACACAGGGTCACAAAAAGTCAGACATGACTGAAGCAACTTAGCACACACGCATACTGGACTTGAAGGGAGAAGTCTCTACTTAGAGTGTTGTACCCCCAGCTAAAGGCAGATTGCCTTACAAGAAATGGTCAAATGCCAGAAAGTTACAAAACACTTCTTGGCTTTACAAAAAATGGAAAGTCTGAAAATTCTCCAAATAAGATATACAAGAATTTGTTGTAGCTAAACACTGACAACATAACAATTAATTTACTAGAAGATAAAAGTGGAATGGGCAAATCGGTAATGAAGAAAGGGAGTATTTCTATAGAATCCATTTTTATTCATTTCCATTTGATGTCCATCAGAATGAATCATTGACCATGTAGCAAATAAATAAAAATGTGATACCCTTGTGCACATGCATTAGTGGCTTTATGTGCAATAAAGGAAATGGAAGGAGAGAAAAATCTGGAGTAGAGTCATCAGGATGTGGTAGGCCCCTCCTGCCTGCTGCTGGAACACACAGCTCTATGCCCACCCTCCCTCGACAACTGTGTGAGCTGTGTCTGGCATCACTCTTTGAGTTTGCATCTGTGCTCAAGAAAGGTTTTAGTGAGTAATGCATGCCTCTTCTTTGAAAACCTCAACGTAGAAGCATCCTTCTCTTCCCTTGTCACATTAATGTGAAAGTTGTTCTCAGTCCTGACCCCATCCTTTGGTTTCTCAGGGCACACGGCCAGTGCAGGGACCTTCTCAACTGCCCTCCCAAAAAGGTACCCATTTTTCACCAAGGAGCCTGTGGAAAGTGCCAGCAGGGGCTTGTTTGTCTGATGTGTTCTCCAAATGGTTGGCAGACGCATCAAGTGGGAGAAGCCACGGATGAGATGCCTGAGATCTGTGGCAGGGTGTCAGTTCCCATCGCCTTGCTGGTTGGAGCCCTCATGGGTGCTCCACCAGTTCCTTGGCCACCCCCAGCCCTCTCCCCAGTGTTCCTTCGAGGGGTGCTCCAGCATATTACCCCTAACCCTCCCTCTAACCCCTGTTCTAAATCACACTAGAGTACTGACCTAGTTAGTTCCTGCCCCACTGTAGTCAGTTTCCATATCTCCCCTCTTTTTCCCCCCACTTTTTTAAATTAGAGGAAAATTCATAGTTCATTGGTATATGGACATTAACAAAACCAGGCAGTCATGTAATCATCCCATATACAAGGTACAGGACGGTTGCCTTTCCCCCAGGATGCCCTCCTGCTGGCCCTTTGTAGTCATTTCCTCCCCTAGCCTCTGCATGCATGCACGCATGCTAAGTCGCTTCAGTCGTGCCCAACTCTGTGCGACTCTATGGACAGCAGCCCACTAGGATTCTAATTACTGATCTGTTCCTATAATTTGGTCTTTCCAGAGTGTCATAAATGTCCACGATGTTTTTCAAACTTTCACAACATACTACAATGTGCACTCCTTTGAATCTGGCTTCTTTCACTCAGCATAATGCATTGAATTTCATCATGTTGTTGAATCTATCAGTTGTTCATTTCTCTTTATTGCCGAGTAGTATTTCATTGTGGGAATGGAACATGATGTGCTCATTCATTTGTCAGTTGAAAGAAGTGTTGGGTTGTTTCCAGTTTTGGGTGATTATAAATAAAGTCATTGTAAACACTTGTGTGCAAGTTTTTGTGTGAACATATGTTCCATATCATATGTTACCTAGGAGTGGGATTTCTATGTCATTTGATAAATTTTGTGTTTCATTTTATAAGAAACTGCCAATTTCTTTTCCAAAGTGACCATACCATTTTGCATGTATGTATACACAAACAACATATGAGTTTGTACGTACGTATAGCAAGGAGATCAAACCAGTCAATCCTAAAGGAAGTCAACCCTGAATATCCTTTGGAAGGACTGATGCTGAAGCTGAAGTTCTAATACTTTGGCAACCTGATGCCAACTCATTGGAAAAGACCCTGATGCTGGGAAAGATTGAGGGCAGGAGGAGAAGGGGGCGACACAGGATTAGATAGTTGGATGGCATCACTGACTCAATAAATATGAGTTTGAGCACACTTTGGGAGATGGTGAAGGACACAGTAGCCTGGCATGCTGCACTCCATGGGGTTGCAAAGAGTCGGACATGACTTAGCGACTGAACAATATACACATATACAGATATGTTTTTATTTGTATATACACACACAAAGCAATGAGAGAATCATTCATTTGCACGTGTGTGTTTATACACATGTATGTATGTAATTTATTTATATTTGTGTGTTTATATTCACAAGCAGTGTGCCAGCTCCAGTTCCTCCTCAGCAGCTGTATATACTTTCAAAAGTCATTCTATTAGGGCAGAGTCAGCTTTCACTGTGGTCTCGGGTTGCGTTTCCCTAAGGCTTCCCCGATGGCATGAGTGGTAAAAACCTGCTGCCAATGCAGGAAACATAAGAGATCCCTGGGCTCGATCCCTGGGCTCAATCCCCGGGTCGGGAAGATCCCATGGATGAGGGCATGGCAACCCACTCCAGTATTCTTGCTCAGAGAATCTCCTGGATAGAGGAGCCTGGTGGGTCGCAAAGAGTTGGACATGATTGAGTGACTAAGCATGCAAGGATTAATGATGTTAAGCATATTTTTGTATGCTTATTTGCCATCGGTGGCTCAGACCGTAAAACGTCTGCCTACAATGTGGGAGACCTGGGTTCAATCCCTGGATTGGGAAGATCTCCTGGAGAAGGAAATGGCAACCCACTCCAGTGTTCTTGCCTGGAAAATCCCATGAACGGAGGGTATTACTGTCTATAGACGACAGTCCATGGGGTCACAAAGAGTCGGACACGACTGAGCGACTTCACTTTCACTATTTTATTTGATGACGTGTCCAAATCTTTGGCCTATTTAAAATTGGGGGTGTTCCCTGGTGGTTCAGTGGTTAAGAATCCACCTTCTAATGCAGGGACACAAGTTCAATTCCTGGTCGGGGAACCAAGATCCCGCATGCCACAGGGCAACCAGACCTCAGCGATATAACTACTGAGCCCACACACTCTGGAACCTGTGAGCCGCAACTAGAGAGCAGCCCACAAGCTGCAACAAGAGACCCCATGTGCCACAATGAAGCCCTGACACAGCCAAAAATAAATGAACACGTAAGGAAATAAGTACACACAATAAATAAACAAAATTGAATTGCTTTGAGTCTTGAGCTCTTTCTATATTCTGAAACAAGTTATTTTTATGAGATGTGTTTTGCAAACATTTCCTCATACTCTGGATTTGCCTTTTTTTTTTTTTTAATTCTCTGAACAGTGTCTTTCACTGAGAAGAAGTTCTTCATTTTTAATAAAGAATCATGGTTTGGTCATCATGTTATGAAATCTTTGCTAACCGAGGATCATGAACATTTCCCCAGTATTTTCTTCTATTAATAGAAATTTTTATACTTTTAAGTATGTTTAGGCCTCTGTTCCATTTTCCTTGAGATTTTCTATGTAGACCACCTTGTCATCTGACAATCAGAATATAAATTCTATCTCAACTTTTCCAATCTCTGTGCCTTGTGTTTCTTTATCTCACCCACTGCGCTGGCTAGGAACTCCAAGTGATCTTAAATAAGAGAGGTGAAAGTGGACATCTTTTCCTTGTTCTTGATCTCAGAGGAAAGCCTTCTGCTTTTCATAATTAAGCAAGACGTTTACTTTTTTCCTAGATGCCCTTGATCAGGTTAGGGATGTCACTTTCTGTTCTTAGTTTGCTGAGAGTTTTCTCTTTATGAAGAATGGATATTGAAATTTGTTACATGCTTGTCCTGCATCTATTTTGATTACCATATATGTTTTTTGTTTTAGTCTCTTGATTTAGTTAATTACGTTATTTTTGAAAGCTGAGAGAACCTTGTATTCCTGGGATAAATCTTAAGTGATTATGATATGGTATCCTTTCAATATCGTGTTTAATTCAATATGTTAATATTTCATGGAGGATTTTTCCATCTATGTTCATTTTTTCATTCCTGATTTTGGAAATTTCTGTCTTATTCTCTTGGTCAGTTTGGCTAGAAATTTAATTTTATTGATCCTCTTGAAACAGTTTTTGGTTTAATCAATTCTATTATTTTGAATTTGTTGTTTCAGTGAAACAACTTGATTGTTTTAAATTTTATTTGTATTATTTTTTCCCTCTATTGGCTATGAGTTTAACTTGCTTTAATTTTTGTAGTTTCTTAAGGTGGAAGTTTAGAGTATTTATTTGAGACCTCGTTTTTTTCCCTAATATAATCATTTAATGCTATAAATTTCAATTATAAATATTTTCAAATTTGCAATTAATTTTCAATTAAAATATTTTCAATTAAAAATATTTTCAAATTTGCCTATTGATATCATGTATCACCTATGACCTATGAATTGCTTTAGAAGTGCATATCTTATTTTCTAAATATTTGGAAATTTCCCAGATATTTTTCTATTATTGATTTCTAATTTAATTTTATTAGTTGGCTCAAAGAAGATACTTTGTATAATCTCAGTTCTTTAAAAAAGCTTCCCTCCCTCCCCAAACAGTCTAGAGTATGTTTTATTGTGGTAGGTGTTCCATGTGCAAACAAAAAGAATTCTGCTGTTGTTGGGTCAATTAAATCAAGCTTGTTAATAGTGGTATTCCAGTCTTCTGTGTCCTACAGATCAGTCGCTCAGTCCTGTCCGATTCTGTGACCCCACGGACTGCAGCATGCCAGGCCTCCCTGTCCTTCACCAACTCCCAGAGCTTATTCAAACTCATGTCCATTTAGTCTGTGATCGCATCCAACCATCTCATCCTCTGTCGTCCCCTTCTCCTCCTGCCTTCAGTCTTTCCCAGCATCAGGGTCTTTACCAGTGAGTTAGTTTTTCTCATCAGGTGGCCAAATTATGTCCTTACAAATTAGTTGCTCGTCTTTTCTAGTAATTAATGTGAGAGCAGTGTGAAGTCTCCAAGTGTAATTGTGTATTTCTCTGTTCAGTCCAACCAATTTTCCTTGCATGTATCTTGAAACTTTGTAGTTAGGTACATACATATTTAAGGTTTAATTGATCCTTTTATCATTATGTTATGCTTTATGCATAATATTCCTTGTTCTGAAGACTACTTTGATATTAATATAATCATTCCAGTTTTCTTTTGATTGCCATATCATTTTCTATCCTTTTACTTTCAACATACTTATGTCTTTATACCTGAAGTTTTTTTTTTTCCTTGAGAACAGTATATGGTCAGGACTTAAAAAAAAAATTCTATCTGATAATCTCTGCTTTTTAACTGGGATTTATATCATTCATATAAAGTATCACTATTGGTAAAGGTTAGATTTAGTTCTACCATTTTATTATTTTCTATTTTTCCCCCTTCCTACTCTTTTTCTTCCTGCATTCTTTTGATTATGTGAATATTTTTTAGTATTTGATTTTTTTCTGAGAGAGAAACTCCTGTTTTCATTTTTTCTTTGAGCATTTATTTAATTTTAATGGGAGGACAATTGCTTTACAATATTGTGTTGGTTCCTGCCATGCATCAATATGCATCAGCCATACACATGTCCCTTCCCTCTTGAACCTCCTTAGTATTTGATTTTATCGTATTTTTATATCAATTTTTATCATACCAATTTTTATCTCTATCTCTGTTTTTTTTTCCCCCCCTTTTTGGTGATTTCTCTAGAGGATATAAAGTATATACCTGTGTCAGATTCCTGGGGCTTCTGTAACAAAAACCACAGTCTGGGGAGCTTTAAGGATCGCTTTTCCCGCAGTTCTGGAGGCCTGAGGTCCGGGATCAGGTGTGGGCAGGGCCGCGCTCCCGCGAAAGCGCGCAGAAGGCTCTGTGCGGCCTCTGGCTTAGCTCAGTTGTTGCTTGGCTTGAGGCAGCACAACTCTAACCTTCGCATGGCATTCTCCTTGTGTCTCTATCTTTGAGTCCAAATTTCTTTTTTCTAAATTCGCAGTCATATCAGATCAGGGCCCACCCTAATGACCTCATTTTAACTTGTTTACTTCTATAAAGAGCTTATATCTTAATAAGGTCACATCTGAGGATTTCAACATACAAACTCTGGGGGACACAGTTCAACCCATAGCAATAAATAACCTTTTATAGTCTATTTAGAGTTAAATATTTTACCATTTCAAATAAAAGGTAAAGTAACTATACAAGTCCTTTACCCTCCACCATTGTATAGTTATTGTGTGTATTACATGTCTTACATGAAAACTGCTCCAAAAACCACTGTAATTTTTGCATTGAGCACTCATGTACATTTTAAAGAACTTAAGAGGGGGAAAATACTTTATATTTATACAGATATTTATGTTTGTTTTGCTCTTCCTTCATTCTTGAAGTCCCCAGTTTCTCTTTGGCATCATTTCCCTTCAGCCCAAATAATTTCCTTCAGAGCAGGGCTGCTGGTGATAAATTCTCTTAGTTTTCCACTATCTGAGAATATTTTTATTTTGCCTTCATTCCTTAAGGATAGTTTCACCGAATATAGAATTCTGAGTTGGAAAGCCTTTGCTCTTTACAGAAGCTGTCTTACCATCCCTTGACCTCTGTGATCATTCAAATGTTCTCCTGTAAGTAATGTGTCATTTTTTCCTGACTGCTTTTAAGATTTTTTTGTTTAATCTCTGTCAGTAGTTTCAGTTTGATGTGTACGGCTGGTTTTCTTTGAGTTCATCCAGTTTATGTGCTTCTTTCCGTTTATGTCTTTTCCCCAGTTTGAGACATTTTGACCATTATTTCTTTAGATTTGCGGTGCACTCTGCTGGTTTTCCTCTTTCTCTAGGACTTCAGTGACACCGACATTAGATCTTCAATATTGTCCCACAGGCTCCTAAGGTTCTGTTTATCTCTTCAATCATTTCCCCCCCATTTCAGTTCTTCAGTTAGTATAATTTTTACTGACTTATTTTCAAGTTCATTAACTTCTTCCTTTGTCACTTCCATCTTGCTTATTGAAATTTGTCCAGTGAGTGTTTTATGCCTGATATCATATTTCAATTTTCTTACAGTCTCTATTTCTCTGATGAGCACTTTTCCATTAATTTAAGTGAGTTTACCACTCAGTGTTGTTATTACACTTGCTTTAAAATCTCTGTCTGATAATTACAATATGTGCATCATCTACTGACGGCTTAGTCGCTGACTCTTTTGTGGCCCCATGCACTGCAGCGCACCTTGCTCCTCTGTCTGTGGGGTCTCCCAGGCAAGGATACTGGAGTGGGTTGCCATTTTCTCCCCCAGGGCATCTTCCTGACCCCGGGATCGAACCCGTGTCTCTTCTCCTGCCTTGGCAGGCAGGTTCTTTACCATCTGAGCCACGAGGCAAGTCCATCATGTATCGCCTCACTCCATCTAGAGCACCATAGAACTCACCTCATTATCCTCACCATCCCCAATTCCAGATGTTTTTAGCCTTTAAAAAAGGTTTTAGCAGCTCAAGACCCAGCCTGAGTCAGAGAGGCCCTGTCAACAGCTTCCCACAGGGCAGACTCAAAACACCAGAACTTACGATGCCACTGACAGTCATCATCTGCTAAATCTCACTGTCCAGGAAGGCTCTGCTCTTCCTCTGAAGTTCCTGTTTCAACGTCTCCATATTTGTGCCTTCTTCAAGGTCTGAGAGAGTCTCACCAAGAGGGCCACCGACTGGGTTGAAAACGATTCCTCCTGGAATTGGGGCATATGAGTGAATTACCCCGGCAGGCCTGGACTGGAAGACCTCAGGCAGCCACACCCGGCCCAGCCCTTGCCTGTCAGCCCTTTGCTTTCTGAGAGCCTGGCCGCCTGAGTTCAGGTCCCATTTCAGGCAGCCTCCAGCGTGTCCTCAACCTTCTTGTGGCAGCTTCTGTTTGTCTCAGAAGTTCAGCAGCCATCTCTCCAGGAGAACAGAGCCATGGGGAAGGCTGCTGCCTAACTCTTTTAACTTTTTATTTTGTCTCTCCAGGAGAACAGAGCCATGGGGAAGGCTGCTGCCTAATTCTTTTTTAACTTTTTATTTTGTATCGGAGTGCAGCTGATTGACAAAGTCCTGACAGTCTCAGGTAGACAGCAAAGAAACTCGGTCATACAGATACTTGAATCCATTCTCCCCCACACTCCCCTCCCGTCCAGGCTGCCACATAACATTGAGCAGAGTTCCCTGTGCTATACAGTAGGACCTGGTTGTTTATCCATTAAATAGAGCCGTGCGTACATGTCCATCCCAAACTCGCTGACTGTCCCTTCCCCCAATCCACCCCACGCCCCCCTCCACCTCCCACCTCACCCTGGCCTCACATTTTAACTTGCAGAGAGACTACAGTCCCCACCACAAATCCTTTCTCTGTGAAACCAGGAGATCTTGCTCTCTGCCTTCGCTGGAACTCTGTCCTGGCTTGCTTAGACTGTATCTCAGCAGCCGAGGAGACTGTGCCTCTGAGAGCCCAGCAGAGAGGAAGGAGGCTGGTAAGGAGCCCAGTGAGAGAGGGATCTAGTTCTGGTGGGCTTGGCTTTGGGAAATCTGTTCACCCCCATCTTCAGTGGTAACTTCCCTCTTGTGAGCAGAGAGCCCTGAGCTGACACATCCATGAGGAAAGCTGAGTGAGTCATGTGGACATGTCCACAACACCCTGACTCTCTGAGGACCCCAGGACCCTCAGCTTTAGGCTCCTGTTTATCCTCTGTTTCCAAGGATAAGGCAGGAAGGTAGCAGAGGGCTTCTTCCTTGAGCTGCTTTTGTGAAACTTGAGCTATTTGTCAGAGATTTTGGGGGGACTCAGAAGAACGCTTTGTGGGGAGCTGTGTGGTGAGCCCACCCACCTGGGACCCTGTCCCTCCTGGCAGTCCCACTCCCAGTCTCTTCACCGCCTACCTGCTGCTTACTTCCCACGCCATTTCAGTCCCATCGTCACGCGGCAGCTTCAGGGCCAGGTGCTTGGTGCAGAGGGCCATCAGTCTCGGTCCCTGCCCTCAGGGAGCACACATCCCGATTCACTTCGGTGATGGCCCTCAGGGGGTTCTGCGCCTCCAGCTTTCTGTCGGGAGCAGTGGTGCTCAGAGTGTGCTCCCGTGGCCAGCCGCATCGGAATCACCTGGATACGCGGCAGACCTGGGAATCAGGAGGTCAGGGGGTGGAGCCCAGCAAGCTGTGTTCTAACAAGCCCTTCATGTGCACCACCACTGCTCAAGGACTGAAGAGGAAATGGAAAGACAGAACTAGGAGCGGCTGGGGGCTGGGGCAGAGTCATCCAGACAAAGCGCGTCAGCTGGAAGAGCTCCATCTCCTGGCGCCATCCTGTGGTCTCTGCCCACGAACTGCTGCACAGTGAAGGTACGTTCAATGCAGGTTCCCTCTGGGGCCTTGTCCCCCTGCCTATAGCCTGAGTCTAGGGACAAATCAGGACTTCAACACTCCATGTACTTCCTACCTCTAAGCCCCAGATCTGTTTCCTATGACTTGTCAGTTAGGAAAGACCTAAATCTCCTGGTCCAAACATCCAGAGAAGGAAAGGCAGTTAGTCCTGGCCTCACCGCAATTCAGTTCAGTTGCGTAGAGGATCCTAATTTATCTTATCTTGAACTCACCCGCTTAAGTGAGGACAGCCTGGAGCCTCTGGATCCAAGCCTTTTTGCATAATCAGGGTGTTGAGAATCTAGGCAAGGAGAATGAATGGGAGTGGGGAGGGATGGTGAGAAGGAAGACAGGGAAGGAAACAGGTGGAAACAGCTTACAATCACTTGGCCAGCCCACACTGGGACCATCTTTGTCTGTGTGGATAGTCCAGCCTAGAGGCTCAGAGAGCAGGTTAAGGTAAAATCAGATGGAACCTGGAGTCCAAAACCTGCTGGGGAGTCTCAGTGGCTTAGGCCATTCCTGGATGCTGTCTTGGAGAAACCTGGGCAGACCGAAGACAGCTTGAAAGATTCAGACTCACAAAGGACTGGGAGAGTCATCAGATCTGAGCATAGAGAACTGAAGGAAAAGATCTCACTGAGCACGAGTGTGTGTGTGTGGGGTGGGCGGAGTCAGGGAGGAGAAAGTGCTGGGTCCTGGAATCACAGAGTTCCTCTGCTGGAAGTTGAGCAGCTTGCTGAAGAAATTTAGCGGAAGTTGGCCTTCTTGTCTTGTCCTGCATCTGTGACGCCCTTTGTCCACCAGGAGCATTGCCACCTACACAGACAGCAGGGAACTCTGCTTGAACTCTGATTCAAATACAGCCAATCAGGGATTCTGATCATCATTACATAGCTGTGTTATTTCCCAGAATTCACACTTTATCAGACAACAATAAAGAACTTGAACTCTGATTAATTTAGAGAACTTACGACGGACATGGTCTCCATTTAGCTTCTTGAAAGGTTGAAGATAAAACTTGTGGACATTCCCTCACTGGAGTCTCGGAGCTGTAAGTGCTGGGAACTATTATAATAAGGGAGAAGTCAGGGATGACTCTAAGATGCCTGATCTGGAAGAATTGTGTCCTGAAAGGCTGGTATAGGGCACAAGCAGGACTGGGGGAATGCTGAGTTTAGCTTTAGAGAAAAGTAGAGATGAAGGAGGAATGTTCAGAAGGAGGCTTACAGGGAGCAATTGGGAAAGACTTTTATCTTCTAATATCTTGTTTACAGCCATACTGCCCTGAATGGGTCTGATCTTATCTAAAATCTGAGTGACTATATTTGCAAGATAATATCAGTCCTGGAAACAGATATTACTGGAGTCATTGCAAGCAGGTGGCAATCTTAAAAATGGGTAAACTCCCCAGGGCAGTTTTGGAAGCCTTCTAGGAATTGGTTGTGGGTGGGTGGGAATGCCAAAGTTGAAAATGAAAGAGTTGTTTGCTTCCTCAGTCCAGGCTTCCATCCCAATTCACCTAGTGGTAGCAACCTGGGTGCCAAGAAGATGAATATGAAAACATTTGGAGAGTGTTATGAGTTGAGTTGCATTTCCTCAAAAGATACATTAAATCTGTAAACCCTGGTACCTGTTAATGTGACCTTATTTAAAAACAGGGTCTTCTGTAGTTCAGATGAGGTCATTAGAATGGTCCTAATCCAACATAGGGCTTACCTAGTGGCTCAGTGGTGAAGAATCTGCCTGCCAATGCAGGAGACACAGGTTCCATCCCTGGGTCAGGAAGATCCCCTGGAGAAGGGAATGGCTACTCACTCCAATATTCTTGGCTGGGAAATCCCACAGACAGAGGAACCTGGCAGACTAGAGTCCATGGGGTCACAAAAAGAGTTGGACACGACTAAGTGACTGAACAATAACAATCCAACATGACTGGTGTCCTTATAATAAGGGAGAAATTTGGACACAGGGAGAATGCCATGTAGGAGTGGAGGCAGAGATTGGAGAGATGGGGTTGAAAGTCAGTAATGCCAAGGACTGATGGCCACAACCAGAAACTAGGAAGAAACAAAGACGGATTTTGCCAACATTTTGATTTTGGACTTCTACCCTCCGGGACTGTAAGGTAATAATTTCTGTTGGTTTAAGCCATCCAGTGTGTGATACTTTGCTAGGAAACTAATAGAGGGATGACTTCCTTTTTTCTGAAAAGTGCTCTAGTCTGCCCCATGCAGAGTGAAATAAAAATGGCTAACATTTATTGATCACTTAAGTTATACTAGGTACTCTTCTGAGCATTTCACATGATTAACTCAATTTTAGAACGAGACTATTCTTTTTTTAATTTTAAAAATTTCTCTGTTTCGGTTGCACTGGGTCATCGATGCTGGGAGTGAGCGTCCTCTGCCTGCGGCAAGCAGGGGCCTCCCCTCACTGTGGCGCACGGGCCTCTCATTGCAGTGGCCTCTTTTGTTGAAGCGCATGGGCCGTAGTGTGCGGGCTTCGTAGTTGCTGCAGGCGGGCGCAGTCCTGGCGGTGTGTGGGCGCTAGAGCGCAGACTCAGTAGTTACGGTGCGTGGGTTTAGTTGCTCTGAGGCATGTGGAGTCTTCCCAGTCCAGGGATCGACTGTGTCCTCTGCGTTGGCAGATGGATTCTTAACCACTGGATCACCAGGGAAGTCCAAGGCTATTCTTATTATCCCCACTTTACAGATGTTAAATGTGAAGGTAAGTGGCTTGCATAAGGTCCCCCAGCTAGTACCTGGCAGAGTTGGGATTTGAATTTAGTTCTCTGTGATTCCAAACATCTTGCTGCCTTTAGATCAAACTGGCTTTCCACTAGTGCTAGCTTGCTTTTAATCCCTGCACATTATACTTGACCCTGTACCAGCTTAGTCCTAGTCTGGGGACACCCTTGAGCACCTGGATAGTAAAAACGAGATGAAAGATGTGACAAGATAGAAGTAAGGAGAAGATGAAGGCGGAAGAAGAGGGGGATAAGGAGAGGGGGAAATAGAACCTCTCACCCAGCTTCCTCAGAATCAGGAAAAGAAACATTGAGGAGAGACTGACACAGGAAAATAAAACGTCAAGAGGGCGTGTTGGAGCATGCCGGTGAATCCTGAAGCAGGGGTAGGGAGAAGAGCTGGGCAGAGAGCAGTCAGCTTGGCAGGAGAAGGCTCGGAAAGAAGACAGGCCTTAGGTGATGCAGAGAGGGACAAGAACTGCCCCCAAGCCCTCATTCTCTCTAGGTAGTCTGAAATCTATCCTAGTCTTCAAAGGCAGTGAGCCATCTTCTTCACAAAGTCTGATAAACACTCACCGGTTTAGTCCATAAACACCTGTAGTTGTTGTTCCTGAGACCTGGCTCATGAAGTAAGAACAAATCTCACACTGGTCCTCTGAGGCCTCTCTACAGTAGAAGTCTCCAAGAGGCAGGCTGCGTCTGTGACAGCTCCCTAAATGCCCATTGCTTCCTTCCTCTATGGTTCCAGGCAACGGTCCCAGTGTTGTTCAGAATAACTTCCTGCTTCTCCACCTACTCTTTTTATCTTGGTCTACTCTTTAAAAAAATTATTTATTTGGCTGTGCTGGGACTTAGTTGCGGCATGTGGGTTCTAGTTCCCTGACCAGGGATCAAGCCTACGCCCCCTGCATCGGGAGCTCAGAGTCCTTGTCCCTGGGCCACCAGGGACATCTGGCAGGCTCCTCCTGATAGAGGAGCCTGCTGGCACTAGGAGCTCTGGTGACCAAAGTTGAAGGCACACAATTCTCCACCGCCTGGACCACCATTGCTTCCCATCAGGATGACAACATCCTCAGTCACTCCTAATGAATGCTGTTTAAGTGATGCAATGAGACAGAATAAAGGAATACAGGTATAAAGAAATGGAAAGAAAAGACAAAATATTATGGTCTATAGGTGATTGTATCATCTTCAAAGAATTCACAACAAATATAAGGAAAGTTTAAAATTAAAACAATGACTAGATATAAAACCAACATGGAGAAACCAACAGCATTTCTATACACAAGCTATAATCAATAAGACAATAGGAAAAAATACAGTCAAAACTACAGTTAAAAAAAAAGCAAACAGCAAAACCCCCAAAACTATAATGTATCTTGGAATTACATTATCGTTTTCCTTGGAGGAAAAGCTATGACAAACTTAGGCAGCATATTAAAAAGCAGAGACATTGCTTTGCCAACAAAGGTCCTTCTAGTCAAAGCTACGGTTTTTCCAGTAGTCATGTATGGATGTGACAGTTGAACCATAAAGCAAGCTGAGCGTCAGAGAACTGATACTTTTGAACTGTGGTGTTGGAGAAGACTCTTGAGAGTTCCTTGGACTGCAAGGAGATCCAACCAATCAATCCTAAAGGAAATCAGTCCTGAATATTCATTGGAAGGACTGATGCTAAAGCTGAAGCTCCAATACTTTGGCCACCTGATTTGAAGAGCTGACTCATTTGAAAAGACCCTGATGTTGGGAAAGATTGAAGAGGCAAGAGAAGGGGATGACAGAGGATGAGATGGTTGGATGGCATCACTGACTGGATAGACATGAGTTTGAGCAGGCTCTGGGAGTTGGTGATGGACAGGGAAGCCTGGCATGCTGCTGTCCATGGGGTCGCAAAGAGTCAGATGCGACTGAGTGATTGCACTGAACTGATCTTGGGTTTAACCTAGCCAGAAATGTACAACAACTTTATGTAAAAATTTTTTGAAGTTTATTAAAGAAGTTGAAAGAAGATTCAAATAAATGATTTAGAAGTTTCAATATTGTAGAAATTATTATTCCCAAATTAGTCTATAAATTTAATATGATCCTAAATGATACTGCCAACAAAAATTTTAACACCACTTGGCAAACTGACATTAAATTAATCTAAAAGGTTCAGTGGGCAAAAACTAGTAAGATAATTCTGAAAAATAAGAATAATGAGGAAAAGTGAATGTGTCAGCTAAGACCTGTTACACCCTTTCCTTCCCCTGCTAGGTCATGTGCCTGGTGCTCTGCGTCAGCCTAGAGAGGTGTGAGGGGGTGGGAAGGGGTAGGAGGTGGGACGGAG
The DNA here is from genome assembly GCF_023699985.2 of Odocoileus virginianus. Taxonomy (NCBI): domain Eukaryota; kingdom Metazoa; phylum Chordata; class Mammalia; order Artiodactyla; family Cervidae; genus Odocoileus; species Odocoileus virginianus. The sequence continues at coordinate 60,199,331 of NC_069686.1, read as the reverse complement.
GTTCGAGAGGGCAGGGACACTGTTTTCCTACGGCTGATCCATGTTGGTGTGTGGCAGAAACCAACACATTGTAAAACAATTATCCTCCAATTAAAAGTAATAAAAAGAGCTGTTCCAAAGCTATTAACCCTCATAGTATAATACTGAGCAGTTTTAGGCAAATGGATAAGTGGAATAGGACAGAGACGCTGCGTATACATGGGAATTTGTTATGTGTTAGAGCTTGGCATCATAAATCAATGCGGTAAAGACAGACTCTTAATAAATGATATTGGGATAACTGAATAGCCACATGGAAAAAAATTAAATTAGATTTTAACCTCATACTGTAAACAAATGAAACATTCCAAGCACATTAAAAACTTAATTGTTAAATAATAATATTTTAAAATATTATAAATGGAAAAATGGGATATAGGAGTCAAAAGGTACAGATTTCCAGTTATAAAATAAGCAAGTCCTGGGGATGCAATGTACAGCATGACAAATACATAATAATACTGTGCTGCATATTTGATAATTGTTAAAGAGTGTAGTTTTTTTTTAAGGGAGGGGATATATGTATACAGATAGCTGATTCATTTTGTTGTACAGCAGAAACTAACACAATATTGTAAAGCAACTGTCCTCCAATTAGAAAAAAGAGTAAATCTCAAAAGTTTTCATCACAATAAAAAAATTCTATAACTATGTATGGTGACAGATGTTAACTAGAATTATTATGATAATCATTTGGAAATATATACAAATACTGGATCATTCTATCATACACCTGAAACTAACATAATGTTATATGTCAATGATGCGTCAATAAAAAGTATTAGAAAATAATACAGGAAAACACTTTTATGGTTTAGGGATAGGAAAGACTTTTAAACAAGACTCCAACTTGAAGAAAAAATTTACAGGAATAAACTGGTAAATTTGAAATTAAAACAAACAACTTTGCCACATCAAAAGAAAACACAAATAAACATAACATAAATAAAATGAAACATAAATAAAATGAAAGAGCATATTGGCAACAGATATAATAAAGATTTAACATAGCAAATATATGAAAGACTGACTACCACAAACCAAGAAGAAAAAGAAGCACTATTTGATAGAAAAATGAGCATCAGATACAAACAAGCAATCATAAAATAGAAAGTACAAATGGCCAGTAATTACATAAAGAGGACCAACCTCACTAGTAATCAGGGAAATGCAAAGAAAAATGATGGTGAGAGAAATTTTCAACCAACGTATCAGTTAAAGTCTGAGTTGTACAGTATAAAGTGTTGATGAGAGCAGGTGTGAAGAAGTGGGTTCTTTGTGTACTGATATAGGAAACATATCTGATATAGGATGCTTCACTCGTGGCTCAGATGGTAAAGAACCCACCTGCAATATGGAAGACCTGGGTTCAATCCCTGGGTTGGGAAGATCCCCTGGAAAAGGGAATGGCAGCCCACTCCAGTGTTCTTGCCTGCAGAATCCCCATGGACAGAGGAGCCTGGCAGGCTACAGTCCATGGGGTTGCAAAGAGTCAGATATGACTGAGCGACTAAACATACAGTAAACATAAATTGTACAAACATATGAGATAATTTCACTTTAATTAAAAATGCTCATACCTGTGACTCTGCATTCCATTTCTAAGACTGTAGCATAGAGGCAGATGCACAAGGTGTACACATACATAAGGAGCAGCTCCAGAGGTGTTTATACAGCATCCTTGGTGATAGGAGACCCCAGTTCGATTCCTGGGTTGGGAAGATCTGCTGGAGCAGGGATTGGCTGCCCATTCCACTATTCTTGGGTTTCCCTTGTAGCTCAGCTGATAAAGAATCTGCCTGCAATGTGGGAGACCTTGGTTCAATCCCTGGGTTGGGAAGATCCCCTGGAGAACGGAAAGGCTACCCACTCCAGTATTCTGACCTGGAGAATTCCATTGACTGTATAGTCCATGGGATTGCAAAGAGTTGGACATGACTGTGTGATTTTCACTTTGTTTGGTGACAGAAGAAAACTGAAGTAACCTAACTGTTCATCAGGAAGTGAATGGATAAAGTCAGTAGGGCACATACGCTAGTAGAATGCATTCACTGGACTGAGAAGTTAAAAGCAGTGAACTAGATCAATGGCTCTAAAACTTTTGGGCTCCAGACCTCTTTGCCATTTTAAAAATTACTGAGAACCTCAAAAAGCTTTTTGGAGAAGGCAATGGCACCCCACTCCAGTACTCCTGCCTGGAAAATCCCATGGACAGAGGAGCCTGGTGGGCTGCAGTCCATGGGGTCGTGAAGAGTCGGACACGACTGAGCGACTTCACTTTCACTTTTCACTTTCATGCATTGGAGAAGGAAATGGCAACCCACTCCAGTGTTCTTGCCTGGAGAATCCCAGGGACGGGGGAGCCTGGTGGGCTGCCGTCTATGGGGTCTCACAGAGTCGGACACGACTGAAGTGACTTAGCAGCAGCAGCAAAAAGCTTTTATGTGGGTTATGTGTGCTGTGTTGTGTTAAGTCGCTTCAGTCCTGTCTGACTCTTTGCGACCCCATGGACTGCAGCCCTCCAGGCTCCTGTGTCAATGGGATTCTCCAGGCAAGAATGCTGGAGTGGGTGGCCATGCCCTCCTCCAGGAGATCTTCTGACGCAGGGACTGAACTTGCATCTCTTTTGTCTCTTGCTTTGGCAGGCAACTTTTTACCACTAGTGCCCCCTGGGGAAAAGGAAATGGCAACCCACTCCAGTATTCTTGCCTATAGAATCCTGTGGACAGAGGAGCCTGGTGGGCTGCTATCCATAGGGTCGCATAGAGTTGGACACGACTGAAGTGACTTAGCAGCAGCATCAGCAGCAGTGATGCCCCCTGGGAAGCTCTTATGTGGGTTATATCTACTAATATTTACAGCATTGGAAATGATAAGGCTGAGAAAGTTTTAAAATACTTATCAATTCATTAAAAATAAGCCCATTTAATGTTAACGTAGTATTTATAATAATATGAGCAACATTTAAATGAAAAATAGATATATTTTCCAAAGCAGAAAAAATGTAGTGAGAAGAGTGATATTGCTTTATATTACAATTTTTTCCCCCCAAATCTCTTCAACTTCTTTCTGGCTTACTAGAAGACAGCTGGATTCTTATACCTACTTCTGCATTCAGACTATTGCACTTTCATATATAATATAGTTTCTTGAAAACTCCACTGTAGACTTGTGAGAAAGTAAGAGTGGAAAAAGGCGAATAAATTCTTAGTGTGATTATGCAGGAGTTTGATCTTAGGGACCTCCAGAAATGGTCTCAGGAACTTTGTCCCCAGACCACATTTTGAGGACAGTCAAGTAGATCAATATAGACTTATTTTTAACAGTATTTTTAATTCAGTGTTTTAGCTTTGTCTCCACCAAACAGCCGAAGCAAATGATTACATTTAGGTACTTTACTTTGGGAAGTGATTTCTGGGATTGGGAGTTGAGGGACTGAGAAGAATGAAATGCGGAATCAGGAAAGCCAACACAGGGGTGTGTTATTAAGTTGATGACTTGTGGGCCGCTGAGGCTCAGGTTAATTGGGGATCCCCGGAGAAGCCAAGTAGGGTATACTATAAAATCATCATGTGCCGGAGATCTGAAAGTATGGATTATTGACCCATACTTGACCCATCTCCCATTGGTCAAGATTGCCTAAGGGAGGGTTAACCAGTGCACAAGAACACCTGGGGCGGAAAGGAAGCCATGTGAGGCGCAGCTGAGGCAAAGTTGTCAGGCTGTACCTGGGAACCCCTGGTTGCCATGCAACTGTTATGCAGAAGGCTGGCCAGGACAATGTGAGGTGAGGCCTCAGAAACTCAAAAACATTCAACACATCGTTTGGGAAAACCAGGTTGCAGAATAACACATACAGCAAGATACCATTTATGGAAATAACAAAACCGCCAAAACAATAGTAAATATTTTCTGGGCATAAAATAAATTCTTTTAAATGGATTTACACAAATATGTGTGTATGTGCATATGTATATAAGCATGTGTTATGCACATACATACAAGATTACTACTAAAAAAGTATTGGATTTTTATATACTTACTTCAGAGGAAAGAGATCTAGATCAGAGATGGGGTTGTCTCGGAGTTTTTTTTTCTGTAATTTTCTAACCTGTCTTTATCCTCCAAGCTTTAAAAACAGAGGATTACATAGAAATTTGCTGAAGTTAATGGACAGAACTTGTTTGTTTGCCCCCTCTCTTCCTGTGGGACAAGGAAGCAAAGGGAGCAAGCCAAGCCAAGCCAAGAGGCTCTGAGAGGATAGCTTGTGGGGTCTGGGCTGTGTACAAGGGGAGGATGGCCTGTGTCTCTTTCAGCTGAATGACCATCCCCAGAGAGAACAAGAGTGACTGACCCATGGGAAATTTGAGGGAAGGCCTGGCAGGTGTGCCTCAGAATTTGGGATGAGACCTGAGTAAACTCTTGCTTCCATTGTGGAGAATTCTATTTTTTTTTTTTTTGGATTTAGGGCATTAAGTGAGTTTTTTTTTAAACCTCAGTTTTATTCACTGATTTATTTTTCCTTTACAATATTGTATTGGTTTTGCCATACATTGACATGAATTCGCCATGCGTACACGTGTTCCCCATCCTGGACCCTCCTCCCACCACCCTCCCCATCCCATCCCTCTGGGTCATCCCAGTGCACCAGCCCCGAGCACCCTCTCATGCGTTGAACCTGGACTGGCGATTCGTTTCACATGTGATAATTTACATAAGATGGAGATCTGCCTTGAAGCAGCTGTGATGGTGAGCAGGGAGGGCCAGTGCTGGGAAGCTACACTTTCCCTCCTGGGCAAGGCAAAGATTTGCTGTTTCCCAGGAGCTAAATGGAGCTCCCAGAAGCTGGGCTAAGCTGCTCTCAAAAAAGCCCACTTGTGAGTTTGGCCTGCTGGGGGAGGGGTTCCCCAGGAAAAGGCTGTGAGGGTGAACCAAAGATCACCAGATAGCACATTATTCTCGTTGATGAACTTCTTCTGGAGGACAAACATCCCCTGGGTGTTTTGGGGAGGTGATTTCCTCCAAACCCGCTTGGAAAGTGACAGTGTTAGTCACGCCATCATGTCTGACTCTTTGTGATCCCCATGGACTGTGGCACAGGCTCCTTTGTCCATGGAATTCTCCAGGCAAGAATACCAGAGTGGGTAGCCTTTTCCTTCTCCAAGGGATCTTTATGACCCGGGGATCGAACCTGGGTCTCCTGCATTGCAGGCAGATTCTTTAACATCTGAGCCACCAGGGAAGCCCAGTTGATTTGGGGGACGAATCACCCACCACCACTCCTCTAAGCCTGGCCCCTCTCTCTCACCTCCTTCTTCCTGGCCTTGAACCTGGAAGAGTCAGGCTCGGGAAGGGAGGGAGGTGGAGAAGATGTGACAGAGCAGGCCTGTCCCTGCTTCTGCACCACAGGGGTGGTTTGAGCTGGGGGAGGGAAGAAGCTGACACCAGACTGAGTCCTGATGCAGACAAGGCTGCACTTTCTTTCTTAAAAATACTACTCCACTTCTGAAAGCTCAATATGACGGAAAAGCTGTGGGACTAGGAAAAGTGCGCCGACAGAGCAGAGCTGAAAATATAGCAGTGGGAGAAAAAATAGAGCTGTTTTTCTCTGTGCCCATTGAGTTCTGCCCATTCAGTAAATCAGATATTCTTATTTGCACTAAAAAAAGTACATATATATGTTCAATGCTGAAGCAACTATGTCCAAATGTTATCTGTGATTAGCAAACTGCACGTTACCTGTTCAACCTCTGTGTTTTCTGTTGTTTAGTCGCTAAGTTGTGTCCCACTCTTTTGCAACCCCATAGACTGTAGTCTGCCAGGCTTCTCTGTCCATAGGATTTCTCAGGCAAGAATACTGGAGTGGGTTACCATTCCTTCTCCAGGGAGTCTTCCAGACCCAGGGATTGAACCTGCATCTCCTGCATTGCCAGGCAGATTCTTTACCACTGAGACACCAGGGATGCCCTGGTGTTTGTGTTTCTTACAGAACCCTAATTTTGCTCTTGTATCATCCAGCTCTGAAGTCACATGGACTGGGAGAGCTGGTTGGTCTAAGCCAAGGAGGCAATACCATTCCCTAAGTATGATGAAGCTGAAACTCCAGTACTTTGGCCACCGCATGTGAAGAGTTGACTCATTGGAAAAGACCATGATGCTGGGAGGGATTGGGGGCAGGAGGAGAAGGGGACGACAGAGGATGAGATGGCTGGATGGCATCACCGACTCGATGGGCATGAGTTTGAGTAAACTCCAGGAGTTGGTGATGGACAGGGAGACCTGGCGTGCTGCGATTCATGGGGTCACAAAGAGTCAGACACGACTGAGCGACTGAACTGAACTGAAGTATGTTCTGGAAATGAGAGGGGACTTTTATGTTGGGGAGGAGGGCCTTGCTGTAGGTATTGAATGAGAGGAGTCTAGGAATGCCAAATGTCTTACAGTGTATGGGACAGTCCTTGAGAAAAGGGCCCTGTATTTCATGTGATATTTTGATGTCCTATGAGACATTGATGCAGGTGAAAAACCCATTTCTAAGACTGGAACTTCATCCATTTGACATATATATACTCTAGATATCTCTCCACGTGTTTTTTAAATTAATTTTTGTTGGGGTATCATTACTTTACGATGTTCTGTTAGTTTCTGCTGTACACCAAAGTGAACCAGTGGTACATATGCACGTAGCCCCTCTTTTGGGATTTCCTCCCCATTTAAGTCGCCACAGGACACTGAGCAGAATTCCCTGTGCTGCGTGGTAGGTTCTCATTGGTTATCTGTTTTATGCACAGTGGTGGATAGATGTCAATCCCGAGCTCCCATTTCATCCCCCCTCCCTGGTTTGGGCATGTTTTTAACATAACCTGACTTTCCTAGGAATGTAACTGTGGTATAAATCAGGGAATGACTGCATTGTGTTTTGTTGAAAGGTTACCAGGAGCTGCTCACCATGTTAGAAAACCATGCTGTCAATGGCAGTGGCCTTGTGCTAGTTGAGTCATCTCCTGCATCCATCGACTACAGCCTTGGCATTTCCGTGTGTAGCTGCCAGCATCTCACTGCTTCATCACAACCTACTTGATAAAACTGCTGCCTGTGTCTTTGCTTATTAAGAGACATACTAATTTGTTATAAATTATTAATGTCTTCTTTACAAGTAACATTTTGAATCCTTTTAAAAATACATATTTAGAGGGAGTTGCCTGGTGGCCTAGTGGTTAGGTTTCTGGGCTTTCACTGCTGTCCTGGGTTCAGTCCTTGATTGGGGGAGTTGAGATCCTACAAGTATGGTAGTGCAGCAAAATATATCTATATATTATATATATAATAGATACATACATATATGTACATATAAAATGGTTATCTATGACTTTTGTTTCTGGACTGAAGAACATTTGTTATAAGAATGATTGTTTTCACAAGGGCTAGCTGAGTCTAAGATGTTTTACGTATTTATTTTTGGCTGTGCTGGGTCTTCACTGCTGCTTGGACTTGCGTTGCAGAGAGCGGGGCTACTCTCTAGCTGCAGTGGGCAGGCTTCCCATTGCCGTGGCTTCTCTGGTTGCAGAGCACGGGCCCTAGGATGCATAGGCATCAGCAGTTGTGGCATGTGGGTTCAGTAGCCTCAGCTCCTGGCCTCTAGAACACAGGCTTAGCCATTGTGGCACATAAGCTTAGTCCTTCTGAGGCTTGTGGGATCTTCCCAGACCAGGGATTGAGCCTGTGTATCCGGCATTGGCCGGCAGATTCTTTCTCACTGAGGCACGGGGGAAGCCCGAGTCTAAGATGTCTGAGGTGGCCCCTTTTCCTTACTAGTGACGTGGAACACTTTGTTAACGGGGGCCCCCAGCGCGTTGGCCAAAAGCTATACAAGTTGAAGGAAAGGCCGTCAATCAAAGAGTGGAGAGGAGTTGATGAAGAATTCACATGTAAAGAAGTTGATGCGGGACACTAACAAGCTGGTCAGCAGTACATTTGATGAAATGAGACATCTTATAAATATCCTTTGATCAAAGTGATTTCCTGTTGTAGAGCCCTCAAACCCTTGAATGCTCTGAATTTTGTATGACTACTAGGACTCTGGGTGAAGGAGCTTAGATAGTTTCACATGAAGAATTGGTATCACCTATATACAAAAGGTATTCAGTATATCAAAAACCAAGCCAAACTAGTGGCTAGTTTGGGTGTGGACATGTGACATAATTTGGCCAGTGAGATATATGGGTACATCTGCGGAGGGACTTAAATGAAAGGAAGAGATGGCATCTTTTCTACTTTAGGGAATTGTTTTCTTTTATCATATGCCTGGCTCTTAAGAACAGGAAGCCTGAGAACTAAGTCTACACGCTTAAAGAGTGGAGTAGGATAGAAAGAACCTGGTCTTTGGTCATATAGTTGTGCCATTAAGTAACCAAGTCTAGGGCCACCCCTCATTTGCATTTAATCTCCCAGTAAACCTGCTGATATGATGTGAGACTGTGATTAAGTGTCATTGCCATTTCTTTTGTTGATAATATTTGCTTTCCCAGCCAAAATAGAACAAACTAAACCAAAATCTCCTTCAAAGGAAAAAAGTAATAATACACATGACAGAAAAACCAAACACTACAAAATGTTTGTAATGAAAAGTCAGCCCCCCACCTTTTTTTTTTTTACCAGTCTTCCTGCTCCTTCCACCAGCCTGTTCACCGCTTTCCCAGAGGCAATGAATGTCACCAGTTTCTTGTGCATTCTTCTAGAAATATTCTATGCATATACAAGTATATATGCTCACACACCCACTTCCTTTTCAAATGCATCATCATATGTTATAAATTCTTCCTTTTTCCCTTTTTCCCCTGCCATGTGATTATAGAATTAGGACAGCAATTATCTTTGATATTTCCCTACTTGGAGGCTAATTAGAGAAGTCATCTTCTTGGCATAGTAAAGTGGAAAACTTTGTAAATAATTTTTTTTTCAACCCATTTTGACTTTTATTTTCTTATGCTGTCATTTTACTTTCAAAATTTCCGTGTGTAATGATCTTTATAGAAGTAAAGTTTAGGGGCTTCCCTGGTAAAGAATCTGCCTGCCAATGAAGGAGACATGGGTTCAATCCCTGGTTCAGGAAGATCCCACGTGCGGCTGGGCAACTAAACCTGTGTAGCACAACTGCTGAGCCAGTGCTCCAGGGCCCAGGAGCCAAAACCGCTGAGCCCATTCACCACTTCTACTGAAGCCCACACATCCTAGAGCCTGTGCTCTGCAACGAGAGACACCTCTGCAATGAGACGCTCACATACTGCGACTAGAGAGCAGCCCCAGTTTGCCGCAACTAGAGAAAAGGCGTGCATAGAAACAAAGAGCCTGCACAGCCAAAAAAAAGAAGAAAGTTCAGATCTTTTAAGAAAATAAAGCTTCTTGGAAGAGGGGAGATTGCCAACGCTGTTGCTGGGAGGGCAAAGCAGCCTGGAACCAACATCCTCCTGTGTTCGCCTCCACCCTAATCTGAGGCATCCAGAGGGTCTGCGGAGGTGGGGATGGGGCTGGTGGCAGTGGGGAGAGCCCTGGGTATGGAGCTGCTTCACCCCTCAGAGCCTCAGTTTCATCCTCTGTAGATCTCCTTGGCCTCCTGCCTCCCTCCACTATTCTTCCATTTTAAATAAAGTCACACAAAGTGTGGGAGGGAAGGGATAAATCAGGAGCTTGGGATGAACACACGTGCACACTGCCATATAAGATAACCCACAAGGACCTGCTGCCTAGCACGAGGAGCTCTCCTTAGCATTCTGGGGTAACCTATATGAGAAAAGAATCTTAATGAATGGATTATACATGCGCATGTATAACTGAATCACTTTGGGTGCCCCTGAAGCGAACACAGCACTGTACACCATCAGCTGTATGCTGATGAAATGAGTATTCCAGTGGGTCTTTGTTGCTGTGCTCGGGCTTTCTCCAGCTGTGGCCAGTAGGGGCTCCTCTGTTGCGGGGTGTGGGCTTCTCACTGCGCTGGTTTCTCTTGTTGTGGAGCGTGGGCTATCGCTGCATGGGCTTCAGTAACTGTGACTTTCAGGCATTAGAGGGCAGGATTGGTAGTTGTGGCGCACAGTTAGTTGTAGAATCTTCCAGGATCAGAGATCAAACCTGTGTTCCCTGCATGGACAGGTAGATTCTTGTCCCCTATACCACCAGGGAAGTCCTGCCCATTTTAAAATCAGGTTGTTTGGGGTGTTTTTGCTATTAAGTTTTATGAGTTCTTTATATAATTTTCATATTAGCCCCTTATCAGATACATGGTTTGCAAATATTTTATCCCAAGCTGGTTGCTTTTTCTTTTTGTCAACCGTTGCCTTTACTGTTAGAAATTTTTAACTTTGATGTGATCTCACTTGTGTATATATATATATTTTTTTGCCTGTTCTTTTGTTGCCAAATCCAAGAAATCACTGCCAAATCTAATCTAGAAATTTCCCCTGTGTTTTTCTTTTAAGAATTTTGCAGTTTTAGGTCTTAAAGTTAGATGTTTAACCCATTTTGAATTAATTTTTCTATCAATATATGGCACAAGGTAAGGGTCTAACTTTCATCAAGAGGCTTTTTAGTTACTTGATGAAAGTGAAAGAGGAGAGTGAAAAAGTTGGCTTAAAACTCAACATTCAGAAAACTAAGAGCATGGCATCTGGGCCCATCACTTCATGGCAAATAGATGGGGAAACAGTGGAAACAGTGTCAGACTTTATTTTTTTGGGCTCCAAAATCACTGCAGATGGTGACTGCAGCCATGAAATTAAAAGACGCTTACTCCTTGGAAGGAAAGTTATGACCAACCTAGATAGCATATTAAAAAGCAGAGACATTACATTGCCAAAAAAGGTTGGTCTAGTCAAGGCTATGGTTTTTCCAGTGGTCATGTATGGATGTGAGATTTGGACTATAAAGAAAGCTGAGCACAGAAGAATTGATGCTTTTGAACTGTGGTGTTGGAGAAGACTCTTGAGAGTCCCTTGGACTGCAAGGAGATCCAACCAGTCCATCCTAAATGAGATCAGTCCTGGGTATTCATTGGAAGGACTGATGCTGAAGCTGAAACTCCAATACTTTGGCCACCTGATGTGAAGAGCTGACTCATTTGAAAAGTCCCTGATGCTGGGAGGGATTGGGGGCAGGAGGAGAAGGGGATGACAGAGGATGAGATTGACTGGATGGCATCACCAACGCGATGGACATGAGTCTGAGTAAACTCCGGGAGTTGGTGATGGACAGGAAGGCCTGGTGTGCTGCGATTCATGGGGTCACAAAGAGTCTGACATGACTGATCGACTGAACTGAACTGAACTGAACTGAAGGGTCTAACTTCATTCTTTTTCATGAGGATATTCAGTTCTCTCAACACCTTTTATTGAAGAGACTCTCCTTTCCCCATTGTGTGGTTTTGACACCCTTGTTGAAGATGATTTGTCCATATATGCAAGAGTTTATCTCTGGGATCTTTATTTTGTTCCATTGGTCTACATGTCTCTCCTTATGACAGGACCATAGCATTTTGATTACTGTTGATTTGTAGTATAGGAAGCATGAGGTCTCCAACTTTGTTCTTTTTTCTGGATTGTTTTGACTTTTGGGTATCCCCTGAGATTATGAATTTTAGGGTATTTTTTTCCCTGTTAGAGGTGTCATTGGGATTTTTGGTGTGGGCATTGCGACGATATTGAGTCTTCTAATCCAGGAGAGAGCATTCAGCTTTTTAGTCTAATCTTTCATGTGTGGCTTGATGAGTGGTGTTGTGGGTCACTGGTCCTGCAGTATGGGTTCCTGTGATGATATGTTTTTGCTCAAATGGAATCTTGGGAGGCAGTGTGCGATGAGTCTGTATTCACAGAGCTGCCTGCAGCCTCCAGATGGTCCAAGAATGGGGCAGAGGGTGGGTGTGGGCACAGAGTGTGGAGTGGCAGGAAATGACCTTGATAGTGGATGCCTGCCTCCCTACAACATGGCTTAGCCTCCCTGCTTGAAGATATTCCTACGCTCCAGGAGCTGGTGAAGAGCCAACATGTGCGGCGATCTGTCTGGGTACCTCCTCTTCCTACTGCCCAGTGATGTCCCCAGCACAGAGCAGAGTGCCTGAGATGTGGTAGGTGCCTGGTCACACAGATGACCTGGGAGAGGAGGATAGCATAGGAACCGGTCAGCAAGTGATGGTCACTCCTCTCCTTCACCATCCTCTGGAGGCCAGCCTCTGAGGGAGAGAAGGCCTTACTGGAGAGAGGCAGGGGCGTGAAATGCAGAGCCCCTGTGCTCATTTTTCTGCAGAACCCAGAGGCCTAGCTTGGGCTGGCCAAGGGCAGCAGAAATAGTCACTAAGTGGATATGAGACCAAAGCTTTTAATAGGACTGGACATCTGCTTAAGATGTCCTGTGGGACAGAATCTGGCTGAAGACAAGGATGGAGAAAATAAAACCTTTTTATGCTTTACCAGGGTTTCACTGGTGGATCAGATGGTAAAGAATCTGCCTGCAATGTGGGAGCCCTAGGTTCAATCTCTGGGTCAGGAAGATCCCCTGGAGAAGGGAATGGCTACCCACTCCAGTATTCTTGCCTGGAGAATTCCAGGGACAGAGGAACTTGTTAGGTTACAGTTCCCAGGGGTGCAAAGTGCTGGATGCGATTGAGTACGTCTTCCTCTTTAACATATAACTTTTGCATGTGCTTTATAATGTCTGTAATTTATTAATCCTCTAGTCCATATACAAAAAAGTAAGTAGTATGTTAAGGACTGTCCCTAAACATGTAAGCCTGGCCCTGCCTCCTGGAGAAAGGTAGGGAGTGCAGGGCCCCGTCCTCTGGGAGAGAAGCACTTTGCAGGTGAGCATCTGGGATGCTGTGGAGTAGAGCTTCCCACCTGAGCCCCAGGTGCTGGGAGGCTCTGGTGGCAGAAATGGTGGCTTCCTCTAACCTTGGAGGAGGGGGCAGGTCACCTCCAGGTGAAAACAGCTTGCCCTTTGATCTCCGTGTGCCTTGAGATGTGAAAGGTGGTGCACTGTCCAGAGACTTGAGGGTCCAGATGTGTGTGTGAGTTGGGTTTACTTACATGTCCTGGGACCTTAATAGGAACCATTTCCATGTGTCAAGAGTGGAAGTGAGGAGACCCTCCCTAGCACTGGGTGAGTGAGGCAGAGTCTTCACCACTCTGGAGGGGGGCTGTAGATATGGACTGATCTGGGGGTGGCCGAGGACAGCTGGGTAGAAGCCTCCCAAAGGGTCCTTGCCCAGGATGGAAAGGGAGCAGACAGCAGAAAAACTGGGCATGTTTTGGAAATTACATCAGAGAAAGTAGAGATAACCAGAGGATTAGATCATGAAGGTACGAAGCTTCCAGTGGGCTTGAAGAAGGCTTGAGGGGAAGAGACAGGAGGATGGCTGCTGAAGCACATGAAGTTTGTTCCCTGTGGGGTGGTAATGGCTGAGATGTCATGCCTCGTACTGAGCTTCGAGTCTTCCTCCTTTATCAGTGTCCAAGAGAAATGCTGATGGCCCATTAGACCTGGACTGGGGATCACGAGCCCCCACCCCCACTAACTCATCTTGTCTTCTTTTCTCTGTATACAAAGAGCTCTGGGTTCAGGAATGGAAAGGAACTTTGTCTTATTTTGACTTCTTGCTACCATTTGGAGCCATGAACTTTCTTGTGGCTTCACTGACTCTTTAGAAGAAGGTGTTCTGTTACTGGTGTGGAAACTGAGGCTGGAGAAGTCAACATCTGCTCCTTGATGGTGAACCCCAGTCTGCTGAATTCCAAAGCACCCCCCTGTACGTCTCAGTTCATGAGCATTCCCAAAGCGTGGTGTCCAAGCCTCTGGAGGTAAGTGAGAAGATTATGGGAGAATGTTTTTTTTTTTTTTCCCATTTGTTAGTAATAGTTTTATGGTTTTCCATTTAGGGTAAGTATTTTTGAACAGGTGAAAGTATTTAATTAAAAGGGAGTTGAGGACTTCCCTGGTTGTCCAGTGGTTAAGAGTCTTCCTTGGTCTGGGAAGATTTCTCATGTTGTGGGGCAACTAAGCCTATGTTCCTCAACTACTGAGCCCATCTCTAGACCCCATGTGCCACAACTACAAAAGCCCGTGTGCCCTAGAGCCTGTGCTCTGCAAGAAGAGAAGCCGCCGCAATGAGAAGCCTGTGCACTGCATCAAGAGAGGAGCCCTCACTTATCGCAACTATGTCTGGGCATAGCAATGGATACCCAGTACAACCAAAACAATTTTATTTATTTATTTTTTAATCAGTTAATTCATTTTAATTGGAAGCTAATTACTTTACAATATTGTAGTTGTTTTTGCCATATACTGACATGAATCCACCATGGGTGTACATGTATTCCTCATTCTGAAACCTGCTCCCACCTCCCTCCCCATCCCATCCCTCTGAGTCATCCCAGTGCACCAGCCCTGAGCACCCTGTCTCATGCATCGAACCTGGACTGGCGATCTGTTTCACATGTGATCATATACATGTTTCAATGCTATTCTCTCAAATCATCCCACTCTCACCTTCTCCCACAGAGTCCAAAAGACTGTCCTATACATCTGTGTCTCTTTTGCTATCTCACATATAGGGTCATTGTTACCATTTTTCTAAATTCCATATATATGCATTAGTATACTGCACTGGTGTTTTTCTTTCTGGCTTACTTCACTCTGTATAATGGGCTCCAGTTTCATCCATCTCATTAGAACTGATTCAAATGCATTCTTTTTAATGGCTGAGTAATATTCCATTGTGTATATGTACCACAGATTTCTTATCCATTCATCTGCCGATGGACATCTAGGTTGCTTCCATGTCCTGGCTATTGTAAACAGTGCTGCGATGAACATTGGGGTACATGTGTCTCTTTCAATTCTGGTTTCCTTGGTGTGTATGCCCAGCAGCAGAATTGCTGCATCATATGGCAGTTCTATTTCCAGTTTTTTAAGGAATCTCCACACTGTTCTCCATAGTGGCTGTACCAGTTTGCATTCCCACCAACAGTGTAAGAGGGTTCCCTTTTCTCCACACCCTCTTCAGTATTTATTGTTTGTAGACTTTTTGATAGCAACCATTCTGATGGGCATGAGATGGTACCTCATTGTGGTTAACCAAAACATTTTTAAAAGGGAGTTGATATAAACATTAAGTGAACATTAGTACAAGTGCTATAAGGACATGCAAATATCAGGATACTTCTAGAAGAATCTTGCCGTGCTCTCCTGTCACCTTTCCTTTCCAGGACACTTGGCCTGGGGTTAGCCTGCCCCCATCATTTCAGGGTTTATCTTCCAGTCACTGGATTTTCTTACTCCTCTCTCAGTGAAGGGAGCCGTCATCACCTGGGAGTTGGGAGGGAGGTGGTCCATTCATGGAGGACATCTCCTAGCTACCCAGATCTGTTCTCTGACAGCCCAGCTAGGTCAGATGTTCACTTCCCCCATGACAAAGATGACCTCAGAGATGGGAGGGTTTTCCCCTGCCCCTCTTCCCAGTCCTTGGTCTGGGCTCTGAAAACACTGCAGAGAGATGATCCTGGGCTGGGGGAGGTGGTTACAGTTCCTGGACCAGACCTCACAGGGCTGAGGGTATGTAAAGATGCCTTATCATAGCAGGAAAGGAAACTGGTGGAGCAAAGACCATACCTATCTAAGATCATCACTCTAAAAACAACTGCTGTCATTACCCCCATCTTATCTGCTCTTGTTCACATGCACGTCTTTAAAGAGTTTTAATTCATTGCATACCATTTTGTATTCTGTTCACCCCCTGGACCCAAAGCCGACCATGTGCATGCGTGCTAAGTCGCTTCAGTTGTATCTGACTCTTTGTAACCCCACGAACTGTAGCCCGCCAGGATCCTTTGTCCATAGGATTCTCCAGGCAGGAATACTGGAGTGAGTTGCTCTGCCCTCCTCCAGGGGATCTCCCCAACTCTGGGACTGAATCTGTGTCTATCATTGTCTCCTGCATTGGCCAGCAGGTTCTGTACCACTAGTGCCACCTGGGAAGCCCAGAGCAGACCTCACCCCAGCCCTTCACCACGCTGCTCTGTCATTTTCGTGATGACCATTGTGATCTTGTGATCTTGTACTATGGTGATCTCCCTCCAGTGGTTCTTCAGCCATCGACTAAATCTCCCTGGATGACCACGCCAGGATGGCTCCAATGTTTCAGAACTATATACAAGATTGCAAGGACCTGCTTTAACAAATGTCACTTTAAAAATATTTTTAACCATTTTTAAGATAATTATTTGCATCCCCTCTTATTACTTCATCCTCAGCCCCTCTTGATCTTCTTTGCCTCTTTTCTGGAAATTTCCTCCCCTTTTCCCCTCCCCAGCAGCCCTCTCTCTTCTTCCTGCCTGTCCTGTCTCCTGCTCCCCTATCCACAGGGCTTGATGAAAAAAAACAAAACAAAACTGGATATGGAGTCAGAAGAAATGAATTCAAGGTAGGATTTGTCACTTTCCAGTTGTGTAACCCCCAGGCAAGTCACTTGATCTTTCTAGCTCTTGTTTTATTTCTATCTTTAAACATAAGAAAAACAGAGGCTGAGCACAGAGAAATTCTCGGGCAGTGAAAATACTCTGTCTTTACCCTGATGGTGGATAACAGGCATTATCCATTTGTCCAAACTCATAAGATATACAATACGAAGACTGCATCTTCATGTAAACCATGGACTTTGGATGATAATGATGTGTCAGTATAGGTTCATCATTGGTAAGAAGCACACAACTCTGGTGGAGGATGTTGCTAATGGGGGAAGCTGTGTACATGTGGGGCAGGGGCACACGAGAAACCTCTGGACCTTTCTCTCAGTTTTACTGGGAACCTAAAACTGCTCTAAAAATTAAAGCCTTTAAAAATATGTAAGAAAGGGGCTTCCTTGGTGGCTCACTAGTAAAGCACCCACCTGCCAGTGCCGGAACATGGGTTTGATCCCTGTAGCAGGAAGATCCCACATGCTACAGAGCAACCAAGCCCCTGCACCACGACTATTGGGCCTGCATTCTAGACCCTGTGCTCTGCAACAAGAGAAGCCAGCACAGTGAGAAGCCTGTGCATCGCAACTAGAGAGGAGCCCCCACTCACTGCAACTAGAGAAAAGCCCGCACAGCTTCCAAGATCCAGAGCAGCCAAAATGAGCAAGCAGATCCAACCAGTTCATCCTAAAGGAAATCAACCCTGAATACTCATTGGAAGGACTGATCTTGAAGCTGAAGCTCCAATACTTTGGCTACCAGATTCGAAGAACTGACTCATTAAAAAAGACCCTGATGCTAGGAAAGATTGAAGGCAGGAGGAGAAGGGGATGACAGGGACAAGATGATTGGATGGCATCACCAATTCAATGGACATGAGTTTAAGCAAGCTCTGGAGATGGTGAAGGACATGGAAGCCTGGTGTGTTGCAGCCCATGGGGTTGCAAAGAGTCAAACATGACTGAGCACCTAAACAACAGCAGCAAAATAAATAAAATTATTAAAAAATATGTACAATGGTCCTCTGATCCCAGTCAGTGGATCTCAGTAGTGATGGCCAACCACATCGTGCTCTACGCTGGCACAAAGATGCCCATCTTGGGGCTGGGCACCTGGAAGTACCCCCCAGGAAAAGTGATGGAGGCTGTGAAGGTGGCAATTGACCTTGGGTACCATCACATTGACTGTGCCCACATGTACCAGAATGAGAACAAGGTGGGGTTGGCCCTCCAGGCAAATCTCCAGGAGAAGGTCATGAAGCATGAGGACTTTTTCATTGTCAGCAAGCTGTGGTGCATATTTCACAACAAGGACATGCTGAAAGATGCCTGCCAGAAGCTGAAGCTGGACTATCTGGACCTCTACCTCATCCACTGGCCCACGGGCTTCAAGCCTGGGAAAGACTCTTCTCATTGGATGAGGACCGCATTGTGATTCCCAGTGAGAAAGATTTCATGGATACCTGGACAGCCATGGAAGAGCTGGTGGACAAAGGGCTGGTGAAAGCTGCTGGAGTCTCCAACTTTAACCATCTCCAAGTGGAGAAGATCTTTTTTTTTTTTTTTTACTGTATTTACTTTGTGCTATTGCCTTTTATTTATAGTGAATATTGGTTTTTCCATTTACAGAATCAACATAAATATTTTTCCTTAAATAAAAGTATTGAAACAAAAATTGAACTGATTTAAAGAAAAAAATACTAAGTAAACAATAATGATACACACAGGTCATTAAAATATACAAACATATACACGTGTGTGAGATATACATATATATACACACATATATACACCTCACACGATGATCAAGACCTGAGAAATGTACCCTGTAGTAGAATTTTGCAAAGTGGAAAATCACTCGCAGAGAGATTTCCTAGTTTGCCCCAGGACACACAGCACAGCTGCAGGCACTGAGTTTGGGACTGGTGCTCTCCTCAGGACTGAGATGACTCACGGTCCAGAACACACAGCATTAAGACAGGAGGCCTGTTTCTCTACAGGCGGGTAAGCTATTCGGTGCTAAGTATCCAAGATTCAGACGTCCTCAGGAAAGGGGGAGTTTATTTTGGACATAAAAGCAACAGGAATCCTGAGTGAAGGCAGCAGTCCCCTGTGGAGCAGGCGCATCCGTACTAGGAGCCCAGACACCCTCTGCTAACTTCCCTCTAGCCTTTCGGTCCCTCCTGTCCCTGTTCATGTGGCACCTGCTCCCAGAGGCTCCCCTCCTGCTCTGTATCCAAAAGCCGACTGAGAGAAACCTGATTGGCCAGTTCAGGCCCGGCCTCCCTGATTGGCCAGAGCTTCTGTTCTCAGTCACCTCATAGGCTGCCGACGAAGTAATGGGTGGGCTTGTGTCAGGTGCCCAATCAGTTGAAAGCAGGGCCTATAAAAGCAGGCACTGTGCGCTTTCACACCTCGGCTGATTAGCGGGGACCCCTTGTGGTTCTCGCCTCTGGGAGAATTCTTGTCGTCACAAGTGTGATCAGTGCCAGGCATAGAAGGACGAGAAGTGGACGGGTGGTGGGAGCACCGAGAAGGAAGGGGCTCGCCGTGTGTGGCGGGGCAGGACTGCCATGTGAGGGGATGAGCCTTTTGCTGGGGCGGGCGTGCGGGAACCTAGTAGACATGGACTGCCTGCCTTTCTAAGGCTTGACCTCAGAGACGTCAAAGTGCCAGGGGTACCCCTGAGAGGTCGATGGTATCCCCCCTGAATGAAGGCAGCAAGGGCACAGGGAGACCAGGCATGGTGATGCCAGATAGTTCATTAATTCTCGCAGGGACTCTGATAGGATGTAAAGTGCACTCTGTCAAGGGCAGGGAATGGAACTGCCATCAGGAGGCAGTGTGCCAGCCTTTGAGCTGCAGAAAAGACCCCTCCAGTGGAGGGTGGAGCAGGAGGGGAGCGAGGGAGGGCTCCTGCGACAGCATCAGGACCCACCACTTGGAGGGGTTTACTTTCCAGCGGCTTGCCATTGTGGAAAGATCCAGCCAGGGTCCACTTTGCTGGGCATTTGTGCACAGACTTGGGCCACAGCTGTAGGCAACCATTCCGAGGTCACCAGAGATCCCAAAGGGGACGTGACAGAGACACTTTGTCCCGCCACCCTGTGACCCTGAGAACCTGTCCCTCCAGCACTGAATCTCACGTTTGGGCACATGAAAGGAGGCAGTGTTTCCCTGCAAGGGAAGCAGAACTGCCACCTGAAGGATAATGGGAGTTTGTCATCAAAAGATGAGGGAGGAGAGGGCCCCCCAGGAACAGGAAATCACAAGCACAAAGGTGTGGGGAAATGAGGGAGTTCCAAGTGGCTTTGTAGGACTGTTGTTCAGTCGGTTGGTAGTATCTGAATCCTTGAGACCCCATGGACTGCAGTACGCCAGGTTTCCCTGTCCTTCACTGTCTCCAGGAGTTTTCTCAAACTCATGTCCATCAAGTCAGTGCTGCCATCCAACCATCTCATCCTCTGTCGCCTCCTTCTCCTCCTGCCTTCAATCTTTCCCAGCATCAGGGTCTTTGAGTAGGACTGTTGGGAGGGTTCTAGATAGGAATGTCCCAACATGATGCTGGAGGACCCAATGGGTAGGCCAAGAAGTTGTACTGAGGGCAGTGGTGAGCCATGGCAGGATTTTAAACCAGGAGCAGCATGTGTATGCTCATTTGCTCTGTCGTGTCCAAAGTGGAGAAGATCTTAAACAAACCGGTGGTTAACAAGATCTTAAACAAGTTGGTGGTTAACCAGATCAAGTGCCACCCATACCTCACTCAGGAGAAGTTAATCCAGTATTGCAACTCCAAAAGCATTGTGGTGACTGCCTGTAGTCCCCTCGGCTCTCTTGACAGGCTCTTGGGCCAAGCCTGAAGACCCTTCCATACTGGAGGATCCCAGGATCAAAGCCACTGCCCAGGTGCTGATCTGATTCCCCATGCAGAGGAACTTGATTGTGATCCCCAAATTGGTGACACTTGAATGCATTGCTGAGAACTTCCAGATCTTTGACTTTGAACTGAACAAGGAGGATATGACCACCTTGCTCAGCTACAACAGGGACTGGAGGGCCTGTGCCTTGGTGAGTTGTGCCTCCCACAGGGATTATCCCTTTCACGAGGAGTTTTGAAGGAGTTTTGAAGCTGTAGGTGCCTGCCCTTGCCCAGGTGACCTGCTGTCTCCCATTCCACTCTTCTTGTGTGTAGCGTAATTTGGCCTATGTCCCTCAGTGGTGGGTCAGCGACTTCCAGACGAACCAGCAAGGGCTCAGCCAGCTTGGTGTTGGGTCCAAAGAGCAGACTCAGTAGATTAGGAGTCTCTTTAGTTTTCCTTTGCCCTTCTTGTCCAGTTGGGGAACACGCAACCCAAATAGTAACCCAACCCAAATACTAATTTGCATGTGCTGTGAAAGTGTTGCACTTAATATGCCAGCAAATTTGGAAAACTCAGCAGTGGCCACAGGACTGGAAAAGGTCAGTTTTCATTCCAATCCGAAAGAAAGGCAATGCCAAAGAATGTTCAAACTACTGCATAATTGCACTCTTCTCACATGCTAGCAAAGTAATTCTCAAAATTCTCCAAGCCAGGCTTTAGCAATTCATGAACCTTGAACTTCCAGATGTTCAAGCTGGTTTTAGAAAAGGCAGAGGAACCAGAGATCAAATTGCCAACATCTGCTGGATCATCAAAAAAGAAAGAGAGTTCCAGAAAAACATCTATTTCTGCTTTAATGACTATGCCAAAGCCTTTGACTGTGTGGATCACAATAAACTGTGGAAAATTCTGAAAGAGGTGGGAATACCTCTTGAGAAATCTGTATGCAGGTCAGGAAGCAACAGTTAGAACTGGACATGGAACAACAGACTGGTTCCAAATAGGAAAAGGAGTACGTCAAGACTATATATTGTCACCCTGCTTATTTAACTTATATGCAGAGTACATCATGAGAAACACTGGGCTGGATGAAGCACAAGTTGGAATCAAGATTGCCGGGTGAAATATCAATAACCTCAGATATGCAGATGACACCACCCTTATGGCAGAAAGCAAAAAGAACAAAAGAGCCTCTTGATGAAAGTGAAAGAGGAGAGTGAAAAATTTGGCTTAAAGCTCAACATTCACAAAACTAAGATCATAGCATCTGGTCCCATCACTTCATGGCAAATAGATGAAGAAACAGTGAAAACAGTGGCTGTCTATTTTTTTGGGCTCCAAAATCACTGCAGATGGTGACTGCAGCCATAAAATTAAAAGACGCTTACTCCTTGGAAGGAAAGTTATGACCAATCTAGACAGCACATTAAAAAGCAGAGACATTACTTTGCCAACAAAGGTCTATCTCATCAAGGCTATGGTTTTTCCAGTAGTCTTGTGTGGATGTGAGAGTTGGACTGTAAAGAAAGCTGGACGCCAAAGAATTGATGGTTTTGAACTGTGGTGCTGGAGAAGACTCTTGAGAGTCCTTTGGACTGCAAGGAGATCCAACCAGTCAATCCTAAAGGAGATCAGTCCTTAGTGTTCATTGGAAGGACTGGTGTTGATGTTGAAGCTGAAACTTCAATCTTTGGCCACCTGATGTGAAGAGCTGACTCATTTGAAAAGACCCTGATGCTGGGAAGGGTTGAAGGCAGGAGGAGGAGGAGATGACAGAGGATGAGATGGTTGGATGGCGTCACCGACTCAATGGACATGAGTTTGAGTAAACTCCGGAGTTGGTGATGGACAGGGAGGCCTGGCGTGCTGTGGTCCATGGGGTCACAAAGAGTTGACACGACTAAGTGACTGAACTGAACTGAAATTGAATTTACAAAATCAGAATAGTGCCTCTAACAGCTGGGCCTTGATTGCTTGGAACTGTAATCCTTTCAGCTAGACTTTTCTTTGCCTCAAACAAAACGTGTGTTTATGAAAAAAAAAAAAAAAGTAAGAAAAATAGCACCATCCCCAAATATCTCCACAGCATTATTTCTATAAGTCAGAAAGTTTACTTTTAGAAATAAGCCAAAAACCCATTAATAGAAGACTACATAAATGAAATGATAAACATAAACAAAAATCTATAAATTGTTTCATGTGCCAGCAGCTGTGCATTTACTAAAAAGAGTAAGATAGAGCTTTGTGTACACATATGGTGCAGGTGATTGTGAGTCAGGGTTTTCCAGATGGCACTAGTGGTAAAGAATTCACCTGCCAATGCAGGAGATGGAAGAGATGAGGATTCGATCCTTGGGTTGGGAAGATCCCCCAGAGGAGGAAATGGCAACCCACTCCAGTATTTGTGTCCAGAAAATTCCATGGGCAGAGAAGCCTGGCCGTCTGCAGTCCATGGGGCCACAAAGAGTCAGACACGACTCAGTGGCTGAGCACAAGCCCAGCTGTGAATGGTCCATGAGTCGCCAAACCACATGCACGGCAACATCTCCCTTTTAGTAATTATTGCTCCAAATATTAATGCACTGAGAAAGAACACACAATAACAGGATAAATTATTAATGATATAATCCCCCAGGGATTGAGAGTCGGGGGAGAAATGTTTAGGGGTACGTTTTACTTCATCCTCTTATTGAAATGTTTTTTAAACAAACGCATATTGATTTTGTAATATAAATAATGTGTGGAAGGAAAAAAACCCATTTGTTTGTCCTTTTCCCAGAGTGCTGACTCGCCAGCGGCACCCTTTATGAGAAAGCCCTCTATAGCACACAATCACGTGTGTGGTCATCGACTCTAATACGGTCATGGCTCCTTTCTCCTCTCCAGCTGCTGTTTCCCTTCCCAGTGTTTCTCTTCTTGTAGATGGTATGTGACAGAGATGACAGGGTGGAAGAGACAGATGAATCTTAGACTCAGTACAGTCCTCGGTTCCCCTCGCCCCTGCTGCAAGTCCTGCCCAGAGAGGGACACGGTTGGACAGTGCGCAGACCGGTCCCCTGGGGCTGCCCCCGCCACCCCTCGCCATCTCCTGGGGCCACCTCGCAGACCCCTGGATGCTCCCTGCTTGCCCTGGCTCCCAGCCTTCAGCGCCTGCACCCATCGCCTCTGCTGGGTGGGATGCCCACGCCCAGACCCCTGGCTCCCTACAGGCGTCATAAAAACCCCATCTCCCCAGGGCAGGGCAGGAGCAGCGCTGGATTGAAGCCCTCAGGATCTGTTATGTGGCGTTAGCTCAGAGCTGACAGATTGAGTCATATGGGCAAGCTAATTATATTTTTCTTTTCTTTTTTTTTTCTGGGCATTTGTGAGTCTGTAGGAGCTTAATTTATGTATTAATTACACCTCAGAGCCAAATGAGGGGCTGGAGTGCCTCAGACAGCCTTTGCATTTTATTAGGAAACACTGCATACACATTTGGCTTCATAGGGAAAGAGCTACTAAAGCACCCTTTGGGGGCTTAGGGAGAGCAGAATTCTCCGGGCAGTGTGGGTGGGGGACTCAGCGGAGCAGTTTTAGGCCAGTCTTCTATTCCAGTCTGTGGCCGACTTTGGACCACGTGGTTAATCTTGCTCACCTTCTCTGCTGCCCCTCCTCCACCGCAGGGAGACAGCCCCCTCGTTGCACCCCCAGAGCCCCGGCTCCTGCGGCGGCTGCGTGGGCTCCTCCTGATCGGGTGTGGGCTTGTTGCGTGGCGCTGAGCTGCTGACTCCCTGTTGTGGTCCAGCAGGGAGGCCATCACCCTGTTGCTAGAGGCTGGGGCTTCTGTAACGGAGTCACGCCCACAGGGTCCCCACCAGTGAGCCACAGATGTGAGCTTGGGCTTGATTAGGCAGAATGAGAGAGGGGCTGGCTTTCTTCTTTTGAATCTGGACTTGAGGAGAGTCTGATAGCCTTGGTGTGGTGGCTCAGACATTGCCCAGGAGGCAGGGCCATGGCAATGGCCAGGAAGTTGGCAGGA
Organism: Odocoileus virginianus; assembly: GCF_023699985.2. Lineage (NCBI taxonomy): Eukaryota > Metazoa > Chordata > Mammalia > Artiodactyla > Cervidae > Odocoileus > Odocoileus virginianus. The sequence goes on along the minus strand of NC_069686.1, from coordinate 60,174,916 downwards.
AAGATATGGAAGTCAACCTAAGTTCCATCAAGAGATGAATGGGTAAAGAAAATGTGGTACATGTATACAATGGAATGTTACTCAGCCATAAGAAAGAATGAAAGATTGCCATTTGCAGCGACATGGATGGATTTGAAGGGCATTATGCTAAGTGAAATGTCAGACAGATAAAGACAAAAACTGTATGATATCACTTACATGTGGAATCTAAAAAAAAACATAAATTGGTGAATGTAACAAAAAAGAAGCAGACTCAGATACAGAGAGCAAATGAATGGTTACTAGCTGGTAGTGGGGTCATGATATATGGGCAGGGAATTAAGAGATATAAGCTGTTGGGTGTAAGATAGGCTACAAGGATATAATATACAGCACTGGGAATATAGCTAATATTTTGTAGTAGCTGTTTAAAAAAAAAAAGAAGTTAGCAGGAAGAAAGCCATGTTTCTGTAGCAGGACCATCAGGGTTCTGGGCTCCTTAGTCTCCCTTTATTGTCTTCCAGTTCTTTCCCAGTTCTTGCTGGAAGCTCCAAGCATAACTGTCCTGTGTTATGGGGGCAGGGTTTGGGAGAAGGACCTGAGTGTACCCTTCGGCCAGTTTTCACAGGGGAAGCAGCACTAAGGCCTCATGGTGGGAGGTTGCTAATATAATTGATCATCAAGGGAAACAATAGAAGTAAAATCTTTCTTAGCTCAGAGTCACTGGCAGGGTCAACCTTGGAGATTGTATATCTGAAGAAAGCACTTTTTAAAAGAACTCAAAGAAGGCCCCAAGGCTCTCTAGTGCCTACAGACTGATGGGCAGGTGTGGGCCCTGAACACTGAGTTAAGTGGTCTAACTGGTGTGCCCTGCCACTGACCTGGTGGTGGGCCAGCCATCTGCACCCATCTTGTGCCCCTTCCTGTTGCTCTGGCTTTTTCATGCAGCAGAGGGCAGGCCCAATCCATGCAGGACATGCAGTCTTGTCACACTAAGAGGTGACCTTCAGTGCTAAGTTTGGAGGACTTTTGGTCTTTGTGAACGCCTTATAAAGAGGAGTTTGGGGCACACCCACCCACCCCAATGTGAGCCCTCTGAGGGCAGGAATTGTTGCTTGCTTTGTTCACTATATTCCAAGAATGTAGAAAAGTATCAGGCACAGAGCAGGTGGTTATTAAAAGATCAGCTAGGAGGTGGTGTTAGGAAAGTTGGCTACAGCTGCTCTCAAATCTCTTCTGGGCAATGGAGATGAATGTGACATTGATGAGTCTCAGGCTCTGGCACCTGCCCAAAGTCACATATCTAATCAGAGGCCAGACCAGACCAGGAATATGGATAGGAGTGATTCTAATAATAGCCTAATATTCATTCTCTAATCCGTTGTCTTAGCCTGGGCTACAATAGCAAGATACCATAAACGGAGTGGTTATAAACAACAGAAGGTAGTTTTTACATTTCTGGAAAGTCCAAGATCATGGGACTGGTGTATCCAATGTTTGGTGAAAGCTCTTCTGGATTGCAGATGGCCAACTTCTTGTATCCTCACATGGCAGAGTGGAGACAGGAAGCAAGCTCTCCCATGACGCTATAAGGGCACTGAGGCTCCACCCCCATGACCTCACCTCACCCCAACCACTTTCCCAAGTCCCCACATCGTCACACCATCACTCTGTGGGATAGAGTTCCAACACATGAATTTTGGGTGGGAGGCGGGCTCAGCATCCAGTTCAAAGGGACCCATCTGTTATTCAGACCCTGTGGTTACCATGTTCATTGTTGTAGCCTCTAGTCATGGCAAATAGATGGGGAAACAATGGAAACAGTGACAGACTTTATTTTCTTGGGCTCCATAATTACTGCAGATGGCTACTGTAGCCATGAAATTAAAAGACACTTGCCCCTTGGAAGCAAAACTATGACCAACCTAGACAGCATATTAAAGAGCAGAATCATTACTTTGCCAAAAAAGGTCCATCTAGTCAAAGCTATGGTTTTTCCAGTAGTCATGTATGGATGTGAGAGTTGGACCATAAAGAAGGCTGAGCTCAAAGAAATGATGCTTTTGAACTGTGGTGTTGGAGAAGACTCTTGAGAGTCCCTTGGACTGCAAGGAGATCCAACCAGTCCATCCTAAAGGAAATCAGTCCTGAATATTCATTGGAAGGACTGATCTTGAAGCTGAAGCTCCAATACTCTGGCCACCGGATGCAAAGAACTGACTCACTAGAAGAGACCCTGATGCTGGGAAGGATTGAAGGCGGGAGGAGAAGGGGATGACAGGGGACAAGATGGTTGGATGGCATCACCAACTCAGTGGACATGAGTTTGAGCAAGTTCCGGAGTTGGTGATGGACAGGGAAGCCTGGTGTGCTGCAGCCCATGGGGTCGCAAAGAGTCAGACACAACTGGGTGACTGAACAATGACTAGTCAGCTAAGCTAATAAGAAATCTGCTTTGCCTGATGCATAGGTGATGGTTAGACTTTTTGTGTCCCCAAGATGGCTCGATGCATGGAAATTCTTCTAGTGGGATTTCATCACCTCGGTGAAGTTTCTGGTTCTTCCATTTATCAGGGGAAGGCGGGGGAAGACTGGGGTGAAGAAATGACCACTCACAGGGAAGCTGACAGGCTGAGAGCTGGTGAGGGGCTCAGCTTTGTGGAATGGCCTCTGCAAGCTCACCCTGGGGAGGGGCTCAGAGGCTTGCGGGTTTCACTCCTGCTTACTCCACCTAGCGTGCCTGCTATCCACTGCTAGCAGCTCGCCTGTGCAGGAAGTGTGGCGGCTGGGAGCCTCTGCAGGAAGCAAGCGAGAGCCCTCACAGTGCAGGGCGTGTGTTCTCATAGGCCTCAGCCCTCCTCCTCCCAAAGCCAGGCTGCGGCTTGTGCTGTAATCATCTCAGAATCGGGTGCCTGATCAGTCTCTACCTGGGGCAGAAGGTGCTGTCTGGGCTTCTCCACAAGGGTCTGGATGTAGCACCTCTGCCCCAAGGGCCCTCCGCTTGCAGGCACCTGCTTGCTCCGTCTCCTTTCTGAAGCCTCAGGCCAGGATGCCAGCCTCTCAAGACAGGATGGATGGAGCCCGCATGATCTTTCCAGGGAGAGCACTGCCGGAGAGGTGGCCAGCATGTTTGACAGATAGCGCTCGGGATCCGGGCTGTCTGAACGCATTTGTCTCGTCCCCCTGAATCCAGCCAGCCTGGGAGACAAGTCTAACCTTTCCTGACAGAATCAGTTCAGGCTTGTCCTCTGAGCAGGGCCCAGGGTGGGCAGGGGGCTGGCTGCGGCCAGCTGGGCTCTCTGACCAGAGCTGCCAGGGGCCTGCTGGCCGGGGGAGGACACATGGGGAGCCCTGATGGGCCCAGTGGACAGGCTCCAGCCCAGTTCATGGAGCAAGAGCCAGGAGAGGCGGGGGGGGGGGGGGGGCCAGGGGGGGTGTCCCTGCCTCTGTGGCTTCTCCCCCAACCCCATGGCTAAAGTAGAGAGGGGGACAGGCCGAGAAGCCTGCTTTTTTCCTTCCATTCTGCACCTATTCCTATTTTGAGGCCTAACTCTTATTAAAGTCTGATTTTTTTTGGGGGGTGGGGGTCAGATTAGCCTGGATTTGAATCTTGGGGTAGAGGATGGAGGAGAGGGGTGGTCTGGGCCCCTTTGAGAGCACAGGTGTGGCCTTTACACTGTGAGTCAGACCTGCCCACCCCAAAGAGGCCTGACCTTGGGCAGAAAACCATCCCTTCTGTGTCTGAATGACACCCTGTTTGTCCTGCTGCCAATGCCTGAAAGCCCACATTTGTGGCCCACACTCTGCTGTCTCCAGCCTCTTTAAGAATTGCAAATTTATTTTATTTGTGAAAGCTTATCTTTTCTTGGAAGGGCAGATGCAGGGACCCCAGACTGTGGATGTTCCTTGGGGGTGGGGTAGTGATTGGTGGTCTGGGCTGGAAGTAGGGATGTTAAAGGGAAGCAGGCAGTTCAGGAAAGGAAGGCAGTCGTGTGGCCAGCATCATCAGTCTGTCTGGCTTTTAGACTGTGCAAAGAGAGATATGGGGCCTTGGAAGGACTCACCTCTGGTTTTTCCAGGTGTCAGAGGGCAGAGGCAGGGGGTTCAGAGGCAAATAGCGTCCCAGCCAGAAGCCAGGGCCAGCGATTTCTCCTGCCCTAAGCCCCACTTTGACACAGGGGCCAAACGACAGTCTAGGGAGCTGGGCGAGGTTGCAGAGTTCTACTTCTGTCCACTAGAAGAAGAGAAGTTGAGAGCCTGAGGTGTTCCGGGGGCTCAAAGAGAGGCAGGTGGAAGCTAGGGACCCGCAACACTCTTGGGGGATCAGAGAACAGAGGAGAAGCAAATTCCCAACCCAGAAGTATTATAAAGTTAAAAGCATTCAATCCCTGGGTCAGGAGGATCCCCTGGAGAAGGGCATGACAACCCACTCCAGTTTCTTGCCTGGAGAATCCCATGGACAGAGGGGCCAGGCAGGCTACAGTCTATGCGGTTGCAAAAGAGTCAGACAAGACTGAAGCAACTTAACACACACACACTCACACACACTCACACAACCACCCACAAAACAGCAAGCTGTGGATGTCCATGCATGAGCTCATGTAGTTTGTCTCCACTGCCAGGAAGCAGAGTCAGAGACAGAAACGAATGAACAAGGGTTCATTTTGGGGAGGTGAGGCCAGGAGACACCAGGAAGGGTACGGGGAGGCAGGATGGGGGTGGGGGAAGCAAGCAACAGGCATCTTGGAGTTGCCCCCGTCAAAGGAGTGCTTACATACAATTCCCACCAACCACTGGATAGGCTGCTCCAGAGAATCTAGTGGCAGAGTTCATCCTGCCTCCTGGGCAAAGAATCAGAGTGCAGATTTCTGGCCCCTGGCCAGCCCATTCTGCACCTCAGGCTCAGAAATGGATGTGTTGGTGGTTGAGAGGGTGGCTTGTATGTGCTGAGATGGTGTGGGCTCGGGGTGTCTGCTCCAGTACTGGCAGTCCCAGGGTCCAGATGACGAAACCGAGTCTCACAGGGTCTCTTCCAGCTGGTGATAACTGCTGGGATCTGACTCTTTTCCAGGCCCCAGTCTTAATTGTCAAATGGGGATCACGATACCTATGATCATAGTCTTGATGACAAGGCTCCCCATCATCCATGCGGCTTGTGAGGACAGACTGTGATGATCATTACAAACTTGCTTCTGAATGTCCAAACCCTGGTGGAAGGCAGCAAAACGATGTGTAGGCTGGGTTCAAATACCACTTGGGCTACTTAACTGCAGTGTGATCTTGAGGAACTAGCTTAACTTCTGAGCTTTAGGTTCCCCAGCTGTAAAATGGGTCTGGAAGTATATTTCTGGAGGAGTTGTTACAAGGATTACATGAGAAAATAGGTGACATGACTGGTGTCCCCAAAGGGCCGTGTCCATGCATTTTACCCTCCTTACCTGCTCCCCTTTGCACGTTTAATCTCTTACCATTTTGCAAAAAGGTGTGGAGTTAAAACCCTTTGATTACCCTCTGGGGGTAATGTTCATGGGGTGGAGGTCTCATTACTGGGAATAGACCTGTGTTTGATGTGGCTCACGCTTCCATGCCCAGGTCCCTTGTGGTCCCAGGAGCCCTTCTGTTATTGGTGAGCTGGGTTTCTTCCTGCCCGAGGCCACTTTATGAGTCATACAAACAAGGACCCAGTAGGGATTCTTTAGAACAAAGCTTTTCACTGCTTTTAAAGGACCTGACTCTCCAGTTTCCATGTTAATGAGGGCCCGGATTGACCCAGGATTTGGCAAAAGCTGGTTCCCACTTCCAGCACTGTCTACAGTCTCTCTCATGCTCCTCATTCCCACTTTATTTTTAGCAGGCTGCAGGGTTCAAGAGCCCCGCTCCTTAATTCCCGCACACCTTTGCTTGTGGTTTTCTGAGGCCCAGATTAGATGTCCCCTTTTCTCCCATAAATCTTCCTTGGCATCCCCAGACAGAAACACCCCTTACTGCTGCTGAAGCTTAACCTACACAAACTTGGGCAGGAAGGGATATATAACCACCCTCTGCCACCAGGGGGCAGTCATGCAGAAAGAGTCCCAGGCCTGTGCACCTTCCCACGTTAAGCAGGAAGTGACCCTTGCGGAGAACACGGACCGTGGGGACAGCAGTCAGCATGTCCGCAGGCACTGTCCTCAGGTAGAGAGGCGGGGGCTGTGGCCCGCCAGCATCTGCCGCAGTTCACAGAGAATCAGGAAGAGACTCAGGGCTTCCTGCTTCCCTTCCATGAAGAGGGGCTGAAGCAGAAATGGGCCCAGTGAGGAGCTAGTCCAGGATTCTCAGCAGTGATGCTTAAAACACGCTTAGCTTCTTCGTAAAGTCCCTAGCTAAGGGGCTGAGGGGAATGTCTGCCTGGCAGTTAAGAGTCAAGATTCTGGTCTTGAGTGGGCTAAACCAACCCAGCAGACGTCTCCCCAAACTCCATCCTAAAGAGGCTCTTGTCTGAGTGCAGACTTGCACCGGCTGTGTACTTCCGAGGCGCTCTTGTCCCTGAGTTATCTGTCCCCCACCGGGAGGGGGCCCTCCAGCGATGACTTGCTCCCCTTGATGTCCCAGGTGAGGCCGGCACCAACTTTGAATCCTGTAAATACTGCGTTGAGCTGTTCAGACCTCACTGCCTTTTCCGTGGGAACATGGAGGGGCCCGGATGTCCCACGCAGAGAGGTGAGGGGCAGCGCCTGGGTCAGGCTCTGAAGGAGAGATGTAGCCGGCTCGTGGAGCCCTGGTCCGCATTTACCCGCTCCCTCCAGGTGGAACCCTCCGGCGCCCCACTCTGCTCTCCGCGCGTGGTGTGCGGTCAGTCTTATGTGACAGCCTGGCTTGGCTGTACTTCCTAGTTACTCCATCAAACACTAATCTAGGTGTTGCTGCGAAGACTTTTTTGTTAGTTTGTTCTTGTTTTTTTCTTCTTGAAGATGTGATTAAGGTCTATAATCAGTCGATTTTAAATAGAGGAGATCATCTCTGGATGAGCCTGACTTAATCAGTCGAAAGACCTTAAGAACAGAGCCCAGGCTTCTCTGAGAAGTTCCACCTGTGGATAGACAGCAACTTCAGCTTGTGCTGGAGGGTTTCAGCCTGCCCTTCCAGATTGCCGGCCTTGCAGATTTCAGATTTAAAACTTATATAACCGCCCACAGTTATACAAGCCAGTCCCTTGCGACTATTCCCTTAATTTATATCTCTTGTTGGTTCTGTTTTTCAGGTGGAATTCTACATGGTACTGGTGGGCTGGGTAAGTTCCCTGTCCCCAGAGAGGGGAAGATGAATCAGGGTGATAGAATCATTTTGGTATCAGGGCACTCACGGTATAGATGTCAGTGTGCTAAGACTTCGATTATATTTAGCCCTCTAAGCATCGTATGCCATCGTTTTTATTGTTCAGTTGCTCAGTCGTGTCCAACTCTTTCTGGCCCTGTGGACTATAGCACACCAGGCTTCCCTGTCCTTCACCATCTCCTGGAGCTTGTTCTAACTCATGTCCATTGAGTCGGGGATGACATCCAACCATTTCATCCTCTGTCATCCCCTTCTCCTGCTTTCAATCTTTGCCAGCATCAGGGTCTTTTTTCTAGTGAGTCAGCTCTTTGCATCAGGTGGCCAAAGTATTGGGGCTTCAGCTTCAGCATCAGTCCTTTTAATGAATATTCAGGATGGATTTCCTTTAGGATTGGTTTGATCTCCCTGCAGTCCAAGGGACTCTCAGGAGTCTTCTCCAACACCACAGTTCAAAAGCATCCATTCTTTGGTGCTCAGCCTTCTTTATGGTCCAACACTCACATCCATACATGACCACTGGAAAAACCATAGCTTTGACTATATGGACCTTTGTCAGTAAAGTAATGTCTCTGCTTTTTAATATGCTGTCTAGATTTGTCATAGCTTTTCTTCCAAGGAGCAAGCGTCTTTTAATTTCATGGCAGCAGTCACCATTTACAGTGACTTTGGAGCCCCCCAAAATAAAATCTGTCCCTGTTTCCATTGTTTCCTCATCTATTTACCATGCATTGATGGGACTGGAGGCCATGACCTTCCTTTTTTGAATGTTGAGTTTTAAGCTAGCTTTTTCACTCTCCTCTTTCACTTTCATCAAGAGGCTTTTTAGCTCCTCTTCACTTCTGCCATAGTGAAGTCCAGGATCAGAAACTCTTGACTCCAGAGCACAAGTTCCTGACCTTTTTGTACCAATAAACCCTGTTGCAGCCCGATGAGGTCATGAACGTCTCCTCAGGAATATTCTTTTGTATACATAAAATGCACAAGGTTACAAAGGAAGTCATTAAAATAATTATCAAAATATTTTATAGCACAAACTTATGACATGGTATTACATGTGCTTTCCTATAAATGTATTCCATTAACTAAACTAAGGAGGGTCTACACATCAGGTGACTGCATCATACATCTGTGATCACTGTCCTATGCCATGAAAATACATGTGACTCTTCTTGGTGACAAGTATGGCTAACACTACTTGTGATTCCTAGCTTGCTTTCCTCATGGAAAGAAATGCTAAATTTCAATTAAAGTGATGATAAAGAAGAGTTTTTCCTCCATCCAAGTTCAGAGCTCCCCAAATGCTCCGTGATTAGAGGGCAGACTTCACCACCCCACTAGATGCCTGCTCTGCAGAGATGATGGTGGAACAGGTTCATGGGCACTAAGATAGGCCTATTACCCAGGGGAGCACAGGCATACAGCAGTGCCTTCCTCCTCTCCCCTCCAGGACTCAGACGGAAAAGCGGTGCCAGGGGTCCCAGGGTAGGACACAGTCGGAGGGCATGGCTTCTGTGCCAAACTCGGTCCCTACAACATCTGAGTGCTGGTGTGCCCTTGCTCTGGCGCTGGTAGCCCCCAGGCCCAGGCCTACTCACACGTCCCACACCCAGCCCTGAAGCTCCCTCACTATTCCTCGTGGAGACAGAGGCTGTGGCCACCTGTGTTTGCTGCAGACACTTCCTGTTTTTGTATCAACATGGGCTGCACTTGGCCAGCTCGCTCACCCTCTGGCATGTAGAGCAGCTTTGCCAACTTGTGGCTGAGAAGGCCCAAGCTGAGCGTCTCCAGGTGGAGAACCAGAAGGGAAGTGAGGGCGAGAGGCAGGCTACCCACCTTCTCTCCCTTCTCTGGAGAGGGGAGGCTGATGATCAACTGAGAGAGGCCCTCACCCCATACACAACCCGACCCCTGCCCCAGGCCACCAGGCCAGGCCTGATGAAAACCAATCTCCTCATGGATACATGTGCATGTATGGCTGAGTCCCTTTGCTGTTCCCCTGAAGCTATCACAACATTTTTAATTGGCTACATTCCAGTAAAAAATAAAAAGTTGAAAAATTAAGCTCCCAGCATGATGGCCATTTTCAGCCCGAGTCTTATTCCCACCTCTACCTCTTCCCCTCTTCATGTCACTTCTCTCACTGTGAGAAGGCAGGAGAGAGGGACCTAAAATGCCTGAGTGTTCAAGAAGTGCCAGGCACTTTGAATACACAATCTCATTTGCTCTCTCCAGCACCCTGTGAGGTGTTAAGACACCAATTTGATAGGTGAGGTAGCCCAGGTTCAGAGGGGTGTTGCCCAGCAGTAAGAGGCTAGGGTCTGAACTCTGCTCTGGCACCAAGATCCACTCTCTTTCCACCTCACAGGCTGCCTTTCCCTGGTCAGCCTTTACCGATCCCTGGTACCCAGCACCCAGACTGCACAGGCATCTTCTATGCCTCAGAAAGCATCTACCAAAGTAATTCAGACTGAAGTGTTAGGGACCCAGTAGATTACCCTCCCCTAGGGTATGTGCATTTTAGGAGGGGTTAAGGGAGGTGTACTGTGCTCAGTTCTCAGAGAAGGACTCACTGCAGCGTGAAGGCTGAGTAGGATTTGGGGGCTGAGGGGATGAAGAAAAGCGTGTAAAGCTGGCAGGTTGGAGTGGGGCGGAGCTAAGAGCTTGGAGATACATGTGTGCATGTGGGGGTGTGTGAGGGGATGGGCAGGGTTGACATTTACCTCTAGTCCTCAAACCCTAAATGAAAGTGAAGTTGCTCAGTCGTGTCCGACTCTTTGTGACCCCGTGGACTGTAGCCCACCAGGCTCCTCCGTCCATGGGATTCTCCAGGCAAGAATACTGTAGTGGGTTGCCATTTCCTTCTCTAGGGGATCTTCCTGACGCAGGGATCGAACCCAGGTCTCCCACATTGCAGGCAGATGCTTTAACCTCTAAGCCACCAGGGAAGCCCACTAAGAGGTAAGGACTATTGCTAATTTTTTAAGATAAGGAATGGGTTTAGGGAAGGGAAGTGACTTGCTCAAGATCACACAGCTCATAAGTGGAGGAGGCATGAGACAGTCATGCTTTTCACGTCATTGTGCTAGTAAGCAGTGGAAGACTTCATGTGTCATCCTTTCCAGGCAGCATGCAAGCATTCATGATTAATTAATTAAGCCACGATGAGCACCACGTGTGTCCCAGACTTTGTGCTATGTGCTGGATAAATGGAATATAGTTCTTACCCTTGAAGAATCATAGTCACTGTGGGAGAAAGACACATGATCATTGCGATTTACTGTGGCAAATTCTCTGATCAAAGGCAACTCTAGCCCACAGTATGGCTTTAAGATTTTAGAGAGTGACTAGCTTTCTGAATAGATTCATGGAAGGCTTATCTGAGGAAGAAACTCTTGAATTGTTTCAAAGGCTCAAAGGAATTCAGCATAAGTTTGAGCTAGGATATTCCAGCTAGAGAAAATGAAATAGCTTCTGCAAAAGATTATGTGCCACTTCTGTGGGAACCTTCCACAGAAAATGCCTTTACCTAGCATTTCAAAAATTAGTTTCACAAATATCAGTGCCCTGATAATAATTGGGGTAGGCAACAGTTTTCTAAGGCTTACTACATGCCAAGCACTCTTCTAAGGACTCTCCATATATTAGCTCATTTAGCTTTGCCAACAATCCTCTGAGGTAGGTATTATTATATCCACTTCACAGCTGAGGAGACAGTGGCACAGAGAGGTTAAGGAACTTGCTCAAGACAACACAGCTATTCAATGACGGAGCCAAGATTGGAACCCAAGCAAGAATGTTCTAGAATCTATGCTCCATCAAAACTGGTCAGGGGACAATAGCATAATGAATATTGGCCTAGTGAAAGTTCTGAAAACTGCATCAGCCCAACAAACATACATATGCAAATATTTACACTCAGAGTTTTCCACACTAATTTTACATAGGAATACTCTTTTTTTTTTTCTTTCAAGAATGAGCTGAAAGAAATGGAAAACCCTTTGAGAATTGCTGTCTTATTCCCCAGAGTGACTCTTGGTCACTGGGGGATGACCCTTAGAGACTGGACCCTCTGGCTGGGGATGGGGTGGACGTTTCCGGTTCCTGCTGCCTCTCAGTCAGGCCCACCAGACGACCCGCGGTGGCCCACGGTCTTCCTGACGCCTCTCAGTCAGGCCCACCAGACGACCCGCAGCGGCCCACGGTCTTCCTGCAGCTCCGCAGTCCTCCCTGAATGAACTGGCCAGCACGTGTGCTCCTCCCACACACTTTACAGTGTGAGAAAAGTGCAGACTCAAAACTCTTTGAGTTTGGAGGAAGCCTTTTTGGTTCGTCACTGCTGCATTTTTAATCTTGTGCTTGATTTCTCTCTCTCTTGACAGAGAGAAAAAGTGACTGTTGGGGAGGGTTAGTGATTTCTTCATTTACAGCTATGGCACCTGGTGTGTGTATGATCATGGTACCCAGTGAATAGTCAAGAAAAAGGAAGAAGAGAACCAGAGAGAGAAAAAACACAATTCCTTTTAGCTATCCAATCCCTCTGCTTGTCAGAGGGGAAGTCTCCTATGCAGGGGTGAGGCCTGGTGAGAGAGGGCATGTGTGGAGCACCTAATATTTCCACACAGAGCTATGGCTTCACATCAAAGTCTGGGAAGGTGAATAAATTCTTGGATTTCTGAAACATGATTCCTTCCTGCCAAGGAAAGTCTGGCAGCCACAGCCATTAGCACCATGGATAGCGGCAGGCCTGCGGGGTGCACCCTGGGAAGGGGCTGGACTTCCCTTGCTCAAGAAACAGACAGGAGCTGGTAGGACTGAGTCTTAAAAGGATCACAGGACATTTCTGCACTGTGAGATGGGGTCTTTGCTGGACTTACTATCATCCACACACACCCCTCCCGCCCTCCCTCCCTCATAGCAAATCAGTGAACACAGGGTCCTAAAGAAAAGAAATGCTTGCTAGGGACTCAGAAGATGGTGATGAGGGAGGTCACTGCAAGACGGAGGTGGGAGATACATCCATGTGCTCAGGAGTTCACAGAGATGGCTGCGGTCCCACGAACACTGTGGCAGTGGATTTTTTGTTGCCTTGCCTTGCCTTGTCTGTGGCTTCAAGCCCGAGAAACACCTTCAGTGCCTAGCCTGGGGTAGCTGTCCCATTAGTGTTGGTGCAGTAGGAGGAGGGCCCTGCTCTATGGCCAAGTTCTACATGTGCATAAACAAAGAACTGAGTCTCCCTCTAGGGGAAATCCTTACAGTCTCAGATGAATTTTAGAATCAAAAGCCTGCTTCCATTGGCAACCCATAGGCCCGTTTTCAGGACATGGAAACTTGCTTTATTAATAGCAAACTTGCAAAGAAAACAAAGGCAAGAAGCTACACTTACTTCTCTGGTGGCCTCTGGGGCTGTCGGTGGCTTGCTATGCTGCCCAGAGAAAAACCACCCAGAATTGGGTTTCCTGTTTCATTCTGCTCCATCCCACAAATGCATATTGAGTGGCCAGTCCCAGGATCGGTCCTGTGGGGATGAGGAGACCAAATGGAAGTGTCTCTGCCTGAGGAACATACAGCCGCCCAGAGGGGAAACACACTCAGGGAAGCAGGATACCACAAAGGCCATCTGAGATTGTCACATGTGTTGCCCCAGTCTCAGGCATAGATGGCTTGGATGAGGTGAAGTCCATGTTGGTGGATGTCATCAGGAAGACAAGAGAAGAGGTTGGAAAAGTAATCCACCAAAATGGTAAGCTTACTCAGTCAGCAAGGACAGGATGTCTCTGCTTTCAGCTGTATCCCCCATATCTTGCACACAGTAGGCACTCAGTGAATACTTGCTTGCATTGATGAGTAATTGGAGTGCCTGCTAGAGGATCGAGAGATGCAGGGTAGTGTGACTGAATGGCTGGCACACCATGGCTTAGCGGGGGAGTCCCAGCTTAAGTCACTGTTCCCTGGGGTTTCGGAGAGAGCTGTCTTTGGCAGTTGGGGCTGTTTCAGGGGACTTGAATCCTAGAGAAAACATATGAGGAATAGCTACAGACCCATAGCTCTGTGAAGACCCAGCCAGGGCCAGTTCCTCAAAGCAGAGATAATCTGGGCTCCTCGCCTAGGAGAGTCAGGCGTGCACTTTCAAGGGCTGGCTGACCCTCTTGACTCAAATGTGTTGCTGCTGCTTCTGGGCTAATGGGCTCGGCGGGCACTTCCTTACCGGCCCTGAAGTGGGGTTGTCTGAATGTCTTCAGGGCCTGAGGCTGCAGTGCTCCTCCTCCGCCCTTCAGCATCTCAGGAGCTGAAACGGAAACAGCGTCCTCAGGTCACGGTGGCCCTGACTCTCAGAAGAGCGGGAGCCTGTGTACTCAGCCTTAGTCACTCTCTGGTCCACAGCTACGGGGCATCTGTTCCTGCCTGAAAGGACTGGGAGAGGCTGTGGGACCCATACCCCATAGAACACTTAGCCCAGTGCCCCGCACAGAGTAGAAAAGGTTATTTCCCTTATCTTTCTTTCAAAGCCATCACTCAATAAACACAGTCAAAGACTGTGAGGCTGGGGACTGGATATACAAAGACAGGCACAGGGTAATGCCTACAATAATATCTCTAGAAAGTCCATAAAGCAAATAGAGCCAGAGGGCAGAGTTATCAACATCTGCAGGGAGGCAGTGGGGGGCGACTTGCTGGGAAAGGTAACACGTCTGCACCAGCCTTGCACAGTCCCCTCTGCTCTGCATAGACAGGCCTCTTCTTCACTCCTTAGAAGACTTGACCTCCATCATCCACCCAGATACCCGATCAGTTCAAATATCACCTGTCCTTTAAGGTTATTCTCCGTCTCTTCATCCTGGGACAGACTTCCTTGAGGGCCATGGCCACAATGCCTTGATTTTAGCAACCTCTTCCTGTCTATACCCTTGTCTATACCACCTAAATGATGTATTATGTGGCTACTTGAGTGCTTTCTATTTGTTAGTCTCTCCAACTAAGTCTGTAAGCTCTTTAGTAAGGACCTCATCTTGAATTCTCCATTCCATGCTCCCACTAATCCTACTCTGGCACAGCAGGGCATTCTGCACATAGTAGGTGCTCAATAAAATTCTTACTGAGAGACTGAATGAGCAAATAAGTGAAGGAATAAGGAAAGTAGGAAAGAAGAGAGGAAGAGGAGGAGGGAAGAAGGACCGAAGAAAGGAAAAGGAAGGGAGGGAGGGAGGGTGGCAGGAAAGAAGGAAGGTCATTCTGGGTTTTGCAAAGACTAACTGGAACTTAAATGGCTGAGAAAGTTGGTGCTCCTTCTTTGCCCACATTTCTTACTCTTCCATCATAAAGACTATCTTTTCAAAATTTTTACTCCTTGAGCAAATCATGACTTGAGCTTACATAAGTAAAAATTTCAAACTATACAAAATAGTGAAAGTATTATAAGTGTTTACTGAACATTTACTATGTCCTCACAATAGTCCCTGCTCTTGAGGCTTACAGTTTAGTTGGGAGGTAAAGATAAATGCCAGAGAAGGCGATGGCACCCCCCTCCAGCACTCGTGCCTGGAGAATCCCATGGACGGAGGAGGCTGGTGGGCTGCAGTCCATGGGTCACTAAGAGTCAGACACGACTGAGCGACCTCACTTTCACTTGTCACTTTTCTGCATCGGAGAAGGAAATGGCAGCCCACTCCACTGTTCTTGCCTGGAGAATCCCAGGGACGGGGGAGCCTGGTGGGCTGCCATCTGTGGGGTCGCACAGAGTCGGACACGACTGAAGTGACTTATTAGCAGCAGCAGCAGCAAAAGTAAATGCTCATGAATTCTTCAGCCAGTGACCTAGTGGTTGGCACTTCAGATCTAGAGATACACATCTGGAATCCCAACATAACCTGGGTCAACTACTAGAAAAACTACATACAAAAATGATATCTTGTCAATAGATATATTTACCACCGCCCTGTGTTTCCTCAGCTATAAAACAGGGACACACATCTCACAGAACATTACAAGAATTAATATACCTAAAATTCTTGGCAGAGTACCTGGGCATGGTTAGTGCTCAATAAATATTACCCATATTATTACTGCTAAAGATATAAAATTTTTATGGAATATCTGTCATGGATCAATTACTAAGAACTTCAGGTGTTGGATTATCTCAGCTTTCTCTTGATTGTTGGTTTCTCCTTTCATACTGTACCATTTTCACAAGCAAATAAACATGCTCAAGTGTCTCCCATCTTTAAGACTTTGTGTGATGTGACCCCAGACCACCTCTCTGAATTCAGATCATGATGCTCTTCCCATTGGGGACAGAGGCAAAAGTTTGGCCAGTGTATTCAAGATGAGGTCTCTAAAGAGCTTGTGGTCCAGCTGGCTCACAAGTCTAATTTAAAGAAAGCAAAGAAAGCATGCCAACACACAGTTGTGCCAAATAGCGGCTGTTTAGATGCAAACTCAAATAAACACAAGTAGATAGAGGTGGAGGGGGTTAGGGAAACCTTGCAGGAGAGCAGGAGTGGAAAGGACCACACCTGCATTGTTCTCTGCACACTCAGCATGTAACACAGTGCCTGGCATACAATAGGAGTCAGTAAATATTTGTGGGACAAATGAATGACATGCATTAATGAATAAATGGTGTGATTTTCTGCCCTACTGGAGCTCACACCCTGTTTGGGGAGGCTAACAAGTAAAAAAATATTTGTATGAAACATGATGGCCGGGGTAGGTACATTCAAGATAATTTAAGGGTTTACAGGCAAGAATTATCAATTCTGCCTGGGAAGAGGTTAGGGAAGACTTCGGACAAGGGATTTCACTGGGAGTTGAAGGATAATCAGGGAGGGCAGATGAGAGGGGACAGTCATGCCGGGCTGAAGACACTTCAGTGCTGATGAATGAAGAGGGGTTCACTGCTGGCGGAGCGTCATTAAAGTAGCAGATAAGACAGCGTGTGATCAAGTGTCATGACCGCTAGGGCTCTGGGATGTGAGAAGGTGGAGGTGGTTGGTTGGCACATAGTAGACTGTCAGTGGATATTGGGGAAAGGAAAGCAGGCTGGATTATTAAGGGCAATTTGGGGCAGATTCGAGCCATTACTGAGCCTTGAAATGTAAAACTATAGTCTAAACGGAAAGCATTATGCTAATAAAGGTCATAATTAATATTAATGAGAAGACGGTCACTGATGATGACGTTGGTCCCTCCAGAGGGAGCAAAGGCCGAGAGATGAGAAGGTGCGTCTAGCACTGTAGCAGGCTACTCTGTCTAACTCTGCCACATAGAAGGGAGGGCGGGAGGGCAGGGGAAGGACCTCACCATGACTCATGCGGCTGCTGGGGAGGAGGCTGCCAGCTCTCCGCCTGCTCTAGCTGCTGCTTTCCCTGCCCTTGGGCGAGGTCTGGCCTTGGGAAATGGCCCTCATCCCTGCAAGTCTACAGTTGCTCCCAGGAATGCTGATCCCCTGGAAAGGTTGCTTTGTCTGAGGTCTGCGAAAGCAAAAGTCTGAGTAGCCAATATTTGCTCCTCCTTCCTTCTTCCCTGACCAGATCCTGCAGGGGCAAAAGCACTAGAACTGGGAGATGGTGGTCTGCAGGGCTGAGGATCTCAAACTGAATGTACACCTCGAAAACGTTTGGCCAGGTGGAGCCAGTGACAGGACGCTGAGCAGTCTTGATCGAGGGCAGGAAGCCAGAGAAGGGCAGTCTCAGGGGAATGTGGAACAGACGGTGTGGTCCTCCCGTGTTTCCCAGAAGGATAGGATGTGTGGATGATCTCAGGGCCTCCCTGTTTTTGAAATAAATCCACTTTCCCCACTGTACATGGGCTTCCTGCCTGCATATTTCACTTGAGAGGTAGTCTAAAGTGTGATGGTGGAGGTCCAAAGTATTATTAGTTAATAGTAATTGTGAACATTTACTGCTGATCCAGCTATTGTTCTAAGGCCTTTGTATTAATTAACTCATTTAATCTCAGTGCAGGAGATATGGGTTTGATTCCTGAATTGGGAAGATTCCCTGGAGAAGGAAATGGCAAACCACTCCAGTACTCTTGCCTGGGAAATCGCATGGACAGAGGAGCCTGATGGGCTACAGTCCATGGGCTTGCAAAAGAGTAGGACAGGAGTTAGCAGCTAAACAACAACAGGAAACACAGAGGCTGAACAGGTAGTGAGCACTATGCTAATCACAGGGAACATTTGGACACAGTTGCTCCAGCATTGACCACGCAGTTCATGGGGTGGCAAAAGTCAGACTGATTTAGCTGCTAACAAAAACAAATCTCTCAATAACGTGAAAGGGACACCTGTCGTTCCCATTCTACACACATGGGGACTGAGGCTCAGGGAGGTGAAGCAATTGCCCAAGGTCACACAAGACAAGAAGCTGCGGAGCCAAGAATGGAACCAGGCAGTGTCGCTCCTGGAATCACTGTGGCTCGTCAGTTCTAGAGGTGGCCTCAGGGAAGGGAACGGAGGACTCCCAGGACCCAGCCAACCAGTAAAGAACAGGGCCAGGAGCTAATGGCCGGTGCTGTGGTCACTGCCAGGTTCTTAGAGCCCCTGATCCGGGGGGAGGAGGAGTCCAGCTCCATCGTCTGAGTGGAGGACTGGGCAAGCACTTCACACTTTTAAACCCTTGTCTTCTCGTCTGAACAATGGAGAGTGACTGCTGATCTGCAGGAGTCAGTAAAGCAGCCCATGCAAGTGCCTGATACATCAGAGTAGCTGCTCAGTAAACGAGCCCCGTCTCCCTCTTCTCACCTGGGTCAAGTTTGCCTTAACCTAGGTTCAGTCACCTTTCCCACAAATCTGTAGTGAGGCCATCCCAGGTGCCAGATTTTCTGCTATGCCCTGGGAGAGACACCAATGAAGGAAGAGGCTGGACCTATGTGAAGTGGAGAGGGGGAATGACCCAGAGCAACCAGAAAGAAACAAAATGAATTTTTAAGTAACCCACGACAACGCAATACCTGATAAACAAATGTTCTCCTCAAAAGCAGTAGCCTCAGGAAGGGGTATGGTTGTTCCAGAGACAGAGGCTCTGCCAAACACTGACATCAGCCACTGACTCTCCTCCCAGGCATTCCCCCCTGGTGAATTCCCCTGTCAGGAAGACTACCTTTTAGGAAAACCAAGACTTGGAGCAGGAAACAATCCGCCAAAGTCATATGCAGGGCAAGAGCAGAACCAGAAAACAGAACTTTTGATTTCTGAACTGGAGGTCTTCCCAATTCTTCTCTAAATTAGGTGTCACAGCTTTGGCTCAGAATGGCTTTGGACTGGTTTGTTTGTTTGTTTGTTTGTTTAAATAACTCGACCCAGGTTAGTAGGACCAGAAACTGGGAATGTCCAGAGGAATCTGTCTGTGGATCTGCCTGGCGGTGCCGTGATAGGAATGAAGCTGAGTGCAGCAAGGTTATCACCAAGGGCTGGGTGCCAGGGATCTGGATTTAAGTGAACTTTATACAGAGGGCAATGGCCTGCCATTCTTTGGGTGGAAGAAAAGAGCTGAGAGCAGTCTATTCTTGTTTTCTTTCGGCCACCTGGCAGGCAGCAGGCAGGATCGCAGTTCCCAGATCAGAGATTGAAACCACGCCCCCTGCGGTGGCAGCGCCGAGTCCTACCGACTGGGCTCCCAGGGAAGTCTCGCTAGTAGACGCTTGTAGTGGGGGCTTTCGGCTTTTCAGAGTCATTCAAAGAGCTGGTGGGCTGGTTTTCCGGCACCTCTTTGGCAGCTTGGAGTCCTCCGGTTAGGTGTGCGAAGACCCTGAAGTGAGATTTATTCCATTCTGAAGACGTAACTCCGAAGAGCTTTCAGAAAGTTCTCTCCTGGGCTTAAGGGACTGAGGTTCTCCTTGACTAGGGGAGTTTAAATCTAGTCCTGCTTGCAGGCAGCGGGTGGATTAGGTGATCCCGGAAGGACCTTGCTGGCATCGGGATTCCGGGCGCCTTCGTGGCCCTGTGGACGTGCCTGTGTGCGCCCGTAAGTGTGTGGCGGGTGGGAGGCGCGTAAGTGCGGCCGCTGGTGGGTGTGCCTGAGGAGCTGGGCCCGGGCTGCGCCCGCGGCGCCCACTTGTGGCTCCCAGGCGCCGCCAGGAGGAACCGCGCCTTTGCCGCCTCTGCCGGGGACGCCGCCCGATAGGAGGAGGACGGAAGGCTGATGACATGAGGGCGCCGTCTCCCAAGTGATGGCAGCGCGCGCTGCTGCCTCGCCGCCTCCGCCGCTCAGCCCCGGACTCCTTACGTCAGGGTAGCTGGGTACCCCCTCCGCGCGGCAGCCAGCTAGCAGCGGGAGAGCAGAGCAGAGCGCGCCGCGGAGCCCGAGCGCCCTCCCTGCGCGCTGAGCCCTGCTGAGTCCAGCCGAGTCGGGCAGGAGGCAGCGCGGCCGAGCCCTCGCGGGACGCCGCCTTCCCACCCGGTGCTCCCCGGCCGCAGCCGCCGGGAGCCGCGGGGCGCCGGGCTCGTCCTGTGCGCCCCCCCGCCATGCGCGCTGGGCTCCGCGGCTCTCCTGAGCAGTCCCAGCGCGGTGGGCACCGGAGCCTGGGCCGGGGTGCCTCTCGCTGAAGTAGTTGCGCGCCCAGAGGAGGGGGTCGCCACGTCGGGGGCGCGACCGGGACCCGCGGAGTCCGCCCCCGAGCGCGGGGAGCGGGGCCGCCTGCGCCGCCCGACCATTACCTCCCCGGGAGGCAAGGAGGAGCTGGTGGCGGCTGCCTCCCGGCTGTGGCAGCGGCGGCGCCGCGCCTGCCTGGCGGCCGTCGGCGTGCTCCTGGCCATGGCGCTGGGGCTGCTTATCGCCGTGCCGTTGCTGCTGCAGGCGGCGCCCCCCGGCGCGGCGCACTACGAGATGATGGGCACCTGCCGCATGATCTGCGACCCCTACACCGCCGCCCCGGGCGGGGGGCCGGCGGGAGCCAAGGCTCCGCCGCCGGGACCCAGCACGGCCGCGCTGGAAGTCATGCAGGACTTGAGCGTCAACCCTCCGCCCCCTTTCATCCAGGGACCCAAGGGCGACCCGGGGCGACCTGGCAAGCCGGGACCGCGGGGACCCCCGGGAGAGCCGGGCCCACCTGGACCCCGGGGTCCCCCGGGGGAGAAGGGCGACTCGGGGCGGCCCGGGCTGCCTGGCCTGCAGCTGACGGCGGGCGCGGCCGGAGGTGTCGGGGTGGTGGGTGGCGGAACCGGGGGCGGCGGTGACTCTGAGGGCGAAGTAACTGGCGCGCTGAGCGCCGCCTTCAGCGGTCCCAAGATCGCCTTCTATGTGGGTCTTAAGAGCCCCCACGAAGGCTACGAGGTGCTCAAATTCGACGACGTGGTCACCAATCTCGGCAATCACTACGACCCTGCTACGGGCAAGTTCAGCTGCCAGGTGCGTGGCATCTACTTCTTCACCTACCACATCCTCATGCGCGGCGGCGACGGCACCAGCATGTGGGCGGACCTCTGCAAGAACGGGCAGGTCAGTGACACCCCCGCTTCCCCTCCACCCGCGCAAGTCCCCGCGGACCCTCGTTCCCACCCAGCGCCCCAAACCTCCTGGGAGCTCAGCCTCTTCTCCCCATTGGGAGGGAGCGCACCGCGCAGCATCGCGTCTCCCAGTGCGTCCTGGTCGCACTTTATCCGGTAGCTCCAGAGGTTGGGTTCCCCACTACCCAAATCGCGCTCCCCTGCTATTTACATAGCCGCCTGAAGCCCCGTGGGGTTCACGGAAACCTCATTCTGTGCGCCCCTTTCCCCCCTCTGCCCTCCCGTCTTCCTTCTTCTTGGCCCTGGCCCCTGGTTCCCGCTCTTCCCCACTGGGTCAGCGTCCCCGAAGCCCTCTGCCTCCCTTCTTCCCGGATTTGGCGACTGTGGAGACTGGGGTGCCCGGAAGGAGTTGGCTAAGGTGGAGAGAGAGCATGGAGCCTGGGTGGGAGCGTGGACCCTGGAGCGGCAGGCGGAAGGCCGGCCATGGGGTACGCCACGTGGAGGGTCGGGCAAGGGCCACGGCCGAGGTATCCGGGCCGACCAGCTCTGACGGCTCGCCCCTAGGTCCGGGCCAGCGCCATCGCGCAGGATGCCGACCAGAACTACGACTACGCCAGTAACAGCGTGGTGCTACACCTTGATTCGGGGGACGAGGTGTATGTGAAGCTGGACGGCGGAAAGGCGCACGGAGGCAATAACAACAAGTACAGCACCTTCTCCGGCTTTCTTCTGTACCCGGATTAGAGGGGCAAGGAGCGCGAGGTGGGGTGGCTTCAGGCCGCCCTATGCCCGTGGGGGCGCTCTGTTCCCTGGCGAGGACCACTGTCGCTTCGTGACACTTCCTGACATCGTTGGAAAAGACACACCCCCGCTGTCCTTCCTGCCCCGCTTCCGACCTCCGTGCGTCTGTGACTCGCCAAGCTCCCGGCTGTGCTCCTGGTCCCTGGCCCCAACCCGGGGCGGGGGAGCAGGACGCCCAAGTGGAGAAATGAGCGTGAAACTGAAACCCCAGCCAGGGAGGCGGCAGCGCAGACTTTGCAGAGCTGATTGGACTGGACAGGCCCCGGCGGGATGCCTGAGCGCTTCCAGTCCCCCTCCTCCTCCGAGAGCCCTGAGACTGAGGGCTCCCAGCTCTGGCCACCGAGGTAGGCCAAAGCGAGCACGAGCTCCCTGGGGTGTCCTTCTTTGTGACCTGAAATACTTGTGCAAATGTCCCTGTCCATCAGCTGAAATCCCACCCTCAGCAGAATCCCAGCAATCAGAAAATCCATCTCTACACCGCACTCCCGCCTCAGACCTACCGCGATGCATTAAATTATGTTTCTAGACTATGGACTCTTGATGTCTCTGTCAGCCTGGTCCCGGGACCGGGCCTCCAGATGTTCACCTTGACATAAAGACCGGAACTGGGCCCTGAATAGCTCCATCTCTACCCTGGTTGCCAACCACAGCCTTGTCTGTGCTGCCTGGGTGGGTGAAAAGATGTGGGGAGATGGGAGGGTAGCCTCTCACCCTTTAGGGTGCATCTCCGCTGGGCTGGGCTGCAGCCTTGAATTGGAGGGGACCAGAGGAGGGCGGGAGGAAGAATTAGAGGGTGACAGGAGACGGAGTTTGGATTCTCAGGATCCTAGCCTTGTGGGAGGCAGTCAGAGGCCAGGAGTTTCTGGAGAAGGAAAGGGAAGAGGAGGCATTTCTGCAAAATGAGAGGGGTGAAGGAGATATTTGCCATCAGATGATCTCTGAGATCTCCTAAAAGGCAGTAGAGAAATCCCTGAGGAAACACACCCACTCGGGCATGTAATGCACTCAGCACATGTCTATCAGCTTACACTAGCTGGGTCCATAATCTCCAAGTCAACTGCCTGGTACACTGAGGCAATTGTATGGGCCATCCAGCTCCCTAAATTCACCCAGAGCTGTGTGATAAATGAGATAGACTCTCCCCTTCGTGGTGGGACACCCCCCTTGGGGGGTCTTCCTGTGTGTGTGGTGGTGTGGGGCACCTGCTCTGAACCTGACTGCATTTGTTTGGTCCTTCCCTCCCCTTCACTGTCACACACGTGCACACACACACACACACAGAGGTTAAGAAAACACTCCACATGGTGTTTTTGTTTTTTCACTTTTTTGTTCCATTTTTCGATTATTGAGTTCCAATAAACAGTACGTTATCTACAAAATAGCTAGCTAGCAACCTGTTAGTATTTACAGAGCTTATTTTGACCAGTTGTTTGCAGAGAAATGTGAATACGTACACAGAGGAAACCCTGGAGTGTGCTACCTATGTCGAACTGGATATGCATACACACACCCCATGCGGATATAATGTGGTTGTCATCGCTAATCCGTGTTACACAGGTGCACACACACAGACATACTCATAGACTCATGTCAGTGTGGTGTGTGACATATTCGTGGCTATGTGTCTGCTCCCAAATCGCAATGTGCTCAACTTTAGTTCCTGGAAGATGCTGAAATTTGTGATTCTGATTTAAAAGACAATTATACCCCCTGCCTTGAGTCTTGTCTCTGTCGCTATTCCTTTTTATGCTCTTATTTTATTTGAATAATGTTTTATTGTCATTCACTTGAATATTAGCAATGACTGCATCTGCTTCAAGTCTAGGCATAAAGTGCTCAAAGATATCGAGCAGGAAAACAATATCCACATGCAAACCATCACCCTCCCAGTTCCAGCCCAAATGAGCTGCAATTCCCCACCCACCCCACCACACCCCAGTGACTGTGGAACCCGAAGCCACCTGAGCCCAGGAACAGGGGAGGGCAGAGTCGATCCCGTCTACAGTCGCGTACGTATCAATTTCTGATGCCTTGTCGATTGTATCATCCAGAAATGCGATTAAAATCAAATATATGAGACCCAAATGAAGTCTAATTGCTATGGATCTGCAATCCCCAGTGGGCCCCTAATCCTTTTTGACTTATTCCTCCCCTTCCTCCGATGAGATGGAGCTTAGACACAAAGCCCTCGGTTTAAATTTCAAAAATTAAAATTGACATGCAGCGGTGGCTTTCCTGGGAGCAGGAGGAATTTCTAAGGAGGTGCCGGAGCCCGGCTTTATCCTCTGCATTAAGAAGCAATTTGTACTTCTAACAAAACCCCCACCTCTTCCCTTTGGTGGAAGGGCAGTTGAAACGCCTTGCCCGGGTCTGGTTGTTCACAATACTTAGACAAATCTGAATCTGAGATTCCTCCATCTGTATTCCCCGGTGCAGCCAGGCTTCTTGCAATTCTAATGCCCGGGTTGCCGGGAGGTGCTGCCAGAGGTGTCAGCTGCTAAGAGGATGATAGATTGATGAGGCAACGGGCGGGAGACGTGGCCGATGGCAAGAGCTTGCCAGCTCAGGAGCAATCTCTCCCTGTATCTATACGCTCTCTGGGTTCCAGGCAGGCCCCTCATGACCCAGGGTCTACAATCCCATGATCTTCATGGCGGTCTCCCTCTCCCTGGAGGGAAGGATGGGGAGACCTCTGCCACTGTGTGCCATCAGTCTTGGGGTACATGTGAAATGAGACATTACCTGCCCCAGACACTTTTCTTTTTTGTGTTTAGTTGGTTTGAGAATTATTGTCAATCAGTTGTAAAGTATCATTTTAAGTCCCTAATTGCCTTTGAGTCCATTTTCTGTTTTTAGGTTGGGATTGTCACCTTGACATCTCCCTGGAAGTAGTAAAGGTTTTACTCTGTCCAGTTGGGAGGTGGAGAAATTAGATTTCAGAGAGACCTAGTGACTTGCCTGTGTTCATAAAGTTTGTAAGAGACTGAATCTGCACTTGAACTCAGACCTCCAGGCTGTGCCACTTCCTGACTGCATAGATGGAGCCTGTTCACCTCTCAGAGCTCCCAGGTGTTTGAGAGGAGAGCGCATGGGTGGGGCACATTTCTCACTCCTTTCTCTGATTTGGGGAGTCTCAGCATTCTCCAAAGGGTCAGATGAGACGAACCAGCCTGATTCTTTGACTCCGGCTGCCCCCAGAGAGCACCCCAGGCTCCTGAACAGTTTGGCCGAACTTCCTGTTTTGGGGTCAGTGTTGGTGGCAGGACCATGTGGTCACCCAGTCCTGGTGCTTGTGTTTACCTGTGTGTCTCCACCAGCAATCCCACCACCGTCCTTCTCCTTAGGGGTCACCGACCACCTTCTCCTCTAATAGCTCCCCTTCTTCCCCTTGCTGGTGGAGAAGATTTAGCTGAAGTGAGCATGGCTGTCCCTGATTGCTGAGAGGTCCTTTTCTCATTCCCAAAGTCCACATCTAGGTGGCTAATTATTTTCAGGACTGGCTGAGAGCTTGAGACACACACCCGACCCTGAAAACTCAGATAGAAGTTATTCTGTCTGCTACATCTTCCTCCTATCTGTGTGACCAGATGGCTCTCTTGGGCATCCAAGAAGAAACATCTAGGCCCCCCTCTGCATGGAGTTATGATGACACCGTGGAGAGGTCATATTGTTGCTTCAAACTTCACTGACCAAGCATTCCTATCGGACATTTTCTGAACACTCATCCCCAATATGTGTATTTGACTTATGAATAATTTATGTATACCACTGTCAAGCCATACTTTAAAAATTCTTTTTGTGTTTGTGTTCGTTAAAGGCTCTCCACATTCAAGTGTATGTATGTTCTGACTGGCTAACCAAGTTTGGAGATAAGTCTCCTCTCACTGCAACTGAAAAAAGCAAGGGTTAATCCATGTGTTTCACTTCAACTTGCCATTTTTTCAAAATCTTGGGCAAAAATATGTTCTTTTATGAGTCCCAGGAGAGTCTGTGCACTCTAATTCTTTGAGTGCACAGTTTCAATCCATAATTTAAGTATTGTTGTTGCTTAGTTGCTCAGTTGGGTTCAGCTCTTTTATGACCCCCACGGACTACAGGCCCACTAGGTTCCTCCATCCATGGGATTTCCCAGGCAAGAATACTGGAGTGGGTTGCCATTTCTTTCTCCCAGGGGTCTTCCTGACCCAGGAACCGAATCTGTACCTCTTGCATTGGCAGGCAGATTCTTTACTACTGAGACTTTAGGGAAGCCACTTTGAAGTATTAGTAATGCTTTATTTTCCCCCTCTTTTTTTAGACTAAGCATAAACAGAAGTAACATTTCAATCTTTCCTTCTCTCATCTGATTTTGAAGACTAATGTTGGCATTGGAACCAAATCCTGGAATCAGAATGGGTTGGGGTGGGGGCAAGGTCTCTCCCAGGGACCTGATGGATGTTGGGGAGGATGAAGTTGACAGGTGGAAATGTGGAATTCTAGAGGCATGTTTGGTCTTGTTATTGCTTCAGCCAACAAGGGTGTTCCACAAAGGAGCATGGGTCCCAGCTGTAGTCGAAGTAAATGATAGGAGCAGTCATTTTAAAAATGAAATTCTGTCACAAGAATTTGAAAAATACCCAAAAGTAAAGAGAAAAGTGCAATGATCTCCACGTGCCTGTTTTAACTTTGACACTTATGCACTGTGGCCGTGACCAACCAGGCGGAACTACAGTTTTTGTGGATGGAACCCTCTCGATGTGCCAAAAATTGGTGCTCAGGCAGTTGTTTCCTCACCACACCCCTGTGAAGTAGGCATTGCTATTGTCCCACTTTACAGATGAGGAAACTGATGTGCAAAGAGATGCAATGACTTGCTCAAGGCGGGGGACGGGGCTGGCACTGAAGTCTGTTGGAGCCTGGAGATCAAACTCTTTTGGGAATATAGGTGGGGCAGGGTGGTGAGACCTCAAAGACAGACTACAAGCCAGGGTCCCCATCAGGCCCTCCAGAGGTGAAGCCGCCGTTTGTGGAGCCACTGAAGCATCTGCTCTCTCTGATCAGTTTGTCTCCAGGCTTCTCACTTTCTTCCTTCTCACCACTTCACCTACCAGTCATGCTGTCCCCTGCGCTTGGAGTCCTCGCCTCTGGGTTAGGTCCCGCCCCGCCTTCAGGGCTCAGCTGACACATCGCTTCCAGGAGCCTCCTAGCCTCGACCTGATGCCCCTTGCCCTAAGGACTGCTGCTCGTCCTTCCCATGGTGCTTGCCACAAGGCTGTAGGCACATGTTCAGGTTGTCTGTCTTCCCTGTGGACTTCAGGCTTCACAAGGCAGACCTATCATCGGTGTGAGACACCACTGAAACCCACACCCCAGCTCCAGGGTTTAGAATGAGCCTGGTAACCAGTAGGTGCTCAATAAGCATTTGCAAAGTGGATGGATGAATGGATGGATGGATGCAGGAATCCTAGGGGATCCTGACAGGATAGATTTTGGAAAGATCTCAAGTGTCTGACTTTACAGCAGGATCAGAGGGGATCTCTTTTAACCAGTGGGTCCCCATCCACCTCCACCTCTGGTCTGAGTTCTTAAGGTCTGGGTGAGTGGTGAGGGCCACAAAGGGGCATTTATTGCAACCTTCAAGGCCCCGGTTACATGTCTAGAGGTCAGGAGAACCATCCAGTTGACATGAAATGATGACTACTGCCCCCTGGGGCTTCTGGGCTGATTTAATTTTTTAACTGATTAATTAATTTGACCGTGTCAGGTATTAGTTGTGGCACATGGGATCTTGCGTAGTGATGCATGGATTCTCTAGTTGTGGCAGGTGCGGTTAATTGCTCTGTGGCATGTGGAATCTTAGTTTCCCAACCAGGGATAGAACCCATGTCCCCTGCATTGTAAGGCAGATTCTTAACCATTGGACTACCACAGAAATCCCCTGCTGGGCTGATTTAGGTTCCCTCCCCCGAGAGCCTCCAGGATGTCCCTCCGCTTTCTGTGGTTGCTTGGGCAGTAGTCCCACTTCCAGCGGAGTCCCTCACTTGATGCTTCTGCAGTCAGGATGCTTTTATTTTCTCCGAATGGAAAATATCTTTTGAAAAATTGTAGATGCAATCTGCACTTGCAAAAAAATGTAAACAATATACAGAAATATAAGACAGAAAATAAAATGTCCCTCTCTTATTATGCAATCTCTTTCCCAGAGGTAATTTCTGTTAACAACTTGGTTTGTATTCTTCCTGACTTTTCAAATGTACATATGCGTGAATTTGTTCGTGAAGAATATAAAACTCTAAACACTGGCAGGTTCTGCACCTGCTCTTTCCTCTGACGATCGCCCTTGAACAATGCCAAGGGGCAGCTTGTGCCGAACCCTATTCCCTTTCCCCTGAGGTGTGTACCATTGACCATAGACGCTGGATTTAGATTGGTTAAACAGACCTTCCATCACTAGATCTGGAAGCTGTTTCTGACATCCCTGCTCTAACAGAGGAACAGCCTCTGCTAACAGGATTGCTCTTCCATTTAGATACAGGTTTCTGCCCTCATGTGGGAAAATCCTGCCTTCTTTTCAAAGCAATATGAACTATGTCTCTAATTTTCAGATGTTTCAAGTGGGTCCCCTCCTTCTGTTCTGTCTACCTCTTGGTATGCTACTTACACCCAGCAACTGTTCCCCTGGGACTTAGTGAATGAGGGAGCGAGATCAACCCCCGCCAGCCCAGGAAAGAAGAAGGGAATTCCTTCCACTTGGCTACTCACTTGTGTCCCGAGGCCCCAGCCTGAGGTCTGGAGAACGACCCTCCCCCTCCATCTCTCCTCCGTTTTCCCACGTCCAGGCTGGCTGCTGCTGCCTCTCCCCCAAGCACTGCACTTGGAAGGAAGCGGGCGAGAGCGGGAGGGCGGGGCCTTCTGCTCTGATGCCTGGTGACTCCAGGCCAGCTGAAAAGACTGACACAGGCGCAGGGATGCCAGGCCACACTGGGCATCTGACGTGTGCCCTGGAACCAGGCTGGGCAGTCGGCAGCAGCCAAGTGTCCCAAAATAGCTCAGCCCTTTAAAACTAACCAGGTCACAACAGAGAGTGGAAAGAGAAAATAAAAAAGAAAAAAAAAGTGGTCTTAACCTTTTTTTATTTTTAATTGAGCTGAGCTTTTATCTGTATTATCTTGCTTCATATCAACAAGGAAGGAAAATGAGGGTCTGCAAGTTAAATAGCTCCCAAATTCTATTAACTCGGGAGAGGGTCAAAATTGAAGCCCAGAGAGGTTTAATGATTTGCCCAAGATCTCACAGCAAGGAAATGCCCAAGTGTGAAGCACCGGCCTGTTTCTCTGACTCAAAGGCCAGATCACTTCTTGTAATCTAGTGCCCCACCTCTCATTCTGGTGCTCATCATATAACACCTGAGCTATGGTCTCCTTTTCCATAAAATGCCGCCCGTTCTGTAAGACTTCGGGGAGGAGTGAATGAGTTAATGGACGTCACCATGTTAAAGGGAAAGTGAAAGAAGGAAAGTGAAGTCACTCAGTTGTGTCCAACTCTTTGCGACCCCATGGACTGTAGAAGTTCTTGATAAAAGTTGGCTATTATCAACATTCACATATTTGGTTTGAAAATTTCACTTTTTCACCGATACCTGGCAACTTTTCTAAGCTGCTGACATTCAGTGGAACTCAACAACGGTCTGTGAGGTTGGATTCAAAGGTGGATGCCTTCACCATACACTGTCTCTGCAATACTTTGACAGACATTTAACGTGCTGAGCCTCACATTCTCCGTCTGTAAAGTGGGGCCAGGGCTCCTGCCACATGGGTGGTTGGGAGGATTAAATGAGATAACGCAGTATGGGGCCCAGAGTGAGTGCTTGAAACCTGGGGATGGTAGGTGGTATTGTTGAAATAAGTATTAGGGACTGCTCTGTGTTCTCCTGAGCTGACGCATCTTAGGAAACAGTAAACCAAGGTTGCCTAGAATGAGAAACAGCAGGATTTCAGTGACAACAGCTGGCATTGACAGGCATGCCAGTGGTTCAGGAGGCACCCAGAGCAATTCCCAATGTAGCTACAATCCATTCAGTGAGTCTGTGAGGTAAACATAATTGCACCCATTTCACAGATGAGGACGTGAAATGGCCATTTTCAATGCTTGTGCATCAGAGCCAGAATTCAAACCAGTATTTTTTTTTTTCACTGTTCAATCCTTGGCTTCCCAGAGAGCTGGAGCCCGCATAGTGAGCATGGCCCCGCCTGGTCCCCGTTTGCTGATGTGCATGCAATAGTCCCGTGCACACCCAGGGAGGGCGGCTCCGTTGTCAACTCCAGGCTAAGAAGCCCCTAAATAATTGGGCCTGGGGCTGTGACTAAATCTCAGGGCTCTGTTGCATGAATATGCAAACTCCCATTGACGGCCCAGCTCTATCATAGCCTGATTTCAAACTGACGGGCACAACCCCGTGGCTGGAGACCTCTCCCCATGCATAGTAAGAGCACTGACTAATCCCTGTCAAAGCTCCTGCAGCTGGGTGGGGGGAGTGTGGGCTCAGCCCATGTGAGAGGGCACATTGAGGGCACGTGGTCCAGGACGTGGCCTCCTTCAAAGCCTGCTCTGCCTCTGTGAGATCCAAGTGGACCTCACGAATCTACGGAAGGCTGGTTTCTTCTTTCAGTCGCCGGCTCCAGGTGCACGCCACGGAGACCCAGGCCCTGCTCGAGGGCACAGAGTCTGCTGGGAGAAGCATGCTGGTCTCAGGTGCATGCCAGGGAGACCCAGGCCCTGCTCGAGGGCACAGAGTCTGCTGGGAGAAGCATGCTGGTCTCTGGACTCTGAAAACCAGCTTTACCATATGTTGTGTTCCGGATCTGCTTACTGGGTGTCCACCGTGCAGCTAGCACTGCGGCAGGGGACCTGATCACTACCCTCTTTTCAAAAAAACTTTAAAAAATAATTCAAATTAATTTTAATTGGAAGCTAATTACTTTACAATATTGTGGTGGTTTTTGCCATACATTGACAGGAATCAGCCATGGATGTACATGTGTCCCCCATCCTGAAGCCCCCTCCCACCTCCCTCCCATCCCATCCCTCTGGGTTGTCCCAGGGCACCAGCTTTGAGTGCTCTGTCTCATGCATTGAACTTGGACGGGGGATCCATTTCACGTATGATCATATACATGTTTCAATGCTATTCTCTCAAATCATCCCACCTTCGCCTTATCCCACTGAGTCCAAAAGTCTGTTCTTTGTATCTGTTGTCTCTTTTGCCGTCTCGCATATAGGGTCATCGCTACTATCTTTCTAAATTCCATATATATGCGTTAATATACTAGTGACAGGAAAAACAATTATCAGTGATAACAGCAATGGCGTTTCCTTCTGTTGCTGAGTACCTGCTGGGAGGCAGGCGTGCCTCATTTGAAACTCTCTGCGGCCCTGCAAGATGGGCATTATTCTTTCCATCTCACAGCTGAGGGTGCTGAGACTGAGAAATTAACTGAATTGTGCTACAACCGTGCGTATGAGAAGTGGTGGATTTCCAAGTCAAGCTCAGGTCTGTCTGCTCCCAACCCTCAACACTTCCCAGCTCAGCAGAAGTGCTACAGGCTGTGGGAAGGTTGCGCAGGTGGCTGTTCTGAGCATAGGGATCTCCATCTCGAAGTGAGAAGGCCTGGGAAGGGCTGGAATGATCAGGAGGGCTTCCCGGAATTGGGGACCTCTTAAATCAGAGTTTGCCCTATAAGGTTTAGTCCTCATCCTTATGGAGCTTGCAATGAGGCTGAGCAGGAAAGACTAACACACTGAACATTTGCTGCTTATTTGTTCATTTTCCCAAGATTTATTGAGTGCTACCTGACTTCTCTGGTAGCTCAGAAAGTAAAGAATTTGCCTGCAATGCTGGAGACCCAGGTTCAACCCCTGGGCTAGGGAGGTCTCCTGGAGGAGGAAGTGGAAACCCACTCCAGTATTCTTGCTAGGAAGAATCCATGGACAGAGATGAGACTGGCAGGCTATGGTCTGTAGGGTCGCAAAGAGTTGGACTTGACAGAGTGACTGAAAACCCATGAATGCACCCTATGTATATATGGAGCTGGCCTGGGGTACAAGATGTCCTGAGATGTGTCCCAGTCCTGCAGGAACTTTCAGTGGGTGGGAGGAGCCACACCAGGGCCCAGGGCGGGGCATGCATCACCTGTAGGAGGGAAGAGGCAGCTCCAAGAAGGGACTCGCTAAGCCTAGGGTGGGGCCAGGACACGAGCAAAGAAGAGCCAGGAAAGTTCTGTCTCTTGGAAACCTGGGTGGGGGACAGCAGGAGGCTAAGGTGCCATTCTCGTGGGAGGGACCAGCATAGGTAAAGGTGTGGGGTGGCACTTGCCTCTGGGAGAGGGGTCTCCTGGAACCTGTCCACCTGTGTGTGTGAGTATGTGTGTGTGCCTGTGCATGTGTCTATGTGAAGGTTTACCATGACTAGGACATTTGTGTGTATGCTGGGTGTGTCTGTATGTGAGTGCTGGTATATATTGGGGGGCTGGGGTGACTGTATCAGTTTTAATGGTGCCATATCTTAAGTTTAAGCCCTTCTTACCCCACACTGGAAAGATGGAATGATTTTATGCTCTAAGTTCACTCCCTTTGCCCTCAACACAGTCAGTACATTGTGGCTGACTCTCCTTGAAACTGTTTGGAGTTTTGTATTTGGGTAGGTTGGAGGGTGGGCTATGGTCCTGGGTTGAGGCTGGATGATGGGGGAGTGAGTGGCTGGAGGTTAGGAGGGTCCCTGAATTGCCTAAAGTACCCAAATCAAGATGCCTTGGGAACACAGCTGCAGATACCTGACATGTAGCAGCAGCAACTTAACATTTTTATTGATTGGATTGGACTGGATAGATACTTTCTAAAGTGCATTGGCAGCTGTTCGCTGTCTCATTTGTACTGACACTTCAGCACCCATGGTCCCCAGCAAGTTGAGATTACAGAGCGCTCCTTCCCATTTGATTTCTGTATGACCTTGATCACTGGGTGAGTTAGTGATTACTTATCCATTTACCCGCAGAGGAGACCTAGGCTATTGGTTTGAGGCCACACAGCTGGTTACCAGTCATGTTGGGAATGGCCTCCTAGTCAGATTTTAAGGGCATTTGTTTGCTCAAAGTGGGGTCTGGATGTGTAAACATGAGGAGGGGTGGGAGCAAGCAGATAGATTCCCACCCCTATTCTAGGCTATTTGGAGCAGCCACTCTCCTGTATGTATCCCAGCCCTCTAATAGGACCCTGTGTATATCAGCTGAAGCATCTGTCTGTCTATCATCCATCCATCCATCCATCCACTCAATATGTATCCATCATTCATGAATTCAATGCATGCCTGTGCATCAGGCCCTGTGTAGGTGCTAGGAAGATCGTCTTCACCCAAAAAATTCTCAGTCTGGTGACAAAGCTTCTGGAAGTCTCCATCCACCATGGTCTCACTTTCTTCAAATAGCCCCATTCTGAGAGAAATAGAAGGAAGGAGCTCAGCTATCAGTGAGCTCATCCAGCAAGGAGCATAACAGCTTCTGACAAGCCCACTCCTAAGTGAATGGCATCAGAGAACATAGAATTCCCTACAGAAAAGGTGGAAATCATGAGGCCAAGCTCAGGATGTATCCGATAAATATGGTGGTTGGAAATCTGGAGCCTCTCCTAAGACAAAGCCCGAGATTTTCCCTGCCCCTGAGCAGGAAAATGGGAGTCTGGGGCGCTGCAGGCTTCTTGCTTTGAGTTTGGTAGTACCATGTGCCTGTGTGGGGTTTGTCTGAGCCCTTGCTCGGACCTTGGACACAGGCTCCACCGCCCATTCCATTGGCGACTCTAACCCTAACCCTAACCCAACACTAACCCTAATCCGACCCTAACCCTAACCCTGACCCTGCTGGGGGTGTGCAGATGTGTGTGCCTTGCACACTTGTGTCCCCATATCTGGAGGGTCCTTCCCAGCTCCTACGCTGTCATCAGCATTGTGTTGTGTATGGCTACACAGGGTAAAACATAGGCTCGTGTCTTACTTCTGCTGCTAAACTAGTGATTGGAGAGAAAGAATTCTTTTGGAAATAAAGGAGCAAGCCCTCTGCCTAGGCTGGTATACACGTGGCTGAGGGACACAAGCAGGCACTTCCACTCCAGAGCTCCAGGAGTTGAAGACCATGAGAGCTTGGCTCTAATAAGACGTGTGTTCTGGAACTTCACTGGTGGTGCAGTGGATAAGAATCTGCCTGCCAATGCAAGGGACACGGGTTTGATCCCTGGTCTGGGAAGAGTCCACATTTCGTGAAGCAACTGAACCTGTGTACCACAATTATTGAACCCGCATGCCCAGGACCCATGCTCTGCAGCAAGAGAAGCCACTGCAATGAGAAGCCCCCGCTCACCCCTCATGTAGCAACGAAGACCGTTCGCAACCAAAAAAAAAAAGAGTGTGTTCTGGGGAGCTGGCTAACTAGCCCTTACCGCCCCCTGCCAGCTGCCCGCTTTCATACTGCTGGATGAATGGGGCTGCCAAGTTAGGGATCCCGTGGCCCCAGCCTTCAAACACCAAGTAATTGTCTGCACCGTGTGAGCTGACAATGATCCATGGGTATTTGTGGGCAGCTGCTAGGGGCCAGGGGCTCAGCCAGAGTTTTCCTAATTAACTCTTCACTATTCCCTTCCCAGGAGGACAGGACAAAGGAAGTCCGGGCACCATCAGATGGCAGACATCACTCTCAGCTCCTGCTCTCTCATAAACCTCTCATGATTCCCGGCACTTAGAGGGTGCCCTTTAAGTTCCAGACAAAGCTCGTGGTCTGGGAGGCTGTGAACAGGCCCCACTGCCTCCCAGCCCACCTCTCTCTCTCTGTCTCGCTCCCTAGCCAAATGTAAATTCCTGCTTCCCTAGATGGAGGTTTTAAGCTGGGCTGGGACTAGGATGAGGCACAAAATTTAAGGGAGTGCCAGAACTTCTCAGTAATCAAGATGAATAATCTTAATGCTACATTTAACACCTCAAAATCAATGCAATCCCTGATAAGCAAAACATCAAAATTTTAAATAAAGATGCTATCAGTTCAGTGAGTTGAGCATATCTTTCTCCTTCAGGGTGGGTCCCTGATTCTCGTTTTGTCCCAGATAAGCACCAGGTTGTAGGATAGGAGGAAAAGACGAGGGAGACAGGAGTGCTGGGAATTTAGGGAAGGAATGAGGAACTGCATTAATTTTAGCCAGAGTGACTCTCTCATTACTAACCATCCATTGTTTATTGAGCACAGTGCCAGTACCACGCAGTCCACTTTACACTCACGATCTCATTTATTTCCCGCAGAAGTAGGTGTGATTACACTCAGTTCATGGACTTGGAATCTGAGGAGCAGAAAGGTCGAGTAGCTTGCCAAGAGTCACACAGTTGGATGAGGGTGAGACGGGGGAGCTGGTGTTGAAATTCAGGTCTGACTTTAAGGCCTGTCCTCCTCCAAGCTATCGCATGGCTTCTGTCTTGCCTTTCTCCCTGTCCCAACAATGATGACTATACAAAAAGTAAAATTTCCTAGGCTCTGGCTATATGCCAAGCACTTTTCTAAGGATTTTAAACACTGTTATCTCATTGAATCTTCCCAACAACCCCATGCAGGGTCTCTACCCCTAAAGAGGTAGAAGTATCCCCATTGTATAGATGAGGAAACTGAGGCACAGAAAGGGTAAGTAACTCGCCCAATATCCCAGAGGTTGTAAGTGGCAGAACCACCACAGGCTGGTACCAGGGCCTGAACTTGCCATCTCAAGGGTGGGTGGGATGCTCCAGGTGAGCTGAGCCAGACCATATGCCAGAGGTGGGAAAGATGTCGTCAATCCCCCCAGGCCTGGCCCAGGCCAGGACCCCAAGAGTTCCCAGGCGGGTACCCAGGCTGGTGGTGCCTTTCCCATCCATTCTCAGACTGGTGCCTCGCGCGGTGGCCCCTTCCACGGTTCGCTGCCACCCTCAGCAGAAGCCGTCATCCTCGTGGAAACCTGCCAGGGGGACAATGAAGGCATTCAGGAGCGGTTATTTATTTATTTCTCAATAAAGAAACTTCATGAATAGATGGATATTTATTCACCTAATTCACTTTTGCAAATGCAGTGTCCTTCAAAGGATGATTTGTTTGCTGAGCGGGGCTGAGGCGGGAGGTTAAAAATAGCTCCCGGCAGTACCGTATTTCTCAGTAAATCAGTGTTGATAATTTAATAATAAAATTAGTCTTACATCAGGTACCAGATATCGCTCCTCTGACATGCAAATCGAATTCAGCTTCCTACCCAATGTGGGCCGTTTGTGAGGCTACAAATTCACCAGCGTCCGTTTTGGGGGCACTAAATTTAGAGCCTTTCTTACATGGGTCAATATGAGTGCCTCTGAAAATGCCTGTCTCACTAATATGGTCATTTGTAATATTCACTAAGTTCAGAATGTAGACGGCTGGCCCCTCTTTCACTTCAGAGCTGCCACCTACATCATGATGGAAAAGACGACCAGGCACACACTTGTCCAATCTGGGCAGATCACTACAAATTGCACTGAGTTTCAGGGCAGAGGGACTGTGTCCCCTAAAGTATATTTCATCTCCTTTCAGTAAAAGTTTTGTGGCCCCCTGCTGTGTACCATGTCCTGTGGCAGGTGTTGGGTTGACAGAGATGACCTAGGTGCTCTCTCCTAGAAGTGCATGCGGACAGGATGGACACATCAAGGGCATCATGGTATAAGGACAATGTGGTCTAGAGGTGCACAACAGAAGAAAGGGCTGACATTATCTGTGGAGAGAGCACATGATTAAGAAGGGCTTATCCTCTCAAGACTTCTGCATGGGGTTTGCAGGCTGAATAGGAGTTCTCCAGGCAGTTGGGTAGGAATTGGCAGCACTTGAGAGAATGTTCCAGGCAAAGGAAATGGTATATATGAATGTGTGGATGCCTGAGACCGGGTACTGTCTAGAGCAATTAAAATC
This sequence comes from Odocoileus virginianus, assembly GCF_023699985.2. Lineage (NCBI taxonomy): Eukaryota > Metazoa > Chordata > Mammalia > Artiodactyla > Cervidae > Odocoileus > Odocoileus virginianus. The sequence continues at coordinate 60,138,409 of NC_069686.1, read as the reverse complement.
AGTTCATTGCAACCAAAAATTGGCAAGAGAGAGGTCCAAGAGTTTCGTGGGGACCAATGGCCTGGTGTGACATGAGGGAGGGCTGAGATGTTTGCCCACCGGCCTGGGGAAGCAGGGGAGGGTTGGAAAAGGGAGAGATGGGGTCAGGTGCCCATGTGGAGAGACACAGTACAGAGGAAGGGTTGATGGAGGAGGGGAGGATGATTCTCTCTCCCCCTAAGGACTGAGCACTGCATTTCTATAGGACACATGGGAGACTCTGAATGATGCAGGACACAGGGGTCAAGGAACAAACGGGAACTGGAGAGCACTGAGGGCAAGAGCAGAAGAGGATGGGCTGCCCTAGGAGGAGCGGGGGGCAGTGAGAACTGCCCGGGAATCTCAGGGCTCCTCTGCCATCGAGTGTTAAAAAAAAAAAAACACATCTACTTATCTGACAGGGTCTCCCTGGTGGCTCAGGAGGTGAAGAATCTGCCTACAATGCAGGAGACCTGGATTCAATTCCCGGGAATTGAATGGTTGGGACGATCCCCTGGGGAATGGAATGGCAACCCACTCCGCTATTTTTGCCTGGAGAATCCCATGGACAGAGGAGCCTGGCCGGTTACAGTCCATGGGGTCGCAGAGTCGGGCACGACTGAGCAATTAACACACAGTTGTCTGACATGTGAGATTTACAAGCCCCTCTCACATGGACCATGTAATTTGATCCAGACCATAACAGTCTTAGTTTGGCAGGGTCATGATTCTCACTTTACAGAAGAGAAAAATTGAGGCTCAAAGAGGTGAAATGACCCTTTCACTTACAAAGCAGAAATGGGAGTCCTGATCAAGTCCTCTTAATTTCTAGTCTGGGCTTTTGCGGGGTGTGTGTGTGTGTGTGTGTGTGTGTGTGCATAATTATCATTTCAATTAGTTGGGCACCTATGATGATTCTCTTTCTAATGTGGCGGGTGGGAGTCAGAGGGCTAGAGTGGCCTGCTCAAGATCATGTAGGTGACCCAAGGCCCACATTTAGACTCTGCTCTCCTGAGCCTCATTCATTCCTTCATTCATGCTGTTATCATTGCCATCCCACTGCCCCTCTGTGGTCCCGTTCTCATTCACTGTTCCTGGGATCTCTGGGCTTCCTGACATGTTGTAGTTTGCAGCACTCTCCTGTTCGTGACCTTTGCCCTTGCTGCTTCTCTGTCTGGACTACAGTTTCCCCTGGGTATTATCACAGTTCCCTTCCTGACTTTGTTGAGGTTGCCACTGAAATATCACCTATTTAGAAAGAGATTCCTGACCTCCCCATCTACCACAGCACAGCCCATAGCTCCATTCTCTCTCCAGCTTGAGTTTTTTTGATAGCACTTGCCCCTTCACTGGCATTTCTTCACTTGTTTACGGCAGCCTCCCTCTCTAAAAAATAAGTTCCAGGAGGGCAGAGACTTTGTTTGCTTCTGCGTTTTATTTGCTCTCTTGTTGCCAGGAGGCGCTTGATAAATGTTTGTTGAGTGAATGCGTGTTGAGTGCTACCAATGCACGGCACTGTCCTTGGATCCAAGGTGAGCCCTGCCCACAACGGAACCAGTGCACAACGTGCCAGGAGATAGGTGTGCAGGCCTCACCATGTAGCATCGTGACAAAGGCTGTGTCGACATATGTAAGAGCTTTTCTCTTAGATCATGAACTGCCTGGCCTCTTCTCTCTGAACGACAGTCGGAGTTGTTGTTCAGACTCTTTGTGACCCCATGGACTGCAGCATGCCAGGCTTCCCTGTCCTTCACCATCTCCCGGAGCGTGCTCTAACTCATGTCCATTGAATTGGTGATGCCATCCAACCATCTTGTTCTCTGTTGTTCCCTTCTCCTGCCTTCAATCTTTCCCAGCATCAGGGTCTTTTCTAATGAGTCAGTTCTTTGCATCAGATGACCAAAGTACTGAAGCTTCAGGTCCAGCATCAGTCCTTCCAATGAATATTCAGGGTTGATTTCCTTTAAGATTGACTGGTTTGATCTCCTTGCTGTCCAAGGGACTCTCAAGGGTCTTCTTCAGAACCACAGTTTGAAAGCATCAATTCTTCCATGCTCAGCCTTCTTTAGGGTCCACCTCTCACATCTGTACATGACTACGGAAGGGAAGTGTGCAGAGAAACTGGGCTGTGGCAGGCTGACTTGTGCATGCTATTTTAGGGGACTATTTAGAGGACTGTTTTAGGATGAATGCTGGGCATAGACAGATGTAGAGAAGACATCAGATCACACCTAAAATGGCCCAGAAGATGAATGTTCATTTTCAACACTTTGGTATTTAGTCATGTCCACATCTCAGTGCCTCAGTGTCATGTGTATATGCTTAGTCACGTCAGACTCTTCATGACCCTATGGACTGTAGCCCACCAGGCTTCTCTGTTCATGGGGTTTTCCAGGCAAGAATACTGGAGTGGGTTGCCATTTCCACCTCCAGGGGATATTCTCCACCGAGGGCTCGAACCCAAGTCTCCTGCATCTACTGCATTGCAGGCGGATTCTTTACCACTGAATCATCGGGAAAACCCCAGGATCTCAGTTTACCTAGCCACACAGTGGGTGAAAACTTCCTGCTTTTACTTAGCTCACCAAGCTTGCCATTTCTGTCACTCCTTCCAAGGGAATTCAGCTGGAATTCCATTTCCTTTCTTTTGTCTGTATCTTTATCACCTGCTGAATGTTCAGGTAGGTGCTGGAATGGGAAATGGTGGAAACCTCTCCCTCCCCTTACCCCCAGATTGACTGAAGCCTGAGGCCCCGAGGTCCCCTCTGGCCCTAGAGAGTCTCAGGGAGAGAACAAAAGAGTCAGCCCAGGAACAGATCTGCAGCCTTGTGAGCTGGCTCTGGCAAACATAGTTAGATGAAGGGTACATTTTATTCTGAAATAAGAGGGCTTTTAAGAAAAATACAGAAATGCTTAGGGGAAGTTAAGGGGAAAAAAGAAAGTGTTGGAATTGTTCACACTCCTTCAATGCCTAAGAAGAGCCAGTTTCAATGATGCTTTCTTCCAGGTATTAGGATTGGGGTGGTTGGGATGCCAGTCCCTCCACTGTGCACACACACACCCCTCCCCAGTTCTAGAAACCTCTGTTCCCAGGCCCCTGCCCAACAGCCACATCAATTTCAACAAGTTTGAAACAAACTCATGAATGTCCCCACCCAGAGCAGAGAGCCTGGTGGTAGATATCAGATACCAGTAAGGCCACATTAGTGGGTTAAGATATTTGCATATAAGCTTCAATACTTTGGCCACCTGATGTGAAGAGCTGACTCATTGGAAAAGACCCTGATTCTGGGAAAGATTGAAGGCAAAGGGTGAAGGGCGGGGGACAGAGGATGAGATGTTTGAATGGTATCATCGACACAATGAACATGAGTCTGAGCAAACTCCAGCAGATAGTGAAGGACAGGGAAGCATCACGTGCGTAGTCCATGGGGTTGCAAAGAGTTGGACACGACTGAGTGAACAACATCTATATATTCCCCTATTAGTTAAAGAATAGCCACTGGCCTAAGCCACCCCAGCTACCCTGGCCTCTCTGCTAGGACCTCTGGACCTGCCCATGCTGCAGCAACTGAAGGGTTAACCACCGGCACAGAGGGAGCCTGGGAGGACTCTGCTCCAGCCCCAGGTTTCTTCCGACTGACCGGTGTCAATGCCGCAGATTTCAAAGTATGTCAGTTCAACATCAAAGTATGTTGAATATCCCCTCTACACCCAGCCCATCACTAATACTTGCTCTTACTCTCTATGTGAACACCTTGACAGTCAACCCAGGTGCTCAGAGAAACATCTAGAGGTGGTCATGGACATCTCCCAGCTCCACACACAAGGCAGACTCAGGGCTCTGCATACATGCCAAGATTCCACGGGGTCAGGCACTGTATCTGCCTGCCCACCGCCGAGTCCCCAGCCTGGAGCCTGGAACTCAGTTGGCGCGTGATAAATGGCACACGATGATAGAAGGAATAATGCATCAAAGATGTCTATGTCCTAGTCTCTGGAGATGCACAGCCTGTGAATTTTTCAAAAAACCTTTTCTGTATTGGGTGGCTTCCCTGGTGGCTCAGATGGTAAAGAACCTGCCTGCAGTGTAGGAGATGTGAGTTTGATCCCGGGTCAGGAAGATTCCCCTGGAGAAGAAATAGCAACCTGTTCCAGTATTCTTGCCTGGAGCATTCCATAGGCGGAGGAGCCTGGTGGGCTACAGTCCATGATGTCGAAAAGAGTTGGACATGACTGAGCGACTAACACTTTACACTTTTTTTTTAAAATAGCTGATTAACAGGAGTGTTGTGATAGTTTCAGGTGAGCAGAGAAGGGACTCAGTCATATATATACGTGTATCCATTCTCTCCCAAACATTGAGGAGAGTTTCCTGTGTTATTCACTAGGCAATTTTTAGTTATCCATTTTAAATATAGCAGTATATACTTGTCCATCCCAAACTTTGTAACTATCCCTTCCTCCCATTCTTCCCCCTGGCAACCATAAGTTCGTTCTCTTGGGTCTGAGTGTGTTTTTGTTTTGTAAGTAAGAGAACCTGTGAGTGTTACTTTATACTGAAAAGGGGACTAGGCCGAAGAGATTAAGTTAAGGACTTTGAGAGGCGGGTATTATCTTGGATTATCTGGGTTGGCTCCTGTAATCATAAGTGTCCTTAAAAGAGAGGCAGAGGAGATGCGTCACAGAAGAGGAGGAGTCCATTTGACCATGTAAACAGAGATGAGAGTGATGCGGCCATAAGCCAAGGAATGCAGGCAGCTGCTGGAAACTGGGGAGGCAAAGAACTGATACTCCACTGGAACTTTTAGAAGAGTCAGCCCTTGATTTCAGTCCCTGAAATCCCTGAAACCTTGATTTCAGTCCCACTCCTGTTAGAACTCAGTTCAGATATCTGGCCTCCAGAACTATAAGAAAATGAGTTTCTGTTGTTTTTAAGCCATTGACTTTGTGGTAAGTTGTTGCAGCAGTAATAGAAAGCTAGTCCACACACCAAACTCATCTTCAACCTCCTGGTAAGTCCAGGTAGGTCATGACATGTGGCCTAGAATACTGCGCAGGGCTTCCCTGGTGCCTCGGTGGTAAAGAATCCACCTGCAGATGCAGGAGGCATGGGTTTGATCCCTGGTCGTGGAAGATCCTACATGCTCCAGAGCAACTAAGCCTCTGTGCCTCAACCACTGAGCCCGTGCTCCATAGCCCATGCTCTGCAACAGAAGTCACAACAATGAGAAGCCCGTGCACTTTAACTAGAGAGTGGACCCCACTTGCCTCAACCAGAGAAAAGCCCTCCAGCAAAAAAACCCAGCACAGACCAAAATAAATACATAAAATTTAAAAAGAAAGAAAAGAAAACTCAGGACTGTGGCCTCTCGGAAATGGAAAATGAACCATGTTAGTCCGACTCCCTCACTGCCCATCAATCAAGGGCTGCCTATTACCCTGGTAGCCCAAAGTCTCTTGCCAGCACACAGGTTCTTATGACGGCCCCTACTGATGCCTTTAGTCATTCTTCTCACACACCCTACGTTCCGCTCAAACCAAACCACTGACGTTCTCATTCTCTTCAGTCTCAAGTCACACAGTCTCACGCCTCAGTACCTTTGTGCCAAACCAGTCACCAAACCTTCGCTGGGTCAAGTCAGCGCAGCAGTCTCCTCTTTCAGAAAGCCTGCTCTGCCAGCCTTGGGGCTGGTTCCCTTCCTGCTCCCACCGCCCCTGGTGTTGCCCCAGCCTCAGCGCGGCTTGCACTGCCCCTTACGGCCTGCTTCTCCCGCCCCCAGGGAAGGGAGCCCCGATGGGGGAGCAGAGGAAGGCTGTGACTGCCTCCACCCGCTAAGTCTGGCCACCTTCGCTGGGCTCAGCCCCGCTGGCCGTGGCCGGGACTCGTGACTCACGTTCCGTGAAGCACAGCTTGGTGGCTTAGTCCAGGGCAGCAGTGAGCAGGTGGGCCACCTGAGGTCCATCCGACCGGCTGGGGGCCCGCCATGGGGAACGGGGAGGCCTAGGCCCCAACTCTGCTTTCCATCTTCTTCAGGTTTTACACTTCAGTCACAAATTAGATAGAAGACATGTCCATCTTGCCTTTTCTTCCATAATTCTATGGGGAATTTTTTTTTTGTAAGAAACAGATGTCCTGCAGATAATATATAAGTAAACAAAGGGTGAGGATGCTTTTATTTTTCTTTACTACAAATGGCTTTGTTGATTTTCTTTTTTCTGCTCATAAAAATCCTACATGCTCACTACAGAAAGTCTGGATACTATGGGACTGATACTGCTTTGGAGAAGGTTAGGGAGCGAGCAGTGCTTACTTCCTCCACCCCCTGGGGCTCCCACTCCTCATCCCCAGGCCTCCGGGGCCCAGCCATTGCAGCACTGAGCCTTCCCCTCCAGGGTCCTCAGTACTGGGTCTGCTCGCGGACCGGCCCAGCTGCATCCCCGCAGCCGCTGCTGCCTAGCAGGCCCCATCGTCTCTCACTCAGACATCTGCGCTGGCTCCCACTCTCCTTCCCCTCTGGTGTCTCCCTCCCCCCTCCAGCAGCCTCACACAGACCCGGCTCACACCCATCTCACACCAGCTCCCACCCGCGTCGGCTGAGCTCTCTGGCCACCACCTTCTCCAGCCGCGCTGGCTTCCCTGGCGGCTGCCATCGGCCCACCTGGGCTCTGCTTCCACGGATGCCTTCTGGATTTGAGAAACAATGTTCACCCAGCAAGGAGATCAAACCAGTCGATCTTAAAAGAAATCAAACCTGAATATTCATTGGAAGGACTGATGCTGAACCTGAAACTCCAGTACTTTGGCCACCTGGTGTGAAGAACCGACCCGCTGGAAAAGACGGCTGAAAGATTGAAGGCGAGAGGAGAAGGCAGTGGCAGAGGATGAGATGGTGGGATAGCGTCATCAGCTCAATGGACATGGACATGAATTTGAGCAAAGTCTGGGAGAGACTGAAGGACAGGGAAGCCCGGCGTGCTACAGTCCATGGGGTCACAGAGAGTCAGACATGACTTAGTGACAGAACAACAATGTTCACCCCATTTCGGGAAGTGGGGAGGCCTTTCTGTAATCGGGAAGCAGAGGAGGAAAGGGGTTGAAGCCTTCGGGAAGGGCGGGGCAGGGGGCTGAGAAGTTGAGGAGGAAGGAGGGCCTGCAGTGGAGAAGAGCGAAGTCCGTCCCCCATCTCCTGGTGATTTTTGAGGACCACACTGTGTGTGACAGAGGAGGAGCAGCCCTGCGGCCAGGAGTTGCCCTGCGAGGAGAGTGCAGGCTCTGCCAGGCCGCCAGAGGCCCAGGGAAGAGGTGATGCCCTCGCAGACTGTCCCAGGGGCTCTGAAGGGCTGGAGGTAGGTGTCCTGGAAGCATCTGCCTGAAGCCTGCTGGAGGCTGCTCCCCCAGCCAGCCCGTCCCAGCCTGGTGGGCCTCTCAGTCATGGCTGCCGTCTGCCAGAGCCTGCGGAGGGCCTGTGGGCCACCTACAGGAGGCTGAGAAAAGAATGCACGTGGTCTGAGCACCCGTGTGTACCCAGCCTGGTGCTGAGGGTTTTACATGGATTATGTCATCTAATGCCCACAATGGCCCTATGAAGGGAGTAGCTACTATCTCATTGTCCAGGGCACAAAGAAAATAAGGGCAGAGCAGGGGTTCAAATGCACGTTTTCTTTCTCTTCCCCCACAGAAAGGCCTAAGTCCCAGGGATTGTTGGAGATGATGGCCAACCAAGGAGGCAGGCTCTGGGTGCTCCTGTCGTGAATCCCCCCTGGGTTGTAGCTGTCACTCTGGAGTCACCAGCAGAGACGGCCTGAGCAGGGAGAAGCGCGGACTGTGAGGAGCCTACCCCTGGGTGTGTGGAAGATGGCAGTTTCAGCCAGGACCACTGAGAAACTACTTTGGGTGGGTGGGACTGCGGGAGTGGGTGTCCCTAGGGTCCCAGGTCATTGTTGTCTCTCTCTCTGCAGGGGTAGGGGAAGGGGTTCTGGCCTAGGCTATGAGTGAGTGATATCTAGTCATGGGACAACAGCTGGGAGTGGGGCTGGGGAGCAGCCCTGCTCCATAACCTCTGCAAAGTGAAGGTTGAGCTGGGTCAGTGGAAGGTCTCACCCAGCTCTGGCGGCCAAGGTCCTGGGATGCTGAACCAGCGTGTGGCCACAGAACAGAGCTCCTACGATGGCAGGGCCATGCCTGTCCTGCTCACCACTGCCTTATCGAGGCCGGGTGCCTCACAGTCGGGGTTCACAGAGAGGATAGCTAGGGACCCCCCACAGGCTGGAAGCTCCAGCTCTGGGAAGGAGGAGGGAGAGGCGAGAAAAGCTGGGGTCACACGTGGGACCTTGGTGTTCCTGCCCAGAGGACCAGGGCCAAAGTTAATACTTGGGTGAAAGAAAGGGAAGAGGCACTGTTTCCCCCCTAAGTCTTAATCCTGTAAACTCAGGCAGGGAGGTTTTAATTACTTACCTTTGAATGGTTTTACATTTCGATTAAAGTCATCAAGTAAACATCCAGAAGTTGGTGCCCTTGTTAGGAATCAGCAGCACAGTGGAACCTCCGCAAAATGCTGAACTGAAGCTGCCCAAGGAGGCAGGGTGGAGGGTAACTCCACCCATGGGCTGAGTTAATGCTCCGGGCCCTAGCAGTAGGGCAGGAGCTGGGGGCCTCTGGCAGGAGGGTGGGTGAGCCCCGAAGCATTTTACTTCTCCAGCAGTAGAGTCACCCCAGGCTCAGGTGGGCAGGGGCATCAGCTCAGACCACATCCAGGGACCAAAAATGATGGCATCCGTGGCAGGCCTGTGTGTACAGCAGGTAGCATTGTTACATTGGAATGCGACTAGAGAGGAGCCCCCCCACACTCGCCGCAACTAGAGAAAAGCTGACGCAGAAGTGAAGACCTGGCACAGCCAAAAATAAAATAAATACTTAAAAACCTCCAAAAAATGAACCAAGCAAAAAAACACAAAATGGGGACCCCAGGACGCTACCTACTCTGGACTCTGCTTCAGTGGATGATCTGAACTGTCCTGCAGATACTTTGTTCTCCCAGCACACAAAACACCCACGCCACGCAGGCCATCTCCTCCCAGGCTGGCTGGTCTTCCTGTGGACAGAGCATCCACACGGACCCTTCCATTATTGGACAGATACCAGCTGTGACTACCCGATGAGATGCCAGACATGGGCACCTCACCCTGGCTAGGGGAGCGAGGTTGGAGGAAGCCAAGGTGACCAGAAATATGTCCACAAGGTCCTGGGGTTCCTGCCAGCATATAAATAGTGCAATGCTAGGATAATTTTTTTTTTGAAAGACATCACCTGAAAAAGTTTACATTAATGCAACATGTCATCCTTTCTGGGAGCCACATTAGAGATCAGAAGCCTCAGCTGGGCACCCACTCAACACCATGAGGATGATTAAGCAAAATGTCAAGCACTGAAACGATGTCGTTAGGCCAGCAGGGACTCCGAACTTGGGCTAACGAGGGGAAGTTGGGGCATGTGAAGAGAGGGGGTCCCCTACTGCTTCCAGGCAGGCTGGTGGTGTGTGCGTCCCTCGGAGGTCTGGAGGCTGAGTCCTGGTGCTAGGTCTGCTCCTGATTTGCTGTGTGGCTTGAGTTAAACAGTTGCCCTCTCTGAGCCCAATCTCCTCACCTACAAAGGGGTAAGGGGTAGATGTCTCTAAGGTGTCTTCAAGGTTTGTGCTTCTCTGAATAATATTTAACATGATTATGCTGTATGGAGATTTGTTGCATGCTTCTTCTTAAATCATATTTTTTGAAGTACATATCTCTGCTTTCCACACACGCTCATGACCAATTATTCGCTGGTCTTTGGGGAAGATTTGGGACTTTGTTCTTGTTCTTTTAATTTTCTACTGACAACTGTGATCCATCTAGCGCTTGGGGACAGCCCTGTCTTCTAGGTTGTGTGTATTGACCTGCTACTAGTTAAGGGTCACAAAATAATCTCTGTAAAGAGAATGGGTTTTGGATTCACACAGAGCTGTTCTGAATTCAGGTTGCTCTGTGTGACCTTGGGCAGGTATTCAAACTTACCCAGCCCCAAATTCCTGGTGTATAGAATAGAACGAATAGCAGTTATCTCGTGGGATTGTTAGAGGAGTAAGTGACATGCCCCAAGAGAAGCCCCTGTCTGAGAGGGGACCTAGGTAAGCAGTGACCAGAGTATTGAAGTGCACCTGTCACTTTTTTTTAAAAATTATTTTACAATATTATGTTGGGCTGTTTATTTTTTTCTTTTGAACTTTTTATTTTGCTTTGGGATATAGTGGATTAACAATGTGATAATTTCAGTTGAAGAGCAAACGGACTCAGCCTTACGTATGTATGGATGCATTCTCCCTCAAAGCCTGCTCCCATCCAGGCTGCCATATAGCATTGGGCAGAGTTCCCTGTGCTCCATAGTAGGTCCTTGTTCACTTGTCACTCTTGTCATTCTGAGTCTTCTGTTAGTAATTCACGCTTCTTTGTCTTGTCCTCCCAAACAGATTCTCAGTTCCAAGTGTGGCACGTGGACTTCTTGTAGCCTCCCAGAGCCCAGCACAACCTGCAGGTAATGTTTACTGGATCTTTGCCTATAAAATGGCGCAAGGGGACCCTTTTGGCATACCTGCCTAGCTGCGAGCCATCATTCCCTTCCTTCCTGGTTCATGGGACCCCTTCTCAGCAGCCACCTTTGTACTGATGAATACTATATTTCCTGAGTTTGAAGACTCATTTTTTTTCCCATTTATTTTTATTAGTTGGAGGCTAATTACTTTACAATATTGTAGTGGTTTTTGCCATACATTGACATGAATCAGCTGTGGATTTACATGTATTCTCCATCCTGAAACCCCCTCCTGCCTCCCTCCCCATCCCATCCCTCTGGGTCTTCCCAGTGCACCGGCCCTGAGCACTTGTCTAAGACTTATTTAAAAAAATTAAACAATGAGTACCTACTTGCACTTTTTGTCCATTGTTTGTTTGTTTACTTAGTGAGAATAATGCCAGGCTAACATAAATAGTTCAGATTGAGATGTATATAGAATAAAATAAGAAAGTCCTTCTTTACCCCTCCCAGTCCTTTTCTAGCCCCAGCGTTAGCCTTAGTCAATAAAAAGGGCTTTAATTTCACCTGACCTTTTCTTTCTATATTACAAACTATCTGCATAGCATATGTGAACTTATGCAACATATAAGCTTTCTAAAAACATAAATGGGTCATTTCTGAGACTTTTTTTTTTTACTTTTTTGCATCAAGCATACTGTTCTTTTGAAAATTAGCCATATTCTTTAAATTATAATACAGTAAAATTGACTTTTGGATACACAGTCTGTGAATTTTAACATATCCACAGATTTGTGTAACCATCACCATCACAACCAGAATGCAAAACAGCTCCATGACCCCTTAAATTTCCTTGGAGCTGTCCTTTCATAATCAACCCCTACCCCCATCCCTAGCCTCTGGAAAGCACTGATCCGTTTCTCCATCACACACTTTTGTCTTTTCAAAGATGTTACATAAATAGACTCATACAGTTGGCTATCTATTGAGACTGGCTTCTTCCACTTAGCATAATGCCTTTGAGAGCCATCTAAGTTGTTGTATCCATTTTTGTTGAACAGCATTTCATTATGTGGATAGACCACATTTTATTTATCCAATCATCAGTTGACAGACGTTTGGGCAGTTTCCAGTTGTCGGTGATTATAAATAAAACTACTATGAACATTCATGTGCAGATCTCTGCGTGGAGCATAAGTTTTCATTTCTTTGGGACAAATTCTTTAGTTAATCAATATGAACTTGTAATTTGCTGTTATTAACTAAGGCTGAGCCCAGTGCTTGCGGGAGTAAGGAACTGAGGTGCTGTTGATCCCAGCCTTGGGCTGGCCCTTCTTGTACAGAGCGGGAACTGATGTCTGGCCAACACGAAGAGACCGTGAACTGAGAGGGAGTCTCACAATCGTCAGCTCTCAGTCCTGTTCTCTTCTTACTTTCTCATCAATAAGAAAACAGATAAAAATAAGAAAAAAAACAGAAATATTTTCAGTTGTTGGATGTTTGGAAATAGGTTGACCAACATCCAGATACTTGACTTCAAGGCTGTTTCCATGTGTTCAGTCTGATGTCACTTAGACAAAGGCTTGGGCTTCCCTGGCAGCTCAGACGGTAAAGAATCTGCCTTCAATGCAGGAGAACTTGGCTTGATCTTGGGGTCGGGAAGATCCCCTGGAGGAGGGAATGGCAATCCACCCCAATATTCTTTCCTGGAGAACTCCATAGACAGAGGAGCCTGGCAGGCTAGAGTCCATGGGGTCACCAAGAGACATGACTGAGTGATTAACGCACACACTCTCACACACACAGAGCTTAAACCACTCAGATCTTCTTTATTTAAGTACTAAGTGTAATTGTTAGCACAGATTGATAGATTCCTCAACTTGAATGAGCTTTCAGGGATCATTCTCCATCCTGATTTTGAGAATTGTTCTTCAACTTCCTCTGTAAGCATTATCTATCTGGTTTAGGTTGTGGGGAACTCAGTATAGTACATCCCCAGGTGACTTAATTTTTAGAATTTTGTTTTTTTCCTTGAGCTGAGAATTACATCTTCTGACTTCTTCTGTTGGTCTCTGGTTTGTCCCCAGGAGCCAACAGAGCCTCTAAGTTTCCTGCACTCCCCCTTCCTTCTCGCAGCTCTTGATACAGTTTAAAAGAGCTGTTGCATCTTCCCCTTGCTCCCTTAACTTTCTCTGCCCAAGCCAACAGCATCAGTGTCCTTTAAGTGTTCCACAGTTTAGAGCTTCCATCCCTACTCCTCTCCTCTGGACATGAGTCACTGACCTGCTTGCAGAAGCAGTCCTTTGTCCTTCTCTCTCCGGTTTGTTCACTTTCTATGTGTGAGTTAGGAAATGAGAGCTGTCGATGCTAATGGTGGCTCCCCTCCTGCTCCAGGCAGGTAGTAGGAGATGGTGGATGCTGTGAAGCCAGGACCTGAGTTGGAAGCCAGATTTGACCCTAGTTGTGTGACCTTGGGCAAGTTTCAACCTCTCTGTGCCTCAGTTTTTGCATCCATCAAAGGGGTGTAACTTCCTTCCAGCAGGCTGGAGGGGGTCATCTACCCAAAGGCATGATGGTTTATAGCCAGGGGTGGGAGGCATGCCCTGGCTGTACCCTCTACAGAAGCTGGAATCTTCCTTGGAACCCCTGCTGTCATCATACAGGAGAGCCTCAGAAGGACAAGCTCAGGCTGCGTGTGTTGGGGTTGGGGGGAAAGCACTTGCCTGGGCTGTCAGGAGGCAGGGGTTTCAGTCTCACCCTGACCCTGAACAATTCATAGTGTCTGTAGGTCTCGGCTTCCTCTCATCGGGAAGGTTAACACCACCCATGGATAGCCCTCACCTCATTTTTAGGGGCAGCTCTGAGTCTCAAATGCTGAGTCATCCTGCTGTGGGGGCCAGAGCCCATGCTTTGGGGCCATACAGATCTCGGCTTGAACTCTGCCTCTGGCTCATAGAAGTTGAAGGACAAGGGCAAGTGTCTGACCCCTTCGAGACCCTGGGGTTTTTTTTTGGACAATGGACATGGCGTTATGTGGGAAGTTTAGACAGACAGACTGCATGCCAAGTGCTTAGCATAGCGCCTGGCACACAGTGGGGAATTAGCTATGGTGTACATCACTGTGAAATCTGAGCAGAGTGTTTGGTGTGCAGCAAAATCACAGGAAATGGTAACAACATTGGAGAGAGTGGAGGTACCTGGAGTTGCCCCTGGAGCCTGAGACCCAGGGATGCTGGGGGAGGAACTCTGCCCCGTGTTTCCCGGAGGGCCCTAAATTTGGCCCTCCTTATCTAGTGAACTCAAACATGGATTAAGGTCAAGACCTAAGACAGCTGGAGCTGAGGAACCTGGATGCAGAGACCTTGGTGTCTGTCTTTCTCACCCCTTGACCATTGCCAGGCAGTGTCCCAGGGCTCTGATGTTGGAATATGAGGCATCCAGGGCTTTCTGATCACAACTGACTGTGCCCTCCGAGCAGTCTAGCGGCTAACACATTTCCCCTTCTGAGAAGCAGGTTGCCTGGCTTTTGGGGCATGGTGGCAGGTGTGGCCTCTTAAATATTGAATCACCCCTCCCTGCCCCCATTCCTGCTGATTTGACTAAAGGTTCCAAGCCTTAAAGTTTGTTTAATAACCTCCTGACACTAAACAAACAGCCTTGCAAAAGAAGTAATTTGCGAGTCAGAAAGAAAACAAGTCGCAAGGACATAGCACAGCCTCGGCCAGGCTGATTACATTCCGGGGGCCACCTACATCCGACATCAACTGCGAGCATATAGATCTTGGCTCTTTTCCACTCTGGGAAGTCTTCAAAAACATGGGCAGGGGAAACTTTGCATTAGGCCTCTGAAGACGGCGCGTCATTAGAATTCTGGGAGCATATTAAATGCCATCTAGTTGCTAACACGATGCATCATTTTCTGCTAAATAATTGATCACGGTGCAGAGATTGTGTTTGTGAAGTTTAAAAAAGTGATTAGAGCAGAGAACATTTCTGGGAGGGAAGTTGCATTTGTATCCCGGAGCCTGTTCTGCGCACCTTCCCGGGGGGCCACTGGGCTTCAGGGGCTTCTTGCCACACAGGACCTGGGGTGCAGCATGGGAGTGCTGACTCAGCGGGACGAGGTGGCGGGGTGTGGCATGGACGGTGTTATATAAGACTGACGGGGGCGGGTGGTGGTGGTAGCAGAGACTTTGCAACAGCCTCAGAGGCTGTGCCAACCCCTGACCTTGCCCAGGGAGAAAGCAATTGCTGCACTCCATGCCCCACCCAGACTCACTTTCAAATGGCATTGCCCAAGGCCATGAAGGCAGGTCTGGTCCTAAAAAGAGCCTGTTCCAGGAACCCCTACCAGTGTTTCTTTCCTTTCTCTGCCCTATTCCCCTCCCCCAAAGATAACCTCTTTCTCCTTCTCTACTCCTAGGAAAGAATTCGGGACCCTCCATCTTTACCTCTCACTAAGGGGTGTGTTTTTAGATTGAGGATGTACGGGAAAGACTTTGGTGTTGGTAGACGGAGAGGCGTTTCAGAATGTGTTGGTAGGGCAAGGCATTCCTGGTGGTCCAGTGGTTGAGAATCCATCTTGCAATGCAGGGGATACGGGTTCGATACCTGGTCTGGGAAGGTCCCACGTGCCTCGGGACAATAGAACTCAGGCGCGCCACAACTACTGAGGCCAACTGCGGAAATGACAGAGCCTGTGCCCCACAAGGAGAGAAACCACCGAAACGAGAAGCCTGTGCGCTGCAACCGGAGAGTAGCTCCCGGCCGCCTGGACTAGAGAAAGCCCCTGCCCAGCAACAAAGACTCAACGTAGCCAAAAAGTAAATAAAATAAATGTTAAAGAAAAAGAGTGTGGTGGGGGAGAGAGACTGTGGGCTGCGGGTCTGTATGGGAGGTGAGGTGGTGAGATTTCAGCAGGTATTAAAATAGCTGAAAGGTAAAAGAATCTGGTATGTCATAAAGCACAATGATATGTTTTTAAACGAAGGACACAGCCTTGAACAAGGAGTCAAAATCTGCAGATTCCTGTTTGTGTACACTTGAACAAACCATTGAACCTCAGTTTCCCTATCTGAAAAACACACATGTGCTTGTATATGTGTGTGTGTGTGCGCGCGTGCAGTGATTTTTAAGGGCCCTCTGATACTGACATTCTGTGCTTTGAAATCAGCTGTTTTTCTCCCTGGCTTCACTCTAGAATCTCCTGGGGACCTTTAAAAATTACTGATGCTGAGGTCCAAGCCCCAGAGATTCTGATACAACTGACCCAGATCAGAGTGTGGACATCTGTACTCCTGGGGTCTCCCCAGGAGTGGTTCTGACGTGCAGCCAGGGACAAAAACTCTTACCTCTGAAGGGTAAGAGTTCTCAGACTAGCTGCAGGGGTTCCTGGAAGGAAGGGCATCAGCTGCAGATTCAGACAGACTTAGAAGCTTGGCTCTGCTGCAGTCTAGCTGTGTGACTTTGCAACCTCAGGAGGGGTGGGCGGTATGGGTGAGGCCGCACAGGTCTGGGCCAGCTTGCTCTGGCCAGGTGCAAAACTCCCCATCTCTGGAGCAAGAAGGACAGGTCAAGTATTATAGAAATCGCTTCAGATTCCCAGCGGCTATAGAGAATTGGGCAAATGCCACAGCTTGGAGCTCAGCAGGCACCACTCCAGGGAGGGTCCAGGGTCTTCAGGAAGGAAGCCTTCCATGCTCTTTGCAAAGGAAAAGCTTTCTTCATGGAGAGGCTCGGCTGAGGCTCTGGGAAGAAATCATTTTTTGTGCCTCAGTCCTGCACGTTCTTAGAAGGAGTCTTTCTCTCTCTTGATGGCCCAGGGCTCAGGCCGAGGGTGCTGAGATGGTCCCACAGTCAGGCGTTTGTCCCGGCTCTGCTGCTTTCTCTCCAAGTGACCCCTCCTCTCCTGGGCTGCTCAGGATTGCCCCAGCTCTCGGGTCCTAGTACCCACCGAGCTGAGTGCTCAGCCCTGGGAGGTGGGCCTATGCACACATCCCCTCTTTCCAGCTGGAGAGCTCATTCCCTGAATGTCCAGACCACTTCTCCCACCTTCCTGGCGAAGTAAAGCATTAGATGCTCCTGTTAGTTCATTCAGACTCACAGCGCACTAACTAAACAGGCCGTCACCCCTGCTCTGTATCCCCACCAAGTCCCCTTTCCTCTTCTGGACCCCTATTTCCTCACCTGAAAAGAGCGAGTCAGGCCCCTACACACTGATGGCAGTGGGTTCTGTGGCTCTGAGGGGCAGACGGAGATGGCCGCTACTCCTTCCATTTTACAGATGGAATAGCTGAGGCTCAGGGATGACCTGACTTCACCAACGTCATTCAGCCAGAAGGAGGGAGGGCCAGGAACAGGGCCCTGGGCCTCTGGATCCCTGTCCAAGACAGCCGGCAACTGAAAAACAGGACACAGGGGACCCCCTCAAACCCCCCGTCTGGGGAGAAAACTAGTTTCTCTTAGGTGTCAAGCATCTCCTTTGAAATGACCCCTCTCACTTTGTCTCTCTCTGGCCAGGACCTAACTGATTCATTCCCTGCCTCCGTCTGAGTAGCTCTGGGCCTTTAGCTTGTCTGCTGCCTACTCTTCCTTGGGGCCAGTGGCCTGGGCCACACCTCCAGGCCCACTTTGTCCTGTCAATCTGCTGCCCTTGTCAGCCAGGCTGGGCGACCCATGGAGTGTCCAAGGGAGACTGGCAATCTCAAAGGCAAATTGTGGCACGAATCCCTGGGGACTTCCTGGGGATGCTCGTGCCAGTCCTGGCCAGCAGGGGGCGTGCAAGACCCTGCATCCCTACGCACAAGGTAAGGATGGGAAACAGATTGGAGGCTGGATGTGGGGTTGGGGGCGGGGGTGGGGTAGAGGCAGGGTCAGAGTCCAAGCCCAGGTGGCCCGCTGAGTGTGCCTCTGATAATTTCCAGCTGCTGCCCCAGTTGCTCCCATAGACTGGGGTGTTGGATAACCATGAAACCATCAGGCTCCCAGGTCCCACAGAGCACAGCTGGGTGATTTTGGAGATTATTCTCTGAGTTGTTTCAGTTTGAGATACAGAATTGGGAACTGAATTTCATTCCTTCTCCCCACAGGAGCTGAAATGGTCTAACCTGGTCTCTTCTACATCGCTCATATTTCTACTCTTTTCCTCAAACACAACGGGGTCCAGCCCAGCACTCCTCCAGCTTCAGTGAACATCGGCATCACCAGCGATTCGCCAAAACACAGATTCTTGAGGCCAGCCCTCAGGGTTTTGATCTGGGAGCTCTGGGGTCCAGCCTCCCACCTCAGTTCCCAAATTGGTTACAGGATTTCTTGGAAGTAAGGGCATCAACTGTAGATTCAGACAGACGTTAGAATCTTGGCACTGCTGCATTCTAGCTGTGTGACCCCGGGCAAGTCTCTCACCCTCTCTGAACCAAGTTTTCCTGAAATGTAGGGAAGGCAATGTCCACCTCACAGGCTCCAGGTGAGGTCTGAATGGGATGACTAAACATTTGTGAAGCCTCTTGTGTATCACAGGCAGGCGCTCTAGAATATTGCTTTCTAGAAGGGGCACTGTGGCAGAGGTGGGGAAGGCAGAGGCCTTGCAGCCAACCCTCCTCGTTCCAGTAGAGAAAGTAAGGGTAGGAGCCCAGCCCAGGTCCCACCTGGGGGGCTGGCAGAGCTGGTGCAGGGTGGGCAGTTCTTGTTTGTCCTCCCTCCAGCTGAGAGGCTGTAGCCCACAAGCCCAGTGCGTAGCGCATCTTTTCAGCTGTCGGAGCAAACATCGGTGTTAGAAGCAGCCTCACCTCCAACCCTGCACCCTACGCAAGGCTGCTGAGTCACCCCTTCACTGAATCGCTGCCTCCTTCCTCCTCCCTCCAACGCCTCCCAGCCTCCATGGGCTCTGCCAGAGCTGGGAGCAGGTGAGTGAGGAGCTGGGCTCCTCCCACCCCCCACCCCGGCTTCCCCCAGGGCACAGGGGCTGGGCAGGGCCACCCCTGCTTCCTCCAGGGCACAGGGGCTGGGCAGGGAAGTTGTGCCAGGATGGACCCTCCTGGGTCTCTGCTCCCATCTTCTACAGCACTCTCTTGCCTATGTTTCATTAGATTGGAGTCTTCCCTTCCTGCTCCCCTTATTCTCCAGCACCTAAAGGAGCACTGTTTGGGCTCATCTCAGGGTGCCCAGGACCAGGCCACCAGCAGCTTCTCTGTCTTTAGTTTCCATAGCTCTCTGTCAGGCGTTGGGCTCAAGCTGAGCTCTGATCCCTTAGAAAGAGAAACCGTTGTCTGGCTCCTAACCTCAGTTTGCTCATCTGGGAAATGGGAGCCCAAAGCAGCACTTACCTATTTCTCTTCCACAGAAATCTTGTCCCAAAGCTGCCCATATGTGCAGGGATAGGGCTTGGTGCCTAGCGCACGTCCCCCACCCCCGCCCCAACCCACTTGGAGAGAAGGGAAATGGTTTCTTTTCTCAAAAACAATTGTATTCGCTTATTTTTAGTGTGCTGCTCTTTGCTGCTGCACAGGCGTTTCTCTGGTTGTGACAGGTGGGGGCTCCTCCCTAGCGGTGGTGGGCAGGCTCCTTATCGCAGTAGCGTCTCTTGTCGCCCAGCATGGGCTCTAGGGTGGACAGTCTTCAGTAGGCACATGGGCGTACTTGCTTCTCAGCATGTGGGATCTTCTCAGGCCATGGATTGAACCCATGTCCCCTGCACTGGCAGGCAGGATCATTAGCACTGAGCCACCAGGGAAGCCTGGGAAGTGGCTTCTGGCAGGGCCGCTTTAATACCTGTGGCACCAGGGCAGGCGGACGGCGAGCCTGGAGCTGCCTTTTCTCTTTCCAGGGCTGCCTGTCTCAAAGATGTGTCGGGGGGTTTCTATGTGGGCTCAGAGGGGCGCAGTCTCCGTCCCAGGGTCCTCTTGCCTCTTTACCTTTCGTATTACTTGTTGAGGTGGAGAGAGGCTGGGGGTCCACTGGCCTCCAGATATAACTTTTGAAAGTAGAGATTCCTGTTTGAGGAGTAAGCCAAGGTGGAGAGATGATCTCTTATCCTCCCAGCGCTCACCACCCATCCACCTACCCCCTTCCCCTCCCTCACACACACCCTACATGTGAAAGGGGTTTCCCTGGTGGCTCAGGCAGTAGGGAATGCCTACAATGTTAGAGACCCGGATTCAATCCATGTTTTGGGAAGACCCCATGGAGAAGAGAATGGCTCCCCACTGCAGTATTCTTGCCTGGAGAATTCTCTGGACGGAGGATATCGAGACCCCGGGCGTTCTCCATTTGTCCCCTAGGGGAAGGAGGCCTCGGGGCCCTGCGTGTTTCTCTGCCAGCTGCAGCCATCTCTATTCCAGACATGTGGAGCTGCTCCAGCTCCTCTGAATCCTCCAAAGACCCTCCGGTGTTTAGCTCAAAGGAACACTTTGATGTCCTAAATGACAAAGCCGTGCATCACGGAGACTTCGTGGAGATAGCTCCCTGCAGACATTCCGGGAGGGGCAGCTGCCTGGCTGTCAGCACTTCTGGCCGTCTGAAGTGTTTTGTTTCAGCTCTATGTGGGCGTCTTTGTTGTCAGAGTTGCCCCTGCATACCTCCGCTTGGGTTTCCTTGGGGAAGTATGGAGCTGCTGGGCCAGCCTAGTACCTGTGGCAAGACAGGGCCTGGATCTGCCCCAGGAAGCAGGAGCCCCATTCTGTCACCCGCCTGAGTCCTCTCCCCCACCCAGGCTGCTCTGGACACCAAGGGGGTGGGGCTTTTGCATCCAGGACCTTTACATACTCTGGTTCTAATCCCAGTCTTTGGGCAAGCGTCAGTTTCCTCATCTGTGAAATAGGGATGATAATGATAATACCTACCCTAGAAGATGGGCGGGCACACATACACCCTGGAGAGTCGCTGGCCAACTTTCAACAGTACCAGCTCCTATCCCCTTTCTCTGCCTTCTTCTTTGTAACGTGATAGTCCTCAATTGGGCCTGTTCATTAAAATTCCCTAAGGGGTATTTATGGTGTACCAATGCCCAGACTTCAGCCAGGCTGATGACAGAGGAGCTCGGAGAGTGAGGTTTACTTCTGTGCTATTTTAAAGCTCCGCAGATGATGCTAAGATGTGGCTGAGGGACGGACTCCTGATCCCGCTTTAACTGGGTCCCATGCCTCATAACTTGCACTGTCCAAAATGGACGTCACTAGCCACAGTAACTATTTAAGATTAAATTCACTTAAAATATTTATGTATTTATTTAGCTGCATTGGGTCTTAGTTGCAGCATGCAGGATTTGCGTTGCATCACATGGGATTTTTCATTGCAGAGCATGGATTCTAGTAGCGGCCCTTGGGCTTAGTTGCTCTGAGGCCGGTGGGATCTTAGTTCCCTGACCAGGGATAGAACCCCTGTCCCCTGCATTTCAGGGTAGATTCTTAACCACTGGACCACCAGGGAAGTCCCCTAAATTCACTTTAAGTAAAATAAATTGAAACTTCATTTTTGCGATCACAATACAACTTTTCTTTTCTTTTTTTTTTTTAAACAACTTTTCAAGTGCTCAGTAGCCACGTGCGGCTAGTGGCTGCAATATTGGATAGCACAGCTCTCAAGCATTTCCAGGAGTTCAGAAAGCTCTTATGGAGTGCGCTTTGAGACCAGAGTTATCCACTGGAAATATGATGAAAGCCATGTATGTAATTCATGTAATTAGAATTTTCCTAGGAGTCACATTAAGTAAAAAGCAGGTGAAATTAATTTGAATATGTATTTTATTTAATCCTACCCATACAAAATGTGGGAATTCCCAAGTGGCTCAGCGGTAAAGAATCCGCCCGCAGTGCAGGAGATGTGAGTTCAACCCCTGGGTCAGGAAAACCCCTGAGAGGGGGAAATGGCAACCCACTCCAGTATTCCTGCCTGGAGAATCCCATGGACAGAGGAGTCGGGCGGGCTACAAGTCCATGGGGTCACAACGAGTCGGACATGACTGAGTGACTGGCCATCACCATGCATCCAAAAGATGATATTAGAGCATGTGATCCATTTTAGAGAAAGTAGTGAGCTATCTTGTATTTTTTGTGTATTCAGTCTTGCAAGTAGGCATTTTTACACTTTCAGTACTTCTCAGTTCGGACAGGCAACTTTCAAAGACTTGGCACCCTGTGCTCTGCACGGCGTGGTTACAAGCAAGTGCCTGGCGACGTGGGAAGCCATTTCCTGTGAACATCCTCTTCTTGACAGAATGACATTGCTTTAGAGCTTTAGGACATATGAAGTGTTTTGGTATATACATTTTCTGCTGCCCCCAGGGGCCTCCTGCCCAAGTACTATAATCTTCAGGCTGGTTAGAAGTGGTGCTCGGAACACAGAGTTGGTGCAGCAAGGAGACAATGCTGAAAGCAGGTGTCCATCCTGTGGGCTGTTGTTGTCCCCAAATTACTGAGTGTCCAGTTCTGGGCAAGTGCCATTTGTGTTGGCCAAATAGACTGGTCAGCCCTTGGGAATGGAGAGCCTTTCCTCTGTTCTTCATTTTCTCATCCTGCCTCTGGTGTTCCGTCCACCAGCCCGTGGGTCGTTGAGGAAAACGATACAGGAGCAAGCTGAGTAGTGCTGGAAGGTCCCTCTTACCGGGGGACATGGACCTGGAAGTCCCCACTGCCAGTCACCGTTTACTGCTGCATCTATGGTGCTGTGGTCCCTAGGTGGTAACTGTGTCACCAGGGAGAGTCCTTGCCGCCACCTACCAACATACGCTGATTAGCCGCGTTGCTTCATAGTAGAGGGTGGTCAGGCACGAATGGGATGCTGTGACAAAAGAATATGGAATGAAAAACCAGAGTACAGAGCTCTTCCTCGGATGAGAGAAGGAGCCAGTGGTGGGGCAGGCAAGGGATTCAGGGGCGATGAGAAGATGTGGGGCCAAGGGCTGGGCGGAGAAGAGAGGTCTGGCAGAGCGCGAGAAGACTGAGGGCATCATTCTGGTCCAAAGATGAGCCCTGCCTTTGCCGAGGCTCGTGGGGCCCTGGCGGCTGGTGCTGGAGGGGGTGCATATATATGACATCAGAGGCTTGGGGAAGAATCCTACCCAGTCTTTTCAGATTTGCTCCCACTGCTTCCTTTAGAAGCCCAGCTAACAGGGGAGGCCTCAGGGATTTGGAGTTCAGCTCTTGGCCTTGGGGTTGGTGGGCTTTTGGGGACGTCAACTACTGCTGGGCTCCTGGATGCCGTAACATCACCTCCAAAGGCATACAGCTGACAGTACGTATTTGACGTGCCCTGATACTCTAACACGTTCCTCTATCTTTATTCTCACTTACTCTCCCCTCTCCCCAATCTGTCCCTGATTGTTCCAGGGTCTGGGGAACTTATTCCTAAATTCCCTCCACACCTGGGGACCCATGCGGAGGTATAGCCTGATATCTCTTTGGTCTCTAGCCTTTTCTTCCTTTGTGACTTAAACTCAGTTCCCTCTCTTTCTAAGCATCCCCACTCCCGGTGCAGATCTTGGTTCAGCCCACATGGTGTCAGCCCCTCCAGGTCCTCCTAGACTCCACTGCTGGGACATGGAGACCTGACTCCAGGTCTCTTCCCTAATTACTTCAGCCAGAGTAATACTGGCATGGAAAGTGATATATTGCAGGCATACGACAGCTATTCAAATCCAGAGACCGCTGGCCTGGGCCAAGCTGTTCTTTCTTATCCATCTGACAAATGCTCGCTGAGTACCAAATCCACACCCTGTCCCACCCCAGGGCCTCTGATCCGACTGGCCATGCCTGCACGGATTGGTTTTGGATAATGGGCTAATGAATCAGGATCATCCAAATGGCTTTCTCTTGCACTGAAGTGTCCAAACATCAGGCAGCTCTGTTCATGGACTCGGTGTGTAATGATCCCTCCCAGAAAATCATAATCCATCAATCTCCCCTTTCAAGACCATCAATCAGTGTTCCAGAGCCCACAGCTGCGTTCTCATTCCAGGAGTTTTCAATCACTTCCCTTTTCTCTCATGCTTGCAGAACAATGCAGTGACACTCGGAAATTGTGTTTTGACATGAAATCATTATGTGTTTTAAAACCTCTCCTTCAGGGTTGGTCTTTTCCTGCTTTCTGCTCTCCCCTGACACATCTCCTGCTGTGAACTTCAGTGGGAGCCCCATTCCTCTGTTAAACTCCCAGGCACAGGTGAGGGATGCACGGTCCAAAGAGAAGAAATATAGGAAAAATAAGCTGCCCATTTTATTCTGGTACTATAACAACTCTAATTAATTTATCTCCTCTAATCAGAGTCCTCCTAATGTATTTCCGGCATGGATGTTTGATGGACTGGAGTGTGTGTAGGGGAGGCTGGGGTGGGCACCATCAGCTGGGCCAGGTGTGTGCTGTGAAGGAGCATTAGAATCAGGTGCATTTGGTGTGAAACATCTATATGCATTCAGCAGTCAGTCAGTAGGTGCAGGGGAGATTTAGCTAGGCATCCACGGTATGGTGAGTCTGCCTATGGCCCCCTGCACATGAGCGCAGAGTGAGGGTGAGACGGGAGGTGTGTGCACGCTGCTCCCTAACCATGTCCTGGGCCCTGCACGCTTCTGCAAGTAGGAGCATCTCTCTTTGCTGATGCTGAGTTTCGTGTTTAGAGATAAGTCTTTTTTTGCACAGTGAGCCCTTAAAGACACACCAATGACCGATCTGGTGCTTGGAGGAGTGCTGGGGTAGCAATGGAGACAGTGGGACTTCCAGGCAAGTATGCTGGATCTATCCTCTCTTTCCCAAGGTCTGTTCATGAGAGACTTTGGTTCTAAGCAATTCCTGCTCCTTGTAGACCTAAGCCCCCTGAGGACGGGTCTGAGCCATATTTGGGAGACTCAGCACAGCAGAATCATGGCAGTCCAAGGGGAGACAGGCTCAGTGTGGATCCTCCTAGCTGTGTCTTCTTGGGAAAGTCACTTAACTTCTCTGAGCCTTGTTCTTTTCATCTAGAAATGGGGGCGAGTAATACTTCTTTGTAGGGTGTGATATGAGGGCTAAAGATAAACTGTGCTTCTGTGGGCCCTAGTGGGTGTGCAGCAAATCGTGGATCTTGTTATCATCGTGGATAAATGAGTTCTCACCTAGGAATGCTGAGCGGCCAATGTCACCGAGGTGCTTCATTTAAAAAAGAAAAGATGCTCTTAAGTTAGTTTCTGCCGAACAACAATAACTTTCACTGTAAATAATTGATGCTATGAGCAGACTCCCAGTGTTCACATCCAGGTAAGGTTTAGGAATGATGTCTCCACATTCTAAATCGCCTCATCTTTTCTTTCTTAAATAGATGGAGTCTGTGCTGGAGGTCACAGTGAAAGTTACACCAGTGTGACTTCCAAAGAAATTGCCACTGGGGAGACTGCAGTCTGCTCCCTGGCTCCTGGGGTAGGGGAAGCAACCTGGCTGCCCCTTTATGCAATTAGGAGGCTCGCACCCAAAGACTCTCCTTTGGGGGACCCTCCCCTCCTTTTGGCATCCACTGTTTCAAGGATTTGCAAACTGCTTCTCAGTTTGACTAAGAGGTTCTGTTCTAGTCTGTTATTCCTTGGGAGTGTCCTCCTTTAGAGCTTCCCACGTGGCACTAGTGGTAAAGAAAGAAACCTGTTTACCAATGCAGGAGACATGAGACATGAGACATGAGTAAGATCCCTGGGTCAGGAAGATCCTCTGGAGGAGGGCATGGCAGCCCACTCCAGTATTCTTGCCCGGAAAATCCCATGGACAGAGGAGCCTGGTGGGCTACAGTCCATAGGGTCACAAAGAGTCAGACGCGACTGAACAGGCATGCACACCCTCCCTTAACTCCTACCCATCCTCTGTCCCAGTGCCATGGGACCTGATTTTGTCTAGGACCGTTATGACAATCTATCATTAGCTTTTGGAGTAGTTAGTAGTCCATTCTGTTAGAGCTGGAAGGCACCTTCCTAGAGGCTACCTCATCCCATTTTCCAGCTGAACCTTCCAGATGAGACTCCTTGGCCGGGAAGTGGCTTGCCAAAGTTGTAAAGCAACTTTGACCCTAATTCTGCATCCTCAAATCTGAGACATGCAGGTGTCAGGAGGGTGAGATGCTGGAAATCAGGAACTGGCTATGGGAATGGCTGATGGATAAACGTGACATAAACCAAGATTCACATATCTACCGAAAGAGGAGAGTGTGGCCTGGCTTCTCTGGCCTGAGTGCTGATCTCTCTCTGTAGGGGTCTGGTCTGGATTGCCAGAGGTGGAAGGTGAAGTCAAGTGGGGGGTCTGTTCATGATCTGGATGCTCAGCAGCAAAAGAGGTAGGGTCAGGGCTGGTCCTGGCAGGAGCTGGCTGACTCCCCTTCCACTTACTGGGTACCTACGGTATGCCAAGCAGTGTTCTAAGGATTTGCCCGTGTTAACTCCTTAGATTCCACCATGGCTCTTGGAGGCTGGTGCTGATGCGTGTGGATGAGTGATCTGGAGGTGTAAGATCACTTATCTAGAATGGGGAGCCAGGGCTCTCAACCGTCCTGTCATGCTCTCAAACCCCGTGCTCTTTGCCTGGCTCCTCACAGCCTCCCCAGTGCTCACTGCATGGCTCCAGGTCAACAGGAAGAGAGAGGATGAGGAAACGGAGGCAGAAGGTCAGGTCCAGGCCAGGTGGGGAGGCAGGAGATGGCCATAGCCTGACATGGCCCAGGGATCCTGGATATAGCTCTCATGCATGTGCTGGAGGCCAGCCTGCTGCCACCTGGCCAGATGATCTCAAGGGCACTTCCCAGGCCCAGCCCTGGCTTCCAGGCCTGCACTTAAACAGGGGCCTCCTGGAGGCGCCGGGAAGGGGGCTCATGGAAGTGGGCTCTGGGTGGAGGGAGTGTTTTCCCTGAGGGGTCCCAGGAAGTGCCCCTCCGAGAACCTCCCCCCGCCCCATCCCTGCAACTGGCAGACATGAAAGACCAGCCTGCAGGGCTTGAGGGAGGCCCTGCCAGCTCTCTGTTATAGGAACTTGCCTGCCCCAGCGGTTTTTTAGTCAAACTGCCGGTAGGGCCACCTGCTTTTTAGTTCAATGAGGCTCCCTGGGGAAGGAACTTTAAAAAGATTTCAAATCATAACAATGCTCTCCTCTGCTCAAATTGACGAATGTTTTCTTCCCCTCCATCACAGCAAGGGCACATGCAGAGGAGGATAACATTGAGAAAATGCCGTTTTTGGTTGTCAGACCAAGCAGGGACCGTTAACCCTTACTTAGTCAATTTTTTCCTGCTGGAGGAGGCATCCTTTGATGAGTGCATTTATTCCTCCCCAGCAATACCAGGCTCACCATCACAGGTTTACTTTCTGCCCAACGTTGCTGTTATATCCATCCCTTGCTTTGCAGCCCCAGGACTGTGACCTTGGCTGTTCAGTCATCTTCCCTCTGGATTTGCACAGTGGCCTTGTAACAGGATTTCCCTTCCCGGCTCCACTTCCATGGTGCCATCCTGAGTGCCCCAGTCCCCCATGGAGTGATCTTTCCGACGACGCTCAGTGCTATGAAGGCTGTGGGTCTCTGCCAGGCACCTTGAACTGTTAATGACCATGGCCTCCCTTCAGAGTAGGCACTAGGACCCACCCAGTCCCAGCACCCACGTCTTCTAGCCCTGGTGCTGGACCCAAGGGGTGGCTGCTGAGAGCCTTCGTGTGGTATTGCAGCCACGTGCAGGGAGAACCTTCTAAGAATCAGACCAGCAAAGCATCTGCTCTTTGTGTGGCTATGGCAGTCTTCCAGCCTCCGGTCCCAGTGTCAGAGGGGCTGCGTGACAAACAGCCGCGGGGGCGTGTCCCCAGAACAGCGGTGTGGCTGGAGGTTTGCTGACCCTTTTGTGCTCGCCTGAGCAGTGTCCAAGTTCCATTCTGAGAGTCTCTCAAAGATGCCGAGAGATACCCAATGAGTTTCAGTGAACCCCTTTATACCTAATCCAGCAAAGGGGAGTCTCCTCACCTTTGAATCAACTTAGAATCCTGACCAACACAGAAAGCGACAAAGAGGAACCCTGATGGCAGCATTGGGCCTCTGGATGCAACTGTGTTAGACCCCAGATGTCCCACCATCCTCCCCAGCTATATGAGCTGATAAGTCCCTTCACTGTCTTATGTGCTAGAGTAAGGTGTAACCCTGATGCTGGGAGGGATTGGGGGCAGGAGGAGAAGGGGACGGCAGAGGATGAGATGTCTGAATGGCATCACTGACTCGATGGGCATGAGTTTGAGTAAACTTCGGGAGCTGGTGATGGACAGGGAGGCCGGGCGTGCTGTGATTCATGGGGTTGCAAAGAGTCACACACGACTGAGCGACTGAACTGAACTGAACTGAAAGGTGTATTTTTGAAATATGTAATCAAATGAAACCTGAATAATATTTCAGTCTTAATTACTTCACATCATGTCTCTGCTCAGGCATCTCCAGAGACTCCCACGGCGCCAGCTTCAAGTGTCTTACAAAGACTGCTGTCTTCCTAACTACCCACTCTGAGTCCTTACCTGTTTCCACATGCTTCATCATCTCTTTACTATCTCCCCCTGCTCCCACCAACTCCCCCCCCCCCCCCACCTCTCATTCATATCCTCCTCTTAGCACCCCCTGCTGGAAGGCACTCCCTCTTCACTCAGCTCATAGCCAGTCTGCAGGGGACTGCAGGGACATCGCTCCAGCCCTAAAGTTTATGCAATGTAAGCTTGTTCGTTCATTTCCTTCTCAACATTCAGGGAAATATTATGGATGTGGGAGTTTGACAAGTTATAAAGGAAGGGGTGGGTGTCTCATGGGTCCTGTGTGACTGGTACTTCCAAGCTAAGTGCTTTATGTACCCCTCATTAATTCATGCACATCACAAAAAGGAGACTGGTATTGTCATTTGATGGCTGTGGGAACTGAGGTTCTTGGACTTTAAGTAATTTCCCCAGGGTCACAGAGCTCTCGAGTGTAGAATCAGCTCCTTGGGGTTCCTAGGTGGTTCTGTCCATGAGGCATGGTCCTCAGTCTGAAAGGGGCAACACTCACAGCGGGACCCAGGATATTCTTCTAAACAAGAAAATGGCTACCACAGTCAATTTAGCCACATCACTGAGTGTCTACTGTGTGCAAATTGTTGGGCTATTTTTTCAGGAGCAAAATAATGATTCAGGGACTGCAGAAGGGGAAACAGAAAGGCCTTCAGGGTACTCTAGGTTGGAGAGAAGAGACAGGAGCCAGAGGAGGGAAAGGCAATGAGTGTGAACTGGAGAGCCTTGAGCTGGGGCTGGGACCCAAGGTCAGGTAAACAGTGAAGGCCATCAAGTTACCGGGGCTCACGTGGGCAGCTACAATACCCTGGGCCTCAGTAGCCAGGCAGAAATTTCCTGAGGAAAGTGGGCCTTACTCTGAGCCTCCAAAACTCTGGAGGGTGGCAGTAATTAGGTATGTCATGATTTCTTCTCCCTTATGAGTATAAAATCCTCTTAATAAAAAATTGATAAACTTGAAAAATTTTTGTATGAAAACTCACTTGCATTAAATGAGTTCCTTCCATCTGCCAAACACTGTGCCTGGTATTTTCTTCCAAGCCTAAGTTTTCTTGTCTGTAAAATGAGACTGATTCTCACCATCCCTGTAAATATCTGAGCATTTACCTTGGTATGCTAAGGCAAATGTTTACACTGATGATGATGATTGCTTTAATAAAGGATATATTACTATGTTTACAATCTTGAGTTTTTAAAGTATGTAACTGGTATCTTTTATAATTCTACACATTTAACTTATGCATTTTAAAAAATTAATTTCACTTTACTAGACCACCGAAGGATCCATGGCACAATTAAGAGCCTCTGCTTTTCAAAGATTATTCAGCATAATAAATGCTTTTGAGTCTGTTCCCACGTTAAAAAAAAAAAAAGAGAGTGACTCTAAGAGCTTGATTGTTGTGGGAGATTAGCAAGAAGGTATAAGAACTGTTTGGCATTCAGCAGTGCTCTGCAGATGGGAGATGCTATGGCTGATCATTACAACGACCGCATGTGGAGGGAAGAGGGGGATCTTTCAACCAGAAGTGGATAAAACTGGGGCTCGGGGAAATTATATGACTTCCTGGGGCCCCTTGACTTCTCACAAGCAGAAGAGGACTGTTGGCCCAGAACTCCCTACACTTCTCTCTCCAGATAGGGCTCTCTGGCCTCAGTAGTTGGTCTCAGAGCCAAGAGGGCACCTGTTGAGGTCAGTGTCCCGCTGGTGGAGAATGTACCTTATTCTGTTGTGCTTAGTCACTCAGTTGTGTCCAACAACTCTTTGTGACTCCACGGACTGTAGCTCGCCAGGCTCCTCTGTCCATAGGATTTTCCAGGCAAGAATATTGGAGTGGGTTGCCATGGCTTCCTTCAGGGGATCTTCCCGACCCAGGGATTGAATCCAGGTCTCCCGAGTTGCAGGAGGATTCTTTACCGTCTGAGCCACCAGGGAAGCCCTTCCAATAAGGTACTCAGCCCAGCAACCTCCACATGGGCTTAGTTGTGGCTTTGTGGGCATCATTCATCCCGAAACTCAAGGCTTGAGCCTGATATCTGAGGCTGGCACTCTTAGGATGTCGATGTGGACGGCAGAGGTCCTGTTGTGGGGGATGGGGACAGTAGTCCTTCATCTCATCCCTGGGCCCTTGTTTGACTCCTGTGGGCAGAACAATGTAGGCTGATCTCCACACTCAAGTCCTCACGGAGGGGTGATGTTTGCCCAAAAGTGACAATGTTCTTATTAACTCGGAAAGGCCACTTCCTCCTGGGGAGCATGGCCTGGTACCCCAGGGGGCAGCAGAAGTGACAGGGCAGAGCTGTCTTTGCCCTTCTTTTTGGACTTCTTGTTCAAAGGAAGCTGAACTGGGAGTGGTCTCTGGGACCAGTGATGGGGCACAGGGCAACTAAGAGGACTCGTGGGGACAATCTTGCAAATGCTTTCATGATTTTCAGGAATAATCAGTGAGACGTAAGGTCCTCGTTTGCTTGCTGTGGG
The DNA here is from genome assembly GCF_023699985.2 of Odocoileus virginianus. Taxonomy (NCBI): domain Eukaryota; kingdom Metazoa; phylum Chordata; class Mammalia; order Artiodactyla; family Cervidae; genus Odocoileus; species Odocoileus virginianus. The sequence goes on along the minus strand of NC_069686.1, from coordinate 60,107,847 downwards.
TTGCCATTTCCTCCTCCAGGGGATCTTCCCGACCCAGGGATTGGACCTGAGTCTCCCGTGCCTTCTGCGTTGGTAGGCAGATTCTTTACCACTGACCCACCTGGGAATCCTTTAAGGTCCTGGAGTGGTGGGTAAAATCAGTCCAAGAAAAGCCTTATCACAAAGCCTGTGCCTAGCATGATGCTGGGCACACAGGATGTCCCCAATATCACTTCCTAGTTAAGGCATTAATCAGGGTTATCTCATTAGCTGGGACACACTTGCTGACTGTTCTCTGTGTCCCAGTCAAATGGAAACCTGTGTGGAATGAGAATGTCTGTTTCTGAGGAGGCGATGCAGGTGGTGATGGCTCTGTGCTCCGTGGGGAACCGGTCTGCCTGCTTCCCCACCTACTCGGGGCAGGGGCGACTCCCTCCAGTGGCCCCTGGCTTTCTTTGCAGTGGGAAGGCTCGGCTCCAGGCGGCTGCAGGCTCCTAGCAAGAATGCTTGGGTCTCCTGCAGTGTCTTAGGGCTCTTTTGAGTAAGTCTCTTACTTCGTTCGGTCTCCCAGAACAAAAATTAGAGCCATCCTAGATCAGCCTCCCCTTCCCACACACCTCGTACTTCCATGGCCCGGTCCGGAGACGGGGGAGTCGGGGAGAGGGGCAGGGGACCTGGAGCAGCAATGGGCAGTGATGGGTGGACAGACCCTTTCTCTTTGGCTGGGCAGGACTGCCTTCCCATCACTCAATTCCAGTACATTTGATTCTGAGCCACAAGTGGCTTGTTCCTCTCCAAAGAAGCATTTGAATTTTAAAAGAGGACCCTGGAGAGGAAGCACTTAACCCAAAGGAATGAATATTTAATGCTGGCATTTCAGGTTCTGTCGGGGAGAGGTCTTAGAGGGGTCTTTCCCAGTGTGCCGCAGAGTACCCCGCAGCTGCTTGCTCCTTCTGCCCGGGAGGAAGGCCAGCCTGGCAGAGACCCTCAGCGGGGGCCGTGGCGGAGGACGAGGCGCTGGCTGGGCTCCTTTCCAGCTAACTCTGTGCTGGGGGGCTGTTAAAGAGGTGGCTCAAGGCTCCAGTCGGGCCTTGATTTTTAAAAATTGGGCCGTAAGGCCCTTTAGGGGAGGCTGCAGTGTGGGAAGTGTGGGAAGTACGCTGGGGTGTGTGGCATGGCCAGATATAAGCTCCCCACGGGACAGAGAAGGTGAAGGTGGGGCCTCGATTGTTCTTCACGCTCAGTAGGGAATTCGCAGCCCAGGCCTGTGTGCTCCAGGGGTTTCTGGGAAGTGGGGCCATTCAAGGTGCTCCTTGGGTCCTTCCTGCTGAGGGGCTTGAAAGAGAAATTCGGGATTATCTGTGCCTGTTTCTGTCTTCTGAGGTGACAGGACCCCTTTACAAATGTCCAGCTTGCTCATCCATCCCAGTAGTAGCTGTGGCCACATCAGGACCCGCCTGCTGGCGGGACTGCCCCTCAAGTATAAGCCCACACACAGCTTCCCCGCCTCTACCTCAAGGAGGTGACAGTCACAGCATCAGCGGGCAGTGGTCCTGTGAGGTCTGTTCCTTCTCTCTGTCTGGCGTCAGGTCCCCTGCCCTTTCCTCAGGATCCTGGCTCTGGCCTTCACGCTGACCTCCTCGCCTCATCCCCCAATGCCCGCAGCCCCAGAGTCTTCGAGGCCAGCCTGGGCTGCAAAACCATTGCAGGCTTTGCCATCAGACCTGTGTGGGGTTGAATCCGGTACCCCAGTTTACATTGTGAAATTGGGAAGGTTCCTTCATCTTTCTGAGATGTTTCCTTATCTGCAAAATGGGATAATGATGCTTTACATGGTGTTTAGGCAAATTAACTGTATATAGAAATATATTTAACTAATTTTTCCTTACTTTCCCTTTTATTAAGGTACAATTGACATAACACCATATTAGCTTCAGATGCACAACTTAAGGATTTGACATTTGTATACTTAAAGATAGATTTTAATGATTGCTCTACAATTGGCAATTGTTCTGCACCTGGTTTTTTCCCACCTTAATACTATATCTTGAACTATTCTATATTAGTACATAAAGCACCTCATCAATATTTTTATGTTTGCCTGGTGTTCCTTTGTACAAATGGACCATAATTTATTTAGCAGCCCTTTTCTGATGGACATTTAGGTTGTTTACAGTATTTTGCTATTATAAATACTGCTGGGAAAACAGCTTTGTATATTCATCATTTTGTACATATGCCTTTGTGGTTATGAATAGGCTGTCCCTTTCCTTAGGAATTTTCTCTCCTTGTTCTATCTAGCTGGTGAGGGCATCCTGCTTGTTCTTTAGGTGTATCTTCAATGCTGTGTGCCTAGGAAGTCCTTCCAAACTTTTCCAGGGAGTCCCATTGTCCTTTTCTAGTGCCTGTCCTCTCTTTATATCCCTGATAGATTCCTTTTCTCACATTTCATTTATTTGTGTGTCTGTTTTTCCTTCTAAAATGTGAACTTCTTGATGACAAGAACTGTATCTCTGTGACAGCAGAAGCTACAAACATGTATCTCCAGTGCCCAGCCTGGTACTTTTCACATAGTAGGAGCTTAATAACTTTTTGTTGCATAAATGAATAAATAAACTTTATGCATTCAGCATGTTCATAGTCCGATGGAGCAGGTAAAGATATGCGCAAAGATAATGATAATGCAAGCAGAAAGCATTAAATGCCACCAAAGACACAGATTAACTTTTCTATTCATTGGTTCTCAGCCATGACTACAATGAGAACCACGTGGGCGCTTTCTAAAAGTACTACTACACCTGGGCCTGATCCTCGGAGGGTCTGGTTTATCTGGTCTGGAGTGGAGCCCAGCCACTGGTTACTTAGAAATTTTTCCAAAGGATTCCATTGGCCGCCAGCGTAGAGAACCACTGCCATGCTGCTCTAGGCAGTGAACCTGTGGGGATCTCGTTAAGACACAAATTCTGAGTCAGCAGATGTGGCTGGGGCCTGAGGCTCTGCATTTCTATCAAGAGCCTAAATGTTGTCCATGCTGCCGGTCCCAGGACTGTACCTGGAGTGGTGGTGCTTCTCTAGAGCAGTTGTCGTCAACCCTGGCTTTCATCAGCATCCCGCTCCCAAGCTGACCTCCAGACCAGCTAAGTCAAGGTCGAAGTCAGTTCTGGACACTGTCACAGCATAGCAGGGACTGTGTGGCTCCAATAAGTGCTTATCTCTGACAGTTCCAGATGCTGAAATTGGAGATCAGGGTGCCGGCATGGTCAGGTTCTTGGCGAGGGCCCTCTTCCGGGTTATGTCTGCAGATGGTCCTCCGTGATGTGTGCAGAAATAAGGAGAGAGAGAGAGAGAGAGGGTTCTGGTGTCTCTTCTCATAAAGGTACTAATCCCATCCTCAGGGCCCCACCCTTACAACCTCATTTAAACCTAGTCACCTCCTCAAGGCCCCATCTTCAAATGCCATCACATCAGTAGTCAGGGCTTCAATATATGGATTTTGGGGGCATACAAACATTCAGAATCTCTGGGTTTGGAACCTAGGTATTAATATTTTTTAAAGTTTCCAAATGATTCCAGTGTGGTTGTAGCAGTTCTTTCTAGCTATGTGGAAGGAGTCCACTTTTCCTGGAAGAGATGATACTGTGAAATGGTGAGGAGAAAATTTCATGGGAGGGAACCTGCTTAAATGATCTCTAATTGCTCTCCTAGTTCTAATATTCTTTGATAACCCTGGTTAGATTGGAGGACAGGAGACCTGGGATCTTTGTCTGTATGCCCTTAGGCAATTCATTCATTCATTCATTCACTCATAAACACATATTTGTTGAATGCCAGGTATTAGGTTCTGAGGAAATATTAATAGCAATGAACAAGACAGATCTGAAGGTCTGATCCCTACTCTCACAGAGCTCATTGGAAAGCAATGAATTCAGATAATTAACCTAGGAATTATCATGGAGTATAATAGATGTTATGATAGGGAAAGCATAGAATAAAGTTCCAGGTTCCTAGCTGATCAGATAGATGAATATAATGAAGCTTTTCCTTTCTACATCACAAGGTGTGATGAATGTCACATAGGACAATGGGTTTGAGAAAGCTATGCAACTGTGTCTAAGGTCTGAAAGCATGTGACACATGGACACTCAGAATATATGTCTAATGGGACAGAAGGGATCTAATTGACAGTCAGAGAAACCTACAAGGCCCCAGCCACCAGCACGTTTTTCCGGATGGCTTTGGGTTTTTTTTCAGGAGACTTGGATTTAACTCCAGTGCTTTCTGGACCACCAACACCCACACAGGCACTTAGCAGAGTGTGATTTTCAATGGAGTTGATTTTATATAGACTCTCCGTTGATCACAGCCATGGAAATGACACAGTTCTTCAATAAGGGATGTGCAGAGTGGCCTTGGCAGAGTAGCAGAGAGAAGGGTGGGTCACCCACCTGCTAGCTGCTCGGGACCCTCCAACCACACCTTCAGCGCTCCCTGTGAGGCAGCTGGCGCTGCAGGGCCCGGGATTTACAGCTGAAATCCCAGTGATCCTGGACCCAAGCTGCCTGTGTGAGATGACATGCAGATGACTGCATTAATGTGCCCGTGAAAGGGTGAGCGCTTCCACTTCCTTTCATCTTTCATCTCTCACAGCTGGAATGCCCCACCGGAGACCAGGGAGTGCTACAGGAAATGGGGAGAGGAGAATGCAGCCCTCCTGGGGGACTCGTGGCTGCTTGTTCTTTGTTATTTCTGATTCACCCCTAGTGAGCCGGACTGTGGCATCTAGCTGCCCACTGTGCATGCTTCTTGTCTCTTCTCTGGCGCCACCTTCTGAAACTCAGACCCTACCTCCTCGACGCTGACGTCTACAGCCACCTTCTGACTTCTCCTGCCCCCAGGATTGGCCCTCCCATGAGCCCTATAAGACGTGGACAGGCTGCTGACGACACTCTGATGCTGACACTCTAGCTCCAAGCATTTTGTAGTTCTCTACTTCCCATCATGTCAAGTCCAAACTGCTCTGTTTACTTCCAAAGCCCTCCACCATCTGGAGGGTTAAGTTAAATCCTTAACTCAAAATATCTGACAAAATGTAACACCATTTCAGACTGCCAGAGCCTTCATTTCTTCCCTTTCCTCTTTCCACTTCAACCGCACATAAACACACACAATCTCACACACAACTTCAACCGTACATAATCACACACAATCTCACACACAACAAACACACACTTGGAGGTGGAGGGTACTTTTACCTTAACTGGAGCGTTTTATATTCCCATCTCCTCGTATAAATCTTGTTCACTCTTTGAGGCTCACCTTCCCTTCCCCATAACACACGTTTACTATGCTTGTACTGCCCTTACACAGTGTGGCATCACTTGCTCACTATCCATGTCACATGTGTTAACTGTGTTTTCCCAGCAGATAGCACAAGCCTTGAATGTAGGAGCCATGCTAGTCATATATGAGTCTTCAACCATTAGCATTGACCTGGGCATACAGGAGGCTCAGTGAATTAACTGACTAGTAAATCCCTATTAAAAAACAAGTGAAATTGGTCAGAGGGGCCAGTGCTCCAAGCGGCATGCAGGATGACAGAGGCCCAGATGAGGGAATGGTAATATGTATGGAAGTCAGGCAATAGCAGGATGAGAGACGTCCCTAGAATATTATTAAAAGAAGGAGAGGAATTACTCCATTTAAGCATTTAATGAGCACCTACTATATTGTCAGCATAAATTATAGCTATCCCCCAACCCAAAGGCATTCAAGGGTTAATTCAAGACAGAAGTCCACATGCAGCCAGCTAAAACACACTGTGACACCCTGATAATATGACCTGGGCTACAGGAACAACAAACAATAAGCACATAGCAGTGATCCGTACCTGGCTGGCTTTTGTTGTTGATTGGATCTGACAAGTCATTAGCAGGAGTAGGTGACTGATCAGAAATTAAGAAGTCAGAAGTGGGATGAGAACACAGAAAGCAGCATGATATTGTAAGCACAGTGTCATAGAAAGAGCATGAAATTCTGCAGAACTTGGGCTTAAAATTCAGCTCCAACACAGCGTATTGTTTTCCTTATATGTACAATGAAGATAACAATATTTATTTTCCATTTAGTAAGGAAAGGTGAGATAATGTAAGAAATGCACTTAGCACAGTCCTTGACATACAGGGGGATCTCGTGGATTTGAATCTCCAATTTTGGAGCCTGACTCCTGGGCCAGAAACTCCTAGCGCAGACCTTCAGCACCATGGACAGGTCCACCGAGGGGAAAGTAGGCTGTTGGTGAATTCGGGCTTTTTTTAGCTTCTGGGTCTGAAAAATAATAGTAGCTAAAGGTTATATAGAATTCCTATCCCCAAAACCTTACATATATTAATCCATTAATCCTCACAAGAAATCTAGGACAAAAATACTGCTTTAGCCTCTAATTTAACACATGAAAAAAACTAAGGCAAAATCACTCAGATAGTGGGTGGTAGAGCCAAGACTGGACCCCAGAGAGATTGGCCCGATAGCTCATGCTCTTTGACACTAGGCTACAGGCTACATACACTGTGTCAGGACTTCAGGATGCCTGTGTTTTCTGAGTTGGGGCGGTCTGAATGGGGGAACTGGCAGAACTGTTCTTTCATCACCTTACAGTTCATTGTCCAGGACTCCCCTTTATTTTGGTTTGGTCCTGGAGGCAAGATCTCAACCAACAAACCTTGTTTCTATCATCACCATCCCAGCGTACTTGGGCCTAGTTCTCTTTTCCCTCACATATCTCCCTTCTCTCACCCACCTGCATAGTTGAAGGTGAGGGGAAAAAGAAAAGAGAGGTGAGTAGAGGAGAAAGGAAGGTTACGTTCAGAAATGGCAGAAGAGAGTTGTGGAGCAGAGATGCAGGAGAGAAAGAGGGCGAGAGAGGGATCTGAGCGAGATGGCGGGGGTTCAGGAGATGGGGAAAAACAATATACTAGGAGTGAGTGGGAGAGGAGGGAGAAATGAGTTGGAAGGAAGCAAATACAGGAAGTGGGAGAGATAAAAAGGAGAGGAACCAGTGTAAAGGAGTAAAAAAATAAATATGGGTACAAGAAGAGAATGTGAAAACTTGGGAAGAAACGTGTTGTGATGGGTGAGGGGGACAGAGAGGAAGGTGAATTGGAGAAATGAGCAGGAAGGTATCAAAGAAGGCCCAAGTTCTATGAAAAAGTGACTGATGACATTCCTCTCCCAAATGGAGCTGAGATATTGCCCCATCTTGCCTTGTCCTTCCCTGAGGTCTTGGGGTCCAGCAAGGTTAGACAGAGAGGTGAGACACAATGTCAGCCTATTACGGAATTATGAGTTCCCACAAGCTCAAAGGAATTCTCAGTCCTCCTCTCCATGGTTAGACACCCTCATTCTCCACTCAGCATGCCCACACTTTTCCATCCTCCTTTTGGTCAGCTCATAACTTGGTATAGGCAAGCCTGTCCTTTGGAGGAGGGAAAGGTAAAATATTGATGCCTCTTTAAAGTTTGTCTTTGCAGGTCATGAGGAGAGGAATGTGTGCATCACTCAAATCTTCACTTCTTTTAAGTCAGCTGCAACTTATTTTGTTGCTATCAAGGATCAGGAAGCATTTAATAGGCATTTATACATGCTTGACATTGTGCCAAGTGCTTTTACATACAGAGTCTTGTGTAATCCTCACAGAGACCCCAAGAAGTAGACATTATTAATCTCCAACTTTGCAGGTAAGAAGCTGTGGCCAAAAGAGGTTAAATAATTTATGCAAGACTACGCAGCTAGTAAGTGAGAGAGCAAGCAACCCATTTATTCAGTCTCCAATGCCTTCATTCTTTCTATAAGGAGCTAAAATCATGTCATAATATTGTCTTCAGAAGGGAGGATACATTTTGCCATGAAGTTGGGAAGCTTGAAAGTGAAGTGGTTGAGATCAGGAAAGGCTTGCCTGTAAGAAATGCTTCATTGCCTCAATAGAGGCAGAAATATCACTGGGACTGATTTATTATCTGGCCTTTTGGGGTTCTGGACAAGTCCCTTTGTTCTGTGCCTTGATCCTCTTCCCACCCCCACACTCTCCATCAGTAAAGTAAGTTCAAAAGCTTTATAGAACACAGAAGTCTAATCTATGATGAACTCAATGGGGGTTCAAGTTTCCCAGGCTAAGATTTTAGTTTTGCTCCTACCTTCAGGTTCTCTTCCATAACTTACTCATTGGGGAACCTTCCCAAAACCACCAGAATTATATTTTCAATTTGGCAGTCACCTGCACTATACATTCACAACTTATGCTAATGATCTGTCACCAAGAGAAAAAGTCAGAGTTAAGTGTTTTTTCATAGACTACTTGCCTTGGGCAAAGCACCGTAGTCAGGAATGTTCTTCCCTCAGGGCTGCTGACTGCTCTTGTATAGGTTGTGAACTATAGACTGTACTACAATCAGAAGGACTGAATGAGTGCTGAAAACTATCCTGGACTGCCTTTACCAATCCATGTGTTCTGGCATGAGGCGTCAGTCCAGAAAATGAGGAGCCTATTGCTAATTGCTCTGCCCACAGGGGGATCCCTTTCATATTTCACTAGGCAGGGAAGAACATTCTAATTTTCACAGAGGGCCAAGAACTGCAGCCCTGTTCTTCCTCTTCATTTAGAAAATTCTTTCCCCAGATTTTGCTTCCAGAAATTGTTCTAGTCATGTTGAAGTAACTGGCTTTAGATTTACCTACCCACAAAAGCAAGAAATTATAAAACAGAACAAAATATATAAAGAAACTGTTTTCAGACATTGGACAAGAGGAAGATAGGATTTTTATTCCTGAGAGAAAGAAAACACATGGATGTGTGCCAAGGTCTGCCTTGATTTTCTGTCTTAGATCAAGTTTCTGATTTTAGTTCGGAGGTGGGGGGGGTGTGGATGGGGGAGGGCCGGGGCGGGGTGGTGGTGGGTGGAGCCCATAATAAAAGTGAAAGTGGTGTTCTCATTGAGTTGAGGAGGCAGAGATTGAAGCATCTGAAATTTGCAAGGAAATGTACCAGTGGGGAGGAAGCTGCCTAGGAGAATACCTGGGCAGGAGTCTACATGGGAGTTTCCCTTAGTTTTTATTTTTTTTATTTTAATTGAAATACAGTAGATTTACAATGTTGTGTAGAGCAAAATGATTCAGTTATATACACACTATAGTTTATTACATGATATTGAATATAGTTCCCCATGCTTCACAGTAGCAGGTCCTTGTTGTTGATCTATTTTATACCAAGTAGTGTGTATCTATTAATCCTAAACTTCTAATTTATCCCTCCCCAACTTTTCCCTTTGGTAACCATAATTTTACTTTCTGTGTCTGTGAATCTGTTTCTGTTTTATAAATAAGTTCATCTGTATCTTTTTCTTTTTAGATTCCACAAATAAGTGAAATTATATATTTGTCTTTCTCTGTCTGACTTACTTTACTTACTATGATAATCTCTAGGTTCATCCATGCTACTGCAAATGGAATTATTTCATTCTTTTTTTGTGACTGGGTGATAGTCCAATAGTCTATCTAACTATAGAACATCTTCTTTATCCATTTATTTATTGACAGACATTTAGGTTGCTTCCATGTCTTGGCTATTATGAATAGTGCTGCTGTGAACATTGGGGGTGCATATATCTTTTTGAATTAGAGTTTATGTCTTTTCTAGACATATGTCCAGGAGTGAGATTGCTAGGTCATATGGTAACTGTACAAAATAAAATATTTTTTAAATATTTGATTAACATAAAAGAAGGCAAGAAAAAGTAACAGAGGAATAAAAAAATGATAAAACAAAGAAAACAATAGGGAGATAGTAGACTTTAATTCAAGTATATAAGTAATTACATTAAATATAGTTTTACATCCAATAGAAATGCAGGATATTTTCATTTTTAAAAAGTGTTTATTATTTATTTACTTGGCTATGCCAAGTCTTAGTTGTGTCATGAGAACCCTTAGTTGTGGCATATAGGATCTAGTTCCCTGACCAGGGATTGAGCCTGGGTCCCCTGCGTTGGCACGAGGCGTCTAAGCCACTGGCCCATCAGAGGCGTCCTTGTAGAGATTTTTAGACCAGTTTAAAAGAGACCCAACTATGTGACAGCTACAGAAATCCCTACACAGAGGCAAAGACACAGATATACTGGAAGGAAAAGGATGTAAAAATACACAATGGAAATGGTGAGTGCAAGAAAGCTGCTGTGTGGCTATTTTAATATCAGACAAAGTAAGTTACAAGATAAGGATTGTTAGCTAGAGATGAAGACTTTCCTAATGATGAAAGCAAAAAGGCTAATTCAGCAGATAAATGCTGTGTCTTCACTGAATAATGGGGCTATAATACATATGAAACAAAAACTGATGTAAATAAAAGAACTCTTCAAGCCAACAATAATATTAGATTTTAATGCTCTCCTCTCAGTAATTGATGGAAAATGCAGACAAATCAGCAAGGATATGGGAGATTTGAATGACACTAACTACCAGCTTGACCTAAACAACTGCAGCATACACATTCTTTTCACGTGCATAGAGAACACTGACCTAGAACTCACGTTGGCTATAAAATAAGTATCAGTAAATTTTAGAACAGTGAAAGTTTATATATGTTTTCTTATACTAAAATGGGATAAATTTGAATTCACTAAAAATAAAATATCTTGAAATATTCCAAATATTTGGAAATTATACAACATATTTCTAAATAATCTATGGATGAAAGAGGAAATAATAAGAAAAATTAGAAAATATTTCAAACGGAATGATAACAAAGAACACAGAATTTCAAAATGTGTAGGATATAGCTAAAGAGGTTCTTGGAGAGAAATTTATACCTTTAAGTACTTATTATAGAAATGAAGAAAGATTTTAGGTTAAGAATAAAATTTCTACCTTAAGAAAAAAGGTCATAAAGGAAAGTGAATAAATACAGATGTGAAAAACAATGAAATATGCCACAAACAACAGAGAATACTAATAAAACCAAACTTTAGTTCTTTGAAAAGATTAATACAACTGATAATCCCTCAGAGATGCCAATCAAGAGAAAGGAGGAAAACCATCAAATACAATAGAAAATAAGCAGATTCATAGATACAGAGAACCAACTAGTCGTTAGCAGTGGGAGGAGGGAAGCGGGAGGGGCAATATAGAGGTAGGGGTAATAACAGGTACAAACTGCTAATATTACATATAAAGTTAGCTACAAGGATGTATTGTATAACATGGAGAACATAACCAATATTTTATTATATCTATAATATAAGCTTTAAAATTGTGAATCATTCTATCATATACCTGAACCGTACATAGTATTGAATATCAACTATACTTCAATAAATAAGAGAAAGGAGACAATACAAGTTATCAACATCAGGACTGCAAAGGGACATACCACTATAGATCTTACAGACATTAAAAGATTATTGTTAGCAACTTTCTGCCAATATATTCAATATATACAAAACAGACAACTAAAAAACTGACACAAGATGAAACAGTGTATCTGAATAGCCCTCTATGTATCAAATAAGAGGAGTTGGTTTTCAAAAACCTTCTCAAGATAAAACTTACGGCCTGGGTAAATTCATAAGTCAGTTCAATCAAAGGTTAAGAAATAGCACCAATCTTACACAAACTCAGAATATAGAGGAATAGACTTTACTTTCCAATTCACTTTATGAGACCAACATTACTCTGCAGTACCAAAACAAGTCAAGGATATTAGAATGAAAAAAAAGAAAAAACAACCCTGCAGATCAGCATCTCTCATGAGGTGGATCATAGAATAAAGCATCAAAGCCAACATTAAAAATTTCTAGAAAAAAACAAAAAACTTAGACAAAAAGCTTTGACACCAAAGAGTAAGCAGTGATTTTTTAGGACATAAGAAGGACTGATTTATAAAAGAAAAAAGTTGATGAAATAAATTTCATCAAAATTAATAACTTCTGCTGATCAAAAATACTGTTAAGAAGATGTAAAGCAAGCTATAGGTTGGGAGAGAATAAAAACTATATATATGTATATATATACATATATATATGACAAATATATCCAGAATATGTAAAGAATGTTTGCCCATCCAGAATAAGAACATAAGCATTTCAATAAAAATGGAGAAATATTTGGATAAACACTTTTCAAAATTGTAGCATGCACAGGTCTTTTTTTTTTTTCTAACCCAAAGTGCATGTTCTCAAACATTTCGTTCTATTTTGGGGACTGAGCTGAGGTTTGAACAAAGTCTCGTACCCATTATCCCACCCAGCCATTCTCCTGCCCATATCATAATCAACAGGTAGCTCACAGTCTGAAGCAGCAGTGGCGGGATGAGCTGGTAGAACCTCACGTTATGCTTCAGCATAAAGGAAGGCCCAGGGGCTCCGAGGGCCAAGAGAAGGAGCTGGTCCCACCCTAGCGAGCCATTCCAGGGAGGCTTTCAGAAGAAAGAAGACGGGCATACCCCTTCTCGAGAAGATTGAGATCATCCCCCTCCATCCTTGTGCACCTTGGGTCCACATCACTTCAGCGTGGTGGACAACAATCTCCCTAGGTCAGGGAACTGTTATACGATTCCTGACTGGTGAGATGGACAAGACAGGACAAAATCTTTGCTGCTACCCTTCCCCTTTTCCTTCAGCCTCCCATTCTCTTATCTTGGACTAGCCAATGTGCATCCATAAGAGGACATTGCCCTTTCCTTCCACTGAATTATGAGGGGAAAAACTGAGAAAAATGATGTCAGATAGATTTGCTGTTGTTCAGTTGCTCAGTCTTGTCCAACTCTTTGCAACCCCATGGACTGCAGGATGCCAGGCCTCTCTGTCCCTCACTGTCTACCGGGGTTTGCACTATCCATTGAATCAGTGATGCTATCCAATCATCTCATCTTCTGTCATCCCCTTCTCTTCCTGCCTTCAGTGTTTCCCAGCATCAAGTGGAAAGGATCTTTCCAGGGTCTTTTCCCATGAGTCAGTTCTTCAAGTGGCATCAGGTGGCCAAAGTATTGGAGCTTCGGCTTCAGCATCAGTCCTTGCAATGAACATTCAGGGTTGATTTCCTTTCGGATTGATCGGTTTGATCTCCTTGCTGTCCAAGGGACTCTCAAGAGTCTTCTCCAGCACCACAGCTCGAAAGCATCAATTCTTCAGTGCTCAGCCTTTTTTATTGTCCAGCACTCACATCCGTACATGATTACTGGAAAAACAATAGCTTTGACTGCTGCTGCTAAGTCACTTCAATCGTGTCCAACTCTGTGTGATCCCATAGATGGCAGCCCACCAGGCTCCCCCGCCCCTGGGATTCTCCAGGCAAGAACACTGGAGTGGGTTGCCATTTCCTTCTCCAACGTGTGAAAGTGAAGTCGCTCAGTCATGTCCGACTCTTAGCGACCCCATGGACCACAGCCTACCAGGCTCCTCCATCCATGGGATTTTCCAGGCAAGAGTACTGGAGTGGGGTGCCATTGCCTTCTCTGATAGCTTTGACTAGATGGACCTTTTTTGGCAAAGTAATGGCTCTGCTTTTTAATATGCTGTCTAGGTTTGTCATTGCTTTTCTTCCAAGGAGCGAGCGTCTTTTAATTTCATGGCTGCAGACACCATCTGCAGTGATTTTGAAGCCCAGAGAAAATAAAGTCTGTCACTGTTTCCATTGTTTCCCCATCTACTTGCCACGAAGTGATGGGACCGGATGCCAAGATCTTTGCTTTTGAATGTTGTTTTAAGCCAACTTTTTCACTCTCCCCTTTCATCTTCATCCAGAGGCTCTTTAGTTCCTCTTCACTTTCTGCCATAAGGGTGGTATCATCTGCGTATCTGAGCTTATTGATACTTCTCCCACAATCTTGATATACCCTAGGAAAAAAATCCATCCTCTCCTTTATCTCTCTTGACCACTCTGTCTCAGGGAGGCTGTGTGGGAGGGATGGAAGGCTGGGACCTACCCTCAGACATCCTCTGCTCCGGCACAGGAGCTAAGGCATATGCCCCAGGAGGAGCAATGTTGGATGAGAATCAATGAAAGCAAACATGGAGGAAGGAAGGTCAAGGAAGGCAGATGAAGACTGGAGGGCTTCCTGGACGAGGCGGGGCTTGTAGAGTAGAGAGGAATTTTTTTTTTTCTTTTCTCCTGATTTTTTTTTTTTCTAGTTGGGTCTTCGGTGTTGCGTGTGGGCTTTCTCTAGTCTTGGTGAGCAAGGGCTCCTCTTTAGTTGCGGTGCACAGGCTTCTCATCTCAGTGGCTTCTCTTGTTGCGGAGCACGGGCTCTAGGGCACGGGCTCAGTAGCTGCGGCACAGGGACCTAGTTGATCTGTGGCATGTGGGATCTTCCTGGACCAGGGATCAGACTAGTGTTACTCTGCATTACAAGGCAGATTCTTAACCACTGGACCACCCAGGAAGCCCCCTTTATTACTATTTATTGTGTAAATGTAGGCATAACTGTAGAGAACACAAACATTTACTTGCAGTAAATAACATTTAAAAAAGGACAAATTCTTACAATCTCATTGTAGTAAAACATGTTGAATCAAGAGTGGGAAGTATTTTTTAATTGAATTTTAATTGGGGGATAATTGCCTTACAGTGTAGTGTTGGTTTCTGCCATACAGCAGTGTGAATCAGCCCCTAGTATACCTAAGTCCCCTCCCCCTGGGCCCTCCCTCCCCCCCTCCACCGCCCCCTGCACATCCCATCCCTCTAGTCTACACAGAGCACCAGGCTGTGCTCCCTGTCCTATAGGACAGCTTCGAGAGTGGGAAGGCTTTGGATCGGAGGAGGGTCGTGGGGGGCATTGCACATGCATGCTCAGTTGCTAAATCTTGTCTGACTCCTTGAGACCCCATGGACTGCAGCCTGCCAGGCTTCTCTGTCCATGGGGTTCTCCCAGCAAGAATACTGAAGCGGGTTGCAATTTCCTTCTCCAGGGGATCTTCCCCACCCAGGGATCAAACTCTTCAGGTAAGAGTTCATTCAAACCTGTTTTTTTTGAGGAAACATTGCTAGTGGAGTCCTTTAGAGGTGCTGGGTTGATGCAATTGGTTGCAGGGCTCCCGAAGATCCTGAAGGAATTGGGAAACTGCACACATGGAACTGGGGTGGGGGGCGGTGTCCGTGCAGGTGTCCCCAAGTGGGGGGCTTGAGCAAAGTGAGTCCTCAACCTCCCCATGCCCAGCACAAGGAATTCCATTTCCCACAAGCATGCAAAATGCTCAAACTCTTAATAATAATAATAAAAAGCTCTTAGTTTTCCCAGGTAGGGGCTTTCACAGGCCTCCCAGGTGGTGCTAGTGGTAAAGAACCCACCTGCCAATGCAGGTAGGCATAAGAGACACAGGTTCAGTCCCTGGATTGGGAAGATCCTCTGGGGGGACAAGGCATCCCACTCCAGTATTCTTGCCTGGAGAATCCCATGGACAGAGGAGCCTGGCAGGCTACAATCCATGGGGTTGCAAAGAGTTGGACATGATTGAAATGACAGCATGCAAGCCCACGAGGGGGCTTCCACTGTGGCAGTCCTGGGGGCTGGAGCCAACGCCTTAGGGGGAAGGCTGGAGATGGTCGCTGAACCACCGAGGGGGATCTCACCTGATCTTCAAGAAGGGAAGCAAGATAACAGGGCCTGGGCCAAGGGTCAGCTTTCATCCAGACCACAGTCTCCCTGCTCTGGGCGGTGAGGGCCCCAGAGTCAGAGGCACCCCCTCCACCCCACCCGCCGGGAGCGCTGCTGGGAGCACCTGCGCCTCACTCCCTGTCACTCATCAGCTTTGGAGCAATCAGACTGCTACTTAACACTTAACTAGGCAAGGCACGCCAGCAGCCGCCCCCCATTTGTCTTTGTTAGCGCTCACAGGGCACGGGTGCGGGGATCTTCGGGCCACCTCCCTGCCACGCTGCACCTGGGCGCGCTGTGGAACCACTCAGCCGGCAGGGCACGTCGGAGGGGCTCACCTGGCCGCTAAGTCAGCGCCGCAGGGCCCCGGGGGCATGGCCCGCGTGCCAGGGGAGCTCTGCGGAGGGGCCCCAGGCAGAAACCCACCCTGCTGTCTGTCTCCTCACGTGCAGACTCGTGGGCACACGTGCAGTGTGGCGAGTTCACTTCGTAAACGCTGGCTGCGTGAAAGGTGGGGGCACCACCACCCTCCCCTCAGAGCCCACAGCCTGGCGGGTGAGGCAGACCTGTCCACGGAGGCTTCCCAGCGATGCAGCCAGTGTCAGAGCAGAAGTGGGCACTCAACCTTGTTATAGCGGAGGTCTCCTCTCACCATGCCAGGCAAGGGCAGAAAAGGCCTCTGGGACTGGCATGTGTGGGAGAAGCCTAGGCCATCAAAGGGTAGGCAGTGGGGCACTGAGGCTGCCAGGGGGACGTGAGCTACGGAAGCAGCCTTTGCAAAGGCCCAGGGATCGGAAAGATTAGATTGAGCTGGGGGAATCTCAGGTGGATAGGCCTGGCTGGAGTATGATTAGACTGTCATGTATCTATTATTTAGGTGTCAACAATCCATCTCTATCTCTTCTCTTGTTCTCTTTTTTAAAAATACTTATTTTTTTTAATTGGAGGGCAATCGCTTTACAATGCTGTGCAGGTTTCTGCCATATGTCAACATGAATCAGCCGTAGGTATATATATGTCCCCTCCTTTTCAGGTCTCTCTCCTGTCACCCCCACCATCCCACCCCTCTAGGTTGTCACAGAGCACTCTCTTGTTCTCTCTTTATGGATCTACCTACACTGTCATTGCCATCCTTCCAATTAGCTGTTATTTGTCTATCTTTCATCCATTCACTCATGCCTGCATGCATCCATCCATCTCTTCATGTCATATTCCAAAGCAGATCTATCTTCAAAGAACTCTCTCAACAGACACAGTGCCTGACACTTCACTGTTAGGGATGAATTTCTGCCTGAAGTACTAATGTCTCTCAGCAGTTTTAACAAGTGCATGACCCAAGGAGAGGCAACAGAAATCACGGACTCTGCACCCTGCATGATGTTGATTAAATCACACATCTCTTTCATGGTCAGGTCCTGGGACTCGCAGATAAGTATTGGTTAAGCTAGCGGGTGCAGGGAGGCCCAAGCACAGAGGGCTAGGCCCACTATTGAGGATTTGCTGTTGGTATGATCCTGTCCGCAGGACCAGCCTTCCCCTGACTATAAGCTCCATAGGGGCAAGAGGAGGCGATTTTATCTGTCCATTTATTACAATGATGGTACATAGTACAGACTCAATGAATAATCTGAATGAATGACAAAGGAACCCTTGTGCAAGCTATTGTGTACCCTCTGCCAAAGCTGCTGCTACCCTGGCATACCAGTGCTGGCCTTAGAAACCACGTGGGGCCCAGATCTCATAGGTTTGGGTTCATAACTGTCTGGCCTTGGGCGACAATTTAGCCACTTGCCAGCTATGCAGTTTGAATAGGATACATAACCTCTCTGGAGTTCAGTTTTTTCAGTTGTAAAATGAGAGCAATAGTTTGTATTTGTGGGATCAAATGATATTGTAATTTTTCCAGAACTACAAAACACTGTACACAATAGCGATTGTTAGTCTGCTTTGCTTGTGAAAACAAGGCAAGACTTATCAGAAGAACTTTTGCTTCCCCCAAGAAGGAGGAAAAATTACAGAAAATATCAGACACTTCTAGATTTGTGGTATACCTCTTTTCAGAGTTGTCCTCTTATCATACTGGAAAGTTCTATGCCCTTTATTTAAAGAGCAATTCCTTTATAGCCCTCAGTGCAAAACATTTCCAATGCAGTGACTGGAATTTCATCGTTAAAGATTCAAATTTTTAGGCAAGACCCTTAAGAGACGTTTTGTTAGTCTGATACAAGTGTCCTTCTTGGAGGGCTGTATCTTGGGTTTTTATGCTAACACCTGGAAGTGTGTATGCGTTACACATGATATCCCCTCCACAATACATACACTTCTCAGGTGGTGCAGTGGAAAAGAATCCGCTTGTAATGCAGGAGACTCAGGTTCAATCCTTGAGTTGGAAAGACCCCCTGGAGTAGGAATTGGCAATCCACTCCAGCATTCTTGGTGGAAAATTGAAGGGACAGAGGAGCCTGGTGGACTACAGTCCATGGGGTTACAAAGAGCTGGACATGACTGATCATACACACACACACACACACACACACACACACAGTCTGCTGCTTACAATCAAAGCTTCAGACACACGCCGTGTTTGGCTGGAATTTCTGTTTCTCTCTGTTGACTCCCTAAATCTGGTAAGTGCTTGATTTTTACATCTGTTGTCTTATTTGGCCCCCGCAAGTGAGCTAGGATGTAGATGCATTCTCACAGTGGAGTGGGCCCATCCTCAAAGGACCTTGCTCTTTCAGGATCATCTTTAAGAATCTTCCCCTCTTGACTCCCCTCAGCCCTGGTGAATGCCGGGAAAAACCCAGGAGGCTCTGCCCCTCTGCCTTGCCCCCAGCCCCACTACTGACAGTTCAAATTGGGCGACTCACGCTGCTGCCAAACTTCAAGGTATCTTTGTACTGAGCTCATCAAAAAGCAAACACTCAGGCACTTGAATAAGATAAGCAATTTGTGGCTTTGTAAAAAGTCAATGCAATTCAATTTAGACCTCTTAAGGAGTGCTGCTGCCTCTCACATTTATTGTTTCCTTGTATAACCTGCTCCATCGAAGGGACTGCAGATTTGTCTTCTATTTGCGAAGTGGGATGAAGTCCCTGGAATGAGTGACCTTCAAGAGAAGCACAAAACTTACAAATGAAGCTGTCGCCGAGAAACCTCACTCTTGCCTCAGCTCACAGCTTTCTTTCTTTATATAGATTTGATTTTCCAAATGGCAGATTACAAAACTAGCTATTTTTTCCTCCCAAACACAAACACTTTAATTTCTTGTCTTTTTTCCCCCCTTTTAACCAAGAATGATGTTTTTAAAATGCAATCCTCACTCTAATCTTTACCACCTCTGAAAGGCTCCATTTTTTTCACCCATGAAGACATCTCTGGTGCCGAGTGGAGCCGCCCAGCACATGTGCTTTTGTTCTCTTAGCCTTCTCGGAGGTGGATTTTTTTTTTCTTCTGGTTTTTGTTTTTCTTTTTGTCATAGAACAAATTGCTCATGGCTTCTTTTGATTCTTTGTTGGTTTATTTAGAGAATAGGATCAGTTTAGTCCCACCTTGTCAAATAAATCCAAGACACATGAGAATGATAGTATTAATAATAATGATAATAGTAGTAATACTGTTAATGATTATCTGTTCAGTGCCAAGCACTACACATGGTGTTTCACATGTGCTTTTTTGATTAATTCCTGCAACAACCCATGAGGTAGGTATTGCCACCTCACTGTGTTGATGAGGCTCAGAGAGGTTATGGAAATTTCCCAAGGTCACACAGCTAGTAAATGCCAAAGCCGAAGGTCAAACCCGTGCCTGGCTGAATCCTGAGCACAACTCCTGGGTCCCCAGTATTTTCCAGATACTGCTTCCTGTTTCCATTCCTTAAGTGTCAATTGTGAGAGCTTTTCATTGTACATTTCCTCATGTAAACTCTTTTTCTTTCCTTTTATTGGAGTGTAGTTGATTTACAATGTTGTGTTAGTTTCTAGTGTACAGCAAAATGATTCAGTTATATTTATGTATTCTTTTTAGGATTCTTTTCCCTTATAGGTTATTACAAGATATTGAATACAGTTCCTTGGGCTTTACAGTAAGTAGGTCCTTGTTGGTCCTATTTTACATTTAGTAGTGTGTATATAGGGCTTCCCTAGCAGCTCAGTGGTAAAGAATCTGCCTGCAATGCAGGAACCGCAGGAGATGCCAGGTTCAATCCCTGGGTCAGGAAGATCCCCTGGAGGAGGCCATGGCAACCCACTCCAGTATTCTTGCCTAGAGAATTCCATGGACAGAGGAGCACAGCGGACTACAGTCCATGGGGTTGCACAGAGTCAGACACGTCTGAAGCGACTTTGCACGCACGCACACAGCATGTATATACTAATTCCAAACTCTTAATTTATCCCTCCCTTCTCTTTCTTCTTTGGCAAACATATGTTTGTTTTCTATGTCTGTGGGTCAGACATATATACAAATGAATATAAATTCATTTGTATCGCTTTTTAAGGTTTTCTTTTTATATATAAGATGTGTCATGTGATATTTGTCTCTGTCTGGCTTACTTCACTTAGTGTGATAATCTCTAGGTCCATCCATGTTGCTGAAAATGGCGTTATTTCATTCTTTTTTTAATGACTGAAGAATATTCCATTGTATATATGTACCACATCTTCCTTATCCATTCATCTGTTGATGGACACTTAGGTAGCTCTCAGATCTTGGCTATTGTAAATAGTGCTGCTATAAATATTGGGGTGCATGTATTTTTTCAAATTGTGATTTTCTCTGGATGGATGTCAGGAGTGGGATTGCGGGATCGTATGGTAGCCCCATTTTTTGGTTTTTAAGGAACCTCCATACTGTTCTCCCTAGGGCTCTGCCAATTTACATTCTGCCAGTAGTGAAGGGGAGTTGCTATTTTTCCACATTCTCTCCAGCATTTATACTTGTACACTTTTTGACGATGGCCACTCTGATTGGTGTGGGATGATGCCTCACTGTAGCTTGGATTTGGATTTGTCTAATAATGGGCTTTCCTGGTGGCTCAGACAGTAAAGGGTCTGCCTGCAATGCAGGAGACCCGAGTTCAGTTCCTGGGTCAGGAAGATCCCCTGGAGAAGGAAATGGCAATCCACTCCAGTACTCTTGCCTGGAAAATCTCATCGACTGAGGAGCCTGGCAGGTTGCAGTCCATGGTGTCGCAAAGAGTCGGACACGACTGAGCGACTTCACTTTCAATAATTGGGCTTCCCTGGTAGCTCAGTTGGTAAAGACTTTGCACGCAGTGTAGGAGACCTGGGTTCAATCCTTGGGTGGAGAAGATCCTCTGGAGGAGGGAATGGCTGCCCACTCCAGTATTCTTGCCTGGAGAATTCCATGGACAGAGGAGCCTGGCGGGCTACAGTTCATGGAGTCACAAAGAGTCAGACAAGACTGAGCAACTAAGCATTCATTCATTCAATAATCAGCAGTGCTTAGCATCATTCCATGTGCCTGTCTTCTTTGGAGAAATGTCTACTTAGATCTTCTACCCATTTTTTGATTGGGTTATTTTTTATATTGAGCTATATGAGCTACTCGTCTATTTTGGAGGTTAATCCCTTGTTGGCTTCATTGTTTGCACCATATGAAATCTCTCCTTGGCCCATATTCCTTGGCATTAAAAGCACCCTGCCTTGAAGGGCTCAAGGGAGCAAAAGGTGATGTTTATGAAGCTTCATTTAATTTCATTGTCATTTGTCTCAGTTAAAGGCTTCTGCGTTATTCTTAGTATTGAAACTGTTGCTGACATGTTTTCACCTAGCTTTAGAAGCTTCCTTTCCTCCCTTTCATCACCTTTGTGGAAAACCCATCAACTACCCTCTCTCCCCGTCACCCCTGGACCCCCTTGGCCTTAGGAAAACCATGGGGCTTGTAGTTGTACCCCAATACATGGGTGTAGCCCCTGGGAAAAGGAGAATGTTGTGGCCATACTTTTGGCCCAAGAATCCTGACTCCAAGTTGAATGTGGAAAAGCAGGTCTTCCTGCCTGGGTTCAGAAGGTCCCCTGTTCTCATCCCCCACCTTCCCAGAACACCAGGAGATTCAAAGACTGAAGTACCAGGACATCCAAGGAGTCCAAAATGTTACAGCAGAACACCAGCTGGGGCGGGGGGCGGGGGAACAGAAAATGCGGGGTTGTGAACTTTGATCCCTCTCTGGCTACCTTTTATTTGAGCCAAACACAGACCAGGCACCTCTAACTGAGCTGCATAAGCGAATCTCAGTCTTGCCCCTCCTTACAGGTGCCACCACTCTGTGAGAGGCTGATAACTCCTAATTGTCCTAATACTCTGCTGCCTTCCCACTGATTCTACCCAAATACTGTGTATCATGCAGCATCCGATTGCCACTGTTTTATTTTCATTGCATTTATTTTTATAGCTACTTTCTATTTAGGGAAGATGATGTTTGTTTTCCATGAAGGACAGTGATCTGACGTTTTATGCTTTTTGATGTATTTAAGCGAGAATGGACAGTCCATTTAAAAATATGATGTGATATTGTAATACAGATGTTAGGAGGGAATAAAGATAGTAGTGTAGGTGTAGAAATGACTGCAAGTGGGGCCAGTGACCTGTGTAATTCTGAGGAGTAAAATTGAAGATAGCAGAATCAATCTGAAACAAAATGCCGCAGTTATAGAACTAAGGTAGTGGCTGTGGGGCGGGGGACTTTTTGGGCGTGTTTGGATCAAATGAGCAGTGAGTTGTAGGGAGTTATCTTGGTATTACATTCTCTCTCCAGGATCTGGCTGACTGTCTCTCTCTCCTGGCTGACTGCCATGTGGCTCCAGCCCAGCCCTGGACACATATGCAGGAAACTTCAATGTATGAAGCATCTCTGAACTCTGGAACCAGAAGCAGGAGGGCTCCTGGCCACGTGGATGGCTCCTCCTCATGACGAGGTCATCCACCTCGGCCCCTTACCCGGTGGTTTCCATCGGGGCCCTGCGTAGGAATTCTGTGGACTCTAGGAAGCCTTGGCAATGTCTGTCCAGTTATCTTTCTTGGCTGGACTGGTGTGGAGACCGTGATGACTGTCACACAGGGGACAGGCCCGTGGGGAGAAGGAAGACAAGGCCAGGCTGTCTTCCTGTGTCTCACATTTGAAGGACTCACACATTCAGCTGATGGACTGAAAGGAGAATTTTTAAGGAGGAAACAGAAATAAGTGTCAGCGTTTGAAGCAGGGCCAGGCAAGATAAAAGCAGAGAGACACATAGAGGCTGTGTTTATCAACATGTGGGGCTATAACAACTTGTCAGTTTTTGATTAATCAAAATACTAGTCATACTAGGAAGATCAGTTTGACTGATGTTGATAAAGCAGTTATTTTCTGCATAGGCCAAGGGAAAGGATGAAGTAGCTCCCACAAGTCGGTGAGAGGAGCGTTTGAGCAGAAGAGCTGGAGGAGGCAGAGGGAGCGGGGCGGGAGGGAGTCGAGAATCCCATGGTCTGTGAATATTTGGAGGGGCCTTGCCACACTCCCTGGGTCAGACAATGCTAATTGTCTTCCTAATGGCTGTTGCTGCCTCTTCCTAACTAACAGAATTCTAATTTAATTCTGGGCAGTAATTTGCTTAGCAGTGGAGCATGATTATCCAAGTCAGTCGTGAAGACTCTGTCTGCCACTTCCCCAGATGTTCCTCTGGCTGGGTGGGGACACAGCTAATGAAATCTAAGGTTTCTTCAGAAGACTCTGAAGGAGCTATAATTTCCTTGTAAAAAGTTCAGATGAAGCTGGTGCTGTCTTTCAAGCTTCCGCCTGTTTCTTGCCTTGAGCACAGCTGTGGTTGCTAGAAGGACATTAGATGCCCCCAAGGCGGCAAGACAACGCATCCACGATGGCAGAGCAATAGTGGAGTTTGGAACTTTTGATGATATCATTAGGCTGCTGCACCATTTCCCCACCCCAAGGAGCTTTCCTTTGGATTTCTCCATATGTGAGATAAGTGCAAGTGAAAGTCGCTCAGTCATATCCGACTCTTTGCCACCCCGTGGACTATACAGCCCATGGAATTCTCCAGACCAGAATACTGGAGTGGGTAGCTTTTCCCTTCTCCAGGGGATCTTCCCAACCCAGGGATTGAACCCAGGTCTACACGCATTGAAGGTGGATTTTTTACCAGCTGAGCCACAAAGGAAGCTATCTTATAAGCTTAAGCCATTGCTTGTCAAGTGTTTTATCACTAACAGATGAACACTTGATTTTATAGAAGAGGACACTAAGGTCCATCAAAGAGTCAGAACTTTCCTAAAGTTACACGGTTGGTTGTAAATCTCCCTCAGTAGGTCTTAGAGTATTTCTTAATATCCCCCACCCCTCACTGAAACCACCCTAGTCTTCCACCAGTCCAATCTCTCAACTTCAGTGCTTTCTCCCAGTGGATTCTGTATTTGGTGTTCAATATATCTTTTTCAAATGGAATTTTTTCATATTATCTCCCCATCCCTTCCTTATCCTGGACCACATTGGAGGCAAATTTAAATGCAAGGTCCTCTGCTTGGCTAAGCACATCAGTGTCTGTGGATGCATTAAATCCTTGAGGTTCTGCAAAGTGGTTACTATCTTGCTTCAGGACCAAGAGGCTACAGTGTCTTCCAGAACCATCCTGGGCACAGAATCCTCTCATCCTCAAGATAAACAAAGCTGTCAGTTTATTCCTGAGGAAGCTGATAGAACACCTCATTCAGTCCCCTACTCTTTGATGATAGATGTTGTTCTCTGTCTCCCTGGAAACCTTCCAAGACCTGGTACAGCCAACAACTGCTGTCATCCTCCACTGGTTCATTAACAACTGGGAAGCAGAGTTTTGGTCATAGCAGGCCAGCAGTGGTTTTTGAGTTACACACCCTGGTACAACCAGTCTTGTACACCTTGGTACAAAATGGATCTTGATCCATTTTGGAGATTATAACCTGCATGCAGTTGCAAGGGAATACTGTTGACCAATGGTTTTTAAAATTTTATGGGTCATCAATCCTTTCAAGGACCTGAAGAAATCTATGGATCCTATCCTGAAAAAAATCAATGAGTGAGTATGTGCATGTATGCACGCACATATCTGTATATAATTTCAGGAGGGAAGGTCAGACTCCCTAAAGCCCAGGTACATGGACCCAAAGTTAAGCACCCTTTCCACAGGTAAAGTTGTATTTCATCTGGTTATGCTAGACAGCCTTTAATTTCACTTTTGAAAGCAGGACCCGAATGACTGCAGAGCTGATGGAAAAAAGAGTATCAGAGAGACTTATTTTAACAAATGGTGGTTCTTCTGGAGAGACGTCTAAGGGGGCCACTTGAGGTTCTGCTCTTGGCCCTGTCCTATGTGACATGATTAAATCAGTGATTTAATATGAGACAACCCCAAACTGACACAATATTTATAGGGAAAGCTAATATGTTGTACAAAGAGATCAATATTTAAAAAAGATGTCAGCATATTAAATGACAGGAGGTTAAAGTGAATATTATAACACATGTGCTACAGAACATGGGCTTCCCTGGTGGCTCAGTGGTAAAGAATCCGCCTGCCAGTGCAGGAGATGTGGGTTTGACCCCGGGCTTGGGACGACCCCCTAGAGAAGGAAATGACAAACCACTCCAGTATTCTTGCCTGGGAAATCCCATGGACAGAGGAGCCTGGCAGGCTATAGTCCATGGGGTCACAAAAGAGTCAGACACGACTTAGTGACTAAACAATAACAACCAACAACAGAATGTATTAAGGTATTATGAGTCAGTTGCCCAAGTACAAATTAGGGAAGTCTTGTTAACAGGAGTGCCCCACAGCTCAAGGGACCTCAGGATATCTGGGAAGTTAGAGAGTTTCTGTATTACCTTATGGGGAGCTCAACCCCCAGGCACTGAGGAACAATCGTCCTTAGGTCTAGAAGCTGCATGTAGCAGTGGGGTTGAGGAATGAGATTATATCTAGAGAAGGGAAGCTAAGAGGTCTAAGGGTTATGGATTCATATGATGTGAGGGGAGTTGGAAAGAACCCAGACTCTTTACCCTAGAGGAGAGATGGCTTACCTAGGGAAAAAGGTGGGCCTGATAATGACCATCAAGTGTATACTAAGCTTCATACAGAAGAATGACTGGACCAGTTGGTGGTTCTAGTTATTTCCTGACAATGTGCTGCTCACCAACATCATGGGCTGACTCACGGAGAAGTGGGGTTCCCATCCAGGGAGATGTGTGAAGAAAGACTTCCTGGTTACCTGTCGGGGTGGGTAACTCAGCAGGCAGTCACCTCTGCCCTGAGTTGAAGTTGCACTTGATCTGGGAACGCAACTGAAGTAGACTGGCAGGCTAGAAAGCAGGGATGAGAAAGTTTCGGTGGGCACCTGTGGGTTTAGCAAGGTGGTGAATGATGGCTGGGTACAGTGGTGGGAAGTGACGGCGCTTGTGCTGTTTATTGGCCAAGATTCCTTATTGCTTGGAGACTCTGAAATTCTCCTTTTTGCCCCCAGGAAATCCTCTTCGGCACGTGTCTGGGCATCCACACACAGTCTGTGTGCCGTTCATGTGTGTGTGTGTCTTCCTCATGGTGACTCGGTCAACTGTTCATGTGGGAACAGAGCTTGCCCTCCAGGGTCAGATCTCTCCACCTAACCTCAACCCACATACTGGTTCACTGGCCTCCATTCTGCCCTTGTGGGCTCCTCATGGATCTGAGCACAGGTCATTCATTCCTGCCTCTGCAACTGCGCTGTAGGTCCTCTCTCCTGAAACCATCCTCTTCTCTCCTGTCTGGTCCTCCCTGCACAGCTAGGCCCAGGCCAGTGCTTCCCCCTTCATGAGTGTGGAGACCATCCCAGACCTGATCAGAGACCCACCACTTAACTATGAGCTGCAACTCTAAAGGAATGAGGATAGACTTCTAGAATGCTTGATGGAAATTAGCTTGTTCAGGTATCTAGGTTGGTTGTCCCCAAATTACAGTCTAAGACTTGGGTGCAGGAAATTCATTTGGGAGGTTTCCACAGGGCTTAGAATCTGTAAATTGGTAAAGAATCTGCAGGCAATGCAGGAGACCTGGTTTCAATTTTTGGGTCAGGAAGATCCCCTGGAGATGGAAATGGCAACCCACTCTACTATTCTTTCCTGGAGAATCCCATGGACAGAGGAGCCTGGCAGGCTACAGTCTATGGGGTCACAAGAGTTGGACGCAACTTAAGCAACTAAACCACCACCATAAGAAATAGGATTAAGGCAGATAGGAAATGGGGGTGGAGGAAAAGTCAACAGAAAGGTGAGTTTTTGAGGTCCCAGGGGCTTGGTTTGCTGGTCCTTTGTGAAGTGTACAGAGCACTCCAGGATCTGTCTGTCGGGATGGACACTGGAGGCACTTATCGACTTGCTCCCCACCCCATGGGTCAGGTTGCCCATCAGAGTTCTAACTCCTTGCATTTCTGGTATGCAGAATTTTGAAGGCTGAGTGGACCCCCTTCAGAGCAGGTCCCAAGGTAGGAAGGGGAGAGCAAAGCTGCTTGTCCTTCAAGTCTGTGAGCCCTGTCACCCTCTTCCCCACTCCCACCCTGTGACTACACCCTCCCCTGGTTGCAGCAGAAATCAGAGGGGAACGGGGGATGCTGAACCATCGACTGCAGTAGGTCCAGCTGGTCCAGTGCCACCTTGTTTTTTCCACTACTGTCTCACTCTATGTTTATTTCAGCAAACATTTTTTGAGCACCACTGTACACCCAGTTTTAGGTCCCAAGATTCAGAGAGTTCTAAGTCTGTTTCTTATCATCTACCATTTCAATGGAAAGCTGTTTGATGCAGGGAACACAATATTTTGTACATACTGTAGGCACCCAGATTTGTTGATGGATTAATTAATTGATTGAACAATTTACTAAACTAAGCTTTCATGGTTTCTATATTAAAAGTCATTCCTTTTGGTAGGGAAAAAAGTTTACTCCCAGGCCTCTGGGGCATTCTAACCTGCAGTGTATGCAGTACACATTTCAATGATAAAGTTCTTAATAACTACAGGATGAGTTGGCAGAATGATTTAGATCTAAAGTCCAGAGCAAGGCAATTACATCTGGCTCCCAGCTTTAAAAAATTGAAATAATCTTTATCTGAATTTTAAAAAGTATGTTAAAATTATAACATCAAATGTCAAATGTGGCGATGACTTATCCTGCCCATGTGACAGGGGGCATGGAGGAGGTAGGACCTTAATATGCATGTTGCTACCGTCTAAAGGTTAAAAACATCTGATGCCATCTGGGGCACTAATTGTACTTTTATCGATCACATTGGGAATCTGAATAGCATCAGGGAAATGAAATTCTTGTGGCCAACCATTCTGCCATAGACTTTCCTCATCTCCCTTGGACAAATGAGACGTTTGGAGAAGGAATTCGTCTCCAGGGACTTGCTGTCCTGCTAAATTATTTTCTATTTCTCATTAATTCTTGTCTTCCTCTTGCTCATGCCACCCACCCCCTCACACCCGCCCTGGCCCATCCGAGTCACATCAAGTTGTCAGATTCACCTGCTCCAGGCTCTTCCTGCTCCACTGAGCTCCCTCCCCTCCCAACCAAGGCTCCTGGGACCTGGCAACCGGGGCTTAATTATGTCCTTCTCGTGTTACTTATTAATTGTCACTTCTAGGACTCTCTTGTCTCCCTGGGAGATACTGCCTTTTGATGTAAAA
This sequence comes from Odocoileus virginianus, assembly GCF_023699985.2. Lineage (NCBI taxonomy): Eukaryota > Metazoa > Chordata > Mammalia > Artiodactyla > Cervidae > Odocoileus > Odocoileus virginianus. Next base: position 60,079,525 of record NC_069686.1, on the reverse strand, counting down.
AGCATGTTTTAAGTAACTGTAAGAAGACGTGAGTTTGAAATTGGCAAAGGAACATTAACAAGGTAAATTCAAAACCTGAAGCCAAAGTGGTGAATCTTGGCTTCTTTCTTCAAAGGCTGCAGGGGCAGGCACCAACGTGGACACTCCAGGCGGGGGCCATGATGCAGATAGCATAGCAAGGAAAGTCATCAAAATGAAATCACAACCCACATAGGTGAACACAGGGTCACACAGACCCAGGGTGAGCAAAAGAAGCCAGACACGAAATACCTAGTGTGTAATTCCATCGACATGAAGTTCAAGAAGAGGCAAAATGAATCTAAGCTCTGGAGGTCAGGGAGTGACTTACTTCTCAGTGTGTGAGTGGAGGGAATGGTCTGCAATTTGATGTGGGTGGTGTGTGCAGCGGTAAGAACCCATCAAATTGTACACTTTATTATATGTATGTAACACCTTAATTAAAAAAGTAACAGTGACAAAAGTAACAATACAAGGGTGGATGTTTGTGGAGCCTCTGCTATGCTCTATGTGCCTGGCACTGCGCTGCTACTTCCCATGAGTTCTAGTTGACTCGTGCCTGGAGGCTCAGCTGGTAAAGAACTCACCTGCTATTGCAGGAGACGCAGAGACATTGGTTTGATCCCTGGGTCGGTAACATTCTCTGGAGGAGAAAATGGCAACCTGCTCCAGTATTTTTGCCTGGGAAGTTCCATGGAGAGAGGAGCCTGGCAGCTACAGGTCATGGGGTTGCAAAAAGTCAGACACAACTGACTGTGCACACACACACACATACAAAACACTCTTCAAGGCGGGTGTCCCAGCTTCGCTTGCCAGGTGGGGAAACAAAGGCTCAGAGAGGGTAATAAACTCATTCAGCAAACTCGGGTTACAGATTCCTGCAACTGTGAACTGGAAAATAGTGGGAGAATTCTGAAGAGACCAAGATTCTATCCTGAAATCAGTCCCAGGACTGGCCCACGGTTGGTCATCTCCAAGCTATGAACACTATTCCTCCAGTGCCCACTTCCATTTGGAGTTTGGGACAATGACAGGACTGGGGGGGCCGGGGTCAGAGGTCACAGTGCAGAGACACCGCAGTTGGTGGCAGTCAGCAGGGGAGAAGGCTGGGCGCCCAGAGCTCAGACCTTTCAGACCCTGGGCTTGTTACAGCCCAGCTGGTCAGGGAGAGGCCTGCACCCACCAAGGGTGCCTGCTGATTAGTTCTTGGGAGCAGGGTGGTTGCCCTCACACTTGATGTGGAAGGAGGTTCTTTCTCTCTCCTTCCTTCCTTCACATATTTGCATAGCTCTCACGATGTGCTGGGCCCAGGGGATGTGCAGGGCAGAGGGCAGAGAGTGCCTGCCCTCTGGGAGCTTGCAGTCTCAGCGGGAGACAGACAATGAGAAGCCAAACACGTGAGCAAAGAAGCAGCATATGGTGCGTCGCATGATGTCAAGTCATGTCATGTCAAGGAAGGCAAACAGAGCTCCTAAGAGAGGCGGCTACAGGGCTAAGGGTACCGAGAGAGGCACGTGGAATGATCTTTCTGAGGAGGCCTGAGGGGAGCAGGTTGTTTAGGATCAGGAGAACCGTGTGGCAGGCAGGAGCCCAACAGATGCAAAGGCCCTGAGGTGGGAAGGAAGCCCTAGTGTTGGAGGAATTTGGTTGAGCGAAGGAAAGGGAGCAGTGATTGACATCAGGACAGGCAGGCACCAATGGGACGGAGTTTCTCTTCTATGTTGAATAAAATGGGACCTTTTGTGCGTTTCTGAAAAGGGGTGAGGCTCCATCTGCATTTCTGATCCAGGCAGGATGGAGGCAGCGTGGTCAGGAGGAGTCTCCTGCAGAGTCAAGGCTAGAGACAGGGCACCCTCCTAGGCCTGTCATCCAAGCTGCCACCTCCCGAGGAGGAGTTACAAAGCGCCCCTTTGAAATGGAGTGAAAGTCCTGCTCAGTCGAGCCGACTCTTTGTGACCCCATGGACTGCAGCCCCCAGGATCCTCTGTCCGTGGGATTTTCCAGGCAAGGATACTGGGGTGATTTGTCATTTCCTTCTCCAGGGGATCTTCCCCACCCAGGGATCAAACCCAGGTCTCCTGCACTGCAGGCAGATTCTTCGTCAGCTGAGCTATCAGGAAAACCCTTTGAAATGGAGTGTCTCCTGCTATATCTATAAACAAGGATATCACAGCCATCTTCGATTGCAGCCCTCCAAATGTGAATTTCTGAGCCCAGAAGGCCCTCAAAAGGGAGAACAATGCCTACAGCTGCTGCCACTCCCTAAGAACACGAGGGGTGGATGTGAAAAAGAAGGATGCTGGCCTCAAATAGCTGAGGTGCATATGAAGGGAATGAGCTCAGTGAGCCGAGTTCAGTTCAGTTCAGTGGCTCAGATGTGTTTGACTCTTTGCGACCCCATGAACCGCAGCACGCCAGGCCTCCCTCTCCATCACCAACACCCGGAGTTTACTCAAGAGTTCATGTCCATTGAGTCTGTGATGCCATCCACCCATCTCATCCTCTGTCATCCCCTTCTCCTCCCGCCTTCGATCTTTCCCAGCATCAGGGTCTTTTCCAATGAGTCAGTTCTTTGCATCAGGTGGCCAAAGTATTGGAGTTTCAGGAGTTTTAGTAAGCCCAGATGCTTGCATCTTCCCAAACATAGAAAAGTGCTAAATTCCTTGAGATATCTGATTTTCCTTAATTAACAATAATCTTTGATGTTCAGACTCTCTCTCCCCTTTGTTGCAAACTCCTCTATAACCTGACTTCTCCTCTCCTCAGAGCATTTTCTCAGGGCTTGAAGTTCTTGAAGTTCTAAGAATGCCCACTGAAAAACATAAATCTCAACTTTCAGGCTGTGACTGTATTTCTTAGCTGACCCCTAGAATGCTGTGTTTGGGCCCGAGTTAGGCCTCCAGACCCCTGCCTGAGGACCTCACTGGTAAAATGACAGTTTGGAAACAGGTCATTGACAAGCAGTGAGTTCAACACAAATTTTTTCCTTTTTCAGTTCTTCTTTTATCCTTTTGTTTCCCTTGAGGGAACAGGATTTCCCAAGGTTTACAACAGGCGTCCCCAAAATGGGATGCGTCAGCCCCTAAGCTGTGCAAGAGAGTCTCTGGGCACAAGAGATGAAAGTTCAGGAACATGTATTTATAGTTAGCTCTTATCACATAGATCTCTAGGTGATTCAATCTGTGTATGTGAGCTCAGTCATTCAGTTGTGTCTGACTTTTTGTGACCCCATGGACTGTAGCCCACCAGGCTCCTCTGTTTATGGGCTTATCCCAGCAAGAATACTGAAGTGGGCTGCTATTTCCACCTCCAGGGGATTTTCCCCACCTAGGGATGGAACCTGGATTTCTTGCATCTCCTGCATTGTTGGGCAGGTTCTTTGCCACTGAGCCACCTGGGAATTCTGATTCAGTTTGTGCGTATGTGCAAAGTACATTAGTAAGACCATGCCTGTACTCAATTTACAAAAATGAATGTTGGGAGGTGGTGTTAAAATATTGGGAAATGGAATGGGCAACAAAAATACATTTGGAGTTCATTGACCCACAGAGTAAAAATCCCAAACTCCAGGACATGGCTTACAACTGCCTTTCCATGGCTTCCTGCTTCCCTCCCTTCCCTATATCCTCTGTGTCACAGAAGAGCCTTCAAGTCACCTAACTGCTGTTCACTGTGGGGGTGGGGAGTATGGAGACTGTTGGGAAAGTGTTAATAGACTTTCAGACCTCAGCCTTCCCTGAATCATCTCCCTCTCCCCCCTCCCACCCCCACTACCATCATGTCCAGGACAGATTCCCAGCCCAGCACCTGAAATACTTCATTGCTCCTATTTATCCCCAGCTTGTCCATTTCCTCTGGTTGTGAGCACCTTGGGACAGGGGTGGTGATTTACTGGTCTTTGGATCTAAGGGTTGCCAGAATTAGCAAATAAAAATACAGGATGCCTAATTAATAAATTTTTTAGTGTAAGTATGTCCCCTGGGAAGTATTTGGGACTCATTTATAATATAAAATTATTAATATTTGTTGTTTATGTGAAATTCATATTTAATTGGGATTCTATATTTTAACTGGCAACCCTCTTGGACCTCCAGGGCCTGGCTCAGGTATTGTCATGGTGGAGATGTTTGATAATTACCTTTTGAATGAACATCTGAATGAAGAAATGAGGTGGCATTTAGAATGATTCCATGGACAGAGGAGCCTTGTACGCTACAGTCCATGGGGTTGCAAAGAGACAGACATGACTGAGCCACTTCACTTCACTTGAATCAGAGCTTAATATTTCGAAGCATCACATTGTCCTTTAATGTATTTATTAAGACACATATGCTACACGCACATGCTCATAGAAATGTACAGCAATCCAAACTATACCTGCAGCCCCCTCTTCCTGCCTCAGCCCGTCTGAAATGACAGAGTGCACTATCTGAGCAATGACTCCTTTCGAGACAGTAATTACAAAACACTTAGCGGTATTTCCAAATGATTATACATTTTATTTAAATATTTATCTTTCTCGAATTTGACTTAAAATCTATAAGTAATTAGTTATCAGCCCAGCTACCAGGCTGATGGGCGGTTTCCTTAATTTCTTATGCAGTCGACAGGTTTTATCTCTGAAATTATTCTAGTCACAACATACTTCAAAGGTCTAAATGAAAAAAAAAGTTAAACGCCTTAATATCTTTGAGATTTGCAAAGATATTTGAGGATTTGCTGAGGGATTCAGTGTAGGGATGAAGAAAGTGTTTTGTTAGCAGGCAGACGAACTTGCATCTCCAATTTGAAAGGAAATGTGAAATCCAAATGCATAAAGATGATTTAGATGAGAGAGCACTGAACAGTCACTGTTATTCCCCTGCACCCGGGGCTCTGAGTCCTAGGTTATAGAGGTTTGGAGAAAGTATGGGAGGATGTGCTCCCCTCCTGTGCCAAGGGTAACCGTGTTTTCACAAGTAAAACATGCAAATTGGCACACCCTAATTATAAGGCGTCTAAACTAAACTGAAGCTCAAATCCTCTCCTGGACAAACCCACACCCTCTGGCTACATTTGGGCCTCGACAGTGTGGCTCTGAGACGCTCTGGTGTCCGGGGCTGGGTCACCCTCCCAGGCCTTCCTGTTGGCCTCGTTCCCGGCTTGTCTGCAGCCAGGTTTCTGGGTTTCCGGCGGTCTGTCCCCACTCCTACCTCCCCCTAGCTTTCTCCTGCCACACCTTTGCACTATCCAGCTCCTCTACCTCGCAACCCCACAGTTCAGCTCCTCAAAGCACGAAGCTCAACGTTTGTTACCAGGAGAGACTCGTCCCAGAACGCCTAGCCTAAGGCCAAGGCACGGAAGTTCCTGAAAGAAGACTTAACTTGTCAGCTGAATTCAACTTGGCTGATGGTCTTTGAAAATTACCTTTTGACCAATATCAAATTGTTCACTGCCATATGTCACTGTCCTATGAAAGCCAAATGCTGAAAAGTGGTTCTGGCTAACTGGGAATTTTGGTCAATCAATGACCAACAATGGTTTCTTTCCTCTGCCTGAGGGTTAAACTCACCTGGAAAAGATGATTTTGCCGACTCACGTGACTCCCCCAGTGACTCAATGGTAAAGAATCTGCCTGCCAGATGAGATGCAGGAGACACAGGTTCGATCCCTGGGTCAGGAAGATTCCCTGGAGGGGGAGATGGCAACCCATTCCTGTATTCTTGCCTGAAAATCCCATGGACAGAGGAGCCTGGTGGGATACAGTCCATGGGGTTACAAAGAGTCAGACACAACTGAGCTTCCATGCAGTGCAATACAAAATAAAAAGTTTAAAAAAAAAATGTGCTTTGCAGGCCAAACAAAATACATCAGCCAAAAGGTGCCACGAGCTACCAGTCTGCCACTCCTAAGAATAGGGAGGATGAGGCCCAGGGTGGGAAGTGATTCACCCCAGACTGTCCAGCTTGTGCTAGAAACACAGCAATCCCAGGAGCCCAGTCTTTCTCCCAGGAACCTAACTCAGTACCTGGCTGCAGGGATTCGATTCTCTCTCCCAGGCAGGCAGGGACCTGGGAGGCTGAGCTCTCCTGGGCAGACACTCCTGTTCATCTCTGCTACATTCTCTGCCAGAAGGACGCAGGAGCAGGGCTTTCTGGCTGTCAGCCCACAGCACGCCCATCACAGTTCTAACAGGCTCTGATGAGAAAGTTTTGGTGGGGCTTCCTACGAATCCAGAGTCATCATGAAAGGCTTCTTTAGCTCTGGCTCCCACGGGAGCAGGAAGAGGCTTCACAGACCTGAGACTCCGCCCCTTTCTGTACCCTATTTGCCCTTAGATTACCTCCCCCACACCTCAACCCCCTACAGCGCTTCCTCCATCACCCCACCACAAGGACAGGTGGAGATGCCTCTGAGAAATGGACTTTGTTCAGTCAGGAAACTGCATCCTTGGATGTCAGAGGGCAGGGGACAATTGCCTGGTGTGGTTTGGGTTCCAAGAATCGGAGGGGGACAAGGGGTCCCCTGGATCAGAGCAGAGAAGGATTGAAACCCCATATGCCCCACTCTTGACCTCTTGAGCCACCCCGTAAGCTGTCACCGGGCCGACCCAGGGGCATGGAGGCAGAGGCCCTGGCCCCTGAGCCCTTTCTCCACCTGGCCCCGTGAGCTCAGTCATGGAAACTGAGAGGCTTGGGCTTGAACCGCAGGTCCATCACGCCGCAGGGGCGAGCTGGACCAGCCTCCCTCGCCTCTTCCGTGACTTGGGCCTGCTGACATCCACGCCGGAACATCATCAGTTCCCCACCCTCAGCCTGCCAGCCTCTCCCTCCTGCTTGGGGCAGGCGTGCCTTGCTCACTCAGTCATGTCTGACTCTGAAAACCCATGGACTGAAGCCCGCCAGGCTCCTCTGTCCACGCGGTTATCCCGGCAAGAAGCCTGGAGTGGGCCTCCTGGTAACTCTCAGCTTGCAGTACACGCTCTCTCTGACCTGGCCTCACCCTTTAATTTCAGTCTTCATGGACCTAGCCACTATTCCTCAGGATGTGTTTTCTAATCTGAGTTTTCCTGATTTTTCAGGATGAGTGCCTTATACCTTGGATTGGTCAGACTTCAGCAAAGGCCTGACCTCAGGGGTGGGCTTCTTCCTTGCATCAGCCACTCTGTCCTCTGCCTGGAGCCCCCCAACCTCCCTACTCTGCTGACTTTCCCCCAGTTAACCAATCGCTCCCTTGCATCCACACCCACCAAACTTGCTCTCCAGAGAGGTTTGGTTTCCACTCACTTACACCGTGACGTGAGCCAGTGGCTCCTGTCCCAGGTATTGACTCTAAATCTGGTCCCTGGATGCAAAATGAACATCAGGTCCCAGGGAGTGGGAGGGAGCTGGTGGTGGTGTGGCCGATCAACTTCTGGTTGGGTGGGCCTCAAGCCATCAAAGCGGGAGTCAGATAAAAAGCTCTAAACTGCTAAGTGAAAGCTTGCTCCTCCTGAGAATCAGCAGGCAGACTGGTTTAGGCAGGACTCTTCAGTGTTTAGCATCAGCTGTCTGATTTGCAAGGTTGGCAGAGGTCTGGCATTTGTTCGTTTAACAGATATCTGTTGAGAACCAGCTATGTGCTGGCTTGGAGAATGAAGCAGAGAACAGGCACACAAAATCCCTGCCCTTGTGGAGCTTGTATCCTAGTGGGGGAGACAGCACTTGTGGGCTTCACCTGCCTGGGAAGGCAGGGAGGAATTTGGGCTTTGGGTCTGGGGATCCTAAACCATGGAACATTGAACGAGGACAGGCTTACGGTAGCTATGCTGATCACGGGGCCAAAGGAGACAAAATAAGGGGCAGACAGTCTAGGTCAGAGCTAATGACCCAGAGTCATGGCCAGGCAAGCAAGACAAGCAAACACAAGGAATAACAAGTGTCAGCAAGGGTGCAAAGAGAGACCTCATGGTTTGTTGGTGGAAATGCAAATTGATGAGGCCACCGTGTGAAACAGTAAGGAAGTTACGCCAAAAATTAAAAATAGAACTGCCTTGTGACCAGCAATTCCATTTCTATGTATTTATCCAGAGGAAAAAACCCCACTAATTTGAAAAGATAAATGCACTCCTATGTGCATTGCAGCATTATTCACAACAGCTAAGATAGGGAAGCCACCTAAATAAGATAAACAAGCAAAAATATGATTCTTTAGAAGGGGGTAAGTGTTAAGAAGAAGGAAATAAGAAGGAGGATACAGTGTTGAGATGGAGTTGAGTTTTAAATCTGATTGCCAAGAAAGGCCTTGCTGAGAAGGTGAGTTTTTGAGCAAAGTTCTGAAACAAGCAAGGACGGCTGTGGGGCAGCTGTCTGGGGGAAGGTTCCAGGAAGATGCGACAGGGTGCAGAGTCCCATGGAGTGTGTGTGGAACAGAGAGGAGGCCATCAGCCAGCACAGAAGCGAGAGAGATGGAGAGCAACGGGTGAGGTCAGGGGCTGGATGTCAAGGATGCCAGGTAGCGACTTGGTTTTAAGTCTGAGATGGGAGCTATGGGGGGATACTGAACAGAGAGAGACTTGGTCTGTCTAGTGTGTTAACTGGGTCGCTTTAGATGCTATGTTGAGAAGAGATGGCAGAGGGGTAAAAGGACATTAAAGTCCTTTTACACAGTTTATGAGGTTTTGATGGCAAATACACGGGGGTGGTTTGCGTTCCCTCCTCCAGTGGATCACATTTTGTCAGAACTCTGGCAAAAGAGTATGACCCATCCATCTTGGGTGTCCCTGAATGCATGACTCAGCTTCATTGAGTTATGCAAGCCCCTTTGCCATGACAAGGCAGTGATCTGTGAAGGGCTGACAAAGGTATGTATAGTCAAGGCTATGGTCTTCCCAGTGGTCACTTATGGTTGTGAGAGCTGGACCACAAAGAAGGCAGAGTGCCAAAGAATTGATGCCTTTGAACTGTGGTGCTAGAGAAGACTCCTGAGAGTCCCTTGGATAGCAAGGAGATCAAACCAGTCAATCCTAAAGGAAATCACCCCTGAATACTCATCGGAAGGACTGATGCTGAAGCTCCAGTATTTTGGTCATCAGATGTGAACAGCTGACTCATTGGAAAAGTCCCTGATGTTGGGAAAGATTAAGGGCAGAAGGAGAAGAGGGCATCAGAGGATGAGATGGCTGGATGGCATCACTGATGCAATGGACATGAACTTAGGCAAACTTTGGGAGATGGTGAGGGACAGGGAGGCTTGGTGTGCTGCAGTCCATGGGGTTGCAAAGAGTCAGACATGACTGGGTGACCGAACAACAACAACTACTACTACTAGCACTCCAATGATCCAAGTGAAAGATGATGGTACCTTGGACCAGCCTGCACAGTGGGGGAGGTGGAAGGGCTCAGATTGTTGAGGGTGGGAGGGATGGAGGGAGCGGGGGAGGGAAGAATTTAAAAAAATGCAGGAAAGAGGAAGGGAGGGAGGGAAGGAGGATGAAGGGAAGGAAAGAAATGTTGACTGTTGTTATTATTCATCAGTATGCTGTTATTTATGGGAGTACTTTAGCACCTTGATTTACAGCCTACTTATATCAGTTAGCTACTGTGATAATAATGCTACACAACAAACTACCCTGAAATTCAGTGGCTAAAACAATCATTTACTCTTACTCTTGCTGCTGAGATTCTGTGGATGTAGGATGGATTCAACAGAGTGTCTCTAGGATGCCCTTGGCTCCAGATTCTTGGACTTGTTATTCTCACACAGCTGCAGAGCAGGGTAACTTGCTTTTCAGATGAAGACAAAGCCCAGTTGTACAAGCATATTTCAAGTCTTTGCATGCATCACGTTCACTGATGTCTCTTTGCAGACGCAAGTCACATGGCCAAGTCCAAATTCCAGGCGCAGAGAAATCAGTCATCTGGTGGGAGTAAAACACAACGAAGGGTATGACTGTAGGGAAGGTGAAGAATTAGGGCCAATTATTCAGTCATATCACTCTTCATTGCCTCCCACCTTTCTATGAAGAATCGTTTGGGGTTATCAAGGGATAGGAAGGTGTCCAACGGGACCCGAGTCTCTTTTCCACTCTAGTTTCTTCTATCTCTTTCTTCCTCTCGGTTGTGCCTTTTCAGGGCTGTGACTTTGTGTTCCTTTGAAGAAGCATCAGTCAGCCTTCTTTGCTTGCAGGCCACAGAAACCTCTGGTAGACTTCATCTACCGGAGGGAATGGGATGAAGGGCTATTAGGCAGCTCACAAAACTGGCAGGTGGCTAGAGAACGAGGCTGGAAACAGAACAGATTATAGGATAGCTCTGGGGATCCAGGCACTGATGGTGGGGTGGGGAGGGCACTCCAGTGGGGCTTTCCATCACTGTGTCTTTGTTCTCAGAATCCAAAGTCTTGGCAGAGAGGGTCCCATTGGCCTAATGCCCACCTCTTGGTTTGGGGTAGGGCAGGGAATCACAGCTTATTGCTTGCCAAGATTACCCACAATAAGGAAGAGTAGTTTCCCAAAAGGAAGTCGGGAAGCAATAGGAGGGATGACTGGAAAAAAAAAAGTCAGCATCCTCTATGTCAGGCTTCTAGGGCAATGGATGTAACAGAAAGAAGCTTGGAGTGCAGACAAGAAGCCAGATTCTCCCCGCCCCCTGCTCTGCGACCAACTTGCTTAGAATATCGAATTCAAGGTGGACTTCTTCTTCTTTAACAACCACTTGAGTGGCACTTACCATGTTCCAGGCCCTGTTCGAAGAACTTGACAAACATTAACTCAGCAGTCCCTGATCTCAAGGAGTCGTTAGTGAGGGCGACGACGTACCTGACCTCACAGCTTAGTTGTAAAGATTAAATGAACAGCACGTGTGAAACATCGAGGAGAACTCTGGCATGCAGAAAATACTCAATACATGTGTTACCTTCTCCCAACCAGCTCTCACTTCCATCCTGACGGACTCCTTGAGAGAAGGGGATGCCTGAGGTTTCAGGGGCCGTCCTAAGTCTCTAATACTGATATCAGGGACATCCCCGCCTCCAGCAGCACAGCCAGCCTGCCCACTAGAGCCCAAGGAGAGGTATGGTGTTTGGTAAGTCGTGCTAGGTCATCTTGAGAGTGGAAAGATATGAAGCCTCAGGACATCTTGTCACCACCATCTTCGGTATTTCTGATGCCAGGGAAGCTCTGGATCTCATTTTCCAGGCTGTATGCCCTCCAGTGTGACAGTGGAAAAGTTCTCCATCCGTGAGGTCCAGGGTGGCAGCCAGTAGTCCCAATGGGGCTACTGAGCCCCTGACAAATGGCTAGTTTTACTGAGGAGCTAAGCTTATCTTTAATTTTCATCATTTAAATTGAAATAGCTGTTTGTGGCCAGTGGCTATCAAACAGATAGCGCAGCTAGGGTTTGGTTTTGTTTTCAGATTCACTCATTTGGCTGCGTTAGGTCTTGGTTGCAGTATGCGGACACTCTAGTCGTGGCGCCTGGGCTCAGCAGTTGCAGGGCATGAGCCCAGCTGCCCGGAGGCGTGTGGGATCTCAGCTCCCCAACTAGGGATCGAACCCCTGCTCCCTGCACTGCAAGTGGATTTTTAGCTTCTGGACCACCAGGGAGGTCCCGCCGCTAGAGTTTTCGATGGAACCACCTAAGAGATGCTGACACCTGGAGTGAGAGTGGCGGGATGCAGCCTTTGGACGGGGACAGAGCAGCTCACTTTCCATCCCATGAGGCAGCCCCAGAAAGGCCCCCACCCTGACCATATCTAAGCCCTGGCTCCTGCTCTGCCCCTCCCACCCTGTCCTTCTCACTTCCCAGCAATAACCCCCGGCAGCCGACAGACACCTTGGGCAGGAGTCATCCTGTTCCAATCCTACACTCAGGTTTCTCACAGTAAACAGACCAAAGGTTAATGGAGGTGAGATAAATGGGAAACACTCAGAGAAAAATTAATTAATCTGGGGTTTCTGCTCCCTTAGTGTGACTCATCCCTCCAGAGCCACCTGTCTACTGGCTGGTTTTGCAGGTTGCATTTTATTAATGCAAAAGAACAACAATTCTGTGTACACCGATACTAATACCTAGAACCACTGAATGTCAAAGCAGGAGGGAACCTTTAAGAGCAGCTGAGTGGGCATCCTTACTTTGTGGATGGGGTGACTGAGGTCTAGCTGGGATGGGCAACCTGAAAAGCTGACTCTAGTCCTGTAGGAGGAGGTGTGGAAAAGGAGGCTGTTTCCCTTATGCAGTTGAGCTGATGGAGCTAGAGGGAGTGCCCACAGGATCCCAAGAGACTGAGCCAGAGAAGTGTGTCCAAAGGGCATCCTCTGAGCAATGTATGGGGAGCAGAGGTGGGAGGCTCAGGGGGTCAGAGGGCTGGGAATGCTGAGGTCAGCCAGGGATATGGACCCACGTTCTGGATAAGTGGCAGAGCATCTCGAGGGCTGTCCTGATCTGTTCTGGCTGCCATAACAAAAATACCATGGGCTGAATGCTTGAGCAATGAACAACTCTTTATTTCTCATAGTTTCAGAGACTGGGAAGTCCATGATCAGGCACCAGCAGATTTGATGTCTGGTGAGAACTACTTCCTTATTCTTGCTGTGTCCTCACATGGAAGAAGAGATGAGAGAGGTCTGCAAGGTCGCTTTTATCAAGCACTAGTCCCACACCTGTGGGCTCCATGTTCATGACCTAATTATCCCCAAAGCCTCACCTACCAATACCATTGCACTGGGGAATTGGATTTCTAAAAATGAATTTTGTGGGACACACATCACTGTTGTTGTTCAATCACTAAGTTGTGTCTGACTCTACGATGCCATGGACTGCAAAATGTCAGGCTCCTCTGTCCTTCACAAGCTCCCAGAGTTTGCTCAAACTCATGTTCACTTCGTCAGTGATGCCATCCAACCATCTCATCCTCTGTCTCGCCCTTCTCCTTTTGCCCTCAATCTTTCCCAGCGTCAGGATCCTACATTTTGGTCACCTGATATGAAGAGCTGACTCATTGGAGAAGACTCTGATGCTGGGGAAGATTGAAGGCAGGAGGAGAAGGGGACAACAGAGGATGAGATGGTTGGATGGTGTCACTGACTCAATGGACATGAGTTTGAGCAAGGTCTGGAAGATTGTGAAGGATAGGGGAGCCTGGCATGCTGCAGTCCGTGGGCTCGCAGAGTCAGAGACAACTGAGCTAATGAACAACAAATTTACAGGAAATAGGCTTAGGAAGACCGAGCTGCTGATTCCAGGATGCAAAGAGAGTGGGGGTCCAGAGCTGAAATTTGAGCTTGGGGGTGTGTGACTTCATAGCTCGTGCCCTTGTGCGACTTGAGAATATAGCAGGACAGGCTCATTAGCTCCATTTGACAGACTAGAAAATGGAAAGGTTGTGTGACGGTCTGGGGACACAGTGCTGGGAAGTGACATAGAGGTGGGAACCCAGGACTCCTCCGTTTGAGTTCTGTGCTTCCTCCAGAGCCCATATTTCAGCTTTCTCGTATGTACTGGTCTGGAGTGTCTTTTAAACTGGGTGACTGCACAATTTGTTTTATTTGGCAGGTGGGGAGGGATGTGTCCTGCTGTGGTCTCCAGAGCCACCTGGACAGTGAGTGTTGATTTGGCGAGTCAGGAGTGTGGTCTCAATTTCTGAAAGCAAACGACTTCTTGAGCAGCGTCCCTGGCTAAATTATGATGCCTCGTCCTTTCGGCCGGCTGGCTGTGTGTGAAGGGAGGTGGGGCTCCCAGCAGACGGCAAGGAAAGGTTAGGAGCCCACGCAGCATCCTGGATGCTCGCTGGGGCTTGCCCCACACAAACGAACGTCTCAGCAAAGAGCACTCCTGCCTGATTAATAGGTACACACTTGGCCTTGATGGGGGCTGGGCCCAAGCGGCTGTTAATCATCTCACCTCATGCCTGCACAGAAGCTTGAGTTCCTGGGGGGGAAGTGCTGCCACGGCTCAAACCCTTGGAGACGCCAGGCCGCCAGCCTCCAGCCCACGCTGCTGCTCCCCAGGGGCCCCGTGAGGCCTCGGAGGGCCTGACCCAGGGCGCGTCCCCTGCCTCCCTGACTGTAAGGGCCACTAACTGCTCACCCGCCCCTCCCGAGCGAGAGCTCAGAGCCTACCCCTGACTGGCGTCCTCTGCCCCTGGGGCTGGGTGAGAAGGAGCAAGGGGCTGAACATGCCCAGGGTCAGGGGAGGTGGGCATTCCCCTGAGGCCAGAAGACTTCACTCCCTTTTCCAAAGGAATAAAAAGAGATAACCTTGTCTCTGTTTGTTTCCATGTTGTTGTGCTTTATTGTGGCAAGATACATGCATAAAAAAATGTACTGGTTTTAAGTGGGAGGGGACATATGTGTGCCTATGGCTGACCATGTTGATGTATGGCAGAGCCAGCACAATATTGTAATTATCCTCCAATTAAAAACAAATGAATTAAGAAAAGAATTTACTGGTGCAAGAGGGAGAGGACTTATGTATACCCATGACTGATTCATGTTGATATACGGCAGAAAACAAAACAATATTGCAAAGCAATTATCCTCCAGTTAAAAATGACTTTAAAAAAACAAACGAAGAAAATTTACCATTGGTGACATAAAGCATATTCACAGCGTTGTGCAGTCATGACCAACAGTTCCAGGATATTTTCATCAACCCCAAAAAGAAATACCATACACATTAAGCTGTTGCTACTCATTCCCTCCTCCCCCAACACTTGGCACCCACCAATCTGCTTTCTGTCTCTGGATTTGCCTATTCTGGACATTGCCTACAAACAGAATCACAAAATATGTGACCTTTTGTGTCTGGTTTCTTTGACTTAGCTTAATGTTTTCAAGGGGCTTCCCTCATAGCTCAGTTGGTAAAGAATCTGCCTGCAATGTGGGAGACCTGGGTTGGGAAGGTTCCCAGGAGAAGGGAAACGCTACCCACTCCAGTATTCTGGCCTGGAGAATTCTGTGTACTGTATAGTCAATGGGGTTGCAAAGAGTCAGACACGACTGAGTGACTTTCACTTTCAATATTTTCAAGGTTCATACAGGTAGTATGTGTCAGTACTTTATTCCTTTTTTATGGCTGAATATTATTCCATCATGTAGATAAAGTAAATTTTATTTATGTGTTCAGCTGTTGATGGACATTGTGTTATTTCTATCTATGGACATTATGAATAATGCTGCTGTGAACAACTCACATATGAGGTTTATTAGAACCTCAGTTTTCAAGCAAAGAGACCACATTGTTTTACATGTTTGAAACAAATGCATCAGTCTTCTGCTATTCCAATATAATGGCCACTAGCCACATATGGATATTTTGATTTAATTTAATTAAATAAGGCTTCCCGGATGGCTCAGCAGGTAAAGAATCCACCTCCAATGAAAGAGACACAGGAGATGTGGGTTTGATCCCTGGGTGGAGAAGATCCCCTGGAGGAAGAAATGGCAACCCACTTCAGTATTCCAATAATGAAAATAAAAACTTCAGGTTCCCAGTTGCAATGATTATATTCCAAGTGCTTAATAACCACATGTGGCTAGCAGCTACCATATTGAATGGCAGTGCAGATATAGAACATTTCCATCATCCGAGAAAGTTCGGTTGGTAAACTCTTGTCTAAAATGTGCTACCAGTGGAAATCCTGCCAGCCCTTCAATAGGTTTTTCAACTCCAATAGTTTTTCAATAACTCAAACCTCCCTGATCTCTCCCTTTCCTTGAGTTACCTTCCGAGAGCAAGGCTATTTCCCTGCCACTGTCCTTTCCAGAGGAGGGAGGGGTATTTTTTCTATTTGCCTTTTTTTCTCTCTTCTTTCCAAGACAGTAGATGCTAGAGATCTTGTTTTGTCCCCTAACTTGTATACACTGATGGACACACTCCAGCACTCAGCATTGCAGCCACTTTGCACCCACAACCTGGCCCTTTAACAGTAAACCTCTCAACCCTGATAGGCCTTGGCATTGCCAATGTAACCCAGTGTGGGCAGACATCCTAGTCTGGGAAAGTTAATGCTGTCACATCAGAATCAATTGTTACAAGGTCTTGTTTTTGCCCCTTCCTGCATTGGCCCATCCAAGGCAAACCATCTCCAATACAGCATTCCATATGCATCTGCATGCTGATGTCAGCTGCGGTTACCAAGCAGGGTCCCTGGGGCCCCTCTACTCTCTGGCAGCCCTCGTGGATACCTACCCATCGCTCTCTCAGATCCTCAGAGGAGCCCTCTGTCAACAGTGGCCTCTAGAAGAATGTCACTGTCCAATGGGGACAAGGATGTCCGGGGGTGGGCTCCCAGGCCTCAGCCTCTATACCCGATACTGACCTTCACGCTGGGAAAGAGTGAAGGCAAAAGGAGAAGGGCAAGCAGAGGATGAGACGTTAGGTAGCATCACTGACTAACAGATGTGAGTTTGAGCAAACGCCGGTAGATAATGAAAGACAGGGGAACCTGACATCCTGCAGTCCATGGGGTTGCAAAGAGTTGGACTCAACTTAGTGACTGAATAACAGCAACCACCTGAAACTCAGTGGCAGAATAGCTAGGGCTTAGTTTGTTCTGTGGACCATAAGACTCCTGAAACAACCAAGGGTCACACCTGAGAAGACAGGGTCTAAAAGTTAATTAAGGATGCTCATGTGTTGTGGACCAAGAGCTGAGACTAAGGAGGAGCTTCCCTGGTGGCTCAGAGGTTAAAGCATTTGCCTGCAATGCAGGAGACCTGGGTTCGATCCCTGAGTCGGGAAGATCCCCTGGAGAAGGAAATGGCAACCCACTCCAGTATTCTTGCCTGGAGAATCCCATGGAGGGAGGAGCCTGGTAGGCTACAATCCATGGGGTTGCAAAGAGTTGGACATGACTGAGCGACTTCAATTTCACTTTCACTTTCAGCTGGTCCTTGGGCTCTTTGGCCAATCCTGCCTGGGCAGAAGGTAAGCTCACTTGATTGAGCCAGTAAGGCACAAAGTAGCAGGTCATCTAGTCCAGTTCCCTTTTCTGATAGATGAAGAGCCTGAGCCCCAGGGAGCCTTGAGCAGCCCCACTGCCGCCGAGTGGTGCAGTCACGTCACACCTTGGAGATGCTGCTGTCACAAGCAGTGCCCATCAGCATTGCCACAAGCTGAGGTCCAGAAGCCCACGCCACTCACCCTGCCCTGAAAAGCAACGGGTGTCAGGCTCAGCCAGCCTCCAGAACACGCTTGCAAGACTCGTGTTACCAGCACAGCCAGCAGGGACCAAGACGGTCATCATAAGGAAAGATACTAATGGAAGCCAGAACATGGCTCAAGACTCATTCATACATCTGGCTAACATGACAAGGACCTGAGGTGGGCTTTTGTCACGTGGCAAAGGAGTGAGGGATAGGTCCAGGGGTAGTTTTGGGTAGCAGCAGGTAAAACGGTCATTAAGAGGGTTCTCCACTTCACACTAACAGAACTACTGGAGGAGTGAGAGTGAATAGAGTAAGAGGGAATGGGGTTAGGTCCCAGACAGCCGGGCTCAGCGGCACCTTCCCACTTGGGCCCAGGCAGCGGTCCTGCCTCCCAAGTGTGGATGCCCAGTGGGTACTGACCCCAGGATCCTGGTCCTCCAGAGGTGACCGGCTTGCAGCAGAACCAGGTAGGTAATCAGGGGACACATGATGCGCAAGTGTCCAGGCTGTGGGCTCCATTCCACAGGCTCCCTCCCAAAGGCTTCCCAGCCAGGCAGTAGTGATTTGGATAAAGAGATACAAGTCCCCAGCCAGCGGTCTCCTCAACATCACTACCATAGTCATCCTGTACACATCCCCAAACCCCATAAGAGGACAAAAAGACAAAAGCCCCACTATCTGAGAATAAGTACCCTCCCAAAGCTGATTAGATCAGCCACTGTAGGCAGCCAGTAAGCAATAATAAACGTGAGACTCCAGCCATAGGATGTGAATAAAAGAGGTTGGCGCTGAGTACAAAACTGCCTGTTGACAAAATAACCAGCAATATCCATGCAACACAGAGCTTTTGTTTTGTTTTCATCCACAGACTTCTTTTTTCAGTAATGACAAACATGATGTTTTCAAAGGCTTTGTTTCACATCTTGCCAAGTAGCGATTTTAAAGAGTTTTAAGTCAGAAAATCTTTCCAGACTAGGAAAGTCTCCTTTGGATCTGTGGACAGTGACGGAAGAAATCTATCTACCCTAGACTTCCATGCTGTGAGGACGCCTAGACCACATGGGAAGGCTGTGTGCAGGCGCTCTGGTTGATAGTCTTGTCTGAACTCCCAGCAGATCACCAGCCTCAGCTGCCAGACTTCTGAATGGGCCACCTTGAAAGTCCAGCACAGTCAAGCTTTCAGAGGACTGCAGCCCAGCCAGTCTCTGGCCTTTGCAACCTCACTTAAGTCTCCAAGTCTGAACTGCCCAGTGGAGCCCTTTCTGAAATCCTAACCCACAAAATAGTGAGCAAATGAAATGATTATGTTAAGTAACTTAAAAAACCCAGCTAAATAAAAATAAACAAAACCTATCTTGATACAACTAGAGGTATTTTCAAGTTCACAAACTGCATGCGCTTGCTACTAAGGGTCTTAAATTTTACGATCAAGAAAGATACTGAAGGGACTTCACTAGTGATCCAGTGGTTAAGAATCTGCTTTCTAATGCAGGCACGAGTTCAGTGCCTGGTCAGGTAACTCAGATCCTGCATGCCATAGGGAAGCTAAACCCTCACACCGTCACTATTGGGCTTGTGTGCCCTAGAGCCCGTGTGCCAAAATGAATGATCCTGTGTGCCTAACTAAGACCCGATGCAGCCAAATAGGAAAATAAAATTTGAAAAAGAAGAAAGATACTGAGGCTCCAAACTGGGGAGTGCCTTGCTCGAGGACATCCTACTCTGGACCCCAGGCCTCCTGTCCCCTGGGCTGTGAGATCCTATTCTTGTCCCCGTTGGTCCCCATTTGCTGGCCGGCTCATTGAACAGAGGCATCTACCGCTGGACCACAGACCACCCTCTGCCTGTCTCATTTGTTTAAGAAGATTTTACCCTAACAACTCTTTTCCTCCATGCAAATATCAGCGAGCAGACCTGTCAAATGAAACATGTCGCCCCAGACCGGCGTCTGAGGCTGCCAGTTCCCTAAGAGCAGGGAGGCAGTGTGGCCGTAGAGAGCGAGCAGGTGACGTTTCCCTGTGGCCTGAGGGAGGGAGCGTGGCTGGGTCACCGGGCCGGCCTCCTGCCAGGAGCAGGAGTGGAGCAGCCACGCTGAGCCAGCACTGCTTGGTCAAGCAGACGCAAGTGGGAAACCAACCAAGAAGCAACTTGCCAGCTTCCTAGTGTGGGGGCAGCCTCAGGCACCCCATAGGGGGGCCCAAATAGGCTTTTAGGCATCTGGAGGGTAGCACTGCCTTCTGAAAAAGCAGATGCACGCAGGAGAGATCGACAGACCCCAGGAGGTTTGTCAAGCCCTTGGCTCTCAAAAGAGGACGGACAGGAAAAGCGGCTTTGTGGATACATGGGGGTGAGGGATTGGTCAAGTCTGTGCGCAAGGACAGAGGCAGAGGTCCCGGGGGCCCTTCTATGTGAAAGAAACTCCTTCAGGAAAGCTCCGGGCCGGGGGTCACAGGCCACAGGAGAAAGCCAGGCGGCTGTTGGTCTGGGGCCTGGCTTAACAAGGCTTCGTGAACCCAATCAATTCACTCCCCTCTCAGAATCCCATTTTTTCTCATTTATATAAGAGACACCAAGCTAGAGATGACTGAGATCACTGGTTTTCAGCTTTCTTTCTTCAGTCAAGCAATGCTTTATTCAAATGAAGTCTTATAAAGAATAATGCAGAAAATCTTACAAATAATAAAGCAAAAAAGAATAAAGCAAAGCTGCCGTGGTTAAAGATGGTGGTGGTGGTGGTAATGGCCAAGGACCCAATCACTGGGCTCCCGCTCCACCGTGACTTTTTACTTCTGATTTCTCATTTCTAAGCATCTGTGGTTTTAAAATCATATTCCCACTAGCTTTCTTGGGGAAATTTTGGACTTGTGCAAACCCCAGGTTTAAATTGCTGTGTTTTCTTTCAGTCCATTGTAATTTGCAGTGAGTAAAACCCCTACTTCACACTCAGTTTCTTCATCTGTAAAGTGTGTCCTATATTACTTCCTCTCCAGGGTTCTTAGGAGCTTAAAGTGCCCTGGCAGAGGATCTGGCATCCATCACATTCGTCCTGCCTTCTGTTTGCACAGGCTGGTTTTGCATCCCATATCTCCGGCAGGCTATGTTCTGGATGGATTGTGGGCCAGGCACTGTGTTGGGTAGTCGGTAGTGGGTTTTTAAAAATAAATAAGGCAAGACCAATCACTTCATGGAATTCAGACAAGAACTGAAAATTCCCATACAATTGGTTTAAGCAAATGATTATATTTAAACCTAGATGCAGAACTTCTAATTTATCTTGACTGATGTTCACTTTATAGCTTTGGGTTATGTCTTCTGGCTTAGTTTGAATTTTTTTCATCTTGAAACTTAATAGTTATCTTATCTTCTTCATCTATAAGTGTAATAAAGTTCAGTTCAGTCGCTCTGTTGTGTATGACTCTTTGTGACCCCATAGACTCCAGCATGCCAGGCTTCCCTGTCCATCACCAACTCCTGATTGCTCAAATTCTGTCCATTGAGTCAGTAATGCAATCCAACCATCTCATCCTCTGTCTCTCCCTTCTCCTCCCGCCTTCAATCTCTCCCAGCATCAGGGTCTTTTCCAATGAGTCAATTCTTTGCATCAGGTAACCAAAGTATTGGAGCTTCAGCTTCAGCATGAGTCCTTCCAATGAATATTCAGGACTGATTTCCTTAGGATGGACTGGTTGGATCTCTTTGCAGTCCAAGTGACTCTCAGGAGTTTTCTCCAACACCACAGTTCAAAAGCATCAATTCTTTGGCACTCAACTTTCTTTATGGTCCAACTCTCACATCCCTACATGACTACTGGAAAAACCATAGCTTTGACTAGACGGACCAGATGGACCTTTGTTGGCAAAGTAATGTCTCTGCTTTTTAATATGCTGTCTAGGTTGGTCATAGCTTTGCTTCCAAGGAGCAAGTGTCTTTTATTTTTTTATTTTTTGCATGTTCTTTTTTTTTCCCATTTATTTTTATTAGTTGGAGGCTAATTACTTTACAACATTGCAGTGGTTTTTGAGAGCAAGTGTCTTTTAATTTCATGGCTGCAGTCACCATCTGCAGTGATTTTGGAGCCCACCAAAATTAAGTCTCTCACTGTTTCCATTGTTTTCCCATCTATTTGTCATGAAGTATAATCAAGATAATTCCCATATCTTCCTGTCATCATGACTGAGATGGTAAAAAGCACTAGGGCATGAGCAATGGTGCAGATCTTCCCACCAAACTGGTTCTAATATTTTCATCAACACCGTGGCAGTTCAGAAAGCTCAAAAGTTATCTCTTTCTCCTATGCTCACTCCTATACCTATAAAATAAAACATTTTATAATGCTGTAAAATAAATTTTTGATATACACAATAATAATTTTACATGTGTGCATAAATATAACTATTTCATACACATTTTCAAAAGAGTCCCATTTTGTTTGGCTTCTCTTCTCTCTCCAATCTTCTGCTCACAACACTTTCCACTACCAGCCCTAGGCCTTCTCTGGGTAACCTAAGTTAACAAACAGTGTGGGTTGTGTGCCCTTCTATATTTTTCCATCAGTTCAGTTCAGTTCAGTCACTCATTTGTGTCCGACTCTTTGTGACCCCATGAATCGCAGCACGCCAGGCCTCCCTGTCCATCACCAACTCCCAGAGTTACTCAAACCCATGTCCATTGAGTCGGTGATGCCATCCAGCCATCTCACCCTCTGTCGTCCCCTTCTCCTGCCCCCAATCCCTCCCAGCATCAGGGTCTTTTCCAATGAGTCAACTCTTCGCATGAGGTGGCCAAAGTACTGGAGTTTCAGCTTTAGCATCAGTGCTTCCAATGAACACCCAGGACTGATCTCCTTTAGGATTGACTGGTTGGATCTCCTTGCAGTCCAAGGGACTCTCAAGAGTTTTCTCCAACACCACAGTTCAAAAGCATCAATTTTTCGGTGCTCAGCTTTCTTCACAGTCCAACTCTCACATCCATACATGACCACTGGAAAAACCATAGCCTTGACTAGACGGACCTTTGTTGGCAAAGTAATGTCTCTGCTTTTTAATATGTTATCTAGGTTGGTCATAGCTTTCCTTCCAAGGAGTGAGCGTCTTTTAATTTCATGGCTGCAATCACCATCTGCAGGGCCTCAAAGAAATATTTTTCCATATATACATACATATATACATGCACACATGTACATACACATGCACACCATGAGCACTGTTGCTTTTTTTAAATATTTCCTTTTTATTTTTAGCTGCACTGGGCCGTCACTGCTGTGTGTGGGCTTTCTCTAGTTGTAGTGAAGGAGGGCTGCTCTCTAGCTGCAGTGCATGGGCTGCTAACTGTGGCGGCCTCTCCTGCTGCAGACCACAGGCTCTAGGACACACAGGCTTCAGTAGTCGCGACACAAGGGCTTAGTTGCTCTATGGCAGAAGGGGTTTTCTTGGATGAGGTATTGAACTAATCCTCATTAGCAAGTGGATTCCTAACCGTAAGACCACCAGGGAAGTCCAAATATTGGGGTTATTTTTTCCGAGTTTTACATTAATTGGATACTACCTTATGCACTTTTCTTTATCTTTGTTTTCTTATCATCAATAACTTGTAAAAATTATTCCTAGTCAACCATCAGAGCTCTAATATACTTTGTTCAAGGATTATATAACAGACTATCCAATGAAAAATGGGTCATTATTTATTCAACTCTTTCTAATTGGATAGGCATTTACCCTTTTTCTATATAAGCAATAACTATTCTTGCATATGTGTCCTCATGAACTGGTGCTTTTATTTCTAGGGGATAAATGATAAGAAATGAGATGGCTCTTAATTTTAATAGATGTTGCTGCATCATTTCCCAAAATGGCCATAATAATTCAGATTTCCATATCCAAGTCCCAGTGGGTGTTCCCACTGATGGTTTCCCAGAGTAGGTCTTTTAATTTTTGCATGCCTGGTATATGAACTTCTTATATTTTAATCTCTCTTCTGTGTTCTTGTTTACTTTTACATTAATAATCTCTTTCCTTTCTCCTAATCAAATTTGTGAGGAGATATTTCACCTTATTGTTCTTTCTGAAATACTGTTTTTAGATTTATTGTCCCTTTCTCTTATTTGAAATCTTTTCCTAGTTTGATTTCAGCTTTTGTCTTTATGAATTTCCTATTCCTAGATTTTAAAAAATTTCTTTATCGTATTGATTTCTTGAATTCTGAAATGTTTTAACTTTAATTTTAAATAAAAAAGGCATTTTAAGCATGTTCATTTTTATTAGCACAGCTTTTCTGACTCATAGGTTATGTATAAAGTGTTCTTTTCACTGACTTGTACAGAATTTGTAATATCTCTTTTGATTTTTCTCTCAGTTCAGTGATTTGTTAAGATGAATATTTTAACTTCTGAGTGGTTAAGATTCTGGTCATTTTTTATTACATATTTCTATCTTGTTGGAAAGCATCAGAGAATGTGGCCTCTATTTTAACCTATATAATGTCTACTTCTTAGAATATTCAAACATTTCTTTTGGGGAAAGAACATGATCAATATTTTATATGGTTTGTTAACACAGAATAAGTATATTCTGATTCAAAGCAATTATAGATTTTATATATAGTCAAGATTATTGATTTAAAAAATTTGTCTATGCCCATATTTAATTTATTGTATATGAAATATTCAGATGGAATTATATTGAAATCTTTCTGTATAATTAAAAAAATCAAATTCTTCTTACATTTCTAATAGCTTTAGCTTTATAAGTTTAGCTGATACATTATTTTGTGCATATTTTTATGAAATAACTTCTTCATCAATTGTACCACTTGTGTTATGCAACATCCCTTTTTTTGTCCTGATTCGTGTTTAACCTTGAATTCTACTTTGTCTATTATTAAACATTGCTATTCTTGCTTTTTATTTGTTTGCATTTGCCTGGTTTTCCTCTTCCCGTTCCTTTAATTTGAACCTTTCATTAACTATTTCCTCTAAGTGTGTTCATTTAAACCGTGTATAAATGTTTTTTGTTTTTAATGCTCTGTGACATTTAGTGAGACAATTCTGTCTGTTCACATATGGTTCAATAACTTACATTCCTGCTTTTTCTTCCCTATCATATTGCTTTATAGTTATAATTTATCTTACATTAATTTTCTTTGTCTTTATTTTCATTGGTTTAATTAACTTGTTACTCATTTTATTTTTCCCTTTGTTAATTTATAGGTCTTAACACAACTGTTAGATTAAGGTTTTCCTTTACTTTCCTTCTATTCAAAGTCAAACACTGTTTTCTCTGTTATTATTTGAAGCAATGATTTTACCAACTATTTTACCAAGCAAGGCAGTCTATTTTCATGCTACTTCCCGATTCTTACTATGAGATAAAACCATTAGCTTTCCATCACTTTCTTCTCCCCCATTTCCTTTCTCCCAGTCCTGGAAGAGGCATCTGGAATACCTCTTACGCCCTTCCCCAGCCATTGCTCCTATTAACCTGGTGCTGCTGAAATAGTTCAGTGCTGTTAGCTCTAGATTATTCTTACAGTGCATATATCCATAGAATTCATTATTCTCCATTCAAAAACCTTTTCCTGTTATTTGCTTAATTATTATCTTTTTTGTCACGTTCTTATTTTTCTTCTAGAATCCTAATACCAGAACCTTAATATTAGGTTTCATTGTTCCATCTTCCAACTCTTTGGTTTTTTCCTTTGCAATTTTCATCTCTTTATATTTTTGCTGCATGCATTAGTATCTATAATTTCCATTATGAGCTTCCCAGGTGGCACCAGTGGAAACAAATCTGCCTGCCAATGTGGGAGACACAAGAGACACAGGTTTGGGAAGATCCCCTGGAGTAGGAAATGGCAACCCACTCCAGTATTCTTGCCTGGAAAATTACATGGACAGGGGCCATTAATTCAGGCCTCAATCACTGTCATCTTTTCCTTCCCTTCCCCTGTCATATTATTCAGTGGGAAATCTATATTTTAGCTTCAGTATGTCTTTTGTGTGTGTGTTTGCTGCTCTTGATTATCAAGTGCTCTGTTTTTCTGTTCCGTCTCAGCGAAAAGGAACTTGGAGGCAGTTTTAACCATGGATATAAAAGAAATTAAAATACTTAAAAGAGAACAATATATGCAATGTACTGGCCATAACTTTAAAATCTAGACGAAATGGATGATTTTCTAGCCAGGAGATTTTCAAAATTTACCCTGGAAGAAGTGGAGCACTTGAAAAGACTGATTATCATAGACGAGAAAAGAAAGTCATTAAACATCTACTACCTAATAAACACCAGGGATGGGGGTGGGAGGCGGCGATTACAGCTGGGTTTTATCTAACATTTAGGGTCAAGAGAGGAGCTTTCTTTGCCTCAGCATGCATTTTGTCTGGTAGGTCGTCCTCTGGGCCCCAGAATGGTGTCACAGTTGAGGTTCCCTGCGAAGAAGACTCGAGGGAGATGGGCTCATCCCTGCAGGGTGGGGGGGGCGGGGGGAAGGGAGCAGGAGTGGGAAGAGAGGGAAGTTGGGTTATCATGGGCAGTCTCTACAGAGCCGGACTCTACGACGAGTTCTAAAATTACAGACTTTCAGGGCTGTCAGGGCTGATGTGAGAGGGCTGGGCTTTTATACCCTTATACCAACAAGGTGTTTGATGTTGTCTGCCCTCAAAAGTGGGCATGACTTTGAATGTGCTAAAGTAATCCCCAGAGAGAGTTGACTGGCAGTGGTGTGCTGTCTGTGCACAGGTCTCCCAGAAGCTCAGGGAGGGAGGGAGAGGAAGTCCTTCGGTTTTATAGGGGAGTCTGGGTGGCACATTACTGCATCCACTACAGACGGGCTGTTATTTTCCTCTGTGGCTCCCTGAGTTTCTGGCCTGTCATTGGACTATCCCAACAGGTGCAGCCCCCAGATTGGTGGATGATGAAGCAGTCCCCTCACCATGGACCACTGCTGCTTTACTCTGAGCAGATGAAGTGCTGGTCCCTGTGAGATGTCTGGAGGACAACTCCCTGGCCCCTTCCATCCTCTCAGCCATCAGAACATGAAAGAAAAGACTCAGATCATTTCTCCAGCTCTCTCTTGACCCGGCACATGGGAACAGAGGGAAGGCAGGGGTGCGGAGGCGTATCCCCTGAAAGTGCACAGATTTCTCTCTTCCCAGGACCTGCTGCTTTACCGTGCTTGCTGCCCTCATCGTCAGAGGAGAAAGTCCTACGTCAGTTTCCTTGACCACGACTCCCCTGGTTCCCCTTTACCCAGTCCGCAGCAGCTGTTTGGCTTGGGAAAACCAAACAGATTAGAGTGGACAGGCTGCCTTCTCCTCGCAGTCCCCTCCTCCCCACCCTTCTCACCTTGTCCATGAGAATCATGTAAAATATTTTGCTAGTTGAGTAGCTGAAATAAACATGCTAATTCAGCAGCCAGTGGACCCAGTGAGAACTGGGCTGGAAGTGGAGAAGAGGCAAACACACTTCAGTTGGAGGCGAGGGAGAAGTTTAACCAGTCTCCAGACAGCTCCTTGAGGCGCTAGTGGTAAAGAACTCACCTGCCAATGCAGGAGACATAAGAAACCCGGGTTCAATCCCTGGATCTGGAAGATCCCCTAGAGGAGGGCATGGCGACCCACTCCAGTATTCTTGCCTGGAGAATCCCATGGAGAGAGGAACCTGGCAGGCTTCAGTCCATGCTGTCACAAAGAAACACGACTGAAGTGACTTGGCAAACACAGACAGCTCCCTAATTGTGAGCTGAATATTCATTGGAAGAACTAATGCTGAAGCTGAAGCTCTAATACTTTGGTCATCTGATGTGATGAGCTGACTCATTGGAAAAGACCCTGACGCTAGGAAGGACTGAGGGCAAGAAGAGAAGGGGACGGCAGAGGATGAAATGGTTAGATAATATCAGTGACTCAATGGACATGAGTTTGAGCAAACTCTGGGAGACAGTGAAGGACAGGGAAGCCTCGCAAGCTGCAGTCCATGGGGTCACAAAGAGTTGGACACAACTGAACAATTGAACAACAACAGCAACAAAAGCCCTGAGTTAGGACCTGAGTGGAACTCAGAAAAGAACAATTAGTGAATTCCAGAAGACAGCATTCTCTGCATGCACTTCCATCCAAAGAGATCAATGTTTATGTATTTAAGTAAAGCCTTATGTCTTATATATGAGTGTGAGCAGGTGGAAATGTTTACTCAGCCTGAATCCCCGGTTGCAGCTCTCTCTCTGATCCCGCTCCTTTGAAATTCAAACATATTCATGAGGCTGAAACAGGAAAGCTCTTTATTAAAGTAGAAGAGGCTCTCTATAAGAAAAAGAACTCTCAACCCCATATATATGCTTGGAAATAAATGTGTTAATGGAAACGTCCCTGTCGTGGAGGAGCAAGGAGGTGATGAGTCCTGGGAGGGCTGCCCCGGCACACACAGTGGGTGAGGGTTAAACCCCACCAGCAATTCTGACTTTGCAATCCCAACCCAGCTGGAGAGGAAGGAAGAAGAAAGGCAGGCGAGGAGAGGAACACGCGGAAGGGAGAGCTCTGGGTGCAGAGGGAGCTCCGTCTGAGCTCAGGTGTGGGAAGGAGACACAAAAAGACTCACAGCCGAGGATAAATGCTAAACTACGCTCTGAGGAGTTAAGAGTGGTGGCCAGGAAGCCTCAGTATTGAATGAACTGAGGTTTGGGGAAGAAAAACCAAGGACAAGAAAAATTCTTTCTTTCACTTTGTTGGGAGCCAGGAAAGTATGGATTTGGCTGCTCCTTGGAGGCACTGGGGTTCTTGCCGCAGGTGACCAGGTGTTCCCCTGGCCACAGGGAGGCTGGTGTGTAGCAGACTGCACTGGGAACGGGGCACAGAGGGACGGCATAAAAACCCATACCTCTCTCGCTGTTTTCCTTGTGGGGGGTTTTCACGTGACTGGGGGGGGATGGAGAGGGCTTGATGTGGGCGGTGAAGCCCAGCAAAGGGCAAGAGATGGAGAAGGCATAGCAGCTGAGGGTGGCCAGGGGTGGAGGAGGGTGACCAGTGAGCTTGCTGCAGGCTGGCCCCACAAAGCCCTGCATGTGTGGGCTCCCACAGACTGTTTCAGACAGGACAACAGCTCGATGGCGTGACCTCAAGGAATCCACTGTCTGGACTCTCTCAAGACTCAGAAATGACAAGGGAGGGAGGCAAGAACCCTTGTACAACAACATGCAACATTGATGCTCAAAACTGAAAACCTTGAACAAGGCCATTGCCAAACAGGAAGCTGAAGGCCATTGACTTCAGTGTTAATTCCTAGGAAAACCTCTAAATCCAGTCTGTTTGCGAGTGCTTCAGGAAGAAAGCAGGCCAGTCAGTGAGGGTTCATGAAGGAAGATACGCAAATAGAGGTGACTCTGTTTTAATAGGGTGAATCTGGTTGATCAGGGCGTCTGAACTTCAGCAAACCATTCTGGGTCTCTCTGGGTAGTCTGGTCTGCAAGGGAAGAGCACGTGGGCTACACGACAGTAGGAGGGTTTGTGGGGGGTTGAAGACGCATCCCAAAGAGTGTTGGCGAGTGGCAGGGTTTCCTGTGGTCTATACAAGGATCTGCTTTCAGCCAGATTCTGCTTGGTTTAATACGGAGACAGGTAAGCACAGTAGCTGAAAGCAGTATTTGAGTTGAATGAGCTATCTACACTTAAATTTTGGCTCATTCACTTACCAGATGGGTGATCCAAAAAACTTACTTTATTTTTCTTGGTCTCAATTTCCCCATCTGTAAAATGGAAGATAATTCTACCCTTACTTACAAAATTAAATACATATACACATACATATGGGCTTTCCTGGTGACTCAGTGGTGAAAAATCTGCTTGCTAATGTGGGAGACGCAGGTTCCATACCTGGGTTGAGAAGATCTCCTGGAGGAAGAAATGGAAACCCACTCCAGTATTCTTGCCTGGAGAATCCCGTGAGTAAGAGCCTGGTGGGTTACAGTCCATGAGGTCACACACAAAAAAGAGTTGGACATGACTTAGCGACTAAATAACAACACACGCACACACACACACACACACACACACACACACATGTTTGTCTACATATACATGAAAGTGTGAAAGTGTTTGTCACTAAGTTGTGTCTGACTTTTTGTGACCCCATGGACTGTAGCCGACCAGGCTCCTTTGTTCATGGACATAGCACACACATACATATCTATTTTATCTATGTGCATACGTATATATATATATATATATATATATATATATATATATATATATATCATATATACCCAGCACAAGTGTGGAATATTGTGTACACTGAACAATGATCTTTGGGTAATGGGTGTTTATCCATGTGCATTATCACCTCTTCTTCCAGAAGGAGGAGCAGGAGCTCATGTTCTTGAAGGGCAGGTCTTGATGGCCCCCAGGGTATGAATGCAAGAGAACATCAAGGATTTTATGAAAGGGAAAAATTTAAGGTTGGAGTAAGTTTAAAAGAAAATAGTAAATCCTGAACAGATTTGCTAAATGAGAATGGATTGCGGCTCTCTGGCCAGGGGGAAATTTAGGAGTTAGTGCGGCAATTACAGCCCTCCCAGAGTTATAGGGCACGCTAGAGAGTCTTTAACCAATGCCCTGTAGCTGGAAGAGTAATTCACCAAGCTGGGCTGTATGTCTAAAGAGAAGCCTTGCCGGAGACCAAGCGGTTTTTTCCTTCCAAATTAAAAAGCAATTTACATTCTTAAATCACAAGCTGCTGAGTTCTCCCCCACACCACTATGCAAATCTTTTTCTATAGGCAGATAGATTGAGACAGCAGTAAAAAAAAAAAAAGAGTAAAGCTCCATACATTTAAACTTCTGCTCTCTACTTAGGATGAAGTAGAGCAGACGCCCCCATCCTTGCCCACACCACTGAAAGAGCCCAGCTGCGTCTCCCCTGACCCCTCGTCCAGTCACGTGCTGAACACTTGCTGCGGCCACGGTGCTGTGTGCAGCCGTGTCCAACTCTTTTGTGACCCCATGGACTGTAGCCTGCTGAGTTCCTCTGTCCATGGGATTCTCCAGGCAAAAATACTGGAGTGGGTAGCCATTCCTGTCTCCAGGGGATCTTCCTGACCCAGGGATCGAACCTGAGTCTCCAGCATTGCAGGTGGATTCTTTACCACTGAGTCATCAGGGAAGCCTGAACACCTGAGAGGCGTGAGACAGTCTGGGCCTCCAGCAGAACTGCCAGCTCAGCTTGGGAAGCAGAGAGCTAATCCAGTCCTAGGCTTCCAGCTGGATCCCCAGGAAGAGCTGCGTGTCGCGCTCAGTAGCTTCAGCCACGTCTGACTTTGCAATCCCACGTGGACTGTATTCCCCCAGGCTCCTCTGTCGACGGGACTCTCCAGGCAGCAATACTGAAGTTGGTTGCCATGCCCTTCTCCAGAGGAGCTTCCCTACCCATGGATCAAACCCGTGTTTCCTGTGTCTCCTGCACTGGCAGGCAGATTCTTTACCCCTGGGAAGCCAAGAAAGAGCTAGATATAAAGCTAAAGAGCTAAAATAAAATGGCAGGAATTAATAGCTGTTGAGTATCTGTTATACAGTATGAGCTCTTTAGTGGTGATTCTCATAGAAGAAAGCCCTGTCAGTATCATTAATCTCAGTTTACCAAGAAGGAAGAACAACGAGCATCAGTGAGGTGAGAATTTTTCCAGGTTCCAGTGAGAGAAACCCAACCCAAAGCAGATTCAGGGGCTTCCCCTGTGGCTCAGTGGTGAGGAATCCACCTCCTAACGCAGGAGACAGAGGTTAGATCCCTGATCCGGGAAGATCCCACATGCTGTGGGGCTCCTAAGCCCATGCGCCACAACTACTGAGCCTGCGGTCTAGAGCCCAGGAGCCACGATTACGGGGCCCAGGTGCCGCAACCAGTGAAGCCCGGGCGCCCTAGAGCCACGCTCCACAAGAGAAGCCATCACGACGGGAAACCTGAGCACCGCAGCAAGGAGGAGCTGCTACTACAACGGGAGAAAAGCCAGTGCGGTAATAGAACCTATCACAGCCAAAAATAAACAGACAAATAAAATTACTTTTGAAAAAAGCAGATTCAGCAGGAATGGGGGTCCAGCGGAAGGCTGCTCGGGTGATAAGGAGGCACCCATCACAAGCCGGCCTTTGGCGCTCTGGGCTATATTATCAACAAAACACACTACCTGTTGGGCAGAACATTCCATCTCCTTCCCCTCATTCACCTGAAGCCTATAACTCATCGCACGGTAGCAGAGAGAGGGCTTATAAGGCCAAAGCATTTCATTACCCTCACTGTCCAAGGCAGGGACGCGACGGAGCAAGCTGGGGAGGAGCAGAGAGGGCAGCTGTTTTTTCCAGGGCAGGGTGTGAGCCCCTGGAGGGTGGGACACAGTGTCTCCTCTCTTAGCTCTACACCCCAGGTGCCAGCTCCAGACATGCAAGATCAGTGATGTGGCTGGTGGTCTTGATGGCTGACCCCTGACCAGGCAGCCCACCTGCTCAGCCACTCCAGTCCTTGCAGCCTGGAGACAGACGCCCCTGTCCCAACCATGGGTGTTCTCCTTCCCCCTCTGTCCTCCCGTCACCCAGGCCCTCGTCAAGCTGCAGGAATCCACTGGGTCCTGGGTGAGAAGGTCGAAGTGCCCCAGGCAGTGGCTTCTCTCTTGGGTGGCACATTCCTCTAGAGTACCCAGCTTCCTACTGCTTCTGAGCCTTTGGATTCGTAATCCAGTCTCCCAAGTTCTCCCTGTTGACGGCGGATTCTCACAAATACCCAGTACCTGGCACCCCGCTTGGGCCAGTCACCTCCCACAGAGGATGCAGTCTCTCCAGCAGCCTGGAAGATGCTGTCCCACTCCAGTTGCATTGGGATATTGCCTATTCTTTCTGCAGCCTGATGAGCTGTCCATACATCTGTCATCAGCCAGGTGTTGCCTGTCCACCTGGGCTCCATCCATCCTTTGTCAGGGGCTATGGAGCCTCCAGAGAACAAGAAGATGAGGTTGCCCCTCGAGGAATCTCTGGGAGAAAAAGTATAGGCACGACCACACCCTTGGAGAACTGCGCAGAGCAGTTCGGGTTGCAGGTCGGCTGGACATCCAGGAAGCTGGGAGCTGCAGCAGCTGGTCAGGAAGAACCTTGTGGGTGGCTGGGTGAGAAATGGTGGGAGAGGATATTCCATGGGGAGGTGAGAAGGTGTAGGAGCTTGGAGGAAGGGAATTTGTAGGGGTGGAGTAGGTGGGTGACGTGTCACCCTCCACCTATGTCTTATGCTCAGATCACGTGTATGGCCCCTGGGACTGCAGGCACTGGTTTCTGCTACAAAGCATTTGCCCTTCCTGTCCAAATCCTTCTTTCCTCCTGGAATTCCTTCAGAACCCTGCAAAGGGGGCCTTGTCCCCGAAGGCCACAGACCAGGAGTGTGAAGCACTTGGTCTATACCTCCTCCTCCATTTGCAGCCGGGACTTCACATGGCCTCTCTCTGCCTCTGCTGGGCCCTCTTCCAGGACAGACCACATCTTACCTTACGTGTCCTTAACTCCCAGAGCCCAGCATGAGGCTCAGCACACAGCAGGTTCGCCAGAAACACCGACCGGGTTAATCTGAGCTGCTGGCCAGGCCCAGCCCGAGGGCCTCTTTCCTCTGAGTGTGCCCATTCTCTCCAGATGCTGGGCCTCTCCCCTCGCTGCCGTCTCCACTCCTACCCTTCAGCTCTGCGAGTTACCGCCAGTGACACTTGGGCCACTTACTTTAAGTCTCGGGCCTCAGGCTCCTTCACGTCAGTCAGTTAGAAAGGGATCTCCACATGGAGAGGTTATGACACTTACAGGGCCTAGAGCCTGGCACCTTGGAGGCCCTTTAAAAGCAGCCATTTCTTTCCGCCATGCCTGGCTCCCCGCACGGTCCTGCTCCTGCCCCTCCCCCACCCATCTCCTCTGTGGCCTGGGTGAGCCTTTGGGGCTGGCCCCGTCTCTGGAAGCTTTCCTAACAAGAGGTTTGCATGTTTGGTTAATAGGAGAAAACACAATCCCAGCAGAGGAAAGACCGGAGTGTGCAAACATAGCATGAAGGCCCAGGGAGTTGGACCCCAGTGAGTAAAATACCAGTTCAGCAAGCCCTTCACCTTGATCCAAAGCTTCAGTGCATCTGTCATGGTCGAAGGAGGAGGGTTTGCCCAGTTGCAGAAGCCCCAACCCCAATGAAACAAAGGTGATAGTGGCCACACAGGCACTGGGGACCAGTTCTGTTCTGGCCACCTAGTGGGCTGTATGACCTCTGGCAAGTTAATCTACCTCTCTTAGCCTTAGACTCCCCAGGTAGAAAATGAACACGGAGCTAGAACCATCTTCGAAGAGGGCGACCTGAAGATGAAATGCAATATTGCTAGAGCCGTGATTAGCATGGTGCTGGGGACGTGGGAAACATGAAATAAATTATATAAGCTAATGAATATGTGCATTTTTACGGCTTGACCAAGCCTGAAGAACAGGATTAACCTTAGGGTGTATGAGGCCCGAGGAAAGTATTTGATTAAAAATATGTTATAAAATCCATGTGGAGTATAATAATTTATTGATGAAGATTTAGAATAATGGGAAGAGAAGAGAAACTTAATTGTTTGTTTATTGTCCAATCAGAGCTCATGAAGGCTCTTCAATGTCCCCAGGCTGTCTCTCCCTGTTCAGGTCCAGAACCATCTCTTTGTATTCTTTATTGTCACATGCACATTCCTGACTAATTTCTTACTTCCCACTGCAAAGAAAAAGTGGTAACACTATTTCAAGTCTCAGGGCCATGCCTTTCTGGAACCAGTACATAAACTTTTTGCCTCTGCAGGTCCCTAACGATGTATAATTCATGCTGGTTTGCATTGTCACTCCCAAAGCTCCATGTGCCACTGCTGCCCGTGACTACGGACTTCACTGCCTTTAAGTTAACTTTGTGCTTTATTTACTGATGACCACATGGGCAAGTCTGGCCCAAAGATGGCAAGAAAATAGGAGCGATAATTCATTTTCCGGTCATGTTAAATTTGCCTCTTGGAATTTTGTAGCACAAACGTAAAACAACATATATCTTCCACCCGTGTCTTCTCTGGAATCATTAGGCTGTGATCACTGTGTCCCCAGAATGTGATCGTTATCACTGTGTCCCAAGCGCCAGCCGTTCACTCACCACCCGCAGCGTGGAGGACAGGCAAGGGGGCGTGGGGGGCCGACAGACTGGTGCATGCGCATAGGGGTGTTCGTTCCCTCCCCGGCACAGCTTAAGATGCGCTGGGGGACTGTGATGTCACCGCACCCGTTGGTCATAAGAGAATGCATCGGTTGGAAATCTCCTCTGGCATTTCTCCACAGCCTTCAGAGGAGACAGGTGTGGCCGCCCGTGTGCTCAGCGTGTGCCTGCTGTTTCTCCTCTGTCCGTGGGATTTTCCGGGCAGGAATACTGGAGCGGGTTGCCATTTCCTCCTCCAGGGGATCTTCCCAGCCCAGGGGTCGAACCTGGAAACCCGTGTCTCTTGTGTCTCTCTGCACTGGAGGGTAGATTACTTACCACTGCACCACCCGGAATGCCTCGTGGCCACCGGTAGAGGCTGCCTGACTTGGATCCTGGGAAGAACTGTGGGTGCCACCCTGTGTGCCAGTGGTGGGAGGCACACAGGGTCAAGGAGGCTTGCCACCACTCCCACTGCCCTCAGGTGCCATGGACTGAAAAAGCGCTGTGCGGGGAACACACCCAGGAAGACCCAGCCCGTGGACCCACCGTGGTGGCTCAAGCCTGAAACTCCACTGTGGACTGTGATAGCTCAGAGCCCCAAATTCACTCTCTGTCTGGCATGAATGAGAGTTACCCCAAAGCAGCATGTCAGCTCCATTCTAGGGGTGAAGGTCCAGGCCAGCCAGTGAAAGAAATACATAACCAGCCAGCAATTTGACCTACTCAGCTGTGATCCACTCCTAGAACCATAGCCTGCTCATGGGGCCTTAGGAAGATAATGAGTCCTTGAGGGCTTCACTTGTCTTGTAGATGCTCTATATTGGGTAGAGGGTCTGAGAGCAGCTGGGAAAACAGGGTTAGGGTCCTCACCAGTCTAAATCTGGGGTAGGGCTGCCCTGCTCAGATGCTCTTCCAGCCCTGCAGATCTCAGGTACTAGAAAGGATCTAAGAAAATTTCAAGAAGGGCGTGGCTAAAACCTGGGAGCACACGAGATCTGAGGATCTGCTCTGGACCTCGGGTTCCCTGCTGGACTTCTAGCCAAGATTGATCCCAGGTACCCAAGGGCGCCCAGAGAATTTCAAGGAACATAGCCCCTTTAGGTGCAGGGCCAGGGCAGGGGTCAGCTTGCGATACTTCCAAAGAAAACACTGAATGAGCTTTCGAGTCTAAGGTCCATGAAAGACGGAACTGCATAAGGACTTGTCTGCCATGTCCAGCATTCAGCCTGGTCACTCTGGGCCTGGTGGGCTTCAGTGGGGCAGACGGACTTGGCCTGGGAATCGATAGTTCAGGTCCTCTAGGGAGGCCACTGTTTGAAGAGAGTAACTCAGCGGGCCAGTGCCTCTCCTCTGGCCCTGCCTTTCTGTGCCAGGGCAGAGGTGCTCAACCGGGATAGGCACTGCAGTTATCTGGTGATGTCCCAGTCCCATGCCAGACCAGTTACAGTGAATCTCTGGGGGCTTCTGTGCTCAGAGAATGGATGAAGAGGGAAGAGTGTGCGGCACTGGCTTTGGGGTCAGCAGAAGGAGAAAGCGTTGGTTTCTCAGTCATGTCCAACTCTTTGCAACCCCATGGACTGTGGCCCCACCAGGCTCCTCTGTCCATGGAATTCTCCAGGCACAAAAACTGGAGTGGGTTGCCATTCCCTTCTCCAGAGGATCTTCCAGGACCAGGGATCGAACCCAGGTCTCCTGCACTGTAAGCAGATTCTTTACCGTCTAAATCACTAGAGAAGCCCCTTGAAGATCAGCAAGCCTGAGTTTAAATCTTAGTTCCTCTACCTATAAGCTGTTTGACCTTAAACAAGTTAATTAACCTCCCTGAGATTCAGTTTCTGCCTCTGTAGATGGGATAGGACTCTGCCTCTCAGGACTGTCACAAATGCAGTAATTGAGACCTTGGACTTGGAGATCAGGCACGTTCTCTGTTCTTCACTAGCTGTGTGACCTTGGGTGATTATCTAACCTCCTTTGAACCTTCATTTCTCCAGTTTTTAAATGGGCATTATAATGTCACCTCCTGGGCTGTGGAGACGGAGTAGGATAAAGTGTGCTAAATACCTAACATAGTACTTGGTGCATCATTAGGAATTTTTATAAAGGATGATTCTCCTGCCGGTAGACCTGACTGTAAGGAGTGGCTGACCCAGATCGCTCAGTGGTTTTTGGTTGTTTCCACTTTTGCTTGCCTGTCTGCCTCTCCCGCCCCTGGGCCTGACAACACACACCTCATCAATCCTTCTCTACCCTAACTGCTCCAGTCATATTAATCTTCCTTGTTCTTTCTTATCTCCCAGCCTTTGCTCCTGTCAGGAGCAACAGAGTGATACCCCCTCTCCTCTCTGCCAAACTAGGCTGAGCACCTCATTCATGCCTTTGTCAAATTAAAATCTTCTCCATGGCGAAAAAAAAAAATACCATGAACAGAGTAAAAGGACAAACCGCAGGAATCTATTTACATATTTATATCCACACAACACGAAGAGCTCTTCCAAATTAGTGAAAAAGAATGATCACTCAATTAAAAACTAGGGAATGGACACATAAGACAGTTTCTAAAAAGGGAAACAAATGCTCAATAAACATGAAAAGCAGCTCAGACTCACTCACGATGAACAAAAATGCACATCAGAGCCATGAGATGCCATTTTCACAATTACGCTGGCAAAATAATGATGACCACATATGATCAGACAAGAGGATGGGGAGAAAGCCAGTCGGGTACTGTGAATGGGGATGTGAGCTGGTGAAGCCTCATGGGACAACGGTTTGACAGATTCACCAATATTTTTAAAGCTCGTCCCCTTTGAGAGGGCAATGCCACTGCTAGGAGCTATTTTACAGTTGTAATTACATGCGCACCTCTGTGTGTTCAGCAGATCTGCCGTTAACCCCCACTGTAGATGCTGTTCTTGGCAATGAGGGGAGGGCAAAACACAGCTACCTCTGGATTAGTTTCTTAAGGCTGCCAGAACTGATTACCATAAACCAAGTGATTTACAACAACATGGATTTATCGCCTCACAGATCTGGAGGTCAGGTGGCCTACCATCAAGGATGCAGCAGGGCTGAGCTCTGCTGGAGGCTCTATGGGATGATCCTTTTCCCTGATTTCCCAGATTCCAGAGACTTCCTGCATTCCTTGGCTCATGGCCCCTCTCTGACTCTGAGCTTCCTGCCTGCCTCTTAGGAGGACACTGTGAGACATTTAGGGCCCACAGGAATAATCCAGGACGATCGTCCCAACCCCAGATCTTTATTTTGATACTTTTATGTATTTCCTTTTGGCCGGGCTGGTCTTTGATGCAGTACAGATTTATGTCTAGTTGCGGTGAGCGGAGGCTACTCTCTGGTTGTGGTACGTGGGCTTCTCACTGGAGTGGCTTCTTCTGTTGTGGAGCACAGGCTCTAGGTGAGTGGGCTTTGGGAGTTATGGCTCACGGACTCGGACTCAGACTCAGAGCACAGACTCAATAGCTGTGGCACATGGGCCTAGTTGCTCCAAGGCACGTGGGATCTTCCCAGACCAAGGATCAAACCTGTGTCCCCTGCATTGGCAGGCAGATTCTTATCCACTGCACCACCAGGGAGGTGTCTTAGCTTTAATCACAACTGCAAAGTCCCTTTTGCTACAGAAAGGAACGTGGCCAAAGGTCCTGAGGATTAGGATGCGGGCATCTTCCTGGGTGGTGCTAGTGGTAAAGAATCTGCCTGACAATGCAAGAGACATAAGAGATGCAGGTTCCATCTCCGGGTCGGAAAGATCCCCTAGAAGAAGAAATGGCAACCCACTCCAGTATTCTTGCCTGGAGAATTCCATGGACAGAGGAGACCGGTGGCCTACAGTCCATAGACTGTAAAGAGTTGGGTATGACTGAAGTGTGTTCTGCCTGCAACACAGCCTCATGGGGTTAATATTCTAGTGATATTTATACACAAAGATATTCATAACAGTATCACTTGTAACAGCAAGAACTTAGCAAAGAAAAGCCTAACCATCAGTAGTAGTGAACTAGTTGAACTAGATATGATACACCCACTTAGTGGACTCCCAGGCTGCCTAGGACCTGAACGGTAGAGGTATATGTAGTCCCAGGGCTCCATCTCCCAGACACTTTGCCGGGTGGAGAAGGGACTCCAGAGCAGGACGAAGAGTAAGCTGACAACTGAATAGACAGAGAAGTGCTTGCACTTCTGCAGGTATAGACTATATATGAAACTATACACAGGAAACTACTAACGAAGACTGAGACGGGGAACTAGAGTTTGAGTCAGACGGAAACTTACTCTTCATAATATATCCAGTCATAATTCTTTTTTTTTTTTTTTACCATCTGTGAAAATAACTTTTCAATGAAAAAGAAATCTAGCTAAAGAAAAGATAGAAATGACACTCTCAGTGTCTTACCTGTCACCTCCATCACTTCCCCAAAGCTCTACCCTATCATCTTCCTCCATGACCTCCTCTCCCAGGTACCCCAAAGCAAGAGGGAGTTTTCTGCAAACTTGAAGCATCAGAAACCCCCATCCTCGGAGGACTGGCTAGAGGGCCAAGGGTGCTCAGAAACTTCAGGCTGAGGCAGTGACAGAGGTGGAGGTGGGATCTGAAAAAGAAGGGAAGTAAAGGCAGGAAAGAGAACCCAGCTAGTCTTCACTCATTCATTCAACACAGAGATGTAGGGAAGCCCTGTGTGTAGGGTCTGAGTCAGGGCCTGGGAGGGGGACCTTGAGATAGCCCAGGGGGATGAGCTTGAACCCCATCTCATAACGTCCCCCGTCTCATTTCAGACTCAAAAACATGTGTCAGTTGCCCGCCCTCTGCCAGGTCCTGGGCTGGAATTCTGCCCCACGGAATAATGAAGTCAGGCTTGAACATTAGAGACCCCTTTGGGCTGCACGGGGCCCAGAGATTGGATGGGCCGAGGATTAAGGCAGGAGATCAGCTGGAGGCTGGTTCAGGGGAGAGGGGACAAAGATCCAGATTGAGACAGTGGCTGCTGGGGAAGAGGGAGAGGGTCTGAAGGTGACTTGTGATAGAAATGAAAGGACTGGGAAAGTGGAAGCGCTCACGCCAGGAACTGCTGGCTCTCCGAGAGACTGCTTAGATGACAGCATCTTGAAGCGAGAGAAGCGATCTGGTGAGAAGGTCCTAGGTTGGGTCTGTGCAGTAGAGGCACGCGTGGGGCACTCAGAGGGTGGTGAGGCTCCAGTGGAGGAAAGCCGAGGGGGCCCAGGCAGCAGGCGTGACCCCAGGAGGGACAGAGCAGGAGCCCTGCTGGAGGGGAGAGGCTGTGTGCGCATGCGCAGCGCTCTGGCTTAGGTTACGTCAGTAGAAACTGCAAGGTCTTCTAAGGTGTGCTCAGTCAAGCTCTACCGCAGAACGAGAAAACATGCGCTTCATGTGGAGCACTTCACTCACGGTTTTTTTTTTTTTTTTCCTCTCCTTTTTCTTCTTCCCCTGATTTGGAGGATGCTTTGGGAGGAAGCAGGTGGAGTTGCAGGATAATCACCCCCAGCCACCCCTTGGCATCATCCCTACTAGGGAGCATGTGGACAATGAAGAGAGAAGTGAATGCCCATTTTTGAGTCACAGGAAAAGGGAAAGAAGCCAGGGAGGAAGGCAGAGGGAGAGTCAGGGGGACGAGTGGACTGAGACTCCAAAAAAGATTGAGAAAATCAGGGGGAGAGAATGTTTCAAAAAGCTCTATGTGCTTTTTGAATTAAAAAAAAATTTTTTTGTAAGGAAGTAATGATTAACACAAATATCTCCAATATCTATGTATCTATCTATCCATCCATCTACCTAGTCAGTAAATACTTAAGACATGCCTGCCAACAAGACATTGCATTAGAATCTGTAGGTAATGCTATTACGGCACAGTATACTCTAGTCAGTTGAAAACTGAAACTAGCTATAAAATATTTAAATAACATTTTAACCCTGGAGCCACAATGGAAAATACTGACAAATTTGACTGCACAAAAATTAAAAGCTTTACTGCAAGTGAAAAAAATCTTCAGGACAAACTGTAAAGGTATTTGTAATGCATATGACAGACAAAAGACTAATTTCCTTCATTTACATTGTAGGAATCATTCTGAGACAGACCCCAAATGAGCAGATGTGAACAGGAAGTTCTCAAAAATGAAAGCTGATATGAAAGTAGTCTCAACCTAACGCATAATTAAAGAAATGTAATTCAAACCTTCATTAACCACATCTCAGGCTGGCAAATATGAAAATGCTCATTACTACCCAGGGCCATGCAGAGTGTGGGGAAACAGACCGCCTCTTACTACTGGTACCAGTTAACTGCTGCAGACCTTTTATGGGAGGTAATTTTGGACCAGGTCAACATTTCAAATACGTATCTCATTTGACCTAGGAATCCCATCCTAGGAATGAGTGTTATAGGTGTCTTGCATAGACACCAAGGTGGACCAGGAAGGAGCTCCTGGTGCAAAGACTGCACACAACCCAACATCCATCAGCTGTGAGTGGAGAGATAAGTTATGCTGTGCCTGAGTGCGGAATATCATGTGGCCACCAGGAAGCTGTCAGCTCAGCAGAGAACAGAGTATCATCTCTCGTGATGACATGACACTGATAAAAATTGTATACATGATATACGGATTATATTTACATTTTGTTTTGGAAGAAGATTCGTGATGCTAATGACCATTTCTGTCTTGAGACACTATGTGAATGATTGTTCCATCAAGTGAGATAACAGATACAGGTGCAGGTCTTTGGGTGAAAATCATGTCTGTTGACTCTTGAGTGTAAAGTACACTTGGGAGGAGGACTGAACACAGTTCAATATAGAAAGGAAGGCTGCTAGTATCTAGTTTATGTTTCCAAGTTCTATATGAACTTTTAACATTATGTGCATGTAATATATTTTATAATATTTAAAATATTTTATAATAGCTTTTAAATAAATTGCATATTAGGGCAATCCTTGAGCTGTTGGCCCAGGGCCACATGTGAGAAACATCATTCAACTTTTCCCCCAACAAGAGCCAAGATGGGAATTCTTTGTGATCACCCCACTGTACCACAAGTTGTTTCTCTACCTTGTGAAATCCTTTCATCACTTTTTGTTCATGGAGGTCCTTAGGAAAACCCCCTGAAAGATTCCTGAGATGCACCCTGCTCCAACTGCCACAACAAACCCCACCATCTTGCCTCAAGATAACCATAACAGGATTTTGTTCTGAACCATTTCCATTTCCCTGTAATCCCCAAACATCAAAGTATGGTCTTAGCCAAAGATCTAAAGAATCATGCAAGTGGTGCTAGTGGTAAAGAATCCATCTTCCAATGCAGGAGATGCAAGAGACACAGGTTCCATCCTTGGGTCCGGAAGATCCCCTGAGGTGGGAAATGGCAACCCACTCCAGTATTCTTGCCTGGAAAATTCCATGGACAGAGCTGCCTGGTGGGTCACAGTCCACGGGGTCGTAAAGAGTCGGACACGACTGAGAATGCATGTTGACACTGACATTTAACACATCACTGATTTGGACAACTGTGTGTTTCTGTGTGTGTGTTTGCATCCCAAGGTGAGCAGAACAGTGTGATCAGTGGACAGAGCCCTGAATCAGGGACCAGAGGGCGTGAGTTCTAATCCCCCTCAGCAGTTGACCAGCTGTGTCCTGCGGCCATCACAATGCCTCTTGACCTTCATCACTTGTCTCTTAAAAGAAGAAATCCAACTTAGTCATGGTCCCTAATGATCCTCACAGGTCAGACATTCTGGTTTTTCTACATTTCTTTCCTGGCCCCAACTCAAAGCTTGGTTATATATTCTTCCATTTCTCTACTTTACCTAGAACCTCCTGTGGGGCTGAGCATGCAGAGGTCTGGTGTGCATGGCTTCCTGGGGTGGAGAGTTTGGGCCTTAGAGGCAGATAACCTTGGCTTCGAACTTCATTTCTGCTCCTCAACAACCATGGAATCAGCCAGTTATCTTCTGTGAGCCTTGATTTCTCCATCTATAAAGTACATTCAAGGTGGTGGTACAGATTAGAGAGTGCCACCTCCATCTCAGGGGCCTGGCACATGATGAAGGTGAGTCACTTCAGTCATGTCTGACTCTTTGTGACCCATGGACTGTTGCCTCCAGGCTCCTCTGTTTATGGAATTCTCCAGGCAAGAAGACTGGAGTGGGTTGCCATGTCCTTCTTCAAGGGATCTTCCCAATTCAGTGATCAAACCCAGACCTCCCACATTGCAGGCAGATTCTTTATGGTCTGAGCCTAATAGGTGCTCAATAAAAAGGGAAATTCTTATAATGGCATCAGAAAGCAATGGCAGAAGGGCACAGGATGCCTACTTCCTTACCTCCTTCAAGTCTTATCAAACACCCTTCCTCTCTCTGGGCATTTGTGTCCTCACTCCTCTGACAGTGTGTATTGTGTTCTATTGAAATAGTCTGTTGATGTCTCTGTCTCACCCACTAGACTGTGGAATCCTTGGGATCCTGAATCATGAGCCCTAGTCCCTGGCACATGCATGCACTGTGATACATAGAGGTCTACGTGTCTATCTTCTATGGGCGTCCCTGGTGGTTCAGATGGTAAAGAATCCGCCTGCAGTGTGGGAGACCTGAGTTTGATCCCTGGGTCGGGAAGATCCCCTGGAGAAGGGAAGGGCTACCCACTCCAGCATTCTTGCCTGGAGAATTCCCATGGACAGAGGTCGCCAAGAGTCAGACATGACTGAGCGACTTTAGATATGTGGTCTTAGCCGAAGATAGAATGAGTTACTAACTTGGACAACTGTGAGTGTCTGTGTGTGTGTCGAGCGTTACCTGCCACAGCTAGGTCTGGGAGGCCTGCAGACTTTGGGGGCGGTTTTGGCTCAGGCTCAAGCTATCCCTGGCCCACATGTTTCAGCTCTGACTGAGCTAACCTAGGCGGGTTCCTGTATGCAGTGGGGAGTGGGGGGCTCTCTGGGCACACCGATATACGCAGTGACCCCTCAGCCCAGCGCCTGGTGCAGACTCAGCTGTCAGCCAGCCAGGAGTCCCAGGGAGAAGCACGTCCATTCATCCAGGAGATAAAGAGACTTCAGGTGCAGTGGAGAGCATCTGCAGGCGCCACTCACCAGAGGAGGAGGCTCATTTTTAATTAATTGTAGCCTCTTTCATCAATGACAGCAGGGGCCACAGTCAGCATCACAGAATCACTTTAATTGCCTCTGAGAACTCTCCACACTTCGGGTGTCCTGGGAGGGTCTCCTCGGCAGGCCCAGGCAGCCCCACGGGCTCTCCTGTTCACACCAATTGCACAACTCCTCGAGGGTTCCCACAGGTCAAACCCAAGCTTTTCTCTCCCTCAAAAGGCCCTCTGCTTCCGTGACTAGCACAACTACAGTCCCAGGCACCCCAGCCAGGAGCCCAGGAATAAGGCTAGAGCCCACCCTCCTCTCCAGGCATCTGGTTGGAGAGGCCCATCCTATGCCCCTTTCCCCTGTTCAAGGCCTCGACATCTCTTAGCTGGGCTGCCATGCCAGTCTCCTCACCACTCTTGACCCCTACAAGTCCAGCCGCCCCCCCACCCCGAACCTCACCCAGCTCCCTCTTCCTAGAGCGTCTTCCCTCTGCCCTCACTCCCCGAGCTGACTTTATCCACTCCCTGCCCTGGGGGAACTCTTGCTAGAAGCTGCCCCGGATCTCCATCACCCCCCAGTGCTTCCGTCCTCCTCTGGGTCCCTGGGCCTTGTATTTAATGGCCTAGCTGTCTGTGGATGGTTCTGTTTCGCAGTTGGATGGAGAGTTCTGGAGGGTCAGGCTGCAGGTTGCCTCCATCCCCACACCCCCACACCTGACATACACACTGTGTCTGGGCAGAGTATGTTGGAACAGAGTTAAATCCAACGTGTTTATAGTGGAAACAGCCAGAGGAGACAGACAGCTTCTGCCCTGAAAAAGATGAGCTGTCGTGTGCTGGGGGTACCGCCTGATGACAGAGGGCGTGAAGAGTCCCCCGCAGCCCCTGGTTACGGAGGGGCTCACTGAGACCCGGGGTGTGCACCCGTGGCGGGCTCTCTGCTGCCTTCCCAGGCCGCTGGCCACCCTCAGGCAGGCCTGGGATGGGGCGGCTTTTCAGAGGCTCTGGCCCTCTGGTACCCGGACTTGAATTCACAGATGGCATAGTCCTGAGACTATATGCATGAAGGCCCTTTCTTGGCTCTTTTCTGACCTCTCTGGCCAGTCCTTGGAGGAAGCCCCTAGTTAGGGAGTTCTCCATGCACAAACTGCTGGAGATGTTGAGGGTGGGGGCGCTTGGGAAATGACCTAGTCTCATCCCACCTTGTCCAAATAAGGAAATGGGTCCAAAGGGGAAGGACCTGGCTGGAGGTCACCAGCTCATACTTGACAGAGTAGAGGCTGGGACTCAGGTCCCTGACCAGTTTGATGCCTTGTCATTGTAGAATTC
This sequence comes from Odocoileus virginianus, assembly GCF_023699985.2. NCBI lineage: Eukaryota > Metazoa > Chordata > Mammalia > Artiodactyla > Cervidae > Odocoileus > Odocoileus virginianus. The sequence continues at coordinate 60,034,757 of NC_069686.1, read as the reverse complement.
GACCTCAGTCTCCTCCACGCTTTTCAGAAGTTCTTCCATCAGACCTGCTGTGGTTGCCCCCTCCTCCTGCCCAGCTTCTTTTCCCTGGGCTGTGGGCACCCGCAGCATTAGCAAGAATGGGGAAGGACATGAGCTTTGGGTCAACCTTGGGATTTGGATTTCTACCCCTGCTGCATGTCAGTTCGCTGGTCCCCCTGGGTAAAAAAAAAAAAAAAAAATCTAACCTCTCTGAGCTTCTTAGTGAAATAGGAGCTATAGAATCTCATGAGATTGTTCTGAAGAACTAATGTATATAAAGAACCTCACACAGTACTGGTTCACAGTGAGTACTTAATGAATGGGAGTTCTGCAACATCCTAAAATGAAGGTGCTGATCCCCTAAATGGTCCCTTTTGAATGGCTTCCGTCCAGGGCCAGCGGTAGATTGGTTACTACCGGGCATCCGGAGGAGAAACGGAGGAGAGAGTTTCGTGGAGGCCCGGACCGGGCACAGATGGATCGAATTTCTTCCGAGCGGTGGGCTGCGTCCAGCCCGGAGCCTTTGCGGGGATCCGCAGCCTCTCCAGTTCCGGCCCTGGCGGAGCCGGGCAGAGACTGAGGTCGGAGCCCGGCGGGCCGAGCACGGCCTGCAGCGCCCCCTCGTGCCCGCAGCGGGGAGGCGGCCTCCCCAGCGACAGGTCTGCAGGCCTTGTGCTCTGAGGGGAAAACGGGGTCCAGTCGATCCTGCGGAGTGGGTGTTTGTGGGGCAGGAGACGTCCCCAGACTGTCCCCCGGTCGCAACCCTGCCACCGTCTGCAAAGGTCAGTCATTGCCCAGTGTTTCCCGAGTTCTTGGAGTCCCCCAAGCCTGTGGTGCCAAGACCTTCTGTGTTCCACGCAGCATTCTTCCCAGCCCCCAGCAAAAGGGGCAGAGGGCCGGAGCAGAGCTCCCATCTGCTTATCGCGGGACTCCAATCAGAAAATCCAGAAAAATGTCGTTCTAACATGCATTTTAACAAGCATGCAAATTTCATTTGATGGTTTGTATGATTTTGAGTAGGGCTTCCCAGGTGGATCAGTGGTAAAGAATCTGCCTACCAACACAGGAGACGCAAGAGACACAGGTTTCATCCCTGGATGCGGAAGATCCCTTGGAGAAGAATTGGCAACCCACTTCAGTACTGTTGCCTGAGAAATCCATGGACAGAGGAGGCTGGAAGGCTACAACCCACAGGATCGCAAAGAGTTAGACACAACTTAGCGATTAAACAACAACAATGATTTTGAGTGCATTTAGTGAGGAGTTACCATACAGCTGTTTGGTTCTTTAAGATTTTATCATACAGATTTGGGCAAGTGGTAGGGAAGGAATCCCACTGGTCCTGGGCCTGGAAGAGGGGAGTTCAGAGCAGAGACCCCTCTGGCCCCCGCATTCGTGGACCAGACCAGCCCATCACTCTGCTGACGTGTTCACTTGTGGTTTCCCCCCTGAACCCTGACCTCAGAGGTCACGAACTGGGTTTTTATTCTTTGTGTCAGTGGCTCCCTGCATAGCACCTCACATGGAGAAGCCACAGGTGAATGCCAGATTAGGGGGCAAAGGCAAATGTGAGAAGGTGAGGTTGGGGACACGGTTGTGACAGGTTGAAGGAAAAGAGAGGTACAGTACAGAATTAAGCACAGAGGGGCCCCCGTTAAAGACACCCCAAACTCCCCTAGTAGGACATTAAACCACATTCATTCATGTACCAGAGCCCCCAAATTTGCCAATCCTGCAGGAAACAGGACTTGACCCGGTGAATCCTGGGTTGAGGTGGTGCCCAGTGGGGTGGATGGAATGAGACTATGTGGTTTTACCAAGGCCATGTCCAACAGGCGTGTGTGCAGAGGGTCACTCACCTCTGTCATCAGAAATACCGGGTTCAAATCTGGCCTCTGCCTCTTGCTAACTGTGTGACCTTGAACCCACAGCTCCTTATCCATGATCCTAGGAACTCCTACCTTGCAGATTGTTCTGAGGTTTGAGAATATGTGCCTGGCAGAGGGAACCCTCAAGACAGTTGCCTAAATACTCCTAATGTTTCCAGCGAAGGTGGCCATGCAGCCCTGCCACCCCAGCTTCAGATCTTTCTCTCTCCACTGGCCCAGGACCCATTCTTCCCCAGACCCTACTCAGCTGCTGACTTTGGCTCCTGCCCTCTGAGAAGATAGAAACAATCAGATGAGAACTCCCTCATCCCTCATCTACCAAATCCACTGGCTTCCATGTCTTTATTCAGATTTCCATCTTCCTTCCTGCTATCCTAGAACTATTCCTGTTCCCACCAATTGCTCAGAACTCTCTAGTCCTCCTAAAGACCTGGCTCCTGAAATTGTGCCCTCCCTCCTGAATTATTAATTGAACCTATCTACTATGCTCATTCCCATCGGCATAGAAACAGGACTTTATCTTGTTACAAAAAATAAAGTCCTCCCTTGCATCCCACCTGTCTCCCTCCAGCTGCAGCCCCATTGCCCTCCACAGCCACACAGCCGAAGCGTCTGCTGGGCCCTGTCCTGTCCTCTGAGGTGCCTGCGCACCAGTGATGCCCAATGACATGCAGGGAGACTGGGATGCAAAGTCCGAGGTCGGGAGGGGGATGGACCCTGATGAGTCCATTTATTGTTTATATTAAATAATTTCTTTTCTCTTTCTTTAAAAATTTATGTTTACCTTTTTAAATTGGGGGATAATTGCTTTACAATGTTGTCTTAATTCCTGCTATTAAATGAACTGAATCATCTATAAGTATACAAATATCCCCTCCTTCTTGAATCTCCATCCCACTCACCCCCAAATTCGTCTGCCTTAGGTCATCACAGAGCACAGACCTGAGCTCCCTGTGTTACATGGCATCTTCCCACTAGCTATCTATTTTACACATGGTGGTGTATATATGTCAATACTACTCTCTGAGCATCTGTGAAGGCTCTTGAATAATCATAATAACCCAGACTGACCATTTACCACATGCCAGGCAACATTTAACATGCTTTCCTTTAACTTATCATTTCTTTTGGTTTTTCTAAACTTTATCTTTTACTTATTTGTTTTATTGGAGTATAGTTGCTCAACAATGTTTATCAGTTTCAACAAAGTGGACCAGTTACATGTATATTTATATTCCCTCTTTTTTGGATTTCCTTCCCATTTACGTCACCACAGGTCACTGAGTAGAATTCCGTGTGCTATACATAGTTGGTTCTCACGAGTTATCTGTTTTTACATAGTAATGTGTATACGTCAATCCTGATCTCCCAATGCTTTCCCCTCCCACTTCCTCCCCCCCCCCCTTGGTAACTGTAAATCTCTACTTCTGTGACTCTATTTCTGCTTTGCAGATAAGTTTATCTGTACCATTTTTCTAGATTCTACATACAAGTGATATCATATGAGAGTTTTCTCTTTCTGAGTTACTTCACATCTATAGGTCCATCCACATCTTTGCAAATGGCACTGTTTCATTCCTCTTTAAGGTGAACATAATATTTCATTGTGTATATGCACTACAGTTTCTTTATCGCTTCCTCAGTTGATGGAATTTAGGTTGCTTCCATGATATTGTAAATACTGCTGCAATGAACACTGGGGTACATGAATCTTTTCAATTATGATTTTCCCCTGATATATGTATAGGATTGGGTTTGCTGAATCATATGATAGCTCTAGTTTTAGTTTTTTATGAAATCTCTGTACTGTTCTGCACAATGGCTGTATTAATTTACATTCTCACCAATAGTTTAAGAGAGTTCCCTTTTTCTCCACACCCTCCCCAGAATTTATTCTTGGTAGATTTTTTGATGATGGACATTCAAACTGGTGTGAGATGATACCTCATTGTAGTTCTGATTTGCATTTCTCTAATAATTAGTAATGTTTGGCATCTTTTCATGGGTTTGTTGGCCATGTGTATCTCTTCTCTGGAGAAAAGTCTATTTAGTCTTCCACCTATTGTTTTGATTGGGTTTTTATACATATATATATTGAGTGCATGAACATGGCAGAAAGTGAAGAAAAACTAAAGAGCCTCTTGATGAAAGTGAAAGAGGAGAGTGAAAAAGTTGCCTTAAAGCTCAACATTCAGAAAACTAAGATCATGGCATCCAGTCCCATCAACTCATGGCAAATAGATGGGGAAACAGTGGAAATAGTGGCTAACTTTATTTTTCTGGGCTCCAAAATCACTGCAGATGGTGATTGCAGCCATGAAATTAAAAGATGCTTACTCCTTGGAAGGAAAGTTATGACCAACCTAGACAGCATATTAAAAAGCAGAAACATTACTTTGCCAACAAAGGTCCGTCTCGTCAAGGCTATGGTTTTTCCAGTGGTCATGTATGGATGTTGTTGGACTATAAAGAAAGCTGAGCACTGAAGAATTGATGCTTTTGAACTGTGGTGTTGGAGAAGACTCTTGAGAGTCCCTTGGACTGCAAGGAGATCCAATCAGTCCATCCTAAAAGAGATCAGTCCTGGGTATTCATTGGAAGGACTGATGCTGAAGCTGAAACTCCAGTACTTTGGCCACCTAAGCAAAGAGCTAATTCATTTGAAAAGACCTGATGCTGGGAAAAATTGAGGGCAGGAGGAGAAGGGGATGACAGAGGATGAGATGGTTGGATGGCATCACTGATTCAATGGACATGAGTTTGGGTAAACTCTGGGAGTTGGTGAAGGACAGGGAGGCCTGGCATGCTGCGGTTCATGGGGGTCGCAAAGAGTTGGATACGACTGAATGACTGAACTGAACTGGACATGACCTGCTTATATATTTTGGAGATTAATCCCTTATCAGTAGTTTCATATGCAAATATTTTCTCCTATCTGAGAGTTTTCTTCTCATCTTGCTTACGGTTTCCTTTGTGTTCAAAAGCATTTTAGTTAGGTCTCATTTTTTTAAATTTGTTTTTATTTCCATTGGATCAAAAAACATCTTGTGGTAATTTATGTTAAAGATGTTCTGTCTGTATTTTCCTCCAGGAGTTTTATACTATCTGCCTTTACATTTAGGTATTTAATCCATTTTGAGTTTATTTTTGTGTATGGCATTTCAGTTCAGTTCAGTTGCTCAGTCGTGTCTGACTCTTTGTGATCCCATGAACTGCAGCATGCCAGGCCTCCCTGTCCATCACTAACTCTCGGAGTTCACCCAAACCCATGTCCATTGAGTTGGTGATGCATCCAACCATCTCATCCTCTGTCATCCCCTTCCCCTCCTGCCCTCAATCTTTCCCAGCATCATTTGGGAGCATGCTATTTTGAGTCTTTTACATGTAGCTGTCCAGTTTTCCTAGCATCACTTATTGAAGATACTTTTCTCCACTGTATATTCTTGCCACCTTTGTCATAGATTAGGTGGCCATAGGTGATTGGGTTTATTGCTAGATTTTCTATTCTATCCTGTTCTATTGATCCATATTTCTGGTTTTTGTTTTTAGCAGTACCATACTGTTTTGGTTACTGTAGCTTTGTAGTATAGTCTGAAGTTAAGGTGCCTGATTTCTCTAGCTCCATTCTTTCTTTAGGTTGCTGTAGCTGTTTGGGATACAAAGAATACATTTTTTTGGTTCTAATTCTGTGAAAAATGCCTTGTAATTTGATAGGGATTGGATTCAATCTATAGATTGCTTTGCATAGTATAGTCATTTTGACAATAATGATTCATCAATCCAAGAACATGGTATATCTATCCATCTCTATCATCTTTGATTTCTTTCATCAGTATCTCATAGTTTTCTGAGGATATGTCTTTTACTGCCTTAGGTAGGTTTATTCCTATGTATTTTATTCTTTTCAATGTGATAGGGCATAGGATTGTTTCTTTAACCTCTCTTTCTGATTTTTCATTGTTAGAGTATAAGGATGCAAAAGATTTCTTGTATTAATTTCATATCTTGCAACTTTACCAAATTCATTGATGAGTTCCAGTAGTTTTCTGGTTGTGTTTTTTTGATTTTCTATGGATAATATCATGACATCTGCAAACAGTGACAATTTTACTTATTTTCCAATTTGGATTCCATATACATATATTTTTCTCTGATATCCATGGTTAAGACTTCCAAAACTATGTTGAATGAAAGTGGTGAGAGCAGACATCCATGTTTTGCTCCTGATTTTAGAGGAGCTAAGGTCCTGTTGCCTCAGTGTTAGAGGAAATGCTTTCAGCTTTCCACCATTGAGTATGATGTTATCTGTAGGTTTGTTGCGTATGGCCTTTATTATGTTGTAGTTTCCCTCTAGGCCCACTTTCTGGAGAGTTTTTATCCTAAATGGGTGTTAACTTGTCAACAGACTTTCCTGCATCTATTGAGATGATCGTATGTTTTTTACTGTTCTATTTGTTAATGTAGTATATCACAGTGAATCACAGAAGTGAATCACAGTATATCACAGAAGAATTTTTGTATCCCTGGGATAAATCCTACTTGGTCAGTGTGTATGATCCTTTTACTGTGTTGTTAGATTTGGTTTGCTAGTATTTTGTTGAGGAGTTTTGCATCTATGTTCATCAGTGACATTTGTCTGTAATTTTCTTTTTTGCGAGATTTTTGTCTGGTTTTGATATCAAGGTGATGGTGGCCTTGTAGAATGAGGTTGGGAGTGTTTCTTCCTCTGTGATATTTTGGAAGAGCTTCAGATGGGTAGGTGTTAGCTCTTAGAATTTGCCTGTGAAGCCATCTGACCCTGGGTGTTTATTCGTTGGAAGATTTTTAACTAGTTTCAATTTCAGTACTTCAATTAGTCTGTTTATGTTTTCTATATCTTCCTGGTTCAGTCTTGTGAGATTATACCTTTCTAAGAATTTATTCATTTCTTCTAGATCGTCCATTTTATTTGCATATAGTTGCTTGTAATAATGTCTTATGATTATTTGTATTTCTGTGTTGTTGTAACCTCTCCTTTTTCATTTCTAATTTTATTGATTTGAACCCTCTCCTTTTTTTCTCCCTGATGAGTCTGGCTAAACGTTTATCAACTTTGTATATCTTCTCAAAGAACAAGCTTTTAGTTTCATTGATCTTTGCTATTGTTTTATTTATCTCCATTTCATTTATTTCTACTCTGACCTTTATGACTTCTTTCCTCCTATTAACTTTGGGTTTTGTTTGTTCTTCTTTCTCTAGTTGTTTTAGGTTGTTTGTTTGAGATTTTTCTTGCTTCTTGATGTAAGATTGTATTGTTATAAATTTCCTAAAAACAGCTTTTGGTGTAGCCCATAGATTCTGGATTGTTGTATTTTCGTTGCCATTTGTCTCATTTGCCATTTTTTATTTCCTCTTTGATTCCTGCAGTGATCCATTGACTGCTTATTAACATACTGTTTAGTCTCCATTTTTTAAAAACTTTTTTTCCCCCCTGTGATTGATCTCTAATCTCATAGTGCTATGGTCAAAAAGGATGCTTGATTTGATTTCAATTTTCTTAAATTTACCAAGGATTGATTTGTGACCCAAAATGTGATCTATTCTTGAGAATGTTTCATTTTCATTTGAGAAGAAAGTGCATTCTGTTGCTTTTGGATGGAATGTCCTATAAATATCAATTAAGCCTAGTTGTTTTAATTTACGGACTGTGTTTTCTTATTAATTTTCTGTCTGGATGATCTATCCACTGGTTTAAGTGGGGTTAAAATCCTCTATTGTTATTATGTTGCCATTGCTTTCCCCTTTTGTGCCTGTTAGCATTTGCCTTATATAGTGAAGTACATATATATTGTATACTGCGTACATATACATTTCTAATTGCTATGTCTTCTTGGATTGATCCCTTGATCATTATGTAGTGTCCTTCTTTATCCTTATGCAACCGTCTTTGTTTTAAAGTCTATTTTATCTGATATGAGCATTGCTACTCCAGCTTTCTTTTGATTTCCATTTGCATGGAATACCTTTTCCACCCCCTCACTTGCAGTCCACCTGCATCCTTAGGTCTGAAGTGGGTCTCCTGTAGACAGTGCATATGCAGGTTAGTTTCTGTATTCATGCAGCAACATCTATACTTTTTTTTTTTTGGAGCATTTGATACATTTACACTTAAGGTGATTATTATTATTTTTTAATATTTTTATTTATTTATTTTGCTGTGCCAGGTCTTAGCTGAGGCATGTAGGATTTAGTTCCCTGACCAGAATCGAACACAGGCCCCCTGCATTGGGAGCATGGAGTCTAAGCCGCTGAACCACCAGAGAATTTCCCCAAAGGTGATTGTTGATGTATGTGTTTCTGTTGCCATTTTCTTAGTTGCTTTGGGCTTGCTTTTGTCTGTCTTCTTCTCTTGTGTTTCTCACCTAGCCAAGTTTCTTTAGCATTTGTTCTAAAGCTGGTCGGGTGGTGTTGAATTCTCTTAGTTTTTCTTTGTCTGTAAAGCTTTTGCTTCCTCTGTTGAATCTGAATGAGATCCTTGCTGGATGGAGTAATCTTGGTTGTAGGCTTTTCTCTTTTAATACTTTAAATATATCTTGCCACTCCCTTCTGGCCTACAGAGTTTCTGCTGAAAAAGCAGCTGATAACCTTATGGGGATTCCCTTGTATGTTATTTGCTGCTTCTCCTTGTTGCTTTTAATATTTTTCTTTGTATTTAATTCCTGTTAATTTGATTAATGTGTGTGTTGGCATGTTTCTCCTTAGGTTTATCCTGTATGGGACTCTCTGTGTTTCCTGGACTTGGGTGACTATTTCCTTCCACATGTTAGGGAAGTTTTTGAGCATATTCTCTTCAAATATTTTCTCAGATCCTTCTCTTCCTCTCCTTCTGAGACTCATGATTCAAATGTTGGTGCATTTAATGTTGTCCCAGAGGTCTCTAAGACGGTCATGACTTTTTTTCATTTTTTTGTTCCTTTGTTCCGTGGCAATTATTTCCACCATTCTATCTTCCAGCTCACTTATTTGTTCTCCTACCTCAGTTATTCTGCTATTGATTCCTTCTGGTGTATTTTTAATTTCAGTTATTGTACTGTTCATCACTGTTCATTTATTCTTTAGTCCTTCTAGTTTCTTGTTAAACATTTCTTGCATCTTCCTAATCCACGTCTCTATTCTTTTTCTGAGATCTTGGATCATCTTTACTATCATTACTCTGAATTATTTTTCAGGGATATGTATTTTCTATATCTTCTTCATTTATTTGGTCTTGCAGGTTTTTACCTTACTCATGTGTCTGCACATGAGTGTTGTCTCATTTTATCTAACGTACTGTGTGTGGTCTCCTTTCCATGGGCTGTGGGATTGTAGTTCCCCTTGCCTCTCGTGTCTGCTCCCTGGTGTGTCAGCTTGATTCAGGGGCTTCTGGTGGCTCCTGGTGGGAGGGACTTGTGTCTACACTGTGGTGAGTGAAGCTGTGTCTTGTTCCTCTGATGGGTGGGGCTGCATTGGAGAGTGTGTTTTGGGGTGGCTGTGAGTTTAGTGTGACTTTACTGCTGATAAGTGGGGCTGTGTTTCTGTCTTGCTGGCTGTTTGGGACGACTCCCTGAGGCCTCTGCTATCAGTGTCATTGTCCCCACGGTGAGCCACAGACAACCCCTTTCTTCCCAGGAGGCCCTCCAAGACCTCTAGGTAGGTCTCTGTGCGTGCTGTGGGCACTTTGCAGACAGCTCAAACTCTGACCTGGTCCAACACCCACATGTGCTTGTCCTCAATGTCCACAGCTGCTAAAGCTAGACCAGTCTCAGTTGTGGGGGCACTTGTGTCCATTCCTATAGGCTGCAGATGCTCGGTTTACCAAGTGATTGCTGGGGTTTAATCCATGACCTACTTGTCCCCAAAGTCCACAGCTGCTAAAGCTAGACCAGTCTCAGTTGGGGCACTTGTGTCCATTCATATAGGCTGCAGATGCTGGGTTTACCAAGTGATTGCTGGGGTTTAATCCATGACCTGTGCAGTTTCTTGGAAAGATTTCAGTTCTTCTTCCTTAGCTGCACAGCCCCAGGCTCAGTTTTGGTTTGGGGTCCAACTCTGCCTGTGGGCGACCCTCAGGTGCCTGTCCCTTGCCCAGGTGAGAGGAGGTCAGTGGCTGACTAGGGTGCCCTTGCTTGCTTAGGTGGGAGGGGCAAGAGGCTGCTACAGACTGGAGTGCAGGCTCACTCAGACGAGAGTGATAAGGCAGCCATGGGGAGCACGGGTTCACTTTGATGGGGCTCCCTTCTAGTGTCCGTGGAGGCAGGGGCTGCTGTGGTGGGGAGAGGGTCTCCCTGTCGAGGACTCCTGATGGAGACCCCTCCACTTGTGCGCCACTCAACAATGGCACCTCGCTTCGGAGGCAGACCACGTTTCCTCCAGGAGCTTTCTGGGATGTGGAGCTCCTCACTTGTGTCTCCTCAAGCTGTCTCCATGCAGCCAACAGCAGTCTTCTCCCCAGATCTGCTCTCCCAACCCCACACTTCAGCACCCATCCCCTGCCTGCATTGGCAGACAGCCGTCTCAAGCTGGGGTGCCCAGGCTATGACCGTCTCCCTCCAGTTCAGTGTACTTTGCTGCCAGGAAGGGTGCCTCCCCAGGTGCAAAACCCCTCCTCTCCTTCAGCTCCCCCTCCCAAGGTGTGTGGGTGCCATCCTGTTCCCTCTTTCCTTCTTCTTCCCTTTTTCTTCTTCATCTGACCTGGCCATGCTGGGATCTTTTCTTGTCCTTTTAGATGTCTGAGGTCCTTTGTTAGAGCTCTGTGTGAACTTTTCAACTTGTAGACGTACTCCTGATGGACTTGCGGGGAGAGGCAAACCCCAGGTCCTCCTCTTCCATCATCCTGACCTTGACCTTAACTTATATCCAATGAATCCTCACAAGAAATCTAAGAGGGGGGAGCTGTTACTAGTTTTTATTTTACAGTTGAGGAAACTGGGACCCAGAGAGTTTCAATAATTTGATTGTGCAGGTGGAGGCCTGTTAAATGGCAGCACCGGATTCTAACCCAGGATGTCTGACTCCAGAACCTCAGTCCTGAGTTGCATTTCTAGAGTTGGATGCTGGGAAACTCTCTGAGCTTGCCCTGCCAGGGCAGTGATGGGGGTCCTGCGCACAGAGGGTCCTTTGAGGGCCCTTCCGTGTCTGCCGTGCCCAGCCAGTGTGCTGATTGCTGGTGTCCATGCTGCTGGCCTCAGCGAGGGTCCAGCATCCCCAGGAAGGGGACGCAGGATGGAGGAGAGTGTTCTCAAGTGGACGGCAGTGTCACACAGAGGTCATGCCCATCATATGGCGGCCCCAGGCCCCAGCCTGCTCTCCAACGGTTGAGAATGCTGTCCTGCTAATTTTACCCAGTTCCTCTTCAGCCCCACAATGAGCCGCCAGTCAGCCACAGCACCAGCAGGCCACTTGCTGCGGCCAAGTTCTGTGGTCACTGTGGTTCCAGAGGATTTCCTCAGCTGAGCTCGGCCGGAGAGCTTATCAGGAAATCAGGCAGACGTGCAGGCAGCAACGCTCCTGCTGTGCGAATCCCCCGCTACTTCTTTTTAGCTGCGTGTAGTTCTCTTAGGCCGTTATTGCTATAAAACCAACCACCCCTAAACCTAGTGGCTTTCAACCACAACCGTCTGTGATCACTCACGAATTTATGGGCTGGTCTTCTGATGTGGGCCAGGCTTGACCCGTCTTGGCTGGGCTCACTAACGTGACTGTGGCCAGCTGTATGCTAACTCACGGAGGATGACCTCAGCTGGGGCAACTGGGTCATGCTTCACACACTTCACACTCCTTCACATGCCTCCTCCATTAGGTTTAGCATGGGCTTGGTTTCATATCATGGTGGGGATTCCAAGAGAGACAGTGAAAGAGTACCAGCCCTGCTTCCTGTTGAGAAGAGCAGCAGTCACGTTGCAAAGGCCGTCGGTAGAAAGACGGTGAACTGGAGCCAGCACAGCATAGGCCACGCCTCTCAGAGACCCAGTCTGCACGCTGGCAAGGTGGGCATGGCGTCCCTTCTATCCTGCGCTGCTCTGGTGTGCTGTGTTCTTCGATGGGATGGTTGGTCGGGTGTGGCCTCAAGAGGGGACCCAGAAGAGGTGTGGGGATTACACTCACCAAGACAGAGTCCCTACAGGTTGAGAGGGGTCCCAGGGAGTGGGCCAGCCACTTAGACGGGGAGCCAGGAGAGGGTGAAGACTCATGGACAAGGGTCTTCGCTGGGGGGTCAGGATGGGGTACAAGCAAACAGTGCGAGGGGATTTCACTGGTGCATTTGAATGTCACTGGGTCACAGTCACTGTGGGCAGGGGGAGGAAGGGGGATTCGTGGCAGGGGCCGAGCTTATCACAGCGGTGCCCCTGATCACCTGGGCTGGTGCTCACAGCCTGTTTGTGGTGATGCTGAGACAGTGGGAAGATAGGATCTTTTAAAATTACAATACACCTTGCAAAACTTGGACCTCATAATTTTGTTTCAAAAGCTAATCTCCTAAAGTGTGAAAGGCCTAGGATTAGACTTGCCTTTGGAGAAAATCTTCTTCATATTGAGGAACCACTGCATAACAAGGATATGTCTCTCGTCAGAGGAGAGACTGTGAAGCAATACCAATATTGAAAAGCTAAGTGCTCTGTTTAGCATTCCTTCAAAGAGCCGGTCAGAAAATATTTATCACCAGTTTGTTGTGTAAGAGACGTTATGTAAGAGCAACTGAATGAACAAAGGGCTGGATGTAATAGAGGGGAAGTGAAACACTAAGGTTGCAGGAGGGCTTTGTGAGATTGTCAGGGGCACAACCTTGTAAGTCACGATGGTGAGTCTGACCCACCGCCTAGGGGAATGGGGAGCCATTGAAAGACATAAGCACAGAGCAGCACAGTGAGCTGTATGATTTCTAAAGATCCGTCAGGCTGCTGCCTGCAGAGTGAACAGGTGGTTGGTGGAGCACAGTGGAGGAAAGAGACTGATCAGAAGCTCCAAGCTTCCAGGCCACGGGGCAGTGGCCTGGACCGTGACGGTGGCGGAGATGGAGACACCTGAGTGGACTGGAGAGACATTCTGGAGGTAGAATGCGTGGTGCCCGGTGGGGGCAGGGCTTCTGACACCCAGTTTCCATCTTGGACACTGGACGGAGGGAGCAGGTTCTAGCTACCCGAACGTTGAGGTGCTTGCGTGGAGGCAGCTGGTGGAATATGGGTAGCCAGAGCTCAGGAGAGAGGTTTTCACTGGAAGTATGGATTAGGCGATCAGCACTGAAGAGGTGAAAGCCAGAGCCGTGGAAGGGAGATGAACCGTGTCCTTCAGCTTTCCTGCTGGAGGAGGGGAGGGGTAAGGGGAGGTTGGTCCATTCTCTGCAAGGATTTTGTCTATTCTGCTTATAAACTATTATTTGTTCCTGTGGAAAGATGTGTGTGTGTGAGAGAGATAGAGAGAAGAGTGCATGCATGCTCACACATCCCTAAGGATGGTGCAAGGGGTCCCCCAGGTAGGACCCAGTCCCACAGTCCATCGCTCTTGGAGGAGGCAGATCCTGGGAAAGATGAAGATGGGAGAGTTGGGCCTGATACTCCAGGGAGAACCCTCCTCTATTTCTGTCTCCTCATCTCCTTTCCCACCTTCCCCAGGGAAGGGCAGGGGGCTTTCACAGCACCCTTCCTTCCTGCTTGCTCTGCTCTGACCTCTTGCACTTAAAACACTGTGAGCAAGTCAGCCAGGCTTGGCTTTTGGTAAGCTGAATGGAAAAAACCAGAAAACTATTTCTGATTTCAACTCTGCTTTCTTGGTTCTCCTGCTTCTAAAGAGGTTCAGAAAGTCACTTTGAGATTCAGATGGGAGAGATGACCCCCCGCTCTGTTTCAGGTTGGACCTGCTCTTGACTTTCCTTGTGGGTGGGTGGATGGGAGGGACTTGTTAGGATAGAAGGAATGGGCAATAAAATTTGAGAGGTAAGGAGGCTGACAAGACACACAAGTTACATTTGTAAAATAGTACATCTTAGAACCCCTGACAGGCTTCCTTCCTCCCTGACCTTCCATTCTTCCATCCTGAAGCGCCAAGAAAACCTGCATCATTATAAAGGTTTCTACCAAATTAAAACAACCAGCTTTCAAATCCTGGTCCCATTTGCCTCTCTGTGCCCAGGTCCAGAGAGCTCTCCCATCCCCCTGCAGCTCTGATCCTGGTGCTGATTTCTGAGCAGTTGCAGCCTCTGAGAGCGCAGACTGGGTCCTGGGTGGCCGGTGGAGCTCTTGAGGGAGGAAGCCCTGTGGTGTCCGCTCCGTCTCGTAGCCCTTTCACTGCTCCTCCTGGCTCTACCATTTACAAGTGCGTGCATCTGTGCTAAGTCGCATCAGTCGTGTCTGACTCTTTGCGACTCCATGGACTGTAGCCCACCAGGCTCCTCTGTCCATGGGATTCTTAAGCAAGAATACTGGAGTGGGTTACCATGCCCTCCTCCAGCCAGATCTTCCCAACCCAGGGATTGAACCCACATCTCCCGCGGGTGAATAAAATGGATGAAAGTTCCTGCGTGTATGGAACTCACATCCTAATGAGAACAAATTTTCATGCTTAAAGGTACAGTTCCTATTTTCCATGCAACCTGGTGTCAGCTACATGAGGTTTCTTCATTTGCTGGCGAGTCGCTCCAGTGCTGGGGGGACCATCCACTGCTACACGAAGAGGCTACATCTGATTGACTGAAGGGCTGGTCATGACTAATTCTGACAACAGGTGAGCCCCACTTTCACCATCGGATTTCAGCCCCCATGTACCTCAGTTCTGAGCTAAGATTCCACTGTCCCTGTGCGTCGGGTGGGGGTGCGAGGAGCATGAGGACTCAATGAAGCACTGCATGACAGGAGAGATGAGCTAGTAATTTTAGCCACAGCCCAGGGTGGTGCCAGGTAGCACTTTGAACTTTATTAGCTTTATTGAACCCACTTTAGAGGCTGCCAGCCACCTCTGGGAGCCCCTCAGAGGGCACCACCTCCCTTCGTGGGCTGAGTGTCTTGGCCGTGGACACCTTGGGGGCAGAGTGGTGAGTGGGCTGTGGGGTCAGCTGCAGCTCACGCCCGCATCCTCACTGTGGTTGCAGTTGTGAGAGCCCCAGCTGCTCTTGTTGCAGTCCCACAAGGTTGATTCTGACCCTCGACACCCAACATCGTCCAGCCAGATGTTCCCAGAGCCTGGACACAGAGAAAGCAAGGAGCGAGAGGGGTGTGGGATTAGGGGCCAAGCTGTGTGGTCCGTCTGTCCTCGGGGTCTTCCACAGGGAGCTAAACTGATCATTCCTCCTGCAACTGCCCAGGTCCACGGTGTGGACGACTGATCTGCTCTCTTATGAGACTCTGCCTCTGTTCTGCTTTCTACCCTTTGATAAAATCTCATCCAAGTATTTAATATGTAATCCAAGCATGATTTGAAATCTCCTAGGGATCTCTCAGGGTTTGTCTCTTCCTTAAATGCCTTTGTAACCAGGTCATTCCCAGTTCCAAAGCATTCATATCTCCTTCAAACCCCCTTCCTTCTGATATAATTGATTTCAGATCAAGAGCTCAGAGGAATTGCTGGCTTATTTGACTCCAGTAACTTACACTACAGTGTAACAATCTATATAGGCTTAATCTGTGGGAGGAAATGTATATTTTGAAGGAGTTTTATAATCCAACTAGACTCAGATTAAAAAGTAGGTATGCATTTTTGGTGGGGCGGAGGGGGAGGGGTAAGGGCAGAGAAGATTTGGGGGCAGGAGCAGGAGAAACCAGCCTAGTGTCACTGGCAGGTCAGCTCTTGGTGGTTGTTTAGTTGTTTAGTTGCCAGGTTGCCTTTGCAACCCAATAGGCTGTAGCCCACCAGGCTCCTTTGTCTATGGAGTTTTCCAGGCAAGAACATTGGAGTGGGTTGCCAAGCCCTACTCCAGGGGACCTTTCCGTCCAAGGGATCGAACCCATGTCTCCTGCATTGGCAGGCAGATTCCTTACCACAGAGCCACAGGGAAGCGCAGGTCCACTTTTATGGCCAAAGAAAATGACCTTTTGTTGCAAAACATAGTTGAGTCTCCAGCACTCCAGGACATCTTTCCAAAACTGATTTTAGGAAGTCCCTGTGACTTGCTGTCTCTTCCCTTCTCCTTGAAGATGATCAAGCTTGGGCTGACCAGGCCTTCATGCTCCAGAGAGCTGAGATGACCACTGTGCTTGCTTGCCTGGCATCTTTGTTCTCCTTTGTTCACCCCTCAGCTGTCCTTCAGAGAGCATCCCTCACAAACACTGTTGGACATGTGGCATTCTGGCTCTAAGGCTGGATAGATAGCAACTTCTGTCCCCGTAGGAGAAGACAGCCTTCTTTCTCCTGGGGCTGCCAGCCAGAAGGATGTAAGCTGGGGCCCTGAGTTGCGAACCTTTTCAGTTGCTTGAACCAATCCCTTTTTTTTAAGCCAACCACTATGAATCACTTGCAACTGATGGGTGCCAACACCCTACCCAGGAGAGAAAGCTCAGATCAATACTTCAAAAAAAAAAAAAAAAAAAAGGCTCCTGGTTGAGGACTGATTCACTCACCAGCTCCCACATTGTAGATAGCAGTTCCAGAGGAGTAACCCAGCATGCGGCAGAAAACGGTGGCATCTGCATTGTCCCAGCTGTCATCGCAGATTGTCCCCCAGGCACCGTTATAGAAGACTTCAGCTCGGCCTCGGTTTCTAGTGCCGATAATCCGGACGGTTAACGAGGAGTCACCTGGTGACGAAACACACGGGGAGAGGTGAGGGACGCAGCACCGGGCTTTGGGCAGGTGCAGGTTCGGCCTTTTAATTTTTGGAAGTCCTGTTGTTGTTCAGTCATTCAGTCATGGATGACTCTTTGCGACCCATGGACTGCAGGATGCCAGGCCTCCCTGTCCTTTACTATCTCCCAGACTTTGCTCAGACTCGTGTCCATTGAGTCAGTGATGCTATCTAACCAGCTCATCCTCTGCCTCCCCCTTCTCTTTTTGCCTTGCAAGTCCTACAGTTAGGGAAAAGAAGTCTCTGCATGGCTGTCTTCACGGCGGTAAGATCCCATGTTACGGCTCCAGCACTGTCAGCGGCCTCTGTGCACTGAGGCTTGCAGGCCCGAGGCCACAGCAGGAGGTGCCTGGGCAGCTGGCCTTGCAAATCCAGCCCACCATGTTTTGCTTGTGTTGTGGAGGGAAACAAAGGGAGGAGGAAGAGGGAGGGAATTGGGGGTGGGGAAGAAGCAAGGAAAGAAGGGAGGGAGAGAAATTGTTACCTGTGGCTCTGGGACACGGGCAGGCTTATTCAAGGGACAAGCCTTTTAGCTTTCCCCCCAAATGAGGAACCTCTCTGAGAACCAAGGCCTCTCTTCCAGGACACATACAACTTTCAAGTACAGAGTAGCCTCTATAGCATGTGTTAAAGAGAACAGAAATAGCAATTACCTTTTTGACCTTTTTCTCCCTTGGCTCCTTGTGGCCCAGTAGCTCCTGTCATGGGGAGAAAAACCGCACAGTTTGCAGGAAACCGAGTCAGGAAGCCCCGCTCTCCTTTGCCACCAGTGGGGAGGAATGCTGGGGGTCGGACTCTCTCCTCCCTCTTTGCTGGCCCCCTGGCATCAGGGGGACTGGATATGCCATGGATCTCCATGGCTGAGCAAGAAGAAATGGGCCTGAGCTACAGCAGGAAGGACTTAAGCTAGATTAGAGAAGGACATTCAAGAGGCATGGAGTGGGAAGTCTCTGCTGAGGTCAGTCACGGAGACTGCAGGGTCCAGGGCTGGGCGTGGTGCCAGCAGATTGTCACCTGCCGCTCTGAGTGCCCAGCTGTGCCTTATCCACCTCCGTAAGCTCCGGGCCGAGGGCGGTCCCAGCACGAGACTTCTCCACAGAACCACTGAACCTCTAGCCTTCTGGTTCTGAAAACCACTCCCAGCCCCTTACAACAGGCCCCTCCTTTGAACTCTTATGTCAGAAGCCGAGACCTTACCTCTCGATCCGGGCTCTCCCTTCTGGCCACTTGGTCCAGGTGACCCCTTGAGGCCTCCCAGGCCTGGGCTTCCCTTCTCTCCCTTCATGCCTGCAAGGCCTGGGGGAGAGAGACCACTGCCATCAGATGCTCTGATCTACTTTCCAAGGGAAACTAACAGCCTTCGTGTTTAATGAATGAATTGTCCCGAAGGCCGCCCCCCCATCAGTGGGCTAATTGGATGTTCAGCCTGGGGGCAGGGGCAGAGTGCTGCCCTTGCCCCAACCCCCCACCTCCCAGGTAAACTCGAGGGAGAAGAGGGTGAAAAGAGCCGACAGGATTCTGAAGTTGTTGGTCCTCATGGGGCCATTATGTGGAAGCCATTCTGGGAGAATTTGCTAGAACATTTCCAGGCCTCAATTTCCTCTTTAGTAAGTTAGAATAGGAAAAGAAAATCCACCTTAGGAGTAATAAAGACTGCTCAGGAAATGTGTCTGAGGAATTTTTGTTTTGGCTCCTTAGGGTGGGGCCAGCAAGAAGACTAGAAATGCCGTGTGTAAGGGTGGGGACCGACGAGGCCTATAACGATAGTCCTGTGAGAATTAGCAGGAGGAGGGGGTGCCTTGAGGGCCAAAGTGAACAGGGAGATGGACCAAAGAGATACAGGCCAGGCAACCACCTTGGGAACTGGAGAGAAAGGTTGCTTAGCTCCACGCGGCTGCGCAGCCTGAATTCACCGCCATGCGGCAGCTCCCGGGGCTTCTTTCGTTTTCGCTCTCAACTCCACCCCCTTCTCTGTACCCTTTCCCCTGGGTTATCACTGCAAGAGCCTGAGGCTTGAAAGACAGAGCCCTGGAGGCCTCGGCACTCTGGTGGAAAGTTACTGTGGTTACAGCCCAGCTTTCAGGGTCAACAAAACCTGCCTCAGACAGTCCTTCCAGTCATTATTGTGGAAAATTAAAATGAAGCCAGTGCTTTACCTGGAAATCCTGATTCTCCTTTTGTTCCTTTCTGTCCTTGAAGTCCTAAGATCAAAATACAGAAAAGGGAAGAAGATAATAAAACTTAGATATTAAACACTTTTAATCTTAGACAGCCTCTACCTTCTGTCTGATTAATGCAGATGGAAAGGTACATTGGTTCTCCTCGATTGTTTAAAGCCTCTTTAGCAGAGCATAAAAGCAGACAGACTGCAGATAAATGGGGACGTGTATTGGGGTGAAATAGAAATGTGGTGAATGAAGGTCTGGCTTAGGTGAACAGACCCCACACTCAGTAACTGACTTTCTTTGTCCAGTAATAACCTGGCTTGATATCTATTCCTTCTTGTTGCAAAAGAAGGAAAAGATTGGAAAAAAGATTTTCTACTGGAAAAGAATTGAGAGATATTTTGAAAATAAAGTTATTTTTATTTCTAAAAGACTGTGGAGGGGACTCAGTGGCCACTAGAAGCTCTGGGAGTCTCTCAGCCTCAGTAGATATTCCATAAGTCTATTGGTTTATTTCATTGTGGCCCCCGCTGTAGCTAAACAGTTAGGCAGCTAAAGGTTCTCATGTCCAGAAAATGGAAAAATAAGCACTGCAATTATTTGAGATGATCCTACTTGTAGTTCTGATGTGAAAGTTCCTCCCTGCCTCCCTTCCTTCCTTCCTCCATTTATCTCTTTATTCACTAACTTATGTAGAAGGCCCACTGTTCCCAGCACCGTGACGGGTCATTACTTATTGTGGGATAATAACCTATTGGTTTAGAAACCCCATGATCTCTCAGTTTCAGGGAAATAGGACTCTCCAAGACAGTCATGCAAACTTGGGGAAAGTAAAGCTCATTACTGATCATGAAGTAACAGTTTCTTGAGGGTAACAATGGGATTGTACTTCCACCATGATCTTGACTGGGGTCCCTTCCAACAAGCCAGCTCGGCTTTAACCAGAAACCCACTCACTGGATGGTCACTAGGAACCAAGAGGAACTCAGTTACTCTCACTGCGAATCGCCTGGGGGACGTTCCTGCCTCCCACTTCAAATTCCTGGCTTTCCTGAGCACCCACTGTGTGCTGGTCAGTGGAGGGCAGAGGCGGGGCCTGGCAGGCCTCTTCAGGATCCCTTCTTGGAATGATGAACAAGGAGTCCTGGCTCCTGGCTGCCTTTCAGATGGCTAGCCTGAGGAGGAGGGTCAGAGGGCTGAGGAGCTAGGAGCTGCTACTGCAGGCCTGAGCACGAAGGGAGGTTGGAAGGGCTAGAAAGATCTGAGAGAGCAACTAGTTTTGCCCCTCATTCTTGAGATGAGGACCAGTTTGAGTCTCAGAGAGCCTCTCCTAAAAGCTGGAGGAAATTTGAGGTCAGCTGGCAGGCAGGCCCCAGCTCACTCTGGGCCAGCTGTGCTTCCTCTGTTCCCTCTGTTTGGAAAGTCTCACCCCTTTGGTCTCCTGGAGAACTGGATCAAGCCTGTGAAAGCTGCTATGATGCTAGATGTTGCCGACTATAATACCTTTTCTGGCCTTGCCCATGGATGATGCGCTTCCTCCTAAGGCAGCACAGGGCTCAGAGTCAGATAGCCTGGGTTTGCATCTTCCTCCAAGACATTTAGTCCAGTTCCCTCTCCATCAGCCTAACCTTTCTCCTCTGAGCTTCTGGTTGCCTCGGGGATGGTTATGAGACTGAAACGAAGTCACCTGTGTCAAGCCCTAAGCCTCGTGTCTGGCAAGTGTTGCCATGCGGACCCTGGGGACCCTTTTGGTACTTGTATGTATTCCTCCAGTGGGGAGCACCTGGGACCCTGGGGCTAAAGGCCCCACAGGAGCTCCGGCCTTGCTGCCCAGGAAGCCCCTCCAAATGTTTGCCGTTGACCGTAAGTGGCCCAGCAGGGGCGGCAGATGTGAACTCTCTACTTAGGTGTGTGCTCAATCCTCAGTAGTACCTGACTCTTTGTGACCCCATGGACTGTAGCCCATCAGGCTCCTCTGTCCCTGGGATTTCCCAGGCAAGAATACCGGAGTAGGTTTCCATTTCCTCCTCCAGGGCGTCTTCCTGACCCAGGGATCAAACCTGACTCTCCTCCATTGGAGGGCAGATTCTTTAGTATGGAGCCGCCTGGGAAGTCATCCTCTGTGCTTACCTGCATCTGAATTGCAGGTGTCAAGAGTAGAAAGGAGAAACCGCATTCAGAAACCTGTCTTTGGTTGTTAAATAGAGAAATGGTTCATATCTAGACTCTTGACCCCCTGTGTCTCATCCTAAAGGGTGCCATATTGCACAAATCTTTACCTTAAGAGCCTGTCCCTAGATGCAAGGTTGAAGCCATCTCACACTGTGATCTCTCCTGGTTGCCTGCCCACTACCTAAGAAGCCTCCAGAGCCCCAAACAACAAATTTCTTGTACAAGCAGGAGCCCTAGGTAAGCCCCGGCTCACTAGGTCCATGGTCCCCGAGGCCTGACTCTCCCACCTCATTTCTCACACCCTTCCCCAGCCCCTCACCTCTTAGAGACTAAGCATCTGCCCCTGCATGCGCTATGCTGGACACCCTGTCAGGGGCTTCCCATACATCTCTCAGCTGCCCTGCTAGGTTGTGCCATTTCCCTCTTTATAGAGGAGGGAGTCTACACTCAGAGATGCTAGGTGATTTATCCCAGGTCACACAGAGAGGGAGTGGTGAAGTTGGGCTTGGGAACCAGCGTTGGCCTCCCACTGGGCACTGTGGCTGCCTGTTCCACCAGCGTGCCGGCTCACTCCTGCCTGGGGTTTCACATGGGCTCTCCACCTGGTTCCAGAGACTTTCAGTAGCCTTGGGCCATTGCTTACTCCTACATGAGTAGTCAAACTACAGTGAACATCAGAGTCACCTGCACAAGGTTTGTTAAAAACTTTCTGGGGCTTTTCCAGTGGTCCAGTGACTAAGACTCTGAGCTCCCAATGCAGGGGCCCTGGGTTCCATACCTGGTCAGGGAACTAGATCCCACATGCCACACTGAGAGTTTGCATGCTACAACTAAGACCAAGTACAGCCAAATAAATAAATAAAAATATTTAGAAATCCTTCTCCCTTACATTTCTAAAAACAAACAGACAAACAAACAAAAAACAACTTGCTAAGCTCCACCCCAGAGTTTCCGATTCAGTGCATCTGGTTTGGGCATCTGAGACGCTGTGTTTTTAACAAGTTTCCAGGTATTGCTGATGCCTCTAGTCCAGGAATCAAGGTTTGAGTAACCACTTCCCTAAACACATCCCACTCAGTCTTCAGGGACCAGCTCACAGCTCACCTCCTCCAAGAAGACTTCCTGTCTCTAGAGAACTAATGACCCCTCCCCTGGCTGAGCTCTCACGGAACCCACTGGCCCTCGATAAAATGCCCTCTAAGAAATGTATAATAGGTATGAACAGATATATAATAGGTGTAGGTTTTATCTTCAAAACTCCCCTCTTCAAGGGGAGAACACTGGAACTGAGTTTTGTGTGATTTCTCTCCAGGCCTCCCTTGACCCTGAGAGGGTGCTCACTGAATGTGCATGGATCCAAGGACTAGTAATTACTTTGCTATAAATTAAGGTGGTATCCTGATTGGATCAGGGAGAAGGAGAAATGGCTGAAAAACAGAAGTGCATGTTCAGCAGTGCATGTTGTAAGCCTACACTGGAAGGGAAGGAATGCTGAGTTTGTCCTCTTAACCACAAGCAAACTGGGATTCCCTGGGTGTCACAGGCTCAAGCTGAAAGGGCCCCAAGTGTTTATTTGCAAGGTGCTTATTTAGAGACTTAATTTTCTCCCAAGAAAATAGTTTAGTTGAAAAGCACAAGCCTTCCTATTGTTTCATGTTCAGTTGGTGCTCTGCCTAAAATCTTTCCCTTTAGTCAGGGGAAATTGCCTATCCAGAATGCTGGCTAATTGTCAGGGACCTGGGTATTATTCTAGACCTTTCCCTGTACTCCATAGAAGAGCAAATCAAGGCCTTGCAAGGTCCTATATCAACCTACCATCACCTAGCTAGTTGACAAGTCCAACACAATATACAGGCCTACTGACTCTGATTTAATGTAGAAATTTCCAGTACGTTGGGAAACTTCCTTCAATACCATCCTAACTTACAGGCTAAGTGCAGCCTGGAAAACTTATGGTTAATTTAATAACGAACAACTTAGAGTTGTCTGATAAGAAGTCAGATGGTAGATAGGGGACCCAAAACTGGGACACATGTAGACGTCTACAAATGTCTCTAAGAAATAGGAAAATGAGGGAAAATCTGTGGCAATTTAGTAATATGAGTTGGGAGAATTTAATAAATTCTTAGACTAACTCAATACTTAGACACGGGGAATGAAATTAGCTGAGAAATTGTATTCATGATCTAGGGCTTAATTGCTATTGGATTATTCTTTGTTACTGTAAAAGTAAAACACATCTTTAAATACAGATGAGGAACTAGATTTCAAGTTATTGGCACATTGACTTAGCCTCAAAAGAAGCATAAAAGGACATAGAAAATTCAGATTCTTGTTATATTTTAGACATGAGTACTGTTGAGATGCAGAAATTTTGATCAGACTGGTATTTTGGAGCTTAAATGTTTTGGCTGCTTCTAACATCATTTCATGAAATGTGGAGGTAGAAAGAGAAATGCCATGATCACAAGCTGAAGTGAGCCCTTCCTTATTTTCAAGCAAAGTTTACTTTTCGAAATGGCTAAAGGATTTAGAGCTAAAATTAGTTTTGTTGTTGATTTTTTTTTTTTTTTTACTTTTTTTCCCTGAAGTCGAGTGATTTTGCAGTCATTTGAAAGATCAAAGGTTAGAAAACACTAAGTTTTGGGGGTTTGTGAGTGGTGAAAGGAGCTACCATTAGAAAAATTTCTTCTCGGTGATAATGCCTCTTAAATATTAGCTATGCAGTCTCTCTTCCCAACAGAATGGAAGGAGTCTCCTCTTTGCCATCTTTAATCTGAGATGGCTTCTTTTTCTCAAGGGGTGTAAACATGGGGAAATATTCCACCAGAATGGATTGGAGTGTGGTTATTGAGTGTTTAAAATAGTGGGAAGATTTGATGACTAAATCAAATTGACCCCTCTACTGTGGGGTGGAAAATATGGGCATTTCTGATCTCTCTGTGTCCTATACTCTATGCTATTCTATACAACAAAGTTTAGAAAAGCACAATTTTGGAATCAGACTTTGGGATTAAATCTTGGACTCAGTGTATATTAACTATGAGACCCCGAGGAAAGGTCTTACTTTCTGGGAGCCTTTACTTCCTCAGCTGTGAGGTAGGGATGGTGAAACTCAGCTGTGTGGGTGGATGCACTATGATCATGGGAGTAAAGGCTCAAACAGAGTACCTGGCTTAGAGGTGTTGTTAATAATAATAATAATAAACAGACTTCTTTCTTTCGGTAATTAATGCACAATAACGGGGCTTCCCAAGTGGCTCAGTGGTGAAGAATCCACCTGCCAATTCAGGAGACACAGGCTTGATTCCTGGGTTGGGAAGATCCCTGGAGGAGGAAATGGCAACTCACTCCAGTCTTCTTGCCTGGGAAATCCCATGGACAGAGGAGCCTGGTCACTGAAGTCCATAGGGTGGGAAAGAGTCAGACACAACTCAGCAACTGAGCATACATGCACAAACATGAGATCTAGCTGTTACGTAGGTTACGTCAAGGGACCACAGTTTCTCTGTTTTCAATCCCATGCAGCTGGATAGTCTCCTGTGAGTCTGATGATTTTATTTACAAAATGGGAAATACATCAGTTTGAAAAACTGGCTTGATATAATCAAAACTGAACAAATACTGCAGTACCTCTAGCTTGGGGATCACCAACATCCTGACACTGACAAATAGAAATTGCCTTCCATGATGAGAAGATCTGGCTCCCACCCACCCTTCCTTCTCCCACTTCAGAAATCTGACCTCTCCAAAAGTCCATTAACCCATGACTTCAGGATGATACACAGCCCTGGCTACAGCTAGCCAGGTTATGGCCCCACGGGAATCCAAGCTGTCTATGTGAACCATCTGTTACTTGATCAAGGGAAACGTTTGGATTTAAGTGGGAAACCTATGCAATTTGGAATAAGTTATGATCATCACACACCCCAAATTGAAAATGCAATTCATCGTGTTTACTTGAGCAACTGGAGTTAAGGAATAACCTTTAGAATTTTCCAGGTTTGGTATTCACCACTAGGCTTGGCTGATGGAAGTTCCCATAAAGATGCCCACCTAATATGCATGTGTGCGTGCTGAGTTGCTTCAGTCATGTTTGACTCTTTGTGACCCTATGGACTGTAGCCCGTCAGGCTCCTCTGTCCATGGGATTCTCCAGATAAGAATACTGGAGTGGGTTGTCATGCCCTTCTCCAGGGGCTCTTCCCAGCCCAGGGGTAGAAGACACACCTGCATCTCTTATGTGTCCTGCATTGGTGGGCAGGTTCTTTACCACTAACAGCCCCAAGGGACTTGATAATGAAGGTAAAATGATTCCCAGTGAACCAAAAGTGTCTGTGGGATCTTGGGGTGGGATCTTGGGTAAATAGCAAAGAACTATAGCAGGGCCTAACAGCTCTGTTTCCTTCTAAGAGTGGAAGAGCTGTTGAAGCTTCCACTCTGATCCTTCCAGGACTTGGGTAGAGAGAGAAGGCACTCATCAGAATGCCCTGATGGGGTGGGGGTGCTCTCAGGTTGTTTGAGGGAAAAGGCAGCATGATCAAGTATAATGGATGCGGCCCCAAGTTTTGAGTTAGCCAGCCCTGGATTCCAACCCTAGCTGCATCTCTTACTGTGAAGCAGCTCTAACAAGAGTGTGGATCCTGTTGAGCTATCATGAAAATGCCCTTTGAGTTTTAGGAATCAAACCCTCCCAGGATGCAGAGTGCAGGCAAGATTCCCTGCCTTCAGACAGTGGGAGACATAGGCTGGGGACCTGAGAGGTGGGTGCAGTGCTGCTTGGTGTAAAATCTTGTTTTATCACCCATAATCTTGCTTAGGCAAGAATCACTAGTCTGGCAAAGGGGGGATGGGGTGCAGGGGCTCCCCCCAAAATTTATAACTGAGGGAGAAAAGCCAACATTGCCATAAAGCCAAGCAGAAAACTCAGGGGTAAGACAGCTTTAGGCCTCAGAATCAGAAATCCTAAGATCTGGGGTTGGGGAAGAGAGAAGTATAAGATCAGAAAGAAGCAGCCAGTAAATTGGGGTCGCCTGACCACTAAACCCAGATGGAGCCTGGAAGGCAAGATTTTGCTGAGAGCCTTCAGGTGGCATCCACATGGGATTGGGTAGCAGAGCCCCTGCCTGTCCTGACCCACCATCTGTGAAAAGGAAAGCAGCTTTGAAGATGGATGGGTTAGAAGGACAGCGTGTATAGGAGTCACTTGTCCCAGGGCTCCTGACAGCCTTCACGGGGAACCCAAATGTCAAAGGCCCAGAGTCCTCGGCTCAAAGAGTGGCCTGCCCAGCTCTCTGGCCAGAGCTTCCCAAGCCTTCACCACATGCCAGACCTGGACTCAAGGGATGCCGACCTACAGAGCCCTCCCTCACCTTCCAAGACTTCGCCTGCCCTGTTCCCTTTCTCTAGACTTGCCTTCCTCTCTCCACCTGGCCAAGCCCTAGTCACCCTCTATGACTCAACTCCAGCTCCATCACTCCTGCAAGATGCTGCATTTTGCTACCCACACCAGGGGCCACTGTGAACTTGAAGATTTTGACAGGGCCAAGTCACATCTGTTTAAAAAGCAATCAATCAATCCATTGGCCACTTGAGCAATGAAAAATGAGAGGGCCTGCCCCCAGTGTGGGTTTCTAGCGTGGCTCTGGGGTGGAGGCATCCAGATTGTCTAACTCAAGTATGACCTTCCGCACTGGCAGTGACTGTCCACAGACATCCTTGGAAGATGCCCAGCCCTTTCTCACCCTGCACTGGCCACAGCACCTCCTGGCCTGCACCTGGCTTCCTAAATGACACGTGGCACTCCTCCATGCAAAACCCTCAACAGAGTGGGCCTGACGCCATCTGACAACAGTCTGTCTGCCTGTCTTCTGTACCAGCCTGCATGTCTGAGGGCAGGAACCAAGTCTTATGTGTCTTGGAGGCCCAACACTTTCTAGACTATCCAGTGGACCAGACTTTCTAGATCATCATGGGTGCCCGGACTTACTTAGTGACTAGCAAAAGTTAGCAGTTGTTTATAAAGCAGACCACATTGGTAGGATGGTTTATAACTTTGACTAAATTGGCCTACTGGTTTATGACCTTGATTAAGTTGGCGTGATGGTTCATGAACTAGTCTCTGTGAGTTGGGTAACTGTGGGTCACTCCTTTCAGCCTGGGCCCCCCTGGGAGAATGTGCAAGAAGGGTTTTTTGACAAAGTGAAATCACTCAGTAGTGTCTGACTGTTTGTGACCCTGTGGACTATAACCTACCAGGCTTCTCCATCCATGGGATTTTCCAGGCAAGAGTACCAGAGTGGGTTGCCATTTCCTTCTCCAGGGGATCTTCCCAACCCAGGGATTGAAACTGGTCTCCTGCATTGCAAATGCTTTACCCTCTTGAGCCAGGGTTTTTTTGACAACTGCTGCCCAAATCCAGAGCCCTGACCCTTGGGGCCCCACCTCAGGTCAGTGGAGAGAACGGGCTCTACATGCACACAGCTGGAAGGCAGGCCAGGAGACAGTGCGAGTAAGGTGCCCACACCACCCCCTCCTGTTTGCCA
This sequence comes from Odocoileus virginianus, assembly GCF_023699985.2. Taxonomy (NCBI): domain Eukaryota; kingdom Metazoa; phylum Chordata; class Mammalia; order Artiodactyla; family Cervidae; genus Odocoileus; species Odocoileus virginianus. Next base: position 60,007,180 of record NC_069686.1, on the reverse strand, counting down.
GTGGAGATTTGATTGTGGCATTCAAGGTCTCTCATGGACTCTGGGCAGAGACAAACAGCCACAGGGCCTTGGACTCAAAGGGCTCTGGCAGAGAAAAGTGCCCTTCTTAAATCCAGATGCTTCAAGGGCCAGAGCACAGGAGACCCTCTGCCTCCTTCTGATGGCCCTGCTGGGCAGTAGCCCTGCTCCGCGTCCATCACTGACACCCAGAAACCCTACCTGCCCACCTACCCCCAGCCTCTGTTACCTGTGTCCCCCTTGCTTCCTTTCACACCTTCGACTCCTGGTCCCCCGGGCATCCCTGGTGGTCCTGGACAACAGATGCCACAGAGAGTGTCAGGGCTGGGCTGGGTGGGTCTTCAGACGTCACTCCCCACACCCACCACAGGACCCAGGACCTCACCTATCGGCCCAGTGGGGCCAATGCTGCCAGTCTCACCCTTGGCACCTGGGGCTCCCACAGCTCCTGGAAAGCCTGGAAGACCCCTCACTCCAGGTGGTCCTGAAAGGAGAGTCATGAATAGAAGGCTGAGGGTGGTTGGTAGAGGGCCTGGCTGCCTATGCTTTCAACACACTGTTCTCTGCAGAGGAACATGCATCTCTTAACACCTTAAATATTCCCTGGGCAGCTTGAAAGATCTCTCTTTAGAAGCCTTAAACTAGCCCTATTAGTGGGAGGAGAATTACAGTCTCAGCAATTTATTAATTTATTTCCATTCACTGCTGCAGGGTTTGAAGCTTACGGACTTACTCAGAACTCGGGGTGTGAGTGTCTGGCTGCACAGGCCTGAGCAGCAGAGTGAGGAGAAGCTCTCTGAAAGAATGTCAATTAGGCCTGCCCTCTGAATACTGCTCTGTTCCTCTTAAGGATCGGCCAGGTTTTATAAAATCTCAGAGGCTCTGGGTTAATATTACAGTCATATACAGGACAGGGACAGTGGTACCTGGAATGATGCCCATTCCGACAATTCTTACCTTGATCACCTTTGATTCCAGGAATTCCAGCCACTCCTAAAATACAGAAGGATTTTTAGGGATTGTATTTTTACCCTCTAGCTTCAGCCTGCTAGACAAAAGGGGAATACCCACAGGACAACAGACTTGACAGTGCAGACTCTTACCTGGGGAACCCGGCATTCCTGAGTCACCTTTATCCCCCCGAGCTCCGGGGAGTCCCATGACCCCCATCTCTCCTTTCATGCCCACGTCTCCTTTTCTTCCTAAAAAACCAAGAAACTGTGGTCAGACGTGGGAGGAGGGCGGGGCTTCCCTGGTGGCTCAGTAGTTAAAGAATCCTCCTGCAGTGCAGGAGACCCAGGTTCGAGCCCTGGGTCAGGAAGATCCCCTGGAGAAGGAAATGGCAACCCACTCCAGTGTTCTTGCCTGGAGAATCCCATGGACAGAGGAGCCTGGCAGTTTACAGTCCATGGGGTCGCAAAGAGTTGGACACAACTTAGCAACTAAACCACCACCACCATGGGAGAAGGGCAAGCCCGGCCACCACATCCAACTCTGATACTTCCGGTCCCACGCAAATTCTAAACTCAGACTCCTTCAACTCCTTGGTGCCCAGAAGTGGAAGATACAATGACTGCCCTCAAGGAGCACACCGCTTTGCCCAGAGACCAGGCATAAACTCATGAAAAATAGATGAGAGGACCTGGCCTGGCTGATGGGAAGTGGAAGGTCCCAGAAGCTGAGCTCTCCATCAGCATTGCCTGGCTTATTTCAGTGTCTGAATTTGGAGAACTATTTTCTTAAATTTCCCAAACATAATTCTGAATATTCCAGAAAACAGATTTTAAGCGCTGAGAGCAGAAGCTTTGAGGTGCTGATGGGGAGAAAAACACTGCACCAGCACTTATCCCCCTAGTGGTTCAGACACCTGGTGGCCAAGGTTTCAGATTTTCCACTTGGCATCAGTGTTCCGGGCTTGCCCCAGTCTATCCTCTCCTCTGTCCTCCATCACTCCCCTCTCCTTCCTGCCGCTGTTCAGAGCGTATCAATCGAGGGAGGCTCCTCCCTGGGCGGGCTCGGCAACCCCTTCCTGAACTTGCCAGCCACCCATAAAGGGCCTGCTCATCGGTACCCACTGGCTGAGGAAGGCTGGTGAGGTCCCACCATCAGCAGAGTCCCAATCCTAGCAACTCCCTCAGGGGGCAGGACTGGTTTGTTAAGATGGAATTTGGTTAAAGGGCTCTATTCCATTATTTTCATGATTCCAGAGCTGGAGGGAGAAGGAAATGGCAACCCACTCCAGTACTCTTGCCTAGAGAATCCTGTGGAGAGAGAAGCCTGGTGAGCTGCTGTCCATAGGGTCGCATAGAGTCGGACACAACTGAAGCAACTTAGCATGCATGCATGCATGCATTGGAGAAGGGAATGGCAACTCACTCCAGTGTTCTTGCCTGGAGAATCCTGGGGGTGGAGGAGCCTGGTGGGCTGCCGTCTATGGGGTCGCACAGAGTCAGACACAACTGAAGCGGCTTAGCAGCAGCAGAGCCGGAGCGAACACAGAAATGCCCTGGCCTCCTTTCTAATGAATTACGAAAGTAGGCATAGTGGTCTTGAGTGGAGGCAAAGAGACAACTGCCGTACAGAACTCTCTGGGTCTAAGAGTTGAGAGATGTTAGGTGTAAGTCTTGAGAATGAGATTCTTTGAGGTGGTTAGGATACTTAGAGATGATTATTCCTTGCTGGAAGACAAAACAGCCAGAGACCTTGATTGCAATGGAAGTCCCTTACAACTGCCTCAGATGCAAAGAGCAAACAAGTTTTTGGTCCTTCAGAGCATCCACTTGAGCAGAAGGGCCAAAAGGCCAGGACAATGCAAGGAATTATTTTCCTGAGGCAGTCGTTGGTGCCCTGCGGCTCTGGGCCAGTCAGGGTCATCACGTTAAGGCAACTGTGTGACTGTATGAGGTTTCTTTTCTCTTTTTTTGCTCTCCCACGCAGTTTTCAAGACCTTAGTTCCCCGACCAGGGATTGAACCCCAGGAGGATGGAGTCCTCACTACTCCAGGGAAGTTCCTGTAGGAGGTTTCTTGAAACTGGTGTGGGCCTAAGTGAGTGTCGCTGTGACTTCCGTGTCTCCACAAAGAGGGCCACCTTGGGAAGCAAAGCGGGTGAAAGTACCGGAATCTGGAGCCAGCTGAGGAGCCACAGCTAGTCTGACTTCAGAACCTCCCCATCATCACAGCTAAAGGTGGACTGAAGGAGATTGACATGATCCCCTGGAACCTCATCACAGTGGCATTACCCATCTTCTGGGATAAAGACAGGAAGGCCTCTGTACTCAATACTGCAGGGGCGGGTCCCACTTGGTCTGCTAACCCCGTCTGCAGGCAGAGGATTGGGCAAACGGTGGGTAATTTGGGAATAGGAGTCCTGATTTCTGAAGACGTGAATCTGATGCATTTCCCCTCACCAGCTGCAGTGCTCCCAGCCCCGAGCCTGGGTGTGGCATTGGGTGAGGTGGGAAGCAGTGTGGTTCAGACTCCACAGGCAAAGGCGTGGCTCTCATCCATCCCCGCTCTGGGGCTGCCGGGGCCACCCTGAGAAAGTCGGGGCCACAGAGAATTGCGGAGGGCCACCTTTGAAACCATCCTCATAGGTCAACTGTCCGACCACCTACCTGGTGCAAGGATCCCCCTTCTGTTCCACCAAGGAGAATTCTGTAGCCCCTCCTCTCCACCCCTGCATCCGCTTGTTTCATTGTGGGGCAGCCCCAAGTCTTAACTGTTTGTTCCTCCCTTACCTCAGCACAACTGGCTCTCCAGAAACCTCTGCCCCTTGGCCTCCATTCTTCTGCCAGGTACCACTGAGAGCCAGTCTATTTTCTCTTCCACGAGAACCTTTCTAGTATTTGAGGATGGCCGACACGTGGCTAGAAGGGCTCACTTCGTGAAGGCAAGCACCCTCAGTGTCTTCTGATGCAGATAATTCCCACATGCCAGCTACAGCATCACACACCTGTCTTATATTTCTGTTGTAATCAGTCCTCACTGAAGGTTACTAGTACTATCCCCCTTTCATAAGTGAGTTAATTGAGGTTCAGAGCGTTTACACAGCTGGTGAGCCACGTTCGAACCCAGATCTGTCTGACCTAGGAACTGAAATCCTTTTCTGTGTTATAGGATCACTCACACCACCTACGTGTAGCAGAGTTTGAAAACAATGCTCTCCAGCCCTTATAGCTGTCCTGCAAAGCACATATAATTTAATTAGCATTATTTTAGTGTAATTGCCATTCGTTGCTGAAATGAAGTTAAATCTCAGCAAGCCAAATGATGTGTCCAGTTACACAAGTGAGTAGGCACGGAGCAGGAGTGGCAATCAAGTCTGCTGGCTCCTCAGCTCCATCCATCTACTGCACCCAGAGCCACCCCCAGGGTGGTCTCTGGGGAGGCCGGAGACCAGGAGCATGAGCTGCTCAGTCAGGGCCAGAGCAGTGGGCTGTGCTTCTCAAAGCCTGTCCCCCACACCTCCAGGGTCTGAATCCTCCACAGCCTCTAAAGCATCTCGAATGGTTCTTATTCGTGGCCATTTGCCTGAGAAGCACTGCTCTAGACCAAGTGCGGGCCATCAAGGGAAGATCTAGATGCCTTATCAGCCCCTTTGTCCTCACCACCAGCGGTCTCCCCTCCTGACTCAGGCCCACCTCAGGCCCCACTCGGGTCCCCCACCTTTTTCTCCTCTGAGTTCCCAGCACTGCCTGTGTCTGCCCTTGCCACCAGTTGTACATGGCGGGGGGTCCTTCCCCCTCTCACTCTCTTCTCAGATTTCCCATCCTGTCTTTTGCTCACCTGGACAGAAGGGACCACAGCTGTGCCCCTGGGATGCCTGGTGACCCACCACCCTCTGGGTGGCCTTGCCCCTCCCTGGCCCTGAAGGCTGAGTGAGAGAGTGTGTATGAGTTTGTGGAGGGGTGGTGAGTGCATGCGAGTGCGTGTGTGGGTGTGTATGCGTGTGAGTGTATGTGTCCGTGTGAGTAGGTGCCTAGTGCAACCGTGCATGTGTGACTGTGTGCCTGGGTGGGCCCCTGAATTCTCCTCTGACTGTTTGCCCATCCTCCATTCTGAAAACCTTCCCCAGAGAAATCCTGCTGGAGACTTAGAACACTAGCCCCTCTGGGATTTCCCCTTCTATTAAAATCTTTCTAAAAATTAGTTCCTGGAAAAAAAAAAGAGTTTTCCCTCCTAACAAGTTTCCCTTCTGCAAATAGTGGTGTTTTTCTTTCTGTCTCAGTGTCCTGGAGACTTAGAGGCTCTCAGTCTATTTCCCCCTTTCTTGCAAATCCTCTCATTCTGCTCTTTCTTTAGTAACAGCTTTCTTGGCATTTTTACAACTCGGCAGCCTCCACCCCTCTGGGGATTGGAGGTTTGAGAATCTAAGTGAAGGGCAGAATGGATTGTAACAGTGATGAAGCCCCTCTCCCCCAGGGGCCAGCCGAGCCCCCACATTCTCTGACCCAGCCTTGCCGTGGCCACTGGTAAGGCACCTGGGCATATTAAGGCCACAGCCTAAAAAAGAGAGCCAATCATGGGCTTTGAATTGTAATTTTAACTTCCCAGTAATCCTCTGAAGCATTCTTATCCCCATTTTACAGACAAAGAAACTGAGACTCAGAGAGGTAAAGGAGTGCTCCCCAGGTCGTGCAACCAATCTATGGTGAAGGCAGTTGTGTCAGGCTCTGGAGTCTGGACCAATGAGCTTGACTGTCTCCAGGGATGCTCATAGGCTTGTACTCTGAGCACCAAGGAGGGTCTTGGAGTGTTCACCCTTCCATCCTCACCTAGGTGTCTCCTCCGTGAAGCAGGTACTTCCCAGCATCCCAGGACACGTAGGGTCTCACCCCAGGTGACCTTCCTCACACACAGACCCCACTTGGAGTTCAGACTCTCGGGGTGGGGCGTGTGTTTGCAGCTGCTCCGAGACGGGCTGCTACCTGGCCGGCACACACACCCAGCCCCTGCTCACCTGCCTCTCCCTTGATTCCTGGTGGGCCTTGGGGTCCTGGGGGTCCTGGAAAGGAAAAGGAATTCAGAATGTAGCCTGGACAAGGAGGAAAAAAAAGGATTATGGGGCCAGTAGACAAAGGCGGTTTCTATGACTTCTCTGAGAGTGGTCCTGGCAGGTGGGGGAGGCGAGGTCCACCCTGGGCCCCTTTGGACCTGAAAGACCTAAAGAGAAGGAGCAGAGACACCATGCCCCAATGAACAAGGTGCCACTCACACCATCATTCATTCAACAAGTGTCCTTGGGCACACGGATCAGCCAAACGGTGTGGAAGGAAGAAAAGACGGAGTGCCTTCCCACAAGAAGCTGATGGCCCAGCAGGCAAAATTCAGTTGTGTAGATGATGACTCCAGAGGGAGGCTGAGCCGGACAGACCTGGGCTTGAACAGCAGCACTGCCCCTTTAGCTGAGCGACCCTGGGCCTGACCTTTCATCGTTTGGAGCATCAGCTTTCTCATCAGTGAACTAGGGTTCATATACTAGTTAAGCAGGGCAGCTCTGAGGCTGCCACATGGAAACCCACATAGAAAGCGTGCCCAGGGTGTGATACATGGCACCCATCGCTGCTGCTACCCATATCAGATCTCTCCCTTTCCAGGACTGCTTTGGGGATGACAGCCTCCCAAAGACTTGGGTGGACGTGACAGGGCTCCTCGTCCTGTCTTAGTCCATTCTGGCCACTATAGCAACGCATTATGGACTGGGGAGGTGGGGCTTAGACAAAGAAATTCACTTCTTACAGTTTTGGAGGCGGAAAGCCGAAGACAAGGGGCCTGCAGGGTCGAGTGCAGGGGAAAGCCTTCTGTGTGGCAGTCTGCCACCTCTCTGCGTCCCCACGTGTGGGAGGAGCCAGGGTGCTTTCTGGGGTCTCTTCTACAAGGGCAGGTCCAATGTCCTCTCCCCTTCATGGTTCCTGCTTTGGCCAGATTGGCTTGATGCCCACCATTCCTCTCTCCAGCCACAGACCAGTATAGTTTGCCACTTGGAAGTGGTCCTGGGAATCGCCCCGGGCTCCGCATTTTACCTGAGCATTCTGGGCTGGTCTGAGGGCTTTGGGACTCAGACCTGACCTTTGGCTGGTTGCTGAAGACCTTGGCTCTTGGATGCCATAATCATTTGGATAAGCTCCTTGGCTCCTAGCTTCCTGAACCCTCTCTCACCAGATCTGTCTGCAGTCACCCAGGGTGCCTGTAATTTCACACACTCCTCATTCAACCTTCACCCCCTCTCTTGGCCTCCAGGGTCTCATGCCAGGTCAGGGTCTGGGAAGCCCCTCTGCCAAAGAAGGGAATTCAGGTCTAAAGACCCTCTTGTCCACACACAAGCAGCTCCCCCATTCCCATTCTCTCTGGAGAGTCGAGCTCAGCGGGGAGGGACCAACCTGGGATCTGAATAAAGCTGTCCATCCGTTGTTGTAGTCTCTCCTGCTTGGTGAGGACTTGGGTGATCTGGGCCTGCGTTTCATTGTTGTGGGGCATCTCCAGGATCTGGAGCCGCTCCTGCAGGTTTAGAACTGGACACCCCACACCCCAACCCTTCAGCATTCTCTTAGGGACTTCGTTAAAGCCCAAGACATTTGAACATAACCCTGACATTCTGTGTCCTATGTGCACAACTCTGTAAGTTCTGACTGTGTAAACGCGTGTTTTGTGTACTATGGGGACCTAGTGTGAGCACAGAGCTTTGTCTGTATCTTGCACACGGGCATTTCACACTCACAGATGTTACACGTCCATGGAACACACTGGCACAGCCTGTGCACCCACTGCATCCGTGATCAGCCTGCATGCATTTAAGAACTTTGTGCATGCTTGAGCCTGAGTGCATGGCCACTAATATGCTGACCCGGCCTAATCATGTGAGGCATTAACATGTGTGTGATGTGTGCTTATAACAACTGGGCACATGACACGCTTGAGCAACTTCACTGTCTGTATGAGGGAATTACTTCCTGACCTAACCATTTGGACTGGGAGCACTTTAAAAGCCAAATCATGTTGAAATGAAACACTGATCAACAAAGCTCCTTCCTAAACCAGATCTGAAAGAGACACGTGCACCCCAATGTTCATCGCAGCACTGTTTATAATAGCCAGGACATGGAAGCAGCCTAGATGCCCATCAGCAGATGAATGGATAGGAAAGCTTTGGTATATATACACAATGGAATATTACTCAGCCATTAAAAAGAACACATTTGAATCAGTTCTAATGAGGTGGATGAAACTGGAGCCTATTATACAGAGTGAAGTAAGCCAGAAAGAAAAATACCAATACAGTATAATAACGCATTTATATGGAATTTAGAAAGATGGTAATGATGACCCTATATGTGAGACAGCAAAAGAGACACAGATGTATAGAACAGTCTTTTGGACTCTGTGGGAGAGGACGAGGGTGGGAGGATTTGAGAGAATAGCATTGAAACATGTATATTATCAAGTGTGAAACAGATTGCCAGTCCAGGTTGGATGCATGAGACAAGTGCTCAGGGCTGGTGCACTGGGATGACCCAGAGGGGTGGGATGGGGAGGAAGGTGGGAGGGGGGTTCAGGATGGGGAACACATGTACACCCATGGCTGATTCATGTGAATGTATGGCAAAACCACTACAATATTGTAAAGTAATTAGCCTCCAATTAAAATAAATAAATTAATAAAAAAAAAAAAAGCTCCTTCCACCCAGAGACAGGAAATTCTTGATGGGAGATGCACAAGGCATACCTGTGTGAAATCACTGCCTCTTTGACTGCTTCAGACACACATATGTGTGGTCTATTTCTCTTTGCCTCCCTCTCCCACGCCCCCTCATGCACACACACACACACACACACTTAACACGTAACACACACTCCCCTTTCTGCTTTCCCCTCCCCTCCCCGCACCACCCTGGCCGCCCAGGGCCCGGGAGCTCTCTCCCAGCAGATGGGCAGCAGTGGCCCCGGGGCTCTCCCCTGACCCTGGGTTCTGTATCTGGTGGGTCCTTGTTGTTACCCAAGGAAGGACCAGGCAGGACTCAGGTGCTTTACCTTGTATCACCAATAGCCCAGCGCCCACAGTGAGCAGAACCAGGTACGTGACCACTAGGACCATGATGCAGTTCTTTCCATTTCTCCTTTTGGGCTTTGGACCTGAAGTGGAACACAGGCAGAAAGCAGCTGCTAGAGAGGGTGGAGAGAAGAGGTCCCTAGCCTGGGCCCAGATGCCCACTGGGTGAGCAAGGGGCTCTCCCTGAGGTTCCATGCGGGGAAGGGCACAAAGACCAATGACAGCCAAATCCTCCCCTTGACCCTCCTTCCACAAGGCAAGAAGCCACTCGCTTATGTGGCTGGGTGAAAAACACCTCTGCATATACTCTTTGCTGAAAGAGCACGGTCCTTAAACCAGATACTACATCAACCTTGCTCACTGTAGAAGCCCCCGTGTTCCACCTGCTACAGGGGGTGCTCAGTAGATGTACATCCAATTAACCAATGAATTAACATATTTCAATTTCAAAAGTTTTGGAGGAAAATGATTGTTCCCATCTTATAAACAGTGAGTGAGGTTTGGAACAGTTGAAAAACCTACTAGGTTATAAGACTAGATCTGCAAATTTTGCCCAGGCCTTTGCTTTCTTTTCTTTTAGATTTTTAAATTATGAAAGTAAAACATGCATAATATAATGTATCAAACAATATGGAGAGCATTTCAAGGATTAATAATCTCATAATTAATCCCCTGAGGTCCTAGCTTGCTGAGGTAAGCTTCATTGGCTTTCTGGGATGTGGCCTTCCTCCCATTCCCCCATCCTAACAAACTCATATCCTCCTAGATGGAGTGTTTCTCCTTTTCTTTTTACACTAATGATATCATATTACACATACATACTACTGTAGCCCATGTGCTTATCATGTTGTGCTCATCACATGTGCTTTAGTAGTATGTAATCAACTAAAGCACATGTTCCTTCTGCAATGAAGAATTTTTCCATGGGCTTCCTTCTAGTGTTCTCAGTAGACAGAGATTTAACTGTTCTCTTTATTAGTTGCTTCATATTGCTTGAAGACACATGGCTACTCTCTGTCTACCACAGGGTGTTCTCCCTACCTGCATGCACCCCTGAAGTCCAGGCCCACACAGCGGCCTGAGTGAGTTCTCCAACACACATCCAGCCCCAGTCGCTCCCTGGTTTTCAGCCTTTATGCTCACTGCCCTCAGGACAAACAACTCCCCTGAGAGCTGGTCTCCAGCCAGCTCTCCTGTGGCCATGCCTCTATACCTCACCTCCACCCCTGATAACTGACCAATGGTCAGGCCAGACCACGGGGGTTACACCCTTCTGACTTCAGACAGTATCTCCTCTGAATACCCAAGGAAGGAATATTCCTTCCTTCTTTATGCATAACTACTTCTTACTCATCCTTTGGGAGCAGAGCAGAGACTTCCCTGTGCCAAGATAGACCCTCAGGTTCCCCTGGGATGGGTGGGACCTTGCGCTGCTTCCCCACAGAATTGTGCTTTTATCTGCTGTGACCCTGAGCACCTTGAACTATTTCTATGTCTCTCTCTCCTCTATATGGTCTGGAAGTTCCTAAGGCTGCATTCCAGCATCAATATGAAATGCTGGGAAAATAGCGACTGGCTAGTTGAATGGATGAATGAGTCGTCTGGGTGCCAAGTGTGTGCAGAGTTGAACACTCCCAGTTGAAAAGTGTTGGGAGGGCATCAGGAATGCAACTTAAAACCTCAGGTACCATATAGTCGTGATAGTGAGAATGAATAAGCGTGGGGGGAAGCCTCACGCTTAATAGAAGATGGTGGGCAGCAAATACAGTCTTATAGACAGCACAAAATATGACAAAACTTAACATGTGATGGGAATAGAAAGATAAGCTATGTTTCAGAGACACACATATCATAGATGCTAGAGATGGGGTGAGGGCCAGCATGGAAGATACAGATATTTTCAACCACACGGTAGGAACACGGTGTAAGGCATGTAAAGAAGGATAACAAGAGGAAAAACAGACATGACAGGGAGCTGGGAGCAGTTCAGGTCCAGAATGCAGAATGCTTTTAAATTCAGAGCTATAACTGGCATAAAGGCAAAGTATTTTAGAACTGGGAACTTTAAATCTGTAGGTTTTGTCTAACTTGCTCTGTACAAAGCAAAGGACATGATAAATTATTTACCCCTATGTTGATCATTAACAGAAGCAAAAGATATTAAGAACAGATGGCAAAAATACGTAGAACTATACAAAAAAGATCTTAATGACCCAGACAACCATGATGGCATGATCACTCACATAGAGCCAAGTCAAGTGGGCCTTAGGAAGACCATTACGAACAAAGCTAGTGGAGGTGATGGAATTCCAGTTCAGCTATTTCAAATCCTAAAAGATGATGCTTTTAAAGTGCTGCACTCAATACACCAGCAAATTTGGTGATCACAGGTGGTCACAGGACTGGAAAAGGCCCATTTTCATTTCAATCCCAAAGAAAGGCAATGCCAAAGAATGCTCAAACTACCACACAATTGCACTCATCTCACATACTAGCAAAGTAATGTTCAAAATTCTCCAAGCTAGGCTTCACCAGTATGTGAACTGAGAACTTCCAGGTGTTCAAGCTGGATTTAGAGAGCAGAAGAACCAGAAATCAAATTACCAACATCTGCTGGATCATCGAAAAAGTAAGAGAGTTCCAGAAAATCATCTATTTCTGCTTCATTGATCCTGCTAAAGCCTTTAATTGTGTGGATCACAACAAACTGTGGAAAATTCTTAAAGAGATGGGAATACAAGAACACTTTACTTGCCTCCTGAGAAATCTGTATACAGGTCAAGAAACAACAGTTAGAAGCAGACATGGCACAATGGACTGGTTCCAAACTGGGAAAGGAGTACATCAAGGCTGTATATTGTCACCCTGTTTATTTAACTTATATGCAGAGTACATCATGCAAAATGCCAGACTGGATGAAGCTCAAGCTGAAGTCAAGATTGATGGGAGAAATATCAATAACCTCAGATATGCAGATAACACCACCCTTATGGCAGAAAGCGAAGAAAAACTAAAGAGCCTCTTGATGAAAGTGAAAGAGGAGAGTGAAACAATTGCCTTAACACTCAGCATTCAAAAAATGAAGATCACAGCATCCAGTCCCATCACTTCATGGCAAATATATGGGAAAACAATGGAAACAGTGACAGGCTTTTTTGGCGGGTGCTCCAAAATCACTGCAGATGGTGACTGCAGCCATGAAATTAAAAGATGCTGGCTCCTTGGAAGCAAAGCTATGACCAACCTAGATAGCATATTAAAAAGCAGAGACATTACTCTGCCAAAAATATCCATCTAGTCAAAGCTATGTTTTCTCCAGTAGTCTTGTATGGATATGAGAGTTGGATTATAAAGAAAGTTGAGTGTCCAAGAATTGATGCTTTTGAACTGTGGTGTTGGAGAAGACTCTTGAGAGTCCCTTGGACTGCAAAGAGATCCAACCAGTCCATCCTAAAGGAAATCAGTCCTGAATATTCATCAGAAGGACTGATGCTGAAACTCCAATACTTTGGCCACTTGATGGGAAGAGCTGACTCACTGGAAAAGACCTTGATGCTGGGAAAGATTGAAGGAGGAGAAGGAGACGACCGAGGATGAGATGGTTGGATGGCATCACCGACTCAATGGACATGAGTTTGAGCAAGCTCTGGAAGTGTGGTGTGCTTCAGTCCATTGGGGTTGCAAAGAGTCAGACACAACTGAGTGACTGAACTGACTGATGTCGATCATTTCAACTATTAGTGGTTAGAAGAAACTGTCAAGAATGATAGCCCACAAAATGGGCCAGAATCTATCTAATAAACCTAAACAGTTTATGCAAGAGACTCAAACCTAAAATCATTGAGATGACACCAGTGTTGGAATTATTCAATAAGATTTTAAAGCAGCCAGCACAAAAAAAGCTTTAATGAGTACTTACAAACAAAACTTTAAAAAATCTCACAAGATAGAAGATATACAAAAGACTCAGATGGAAAATTATGTAATTTCAAAATGCCAAATATCCTTTTTAAACCTCACCACATTGGTTCAATAGTGTAATAAATATGACAAAAGAAAGAATCACTCAACTAAATGATAGAACAATAGAAATTGCCCAATCTGAGAAACAAACATCAACAACAATAAAACGACAAATAAACAGAGCCTCAGAGATGTGTGAGTCAATAAAAAAGACACACACACAAAAAAACACATAATACTCATCATTGAAGTCCCAGAAAGAGTGTTTAGCCAAAAAAAAAAAACCTCAAAAAAATAATGGTAGCTGAAAATTTCTCAAATTTGATGAAAGACCCTACAGATCCAAGAAGCTGAGCAAATCCCAAACATGGTAAATTCGAAGAAATCCATATCAAGACACATAGGCAAAAATCTGAAAAATTTAGAGATAAAGAAAATTAAAAATCTAAAGAAAAAGGAAACGTCTTGAAAAGAGCCAGAGGGAAAGGAGAAATTACTTATAAAGTAATATCTATTTGGAATATCAGCAGATTTCTCATCTGAAAGCACAGAGATCAGCTAGAAGTGGCACAATACTTTTTGTGTGCTGAAAGAAATTGTCAACCATGAATTCTATTTCTAGTGCATCCTTTAACAATGATTAGAAAAGAGAGGTTCTCAGATGAAGGAAAACTAATAGAGATGATTGCTCGTGAACTTACCTTTGACGAATGGCTAAAGGAAATCTTCAAATAGAATGGCAATGATGTAGGAAAAGGTTTGACACCTCCAAAGGGAAGAACAGGAAAAGGGAAAGAATGGGTAAAATACAAGGATACATATTAGATCATCCTCCTCACAGCTTTAAAGATCGCAATTGATGGTTGAAACAAATATATAATACCATCTAATGTGACTCTCAGTGTAAGTAGAAGAAATACCTCAGACAATTCATTTTAAAAAATGAAGACAATAAAAAGACATAAATGTAAATAAGATTTTTACACTTGACTCAAAGTGATAAAACGTTGATACCATAGACTGTGCTAAATTATGTATGTATATTGTAATGCACAGAGAAACCACTAAATAAACTATTAAAAGAGATATACCACAAACAAACTATAAATAAATAAAAATGGAACTTTAAAAAGTGCTCAAGTAATCTATAGGAAGATAAGAAAAGAGAAACAGATGAATGGGAAATAGAAGAAACAAAGAGAAAATACAAACTAGGATGGCAGATTTAAACCTAGCTATAATTATTTTCATAAATAGTCTAACTATACCAAGTAGAGGGAAGAAATTGGCAAAGTGAATGAAAAACCATGACCTGTTATAAGATGTATAAGAAACCAATCAGTATAACTTCTATTCACATGAAACAGAATTGATATAACAGAAAAGAGAAATGGACAAATCCCAGTTATAGTTGGGGATATTAATATCCCATTCTCAGCAATTGATAGGAAATCAACAAAAGTATAGAACTGAACACCAACAGGATCTAACTAACATTTATAAAACACTCCATGCAACAATGCAGAATATACATTCTTTCCATGCATACATGGAATATTTACTAAGACCATATCCTGAGTCATAAAACAACACTAACAAACTGTAAAAGAAATTAAAATTTGCAGATATCCTCTGACAATAATGGAATCAAAATAGAAGATAATAACAGAAAAATCTTCAAATAATTGGAATCTTTTTTTAACTTCTAAATAATGCGTGGGTCATAGGAAAAGTCTCAAAGAAAAAAATCTTTAAAAGAATTGAATGAAAGTGGAAATAAAATATATCAAATTATGGAATGCATCTAAAGCAGCACTGGAAAGGAAATTCACAGCACTAAAAATTTACAAATGAGGAAAGTTCTCAAATCAATAAACTAAGTTCTTACCTCAAGAAAACATAAAAGAAAAGTAAATCATAAACATTCAGAAAAAAAAAAAAATAAAGACCAAATCAGAAATCAATGAGATTTAAAATAAGAATACAAGGGAGAAAATGAAAAACCAAAAATCTGGTTGTTTGAATAAAATAAATAAAAATTGGTAAAGTGCTATCAAGACTGACAAAGATAAAAAGAAAGAAGACGCAAATCACCAATATCAATAATAAAACAGGATGTATCACCACAGATGCTGCAGCCATTAAAAAGAAAACAAGGAAATACTACTAACTTTTTGCTAACAACTTAGAAGAAATGAACCAATTCCTGAAAAGTGACAAACTACAAAAACTCAACCAAGGTGAAAGAAATAATATAAATATCTATGCCTATTAAACAAGTTTAATTTGTGATTTAAAATTTCTTATAAAAGAAATATCCAGGTCCAATATCCTAACAAACCTTTAAGAAAAGAATTAACACCAAGTTCAGACAGTCTCTTATGGTTTACAGAAGAGTAAAGAACACTTTTTAACTCGTTTTGTATTATCATAATATAAAAACCAAAGGCAGTACAAAAAGAAAACTAAAGATCAATATGCCTCATGAATGTTGACACAAATATCCTCAACAAAATAGCAGCAAACCATATTCAACAGTGCGTTAAAAAGATTGATATACTAAATGGGATTTCCAGGTAAGCATGACTGGTTCAATATTAGAAAATCAATGTAATCTACATATCAATAGACTAAAGAAGAAAAATCATGTAACTGTATAGTTAATGCAGAAAAAAGTACTTAACAAAATTCAACTCATGATAAACTGTCATAATTATTGCTCTCATAATAAATAACACATTTATAATAAAACTCTCAGCAAACTAGAAGAGAACATTCTCAAATTTTCCTTTTTAAAAAAAGAGTATCAACAGCTATCTAAAGCTTACATCACTCTTCTTTTTTTGATGTGGACCATTTTTATAAAGTCTTTATTGAATTTGTTACAGTATTGCTTCTGTTTTATGTTTTGGTTTTTCACCGGAGAAGCATGTAGGATCTCCATTCCCCAAGTAGGGATTGAACCCACACCCCCTGCATTGTAAGGCTGTCTACACACTGAACTGCCAGGGGAGGCTCCCTGCTTATCTCACTGTTAATGATGAGACAGAAAACATTCCTCCTTAGACTGGAAACAAGGCAAGGATGTGTATTGCCACTCCCTTTTTCTATATACAACTGACAAACAAGTGGAAATCAAAATTTAAAACACACATTTAAATTGCTCTAAAGAAAATGAAATACTTTGATATAAATTTGACAAAATGTACACAAGATCGGTATGCCCAAAAGTTACTAAATTTTCACTTAAAAAAAAAAAGCAGCAAAGACCCAAAGAAATGTAGGAACATATCAAGTTCATGGATTGTAAGACAACATAAAGATGTAAAGATGTCAGTTTTTGAACTATCTAGAGGTATAATATAATTCTTACAAAATCCAGCAAGGTTTTTGATGGTATAAATTTATCCCAAAATTTATATGGAAAGGCACAAGCCCCAGAATAGTTAAAATCATCTTGAAAAAGAAGAATAAAATGTGAGAAATGACGTTATCTTATGTTTAGAGTTACAATAAATCTACAGTATCAAGACAGTGTGGTACTGGTTCAGGGACAGACATGTAGATGAATGGACAGAATAAGGACACAGAAATAGACTCATACAAGTAAGTAAATGTAAGTGGTAGTCGCTCAGTCGTGCCCGACTCTTTGCGACCCCATGGACTGTAGCTCACCAGGCTCCTCTGTCCATGAGATTTTCCAGGCAAGGATATTGGAGTGGGTTGCCATTTCCTTCAAGTGTGCCCAACTGATTTTTGACAAAGGTGCAAAAGTAATTTCCTTGAGGAAGGATAGTACTGATTGCTTCAATACCAGCAGATGGTATTGAAGCAGTTGGACATCCATAGGCAAAATAAACAAACCTTGACCTAAACTTCACATCAACTCAAAATGAACCATGATATTATAATATAAAACTATAAAAGCTTTGGAATTACGCATAGGAGAAATCTTTAGGATCCAGTGCTAGGTAAAAAGTTCTCAGACTTGACACCAAAAGCACAATCCATAAAAGGAAATGTCAATAAATGGGTCTCCAATAGAGTTAAATACTTTCACTTTGCAAAAGACTTTGTTAAGTGGATGAAATGACAAATTACAGACTGAGAAAGAATATTTGCAAACTGCATATCCAGCAAAGGACATATATTTTGAGTATATGAAGAATTCTCAAAAAGTTTAGCTTTAGGTTAGCTTAGTAAAGAAGAAAAATCTTATTAAAATATTGGCAAAAGACACAAAGAGACATTTGACTGAGGAGGGTATATAAGTGACAAATGAACACATGAAAAGATATTCAACATCATTAGCTACTAGGAAAATACAAATTAGAATTACAGTGAAGTATTACTATCACATGCTTATCAAAATGGCTAAAGTAAAAATAGTGATAATACCAATTGCTGGCAAGGATGCAGAGACAGTGAATCAGTTGTACACCACTGATAGGAATGTAAAATGGAACATCCACACTTGAAAAACAGATCGACTGCTTTTTATAATACTAAACATACCTAGAATCCAGCAATTAATTGCACTTTTTGGCATTTTTCCTAGAGAAATGAAAATTTGTGCTTGCACAAAAACTTTCACATAAATAATCACAGCAGCTTTATTTGTAATAGCCCAAAACTGGAACCCAAAAGTCTTTCAGTGGATGAATGCTTAAACCAAATGTGGTCCATTCATATCACAGAATAATACTCAGTAAAACTCAATAATATAGAACCAACTATTGATACATACAACAACTTGGATGGATCTCAAAGGGGGAAAAAATCCAATCTTTAAAAAGTTACATACTTGTAATTCTACTTATGTAACTTTCTTTAAATAGCAAAATTATAAAGAGGAGGAGCTGATTAGTGGTAGCTGGGTATAGTGATTGTTGGACAGGAAAGAGGGCATGTGTGTCTCTAAAAAATACCATGAGGGAGATTTCGTGGTGATGGAACTGTTCTATATCTTGATTTTGGTGGTGGTTACACAAGTATACACATCTGTTAAAATTGTAGAGAACTATATTCACACACACAAATGAGTGCATGGAAAACTAAAGAAACCTGCATAAGCTCTGTGGATTGTACGAATATCAGTTTCCTGGTGGTCATATTGTACTAGAGTTATGTAAGATGTTATCACTGGAAGAAAAGGGTGAAGGTCACAAAGACTTCCCTGTACATTATTTGCAACTTTCTGTGAAATTACAAATATTTCACAATAAAAACTGGAAAAATACCTCTGGGTAGTCAGATTTTTAAAAAATGTTGAGAAATAGGGACATGACAAAACACAAAAGTCAGAACAATAATGTGAAATGAAAGTACTCCTTTCAGCAAGGCTGACCCCGCATAGACTCCAAAGTTAAAGTCTGTTAGCAGAATATTTAAAATTAACTTCAGAGCAGGAAGAAGGGACAGCTATGTCCGATGCTGGGGCCAAGGTTCTGTGTTAATTAAAACAAACAATACCCCCCCCCACCATAGCTTCTCTGTTTGCATTTTTTTGGGGTCTTCTCTGTCAAGAAGGATGTTCTTCAGTTGGAAATTGGTGGGAAGAAATATCATGATGAAAGCTATAAGACCTAAAATAATTGAGGGATTTGCATGAGAGGTCCAGATTCCATTTCACAGAAAACAGCAAGAGCATGCTGATCTAGTAACAGAAGTTCAGGTATCTGACACAACCCATAAGGAGAGTGACAGGAAGATGTGAGCCAGAGAAATGCTCATATTTTCAAAAAGGTGAAAGAAGTACATTCCAGAAAGATATGGACCACAGGGACAAATGTGTATTGTCATTTGGGCTCAAATGCTCCATTGTTGAAGGGAAAAGCAACTGATACTGGTTCATGAAGGAAGACCTGGAGTTTCATTGGGTCTTAAGGGCAGCAAGAGCCTGCAGTCTGCCGAGCCTCTTCAGGTAACTTAAGCAATCTTCAGTTGACAGAAAGATAAGTAGATAGATGATGGATAGATAGATAGATGGATAGACAGATAGATGAGGCTGGAGCCATTTACTGCTGAAGCAAATAGTTTTTTTTTAGTCTCAGTAAGCCCTGAGGTGTTACATAATCTCACAGTGAGCACTGTCCATAATGGTATTCATCTAGAAAATTCCATGCATTCCATGTTCTTTGTATGAGGAGATAGGAACTTGTGGATGCATTTAGGAAAATGTTCTCTCCAAACAGGAGTGATCGTGGTTAGATTTTTACTTCATGGTATCTGTAACCCCAGTCAGAAATCTAGGATTCACCTTTGACTTATGCATCATTCTCACTTGCCGTGACTCCCCTACCATAGTCTTGCTGATTTGACTTCTGTTTCTCCAGAGCATCCTCTCTTTTCCTTCCACACACCCACTGTCTCTCATCATCTCTGGCTGCCAAGCTCCTCTCTGTCCCCAGGGTTACTCTTTCCAACTCGTCCCCTATCTGTGAGGATAAGTAACTGAAGTGCAAATCACTGCCTCTCAGCCAACTTCAGTCTCTACAAAGCTCCCCACTGCCCTTGCCACCTACAAATTGGCACCTACCATCTCCCTCTACAAAGATTAAATCACGAGCCGCTGAAGCTGTTTTCAACACCCTCTGAAAGGAGTTCAGTGTGGAGGTCAAGAATGAGGCATTCTTGTACTCTGGGAAAAATGGTAGACTAGGTCTTCAGATAGATAAATAGGATTAGATTTTATGAGCACAATTCTTTCCTCTCCTCACATCTGAAAAAGCACTGAAATCATTAACAGTGACATCTGCTCTTTGTGATTGGCAGCAAGTCTCTGCCAAAATGTGTACTTGACTGCAAGTATCCCCTTCACTAAAATCATAGATAGCTCTGACCTTCCCCTTTGGCTCAGCATTTCAAATAGCTCTGACTCTTTGGAGTATTTTCTCAGAGCTATTTGAAATGCTGTCTCCAGGGCTATTGTCCTTATTTTGTCCCAAACAGCATTGAAATATACACATTTGTTGTTGTTGTGTTAGTAGCTCAGTTGTGTCCAACTCTTTGTGACCCCATAGACTATATAGCCCACTAGAATCCTCTGTCCATGGAATTCTCCAGGCAAGAATACTGAAGAGGTAACCATCCCCTTCTCCAGGGGATCTTCCTGACCCAGGGATGGAACCCTGGTCTCCTGCATTGCAGGCAGATTATTTACTGTTTGAGTCGCCAGGGAAGCCCAAAATATACATTCAGTTCAGTTCAGTTCAGTTCAGTCGCTCAGTCGTGTCTGACTCTTTGCGACCCCATGAATCGCAGCACGCCAGGCCTCCCTGTCCATCATCAACTCCCGGAGTTTACTCAAACTCAAGTCCATCAAGTCAGTGATGCCATCCAGCCATCTCATCCTCTGTCGTCCCCTTCTCCTCCTGCCCCCAATCCTTCCCAGCATCAGGGTCTTTTCCAATGAGTCAACTCTTCTCATCAGGTGGCCAAAGTACTGGAGTTTCAGCTTCAGCATCAGTCCTTCCAATGAACACCCAGGACTGATCTCCTTCAGGATGGACTGGTTGGATCTCCTTGCAGTCCAACATTCCCATGTGTAAAATAGATAGCTAGTGGAAAGTTGCTGTATAAGACAGCAAACTCAACCTAGGGGGTGGGGTGAGGGTGGGAGAGAGGCTCTAGAGGTGCGGGGATATACTTATGAACTAAAATGGCTCAGCAGGAAAGAGCCCACCTGCAATGAAGGAGATGTGGCAGGAGCTGTGGATTCAATTCCTGGTTGGGAAAATCCCTGGAGAAAGAACTGTCAACCCGCTCCAGTATTCTTACCTGGAAAATCCCATGGACAGCTCATGGGGTTGCAAAAGAGTGGGACGCCACATAGTGACTAAACAACAACGGCTGATTCACATTGTTGTGCAGCAGAAACCAACACATTATAAAGCAATTATCCTACAATTAAAAACTTAAAAAAAACTAACTCACTGCTATCACATTGTGCATTTTTTTTTCAGTAGACACTTTCAGGACAAGGTCTGGCTTAATTGGCCCTAATCTCAATCCCCATTGAGTTCTCCACCCAATTTTGAACCAAACAACATGGAGCTGTTTGTTTTTTTCTGAATATTCCTGGTGAAAGTCTCACAAAAATGTGGTGCCCTTCTCCTGTCCCAGTTTCCATTCCCTTTCTCTAATGGCTCCTCTTTATCCATTAAACTTTAGAAGAGATCTCAGCTCTGCCCTCCAGGGACCCGCACCAGATTAGATCTGTCCAGAAAGTCCTGTGCAAATCTCAGTGACAGCCGGTGACAAATCATATAGCAATGAGTTAGGAATAGGCTCACTCTGCCATCCTCCATCCTACATGACTGTGGGATCCCTGAGGCCAGAGACTGGGTTGATTCTTGTCTATTTTTTTGGTGCTGAGTACAGAACTCAGCAGGTAGTAGGTACTGAGTCTGTTTGATCACCTGACTTTGATTGAACATTTTCAGTACCTTAAAAAGTCACATGTCCATAATGCTGCCTTCTCCAAAGTTATGAATAACTAACAACTATTAAAGTCGTCTGCAATTCTGCCTTTATTGTTACTCCATTTGAACACCTGAAGGCAGAGCACCAGACCCTTCATCTTTGTCACCCTATCTTTCCAGCCACTGACTTGCACAAACAGATCCTGGACAAGAGGGACAGTTAAGCCAGAGGACAGCACTGCAGTTGTTCCTAAACATACAACTTCCAGAAAAGACAGAGTGGGAATGACTGATTGACTTGGAAGACAAATCCAAGAGGATATTCTGAAATAGGAAATCAGAGATCCCCTGTGGGAAGCACTCATTGGTGACTTTCAATGTTGTGAGTTCTAGGAGATTTTACAAAATACATCACCTGTGTAACATTGAGGGAGAAAATAAAACAACAGAGTTGACTGAATTTTAAAATCTGAGTTTAAGACAGACTAGTTATGCCACTATAACATATTCTTTGTTATTTAGGTGCTAAATCATGTCTGACTCTTTTGTGACCCCATGTAGCCCACTAGGGCTGTAGCTCTAGGTTACATCCTTTTGTGTATAGCCCACTAGGCTCCTCTGTCCATGGAATTTCTCAGGCAAGAATACTGAAGTGGGTTTCTATTTCCTTCTCCAGGGTATCTTCCTGACCCAGGGATCAAACCCGAGTCTCCTGCATTACAGGCGGATTCTTTACTACTGAACCACTGAGGAAGCCCACAAGTAGAGAACGCGTTCCCTGAGCAACATATGAGTATTCACAGAAACTATCAAAGAATTTTAACAGAATTGCATTAAATAAACATGACACTTGGCCTCAGTTTTCTTGAACTTTTTCATCCTTCTTGTTTTGCATTTTCCTTCTGTTACAAACATCACAGACATAATCTGTGTGTCAATGAGACATTAGTAAAAAGGAGGGACATATAAAAAGTATTAGTATTAATGAAAGGGAAAAATATTTAAATACAATTTAAACGAGTTGTGAAGCTAAAAAAAAGAAAACCCAACTGTATGTTAAAGACATAGTTTCTATTACTAGCGTTATACAAATTTCCAATGGAAGCATTCCAGAAATGCATCATTGAATCTCTAAGGCTCAAATTTAGGCTTTCAATGGATTTGTCTATTCCTATGTTGCCAAGAGAAAGACATCAAAGGCATGTCATTATTGGGGAGTAGTACTTTACCATTAACTTCGAATGTCTCCATCCTAGATAACATGGTTTGGTCGAGAGCTGTTCCGTCTTCACTGCTAGCCAAGACCTCTTTCTCCTTGAGAATTTCCTCATTTTCCATTGCTAAGGTTTATAAATGGCCAAAGCTCTGGAGCCAGCAGAAATGCTCTCTCCAAGAGGAACCACTTGGGGAGAGATTGTTCCCTTTTGACTACTGCTTCTACTTGTAGAGCACACAGGACTTCCTTTGACTCTGATTTCTGAATTTGCAAAATGTTTCCTGACATGGTCAGGATTAGGCATTTCTCAAAAATGGGGTATTCACATGGAGCTCCCGCTTGGTGCAACTGCTTGTTAAGGGGTATGCGGAGTCAGGGCACACATCACAGGTCCCTGAAATCACCGCTTGTTTTCAGGCACCCAAGAGCAGAACCAATGACTCCCATCTCCTCTGCCTGTCCAGACCCTGCCTTCATGCCAGACTCAGCTCATTGTCATGGGACCTCTCCAACCCACAGTGAAACCTGACTCCTTTGACCTATTTCAATCTTTTGAGTTCATCCTTGCTAGTCAAAGTGTGGGCCATGGACCAGTAGCGTCAGCATCACTTAGGAACTGTTATAAAAGCAGAATCTCAGCTCCCACCCCATAGAGACTGAATCCAAATCTATAGTTTAACAAGGTCCCTAGGTGATGTCTGTACACATTCAAGTTGAAGAAACACTGCTCTACCCTATACGTTGTAGCGTTTAATAATGTTTCCTCTCATTGCTTTCCCACGTTCTCTTTGTGTGTGAAAAGCATGTGCTTGTTCTGGTCCCAATAAGATCTGAGCCCCTCAAGAGAAACCCCTACACCAGGTACTCCCTACCAGGGAGGTTATATAGCACAGCAGTCAACACATGGACCCTGAAAGCTTAAATGCCTGAGTTCCAATTTCACTTTCTACAAGTGGTTATGTGACCATGGGAAAGTCATGACAGCTTTGAATATCTCATTTTTTCTTGTTCATAAAATAAGGAAAGTGGTAATAATTAGTATGTGCATTAAATGACTTAAATGGTGTAAGGTGGCCAGGGTGGCATCTGATGGGCAATGAACACTAACATTGTGCCGCTGCTATTATCACGAGAGACATTGTGAACCCACTGGGTTCAGGGAGATGAAGATAATAATAGCCTTTGCCTTAAGGGATGTCAGTCCAGTATGCAGAATGGTTGTGGATACAACTGAATTCTAGAAAATTGATGTTGGGGATTGGAGCCCCTAGGAAGACAGGGGTGACCTCGAGGCAGAGAAGGCAGGGCTGGGAATGCCACAAAGAGCTTGTCCATTAGATCTGGGTTTGAAGGGGTGACTGGGGGTTAACTCTAGAGCAGAATAAGGTGATGGTCTTGCAGGTGGGAAAAAATGGCAAGCATAGCATCACAGCAGCAGGATACTTGGAGGCAGAGGAATCATGGACCACTGGAGTACTGGGGGCATGAGCTGTGACGTGGCAGGAGATAAAGCTCAGCTAGACTAAGTCTCTTTCTTCAGCCAGTGGCATGGCAAAAAACCCAGGAAAGGGAGTTACTGACGGTGCCCTTCAAGGTAGAGGTCCCCACCTTGCTCACAATTTCAACATTCAAGAGGTCACTGATTTGGGCTGAGAGTTAGGAGCAGAATCCAGGACAGGAAAGGTTAAAAGAGAGAGTTGGCAGTGAGGAAATGAAGGCAGCTGGCAGCTCCAGTCACAAGTTTGGTAGTGGACCGTCCAAGAGGCCAGGGGCTGTAAGGGCTTCCTCCATGGGCAGGAAATCTCCTGGCAAAAGGAACCCATTACTTGGGCTGCAATGCCTGGTTATCTAAGCTCTGGCCAAGGGCAGTCCTCACTCGTGGGGTTGCAGAAGGGACTCTTTGGGAAATGCTTGTGTTAATTTACAGAGTGTAGTCCTCTTTAGCAGGAACATTTAGTAGATATCAAGCATAGTCAATTAGTTCTGACTCTGGGGTCAGACAGACCTGGGACTCAAATGCAATATTTCACATACTCGCTGTGTGACCTCAGGGGATTGGCTTAGCTTCTCTGAACCTCAGCACAATGTAATAGCTCACAGAAGCATTAACTGTTATCCAAGATGTATCAGGTGTCAGGCACTGTGCTGGACACATATACATGACTCAACACTCACAATAACTTGTAACTTGCCTCAGATCTTGTGGTTAGAAAGTGATAACACCTGAATTTGAATTCAGGCCATCTTGCCTTTACAGTTTGGTTTAAATCTAGTTTAATTCAGGGGCTCTAATCCAGAATCTTACACCAGATGAGCTTTTGAAAATACTCCCTGCTATTCTCCTACTCCAGCCTGAGATCCTGGTTTTAATCAGAAGCCTCATGGTTGGTTCTAATGCACATCCAGGCTGAGGACTGCTGTGCAGAATAATAAAGCAGTCACAGGCAGCACAGAGACCCATGTGAGCCCTCAGGACTCCATCCTAGGAGGACCCATGAGGTTGAACCATAGGAAATCACTCATATTAATCCCATTTGATAGTTGATAAATGGATACTTCATAAGATTCAAGCTAGTTCATCCACTTAGCAGGGCCAGATAAAGCAAACAAGGTACTAGCTTGGGGTGGAAAAGATTCAGTAATCAAGGTAAGTAATATTTTAACCACAATCCTTAAAAATAAAAATTAATGCAAAATGTCCGTCATGAAGACAAAGTCAACATTTTAAATAGACCACAGGATCCCATGCTGCTTTGTGCAGTGACCCTGGTCACCCACTCACCCAGGGCCCAGTGCTGCTCCTTACTCTGTTTCAGCATCTTCATTTGCAAAATGGGATACCAACAGTTTCCCTATTTTTCCATAGTGTGGGTTTAAGGATCAAACTAAGTAATAGAAGTCTGTTTGTAAACAAAATGGCATTCAGTGGAATAGCATCTTATCCAAGCTGGTACATAGTGTGAAACTTCTGGATTGTGGATGTCACCCTTAAAAATCCCTTAAGTCTTCCATGAAGTGCAAAAGACACAATTTGGAGACTCTTGTACAGTTTCTTCCTAAGTCCCACTCAGACACTTTTATCTTCGGAACACAGATTTGGCTGTTACTTTCCTTGAGCACCAGATGAAGTGCCGACTTGCATTTGGGGAGCATGCTGTTCAAGAAATGCAGGGTTTGGCTTTCCTTTTCATGAAGAGTGAATATAATTGCATTGGAGAATTTAAACATGTTTTCAGAGGGGTTCTGACATAGTTTTATCAAGATTTGATGTTCTCCAAATTGCCTTTCTTATACAGGAGTTATGGTGTTGGAGTCCCAAGAAAGCATGACCCCAACTCATGGCACCCCTGCAGAGTTTGACCCTCTGAACTAGTGGCTCCCAAACTACTACATTCATTGGGCCACCTGGCAGATCATCAAGAACTCCTGAGTAACCCCATTCCAGCTTAAAACGGGGGCAACCATGATGACACATGATGTAAAATTCACCCACACAAACCAAAATATTCAAAACAAATAAACAAAACTTCTCAGCAAACAGACAAGCCAGGTCTCCAGGACGCTCTTTGAATCCCTGTCACACCTCACTGACAGTTTGGCCCACTGTTCTGCCATCTCCTTAAGCTCACCAGTGGAGATGATAGAAAGAGGGACCTGGGCTAAAGAAAATAGAAAGGAGACAAATATTAAACATTTCTATCTATTGAGCTTATTTTTCTTGCTAGTCATGCATGACAGTGGTGGTCAGTGTCCCCCATGACTAGCTCAGCACTTAATTTCATTAATGGTACTTAATGAAGCATAATTATTATTAATTCATTTTAAAAGTTAAAAAAGCTCAAAAGCATAAATGAGCATCATTAGATTACCAGGTAAATAAATTTTGGTGTTTCCATTCAATGGGCTACAGCAATAAAGAGAAAGAGGCAGCAGCACAGATGAATCTTAAAAGCCATTATGTTGAGTGAAATAAGCTAGACCCCATAGAACATTGTGTGACTTCATTCACGTAAGTGTCCAGAACAAGTCACGCTCATCTAGAGTGTCAGAAAACAGAACCATCAGGCTTCCCTGGTGTCTCACTGGCGAAGAATCCATCTGCCAATACAGGAGACACGGGTTTTATCCCTAGTTTGGGAAGATTCCACATACCACGGAGCAGCTAAGTCCATGCACTGCAACCACTGAAGCCTGTGCGCCCTAGAGCCCATTTTCCACTGAAGCCTGTGTGCCCTAGAGCCCATTTTCCACTGAAGCCCGTGCGCCCTAGAGCCCATTTTCCACTGAAGCCTGTGCGCCCTAGAGCTCATTTTCCACTGAAGCCTGTGCACCCTAGAGCCCATTTTCCACTGAAGCCCGTGCACCCTAGAGCCCATTTTCCACTGAAGCCTGTGCGCCCTAGAGCCCATTTTCCACTGAAGCCTGTGCGCCCTAGAGCCCATTTTCCACTGAAGCCTGTGCGCCCTAGAGCCCATTTTCCACTGAAGCCTGTGCGCCCTAGAGCCCATTTTCCACCGAAGCCTGTGCGCCCTAGAGCCCATTTTCCACTGAAGCCTGTGCACCCTAGAGCCCATTTTCCACTGAAGCCTGTGCGCCCTAGAGCCCATTTTCCACCGAAGCCTGTGCACCCTAGAGCCCATTTTCCACTGAAGCCTGTGCGCCCTAGAGCCCATTTTCCACTGAAGCCTGTGCGCCCTAGAGCCCATTTTCCACTGAAGCCTGTGCACCCTAGAGCCCATTTTCCACTGAAGCCTGTGCGCCCTAGAGCCCATTTTCCACCGAAGCCTGTGCACCCTAGAGCCCATTTTCCACTGAAGCCTGTGGCCCTAGAGCCCATTTTCCACCGAAGCCTGTGCGCCCTAGAGCCCATTTTCCAGTAGTAGGAGAAGCAGCTGCAATGAGAAGCCTGCACACTACAACTAGAGAGTAGCCCCTGCTTGCTGCAACTAGAGAAAGCCCACACAGCAATGAAGACCCAGCACAGCCATAGATGAATAAGTAAAATTACTGTTGACCAAAGAGATGCACAACCTTTGAGAGTGATGAGCTAAGTTTGGGCAGAGTGAGGACTGCAGCCTGGAGATAGCACTCAGATAACTCTGAGACACTGCTGCAGAGAGGCCGTGGGGAAAGGTCAACATATAAGACTTAGGTGAAGGGAGAGCTCAGTGCAATCAAGCACCTAATTTACAAAAGATTTTCTCTTAGTTACAAGGAGATGACGTGACCATGAGGGGATTTAGTGCTTTCCTAGATACGAAGAGATGCAAGGATTGGGATCATGAAAACAGTTCCTGAGAATACCTAAGTTATCTAAAGACCTGTTCCACCAGTTCCCCTGGAGCACAGAGTGCCTCGCTCTCCACCCTGAATTCCCTTCAGCTGTTGAAGGTCAGCAGCTGCAGCGGGGCAGGCAGATGGCAGATGCCCTTGTTGTGGTTGTTCAGTTGCTCACAAACGCTCTTGGTAAGTGCCACTTTGTAGTAGACAGGCAAGTGATAACATGTAGTTGACAATTTAAAAGCAACACTAAAAAAAAAAAAAAAGAAAGAAGAAAAACAGAACCATGGTTTCCTGGAGGCAGAGGTAGGGGAGAATTGACTGATCAGGAACACCAGGGAAATTTCTGCATTAATGGCAGTGTTCTGTGTCTTGATTGGGTATTCGTTACAAAACTCACCAAACTTTACATTTGAAATACATGTATAGTTTGTGAATTATACTTCAATAAACTTAATTAAAACAGAAGTTAAAGAAAAAAGGGGACCAAATTATTATTGCTGGACCCTGGCCTAACTTAATGGCAGTGTTCTGCATCTTGATTGGGTGTTCATTACAAAACTCAGCAAATTTTGCATTTGAAATACATGTATAGTTTGTGAATTATACTTCAATAAACTTAATTAAAACAGAAGTTAAAGAAAAAAAGGGGACGAAATTATTATTGTTGGACCCTGGCCCAACTTGTAGAAGTTTGTCCTTTGAGAACCATTGAGAACCACTGGAGGTGAAGGGTACGTGAGACCCTGCTGAGCCACCCACATCTTCTCTTCCCTGTGAAGGGATGCTCACACGCATTTTGGGATTGCTGCATCAGGACTGCAGCCTGCGCTCCAGAACAGAGGGAAGGAAAGGGAAGCAGACTGGTCTGTGGTGCAACTTTCCCACTAAACCAGAGCTCCAACTCAGGGCACACCCAGGGCAAAAGCAAGAGAGGCAGCTGTGAGTTTCTGGTCTGATTTTTTTTTTTTTTTTAAGTTCTCCTGACCACAGACACCACCCTCTGCCTTCCCGACACATACAATGTTTTCACAGGAACCAAAACTTTTTTCTGTTGCTGTTTAATCACTAAGTCATGACTGACTTTTTGTGGCCACCGTGAGCTGCAGCTGCCAGGCTCCTCTGTCCACGGGATTTCCCAGGCAAGAATACTGGAGTGGGTTGCCATTTGTTCCTCCGGGAGATCTTTCCGACCCAGGGTTGGAACCAATGTCTCCTGCATTGGCAGGTGGATTCTTCACCACTGAGCCATCAGGGAAACTCAAACCTTTTATTACCCTAATTTAAATGTATTCATTTTTTTTTTTTTTGGAGATTACTCACACTGAAGAATAAATAAGCAATATTATTCCTTTCCCAGAGAGACTTTTGAGAGTTGGAGGCTATGCATAGGCAGGTAAGAGTAGAACAATTCTAGATCCTGGAAGCCTCTGCACAAGAAAGTGTTAAATGTGCACTTAAAAAAAAAAAGAGAGAGAGAGAGAGAGAGCCACTATTAGAAACTGTGCAGGCTTTGTGCCAAGGGTCACCTGTGCTAATTCTCATTGATCTAAAACAATTCTGCCTGAGCAATTCTGGACTGAGAACAATGGGGACGGGACAGAAAAGATAGGAAATCAATCAGAATTGCCTAGGGTTGGTTGTCAGTCATTCCCCATTCATTAAACAGATGTTCATTGAGTGCTAACTCCGACCCAAGCCCTGAACTGGTAAGAAAAGAAAGCAGAGTCTCTGATGATCTGGTTCTTCACCCCCCATTCGTCACATGCTTTCAGGTCATACCCTACCCTGTCATTTTTACTGATAGTAAATCTTTCATAATCACTCTTCCATTCTCTCTGTCACACCTCCAGTTCTTCCTTCAGTATGCTAGTCCCAACAATCCTTGGCATCTAGGACTTCTGATCTGTTATTCTGCCACACTTCCACTGTCCATTCCCCACTTCTTGTCCTTTCTCGTGTTTAAACTTATGGTCAGTCATTTTAATCATCCCCTGGCACACGTCCTCAACTGTTGTTCCTGTTTTGCTTCATTGTACTCACTTGCCAAAAAACAGCACAGGTTGGATCCAACCCTCTGGGCAGCTAGATGTAACTAGAGTAAGTGATGCGATTATGCGGGTGGTCTCATTGTTACCACCCTTCTGGCAATAGGGTATAGGTCTTTATTCAAGACTCTCTGCCAAACAACCCATTCATTGTCACTTGATCTCCTGTCTTCACTCTGAGCTGACGATCTTGCCCTCTTCCTTATTATGAAAATTCAAGCGACCAGAAGTGAAACTCTGGATTCTCACCATTACTACCATCTCTACCAAGACGCCATCCACCTGCTTTCTTATGACCTGGATGAACTGTTCAAGCTCCTGTCAAGAACCACTCTTTTAACCTGTGCACTGAATTCACCACCTCTTACCTCCTTCTGAGGATTTCCCCAGCAGCTGTCCTTCCTTCTCTCTCCTTCACAGCCTCAATAATGCAATTTCCATTGGATTGTTACCAACTGCTGAACACACATATTGTTAGCTCTCCATTTTGGAACACTTAATCTTGGTACACTTCCTTCAACCTACTACCCAATTTTTTACCCTCCTTTGTGGAAAACTTCCTTAAAATTGCTGTTGATACCCACTGTTGGTAATCCCTCTCCTTCTGTGCTCTTTAAATCCACCCCAGTGAAACTTTCATCCCTGTGATTCAACCAAAAATACTCTCATATTATCATCCATGGATTGCTCACCCTCTCCTTAAAATAATCTCTTCAGTTGTCCTTTAAGACATAGCACTTTCTTGATAGTTTCCTATTTCACTGGTCACTCTTGGTTTATTTTGCTGATTCATCCTCTCTTTCTTCATTCCTTTTTATGTTATGGTGCCCCAGGATCTGACCCTTCATTGTCTTTCCCATTTATACTCACTTCTTTGGTGATGTTATTTGGTCTCACAGGTTTAAGTTCGACCTGTGGAATATGTGTCATTATTCACAAATTTGCATTTCTAGATGAGACTTCACTCTGATGCCTATTTCCACACACCTGTCACATAGACATCTCAAGTTCTAAGTGCTCCTGAATTTGCTCCATCTTAGGGGATGGCAACTTGTTCACTCCAGTTGTTTCGATTAAAAAAAAAAAAACTGATACCAACCTTGACTCCTTTCTCTCTCATAGTCTTTCTCTCACTACACTCAATGGATTAAGAAATCTTTGCTTTTACCTTCAAAATATATCCAGAATTTGAAAGTTCTCACCATTTCCCCACTACCACTCTGGTATAAGTCATCATAGTCTCTCACCTAAACACTTCATTAACTTCATTTTTTTAAAGAAATAGGATTTTAATATAATATTCAACCCTAGAATTTACTATTCTTTTCCTTTCAGTTTTATTGAGATATATAGTCTAAGGTATACAGCATAATGATTTGACTTACATACATCATGAAATGATTATTGCAATAGTTTTGGGAACATCCGTCATCTCATAAAGATATACTATTAAAGAAAGAAAAATAATTTTTTCCTTGGGATGAGAATGCTTAGGATTTACTCCCTTAACAACTTTCATGTATAACAGTCTGCAGTGTTAATTACATGTATCAGGCTTTACCTTGCACCCTACTTCAGTAACTTTCTAACTGGTGTTCATACCACAATATGGGCCACATTCAATACAGCAGTGAGTGATCCTTTCAAAACATAAGTCAGGCATGATGTCAGAGAAGATGATGGAGTAGAGAACTAGCAGGTGTCTATTTCTCCAGCCAAATAGCAATTATACTGGCAGAAACAGTGTGAAGTGACCAAGTTGTAGTTCTGAAGTTTATTTGAACATTTGTGGTTTTTAGGAAACAACTTGGCTGATAAGTTGCAGTTAATTTCTATCAATAGTATTTCAGCCTTCAGCATGATGGCAGCTGCCCATCTCCTACTTGCCCTCACTGGTAGACATTTGTAGGGATAGAAACCCAATTTCTGGCATGACTTTCTAGAACCAGAGTGTGCAGTAAGGACCTTGTCCTCCAAATGTTGGGGTTCTGTGCTCTGACTCGATTGCTCCTTCATGTTATGAAGGAGAAGACATGGCGGATGTTTGCTATTGAAGTTGGTGTAAATTCTAATTAGACTGCTATAACTTAGGATTTGAATTTAATGGTTGAGTGAGTGAAGTGAAGTCACTCAGTCGTGTCCGACTCTTTGGGACCCCGTGGACTGTAGCTCACCAGTCTCCTCCATCCCTGGGATTCTCCAGGCAAGAGCACTGGAGTGGGTTGCCATTTCCTTCCCCAGGGATTTAATGGTTACCTAAAAGAAATATTTATAGATTTCACATGTAAGAAAATGTCAATAGAAATCAAAATGTTACACTAAAAAAAAATTCAGCTGAACACAAATAAGGCATTAATGGAGGAAATAAGGAGGAAAGCTATAATTCATGTAGAAAACAAATAGCAAAATGGCAGCAGTAAGTTTCTCTTTTCCAGTAATTATTTTAAATGCAAACAGATTAAACTCTACAACCCAAACAGAGAGTTTGGAAGAATATGGGATTTAAAAAACATAATGCAACTATATGTTGTCTACAGGAGATTCATTTTATTTATTTGTTCTCCTTGTAGTGTTTTATTTCATTAATTTTTATACCTTATGCTCAAATAATTTTCTTTTACTGGAGTTGCTTTAAAATATTGTGTTAGTTTCTCTTGTACAGCAAAGTGAATTGGTTATATGAATACACATATCTACTCATTTTAGATTTCCTTTCAATTTAGGTCACCACAGATTATTGAGTAGAGTTTCCTGTGCTATACACTAGGCTCTCATCAGTTATCTGTGGTTTATATATTAGTTATATATATCAGTCCCAACCTTCCAGTTCATTCCACCCACCATTTCCCCTCTTGGTAACCATGTTTGTTTCCCACCTCTGTGATTCTAATTCCTCTTTGCAGGTAAGTTTATCTCTACCATTTTTCTAGACCTCACATGAAAGTGATATTATACAAGATTTGTTTTTCTCTTTCTGACTTACTTCACTCTTTATGACAACTTCTATGTTCATCCATGTCCCTGCAAATGGCACTATTTCATTCCTTTTTATGGCTGAGTAATATTCCATTGCATGTATATACAATATCTTTATCCATTCCTTTGTTGGTGGACATTTAGGCTGCTTCCACATGTCCTGGATATTGCAAATAGAGATGCAATGAACACGAGGGTGCATGCATCTTTTCAAATTATGATTTTATCCAGGTATATGTCTAGGAGTGGGATTGCTGGGTCATATATTAACTGTGGTGTGCTGCAGTCCATAGGGTCACAAAGAGTCAGGCATGACTGGGCGACTGAACAACAACAATAACAATGGCAGCTCTGTTTTTAGTTTCTGAATGTCCGTAGTGGCTGTAGCAATCTATATTCCCATCCACAGTGTAGTAGTTCTCATTTTTCCACACCCTCTCCAGCATTTATTCTTTGTAGATTTTTAAACAACCATTCTGAACAGTGTAAAATGGTACTTCATTGTGGTTTTGATTTGCGTTTCTCTAATTATTAGTGATGTTGAACATCCTTTCATGTGCTTGTTTGCCATGTGTATGTCTTCAGTGGTCAAATGTCTGTTTAGGTCTTTTGCCCACTTTTTGATTGGGCTGCTTGTTTTTTTGATATTGAGCTACATGAGGTGCTTTTATATTTTGGAGATTAATTCCTTGTCAGTTATTTCATTGCAAATATTTTCTCCCATTCTGAGGGTTGTCTTTTTGTTTTGTGGTATCCTTTGCTGTGCAAATACTTTTAAGTTTAAATAGGTCCCATTTGTTTGTTTTTGTTTTTATTTTCATTACTCTAGGTGGTGGATTGAAAACGATTTTGCTGTGATTTTTGTCAAAGTGTGTTCTCCCTTTATTTTCCTTTAAGAGTTTTGTAGTGTCTGGCCTAACATTTGGGTCTTTAGTCCATTTTGAATTTATTTTTGTGTATGGTGTTAGGGAGTATTCTAATTTCATTCTTTTATATGTAGCTGTCCAGTTTTCCCAGCACTGCTGACTGAAGAAACTCTCTTTTCTCCATTGTACATTCTTGCCTCATTTGTCATAGATTAGGTGGCCATAGGTGCATGGGTTTATCTTTGGATGTTCTGTCCTATTCCACTGGTCTATACATACTGTTTTGACTATTGTAGCTTTGTAATATAGTCTGCAGCCAGGGAGCCTGATTCCTCCAGCTCCATTCTACCTCAAGATTGCTTTCTCTGTTTGGGTTTTTTGTGTGTTTCCATACAACATGTGAAATATTTGTTCTAACTCTGTGAAAAAATGCCTTTGGTAATTTATAGGGATTACACTTAATCTTTAGTTTGCTTTGGGTATTATAGTCATTTTCATAATATTGATTCTTCCAGTCCAAGAACATGTTATATCTCTCTATTTGTTTGTGTCATCTTTGATTTTTTTCATCAGTATCTTACAGTTTTCTAAGTCTTTTGCCTCTTTAGGTAGGTTTATTATTAGGTATTTTATTCTTTTTTTTCCTGCAATGGCAAATAGTATTATTTCCTTAATCTCTCTTTCTGATCTTTCACTGTTAGTATATAGGAATGCAAGGTTTTTGTGCATTAATTTTGTATCCTGAAACTTTATCAAATTCATTGATGAGCTCCAGTAGTTTTCTGGTAGCATCTTTAGGATTTTCTATGTGTAGTATCATGAAATGAAGTGAAAGTTGCTTCATTGTGTCTGACTCTTCGCGACCCCATGCACTATACAGTCCATGGAATTCTCCAGGCCAGAATACTGGAGTGGGTAGCCTTTCCCTTCGCCAGGGGATCTTCCCAACCCATGGATCGAATCCAGGTCTCCCGCATTGCAGGAAGATTCTTTACCAGCTGAGCCACAAGGAAAGTCCAATATAGTATCATCTCAAACGGTGACAGTTTTACTTTTTTTCCAATTTGGATTCCTTTTTTTTTTTTTTTTTCTTCTCTAATAGTTCTGCCCAAGACTTCCAAAACTATGTTGAGTAAAAGTGATGAGAGTGGACATCCTTGTCTTAGAGGAATGCTTTTAGATTTTCACCATTGAGTATGATATTAGCTGTAGGTTCATTGAATATGGCTTTTATAATTAAGGTAGGTACCCTCCAGGCCCACTTTTTGGAGAGTTTTTATTCTAAATGGGTGTTCAACTTTGTCAAAAGATTTTTCTGCAAGTATTGAGGTGATCATATGCATTTTACTCTTCTTTGTTAATGTGGTGTGTCACATTTGTGTGTGTTGAAGAATTCTCACATCCCTGGGATAAATCCCACTTGATCAGCAGGTGTGATCCTTTTACTGTGTTGCTGGATTTGGTATGCTAGTATTTTGTTGAGGAGTTTTGCATCTATGTTCATCAGTGATACTGCCCTGTAATTTTCTTTTTTGTGATATCTTTGTCTGGTTTTCGTATTAGGGTGATGGTGAATATTGTTGGTAGTGTTTTTAGCTCTGTGCTTTTGTGGAAGGGTTTCAGAAGGGTAGGTGTTAACTTTTCTCTAAGTGTTTGTTAGAATTTGCCCATGAAGCCATCTGGCCCTGAACTTTTATTTGTTGGAAGATTCTTAATCACAGTTTGAATTTCAGTACTTATGATTGGTCCATTTATATTTTCTATATCTTCCTGATTCTGTCTTGTGAGATTGTACCTTTCTAAGAATTTGTCCATTTCTTCTATGTTGTCCATTTTATTGGCATATAATTGTTTGTAGTAGTCTCTTATGATTATTTGTGTTTCTGAGGTATCCATTGTAACCTCCTTTTTCATTTCTTATTTTATTGATTTGAATCCTCTCTCTTTTTTTCTTAATGAGTCTGGCTGAAGGTTTATCAATGTTGTTTCTGTTCTCAAAGAATCAGCTTTTAATTTCACTGATCTTTGCTATTGTCTAGTTTGTCTCTATTTCATTTATTTCTGCTCTGATTTTATGATTTCTTTTTTTTTCTTTTTTTCCCATTTATTTTTTTTAGTTTAAGGCTAATTACTTTACAATATTGTAGTGGTTTTTGCCATACATTGACATGAATCAGCCGTGGATTGACATGTGTTCTCCATCCCAATCCCCCTCCCACCTCCCTCTTCTACTAACTTTGGATTTTGTTTGTTTGTCTCTCTCTAGTTGTTTTAGATGTAAGGATAAGTTGTTTGAGATTTTTCTTTTTTCTTGAGGTAAGATTTTATTGCTATAAATTTCCCTCTTAGAACAGTTTGTGCTGCATCCCATAGTTTTGGATTATTATGCCTTCATTGTCATTTGTCTCAAGGTATTTTTTGATTTCCTCTTTAATTCCTTCAGTAATCCATTGATTATTTAGTAACATAGGGTTTCCCCTCCATGTGTTTGTGAGTTTTTTTATCATTTATTTTCCTGTGATTGATTTCTAATCTCATAGCTTAAAAAAAAAAGGAAGGATTCTTGATATGATTTCAATTTCCTTTTCTTTTTTTTTCCATTTATTTTTATTAGTTGGAGGCTAATTACTTTACAATATTGTAGTGGTTTTTGCCATACATTGACATGATATGATTTCAATTTTCTTAACTTTACTGAGGTTTGGTTTGGGATCCAAGATGTGTTCTATCTTGGAGAACGATCCTGCACACTTGAGAAGAAAATCTGCTTCTTCCGGTGGGATATCCTATAAATACCGATTAAATCTATCTGGTCTACTGTGTCATTTAAGGTTTGTGTTTCCATATTAGCTTTCTGTCTGAATGCTCTATCCATGAGTGTAAGTGGAGTGTCAAAGTCCTCCACTATTATTGTGTTATTGTTGATTTCCCCTTTTATGGCTGTTAACATTTGCCTTACATACTGAGGTGCATCCATGCTGTGTGCACATATTTTTCAATTCTCATGTATTTTTCTTGGACCAATCCCTTCATTGCTGTGTAGTGTCCCTTCTTGTCTCTTATAATGGTCTTTATTTTAAAGTCTATTTTGTCTGATATGAGTATTATTACTCCAGCTTCTTTTCAGTTTCCGTTTGTGTGGAGCATTTTTTCCCATCCTTTCACTTGGAGTCTGTGTGTGTCCCTAGTCTGAGGTGGGGCTCTTGTACACAGCGTATACATGGATCTTGTGTTTGTATACATTCAGCCAGTCTGTGTCTTTTGACTGGAGTATTTAATACATTTACATTTAGGGCAATTATTGATATATATGTTCCTATTGGCATTTTCTTAACTGTTTTGGGTTGTTTACATAGGTCTTTTCCTTCTCTTGCGTTTCCTCTCTAGAGAAGTTCCTTTAACATTTGTCATAAAGTTGGCTTGGTGGTGCTGAATTCTCTGCTTTTGCTTTTGATTCCTCTGTCAAATCTTAATGAGCTCCCTGCTGGGTAGAGTAATCTTGGTTGTAGGTTTTTCCCTTTCTTCATTTTAAATATATCCTGCCACTCCTTTTTGACCTGCAGAGTTTCTGCTAAAAATCAGCTGATAATCTTATGGGGATTCCCTTGTATGTTACTTGTTGCTTTAACCTTGCTGTTTTTAATATTTTTATTGTATTTAACTTTTGTTAGATTGATTAATATATGTTTCAGCATGTTTCTCTTTGGGTGTATCCTGTATAGGGCTCTCTGCTTCCTGGACTTGGGTGACTATTTCCTTTCCCATATTAGGGAAGTTTTTGACTATAAGCTTCTCAAACATTTTCTCAGACTCTTTCTCTTCTTTTTCTGGGACCCCTATAAATCAAATGTTAGTGCATTTAATGTTGTCCCAAGAGTCTCTGAGATTGTCTTCATTTCTTTTCATTCTTTTTTCTTTATTCTGTTCTGTGAAAGTTATTTCCACCAGTCTATCTTCCAGTTCACTTATCCATTTTTCTGCCTCAGTTACTGTGCTATTGATTCCTTCTAGTGTATTTTTCAATTTGTTATTCTATGGTTCATCACTTCTTGCTCTTTAGCCCTTCAAGTTGCTTGTTAAACATTTCTGTATCTTCCCAGTCTGTTCCTTTGTTCTATTTCTGAGATCTTGGGTCATCTTTACTATCACTATTCTGAATTATTTTTCAGGTAGATTGCCCATTTCTTCTTTATTTATTTTGTCTTGTTGGCTTTTACCTTGCTCCTTTGCCTGCAACATATTTCTCTGTCATTTCATTTTGTCTAACTTACTGTGTTTGTGGTCTCCTTTTCACAGCTCAGGGTCGGGTGTCTGCCCCCCGGTAGGTGAAGGGGTCCAGGGGCTTGTCTAGGCTTCCTGGTGGTAGAGCCTGGTGCATGGTCTCTGGTGGCTGGAGCTGAATCTTATTCCTCTGGTTGGCAGGGCCATGTCAGGGGGTGTGCTTGGGGGTATCTATGAACTTAGTACAACTTTAAGCAGCCTGTTTGCTGATGGGTGGAGCTGTGTTCCTGTCTTGCTGGTTGTTTGGCCTGAAGCACCCATCACTGGATCTTGCAAACAGTTGGTGGGGCTGGGTCTTTATGCTTAGATGGGGACCTCTGGCATTTTAGGTCCAATGACAAAATCAGATTAAATGTGAAAGGATGGCAAAAGATATTCCTTATCCCTATAAAGGATAATCAGAAAAGAAGCGAATATACTAATATCAGACAAAATAGACTTTAACTCCAAAAAAAAAAAAAAAAGATTACAAGAGACAAAGAGGGATATACTATATCAACAAAAGGTCAAAATGTTCAATATAGTAAGAAGATATATAATAATTAAAAGACCTAATAACATTTTTATAATAGACTCTACAGTTTTTGTGCAAAAGTTGACAGAATTGAAGGGAGAAATAGTTTTACAATGATAGTTGGAGACTTCAATATCCAATAGTTGGACACTTCAATACCCAATTGAAAGACTTCAATACTTTTAATAGATAGAAGGAAGATAAGAAAGGAAATAGAGAGCTTGGACAAATGGTTAACAAATCAGACAAAGACATATCTAGAAACTATCCGGTAGCAGTAGAAAGGATTTTCTTCTCAAGTGCACAAGGACAGGTTCTAGGGTGAATGAATATTCAGCCACAAAACAAGTCTCAATAGATTTTAAAAGATAAACATCATACAAAATATCTTTTCTAATCCAAATGAGATGAAGTTAGAAATCAATAACAGAAAGAACATTAGAAAATTCACAAATAGGCAAAAATTAAACAATATGTTCTTAAGCAGCCAATGGGTCAAAAACAAATCATAAAAGAAATTATAAAATACATAGAGGTGAACAAAAACAAAAGCATAACATACCAAAACTTATACACACTTACAAATGATTAAAATAAATATTTTGTTATATGTATTTTACCATAATAAAACAGCAACTCAGATTGACCGGGATGGCCTAATATCTTACTGGGTAACAGGCCCTACAC
This sequence comes from Odocoileus virginianus, assembly GCF_023699985.2. Classification (NCBI taxonomy): domain Eukaryota; kingdom Metazoa; phylum Chordata; class Mammalia; order Artiodactyla; family Cervidae; genus Odocoileus; species Odocoileus virginianus. The sequence goes on along the minus strand of NC_069686.1, from coordinate 59,967,861 downwards.
ATGCTACATTTAGAGGTTGGGGGTTTGTCTTCACCTCTTTTCATCTTCAAGCTCTGTCCTGCCCTGCTGTCCCCAGAAAGTCTAGGTTCAGAGAGACATTGCCTTTGGGGAGAAGCAGGGTTCATTTACCAGCTTGTCAGTGGCATGTGACTTCATGGGAAACTCAGGAATGAATGAAGTGATCTGAAACTAAAAAGTCATGGGGAAGTGGGAGTTTGTGAAAGAAGACCCAGGGTTAGACTATTTGCCTGGGTGTCTCCTGATTCAAATTTATAGATACCACAAGCAGTGAGCTCTGGCACTGGGAGTGCTGAATGGCAATGCGGACTGTAAACACAGGGTGAAAAAGCTTTCATTTGCAATCTTGTTGTAGTTTGAGGTAACTAACAAATGAGTACACAGGTGATATGTGACTGCTGCTTCATGGTGGACAACTAGCTGCACATATCTAAATAGAATTCTGTGCCATTTTTTACCGCACGTTGACTGACGCAGGAACAGGGTAATGTAGTCAGGCTGAAGTCGGGGAGGGTGAAACCAGTATTCATTTGACTCTTCCCCTGGAGCTAAGTCCAATGTAACTGGAGAGGAGGAGGTCTCTCAGGTCCCTCCAGTCACTCAGAACTACTGAAGCTGTGCCAGGCACTTACTCAGGCTTGCTAGAGCAGACACGGATGGGTGTGAGGACTGTGTAGCACCCATTTTCCCTTCCTAGAGCTCCCAGTTCCTTTCATCAGTATTACCTTTTCTCTCTTGTCATTCAGGCCAACATGGACAGCGGACCTGCAGTAACTCAGCCAAGGAGTAGGCAAGTAGACAAAGAGAGACCAATAGCATGATCCCTTTCTGGTATTAAAATCATAGGGAGAGGGACAGTAGCTTAAAAATAGTTGGGGTTTTGCTTCTTTCTGTAAGTGTTGTCCTGAACTGGTCATTCCTTCTATGTGACATTAACCCTGCTCTGCTATCTACCATCTCAAACTGCCTCAGTTTTTCTCTTTTTTAAGTCCAATTCTTTCTGTCAAACCTGAAAGTCCAAAAGTCTTCCAATAAACTTCTTGCTAATTTGTCTAGATTTGGTTTCTACTGCATATAGCTAAAAAATACCCAGGTTCCCTCAGATTTTCACAAAGGGTATCTAGGGTATTCTTCTTACCCTCTTTCTGCTCACTTCTCAGATCTGTATGCCCCTTGATTCTGGACTTCCAGTGCTTTGTGTCTGGTATCCCCTTCAAAATGAAGTTCAGTTCAGTTGCTCAGTCATGTCCGACCCTTTTGAGACCTCATGAACTGCAGCACACCAGGCCTCACTGTCCATCACCAACTCCCAAAGCTTGCTCAAACTCATGTCCATCAAGTCAGTAATGTCATCCAACCATCTTATCTTCTGTCGTCTCCTCCTGCCTTCAATCTTTTCCAGCATCAGGGTCTTTTCCAATGAGTCAGCTCTTTGCATCAGGTGGCCAAAGGATTGGAGCTTCAGCTTCAGCATCAGTCCTTCCAATGAATATTCACGACTGATTTCCTTTAGGATGGACTGGTTGGATCTCCTTGTACTCCAACGGACTCTCAAGTCTTATCCAACACCACAGTTCAAAAGCATCAATTCCTCAGCACTCAGCTTTCTTTACAGTCCAACTCTCACATCCATACATGACCACTGGAAAAACCATAGCTTCGACTAGATGGACCTTTGTTGGCAAAGTAATGTCTCTGCTTTTTAATATGCTGTCTAGGTTGGTCATAGCTTTTCTTCCAAGGAGCAAGCATCTTTTAATTTCATGGCTGCAGTCACCATCTGCAGTGATTTTGGACCCCCCTAAAATAAAGCCTCTCACTGTTTCCATCGTTTCCCCATCTATTTGCCATGAAGTGATGGGACCAGATGCCATGATCTTAGTTTTCTGAATGTTGAGTTTTAAGCCAACTTTTTCACTCTCCTTTTTCACTTTTCATCAAGAGGCTCTTTAATTCTTCTTTGTTTTCTGCCATAAGGGTGGTGTCATCTGCATATCTGAGGTTGTTGATATTTCTCCTGGCAATCTTGATTCCAGTTTATGCTTCATCCAGTCCAGCATTTCTCATGATATATGCTTCATATAAGTTAAATAAGCAGGGTGACAATATACAGACTTGACGTACTCCTTTCCCTATTTGGAACCTATCTGTTGTTCCATGTCCAGCTCTAACAACTGTTGCTTCTTGACCTGCATACAGATTTCTCAGGAGGCAGGTAAGGTGGTCTGGTATTCCCATCTCTTAAGAATTTTCCACAATTTGTCATGATCTACACAGTCAATGGCTTTGGCATAGTCAATAAAGCAAAAGCGGATGTTTTTCTGGAACTACCTTGTTTTTAGATGATCCAACAGATGTTGGCAATTTGATCTCTGGTTTCTCTGCCTTCTAAATCCAGCTTGAACATCTGGAAGTTCTCGGTTCAAGTACTGTTGAAGCCTCGCTTGGAGAATTCTGAGCATTATTTGCAGCATGTGAGATGAGTGCAATTGCGTGGTAGTCTGAGCATTCTTTGGCATTGCCTTTCTTTGGAATTGGAATGAAAACTGACCTTTTCCAGTTCTGTGGCCACTGCTGAGTTTTCCAAATTTGCTGACATATTGAGTGCAGCACTTTCACGGCATCATCTTTTAGGATTTGAAATAGCTCAACTGGAATCCATCAACTCCACTAGCTTTGTTTGTAGTGATGTTTCCTAAGGCCCATTTTTTTGACTTCACACTTCAAGATGTCTGGCTCTAGGTGAGTGATCATACCATCTTTTTTTGTATAGCAATGGCAAACCACTTTAGTATTATTGCCTTGAGAATCCCCTTCAAAGGCCTTAGCCTAATAGGGAAAGGGAGCAGGCTCAAAGTTTAGAACTGATATGGTTGATTTACTCCTCAGTAACACAATTCACACCCCAATTCAAATCCAATAATTTTTGATACTTTTTGGCAGTTCCCAGTTTTACATATTGCTGAAAGAAATATTTTTTAATAGTAAAATAGCAACAAAAAACGTTTAAGCCAAAACAACAACCCAGAAAAAACATCAACTGGTGCTGAGTAGGGTATCCCTTTCAAATAGCCCCGAGGAAATGACTCAGAAATGGCTCCCCCTCTTGTTACTCATGACTTGGTATCAAGTCAGGAATGCACCAGAGACTGTGGATGAAGCATTTTTCTGTTTGGTTCGTTATAATCTCCTTTTGGTGGTTAACATCTTTCCCTCCTTTGAAGAGTCAAGACACAGCAGAAACCATGTTCTAACAAAAGTTACTTGAATTCCCAGCCTTACTGGCAGCCAGGCATGGGTATGTGACCAACCAGGCACATCTTCCGTGTTATGATATGGATAACTAGAATGCTAGGATAACTGCACGCAGAGAAGGGGCAATAGCTACAGCAATGCCAAGGGTTTTATCTCTGCCCTCCCTGGTAGCATAGGCATGAGAAGAGTGCTAACAGGAAATGGGTCCTCACTGGATGGGTTCTGTAGCATGATTTTGGCTTGCAACCTAGACCCTGACATTTCTCTCACATCTGGTTCTGCTGTCTTATCAACAATTCTGTGAGTTCCCAGTAGTTTTCTAGTAATTTCCTTCTCAGCTTTAATCAGTCAGCTTTTCATCTCTGTTCTTTGCAATGGACAGTGCAGACTGTTGCAGAGAGCAAGAGATGCAGTCAGCAATCCAGACTTTAGGAGGCCCTAGTGTTTAGATTTTTGGAGAATAATAGGGTCTAGGTTATTTATTTGCATGACAAATAAGGGCCTCTATAATTGTCCCAGTACCTCCCTCCTAGACTATTGTTGCCCTCTCCTCCATTTATATATGTTTCTCTGGTCATCCTCAATTACTACAGGTTGTTTTTTTTTTTGGGGGGGGTTCCCAAACTTTTATTCTTTTTTTTCCCATTTATTTTTATTAGTTGGAGGCTAATTGCTTTACAATATTGTAGTGGTTTTTGCCATACATTGACATGAATCAGCCATGGATTTACATGTATTCCCCAGTTTTTTCTTCTTAACCGAGGCTGGTGGTTTAGCCTGAAGAGGCTTACCCGCTCCTAAATCTCATCTGACAAAGGTGAGCATGTGCGCTCAGCCGCTTCAGTCGTGTCTGACTCTTCGCAACCCTCTGGACTGTAGCCCACTAGGCTTCTCTGTCCATGGGATTCTCCAGCCAAGAATACTGGAGTGGGTTGTCATTCCCTCCTCCAGGGGATCTTCCCAGCCTGGGGATTGAACCCATGTCTCTTGCATCTCCTGTATTGGCAGGCAGGTTCTTTACCACCACGTCACTTGGGAAACACTGACAAATGACCAATATTCAACAAAGGGCACCCTGTCTGTGAAGTCAAATGAGTAGAACTGACCCTCTACACCCCCTACCCACCTTTTCAAGGTACATTCTACACAGAGATTTGTGAAGAGTATAAATAATTGTGGCATTTGTGCTTATTGGATTCCTCCCTGAGCTGTGAGCTCCCCAAGAGCAGGAACCACACATTCCTGTTGCTTTAACCCCAGTTCACCCAGAGTGAAGAAATGAAGGATTGATTGGGAAACACAAATGATGAGAAGGAGTTACCACACAGCATGTCAGCAGGACTGGAATTGTGTGTTTTCTCCCATGATATGAGGAAGGAGGCAGGAGGAAAGGACAGGCCCAAGGTCCTTTTATTCTCTTATTAACTTGTTCAGTTCAGTTCAGTTCAGTTCAGTCACTCAGTCGTGTCTGACTCTTTGCAATCCCATGAACCACAGCACACCAGGCCTCCCTGTCCATCACCAACTCCTGGAGTCCACCCAAACTCATGTCCATTGAGTTGTGATGCCATCCAACCATCTCATCCTCTGTCGTCCCCTTCTCCTCCTGCCCTCAATCTTTCCCAGTATCAGGGGTCTTTTCAAATGAGTCAGCCCTTTGCATCAGGTGGCCAAAGTATTGGAGTTTCAGCTTCAACATCAGTCCTTCCAATGGACACCCAGGACTGATCTCCTTTAGGATGGACTGGTTGAATCTCCTTGTAGTCCAAGGGACTCTCAAGAGTTAGACTGGGTCAAAAGAATGATGATCCAAAAAGGCTTTGTGGGGATCTGTGGTTTGTATACAGCACAAAATATTATCCTGCAAAAACTAAAGAATTTTATGGTCAATTCCATCTGAGATTCATTCTTCAGAGTCCTCAACCTCAACCCCAGGATAGTAACAGTTGGATAGTCACCTTCCCAAGAACTGGACACCTTCATAGGGACCTTACACTGTTAACTGACTACATTTCTGCAGAAGGGAGAGACTGGGTGCTGAAGGTCTTTGCTGAGGCTGTACTTTCTCACTTTCCTGCTCTTGTGGGTGAATTGAGTAAACACATGAGGACATATCTAGTGATTTGAAGCCAAACTCTGCCTCTATTTCCATTTAAACTATTTTTTGGGTGCAATAAACAATGCAACTTTGTCTCCATAATTTGGTCTGACTGTGCATTCCACTAGATGAGGCTGAAATCTTGGGGTTCATGATTCTACATCTGTCCTGAGTATGGTGAAACCATGTAAAACTTACATGTAAGAAGTTATTAGTCTACAAAATTTCCAGACTATTACTGTCTTCTTTATGTCATTTCTGATCACAGAGAGGAGTTAACTAACAATGATTGTGCAAAATATATACAAATAAGAAAAGAAGTGAAGTGCTGATGCAGAGTGTTTTAAGACTGGGTGGAGGGATCCAAAGTAATTGCATTTCCCTAGACTCACTTTCAAAGTGGTCAATTTTATAGAATCACTTCCCCAGCAAAAGGAAGTGAGTGTTCACATTTTTGGATCTATTCTGAGCCTGGCATAGTTAGACATTTACATAGCTTCTTTCACAACAATCCTCTTTAAATGTTAATGTCACTGTTTTTTTTTTTTTTCCACAGATGAAGAACCTAAGGTCCTGGGCAATTAAAAATATATGCCAGAGGTCACACAACAAGGTTCATCTGATTTCAGAGCCCAGATGTGGTCTACTATATGCCCAAGGAATGTCACTGTGTCTAAAGGGGACTAGTTATTTGAATGGTGCAGTTATAAGGGAATTTTTATCCCAAGCAATAAAGGTATCCATCATAGGAAATACGAAAAACTAGAAGCTAATGCGCCCATAGGAAAATCATGATCTATGTAACATATGTCTGATTCTCTTTGCCCTGATGGACATCCTGTTTTGAAAGAGGCTGTGTGCTCAGCATTTCCACTGCCAGAGTTAATTCTAAGGAGATACTCACAGAAGGTTCTGTCACCCAAAGACTGCAGCACTTGTTTTGATCACAGCAAAAACCTGGAAGTAGTTGAATGGCCTTTAGTGGGAGATATATCAATAATACATCAGGCTTCCCTGGTGTCTCAGCTGGTAAAGAATCTGCCTGCAATGCAGGAGACCCCAGTTCTACTTCTGGGTTGAGAAGATCCCATGGTGAAGGATAGGCTACCCACTCCAGTATTCTTGGACTTCCCGGTGGCTCAGATAGTAAAGAATCCACCTGCAATGAGGGAGACGTGGGTTTGAGCCCTGGGTTGGGAAGTTTCCCTGGAGAAGAGAATGGCTACCCACTCCACTATTCCTGCCTGGAGAGTTTTATGGACAGAGGAGTTTGGTGGGTTACAGTCCTTGGGGTCACAAAGAGTCAGACACGCCTGAGCGAATTTTACTCACATCAGTAAGTTGTGAAATACTGTTGTTCAGCCGCTAAGTCGTGTTGGGCTCTCTGATCCCATGGACTGCAGCACACCGTGCTTGCCTAGCCTTCACTGTCTCCTGGAGTTTGCTGCAACTCATATCCATTGAGTTGGTGATGCTATCGAGCCATCTCATCCTCTGCTGCCCTCTTCTCCTTTCGCCTTCAATCTTCCTCAGCATCAGGGTCTTTTCCAATGAGTTGGCTCTTCGCATCATGTGGCCAAAGTATTGGAACTTCAGCATCCGTCCTTCCATATTTTTCAGGGTGGATTTCCTTTAGGATTGACTGGTTTGATCTCCTTGAAGTCCAAAGGACTCTCAAGAATCTTCTCCAGCACCACAATTGGAAACCATCAGTTCTTCGGTGCTCAGCCTTCTTTATGGTCCAACTCTCACATCTGTACATAACTGCTGGAAAAATCATAGCTTTGACTATATGGACCTTTGTCGGCAAAGTGATATCTCTGCTTTTTAATACACTGTCTAGGTTTGTCATAGCTTTCCTTCTAAGGAGCAAGCACCTTCTAATTTCATGGCTGCAGTCGCCATCTGCACTGATTTTGGAGTCCAAGAAATTAAAATCTGTCACCGCTTCTACTTTTCCCCCTTCTATTTGCCACGAAGTGATGGGACCAGATCCATCTAGTCAAAGCTATGGTTTTCCCAGTAGTCATGTATGGATGTGAGAGTTGGACTATAAAGAAAGCTGAGTGCTGAAGAACTGATGCTTTTGAACTGTGGTGTTGGAGAAGACTCTTGAGAGTCCCTTGGATCGCAAGGAGATCAAACCAATCAATCCTAAAGGAAATCAGTCCTGAATATTCATTGGAAGGACTGATGCTGAAGCTGAAACTCCAATACTTTGGCCACCTGATGCAAAGAGCTGACGCATTGGAAAAGACCCTGATGCCGGGAAAGATTGAGGGCAGGAGGAGAAGGGGACAACAGAGGATGAGATGGTTGGATGGCATCACAACTCAATGGACATGAGTTTGGGTAAACTTCAGGAGTTGGTGACGGACAGGGAGGCCCAGCATGCTGCAGTTCATGGGGCTGCAAAGAGATGGACATGACTGAGTGACTGAACTGAACTGAACTGAACTTGCTTTTGCTATGATCCAATGGATATTGGCAATTTGATATCTGGTTCCTCTGCCTTTTCTAAACCCAGCTTGTCATCTGTAAGTTCTTTGTATTTGTACATGTATTGCTGAAGCCTAGAATGAAGGATTTTGAGCATAACCTTACTACGTGGGAAATGAGAGCAACTGTCTGGTAGTTGGAACATTCTTTGGCACTGTCCTTCTTTGGGATTGGAGTGAAAACTGACCTTTTCCAGCCCTGTGGCCACTGCTGTGTTTTCCAAATTTGCTGACATGTTGAGTGCAGCACTTTAAGAGCATCATCTTTTAAGATCTGAAATAGCTCAGCTGGAATTCCATCACCTCCACTAGCTTTGTTGGTAGTACTGCTTCTTAAGGTCTGATTGACTTCATATCCAGGAACTTATGTGGAATATCACACAGCTGTTACTAAGAGCAAGATAGATCAGATCATGTAAATTAAGAAATTATTGCAAAAGTTATTGTTAAGGAGGAAAAAAGGGGGCAGAACAAATGAAGAGTATGATCTCAGCAATACAAATTTAAAAGCATATGCATATAACCCACTATATGATATCACATAATCCACTATATGATAGGTTATTTTTTAAATTTCTTATAAGTAGAATCATATGCAAAGACATTTTAACAGTGGCTGTCTTTGAGATAAGAGACTGGGAGTGGGAGTGATATAACTTTAAAGTCATTTTTAATCATATCACATAATAGGAATTGTTAAGCTTCATGTCATGTTTATATTATCCTTGCACTATTACAAGTGTTTTGTGTATTTGAATGTATTTAATCCACATGATATCCCTAGGAGATTGATATCACTTTTAGCTCTGTTGTGCAGATGAGGAAATCTGGTTCAAGGAATTTATGTAAGTTGCTCAAAGCCTCATAGATATTAACTGACAGAGCAGGAATTTGAGCTCAGACACTCAGGCTCCAGAATTTAGGCTCATAACCACTGCCCTACACTGCCTCCTAGAGTAGTGTAATATATACACATATATTAAAAAGTAAAACGATGAAAGGCTGAGAGCTAAAAAGGTGTGGTTTGCTGCCCCACATTTCTTCCCCAGGGGCAAAAACTTTCAACCTCTTCTAGTTGTTTTTTCTGGTTATTACCTTCATGTTTTTATGTTAATGTATTTATGCTGTTATGTTTGATTTACAAATTCTAGAACATAATATGTTCTCTTCTTGTTATGGAAATTCAGGTTTGAGCTTTCTTCTACTGTCCTTTACTTCTCCCAACTATGGTCTGCCAAAATTTAACTAAATCAATAGTCCAAGGTTAAATCTCCATGACCATGTACATTTGTTCATGGGTGAGCTAAACTGTCAACTATAATTGCCTTCCCTTTATTTTACTTGTTTTTCTTGAATTAGTACTTGGCTTATTTTTTTTTCCATTGGCTTAGTTTCCTATGTATCTATCCTTAAGTTTTTCAAATGTTTCATCAAATTTGTTTAAAACCAATGAATATGTTTTCAAATGATCAGATATATCCCTGTGAATTCTGTTTTTCTGAAGACTCTCCTGAACATCTTAATCAAATAATTTTCAATACTACTTGAATTTTTTAATCATGTGGCTATATTACATTAAAATACTAAACAGGGGTTTAGGGTAATTTTATTGAGGTTTAATTGACATATATTAACTGCAAATGCACAAAGTGTACAATTAAACACACTTGGCATATGTATACATCTACAAAACCATCACCACCATCAGAATACCCATCACCCCACATCACCATCCCTTATAATGCTTCCATTTTGTATCCTTCCACATCTCTCGTGCCCAAGCAATCAAGGATTTACTTTCTATCATATTAGATTGCTTGTATTTTCTAGAGTTTATATAAACGGAATGAATCATGCAGTATGTAGTCCATTTGTCTGACTTTTTTCATTTAAAAGGTAATTATTTTGAAATTCACCCATGTTTATCAATGGACAGGTTATTCTTTTTATCACTTAGTGGTTTTCCATTATATGTATATGTCAAAATTTTTTTATTCACCTATTGATAAACATTTAGGTTGCTTTCAAACAACCTTTGTTTATTACAAATAAAGTTGTTATAAACATTTGCATACAAGTCTTTTTAAGGACATATATTTACCTAGGGGTAAATACCTAGGAGTGAGATGACTGAATCATATGGTTAGATGTATGTTTAACTTTTTAAAAAACTGCCAAACTGTTTTCCAAAGTAGCTGTACCGTTTTACATTCCCTTGTGTATGAGGTTAGATCTGTGATTATATACCTGGAAAACTTAAAATAATCAGTGAAATAATGAAAACATCAAGAAAATCTATTGAAGTGGACCAGTAACAAAATTAACATGCAACCATAGCTTTCTTTGTATAAACAACCATCCATTAGAAAATATAATAAATATAAGAAAATATTTCATGCATAAGAGCGTTAAGGCTCTATGTGAAGAATACTTTGAGATTCTACTGAAATACATTTTTTAAAGATTTGAATAAATGTCTTACATAAGAAAATTCAATCTTATCACAATGCCAATTGTCCCTAAAGGAATATACAAATATAATGCAAGCCCAATAAAAATGGTAACAGGGTTTTCTGAGAGCAGAGAGTTAGACAAGCTTTTTTCTAAAGTTTATGTGGAAAATAAACATGCAAGAATATCCAGGAGATGAAAATTAAGAGTTTTGAAAGAAGATGAATCCTACCAAATAGCACAAAATATTATGAAGTTGCAGTAATTGAGTTTGTCCTTGTCTACCTATAAGGCAACAGCAACAGAAGAGAAGAGATTGTCCACAAGTACTGAAAACATACATTTGAAATTCAAGGTACCAAAAGGCTATATTTTATATCAGAAAGAAAAGAGGGACTATTTGATAAATTATGTTGAGACAACTGGTTAGTGACTCCTTGCAGAAAAATTAAAAACTGTTAAGTCAGAGATACAAATGTACAAAGTTTAAAGCATTAGTGGCAGAAGGAAACGTGATCTATTTTAGTTTATTTTTAACATTCTTAAGTAAGTAAGAACTTTCTAAGTAAAGCCTAAACACAGGGTCCGTTTTGAACATATGAGACAGTTAGCAGTAGGGGAGGAAAATCCTGTAAAGAAGTTTTTTCATTTTAATAGGGCAGGCCGAAAAATATTTAAAACACATTTTACAAAGGGCTAATTTCCTAAAAATGTAAAGAATCTGTATATAAATTAAAAACACTAATAGAAGAACAGGCTTCCCAGGTGGCGCGAGTGGTAAAGAACACACCTGCCAATGCAGGTAGATATGAGACGTATTTGATCCCTGGGTCAGGAAGATCCCCTGGAGGAGGGCATGGCAACCCACTCCAGTATTCTTGCCTGGAGCATCCCATGGACAGAGGAACCCCACGGGTTACAGTCCATAGGGTCACACAGGATCAGACATGACTGAAGCAACTCAGCACACATCCACAAAGGCACAAACAAAGCACATGAACCAGCAGTTTGCAGGGCAGGCAATGAGTCACAAACAAACAATAGTACAGATCATATTTCCATTTTTTAATATCAGATTGGAAAATATTAGTAAGTTTGACAAAACATCATTTTCAAAAGTATAAGGGAGGGTAGGCACTCCAGTGTAAAACTGATGGGGGAGCAAATTGCTGTATCTTTTTGGAGGATCAATTTCACACCATCTATTAAAATAGCTATTTTGAGGGAAACTAATTGACATGGCTGCACTGCTATATTTATTTATTTTTGACTGCGCTGGGTCTTTGCTGCTGCTCGTGGGCCTGCTCTAGCTGCCACGAGTGGGGGCTGCTCCAGTTGTGGTCCACGGGCTTCACATTGCAGGGTCTTCTCTTGTTGCAGAGTACAGGCTCTAGGCTCACTAGTGGTGGGGCATGGTTGCCCCAACTACTGCCCAGCAGCGGTTGCCCCACAGCATGTGGGCTCTTCCCAGACCAGGGATCGAAACTGTGTCCCTTGCATTGCTAGCCAGCTTCTTAACCACCAGACCATCAGGGAAGCCCCTAAAGTAGCCAGCTTTTGACACGATAATTCCACTCCTGAGCATTTATTTACAGGTATTCTCGGACACATGAACGGGATAGTCACGAAGGCTGTGTTTGTAAGGAAAAGACTGGAAACAACCTGAAGCCCTCTCAATGGGGAGCCAGTTGAATAAATTATGATCCATTCATACAGTGACCTCCTGCTATGGCACAATAGTGATTCTGAAATATCACCCAGTGTATCACTCTTCTTGCTATTTCTTTTTCTTTTCCTTTTTCCTCCTCTGGTCTTGGGCCATCAAGATGAGGCCCAGGGGCTCAGACTTGGGAGAGGCTCTTGCACTACCTCCAGGTAGAGAAGTTTGATGCAGCCCAGAGCAGAGAAATCATTTCTCTCCTTTGAATTCTGGACCTCATACGGTTCACAGTGAGGCTATAATCTTGAATGTTCAACATTTCTTGAAATGGAACTCTCGGGCTTCTCAGAACTCCCTGAGCTAAATTTTTCCCATTTCAAGATCCAAAGTTTAAAGTGAAAGTGAAAGTCGCTCAGTTGTGTCCGACTCTTTGTGACCCCATGCACTATACAGTCCATGGAATTCTCCAGGCCAGAATACTGGAGTGGGTAGCCTTTCCCTTCTCGGGGATCCTCCCAACCCAGGGATCAACCCAGGTCTCCTGCGTTGCAGGTGGATTCTTTACCGGCTAAGTCACCAGGGAAGCCCAAGAATACTGGAGTGGGTAGCCTATCCGTTCTCCAGCCAATCTTCCCGACCCAGGAATAGAACTGGGGTCTCCTGCACTGCAGGCAGATTCTTTACCAACTGAGCTATCAGGGAAGCCAATAAAAGACAATGAAATAGCATCAAAGGAATGACTGGGATGACACCCTCCTAGTGTCGGAGACGTCAGCCAGCAAGGAGGTGCTAGGTGGAGAGAGGTGAGGTGAGGTGAGGAGGGTGACTGTTTGGAGGGGCAAGTCTGGCTCCCTTTTCAAGGTCATCCAGAACACCTCGGGGCTCTTGCGTTGATTTCCAGGACACTTCTAAGGAGATGACAAGCCTTTAGCATAATGTCATGTCCCACCTGGCTTGGTGAAACTGAGAAGGACAGTGTGGGGCTCTTCTGGGTACAAAAGCCCCTCTGTGCCCCCCATTTCTTGTTTGTCATGTTGACAAAAAATGAATCAGTCAATCTAAGAAAGAAATGGAAAATTTTATTTGAGCAAAATTGAGGATTATCACCTGGGCACAATATCTCAAAAAGCTCTGAGAGCTATTCTGCCCATTACAAGTCAGGCACAGTTATAAACATTTTGAGACAGAGGACTATACATCAAGTGATGTATTATTGACAGCTTGTGCAATCCAAGGCCTAAATGTCATAGCAGGTCATGTGACCCCTTATAAGATCAAGAAGGAATGCTCTCTTTTAAGGAGTTGTCTCATTGCTCTTTATAGTTAAGCAGGTGTTTCTACCAATAGGAGAGGTTAGGTCAATGCATAATATATATACATAGTGCACAATGGAGGAGAGAGAGGAAGCCAAAGGGAAGAGATTTTTTTATGTTTACATTTTTCTTATTTTGCTATAACATATGAATAATTTCACAATAGAAGAAAAAGGACTCCAGTCTCCAAGGCCTTCCCCAAGGTCCAAAGAGCAGTTTCAATCAGTTAAGGATCAGGACTATAGAGTCACCGATCTCTGTGACTCATTTCTTCCTACTAGAATGTAGGTAACAACCTGAGGCCTATCTTTGAGTTGTTTTGTGGAAACTAAGACCTCCACCCAGATGGAAGATGGTCACTACATGCTGACTACAAGCACATAGACCCCAGACTGCCTGGAATCAGAAGGCTGAGATTCCTAAAACATCAACTGTTACCTCACCACCAACCAATCAGAAGAAGGTCCAGGAGCTGATCATGCGGGTATCTTGTGAACCTCGCCCAATACTATATTTAACCATTGTGTGAAAGCCATCACGAAATTTGAGTCATGAGTACAAGTTGCTCGTTCTCCTTGCTTGGCCTGTGCAATAAACCTTTCTCTGTTCCAAACTCTGACATTTCAATTCAGCCTCACTATGTCAGGCACATGGAATGAACTTGAGTTCCATAACATTGGGAGTGACGGGGCACCACACCTGAAGGCACTCCTCAAAGCCCACAGATCCCGCTGTGAAGCAGGGCAAGTACCTAGGACAACGTGAGGAGCTATGAAAACACCGGTGGACCAGAGCTGAACACCTGGAAATGCTTGGGCTTAAGGCAAAAGACTCTTGATTCAGAAGGCATTGGCAATCTCTGAGCATAGTGACAGAGATGCCACCATTCTGTGGGGCCAGCTCATCTCAGTGGATCCCATGGGGGTGCTCAGGACCAGCATGAATCACTCTGCAGGGGATGTCACCAAAAATGTGTAAAACTGGGTATCCTTCTATTCACAATGCCTGCTTATAGAAAGAGGCACAATAAACTGATTCCAGTGATTACACCTGGGGAAGGGGCCTGGGGGACTGAGGGTCTGGCAGGGCAGGCAGGCTCAGAGCAGATGTGAGCCCCTCAAGGCCAGGGTCAGACTAGTCACTCACTAAGCTGAAGCTCACTGTCTCCCCTGTTAGAAGGGGGCTCTGCAAAGGCACACAGTGGGCCTCGCCCATCAGGAAGCTTCCATAAGCCTCTTATCCTTATCCACCAGAGGGCAGAGAGAATGAAAACCACAATCACAGAAAACTAATCAAACTGATCACATGGACCACAGCCTTGTCTAACTCAAGAAAACTATGAGCCATGCTATGTAGGGCCACCCAAGGCAGACAGATCATGGTGGAGAGTTCTGACAAAACGTGGTCCACTGGAGAAGGGAATGGCAAACCACTTCAGTATTCTTGCCTTGAGAACCCCATGAACAGCATGAAAAGGCAAAAAGATAGGACACTAAAAGATGAACTCCCCAGGTCAGTAGGTGTCCAATATACAACAGGAGAAAAGTAGAGAACTATCTCCAGAAAGAATGAAGAGACAGAGCGAAAGCAAAAACAATGCCCAGTTGTGGATGTGACTGGGGATGGAAGTAAACTCTGATTCTGTAAAGAACAATATTGCATAGGACCCTGGAATGTTCGGTCCATGAATCAAGGTAAATTGGAAGTGGTCAAACAGGAGATGGCAAGAGCGAACATTGACATTTTAGGAATCAGTGAACTAAAATGGACTGGAATGGGTGACTTTAACTCAGATGACCACTATCTCTACTACTGTGGGCAAAATCCCTTAGAAGAAACGGAGTAGCCATCATAGTCAACAAAAGAGTCCAAAATGCAGTACTTGGATGCAACCTCAAAAATAACAGAATGATCTCTTTGTTTCCAAGGCAAACTATTTAATATGACAGTAATGCAAGTCTATGTCCCAACCAGTAATGCTGAAGAAGCTGAAGTTGAAGGGTTCTGTGAAGACCTACAAGGCCGTCTAGAACTAACATCCATAAAAGATGCCCTTTTCATCATAGGGGGCTGGAATGCAAAATTAGGGAGTCAAGAGATACCTGGAGTAACAGGCAAATTTGGCCTTGGTGTACAGCATGAAGGAGGGCAAAGGCTAACAGAGCTTTGCCAAGAGAACACTCTGGTCATAGCAACTACTCTTTTCCAAAAACACAAGAGAAGACTCTACACATGGACATCACCAGAGGGTCAATGTCAAAATCAGATTGATTATATTCTTTGCAGCTAAAGATGGAGAAGCTCTATACAGTCAACAAAAAGAAGACCAGGAGCTGACTACAGTTCAGATCATGAACTCCTTATTGCCAAATTCAGACTTAAATTGAAGAAAGTAGGGAAGACCATTAGACCATTCAGTTATAACCTGAATCAAATCCCTTACAATTATACAGTGGAAGTGACAATTCAAAGGATTAGATCTGATAGACAGAGTGCCTGAAGAACTATGGACTGAGGTTCTTGACATTGTACAGAAGGTAGTGATCAAGACCATCCCCCCAAAAATGAAATGCAAAAATGCTAAATGGTTGTCTGAGGAGGCCTTACAAATAGCTGTGAAAAGAAGGGAAGTGAAAGGCAAAGGAGAAAAGGAAAGATATACCCATTTGAATGTAGAGTTCCAAAGAATAGCAAGGAGAGATAAGAAAGCCTTCCTCAGTGATCAGTGCAAAGAAATAGAGGAAAACAATAGAATGGGAAAGACTAGAGATGTCTTCAAGAAAATTAGAGATACCAAGGGAACATTTCATGCAAAAATGAGTTTGATAAAGGACAGAAACAGTATGGACCTTACAGAAGCAGAGGATATTAAGAAGAGGTGGCAAGAATACACAGAAGAACTATACAAAAAAGATCTTCATGACCCAGATAACCATGATGGTGTGATCAGTCATGCTGGAATGTGACGTCAAGTGGGCCTTAGGAAGCATCACTACGAACAAAGCTAGTAGAGGTGATGGAATTCCAGTTGAGCTTTTTCAAATCCTAAAAGATGATGATGTGAAAGTGCTGCACTCGATATGACAGCAAATTTAGAAAACTCAGTAATGGCCACAGGACTGGAAAAGGTCAGTTTTCACTCCAATTCCAAAGAAAGGCAAAACCAAAGAATGTAAAACTACTGCACAATTGCACTCATCTCACACACTAGCAAAGTAATGCTCAAAATTCTCCAAGCCAGGCTTCAATAGTTCATGAATTGAGAACTTTCAGATGTTCAAGGTGGATTTAGAAAAGGCAGAGGAATCAGAGATCAAATTGCCAACATCTGTTGGATCATCTAAAAAGCAAGAGAGTTCCAGAAAATCATCTACTTCTGTTTTATTGACTATGGCAAAGCATTTGACTGTGTGGGTCACAACAAACTATGGAAAATTCTTCAAGTAATGGGAATACCAGACCACCTGACCTGACTCCTGAGAAATCTGTATGCAGGTCAATAAGCAATGGTTAGAACTGGAAATGGAACAGACGACTAATTAAAATAGGGAAAGAAGTACATCAAGGCTGTATATTGTCATCCTGCTTATTTAACTTATATGCAGAGTATATCATGCGAAATGCCAGGCTGGATGAAGCACAAACTGGAATCAAGATTGCCAGGAGAAATATCAATAACCTCAGATATGCAGATGACACCACCCTTCTGGCAGAAAGCAAAGAATTAAAGAGGCTGTTGATGAAAGTGAAAGAGAAGAGTGAAAAACTTGGCTTAAAACTGAGATCTTGGCATCTGGTCCCATTACGTCATGGCAAATAGATGGGGAGGCAGTGGAAACAATGAGAGACTTTATTTTGGGGGGCTCCAAAATCATTGCAGATGGTGACTGCAGCCATGAAATTAAAAGACGCTTGCTCCTTGGAAGAAAAACTATGACCAACCTAGACAGCACATTAAAAACCAAAGACATTACTTTGATGATAAAGGTTCATCTAGTCAAAGCTATGGTTTTTCCAATAGTCTTGTATGGATATGAGAGTTGGACTATAAAGAAAGCTGAGTGCCAAAGAATTTATACTTTTGAACTGTGGTGTTGGACTACAAGGAGATCCAACCAGTCCAACCTAAAGAAAATCAGTCCTGAATACTCATTGGAAAGACTGATGCTAAAGCTGAGGGTCCAATACTTTGGACACCTGATGCAAAGAACTGACTCATTGGAAAAGACCCTGATATTGGGAAAAATTAAAGGCAGGAGGAGAAGGGGATTACAGAGGATAAGATAGTTAGGGTTGCCAGGAGTCAGACACAACTGAGCAACTGAACTGAACTGAACTGCAAAGACATGGAACATGCCTTCACCATCAGGTGCTGAGTCTTGGGGTTTCCTGATTGTTTCTATGAAGACCTCTTTGTGTCTGTCAAGACCTCCTTGAGTCCTGCACCTCCAAGACTCAGCAAAGTCCTGCTGAAGATGATGATAAGTATTCAGTGATTACTAATAATGTCCCCCTTTGCTCTTAAAAATGCCCCAGTTTGTTGATAAATAGTATAGCTAATATTTCCTGCTAAATAATCTGCAAACAGAATATCTCTTGAAGCTCATGGAAGGGAGAGTTAAGACTTCCTCTACCTGTGGTTCCCAGATACTTCAGCTTGTCTTCTATTCACCATCTCCTGTGAGAGAGATGGGCTGTGTCAGACACAGTCCCTGGCCTTGGGGAACTTCTAGTCCACTGAAGGAGGCAGGAAGACATACAGATAAGGAACAAACACTACCAGGTGGGGCTTCCTGAGGCCTCACACATGTCATAGAGCTCTAGAGTTCCTATTTTGCTTCCTCCTGGAAGCAACAATGTAACAATGATAATAATACTAGCTACGATAATAACAATGAATGCATGCATGCTGAGTCCCTTCAGTCGTGTCTGACACTTGTGACCCCCTGGACTGTAGCCTGACAGGCTCCTCTGTCCATGGGATTCTCCAGGCAAGAATTCTGGAATGTGTTGCCATGCCCTCCTCCAGGGGATCTTCTTGACCCAGGGACTGAACCAGCATCACTTATGTCTCCTGCATTGCCAGGCAGATTCTTTACCACTAGCGCCACCTGGGAAGCCTGATAATCACCATAACTACCCATTATGTGGGGCTCCTTTCCTTGGGGAGCTCCCAGACCAATGTGGGGAACTGCCTGACTCTGGCCTGGGAGAGATCACTCTTCTGGGGATACATAGCTACAATCTTTTGCAGTTCCCACACTGATGAGAGAAACTAGCCAGGTGCGTCACCAAGAGACTGATAGGAATTCTTCATAAAACCCTTCAGGGGAACGGTCCTTATGCCCATTTTACAGATGAAAATGTTGAGGTTCAGAGAGGTGATATAACTTACCGAGGCCACACAGGAACTTAGCGGCATAGCTGGAATTCACACTCCAAATCCTTGCTGCAGCCTCCAAGTACAGGAGCAGTGCAGAAGCACAACCATCACATCCCCTGTATGTATGGGCTCGTGTTTCCTCAGAGACACCAAGTACCACCTCCCAAGCCTTCTGTTTGAAGCCTGAGCACAGGCGAGGCTGCCTGCGGCACCAGGAACTGGGCTCCCTCCCAGCAACTCCGCCACCAGCCCAAGGTTAACAGTTTTAACATATAGCCACCCGAGTTCCCTTTTGTATGATGATCTGACTCCCTCATTATGTTAATTTTTAAATTTTAAGTTGTCTGGGTATCTCTGTGTACGTGTTGCTGCTGCTGCTGCTAAGTTGCTTCAGTCATGTCCGACTCTGTGTGACCCCACAGACAGCAGCCCACCAGGCTCCCCCATCCCTGGGATTCTCCAGGCAAGAGTACTGGAGTGGGTTGCCATGTCCTTCTCCGATGCATGAAAGTGAAAAGTGAAAGTGAAGCTGCTCAGTCGTGTCTGACTCTTAGCGACCCCATGGACTGTAACTCGCCAGGCTCCTCCATCCATGGGATTCTCCAGGCAAGACTGGGTTGCCATGCCCTCCTCCAGGACACCTTCCTGACCCAGGGATTGAACTCGTATCTCTTATGTCTCCTGCATTGACAGGTGGGTTCTTTACCACTAGCATCACCTGGGAAGCCCTGTGTATCTCTATGAAAACTCAAATATTATTTGGAACAAGTTGAGAGAGAAAAAGACCAAAAGAAATTGGTAACAGTGGTTGGGGGAGGGTCATAGACTCTCATGGGTCTGCCTATTTACACAAGCCCCTCCTCACATCTCAGCATCCTTTACTAGCAGCCTTGATGTGTGGTCCTGTAGGTCAATATCTCTATAGTGCTCTGAGCATGAGTGTGCATGTGTCAGCACACAGCACCTTCCTCAAGTGTTTGCTCAGCCCAGGTGTCAGGTACAGAAAAACGAACACCGATTCCCGGTACCCAAGGAACTTTCATCATGCCAGAGAAAGAAGGATCTAGGCTCCGAAACAATCAAGGTCACTTATGAGGGACAACAAGAGACGACACAAAGGAGCAAGTAAAACCCATCTCTCTTTTGAGAAGATCTTTCCTCCAG
The DNA here is from genome assembly GCF_023699985.2 of Odocoileus virginianus. Taxonomy (NCBI): domain Eukaryota; kingdom Metazoa; phylum Chordata; class Mammalia; order Artiodactyla; family Cervidae; genus Odocoileus; species Odocoileus virginianus. The sequence goes on along the minus strand of NC_069686.1, from coordinate 59,948,021 downwards.
AACACAGGGAAGTGGGCTTTGGCAATGATCCAGGCAGAAACCTCAGACCACAGCTCACTGGGAGAGCAAGAATGTTGCTTTGGCTTCCTGGGGACATGAAGTCCACATTGATCTAATAACTCAGAGAAGTGGCTTGGAGACTTGAAGATACCCTCAGATGTTGAGTACTGACTGGACAAAATGTGCTGGTGTCTGGCTGAACTCTTCCTCCCTCCAGCTGATGTTCTAGAGTCAGACAGTGGATGGGGGTACTTTGAATACTCGAAAGGCCCTCAGTCTTTACAGGAGCTGGATCCTTTCTGGGTCAGGACTCACAAGTACCTGGTCTTCTCTTTTTTCAAGGCCCGTGGGGCATTTACTACTTAGTCCTGTTGATTTAGATGAAGTCTTAAGACTAGTTCTGACTAATGGTCCATGAGCACAAATTACATGTAGTTGAAAGCTAATGTGAAGGTATAAGATGGCGGAGGAGTAGGTGGACATGGAGTACATCTCTCTGCATGGATACACCAGAAATACACCTCCAGACAGAAGCACATGCAGAACACCAGCTGAGAGTCAACAGGAGGACCTGACCAGTGTTAAAGAATATATAGAGCCACGCAAAACTCAGTAGAAAGAAGTAAGTAGCAGGAAAAACAGGAGTATTAGTAGGACTGGACCTACCCTCAGCAGGAAGGTAGCAGGGGTCTGATACCCACAGTGGGGCAATTGTCTGAGTCAGAGGAGAAACATTTAAGGCTGAGAGTAAAACAGCTGATTTGTGGCAACCCTATAGGAATGAGAATCAGACAGTCCTTGCCGCAGCCATACATATGCTGGGCAGGAGCATGGGTCTCCTGGAGGGGCAGCAGCTGGGAGCTGGCGTTTAGGGACTGTGGAGCAATCCCAGTGAGAGAACTGTTGCTGACTGCAGAGAGACGGATCGAGGGGATGTGAGGCAGATCATGTGGGAAATGCCTGTGGTAGAAATCCAGGCAGCCATGGAAGCAGGGTGATACTGCTGAGTCACGCGTAGTGGGCGGAGCCATCACCGTAGCCTCTCTTTCTCTACACACTAGCATTGGCAGCTGCACGATATAGGCTGGCCCATCAAAGGCCTGATGCACTGAACTACAGAGTAGGACCCTACCCGGGGTGCCCCTTTAAGTGCCTGATGCACCAAACTACAGAATAGGACCCCAGCCAGGGGTGCCCCTCTATGTGCCTGACGCGCCAACAACAGAGAAGGACCCCAGGCAAGGGAGCCCTCCAAGTGCCTGAACAGGTGGAGCTGTGGAGAAAGGCTGGCTAAAACGGCCTTCAGATGGCCAGCTACAAGAGGCTTGAAAAAAAGACGCTGATAGGGCCATAACTCCTGCTGTGGAGGCAGTTTGTGTCCCTGAACACTTGAGGCCGCCAGGGTCCCTGCAAGCCAAGCAGCTGCACCACCTTCATGCTCAACTCTCCCTGGGGCAGAGGTGCCCCAGACAAAAAAAAAAAAAAAAAAAAAGTCTTGTGTTTATGCACACAGGGTCGCTTCAGTCCTGTCCGACTCTTTGCGACCCTGTAGACTGTGGCCTGCCAGGCTTCTCTGTCAGAGAGGGGGTTCTCCAGGCAAGAATACTGGAGCATATTGGCCAACACTGGTTGCCATACCCTTCTAGAGACTATATTTCCTGCTGCCCTAGCCGCCAACCCCACTGAGTAGCTGGTGCTGCCAGAACCCCTGCGACCCAAGAAGTTGCACCACTTCCACATTTGGCCCGCACAGGAGGCAAACCCAAGTCCTCCAGGGCAGCCTCAGGAGCGAAGCCCAGTGGACAACCCACATGGAGAGGTGGAAATAAACCACAGTTGAAACCCAGGGGCAGTGGGGCTAAGGAAGAAGACCCGAAACCTTCCCACCAGCTGTATAAGCTGAAGATTAAATCTGCAAGATCAACTAGGCTGACTCTGTGTCTATGGAATATATAAAAGGCCATGGAGAGCTCCCACAGAAGAAAACCCACTAGCTCTGATAGCTGTGGACATTGGAGGTGAGAAAACACAGGAGCAGGACCCGATTAGAACCTGAGCTGCCCCCACAGCAGGTCCAGAGACCAGCACAGTGTTGGAGGGCATCCCAGGAAGTAAGGTGGGCCGTGATTCCCAGCATGGGAAAGGACTCTGACAGCAGTGACTCAAGAAAAACATTTATTATTCTTATTTTTTGACTTCTTCTGTAGATTGTTTTGGATTTTTTTCTCCACCCCCCCCCCCATTGTAGATGTTGATTTTATTGGCACTAAGAAATTCAATTAAGATTTTGAGCTGTTTTTTCCTTTTTCCTCAGTCACATTTTTTATTGTTGTCATAAACTTCTGCCTCTATGTTGGGCTTTTTAATTTTTATTTTTTGCACTTCTGTGGAGTTTTCCTCTTTTTTTCTCTTTTCTCTTTTTTTAATTTTAATTTTTAAAACCTATTATTATTTTTTATACATTTATTCCTTTGATTTTCCTACTGTTCTATTCCCTTTTCAGTTAATCTTTAACACATATAAGTCTTCTTTATACACCTCTACTTAACTTTACATATCTATTCTTTCTTTCTTTTCTTTCTCTCCTTTCTTTTCAACATATTTGTTAGCTTTATCTTCATTGCTTTATTCCCTAATTGGCTCCTGGCTTTAGTTTTATTTTCCAGTTTGTGCTTTAATTAGTTTCATTCTGGTAGATATAATTTTTGGTTTCCTTTGTTCACCGGGTCAATCTATTGTGCTTAATTTTTGTTGGACTCTTTGATTTTGCTTATGGGTGTATATGTTTATGTGTATATTCAGTCACACTTTCTATTGTTGTTATAAACCTCTGCCTCTACATTGGGCTTTTGCACTTCTGTGGAGTTTTCCTTTTTTCCTCCTTTTTTCTTTCTTCCATTTTTTTCTCTTTTCTCTTTTTTATAGTTTTAATTTTTAATTTTTTTAAACCTATTATTTTTTTTACAGTTATTCCTTCATTTGCCTTTCCTACTGTTCTTTTCTCCTTTCAGTTAATCTTTAATGTATAGACATCTTCTTTATCTACTTCTATTTAACTTTACATATCTATTCTTTCTTTCCTTTCCTCTCAACATATTTGTTAGTTTTGTTTTCATTGCTTTATTCCCCACTTGGCACTTTGCTTTAGTTTTGTTTTCCAGTTTGTGCTTAAGTTAGTTTTGTTCTTAACTGGTAAATATAATTTTTGATTTCCTTTGTTTACCAGATCAATCTACTGTAATTTATTTTTGTTGGACTATTTTCACTTTGCTCATGAGTGTATATGTATATATTCCATTATTTTAATTATTATTTGCCTGATTTTGTAACTGCCATTTGTCTGGGGTTCATCTATGGTTTCTCTTTTTTGGATATTTGTTTTACTCTCCCTTGATGCCATAAAAAACCACTTGTGGACTCCTCATTCCTGACCAGAGATCAAGCCCTGAGCCTTTGGAGTGGAAGCACTGACTCCAAGATCCTAGACTCAGAGAACTAACCTCAGTTCAGTTCAGTTCAGTCGCTCAGTCATGTCTGACTCTTTGCAACGCCATGAATTGCAGCACGCCAGGCCTCCCTGTCCATCATCAACTCCCAGAGTTTACTCAAACTCATGCCCATTGAGTCGGTGATGCCATCCAGCCATCTCATCCTCTGTCGTCCCCTTCTCCTCCTGCCTCAATCCCTCCCAGCATCAGGGTCTTTTCAAATGAGTCAACTCTTCACATGAGATGGCCAAAGTATTGGAGTTTCAGTTTCAGCATCAGTCCCTCCAATGAACACCCAGGACTGATCTCCTTTACGATGGATTGGTTGGACCTCCTTGCAGTCCAAGGGACTCTCAAGAATCTTCTCCAACACCACAGTTCAAAAGCATCAATTTTTTGGTGCTCAGCTTTCTTTATAGTCCAACTCTCACATCTATACATGACCACTGGAAAAATCATAGCTTTGACTAGATGGACCTTTGTTGGCAAAATAATGTCTCTGCTTTTTAATATGCTGTCTAGGTTGGTCATAACTTTCCTTCCAAGGAGTAAGCATCTTTTAATTTCATGGCTGCAATCACCATCTGCAGTGATTTTGGAGCCCCCAAAAATAAAGTCTGACACTGTTTCCACTGTCTCCCCATCTATTTCCCATGAGGTGATGAGACCAAATGCCATGATCTTAGTTTTCTGTATATTAAGCTTTAAGCCAACTTTTTCACTTTCCTCTTTCACTTTCATCAAGAGGCTTTTTAGTTCCTCTTCACTCTCTGCCATAAGGGTGGTGTTATCTGCATATCTGAGGTTATTGATATTTCTTCCAGCAATCTTGATTCCGCCTTGTGCTTCTTCCAGCCCAGCGTTTCTCATGATGTACGCTGCATATAAGTTAAATAAGCAGGGTGACAATGTACAGCCTTGACCTACTCCTTTTCCTATTTGGAACCAGTCTGTTGTTCCATGTCCAGTTCTAACTGTTGCTTCCTGACCTGCATACAGGTTTCTCAAGAGGCAGGTCAGATGGTCTGGTATGCCCATCTCTTTCAGAATTTTCCACAGTTTATTGTGATCCACACAGTCGAAGGCTTTGGTGTAGTCAATAAAGCAGAAATAGATGTTTTTCTGGAACTCTCTTGCTTTTTTGATGATCCAGTGGATATTGGCAATTTGATCTCTGGTTCCTCTGCCTTTTCTAGAACCAGCTTGAACATCTGGAAGTTCTTGGTTCACATATTGCTGAAGCCTGGCTTGGAGAATTTTGAGCATTACTTTACTAGTGTGAGAGATGAGTGCAATTGTGCAGTAGTTTGAGCATTCTTTGGGATTGCCTTTCTTAGGGATTGGAATGAAAATTGACCTTTTCCAGTCCTGTGGCCACTGCTGAGTTCTCTAAATTTGCTGGCATATTGAGTGCAGCACTTTCACAGCATCATCTTTCAGGATTTGAAATAGCTCAACTGGAATTCCATCACATCCACTAGCTTTGTTTGTAGTGATGCTTTCTAAGGCCCACTTGACTTCACATTCCAGGATGTCTGGCTCTAGGTCAGTGATCACACCATTGTGATTATCTGGGTCATGAAGATCTTTTTTGTACAGTTCTTCTGTGTATTCTTGCCACCTCTTCTTAATATCTTCTGCTTCTGTTAGGTCCATACCATTTCTGTCCTTTATCGAACCCATCTTTGCCTGAAATGTTCCCTTGATATCTCTAATTTTCTTGAAGAGATCTCTACTCTTTCCCATTCTGTTGTTTTCCTTTATTTCTTTGCATTGATCGCTGAGGAAGGCTATGAAGACCTACAAGACCTTTTAGAACTAACACCCAAAAAAGATGTCCTTTTCATTATAGGGGACTGGAATGCAAAAGTAGGAAGTCAAGAAACACCTGGAGTAACAGGTAAATTTGGCCTTGGAGTACGGAATGAAGCAGGGCAAAGGCTAATAGAGTTTTGCCAAGAGAACACACTGGTCATAGCAAACACCCTCTTCCAACAGCACAAGGGAAGACTCTACACATGGACGTCACCAGATGGTCAACACCGAAATCAGATTGATTATATTCTTTTCAGCCAAAGATAGAGAAGCTCTATACAGTCAGCAAAAACAAGACCAGGAGCTGACTGTGGCTCAGATCACGAACTCCTTATTGCCAAATTCAGACTTAAACTGAATAAAGTAGGGAAAACCACTAGACCATTCAGGTATGACCTAAATCAAATCCCTTATGACTATACAGTGGAAGTGAGAAATAGATTTAAGGGACTAGATCTGATAGACAGAGAGCCTGATGAACTGTGGATGGAGGTTCGTGACATTGTACAGGAGACAGGGATCAAGACCATCCCCATGGAAAAGAAATGCAAAAAGGCAAAATGGTTGTCTGAGGTGGCCTTACAAATAGCTGTGAGAAGAAGAGAAGCGAAAAGCAAAGGAGAAAAGGAAAGATATTCCCATTTGCATGCAAAGTTCCAAAGAATAGCCAGGAGAGATAAGAACTAACCCTAGGGAGTATCAAATAGTGAGAACTCACACAAAGGAAACCACTTGAATACAAGACCGAGCATCACCAACCACCAGTAGCACCCTGTGCAGGATGCCTCATCTAAACAACAAACAAAACAAACACACTAACCCAATCATCAGCAGACAGGATTACCTCCTCACTCAGTCTTGCCCATCAGAGGAAAAACAAGCAAAAACTCAGCACAAATCTCACCCTATAAGAAGCCCACACAAACCACTGGACCACTCTTAGGAGGGAAGAAACCAAAAGCAAGAAAGAATTCAACTTTCCTTTAAGTCTGGGAAAAGGAGACCTCAAACACAATAATTTGAAAAAGATGAAAAGGCAGAGAAATACTGCACAAATGAAGGAACAAACCAGGAACACAGAAGTCCAAATAAATGAAAGGAAATAGGAAAATTACCTGAAAATGATTTCAGAATAATGATAGTAAACATGATCAAAAACCTTGAAAACAAAATGGAGAAAATGCAAGAATCAATTAACAAAGACCTAGAAGAATTAAAGAATAAACATACAGAGACAAACAACACAATTAATGAAATTAAAAATACTCTAGAAGGAATTAATAGTAGAATATTTGAAGCAGAAGAATGAATCAATGAGCTGGAAGATAAAACGGTGGAAATAACTTCTGAAGTGCAGGATAAAGAAAAAGAATGAAAAGAGTTGATGACAGTCTCAGAGACCTCAGGGGCCATATAAAACACACAAACATTAGAATTATCGGAGTCCCAGAAGAAGAAGAAGGAAAGAAAAGGTATAAGAAAAATTTTTAAAAGATTATAGTTGAAAATTTCCCCAACAGGGAAAAGGAAATACCCAATCAAGTCCAAGAGGCACAAAGAGTCCCATACAGGATAAACCCAAGGAGAAACAAGCCAAGACACATACTAATTAAACTAACAGAAACTAAACACAAAGAAAGAATATAAAAAGCAGCAAGGGAGAAGCAACAAGTAACATACAAGGGAAACCCCATATGCTTAACAGCTGATCTTTCAGCAGAAACTCTGCAGGCCAGAAGGGAAAGGCAGGATATATTTAAAGTATTGAGAGGGAAACATCTACAACCGAGATTAGTGTACCCAGCAAGGATTTCATCCAAAATTGATGGTGAAATAAAAAGCTTTTCATACAAGCAAAAGTTGAGAATTCAGTACCACCAAACCCACTTTATGACAAATGTTAAACGGACCTAAATAGTCAAGAAATTCAACAGAAGCAAAAAGATCTACAAAATCAACCCCAAACAATTAGAAAATGGTGATAGGAACATACATATCAATAATTACTTTAAATGTAAATGGATTTAAAAGCTCCAACCAAAAGACACAGACTGGCTGAATGGATACAAAAATAAGACCCATATATATGCTGTCTACAAGAAACCCATTCAGACCTCAAGACAAATATAGACTGAAAGTGAAAGGATGGAAAAATATATTACATGAAAATGGGAAGCAAAAGAAAGCTTGAGTAACAATCCTCATATCAGACAAAATGGACCTTAAAATAAACAATATTGCAAGAGATAAGGAAGGACACTACATAATGATCAAGGGATCAATCCAAGAGGAAGACAAACAGTTGTGAATATCCATGCACCTAACATAGGAGCCCCTCAATACATAAGACAAACATTAACAGACATAAAAGGAGAAACTGACAGTAAGACAATAATAGTAGGAGACTTTAACACCCTACTCACACCAATGGACAGATCATCAAAACAGAAAAGTAATAAGGAAACACAAGTTTTAAATGATACATTAGATGAAATGGATCTCACTGATATCTTCAGGACATTCCATCCAAATGCAGAAGAAGACACCTTCTTCTCAAGTGCACATGGAACATTCTCTAGGATAGACCACATTTTGGGTCACAAATCAAACCTCAGTAAATTTAAGAAAATTGAAATTGTATCAAGCACCTTCTCCAACCACAATGTTATGAAACTAGATATCAATTACAAGAAAAAAAAACTGTAAGAAACACAAACATATGGAGATTAAACAACACATTTCTAAATAACCAACAGGTTACTGAAGAAATCAAAAGGGAAGTAAAAAAATTGCTAGAAACAAATGACAATGAAAACATGACAACTCAAAACTGATGGGATGCAGCAAAAGCAGTCCTAAGAGGGAAGTTTATAGCAATACAATCCTACTTCAAGAAACAAGAAAAACGTCAAATAGACAGCCTAACTTTACACCTAAAGCAACTGGAAAAAGTTGAAGAAAAAAGCCCCAAAATTAGTAGAAGGAAAGAAATCATAAAGATCTGAGCAGAAATAAATGAAAAAGAAATGAAAGAAACAATAGTAAAGATTAATAAAACTAAAAGTTGGTTCTTTGAGAAGATAAAAATTGACAAACCCTTAGCCAGACTCATCAAGAAAAAAAGAGAGAAGAATCAAATCAACAAAATTAGAAATGAAAAAGGAGAGGTTACAACAGACAATGCAAAAATACAAAGGATTATGAGACTATTACGAACAACTATATGGTGATAAAATAGATAACCTGGAAGAAATGGACAGATTCTTAGAAAAGTTCAATCTTCCAAGACTGAACCAGGAAGAAATAGAAATTATGAACAACCTAATTACAAGCACTGAAATTGAAGTTGTGATCAAAAATCTCCCAAAAAACAAAATTCCAGGACCAGATGGCTTCACAGGATAATTCTATCAAACATTTAGACAAGAGCTAATGCCTATCCTTCTAAAACTCTCAAAAAATTGCAGAGGAACGAACACTTCCAAACTCATTCTATGAGGCGACCATCACCCTGATACCAAAACCAAACAAAGATAACACACAAAAAGAAAACTACAGGCCAATATCACTGATGAATATGGATGCAAAAATCGTCAACAAAATTTTAGCAAACAGAATTCAGCAACACATCAAAAAGCTCATACACCATGGTCAAGTTGTTTTTATTCCAGGGATGCAAGGATTCTTCAATATATGCAAATCAATACATGTGATACACCATATTAACAAATTGAAAGATAAAAACCATATGATCATCTCAATAGATTCAGGAAAAGCCTTTGACAAAATTCAGCACATATTTTTGATTAAAACTCTTCAAAAAATGAGCATAGAAAGAACCTACTTCAACATAGTAAAGGCCATTTATGATAAGCCTACAGCAAACATTATTCTCAATGGTGAAAAAATGAAAGCATTCCCCCTAAGATCAGGAACAAGACAAGGGTGTCCACTTCACAAGTATTATTCAATATAGTTCTGAAGTCCTAGCTACAGCAATCAGAGAAGAGAAAGAAATAAAAGGAATCCAGATTGGAAAAGAAGAAATAAAGCTCTCACTGTTTGTAGATGACATGATACTGTACATAAAAAACCCTAAAGATAGTATCAGAAAATTACTAGAGCTAATCAGTGAATTTAGCAAAGTTGCAGGATACAAAATCAGTACACAGAAATCACTTGCATTTCTATATACTAACAATGAAAAATCAGAAAGAACAATTAAGGAATCAATCCCATTCACCATTGCAACAAAAAGAATTAAATGTCTAGGAATAAACTTACCTAAGGAGACAAAAGAACTGTACACAAAAGATTATAAGACACTGATGAAAGAAATCAAAGACAACATAAACAGATGGAGAGATATTCCATGTTCCTGGGTAGGAAGACTCAAAACTGTGAAAATGACTATACTACCAAATGCAATCTACAGACTTAATGCAATCCCTATCAGATTACCAATGGCATTTTTTCACAGAACTAGAACAAAAAATTTTACAATTCATATGGAAACACGAAAGACCCTGAATAGCCAAAGCAGTCTTGAGAAACAAGACTGGAGCTGGAGCAGTCAACCCTGACTTCAGATTATACTACAAAGCTACAGTCATCAAGACAGTATGGTGCTGGCACAGAAACAGAAATACAGAGCAATGGAACAAGGTAGAAAGCCCAGAGATAAACCCATGCACCTATAGGTACTTTATTTTTGACAAAGGAGGCAAGAATATACAATGGTGCCAGGACAGCCTCTTCAGTAAATGGTGCTGGGAAAACTGGATAGCTACATATAAAAGAATGAAATAAGAACACTTCCTAACACTTTTCTATACACAAATATAAACTCAAAATGGATCTTAATCTAAATGTAAGATCTAAATGTAAGACCAGGATCTATAAACCTCTTAGAGGAAAACATAGGCAGAACACTCCATGACATAAATCAAAGCAAGATCCTCTTTGACCCACCTCCTAGAGTAACAGAAATAAAAACAAAAGTAAATGACTGGGACCTGATTAAACTTAAAAGCTTTTGCACAGCAAAGGAAACTATAAGTGAGGTGATAAGACAACCTTCAGAATGGGAGAAAATAATAGCAAATGAAACAACTGACAAAGGATTAATTTCCAAAATATACAAGCAGCTCATACAACTCAATACCAGAAAAACAAACAACCCAATCAAAAAGTGGGAAAAAAAACCTAAACAGACATTTCTCCAAAGAAGACATACAGATGGCTAACAAACACATGAAAAGATGCTCACCACCACTCATTATTAGAGAAATGCAAATCAAAACTACAAGGGGATATCACCTCACACTGGTCAGAATGACCCTCATCAAAAAGTCTACAAACAATAAATGCTGGAGAGGGTGTGAAGAAAAGGGAACATTTTTGCACTGCTGGTGGGAATGTAAATTGATACAGCCACTATGGAAGACGGTATGGAGATTACTTAAAAAACTAGGAATAAAACCACCATATGACCCAGCAATCTCACCCATAGGCATACATCCTGAGGAAACAGAAATTGAAAGAGACACATGTATCCCATTGTTGACTGCAGCACTATTTACAATAGCTAGAACATGGAAGCAACCTAGATGTCCACTGACAGACGAATGGATAAAGAAGTTGTGGTACATATACACAATGGAATATTAGCCATATAGAGGAACGTATTTAAGTGAGTTCTAATGAGGTGGATGAATCTAGAACCTATTATACAGAATGAAGTGAGAAAAGAGAAAGATAAACACCGTGTTCTAACACATATATACGGAATCTAGAAAAATGGCAGTGAAGAATTTATTTACAGGGCAACAATGGAGAAACAGACATAGAGAATAGACTCATGGACATGGGGAGAGGGGAGGAGAGGGTGAGATGTATGAAAAGAGTAACATGGAAACTTACATTGCGGTATGTAAAATAGATAGCCAATGGGAATTTGCTGTATGGTTCAGGAAACTCAAACAGGGTCTCTGTATCAGGGTGGGATGGGGAGGGAGATGGGAGGGAGTTTCGAAAGGGAAGGGATGTATGTATACCTGTATCATGGCTAATTCATGTGGAGGTTTGACAGAAAATAGCAAAATTCTGTAAAGCAATTATCCCTCAATAAAAAAATTAATTAATTTTAAAAAAAGTTGGTGTGAAGGTTTGATGCACTCTTTGGCTCCACCGCAGTGACTCAGGATACTCCATGAAGCTATAACAGCTATACCCATAGCCCTAGAGATATAGAACAGAACAAATGTGACCTGCTCAGTCATCACAGGGAGGACAGCTGCCCACCAGAATTCCATGAGCAAAAACTAAACTTTGGTTGGGTTAAGGCATGGAGATTTCACTATCAGTTTATTACTGCATGACCTGGCCTCTCCTGACACTTTGACACCCAGAGTACTGATGGGGAGCAGAGGCTGGGAGAAGGTGAGAGCCTAGGAAATCCTTTAAATTGTCTCTTTGTTCTCTTTCCCTTCAGGGCTCTTGTGCACCCTCTCCCCACATCCCTTCACCCACTCACCACTGCTCCCCAGTTATCCAAAGATCTACCTTGGTGCTTCCTCACAACAGACAAGGGGGCTTCCCTGATTGCTTCATAATCTGTTGTGATTCAGAAAATCAGGACTGAAGGGGTCCCTGGAGTCTGTGCATTTCAACATCTCGTTGAACAGAGACAGAAGTCATGGCTTGGAGGTGATGTGACTTGCCTAAGGTCATACAACGACTGATGATAAGACTGGTACCCAGATCTGACCTGTAGGCCCAAACTTTCTCCTCCATCTCTTCCCATTCAGTTGAGTCCTAGTTTCAACAGAGACTGATAGGCTAGGCACGTTATTCTATATCTCTTGTGTTAAGAAAGTTTTATCAACAGCTTAAAAATCAAAAGGAAGCAAAGCATGTCCTTTCATGTTGTACCAGGGCCTTATTTAACAAGCCCACTCAGTCAGTCAGTTCAGTTGCTCAGTCTTGTCCAACTCTTTGCGACCCCATGAATCACAGCACGCCAGGCCTCCCTGTCCATCACCAACATCCGGAGTTTAGTCAAACTCATGTCCATCGAGTCGGTGATGCCATCCAGCCATCTCATCCTCTGTTGTCCCCTTCTCCTCCTGCCCCCAATCCCTCCCAGCATCAGAGTCTTTTTCAATGAGTTAACTCTTTGCATGAGGTGGCCAGAGTAGTGGAGTTTCAGGGTTATTAATTCTCTGGGAAATTATACCTGTGCTTCATGCTATTTGATTAGACTGTGGCTGTTGCATGGGGTTGCAAAAGAGTTAGACATGACTTAGTGACTAAACAACAACAGTGAAATTACAAGTTTAGCTGTAGATTTCTGTCTGGCAAAGGAATATAACTCCAATGTTTATGCTTTTATTGCCATATTTATTGTCATACTGGTATGACATTAACCAGTTTTTATCTAACTTGACAGTCTTTTCCTTTTCTTCTTTTCTCCCCTTCCTTCTGTCCTCCCTTCCCCACTCCTTTCTTTCCAAAAATACCTTTCTTGATGGACTATATTCATGTAAGTTCTTAAAGTCCTCTTGGAACTATCTTACCAGTTTTCTCATTTATTGATACATTGAATAAAATCTGTGACACATGTACATTCTGTATTTGGATTGAAAGCTGTGTTTTAAACAATTATATGTTGACACTTGAGAGAAATATTCACTAGCTTACAGCACTTGGCATAGTGTCTGACTTAGAACCAAACGTTGTAAATACCTACTGAATGAGTGCCTGAATTAAGGTCTATCCATCAAGATCACAGACCATAGATCTGCTTTTATCAGGATCTTTAAAGTCTTAACTCGAAGGTGAAGCTCTACTATAGGAACCTCAGGCACCAGGAGAATCTGGTAGGGAAATGCTTGGGGTTTATGAGCCTTGCCCAATCTTCTTTCATAAGCTAACTCCACCTACACAAAGAAACAAAGTCCTTCTCTCCTGGTGCCCCTGGGGACACACCATCTACCCCAGGGGGAGAAGCTGGGATGGGAATAGCCCTCTAAGATACTCCATACAGACCCTACTGTGACCTGTACATTGCCCCAGAAGTTAAGAGGGAGAGTCAGTCTGTAATTCCACCCTCTTATCCTTCTCCCGTGTTGCATCAGCTTAGCTGGTCATCTCTGATATCCAGTAAAACTCCAGTAGGCAGGCAGAAGCCAGAGGAACTCACCCTGTCCCTCTCCTATCTGCTCTAATGATAGCCCTTGTACCAAGGACCCCGTCCTTCATAAGGATGTGGCTTTTAATGGTGTTGTTCCCCAGAAACTTCTACAGGAGCTTCTTAATAATTTTCCCTTCCACCTAAAGGCACTGTCAGCTCCTCAAAAACGTAGGACAAGTTAGCCTTGCACTATCCCCTAAGCAGACCCTGACACCCAGACAGAGGTAGGTCTTCTGCGTGTGGCTAAACAGTGTCCCCTTGTCCAGGAACTTCACTTGAGCTGAAGGAAACAGTTCACTTTGCCTCTCAAGATTTATCCTTACTGACAGTGTTTATCATTCAGCACAAGGCTTGGATGGGACTGAGTGGGTAGGAGCTAAAGCAGCTGATTGATATTCAGAGCGGAGTTTAAATTAACTGCGCCGAAGTCAAATCTCGCATTGCTCGTGTTTGCTTTTTCTGAGTAGTGCCGAGGACTTATGCTTTAGTCCATCCAAATTCCTAATGGGCCAAGTGCCCCAATTACAGATGATTTTGTGAACATCTGTACCTCCTGAAAGCTGATGCGGGGATGACTCAGGAGTAGCTTTGGTGTCCTTCAGCTGGTTTAGGCGAATGACACCGTGAAAAGCATGACTGCTCTGAGTCCAGAAGAGCTTTGGCTGGAGTGACTGTCTTGGGTCTCTATGGCTCTCTCATGGCTAGATCTCGGGACACATTCAAAGGGACTTGTGTGCTGGCTGTGTTTTTAATGGAATGGATACTGGCTGGGGGAGTGACAGGTGCTATAAATGAAATAGGACTGAATTGCTGGGAGATAGGTACCTGGGAGTCATCATCCCATTCTCCCTACTTCAAATACACTTGAAATTTCCAGAGTTAAAAGAGTTTCATTTTTTGTTTAAAGGAAGAAACTTTTTTTTTTTTGTGGACCAGAGACCTGAGAGAAAAGTCCAGAAAGAGGGACCATGAAAATTCATCTTTAGAAACACCACCCCCCACCCCCACCCACGCAAGAAGCCCCAACAGACCCCACTGCTTCCTGCGGTGGGATAATAACCTGTAGGAGGAGCCAGGGGACTAGGACAGACTCTGCCACGGATATCAAGGGCTAACTGCTGAATGGGGAGTCTGTGGGGCTGGCATTCTTGTTTCCCACCCCACAGTCACCCAGCTTTGTCCTTGCTGGCAGAACTCCATTGTGTTCAGCAGTACCCTTGCAGGAAGTAGGCTCAGATGCCTGGAGTGAGTCAGGCCAGTTATTGGTTTAGGAGTGTCCATGTCCCCCAGCTCTGCACAGTGAAATGCAAGAGAAAGTCTTTGGGGTAGGGCGAGACTGCTGGGAAATATTTTCCTTTCTGATGCACAAAACAGTTAGCCAGGAGAAGCTTTTCTTTCCTTGGTGTTGACACATGCTGCCGTGTTCTCTCAAAGACCTAAGGCCTCTTTTTTTTTTCTCTCTGACCCCATCTGCTGCGCTGTTCCCCCTTAATCACGCTCCTCCAACCACTGACCTCCTGCATTCTTAGAACGAACTAAGCCCACTTCTGCCTCAGGGACTTTACACTCTCTGTTTCCTTCCAGAGTTCTCTTCCTCCAGATCTTCATGGGCTCCTTGTTCATATCCTTTGGGCTTTTGCTCAGATGTCAGTTTCTCAGATCTTCCCTTGCTATCATTAAAAAATATCCCTATCCTTCTTCTCTTTATCCTTATTCTCCCTTTTTCTATTCCCCACAGAACATACCACTAACACACTATGTAACTTTAAAATTTATTTTGCTCAGTTTTCCTTTTCCCATTTAGAATGGAATCTAGAGGAGGGATTTCTGTCAGTTTCATTCACAGTTGTGTCCCCAATACCAAGAAAAACACCCAATACATAGTAGCACTATTACAAATTTGCTGAATGAATGAATGAACTGATGTTATACGACAAGCTTCAGCAGCTGTCTTGTGATCATGAGGGGACTGAAGAAAATCACAGAGAAACTGACCTACCACCTCATTATCATGGAGCCACTCACTCAACAAGTCTGCCTGTGAAGTAACGTTATTGACGTAATAACATCCTTATAATTTAAGTTGCTGCGAATTGGGAAATACTTCACTTGTGACTGATATCCTAAATGATACACCCTTCAAGCTGCTGGGATGAGAGTCTAAGAAGACTTTGCTGTCCCATCCCAGGAGGGATGGGGAATCAGGCCCCAGAGAGTCAGGAGTGCCATCAGTAAGGAGGTGTGCAGCCTGACCGCTGCCTGCCCTCTGGTGCACCCAGGGTCTCTGCGTTTCCACCAGTGCGATGGGCGTTCTAATACCCATTTTCACTGTAGATCCCAGATCCAGAAACCTCAAAGGAGTTTCAGGCCTTGGTATTCAAAAACTAACCTGTCAGCATGTTCTTTTTGTAAATGAAGTAACAGAAGTTGGTGGCATTGTAGCGGGTCCCCTTTAGCCACAGAGCTCTTGAAACAGGCTGAAACAAAGGCTGAAAACTCTTGGCATCTCCATTGATCTTCTTTCTCCCTATTCACACAGGTTCTGAAATTCACCATCATTCCTGGGAGGCTGAGAATTCTCTTACTACTTCCATCTTCAATATGGGGAAATGGGATGCCGACAATTATCTGGTCATCTGGACTTGTCTAGACAGGTAAACCAGCCACTGGCAGGGACGCTGGGACAACCACAAAAGAGGTTACCAAGATAGGGCTCAACTTGGTCTCCACGGAGAATCGGGGCTCTCTTACAGTGTAAGTCACATCATGTCACTTTCCTGCTCATGAACCTTGCACAGACTTTCCTTGCTCTGAAATTGTAATCCAAACTGCTTGGCAGATCCTACAAATCCTTGTTGAATCTGCCCCCAATTCCCCAGCCCCATCCCAGCAAACTCCAGGCACAAGCCCTTCCCTGCTCCTGCCCCTGAGTCTTCGTAATCACTGTTTTCTCTCCCTGAGATGGACTTCCAACACTTTGCATGGCTGACTTATTCTCAACTTCAAGGTCTACATTTTCCTCTTTAGAGAAATATTCTCTGACCTCCCTCCCTACCTGATGTGGGAGCATCCCAGTCCCTCTGCCACGTCACTCTGTTTATTTCATTCATAGCACTTATCATCATCTGCAACTGTCTTAGCTCAATGTCTTCCCAGCTGGACTGTCCAGAGGGCTAGGACTGTCTTCTCTTCTTAACTGCATCTACAAGGCCTCCTTGCTCAATGCCCAGCACGTGACAATGCTCAACAACTATGCTGAGTGAATAAACAAAAGGATAGATGAATGCTCTTCTTGCCTCCACCACAGCACCAGATGGTAAGGCCCCAGCAGGACACTGGCCTAAAGATCCCTGCTGGCCCTGGACAAACCAGAAGTGTTGCAACCACAACAAGATAGTGATGCTTCAACTCAGTCAAAAGAGGACTGCACAAGGCACTAGCCTCCAAGGTGTGGAAGTGCTTCAACCCATCAACCCAGGTCCTGCCCTGAACACCCCTCAACTTCTGAACACAGATGGGCTGTCTTGCCAAGTTTCCCCCAGTCTCCCCTGCCACTGTTTGGGAAGGCTTGGTTTTCCTGCAGCCAGCGGGGCAGCAGCAGTGACTGAGGGTCAGCCAGTGGGATGTAGGGCCACAGGGAGCAGCAGTCCTTCCAGGAGCCTCTCTGGGTCTTTCCTATGCTGATGTGATTCATGGGAACATAGTCAGAGGAGGATCCCACAGATCAAGTATGTTTGGGGAATTCCAAGGATGAGGGAATGGAAGCCCTCCTTTCATATAAGGGGTGGGATTTGCAGTGTTAGAAAGATTACTAGTAAGGCCACATGTACCCTTTCTCCTCATATCCACTCCCAGCAAAGAAATGGATTCACACGTACATATATACACACACACACAATACACACGCACATACATATACTCCCCCAACACACATAAATGTACAAATACTTCTGCAAAAAGATTTATTTCCCTTTCTTCAAAAATATTTAATGTTTCAGCAAAAGTTATTCTGAGATCAGAAACTCCCTGGCTGGTTCCCTGGCCATTAAGGAAGTCAGGATATCACATGGGGTTGACCCCTTCCCTTACACAGGCCACCATAATCTCTCTACTGGAGATTCTGCAGAAATGGTTAATGGAATGAGGGAGATGTTTTTTCCGCATATCAAATTCTGAGTGTTTCTGATGTCCCCAAACATCCACTTTCCCTTAATACTTTCCAATCTGGGTCTGTCATCCTTGTCTTAAATCTAGTTATAATTTCAGCTGTCAGTTTATTTCCCAAAGTGAAAGCAGTAAACAGGACTTTAATGAATCTATCAGCAAGTGCTGTTGTGCAAACAGGAGCTGGTGAAGAAATGGATATTGCACTAGGAAGCAAAGTCCTGGGTGTTGGGCCTCTTCCACACACCTGGCTGAGAACCCAAGAAGTCGCCACTTTGGGAGGCATTAGTGTCCATATCGCACCTGCAAGAAATATTAGCACCTCCCTGCCTGAAGATGGACACAAGGTTCTCCCTGGTGCTGAACTGTCTGACTAGCACTCTGTCTGACTCTGAAGAGCATGAACAACACACATCTCCTTCCCTTGGGGAATTTGCTGGTGTATGGGAGCAAGTTCTGAATCTTTCTGTGCTTATTTATAAAGCATCAGGGTTGAGCGTGGTCTGTTCTGCTCTCCAACTCTTAAAATGATTGGTACATGAGATTCAGGTTCCTGCATGATCAGTCACTCAGTTGTGTCTGACTCTTTGTGACACCATGGACTATAGCCCGCCAGGCTCTTCTGTCTGTGGGATTTTCCCAGCAGGAATGCTGGAGCGGGTTGCCAGTTCGTTCTTCAGGGGATCTTCCCAACCCAGGGATCAAACCGCACCTCCGGCACTGCAGGTGGATTCTTTATGGCTGAGCCATCCAGAAAGCACAGGTTCCTGAATCCCTTTATAGTAAACACAGTTGGGTGATCTCACAACCATATGTTCCTCTTTTCCTGTGAACAAAACAAGGTGGTCTTATGCTTCAGGGGAGAATGGGCCTGTCATCTACTGGGGAAGGAGTTAGTCCAGCAAATCAACATTGATTCCTTTCCCTCTTGAGAGTTTGGTGGACATCTGACACAGTTCTGGCTAAGGTGGCTTGAAGGAGACTCCAAACTCCACTGGGGGAAGGAGGAGGGTTTCTGGAAAGGTTGTTTGTTATTCAGTCGCTCAGTCATGTCTGACTCTTTGCAACCCCATGGACTACAGCATGCCAGGCTTCCCTGTCCCTCATTATCTCCCAGAGTTTGCTCAAACTCATGTCCATCGAGTCAGTGATGCCATCCAACTATCTCGTCCTCTGTAGTCCCATTCTCCTCCTACTTTCAATCTTCCCCAGCATCAGGGTCTTTTCCAATGAGTCAGTTCTTCACATCAGGTGGCCAAGTATTGGCACTTCAGCTTCAGCATCAGTCCTTCCAGTGAATATTCAGGATTGATTTCTGTTAGGATTGACTGGTTTGATCTCCTTTCAGTTCAAGAGACTCTCAAGAGTCTTCTCCAACACCATAGTTCCTAAAAAGAATAGGCACCATTCCTAAAAGAACACAATTCCTAAAAAGAACAGGCAATAATCTATCAGCACATCTCTCTGACTCTGTATATTTTTGTGAGAGTGTGATATCTAGAACTGCTGACACTATGTTGCCCCACTGACGGGAGAAGTTAAAGTGCTGAGGGTGGCAGGTGGAAAAATACCTGGGTCCCTGAGGATATCACTGAATCTCAGAATTGCCCAAACTTGCACTGCTCTATTTGCATACTTTGTGTTTCAGGAGATAATAAACGTACTTGTGATGAGTCATTTTCCAATGGATTTTCTTTTTCCTGCAGCTGAAAGTGTCTTAACTCTATAAGGATAAGTTAAATTATGCATAACAAACGACACCCACATCACAGCTTGATACAAGTTAACTTCTCACTCAGGCGCCTGCCCCTTGGGGTTGGCAGGGAAAACTGCTCATCAGACTCCCTTAGGGTCGTAGCTATTGGAGGTTGGGAAACTAAAAGTTTCAGCCCTGAGGTGACGTCTATCACTTTCCCTCACATTAAAAGCAGATTATGTGAATATGATTTCCTTCAAACACTGTTGGGAAGTACAGTCCTGTCCTCTGCCCAGAAGGTGGAAGTGTGAAACTATTTGGGGACAGCACCAACATTGTTCAGTCGCTAAGCTGTGTCCAACTATTTGTGACCCCGTGGACTGCAGCATGCCAGGCTCCTCTATCCTCCACTGTCTCCTGGAGTTTGCTCAAATTCATGTCCACTGAGTGAATGATGCTACCTAAACTATCTCAGCCTCTGCTGCCCCCTTCTCCTTTTCCCCCCATCTTTCCCAGCACCTCAGTTCCACCACATTCACTGATATAAACTCTAGGAACATCCAGTTGTATGACCTTGAATCAACAATGTAACTTCTTTAAACCTTGGTTTCCTCATTTGTAAATTTAATTTTTTGAATGTTTTCTCCCTTTCCTTCTATTGAAAGGATACAATGAGTAATAAAGATGAAGGTATTTTTTAAAAGCATAACAAAGCCTATTTGTGTGGGTCGTTGAGGATTATTCATGCTTTCTCAGCAAAGATCACAAGCTAGTTCCTGCAACTGTTTTATGTATGTAACTTACTCATCTCTACCATGTGTCCGCAACCAGAACACCCTGAAGACATTGACTGTTTACTGTTTTCAGGATAAAGCAGAGAAACAATGTTTGTTTTAGAGGTAGCCGTGGAAGATGGTGGAGGAAACAGGATGCCTATGGGAGTAATTTTCCTTATGGCCCTTCTGGGAGGCTGTCTTATTAATAATAAGTTCAGGCTGCCATCACAAAGGGTTTCCCAGGTGGTGCTAGTGGTAAAGAACCTGCCTGCCAATGCAGGAGATGTAAGAGGTACAGGTATGATCCCTGGGTTGGGAAGATCCCCTGGAGGAGGGCATGACAACCCACTTCAGTATTCTTGCCTGGAGAATCCCATGGACAGAGGAGATTGGTGGGCTATGGTCCATAGGGTCGCAAAGAGTTGGACACAACTGAGTCAAATTAACACTCACGCCATAACAAAAATGCCACAGGCTGACTGGCATAAACAGTAGAAATGTATTTCCTCACAGTTCTGGAGGTTTAAAGTCCAAGATCAAGGTGTGAGCAGGGCTGGTTTCTTTCAGGGTCTCTCTCCTCGGCTTATAGATGGCCATCTCCCCCTGTGTCTGCATATGGTTGTCTCTCTGTACGTGTCACTGCCCTTATTTCCTTTTCTTTTAAGGACAAGGATTTCGCGCCCACCCTACCAGTCCCGTTTTAACTTAATTACCTCTTTAAAGACTCTAGTCAAATGCAGTCACATAGTTTTAGGGCTTCCACATGTGAATTTTGAGGGGACAAAATTTGGCCCATAACAGAGGGCTTTATTTTCTTCCCAGTGTTGAGGGGAAAACCCCAGGAGAATCACATGCTAATTTCTTCTGCACGTGAGAGGGAAAGGAGAAGACAAAGGCGTGAGCTGGAGAAAGAAAAGGAAAAAGAAGAGGGACAGAGAGAACTTGAAAATCTCTCAAGCAAAGGCTGAAAAACTCTGGGAAGAGAGGGATGCAGGTGCAGAGATGTCTGCAGAGGGTCAGTGTGCAAGGAGCAAGGAGAGCCAGCTCAAGCCACTTCCAGCCAGTGAACTGTTGCCCGCTTGCTGTGTGCAGAGGGACCCACTTCTAGCCAGTGAACTGTTGCCAGCTTGCTATGTGCAGAGGGACCCACTTCTAGCCAGTGAACTGTTGCCAGCTTGCTGTGTGCAGAGGGACAGGTGGTCTAAACGAAGCCCAGTGCTGCGGAGTTTACTCACAGACATAGTTGTATAACATATTCATAATTAATTGTGTAGGTTTAAATGCTTATGAAAGTTTATTTATCATCTTAACCGCAGTCTCTGCGTTAAGTTCATTTTAAACAGAACCCTGATTGAGGGAACTCAGCAAGACATGAGTCATGGCTAACATATTGAAATCTGGGTGAATTCTGCTCTTCACCTGGACTCTTAACAGCTAGGACCTAGTGGGCAAAGAAAAGAGGATATAGGAAAGGAATCATGCAAATATAAAACATGAATGTATTGAGAGCATTTGCTCTGTAGTCTGTGTTATGGACTCAATTCCAAGACCTAAGAGAGAAGACAGCGGGCAGCAAAGAAACAGGAAGAGTGCAGTGGGAGTGGCCAGCACTCCACACGGCGCCCAGGCCACTCTTGAAGGACCCCGTAAGAAGACAAAGCACAGGCTTAGGCAAAAGCAAAGTAAATAAAAAATTCTTTTGAAAGCATTTGATTTTCAATCTTTTTCCCCCGCATGTAATTCAAGAAGCCATCAAGGAGAAAGGAGGTTCACTGAACCTTCTTGCAGTTATTAAGTTTGGGGGCAGTGGTAGCTGAATCATCAGTAAGGCTTCCAAGAACAGCTCTCCTTCTAAATGAGACAGGTGAGTCGATACATAACTCGTGACGTGAAGAATCGAATGGCATGATTCAGTCAAAGTCAGGCCTCAAATACTCAATTGTGCAAATCATCCGAATGATATAGGTATAAATATTTCCTGCCTGGCCCCAGCTTTTCACTCTTTGAGTCACAAAGGGCAGCTTCAACCCGGCATTGCCTCACACAGTACTTTGTCCAACTGCAGACACAAAGTGAGGATGAAGCGATTTTTATTGTTATTGTCATCATTAATCCTTTAATTAAGGTCTCCTTTATTCATGTCAATATCCTGCCCCATCCCCCCTCCCTCTCTTCTAAACCTCATTCGTTGGGCTGGTTTCTCCAAGCTCTCCCAGCTCAAATTTTAATTAAAGTGAGTTACAAGCCGTGAATCTCTAATGAGCCCCTCTTCCAGATTCCACTAGAAATCAAAGTTGCCGCACTCTCTGTGGTCTTGCTCATTAGCACGGTATTATTTTTTGAATATAGAGAGCCCCTATACCGAGACTGCTTGGTTTATGTTGATATTCAGAAATATTTCTCACATTTTGCATCAGCATCAGCAGCACATGTCTTTGAAGGTAAAATGAAATAAACAAATGATGTATGAGTGGAGACTACCTCATTCTCCATTTATCCTGCATCACTGGAGACTAGAGGTGAGGGAGGTTCCATACCGGGGGGCTTTTCAGATGACTGAAACCTCTTCTGGATATCAAAACTTTTCTGTTTTAGCCATTAATGTAAGTTTTCTAAAATGCAGTCTCTGTGGCTCAGCAAGTAAAGAATCCACCAGCAATGTGGGAGACCTGCGTTTGATCCCTGGGTTTGATCCCTGGGTTGGGAAGAAACCCTGGAGAAGGGAAAGGCTTCTTCCAGACCAAAATACTGGAGAAGTCCACAGGCTGTATAGTCCATGGGGTCACAAAGAGTCGGACACGACTGAGTGACTTTCACTTTCACTCTTAAACAGAGGTCATGCTTTCTTGATGCTTCAACCCATCATTATGATGAGCGGTCAGCCAAGGTTTGGTACAGAGCAAGCTGCAATCACACACAGGATACAGTCCTGCTCTGGAAAGTTGAAGTTTCTACAGGCTGGGCTTCTAAGAAAGTCTGAAAAGTGAAAGGGTTAGTTGCTCAGTCATGTCCAACTCTTTGTGGCCCCATTAACTGTAGCCGGCCAGGCTCCTCTGCCCATGGGGTTCTCCAGGCTAGAATACTGGAGTGGGTTGCTGGGCCCTCCTCCAGGGGATCTTCTCCACGCAGGGATCGAACCCAGGTCTCCTGTATTGCAGGCAGATTCGTTACCATCTGGGCCACTGGGGAAGCCCAGGAAAGTCTGAAGGGGGAAGTATTAGCCAGGAGAGGGTGGGTTGCTGTATTTGCTAACTTGTCCTTTTCGGAATGTGAGAGCTAGAGAGAAATTCAGCAGTCATCTAGTCCAATGCCATAAGCTTACAGGTTAGGAAAGGCAAGAGGATGTTTGCCCAAGGTCACAATGCAGTGGTCAAGGTGAACACTGATCTGGTTCTGATCCAGAGCTTGGGCTTTTCTCACCCAGAGCAGCTAGGACACTGCACACGCATCTGTCCACTGCGCGCAGTCTCTTCGCCAGTCCTTTTTTTTTTTTTTTGAAAAGGAGCAAGGAAATGGGTGATCATCTGGGGTCCACAACAAAGAGACAGGTGACTGGACCAGATGATCACTGTCCCTACAGGAGAGTCACATTCTTGTGACTTGTCTAAATACATTTCCTCATCTCCAACTCCTCTCTACACAATCATCTCTATGATTATTAGTTAATGTTTACATATTTGTTATTCACAGAGCCCTTTAATCCAAGTTCACTTAAATTATTTTTAGCTTTCTATAATATAAATGATCAAGCTTGGAAATGAACAAAATGGTGTAATGAATTCCCGTGCACCAGCACTCACGCTTTTTTTATGGCTAACCTTCTTCCATGTACTTCTGACCCATTTCCCGGCCCAGACATCCCATCACATCATCTGAAAACATTTCAGTAAGTATATCTAAAATTCTACTGCTGCCACTTTTGTTTTACTTGCTGACAATAATTTCTTTTTTAAGATAAATACAGTAATCTTTTAGTCTGCTTTCCTTTGGTTTAGTTTTTTCTCTTTTCTAGTTTTGTGAGTTGGTCTTCAACTTATTTTCATGGTTTCATTTTTATCAGTGGAGATATGTACTGGCATAAATTTCCTTCTGATAACTGCTTTACCTGGTTCTATACAATCTGATATGTATATGGCATTTTCATTATCATTATTTTAAAGAAATTCTATAATTTTATATTTCTTCTTTGACTCAACAATTATTTAAGGACAAGTTGTTTTTCTTTTCTGATTTCCAAGTGTAAAGGCCTTTATAGAAACTGATAGCAATCAGTTTCTAGTTTTATTGAATTATGATTAAAGAATATTGGTTTTATATAGTTTTTATTTCCTGGAATATATTGAGGTTTTCTTTGATTCCTAATACATGGTCAATTATTGTGAAGGTTAAATGTGTAGTTTCTATTATCAGGTTTCAGAGTTTGATATTGATCTTTAGATTCATCTTATTGGTTATGTTGTATAGTTCTTCTATATCATTACCAATCTTTTGTACACTTGATCTTTCTCATAATGAAAGTGATATATTAAAGTCCTTATGGTATTACATAATATACATCTATACTTTTCCTTTTTTCTCCAGGGGCTTCTGCTTTGTAAACACGGCTGAGGTATAATTGGATTATGAACTTTGCCTTCCCTGGTGGTTCAGTGGTAAAGAATCTGCCTGCAATGCTGGAGTCTCAGGTTCAATTCCTGGGTTGGGAAAGTCCCATTGAGAAGGAAACGGCAACACACTCAGGTATTCTTGCCTGGGAAACCCTATGGAGAGGAGCCTGGCAGGCTATAATCCATGGTCACGAGAGTCATACAGATACCTGATTAACAAAAACAACAATTATGAACTCTAACATAATAAAGAGTCCTCTGTTTCTTTTTAAAAATTTATTTATTTTTTATTTGATTTTGGATTTAATTGATTGATTTGTTGGATTTTTTTTTCCAATAAAGTTCAGTCATTTTATTAGACTATGTCTCAATGTGACATTTTGGGTCGGTTTTCCTAGGTATGTGCTGTGTCCTTTCAACATGTTTCAAACTTTTGGTTTTTCCTTAAATTCAAGAATGATCTTTATTTTATATAATAGATTACAATATTTGTTCTGTTCCATTGCTTTGGTCTCCTTTGTGAACGCCTCTTATACATAGATTGGATCTTCTTTCCATATCTTCTATAGCTATAATTTTTTCCCTGAATACTCTTTAAAAAATATTTCCTTGTTTCTCCTTTATATTTAAAATGTCTAAGTTCCATCTTCTATTTGTCTCAAGGCACTGTCCATTGTCATTGATCACGTCTGTGTTCGTTTTGGTTCAGTTTTCATTTATAATGGTTTCCATTTTAGTTCTAATTATTTTCTGAATTTAACCTCTCTTTTCAAAACTTCCTTTTCTTTAGCGACCTCATTTCTGAGCTTTCTCAATTCATTTTTATGTGTTCCTTTATCACTTTAAAAATGACTTTAGCTCACTTGGAATGCGAGGGTATAATTTCACACAGTTTATGAGCATGCCTTTTTGGCCTACTTTTATCATTTGTGTAGGGACATTATTCTGTTCCTTTTTCCCCTCTTCTTATGCTGACTTTGTTTATTTTCTTTGGCAATCCAATTTTCTGTTGTTCACTTTTAGGGGAGATAATATTTCTTGTACTTTCAGGAATGTGAGTGGGCCAGCTTTCCACAATGTTAGCTTCCTTAAGAATGTAAGATGTTTTTGTGAAGCAGTCACAAATGTAGTTTCTACCACGTGACATCTGCCTCCTGCACTTCCTTCCCCTTGGATCTTTTCTTTCCCAGGCCTCCAGGGTCCCTGTCTCGCTCAGTTTCAAATTTCTTCTCAGGGTAGTGGTCTCTCCTGGAAGCCATTCTGTATTTACTTTTCATAAGCTCAGAGGACCCACACTACTCCAGTACTTTCAGGCTTCATGACGTCTCTGTGCTTCTCCACACAATGGATTCTGCAGAACCCCTTCCAGCTGAAGCTGCCATTCGCGGGCTGGTCCGCTGTGTTTTCCAGTGAGCACCTGTGGTCCTTAGGGCATCTGTTCTTAGGGCCATTAGAGGCCCCTTTTCTTCATGTTGCACAGACGCTGATATCAGACAGATCTTATAGCTGTTGGTGACTTATCTCCCTCCCACTCATATTTCCGAGCTTGTAAGCGTATCTTTTCACTCAGTTTTGTTACAGATATTGTTCACAGGTTTTTAATTTTGCTATCCTGGTGGCCATATATACCATAGTGAGGGACTTACATAAATTTTAAAACTATGCTTTTACAATTATCTTGCCAGAATCCATCCCAAGTCATTTTGACCATGGCTGTGAGGCTGTTTTTTAATTTGGCTTTTAATTAGAGTATAGTGGATTTACAATGCTGTGTTTCAGCTGTACAACAACGCCAATCAGCTCTAAGCAAACATGCATCCAGGCTTTCCTGACGGCTCGGCAGTAAAGAATCCGCCTGCCAACGCAGTAGACAAGGGTTTGACCCCTGGGTCAGGAAGATCCCCTAGAGGAGGAAATGGCAACCCACTCCAGGATTCTCGCCTGAGGAATCCATGAACAGAGGAGCCTGGTGGGCTACAGTCCGTGTGGTCACAAAAGAGCTGGACACAACTTAGTTACTAAACAACAACAACAACAATACATACAAGCCCTCCCTTCTGAGTCTCCCTCCCACTTCCTCCGTCCCACCAGCCCTCGAGGTCATCACAGAGCGCCTAGCTGAGCTCCTGTGCTAAGTAGCAGTTCCGTTCACTATCTAGTTTACACGTGAAAGTGAAAGTCGCTCAGCTGTGCCCGACTCTTTGGGACCCCATGGACTATATAGTCCACGGACTTCTCCAGGCCAGAATACTGGGGTGGGTAGCCTTTATCTTCTCCAGTGGCTCGTCCCATCTCAGGGTCGAACCCAGGCCTCCCACGTTGCAGGCAGATTCTTTACCAGCTGAGCCATGGTGGTGTATATATGTCAATGCTGTGGCTGATTTTTGAGCGCCGATTCCTTGAAGACAAAGAGACTGATAATCTGTGTCCTACAGCAAGGACACAGAGCTCCATATGTAGATAGGTTTACAGTTTTGTTAACAGATTATAACAGCAATACACACATTGCCCATATTTGGAAACTACATAATAGCATATAACAAGAGATGAATGTGGCCAGTTATACCACCACCATAGAAATACCCGCTGTTAACAGCCTGGGGTTTTCTCTTCTAATCTTTTACGCAACTAAATTTTAAAAATATGTGTTTCAACTGAAGGGGCTTCCCTGGTAGCTCAGTGGTAAAGAATTCACCTGCCAATGCAGGAAACACAGGTTTGACCCTTAGTCCAGGAAGATCCCACACGCCACGGAGCAACTATGCCTGTGTGCCACAACGATTGAGCCTGTGCCCTAGAGCCCACGAGCCACAACTACTGAGCCATGTGCTGCAACTACTGAAGCCTGCATGCCCACGACAAGCCTGTGCCCCACAGCAAGAGAAGCCACTGCAATGAGAAACTCATGCACTGCAACTGGGGAGAAGCCCCTGCTTGCCACACCTAGAGAAAAGCCCACACAGCATGAAGACTCAGCACGGCCAAATAAATACATTTTTAAAACGTATGTCTTAATTGAGATCATAGTATACCTGAAATCTCTGTGTTACAACTATCAGAGACTCACTCAATTTACCCTAGGGAAGAGGGAGATTATTGCTAAGTTATTTACAAAGTGAAAATAGAAACTTGGAATGCTACCAGCAACTGTGGCTGCTGGGGAACGGGCAATTCCCCTAGTCTCCCTCCTGGGTCACATGCTCTTTTCAATGTCTCACATGTTTGCTTTATTATAGTTCAGATTGTCTGTGGTAGATCTTGAATTCTTTCTACATTACAGTTTTTCAGCCTTAGCTCCTACTGATAATGAACTCACGTAAATTGATACGGCCACTGTCAAGAACACTATGGAGATTTCTTTAAAAATTAGGAATAAAACTACCATAAGACCCAGATATCCCACTATTGGGTATATACTCTGAGAAAATCACAATTCTAAAAGACATATGTACCCCAAAGTTCACTGCAGTAGTACTTATAATAGCAAGGACATGGAAGCAACCTAGATGTACATTCATAGGTGAATGGATAAAGAAGTTGCGGTACATATATACAGTGGAATATTACTCAGCCATAAAAAGGAATGAATTTGAGTCAATTCTAGTGAGGTGGATGAACCTAGAGCCTGTTATACAGAGTGAAGTAAGTCAGAAAAAGAAAAACAAATATCATACATTAACACATGTATACGGACTATTTATCTAGATAAATGAACTGAAAGAGTGGCATTGAAATACATGCATTACCATATGTAAAATAGATAGCCGTGGGAATTTGATATATGATGCAGGGAGCTCAAACTGATGCTCCGACAACCTAGAGGGGAGAGATGGGGTGGGGGGTGGGAGGAAGGTTCAAGAGGGAAGGGACAAGTGTGTACCTATGAGCTTACTAAGCTCAACATTGTAAAGCAATTATCCTCCAACTAAAAATAAACACATTTAAAAAAGAAAAGAACAAATCAAAAATTTGCATTTGAAAAAAGAAAAAACACAAAATAGTAATGGTTCCCCTATAAAAAAAAGCAATAGACAAAAATCAGTGAAACCGAGTTTGTTCTTTGAAAAGATTAACAAAATTGAGAAAATTTTAGCTAGACTGGCTAAGAAAAAGAGAGAAAATTCATCTCAATTGATGCAGAAGAAACATTTCACAGTATTCAACACCCTTCCATGATAAGAAAAAAAAAACGTTCAACAAACTAAGAATGGAAGAAAGTATCTCAACATAATAATAACCACATATAAAAAGTCTACAACTCACATCAGACTCAGTGGTAAATGATTGAAAACTTTTCCTCTAAACATCAGCATTAAAACAAGAATGCCTGCTTCTGTCACTTCTATTTAACATAGGAATGAAAGTTCTAGCCAGAGCAATTAGACAAGGAGGAAAAACAAAAAGAAATAAAATACATCCAAATAGAAGAAGAAAAACTATCCCTGGTGGCAGATGATATGACTTTATATGCAGAAAATACTTAAAATTCCACACACAAAAAATCTGTTAGAACTAATAAATGAATTCAGCAAAGTTATAGAATACAAAATTAACATGCAGAAATCAGTTGCATTTCTGTACACTAACAATGGACAATCTCAAAAGGAAATAAAATAACTTCATTTAAAATAGCATCAAGAAACAGCAAAATACTTAGGAGTAAACTTAATCATGGAGGTGAAAGATATATACACTGAACACTAAAAAATACTCATCAAAGAAACTGAAGTAGACACAAATAAACAGAAAGACATTCTGTGTTCATGGATTTGAAGACTTAATATTGTTAAAATGTCCAAAGTACTCAAAACAATCCACTGAATCAATGCAATCCTTAAAAAAAAAAAAAAAACCCTAATGGCATTTTTGGCAGAAATACAAAAATTCATTCTAAAATTAATCTAGAATCTCAAAGGGCCTCAAGTGGCTAAAATAACCTTGAAAAAGAAAAATAAATTTGGAGGTGTCATACTCCCTAATTTCAAAACTCTTTATAAAGCTACAATAATCAAAACAGTATTTTACCAGCAGAAAGAAGGGCATATAGACAACAGAATAGATGAGAGCCCAGAAATAAATTCTCACATATATGGTCAAATGATTTTCAACAAGGTGCCATGACTATTCAATAGGGAAAGGAGAGTCTTTTTAATAATTGGAGCTGGGAATACTATATTCACATGCAGAAGAATGAAGCTGAACTTTTAGCTTATACTACATATTAATACAATAATTAACTCAAAATGGATCAAAGACCTAAGTAAGAGCTGAAGCTACAACATTCTGAGAAAAAAAACAGAGGAAAGACTTCATGACATTGAATTTAACAATGATTTCTTGGATATTGCACCAAAAGTACAGGCAAATGGATGGGGATAAGATGGAAACAGTGACAGACTTTAGGGGCTCCAAAATCACTTTGGACGGTGATAGCAGCCATAAGGTGAAAAGACAGCCCTCAGATTGGGAGAAAATAATAGCAAACGAAGCAACAGACAAAGGATTAATCTCAAAAATATACAAGCAACTCCTCCAGCTCAACTCCAGAAAAATAAATGACCCAATCAAAAAATGGGCCAAAGAACTCAACAGACATTTCTCCAAGGAAGACATACAGATGGCTAACAAACACATGAAAAGATGCTCAACATCACTCATTATCAGAGAAATGCAAATCAAAACCACAATGAGGTACCATTATACGCCAGTCAGGATGGCTGCTATCCAAAAGTCTACAAGCACATCACTCATTATCAGAGAAATGCAAATCAAAACCACAATGAGGTACCATTATACGCCAGTCAGGATGGCTGCTATCCAAAAGTCTACAAGCAATAAATGCTGGAGAGGGTGTGGAGAAAAGGGAACCCTCTTACACTGTTGGTGGGAATGCAAATTAGTACAGCCACTATGGAAAACAGTGTGGAGATTTCTTAGAAAGCTGGAAATAGAACTGCCGTATGACCCAGCAATCCCACTTCTGGGCATACACACCAAGGAAACCAGATCTGAAAGAGACACGTGCACCCCAATGTTCATCGCAGCACTGTTTATAATAGCCAGGACATGGAAGCAACCCAGATGCCCATCAGCAGACGAATGGATGAGGAAGCTGTGGTACATATACACCATGGAATATTACTCAGCCATTAAAAAGAATTCATTTGAATCAGTTCTAATGAGATGGATGAAACTGGAGCCCATTATACAGAGCGAAGTAAGCCAGAAAGATAAAGACCATTACAGTATACTAACACATATATATGGACTTTAGAAAGATGGTAACGATAACCCTATATGCAAAACAGAAAAAGAGACTCAGATGTATGGAACAGACTTGTGGACTCTGGGAGAAGGCGAGGGTGGGATGTTTCAGGAGAACAGCATTGAAACATGTATATTATCTAGGGTGAAACAGATCACCAGCCTTGGTTGGGTGCATGAGACAAGTGCTTGGACCTGGTGCACTGGGAAGACCCAGAGGGATCGGGTGGAGAGGGAGGTGGGAGGGGGGACTGGGATGGGGAGTACATGTAAATCCATGGTTAATTCATATCAATGTATAACAAAAACTACTGTAATGATGTAAAGTAATTAGCCTCCAACTAATAAAAATTAAAAAAAAAATAAAATTAAAAAAAATATATATATAAAAAAAAAACAAACAAACAAAAAAAAAAAAAAGATGTCTGCTTCTTGGAAGAAAAGCTATGACAAACCTAGAAAACATATTAAAAAGCAGAGACATCACTTTGCCAACAAAGGTCCATATAGTCAAAGCTATGGTTTTTCCAGTGGTCATGTACGGATATGAGAACTGGACCGTAAAGAAGGTTGAGCACCGAAGAAGATGCTTTTGAACTGTGGTGTTGGAGAAGACTCTTGAGAGTCCCTTGGACTGCAAGGAGATCCAACCAGTCCATCCTAAAGGAGATCAGTCCTGGGTGTTCATTGGAAGGACTGATGCTGAAGCTGAAGCTCCAATCCTTTGGCCACCTGATGCGAAGAGCTGACTCACGGGAAAAGACCCTGAAGCTGGGAAAGACTGAAGGCAGGAAGTGAAAGGGACGGCAGAGGATGAGATGGCTGGATGGCATCACCAGCTTGACGGACATGAGTTTGCGTAAACCCTGCGAGATGGTGAAGGACAGGGAGGCCTGGCGTGCTGCAGTCCATGGGGCCGCACAGAGTTGGACACAGCTGAGCACCTGGACAACAGCAGCATGTCAACATAAAGCTGCGCATTAAAGGATGCAACGGCCTGAGTAAAAAGGCAGCGTATAAGCTGAAAGAAAACATCTGCAAATAATACATTTGGTAAGGATTTAATATCCAGAATACATAGAGAACAAAAACAAAAATAAACGAACAGCCTGATTCAAAAATGGGCAAACGGACTTGAACAGACATTTCTCCAGAGAAGCTATACAAATGGCCAACAAGCATCTGAAAAAATGTTCGCCATCACTAATCATTAGGAGAATGTAAATGAAAACCACAATGAGATAGTATTTCACCCACATTAGGTTGGTTACTATCAGCCCTGTGAATCAATGTCGTTAAGAAACATGTTTGAGTAGATCCAGATTTCTCAGCCTTGGCACTACTAACATTTTGGATCAGGTAATTCTTTGTTAGGGGCTGTCCTGTGCATTTCGGGATATTTGGCAGCATCCTTGTCCTCTGCCCACTAAATTCCAGTACTATTCCCTGTCCCTAGTCGTGACAATAAAAAATGTCTCCAGACATTGTTACATGTCCTTTGGGAAGCCAAGGTGCCCTTAGATGAAAACCACTGGATTCAATCACACAAATAAAGGAAGAGCCTGCTTACTCCATGAAGTTGATGAGAGATCTGACCTTAATAAAAGCATCCTTAAAATATGTTGGTTTAAAGAACTGTTTTACAGTTTACCAACAGCTAAAGGCAAACTTTGACTTCAGAATTCCCTTACCCTCCCCTTCAGTATCCCTGTGTATTTTTCTCCTATAAATGACTGCCACCCCTCACTTCTACTCACAGGAATGCAGTAGCTTGTCTTCCTATTGCCATCCAAACATAATCTCAAGAAAAGAACTGGTATGGAATTTAAAAGATGGTACAGAAGCAGGCTATATTAGATAGATGAAATTAGTTGGACTAATTGTTAGGGAATGGGCTTCCCAGGTGGCTCAGTGGTAAAGAATCCTCCTGCCAATGAAGGAGACACAGGAGATGTAGGTTTGATCCCTGGGTCAGGAAGATCCCTTGGAGAAGGAAATGGCAACCCACTCCAGTATTCTTGCCTGGGAAATCCCATGGACAGAGGAGCCTGGCGGGCTTCAGTCCATGGGGTCGCAAAAGAGTCGGACACGACTTAGCAACTAAACAAGAATAGGAGCAATATGATGCAAGGAACTGAACTGGAACCCAAGCAACCTGGGAGCTGGTCCTGGCTTTGTTACAACCAATTGTGGAGCCCTTAGAAAGTCAATTAGTCATCTGGACCTATATCATCTCCTCCACAAAGCTGAGGATTGGGTCAGATGATTTTTCTGCACTCATTCTCACTAATGGGTAAATAGATAACAAAGAAAGTTTTGTTGGTTGCATATTTGTTGCAATAATGTGCAATAGGGCAACAGTATACAACAAAGTGGCCACACCTTTATTGGAAATGATGCTTTCATTAGGCAAAGAAACATCTAGCCTTGAATGCCAGGTTCTACATCTATGTAAGATAAGAAAGCATAGAAGATTCTGCAGCATGCGTTCAGTCAGGGAAGGTAAGCTCCTCACAGCTGCATGGTATAGAGAACACCTTGTTCCACACTCTCAAGGAAATCCTGAAGCCTAGAGAGGGGGAGGGTGACTTGTCCACCTCTTAATGAAAAGTGGCATAATCAACATGGTGTTTTAAATACAGGGGACTTGCAGCATAGGAAGAATTGCTTTTTGGAGGTGCTACGCCTTATTCAGTTCTAGGCACTGTTAGCGTCACTTATCTGAAACCACTCGGCACACTCACTCATGGTTCTTGTACTTGGAGTGAAATAATTCATTTCCTGTATTTTTACAAACAAGTCCACTGATAATCAGGACAAAGACACAAAAAATATCAAGAGCAGATAGATGCTGAAAGACAAAAAACCTTCACTGGCATAGACAGGAGACCCAAACTACACAGGATATTAAATAGGGAATATGTTAAGTAAAGAATTATTGACTAGTATCAGGGGGATGTAGTAACAGGGCATGGACTACTAAGGGTGAGGAGAGCTATAAAGAATCTGGGACTGGCTGATAACAGACAGGAAGCAGGTACTGCCCTAGAGCTGAGGCAGAGCACCCCAGAAAAAACTAACTAACCCCTAACACACTAGTCTGAGATTCAGATCTAGCTGGAGAGGATGGGGGCTTGGCTTACTGGATGGTGAAGTTTGCCGAGGTGACAGGCAAGCAGGAAACTGTCCCCTGGAGAGACAATAAAGCTTTCCAGAGGGGCCTGAAAGGAAAGGGGTTGAATTTTTTGGAAAACCGACCTTGGCACTAGAGGGACTTGCCAGGAAGCTTCCGGGAAGCCACCCCACCACCCCAGCGAAGAGCTCTTGAAGTCGCTGGAAGTCGGATGAGCTGCCTGCAGAACTCACCAGAAAGTCATGCACAGGAGGATGAAGGAGGCTCCACGGGCACCCCGCACACCTACACCGCAGGAGCGAGAAACAAGCCCCGCGCCAGCGACCAGGAAGCCCTTCGGCCAGCAGCGTTCCTCCCGCGCCCTCCACTGGCGAAGCGCAGCATCGTGCCTGCTGGCAAAGGAGGGACATTTGCAAGATTCGGTTCCAGCGTCACATTCTGGCCAAAGGGATAAGCCAAACACTTTCACAATCAGCAGCACGATCACGGTTGTTATATACACACACGACACACACGTATCAAAGTAACACAGGTAAGAACTGTTCAGGTAAGAACTATCAAAACAAGACTCCTTTCTTTTAGCTCAGTCTCTCCTGGATACACCCAGTTTCTACCTGCCTGCACTCACTGAGGAAGGCAACCTGTCCCACCTTGGCTGCAGGCAGAATCCCAAGGCCTGGGTTTTCTTACCCACTTTCTTCCCTCAGCTTTCCCATTGGGGCTGCACTGTGTACTGAATGATCGCACAAATGTCATGAAAGCTTTAAAAAGAAAGAGTTCTGCTTGGACTCAGAAGCTTAGGGCATTAGAGAGGAAAATAATTTAGCTACAGTGACCTCATGTCAGATTAGCATCTGTGGTCCCTGCTGTCCGTTTTTACTCTCCAAAGTGTCCTGCTTTAGACAGTGAATTACGTGGTCCCCCACATGTAGTGTGAAGGTTGTTAATCACTCAGTCATGTCTGATTCTTTGTGACCAGCAGTCAATCCGCTTCCCTGGGTTACAGGTGAGGAACTCCCCCATGCTGATGGTAAACAAGAGACTCTTCTTGGGTGGTGGGGAGGATGGGACTCAGGTCGGCGGTGTGACATTAGCTGGTTACCGAGTCTCTCTCTAAAGGCCCCCAGCTTGGGGCGCTGAGATGATAAAAGGAGATAATGTGTGCAGGGTATCAGGCATGAGTTCTGGCAGCCCCATCAAGTAGCTCGTCCATCTGCCCACTCCCCATTTCCCATCAGGTGTTCTCAGTCTTTAAGGATGCATTTTTCTGATGGTGGAGCGCAATAACCCTTCAGGATAATCTCTGCTCACAGGGAGGCTGAATCTCAGTGTGTTTGAGAAGGATCAGGGCTGTAACTGTCCTACACTTGCTAAGCAAGCAGGAGATATTGAACCCTTTCTCCAATCCGTGCCTCCCTCCTCTACATTCCTGCTTCCTGAAGGCTACAGGCACTCAGGGCAGTGGAACAAAAGCCACCCTCTGGGAAGACTGGCCCACCCAGGTACAAGTCCTCCTTGGGAAGTTCACTTCAGTTGCTCAGTCATGTCTGGCTCTTTGTGACCCCGTGGACTGCAGCATACCAGGCTTCCCTGTCCTTCACCAGCTTCCAGAGCTTACTCAAACTCATGTCCATTGAGTCAGTGATGCCATCCAACCATCTCATCCTCTGTCATCCCCTTCTCTTCCTGTCTTCAATCTTCCTCAGCATCGTGTCTTTTCAAATGAGTCAACTCTGCATCAGGTGGCCAAAGGATTGGAGTTTCCATTTCAGTGTCAGCATCAGTTCTTCCAATGAATATTCAGGACTGATCTCCTTTAGGATGGACTGGTTGGATCTCCTTGCAGTCCAAGGGGCTCTCAAGAGTCTTCTGCAACACCACAGTTCAAAAGCATTAATTCTTCAGTGCTCAGCTTTCTTTATAGTCCAACTCTCACATCCATACATGACTACTGGAAAAACCATAGCTTTGACTAGACAGACCTTTATTGGCAAAGTAATGTCTCTGTTGTTAGGGTTGATCATAACTTTTCTTCCAAGGAGCAAGCATCTTTTAATTTCATGGCTGTGGTCACCATCCGCAGTGATTTTGGAGCCCCCAAAATAAAGTCTTTTACTGTTTCCATCATTTCTCCATCTATTTGTTAAGAAGTGATGGGACCAGATGCCATGATATTAGATTTCTGAATGTTAAGTTTTAAGCCAACTTTTTCACTCTCTTCTTTCATTTTCATCAAGAGGCTCTTTAGTCCTTCTCTTTCTGCCATAGGGTGGTGTCAACTGCATATCTGAGGTTATTGATATTTCTCCCGGCAATCTTGATTCCAGCTTATGCTTCATTCTGCCCAGCATTTCTCATGATGTACTCTGTATGTAAGTTAAATAAGCAAGGTGATAACATAAAGCCTTGACATACTCCTTTCCCAATTTGGAACCAGTTTGTTGTTCCATGTCCAGTTCTAACTGTTGCTTCTTGACCTGCATACAGATTTCTCAGGAGGCAGGTCAGGTGGTCTGATATTCCCATCTCTTTCAGAATTTTCCACAGTTTGTTGTGATCCACACAGTCAAAGGCTTTGCCATAGTCAATAAAGCAGAAGTAGATGTTTTTCTGGAACTCTCTTGCTGTTTCAATGATCCAACAGATTTTGGCCATTTGATCTCTGGTTCCTCTGCCTTTTCTAAATCCAGCTTGAACATCTGGAAGTTCTCAGCTCACATACTGTTGAAGCCTGGCTTGGAGAATTTTGAGCATGGCTTTGCTAGCGTGTGAGATGAGTATAATTGCGTGGTAGTTTGAGCATTCTTTGGCATTGCCTTTCTTTGGGACTGGAATGAAAACTGATCTTTTCCGGTCCTGTGGCCGTTATTGAGTTTCCTAAATTTGCTGGCATATCGAGTGCAGCACTTTCACATCATCATCTTTTAGGATTTGAAACAGCTGAACTGGAATTCCATCACCTCCACTAGCTTTGTTCGTAGTGATACTTCCTAAGGCCCACTTGACTTTGCATTCCAGCATGACTGACCACACCATCATGGTTATCTGGGTCATGAAGATCTTTTTTGTATAGTTCTTCTGTATATTCTTGCCACCACTTCTTAATATCTTCTGCTTCTGTTAGGTCCATACAGTTTCTGTCCTTTATTTTGCCCTTCATTGCATGAAATGTTCCCTTGGTATCTCTAATTTTCTTGAAGACATCTCTAGTCTTTCCCATTCTATTGTTTTTCTCTATTTCTTTGCACTGATCACTGAAGAAGGCTTTCTTATCTCTCCTGGCTATTCTTTGGAACTCTGCATTCAAATAGGAATATCTTTCCTTTTCTCCTTTGCCTTTCACTTCTCTTCTTTTCTCAGCTATTTGTAAGGCCTCCTCAGACAACATTTTGCCTTTTTGCATTTCTTTTTCTTGGGGATGGTCTTGACCACTGTTTCCTGTACAATGTCATGGACCTCCATCCATAGTTCTTCAGGCACTCTGTCTATCAGATCTAATCCTTTGAACCTATTTGTCACTTCCACTGTGTAATTGTAAGGAATTTGATTTAGGTCATACCTGAATGGACTAGTGCTTTTCTCTACTTTCTTCAAATTCAGTCTGTATTTGGCAATAAGGAGTTTGCTGACTGTGTAAAGCTTCTCCATCTTTGGCTGCCGAGAATATAATCAGCCTGATTTGGACATCTGATGATGTCCATGTGTAGAGTCTTCTCTTGTGTTGTTGGAAGAGGGTGTTTGCTATGACCAGTGCATTTTCTTGGCAAAACTCTATTAGCCTTTGCCCTGCTTCATTCTGTACTCCAAGGCCAAATTTGCCTGTTACTCCAGGTATCTCTTGACTCCCTACTTTTGCATTCCAGTCCCCTATGATGAAAAGGACATCTTTTTTGGGGTGTTAGTTCTAGAAGGTCTTGTAGGTCTTCACAGAACCCTTCAACTTCAGCTTCTTCAGCATTACTGGTTGGGGCATAGACTTGGATTACCGTGATATTGAATGGTTTGCCTTGGAAATGAACAGAGGTCATTCTGTTATTTTTGAGACTGCATCCAAGTACTGCATTTCAGACTCTTCTGTTGACTATGATGGCTACTCTATTTCTGCTAAGGGATTATTGCCCACAGTAGTAGATATAATGGTCATCTGAATTAAATTCACCCATTCCAGTCCATTTTAGTTCGCAGATTCCTAAAATGTCGATGTTCACTCTTGCCATCTCCTGTTTGACACTTCCAATTTCCCTTGATTCATGGACATAACATTCCAGGTTCCTATGCAATATTGCTCTTTACAGCATCGGACTTTACTTCCATAACCAGTCACATCCACAACTGGGTGTTGTTTTTGTTGTTTTGCTCTGTCTCTTCATTCTTTCTGGAGTTATGTCTCCACTGATCTCCAGTAGCATATTGTGCACCTACCAATCTGGGGAGTTCCTCTTTCAGTGTCCTATCCTTTTGCCTTTTCATACTGTTCATGGGGTTCTCAAGGCAAGAATACTGAAGTGGTTTGCCATTCCCTTCTCCAGTGGACCACATTTTTTCAGAACTCTCCACCATGACCTGTCCATCTTGGGTGGCCCTACATGGCATAGCTCAGAGTTTCATTGAGTTTTAGACAAGGCTGTGGTCCATGTGATCAGTTTGGTTAGTTTTCTGTGATTGTGGTTTTCATTCTGTCTGCCCTCTGATGGAGAAGGATAAGAGGCTTATGGAAGCTTCCTGATGGCAGAGACTGACTGAGGGGGAAACTGGGTCTTGTTCTGATGGGTGGGGCCATGCTCAGTAAATCTTTAATCCAATTTCCTGTTGATGGGTGGGGCTGTGTTCCCTCCCTGTTGTTTGACCTGAGACCAAACTATGGTGGAGGTAATGAAGATAATGAAGATAATATGTGCCACATTGTCGTCTGTGCCACAACTAAGACCCAGCATAGTCAAATAAGCAAATAATTAAAAAAACAAACAAAAAACCAGTCATTGTGTCCTGCTGGTCTTTGGAGACTCAACTTGTGGTTCTGTGGCTGCATGGTGCTGGGGCATTTTTGAGGAGATACCCCACATCCAAGGGCAAAGCAAAAGCCCCAGCAAGACAGTAGGAGGAGTGAAATCACATTTAGAATCAAACCCCATACCCACCAGAGATGGTCAGAGGGCTCAAACAAACCTTGTGAGCACCAGGGCTCAGAGACCCCACAGAGACTGAGACAGAGCTGTGTTTGGGTGTCTCCTGAGGATGTACGGGTCGGCAGTGGCCTGCCGCAGGGGCAGGGGCTCTGGGTGCAGTAGACCTGGGCATGGCAGAAGCCCTCTTGGAGGAGGTCACCATTAACCCACCATAGAGCCTCCAGAACTTACACAGGACTGGGGAACAGACTCTGGGGGCACAGACAGAAACTTGTGAGTGCCAGGACCCAGAGGAAGAAGCAGTGACCCCACAAGAGCCTGGCCCAGACTTGCCCGTGAGTGTCCTGGAGTCTCCGGCAGAGGCGTGGGTTGGCGGTGGCCTGCTGCTGGGATGGGGGCACTGCGTACAGAAGTGTGTGCATGGGACCTCTTGAAGGAGGTCGCCCTTGTCTTCATTATCTCCGTGGGAAAGACCATCCCAAGATCTCCATCTGGTGGCCACTCTGTAGAACACACTCTTTGGACACTTTGACGACCAAACAGGTGGGCAGTTACCCTGCGGCCGTTTATGAGACAAAAACCTCAGGATGGGACCCCTCATGCAGGACACCTGATGATCTTGCTGATAGAGGCTGCTTGGGGGCACTTTTCTGGGGGCACATTCCTCAGGCCACACTTAGACACGTATTCAGAGACTTCTCTGCCAGGCTTGCTGCCCTGGATCCAGGACAAGTTACTCCAGTTTTTCAGCCTCGGCATTCTTGACATTTGGAGCCAGATAAGTTTGTCACGAGAGACCGAGAGACTGTCCCGCACATTGTAGGCAGCCTAGCAGCATCCTTGGCCTCTACGCACTGGATGCCCTAGGAACTCCTCCCAGTTCCCAGTTACAACAACCATGACTCTCTCTAGGAAGTTGCCAAATGTCCTCTGGGGAGTGCTGGGGAGGGGTTGCCCCTGGCTGAAAACTAGTGATTGAAAACCTGGTTCAACAAATGAGCTGTTCAGTTAAACATTTCAGTTCTTAGCAAAGTGGCGAGGAGGGCAGGACTCCAGTTGGGTCAGCAGCAGGTCCTGGGACCCGCAGTGTGTGGGGTCCAGGAAGCAGGGATTAAACCTACCCTGGGCCCTGGTCATCCACAAGCTTCACCCATGGGGTCTCTCATTGCCCATATACATGTAGGGGTTTTTGAGACTGATCTATTATATTTCAGTGGAAAACAAAGCCTGTTTCAGACAGGCCTGGGTGATTTCATCTCAGAATCCTCAGATTCAGGAGGGCCTATAATTATAAGAACAGCTACGGTTGTTTTTCTTTTCTTTTTTTTTTTTCATCAAGAAATAAGAACCAAGCCCCATGCTTCTGTTTTTCTGCCTTTGTTCCTCCTCACTCAGCGCTGCAAGGTGGGTGTCATTTTACAGATGAGAAATGGAGTTACAGTGATCAAGTAACTTGTCCAAGGCCTTGCAGCTGGGACTTGGTAGAACTGAATTTTGAACTTGGGTTTCACACAATCTTCGGCCAGTCCCCACTGTCCCCAGTGAGCAGACTTTTCAGATGCCCTTTAGAATTCATCATTCGTGTAGGTGCTGATGAAGTCCTCCTTCTCTTCTGCCCTGGGTATGCTAATTCTGTTCTCCTTGAACAAGCTGGAGACACCTCAAGGAAACGCATCATGCCTCCTGTTTCTCTTGTGTTGCTTTCAGAGCCAGTACAGAGATTGGCACAGAGGTCTGAAAAGCAGCCAACAGATTCACCGAGGCAGCCTCCTTTCATTAGAGTAGAGTCTCTCAAAATTACGTTTGCCCTGCCTGGAAGCCTCCAGAATCCCATAGACCTTGCTGGCCCCTCTTTCCTTAGAACCATACCTAATGAAGAGATCCATTTCATCTCCACCTACATCTCCCTCCGGTGGCAATCTAATTAGGTTCTTTCTGCAATTAACTATTAGTAATTAAAGTGGAACAAAGCCCGTGTGTCATTCTTAAACTTCATCCATTAAACAACAATGTCCAATTTTGAAATCCCTCTTCAGACAAGGAGGCACGGTACGTGTGTGGGATAAGAATTCTCCAGATATGCTAACCTAAATTTAATTATGCAAGGAGAACAGAGGTTTAACAGAGGTTTAACTTCATTCTTCTGGAACTGCTGTAATTAAAACTTAATCAGGGGCTGTGCTGGCCAACATCACTATCCAAGTGTCACACTCCTGGAGGGACAAACAGCCCAGCACCGTTCAGTGGCTGCTGGCCTGAAGACTTTGTGAGGAAAAGGGCACTTTGGCCAATCCTCTGTCTTTCAGTAGTCTTTTTCCCTTCACCCCTTCTTCAGTTGCTTTCTCTTCATTTATAACTTTTGAAAATTGTTCTGTCCTGGTCAATGGAGGAAATGGCCATTGCAATGTCTTGTAATAATCTGTCAAGTGCTTATGATAGGCTGGGTGCTTCACATGCAGTGTCTTATTTAATCTCTACTTCAACTGTCGGAAGTAGATATCATCCTTTAAAGATGAGGGAATCAAGGTTCAGAGAAGTTGCAGAACCTGCCAGTCACACCATTATGAAATGGTGGGGCCAGGATTTAACCAACCCAGCCCATCTCCAGAGTCTGTGCTCATCATATCACACTGGTGTTTTGCAATCGCTTCCCATATGTCTGATATTTGAATTAGAAACATTCTTACTCTGTTTTTGATTGTAGAACAGGATTCTGGACTCTTCGTATGAGTCTCCCATGTGACTCAGTGGTAAAAAACAAAATTGTCTGCCAATGCCAGAGATGCAGGAGACACAGGTTCAATCCCGGGGTTGGGATGATCCCCTGGAGGAGGAAATGGCAACCCACTCTAGTATTTTCGCTTGGAGGATCTTACGGACAGAGGAGCCTGGCAGGCTACAGTACATATGGTTGCAAAGAGTTGTACATGACTGAGCATGCACACATGCATATGCATGAACTCTTCCTGCATGCATTGTGTTAGCAAGTAGGACAATGCACTGAGAGATTCCATGTTGGCCTCGTGCTGGGTTTGGAGAGCAACTGGCTCACTGAGTCATTCATTCATTCATTCATTCATGTGAGCAGCAAGAGGCTCATCTGACTGGAGAAGGTACTATTTCTGGGAAACGCACTCTTTCCAAATCTGGGCCAGAGTGCTATGAAGTCACAAGGCCAGAGCCACTACAGTTATCAGAATTGCCAGGAACTCAGGGTTCACAAAGGGTTTTGGCAAATGTAAATTTATGGGACTTCCCTGGTGGTAAAATGGACAAGAATCTTCCTGCCAGTGTAGAGAACATGGATGGATCCCTGGTCCGGGAAGATCCCACATGCCTCGAAGCAACCAAACCTGTGCACCATAACTATTGGGCCTGCACTCTACAGCTCAAGAGCTGCCATAACGGAGCCCATACTGGCCACAGTGGGGTAGATCATGCATCGCTGTCAGAGGAACACATCCCCACCCCAGTCTATGTCTTTGGCGGGGCTGTCCACATTAGTGGACAATCCTTGTGACTCTGTCTTGGGAGTGCTACCAAAAGTGCACATGTCAGTCAGGCCACGTCTCGCCCGGGGCCACCTCTTCCAGTAGGGAAAGTTGTGCCTTTCCCCAGGGAGGAACCCCTGCAGGGGATGAGTTGCCCCAAGACCCATCTTACACTCTGGTGGTGGTTTAGTCACTCAGTCATGTCTGACTCTTGCATGGACTGTAGCCCACCCGTCTCCTCTGTCCCTGGGACTCTCCAGGTAAGAATACTAGAGTGGGTTGCCATTTTCTTCTCTGGGGGATCTTCCTGACACAGAGATTGAAACTGGGTCTATTGTATTGCAGGCAGTCTCCTGCACTGCATGTGGATTTTACTCCAACCAAAGAAAGGATACCTTTCTAATTTGCCCAAAGGCACTGATGGGATAGTGGTGGTGTAGTCCTAATGGTTTCAGTGTCCAGGCCCACAGTGCATTGGATATGCTACCCCTGGTTCTTCCCATGCAGAAAACAGAGTGAATTCAAAGTCTCTGGAGGCAAGCCTCTGGATCCACTCCAAAACAGGAGGCAGAAGTCATGAGGACCTGGAGGAAAGACCTCTCCTTTGTCTGGTGATCGAGGCCCTCTCCACTCATAACTTCTCTGTCTAATTATTTTGTTCTACCACACTTCTACCCACTTCTCCATAGACAATGAGATTATGTAAAAAAGAGTTCTCAAGGAATGGAGGTTTCAGGATGAGGACAGGAGGAGCTTGGTGTTGAGACAATCACTTCTTCCAATAACAGAGAATCACGGTAAAGAGCTTCAAAAGGCTCCAGATACAGGAGAGGGAACCCTCCTGCGTTGTTGCTGGGAATGTAAATTGGTGCAGCCACCACAGTATGGGGACGCCTTTAAAAACTAAAACTAGAGCTACCACATGGTCTCGCAATCCCATTCCTGGGCATGTATCCAGAAAAGATGAAAACTCTAATTTGAAAAGAAACGTGCACCCCAGTGGTTATAGCTGACTGTTCACAACAGTCAAGACACAGAAGCAACCTGAATGTCCAGCAACCTAAATGTACCAGTTGTGGTACATATACATTAGGTGGGTGCAAACATAACTGCAGTTTCAGATGGTGAATTTTAAATCATTATAACTAGGCTCAAACACACCTTTATTACTCAAGATACGAACCATTACAATCAACACATTTTTGCCAGGAGAAATAAGTTTGTTTATTCCTGTAGCATAAAAATCTGTGCTTTGGGATTCAGTGAACTCTTGGAAAGTATTTTCTGCCTCCTGCTGGTTGTGGACGTATTTTCCCTGTAAAAAGTTGTCGAGATGCTTGAAAAAGTGGTAGCTGATTGACAAGAGGTCAGGTGGATATGGCAGATGAAGCAAACTTTGAAGCCCAATTTGC
Source organism: Odocoileus virginianus (assembly GCF_023699985.2). NCBI lineage: Eukaryota > Metazoa > Chordata > Mammalia > Artiodactyla > Cervidae > Odocoileus > Odocoileus virginianus. The sequence continues at coordinate 59,903,855 of NC_069686.1, read as the reverse complement.
TCAACTTGTGAAGTGCTGGTTGTGCAACGTGCTGTCAGGCATGGTTGTGGAGAAGAACTGGGCTCTTTCTGTTGACCAATATGGGCTGCAGGCAGTTTTGGGTACATCTGATCAGTTTGCTGAGCATACTTCTCAGATGTAATGGTTTTGCTGGTATTCAGAAAGCTGTAGTGGATCAGATGGCAGCAGACCACCAAACAGGGACCTTGACCTTTTTTTTGGTTTAAGTTTGACTTTGGGAAGTGCTTGGAAGCTTCTTCTTGGTCCAACCACTGAGCTGGTCATTGCCAGTTACCACATAAAACCACTTTTCATCACATATCACAATCTCATTGAGAAATGGTTTGTTGCTCTTGTGTAGAATAAGAGAAGATGACTTCTGAATGATGATTTTTTAGTCAGTTCATGCAGCATCCACTTACTGAGGTTTTTCACCTTTCCAATTTGCTTCAAATGCCGAACCATCATAGAATAGTTGATGTTGAGTTCCTTGGCAACTTCTCATGTAGTTTTAAGAGCAGCAGCCCACGACAGAAATGACTCAGACCTTGGAGCCAAGTTGGCTGGGGAGACCTTCGGAAAGGCTGTTGACCTCCATGTGCCTGAAGTTATCATCTATAAGTAGGGTACAAATTGCCCCTTCACGTGGTGTCATGAAGTCTGGACTAGTCAGGGTCTGATACTCAGCAGGGCTCTGCACATAGTCAGTACACATTAAAGCGCCCATAGCTACAGCTGACCTCTGTCTGTACTCTCATCTGATGGGTTCAGTGAGGGCCACTTGGTTTCATTCATTCAGCTGTAAGCTGCGCTGCCCTTGAGTGCCAGGTGCTGTGCTTGGACACAGTGGGGATCAAAGGGACACGGTTCTGTCTTCTGGGGCCCACAGGCACCTCTGCAGCCCCTGCAGTCTGTTGGGGCAAGCAGCCCCTGCTTCCTTCCTGGGACCCTTAGGAGAGACCACGACCCTCCCCCTTCGCTTCTCAGCCTGCTTGATGTGCTACGGAGCAGGGTGGCTCAAGAGCATCTGCAGGTACCTGTGAGTTTTGGCTGAGGGCACCTGTGATGAAGATGCCAGAGATAATCACGGTGATTCTGACAGGGGGGTGTTCACAGCTGCCCTGGCATCCTCTGGGGCTCTGCCTGGGGCTCAGAGCCACAGTACGCCCTGTAAGCCTGTGGGCTGGGAAAGCAGGCACTGTGCTAGGGGCTTCTGCATGGGGAGCTCATCTGCTGGCAAAGATCTGCCCTGAGATGGAGCCAATGCAGCCGGTCACAGGCCGTCAGAAGCTGCTGGCGATGGTGTCTGAAGACCAGCTGCTCCAGGAGAGCTGTGTGGGGAGGGGGGGGGGAGGGGGATGGGGGTAAGTACAGGCCTCCAGGCCCAACACACCTCACCCCTTCTGAATCTCTGCAACAATATCAACTATGATTCTTTTTTTTAATATTTATATATTTATTTAATACTTCAGGAAGGCAATGGCACCCCACTCCAGCCCTCTTGCCCGGAAAATCCGATGGATGGAGGAGCCCTGGTGGGCTGCAGTCCATGGGGTCGCTAGGAGTCAGACACGACTGAGTGACTCACTTTCACTTTTCACTTTCCTGCATTGGAGAAGGAAATGGCAACCCACTCCAGTGTTCTTGCCTGGAGAATCCCAGGGATGGGGGAGCCTGGTGGGCTGCCGTCTATGGGGTCGCACAGAGTAGGACATGACTGAAGCGACTTAGCAGCAGCGGCAGCAGTATTTAATATTTATTTATATAGTTGCAGCTCGTAGGATCTTTAGCTGTGGCATATGGGATTTAGTTCCCTGACAGGGATTGAACCTGGGCCCCTCAGCATTGGGAGCATGGAGTCTTAGCCACTGGGCCACCGGGGTAGTCCCTCAACTATAATTCTTGTAATAAGGCCCACAAACCATTATCCAGGTGCATTCAGAAATTCAGAATTTGAGGGATTTTAGGGAAGTAATATGGCGTAAAGACTATATGGTATCTGGCAGCCCTGCGGGGTCTGGGGCAGCACCCCATAATCAAGCACGAAAAATAGAGGAGCATTCACACCTAGCCAGGGACAGGAAGACTATAAATTGTTTCACGTTCATTTAGGAAGGAGTTGACCACCAAACAAGTTGTGCAAAATTATGGTTTACTGAACCCTTTGGATTTATGATCACAAAGAAGGGCTCGTCAAAATGTGCAAGTTACAGTAATAGTTAAAACAATAATAACATCCTCTCATATTTGCTGTGTGGCTCAGGGAACTCAAACCTGGGCTCTGCAACAACCTAGAGGGGTGGGACGGGTGGAAGGCGGGAGGGAGGGTCCGGAGGGAGGGGACATAGGAGCAGAAACAAACACAATATTGCAAAGCAATTATCCTTCGATTAGAAATAATTTTTTCTAAAAAAAAAAGAAAAAAATAACATCCTCTCATATCTACAATTGCTTTCTCGATCTTCCTCAAGTGGGAAGGAAACACCTCTAGAAAACTGCATTTATATAACAGGCAGCTTAGGTGAAAAGCAATTGAGGTGCTAGGTCAAGGTCCAGCCCCCCCCAATTCTATTCCCCCCAGGTGTAGACATTCTGGAGCTGCCCCTGCAGGAGTGACTGCCCAGGAGAAGGCCTGTGTGAGGAGGCACCCGGAAGGACTCTTTTTAAAAATTTTTACTGGCCGTCCTGGGTCTTCGTTACTGGGGCAGGCTTTCTCTAGTTGCTGCAGGGTGGGGCTCCTCTAGGTGTGATGCTGGAACTTCCTATTGTAGTAGCTTCTCTTGTTTTGGAGCGTGGGCTCTGGGGAGCCCGGGCTCAGGAGTTGCGGCTCATGGGCTCTAGAGCGCTGGACCAGGAGTCGTGTGCCCGGGTTTAGTTGCTCTGCTCTCAACTGTCCCTGCTCCAAACTGTCAAGGAGCACAAATACTGATTTAAATATACGCATGGAGATAGCTTCTCACCCATCAAATGGAGGCAAGCTACAGTGGAGGACAGGGTACACTCACACACTATCAGTTCATTCAGTTCAGTCGCTCAGTCATGTCCAAATCTTTGTGACCCCACGAACTGCAGCATGCCAGGCCTCCCTGTCCATCACCAACTCCCAGAGTTTATTCAAACTCATGTCACACACTATGGCAGTCTTTTATTCATATATGATCTACAATAGAAGTTTCATGAAACAACTCCTACCCTTATGTATAAATGCACTCTTGAGTTTTGTATTTTGTCTTTTCTTTGTTTTCAATGCTGGAGGTGTCCCACTGTATTGATTTCATAGTTCACTAATGGGGATTAAGATCTGCAGTTTCAAAAATACTGGCCTATGAGTTCTTACCCACTCTCTTGTGTCCAGTCATCACTTATATGTGAGTTGAGTTTTCAGTTTTAATCTCTCTTTTGAGCTACAGACTCTAATCCCCAACAGTCTATGGACCTTCTCTGCTAAGAGGAACTCAAAGTGAATGTAACCCAAGCAGAACACAACACCTCTCCCCTCTTTCCTCCCAGTTTCCCTCCCTAGAGTTCCCCATCTTCTGAGGGGGCCACTCTTGGTCCAGGTGATCATGCCAGATGCTTGTTTGGTGCCCTCTTCTTCCCCTCCTCACTTCCCATACCCAGTCAATCATCGAGTCCTGTCCAATAGCCCTTCTAGATATCTCCTGGATTCATCTACTTATTTCCAACAGACCATTGTTGTCTCTGAACCACTTCAACAACCTCTAACTGGTCTACTTACTTTCGAACATGATGCCTTTCAATCCACCCCACACACAATGGAGAGAAGACCTTCTAGGATACGAAGGCTGATCACTTCACTCTTTAGAATAAAAGCTTTCGGTAATCTCCTGGAATTTGTAGTAACATGGCTTCTTTGGCTTGGAACCCTCTTCTCTCTGCTCACCAACCCCACATCTATCTCTGCCCAGCCCTACTCACTCTTCATGTCTCTACTGAGATGTCACTCACTATGGGAGCTCTGACCCGACCTACACAGCAAATTCAGGTCAAACTGGCCTAAGCATCCTTGTGTGTGGTCCTTTAGCCCGTTGCCATCACCTGTCCCAGCACTTACTGCCTTGTACTGTCTGAATAGTTCTCCATCATAGCCCATTGTCTGCAACAGATACTTGCTGAATGAAAAAATGAATTCTCGTATGTAACCTAGTCTTTTCCTTCATTACATCATAAAACATTTTTCTACTACATAATTTTAAAGGAGGGCATCTTGTATAGTATTGCATGAGTGTACAGCAATTTATTTAACTACTTGTCAAGCATTTAGGTGGTTATAATGTTCCTCCGACTATACATATTATTACAGTGAGCACCTTTGTACACAGTTTTCAACACGCAATTTTAATTATTTTCTTGGGCTAAAATTCCTAAAATTTGAATTGCGAGGCCAAAATGTATGCATGTTTTGACAAGTTTTGATTTATATTGCCAGGTTGCCCTGCAGGAAGTCTGGGCTAATTTGCACTATTACCAACAGTATATAAGAGTGCTCATTTTCCCTCATTCTTAGCAACACTGGGTTTCATTAAAAAAAAAATTTTCCAGTTTGAAAGGTAGAAAATAATTCCTTGTTGATTCATAAGAGATATTGGCATTAATAATTGCATAAAATATTTTCATGTATTATTCATCATATGAGGGTTTATAGATATACACAAGATATTAAGAATAGCTATTGTTTAGAGGGTGTCTACTTGTAGGCAATGTTATATAGAGAAGAATGTGAGAACTTATTGCATGTAGAAACTGCTAAAAGTTCTATTTACAATATTTGTCACCAAATCCTCACAAAAAACCTTACAAAATATGTAGTATTACATCTTTTTTACAGAAAATTTAACTGAAATAATGGTAAATTATAAATGATTACAAATTTGAAAATAATTATTGTTCAATTATTATGTGCTAGTTATTAATGCTTAGTGCTTTCAAAGTCCTAATTAATTCTCACAACAACCCTATTGTATGGATGTGAATTTTTGACAAAGGTGCTAATGTTCTTCAGTGGAGAAAAGACAGACTTTTCAACAAAGCTGCTGGACCACCTGGAATTTCATATGCAAAGAATATTCCTTGACCCCTATCTGATACTATACACCAGATATCACCCATAATCAATCATAGACCTAAATGTAATAGCTAAAACTATAAAAATTGTAGAAGAAAATATAGGGATAAACTTGATCTTGGATTATGTAAGAATTTCTTAGGCAAAACCCCAAAATACATAAACTATAAAAGAAAAAAATAAGTAAAATGGACTTGACCAAAATAAAATATCTACACTCTTCAAAAGACATTGTTAAGAAAATGAAAAGACAAGTAACAGTCTGGGAAAACAACATTCCCAAAATCTGATAAAAGACTTGTATATCTTGAATATATAAAGAATTCTTACAACTTAATGAGACTACAACTCAATTTTTAAAAGAGTAAAAGATTTGAACAGTCCTTAATCAAAGAATATATTCAAGCAGCCAATAGGTACAAAGCAAAATAAATAAAACCAAATGAGATATAATTACACATTCTTACAATTGACTAAAATTAAAATTCTGGCAATACTCAGAAATATTATATGATATCACTTATATGTGGAATCTAAAAGAAAATGATACAAATGAACTTATTTATGAAACAGACTCATAGAACTTAAGGTTACCAGGAAGGGTGGAGGGGAAGAGTTAGCCAGTTTGGGATAGACATGTGCACCCTGCTGTATTTAGAATGGATAACCAACATGGACCTACTGTATAGCGCAGGGAACTCTGCTCAATATTCTGCAGCAATCTAGCTAAGACAGGAATTTGAAAAAGAATAGATACATGTATATGTATAACTGAATCACTTTGTGGTGTACCCGAACACAACATTTATTAACACAACATTGTTAATAAACTATACTCCAGTATAAACAAAAATTTTAAGAAAGACTACTAATACCAAGTATGGGTGAAGATATGGAGGAACTTAAACTCTCATACACTGCTGGTGGGAAAACAAAATGGTACAACCACTTCGGAAAGCAGTCTGGCATTTCCTTTAAGGAATTATCTATTTTAATGTTTTTTAAAAATTTTTATTGGAGGATAATTGCTTTACAATGTTGGTTTCTGCCATACAACAATGTCAATCAGCCATCAGTATATATATGTGTCTCCTCCCTCTTAACCTCCCTCCCACTTTCCACCCCATCACACCCCTCTAGGTTGCCACAGAGTACCAGGTTGAGCTCCCTGTGTTATATAGCAAATTCCCACTAGCTCTCTATTTTATAAAGTTGAATATATACTTACTATGTAACTGAATAATCCTGCTTCTTGGTATTTATCCAAAAGAAATAAAAACCCACGTCTACGTAAAGAACTGTAGCAAACAATCATAGCAGCTTTATTTATAAGATCCTCTAAATTTAAAAAAAATCCCCAAAGTCCTTTAATAAATAGGAAAATAAAATGCAGCATATCACAATGAAATATATATGTTACTCTGCAAATAAAAAGAATTGAGGGAAGTGGGAGGGTGGGTCGGGATGGGGAATACATGTAAATCCATGGCTGATTCATGTCAATGTATGACAAAAAACACTACAATATTGTAAGGTAATTAGCCTCCAACTAATAAAAATAAATGGGAAAAAAAAGAAATATATACATCACTCTGCAATAAAAAGGATTGAGGGACGTGGGACGGGGGGTCGGGATGGGGAATACATGTAAATCCATGGCTGATTCATGTCAATGTATGACAAAAACCACTACAATATTGTAAGGTAATTAGCTTCCAACTAATAAAAATAAATGGAAAAAAAAGGATTGAATTGTGACATATGCAGTAACACAGATGAAACTCAAAATAATTATGCTGAGTGAAAGAGATGAAGTACAAAGGACTACAGAAGCTACAGCTTAATTTTTATGAAATTCTAGAAAAGGTAAAACTATAATGACAGAAATCAAGTGAGTGGTTGCCAGGGGCTGGGGCTGGGGAAAAGTGATTGCGGAGGTACAGAAGGCAGTTGGGTAGCAAGACCATCTCCTGTCACGATGGTTGTGGTAGCTATACAACCAAACGCATTTGTCATTATACTGTACAGTTAAAATTGGTGGATTTGATTATATGTAAATTATGCACTGTAAATTTTATTGTAAAGATGATTTTGGAAAGAAAGAAAGAGGAGGCCAAGGAGGTAGGAAGGAGAGAAGAAAAAGAAAAATACTGTCAGGCCAGATATAAGCTGGTTAATGTCATACCAATATGACAATAAATATGGCAATAATAGCATAACCATTAGGGCTATATTCTTTTGCCAGACATAAGTTTACAGCTAAACATGTGAAAGAAGAAAGAAAGAAAGAAAGAAAATTCAATACCTATCATAATTCAGAAACTGGACTATTGAACTCCTGGGTTTATACTCACTTAAAGGTGCACACAGGTGTACTAGAAGGCAAGTTCAGTGATGTTCACAGCAGTTTTATTTGCAATAGCTCCAAGCTGAAAACAACCAAAATGTCTACCAATAGTAAAATGACTTGCAACAAATCAGACAATGGGTTTTTATACAGTAGTTGAAAAAAGTAAATGATGGTGACATGTGATATCCTGATGAATTTCAATGTTGAGCTCAAGAAGTCATACGCAAAAAATACATGTGATAGAACTCCATCCATAGGGATTTCAGAAACAGGGAAGACTAATCTGTGGTGATTGAAGTCAGAGTAGCAGCCTCCTGGGGGAAGACATGACTGGCGGGGTGCGTGCACAAGGGACCTCTGGGGTCAGGAAATGTTGAATAGCCGGATCTGGGTAGTGGCTGCACGGGGTATACTTGAGTAAAAATTTAGTAAGCTGGACACTCCAGGTTTGTAAACTTACTGAATTTAAGTTATGCCTCAGTGGAGAGACAATTATTTTAAAGACATACCAGAAGATCAAACCAGTTAATCCTAAAAGGAATCAACCCTGAATATTCATTTCAAGGACTGTGCTGAAGCTGAAGCTCCAATACTTTGGCTACTTGAGGCAGAGAGGTGACTCATTGGAAAAGACTCTAATGCTGAGAAAGACTGAGGGTAGGAGGAGAAGGGGGTGACAGAGGATGAGATGGTTGGATAACATCACCGACTCAATGGACATGAGTTTGAGCAAACTCCAGAAGATACAGAAAGACAGGGAAGGCTGGTGTGCTGCAGTCCATGGGGTTGCAAAGAGTCGGACTCGACTTAACGACCCAACGATAAGACCAACAACAAAAATACTCAGTGCCTGTTCATTTCAGTTCCTTGATTTTAGACTTGGCAGATGTATAGACCAGCTAGGTTGGGCTTTTATCTGTTCTTTATGAAAACAAGGAACTTGGTAGTATGAAGCGTGGGCATTCTGAGCTGCCCTGTAAGTAAAAATTTGTCTGAGAACTGTCTTGATGGTTTGGAAAACTACTATAGAGGCAGTCACATGTGTTCATATAGACTATGTTAATTATAACTTTCCTATCTGTTCATCGGATCAGATTTCTCAACCACTCTCTCTGGGGCACCTGGAGCCTTGAGAAGACCTAATTGCCATCTCCCTGTCTGAGGACCTATTAAAAAGTGCTTTAAGCAAATAGCTTGAGCTGCAGGAGGAGTAGCAGTTGTTCATTTTACAACTCTCAGAGGGTCAGGGCCCCTTTCTGCTTCTATCGACTGAGTTCCCAGCTGGGTGAGAGAGCTTAGTATAGTCAGGAGCCCTCTTTGCCATTTTTCTATTGAAGAAAATTTTTACTGAAGGTGGGTGAGCTCCCCTTCACCTGGGCAGAGGGGAAACTCAGAGCTCACAGGCTAACCTCAGCCTCACTGTACAGCCCCAGGGGCTGGTCACTTAACGTCTTTAAACCTCATCCCAAAGATGTTAGGAGACATATTGTATGTTCAGAGACAGGAAGATGCAACATTATGAACATGTCAGTTCTCCCCACACCAGTCTATGGATTTAATGCAATCTCAGTAAGTTCCCAGAACTAATACCGTTTGTTTGTTTTATTTCATAAAACTGGGGTTGCAAACAGTCAGACACGACTGGGCACACACACACACAGAAAACCTGACAAGATAATTTTAAAGCATATGTGACTGTCCAAAGGACTAAAAATAGTCAAGACATTCCTGAAAAAGACTAGGTTGGGGGTAATTTGGTATCAGGAATTATCATGAAATTATATGGCAAATGAAGCAAACTAGACACCAGCTCTAGATGTCCTATGTGGACATGACGTGACATGGTGACGTTGCAGACAGCAGGGGAGGAAGGGCTGGACTGGGGCCACTGGCTATCCAAACAGAAAGAAATAAAATTGAATTCCCTCCTCCTCCATATATTCTGGACTTTGTGTAAATTCCAGAGGTACTGAGGACTTACAGGTGAAAGGCAAGAGGATTTCTTCAACAAGAAAGTACTAACTATAAAAAGGAAAGATTAATAAACCTGACTACATTAAAATTAAGAACTCTGTTCATCAAAAGATATTGATGAAAAGTGAAAAGACAAGCCATATCTTGGGAGGAGATATTTGGAACATTAATAACAAATAAAAGACTAATATCTGAAGTATATGTTAGTCGCTCAGCTGTGTCTGACTCTTTGGGACCCCATGGACTGTAGCCCACCAGGCTCCTCTGTCCATTGGAATTTCCAGGCAAGAATACTGAAATGGGAAGCCATTCCCTTTTCCAGGGGATCTTCCCAACCCAGGAATCAAACCTGGGTCTCCCGCATTGCAGGCAGATTCTTTACCATCTAAGCCACGAGAGAAGCCCAGAATTTATAAAAAGCTCCTGCTAATGCATAAAAGAAAGACAACTCAGCAGGCACTGAGCAAAAACCACGAACAGGCATTTCTCCGAAGAGGGAGAAATTACAAGCCCGCTGTGATCAGAGAGACGCAGCACAGCAACCCAGCAAAAACCATTTTAGAAAAAACGCTAAGTTCTGGGCAAGACACGAATCAAAAGCAACTTCTATGTTAATACATTCCTTTCTTTTTTTTTTTTTAACTTGATGCAGTCTCTTGGGAAAAGCATTTGATGGTTTCCAAAATGGAGCATTTGGATGTTTGTGGCCCAGAAATTCCACTTCTAAGTACACATGTTAGAGCAGGGTTGGCAAACCATGACTCGCAGGCCACTTTTTGTTTATTTGTTTTGTTCTTGCTAAATAAAATTTTATTGGAAATCAGCCATCTCTTCTGTATGGCCTGTGCCTGCGTTTACCCTAAGACAGCCGAGCTGAGTGGCTGTCATAGGGACCATAGGCCCCAAACCTAAAATATTGACTAACTAGCCTTTTGCAAAGTTTGCCAACCCTTACCTAGAGACATTTTTACAGCCTCATCTTGCTTTCGCCTATCACATTTTTTTTTTTTTTCTGCACTGGGTCTTTGTTGCTGCCCATGAGCTTTCTCTAGTTGTGGTGCATGAGCTTCTCATTGCAGCAGCTTCTCTTGTTGGGCAGCATGGGCTCTGGGGCACAGGCTCAATAGCTGTGGCACACGGGCTTAGCTGCTCCGAGGCATGTGGGATCTTCCCGGACTGGTATCTCTTGCATTCAAGGCAGATTCCTAACTGCTGGGCCACCAGGGAAGCCCCAACATTTTTTACAGACTTTATTTTTCAAAACAGTTTAAAATTTACAGGGAAGTTGAGAAAGTAGTACAGAGAGCTCTCACATGCTCTTGGCCTTGTTTCCCCTACCATTATCCTCTTACATTAGTGGGCAGCTACATGTTCATACCTGGACATGACGCTTCCAACCCCGTGGACTATACAGTCTATGGGATTTCTCCAGGCCAGAATACTGGAGTGGGGAGCCTTTCCCTTCTCCAGGGGACCTTCCCAACCCAGGGATCGCACCCAGGTTCTCCTGCACTGCAGGAGGATTCTTCACCAGTTGAGCCACAAAAGCCCCAAACGAACTAAGGTGTGTACTTTATTCATAGTTCCTTAGCTTCTATTCATTGTCTTTTTCTCTTCCAGCTCCCTCTCAGGATGCCTCATTACATTAACTTGTCAGGTCTCCTTAGGCTCCTCTTGGCTGTGATAGCTTCTCAGACTTTTCTAGTTTTTATCCTTTTTCTTTTTATTTTTTAAGCTTTTTATTTTGTATCAGAGTGTAGCCAATTAACAATGCTGTGACATTTTCAGGTAGACATCAAAGGGACTCGGCCATACATACATATGTATCCATTTTCCCCCCAAACTCCCCTCCCATCCAGGCTGCACATAACACTGAACAGAGTTCCCTGGGCTATACACAGGTCCTTGTTGGTTACTGACTTCAAATATAGCAGTGTGCACTTGTCTATTCCAAACTCCCTGACTACCCCTTCTCCCCATCTTCTCCCCCACTCCGGCAACCATAAATTCATTCTCCAAGTCTGTGAGTCTCCCATACTCTCCTTGCTTTTGATCACTGTGACAGTTCCGAGGAATACGGCTCAAATATTTTGGAGGATGTCCCTGGGAACTTATTTGATGTATTTCTTATGACTCGATAGGGATTATGGGCTTTGGGGAGGAAGATCAGAGAGGGAAAGTATCGTTTTACCGCAAGTACCAACTAACAAGAGTTATTTCTGCGCATAATGACCTTGATCACCTACCTAGGGAAGTGTTTGTCAGATTTTGCCTGTCAGGGATTCTTCCCCTCACCTTCTGCCTTTGCATACTGGACTCTCCGGAAGGCAGTCACTATGGGCTTCCCAGATAGCTCAGAATCTGCCTGCCAAGGCAGGAGATGCAGGAGACGCAGGTTTGATTCCTGGGTAGGGAAGATCCCATGGAGAAGGAAATGGCAACCCATTCCAGTGCTCTTGCCTGGAAAATATCGTGGACAGAGGAGCCTGGAGGGCTGCAGTCCGTGAGGTCGCAAACGGTTGGACATGACTTAGCACCTAAACAACAGCCCTGTGCATAGGCTACACTTCTGGGATGGGGATGCATTGTCTTAGTCCTTGGGGTGAAAGGTATTATTTGGAAATCTTCAAGGGGAATCTGCCCCTTCTCTCCCATTCATTTATATATTCAATCATTGATATCAGTATGGACCCATGAATACATATTCATTTTAAACTTTGAGTCAAATGTTACAAAACTACTTTATTTTGTAGTTTGGTGTTCCAGTTTTATCATTGGGAATTCTTTCAGTTGAGTCCTGTATGCCTCTATCAATGGAGGTTTTTAAAGTTGTGAGCACTTTCTTACATTCTAGCAGCACAAAATGCTCCAAATTTACCATGTGTATTTCCTTTTCTGGTTCTAGAATTAGCCATTTCTCCAAGGACTCTTGGTTTCTTATTGGAGGATGGTATCAGAAACCAAGATCTGGGTGATAAGATGCTTATTGTTATTGGGGTGTCATTGCTTCTAGGCTCTCTTAGCCTATAGGACAGGAACTACGTATGTGTATATTAACCTGTATATATATATACACACAAATACTTCTATATGTAATTATCTGTATAAGCTACACAGGGTTTATATTAATGTCTCCCACTCTAATCCATTACCACATGGGCCATTCCAGCTTCCTCTCCTTGACTATTTGTAAATTCCCACTCTAAGAAATTGGTTTTCCATCATCTGTCAACCATTTACCTGATTGTCCAATTCCTGTGTACATGCTTAATAATATCAGAATAACTATTGCGCGCCCCCATGGGAAACAATTTTATTAACCAGAGCACAGCGCTTATGTGCACTTTTCCATGCCTCCATTCTCTCTTATTTCCAAAGTTGCTTAGATCAGCATCTTTCTCCACCCCTTTCAAATGCAAATGTGTCATTCATTTGCAATACAGTTAGCTTCTCTTGGAACAGTCTGCATTCCTCTATAGGGTCCCCTGATCTCCTAGATGAATTTTTAAATTCGTGTATATTAAAAGTCTGCTTGCTATTTGTATGCCCGACTCACGTCCGACTCTTCGTGACCCTATGGACTGTAGCCCACCAGGCTTCTCTGTCCATGGGATTCTCCAAGCAAGAATACTGGACTGGGTTGCCATGCCCTTCTCCAGAGGTTCTTCCCAACCCAGGGATTGAACTCATGTCTTGCTCATTGTGGGCAGATTCTTTACCTTTTTGTATTCACACCTAATTTGTGTGATGCTTGTGAGCATTAAATGAGATAGCATATGTAAAGTATTTAGTCTTCAGCGATGACAACAACTGTGTTTGTATTATCGCGCCCTCAGAAATCACTGTCAGTTATCTCTGCTCTGTGCTAAGTCATCTCCCTGAACTTCACATTAAGCTCTTTCTCACAGGTGACCACCTGTGAGGGGTCGAGTCCACTCCACCAAAGAGGATTTGGGGAGCCAGAGGTGAGGTTAGAGGTCATCTGCTATATGACCTTCTTTGCACATGAGGAAAATGGGGCATAGAGAAGTAGAAAGACTTCCCTAAGACCACTCAACTTTTTGCAAGGTTTCCAGGCTGGAACATCTGTCTTTTAGAGAGAGGTTTCGGAGAAGGCAGTGGCAACCCACTCCAGTGCTCTTACCTGGAAAACCCCATGGATGGGGGAGCCTGGTAGGCTGCAGTCCATGGGGTCGCTAAGAGTCAGACACGACTGAGCGACTCCACTTTCACTTTTCACTTTCATGCATCGGAGAAGGAAATGGCAACCCACTCCAGTGTTCTTGCCTGGAGAATCCCAGGGACGGGGGAGCCTGGTGGGCTGCCGTCTGTGGGGTCGCACAGAGTCGGACACGACTGAGCGACTTCACTTTCACTTTTCACTTTCCTGCATTGGAGAAGGAAATGGCAGCCCACTCCAGCGTTCTTGCCTGGAGAATCCCAGGGACGGGGGAGCCTGGTGGGCTGCCGTCTGTGGGGTCGCACAGAGTCGGACACGACTGAGGGAACTCGGCAGCAGCGGCAGCAGAGAGAGGTTTCTGGGGTTGTTCTCTTGGGTAAAGAGAACCTCGCAGCGGGTTGATGCGGTTGACCCAATACTGCAGATGGAGCAGAGCTGAAAGGAGGCTGAGAGGAGAACAGGACACGTTCGGGGGGAGACATTCTTCTGCAAGTGTGGGATTTCTGATCTATTAGCCCAGCCAGTGTGGTAACTACAGCAAGCAGTGGGTACCGCCAGGACTGGGAAATGGGGACTGCTCACAGCCTGTGGTTGTGTAGTACTAAGAAATGACCACACGATGGCACCAGAAGCCATTATTTGGGAACACGTCAATCTGGGCTCCGGGGCTACTTCTGATCCTCCAGTGCCTATCTAGCAGAAAGGAAATTTCCCTGGAGCTCTGAGTGGCCTCCATGCATGTGGCTAATGAAAGAAGGAAATTAATAAGCAAGTCCTCAAAAAGAACTTCAAAAGGGAAGGATTTACTTAGACCAGCACTGTCCAATAGAAATATAATGTGACCCCTGAATACAAGCTGAAAATGTAAATTTAAATGCTCTACTAGTCACATCAAAGGAAAGTAAAAAGAAACAGAGGAAAATAACTTTAACAATTTATTCTATTTAACCCAACAAATTAAAAACTTGTCATGTCAATATATAATTAATACAATAATATTAATGAGATACTTTATTTTTGCCATGCTGTCTTTGAAATCTACTGTGTGTGTGTTTATTTTTTATTGAAATATAATTGATTTACAATGCTTTGTTAATTTAGGGTGTACAACAAAGTGATTCAGTTATACATATATATATCCAAGATTTTTTTCCATTATAGGTTATTACAAGATTTTGAGTAGAGTTCCCTGCGCTATGCAGTAAGTCTTGCTGGTTATGCTGTACCTTAATTTACACTGATGGCCCATCTCCATTCAGACCAACCATACTTCAAGTGCTCAGTGGGGCCAGGGGCTGTCGTGCTGGCCAGAACTGAAACAAGTTCACGTGCATCAGCTCTGAGAAGCAACTTGCATACACTGGAGAGATATGGGGGCCCAGAAGCATCCTGAGTGCAAGGCTAATTTAGCAAACAGTAGCAAGTCAGCTTGCATTCCCCCAAATTCCTTGCCACCTGTTGGATAATGCCTGAAATTCTACTATCTGCTCCTCTGGGGCTTCATATCCTTTAAACCCTAAATGTGACACATTCTTCCCTTCTTCTACTCACAGGCCAGAGACCTGGGATCCGAGCTGATGGAAGGATGTGGGCCAGGAGGTCTTCTCTCCATAGGACAAGGTAACAGAAGAGCAACTTTTCTGGCCCACCAGAGACTTGTCATAGCAAAGGGAATTCAAGGCCCTGTAACCCCCTGCCACCCTGCCATCCTTAGTTAGCTTTCCTAAACCCACAGAGGAAATGCTCAACATGGTCAAATTTGCCAGCCCTCCCATCAAACTATCTTCCAAACCAGAAGTGCTAGAGGAAAGCCAGCCCACTTGGCTCTCTGAGCCTAGTTCTTGCATCCCTTCTACCACCCTGGACCAACACAGCCCATCCATCCATGCTGAAATGGGTGGTCTCATCCACACATGCTCAGCAGTTTCCACTGGACAGAAAAAGGAATGATGTCCTCACACTTCCTCCCCATCCCCACCCCCGCCTTGGAGAAGAGTTTCAGTCTGGTGGTTCCTTAGGCTTTTGGCCCAGTCTGCTGTAAGGACTCCTGTGGAGAGGGGAAAGGGGGACTCGATTTCCCAGACTATTGTGGGCCCTGGAAACATACTATTATCTGGAGGAAATGCTGAACATTTTGGCTCCCAGGGCCAAATAGCCGACAGTGTGGAAAGATCTGAATTTCTGGAGAGACTGTTTCTCATTGCCTGGCACTGTGTTGACAGCACATGGAGGAGAAGGGTTTCCCTGCCACATTGGAATGGAAGCCGCATTTCCTGAACAGACTGCTCACATCGGAGTGCTTTCAAAAGAATTAACGCACGTTATTAAACAAAATGCTTGGGTGCCCACAGCCCACAGCAAACACAGCAGCCAGTACAGGAATGCAGATGCTGAAAAGACATTGGGAGTTCTGAGTAATGAGAAGGAGGATAGCAGTGAGTGAAAGGGATCCAATAAAGCTGGCACGCTAACATGATAGCTTGGGGCAGCCCCACAGAGCTGAGGCCCGTGTCCCACAGATAATGCTGCTCTGCCCAGCCCCCAGACCCCATCCCTGGGGTTCAGCTGGTAAAGATTCCCCCTGCAATGCAGGAGACCTGGGTTCAATCCCTGGGTTGGGAAGATCCCCTGGAGAAGGGAAAGGCTACCCAGTCCAGTATTCTGGCCTGGAGAATTCCATGGACTGATTCGCACACCCAGCTTCTCATTATAAGGAAGAAATAAAAAGTAAAGCCTATATTTAGTTAAGAAAGAGTGAAATGCAAAGTCCAGAATTCCTTCTAACTGTACATTTGTGTTGTATGCGTGTGCATGCTGTCAGTGTCTGATGTCGTAATTCTCCTCAAACTTGACCACGAAATATCACATAGCCTAAACGCCAAAGCCGAACACTGTCCCGTTAATAGTATTCCTATCTGGATGCCTTAAAAAGATATTCAGGAAACCACCTGTTTCTGTTCAATCTGTAAAAAGTTTTAGTTTTAAAGGTAAGGTGTTTTTGAGTTACTGAAGCCTAGTTTAAACAATACAAAGCACTTTGTTTTTAAAGCTTAACTAGACAAGAATTTGTTTCCTTTGAATAATAAAAAAAAAAAAAAAGAGCTATTTTCTTCTCCAACAAGGAGGGGTATGTCATCACATAGCAATAAAAACTGAAAATCCAACCAAATTAGGACTGACAAAAAATGGCAGCTGGAAAAGCCTGAAATTGTAACCTATTCTCCAAGTCACGGAGAAATAAAATTAGGGCAAGTTCAAGGATGAGAAGTATCTGTAAAGTATCTAGGTTTTGACTCTTCAAAACCCCTGAGAGGCCCAGCGATTTCTGGTGGAAATTCCCAAAACCCTCAATCATGAGTCACTGTAGTCTGCTGCCCCCTGTGCCTCCACTGGTTTTGGCAGACCTCAGCACACCATCTCTCCAGCCCAGCACTGGTGGGGAAGCTCTGATTGGGAGAGGATGGGACTGAAGGACGGGTGGTAGTGAAATGACCTTATAAGGCAACTTTAAGTCCTGGGGAAGGCCTGGTGTTTCATCAAACTAGAAAAATGTTAAGACCTGAGACCTCCTGCCCCTCCCATTAAGAGTTCAGAGAAATAGGGAGATATGTTTACCCTAACAGGACATTCTTCTATTTAAACATGAAGGGTAACTAGGTAAAATCCACCCCCACCGCCACCCCCCCACCTCAACCAATGGTTCTATCTTAAGCAAGCTCTGGAGGATGGAAGACGCCCAGCTCACAAAGGTCAGACCTTGAGGTGAGTGCACCGTGGAGCTGGTCAGAGCCTGGAAGAAGCAGAATCCAACATGGGGGTAGCCATGCCTTGGGAATCACCAACTTCCCATTTCACAGGCCATGGACTTCAGGGTCAGAGAGTGAAGTAACCTAAGGACTCCCAGCCAGGATGAAGCCCAGTCTGCTTCCCAGGTGATGGGGGCAGGACCTGGAGTGGGAAGGAGTTCCCATCTCCCACCTGGCCACTCAAAGCTGGGGCTCTGCGGCAGAAAGAATGGGTGTTCCCTGGGACTCTCATAGACAAGTACGCTGGGGCTCAGCGCTGGGCTGTCTGGGATGTGCTTCCTGGCACATAATTACCACCATCAAGATTATTATTAGCATTAGGCATTTACATGACACTTAATATTTCCAAAGCATTGTACTGCCGTTTAATTAGTTTTTCCTTGCAACATTCCTGTCAAGTCCGCACTCGATAGCTGGGTGACTGACAGGGGCAGGCAGGAGAGGTGAGGGGATAAATGCTAAAGGTCGATGGAGAAAAGGGGATGGCAGCACTGTCTCTTGGCTTTCCTTCTCTGATGACCCAGGGAAGATAAATAATCTCCCATACTCCCTGCAAATTCTGCATTCCCAACCCCTTGATCCCCACAGTCAAAGTACCTGTAACTTCCAGGAGGTAGAGGGTGTGAGGAGAATCTCTTCTTTGGTGTATTTTGGCTCAAGGTTCAGATAACTTTCAAAAAAAAAAAAGAAAAGAGAGAGACCCGTGTCAAGTTCAAGTTCATATTCATTCAGAATTGTTGACACCTTCAGTTTCTTGCCAAATCTCAACTACACTGCAAATTTACAAAGTTGTGATTTCCAGACCTAAGACAGCCTGCAATAGGAAGACTTTTAGCATTTGACAAGTCCTAAATAGGTCTGTCAAAATTGAAAAGTGGTGCTGGCCAGTGGGCACTGTCTCTTGCTGGCCAGTGGGCCTCAGCGTTGGGCTGTGAAAGGGGCGGCTTCTCTGCTCACGCCTCATCTGAGAGCCTGCTGGGGTCTGGAGGAACCACAGGTGCCACCTCAGAGGCCTGGCAGCAAAGCCTCTGGTTCTGCTCCTTGGGTTCCAGGACAAAGCTGTGGGAAACGAAACAGGAGGGGACCAAGGCTGAAAGACTAAAACTCCTGGCAGTTAGCTGAGGGAGATAACACTCTGGGTCCAGCCCCCTCTTCTCAGCCCAGCTGCACGTTTCTGAAGCAAGCTGAGAGGCCACCTCTTGTTCCTCGGCCTGGAAAGTTCTTTCACCAGGGCCTGGGTGAGTTGAAGCCAACCATCAGCACAATCCCTTCCATGTAGCACCAGCTGAAGTTTCTCATAAACGGCAAAGTTTCTCACTGGCCTGCAGGTGACCTGGAGCCAAGGTAGAAGGGAGTGGACCCTATCTCCTATCAATTCTGACCCTAGGCACCCCCCTTCCCTCTCCATCCTCACCCCCATCCTGGTCAGGGGCACTCCAAGTCAGGAAGAAGGGCTGCTGGAGCCTGGGAGGGTAGCGATCCCAAGGGATGAAGGATGATGGCTAGGAAAGGCTGGGTAACCGCGTTTTGCCACTGTCCTCAACCGGCCCTGGGACATCCGAAGGCGGCGGCGGGACACTTGAGGCTCGGGTCGGGGGAAGCCTGGGGCTCCTCCTCTCAGCGGGACTCGAGCTCCCTGCGCCCCCAGCCAGGGTCCCCACCTGCTGCCGGAAAGCAAGTCTGGAAAAGACTGGGCTTTGGCGATCACTCTGGCAGCCGCAGCCGCAGAGACGAGACACTGAAAATGGAGGTGCGGGTTGGGCTGGTGGGGGATTCCCAGCAGCTTCGACCTGCCAGGACCAGCGTCTTTGCCCCCGCCGCCCGCTGCAGCCAACCAAGAACGCGTCCACGCGGGGCCCCTTCCAAGGTCACTGAGCTCACAAGGCGAAAAGCACCAACAGCCGCAGTGAGTGGCTGCCGGACCGCGCTGCACCCGGAGGGGCTGTCTGAGTGACAGAAACGGAAGGTCATCTCCCTGGACAGGATTCCAGTCCTTGCCAAGGACGAGAGATCTGCCTACCCCCGGAGAGGACTCGGAAGGCCGGGCCGACTTTCACCCGAAGTAGCTCCGCAGCCGACACAAGCCCGCCTGTCTGGAGCGTCTGGGAGCACCGGCCGAGGCCGCCTTGGTGCGGAGAAAATGATAACACCCCGGTCCTCCCTGGGTGCCCTGAACAGACATTCCCCGGCTCCTCCAAGAGCTGGGGATCGATTCTGCTCTTCGTTTTCCGCTTGCTAGGAGCATGCCCTCGGGCTACGTTATGACTGTCCGTGCCTCAGTTTCCTCCTTTGTTAAGTTGGAGAGGCGGCGCCACACTTCTCAAAGTTACTGTAAGCCTTAAATGAACTAACCCCGACGAAGAGCTTAGAGCTGCTCCCAAAGCACACCGCTGTATGCAGGATACCCTTCTCAGCATCCTCACCTCCTCTTAAGGGGACCGTCCCTCTGTCTGTCTCTCTGTCTCTCTCCCTTGCCCCCCTCCTTCCCTCTCTCCCCCATCTTGATCCCTCATCCGCTTTCTCCCCTCCCCTAGTCTCTCTCCTTGTCTCTCCGTCTCTCCGGATGGCTTTGTAGACCCGCAACAGCTGAATGAAATGTGCAAAAGGAATCCACCCTTTTTCCTGTGTCGGTCCCGCCACAGAGGCGAATCTGAGCTGTGTACTTTGGAGCCAGCCTTTTCCGCGCCGGCGCCGCCGAAGTTCCCGCGTCTCGGTCAGCTCCCCGCAGCGCGCGCTTGTCGGGTACCTCGAGATTCCTGAAATCTGGGTTTCTTGGCCCACCTGGGAGAGCCAAGGAGGTGGTGGGTTGGACACGGAGTCCCTGCAGCCCCTCGGTCCGGCTGGGCGACAGCGATCACGCGGCCACCGTGCTCAACCCACAGCTGCAGCCGCGGTGCCGCGGGTCCCAGTGCGCGGCCGTGGTAGGCCCAGGCTTGCGGCTCGCATTTCCTGGGCCGACATAGCTTAACGGCGTGGCCACCGACTCCGGGGCCTCAGCACCCAGGCCAGAGAGCACAAAGTTCCACGGGTCAGATCTGAGGGGCTGGGGAACCGCCCGTGTCACAAGCAATGTGAATTCCGCGCTGCCTAGAACCCGGACTGCGAACTTTTCGCCGGCCTCTGAGTGCAGCTCGATCTCCCGGACTCAGGAGAAACGTTCGGAGCCGTCCAGACCGCCAGGACGTCAGGGCCAGGTCATCAAGTACACCAAGGGCTCGGTTCCCGTTCACGAGGACAAGGGACCAGACCCTTGATTTTTCCTTCTGCAACTCAGAACTTTAACCACTGGCCCTGAATCTCGATGTGCGCCGGTTGTCAAGACGCTGAAATTCACCACTTCCACTTCCTAGGAGCCGGAGGCCCAGAACGATTCTTGGACACGCAGACTGGAAGACGAGAAATGTCCCCCCCATCCGGAATGAAAAGGGTCCCAGGTTCAAAGTGGCAGCCCCTCTGGGTGTCCCAGGGGGAGTTTCAATTCCCAGGGGAGGGGAAACGCGGCCTTAGCACAACCACCGTAGGACGCAGTCGATCCAGCCTCGCGCTGCCCCTGGCTGGTTGGGAAGCTGAAGAGGTTAGCGGGCCCTGCCTGCTGCTCTGTCAGGTGCAGACCCTTCCGGGGCGCCCCAATCGGCACGTCTAATTTGGGCGCAGGCAGGCTGCCCCAAGCTTGAGCTCCGGGCCTTTCAAAAAGCACCCACAGTGGGAAACTCTCGCTTCCCTCCAGCTTCAGAAACCCGAAATTCCAAGCAGAAGTCAGGCTTTCTCAGGATAACCAGAGGAAAAGACTGTCCCCCACCCCCTTCTTTCCGTTCTTTATTAATTTCATGGTGAGTTTTCGGGGAAGTGACTTAAGGTCTAGAGCGATCCTCCTTTGCTCTCAATGCCTGCCTTTTTTGCTCCATCTATCCAGGAGCCTCCAGTCAGGAGCTCCTCCGACCCCACCCCAGGCATCTCAGAGTGTCCGTGGCTTTGCCAGTTTTTCTAGCCCGGTCTAGCTTCTGTTCTGCTTCCTTGACCTCTCTGCCGATGACTGCAATCCAGGGGCCCGCATGAACATCCATTATGTTCTCCCTCGCTCCGTGACGCCCGTCCTCCCCAACCATGTCCACACTGTAAACTGAAGTTTTCCTGTTTGTTTCTTGTTTTAAAAAAGGTTTAAGTAAACGGGCATTTGGGATTCCTTGGTGGCTCACAAGTGTCTGCCTGCAATGCTGGAGACCCGAGTTTGATCCCTGAGTCGGGAAGTTTCCCCAGAGAAGGAAATGGCAACCCATTCCAGTATTCTTGCCTGGAAAATTCCATGGAAGGAGGAGCCTGGCAGGCTATGTCCATAAGGTCGCAAAGTGTCAGACATGACTGAGTGACTTCATTTCAAACAGGCATTTATCAGGATTATTTGGGCCACCAAGAAGCATCCTGACCACATGCAAATGAAACCCCCAGACAACTGAGAAAACAGTAATATTAATTGAAGCAGCTGCACATTAAATACATATAAGAGATTAGGATATAAATGGCATATAAAAGTCCAGAATCTATTAAGAGCTGGAAAAAGAAACACAGGACACAGATGTCTAGACATGCTTCTTAGACTCAATGTTAGATTCAAGGTCAGAGTCGAGAAGGGATCAATCTAATCCAATTTCCTCAGTTTATGAATAAGGAAACAGGCCCAGAGAAAGCCAGGCACCCCCTCAAGGTCGCATAGCAGAGGAGTCGAAGAATCCAATCCTGACTCCCAACGCACTGCACATCCTACTCCGACTCAGGTGCTTGCTGCTTTAGGAATCACAGAGCAAACAGCTTTAGCTCTCACAAGGCGAGGGGATTCCGTGAAGGATCCCCTTCCTGCAATCTTGTCTCTCCCCGGTCAGGTGTGGGCTGTCCGGAAAGGGTCTGGATCCCCCGGCCCTGGGAGTTCAGATCAAACCTTCCCGCTACAGCCGTCTCTACCCGAGAGCAACACAGGTGCAGTTCTCCGAGAGCACCGATAGGTGGCGTGTTCCTCACAGGAACCAGCCGGGACTCCTCCCGCGCTCCTAGGACCCTGCTCTCTGCCCTAACCACCCGCCCAGGGTCCCTCTCGAAAGCAAGCGGATAGAAAGGGGGTGCAGCAGGGGCTCAGGCTCGTGCCGGAGGTTTGAAAAGACCCTGGAAACCTTGATTCTGGCCCTTCGGCTCAGAGTGACCTCACTCTTGTTAAGAGGCCAACGAGCTTCGAGCGCAGAGGGCAAGGCCCTGCTCACTGGCCCAGAGACAACACCAGGGTCACCCCTAGGGGGCGTTATCTCCCCTCAACGAGCGTGTCCACGAAGCCGCTCATTCACGCAAGCTGGGCAGCTGCCTTTTTCTACCACTATCCCCAGACCCCATTCTTCCGCCTACTTTTTCCCTCTTTTTCAAATATTGGGAATGGGGTGGGGGAGCAGTAAGCGAAGCCGGGAGCTTTTTTCAATTGCGACGATAATTGTCCTCGAGATGGATTTCTTAGTCTGCGCATCCATTATTGACTTCTCTTCTAATATTTGGTTTTGCCGCTTTGATCGCCAGAAGATCACAGACTTGACTCCTTTGCATAACAATTTTGGGGGGGGGGCGTACTCGGTGCGGGAGGGGAGGGACGCGCCTGGAATGGCTTTGGGGTTGGTATTCCATCCCTCCCCCGTACTTCATTCCTGGCATTGAGGCCAGCCTGCCTCTCACTGACTTCCCATCCCTAACAGCATCATTCATGCCTGGAGAGTTCTGAAGGCGAGTGGGGGAGGGGGAGAGGAAGCAGCGAACCCCCACCCCGTCTCCCTCCCCGAAAGGCCGCAGGAACCTTAAGGCCCTCCAGTGGGACAGAAGAGAGGAGGGACTGTGTCTCCCGCTCACCTTCCATTGCTTTCCCAGCCCCAAGAGATGCTGCCTCTTCCACCGCACAGACAGACTGGGGAGAGAATATACCTCACTTGAGGTGAACTGAATGGGATTGGCAGACCCAGGGAAGGAGACCACGGTCCCCTGTGCTCTCTCATTTGGCACTTAGGCCTCGGGACAAAACTCAGATGTCCAAGGTTCGCAATACGAGCGGCAGCATCTGGGGGACCCTGATCTAGTCCCTTCCTGCTCTGAGTCTCAGTTGCCTCATCTGTGGAGTGGGCTTACAGACATTCTCTCCCTGAGGCCCAGTGATGTTGACCTTGCCACATGTTGCCACTGTTTCCCCCAGTGAGGACTTCGGTTTGGGGATGGCATAGGTGGGTTTTGGTGGGGAACAGAAAACCAGTGGCTATTTTAATCAGGATTTATCAACTGCTTCCTCTGCCTTCCCCTAGTTCAATGATGGGGGTAGGGGAGTGGTGATGGGGTGGGAGGTGAGCAGTGGGCTTGGGGTTAGAACCCTCTGGCCCTTGCTCTTTCACACACCTCACTTCCAGCCTCGGTGGGAGGGAGTTGCTCTCAGGTTCCCAGCTGGCACGCAAGCGCACCCCCGAGACCTACACACGGACAGGCACGAAAGCCAGGGCACAGAGCCCATGCAAACACTTACACTTGCAAACCCGGACACAGCGCAACCGCGCGAGGGTCCCAGGGGCACCGAAAATGCACACAATCCTTTCGTGCACTTGGCACACACGCACACACGCACTCACCTGGAGTCTCTCACACACACAGTCACGTACACACACGCAGGCGCCCCCAACTCTGGTTCCTGCGGGAGCAGGGGGAGAGGGAAGGTGGCCCCGGAAGGCCGAGAGCTGGCAGTGACCCCTCCCCCGCACCTCCCCGGCAGGCAAGCCAGTCTGAGCGAGGAGGTGGGGGCGGTGGGGGGAGGCACCCGGGTTCTCGCCCCTCTTTCCCTGCCTTCTCCCAGGCTCGGTGGACCTCCTTTCCCCACCTGCCCCCCTTGCGGACCAAACTTTTCCCTCTCTCACCTCCCCCGCCAGCTGCCAGCAGCGCGGATCTCGGTAGGAACCCGGAGTTTCCCCGCACCCTCCCCGGGAAGGGGGTCGGTTGGGGAGGTTGCACCCCAGGGGACGAAAGCAGGGCGCGGCCTGGCTCGTGCACGGGCCGGTGGGGAGGGCGGCGAGAAGGCGCTGGCCGGGAGCCCGAGCGCCGAGAACCTGGCGCGCCGACTTCTGCTTGCTTTCGCCGGGCCTGCGGCAGAAGAGCCGCGGGACCAGGGCTCAGCCCTGGAGGAGTCAAGGGAAGGATGACTGCTGGGGCCAGCCGGAGACCGCGGTTTTGGAGCCGTAGGGGCACTTCTATGCAAAGGACTCGGATGTCGTCTGTGTATTTTTTTCCTTGAGTTATTCTTTTTTTGTTCCCAACTTTGGAGTTGGGTCTGACCTCCCGGGGAGCATGGGCTGAGCGGGGGGGGGGGGGGGGGGGGGGGGCAGCAGAACCCGGAAGCCGCCCCGGCCCTCCCTCGTTCGCACTCTCACATCCGTATCCACCGGTGTGCACGCGCTGGAGGCCAGTCCGTGTGGACCCCGACCCGCGCCGAGCCGGATGGAGGCGGGAGCCGCCACTCGGACAGGTGGGGACCTGGGTGGGCAGCAGGCCCCCTCGGCCTGGGGACCCAAGCTCTGGGAACCTCCTGGGCAGGAGGAGGGAGTGAGAGAGGGTGAAAAGCAAAATAAAGGAGTGAAGAAAATTCGAGCGTAGCCGCTGAATTGACTCTGGGCTTTCTTTTCAGGCGGGGTTGGTGGTATAGGGGGCTGTGAGGATGAACATTAGGGTTTCGGTTCTGGCGTTTGGGTGGAATTCTTTGTAAGGAGAAAGGCGGGATGTCTGATTAAAGTGAAGAGAAATATAGAGAGAAGAATATATAGTTGCCTTGCTTTCAGAAGCCCTGAGCTCTAAAATCCCCGGCTCCGGGGGGCGTGTGGTACAGCTTTAGGGCGGTTTGGGCATACAGAGGAGAAGGTAAAGGCTCCTTTCCGTAATCTGTGCCAAGGGGCCTTTTATCTCTCGCCCCAAGTCCTTAATCCAGCCCTAAGTCGACAAGTCAACCCGCCCGCAACGACGGTCTGGTGTCTGCACCCCGGTGCCCGGGAATCAGGCGCCCGACCGCGTCCGCAGTTTTTGGGAGTCGCCAGAGATGTTTCCCCCGTTTCCCATAGTCAAGCAGAGAAGGGGCTTCAATTTCTCGCTTGCCCAGCTTTAAAGGGGGTAAAAGCACTCCGAAACCAAAACTGTTTCTAGAACAAAAAAGTCCGTGCTGTGAACCGCTTCTCCCTCCGATAAAAGGGAGAAAACCCTGAGGGAAGGCAGGATGATGGGTGCATAAATTCAAATATTGAAATCCTTAAAGGTGACCACCTCCAACAGCGGGTTTTTAGGAGGGTTTTTAGGAACCTGGACATTTGTGGGTATACTTCTTGCACACAGAAGAAATATCCCCTGCCCACCTCCAGTCTTCTAGGGTCTCTATAAACAAAGCAGCTGCCCAAATTTTTAGAGTCAACAGAGCATTTTATTTCTGTGGTTTGTTTCCCACATACCCTCACCTCAGCTTTATCCCTTCCCCTGCCTCCCCTATTCCCACTTCAAACTTTGGGTACAATCGCTTAGGATCCCTAACCAATACCCACTGAATCCCCCTGCACCCACTCACACCCTACATTATCATCGCTTCCAAATGAAGACCAAAACCCCGGAGCGCTAATTGAATTAGTCTATTGAAAGGACTGTCAGGTATGACGTGGCTCGAGGCCCCACATTTCCCAAGGTCTATAGGCTTTGGGGACCTGCGATGTATAGTCTGACCTTCCGGCTCATAATAATACCAAGGCACTTGTAGCAGAAATCTCCTCGCATTCACTCCCAACAAAACCGCTGGTCACCCAGTCCCCGTAGGAAGGCTGTGCGCTATTGTGTTGCGACAACTCATTCATGTCCCGCGCCACGAGGCCCCACCGCCATCTGATCTACACTCGAAATGCGATTACCACCGTGTGCATGCAACACGCTCATCCTCTCGGCCCAACGCATGCTCGCCTGGACAGGCTGCAAGGTTTTCTTTCACAATTCTCCTCCTCACACCCATCCACGAAAGACAGGTGGAAGCAGGCAGGACCATGACATTTGTCTCTGCCTAAACGAAATCTAAAGTTCTATGGAATGCGAGATGGTGGGAGACTTCTCTTTTCTGAAGAGCATACACCAAAACCCTCACCAAATACATTTCACTGCACCCAGATGGTGGGGCAGACTCAGGTGTACACACTGATGTGTACATACACTAGCCTCCAGCCATGCACACAAATACACAGACATATAAACAAAGCTTCTATGGACTCATTTCTGTCTCTGGTTCTCAGATACTCAAGCAATAGACACAAATATAGGCTCATTCCCCCATAGCCATGGGCCACTCTCCAAGTCCGTAAGTGGTTTTTGCAAGATTGGAAAACAAAGGTACAGTACCCCAGCCTCTACTCCTCATCAGTTCCTACTTATGGTCCCCAAACTTCTCTATCTTCCCCCAAACACACAAACACTTCCCCTCTGGCCAGGTGCCTTCAGCTCAGCGGCAGGCCCTGGTTAGTTAGCTTCAGTGGAGGAAGTCTGGGAGCGGGAGAGAGGCAGGAGGGTTGAGAGGGGTCCCTGTCTTGCTTACCCCACCCCCCACCATTGAAAGCCTCTGACTCCCTTTGCCCTTCAATGAAGTGAGGAAAGAAATGCTCCTTTTGGCATTTAAAATCCTTTTCTTTCTCATCATTCTCCACTTCTATGTGGGCTGGCAGAACTTGGGGACAGTCAATATACTGCAGAGATATAGCTATGTCAGTGGCCTTCTGTGAGCCCTCTGGCCCCATCAGAGCGGCACAGCTCAGAACTAAACTTCCAAATCTTTGGCCCTGGAGCAGAGGGCATTTGAAGAAAAGGATTCCATTGGATTTGCGAAAATTCTCCCAAACTGCTTCCTGACTGCCCACCCCTTCCTGGACATCTATCAAGTTGGTAGAAATCCTCAAAGGCACAAACCAGTACATCTTAAAAGACTGCCACAGAAACACACTCACGCCTGCACACACATTGCTCCACACACACCTCACCCCTCTACCTACAGGCTTTTACAGAGTCACCCTGCCCTGCCCGTATTTCCTCACCCACATGTCCAGTCTTGGGCGCCCTCTGAGTCCTCTGGAACCTCACACACCCACCTGGATCAACATTTGCTCACTGTGACACCCTATTATGAGGCTTGCCAGGACACCGACCCGCTAACACCAAGTTTCCAATAATATGTTCATTTTCAGGAAGAAGAGAGGAGGGCTCGGGCCCTGGTAGGGGTCTCGGAGAGCAGGCGGCTCTGGATGCGGAGCGTCGGCGGAGGCCTGGCCTGGGGGGAGGATGCTGTTGCAGGGTGGAGGGGGCGAACCAGTGCGAGGAGCACCGCCTAATCCAGCCCCGAGCTCGTGGGCCGCGGGTGCATTTATCATCCCATTACTGTAACAAATCCGGGCTCCACTACATGAAAGGTAAAATGAATTACCGACGTTAAGCCGTCAATAAAGTCATTTCTGTAAATGGTGTCTCCAAAGGGCCGCCGCATTATTCAGCTGGCTTTATCAGCTGGCTGGAAATTACGTGGAGGAGCCGGGCCGCGCGGCGCGCGGGGCCGCTCACTTTGATTAAGCGTCTTGCCAGCGCGATGTGACAGAGCTTTTGACCAGGGTTTTATTCACAGGCCTGTGATGAACGCCAAGCTGATCAGGCGGAATGAAGAGTAATTAAAACCTATAAATTATCTTCCGCAGCCCTTCTCGAGGCGTCTCCTGCAGGCGAGATAAGGCGTCGAGACCCTATTTACGGCGCTGAAAGGGACCGCGGCGCACAAAAGCTACGCGGCTAAATAGGATATTGATAGTGTCCTAATTAGAATTTAATTAAGTACCCACGCTCGCTTGCGGGATAAAGATTTCAATTTTGCGAACTTAAATATAAATAAAATCCCACCCCCATTTCGGGGAGAATGGGTGGGGGTACCGGGAGATTTCGGGGAGCCCTTGGGTGCAGAACTGAGGAGGACCCGGGAGACCCCCAGGTGGGGTTGGGGGGCGACTTGGGAGGTTTGAGGAGATCACGTCGGGCCTGCTTTAGCGCTGCGCTTCGGGAAAATGGTTCTCGCCGCCCCGGAACCGCGGGAAAGTCCAGCTAGGAATTCCGAAAGCCCCGAGCATCGGAAGACCCTTGGCTGACCCGGAGATGCAGCTAGCAATACCAACCCCCGCTCTCCACTAGCCCCTTGTGAGAAACTTCGGTTAGTGCGGGGGTTCCGGTTATTGTCATTTTCGTTTTATTCTCTTCCTAACCCTCTGTGACTTTTCTGGGCACAGGGGGATTCTTTTGCATGCTTCCGTTAGACAACATCCTCAAAAAACTCCTTTCTCCGTCGCCCCAGTTAAGGATGGCGGTCCCGGCTAGATGCTCGCCGGAGCTCCGTGATAACACCCTCTCGGAGGCCTCAGTTGCCTGAGCTTTTCTACGCTTCACCACATAGTTGGAGCCCAGCCCTCCAAAGAGGCTCGGTAAACAAACCAAACCCCGCCGATGTTCAGCGCCTCACCTTCCCCTACCTTGTCCCTGGCAGTGGGAAAACTTAGGGGTGCCTCAACAAGGAAACAGCGGAAAAGAGCCCAGCGACTGAAGACAGATCTCCGTGAGCGTGGGAGCGGCAGGAGCCCCTGCCGGTCCCTCCTCCCCTAAAAAAACTTGATAAGAAAATGCAGGGCTACAGTGAGAGGCCTTCTGGGACTGAGAAACAATCCCAAGAAAATCTGGGCCACTGGGGGAAATTCGCTGTCCAGCTGGCTAGAGCAAATACTGAGAGTGCAGCACTTTTATCCGCTAGATTTCACTTCGCATGGAAATCTAAAACGGAGGTTGCCCTGAGCTCAAAATCCAGGGCCTCGCGGGTATCCGCACCCTGACTTACTTGGCTCAGGACAACTATAAGATGCCTGGACCGCTCGACTCCGGCGGCCAGGAAAGGACTCTCTCGCGCCCTCTGGACCTGGCTTAATGGCGGCGGGACAGCTCCTAGGGGTTGTCAAAGGTCCCGCAAGGGAAGGACATGGGTGCTGAAACCCCGGGAAGGGCTTGCAGTGCGGCCGGCCAACATGCACTACAAACCTACAAACCTAGCGAGGCGCAGCTGGCCTCTGGCGTTTGCTACTTGTGAAAAATAAACCGCTCCACTGAAAGTAGCCAAATCTAGGTCTGTTTCACATCTCCGACCATCCTCGGTTCATCTCTCCCCACCCCACTCCCCAAACACACACCAGATACACACAGACTCAGTGATAGCACTCTTTCACCCTTAATAACAAGTAAGAAAAAGCCAGAGCGAGAAAATAAAAAGCTGTTTCTTAGGCATGGGGGTTGCCAAAAGAGCCGATGCCCCTGCCTCCTGATCCTGCGCCTGCACGGACGCACCCATAATCCTGCATTTCTCCAACAAGTTGTTTATGGAGTTGTCTATTTGCCTACACCCCGCAATCCACCCCTTCTTGGTCTCCTTTGCCCCTTCCTCGGTCCTGGCCTGAAAGAGGGGGAGGGGCTCGGGTGTGGGTAGGGGAGGGCGGGCCGGACACACGGGGCCGGCGCCGCGGCTCCCCCTCTCCGCCCGCGGCCGCCGCCCCCGGATTATTTATCCGCAAAGTCCCGCGCGCGCCTATTGGGCCGAGGCCCGGGTGTCAGCGCGAGTCCTGGCTCGCCATTGGCCCCGCACACGTGCGGCCCTGACTCACGTGCTTCCGGTTTGAAGGCAAAAAGTGTGCCTGGGTGATTTTTTTTTTAAGCGAGAGAGTTTGAGCAAAGATCCGAGCTGTCAGAGATTTGAAAAAAAAAAAAAAAAAAGCAGCCCCGGCGCTGGCGGAGACGCGCTCTCCCTGCAAAAAAAGCAAAGGCGATTAAAGGCGCTGCCAGCCTCGCGCTCTGGGCACAGCTGAGCGTGACACTCGGGGAAGTCAAACCCCTCACTACTGCCTAGGAAGATGGCTAGACTTTAAAGACTATTTTTTTTTTTTATCTTTAAGAAAAAAAAATTCTTGGAGATTTTTTTCTTGCTTTTTTCTTTCCTGTTTTTTATTTTTCCTTTCTTTTTAGCCGTGGCTTACTCCCCATTTAAAACAAATCATTGATTCTGGTTGCAGAAAGAAAAAAGAAATAGCCAAGTGTCTCCATATCTGGATGTCTACAAATTAGAGAGAGGGAGAGACAGCGAGATCTGCTCGATAAGAGCGAGCGATCCAGGCCAGGCGCCTGGGCTCTTTTTCCTGCACCCGCCCCGTGCCTTCGCTGGGGCTTTGCCGGCCTCCTTCCTCCGCGCACCCCCACGGGCCGCTGGCAAAGTGGGGTGGGGAGCGAGGCGGGGGGGGCGGGGGCCGGCGCGGCGGCCGAGGCGGCGGGGCGGCCGAGCATGGAAGAACAGCAGCCGGAACCTAAAAGTCAACGCGACTCGGGCCTCGGCGCGGCGGCGGCGGTGGCGGCGGCCCCTGGCAGCCTCACCCTGAGTCTCAGCCCCGGCGCAAGCGGCAGCAGCGGCAGCGATGGAGACAGCGTGCCGGTGTCCCCGCAGCCCGCGCCCCCCTCGCCGCCCGCGGCGCCCTGCCTGCCGCCCCTGGCCCACCACCCGCATCTCCCCCCGCACCCCCCGCCCCCGCCGCCGCCGCCGCCGCCGCCGCAGCAGCAGCATCTCGCGGCGCCTGCTCACCAGCCGCAGCCCGCGGCCCAGCTGCACCGCACCACCAACTTTTTCATCGACAACATCCTGAGGCCGGACTTCGGCTGCAAAAAGGAACAGCCGCCGCCGCAGCTCCTGGTGGCTGCGGCGGCGGCCGGAGGAGGCACAGGCGGAGGCCGGGTCGAGCGTGACAGAGGCCAGACCGGCTCAGGTAGAGACCCCGTCCACCCGCTGGGTACTAGGGCGCCGGGCGCCGCCTCACTCCTGTGCACCCCGGACGGGAACTGTGGCCCACCCGACGGCTCCCCGCCAGCCACCGCCGGCGGCGCGGGCGCGTCCAAAGCTGGGAACCCGGCGGCGGCGGCAGCGGCGGCGGCGGCAGCGGCTGTGGCGGCGGCGGCGGCGGCGGCGGCAGCGGCCAAGCCTTCGGACAGCGGCGGTGGCAGCGGAGGCGGCGTGGGGAGTCCTGGTGCGCAGGGTGCTAAGTACCCGGAGCACAGCAACCCGGCCATCCTGCTCATGGGCTCAGCTAACGGCGGGCCCGTAGTGAAAACTGACTCGCAGCAACCCCTCGTGTGGCCCGCCTGGGTCTACTGCACGCGCTACTCCGATCGCCCGTCCTCCGGTGAGTACCCGGCCCCAGGCGGCGCGGTGAGCCCGGCGGACGCCGGTAGAACTCTCAGCCGCCGGGCTGGGGAGAGCGTGCGTGCCGGATCCCGAGGGTTCTTTTCTCACGCCTGCTTTCTCCTTTTCACCATCGATTCCAGTCACTACCGAGTGTTAGACCCAGTTTTTCCGCTCCTGGGCTCTGCGACTACCGCCTGGGAGGTTACGGCTCAGGGTTCAGGGAGTGGGACCCTTCGATTTTTAACTCCGAGCCCTTCTGGCCTTCTTTGTGTTTTATTTTTAAAACACTTCTTTATTATTCTTAGTAAAGACCCAATCAGTCATTGCTTTTTCTTCCAGGGAAAGGGGTTTTTAGAATCAGCTGGAAGGTGGGCCTAGCGATCTGGGTCTGAAATCCTGCGGAGGCCGAAACTGAGCAAGGCTTTGATTAGAGAAATTATCTTCGCTTTGTGTCCTTGCAGACATAAACACCGTATCGATATTTTCTGCGGAGAGATCATTTGCATAGAGATAGATGTAAGGAGACACAGGAAGAAAGGGAAACGTGCCTATCGCTGTCCTCCTTTCCCCAGCCGGGCAGCCAAAAGGGCCTGACCCGCCTGGTAGAATCCAGGGAAAGGCAGTTTCGGAAACAGCGGGTGCCGAGAGCCCCTGGCTCCCGATTCTCTGGAACTGACATAAACGGGGGAGAGGACAGAAGACACCTTAGGCTAAGGCCAGAGATCTGGGCCGAGGGCATGAGAGCCAGCCCCCACCTCAGCTTCTGCGCGGCCCGCATAGCACATCCTCCCGGCCCTGCCCCTTCCTTTTTTCACTCCTTCCTTCCGTACATCTGCCAGTTAGCAAATTTCTGCCAGCCATAGGCCCATTTTTCTCAGTTTTTCTTTGGCCCTTTCCCCACATACCTCTTTGAGCTTGGAGAACCCCAGGCCGAGAGGTACTCAGGGGCGGCCACGAGGCCCCTGGAGAGGAGGCTGTGGCCTGCCCGCCTCCAGGGACTTCAGCTCCCAGGAGGCTGATGGGCGCCTCGAGGAGGGCGGCAGGGGTTCTGGCCTACGACTGGGGTTCCGCGCCCGGGTCTGGCAGGAGGCCGGGCTGGCGTCGCGGTGCGGCGCTCCACTCCGACTGGTCTCTGACTTCCCACCGCTGCTGGCCGGGCGCGGATCGATGAGCGCTATCAGCCCCCGCCATCTCGAGCCCCGTTATTGACACATCGGGCTCCCTGAACCTCCGAAAAGCTGCTTTGATTGACTCGCCTGATGGATAGAGTGATTGAGCTGTCAGGCTGTGCGGCTCAGGCTGGCCAGGAGGCTACGATTTTATTACAAGTGTTCATGCCTCTGCGAGGGCACCCATATATACAGTAACAACACAACTGCGACAAGGCTCTAACAACCTAAGGGATGCCCATCTCGCAATGGGGGCTTTCCGAGTTTGCACACATTTCCTGGGCCACCTCTGCTGGATCAGCTAATTACTAAGCTAAACCAAGGCCTTCCTGGCCCCTCACCCCGCCTTCCAGTGCTTTCTGCATCGGGCTCAGGAGTGGGCCTTGTCTTTGTTCTTGGCTGCTTTCCTTCTCACAAGCCTGGAGAGGCAGGGTGCTGGTTTCTAATCCTGCAGGTGCAGTTCAAGGAGAGGAACCTCAACCCAGTCTTGAGTTGTGGTGCTCGGCCAGGCCTGGACTCTTGTCACAGGACAGCTGGTGACCCCTGGCGCTGGTCTGCCCCAGAGGCCAGCTGCCTGGTTTACCCCTCTGTCACTAGGTTTGGAGATACCGGTGCAGGCCCTTCTTTCCAGACAATTTTAGAGGTTAACAGGCCTGACAGGGACTTCACTCAGCTCAGGAAGCTCCCATAACCATGACAGGGCCCAGAAAGTAAATGCTAGAGAAGACTTGCATGTGGAGGCCTTTCTTTTTCTTCCTGTCTTCAGCGCTGGACTTCATAGCCAGCCCTCTTCCCAGACTAGTTTTTGAGGGACACTTCACTTTCCTAGGAAGGTTTCCTGTGGCCTCTTCCCATAACCATCTTAGAGCATAGCACAGATTTTTGTCGGGATTGTCCCACCCTTTCTGTCCCTCTGCCCCTGTTTTGCTCCTGGATGTGGGGAGGGGCATGCAGCTTTCTTACAGATCACCATAGGTGGGCAGGAAAGACAGCTCTGACTTGCTTTTGTTGTTCAGTTTTCAATCCTGTGATTGCAGCTTCTGTATCCTAAGGACTAGGGAGAGAGACCTGCCTGTGCCACTGGGTGTAGGATGGGGAGGGTCCCCTCTTTCTTACTGGTACCATCCAAGGGACAAAGCAGAGAACCCAGGGGCCTGGGCATGTGAGTAAGGCATACAACTGGGGAAAGGCCTCTTCTTCGCTTTCCAGGAAGCAGGTGGACAGAGTCTTCCTGGGACTCTATAAGGGGCTTCGTTTTAGGCCAGAGGGAAAGAAGAGCAGGTAGAGAGAACAGATGCTGAATGTTTTGGAGCTAGGCAAGCCTCTCAGATTGCCCTCCTTATCCCCTTGTTTTCTGGAGTCAGTAGCTACAAGCAGATGTGGTCTTATTGTAGGTGTGTGGGTGTAGATGCTTCTTGAGGAGGGGAAGAAAAATAGTTTGCAGGCTGGCAATTCCCTCAGGGCAGTCCTAGCCCAGTCTTCATGACTCCAATGTTGAGCCTCTTTTTATTCCAAGGCTGTGAAGACAGCAGGCCCCTGACCTCCAACTCTGGGTTGGGCCAGATAGGTCTCCAAATATCTTTCCATCTTGGACTCTATGATTTAAGCCTATCATGGCTGGGTCTGTTCTGAATTGGGGTGTGAGGTGTATACACAACTTCGGCCGGCCAGTTTTCCTCTGTGACCCTTCTGGCATCCCAGAGGATTCCCAGAGGGGAACCCAGCGACCCCAGTAGCCAGCAGATTGATCTAGGGGCTCGTGGGCGGGAGGGGCTGCACAGACTCTGCTCTCGCCCCAGAAGCGCAGGGCGAGATCCCCTAGCTCCGCTCCGCAATTCTCACGGCTCCCTCTGCCCTCTGCCCCCTCCCCTTTGCCCCTCGTCCCCACCTCCGCCGCTGCAGGTCCCCGCACCAGGAAGCTGAAGAAGAAGAAGAATGAGAAGGAAGACAAGCGGCCGAGGACGGCGTTCACGGCCGAGCAGCTGCAGAGACTCAAGGCGGAGTTCCAGGCGAACCGCTACATCACCGAGCAGCGGCGGCAGACGCTGGCCCAGGAGCTCAGCCTCAACGAGTCCCAGATCAAGATTTGGTTCCAGAACAAGCGCGCCAAGATCAAGAAAGCCACGGGCATCAAGAACGGCCTGGCGCTGCACCTCATGGCGCAGGGACTGTACAACCATTCAACCACCACGGTCCAGGACAAAGACGAGAGCGAGTAGCCGCCGCCGGCAGAGGCAGCGCGGTCCGGCCGCCGCGCCCGCGCCCCCTCCTGGCACCGCGGCCGCCGCCGTGTGGGCCCCACGCCCCGGGGAGAAAGAATCAGCGTAGAGGAGGAAGAAAGCAACAGGGAGAAGAGAGAGAAAGAGGTTCCCAGGATGGAGAGTCACATTGCAACGAAACATTTCTTTTTTTAAAAAGGGAGAAAGACTCAGACAGGTGCTATCGAAAAATAAGATGAGTTCTCTCTTCACAGTATAAGGGACGAAAACTACGAACTCCTTAAAGCTCTATCTAGCCAAACAGCTTACGACCTTGTATATATTTAATTTCAGGTAAGGAAAAGAATTATGTGTAGCGATCTCTATTTGCTGGACTTTTTATTAATCTCCTTTATTATTATTGTTATAATTATTATAATTATTATAATTATTTTATCCCCCGCCTCCGCCTCGCTGCCCCCGGCCCAGTTTCGTTTTCTTTTGAATGTTATTGCTTCTCCGGTGCCTCCCGTCCCGCATCGCTGGCCCTCCGTTTCTCTGGGACTTTTCTTTGTGTGCGTGAGAGTGTGTTTCCTCGCGTGTCTGCCCTTCGCCTCTCCCCCTCCCCCCATCTCCCTGGCCCCTTCTGTCCGTCTGTCTGTCCTGCCCCCCGACCCTTTCGTTTTCCGGAGACTTGTTGAGAAATACGACCCCACAGACTGCGAGACTGAACCGCCGCTACAAGCCAAAGATTTTATTATGTTCAGAAACCTGTAGTCTGAAATAAAGTGTACACTGTGCTCACGAGCGCCTGACGGCCCTCCTCTTTGCGGGCTGGGGAAGGGCGAAGACGCGGGGCGGCCCTGCGCAAGGCGGGCGCACATCGGGCGCTGAGCCCGGAGGCTCAGCCAGGCCTTAGGATCCATCACCGCACAACGAATGCAGGGGGCAAGGAGCGCGCGGTGCTAGGGATGGCTCGGACCCGGGGATGGCCCGGGTTTGGAGGGTCTGGAGGACACGCCTGGTCCCTGATCGCATTCAAAGGAGACCAAAGGCTGGAAACCCCAGTCCTGACTTCGGAAACACTGCGGAGCTGCTGGTCTGCTTCCCGCGGAGCCAGGACCAGCTGGGCTGCAGCATACTGTGGTTCAACCTGCTCCTTGCTCCAGCTTGCTTTTTTTCTTTTTCTGTCTTTTTTTTTTTTTTTCCTGATGCCAGTCTTGTTGGAGGTTTTCTCCTTTAGAAGCAGAAGGACTTCCCGGGGCATGGCAGAGGTGAGGGGCTGCCTGGAATCCTAAGCAAGGGCCACCTCGGCCTGCCTGGACTTCACTGCTCTTCCAAAGGAGAAGTGATTCGGTTGTCTAGAGGGCTGGTCGAGGGTGGCACCTGAGCTTGGCAGGACTCATGGTGGCAGTCCGGAGTGGAGGCCCGGATGCGGAGAAGCTCTGTGGAGCCGCAGCCCCTCAGTCAGCTACGGGGATTGCTCTGGGGCCAAGATCTCGGCCACGCACACAGGCCTGCCTTGACCCTGCCCAAAGTCTAATAATCAAGGTTCTTTTCACAATCCCAACAAAGCCTGGCTTGCTTTCTGACAGAAGATGGGGCACAAACACCAGCCCCCTGGGCCCCCAGAACCCCCAGATTTCCAAGAGGAAAATGTCTGGACACTTGCCCCAGACACCCTGGGGCCTATCCTTCCTGGGTAGCCACTGGGCCCCACTATTCAGGGACTAGGAAGAGAAAGGGGAGGTCCCTTCTAATCTTTCTTTGGTCCAGGATTTTTTTTTTAATGGTAAATTCTGTTCTCCACGTTTTTCCTTCTCTTCTGTAGTACGGATGTATGCAGCTATACTCATATAACCAGATATTCAGGTGTCCCAAAAAACTCGGGTGCATATGTGATCATGTGTAGATGGATACTGGTACATCTGGGTGCCCACTGGGCTTTGTGTATTTCTGCATATGTGAACATTATGCGATTGGATGTTCATGTCTCTGTAATTAGATGCACACTTGGATATTTCTGAGTTCACAGTGTGTGCACATGTGCTTATTTGTGTTTGCAGGTGTGTTTGTGTGTGTAGGGGAACCCCGCTTCTGTGCTCTTTCCTTGGGTTTCTTTCCTGTTGTTTTTGCAGGATTGATTATTGTGAGAGTGGGAATGACCCATCAGTCTGCCTTTCTTGAAAAATCCACCTT
The DNA here is from genome assembly GCF_023699985.2 of Odocoileus virginianus. Taxonomy (NCBI): domain Eukaryota; kingdom Metazoa; phylum Chordata; class Mammalia; order Artiodactyla; family Cervidae; genus Odocoileus; species Odocoileus virginianus. The sequence goes on along the minus strand of NC_069686.1, from coordinate 59,866,585 downwards.
GGTTTGGGCCTGTGCTGGATGTGAAATGACAGTGCCAGGTGTCAGCGCTTGGAAGCCAAGGGGGTGTTGAAGTCCCTGTTGAAGGGCTTGGGGGGTTGGGGTTCAGGGGCCTGGAGTTGCTGAGCACATTCGACATTGCCATGGGTTCCCAGCTTTATTGCATTCCTTTCACATCTTTTTGGGGTGTGTGGAGTAACCTCTACACATAATAGATGCTCTCCCAATCCTTGAGTGAAGACTTGACAGCAGTGAGGTGGGCCCTTCCCTGGGGCCAGTTGTTTTCTGGTAACTGGAAGTATATCCTTTGCTTTTCTTGGGGTGGGGATGCAGGGGAGGAGCCTGGAATCTTCAAGCTCTCCAGGGTTTTGGGTTAGGGGGCTGAGACCTGAGGCTGAGGGTACCCCTTCCGGAATCTGGCCACAGGCAGATAGGATGTTGGGGTGCTCAGTTCTACAGAGAATCTTTCTGTTCCAAATGCATGGAAACTGGGCGGCTACTCCTTCTCCCTTCCTTAGTGTGGCCTCTTAGGGTACCTGTGCCCCTCAAGATCACAGATGGAGTCAGGGGCCAACTCGAGTAGTAACTCCAAGAAGTATCCTGTTCCTACAGGCTCCTTTTTATCTGTACCCGGAGATCAAAGCCAAGCCCTCTGGGGGAGAGAGAGGTGGTCACCTCTTTCCAGGATTATATTGGTAAATTGCATGGATGTGTCATTATTATGTAATTTAACTTCTGGCCCCTTATCTCCTTTTATCTTCCAATCACTATAGGTAAATAGAATTTTCTTCTTTACTCAGAGGAGGAAACTAAAGCTTGGAGAACTTAAGCATTTGGTCCATGGCTCCTCTGTCCCCCTGTGTCTTCCTCTTTGTCACATCTACTCATTACAACTGCCTTTATCTCTGATATCTGGCTGAGGTCCTCAAGTAATGGTCCAGAATGACTCTCCTATCTTCTCTCTTTATTCCCCATCCCCATTTTCCTTCCTCCTGATTGGGGCAGAGACTAGGGAAGGAGGACTCCAGTCAGACTTCTTTCATGCACCCCCTCTAAAAAAAGAAAGTAATAATAATCATAAACAGGCATTGATTTCTCTGATTTATGGGTCTGGCTTAGCCAGCTGCCTGTATTAAAGTCTGGGGCTGCATCGAAATAAATATTAGAGTGTGCTATCCCAACTTCCTTATATTCTACCTATTTTTTTTTTAAGATTGGATTGAACCATAAACTTAAATCTTCCTCAGCCCAGGAGGAAATACACACTAGCCAAGTCTAAACAGTATTGATCCTTGGCTCTTTCTGAGGGCAAAGGTCTCTGTTTTCTTGCCAGAAAACTCCCATTCCTTCAGTAGAGTCAGGAGGAGGAGGTGTGGATGGGGGTGGACTACAGAAGGGGTATTTGGGTGTATGGTAGTGTGTTGTAGGTCTGTGTTAGCTTGTATGTTTGTGGGTTGTATTGCGTGTGGGCATTTGTATAGAGGTGCTATTGACTGATAAATAAATATATTTATTTAGGCTTGGGAGGTATAAGTATGTGTTTCGAGTGTACGGGCACCAATAGCAGTTGCTGTGTGTGTGTGTGTGTGTGTGTGTCCAGGCTGCTGAAGGCACAGAGAAAGAGTCTACTAACCTGCCCCCTACCTGGCCCCCACACCTGTCACCTGTGACAAGGCTTCCAGATGCCCCAGTGCCCTCAGTGAAAAAGCCTAACTGCAGGGATAGGGGTGCTCTTGGTTGACACCAAGAAGCTGAGGCCAAGGCCAGGGTCAGGGAGACTGGCCTCCCCAAACTCCTTGCCCCATGAAGGTGTCTGCTGTGGCTTTCTGGGGGTGGCCATCTGTTTCTCCAAAGGTCAGCCTTGCTTTTCCTCTTCATGAAAGCCATTCCTCTGGCAATACAGGCAAACTTCATTCCCCATCTTCCAACAGGCATAGGCTGGGAAGGGGGTGGGGAGCCTGAAGACCCCCTCCTCGCTTTGCCTCACAGCCTGGGGCCCATTTAATCTCTATGTCACTATGGCTTAAATTGGAAATCATGTTCACTTTGTCTGGAGGGAGGTGGCCAAGCATGGCTCCATCCCTCATCACCCCCACCTGAGACCTCTTCTCGCTCACTCTGAACCCAGGTGAAAGGATTGTGGCAACTTGTGGAAAGGGGCAAGACTGGGGACTCCAGCAGCCCCCACTCCTCCCCAAATGATTTAGACCAGTCATTTAATTGTTGGAGGGGATCCGCAGGGATTCTGGAATAAAAAAAACACTGGGGATGGGGGATGGGAGGGAAAGTGCCTGGTAGGGTGTGAGAGCATCCTGGAAGTGAGAGGCAAAGTCTTCAGATTTCCTCTAAGTCCAGTAAGGGCCTCAAGAGTGTCACTGAGTGGGTGGTACCCATGCACACACAGACATACAGCACATGTGCACACACTTCTGCGCATCCAAATGCACAAAAAATGTACTCACATATATAATACGTGTACCCCTATGTAAAGTATGTGCACATATACAAACAAGTATCTAGATATCTAGAACTGTCATGCAGAGTTGGGTTCCGAGCAATCACATGGCCATGGTCCATGTAGAAATTTCTGGCACATTTTTTTACATGACCCAGGAGTACACCTGCTGGTGTCCAGTACACACCTACATGCCCCAGCTCGTGGGCTTCGCTCCTATCCAGTGTAGGCACAGGGCATTGTTTCCAGGGCTGGAGACATACCAGACTGCCTATTGCTTTTCATGGAGGCCACCAGGGAGAACTGGGACTGAGGTGAGTGGGTTGATTGTGTGGGGGTGGAAAGATTGGAGTCAAGGCAGTCCTTTCTCTCTCCCCAGAGACTCTGGGCTCAGACACAAATATGCTGCTGCTACCCCTGTCTCCATCCCTCCCTCCCACCTACCCTTCGCCTTCCCAGGGGTACCTCCTGGGGTTGAAGATCTAGATCCAGGAAAGGTGAGGGCAGACTTCTGAAACTGATTTCTCAGGGAGTTGGGTAAGTCTTGGGCTATTATAATTTGCTCTTTGAGTTTGCTTCTAAATACAGCCTTTTCCAGAGATGCCATTCTGGAGATGGAGCAGGCCCCTCCACTCTGGAATTCTTCCCAAAGATATGGAGTAGGTTGCTGTGAGCACATTTGGGAAGATTTCAGGTTGCAATAATGGATTACAGAAAAGCAGAGATCGGAGCACTGTGCATGCGGCAAAACACACCCAGCTTATCCTGAGGAGAGGATTGGATCCATGCTCCAGACTCGCTTTTGGGTTGTGGGAATGGGGTGAGGGGTGGAGGTGGGAGGATGCAGGAGGAGCCCTGTGCTGGGGGAAGCTGTGAGCACAAGCCTCCCCACTCCTCAACTCCACTAGGGGATGGGGTATACATGCAAGCAACCTCTCAGGGACTAGCAGCTACCAGAAGATTCTGCCCAGACCCAGCTGCCACACAAGCGCCACTGCAGGGGTGGTGAGAAACGCGATCCTGGGTGCACTCCGTACCCCACTGTTTCCCTCCCTCCCCCACCCAGGGGCGAAGACCTGGACTCCTGGCACCCCAGGAACAGCAATTACATCGCAGAGGGGAGGGAGACCCCTGTAGGTGAGATGGAAGGAATCCAAGGGAGAGAGGGCCCTGCTAAAATTTAACATTCCGTAAGGACAGACGCCTGCAAGAGGGGCTAGGGCCCTTACTGAGACGCCAGCAGATTCAGGCAGGAAGGCCCACGGCGGTGCCTGCTGGTGAAGTGAATGCAGTGGGAAAGCACCAATAAAGCTCTGCTGCTGCCCCGCACGCCCATCCAGCTGCAGTGATGCGGCCATTAAAAGTCTCCCATCCAAGATGAAACTCATCATTACAAGAAGACACGTTGAGAAATTAAAAAATAATAACAGACTTACTATCCAGTGTCCCACGTTGCTAGCCATTTGACACAATTTATTCAACCTCACACCCTTCTTTGAGTTGGATATTATCATCCCCATTTTACAGATAAGAAAAGTGAGGTCCAGGGACGTTCTTGCCAAGGTCACACCAAACCACGTTAAAGCTTACACCGTAATTATATGTCATAAAATACCAGGACGCTTCTGCCGCCGCGCTGTGATGTTTCCGCAGTAAGAGAACTTTTGCGTAAGGTCGGGATGGGGTGGATTTGGGTTAAAGGCTATTCTTTCTCTTCCGGACTCTTAAACTCTTCAGTAGGAGCAGTCCTCAGCCGCCACCTCCAACCTCCCACTCTTCCCTCAAGTTAGTAACTCACGCTCGAATTCTTGCTCTCAAATACCACTCCACCCAGGTTGGTCTCAGATTAGGTTCCCCGGAGGTCTTCAAGATGACCCCTTCCCACCACAATCAGCGGTGTCTACCCTCACCATCTCCTCTCCCCTCTGAGCCCGGTCTGGCCCGGCTGACACAGCCCGCCCCCGGCGTCTCGCTCGGACTTTGGCTTCTCCCGCCTGGCTGGAGCTGCCTGCGCGCCCAGCGCGGTCTGCGGAGGGCGCTTCGCAGATGCACTTCCGGTCAGCGCAGCGAAGGCCGTAGGCCTGGGCCGCGCTGACCTGTCGAGTCAGGCTGGAGATCGGAGAGCATCTGGGGCTCGTCCTCTCTCGGGAACCTCGAAACCCCAATTCTGCTGGTCCAGCGCGAGATCCTGCTCGATGGAGACGCCAAGGGGAGGGCTGTCCCGGCGGCTTGATCGCGCAGGGCTGCGGGCGATGGTCAGGGACCCGCCGCCCTCCACCCGCAGGCTCCAATGCTCCCGCATCTCCCACCCGGGTTCCCCCAAGCGACTGTCTCTGTACAGTTTCGATTTGTGTCTAGGCCGGGTTCGCTCTCCTTTCAGTCATTTTCTATGGGCTTCCCGGCCTCTGGGTTCCTCCTTGGTCCTCTGCGCCAACGTTTCCGTTTTCGTTCGGAAGACTGCCCTCCTGCGGTCAACCTCTCCGACCGCTCGGACTCGGCCTCGGCCTTTGCGGAGGGTGTGCCTGGGCGTCTCTGGCTTCCTGCCCTCCGTCTCCTCTGGTCCGCGGCCCGGCTCCCAAGTTTGCTCCAGGGATTGGGAGGCTATGAGGGAGGCCGGAGAGTTCCGACCTCTCGCTTCCCTCCCTGGGCCGGCGCGCGGGGACCGGGGCTGACCTTGGAGGCGGCCACGCTCCCCCCCTCCCACCATGTTCCCCCGTCACCCCCGGCCCCCTTGACTCCCGGGCTACCAAGTCGTGGCCACTGGGGAAGCGCCCTTCCCTTGGCTGTGCGCCCTTGCCCTGGCGGTATCGCGCAGCGGCTGGCAATCTGAGCTGCGCAAACCGTGTTTCTGAGCGGCCTGGCCTGGGGTCAAGCCAGGAAGGAGGAGGGGTGGACCTCTCAGGCTGTGGAGACCCGACTTGATTTGTTTCAACTTGTCCTGAAGGGTTAGACGAGGCGCGCGCTCGCGCACACTTGCCACCGGGAGCCGAAACCCTCGCTGGCTCGGCTGCCCGGCTCGGCCCGCCCGCTCGGCGCCCTGCGCGGCCCTGGCTGGCCCGGAGGCCCTGGCGTCCGAGAGCTTGGGCGCCTGCCTGCTCGGTGCCTGGCTGGGGTGAACCTGGCCCGCGAAGGGCCGCCACCTGCATTTTCCTGGACTAGGTGAGCGCCTTCCGAAATCCCCGATGCGGGATCCTTTTTTGAGAGAAAAAGTTGCAACAGCAGCCCTGCCCCCTGCCGCCTCTTCCCCACAGTAAAGCGCCCACTTTCAGGTGGCAGACCTTTTTCCACCTTCCCTTTCCTTCTTTTCTGGAGGTATTTGGCCAATTCGCTTTCTTAGGCACAGTTGTGGTTTCCCGCTCAGATTAACAATTTGCACGAAATTTCTTTAAAACTAGCGCAGTCCACTTGCCCTCGGTCAGCATCTTTTCTGAGCGGCGCCCACCCAGGCCCTATAGAGCTTCCAGGAAGGAGCGGCCGGCTAGGCGGGCGTGAGAAGGACGGAGGCCGGGCGAGGATCTTCGGTCCTTGGTCCTTTGCTGCAACTCCCGGCCTCCTCCCCTTGCGGACTGAACTCTGGCCTTCAACGCTAGCCTCACGACTTCAGGGTCGGTTCAAGTGCGCTATCCTCAGCGGCGGAAACAGAGAGCTCCGTCGGAATCGCTAGGTACCTACCGTGGGAGGACGGCCAAACCACAGTTCCATGTTCCTCGGGCCTCAGTTTCTTATCTGTTAGCCAAAATGCCCTAACAGGGTCGAGCTGTTTGGAGGTGCAGAGTGAGAAGTCTAGGGTTGTGGGTTTGCGGACCGGCAGGGGAGTGAGGGGACCCGGGGTGCTGGGGGAGGAGAGAATCGGAAGGACAAAGCCTCCCCACGCCACTTTCATTCAGCTGAAGTGAACCAAGTTCCCTTTTGGGATAGAACTATTGGGACTCTCGGACTAGGCAGGATCAGGGGATTCCAGGTGGGCGAGATTCTGTGTTCCATGCCCGCCACGTGCAAACTTAGGCCCCAATCCCAAGCGGCCACTGGTGAAGGTAACCAGAGATGTCCGGGGTTTTGCGGAGGCGCCCCTACAGCGCCCCGCACAACTCAAGTGCAGACTGCTGACTTGGGTGGAAAATACCTTTGCCCCCAGTCCTGGCCCGGCCTGGGTGGAGAGGCCTTGCTCTCCTTTCTCTCAGACAACCTGATAGGAGATTTCTCCCTCTTGGGGCTTTTCTCCTTCCTAGGTTACTCCAGGAGAGCTGCTCGCGTTTGGATTTGGCCCACCTATCTAAGCAAAAAGACCTGCCTGGTGAGGCGTGGGAGCCACGGCCCTCCCTCCAGCTTCCTGGGGGTAGGGTGGGGACCCCTCCCCTAGAGATTCTCTAGAACCAGAGTGTTGATGATCATTACTTTAAATTAAAAGTCCTCCTTTTTTTCTTTCTAAGCCCCAACTTAGTTTCAGAGAATGAAGCGTGAAAGCTCTTTTATGGAGATTACGGATGCTTCATTTATTCCCGCAAATGGCAAACACTGGCCAGCAAAGACCGAGCGAGCGAGTTCCTTGTCTCCGATCCTCAGCCGTCTCCGGGCTCACAAGCTCACTTGGCTGTGAGACAGCATCGTCGGGAAAAGCCCCTCCAATGGGTTTACCTGGGGAAGGGAAGAGCTCTGTTCTCTGGGGCTGCAGCCAGCAAGCTCCCACTGGTTGGGGTAAAGACCTAGCTACGACATACCTCTGACTTGAGAGCTGAGGGATTTGAGATTGGAGAAGGGGGCTGTCCAGAGGGTTACTCTTGAGGATCCCTGCGATGCTGAGTGTATGTGCCTGGAGAAATCCCATGGATAGAGGAGCCTCGTGGGCTGTAGTCTATGGGTCGCAAAAACAGTGCAAATCACTGCAAACCGTCGTGCTTCACCTCCCTTTTCTGTTTACAGTGGAGTTCCTCGGAATTTGCAGTGTGTTCCAGGAGATCCCGGAGACTCATGTACCCTGTCCTGACCTCAGTTTCTCATTCCAACCTCTAGCCCTTCCTGATCTTCTCCATGCTCAGCTGGTCAAGAGCTTGTGTCTACAGTGACAACTCTCTGTCCACAGTTTTATTTTGATGCATATATGCAGCCTCAATGGGTCCTTTTGGAAGTGGATCCAGAGCCTTTCTACCTTTGATGTACAAAACTCACCTAGTGACTTGGTGGTTGTTGTGGTTTAGTTGCTTAGTCTTGTCCAGCTCTTTGCTACCCCATGGACTGTAACCCTCCAGGTTCCTCTGTCTATGGAATTCTCCAGGCAAGAATACTGGAGTGGGTTGTCATGCCCTCCTCTAGGGATCTTCCCAACCCAGGGATCAAACCCAGGTCTCACACATTGCAGGCGATTTGCCTTCTCCTTAATGAGGGATTCTTTGGTCATTTCACAAAGAGACAGTTGGAAAGAAGTGAAATGACCTCTGGGGAGAAAAATGATAAAGATTTCTTATTCTTTTGAGACAGAGCAGTGAATTTTGAAGAGGAAGAAGTATAAACTGGAAGGAGAATTTCCCAAGTTCAGGCTTAAATTCCTTTGTGACACTGTATTATTAACTCCAACACAGTGGCCGGCCCACATTCCAGTTATCCCACGCTGGGAGCCCCTCCATCACAAAGGCTGTTGTTTGCGAGGGGGTTGGATAACCAGGAGGGACTGTCAGTCCTTCTTTCTCTCACCTTATCCAGCTCACAGATTGCAGGGAAAGTGGAAGTTAATTCTGCTTTTGTTTTAGAGGAGCTTGTTTTTCTTAAGAAGCCACCTTATGGAAGTGTGTGTGTGTGACCTGCCTGGAGTATCAACACGGACCATCCTGGAAATGATGCATTTCCCTTATTAGGTGGCTGGTGACTTGTCTATAGCTTGCAATGGAGTCAAGCCACTGTAGTTGTCTTTCCTGCCTTTAATAGATGATGACTTTTTTTTTTTTTTTTTTTACCACAAAGGTCCTCAGTGCACAGGAGGGGCAGTCCTAATGGTTCTTTGAGGGCAAAGTCACCTCACAGAGCCTGGGGAGTTTCCACTGATACAGTAAGGGACAACAGAGCCAGCTGGATGGGGAGGGGATGTGACAGTGAGTAGATAAGATGACGCATCACTAAGTTGGGGAAGGAGGGGAAGAGGGCTTGCTGCTTGCACAAACAGTGGTCAACTTTCATTACTTGCTCAGTTATTTTAATGTGAAGGCAAATACCAGAATGCTCTAGTACCCATTATGGATTAATGGCCTGCAATATTAGATGAGGAGGAGGTCAAAGAGAGAATAGAGATGTTCAGGAGTCTTCAGTCTTTCTTTCAAATTTAGACAGCTTTTTTGGGGGGGTTTGTGGTTTCCACTCCTTTACCCCACCAAATGCATGAAGTGGGAGTCAGTGAATTGAAAACTTAAAAGGTATTCTTTGGCGAACAGAGATTGGCTCCTAAGGATAACAAACATCAGAGGGAAACTGCTGTTGTGTCCTGAAAAGTTATTCAATCAACTCAACTTGACCTAAATCAAGTGCCTGTGATGCCTTGAGGTAGGCATCGGTGGGCTGCACTCTTAGCATCCCGGGTGCCATGTTGGTATGGTATAGCCCAGATTTCCAGATTAGCCACGTGAATTCCTAAAGGCTGGTTATTTGGAATATTGTAAACACCATTGGAATCCATTCCTTAACTTTAATAATGTCAGAGTCAATACCTCTGGGACTGATTCCAGTTGGTTAACTTAGCTGAATTTATGATCTGTGAAAGAGAAAACAAAGGCAGGTTTAGGTGCACCTACCTTAGTTTTTTATGTTAGTAGCTTCAGGAAAAAATTGTTTCCCTACTTTTAACACATAGATCTGTTCAGGTTAGTGGAATAAATCACAGATGTACAGAATTTAGAGATTATATTCTATTTCTCATGATACTTTCCCTCCTTGTCTTTGTATTTGTTTTCAGGGGCTATCCACACTCATGTATGAATTTTTGGTGGATATTTTTTCTGGGAAATGTGGTTTTATGGAGTAGTCTCAAGTAGTTTTTGAAAGTGTCACCTTGAATTGGGAACAGGGCTGGATGCAGGGTGAGTCCTGGGCATCACATAAAATGTATGAAGCTAGAGGAGCATCTCTGAAATGACTCCGGGTCTATTTCAGGGCAATATTCTTTGAGGTTATTATTAAGGGAAATACCTTCTTCAACATAAACATCACATTTCTGTATGGGCAAAACTTGGGCAGAAATTTGAAACATCCTACTGGGGCCATTTTATGTTAAATTGCTTGTGGTAAGTTCACCATTGCAGGCCTAGCCCTTGAAGTTTACATTCTTGGAATTCTAGGACTCTTTCTGGGATTTTTTTAGGCACAGTCTATACATGTAAACCAGTTTAGGTAAAAATGACACCGTGAATGAAACAGGGGTGGGTTGAAGTCAGGCAGACAGCTATGTGTTTGTTTAAGCTGCTTCCCTCCCTCACCTTGTCCAGACCAGACTGTGGGTGGAGAGCAAGCCAGTGACCAGTCCTCCTGCGAAGTGGACCACTTGTTCCCAACTGCCTAGAGTGCAATAGGATGTAGGTAAGGGGCAGACGGGGAGGACCAACACCCCAGAATTCTCCTTTAAAATCAAGTGAGTTTACCTCGAATGAGTACCTTTCATAAAATCCCAGGATGATGAATCCTGGCGAGGAATTCGGAGCTGGCCTTGAAGTGAAAATGTGACTAATTTCTTGTTGGTGTTCATAAATATGTGTGCATTTCCTTCAAGAGGTTACAGTGCTTACATGGAGGCTGCCTATGAACTACTTCAACCTAAAGGGAAAGTCCCTTTTTTCTTATTAATTTCTGCAGTGAAGGACTTTATAGGAGAAATGGTTCCATGCATTTTTCCTTAGAAACCCTAGACAGTGAGCTGTCAGCCTCCCTGTGGGGTGGAGAACTTAATACCCTCAGAAGTGGGAAGCCAACAATCAAACTGAGTAAGTCCCAGAACCACCCAGGATAAAGACAAAAAAAACCCTCTTGGATGTTCTGACTCAATATCCTTGGCATCAGGACAAAAAAGTCATCGTAATCCTGTGCACAATTTTTCTAAACTTATCTGGAGTCTCATCTCTGACATTCAGACAGGCAGATGCCAGAGTGAAAGTGGAAGTTTATGCCACTGCTTGACCATCCAGGCTGTTATTTATTTAGTTTCGTATGTGGGACGAGTGAGGAGATATAAGAGGAGAGAATTTCTGGGAATCTTTCATGGTTGATACAAGGCTGATCTTTTTATAAAAATGGAATTTGCTGTTTAATAAATAAAACTCTACATGTCAGTCTGGGAAATGTGACGCTTATTTGAGTGAATAAAAGATTGATGAGGAGTTGAATTGTGGGCTGTGGTGGGTGCAGCTTCGTCCTGTTTCTAGATTCACGTTCGTCGGAAAGAAGGCAAGTCTCCTCCCCCAGGTAACTCAGGGTTCTGGTCAGGTCTTGCCTGTGGGCAGACCTCAGCCTCAGAGGCCACTGTGGGCCCAAAGAGATGTAAAAACTTCAGACTCTGGGTCATTTTTTTTCTTTTTTTCTGGTCTTCAAAGTAACTGTCCATACTCTCCAGTTGAGGTGGCAGGAAATGGAGACAAATGACTTTAGGGGGAAGGGGTGGAGGGTGCACATGAGCTTATGGTGCCCAGTTTAGACTGTTTTCTTTCCATCACTTCATGTGTCTGAATTGTGGGAACTTTCTATCTGGAAGAGAATTATTTCTGTGCACAATTGTCAGTCCTGCCAGGAAAGTTATAGCTGCCCTATAAAAGGGGACTGACTGCCTGTCTCCCTTTGTCCTAGGTTGGGAAGGCCTTCTGGTCAATAAATACATATTAATCATGTAAAAGGATTGACATGCAAATGAAGGGCACCATTGACAAGCCCTGGATGGCAGAGGAGAAACCCTCTGCAGCCGTGGCCCTGGCTGGAGGAAGCCAGGGCTGCACCAGGCTCTTTACAGGGTGTTTTCTAGAGGGTTAAACATTCTTTTCCAATAATGATGTGAAAGAGTTAATTGAACTGGAGGTGGCTTTGGGATATTTTGCTTACAATCCTTCTTGGCACTGCCCCATCTCCAGATTTTTTCTTTTAATTTTAAGTCTGGTAATAGGCAGGCCACCCTTTGGATCGCCGTGTCTCTCAGTTCAACTGTAAGTCTCCAATGGTACTTTGTTCTTCTGATCAAAGAAAAGTTGAACCAAACAGGGAAAATCGTTAAAAGCTTAGCTGAGTTTTTTGAGGAATGCGTGATGTTGTAGGAATAATTATTAGTTGCCATTATGAATTACTGCTTATAAAATAGCATGTTGCATATCGTTATGGCTTTCTTTACAGAGCAAAAACACTATAAAATGACCCGGGGTAGGTAGAACTATGTTTGACTCATATTTTTCTATGTGCGTGACACCTGTGGGTATGTACAGCCCACACAATGATTTTTAGGCTACATATGACCACTGGAGAATATGATTTGTTGTCAAGGCATATATTGAAAATCTTTTGCTGTAAAGACAAAAGAAAAATGCATTGTTATATGCTCCCAACAGATCTCTGAGGTGAATATAGTTTCTTTATCCTTTATGAATCATTAGAATATAAGAAAATATTTTATATCCTCTGGTAAATTAAGTTATTCAGAAATAGAAGTGAAGGGAATTACTTGAGTCAGTGGATGGTCTAACTTTGGTCTTTAGGGGTATGTGATGTTTTAAAAGGTGGACAATTGGCATTTATTCAATTTAGGCTTAGAGTTATGCCTGTAGACACTTGCTAGCTGAGATGCATGCATTCAGTAATTTTGGAACTGGACCACAAGCTGATTTTGGTGATATTCCCACTCAGGCTATAGGTGTCAAACTGGGCCCTAGTTTAGTAAAGACGATGGACAACTGGTGTTCTGGCAGGTCAGGCCCTGGAAAGAGTTAGTGGGGTAGTGTGTGTGTATCTGATGACTTTCTTTTGTGGTCTGTGTCTAATATTATCTAGTTCTCTGCAACTGAATAACAGATCTAGTCACACCAGCTGGGGGTGGGAGGGAAGCGGGAATATAAGTGGTTTTCCTCTCCTGGTCTGAAGCACTAACCATGATGCCTTGTGAGTTAAGTGTATCTGAGGATGACTGCGGGACTCTGATCTTTCAGTGTTTGGGTCTAATGTATTAGTGATTTGCCAAAATGACTAATAATTAGCAAGATAGTGATTTTCCAAAACAGTTGCATTTTCCTTTTAAGTAAATTCATGAGGATGCTTTTGGAGGGAGGCTTGTTGACTCTGAAACTCAATACCCAGTTCGAAATCAAGCACTGTCTCCTAAATTCTCACTGTGGATGTATTATGCTTAATGTGCTTTGCTAATGTTTATCTTAGATTCTAAATGAATCAAATATTACCTAGAATTCAAACCTAGTAAACATGTTGTCTATTGAATTACTCTGTGTGTGTGTGTATGTGTGTGTGTAAAGGAGAAAGTAGCTACTGCCAGAGATAAATTATTTAACACAATTTTCCTGTATTGTGAAAAAGCAGGCTGAGCCTCATTTTTTGGATTATGATTTGTATTATGAAATGCTTATCAAATGTTTTCCAAAGATTAGTTTAATTTTAATTAAATAAACCTTTCTCAAGAGAAGGCTCCCAACTATTTCTTGTACCCAGAGGCTAACGTACTTGTTGTTTTTAATTATTTTCTGCTGTTACCCAAAGTGCTTTGGATTCTCCCGCCCAATTAAATCAAAGGCGCAGGTTCCTTATACACAATATGTTTAATATTTAATTTTAATTAAATTAATTAAATTGTTTATTTAATTTTATGTGCATTATTGTGCATAGAATAATGCAAAATTCATGATCTTAGGAATTAGGGTGAAGAGGTGAATCAGAGAGCTTTCAAACAAGCTAATTACGGAGCTTAAAGGAAACCTCCCCCTCATTTCCAGGGGAAACATCCTGACATAACCTGAACTTTCTCTTGCAGTGCTCTGTGGCCAGAGCGCTGTGGATGTGGGGTCGTTGGCCTCTTTAGTCCTCTTGATCTGGCCCTGCAGTTTGCAGCCGCCGCAGCTGCTCGGCAGAGGCGCGCAGACGTGCGGCCCCGTACACGCTGCTGTCACGATTCACGCGCAAGTGACCTTCTCTGCTTTGCGGAGGAGCCACCGGCACAGTGCTCCTGGGGTAGGGCCATTTTCTACCAGAAACACGGGCAGAACTTCAGTAGCGTCTTTTCCATCCAGGAAAGGCCCACTCTAATGGCTTGGAGCTGCCTTAATCTAGGCCAGCGCTTAAAAATGTGGAGGCATGCAGAGGGGCTCACCTTTTGATTGGAAGCAGTTCCTTAAGGGTAGGGGGGGTGCCCGCTGCCCTGGCTCAGTTCCCGTTACAGTCTGCATCTTCAGGGCATGGTTTTTCCAGGGTATTTTCTATCTGCACCGTGCTAGGCATAACTGTCTCTCACTCGAATGCTTAGCTCTTAAGAAATCTGTCTGAACAGACCTAGGATATAGAGACCCATAAAACCCATAGAACGCTTAGTTTGCTTTGCCATCTCTTCCATCTGACGTCTCTAAAACAATGAACTCTGGAGTAAACAGTCTGAAGCACCCGAGATGAAGAAACTCCCTGAATTTCGAGGCAATTTTATTGTCTCCCTTCCCTACTTTCCTGATTCCTAAATAATGACACTCTCACCATTGTGACCCTCTCCTTGGGACATCTGAGCCACATTTTCCAAACTCGACCTCATGAAGTGGTGTAGTTACTAAACTTCTTTTCATTTTGGGGTTGTGCACATCTGGACCACGGTTGGCTATTTACACTTATCACCACTCTCTAAATTTTCTTCTGTGTGTGGGTGGGGAGTGTTTCTTTCTAAAAGCCTTCTTCTTACAGAGACTTGTTAACTGCACCTTGTGAAGTCTAACCCTTAATGTGATTAACTCAGCTACTGAGAAAAAAACGAGAGAAAAACACTAATGGAAAGGAAGGACGAGAGAAAGAAAAATAGAGGAGAGAAACTACTGTTCCTAGGTGAGACTATTTGCCTTTTCATTAGCCACCTTAAGTGAGAATGAAGCCGCTAAAAATAAACTATCTCTTTGTTGGTGGTGTCTGTTTTTTTCCCCTCTAAGGCTGGTTTTGTTTCAGTAGATTAAATATTATCATAAAAGTAGCTGATGATGCAGTAAATTAAAAATCAGGTTGTGGAATATTTTTTGAAAACCTTTTTTTTTTGCTTCTGTGGCATTAACCCAGTTGGGGCAAACATTAGTTTTAAACCAAAAACATTTGTCAGGAGAAATTTTTGCTTTAAATAAGGATTTGGGAAATACTGAGAAGCACAGTTAGTCAGAATGGGGAGAAAAAAGAGTAAAAGAGAATAAAAACCTAAAAACGGAACCCAGAATTGGAGAGAGATTAATGCTAGCTTGCTAGGCATAGAAAAAATAACTCACCCTCCATTTAGGTTGCTCTCCTGTGAGCTTTAAAAACATTTTTGGTGCAAAACATAAGCCTGTGTAGCTGCAAGAAATGTATCTGAGAACAGATGCAGTTAAGTTTGTGGGGCACTGCTGTTTCACCACGTTTAGCATCAAATTATGAATTAAACAAGAAGAATGAATAACAAATTAGGACTCGCCTAAGCTTAGCTTTGTGCAGTGGGACAATGAAAATTTATTTGAATTCTCTTCCTTGATGAGGTTACAGATTTTCTTCCAACAGAAGATATGCATTAATACGGTGGAGACAATTATTGGAAGTTCATTTTCTGTGCACATCTTAGAAACCTTTTCATGGAAACAGAAAATTCCGGCACAGATTTGGGTTTTAGAAAAACCCTTGGTCTGTGTTACACACCCTGTGGAAGGCCCAGTGTAGGAATAGTTTGTTAAAAGTATTCTGAAGGATGGCGTTAGAAATATGGAAGCTGAGTTGTGTGTATGTGTATGTGTTGGGGGGGGAGTGGTGGTTGTTTTTTGATGTGTGGGAAGACAACTGCTAGAGTGTGGCTTTTGGAGTTCTACAACAGGCTGAGAAATGACAGGCTTCTTACAGCTGGGCTGTTTGTAAAAAAAAAAACAACAACAAAAATCCCCCAAAAGACAGAAAGCCTCATGCTTTCCAAAGTTGAC
The DNA here is from genome assembly GCF_023699985.2 of Odocoileus virginianus. NCBI lineage: Eukaryota > Metazoa > Chordata > Mammalia > Artiodactyla > Cervidae > Odocoileus > Odocoileus virginianus. Next base: position 59,850,994 of record NC_069686.1, on the reverse strand, counting down.
TGTGCTTTTAAAAGTACAGTCAACTGTTTCTCCTCACCTAACTGGAACGGGGAGATAATATGCTGCGACCCTCGCTAATGCCTTCACCACATGCTGAAAGTGGGGTGAAGAAAGGAAAGGCTGCTGGAAAGTTAACAAGAGAGCAGACGCGCAGACAAGTTAGATATACTGGGAGGAATTTCTTGCGTGGCTGGATGTGAGAAAACTTTTCAAGCCCTTAATGGAACCCATGTGCATCATCGTTCCAAGCTTATTAAAGAGACTAAATAGACAGGCACGTAAGGAGACATAAAAATATCACCTGGGCTCACAGTTAGGGTATTTTGGCAAATTAAACAAAACTTAACCCTAGGTCTCTGCTGCATAGTCACTGGTTACGCCTAAATGATGCCAGTTTGCTATTTTATAAGCAACATTTTACCTTCAAAGAGTTTCTGATTTATGGAAAAGTTTGTGAAGATGGTTGCCTTCACTGTATTATTACAATTGCCAGGTGGGGGTGAGGTGTACAGGTTTACGTCTTCCTGAATATGTTCTCAAGAGGCAGAAGGCTTCCTGGAGAAGGTGGTTTGTGTAGCTTTAGCGGAGTTCCTGACTACCTTGAAGAAGACGCAAGGGCTTCATACACAAACCCGGTTTTGAAAATAAAATAACAGTTGAGTGTATTCAAATAGCAGGGTTGTTTTTTTTTTTTTGCTTTGTTTTAAAGCTAGGTTTAGTGGAAGGACCAGCTTTTCATGGATTGTTCTTGGGGAGGTGCCTCGTGCCTTTCCTGCCTCTAAACCTCCCAGGTACAGTTCAGGTTAGCGTGCTGTGTCTTATTTGGTGTCACCTTTGAGATTCTGACAAAAACTGAGGCACAACCTGACACCAGCCTCCTTTATCCCCTCCTTACCCTCCAAGTACAAGGAAGATCTGTGCACTCGAAAGGTCTGTCTGGTGCCCTGGCCTTACTGATTCTGTTTGGGGGCCCTTGAGCCGCAAGAAGCCAATTTACTATCTTTTTTTTCCTCAAAATGAACTTAATTTTAAGAGTTGGGGGGGCTAGGGAGGCAGTGTCCCAGGGGGAACCTCTTTCGGAAGTTAGTCACCAAAATCACTTCTCAGAGGGTTTTAAAAAAATCTCCAACTGATTCCCTCCTCCCGCTGCCCTCTCGCCCCCTCCCTGCCTTCACCCCAACGTGCTAATCACATTCAGGCCGAAGGCAGGAATGGGCTACCTGGCTGCAGCCCAGAGGACATTTTATTTTATTTACAGATGAGCTGTTAACCCCTGAAATATGGATTCATCTGGAAGCTGTGACACCAGGAAGGCTAGCCCCGTTTCGGCAGCTCCAGCCCAGAGCTGCAATAGTACTTACCTTAATTAGCTGTGTCATTCAGAACAGAGCCGGCCAGCCAGCAGGCCTGGGAGGAGGGCCCAGCCCCCTTCCAGCCTTCCCAGCGCGATGGTCTGCAGCAATGTGCGTGCCGCCCAGGGCCTGGCCACGGAGTGGATTCTACTCCAGCCGTGGGTAGAACCTCGCTGCTTTCTTTCACCAAGTGGGGCTCCAGAGTAATGGCCTCAGACCTGGGTTTGTACCCTCCCATTTCTATGTCCCAATAACCGTTGACCTCTTTGAAGCAATGACTTTGAAAGGATATGCCCTTGCTCCAGGAATACTGCAATTGCTTGAAACTTTTAAGAGTTTCTCTTTCAGAAGCTAGTTTACAAATCATATGTTCACACACATGCCCCATCACAGACACATAAAAGGAGTCTTGTTATTTTATCTCTGAACCTCACTCATGCTCAAAATAGCATTTCCAGTCTGATCACTCACCTTATTCATCAGACTTGGCTCAGAACGACTTTAAACTCTTACTCAAACTCAGATCCTCCCTGAAGGACGAAACTTCTCCACCACTGAGGATTTTCAAAAGAGTGTGCCATGTGCTCTGATGCACTTCTAGAAGAAGAGTTTGTGGGGCTTTTAAGCATAGCAGTGTAGCTGGAATAAAATATGAGTTTCCGGCATGTCTCTTTGGAAGGGGACAAGATATATTTGGATGTGAAAATTCTGGGTTGGTGAAAATTCCGACCTCGAAACATGGCCAGCAGACCTGCCATGCCCCACCTGACCCCATCCCACTGATCCATCCCAAGCCTTGCTTCAGTGGGTACTGTGGAACTAGTGAACATTTCAAGTGAATATTTGTTTGCATTTTAAACTTGGTGGGTCAGGCCCCTCTGATGCCAATTAAATGGTTTGGTTTTAAGGCATGAGCACGTGTCTGGAATGAGAGAATCTAGCAATGGTGTGTCTTTTATCAAGCTCTTTCTCTAACTTGCTTCTTTATGTCTTTTTTTCCCCATAGTATAGATCTGTAGACAATAGTGATATATAAAAATTCATTGGCCGTGAGACATTCTGAAAATATATTTCTGTTGATAGGAGACCTAATCTGTAGCAAGCATGTTTCCTGTTTCCATTCGTTTATTATATGTAATTTATGTATATATATTTTAAAGAGCCCTCAGATGCCCCACCTTTTCTTCTAGAAACAAGGACATTGGAAGAGGGCGATTAGTAGGCAAAGTAGAATACACCCTGATAGCCCTGATCATGTGTGTGGCATCAATAAAGCAAGGGCTTTCAAAACAATCTAAAGGTAGAGAATTTGATACCTGACATCTGATTGAATAGTATCAATATAGTCATTAGGGGAAACATCAAAGCTCTCTAAAGTCTCCTTCTTGCCAGATTTCTGGTTAGCCTTGTTTTATTTTGAATTACATTTGTGGGCACTCTAACCACATGGAATAGAATATGAATGGTGCTCTACTAGAGATGGATTCTTTTTATGGAAAGAGAGTTCTCTGCATGCCCGGAGCCCAGAGGGGGCCAGTGGGGTGGGGTGGGGATCACCCCTCTGGCAGCTCTGAATAGTGCCCCAAGGGGCCCAGGCTGCTTTTTTCACTTAGATCAGGAAACCTGTTCTGCTACCAGATGTGTAACGGGGGAGTGGGACTCTTGTTATTTCCGGGACGGGTCTATCATTTGCAGGATGAAGGGACTGGGCTCCTTCAGCTGCCCCCCTCTGTCCCTTACTTGAGGTCCTTGACGGGGGTAACAGGGGAGGAGGGGCCCATAGCAATCACCATGCTTCAGGTGACCGCCGGAAATAGTCTGTACACCACCTGCTGCGGCTGCCCTGGCCAGCCAGACCTGATGTTTCCTTGCTTGGGCCTGGGGGTCTTACAGAGTATTGTGCTCACAGATGCTGTTTCCTGTGGACCATTTGGACCAGTACTCTGACTGGCAGGTACATGTCCCTTTGATGAATAAAATGGGAAAATAAACGCCTTATTGTTCAACACATTTAAAAATGAATAACACTTATAAGATACATGGCATATTATTGTCTCTTAGTAAATGGTGCTTGTTATTTTTATTAGTACAATTATATTATTGTAGCTTATTTGGTTGGCAAAAGCTTTCAAAATATAAGAGTAGCAAGAATATTGCATTCTTCATGGGGAGGTGGTGGGGAGCCCTGTGGGACTTTTTCCCAAGCCCTTCCAGGAAAGCGTATGGCCTTCGTTCCTGCTGGCTGCAGGACTCTTGTGCAGGTGGCCAGGGTGGCTGTGGTGGCTTCTTGCGACTGCCAGGCATTGAATCTGAGGGAGTAGAATTTCTAGCTCCTGTTTCACCTGGAATCTACCCCTCTCTCAGCTCTTTCTTAGCCCTGAGCTGAACCGGCCACCCTGCCCAAGTAGGCAGCGTCTTGGAAGTGTGCATGAAAAGCCTTGGGTTCTGATGACTTGCCTGTTCCCTGACTGTGGGTTGCATGATCTGACGGTAACAGGGATGGGGTTAGGAAGAGACATAAGACTTGAGAAGGACAGTTTCCTCCTCTGTGATTTCACAGTTAGTTCATGTAGAGGTAAATGCGATTAAGAAAACAACTACGTGATTATTTTCTTAGAATTTCATGCCACATGTCATAATAAAAGCTACCATTTATTGATTGCTTCTTATTTGCCCAATACTCTCCCGAGTTATTTACATATATCTCATTCACTGACTCCTTATAACAGCCTTTTAGGATGTATCAATATTTCCATTTTGTAATTTTAGACACTGATACTCAGAGTGGTTAAGTAACTTGCCCAAGGTTACATAGACAGTAAGCAGAACTGGAATTTAAAGCCTATAGTCTTTCCAAATATTAAAGATTTGTTTCCATATGATGAAATATCTTACAGTATAAAGAAGGCAAACATTCGCAAGCTGGAGATTCATAGAGTGAAAGGTCATCCAGAAATGTTTCCATAGAGAAGACTTTTGAGGTGGCTCTTGAAGGAGAAAGGGGTGCAGGGATGGGGTATGAACAAAGCTCAAGGTGGTGTGCGTAAAGGAGAAGGGAGCGATGGGGTGCTGGGTGCAGGGTGATGGAGGAAGGCTGAGGCCCTGAGGAGGGTCAGGCTGGAAGCGATGCCTTGTGGTTGCTGCTTTGGGGACAGGTATAGGGCACCTGCCTCTTTCCTATACCCTCGCCTCTGCCTCTCTCTTTGGCCTACTGGTGGCAGGGATCTGTGGGCAGCAGTCAGATTCCAGAAAAAAATGGCAAAGGATTTATCTTTCTCTCTTCCTCTCTCCTCGCTCCCTCCTTCCCTCCTCCTCTCTCTCTCCTTCTTAATATTTCCTTTTTAAAAGCAGTATTTAAACAACACAGTTAATTTGGAGGTGGAGCAGGGCCTGTGGGCCGGGACACAGGTTATCATTCCTGGTGCAGGGTGATTGGAGTGCTTTGAGCAGGGCTAGGGTGCCCTTGTCTGACTTACGGCTTGAACATTTACACATTTTAGAATAGCTGGAGGAAGCGCTAAATGTGAGCAGCAGAGCTTGTTGTGGGAGGCGTGCTTGGGAGTATTACATGTGCTGAGTCTTACCGGAAGAAACAGGAGATGTGGAACGGACAGAAGGCGCCCACCATGCTGTCTCCAGTGAGAGTCTTGGAGATGCGATTCAGAAGAGAGGCATCACAACTGTGGTGCTTTTCTGACCACGGGGGAAGGGGACATGGGGAGGAGCACCGGACTCCTCCCTTCTCCCTCCCTCGGGTGCCCCCGCCCCACCAGGAATTGTGTCCTGTGGCCCCCCAGGCCTCGGGTGGCGCCCTTCCCCAGAGACTTTCATGAGCTTGGCCGGATTCCCGGGACTTCTCTCAGGGTCCTTCCCTTGCCGCTGCTGAGGAAGGACAGGCACGTGGGGTCGGGTCCACGGGAACCCTGAGAGGAGCTGCTGGGGATTCCATTGTGATTCTCTCAGAGCCCGCTGGTGCACGCCCGCTGACTCACACTTGCACACAAGACACTTCCGGTCAAACAGCTTGAGATGCCTCTTGCCCCCATATACAGACCTCTTACATGGATCGGCACACGCAAAGGCCTGATCCACCAGACCCTGGCAACCACATGCATTTTTTGACTGCAGTGGGGAACTCACCTCATCTGTGGGATTCACATCCACACTGCCAACACCAAGGACCACACAAGCAGAAGAGCTTTGGTTTTCTGGACCCTCCCTCTGAAGACCAGGTCTGGTTACAGTCCATCATCCACCGGGCTCAAAATGCAAATTCCGTAATTAAATTCCATTATAACGGACAGGTGACTTTGAAATTGTGGCTCATGACCCATTGTTGTTCAGCTGCTAAGTTGTGTCAGACTCTTTACAACCCCATAAGCTGCGCTGCAGGCACTGAACTTCAGTCTGCCGACTCCGTGGGCCCATGAACCTCAGAGACCTTGGAGAACTTTCCTCCACATCAGGAGCTGGAAAAAAGAGAGTGAAGCTGGTGCAGGGAGGGTGAGACAGGGGGTCTGTTTGGCGGTGGAAGTGTCAAGCTGGCAGCTGAACCCCCTTCCTCCACACTGGCCTCCCTTTCCCCAGTCACACGGGGTCAGCCCCTTACGGCAGCTGAGGGACCCTGGACGTCTGGAGACCTGAGTTCTCATTTTGGCCATCAGGAGCACCTCACTCTCTGTGGGCCACATTCCTGATCTAAAAATAAATGAGGTAGCCCTATGGTTAGAGTAATCTCTTGTTGCTATCTTTCAGTCGCTCAGTAGTGTCTGACTCTTTGCGACCCCATGGACTGCAACTCACCAGGCTTCCCTGTCCTTCACTATCTCCTGGAGTTTGCTCAAACTCATGTGCATTGTGTTGGTGATGCCATTCAACCATCTCATCCTCTGTCAGTCCCTTCTCCTCCTGCCCTCAATCTTTCCCAGCATCAGGGTCTTTTCCAGTGAGTCAGCTCTTCACTTCAGGTGGCCAAAGGATTGGGGCTTCAACTTCAGCGTCAGTCCTTCCAATGAATATTCAGGGTTGATTTCCTTTAGGATTGACTGATTTGATCTCCTTGCAGTCCAAGAGACACTCAAGAGTCTCCTAAAAATAATCTAAGAATAATCTCTTAGGTCTCTGCCTTCTCTGAAATTCCTTGAGGCCATCTTTGAAACAGGGATAATCATTCTTTCCCTGTTTGCTCACAGGGGGATCCCTTTTGAGAACTATTAAGAACCACCAAACCAAGGGTATTAAGGTTATAGTTGTTAACAATTATATTCAAAAGGGCCTTCAGGAGCCCAATGGCCAAGGAATTACTGAATTCCTCATTTTCTTTCTGGAAATGAAATTTCCTTCTCCTTCCCCTCAATCTCCTAACACCTTCCCCACCATATTCTCAAAATTGTGCATACAGTTGGTAAAGACCTGGGGGCAGGAGGAAAAGAGATGGGAAACTCGTTAATCTGGTGAATAATTGTTGGGCACTAACTGGGTGCAGGTCTCTGTTGGATGCTAGGGTTACTATGGAGCCCAGGATGCAGGACTGGCCCCAAAGGCTCCCCACAACTGGTACACAGCAGAACCACCTCTGAAGCTTTTCAAATTTAGATTCCATGGGTCAATTCTAGACCTCTTTACCTTGAAGATCCCTGGTGTGTGTCTGTTTAAAAAGCTCTATAGGGGATTGATGCTTTCAGATTGTGGTGCTGGAGAAGACTCTTGAGAGTCCTTTGGACTGCAAGGAGATCAGACCAGTCAATCCTAAAGGAAATCAACCCTGAATATTCATTGGGAGGACTGATGAAGAAGCTGAAGCTCCAATCCTTTGGACACCTGATGTGAAGAGCCAACTCACTGGAAAAGATCCCGATGCTGGAAAGATTGAGGGCAGGAAGAGAAGGGGCTGACAGAGGGTGAGATGGTTGGATGGCATCACTGACTTAATGAACACGAGTTTAAGCAAACTCTGGGAGATAGTGAAGGACAGGGAAGCCGGGTGCACTGCAGTCCATGGGGCCACAAAGACTTGGACTTGATTTAGCAACTGAAGAACAACAATAGGAGATTTTTTTCCACTTGAAAATGTGAGGATCACTGAATGGGAAGATGAGAAGCAGACCCCTGAGATGGAGTAATTTAAGTGCTAGAAGAAAGTAGGATGGTAATTTCTGGGACAGAGTGCTAAGGAAACCTCAGGGAGACCTGAGACCCTGGGAGTGGATTGGCATGGGTGCAATCAGGGAAGACTTCCTGGAGGAGATGCTGCCCACAGTGAGTTTTGAAGGATGCAGGAAGAGGGGAAAACATGTGCAAAGGCAAAGGACTTTCCATGAATGGTCATGTTTCCTTAAAGGTGTCTACACATAAGGTTCACAGTCCAGGTTAAAGGTGAATAGGCAAATCTATCCATGACCCCGAGAGAGTCCTACTGCACACCCCTCTCTTTTCACAAGAACTTGGACTGATGTTGGTTATAAGGCTGGATGTGTTAGCTGGGAAACCAGTTCTGGTTAATATTAGATTAATGCACATTACACTATCTTAGGGTGAGAGTGGAATCTTCTCAGATTTTACAAGGTTCAGGCTAGAATGAATGGGTTGATTTATCAAGCCCTCATTATGGGCAGGCCTATACCTTCACTGTTGCTGTGTGTAAGTCGCTTCAGTCGTGTCTGACTCTTTGTAATACCATGGCCTGTAGCCCGCCAGGCTCCTCTGTCTCTGGGATTCTCCAGGCAAGAATGCTGAAGTGGGTTGCCATGCCCTCCTCCAGGGGATCTTTCTGAGCCAAGGATTGAACCTGTGTCTCTTACATCTCCTCCATTGGCAGGCAGATTCTTTACCACTAGCGCCACCTGGGAAGCCCTCAGAGTTGCTAGCTATACATGGAAGTAGGCATTATTTCAGCAACTCAGAGAGATGGAGTGATTTGCCCAAGGTCACACAGCGAGTGAGCGGCAGAGCTGGGACTTGGGTCTAAAGGCTCCCCCGGCACACAGGGCAGTGATGAGTCCTACGCTTGTATCTTGGGCTTGAATCTCGGATCCCATACCTCCCAGGGATCTGGGCCAAGCTCCTTAGGCTCTCTGCACCTCAATTTCCTCCTCTTTAAAGAGGCAAGGCTGATAGAATCTTCTTGGCAGGGCTGTTGTGAGCACGACTGAGCAGTCTCTGTACACAGTGGGCGCCCAGTAGGTGGTGTGGGAACGCTGCTGTGACTGACAGCAGCTAAGTCATCTCCCAAGCCTGGGCTCCCTGCATATTACACACAGGGACTCAGACTGGACAGGCTGAGGCTGACCACCCAGCTCTGAAATTCTGGAATGGGTTTTGAATCTCAGTTTCTGGCAGTCTGGCTGATATCCTGGGATAACTTGCCTGGAGGCAATGGATTATCCCTGTGACCTTCCTGAGTACCAAGTTTGCTCAGCTTGGCCACAGTAGGCAGAGGGTTAGTGGCCTTCCTGTGTCCACTTCAGGAGGGTGGGCTGCCTTGTGGGGCTCTGGGGAAAACTCTGGATGGAAAAGCAACGAGCTGTTTTGAAGAGGATGCTGGTCCATCTGCCCCAGCGGCAGATGGAAGAGATAGATAAATCTCTGTAAGTGGCACATTTTCTGCAAGTACTCAGCTATAAAGCCCCTTTGAAGGGACTTCTAAAAGGCCTGTGTTCAGGGGCCGGCACCACCGTGGCAGGGTGCAGGGGCCTTTGGAGGTTGCCAGGGCATGGCCAGGGTTGGGGGGGCAGCGCATTGCAGGCAGAGGTCTTCCAGGGTTGGGAGGGTCTATGAAAATAAGCCTGACAGAGGCAGGGGTGTGTGTGTGTGTGTGTGTGTACAATATATGATGGCAACCCGTTATTTGAAGGGTCCATTCTGGAAGCTGCACTAAACAGTGGGAAGGAAAACCAGGAGACAAAGGCTGGGAGGAACAATGCCAGTGCGGATGGGCAAGATTCCAAGCCCAAGACAGATGCCAGCCCCCTGGGAGAACCCGCACCTCTGGGCCTGAGCGCGGGGGCGCTGTGGGCCCCGAGCAGGCCTGGATGGCCATCCAGGTCCTCTATGCGGGTGGGAGAAACAGAGGCAGACAGTCTCCTGCTTCTCTCTTGTCGGTGTACCCAGGTGCAGAGTCAGGGTACTAATGCAGACAATGCCATTCTAATCCATTGTGAAAGTCAAAGGCCTTCTCAATTTGTCTCAGATTATCCTGGCAGTGTGGCCCCAATCATTATTCCCATTCAGTCAATCCAGAGTAGTAGTGGTTTGGTGCTGGACCCTCCGGGGACTGGAAACACATAGGTCCTCAGCGAAAGAACATTGAAAAGATGAAAGAGGGTGAAGTCACAGAGCAGCCGCTGTGGGCCAAAGAGAATTTTAGGTACCACGGGGGCACCGAGCAACACAGAAGATGGGGTTCTCTCCAGCCGGAGAACAAGAACCACACAGACGCACAAAGACCCAGCCACGGTGATGTAATGTGATCAACAAGAAGAAGAACAAGCATTAATATTTGCATGTATGTATCCGTACGTCTATAGGACTTGACATGTGCAAGACACTGCTTTAGGTGTTTTGTGTTTTGTCAAGTCATGTGTGAAATCATTTAACCCCTGGGAGAACTGAGGCAGGTGGAATTACTAACCTCCTTTTGCTAACAAGGAAACAGGCACAAGGAAATCAAATAATAGACGTGCGTGCTTGCTAAGTCACTTCAGTTGTGTCCAACTCTGTGCAACCCTATGGACTGTAGCCTGCCAGGCTCCTCTGTCCATGGGATTCTCCAGGTAGGAATACTAGAGTGGGTTGCTATGCCCTCCTTCAAGGGATCCTCCCAACCCAGGGATTGAACCCACATCTTATATCTCCTGCATTGGCAGGCAGGTTCTTTATGACTGGCATCATCTGGGAAGCCCCCAAAAATAGGCATTCAGTCCCAAAGTGAGTGCACATACTGTGGGAAAGATCTGATGAGCCCTATTTTGCAGCTGAAGAAAAAGAAGCTCAGAGAGGCCAAGGGAACCAGGCTTACTCAGACACACTGAAAGTCCTTGTTTCACTGGCAGAGGATAGATTATGAACAGGCTTGGTGTTTGACGTGTGGACCCCTGGCCGCATTCATGTTGTCTGCAGGCTGTTGCCCGAACCCAGGCCTTTTGACCTAAACACACTTGTTTATTTGCTGGCCCTCAGTGCCTGGGGGATTTCAGATTCCCCAGCCCCCTGGATGCCCTGGGGTGGCACCCTAGGGGCACGTGCAGCCTGGAGGAGCAGGTTTTCCTGGGTATTAATGCTTTCTCACAAGTGCTCTTAGGCCAAGGATGGAGCTGGACCTCAGAGAGACCTGGGGTCTGCACTCAGCCCAGCACAGGTCCCTGACGTACATCAACCCTCTGACATCCTTTGTTTAAATGGTGTTTTATTGAAAAGCTTACTGGGACTACAAGGATGCTGACCTGGCTGAGAACAGAGACACTGAGCAGCCTGGTGGCCAGACTAGTTCGGACGCTGTGGGTTCCTTGGAGCACATTTGAACCCTTGCAAGGCAAGATGCTTTTTGAGACTCCATGTGATCTGTTGTGAGACTCACATCTGAACATGTGATCTGTTGCCCATCAGATGGGTTCCTTGCTCTGTAGAGAAACTTGAACACGTGTCAGGTCCACCTCTTTGGGGTCAAGGCCAATAGTGACCTCTGATCTGTCTCAGGTAACAGTGAAAGGAAAAAGGCTTCTGTGTCCCTCTGGCCTTTGTCCCGTGAAGCAAGTTCAGTTGGTTTAAACACGTTGGTTACAGGTGCGCAGACCTGTGTTTTAACCTCATCTCTTCTGTTCCTAGCTGGGTGACCTTGGATGAATCATTCTACTCATCCCAGCCTGTTTCTTCTCCCTCTTAGGGGGTGCCAGTTTAGGTAAAATAATGCCCGCAGCAGAGCTCTTAGCCCAGGTTCTGGCCCCCTGTGTGCACACAGCACTGTGCTGGCTTATAGCACCGTTCTGAGAGAGGAGTTTGGGACCGGCTCTGGCAGGCGTGCTGCATCAAGGCTGGACTGACTTTACTTCTGGAGAAATTGGGAGGTAAGCCAAGGTGTTCTGGTCACCTCCCTCCTTTCAGCTGTCCCTCTTCTCTCTGCTCCCCTTTGATGCACAAACAGAGCTGTTAACAGCATGAATCTCCTCTGCCCCACACTCATCTTCTCAAGGTCAGACACGCTTTGGACTTTCCAAGGTGAACATCAGCAAGTCAGTTACCCTGAGCTCTTCTCCCAGGCATGAGCCTGATCCACTAGAGCCTCATCCACTAGAACTTTGATATACTCTCCTGCCTTAACTGGTATACTTGGAGGCAAACCAACCCCTTCACCTCTCTGTCCCCAGCACCCACCCCTGGCCCAGGGCATTTAAAATAGTCAATCCTAGTGAATATAGTATAGCATTTGGATATAGTAATCTTACTTATTTCTCATTCAAAGGAGTGATTCTGAAGGTAAAAATGTCTGGCCTGCTCAGCTCGAGGGGTATAGAGAATATTCCTTTTTGCAAAGACCTCAACGCCCCTTAAATTATGTGCTTAAATGACAGGACTTTGCCATGAGACCAGAGGAGGGGTTTTGCTGTTTTGCTTCAAAGAGGAGTTTTTGATCTCAGAAAATGTCATTTGGGGTTGTGAGTTAGGGCAGGAGGGAGGAAAGGGGCTTCTTATATTCCAGACCAGGGCCTTATGTGAGAGGCTGGAGAGGAATTCTAAAACAAGCCATTCTCAAAGCCAGGGAAGGAGTTCTTTGTCTCCGTGGTAGCCAGAGAAGATGTAGGATGGATGCCAGGAAGAAATATAAATTTCCCAGGGGAGCACACAGACCAGCTGAAGGAAATCAGCATTTGTCCAGAAAAGCATAATGGCAGTACCAAAGGCCAGCACAGTTGCCACCGTTCAGGTTCTTTGGAGCCCATTACCTGATCCCAAGGTATATTGCTATATTGCTTATATTATCCAAGTATTGAAAATGGACAGTGGGTATCTTCCTAGGTGACTGCAGGTGTTATGTACATCTACAAAGTGACTCCCAAGGCAGAGTCAGGGGGCTTTGATGACCCTCCACACGTCAGAGGGTATTTGGGGGTTTCGGTGGGGAAGGCTGAAGGTAAATGCTATTCTGGGTGGCCCAGGCTCCTGTCTGTGCTCTGCACGCCAGAGAGTGTTAGGTGTGAATTCTGTACACTTGTCCAGTTGAGGTGATGTCAAAGGCTTACCCAAAAGGAGGGGGACAAGAATCAGTGGCTCAGGGGAGGCAAGGCCCTTGTGCCAAGGAAGCCTCCCACATCTGTATCCATCCGTAGTGCCCAGTAGCAGAGTGGCCAGCAAGACCCTTGACCTAGGGAGGCCCGGGAGCTGTAGGAATGATTTAGGGAAGAACAGGATGCCAGAGGCGACGGGAACGTGCATTACATAGCATCTAGTCTCACCCCCTCATCCTGCAGGCCAAGGCACTGAGATCTGAACTGCTGGCAGTTTGAATCTCAGTAGTGCTATTATATAAAACATCTCTGATTCCTTAAAATAGTATCAGCATCTCTAAATGCCATCGTGTTTATCAAGTAACTCACAGTTTGGGAATGTGAAACTAGAATCCAGGCTGTAAAAAAGGCCACTTAGGTGAAACAAACAAATACAACTAACACCATATATAAAATGAAATTAAAAGTTGGGCAAAGTGTTCTCAACTTATTGTAACCAGGAAAGAGTGACTCTCCTTATGTATAAAGGAGAGTTTATAAATTATAAATTAATAAGAAAAGAACCACCAATCCAACAGAAAATTTGACAAAGAATGTATGCACATCATCCACAGATGAGGAAATTCAAATGGTTCTTAAGCATTTGCAGAGTTGTTCAACTTCACTCATAATAGAAGTAAATACACACAAAATATGAGATAATACTGTTCACCTGATTGGCGAAGAGCAAAAAGTTCTATATCACTTCCCCAGGCTGAGGGGAAACAGGCACTTTTTTTTTTTTTTTTTTTTTTTAGTATTTTCTGATGTACATGATTTTTAAAGTCTTTATTGAATTTATTGCAATATCTCTTCTGTTTTTTGTTTTTTTTTTGGCCCCAAAGCATGTGGAATCTTAGCTCCCTGACCAGGGATAGAGCCTGCACCCTCTGCATTGGAAGGCTACCGGGGGAGCCTCCAGGCACTTTTATATAATGTTGATGGAAGTATAAATTGATAAAATCTCTACAGAGAATAATTTGGTAGCAACTATCAAAATGAAAAAATACACATTCCCGTTTAGGTCCAGTAATTTTCCCTATAAATAGGTTAGCGTACTGCAAGGTGACCATATACAAAGATTTTCATTAAAGCATTGGGAACAACAAATGAGTCAAGTAATTAAGAAATTGCTTAGAGGACTTATTAGGTAAATTATGGTATATCCAGGGCTTCCCTGGTGGTTCAGATGGTAATGAACCCACTTGCAATGCAGGAGATGTGGATTCAACCCTTGGGTTGGGAAGATCCCCTGTAAAAGTGAAAGTGAAGTCGCTTAGTTGTGTCCGACTCTTTGTGACCCCATGGACTGTAGCCTACCAGGCTCCTCCGTCCATGGGATTCTTCAGGCAAGAATACTGGAGTGGGTTGCCATTTCCTTCTCCCAGGGATCTTTCTGACCCAGGATCGAACCTTGGTCTCCCACATTGCAGGCAGATGCTTTAACCTCTGAGCCACCAGGGAAGCTAAGTCAGACCCAACTGAGGGACTAGGCATGTACACACACATGGTATATCCATATAATAAGGTATTACAGAACCTCTAAAAAGAATTGGACAGCTTTATGTATGGATATGGATTTATATTTCATATGTATTAAGTGAAAAGAATTATTACACAACAAATGCTACCATTTCTATAAACAATAAACATATATACATATATATGTGTTTATGTACCTCTATAGGCTTATATATATATATATATATATATATGAAATTGCTTATACATGCACAGATGATCTTTGGAAGGATATACTCACAAAATAGTAACAGTGGTTGCCTCTGGGAAGGAGAACTGAGACACAGAAGTGGGGGGAGTTTTTACTGTATGCTGTCTTTTGTGTCATTTGCATATATTCCTGGTTTAAAGAATGACAGGCTTTTAATCCTGCTCTCTGAGGCCCAGAGAGGAGGGTCTCTGGGCCACTCTCACCCCCTACTGACAGTTTCACTCTGGGTGACAGTGGTCTTGATGAGCACAGGCCTGGCAGTGAGGCTGGGTCTGGGACAGGCTCAGCTGCTGGCCAGAGAAGAAGAGTGCAGGGGGGTGGTGCGGGACTGGTTCAAAGGTCTGGGAACCCCCAAATCCACAGGAATCAAAACAGAGCATTCGAACTGCCTGTGATGTTGAAAACATTTGGCTGGCTGGGTCAGATCACAGGCCCATTTCCAAGTGTCTGGCTTCTTCTGTTCCTCACCCCCAGAGGGGCTTCTGTGAGGACAGGGCTGGTCACATAGTCTTTTGAAGAGTCTGTGTGACCTGTCTGAGCAGTGCTGAGTGCATGCCTGTGGGCACTTTCAAGAGTGGTAATGAATGGAGACCGCTGGCTGTTGGGGTCAGTGCGTGTTACTGACATGACTTTTTATGCAGGTGTTGTCTACACTGGGAACAGGTGATAGAGTGGGAAGATGGTGGCATGTGAATTCTTGCCGACCTGGGTTTGAGTGTGGGCTCTAGGCATATGAGGAACAGAATGTTAAACGTGGACAAGAAAGCTGTTACACTGATTAGCCTCATCAGGTCACTGATGAGCCATATGGTGGCCACATCTAAGCTTATAAATGCCTTAAAGTTACAGAATCAAAACACGAAGGGTGACCAGTCACAAACAGCCAACTGGTGTGCTGCCGTCCACGAGGTCACAAAGAGTTAGACACGGCTGAGCGACTGAACTGAACGGAACTGGGGCTTTACGCTTTAGCCAATCAAATAATTTCCTTTCTTTGCCTCTGTACTTTCTCTCTATAAAATCTTTCCTGGCACTGAGGAAGGTGGTAGACAGGCCTCCACCCAGGGTAAAGCAATTGGAGATTCATTCCCTCTGGACTGAGACTCTGAGATGAGAATAACAGGACAGTTAGGGAGCAGGCTGGGCCCTGCCCAGTCCACATATTTCTTACTCTCGAAGTCAGGAAACCTCCTTGACAACACATTCGCAGAAAGCCTCCTTGGAGGTTAAAGGGAAGTGATGCCAAGGGATGTTCTACCCACATGCCTTTTTGGTAGAATCCACCTTGCCTGAGCACACTTGGGAGGCTCCTGAGATATACCAAATATGGACTGTGAACCAGGCAAATTATAATGATTGGCCAAAGGAAACACAGAAGTGCCCATAAAAGCAGTCCAAACCACCGTGAGGGTTTGACTCAGTGACTCTCCCGAGTCCACCCATGTGTCTGTCCACACCTGCTGTAGTCTTTTTCTCCTAAAAAACACTTTACTAGCTTCTTTACTTTCAGTCTTCATAGGAATTCTTTTCTGCAAAGCTGAGGGGCCAGGGCCCCTGCCACTCACCACTGGTCTAGTGGCTAGGATTTGATGCTCTCATTGCTGTGATCTGGCCTCAGTCTATGGCTGGGGAACCCAAGCCCTGCTTCAAGCTACTGCAGGCCACAGCTCCCCGAGATCAGCACCTGTGGAAGGAGGCTCCTAGTTATTTCTGGCTTGGCATTGCCCAATGCCAATCAGTTTTTGCTCAAATAAACTCTTACACATTTTAATATGCCTCAGTTTATCTGCCAACAATAGATAGGAGAAAGATCCCTAACTTTTCTAAGCCTTAGTGTCTGATCAGCTAAAGGGAGAACTGCCTCACATGTTGTCACTAGGCCTGATGTGAGTGGGGGTGTGGTGTGTCACAGCAGCCCCTTCCAGATGCCCGTGTTGCCTGATGTCACCGAGGTAACATTGTTGGACTATGGCAGATGGTTACGTCAATTAATGGGCTCTAGGCAGGTGGCCTAGGTTTGAACCCTGGCTGTGCATCCTGTAGGCTGTGGGACTTCTGGTAAATTGCATGACCTCTCTGTGTTATATAATCTGTAAAACTGAGATTAAAAGTAGTACATAGCTCATCTAGGGTTGTCCTCAGGATACAAATGAAATACATGTTCTACTGTAAGGCATTTAAGATTGAGCCTGACCTGGAGTAAACAATCAAGAATATTTGCTTCCATTCTTATCATTCTTATTATTTTGAAACAACTTGATAACATCAAGTCAGTCAATGACTGATCATAAAAAATTGGTTACCAAGTTGAACTTTTTTTTCTGAACACACAGTGGAAGGTGCTGAATTGGCATCTCCAGTGTGGGCAGCTTTTATTTTACAGAGACACAAATCAGGCAAATGGGCAAAATGCACCCAATTAGACGCACGATTGTTTCCCAGGAAACTGCATCCCATCTGGCAGCGCCCACATGGGACCAGGTCAAGGAGGAGTCATAAAGGGCTTGTTTCAAAGAAATAAGAAAAATCCCATGCAGTTCGGTGAGGAGCACGCAGCCTTTGGAGTGGTCTTTGAAGAAAGTGAAAATGAAATTCAGAAGACCTCAATGCGAGGGAGAAGCAGTGTCTATATCACGGGGGTGGGGGATGGGGGAACTATAGATTTTTTGGAGATTCTGAGTACAAAGGAAAGGGGAGGCTGTGTTTGATAAGCTGCTGCCGCACTCTGGGCTCTCTTTCCAGGAAAGAAACATTATGGAAATTAAAAAAAGAAAAAAGATGGAGCCAAAAAACCTCTAGACAGATCAACTCCAAGAGTGCAGACGATTATAGGGCTTCGAGAAGCTGGCTCTGAGGACGTCTAGCGAAGACAGATAATTCCAAAGAGGTGCCAAGGACTCTGAGGAACCATTTATTGAAGTAATGTCAGAATGGAGATTTATAAGATGAATCTAGTAACAACAATAACTCGCTGGGCCCCTCCTCCCAAATTAAATGACACATCTCTGTAGCAGCAGTAAGGGGAAGCAATGTATTGGGAGGTGAGGGGATGGAGGGGGAGGCAGTGTAGAGTACCCACATGAATTAAATAAATAAACCTAAACAACACATCTCACAAAAAGGATGCACAGGCCTAGGTGGGGCTTCTTGTCTCTTGGCGTTCTATTAGAATTGTATGTAATTGATTGCTTTTTGACTCAGGGGTTCCCTAGAATGTGCTGGCTGGGCCAGGCTGAACCTCAAGAGAGAAGCCTGCGCCCCACCCACCACTGCAGAACGGTGTTAAGACCGCAGAGAGGCCCTTCCCACTGGGGTCCTCGCAGACCTGCGTGATCACGCCCGTCCTGAGGGGCTTGCTGGAACTTTGGAAAGTGGCTTCGCCCACGCTCCCTGGCGACACTCCAGTGAATCAGAATTCAACCCGAGGTCGCTCGTCACAGAGCTGAGAGTCGCTGGGCCAGGCTTCTGGGTCCACAGGAAAACTGAAGGCCAGGGACACCCAGCCAGGGCTCTTTGGGGAACCCTGGCTCCGTAGAGAAGCGCAGGGTCATCTCGGCACCCACGGCGCCGTGAGAGAAGAAATCGAGACAGGATCTAGGTCCACGCCGGTCCTTCATTCTAACGATGATTTTTTCTTTTTTTTAATTTCACCACCACAAAATTTCAGGCAAGGGATGGTCGAGAGCAGCAGGCTGCACAGGGAGGAGGGCTGAAACCTATTTTGTAAGCACTTCCTCACAGCCTCCCGAAGTTTAAATATTAATTTGCCTGTAATTGGCGGAGAAAACAAACAGGCAATTAAAAACGTTACAAAGCTGACTTTCTCCTTCCTCTGATGTCCCCTCCCTTTTCATTTCACCGCCGCCTAGAACTGGTTGTAAGACAATGGGACCCCGAGCTGTGCGGAATTCTAAGCCCGGGCTTGCCTTAAAGCTACAATATGGATTTAATTTATATGCAAATGCAAGCAATAAAAAGGCAGACACTGTAGAAATTATAGGGATCCCCCCCTCTTCTTTCTTAGGAGATGCTCAAACCTTTTCTCTCCTCTTCCAACTAAGACCTAATTATTATTGGTTCCTCCTACCTCCCTCTTCTCTTCCTGCCCATCTCGGGTGTAAACTGGGCCGCTTAGGAAAGCCCACAGAATATTGGGAACAAGAGACGGAGCATCAAGACAATTTCACAGTCTGATCCCCCCTCCCCGCCACTTTTTTCTGGGCCTGCCAGGGGCCCTCCTCTTGGTGAGGAGAACGCAAAAGTGATCAAAGTCAGCCGGAAGCCTTAAGTAGGCCAAAATGGGGCTAAAGTATGCTAATAGAGGAGCTAAATATACTTTAATCCTGTTATAATACAAGGTAACTTGGAAGCAGAGTTGGGGCCTGGTGGCTTTGGCAGGGGGTGGAGGGGGGCTGGGACCCCTGTGAACCCTGAATAGAAGTTGCTTCCTATTCTTTCTCCGGCTGGGGGTGGGGTGGGCGCCTCCTTCCTCAGATGCCTGCACCAGCCCCGCCTGCCCCGTTTACTGAGTGTCAACAGTTGGGTGAGCAAGACTTCACAGCCCTTAGATCAGCACCGTGTGACCCTCCACATTGAAGCCGCACCATTCAGCCAAGCCTTCCAGCTGTTGCCTGAAGGATGAAGGTTCTTTTTTTTTTTTTTTTTCTTTTCCAAAGTAGGCTGTGGCTTAGGAGACACTAGGCAACAGTTTAAACTATGTCCGCATCACCACCCACCCTGGTCTGTACACTCTGGGGTGGGGGCGCCTGTGCAAAGCCCGCCTGGTCAGGCCCAGTGGGGAGCCCTGTGGACCAGCGCATCTGTTGTAGGCAGAACAGAGCCGGCCTAGGCAGGGAAACCAGCCTCTGTGGCCACTTTCAGAGCTGCTGTCTGCCAGGCTAGCCTCTAACGTTAGAGGGAGGAGGGTGCCACCCCGGATGAGGTGGAGGCATGGCTGGAGGAATGGCTTGGGGTCCTCTGCCATGCCTCTCTCTCTGGGCTCTGGGCCTTGGAGGCTTATTCCAGAATGTCGGTGCAGCAGGACCCAGGAGGGTCAACTCTCTTGCCGGAGAACCAGTGTCCAGGCCTAAGGGCCTTAGAGGAGACGGATGTAATTTTACAGCCGTCCAACTGCCACTGGTATCAGAAGATTACAAACAAAGGTTGCATTGAGGCCTACCTCCCACTGTGCCCCTGGGAGCCCGAAGGGTGGAGTGGGGAGGAGGTAAAAAGGTCCCAAATATCTCTCCGCTAAGTACAAATTACATACTGGATATATTAAGTCGTAATGGTGTATTTTGAGTCTGACTTAGTTTCATGAGAATGTCGTTGGTGTGCCCTCAGAAATACTGAGTCGGTGACACATGCAAACAAAAAGGAATTCAATCCCACCAGAATGTGTGCCGCTTAAATTCAGGCACGACTTCCTCTTTCTTCCTTTCTTCCTTTCGGCTCTCTTGGTTCTCTCTTTCTGCCTGTATCCTTAAGTCCCTGCTGGATGCTCTATAGGGCAGAGCCCTTCTGACACATTTTATTTTGAGGGAAGTGGTTTTAAAAGGTTGGCCAGAAAGCAGATGAACAATTAAGTCCTGAAAAGTGGCACTGAGCTGAGAGATTTTTTTCCTGTCTCCACTCTTCTACCCCCACCCCCACCCCCACCAGGCCTCTCCATTTCCTGGTCTGTAAAGAAAGGCGCCTGTCCAAGGTGGTCCCGAGCTCAGCTGTGAGGCCTCTGTAGCCCAGGCGGCCGCCTGTCTCCAGCTTCTGCAGCAAGCACGTGCGGGTCTGGCCGGGCTAGGGACACAGGGTGTGTGGGTTGTGCTCCGTGTTGGTGCAGGAGCTGTGTCACCCCTGACAGTGCAGAGGAAAGGCTTGGAGTGCTGCGCCAGCTCGTGCAAAGAGAACCTACCGGCTCCAACTTCAGAGAGACTCGATTTGATCCTGGCTCTTCCACTTACTGCCATTGTGACTTGAGGTGAATTCTTAATTTCTCCTCCTTTGAGTTATTTCATCTGCAAGATGGGTAGAGATGTACCTATGTCTTGGGGTTCTGAAGATCAGATGAGCTGATACCTGTGATGTGCTTAATAGAGGCCTTAGAACATGTTACATACCTACTGAAAGTTATCTCTTCCTGTGTGTTGTGGGATGAAAATTTCCCTTCTGTGATATAAGTACTTTGGCAAGAGTCAAAGGTAAAATCTGCCTAGAGCCAGTTCTGAATGATAACCTCTTCCCATTCTTTTCCCATGACATTCGAGAGCATTTGTGTTGTTCAAATCTTGCTTCAGAATTGATGCCAAGGTGGTTGGTCCTGAGACAAATAAAGGCTCTTATACTTCCTACTTATTTCTGCTTCTGCCTCTTCCTGGAGTCATGCAGTAAGGCCCTGCTAAGCATAAGGGAAAAATTAAAACTATTTGCAAATGTCCCATCTGGCCAATACTTTCTATTTCTCGCTTGAGTAGAATCCACACCCCCCAGACACCCCCCAACCCCCGCCCCAACAACAAATCTTGAAGCCTGAGTCATCATTTCTCCTCTTGCAACAACTCATAAAATGGTTTTAATTATATGGTGTTTTTCCAAGTAAACAACACGACTGACAGAGAAAACACCTTCTAATTTTTGCTGAATTAAGTTGGGAACCACCCCAGCACCATGATTGCTGATGATGTCAGTGACCTGAGGCTTCCAATACTGTGATTCTGTCCTCATTGTTGTACAAGTGCGCTCTGGACCAGAGCAACAAGGATGTAGGAACCAGCTCAGAGATGGTGAGAAAAACGTGAAGTAGAACTTTCGGACAGGGCTGCAGATCTCAGGGAAATCCAGGAGTTATTTCGGTAACAGTTTTGCCAGAGGAAAAATATGCAAAGATCTTTGTTTCCACTGTAAACAAACACAATATTATCCCGACAGCAGGATGACCATGAGGCATCCTTCTAGGATGCTGTAGCAAATATATGAATAGTAACAGCCGATGTACGGAACAATCTTGCTTCCTCCTTTATTTAAACTCTTTATGTTCCACACATTCATTAACATTTCCCTGCATGTCTCATTATTATCTCATCAAACATTTATTATTACTTCAAGATAGATAATTAAAATTTTATACAGTGATTTCTCTGTATGACAATCCAAGAGAGCTCAAATCCCACCCCTCCCCGGTGCTTGCCTGCACTCCCACAATCAGGCCATAAAACTCATGAACTTTCAGTTCAATGTGCAGAAAGCATAAGAATAAAATCTAAAATTCATTTTGAATGGGAGTTTAGTTTCTTGCATAATGATTCAGTTACTGTAATTGTTAAAGAATTGGAGAAAGGGTTCTCAGAGGACAATCCTTGCTCTTCATTAAATAAATAACCGGACTCCATTGATAACATCACAAGATAGATAAACAATGTAATGAGTGACTTTTAAGGCCAGGAGTGGATTTGTTAGAATTGAGTGCTCCCAGACAGCAAATGCAATAAACTCAAAAAGATTAGCAAAGAATTACTCTCTTTCCAGGATGCATATTACATTTAGGATTAGAAATCCTGATATGGATTATATATCACTCATATTGCACAGAACACAAAAGTATCAAATTCATGGCAACCAGGGTGACATATTTTTTCCACTGGAATTTAAGAACATAGTTTGGTTCTCGGCTACTTTCAGCTCAGAAGGCAATTTCCGGGTGGGGGTACTGTCCAGCCTTAAGAAAGCGGTGACCTCTTGTTTTCTGCGTTCCGTTTCCTCACCTAGACTTGAGCCTGAGTGGAAATATGATCTGAGACCAAACCTGGCCCTGAGGGGCTTGACATGAAATTTCTTAAATAGCTTAAATTTGGTTTTGGAGCTACAAATCTTATCACTTCACTGGAAAATAATGAGTGTCAAGCTCCAGAAAATTTAAACAGTTTCACGTTTCTTTTTGAAATATGCAAACCAGGAAGATGTCGATGTAGTCTGTCTAATTAATTAAACAGTTAATGCCACTGAATTTGGGGGAAATACTAATGTTATCCTTCAATAACAATCACCCTGATCCAAAGAGGGGAAAGGCTGTGGTTGTGACCCATTTCTTCTAAGCTTTTCAAAATCATGGTTTGAAAATCATCACTTGGCAAACAATCATCTTGCCTCTTTGGGGCTTTTCAGTCCTTGCAGGTTCAGATTTCAGCATTGTTCACCAAGAAACTGTTTACTCTGCACTCACGGGGCAGGGCAGTGGCTGTGACTGCAGGCAGGCACAGCCCAAGGCTCTGCGCTGCGGAAGGAGCTAGAGGGCGGGTCTTTTAAGCTGCCATTGTGTGTGACCATGTGCATCCTCCCTGGGGCCGATGGCTGGTGCCACTTCCGGCCTCGATGCCCACTTACTGACACGGTCTTCTCCTCCTCCCAGGCTGCTTATGTCCTCCACTGGTGGCAGCTGCTCAACTCAGCTTCAAGACTTTATTAACATTCCAAACAGGTCTGGGACGTAGATAAAGACATGGTCCTTGCCCGCAAGGAATTTTAATTCATCAGTTTTCATTGTGTTCCTACTATGTGTTGGCAAATGAAATAGTTCAGTGCACTGTATAGGCAGAATCAATTTAGGTCTCAAAGTGTTTGATATAAAGAGTGATCCTCAAAGGTCTGAGGGGCTTCCCGGGTGGTGCGAGTGGTAAAGAAGCCCCCTGCCAATGTAGGAGACATACGAGATGCAGGCTTAATCCCTGGGTCTGAAAGATCCCCTGGAGGAGGGCATGGCAATCCACTCTCGTGTTCTTGCCTGGAGGATCCCACGGACAGAGGAGCCTGGCAGGCTACCATCCGTAGGGTCATAAAGAGTCAGACACGACTGAAGCGACTTAGCACGCAAGAGTTCTGAGGGGTTTGGAGGGTCCAGGGGTGGCTTCAGGTAGGGGGATAATGGAGCAGGGATGGAGTGGTGGGTTGGCTTTGAAGAACACAGACTAGACTTATGTTAGGGCACCAGGAGTCTAGTCACACCTTTATCAAATCCTTACGGGGCATCTGCATGATAAGCAAGGGACAGAGTTGATCAACAACAGCTGGTGCCCAGACAGCTCACTAATCTAGAATTGCTCGGAGAGGGGCCAGGCTATGATTTGTCTTTGTGACTCCCACCCTGACAGCTGAGGAGGCACACACTCAAAAGCTAGATGTACTACTGAACTAAAATCTACACCTGCCTTTTGGGATATTCTTTGCAAAAGACCACTGAACCCCCTTACCTCTTTTTTCCCCTTTAGCTATTTTTAAGGCCTTCTTTTGTTCTCTTGAAGGTAGACTTTACCTTCAAGATGTTGAGATCTTGGGCCACAGCATCCTTCCTTAGATCCCAACACCCGAAGACTTTCTGTGTGCCCCTGGGTTGGGGGTTGTCTACCAAGGTATCAGGCTTCACTGAGGTGAGGTGGGTGGACCGGGGAAGTGCATGCCCCACAATTTCCCTTTCGAGTGGGAAGAGAAGAATTAAAACTTGTTGGTACCCCATGAGGTCATTCTCACAGAGAACTTGTGAAGTAGGTATTACATTGTTACCCTTTTAGAGAGAGGACAAGTGAGTCCCAGAGAGGTTTTCAAACTGCCAGAGTCATAAAACTCATGGCTGAGTGACCAATTCCTCATTCAGAGTTTGAGAAGGGATATCCAGAACGCTCTGCCTGCATGTCTGTCTGTCCCCAGTGGCCTGGGAGTCTGTCTGTCTGAGTTGTCTGCTGCACACATCTTGCACAAAATGACGCTCAAGAAGGATGGGCTGAATCAAAGAATAGCTCCCCCATTGCGATTGAGGCTGGGAGAGCAGATTCTAGAGGATCATCTATCACAAAAACAAACCAGCAAACAGCAGGATAATCTAACACCAGCAACATGTGCAGTTTTCATTTTGCATTTTTCTTTAATTCTCTTCTTGCTGTGGTGGTATTGACCAGTCAGTGAGAAATGCACGACTTTGCACGCCCAGACACAGCCTAACATTGAGCAAATCTGAGCTCACCCTCATCCCTAGCCCCGTTAAATTGGTTTGATCAGCTTGGTGGCCTGGAATGTCTGAAGTCTTGCAAAAGACACAGGCGTGCTTGTTGATGGGTCTCGCAAACACTCTCAAATTTGACATGGCTTAACAGTTGCCAGGCTAGCTCTGTCTGCCTCTTGCCCTGCCTACCCTTGCCATCCTCGCCAGCAACACAGGAGAGTAAATATATCTGGTAGACTCCTTAAAACATCATTTTGTCTAGAACAAAATCCTGACTTAAAAATTTGAGCCAGAGTTCACATCTTAGAAAAGTCAAAAGGACTAGACAAATGCAAGGTGAGGGGAAGTGTGGCTTAAGGCAGAGTAGGGCTGGTCTGGGCTCAGTATCAAAAGTATGACCTTGAGCAAGTCACTTAACCTCTCTTGAAATTCTGTGTCCTTGTCCTTTTTTTGGGAAACAAGGTTTCCAACAGGTTGCCATGAGGACAAAATGAAATGACCAGTGAGGACAATTTGCACATGCTTGTGATGGAGTGAGCTCTCCAATAAGCTATTACTAGTTTCACTTCTGGCTCCCACATAAATCTAATGTTCACTATAGCTCACTTGACCAAGAGCATTTCAGTGTCCCATTGGATCCTGACATCCTCTAGCACTGTGACAAAGTTCTGGAACAGAGGGCAGGAGTCGAGAACTAGGCTAGAGAAGCATTGTCAATGAGTGAACGGGACTGACCCGGAGGCAGTAGAGAGCAGTGGGGTCTGTGGCAAACTGCTGTGCCAATGCTTTATCTCATGGGGCTGTTGTGGCCCAGCTCCAGTCAATGCCAGGTATAAACATGGGCAAAAGTCTCTGATTTTTTTAGAAGGTCTTTTTATTTAGTGTAAAATTAGTTGGTTACTGTTTAGTATCTTTTTAAAATATGGTACAGACCATCTGCACATTGAAGTCAAACCAAACATGTCTGTGGGCCAGATGCAGGGCTCTACTGTGAGACCGCTGGCCCATAAACCCTGCTTTCTTCTGGATAGGAAGGAGGCGGGTGGGAGTCAGAAAAGCCAGGAGTTGGCAGAAGCTACTAGGTCTAAGCTAGCTCTTATAGGACTGTGGGGACAGATAGAAGTCTAGCCCAGTGCCTGGCAGATGACAGGAATTCAAGGTTGTGGTGTTACATGTCCTATAAGTGGATATCTCCCCAAGATCACTTAGGTCAGTGATGACTTTGGGGGCTACATCAGTTCCAACTTCTGTCCCCATTTTGGGATTAATGTCTTTATAGGGTCTTATGACCTGGAGAGGGGTATGGCAACCCATTCCAGTATTCCTGCCTGGAGAATCCCTTGGACAGACGAGCCTGGCAGGCTACAGTCCATAGGGTTGCAAAGAGTTGGACACGACTGAAGTGACTTAATGCACACACATACACAGGGTCTTAGGAGCATCATTATGATTTGAACTATAATCTACTTCTCTCAATGTTTTCTGCATTTGTGACATCCCAGAGAAGCAGAGTGACTTATCCAGGTTATATGACAGGCGGCTGGGGCTTCTGCTTTAGGATTTGAGGTTCCAGCTCTGTCTTGGCTTAGTTCAGGGCAAGGCTAGTCACTTGTTTGACAGGAACCAGATAGGGAACATCACAGCGTTTGTCTGGGGACTGGTAGATGGTTCATGCTATTAGTTGTGAGCTGAGTAATGGGGTCTGACTCTTGAGGGGAATTAGAAATTATGAGAGAGGGCAGAGGGAGAAGGAAGGGAGCTGATACCAAGGGTGTGGAGGGGAATTGCAGTCTGGGATGAATGAATCTCTGATTCTTGTCAAGTCCCCATCCTTCTGACCCGGCTTATTTTTCTCTGCCTCCTAAAATCCCCCACTGTTTGATGATGTATAACTGTATCTTCATTGTCTGACTCCTCCTAGTAGAACATAAGTTCCATGAGGGCAGAGCTCTTTGTATTGGCTGCCGCTGGGTCCTCCATGCTCAGCCCAGGCCCTGGAGCAGAGCAATATTGATTGTCAGAATAAGAGCGGCAACGTGTGCACGTGCTGGAATAGTCACACATCTCCATCGTTCATGCCAGGGATGGGACCAGTCATGGCTCCATTTATGCCTGAGGTGCTCCAGGCGACTTGCCCACTGTGATGCTGCTGAAAAGTTGCTGGTAATTTGGATCCAGAAACCAGTCCCCTTATTCTATGCATGGGGCTCAATCCCCACATTACTTTGCACATAAAGTCCACAATCTTGGCAATACCACTTTGACTGTTGCTTCAGTGTTTGTGAGCAGAAAGGGAGGCCTGTGTTAAAAGCTTGACATTTAAGAAGTCCTCAGAGATTCCTGGAGAGAGTACTGTACTACTCTGAATTGTAGTGGTTGACACCAAGACAGAGCGTGTCATATTGAAATAAAAGTGATCCCACTTTTATTCCCAAAACTTTGTCTGAAGTTGTGATCCAGATGGAAAGATGGAAGTGTTTCCTGAGTTTCAGAAATAAGGTGGGAGCCTCAATCCTGACCGGGGGCTCACACTTGGAGAACTCTCAGAGAGTCAGGGGATCATCCCATTCATGGAATTACAGACTCACAAGGCTCAGAGCTGAATGGACCTGAGAAATAACCATCTGGCTCCAAGTTTTCCAAAGAACTGTGCATAGACACTGGTTAACAAGAATATGAACATTTTATATTTTAATAGTCACATACTTATTTTAATGTGCAGTAGACAAAAATAACTATTTCATTAATCCCACCATGTCAGGCTATTGTTGTTGAGGGGAAGGCTTGTAAAAAAAAGTGTTTTTAAAAAGAGAAGTATTAGGTTAATTAAAAAATAGGGATATGAGAAAATGGAAAAAATCCTTTTGGCACATAAATGTCTGAAATTTGAGAGACATAATTTTGTAGCTGAGGGAAAAAAAAAATCAAAGTCACTAAGAAAGTTGTGGCAAAGCTGTGACTTAAGCGCAGGTCTTCGCTTCCACTCCCAGGCGAGTGGAGTGCCAAGGAGGGAATGTCAGCGTCCCAGCATCGTCAACAGCTGTGTTCATCCTTTCCTGACTGCGCTGCTTTGTCATCCCTCCATTCAACAAATGCTTCTGGAGCACCAGAGGCCAGGTATCACGGGTGGGGTAGAGAAGTGGTGGATGAGTTATGGCACGCTCCCTGTCACCAAGGAGACGTCAGCCTGTTGGTGAAGCAAAGCACTGGCAAGAGGCAAGAGTGATCACCACACACTTTTTAAAAAAAGATTTATTGACTCAATTTTAGTTTTGCAGTGTTGGGTCTTCACTGCTGCACACAGGCTTCCTCTCCTTGTGCTGAGAGGGCTATGCTTTTTAAACTATTTTTTTAATTGAAGGATAATTGCTTTGGAATGTGGTGTCGCTTTCTGCTGTACATCAACACGAGTCAGTCATAGGTATACACATGTCCCTTCCCCTTGAACATCCCACTCTACTGTTCATCACGACGTGCTGGGCTTCTGATTGTGCTGGCTGCTCTCGTTGCAGAGTGCAGGCTCGAGGCACACGGGTTTCAGTCGTTGTGACGTGTGGGCTCAGTAGCTGTGACCCATGCGCTTAGATTCCACGTGGTGTGTGGGACCCCCCCCCCCGGCGCAGAGATGGAACCCATGTCCCCTGCATTGGCAGGCAGATTCTCAAGCACTGTACCACCAGGAAGCCCCCACTATATACTTTCAATCATGAGCACCATCAGTCCCTGTTATGATTACTTATTTATAAACCATATGTATCTCTTTCTGCACTAGTGTTCTATTCAGGATAAAACGGTACACAGAATTAGAGGCTAATTGATAGTGAGCTAAAAACAAAATGGGTAGTACTTTAAAAATGTCTAATTGTTGCATTTATCAATAGGACAAAAGAAACAAGATATAAAAAGAAATAAATACAAAGGAAGCTAAGTACTTACAGAAACAAAGTGCACGAAATAAAGGTGCATTCATTAACATTTTTTAGTATTTCAAAAGTTAATTTTATTTGTTAATGGCAAAAGACATTTTGTTCTCATTCCGAATTATTATTAGTTTTAGAAAAATGTATCTGAATATGTTTTAATGTTGGTTTAGCCCTTTGTGATAGACCATTGGATTCAAATCTCTGGTTCTAAGTTTGGTTTTCTAAAAATACTTAGTTTTAATGGTGTCAGAGCTGAAATAAGAATCTTTATAAAGACATTGAAATCCAAATGGAAGAAATGCAATGTTGGCTCTGCTTACTAAATCAAGATGTTCATTAAAAAAAAATCCCATCTAGCAATTGTGCAAAGGTTTTTATTGCTACTCATCTAGTCAGCTAGTCAGTTTCCATCTTCCTTAATGTCAATTCTTGTAAACTAATCAAAAGTTATATTTTTAACAAATGGGTTCAAGATCCACTGAAGCTCTCCTTGGAAAATTTTTAAATAGGTTAGAAAATTGTTTCCAAGTTGTTTTTTTTTTTCTTAAGTGTGCAAATACTAGAGTTTTCTAAAGAAAGAGTATTACATATATTATCTCGGAGAATAAAATCACACAATGATGGAAACATTTACAAACATCTGTTCTCAAAGTACTTTTATTGTAGCACATGTTGCTTGGGCAAAATGGTTATTTATCAGTCCTTGTGAAAATACTACCTTTACCTAGAAAATATAGGGGTTTTTTTGCTTTTTGTTTTAAATTAAGAATATTCCAGGGGTTAAACTACAAGAGCCAGTTCCATAACAGGAAAGTCCAGCAAATCTAGAACTTTTTTTTTCGAAAAAGAAAACTATACAACTCACCTTTACTTAAAAAAAAAAATACTTTGCCAAGAGATAACCTACAGTCTTCTTATGATACAAAAGATTTTCATGGTCACCCCATATCTTATTTTAAAATATTGTAAACATTCTACTATTTAAGATGATGTAATCCATAATTTCCACATGTACTATATATATCACAAGATGCTGAAACCATCAGGAAAGTGAGGGAGGCACCATCATTCCCATTGTATTGTCAGCCAGACAGAGTCCCCTCTGAATTCCCCACATACCATGTGACACACGAGGGTCTGACGTAATGAACCAGTGAGGGCAGGGATGCTTAATCCTGAATTAGACATTTGTAAAGTTTGTGTTACTCTCTAGCCAGGTAACAACACAAGTAGAACTTCCTATTCTTTCTTCATACATCCTAGTCTGGAGGTGATTGAATTGGAGACAAATCCAGAATGATACACGTTGCGGAGTTATGGGGTGTAGACTTTAAGGAAAGTGGGCTTGGATGTCAGAAGGTGGGCGTGGACTGGGGCACGGGGTGACTGAGGTGATCTGGAGGTGAGAGAGAAGCCGATCAGTGTCCATCTGGCAGGACCCCGGGCAGCCTCCGGAAAGGCATAGGTTCCCTTGTGGGCGCTCCTCCCCACAGACAGCCCAGCTCCTCAGAGAGAGAGTAAACCGGAGCAGCAGGCTGGGCCTGCTGTTCGTGTTTCTGCCCCGCTCGGTCCAGTGATGTCCTTTGGTGTCTTGAAATCAGCTAAAGGGACATATTTGTGTGTGTGCTGAGTCGCTCAGTCATGGCCGACTCTGCAACCCCATGGACTGCAGCACGCCAGGCTTCCCTGTCCTTCGCTATCTCCCGGAGTTTTCTCAAACTCATGTCCATTGAGTCGGTGATGCCATCCAACCATCTCATCCTCTGTCAGCCGCTTCTCCTCCTGCCTTCAATCTTTCCCAGCATCAGGGTCTTTTCCAGTGGGTTGGCTCTTCACATCAGGCAGCCAAAGGATTGGAGTTTCAGCTTCAGTCCTTCCAATGAATATTCAGGGTTGATTTTCTTTAGGATTGGCTGGTTTGATCTCCTTGCTATCCAAGGAACCTCAAGAGTCTTCTCCAGCACCACAATTAGAAAACATCTTCGGTGCTCAGCCTTCTTTCTGGTCCAGGAGATCTTCCTCACCCAGGGATCGAACCCATATCTTTTGCATGTCCTGCATTGGCAGGCAGATTCTCTACTGCTCCACCTGGGAAGCCTCAAGGGGGCCACATTTACATCACAGAAATTAGCAAAGTCTACAGATGAGGGTTCTCTGTTTTCAGCAAGAATCCTGTTTAGTTGGTTTAACAGAAGCCCCTTACCCTGATACCTCCGCTCAGGAATTTCCCATCCACCGACGCCCTCACTCTGCTGTGAGGCCACAGGGAACCTGGGCCTTCCCGGAGGCTGTGTCATCCTTGGAGTTGAGCCCACTTCCTCTCTCCTGTTGTGACGGTCACCAATTTGCAATAGTTCGGAATAAGGCCTTCCCTATCACTTAAAGAAGTTTCAGAATAAGACTGTTTTCTTTAACCACAGCAGGTGTGAGGAGTGTCTGTCCTTCTAGAAACTTCCCTGCACGTGTGTAGACACATGGCGCACATCTCCAGCTCTCCTCTCGGCTCCCCGTCCAGGTTTCTTTTCAGAACAGCTGGGACTGGGGTGTCCGCCACACTTTGCCTGCACCTCTGAATGCTGCTGTGTCTCAGTTCCTCCTCTCACGCCGTCCTCTGTCCGTCCCTCCTTCTGTCCTCACTGTTCTTCCTGCCAGGCTCTCTCGGGGCTCCTGCCCCGCAGGGAAATGCTCTGACCCTACCCAGCCCTGATGCCCGCTTCCTTCCATGTTGCTTCTATTCCTTGAGGTCCTAATCTCAGGCCCCTCATCTCCATCCTGCTGTGGTTATTCCCAGTTATTCTCTCTTCCTGGTCCTTTCAGACTGGTAACAGGTTGGAATGATTCATCTAGCTTCTGATGTTCCAACCAAGGTGAGTTTTCAGAAATCTTAAACTTCGACATCAACTGATGCCAAAGTGGTGACATTTATTTGATTGGAAGGGATGGAGACTCAAGGATTCCTCAGAGGAGCCCACCACCTGTGTTCACATTCCTTGGCTGGGCTGGCAATGTCAGCAAGGATGAGAGGTCTTCTTGAGGGGTCCTTGAAGGGAAGCATGACACTAGTGGCCCTGTGATCAGACCCTGACCCCACATGTCTGCCAAAAGCATTCACTGGAAAGTACTCGGTGGGGTCCTGGCCCCGCCTTGTGAGGCCACCAGAGTGTGTCCTGGGCTGCGCAGGCTGGTCCATGCGGCCCTAGCACAGGCTGCCTCTTGGCCTTCTTGTTGGTGTCACTGCTGTTACGCCCAGTTCCTGCTGGACAGGATTCCACTGGGCTAGTTTTCCCCCGTATTAATACTCTGACCCCAGAAACCCTTGAAGATCTAGCTTCTACTCAAGACTCATCTTCTGCCGGACGCCACAACCATTCCTAGCCCCACTACCCTTCCATGCTGAATGGAGGGGAAGGTCCTTATGCCATGTGCTTTTATCTGTTCCAGTTGCCTGAATTATTCCTCCTCTTTGCCTGGTTATATCTTCTTGCCCTTCAACCTTCAACCAAGGGACCATCTCTGTTAGGCTTCTCGCTTGATTTCATTGTCTTTCTGCCCACCCAAGCTGGCACCCCCTTACATCTTCCCAGCTCCTGGGCACACATGTTGCTATATCTGACCTCACCCTTACACGGACCCTTTCTCAGAAGACACAGAGAAGCCTGTGCAAGGCACAGCATGGAATTTTTGAATGAATGAAAATGCTCAGCCTTTTAAACCTGACCCAAAGATTCCTTCCCTTTTTCCTTCTCTGCTTGTGTTTCTGAGTCCCAGACATCTGCCTTTCTGTTATGTTTGTGGAGGCCTGAGTTCACCCATGAAACCATCAGGCTGATTGGCTGTGAACTCAGTGGGGAAAATGAAGGCAGAGGCAGGGCACCAAGTCTAACTTTGTGACTTCGTGTTGGCTTTTGTTAAGCTACTCAGGCCCATGGTCCTCTCATCTCATCTTAAACTAGGATGAAGGCATCTCATTCCCTCCTCTTCAGTTTTCACCCTTGACATAAACCCAAGCTACTCTTGTTCTCACTCAGTGTGCCCAGTGGTTCTTTTTGCTGTGATTTCAAGTTTTTTAGCATGACTCTCAGGACTTTCCAACCTGGCTCCTATATTGTTTCAGTCCTCCTTTCATCCACCATGTGGTCCACTCAGTTCACTGTTTCCTAAACATGTTGGGGCTTTTTTCATACTTTCTGGGACTTTGCACATACTCACCCTCTCTCAAAGAATGCCTTTCCCTCTCTTTCCTGACATACCATCATCTCCATGACCTGCTTGTTCGAACCTCCTTTAGTTCCCATGGAATTAGCTACTCTCTCCTCAGGGTCCCCATAGCACTTTCAGTCAAAGATCTATGACTCCTATTTATTGAATTTCACTTTAGTTCTTTATCCATACTTTACTTTCACTGGAGATTATGCTGATGTCCAACTTTCACATGTGCCCTCTTGGACTCCCCAACCTCAGGCCTCTGGACATGGGTCTGATCCGTGGAAGGTCCTTACGAAACACTTGATGTAAGTGGAATCTTCTTTCCCAGCTCCATTTTAACACCCCAATGCCTTGCTCTGTAACACATGGCCTGTGGACCAGCAGCTATGGCATCATCTACCCATTGCAGTCTGCATTTAATAAGATCCATTCTGGATTCATTAAACACACATTAAAGTTTGAGAAGATCAGACTTATAGTCAAAGAATTCCTTTACGTCTGCCCAAAATCCTTTCTGCTTTTAGCTGACTGCTGGGACAAAGCACCAGTGCTCAGGCCCTTTATCTTCCCAGTGACTTGAGAATGTTTCACTGCACCTTTGCATGTCCTCAACCAGAATAAATGAGAACAGTCTCCTTAATGTGCCAACCAGCAGGTTCTTTTCTTCTAATCAAGTCCATATGCTGTTTGTGACTCCCTTTCTGGAATGTAAAAATAACCCCATTACCAACTCCTCCTCCTAGTAGCCTTTTCTCTGTAGCCAAGTTAATTCCAAATAGAACATCTGGAAATTCTATTTTGTTGCCTAATTTAAACCAGACTAAAACCAATCTGCATAAAAGTTTATGAACTTTCTAGGGCCTCACACCTTATATTTTCCCATCTGCAGAAGCCTGCAATTTGGAAGCTAGAAGAGGAGGGATTTGGCCATCTCTTTCTCTAGGACTGGGGGCAGTGTTTGTGGCTTTGTGCATTGGGGCAGGGAACTGGGTTGGCAGTACGGTGGGTGGTGCAGGGAGAGGAAAGTGAGGCCAATGGATAGAGATGTACTTCCTTGTGCAAAAATAAATCTGCATAGGTTAAAGGTCTTTTAACTCTAAGCTAAGGTGATAGGTGGCAGAAGCGGGCGTGGGAGAGGGAGGGTGTTGGGTGAGGGAAGAAAAATGGAGTGTCAGCCAATGGGAGAGGGGGATGGGGCAGGAGATGTGCATCGCCAAGGATAACTGGAGAGGTGTGTTTCAACAGCTGCCCATTGCAGCCAGTGGCTCAGGACTTGGGAAGAGGCTAAAAGAGTTCTTGTCTTTGTCATGAGCTTGAGTAGGGATCCCAGGTGAACTGAATGCAGGGGGGAGCCCAGAAGTAAGGGCCAGGGGAGAGTTTTTCTTAGCCTGGATAGAGACCAGGAAATAAAATCAACTCTAGATATTTTAAGCAAGAGTCCATATAATCCCATTCAAAATGGCAGCAGGCTTTATTTATTTACTTATTTTTGGAGAAATTGACTAGCTGATTCTAAAATTTATGTGTGGAACAGCAAAGCATGTGTGCTAGCCAAACGGCTTTTGGAAAGGATGAAATTAGAGCACTTGATTTCAAGTTTTCCTATAAAGCTATGGTAATCAAGACAGTATGGTATTAAGCAAGAACAGACATATCAAGTTTTGAGCAGAAGGAAATCTCATAGAGAGAATTGTTGCTGTTTCATTGCTCTGTCATGTCTGACTCTTTGTGACCCCATGGACTCTAGTCTTTCAGGCTCGTCTGTTCATGGGCTTCTCCTGGCAAGAATACCGGAGTGGGTTGGCATTCCTTTCTCCAGGGGATCTTTCTGACTGGATTGATCTTTCTTTCTGGATTGAACCCTGGTCTCTTGCTTTGCAGGCAGCTTCTTCACCATCTGAGCCACCAGGGAAGCCCTGTGTTCCCCAAAAGATATGTCCAAATCCCAACTCCTGGTTTGTGAATGCAACCGTGTTTGGAAATAGAGCATTTGCAGATGTAATTAAGGCATCATCTTGAGATGAGACCACCTTAGATTGGAGTGAGCCCTAAATCCAATGACCAGCTTCCTTATATAAGAACATGAGGAGACCCAGAGAAATACAGTAAGAAGACCATGTGAAGATGGAAGCAGAGATCAAATCAGAATGATGCTGCCACAAGCCAAGGAATGTCAGAATGTCAGGGTGGGTGGATAAAGTAATATAATGTCAGGAGCCTCTATCAGAAGCTGGAAGAAGCAAGGAAGTATTATCCCCTAAAGCCTTTAGGGAGAGCATGGCCCTGCCAACACCTTGATTTCAGACTCTGGCCCCTGGAACTATGAGAAAATCAATTTCTGTCTAGTTATAACCACTGAGTTGTTATGACAGACTGAGGAACCTAATGCAACAGGTAAAGTAGAGCTCGCCTTGATGGAAGAAATTTTCTTTGAGCTTTGGTTGGGTTGTCTTTTTACAATTTATAATTGATTTGCAGGCACCCTGATTTTTGTCTTCTGAGATTGAGCATTCAATTTTTTTCATATTTTTAAATTTTTTAAAAAAAGCATTTTTTCTCTCCATGAACTTCTCCCTAAATTTCTTTTGCTAATCCAAGTCCTATACCATGGAAGAAACCTGGAGAAGGAAATGGCAACCCACTGCAGTAATCTTGCCCGGAAAATCCCATGGAGAGAGGAGACTAGTGGGCTACATACAGTCCAGGGGGTCACAAAAGAGTCAGACATGATTTAGCAACAAAATGACAATGAGAAAGAGTAGGAAGATGTGGGCTTTAGGGTCAGATTGCTGTGGGTTTAGGCAATGACTCTGCTGTGGGAACTTGGGCAAGTTGCTTCAGTTATCTGGGCTTTATTTTCCTCATCTGTGGAAATAGAGATGATCTCAACATGTCTTTCAAAGTGTGGGTGGGTAACGTAACATATATACTTAACGTGATGTAGTACTTCTCATTCTTTATCCCTTTCCTTCAAGACCAAAGTCAGGACCCTCTTCCGGGAAGTTTTCTCTCTGAGGAACATTAGCTCCAAAGTCTTTTCCTGGCAGTAAAAACAGCTCCCCTTGAGCATACGCTGTGTGTGCTATTCCCCAGCGTATCGAGACCTCACCTGCCACCTCCTGTCCTGGGAGGGCCAAGCAACAGTCTCCGCTTCTGCCTCCTGTCTTTCTTGTGTGGCTTTCACCAGCATCTAGGACAGGGCTAGTGTGCACACACACAGGAGGAGCCACAAGGAGGTGTAACCCTGAGTGGGTAGCAAAGCCTCTGCCCAGCCACTGGGGATGTGCGTCTTTACCTCCTGAGCCCCATTTCCCGAGAGTGACTGTGCAAAAGCTCAACCTGGACATCCTTAAGTAGAAACAGGGTATCCCTAGGAGACACATGGTAGAAGTGAGGGCTGTAGCTGCTCAGTGGAGTAGAAGTTTGTTAGTACTTACCTCTCTCTGTTGCAAACACAGTAATTCTTTAAGAAAAAGAAAAAAAAAAAAGCCTGTCACTTTTGCCCCATTTCTCAGAGGCTTCTGCACAGCCTCACTGAAGTCGAGCCTCATTACGAGGACTTTATTAAGCTTGCAAAACAGACGGGGAAGAGCAGCGTGAAGCATAGAGAGCTGAATTTGCCAAAATAAATGAACAAAGCATCTCCTGATGCCTGGGCCCCTCGGGGACGTCAGCCCAGGAGACCTCGAAGGCTATTAGGATGCAACTTTATTAACTTCACTCAGGCACGTGGCAGTTAGCCTGGGGCAGCTCCAGCAGCTCCTGGCTGGAGCGCGAAATCCAAGTTCAGGACTCCTCCTCAGTCCTGTCCTGATGCTCATTGCTCTGCCCTAAACACGGCTGCTCTTGTAGTCTGCTTGTCCCTCTCACTTCAAGGCCCTGGGATCAGAGGGTCTGTTGGGGGCATCTTTTACTTAGATGTGCCTCTCACTTGCCTCTACATCTACAGCCAAGCCATACTGAAGTGGAGAGGGGGAGGAGAGGGAGAGAGAGAAGGCTGCAAGGACAGATCACTTTTGGTCAGTATTCTTGTCACACCAGCCTGCTTGACCATTACCCACTCCCATCCCGAACGGTCACCATGTTTGGAAAGAGGTGAAGAGGGAGTTACCCTAGGATGCTTTTGTCTTCAGGGAGGTTATTGGGAAAGTCAAGTCACCTCTGAGCCTCTCTGTCAGCATCTGTGAATTGGACACCCATGAACTCCAGCCCAGAGCCTGGCATGTAGCAGGCACCTGCCTGTCAATCCTCCTCACCCCTTCCTCTCCCATCAGGAGAGGAACCCTCTCCCTAGGTTCTGG
Source organism: Odocoileus virginianus (assembly GCF_023699985.2). Taxonomy (NCBI): domain Eukaryota; kingdom Metazoa; phylum Chordata; class Mammalia; order Artiodactyla; family Cervidae; genus Odocoileus; species Odocoileus virginianus. Next base: position 59,814,240 of record NC_069686.1, on the reverse strand, counting down.
GCAGCGGAACCTAGGTGCATGGGGGAGCTGCAGGCTGGATGTGGCGCTGCCAGCCTTGACCTCTATCTATCGCCATGTGCGCTCTGAGTTGCTCTAAACATTTTATGAAACATCTGCTAGTTTCAGTCTATACTTCCCTGGGGGACTGTATGGTCCCCGTTGCCTTGAGAAAAAGGATTTGCCCTTTGAGATAGCAGTGTTGAAGGGCACTTTGGGCTGCCCGAAGGTGCCAGCCCCCTAAAGTATCTCCCCTTGAATCTCTCTGAAGACTCTGAGCTTGGACTGTGATGGCACAATGATGGGGTGGAGAAGGACCTGGGTCTGTCCCACAGGGATGCACTGGACAAGGAGGGAGTCTGGCCCAGATGGGGGAGGGTTACACGTGTTCCCACGTCTGTCTGTCAGGGTGGGCACAGTCAGCGGCAGAGCTGGCCGGGCTGACATCGTGGTGAATAGGAGGCTCAGCTTGCATTCTTCCCCACATTGAAGCTTCTCGCTCCACCTTAATGGACACAGTTGATTTCACTGATGGTTTTCCAGGCTTCTTTAAGCCCAATGTTGGTGAATTCACACTCACCTTCATGATTTTCTGCTACCAAGCCTGGGGGACCAAGCAGACTGGAGTGTTCTTAGGGGAGGTGACTGGAGAAGGGGAAGTGCATTTTCTAGTACTACTTCCACAGACTGGAAATCTAAAACTAGAAATGGCCCTGAGGCTTTATTCATAAACAATCTTAATAATAAAAAAAGAATCATAGGACCTCCAACACAGTTGCACATCATCATGAGGAAGTGATTTTGTTTTTTTTTTTTTACTTACTGGAAATTTGGGTCATTCATGCTTCTCTTCATGTTATCTCTGTCTTGGTTCCATCTAGAAATAATTTCCTCTGAAGAGTGATCTGTTGATTGCTAAATAGAGCAGGATCCTTAAATTGTCCTTTTGTCTGAAGCATGTGAGCTTGAGAAACTGAAAGAGGGTGCTGTGACTCCCAGCTCCCTGAAAATTGACTGAACCCTCGGAGAGCTAATTGACTTTGGAAAATTAAGGACTCAGCCTGGTGCTTCCTTCAGTCGAGTCTAAGCATAGCTTTCAGGACCCACCAGCCAAGGCCATCTCAGCCCCAATCAACAGCATCTTCTTTAGTAGAGGGTCCCTTCGAGCACACTCACATTGGTAATAATAGTTCCACTTAGTGCCTTGGAGATCAAACCAGTCAGTCCTAAAGGACTATGCAGTCAATGCTCGGTCAAGTCTGACTCTTTGCAATCCTATAGACTGTAACCCTCCAGGCTCCTCTGTCCATGGGATTCTTCAGCAAGAATACTGGAGTGGGTTACCATTCCCTTCTCCAGATGATCTTCCCAATACAGGGTTCGAACCAGGGTTTCTCTATAGCAAGCAGATTCTTTATCATCTGAGCTATGTGGCTCAGCTAATACTAAAGGAAATCAACCCTAACACTCACTGGAAGGACTGCTGCTGAAGCTGAAGCTCCAATACTTTGGCTATCTGATGTGAAGAGCCTGGAAAATACCCTGATGCTGGGAAAGAGGTGAAGGGGACGACAGGATGAGATGGTTGGATGACATCACTGATTCAATTAACACAAACTTGGGCAAACTCCAGAAGATGGTAAGGGACAAGGAGGCCTGGCATGCTGCAGACCATGGGGGTCGCAGCAAGTTGGACCTGACTTGGTGAATGAACACAACAACATAGTGCCTTGGAGCTCTGGTTTTCTGGTTGTTTTCTGTAGTAGTATCTGAGCCAGCAGTCCTTGTTAGCCATCCATTTCACAGGTGGGACCACAGACTCTACCAGGGAAGCTATAAGGTCTGTCTGGTGCCACACAGCAGATTGGACACAGAACAAGGATTTGAGGCCTCTGACTGTGACCAAGTGCACCCCTCCTACCCCCACAACCCAAGACTGTCCGTATCACCAAACAGGCAAACTCAGCCCAGGTTGGATAGCTTTAGCTTGTTCTTGCTCAATTCATCTACTCAGTTTAACAGAAGAGGACAGTTTTGGGGGATGGCTATAGAACATGTTGAGCTTGACTGATCTGGAGTATGTTCCTAAAGATGCTTCGTTTGGTAATGGTGGTAATTGGTGATGCTGGACCTATTTTCATCTTCGAGCAACATTGCAAGGAGAAGCGTGCACTGGGACAGAGTATAATCTTATAAGTGTGAAGCAGTTATTGAACGCTTCCCACCACACAGATGTCTGTTAAATAACATATATATATGTGGGCATGAGGTTCCAAAAGCCATCTGCTCTTTCCTTCTTCTTGGAGGCAGTCCTCACTTAAGTTGTTCAAGACAGGAGTGTCATTTTCATTTATTCTCCCTTTTTAAAGAGTGTCAACGAAGGAGAGTCCTTAACATCTGTGGGTCAACAGCTTTAGCATTTAACAGCCCTCATGGTCAGGAAATTAATCCTGACATTTAACCTAAATTCTTCTTGTTGACTACTTCCTCCATTCCGGGATTCAGTGGCGTGAGGAACAGCTGCTCACCATTCTTCGTTCTCTCTGCTGCTGCTAAGTCGCTTCAGTTGTGTCCGACTCTGTGCGACCCCACAGACGGAACTCAACCTGCTCACGAATGAAAACTGCCACAACCTCTCTCTTTATCCTTTTCTCCAGGCTCAAGAGTAACAATTCACTTGAGGGTTTTCCCTTTTTTCTTAGGACCTGTTTGAAAACTTATTCTAAATCTTTTCCATATTTCCCACATTGTTCTTGAACTGCGATACTTCAAAGCAATCCTGATTAAGTGGTTCTGTTTTATCCCAGACCATGGACTATGCACCTTTCTCTCCACTCCCAGGCAATCCCCTCCATTAAAAACATCCTGACCCAAATGACTTGTGTTATACCTGTATATGCTTATGGTCTGCTATGGTTCTCTGCTTTTCTTATATGTGCCCATGGTGTATAGTTTCCCTACCTATTATTTCTTTATCTTGAGTCTGGATTGGTTTTGTTTTTTTAAAGAATCCTGCTTAACATATTTCCTTGTTGAACTGAATCTTGAAGATTACAGTCATGACTGCAATATGGCCTCTGTAACATCTAACTGATGTTAGATGTTACAGAGGATTCTCTCATATTTTATTTTTGTACTTACAGATTACCTGCATGCATATACCCTTGTGCTTTCAAAGTTGAAAACAAAAATAATAGTATTAAGCACTCAGTGAATACCAGGGAAGTACAGATCTAAGTTCTTTCTCTCAAAGGTTAAGATTTTTTGATTGTACAGGATGTTTACATATAACATTTTGAGAGTCTCACTTAAGATGGAATGTATCCAGGGCTGGCCTATGTGGTAACAGTGATGCTGATGAGAGTGAACGTTTGCTGGGCCAACTATATAGTAAGCATGTGCTAAGCACATTATATAACTCAATTGAAACAGATAAATAACAAAATAAAAATTCCAAGAAAAGATAGATTGGTGAGGGATACCCAATCTATCTATCGTATTCAGTGCTATATCCCCAACATTTGGGAGATGCTTAGCATACAGTAGGTACTCAATTAATATCAGTTAAACAAGCTTATTAATTAAACGTTCCCCTCTGTAACACCCACAGCACTGCTTATCTCATCACCTTCCATTCTTTCTCTCCTCTGTCAACAAATATGGTGAGCCTATTTCGCAAGGCACTGGAAAATGCTAATATGATTGGGGAGACAGGAGGAGGTATGACTTGAGTTGTACCTAGACTTGGCCCAGATATCCTTGCCCCAAGTTCATTGCCTTGCTGGTACTTGCTGGGTTTATGAAGGCTAACATTTTTACAGACAAGAAAATTGATGGATATTTTTAAGCTGAGAAGTCTCATTCATGTTATAACAAGTGTATGTTAATAACATGTGTATATGTTAATAACACGTGTATGTTATTTAACAGATGACTTTGGTCTTCATGAAGGATCATTAGTGCAGGTGAATTTGGGGCAAGAAGTGTCTTCCCAGGATATGGCCAGATTTTGCAAAATGATTTGCCATTGACAAGAAAGTAATGGACAAGGGATTGTAGATAACTTGTTTTCCTAAGACTCTACATACCTGGGTCCATTTTCGTCCATGCCCAATATCTGTGTTCAAACACGGCATAAGTTCACACTTTTCTGTGTCAGAAGTAGGAAGGAGGGTGAGCCCTCAAAGTAGGGTGAAGGTCCTAGAAGACGAGGGGTGACTGTGCCTCCAGTGAGTTATAGGCCTTTGGAGGAGTGAGACATGAAAATAAGTAACAAGATGTGTGGTGGGAGATGTGCTGAAATCAGAGCCTTCTATCTGACCCCATCGCTCCAGCAGAAGGCAGTTTTCCTCTCCTCTGAACAACCGCTGTGCAATCCTATTACACCTACCTGGTATTCTTCTTATATGTATATATATACGTATTTGTATATGTGTGTGTACTTGTCTGTATCCTCTCCTTGGCTGTGAGCCCCTAGAGGGGCAGGCTTGTCTGCTAAGGTCAGCCTGTCTCCCCAATCATTTTAGCATTTTCCGCAATGCCTTGTGCAATAGGCCCATCATATTTGTTGACAGAGGACAGGACTATTGAAAGGTGATGGGATGGGTGGTACTGTAGGTGTTACACAGGGGAATGTTTAATTAATGTTTTTTAACTGATATTAATTGAGCACCTGCTGTATACTAAGCATCTTCCAAGTGTTGGGGATACAGCACTGAATAAGATAGACAGAAACCCTGCCCGCAGGATGCTTATACTCAGGCTGGGGACATTGCTTCTTACTTGAGGGCTGAGTGGGCTTTACTGTAGAACTGGATGTGACCTTGGCCTTGGAATATGGAAGGAATTCTGGTGGGTGGCAAAGAGTGAGGAGTTCATTTTAGGTGCAGGGTGTGAGCGCAGCCCGAAGTAAACTATGTACATTTCTATCACATGAACATGTGAGACATGACAGCAGGTGACCTTGCTACAGATTTTGCTGTCTCCCCGTGAGTACGCTTGGCTATAAGAAGGCAACGTGGGGTCCGTGCACCAATTCTAAAACTGAGGGAGAGGTAGAAAAGGAAGATAACTATTGGGCTGGACTTTTTTCATTTACTCTGAACAGTGGTCCTGCAAGTTGGTTATTGCCATCTTCCTTTTGCAGAAGGAAACCATTGCCCAGAGAGGATATATAATTTGCTTAAGGTCACAGTGAAAAGCAAAAGTGTTAGTCTCTCAGTTGTATCCAACTCTTTGTGACCCCATGGACTGTAGCCTGCCAGGCTTCTCTGCAGTGAGATTCTCCAGGCAAGAATACTGGAATGGGTTGCCATTCCCTTCTCCAGGGGATCTTCCCGACCCAGGGATCAAGCCCAGGTCTCTCACATGGCAGGCAGATTCTCTACCATCTGAGCCACTAGTGAAGACCCTGAGGTCACAGAGGAGGACTTAATCCAGTTCTGATTCCCACATGTGCACTTTTGACACTTTACCACTAAAGCAAAGGTTTGAACCAACAAACAAGCACATAACAAGCCGAATCTCTTCTGGTGAACCTCTTGTCCCCTGGAGCCTACTTTACAAGAGTCTTCCTAGGAGTTCAGTTCTCACCATGCCATGCTGACTTTATTCTCTTTCAAGTTCTTGGTACCTGGAAACTGGATGACTCTGCTCGGGGTTCATGCCTATTCTCAAATGTCAGCTAGAGGCAGTGCAGTCTATGGGAACTCCTCCAGATTATAAATGATGACTACAGGGGAATTCACATGGGCGGTTAGGAGGGACAGGGAAGGAATGTCACCAGACCCAACACAAAGTCATGGGCAGAGTGGAGAAGAGTTCCTCCCATGCTTTCTTAGACTGTTTGGATGGAATCATGGGGCATTCCTATGCGTTTTGTAATGATTACACCCAATGGGACACTTCCTTGATTTTCTCTAGTTTTCTATTCTTTTCCTAGAAGCAGTGATCTGATCCATCTCTTGAATTTCATTAGCCTCAAGATTGTCTGAAGACTTGGACACTGTTTCCCTAGCCCTTCAGTTTTAGCTTTCGTGGGAATAAGCATATTAACTATTTTTCAAATAGGAGCTCTGATCACTGAGGCTGGATCTCTGCATCATATTTCCTATCCCTCCATTATAGCTGGGGAGAGCCATGTGATTAAGTTTCCTCCAGTGGAATATGAGCAGAAGTGATATGGCCATTTCTTCCTGACCCAGCAAATCTCTCATGCTTTCTTTCCTGTTCTCATTGGTTGGCATGGTGAGGACCAGGGCTGCCTTGAAAACCTCTTGTCAAAGACGACAAAGCCTCTGTTGGCCTGGATCACTGAATGACTGTGTGTAGTAGAGCTACCCTCCACCATGGAGCTTGTCTCTGGACCACTATGGTAGACTTCTGTTGTGTTTCAGCCGTTAGACCTCTTGTGTGTGTTGGTTACAGCTGTTTAGCCTACCAAACTGGATTCATTCCTACAGCTGCCATAACAAAATTTTCCTTGGAATGGGACGCAACCACTTTCTGTCTTCCCAAGGAGTTACCACAGATTCTGTGATAGATTCTGGGGTGACCAGTCTCCTTCTGTCTTCTGGGTTGGACTCAGGGAGACAGCTGGCAGCTTAAGCCAGTTTAATATACAGTCCAGCACAAGAAAAGCTTGTGTGTACATACTTATTACTTTGGTTCCTCCTCCATTCCATGGCCCCCATTAAATGAGGAAATTTTAGAAATGGAGGTAGACTGTAAGATAAAATAAGAGGAAAAGTCGGTATGTAGAAATGCCTATAATAAATCTGGTGTCCCTTTCAGAGATCACCTTGAGAATCCTGGTAACCAAAGAAAAAAGTAACCAAAGAATACAACTGATTATGAAAATGAGCAGGTTGATCGTTAGGAGAAGCCCAGCTTTCTTGGCAAGGAGGTCTGAACCATTATCTCCTGTGATCCTCCGTGCTATTTGTACACTAAATACACAATGACTGCATAGTACACATTTTCAGTTCAGTTCAGTCGCTCAGTTGTGTCTGACTCTTTGTGACCCCATGAACTGCAGCATGCCAGGCTTCCCTGTCCATTACTAACTCCTGGAACAGGCAAATTACATTTTTACTTATTTCCTTTATTTCATTATTTAAAATGATGGATGTGATGCTCATTAACATATGTCATTAGGGAATTGCAAATTAAAAATAAGATATCATGACTTACCTATTAAAATGATCAAAATCCAAAATGCTGGCAACATCAAATCCTGGCGAGGATATGGGATAATAGGAATTTTTATTCATTGCTGGGGTAAATATAAAATGGTAAAGTGACTTTGGAAGACAGGCTGGTAGTTTCCTACAAAACTAAATATATTCTTACCATTTGATCCAGCGATCCTGCTCCTTGGTGTTTAAGCAAATGAGTTGAAAACTTTTGTCCATAGAAAATCTAGCATACCATGCTTATAGTAGCTTTATTCATACTTGACAAAACTTGGAAGCAGTTAAGATGTCCTTCAATGGATGAATGAATAAGCAAGCTATGGGGCAGCATACAATGTAATATTAGTCAGTGATAAAAAGAAACAAGCTTTCAAGCCACAAAGAGACATGGAGGGAACTTAAATGAATATGGCTAAGTGAAAGAAGCCAATCTAAAAAGGTTACATACTACATGATTCCAACCATGTAATGTTCAAGAAAAGGAAAAATTATGGAGCTAGAGAAAGATCAATGGTTGTCAAGTCTGGGGGTTGAGGAGGAAGGGAGGGATTAATAGGTTGGAGCACAGGGGATTTTCAGAGCAACGAAGCTATTTTTCTATACAATGCCATAACATTCATCAAAACCCGCAGGATGTATAATACAAGGCATGAACCCTAATGTAAACTGTGGACTTCAGTTAATCACAATGCATCAGTATTGGCTCATCAATTGTAACAAATATACCACACTAGTGCAAGATGTTAAAAATAGGGAAAATCAGGATGTGTGAAGTGGCATACGGGAATTTGTATTTTCACTCAATTTTTTTCTGTAAATCTAAAACTTCTCAAAAAAGTCCATTAATCAGAAAAAAAGATGCATGTGTAGATACTCCTAGACTTGCAAGACACTGGGGAATGGACTTGGCATCCCCAGGTGGTGCCAAAGTCTTCCTTTCCTTGCACTCGTTTCATAGAGCCAAGGACCCTGCAGGCTTCCAGACAAACCTTGCTGACGTACCTACAGTGATGGAGCCAGGTCCCACCCAAGGAGGACCAGCCAGGGGGTGGGGGAACTAACACAGATAAAAGGCACCCCTTTAGTCCTTTAGTCCCTTCTCAGGGCTGCATAGTTTACTCTCAAGCAGGATCCTTTAATAGCTTTTCATCTATTACCTAATCAGTGTTGTAAAAGTGTCACTTTTAGAGAACGTATTCCACTTGTCTAGGGCAGCAATCCCCAACTTTTTTGGCACCAGGGACTGGTTTTGTGGAAGACAAGTTTCCCAGTGACCTGGGAGGGGGGCTGGTTTGGGGATCGTTCAAGAGCATTACATTTATTGTGCACTTTATTTCTATTATCACTCTATCAGCTCCACCTTAGAACATCAGGCATTAGATCCTGAGGTGGGGGACCCCTGGTCTAGGGGTTTATTATGACTGCCATTCTGTAGATCAGTAAACTGAAGACAGGAGACAAAGTCCACAGCAGAAGTGGCAGGGAGGATTCGACCTAGTGCTCATGGCATGCTCTCAACAACACACAGATCTGTTCAGCAACCCCCACTCTGCCCCTCCCACCTCTTGCATCCCCTCCATCTACCTCCTGCCTCGTGTCCCTGGACCCCTGCCCCAAGGCCAGTTCAACCTTCACCTGGCCCCACCCGTGGCTCCGCCCCCAGCCAGTGTCAGCTCCCTGAACTTTCCCACCCTTTCGGGCAAAGCCAAATGCTTGGGAGATGCAAGTTCACATTTACTTAGCACCAGAAAAGTGAAAAAAAAAAAAAAAAATTCTCCCTAGCCATTCGTCTTAAAAAATATGTGATCCAAAAGATATGAAAAGTGTACACACAACAACAGATGTTGTTTAACAGGCTTGTAGGACATTCCCATAAAGTTATAAACATATCTTTCACTAGTTACTTAACATAAACAGATACAAGTCACATATTTTTTGGTACAAGAGACAACTTGCTGTTTGGAAGCCAAATAAAGATTCCTGAATGTGAGGTGCACCTGAAAAAGATTAGGAGATCTTATCAAGGATAGTAAACTTGAGCCTAACCTAACATGCTTTGCTTGGAGTTTTATATCTCAGCAAAACAAGGGTTTCCGTCTCCATGCAGTGGACCTGGGGCTGATAAGGACTCAAGGGACTTTTCTCCACAACCCCACTGTGTCTCACTTTCTGGTTCAAAGCCACAGTCACTGGGGCAGCCTGTACTGTCCCCCATGGGCGCAACTTAGCCAATTTTTGCCCAGCTCTTCCTGTGGGAGCTGGGTGCTGACCGCCAGGCCCAAAGAACTGAAATGGAGAGCATGGTCTGATGAGAGAAGCAGATGCAAAAACAGACACTTTAATCAAGTGGGACCATTTATGGGAGCACCATGTGCTCAGTCAATGGGTTCTGGAAGCCAGACTGCTGTGGTTCAAACCCTGGCTCTGCCAGTTACTTGCTGTGTATCCTGGGGCAAGTCAATTTACATCTCTGTGCTTCAGTGTTATCATCTATATAATGGAACCATAAAAGTACCTGCCTATATCACATATTGTCTTTTGTGTACAAATTTACCCCAAACTTCGTGGCTTAAAATGACAAACACTTCTAAAGTCAGTTTCTGTGGGTCCAAAATATGGGCATTGCTTTTGGGTGCCCCTCTTCCCAATCTCTCAAGAGAATATGGTCAAGGTGGAGCTGGGGCTGCAGGCACCTCGGGCTCCACGGAAGATGGTCTGCCTCCTAGTTCACTCACAAGGCTGTAGGTGGCCTCAGGGCCTCTCCGGCTGTTGGCCAAAGACACCAAGTCTTTGCCACATGGGCCTGTTGGGCTATGCACTCCTGAGAGCTTGCTTCTCCCACAGAGAGGGGGAGAGAGCGAGAGTCAGAAATCAGTGTTTTGTGATCTGATTTTGGATGCGACATGTTAGCACCTTTGCCATATTCCTGTTTGTTAGAAGCCAGTCTCCAGCTGTGGCCCACACTGAGGGAGAGGGGATCGCGCAGGGACAGGAACCCCAGTGCGGGTGGGGGACTGGGGCTACCTTCCAGGCCTCCATACAGCGGAAGCACTCACCGAGTGAAGGGGAGTTGTGCCTTTGCTCCTGGGGCCATAAGCCCATTTGTTCTGACCTCTTCAGAGAGTAGCCGGGTGCTGAGTTTTTCATTGGGTCACGGGAGAAGCTGAACAGCCTAAAGAAGAGATAGGGGACGGGCTTAAGAGTGAGAACCGGACCTGTGGCCAAGCCTGGCTTTGACTTGCAATTCCTCGACTTGACCCTGGCCCCTCAAACTTTACTGTGATACTGTCCACCTGGGATATATTGGATTTAGTCATGTGGGGTAGGGCCTGATATTCTTCCTTTCTACCAAGCTCCTAGGAGATGCCAAAGTGGCTGGGCAGTGGACCACACTTCAGTTAGCAGCAGGGACTCAGGCAACAGGCCGTCCTTCAGTAGCTCTTCTTTACAGAGACCTGGAAAAGCCAGAGTCTCCATCCCTTTTGTGCTTTGTCCATCTGAGTAGTTAGGCTATGTGAAAACAGAAAGAGAACCAATGATACAGAAGCAAATGTGACCAGGGGTAGGGCTATGGGGAGAGAGGGAAGACTCACTGGATGAGGTGTGATTTAAATAACCTGCAGGGTAGGTTCACTCCATAAGGATGGAGAGCAGGGCTTTTAATTGGCTGGAAAGAGAAATTAGGGTCCAGAGAGCAAAGGACCAGGCTAAATGCCAGGCTAAAGTGTTTGGATTTGGTTCTGAAGTCCGGCATTGCCAAACTCAAATGCCTGCAAGGGTACATGAGAGACAATAAGGAGTGGTGGGGTCTGTGGTCAGCCAGAGACAGCCTATCTACCTAAACGGGTGATTTCTATTCAGGCCCAGCTGATTGTGACCACATGGGATCGTAGCCAGACCATTTGGCTTTTCAAGCATGGTCATATCTGGAACTTTATGTAAAATCGTCCAACTGTCAGATGTTGTGAGGCTAAATAGAATTAATTTCTGATCATATCTGGCTTGAGGGTCCCCCAAATCATGACTTCAGACGAAGGTGGGAGACAACCAAGGAAAGTTTGGCCCAGGAAGCTGCCTAGTCGGGGAAACCAGCTTCTACTGGATGATGTCTGCCGCGAACACTGCTCGGGAGAGAGCGTGCTGCCTGAAGCCACTGCTCTGCACCCGTGAGCTCCAAGTCTATTTAAGCAGTAACTCATCTGAGCACCAAGGGAAGGTGTCCACTCTGCATGGAGACAGTTGCCTGCTTTAAACACAGAGCTAAACGTGCCTCCTCGCCTCCCATGGTGCCCCCGAGACTGGCATCTCCAGCCTTGTTAGAGGCCCTTGTGCAATTTGAGGTCATGCAGCAAAGGAGAGTTGGGGATGTCTGTGTGCATCCCGACCCTGTCATCTCCTAGCTTGTTCTCTGCCGGCAAGCTGGCTGGCTGTTTTTGCCTGTTTCCTGTATTTCTAAAATAGTCACAGACAATCGTACTTCTCACACAGGGTAGCTGGGAATCAAATGTGGTAATAGAGGGCAATTCCAGTTTCTTGCATGGACTAAGTGCTCAATTAAAAATGTTTTTATTATTATCCCTATCCAGTTTGGGGCAATAGAACATTAGCTTTGGAAGGGTCATTTGGAATCATCCAACCCCCTCTCTTTACAAAGTGGGAAACTGAGGCACAGAGCGGGTGGGTGACTTGGTTCAGGGTGAGGGGGAGTCAGCCAAGATCCCCCAGCTCCTGCCCTGTTCCATGGCTTCTCTCCAGCGACGGGCACTGAACCCCTTGCATGGCGGAACTGGGAAAGAAGTGAATGGACCAAACATCATGAGAACCAGGAAATGAGAACTCTCATTTCCTCCTCTTCTTTGTAACACTGCATTTTTGAGTCTGGTGGCTCAGCGGTAAAGTATCCAGCTGCCAATGCAGGAGACATGGATTTGATCCCTGGGTGGGGAAGACCCCTGAAGAAAGAAATGGCAACCCACTCCAGTATTTTTGCTTGGGTAATCCCATGCACAGAGGAGCCTGGTGGACTATAGCCCGTGGGGTTGCAAAGAGTTGTATACAACTTAGTGACTGAACAACAACAGAAATCCTTGAGTCATTTAAAAGTGTGTGAAGAGACACATGGGGGCCAGGGATTTGGGCCTTTGGAAAGGTTGAGGAATTCACCAAAGTTGGAGTTAGTTGTTACTGTTTCTAGCTACCTTCCCTCCCTGCGCCCCCTCTCTCTCCCTCCCCTTCTTCCCTCCTTCCTTCTTTCCTCCTGTATGCCTGTCTGCCAGTTTTTCCTCCATTTAGTCCATTTTTATTGAGTACCTACTATACTCCCGGTTCTTTGGGCACTGTATTAGGCATTGGAAACGCAAGACTGAGTGAAGTTGTCATTGTCCCGCCCTCACAGGACTTACAGTCAAGAAGGAAAACCCTTAATCATCAAATGATCTCACAAAAGGGGTGATGCTTTGAAGGGCACCATAGGGGCTGCTATAGGGAGTGTGTGTGTGTGCATGTGTGTGTGAGCATGAGGGGGAGAGCAGAGCTCTGATCTGGTTAGGCCTCTATGAGGACATGGCGCTGGTGTGAGCTGAAGGGCCAGTGTTGGGAGGAGGACATATCCCAAGAAGCTGGAACAAGAAGTGCAAAGGTCCTGAGCAAATGCAAGAAAGCCAGAGATGGTGGCTAGAAGGCTTGGTAAAGTTTTTTTTTTTAAATTTCTTTAGTTATTTTAATTGGAGGATAATGACTTTACAATATTGTGATGGTTTTCGCCATCCATCAATATCAATCATCCATAAGTATACACGTGTCCCCTCCATTCTGACGCCCCCATCCCTCCAAGTTGTCACAGAGAAGCTTTGGGTGCCTTGCGTCAACCACCAAACTCTATTTCACATATGATAAAGGTAAGATTTAGATCTTGATCCTGAATGCTGTGGGAAGCCACTGAAGTGGTTTGTTTTTTAGCAGATCTGCATTGTAAAGAGATCCTTCTGGCCGCTGTTTGGAGGCGGACCTCCACGGGGCTGGGGGTGGAAGGAGGGAGATCAGCTCAGGCAGAGGTCAGAGGTGCAGGCGGTGTGGAGGCTGAGAAGCGTGCATCAAGAGAAATTTGGGAGGTAAAACTGTCAGGATATAGGCAGTTGTTAAATGGTTGTAAATACTTAAAGGATTTCCTCCACAGAGTGAGAAATCCCTGGGCTCAGGGAGGCAGCTGCTCTGCTCCCCCCAAACAGAGCTCATCAAGCCCCAAGCACGGGCCCTGGGAAGCTGCTGTCTGTGCTAACACCGATTTTCCACCAGCGCCGCACCACTGAGGATTTATTAAGAGGGCACCATGGCCCAGCACTGGGCTAGGCACCACGGCCCTCTGCCCTCCTCAAACTGACGGGGTACGGGATGAGACCGAAGGCTGCGTGCACAGCCGGTCACGGCATCTACTACACAAAATATCTGGGGGAGAAGCAGATTTGACTGTATTCTTCTAGATGTTTCCAAAGATCCCCAGGTTGCTGTAGCCAGAAAGATATTTAGGTTTCTTGTGGATAAAGGAATCTTTGTATCATGTCCAATAAATATCCATCTAGGCTTTCTTCAGAATGATATCAAACACCTATGTGCAAGTGGTGAGAAATTCGGATATTTTTGAATAGTAGAATGACTTGGAAGTACTAGGAAATCAGGCACTTCACAGGCTGAATTTTTCAGGTTTTAGCCAGATGGCAGGGTTTGGAGAGCTCTGCTTTAGCACTGTCTGCACAGCCATTCCGGAAAACCGGAAGGACAGCTTCTCTATTGGCAGCCAATGGCGATGGCTGAAATGATAAGAAATGAGTTTTTCCTATTGTGTGCATGCTCAGTCACTCGGTGTCCGACTCTTTGCGACCTGCCAGGCTCCGATGTCCATGAAATTTTCCAGGCAAGAATACAGGAGTGGGTTGCCATTTGCTTCTCCAGGGGATCTTCCCAACCCAGGGATCAAACCTGCGTCTCTTGTATCCCCTGCATTGGCAGGTGGGTTCTTTACCAACTGTGCCACCTTTGCCCTTCATTAGCTGCATCCAGCTGTCTGTCCTCGCAGGTTCCTGGGAGCCCAGCCTTCTGGAGGACCTCGGACTGGGCCCTTCTTCCAGTTCTGGACTGAGCCCTGCCCAACTATCTCCCTCCTGCTGCAGACTCATCAACTGGACGGTGGCAAGGAGGTGAAGAAAAGTCTCTCAGAGAGGAAAAACACAATCTCTCCAAGTGTTTCCAGTGCTAGACCCCGTGGGCACTCTATTTCTAACAAAGGCTGGTGGATAAGAAGTGAAGCTGCTGCGGATTTGTTGGTCTGACTTTACTGACTTGAGAAGTGCATTTTATGCTTTAAATGGCACTCTTGAGCATTTCCTCTCCCTTCTACAGGTTCCAGAAAATTCACCAGGCTGCAAATATTATTGCTCCAGATCACTAGGGAAGGGCTGTATCTGTGACAGAACAAATAGAGAAAGAAAACAATTTGTTTGCAAAAAAAAAATGCATGGATGAGTAAGAAGATATTTAGGTTCAGATTTACAAATTCTTACAAATGCCACTTCTAGAATGCTCTTCTTATCCAGAGCTATTTCCTTTTATGGAAAAATCATTCTTAATAAAGATCCCATCACCCTTAGTAAACCTTTCAACTCAAGTTTTCTTTCATGTCTTGGAAGAAATTTCTCTCTGTTAGGACTGTTGGTGGATTAGTTTCCCAACAAGAGGAGACACATTTACTGCTTGCTTGTTTAATATGGAGGAAAAAATGAAAGAGGGAGTCTTTTTCCTCTGGTTGTTTCCTTGAGCTTATAATTTAAAAACTATCTTCTTCCAGGGTCCTTTATCCACTGACTCTCACAGAGCAGAACTTAGGCAAAGGGGACCTTTCTGCCTGCCATGTCTGCCTCCGGCTGTGAAATCACAACAATGCAGGCAGGAATAGCCCGGTGCGAATCCCCAGCTCCAGTGCAGTTGTGTAATTTCCTATGATAAATAGCTTGGACAACTGCTAATCAAAATTACTTTCTGGTTCTACCTTATTCAGCAAGACAAATGCATGACATGGCCCCAGAAGCTGGGATTTGTTCATTTACAGATGTCTTTGCTCACGTGTGTCTGACCATGCTGGCAGACCCCTCCTCTCTGTGCACACGAGAGTGGGGTGCCGGCACCTCTGTCACGGCATCCTGGGCTTTTCACAGGCTGACCCGCTTCTACAACCCGGGTACCAGCCACCATGTTCTTTCAGGGAAGCAGCTCTGAAAAACCTACATTCCAGAAAGCAAGAGGGCTCCCAGTGGTTAGAGGACAGTGATGCTGACAGTGTGTATCATTCTCATTTCTAGAATTCCCCTCTTCCAGTAGGCTGGAGGACATATGTGGTCAAATGAGCAGGAAGGGGTGAGAAAATCTTTTTTTTTTTTTTTAATTGGATATTGGGACCACAAGATGAAATGTGTCAAGAGACTGTAGCTTGAGAAACCATTATCCAAATAGGTTGAAGGATTTTGGGAAGAGGCAAGAAGATCAGCTGAGATGATGTCACTGCCATTTTAGGACTCATCTAATGACATCAGGGAGAAGAAAAGGCTAATTTCAACCACATGAAGTGGCAAACATGTGAACAGTGATTTACAAGTTCAGCTTCAGGGTTTGCTGCCTTCTGTTTTGGTGGCTTTGTGAGAGGGACCAAGTAAAACCACAAGATGAAGAATATCAATCTGATGGGATCAAATTCCTCAGCGTGAGCTTGCACAGTCATACCTATGGACCATTTGAGTAGGAAATGTTGCCTGGAGTGAGAGCGATTCCACAGCATGGGTGCTATTTCCCTCCTAGGTCTTAACCTTTCATAGAGAGACAGGCAACCAAGAATGTAGGAAGTCAAAGTAACCCATGTTCAGCTGAATTTTACCTTCCATAATCTCTTTACCATGCATGATCCAGCAAGGCAGGAATGCTCTGGTCAGTCCATTCTGCACAAATCCATTCCAGAGGGCTGTGATTTACAACTTAGCTCTGTTCCTGACTCTTCCTGAGAGTGAAGTTAAGTGACCCAAGAATAACATTACTATGCACCAGGACTAGTGAGATAGGTCTTCTAAAGGGTGGTCTCCAGAGCAGGTTTTTACCCAGGGAAACATAAGCTCAGAGACCAGTCCAAAGTCCTGATAAAGGTCAGGCCTCCTTCCTATTTGCAGAGGTTGACAGTGTGGTGAGTTATGAGGTTGGAGGGGTAAGTGGGGCTTTTTCTGGCCTTCTCTCCAATGAATCTTTCTTGATCCAGGCCTGGACGGTTCCACCTTCCTCCCACTGTCAGGCCCTGTTGATAGTGATGGACCCAATGGAAAGACAAGAAGGCCCTTCTGCCTCAAGCTTGATGTAGAGAGATATCCACAGTGTTGGAAGGCAGATTGAACGGGTGGTCCCAGGTGGAGAAAGAAGCAGGACAGAAGTTTGAAGTGTCATTGGTTAAAATATCCTGATGTAAAAGCAAGTCTCTTAAAATACTCTGAGAGGGTAAAAACAAACAAACAAAAAACCAAGCCACCTACAGTGCTTATAAATAGACGAGTGAGATGCTGAAATTATTTTAAGATGGATGCCTTTTTAAACTTCATTCAGAACACCTTTCGGGGCTCCTAGTTGCATAGTTCCTCAAGCAGGAGGTATTTCATCTTCACAACATCTGGAACTGTCAAAGAGGGTAGCGCTACAGACCTCGGATGCAGGCGCTTCTACATAAAAGTGCTCCGCGCGCACCGCGCACCTTGAGCGTTTCGGAGGCAGCCTTCAGAGAGGAGAGCGGCGCTGACCCGGGGCGGGGGAGGAAGGCTTACCGCAACTCCTGCGCCCTCCACTGTAGTGCTGAATCAACTGTTTAAAGCGGCTTCTCTGCCATCTCCACCAAGTGGCTAACAACTGCAAGCAAGTTTATTTTCTGAGTTTGTAGGAGGTGATTGACACAAAAAGTTTTTTTTTTCCCCCCGCTTCGGGTAAAATTTCCTCTGTCCCGTAAATCTGCAGGCTTGACAGAGTTGGGTAAATCTGTGCTGTTGTTTAAAGGCGTCTTCCTGCTTACTGGCTTTGGGCTTTCCACTGGACTTGTTCGGAGGAGGGGCGGGAACAGTGAGAGCCCCGTGCTACATGATGCTGGCTCTCCACTGCCTTCTAGGCGTGGGCAAAGTCAGACCTGGCCAGGGTATCCCGCTGGACGCTGAACGCTTAGCCAGTGAAGGGCTTCCATGACAACCCACAAAATTACCAGTGATGCTTGAGTCGATCTTTTCAGGGGCAAAGGCTCAAATGAACCTTAAAAAACTGTGGCTTGTTTCATTACCTAAAATCTTTGTGTGTGTGTGTGTGTGGTTGTCTTTCCAGCGAGAAGTAAAAACAGGAGGACCCCTGTTTTTACAAAGGACTGAGTTTGAACTTCGCAAAACTTTTCTGAAAATTCTAGTGATAAAACTAATACTGCTAATACCAAGGATGCTAACTGTAAATGCTTTCATCAGTTTAACTAAAGCATTTTGGAGCTTGTGGGGCAGATGGGAAAATGAAACTGGCTGTTGGAAGCTTTGGAATTTGTAAGAACCTCTCTGGTCAACACATAAAAAGAAAAGAAACTTGTGTGGGTGAAGGAAGAGCTAGTGTTATAATCTCCGTCATCATCACTGTTTTAGCTTTGCTTCCATGGCAAAACAGGCACTGCTCTGGTTTTCTAAAGCATCCTTTAAATTCATTTCCTGGCAAGTGGAGCGGTACTCCTGGAACTTGAGAATGCAGGCTGCCTGGGCCACGTTAGGGCCGAGGAAACCCAGCCGGGCTTGGCCGGGGGTGGCGATGGTTTCAGGGGTCAAATGTTTCAACATCTGGTGCCTCCGAGAGGCCAGCTTCAGTTCCGACACCTCTGTTGGGGCGGAGGTTGGGGGGAGGGACGGGCTGCAGGACAGGAAGAATTGCTGCCATTCTTTGGAGAGCTTGGTTTCTCTTCCCCTCTGCTTTTCCGAGAGGACGGCCAAGTGCGTGACTTCTACCCCCCTGTGGTAACATCATGCCATGACATACACTCCCGAGCCGGGCCTTTGTTGCTACGCTTGCGAGAAACATCACCCAAGGCACCCGGGTCCCCCTTTGCATCCTGCTGTTCACAGGCTATTTTTAGGGGAGTGTGGGAGGTCAACCCCAGCATGTATTTTCCAGGTTTGAGGTTTCTCAAAATCACCAGCCCTGGGCTTTTAATT
The DNA here is from genome assembly GCF_023699985.2 of Odocoileus virginianus. Taxonomy (NCBI): domain Eukaryota; kingdom Metazoa; phylum Chordata; class Mammalia; order Artiodactyla; family Cervidae; genus Odocoileus; species Odocoileus virginianus. The sequence continues at coordinate 59,795,801 of NC_069686.1, read as the reverse complement.
TGGGCCACGAAGCAGAACCAGAACACACGTCAGCCAGAGCCAGCAGCGAGGCCCCAAGTCCAGCACTCACTGGGGGTCTGGGGTTTCGGGAGGACAAGTGTTCTGTCCAGTGATGCCGACACAGTTCTTGCAGTGTTTGCATTTTCTCACAGCCTGTATAGCTCCCAAATGTTCCCTTTGCACGGCATGCCCCCCACCCCCAGTTTTATATGGAGCAGATGGTCTTCAAAGAAATCAAGGACCAGAAGCTGCAAAAGGCTTAAAGAAAAAAAAAAGACAGTGAAACTCATATATTTCTTCAAACGATAAGATGAACTACAGATGTTTGCTGAAGGGTGATGGTGCTGCCTACAACTTAAGACTCTACTTAAAAGAAGAGTCCACTTGTGTTTAGCGTTGGACAAGCCCGGTAGCTATCAGGGTGTGATTTATGGAGGTTGTTTGTGAGATTTTATGTCACTGGGGACATGGCAATTAAAAGGCTCTGCTCTTCAATCTGCTCTTCAGCTTGCAAAGAATCTTTCTCCAGGACCCAGGCGTCCCTGATGAAGTGTGGTGTCGCCCTGCAGCCAGGCAAGGGTGGATGTGGCCATCCCAGGCCTGGCTTGCAGGTTCTTGGGCTTCCTGAGTTCTGACCAATGTGTCTTCTGGCTCCTGGGCCTCCCTGCTCACACTCCACAGGGTTCTTGGTCTTTGCAAACAGAGTTCTGCTTTTACCTGACACCTGCAGTCAGATTAATCTCACAATAAGCTTGACAAAGTTGCTAAAAGAGAAACAGTTGTCTGTTGCAGGGCCCAGCTACATATAGAAAACAGCTGTTCCTTGGGCATGGTTTTCAAAAAAGGAAGAAAAGAATCACTGGAAAGTGTTAAAAAAGAACATAAAGCATATATTGGAAGGACCAGTAGAGGCTTGTAATTAACACAGCAGTAAGTATCTGCGCTTCCATGAAAAGCTTCTTTTTCAGGGCTTGTTGTAACTTGGTCATAAATACTTATTACAAACTGAAACTCAGCAATCTCTGCTGAAAGCTGTCTCCCCTCCTGTCTCGCTGCTCTCTGAGGTTGGTTCTTAACGGGCAAAGAGAACAATGCATCTTGGATTCACACACGCACTCCCAAACACAAGCCTCGGTACACATCTGTGCAGATGCAGACATCTAGCCCATCACAAGCTTGCACGGGGCCCTGATTCAGGCTGCTGAGGGGTGGGCTCGAGGCAGAGGCCGCAGGACCTCGGGCAGAAGCAGCGGGAGGAGGCCCCAGAGAGCCTCTGGCCTCTTTGGCAGGAACGCGGGGAGCCTTTGAAGTTACCACAACTCAGGTGGAAGCCCCTCAGAGCAGGAGGAGGAAGTCATTCGTTTTCAAACAAAGGGGAAAATTCCTCAGGACCCTGGTGTTTCCACTCAAACAAATCTCTGAAAAGTTATTCTCCGGAGGATCAAGGCCCAGCTGTTCTCCATCTCCACGAGGTTGGGAATAGAGGAATGGGCTGCCGGTCCTGCAGCAGGAGAGATGGAGGCTAGATAGAAGGAGACAGGCAAGGGTCTTGGAACGGGGACCAGGAAGCCCCAGTGCCTGTGTTTACTGGCAGGGGGATGGAGGGCACAGCTTTTCAAGGTTGTCCAGTGTTCCTCTTGAAAAGAGAAAGCCATTGCCTCTTCATGCCAACACTGAGCTTGCTCACTACAGAGCTCAGAATGAAAGCTGGAGGGACTCTGGCCCATCTCCTCTCCTCTCCTCAGTTCAGGCAGAATTACGTCCAAAAGCTTCTACGGAGATGAGAATCTTGCATATTTTTAAAAGACTTTAAATTACCCAGTAGTGGACATTTGTCCATGACTTTCGATCACCCGACTCTTAATCCCCTTTCTTATGTAGGAGTTCTGCATGTGGTGGATCACAGTGGGTGGCAGAAGTCCCCTCTCTCCCTTTGCAGGCCAGGATGGAGCTTATCTTGGCTTCATTCTGGCATCTCACCTATGGAAGGTAAGTTTCAGGTGAAGGACATGCCACTGGGTTGATTTCCATACTATTCGGGGAGGTGATAATAGAACAAACAGCCACACCGAGTGCTTGTCAGTTTGGGTGCATCTAACATTGGGCTCAGATGTGAGGGTTGAGTGGCTCCCATCAAACAACCCTGTAGTAGATAGATAAAAGCCTGAATAAGGCCTGTGGGCAGCTGGCCAGTGTACAGGGAGGCAGGCTGGGCAATCTTTCATGAAAACCATGGAGTCTGGTGACATAATTGATGGTTTCACAGCCAGAGTTGGATACAGTTCTAGCTGAGTGACCCTGGACGAGGCTCAGCTTCAACGAGCCTCAGTTTCCTCACCTGCAAACCAGGAGCCCTTTCAGGATTGTTGTGCAGGTCAAACGGGGCCCACTGCCTGATGGTAGGTGCTCAATAAGTGACAAGCTCTCTGCCTCAGAGGGAAATCCAGAGGGAGAAGATGCGGCTGAATGTTTGTGGGAACATCGTGGGGTGTGACACCATAGCCTTCAACACAGATCCTCAGATGGAAAACGTATGTCTCTCAAATAGCAGATTGCTCCCCAGTTACCCTGTTTGGAGAGCCAGCGGAGGAGTTGGACTAACAGGGTATGCTTTAGTCTTCATCTCTGCCCCTGCCCCTTCCTTTCGCTTCCCTGTCCTGCTCTCTGTGGCCACAGTCGACGTGCACGTACTGCATCTCCCAGGCCCCCTTGCCCTCTGGCTTCTGGGTTTGGCCAATTCCAGCCTGGCCTGAGCTCTCACAATGCTCCAAGAACACCATTCCCTTCAGGCCAAGGGGTGGATACAGCTTCCTGCTGCCGCTGCTCTCTGGGACTTTGATTTCCAGTGGTGGTTCTTTAGGTCCTATTCATATTCCTAAAAATGGTCCCTCTATAAAAATCCTCCTTGGTATCTCATCTGAGTGTATTTTCTTTTTCCTGCTGGGAGACCAAAAAAGAATGAGATTGGACACAGAGTCCGCCTTGGAAGACTTCCTGGAGGAGGGTGTTTCTTCTGCAGGTTTTGGCAGGAGAGGCACAATAGTTTGATAGCGACATGGAATAGAAGGCTGCTGTTCCGGTAAGGGGGGCTGGAGCCAACACATGCTTAGGACTTAGACTCTGCGTGGCCTCTTCATGGGGATGGCAAAGGTACTCAGCAACAGGACATCCCTTCAGAGTCAAGAAGAGAAGAATAATGATATTAGAAATAGAAAATAGCTGTCCTTCCCTTATTGTCCACTGTATGACAGGCACACACAACTGTGTAACAGGTATAGTATCACTGTTTTACAGATGAGGAATGAAGGCTGAGAGAGGGTCCGTAATTTGCCCAAGGTCACATTGCATGGTGGAGTTGGGATTCATAAGGACTGCTTGGTACCCAGGCAAGGCTGCCCAATGGTCCTGGGTTGCCTGGAGCTGAGGGCTTTCCTAGGATACGGGGCCCTCCGGGCTCATTTTGAGTTAATGCCAGAATCTATTGGATAGCGGTGGAGAGTCAGTGAAACTGGGCATGATCAATCATCCCTGTAATAAAGTTAATTTTCTTACCTCAAAAGAGTCACCAAAATTGATTGGTAAGAGTGGAATCACATGAGGGGGAGAAAAGATGGAGAAAGAAAACTACCAATTCAGATCTTCGGGCAGCAGGGAGGTGGTGCTGCCAATCCAAATGGTAGACACTCCGACGACATTTCTGTTTGTCTTGAGAATGTGACATTGTTCTTCCCTCCAACAGACTTACCTTTGCAATTCTCTTTTGACTTCAACTAATAATGGAGGGTGTGTTCTTTAAAAGCACAAGGAGAGAAAAATGGTGGTAACTGGATTCTGTGGGCTTTGAAGCAGAGCTAAGCCCTGTTGTTGGCAGAGTGTAACCTGTGGGTCTCTGGAGGTATGAAGACTGTCAGCCCATAGACCTGCCATTAACTCAGACTCAGCAGGCGAGTGTGGAATGGATGGCGCTGTCTGTGGCTCCAGGATCGTCCCGAGTCCAGTCAAGATGCCCCATAACAGCAACAGAAATGAAATGACTGCATGGGGTTGTCACCTTTCTTCTAGGTATTGCCGTAGGCATTATTTTAAATGTTCAGGAAAACTTTTCAGAGAAGGTATTACTAATCCAATTTGCAAGATGAGGAAACTGAGGAAAAGAGAACTTCAGCAAGTTCTCTGGGGATCTCCGGCATGACCCAGGCAAGTCTGGGCTCCACGTGGACCTTCCTCTGGTGTCAAATCTTGAACCAGGCTCTGGCTGCCCAGCGTCTGAGTGCCTGGGGCTCTGGTGATATCTGGTCATGTTCAGTGAACATTCATGAGATTCTGGAGTACACTGCCGGTCGGAGGATGGGCTTCTGGAGTTGCTGAAGATCTTGGGCGAGTTTTTCAGTGCCTTCCCATTCCCATGATATCTGCCTCATGTTCTTCTAGCTTCTGTGTTGTGCCCCTGCTAGAACACCCTTTCTTCATTTGACCATCTGGATAGCCCCTACCCATCATTCAGAATTCAGCTCAAGCACTACCCCATGGATAAGGCTCTCCTACTTCCTACCCTACAATCTGGATGAGGGCTGCCCTTCTGGCGTCTCTTCCTATCCCATTTGGAGTGTGACTCCCCACACTGATTATTCTATAATCTTCTAGTGGCTTTTCTGCCATCCCCTTCCCCGCTTCAACCCCAGACTGTGAGCTCCTTTATGTATGTGCCGGTTTCTTTGATTGATGCAAGGAGCATACTCAACTTCATTGAGTCAATAAGTGACAGAAGCCACAATATCCCAGGAGCTCTGGCTAAAGCTTGTTGATTTCCACTGCCTCTGCTAGCAGCTGGAAGAACCTTCACAGCACCTTAGGTTTGCCTTTAAAAAAAAATTATTTTATTTTTGACTGCACTGAGTCTTCACTGTGGTGCACGGGCTTAGTTGCTCTGTGGCATGTGGTTCTTCCCAGGACAGGGATCAAACCCATATCCCCTGCATTGGCAGGAGAATTCCCGACCTCTGCACCACCAGAGAAGTCCCTTAAGTTTGCTTTGGGTGAGATTCCCCCCCAGAAGCTCCCAGGAATCATGCTCTGCTGACCTGCGCTGGGATGCTTTTTCTAAATTGGTGTGGGTTTTCACCTGTCAGTGCTAAGGCTGGGTGCTGTCCTCATGTGTTCCTAGTTAAGGGTGGTGGTTTGGGGAAGAGAGACGGAGGAGCCTCCATAAAAATGTGTCCTGGGGTGGCTGCCACCTCGTTTTATCAATCTCCTGACGTTTCATTAAAGAGCCCTCTAAGGGAAGGGAGAGCTTAGACACAAGCTTAACCACAGAAAGTATTTTTCACGAGACTCTTCTCTGAGGAAGGATCCAAGCTCTATAAATGTTACATGCCAGATCTGAAGGGAGGAGTTGATTTACAAATTTCCGTTTAGCCCTAAGTGGATTATCTGCTCATTTAGTGAGGGCTTTCCACCTGGGTCCCTCTGAAGCGGTTGGCAGCCCTGGGGTGAGGGAGGAGGGGTCAGAAGATTGGGCTTCTGACAAAATTTAGCACTTACCAGCTGGGTGGTGCTGGGTGCGAGCAGAATCCTCTGGCTCTGGCATCTCTAAGATGGTGATGGTGATCACGATGATGATGGTAAACCTCTGCCAGCCTTCCTTGTAGATCTGGATTGAGTATGGCTCATAGATACTTCCAAATGCAAATGAACACATCCTTATTTTATGGTTAGAAATCAAAGCTAAAGAACGATTTGGACAAACGAATCTGCTTCAACTCTTCTGTTTTGTGGTGTAAGTGAGGCCCAGGGAAACACCATTCACAAAGCTCTCTGGATATGGACACCCCCTGGTGCTGAGTCCATACCAGTGAGATATGATCCAGGGAAGGACCAAATCCCAGCTGGACTGATGGGAACCACAGAATGCCTGGTGAACCACACTTCCTACTTCAGTTACACCAGTTATGCTAGATGTTTGTAGGGCTTTGCCTCTCGATCAGGAATATCCCCTTGTGATAGTGCTCCTTGAGCATGCTGGTGTCAGAAATGTAAATATGATTTAATTGATTCATAGGTATTAAGGCATAACCTGTAGGCTGGAAAAAATCGCACAAAAAAACAAACCTATAGGATTTCCTTGCATCTGATTGTTCTCCCTTGACTGTGGACTGTAGCTGAGGGACAGCTGCCTTCTGAAATATGGGTCATACATGAAATAAAATGCACATGTCAATATATGATTTAGAATCCATTTGCTGTACTTTCACTGAAAAATATCTGAGCTTTGTCAACATGAAGTTGGTCCTTAATCTCTGATTTGAAGGTCATCTGTTGAGGAGAAAGCCCTCACCCATGCTTGGTACAGGCGATCTACTTTTACTGGATTCACTGTCTAGAAAATCCTGGGCTTCTATTGCATTCAACTTTCTTTGATTATCGAAAACTTTCCTCTGCTGCTAACATTTAGGAACAATGTAATAAGTAACTTCCAATTAAAGTTTTCCATATGTGGCAAAATTGTAATGAATGAATGAGTAAAGAACACATAATGGAAGCCTATTAGCCTAGTGAATATACTCTTTTAAGTCAAATTTCTATACCACTTTTGTATTATCTCCCATCAGAAGAGAACGTGCAATTACCAATTTTATCTTATCTCAGGCTTATTATTAAAGAGTAGTAAAGGAAACTTCATTCTCGAAGCCATAATATGATTTTTGATTAATAGAGGGATTCTTATGTGACAAGAATATTTCTCCTAGGCAGAGGCTGCCCATGGATTTCTGCCTGTAACTGGAAGCTACATCTCAAGTGGAACAACCTTTCAACAATAGAGGCTATGTTTCTACATGGGGATCAGATTCTTAAGGTGAGAAGGACAGGGAAAAGCATGCAAAGTGCAGGGAAAAACTGATGTGGGCTTCTCAGATACTGTTGTTTATTTAGTTGGTTTCAATCATTCTGGTGGCTCAGTGCTAAAGAATCCATCTGCAATGCAGGAGATGCAAGAGACATGGGTTCGATCCCTGGGTTGGGAAGATCCCCTGGAGAAGAAAATGGCAACTTGCTCCAGTATTCTTGCTTGGAGAATTCCAGGGACAGAGGAGCCTGGTGGGCTACAGTCCATGAGGTTGAAAAGAGTCGGACATGACTGAACATTCCACAGCACAGCAGATGGCAATCATAATATCAAAACCGACGCTGATTCTTGTCCAAGGGCGAGAGGAGCAGCCCACACATCTCATGACCTCCCAGCCTCTGTTGGAAACCTGAGTGTGAAAACTCTTCTACATCTGCCATTGTTTCTAGCTGGGGACTGAGGCATGTTCCAGGCACTTGATGGGGATCTATGAGTCTAAGGACCCAAATGTCTGCACTCTCACCACCAACTGCATGTGAAAATGGTTTGAATTTGAATTCCAGCCCTTCAAGCCAGCTTTTCCCAGAGAGCTGCAGTAAGGAAGTCACTGGGAACTTGCCCTTGGCTCTGAGTGGCCTGGGTTTATGCCAGTGACCCGGGGAGCGGTAGGCAGGGGATCGGGGAGGGCTGTGCTGCAGGCAGCACCCTCTTCTTTTCAGAATGTGGCAGGACCAGATGGCTTCCTGCGGATCTGGCATTTCTCTTGCCAGCTTCATGACACTGAGCAGACATTCAAACTCATCTGAGCCTCAGTTTCCTCAACTGGATACAGAGGTTCTACCTCCTTGGGGACTTATGAGGACTGAAGCAGTGCTTTAGCACATAAGCATCACCATGGTGAAAATGAAGCTCTTGGTCTAATGGGCTAGGTTCCTTCTATGGCTTAATTCTTGAGCTCCAGGGAGCCCAGTTCAGTGCTCCGTGATAACCTAGTGGGGTAGAGTGGGGGGGGGTGGGAGGGAGGATCAAGAGGGAGGGCACATATATACACATAATGACTGATTCCCAGGTGGTAAAAAACCCACCTGCCAATGCAGGAGACGAGAGACATGGGTTCAGTCCCTAGGTCAGGAAGAACCCCTGGCGAAGGGCATAGCAACCCACTCCAGTTTTCTTGCCTGGAGAATCCCAGACAGAGGAGTCTGGCAGGCAGCAGTCTATAGGGTTACAAAGAGTTGGACAGGACTGAGTGACTTAACATGCACATGGCTCATTCACGATGTTGTGCAGCAGAAACTAACACGATGTAAAACAATTATATCCCAATAAATTTTTTTAAAATTTATGTGTTCTCTGTGGCTCTCTGTCCCTCCTTGAGGCTGCTCTGCTGGCCCTGGTCACCTCCCGTCCCCAGGATAAGTGTGGTCAATCCAGGGGACCCATACCTTTGACAAGCTTCTGGGATGGGATTTAATTCTGTTCATAAACTTTATTTCTATCATTTGGCAGGAGAACTCAAATGCCTAAAAGAGCAGAAGCCCTTCCTTCAGAAATTTTCCTTCCAGAAGTTGATCATAGAGGAAGTAACCGAGCAAGAATAAAAGGTACATATATACAAATATTCACTGGAGCACTGATTTTAAGTGCAAAAAATTGGGATAAAATCATAATGGGGGGCTGCTGGTCACACTGTGGCACATCTAAGCAGTGGGGTCCTGTGAAGCTAATTAAAGATAATGTTGTAGAAGAATATCTACTATTGTGGAAAGATGGTTATGATTTGGTAAGTGGAAAATCAGGTTATAAAGGAGAATATACCATATGATTCTATTTTTTGAAAAACAAAACAATGCAACTTAGGGATTTATACCAAAAAAATAAATATCAAACTGATTGGTTCAAGATTGAAAAGGGAGCATGTCAGGGCTGTCTGCTGTCACCCTGTTTATTTAACCTGTACACTGAGCACATCGTGAGAAATGCCAGACTGGATGAGTTGCAAGCTGGAATCAAAAAGGTGGGAGGAACATCAACAACTTCAGACATATGGATGATACCACTCTAATGGCAGAAAGTGAAGAGGAACTGAAGAACCTCTTGATGAGGGTGAAGGAGGAGAATGACAGAGCTGGCTTAAAGCTAAATGTTAAAAAATCTAGGATCATGGCATCCGGCCCCATTACCTCATGGCAAATGGCGGGGGGAGGGGGCGGGGGGAGGGGGACAGGGGAGGTGGAAAGAGTGACAGATTTCCACTTCTTGGCTCTAAAATCACTGCGGATGGTGACTGCAGCCATGAAATCAGAAGACGCTTGTTTCTTGGCATGAACGTTATGACAAATCTAGACAGTGTGTTGTAAAGCAGAGATATTCCTCTGCCAACAAAGGACCATATAGTCAAGGTAATGGTCTTCCCAGTGGCCATGTATGGTTGTAAGAGCTGGACTGTAAAGAAGGTGGAGCGCTGAAGAATTGATGCCTTTGAACTGTGGTGCTGGAGAAGACTCCTGAGAGTCCCTTGGACAGCAAGGAGATAAAACCAGTCAATCTTAAGGGAAATCAACCCTGAATGCTCGTTGGAAGAACTGATGCTGAAGCTGAAACTCTAGTGTTTTGGTCATCTGATGTGAACAGCTGACTCCTTGGAAAAGTCCCTGATGCTGGGAAAGGTTGAAGGCAGAAGGAGCAGAAGGCATCAGAGGATGAGATGGCTGGATGGCATCACTGATGCAATGGACATGAACTTGGGCAAACTTCAGGAGATGGTGAGGGACAGGGAGGCCTGGCGTGCTGTAGTTCATGGGGTTGCAAAAAGTCAGACACAACTGTGTGACTGAAAGACAACAATAAATATCAATGTCTTAGGATAATGGGTTCACAAGTTTTATATTCCCCTTCTCTCTTTTGCTTACTTCTATATTCTGATTTAAAAAATAATCGGTAAGAACTATGAACTACATATGTAATTTTCTAAAAGTGAGAAAGTATTTTGTTAAGTCTTTCTTTCAGGTTGAACTTGTAGAACATCAAAATCCCCAGCTTCAGACTGGACTTGCTCAGTGCTGAGCAGAAGTCAGTGTGGGAGGTGGGCTTGCAGGGGTCCTGAGGCCTTTTCTGAATCCCCACTCCCTCCACCTGCCGCCCCTTCTCAGCACATTCTCCCTGGACAGAGCGCCTCTCACCGGAGTTTTTGGTTCCTGGCCCCTTGGTGGGACATCAGGGCAGACAGGGCATCTGTCCCAGTCTCCCTTGCAGTCAAGGGTAATTCATGTCTGGGACTAGATATGATGGGAAGAGTAGACAGAATCTTCGAGAAAAGAGGTCTGGGAAGGGAGGTGGAGGAGGGCAAGGAGAGCCTTGAGTCCAAGGGTGAGGCTCCAGGACAGCTGGTTTCTTTCCAACTTTGCTACAAAATTTGGTGCCTTCCAGAAACAGAAGATGCTGTGGGTGGCAAACAGGAAGGGATGGGCTAGGGTGGCTCTGCCCTGGGAGACACCATGCTCCACTGGCTGCAGACAGGGGCTTGGCAGGAGAAGGGTTAAATGCAGCCAGCTGCAAGGGGCAGGGGTAATTGGCTTCTTCCTTTTGAAGGCAGAATGCTATAACTGGAAGGCCGCAAATGAGGTCTGTGAAGATGAAGCCACCAAAGAGAGGGGCGTTTTTGGTCCCTGGGTGTTGGGCCTTCTCATCAGCCGCCGGACTGTGGTTTGGTCAGCCTGGTTTCCTTCACCCCTGCTGACATGGGGACACTGTGACATGGGACATCGATGACGTCGCGTCGCCTATGGGATGGACCCTGGGTGCTTCGTGGTGACCTGACCCTGCTGACCTCCCTAGTCTTGCCTGCTCCTGGCACACGTCCTCCTCCAGCTTCTTGGAATTTGGCCTGGCCCCCTCATAATGCTTTCTGCAAATGCGGAGGCTTTAGTCACGTGCTGTTCCCTCTGCCTGGAAACCCCACCTCCTTCTGCACACCCTCAGCACTTATTCATCTTTCAAGAGCCTGCTGGAAATTTCTGTCAGGAAGCCTTCCCTGATTCACTTCATCCCATGGAAACCATCCTGTGTTTCTTAAACATCTAGGTGGTTAGCAATGTGGAGAAAAACCCAAAGAAATAAAAGTGTTGAGATCTTTTCCTTTGAGATTCCAGGCTGTGTATGAAGTCCAAACATAAACCTTGACCACACAAGGTACTTAACATTACTTTATTTGGATAATAATGTTTTTACTTTACTTTAAAATAGGTAATATATTCACATGATTCAAAAACATAGTGTAAGTAGGAGCTAATCAAATACTGCAATATTCAGTGAAAAGCTGACCTTTCACATTATCCTCCAGACCTGCTCCTTCAGCTCTCTCCCCACACAGATAACCACAGTTACCAGTTTCTCCTGAATCCTTCCCAGCACACGAAAGCAAACACACACACAAACGCATGCACTCACATACACAGTTCCTCAGTTCTTTAAAAACTGGGCCATGCTATATCATGCTATATGCCCTGTGCTGAACTTTATTTTTTCACTCAACGAAATATTTTGGGAGTTGGTCCATATCAATTCATCAGGATATTTTTTTTCAGGTTTTCTTTTTTAAAAAATTCTTTTGAACCAGTCCATCATGCTTCCTTCAACTCATCCTCTGTTGATGGGCATTTAGGTGATTTCCAGTCTTTTGCTCTTACAAACTGTACTCACAACTTTCTATGTAGTCATTTCCCAGAACTATATGTGTGTAAATGAATTGTAGGGTAAATTCCTAGAAGTGGAATTGCTGGGTCAAAAGCATGTACATTTTAATTTAGATAGTTATTGCTGCATTGCCCTTCATGAGAGCTGTGATAATTTATACTTCCCACAGAAATGTTTAATGTGGTAAGTTAATATCCGTTGCTGACAACTCTGTGTGAGTCACACAGAGCATGTCTACAGGCCAGAGTTCCCCCAAAGCATGTCACTTTGTAAACTCAGCTTTGATTTCTGCCAAAACATGTAATGGACAAGGGCTGTTGGCCTCAGCATCCCCACTTTCATGCAATCACTCAGTCCCCTTCTGGTGTTACTCCCCTGATTCCTACCTGGGCCAGGCATGTGGCTGGTCTTGACCACAGAGTTGATTGATTGATGGTTGACACATGAGTCAAGCTGGACCAATCAGAGAACTTCCCAGGATTCCTACTGAAACCCAGGTAGGTAAATCATCCTTTCTCTTCTGGGATCAGAAGCAATAGGGACGATGAAGGCTTGTTGGTCTCCAAAGGCAGTTAGGCACTATATGCAGAAAGTCTCTCTGCAAAGGGCAGCAGAGAGAAAGGCTGAGTCCCAGTCATGCCCTTAGAGCCCCTGGATCCAATGCTGCCTGAAACTAACAACTCTGGACTTCCAGGTTATGTGATTAATTAATCAGCTTTTTTGGGAAAGGGCTTAATTTATGTAAATTGCAACTGAAAGAATTCTAACTAATAGAGTGCTTTATATGTATGATTTCATTTGAATCTAATAACAATCTTTTAAGATAGGTTATTTTTCTTCCACTTTAGAGATGAAGGACTTGACCTTCAATGAGTCTAAGAAATTTTCCAAAGTTCACAAATAACATAACTGGATTCAAATTCAGGTTGTTTAACTCCGATGTCTGTGATTTAAAATTTTTTCTGCCCTGTTTCCAATAGCACCAACTTGTTTGGTCTAATACATTCTAATACAGAAGTTCACATTCTGACTTCTGTCCATGCCCGTATAGCTAAGCCATGCATTTGGAAGTACATCAAGGCACAGGTTCAAGAAGCCTGCCCACCTGGAGTTCATACCTGTGTTTGGAAAGCCAGCTGGCAAGATGTGGCAGGAGAGGGTATCATCCAGATCATCCACCTTCCCTTCGAGGGAGCAGCAGATGGAGATGTAACCAGAGAAGGTGGTGGGCATGGGGCTACTGATGAGTCTGTTCTGTTAGACGTCAGTGCTGGGCCCAAGCTATCCCCCTGTTACCACAGAAGAGTCACTCTGAAATAAGTAGCTTGCCAGGCCTAAGCACTTTCTGTCTGGCCACAAAAGAAACAGAGGTGGACAGGCCTGTGCTTCATGCCCCTGCCGATGTGTTTTAAAATGTAGTGTATTAACAGAAGGACTTCCCAGGTGGCTCAGTGGTGAAAAAACTGCCTGCCAATACAGGAGAGGCAGGAGACCTGGGTTCAATCCTTGGGTTGGGAATATCTCCGGGAGGAGGGCATGGCAACCCACTCCAGTATTCTTGCCTGGAGAATCCCATGGCCAGAGAAGCCTGGTGGGCTACAGTTCATAGGCTCACAGTTCATAGGCTCAGCTGACATGACTGAGCGCACATGCTCATATTAATAGAAAATTAAGGTCAACAGGATCAGGAGATGATTGTCATTGAAAAGACTAAACCATAGTCCCTGAGAGAAAGGGACAGGCTACATGGGGAAGAACAAGGGTCGGTCAGGAGGCGGGGTGACAAAGGGGGACATGTGAGTGTGGCTGTAATCTGCACGGGAGGGAATGGCTGAGGCCAGGTCAGCGGCTTAGATAAGCATTTGAATAAGCTTAGTAGACTCTACGACCCAGGGGCTGTCCCAGGTTGCCTGGTACCTGGCCTTCGGGTATTAGGGTAGGTGGACAGGGTCTCCAAGTGAGAGAGCCCAATAAAGAGGTGGTGGGGTGTGAGCTCTGGGTGGATTGGCTCCTATTTAAAAATTGGCTTTGCTGGTGAATCCTTTACTGTCATTAAGAAGTGAATACTATCCTTAAGAAGTAGCTAACGGATGTGAGAGTTGGACTATGAAGAAAGCTGAGCACCGAAGAATTGATGCTGTTGAACTGTGGTTTGTAGAAGACTGTTAAGAATCTCTTGGACTGCAAGGAGATACAACCAGTCCATCCTAAAGAAAATCAGTCCTGAATATTCATTGGAAGGACTGATGCTGACGCTGAAACTCCAATACTTTGGCCATCTGATGTGAAGAACTGACTCATTGGAAAAGACCCTGATGCTGGGAAAGATTGAAGGCAGGAGGAAAAGGGGGTGGCACAGGGTGAGATGGTTGGATGGTATCACCAACTCAATGGACATGGGTTTAAGTAAGCTCTGGGAGTTGGTGATGGACAGGGAAGCCTGGGATGCTACAGTTGATAGGGTGGCAAAGAGTTGGACACGACTGAGCAACTGAACTGAATGGAACTGAACTCTGGAAGGGGAGGGCAGTCTTTCCAAAATCAGCAAGACCCCAGATGCCATCAGATACAGAAAATAAAAGCCATATTGAGTATACAGTGTGATAGGAATTGGGACTGTGCATGGGGCTTTGGTCAGCTAACCAACAGTGTCCACACTAGTGTATACTGCTTTGAGTCAACAATTCCACTTTTATAAAGAAATAATTGGGCAAATAAGCATAGATATGTATATAAGAACTTTTTATCAACATGATGTTTATAACAAAAAGGGGAAAAAAGCCTTCAGTTCAGTTCAGTTCGGTTCAGTCGCTCAGTCGTGTCCAACTCTTTGAGACCCCATGAATCGCAGCACGCCAGGCCTCCCTGTCCCTTACAAACTCCTGGAGTTTACTCAAACTCATGCCTATTGAGTCGGTGATGCCATCCAGCCATCTCATCCTCTGATGTCCCCTTCTCCTCCTGTCCCCAATCCCTCCCAGCATCAGGGTCTTTTCCAACAAGTCAACTCTTCACATGAGGTGGCCAAAGTATTGGAGTTTCAGCTTCAGCATCAGTCCCTCCAATGAACACCCAGGACTTATCTCCTTTAGGATGGACTGGTTGGATCTCCTTGCAGTCCAAGGGACTCTCAAGAGTCTTCTCCAACACCACAGTTCAAAAGCATCAATTTTTCAGTGCTCAGCTTTCTTCACAGTCCAACTCTCACATCCATACATGAAAAACCATAGCCTTGACCAGACAGACCTTTGTTGGCAAAGTAATGTCTCTGCTTTTTAATATGCTATCTAGGTTGGTCATAACTTAATGTACATCAATTAGCATATGGCTAGATAGTTTATTACTTATACTATACAATGTATCATTGCACAGTAATTGAGAGTATTGATGCTAGAGGTATATTTGCTGATATAAACATATAGTCACAATATGGGGTTTCCAGGTGGTGCTACTTGTAAAGAGCCTGCCTGCCAATGCAGGAGACAAGAAATGCAGATTTGATCTCTGGGTTAGGAAGATCCCCTAGAGGAGGGCATGGCAACCCACACCAGTCACAATATACTATTGAGTGAAAAAAAAATTTATAATCAATAGGTATATGTGACTCTAATTTTGTTAAAAATATGTTTACTTATATTAGCACTGCATTTCTATTTATTTTTGAAAAAGGATTGGGAGGAAATGTATCAGATTATCAACAACAGGTCTCTCTAAATATAGTTGCAGGTGGGAAAGAAATGAGAGCAGCAGGAATACACACATTTTCCCTGTTTGTCTCTGGGACAACGTGGATTCTCAGCACACCTGCTCATATTCCATGCAGCCTGTGTTTATCCTTCTATCATGTTCTGGTAATGACTGCAAAACCACCATCCAGACCACGGCTGCAAGTTTGTTTGACGTTCACAGAAGGAAAAAGACAGTGAGTCCAGTGCAGACTTTGTGGTTCCTTAGATTTAAAGTGAGTGGTGAGGCTGCCAGTTCTGGTAAAAACTGATAAAAATGTATCCTGAAGCATCTCTATTAGTTTTAATCACATGAAATTGCCCCTATTCCACCATCTCTGACCTATAAAATGATGACTTCTATAAGCAAGGCAAGGCATTTCTGAACTAGAGGATGAAGTAAATCAGAAAACATCTGTTTGGGGTTTTTGCAAAGTATTTTCTTTGAAGAAGTTTCTGAGGCTCAAAAACTACGGGAAAAATTCCAGAATAGGAGATCTCTATGGTCTTTTTTAAGTTGAAAATATTGTCTTTCCTTCCCCACTCCTCCTGACTCACACTCCCTGGTGTCCCATCCACCATTCATATCTGTCCAGAAGAGGATCTCCAGGACCCAGAGGCCTTCCTGGAAATGAGGGTCCTCCCACCTGCTCAGTGCCCAGAGCTCAACAACCAGTTCCATGACTTTAGCTTTAATCCTTGCCTCAGGTTACCCGCAATCCATGTCGACCATTTGGACATCTGGACCAAACCATCTCTTTTTATAAACTATGTTCAGGCCACAGCTCTGGCCTAAAGCAAAACTTCACAGTCAAGTGAAGCTGTCATAGACTCTTCAAGTATGACCCCATGGAAAGCCAACCCCATTTTGGCTAGTGTTTGCCTGACTACTTGCAGGGAGGGCAGATAAGGACAGATATGGACAGAGTCACGGTGGTGGGGGCTCCCTAAGGCTCACTGCACAGTCATGGGCCAGCTGGGGCTCAACATGCCATGCCAGTGATAGCCTCAGAAGCTGGAGGTTGGAAGGAGTTCTATGCAAGGTGGGAGGACTTAGAAATCATCATCATCATCATTGTTGTTGTTGTTATGACCACAATCAAATCTTCCTGGAGAAGGGAAGTTTGAGACTGTATATCTGTATCTTGAAGGAGGAAATAGAAAAGGCTTGGGTCTGAGCAAGATGTAAGGAGGGGCCAGAGGAAAGGCCCCTAGGTGGAAATTATCCAAGGATGCATCATCAAGTGAGCAATGTGTTGGTTTCTAAAGGAGTTTCCATAGTAACCAAGTCCAAAGGCTGTGAAAGCAGCACCTGCCACCAGCCTCAACATGAAGAATCTACTGAAAGAGGGAGATAAGGAGGGAGCACAGAGGTCAGGGTGACCTACTGACCAAGATAGGCCTAGACAGAGGAACAGTGAGGAAGACAGAGAGCCTCAAAGGGAATGAAGATTGTTAGGAAGAAGGAGGAGTCGGGTGATGCCAGGTAGGAGTGGAGATTGAGACTGGGGGAGAGGGAGCACAGTGCTGGGAGTTCCCAAGGTGCTGCAGATGCAGGTGACTCCCTCCCTCTGATGTTTTGCAGGACCCACCCTGGCAGAGCCTGCCTCCCCTTGGAAAGCTCTATGGGAAAAGCTGGGCTGTGATTAAGATCTTTTAATTAAGGAAGCCATTTGCACAGGATGCAACAAGAGGTGGATGGAGAGTTTGCTCAAATTGGATTTTTTTTTTTCAGTTAACTAGAAAAATAATGAGAGGAACTCGTCTTTCTATAAGTCAGGGGGATACGTCATTTTGAAGGGAGCCACATAGCTACCTGGAAGAATTCATCTGTTCCTTCATTCATTCACCCCCAGTGCACATCTAGTATCACCACGAGTATAAATATTGAAAAATAATGCTGACTCTGTTGCTGACTCTGGCAACACTAACTGCATTGCATCAACTATGTCTTTCACTCCATTCAATCACCCCATAAAGCACGTGCTGCTATCTACCTTTTCTGCAGGTGAGAAAACTGTGGGCCTCTTGGATGGAAGAGGGGAAAACTAACATGAGAGGGGAGGAAGAATGGGGCTAATGTGAGCCCCAATTCCTTTTTCTATTGCATCTCTCTCGTTCTTTTTCCTGTGTGAAGACTCCCAGATATCTTTCCTGACTGCGCACATCTACATAAAGCTCCCACTGCTGCCGCCTCCGATGTCCCCAGGGACACGGTGCAAAATGTATTGAGGTTGCCTGGTGGCTGACTTCCAGGGCCTGGACCTAGGCAGGTGAGATGGCGCTGATACCAGCCACCCCATCTGTTGCTTCCTTCAGTGTCGATGCAGCCTTGAGTTTGAACTGTCCCTGGGCTCTGGGTCTGACCCTGCATCAGAGCTCTTGCCTCCCATGCAGGACTCCTGGTACTGATTTCATCCCCAGTTCTGAACTTTTTTCTCGGTTCTGGGTGGTACAGTCAGTGGCCTTGTTTCTTACCCTAAGTCACATAATAACATTCAAGACCGACAGAAAGGACAGCTCCTGAGAGCCACAATCTCTGGCTGGGTGCCTACCTGCCAGGTTCTCCCCCGCAGACTCAGTTTCCTGACTTCAGCCCCTCTACAGTCTAGTGTGGAAGACAGGTCCAAGCACCAAGCCCCATTCCATGTGCCCTGTGCGTCACCCAACATCCCCTTCTTTAGGGGCATCCTCCTTCTCCTCTTCTTCGGTATCCCTGCTTGGTTGATGGTTTGGGTCGAGGAGACTATGGCCACCTCTCTGCCCTAGTGGTCCAGGCTGGCCAGAGACCTCCAGCTTCTTGGCCCCAGTGATTGGCTCCCCAAGGGCATGTGGCTCAAGCTGGGCCAATCAGAGTCACCAGAGCTTCCTGACAGTCTTCGCAGGAATGAATTACATGGTCCTTCCCTTTAGGGTTCTGAGATCCTGCAGCCACGCAGAGAGCCTTTTCTGGGAGGAAAGTCAGACCTGCCAAGCAGCTGTGAGAGAGGCTGCGGTTCAGAGACCGCCGTTTGATCCCTGCATCCCACTGTGCCTGAAGGGAGAGTGCCCCCCGGACTTTTCAGCTTTGTGAGCCATGCATCCTGTTTCATTTTTCTTAAATGAGTCTGAATTTAGATTTTGACACTTGCAACTGAAAGCGTCCTGGGTACCGTAATGTTTTTCTATGAGATGGTCTTTATTTCTTGCACCCAATCTCCAGTTTTGGCAGAAGACATAGCAAAACAGGAATGACACAAATCTTGTGATGTGCCCTGTGTCTCCCCATGGCTTTTGTTTGCTTTTTGCTTAAAATGTTTTCATTTTGCTTTTACACCTGAATGGTCAGTTGGCTGTAGGAAGAATTTTTTTTTTCACTTTTTCTTAAGAAAGATTTCAAGCATATATGAAAATAGAATAACATATTGGCTTCCTGGAAGCCAAGTCAGAAAGAGAAACGTGACGACTCTCTTAGTCCTATAGTCAGCAAGAGTAGGTGTTGGTAAGGAGTGTCAACATTTTTATTTTCTTGGCATTAAATTTTGTAAGGTCTTTCTCACACAACATTTTGTGGAATGGATATGAAATGATGAAATGGGCAATTTCCTCAATAGCCGTTATTTTACAAATAAAATATAATTTAAAGCTGGAGCTCTCCATTCTGGATTCCAGCTTAGGACATTTAAAAAAGAGAATAACATCATAGGGTCTTCTGTCCTTGGGTGTTTTAAAGATTTCTATTAGTATTGTTGCTGTTGTTCAGTCACTGTGTTGTGTGCAGCTCTTTGCGACCCCATGAACTGCAGCACGCCAGGCTTCCCTGTCCTTTACTCTTTCCCTGAGTTTGCTCAAACTCACCTCCACTGATTCTATTAGCATAGCATTCTTAAATTCATTTGAGACACATTTGTTGAGCTCTTGTTACGTGACATAGGTGGTTCCAGGGCTAGAGATACAGCAGTGACAGGATCCAGGGTTCCCTCTCAGGTGCTTGTATTCTAGTGGGGAGGATGGATATAAGGAAGTTTACAAATCCACACACAGGCCATTTGAGAGAACAATTAATGGTGGGAAGAAGAGAAGTCAGGCCCTTACGTGAATGGTGAAGGAAAGCTTCTCTGTGGAGAGGTCATCTGAACAGAGTCCTGAAGGATAAGAGGGGATCCTCGCATGTGATTACCTGCTAGGAGACTTCCCGGCAGTCTTGTCAGTATGTGCACAACTCCTGATGTACAAGAAGGCACATGAGTGAAGCGGAGTGGTAACGTGTTGGCCTAAGTAAAGGGTACACAAGGTGGAAGCCAGCCCAGAGCGGGGACTAAGATCTCAGGCCAGGGCTGCCTGTCTGGTGTCATAGGTTGCACACTGCGTAATTCTAGGGCGAGTCATTCATGCACATCAGGGTTTGGCAAACTTTCCGTCAAAGGCCAGATTGTAAGTATTTCAGGTTTTGTGGGCCAGATGGTCCCTGTCACAAGTACTCACTTCTGCCCTTGTCACACCAAAGCAACCGCAGACAATGTATAAATGAATGGGCATGGCGGCGTTCCAACAAAACTTTATGGACACGGATTCTGAATTTCAATATTAAAACTAAAACAATTGAGATATATCTTCTTTTTTTTTTTTTCAACCCTTGAAAAATGTAAACCTATTCTTAGCTTTCAGGCTGTACAACAGGCAGCAGGTTGGACTTTGTCCACAGTCTGCAGTTGGCCGACCCTGACATAAACTGTGTAGTAGCCTGGTCATCTGAATGTCCCTGTGTCCCTTCTTCACTGTCTTTGCTTACACAAGACCCCTACCTTGAGGGTCTACGCTCTTCCATGCCATCCAATGCACAACAGGTGTAAACCAGACATGGGAATTATAAAGATGACTAAGACATCTTCCTTGCTTGAAGGAAGCTCCCAAATGGTTCATCACTTCAGGGTCAGGCAAAGCCCCTTCCGACAGTGAAGCATCCCAGGTCCCCCTACCCAACAGTGCTTTCTCCCTCCCCCAAGCTCTTGGAATCCTTCTTGTCTGCTTGGCATTTACTCCCACAATAGTTCCTACTTAAGCTATTTTGCAGGTCCTGAGAGTGTGCCTCACTTCCCACTTGGAGTCTGGTTCTTCTGAAGTCCATGTCCATCTTTGGGTCCCTAGCTGAGGGTGCTGATGTCTTTTGCTCGTTGAATTGGTTTTGAAAGAGCCTGATCTTATCAGGAAGAGCTGACCTCAGATGATGGGAGCTTTAGGGAGGAAGATGAGAGGGGTGGGGAGCTGAGAGCAGGGTGTTCCCAGGTACTCTGACTGGATTTAACTGGGATTAATTACTGCTAATGCTACTGTCTCATTTGTCTGCATTAAGCTGTCATATAAATGGTTTTTTATAATGTTTTAATGATGAAAGGATTGCTGTTTATAGAAATAAGTACCCAGCTACTCTGCTATAATTGCTGTCTCTGTCCTGGCTACACTCTATAGTCGCTTCTCAATGATTTCTGTAGGCTTTAACGCCTTGGTGATTTCTCATTCTTGGCCTTGTCAGCCTCTCATTAAGTACTTATTGTTTGACCTGGGAAAAAAAAGATAAAAATTACCACCCTAACCTAAGCCATCATCATCTCTTGCTTGGATTATTGCAGTAGCTTGCTAATTGGTCTCCTTGGTAGGAGATCATATATATTTGCCCCAAATACACTCACAACTTTGGCAATTCAAATTGAATTGACAATTGAATTGATGCTTTTGAATTGCAGTATTGGAGAAGACTCTTGAGAGTCCCTTGGACTGCAAGATCAAACCAGTCAATCCTAAAGGAAATCAACCCTGAATATTCATTGGAAGGACAGTTGCTGAAGCTGAAGCTCCAATACTTTGGCCACCTGATGTGAAGAGCTGACTCATTGGAAATGACTCTGATGCTAGGAAAGATTGAGGGCAAAAGAAGTGGGTGACAGAGGATGAGATGGTTAGATAGCATCACCGACTCAATCGACATGAATTTGAGCAAACTCCAGGATATAGTGAAGGACAGGGAAACCTGGAGTACTGTAGACCCTAGGGTCACAGAGAGTTGGACATGACTTAGCAACTAAACAATAGCAACAAAATACTCTCAACTCAGAAGTCACTCTGATCTTTAAACATATGTCATCTCAAGTAACATCTCCATTTACTCCACCAATGATTGCCTCTCCCAGTTGGAATAAAAGTCCCATGTTCTTGTAATGACTCAAAAGATCCCATGGGAGGGATTCTTAAACTTTGTGATGCCCTGGAAACCTCTGGAAACACGGTGAAGCCTATGGATACATTCTTGGAGTGTTTTTAAATGCATAAAATAAAATAAACAGAATTTCAAACTAAACAAACTACCATTGTCTTATTGTGGAGCTATAACAACATACCATGGGCAGCTTAAATGACAGAAATATATTTTTCACAGTTCTGGAGGGTGGAAGTCTGAGTTCAGGATGCCAGTATGGTCAGGGCATCTTCCAGGGTTTTTGATAGCTTCCTTCTCTCTTTGTCCTCACATAGCCTTTCCTTTAAAATCTCTCTCTCTTCCTCTTCTACTAAAGGCACCAATTTCACCATGAGGGCCCCATCCTCATGACCTAATTAGCTCCCAAGAGGCTGTGTCTCCAAATACTGTCATACTGGGGCTTAGGGCTTTAACATAGGAATTTTAGAAGAATACAACACCAATTGTAGTGGAAAAGAGTTATCAAATTATTAAATAACAAAACTGGGAGACAGTAATATACACACTTCATTATTACTGTAGTACATAATGAAAATACTTAAAGAATATAAAAAAGTTAATTCTTGAAAGGCACATTAGGATTAAGGTTTTATTGGCCTAACCTGAATAAAGAACCTTCAACCCTGGGTGGTCTCTAGCAGGATGACATGCATGTCCTGTTAGATGTGAAGATGCAGCTGTGATTCTTTTCCCAGTCCCATTCATGGACCACACTGAGAGCTCTCTGTGGACCCTGTCCAATATGATCAACCCTCTGCTCTTAACTTCTCAGAACTTGTTCCACATCTACTCACCCTGTTCTCACTCTTCTCTGCCATGCTGGCCTCATTGCTATTTCGTCAACACTCCAGGCACATTTCTGCCCCAGAACTTTTGAGCCTGCTGTTGTCTCTATCTAGACTGCTCTTCTTGCCAATATGCTTATGGCTTACTCCTTTACTTCTTTCAGATTTCTTCCTTAAATACCACCTTCTCATGGGTTTCTGTTTGACTATCCCCCACCAGTCCCGTGCTCGCCAATCACCTTCCTTACCATGCATTTTGTATTGCCAGCTGACCTGTTCTATATTTTCCCTACCTATTATCTATATTCTCTGTGTCCTTCAACCAGAATGTAAAATTCATGTAGATGGATATTTATTTGTTTTGTTCACTGCTGTACCCCACCCCCACGTGCCTAAAACAGTGCTGTGCCCAGAGTAGGCACTTAATAAATATTTACTGATGGATGTACAATATTTGCCTGAGAAAAATATAATCAAAACGGTAAGTCTGTGGTTTAATTTCCTACCAGACTTTGATATCCTGAATCTGTTTTCTGATTGCTCATCACTACTACAGTGGAAATGTGCTCCTAAATGCCACTAAAACCTCCTTAAAGAATCCAGGGCATTTGGGTCAAGTATCCATTTAAAGGTAATGTCTGAATTTTGAGATGATGTATGAGGGGCAGGAGTGGCAGAGAAGTAAATACTGGGCCACTGTCCAGCTGTGTGACTGTGGGTGGGAATCTCACCCTCTCTGAAACTCACATCCTCATCTGTCAGAAGAAACAGACTATCCCTATGGATCCCCAAGAGCTGCTCTGAGTTTTAAATGAGATAATTCATGAAGAAGGCTCAAGAAATAAATGATAGCTCTTGGCCACACTTGTAATATGTCAGAGAAAAAGAAAGCAAAGGGTTCCAAGAAGTTTGCTGCTCTGCAGGAGACCTTTGAGGTCCTGGGGAAAAGCCACAGTCCTGCTAAAGGGAACGCACTGTGCTGGAGAACCCTCCCAGCCTCTCCAGGCGCCGCTACAGCCTGTCTGCAGGGCCTGCCCCAGTTCTGGCCACCTGTGGATGCCTCTGGCTTTGAGGAAAGGCCTGTAAATCTGAGCTGAAGGGATGGGATGGAGAAACTCAGGCCAGGCCAGGATTCAAAAGGCAGCAGGAAATGAATACATTCGTTGGAACTCATGACAAAGGGGACTTGAATTATCTGGAGGGTAGTCATCAGTATGCTGAGATTGGAGTAGCCCCTGCCTCACAGGTTTAAGGGGACAGCGGGGAGACCAAGCTCTGAACAATATGACACACACACAGCCAACCAGACTCATCTTCAGATTAGCTTCTGGTTCAAATTATTTGGTCGCCTGCCTCCTGTTTATTTTTGCAGATGATTGAAAATTGACTGACTATAAGTACATTATGCCTTATTTTATTCATCCATTCACCAGATTTATTAATCACCATCTATATGCAAAGTACTGGAGTTGGACACTGGGGGCATGCAAAGATGAACAATATTTGAAAATGATGTAAAGTTCACAAAAATAATCTTACATTGTCTTCAGAACATGAAAGAGATAGAAGCTAATTTACTTTAGTGACTGCTTTGTTGACTGATTGTTGACTCATTAAATCATGCAATAAATACTTCCTGAGGGCCTACTGTATGCCAAGCTCTGTGCTAGATGCTGGTAAAAACACAATAAAGACCTGCCATTGGATTTGAACTCCACGTGAGAGACAGAACGTAAATAAATAAGCATGTAGTACAGTATCAGGATTTGGCTTAGATGTAAAGAATCTGCCTGCAATGTGGGAGACTTGAGCTCAATCCCTGGGTTGGGAAGATCCCCTGGAGAAGGGAATGACTATTCATGCCAGTATTCTTGCCTGGAGAATTCCATGGATAAAGGAGCCTGGCAGGCTACAGTCCATGGGGTTGCAGAGAGCTGGACACAACTGAGCAACTAAGCATAGCATGTGGTGTCAGGAAGTGATGGTGCCAGGAAGGATGAAGCCAGGCTGCAGTGGTTGAGATAAAAGTGTTGGTAGAAAGGAGGTGGCCTTGAGCACAGAAGCCTGAACAGGGTGAGAGGAGTACATGGGTACTTGTGTTGGGAGGAACCATGGTTCTGGACTCCTCTCTGGAAACTGACAGAAAAATGAATTGATTTTCCCAGGATCACACAACCTGACCGTAACTGAGCTGGGGTGCTGCTCTGGCCACAAGATTATAACCCACGCCACATAGTTTTAAAACACTGCCCATGTGTTCAAGGAAGCCTACAGTCCAGTAGTTGACTATAGCCTCAGTTCAGTTCAGTCGCTCAGTTGTGTCCAACTCTTTGTGACCCCATGGATTGCAGCATTCCAGTCTTCCCTGTCCATCACCAGCTCCCAAAGCTTACTCAAACTCATGTCCATCAAGCTGGTGATGCCATCCCACCATCTCATCCTCTGTCATCCCCTTCTCCTCCTGCCTTCAATCTTTCCAGCATCAGGGTCTTTTCAAATGAGTCAGTTCTCTGCATCAGGTGGCCAAAGTATTGGAGTTTCAGCTTCAGCATCAGTCCTTCCAGTGAATATTCAGGACTGATTTCCTTTAGGATTGACTGGTTGGATTTCCTTGCAGTCCAAGGCACTCTCAAGAGTCTTCAACACCACAGTTGAAAACCATTGATTCTTCGGCACTCAGCTTTCTTTACCACTGGAAAAACCATAGCTGTGACTAGATGGACCACTGTTGGTAAACAATGTCTCTGCTTTTTAATATGCTGTTTAGGTTGGTCATAGCTCTTCTTCCAAGGAGCATGGGTCTTTTAATTTCATGGCTGCAGTCACCATCTGCAGTGATTTTGGAGCCCCAAAATCTAGTCACTTAATTATTCAATAAAGAGCACATGATGAATCCTTTAGCAAAGTACATATGTACCCACACTTTAGGTAAGTGATAGACGCTCTGGCTGGTGTCCAAAGCAGGGGCGGGGGAGGTAGTGAAATTGTGAATTAAGACCCTGTTCCTTTTGCAGTTCTTGTCTTAAGATCAGTGCTTTATTTCTACTCTCTCATTCTGGAAATTAGCATATGAAAGTGTTTGCTGAGTTTCATACCTTGAGGTGAGCTAATGCAAAACTCAGTCAAAGAAAATATTTGTCATCGGCAAGTTCTCTTTTATGTAAAGGCAGTAGCAGTTTTCAGTCGTAGTTCTCTTCAGAAATAGAACTGCAGACTTTCACCTCTTGCAAGCTCCTCTTTCTGCCTCGGTAGCATGAGATGGAAATGAGTACTGAAGGCCTGGCGTCTGAGGGAGAGGGTCGTGTAGCGCTCTTCTCCCCCGCAGCTCCCAATGCCCAGAGAAGGGAGTTCAGCTGCCAGTTGCAAAACAGAGGGCTGCGATCTTAAGGACAATAGCGAGGAACCAGAAACCATTTTTGCTTTTATTTTTGCTTTTGAAAGGGCTTCCCGGTGGTAAAAGAACTGGCCTGCCAATGCCGGACATGTAGGAGATGTGGGTTCAATCCCTGGGCTGGAAAGATCCCCTGGAGTAAGAAATGGCAACCAACTCCAGTATTCTTGCATGGAGATTTCATGGACAGAGGGGCCTGGTGGGCTACACCCCATGGGGTTGCAAAGAATTGGACACAACTGAAGTGACTTAGCACACCTGCATATACTTTGGAAAGGTTTATTTGATACTTGAGAGTTTGAGAGCCCAGATGGTTTTTTCCCTCTTAAATGTCATTTTTCTTCCTCTATGCTTAAAAGTAATGTATATTTATTATAGGGAGTTGGAAAACACAGAAAAGTAGAAAGAGAACAAATCTCACCCATAATCTCACTATCCAGAGAAAACAACAAAATCATGTGTTGTTTTTTCCCCTGATCTTTTTGTAATGGGTATATATATATATATATATATATATGTATAAAATATAGTTATATAGTTTTATAATTATATAGTTAAATATGAAGAGTTATATATATATATATAACTCTCTCTGTCTCTACCTATATATATATAAAGCCTGGCTTGCTGCAGTCCATGGGGTCACAAAGAGCCAGACACGATTGAGTGACTGAACAACAGCAATATATTAAAAAACTTATAATCAGATGTCAATAACTTATTGACATCTGATTATATTTATAACTGAATTTCTTATGTTTTAATTAGCAATAGCAATACCATATTACATATATCCTGGAGGAGGACATGGCAACCCACTCCAGTATTCTTACCTAAAGATTCCCTGTTGGAGGGAGGAGCCAACGGGCTGCAATCCATGGAGTCGCAAAGAGTTGGACATGACTAAAGTAATTTAGCACATTACATATGTATTTGTTCATATCACTAAAAACCCTTTATAAACATCAGGTAGAATTTTTAAAGTTCTTCCCTCTACTTTGAATATATTACATGTTTATTGTGGAAACTTTAGAATACATGCAAAAACTGTATTTTGTGTGACAAAGGACACAATCAAAAAGTGAAAATTCAACCCACAGAATGGGAGAAAATACTTGCAAGCCTGTTAAATACTTGCAATCTATTAAAGGAGTGATATCTAGAATACATTAAAGAACTCGTGCATTTCAACAATAATAATACAAAAAACTCAATTTAAAAATGGGAAAAAACTTGAATAGGTATTTTTCCTAAGAAGATGTACAAATGGCCAATAAGTACAGGAAAAGATGCTTGGCATCACTAATCATTAGGGAAATGCAAGTCAAAACACAATGAAATCCTACTTCATGGTCATTAGAGTGGCTATTATACAAAAAAAAAAAAAAAAAAAAAAGAAAATAACAAGAGTTGGCAAGGATGTGGAGAAATTGGAATCTTCATGTTTCTAGCAGGAATGTAAAATACTGCAGCTTCTATGGAAAAGAGTATGCTGGTTTCTCAAAAACACTAAATGTGTAAGAACCATTTGATACAGCGGTTCCACTCCTGGGACTATACCTAAAAGAACTGAAAGCAGAGACTTGCACGGCTACTCGTGTTCATGACAGCATGATTGACAGGAGCCAGAGGAGAGGATGCAAATATCCATCAATGAATGAATGGGTAAATGAAATGTGGTATGAACTGTTAAAAGACAAATCAAGGAATATGAAAAAATGTTTAGTTTATTTGAGTAAAAATCAATTCAAATGGGGCAACATCAAATTTTAAGTGGCTAGGAGTGATCCACCAACAGCAGCTGGGAAAGACTTTTATAGAGAAAAGGTGGAAGCAAAGCAAAAAATAATATTTGGTGATAGCTTAAGGCCTAGTTACCTGTTTGTGATTGGCTGGTCTCAGGTTTCAATTTCAAAACCTTGAGGCATTTACGGGCTCAGATTTTGTTTACATAGCTTACCGTGGCATTAGGGCTGCCTCAGTCTAACGACTCTTTGTTTAGTTAATATAATGTGTGTGTGTGCTTAGTAGTATCCAACTTTTTGGGACCCCCACGGACTATAGCCTTCCAGGCTCCTCTTCCATGAAATTTTCCAGGCAAGAATTCTGGAGTGGTTTGCCATTTCCTACTCCAGGGGATCTTCTCAACCCAGGGTTCGAACCCTTTAGCACTGCACCACTTGGGAAGGGTAACAATATGTACAGTGAAATACTATTCATCTCTAAAAGGAATGAAATTTTGACTGCTAAAAAAATTGGTTGTAAAACTTGCTAAAATGGTAAAAAATCCTTTTTCAAGATTACTGCAGTTGACGTCAAGACTGTCACAATGGGGGAGAGAGAAAGGGCTCAACTCCAAATACAACAAAGTCAGCTAGGGATTTACAGCCAACAAGCAGAGGGAGGGGGGTCAATGGATGGGAAATCCCTAAGAGGAGATGTCAAGGGTCAGGGCACTCTTGCTAAACTAACTGAACGGAATTCTTGCTGAAAAAAAGGTCAGGAATATTAGATGTTAAGGGCAGGAGATTCTTGCCAATCTTACTCAGCAGGATTCTTGCAAAAACTGGATGATGCAGAACTAGAAAAGGTAAAGGTCCTAGTTGAGAAAAGCCTTTGAAGACACAGTTGGTGAAAGGTGAAATAAGCCAGACATGAAAGAACAGACACTGTATGTGTCAACTTACGATGATCTTAGAATAGTCACATTCATAGAGACAGAAATGGAATGGTGGTTGCCAGGGGCTGGGGAGGGGAGTGGGAGAGAGGAGTTATTATTAAAATTTATTGAGTAGAGTTAGTTTTAGTTTTGGAGAAGGCAATGGCACCCACTCCAGTACTCTTGCCTGGAAAATCCCATGGATGGAGGAGCCTGGTAGGCTGCAGTCCTTGGGGTTGCGAAGAGTCGGACACGACTGAGCGACTTCACTTTCACTTTTCACTTTCATGCATTGGAGAAGGAAATGGCAGCCCACTCTAGTGTTCTTGCCTGGAGAATCCCAGGGACGGGGGAGCCTGGTGGGCTGCCGTCTAAGGGGTCGCACAGAGTCGGACACGACTGAAGCGACTTAGCAGCAGCAGCAGCAGCAGTTTTAGTTTGGGAAGATAAAAAATTTCTGGAGATGAATGGTAGAGATGGCTACACAACAATGCGAATTTTACTTCATGCCAAAGAACACTTAGAAATGATTGAAATGGTGAATTTTATGCTTTGCATATTTTACTATAATTAAAAAATCAATACCAATAAAAATCACCTGTTTTTTTACTACTCTGAGATAATGCTAATCTCTATTAGCATTGTGGTATATTCCCTTCTCATCCTATTTATATCAATCTATATGCTAGCTATTTATACAGATAGATGTGTGTGTGTGTATATATATATATATATATATACATGTATTTGTATATACATATATGTATTTGAATATCTTCATGTGTGTGGCTTTACCCCCTACATTTCAGATTAATTCCTTAGTTTGACTTTGGCTAAACTAAAGTTAGGAGGTGAGAATGTTTTTAAAATCCTTGTTAGATTATTAGGGTGTTACCCCTTCTTCCTTCCTTCTTTCCTTTTCCTGTCTCTTCTGTTTTTTTTTTTTTTTCTACTTTTTTGGGGGGGATTGTGGCAAGTAGAATTCTAAATGGGCCACAAGATTCCTGACCCCTGGAATATACACAACTTCACCTAGGTATTCAACTAAGCACTAATCTAGCTCCTGCTATAAGGAGATTCTGCAAATATAATTAAGATCCCAAATCAGTTGACCTTCAAATATGGAGATTACCTGGTTGGGCCTGACCTAATGAGATGACCCTTTAAATCTGAGTCTAGAGGTCAGACACAGGGAGACTTAGAGATTCAGAGCACCGGAGGTTTGACTCAGGTGAAGTGCTCCATTGTTGGCTTGAAGATGGAGAGAATGTTGGGGGCACGGAGTGGCTTCTGGGGCTAAGAACAGCTGACAGCCAGCAAGGGAACGCAGACTCCAGGCTCAAAACTACAGTGACCTGAGCTCTGCCAATGACCTGAATGAGCCCAGAAATTTGTCCAGAGCCTCAGATAAGAACTCATTCCACTGGCATCTTGATTTCAGCCTTGTGATAGACCCAGCAGATGGTCTAGCCAGGCTGGGCCAGATCTGACCCATGGGACTGTCCAATAATAAATGGGGATATTTCAAGCCATCAAATTTGTGGTGATTTGTTATGGATAATGAAAAACTAATACAGAGATGTACTTGTGTTTGTAAGGTGTGTGGCTGTGTGTGTGTGTGTGTGGCGGCAGGGACTGGGATGGGAGGGGGTCGGGCAGCAGGGTACCCACAGCTAGTTTGTTGAAGCTTAGATTTCACATGATCCACTGTGGTTTTATGGGTTGGTTATCTCTCGTCCAAGGCCTTTACAGGGACACTTTATGGGTTGGTTATCTCTCGTCCAAGGCCTTTACAGGGACACTTTACTTATATTTGCTTGTCTAATACCTCTATTAAATATATGATCAGACTCATGATTAGACTAATTTCACAGATTAGGAAGCTGAAGCACAGAGGCATTGCCCTGGTAGCACAGCTGGTGTCAGTGATGCTATTGAAACAGAGAGCTGAGTATGCGAACTCCCTTCCCTTCTATACCACACAGCTGTCAGCACTTTGGGGCAACTTCACTGTTAAATAACTTGGGTAATGAATTTCACTTATAAATCCAACAAGGCCAGAGAGGGAGGTGACAAATTAGGAAAGGAGGGGAAAATGAGGAGTCTAAATATCAGCTTCTTTCAAGGCCCAAGTTGTGTCCTGCCTTCTTCAGGGGCCTCCAGCTCTTCTGATCTCAGCTGCCCGTGACCTCCTACTTGTTTATTCCTTTGCTGTGGTTCCCACGCGTGCGGCTCCGGAGGCTCTGCCCGTGATCTGTAGGTGCTCAGCTCCTGCATGGCCTGGGCATCCTGTCAGCTCCTCCGGGGTGCGCACGTGTGTGCACGCTGAGTCACTTCAGTCATGTCCACTCTGTGACCCTACGGTTCTGTGGCCCACCAGGCTCCTACATCCATAGGATTCTCCAGGCAAGAATACTGGAGTGGGTTGCCATGCACTCCTCCAGGGGATCTTCCCTACCTAGGTATTGAACCCGTGGCTCCTGCATTTGCAGGAAGATACTTTATCATCTGTGCCACCGGAGAAGCCCTCTCTGGGGTGACGACTGGATTTTACTCTTTTTTGAACCCATAGCATTCCAGCATCTTACAAGCAGGGCCTGGCATGGTCCTGCAGTGACTGACAACCAGGGAAATATTGCTGAAAAAGTAAATGGAGCAATGGCCTCTTCTCTTATCCTTAAGAAATGTCCCCACCCTCCATGAGGAAGTACCACTTTTAATAAAAAAAAAAACAAACAAAAAACACCTCACCACATTCAGCGCAGATGCTCTAACTCTTAGTCAAAGCTCTCCCTTTGTCTGGGCTCTTGAAGACCTTGGGGAGCAATGTTATTAGGTACCTGGTTATGTGTGTGATTTTTTCCCCCTTCGCCATCCCCATCATGTAGAGCAGACTTGTTTGAAAGTACCAGCTTATCTCATCCAGGCTGGGCTATGACATGTGGAGACTGACTTGCTCTTTCTTTGGAGCTCCTGCTCTGAGTTCACCTGGACATACCACTCTTCTGCAAATTGTGATCAACTCTAGAGATGAAGACTGAATGCTGAAGAATTGATGCCTTCGAACTGTGGTGCTGGAGAAGACTCTTGAAAGTCCCTTGGACTGCAAGGGGATCAAAGCAGTCAATCCTAAAGAAAATCAATCTCGAATGTTTGTTGGAAAGACTGATACTGAAGCTGAAGCTTCAATACTTTGGCCCCCGATGTGAAGAGCCAACTCTTTGGGAAAGACCCTGAAGCTGGAAAAGATTAAGGGCAGGAGGAGAAGGGGACGACAGAGGATGAGAAGGTTGGACAGCATTATCGACTAAATGGACATGAGTTTGAGCAAACTCTGGGAGACGGTGAAGGACAGGGGAGCATAGTGTGCTGCAGTCCATGGGTTACAAAGAGCTGGACATGACTGAGTGACTGAATAACAGACAGCTAGAGATATCTGCCCACTATCCAGGAGTGAGCACAAGGCCCTGTGACACCTCAGCATCTTGGCCAAGAAAGAGAGGTTGATTCCCAAGTCCTGAGTCCTGCTGAGTTAGGGTCTGTTCCTATCATCTGGTTATCTATCTGAGGACCACTGCCTTTTCCCATGACTCCAGACTGGCTTTCCCTGCCCCCTGGAAGGCTAGATTCTATCTTCATCCACTGATATGCAGTTGCCATTCCAGCCTGCATAGCATAATAACTGTATCCCCAAACAACCTATCCATCCCCTAGTAAATATGCTCATTCATTAGAAAGGAAGGGGTTGTATCCTTGGAGTCCACCTGAAGTCCAGTGGCAGGTTTCATCTTACAGAGTGATGGAATTAGAGGAGAGAGCTCTGTGACTTGGAGGACAGGTGACTGGGGAGGTTTCCATGGTTCCCTAGACTGGAGTGTGCTCTTTAGAGGCAAGCAGCTGAGGCTGGAGAGAAGGGGTGAGCAACGCTAGGGACCTCCACCTGAGCACCAGCGCCTGTATTGTCTCGGCACTGGAGCCCAGGCGGGAGGCTTTGGGGAGGGTGGGAAGAAACCATAGCCTCAGCACTTCTGAGCAAGAGAGGAGAAAGATGCAGAAGGGAAGAAGATTTGACAGGGCAGAGGCAGAAAGCAGAGTGGGTAAGCGGAGCTTGCCTAGTGGAACCGACTTGGAATCCTCCCTTTGTTTGTGGAGTGAGTGTCCTGGAGATACACAATCTGAGCTTGGGAACCCTAGTGTGTGGAGGGGTTTGCCTAACATCTTGATCTACTTTCCTAAACTTTTTGGATGGTGAAAACCCCCAAGCCCCTGTGCCAAGCCATTTCCCCCTCTATTTGTTAAACCCATCTGCAGTTCAAGGGAAATCAGATTCATGTGTTTTCAATTCATTTACACTTAACTTATTAAAATATTGCTTTGTAAGAGCTATTTGATGTCCAGGAAGCCATTTGTGTCTCTTAAATAAATCTTTAAAGTCCCTTTTTCTTAGAAACAGGAAATTGCATTTTGCCAAATGCAAATTAACTTGCACCTCATAAAGTTCAAGTGGAGCTCAAAACATATACTGCATGAGGGTCGGGTGGGTTTCAAACTTGGCAAGCTCTCTCAAGGTTTAATCGAAACCAAAAGACAGCAATTGGAGGCTCCAAGGACATTCCAAAGGATGGTATTATTGCAGTCTGCCAGCAGAAAGTTAAATTTACATGCAGCCTCATCTCAGTTACTCAGCAGTGGATTATCAGCTCTGCTTCTCCTGCCCCTCCTTCCTCAGGCCTCTTTGCTTCCAGCCAGATCCAGAAGATAAACTTAAGGGCATTCCCCCATTCCCTTGGTCAAGAGAACTGGGGGGAGTTAGGGTGGGGTCCATTGGGCTGAGTCTTCGGTTTCAGATTTTATTTGACTTTCTTGGTTCCCTCTGAACTCCAGAACTAAGAGACTTCCTCCTCACAGTGCCTAGACTTGGACTCAGACACACTCCATCCTCTCCTGGCCCATGTGAAGCAGGGAGTGCATGCTACATATGCATAGACCCTCTGCCCTGAAGCTTTACAGGCCTATTTTCTTCTCCTCTGTCAGTGCTGTCAGAGTTGGGCAGAGAGTATTGGCTTCATTTTAAATATGAGAAAGGGAGGGTCATGAAGAGGTGAAGTGACTCACCCAAGGTCACAAGCAGAGCCAAGTCATCTCCTTCTGAAACCAGAGAAACCAGCCCTGGTTTCACCTGTGCCATGCAGAGGGAAGAGCCTCCCAGAACGGCCAGCCCAGACAAATAGAATGCTGGAGAAGGAAACAGTTGCACTGGAGGTCTCTGTGGTATTCTGCTGAGTTCCATCAATGTATCTTGAGTACTCAGTCTATGCTTGGCCATGTGCCAGGTCAGGGAAATGCAGATATGAATAGTACATGATCTCTGCCTCCAAGGCACCCTAGTCCAGTGGGGAGACAGGTGCATAAGTAGTAACTGGAACAGATTATGGTCAGTGCCATCACTATGGTGTGCAAAAAGCATTCTAGAGGAACTCAGGAGGGGTGCTCAACCCATTCTGGGGGTTCTGGAAGGCTCCTGGGGGTGGGGGAAGGAGCTAACTGTACCAAGGCACTAGGAACCAACAAGGTGCAGCCAGAGGAAGTAGAAGGGGGGAATTCTAGACGGAAAGAGCAGCAAGAGTGAAAGTGTGGAGCTGTAGAAACAGCAGGTAGAGGTGGGAAATTCTAGGCAGCTTGGAATTATTAGAGCATAAAAGCACAGAAAGAAGTGGGTGGGCAGCAGCCAGACTGTACTGGTTCTTATCTGCCAGGCTAAGGAGCTTAGATTTAATCTTGAGTCCCAGCGGTTCTCAATATTTTCTATTGGGCCTTTTGGAAATCTGATGTGATCTATGGACCAGATTTTGCTAAGAAAATGTGTATCTTCATGTACACAAAATCATGACTGCAGTTTGGAGGGATTCACCTGTTTTCTGAAGCCCAGGCTAAGAATCCTTTCTTCCTTGCTTAGGCAATAGAGAACTACTGACAAATGTTATGCAGGAGAGTGGGATGGTTAGACTTGCATTTCAGAGTGACATTCTCCCTATAATATCAAAACAGATTGGAAGGAAAGTAAGACTAGAGATAGGGAAACTGGTGAGAAGGTCGATGCAACAACTGAAGAGAGAGGTGGTGGAGACCTCAGAAGGTCCAGAAGCTTCCCTGGAAAGAAGATGGCAGAGTAGTGGCCATGGTCTTGGTTGCAGAATTAATCCCTTTCAGATAGAGAACTTGGTCCTGAGAACAAGTCTGGGAGGACATTTCAGGTCACCAGTGGGACCAGTAAGAGCTGAAGGACCCCAAATAGTCAGGGAGATAAAGCAAAAGAGATGAAGAGAAAATAAAGTTAATATAAGACTTGTGCCCTGTTTTCCCAATGAATGGTAATATGCTGGGGTTTACGCATGGCTCCAAATTCTGGGCGAAATATTTGCTGTATACATTACTCTGTCAATTAGATATCACCTGTAGATCCTTTGTATGTGATACAGATATTTCATTATTGAAAAGTAATTTTTTTACTTGGGATTTTAAAATAAACTTCTGTAATGTTGAAATAAACATTGAGACTTCCAGTAATATTAGGGAGAAGGAAGAGTTCTTCATGGTGGTGGGTGAAGGCTATAAAAATGTGCAGGTCGTCCTGATTCGGTAAAGCATAATTGACCATGGGCCCTGAATGCTGCCCTGTTAAGTCCTACTTAATGTTTGGGGAGTGAATTGCTCAAGAAGATAAGAGAAGAGAAAAGATGGAAAAGAGAGAGAGGAAGAGTGGATCACTTCACCTGTACCTGATCGAAGACAACACTGTGGCTCCAAGAGATTTCACAATTACCTAAGACCTCATCATTTGTGTTAGGGCCAAGATTCAAATTCAGATGACATGGTTCCTAAGACAAGTGAATTTCTTTTTCCCTAATTGTGTCCCTGATCATACCTTTCCAAATTGCATTCACCTTACCTGATACCTCAGACTACTGGGAGCTCAACTATGCTTATAGACCCTGCATTTTCCTAGAATGCTTATCAGGAGGTTAAGCATGGTGGTGCCCCACCATCTGCATCAAGTTCAGGTCTTATATTATGTCAACTGAAAACCTCATTTTCTCCATGGTTCCTGGAGAAAACGAAAAATTTGAACTATTGACACATTCTCCTGCTGACCTTCTCCACAACTCAACAGGAGATGGAGGTGAGATCCATCACTATCTCAGTAATCAAGCTAAGATCTCTGTGGAGAAGAGAGGTTAGAGTGTGGAAATACTTGGTCCAGGTTAATAGGACTATTTCCTTGCTGATGTAGTACAAGCAAAATCTTCAGGGCCTCACATATGAGCCAAGTAAACAAAGCACCAACATTCCCATTGCCTGCCTGGGGTCAATGTGGATTCATCTAACTGGCCACATAAAGGAAACTGATGTTATCAGAGAATGTCTGCCTTAAGGTACTGAGGCAGGGTACTCAGTACCCTGAGGGTACTCCCCACACTGTCCTGGAATTCTGAGATGTTTTCAGAACTGGGGATATCTGTGGCTGGAACAAGACCCTCTGTCATTTGGTTTCACTAGGAGGAAATGAATGACTAAGTTAAGAATGGATAAGGATGAGGCGGAAAACACTTTCCAGAAATGTCCAGGAAAGAAGCCCCTTCTCCTACAAACTCATCCATTTATTCAGTGAGGTTTATGAATGATTAATTCTGAGCTAGGCACCATGCGTAGGCTTCCCAGGTGGTGCTAGTGGTAAAGAATCCGCCTGGCAATGCAGGAGGCACAGAGATGGATCCTGGTTGGATCCCTGGGTCGGGAAGATCCCCTGGAGTAGGAAATGGAAACCCTCTTCAGTATTCTTGCCTGGAAAATTCCGTGGGCAGAGGACCCTGGTGGACTGCAGTCCATGGAGTTGAAAAAAGGCTGAGCACACATATCACACACAAAGGCGCTGTGCATCAAGGATTAGACTTGGGCCCTGCCCTCCAGAAACTCACAGGGCTTAGTCCTGGGAAGCCTTGTGGGCTATTTGAATGCCTGGGTTAGTGCATATTTTGAGCAGAGTTCAGAATTTCTGGCACATGATTGATGCTTCATGAATGTTTTTTGAATGAAAAGACACAGTTCCTGCCCACAGAAACATAGATGGGGTCTGGAGAAATAGTCAAGTAAAGAGAAGTGAGCCAGAGAATGAGGACTTTCACTCAGGAGAATCTCAAGGGTAGTTCTGTTTTGTTTTTAAACTCGCATTTTAACAATCTAAAAAAGTCTCATTCTCTTGAAATAAAATCAAAGAAACTTGGAAAGCATAGACATATCTAAAGAAGAAAAGTCCACTCATAATCACAAGATCAAGAGAAGATCATGAATGGAGCCCCCAACATGAAAACACAATTTGTTATCTTGGAAAGATGATTAATTTTATTAGATGTTCATTGAACACCTGTCCTGGTTTGGCCGGGCCACTGGAGGCTGTTTGGAGCCTTTTGTGATGAAGCATGGGAACATGGAATTGATGGGGCAGCTGATCTCAGATGGGCTCGAGATGCCTGATTGTGTGTGGGTGTCCCTGGAGGATGTGGGCTGCATCCAGATTCCAGCTCTGGGTTTTCTGCTCTCCCAGGGCTGGTATCTCTGAAGCAGCTGCTGGGTCATTGACTGTATGTCCGGATAAAGTCTTGTTTTCCCAACTCGTCCTGGCAGGCTTGATAAAGAGAAAGAGGTCAAGGTGGTCCTCCCTAGCATGGCCCCCAGTTCCTTAAGCCTAGTGAGCCCTCTATTCTGACCCACTATCCTGAGTCTTGGATCTGTTCTGATAAAATCTGTTACAAAGGCAGGACATACTGCTTTGGGGTTTTCCAAAATGGGCCTCTGATCAGAAGAACCTGATGATCTGCTGAATACAGAGGACAACCCTGGTGGACTGGTTTCTTGTTTACATCATGATAATGGTGGGGAAGACCAGGGAAACAGATGTCTACTGACCAAGCAGTCTGCTAGGCAGTGACAGCAAACCAAGTGGCTGAACTCTAAAGTTCCCAAGAACCCCTCCAGTATCTGCTGTTTGGAAGAGAGGAGAGCAGGAAAGAAGAGATATGAAGCCAAACTCCAGGTTCTCAATCCATGCCCACCAGACCGCCACATTCACTTTCACCTACCTTACACCCTGGGCTTCCACGGCAGCTCCCCTCTGGACAAAGGACCCTGTGGATAAAACACATTTGAAAAGCTTTGCTCAGCAGTGATGGTCCCTATAGAGCAGTAAGACAGCCCAGTCCTTAAGGATTCAGATGAGAAAGGACATCCTGTCCCAGGAAGAGACCCTGAGCTCAACACCTTGTCTGCCACCAGCACCTGAGGGGGTTGGGAGCAGGAGGCAGGGACCAGAGGAGACCGAGGTCGGCTGTGTTTGAGGATCCCTGCAATGGTCTCCCTGGAAAATGCACTTCATTTCTTGGCATTTTCCTCACTGCTGGCATTATTCCTACAATATCCCTTTAAGATATTCAGACCACTGATACATCGTATGTCTGGTGGTCAACAGAGGCAAATACAGACATTCCTTGCCCCATTCCTTCCATCTTGTTGGATTTGCTTTTGTTTGATGCCAGTTATGCCCCTGAAATTAAAAGATGCTTACTCCTTGGAAAGAAAGTTATGACCAACCTAGATAGCATATTAAAAAGCAGAGACATTACTTTGCCAACAAAGGTCCGTCTAGTCAAGGCTATGGTTTTTCCAGTGGTCATGTATGGATGAGAGAGTTGGATTGTGAAGAAAGCTGAGCACCAAAAAAATTGATGCTTTTGAACTG
Organism: Odocoileus virginianus; assembly: GCF_023699985.2. Lineage (NCBI taxonomy): Eukaryota > Metazoa > Chordata > Mammalia > Artiodactyla > Cervidae > Odocoileus > Odocoileus virginianus. The sequence goes on along the minus strand of NC_069686.1, from coordinate 59,757,677 downwards.
TGATATTGGAGAAGACTCTTGAGAATCCCTTGGACTTCAAGGGGATCCAACCAGTCCATCCTAAAGGAGATCAGTCCTGGGTGTTCATTGGAATCACTGATGTTAAAGCTGAAACTCCAGTACTTTGGCCACCTCATGTGAAGAGTTGACTCATTGGAAAAGACCCTGATGCTGGGAGGGATTGGGGGCAGGAGGAGAAGGGGACGGCAGAGGATGAGATGGCTGGATGGCATCACTGGCTTGATGGGTATGAGTTTGAGTAAACTCTGGGAGTTGGTGATGGACAGGGAGGCCTGGCGTGCTGCGATTCATGGGGTCGCAAAGAGTTGGACACAACTGAGCGACTGAACTGAACTGAACTGATGCCCTGTTTCTGGACCTCTGACCTTGAACACTAAGCTTGTTTGCCTTCACTTGATTGTAGACACTTGACTCTTTCTCACCCTCACACTCTGCAAACCTGGCTGCTTTAAGAAGAGCCTTCGCTCTATCTCTGCTTGCATGCATGCATGCTAAGTCACTTCAGTTGTTTCTGACTCTTTGCGACCCCATGGACCATATCCCACCAGGCTAATCTGTCAATGAGATTCTCCAGGCAAGAGAGTGGTTTGATATTTCCTTCTCCGGGGACCCAGGATTGGGCCTTGACCCAGAGATTGAACCCACGTCTCTTATGTCTCTTGCATTGACAGTTGGGTTCTTTACCACTGGCGCCACCTGGGAAGCCCTAAACCTGGTTATTTGGCCCTAAATCTCATACCTTCTACTTTGCACAGCATGACTAGAAACCATTGCTTCTCAGCTCAGTCCTGACAAAAGTCTGGAATTGTCCAAAAAGAGCTTTACTAAGATGCCGTAGCAAAAAGGAAACAAAGAAATCACAGCAGGACAAAATGATTGACTTCAGCAAACTCAAATTCCTTACTCTAATTCTTCCCACAGAGTGGCTTGGCTGGCGCCGATTCTGGGCTCGCTGCCCTGGGCGCCTTTCCTCCCTCAGTCCCAAGATGGCTGGGAGGCTTGGTGGCCTTCGCTTTCCTGGAAGTGATTTCTTCATCCTCTTTCTGCTCTGGCCCCGGGTCATCACCTCCAGCTCCTGGTCAAGCTGCTACTGCCCTGGTCATGCATCCCCGCCTCTGGAAGTCAACTCCCTTCTCAGCGCCAGCCAGTCTTCTTGCGGCCGCTGCTGACATGCAGGGGCCTCCCGCAACCTCCCAGTGGGCAGGTGACCTTCCCCGCTCCCTGAAGTCTTCCCCCTCCCTCTTCCCCCCTATTCCCTTTTGCCATGAGAGTTTATTCACATAAAGAACATTCACTCACTCATTCATTCAACTTGACGGGCTGTTTTAAGCTTCTTGTTCTAGACTTTGTTTTTATACTTTTTGTTTTATTATCCTCTCAAACATTTAAAAATGAGTACGTGGTTTTGGAGTTTGTTGGTTGTTCTCTCAAGTCATGTCTGACTCTTTGGGACCCCATGAGCTGCAGCATGCTAGGCTTTCCTGTCCTTCACTATCTCCTGGACTTTGCTCATATTCATGTCCATTGAGTCAATGATGCTATCTAACCATCTCATCCTCTGTCGTCCCTTCCTTCTTTTGCCTTCAGTCTTTCCTAGCATCAAGGTCTTTTCCAGTGAGTCAGCTTTTTGCATTAGATGGCCAAAGTATTGGAGCTTCAGCATCAGTTCTTCCAATGAATATTCAGGGTTGATTTCCTTTAGAACTGACTGGTTTGATATCCTTGCAGTCCAAGGGACTCTCAAGAGTCTTCTCCAACCCCACAATTTGAAAGCATCAATTCCTCGGCACTCAGTCTTCTTTATGGTCTGACTCTCACGTCCATACGTTACTATTGGAAAAAACATAGCTTTGACTAGACAGACATTTGTTGGCAAAGTGATGTATCTGCTTTCTAATATGCTGTCTAGGTTTGTCATTGCTTTCCTTCCAAGGAGCTAGTGTCTTTTAATTTCATGGTTGCCATCACCATCCACAGTGATTTTGGAGTCCAAGAAAATATAATCTGTCACTATTTTGGAATTAGATCATACAAAATAAAGGCGAATCATTTTTTAAAATCTGTAAATAAAAAAAGAACAAAATTTGATCATGCTGAAGTAATTCATGCTACTGTTTGCTGCACCCCATTTCCTATTTTTCTCTACATTTGTATTCATGCACACATAAATATGATTTTTTTCCTCGAGAAGTCTGTTACTATATTCTGTATCACTCTACAACTTGCTTCTTTCACTTAACTTTTCTTGCCTAGGTGATATTTTGTTGAACCTTAGCTTCCTTACTCTTAGATTGGGAACTAGATTAGCAGGACATTGGATTTCCTTAAGTTCAGCCAAGATGCTGAACAGTCAAAACCCAGTAATAATCATTTTCAATTCAGTTTGTACTTAGTCTACAAAATTTATAATTTATTTTCATTATAAACAAAATTTATAAGTATAATTTTCTCGTTCCACCTTGACTTTTAAGTAGAACATTAACTCTACTACTATTTGGGTATACTGTTGTCATTTTAGTTACTAAGTCATGTAGTCTCACCCAAAATGATTGCTAGGTTAATAGAAAGTTGTATTCGGTTATCTTCAGTTAATCTGCCAATATTTCATAAGGTCCTGCTAAGAGCCCCATGACCTCCAGGAATCTTGCTATGTTCCCATATCTGGGGTGTGCTGTGGGTCTGAGCGGATGAGTACTCAGTTGTGTCCAACTCATAGTAACCCCATGGACTGTAACCTGCCACACTCCTCTGTCCATGGGATTTTCCAGGCAAGAATACTGGAGTGGGTTGCCATTTCTTCCTACAGGGAATCTTCCGATCCAGGGATCAAACCCACGTTTACTGTGTTCCTACATTGCATCTCTTGCAGGTGGATTCTTTTACTGCTGAGCCCCTGGAGGGATCTAGCAGGCAGCTTTGGCCTGAATGCACAGTTTTAGCTTGGCCTAGCCATCAGACAGTGTGTGTAGAGCCTGAAGAGGAAGGAACAGATGATGTGCAGAACTGCCATGCATGGGGACCTCACCCTACTCGTTGAGGGACTGCTCCAAAGAAGTGGGACAGAGAGAAGGGGAGATATTTCTCCACTTGCAAGACAGAGGTGAGTCCAGGTGAGGCCGAGGAAGATGTGGGACCCAGGGGAGAGTTGAGGTTGGTGTTCTGGAGGGATTGATGGTGGCGTTCCAGATAGTGGACTGGATTAAAGTAGGAACACAGGAACATTGGTGATTTTCCTTGGGACCTCACAGAAAGGAGTGCATAGGAACTTAGGGAGGAAGCTGGGGTTCTTCAGGCGTGTCATCTATCATGTGGTGACTCCTTTGTACCGATGTACTGCAGGGGAGTTGAGAGGTTTGTGTGTGGGACAGAATGATTTAAGCCAAAAGGGCAGAACGGAAAATCCTTTTAAAAATATATTTATGTATTCATTTATTTTTGGCTCCTCTGGGCCTTCGTTGCTGTGCACGGGCTTTCTCTAGTTGTGGCCAGCATGGGCTACTTTCTAGCCACAGTGCGTGGGCTTCTCTTGGTGAGGCGCACCGGCTCTCGGGCCTGCGCTTCAGCTCTAGGGCACACGGGCTTAGTTATCCTGCTGCATGAGGATCTTCCCAGACCGAGGATAGAACCCATGTCCCCTGCGTTGGCAGGTGGCCTCCTGTCCACTCGACTACCAGGGAAGTCCTAGAGGATCTTATATTTGCTGTCTATCTGAGCTCAAATAACTTCACCAAGACCTGGCCTTTTCACCCCCCATCTCTCAGCATCTCTCTCCTCTCTGCTGGCTCCAAGTCTGGAGTTCCAGACTTGATATCTTGGTTGAAGCCCAGCAGGAAGGAGCTGCCTTTCTTCTAGCTGGCCCACCAGCCCTTTGACTAAATCTGTTCACCCTACCTCCCACCCCAACCCCAGGAATGGGAGACACTGAATGGCTCCGGTCAGATTCTATGTTCCTCTGTGGAAACTGGGGTGGGCCAGCCTGTCCCAAACTACTAGGCTGGGTGATTCCATAGGAAAAGTTTAGAAATCCTGAAAAGTGTGTTTTGGAAGCATGTATTAGGTGCACCAGGCAAAAAACAGTGCCCTAAAGTATTACGTAAATGCTCAAGATGGATTATTGAATGTCTCAGAGAAGCTCCTGGAGAGAACTGAGGGAGGTGCCAGTGACTGTTCTCATGCAGATGGAGATCTTTGAAAGGAAGCCAACCATTTATTCTAGCAGCTCAGGAGGGCAAAGAGGTACCAGCACATCCTAAGCCTTCATGTCTGCGGGTGGAGATTGCTGTTTCTTCTGTTAAGGTTTCACATCCTAGCTACAATCACCAATTATGTAGAAAACTTTTGTCTAATGCACAGTCATGGATTTTTCACCAGAGAGAAATTAGGTGAATGTCTGGTAAGGGGTTAAACCACAGGAATGGTTTTCAGCTATGAAGATCTATGAGAAACAGAAAAAATGGTGGCTTAGTCTTGTGTGAGTGTGAGTCTGTGAGTATGTGAGTGTGATTGTGTGAGTGTGAGAGTGTGTGAATGTGAGAGTGTGTGTGTGAGTGTGTGTGTGTGAGTGAGTGTGTGAGTGTGTGTGTGTGAATGTGAGTATGTGAGTGTGAGTGTGTGTGTGTGTGTTTATGTTCGTTGGTGCCTGACTATGCAGTGGGGGAAAGGTTGAGGGAGAGGGGCAGAATTCAAGTTGCCATGGAGACCTGAAGTTGCTCAGCCCCCGTTGATCATAAATTGGGGGCTTGAATGAATGATGAATTTGCCTTGAGCCTCTCACAGCAGAGGGGCACCATCAGGACCAATCAGGACACTGTGTTTGTGGTAGAAACAGCTGGGACAGTGAGGGGTTCAGGCGAGCCTTGCTTTCTGGGTCTGGCAATTCAACTGCCCTCCTCCTTTTTTCTGCAGGGCTTCTCCTTGAGGCTATGGAAGATGTCAAATACAGCTCCCCTCCTGAGCAGGGAAATGAGACCCAGTAACAGGTTTGATGTTCATCTTGTCTCCTATCGGGTAACCCTTCCCATCCTCGCAGGGATCACCCATTCTCACTCTCTGTCTCTCTCTTTCCCCTCCCTCTCAGTCTCTTCAAATCCCCTATATTAAATTACTGTTGAAATGTTTCGGACTCTCAGCACCAGGATCGTATGACAGAACGCTTGGGGGTTTGCTTTTTAATCTTGCCTGAGAGAGAAACGAAAATGACTTGAAGGATTTTGACACAATGATCAGACAAAAAGATTTTTATCCCCCACCCCTCGGATAAATAGGAACTTGTCAAATGCCATTATCAAATCATATAGATCAAAATTCGTCTCAGTTTGTATGTGTGTGTGTGTGTGTGTGTGTGTGTGTGTGTAGGAGTCTAAAAGCAATAAAGAGTTATAACTGCATTCCAAGTTATGTTTGACGACTCCATGACCAAAGACTTGTCTGTCCTGAAGGCTGATAGAGTTTGAGCTGATTTATCTCCATCCCTCCCTGAGGCATAAAACGCCATACTGAGCTCTGAGTCTGATCATTCCATCTGAATTGTGCAAGAAATTTCTGAAGTGACCAGGTCTGAGGCCAAACCCTCGATTCAGAGAGGCAGGGGAGGTGGTGGGGGAATGGACTCATTTCCAGGCCTGGTTTTCATTTGCATGGGGAAAAAAATCTATTCTAATAAAGACCTCTGCCTGTGCTAGGTGATGTTCAAGAATTATTTCCTGCCGCCGTTCGTCCATTAGATAAATAAATTGCTGCTGTCTTTGACTTTTCATCAAGGGACTTTGACAGATCTCAGATGGGTGACTTCAGTTTTAAAGATTTATTTGGGTTAGTTTGTCTTTGGGTGACTTGGTCATGAAGATAATGTTAAGTAGAAAGTCTAGTTTCTTGACTCCAGGTGGAGAAAGCAATGGGGTTCACCCAGAGCCCCATTCCCTGTCTACCATTTTATTGGATCTTTTTTAATGAAGACAGATGCCAGACAACTCTGGTTTATCCAGCTACTCAAAGGTGTAACTGACTTCCCAATTTATTAGCAATGATGATTCATTACCATGACAATTGGGAAAAACTGATTACCTTTGAATTTCTGATGAGGTAATCCTGCCTCTTTCAAGCCCTGGTAATGAATCACCATTTTCCCTCCCTCCTCTGACCTAATTTTCCAAATCATGTACCTGTATAAAATATTGTGCAGAGGCGTGCATATATTTATCTTACAGGAGTTCTCTCCTTCTGAATTCAAGGGAGAAGACACCCCCTCCAACCGGGAGGGAAGATTCATGAATGTTCTGGGTACAGAATTCACTGGAGTCCAATCTCTCGGATAATCAATCTGCACTGTGATGAGTCTGGGAGCTGCCATTCCCATCCTGCTGGCCTGGACGCTGGCATTTGTACCTGATGGAAATGGAGAAACCTTTAGGGACAAAGTGATTCCCCTTCCCACTGTTGAAAGACAATACTTGAAACTTAGTCTTAAAAGGCTGAGGTTTCTTGTGATAATTTTTTAAGATTCATAAAGTCTCAAAGAAGAAGACTTGATGGTCTCACAGGTGTTGGCCTTGACTACCAAGGGTCTCAGGATCAATGGTCAGCTATGAGAAAGTTGATGTTGGGTAAACTGGTGCCTACTATATTAATGAGGCTCCCAGACACATGGCTTCCATGGTGGCCAGGGTGCTTTTGATTAGCCATACTGTTTTGTCAGGAAAATGCAGCTGTGTTGGGAAATGTAAAGGGGACACACCACCACCCACTTTCTCCTAGCTTAATTGTTAACTCTCTTTTCACCTTTCTCCTAGCTACGAGAAAGAAAGTGAAAGAAAGAAAGTGAAGTCGCTCAGTCGTGTCCGACTCTTTGCGGCCCTGTGGACTGTAGCCTACCAGACTCCTCTGTCCGTGGGATTCTCCAGGCAAGCATACTGGAGTGGGTTGGCATTTCCTTCTCCAGGGGATCTTCCCGACCCAGGGATCAAACCCGGGTCTCCCACATTGCAGGCAGACGCTTTACCATCTGAGCCACCAGGGAAGCCTAGCTATGAGAAGCATCCCTAACTCTCTCTGTTTTTAGAACCCTGGTTAAAAATATTTTAGTATTTTTCCTGCTAATCGGACCACCTCCTTTTCATTCAACTCCCAACTATACAGGCAAGAGGACAGATTTTCCTGGATATGTACATTGGGCAATTTGGTTCCCCTAAATACATATTTGCTGAGTGTCCACTTTGCTGGGCGCCAAGGATAACCAGAGATAAATGGAACACACAGTTGATTCCTCAAGAGATTGTCTTTCACTTAATTCTGCTCAATGTCAGTGTGGTCCAGACCAGGACACTCCTATTGCATTTTCTTATGTGTCCAGGCTCTTAGCCTAACCAGCTTTCTTGGTTTAGAATTCCCCTCAGGCAGATCCAGGGTTAAAGAGGAGTGAGAGAAGCAAGTAAGGAAGGCATAAAGTCCAGTGACACACGTGTGTGAGAGGGGAACTCAAGCCCATGAAGTAACCTCTGTGAAACCAGGGGGAGCATGCCTCAGAACTGACCTGGGGACACAGCGGGGCCTGGTCACTCATCCGCTGAGTCCCATCATCCTTGGTCCTTGATGGAGTGTAGTCTCCTGCTCTTCGGGGTTGTGCCTGAGTCAGCTGAGCAAACTGAGGTGCCAGAGAAAGCCCTTGAGCACCACAGCTGTGAGGAAGCTGGGGGGCTATGGAGCCGTGACTCTATAGTGGCTCACATGAGATAAGAAGGGTCATGGGGCCCTGTGGGATGCTCCTTAAATAGGCAGCAGTCCAGCTTGGGCCCCAAGCTGTCCAGAACAGGGCTAAGGGGGGATGAGCTAGCCTTCTCAGCTTGCCTTTCCTCCTCATAACAGAATCCATCTTTCTCTTTTGGGTGTGTTCATGCTCTGACCTGGTAGAAGGCTTTCTATTTGCATGACCCGACCTTAGCCAATCAGGATCCTTTCTTGGAATTTACATAAATATATGAAGAGAATCCATCTTCAAATGGCCATTTAACTCTGAATTTTCTACCATGTTTGGAAGTAAAGCCAATACGCTTGGAGAGCATAGCATTAGGAGAAAGGGGAGAGAGTTAATGGGATAGAGAGAACTGAGGTATATCATTTAAACTTCAAGATCCATATCTGAAGCATCAATTCCCCAAGGAGAATTCCCACCCCATTCCCACCCCAAGCTGGTGAAGGCTACCTTCCTCAGCTATCCAGTAAAGTCATGCCAACAAATCTATGACTGTACTCATTATATTATACTGTAATTGTCCAACTGCCTGAAACAATTTGGCACTTGAATGCTAACATTTGTTTCTCAAATGGGTGAGGAGCCGTATTGTCACATTTCTGGTTATCCTTTCACTGGATGTGGGAAGGACATCTTTTCTGGGGGCTGCTGGACATGTAGGATTACTCATTGTTTGTTATTATCCCTCTTAATGGCTATATTTCACATTCCCATGAGGTTAGAGAACCATGCTGTGGCCCAACAATGGTTGAGTTGAGTCATCAACCATCAGTGGAAGCACTTCTGAATGGCTCTTTGTAGAATTATTTCATACAAAAGGCTCTTCTAAAGGAGCGATGAAAAGAAGGGAGGTTGTGGAGAACCTATAATTCTTGTGTCAGCTAGAGATCATCTAACCATTGGGAGCCAAGGCACACGGACTTAGGCTTCTCTGCTACATTGATCATCTTTAGTTAAGTGACTATTATGGTTAAAAATTTTGGCTTTGTCAATGAGTGGGAATCATACATAGCGGTGTCAATAGAGCATTAAGACAGACTAAGAATTTAAGTAGTTTTAAGAGTTTTTTTGAGTAACTACTGTGTGCTTAAACAGCCTCAGGTGATGTGGGGTAGTTCAAGAGATGTTAGAACATAGTTCTGAAGAAAATGAAAAGCATTAGACGACTTATCAAGGAAATAGAGGTCAAGCGTGGTCTCATTTCCAAGGGTGTCACTTTAAAGAAGTCACTTAACATCCTTATTCTAATTTACTCATCTAAATCATGTCCATGACAGCCTAGTGCTTTCTGACTCTGTAGAGAAGTGTAACAAGATTATGCAGGAGGCAGTGTAGCAATCTAAATCATGTTAATGATAGCCTAGTGCTTTCTGACTCTGTGTAGAGAAGTGTAGCAAGATTATGCAGAAGGACGTATAGCAAGAAGCATGGCTGGTGAGACTGTGTGAACCATTGTCAAGGCGAATCTCAAGTCCAAAGAGCACTTGCTCTGAGATGTCTCCTCCTCAGTGAGGTCCTACTCCTTAAACCCTGTGAGCAGTAGGCGTGCTTATGCATTCATTTACTCATTCAACAAATATATGTTGAGTATTCACTATGTATTGGGTGCTATCTTGAGAGCTGGGGTCATAGCAGTGAACAAAACCAGACAAAACCTTCATCCTCACAGAACTTCTGTTCTTGAATTTTGCTAACAGGGGACAGGGAGTGATGACTACTGGGTGAAGACCAAAGGCCTTAGGCTTGTGTTCATCATCAGAACATAGGAATCCTGAGACGGAGTGGCTGCTTCCAAATATCAGGTGAGCTCAATGTATGACAAAAACCACTACAATATTGTAAAGTAATTAGCCTCCAACTAATAAAAAAAATAAAAAAATTTAAAAAATTTAAAAAAATTAAAAAAATAAAATATCAGGTGAGCAAAAAGATAAGACTGTTGCCATTTTCTTTTCTTTTTATTCCTAAGTCATGGTCCCTATTTTCAAAGATGTTTATCCTTTCAGTGTCCCATATATGAAAAACCATGCCAGAAATTCATTTTATACTTAAGTATCATTGAAGTATTTGTTTCTCTTAAAACGAATTTATTTTCTCTTATACAATCAAAATTTTTAAACTAATTATTTCTCTTTTAGCTGTTTGGAAGCTCAGAGCTGAAGTTACAAGTCAACATTCATCACTAGAGGTTCTTTTATAAACACACATATGTACATTCTATCTATCCATTGGCCTTAGCTTCCTATTTTATTTATAACTTCCTTAACCATTATTAAAAACTGTTTTTCTATGCTACTGTATTGCATGAATTTGCTTATGATACCTCCAATCCTGTGTGGCATAAACTGGGGATATAGATTTTAAATAAAGAATTATCTAGACTGTGGTACATATATGCAATGGAACATTACTCAGCCATACAAAAGGGATGGATTTAAGTCAGTTCTAGTGAGGTGGAGGAACCTAGAGCTTGTTATACAGAGTAAAATAAGTCAGAAAAAAATAAATATTATATATTAATGCATGTATATATATGGAATCTAGAAAAACGATATTGATAAACCTAAGATGCAGAAGTAGAGAATGGACTCACGGACCCAGTGGGGGAAGGAGAGTGGAATGAATGTAGAAAGTAGCATCGACATATATACACTATCATATGTAAAACAGATGGCTGGTGAGAAGTTTCTGTATAAAACCAGAAGCCCAGCCTGCGGCTCTGTGATGACCTAGAGGGGTGGGGTCAGGGGAGGGGAGGGAGCCGCAGGAGCAAGGGGAATATATGTATAATTACGGCTGATTCATATTGTTGTACAGTAGAAACCCATGCGCCGTCATAAAGCAATTTTCCTCAAATTAAAAAAAGGAGTAAGTAGAAGACAACATCTCTAAGCCTGGAGACTGAGACTGGCGTGCCCTCCCTTGGTGTTCTCCCTGACATGTCTCGGGAGCTGGGGCATGAAAACGAACCTCTCTTGGTGGGAAGGGGTGAGAAGAGAGGCCGTGGCAAGGCTGTGGGGAGGCCATGCTGAGTGAGGGGTGTGCTCCCGAGAAATTTAGACAGTCTGGTTGTTCACACCCCCAGCTTCTCTCCTGTCAGTGCCTAACGCATTTCCTATGTATTACGCGTATTGGTTTCTTCTTGTTTTTTTCATCTTGTGGTCTAGAACATAGACTCTGTGAGGGTAGTGATGTTGATGTCTCTCTTATTCACCAGCGTATACTCAGGGCTGTGCACTTTGCTTGGCACACTACTTGTGCTTGACAAACATGTGTCCAATCAATGATCAGAATAAACACCAATTTGATGATCAATTAAGTCTCAAAACCTCTGCCTTGGGGGTAGCTGTTAGATGGCCTAATGCATAAGCATACCCAAAGTCATTAAAAAATGCAAGGTTGTGAATGATCATTTTCCCAGTGGGAATCTCAGACTGAGAGAAGGACATGGGGGAAAGGCAGATGACAAAGAAATAAAAGAAATGAAAGACATCTGATTATAACACAATAAAATGAAACTGTTTATTTCTAGGATCTGCAATAAACCTAAAGTAAATCAATAACCCTGTCTTTTCTTCCTTTCTTAAATTATCTGGGGATTCCCAGCCCCGACTTGGGAAATTTTGGCAAGGAGTGAGTGAGATTGTAATTGTTTAAGACAATTAAAAATATCAGAACGCATACACGCACAACCACCTTGGCCTAAAGTCATACACGACTGACTGCATATTCACCTGTGGATTCTCTTCTTTCCTCCCTCCCTCCCTCTATCATTTCCATCCTCCCTTCTTTCTTTCCCTTTCTCCTAACAGAAATGTCTTGAGCCCTCCAGATCTTGGACCTTTCCTACTTCTGGGTAACAAATTACCACAAACGTGGTGACTTACAGGAGCCCTTGGAGGCTCAGATGGTAAAGAGTCTGCCTGCAGTGCAGGAGACCTGGGTCGATGCCCGGGTCTGGAAAATCCCCTGGAGAAAGAAGTGGCAACCCACTCGAGTATTCTTGCCTGAAGAATCCCATGGATGGAGGAACCTGGCAGGCTATAGTCTATGGGTCACAAAGAGTTGGACACGACTCAGTGACTTCACTTTCACTTTCTTTTTTTCACTTTCACTTTCTTTTCATGGTGACTTAATATACCTTTACTATCTCAGTTGCTATAGGTCAGAAGGTCCGTGCACGGCACAGCTGGGTTCTTACTTAGGGTCTTGCCAGGCTGAAATCAAGGTGTCAGCTGGAGCTGTGGTCCCATCTGAAGATCAGGGTTCTCTTTGAGACTTACTTGCAGTTGGCAGAATTTAGTTTATTGTGGTTGTAGGACTGAGATTCCTGCTTTCTCTCTGGCTGGCATCCAGGGCCTGTTCTGAGCTGCTAGGGGCTGCCTGCTCTCCTTTGCTATTTGGAATTCTCTATAATATTTGCTTCTTTAAGGCCAGCAGGAGAAGCTCTCCTATCTGGAATCACTCTGACCTTTTATGAGGACTCAACTAGAGCAGAACCAGCCAGGATAACCTCCCTATTGATTAACTTAAAGTCCACTGATTATAAAACTTATTTACATCTGCAAAATCTCTTCTGCCATATAACATCATCATAGGAGTGATATCTCCTTATGCTCACAAGTCCCACTTAAGGGGAGGGGATTTTACATGTAAGTCACGCATACCAGTTCACTGGACTCTTGGGGCCCATCCTAGAATTCTGTCTATCCTGTCTCACTTCCCCAGACTTTTCCCTTAGGGTCAAAAATGAATCTCTCATAAAATAGTGTTGTCTGTCTCTTGGGAGAGTGTGTTCACAAAACAAGAAGAGGATTTGGTCTAAGGCAGAGTTTCTGACCTGGGCTGGTTTCAGTCCCAGTGAACTTTTGGCAATGTCTGGTTGTCATAACTGGAAGGTAGATGCTATTGGCAGCTGCTGGGCAGAGGCAAGGAACAGTGCTAAATATCCTACAGTATACAACCCTCCACCCCCCACACCCAGCCAACAATGGATTCCCCACCCAAAATGTTATTTGTGCTTTAGCTGAGAAACCCTGGCCGGGACAGATGGGAATGGAGCTGAGAAGCTGGAAAGGGAAGCAGGTTGGGGATAGCAAGTGCAGCCACAGGAAATGGAAATCACAAACTTTAGGGATGGTTCAGGTGAATAAAAATGAACATCTCCACTGATGGGTTGCAATGCAGGATCTTTATTCCCTCAGACATGGAACAGGTACAGTACCAGGATGAATGCAGGGAAATCAGAAATTCTGAAACCTGGAGTCTCTTAGCATAGCTGGGTGTGAGACTGGAGGGCTTGCTGCAGGGGAAAGATAGAAAATTAGCAATTTCAGTGGGGCTACAGTCAGGTGGGAAACAAATAAAAACAACTTATTGTGCTAAAATGGATACATTCTATCCAGCTCTCTTGCAATTTGCTGACAGTCAAATCGGAAACTGCATGTTAGATACAAATAACCATTCCGTGACCACATTCATCTATCATTGAGCCAAAATGCAGATCCAGTAGGTGCTGATCGGTAGGCCCAGTTCTCCCTTATGATCACCTGTAAGAAATACTTATTCCTTTATTATCTTTTATCTTCTCTTATTTTAAACTTAACAGATTGAAAGCCTAGCATGTGCTAGGCAGTACATTAGGCAGTGAAAAAGACAGAAATAACCCTCACACTTACAGAGTTTTCAGACTAGTAAGGAAGATAAACACTGAACAAGTAACTTCCCCGAAACAAAGGGTAAGAGGGAGGTTAAGTATTAGTGGGAAGGCCCATAGGTCTGCCAGAGCTTGGAACAAAGAACTCTGATTTGTGGGTGACTGGGTGCGGGGAGAATGTTTCTGGGGAGTGAGGCTTGAATTGAAGTGTTAAGGACGAAGCTGCAAGACCTGGGACTGAGTCAGGCCTGGAGGATAAGTGATACTGAGTGAAGATGAAGACGGGGATGGGGTGCCAATGGTACTTGTTAAGTTGCTGAGTAATCTCCAGTTCTTTGCAACCCCTTGGACTGTAGCTATCAGGCTCCTCTGTCCACGGGATTTCCCAGGTAAGAATACTGAAGTGGGTTGCCATTTCCTTCCCCAGGGGATCTTTCTGACCCAGGGACTGAACCCATGTCTCCTGCACTGGCAGGCAGAGTCTTCACCACTGAGCCACCGGAAGCCTCACGGATGGCACAGCACATACAAAAAGGCTGAGGGCCTGAGCACAGAGCTGCAGAGAGAAGGCTGTGAGTGACGGAGCTGGAGCCGCAGGCCGGGGCAGGATCTGTGTGTCCTGCAGGCTCTGTGGATGATTTTGGTCTTCATCTTGAGGTCATCCAATGGTCGTGATTAAATCTGTGTTGTGAAGAAAAATTTCTGTTTTTTAGAAAAGTCTGGAGCAGACCCATGTTTTAAGAAGCTCTCTCTGGGCTGTTGTATTGGAAATATATTAGAAGGTACAAGTATGGGCTCCGGGAGGCTGTCACGAGGGCCCTCCTCTCCAGGGGAGACAGGAATGGCTGGGGCTAGGTTGGAGGTGACGGGCATAGCAAAACAGGATGGATTGAGGGAACCTGAATGTGGGAGAACCAAAGGGACCTGAGGATTATTGGCTGGGAGAGAGGAGGGCGCTGAGAGAAGAGGGGGCCCAGCTGACTCCAAGGTTTCTGATGGGGTCTCCTCCTGGTGCAGTGGGTAGGTTGGCCGGGCTTGAGAGCAGGGCTACAGTGCCCACCAGGTCAGGCTCCAGGGAGGTGGGTTTCTCTCAGTGCTTATCTTTCTCCATCTCTGTAGTCTGGTCTCTCCTTACTGTTTTGAAATACAGCTCCATGGGATCTGATGGGACGTGTGTTTCTGAATTGAAGGGGTTTGGTTTTAGTTGAGGTGGCAGCACTCCCACTCTTGACAACCCTCCTGCAAAGTCAAGTGGAACCAGATGTCTAACTAGTTCCTGGCACCGAAAAGCTTATTTAAAACTGGATCAAGGGCCAGAGTGATTTGGGTGTGAGATGGGAGGTTTGAAGTGTTGGCCACATGAGCTGATGTTTAGAAATCATCTTGTCAAATGGCGTTGAACTACTTAAGAGAAAGGCTTCCCCCCACTCTTATCTTTGTTTTGACTGCAGTGGCAGCAGGGGGCGGCAGGGACGCAACCCGCTACATTCATGGAAACGGGGAATCAGTGCTGATGTGGGCAGTCTGAGTGGGCCTGGATAGGGACAGGTCAGGGCGCCCTTTCTGAGAGTGGGTGGGGAAAAGTCCCTCACTGGAGGAGTGTGTGACTGCCTTTGAGGGACGGGGAGGAGGGCATTCCAGACCAGGGCAGTGTAAGCTAGACCGGGGTCTTTAAACAGTAGCACGGGGCGCCCCAGCGCATACACTGATCTTGGCTTTTAATTTCTGTTTTGTAATGCTTTGACATCTTGGGACCTCGCTGGCTTTGGAGAGACTGCCCCTCCTGGAGTTAACCAGTTCCTGGAGATAATAAACAGCTCACTTGGTCCCTGGGTGTGCACTATTAAAATGCAAACCAACCAATCTAGAGCCCATACCCTCAACCACCTGCTTTATGAGGCTGCTGCTGGAGAAGACTCTTGAGAGTCCCTTGGACCGCAAGGAGATCAAATCGGTCAGTCCTAAAGGACAGCAACCCTGAATATTCATTGGAAGGATTGATGCTAAAGATGAAGAAGCTCCAATACTTTGGCCACCTGATATGAAGAGCCAACCCATTGGAAAAGACCCTGATGCTGGAAAAGATTGAAGGCAGGAGGAGAAGGGAATGACAGAGGATGAGATGGTTGGATGACATTATCAACTCAATGGACATGAGTTTGAGCAAACTCTGGGAGATAGTGAGGAACAGGGAGGCCTGGTATGCTGCAGTCCATGGGGTTGCAAAGAGTGGGACGTGACTGAGCGACTGAACGACAACGTGCAGATCACTATTCATCAACATGAATCATCCCAGCGTCGGTACCAGACGCCAGCCTTTCACACTCTTCTTACTGGAAAGTGGGGTCTATGTCCCCGTCTCTCAAATCTGGACTGGTTCGGGACAGTTTTGACCAGTAGCTTGGCCCATATCCCAGCTCACTGTCCACTTTCTAATAAGTTACAATACAGGGCCTTCATTTTTAAGGCTGGAGTGGGCAACTGTGTGAACACGGAAAGTGATAGTAATAGCCACTACATATCGTGTTTATGTGTATAATGTGCCAAATATACTGTTTCCATGATAACCAAATTTCTTGTGATTACTTGCAAAGTAGCTTTCACCATCCCTATTTTACAGCTAAAGAAACTGAGATTCAGAGAGGTTAAGTCACTTGGTTAGGGTCACACAGCTAGCAAGTGGTGGAGGTGGTATTCAGAGCTAAGTTTTCATGCCTTCATTCATCCAACCAATACTTATTGAGTCCTTAGGGTGTATGCTCCAGGCATCATTGTAGCGCTGGACATATCACAGTGAACAGGAAGACAAAGACTCTGACCTTCTATTCTAGTGGAGGACAGAGACAACAAACTAAGGAGATGTGTCAAAAAATTGGCAGAGTGTTTTCTGATCTAGATAAGCGCTGTGAAGGTGATGAATGAGAGTGAAGTGATAGGGAGTTGGGAGGAGCGAGGTGGGCAAAAGATGGGTCCACCACTAAAACCCTTGATTCATCTTCTCTGAAAGCTGTACTATGTCTGGGTGGTTGTTATTGTTTAGTTGCTAAGTCATATCCAACTCTTTATGACCCCATGAACTATAGCCCACCAGGCTCCTCTGTCCATGGGATTTCCCAAGCAAGAATACTGGAGTGGGTTGCCATTTCCTCCTCCAGGGGATCTTCCCGCCCAGGGATCAAACCTCAGTCTCCTGCATGGCAGGTGGATTCTTTGAGCCACCAGGGAAGCCACGTCTGGGGTATGCATACAGACTTACAACCTGGGGATGGGATTTGGTGTCATAGACACCGTAAGATCTACTAAAAATGGGCACCATGCTAGAGAGGATCAGATCTGGGAGAACAGACGTTGAACTCAGAATCAGTAGACCCGGTTTCTGGTCATAACTTTGCTGTTGATTTGCTGTGCAACTTTTGGCGAGGCACTCAGCCTCTCTGAGCCTCATCTCTGCCATGGTACCTGTCATCTCCTGGGAAGGGGGATCATATGAGAAAAGCTGCCCTACACCCCTAAGTTGTCCTAAGATTCTGAGACCCCCCTCTTGCCCTCTACTGTCTTTTTGGATTGACCAGAGTCTAGTTTCGTAGGAGACGGGGGAAAGCAGGCCGTGGAGAGTGGATTCCACTTGTTTGTCTCTTGGCTGTCCAGAGTCTCACTCCTCCCGTTCTCCTGTCCTGGTGGCTTAGGGGACTCGGGGACGCGCTCTCTGCTACGGCTGACAGCGGTTGATATTAAGCGGCCCCTTTGTCACGGCAGGCTTTAATGCACTCTGCGTTCTTGGCACTCTTCGGCCTGGGGGTCCCTTGTTGCCTCTTCCTCTATCAGAAGCCTCCACGCTCTCCTCTCTTTGTCCCTCCAATTCCTGCTCAAAAGCTTTGAGTTATCCCTTTCAAGCACATGTGCTCCCGTGAATCTATTTCCCTACTGGCACCTTTTGCTTTGTTGGGAGCAACCTGTTGGTGTTTCTGAGCTGGCAGTGCATTGTCTCCGGTGCCCCCCTCCCCCGCCTCCCTGGGTCCCAGCTTCTCTTGCAGGCTTGTGAGTGCTAAGAATTCCCCCACGGGGGAATTTCATTCTCTGCCTTTGGGGCTGGCCCCTGACTAACGTGTTCTCCCACACCCTGTCCTCTTTGGCATTCTCTTCCCTTACCCTCACTTCTTTGTTTTAAACTCCACATAGACAGAGGGGCTTCACACTGCACTGTAAATTCACATGACTCAGAAGCTCTGGGCAGGAACTTTGTGATGTGTGTGTGTGTGTCCCTTTAAGAAAGGTAGATGTATAGATATGCATCAACGATAGGAAGAGCTTATGCATGCGTCTGTGAATAAATGTAAGCAATATCTCAGAGCTTTATAGAAAGGAGGGGTCTTTGTCGCTTGCCTCCCCTAACCCACTAGACAGAGAATTAATCACACCTCCTACTGTCTTTTTGAAACAGACACCCCTGCATTTGTACAGCTGATGTGCCATGGAGTGGTCATTTAGATCTTTCACGTATTCCATGAATTCTTTTCCCAAAAAATGTATTTATTTATTTTATTTTATTTTTTGCTGTGCTAGGTCTTCATTGCTGTGCGCGGGCTGTGGTGGGTTCCCTTGTGGAGCACGAGCTCTAGGTGCTCAGGTTTCAGTAACTGCAACATTCAGGCTTGGTGGTTGTGGCTCCAAGGCTTAGTTGCTCCGAGGCATGGCGGGATATTCCTGGACAAGGGATTGAACCCATGCCCCCTGTATTGGCAGGCTATTTTCAACCACTGGACCACCAGGGAATTCCCTCCATCAGTTAGTTTTGAGCACACACTAGGACCTAGGGACTTACAAAGCCCTCGCAGCAGCCCTTTTGCTGACGATGTTGTAATGTCTGTTGTTGTTTCAGCATGTATGAATGTTGAGCTTTGTAGGAAGAAGGGCTTGGCCTTACGCTGGCCTCTTCCTTACCACAGGCAGACTTGTTCACTCTCTCTGCCACTGGATCTTTCCATCTCTGAATGCGTCTATGATCACTCTGGCTCCTTTCCATGTCTACCTCCCCAGCTAAACCACTAACTCGCTGACAGTAAGGATGTCTGCATCCTTGCACCTAGCTCTGCACCTGGTATATTACGTTCAGTCAGTCAGTTGTGTCCGACTCTTTGTGACCCCCTGAATTGCAGCAGACCAGGCTTCCCTGTCCTTCACTACCTCCCAGAGATTGCTCAAACTCATGTTCATTGCATCAGTAATGCTCTCCAACCATCTCATCCTCTGCTGCCTCCTTCAGTCTTTCCCAGCATCAGGGACTTTTCCAGTGAGTCAGCATCTCATCTAGTGGCCAAAGCTGGAGCTTCAGCTTCAGCATCCATCCTTCCAACGAGTATTGAGGGTTGAATTATTTTAGGATTGACTGGTTTGATTTCCTTGCAGTCCAAGATACTCTCAAGAGTCTTCTCCAGTACCACAATTCAAAAGCATCAATTCTTCAGCTCTCAGCCTTCGCTATGGCCCACCTGTCACATCTGTACATGACTACTGGAAAAACCATAACTTTGACTATGTGGAACTTTGTTGGCAAAGTGATATCTCTGCTTTTTAATACCCAGCATACAATGAGTGCTTAATAATTGTTTAGGCTTCCCTCGTGGCTCAGAATGTAAAGAATCTGACTGCAATGCTGGAGACCCAGGATCGATCCCTGGGTTGGGAAGATGCCCTGGAGAAGGAAATAGCAACCCACTCCAGTATTCTTGCCTGGGAAATCCCATGGACAGAGGAGTCTGGCGGGCTATAGTCCATAGGGTCACAAAGAGTCAGACATGACTGAATGGCTAACACACTAATAATTGTTTGACGATGCAATGTTTGTAATAAAAAGACTAGAATTTTTCATCTCTGGCAGAGGATTGTTTTTGAATTCCATGGCAAGAAAAATATTCTATGTGGCTTCTTTGGACTGTTTGGTATGAATAATGACCGGAACATAGAGATTTCAAAACTTAAGTACTTAATAGTAGTAAACAAGGCAGATTGGAACATACATTTAAATATTCATTTAAACAGTTTTTCCTCCAAAACCTTGAACAAATACAATAAGGAATTAAAAAACAACAACTCCAAAGACAAAGAGAGAGCAGTTGAGAGATGTCAACACAATTTTTGAAGATGAAAAGTGACAGATAAATGGAACTGACTTAGCAGATGAGAGCTGAGGCCTTGCCTGAAAGGATGAGTGGACGCCAAGGCAAAGGGAGCTTATCCTATCACAGAATCCCAGAGATGCTAAGCAATTGGAGGTGCTGGGTACCTCGGAGGGTAAAGGTTAGGAGCTTCAGGCAGTAAGACAGTTCAAATGTTTTTATAAAGAGCAGGTACTGGGGATTTCTTCTCCCAATCCATGAAGTAGGCAACGGGCCCTGCCTCTCTCAGTAGTTGGATGGAGGCCAGCTCTGGACAAAGAGAAGGAAACTCAAACCTGAGGCCACCAGCCTAGTGGGGAGGACGGCCGCATTAAGAACGGGAGCTGGAGGGCCCAGCACTGAGCCTCCATGTCACTCATCCCCCTCTGCCTCTTGACTGAAACTGGCTTCCAAAACTTGTGCTGCTTGCAGGAGTTTGGGGTCGCCACCTCGGAAACTGATCCGTTAAAGAAAGACTCTCAGAGAATGACTCTTGGGGGATCCTAAAACACAAGCTGGTTCACCATGCCTCTGCTTCCTGTCAACATGCTCCATCCACACACACACACACAGTTTCGAACTACTTCCAGTGACGGTCACAGCCATCTGAGCAGGCAGCCAAGGGTCACCAGGCATTTAAGGAAAGCTTCTTTTCTGCAGACTGGATGAAGGAAAATGCAGAAACACAGAAAAATGGTCACAAATTAATATAATCAGAGTAATAAAATAGGTTGCATCTATGGAACAGGAACAGGGGGCCAGGTGGCAGAGAGGCTCGAGAGAGAGGAGACATGTATATTTATGGCTGATTCATGTTGTGTAGCAGAAACCAACACAACATAGCAAAGCAATTATCCTTCAATTAAAAATAAATTTTTTAAAAAAGGACAGGGGTTACTGTAAAAAGGAACATTCGAAAGAAAGAGATGAAGATATGGAAAATAGGAAGGTGATGTAAGAAAAGGAGATGATCAGCCAGGGTGTCCAACATTTTATCAATAAGCTTCCAAAATTAAAAAAAAAAAAAAAAAACAGGGAAATAGAGGGGAGGGAATTTTTTAAGAATCAATACTGGTAGTTTTCTTAGAACTGAAGGACATGACTTTCTGGACTGACAGAATCCACAGAGTGCCCAGCACACATGGACACTGTCATCCAAGGAACACAGGGAAGCCAGCAGAGTGGGAAGCCTGGGCAGAAATGCTTTTGGAAATGCCACTTGTCACCAAAGCACAATTTCTGTGTACCAGAGTTCACCAGTTCCCACTCTCTGGGGCCATTGTGTCTCAGGGCTCACTTAGCCCCTCCCCACACAAGATGCTGAGGGGCACCCCAGGTGGGGGACATCCAGATCTGGGCTTGAATCCCAGCATTGCCTCTTGCCCTGAGGATGCTCATTCTGAAACTTCCCTGAGCCTTGGTTTGTCTCATAGCAAAGTGACCCAAACAAGACTTCTACATCCTTTTCCAAATCCGAGCCTCTCTTAGACTTGGGGATTTATGATGAATTAGACACAGGCTTTCTCCTCAAGGGACTCAGAGGCTTGCAGCCCAGTCAATGTGATGCACAGAAAATTACAAGTCTGCAGGCATGTGGGCCCCCAGAAGGGGTGGTGATGGATGGGGGAACCAGGCGGGCCTGCCAAAGGAGGGCGGCCCTGAGCTGAATCTCATGGAAAAGAGAGGACTCTGCTGGACCCCTGTGTTTTCCTCATTGGTTTTGAGATCCACTTGCTGTGTCCTGAATGTCTTGCTCAGAAGTGCAGTTTAACCTGCTGGTTAACAGATCTCCCTCAGCCGCACCAGAGAGATTTATTCTGTTGAGACAGTAAAACTTAGCAGTTCTTTCTCCTCCTCTGGACCTTTGGGCTTCTGTTCCGTCTCTGTGAAATGCCCTTCCTGCAAAGTTCCCAGTTATCCTTTGCAATTAGGCTCCGGCAAAATTTTCTTTGGGAAGTTTCCTTTTGACCCCTCTCACCCACCTGGTGGACATACTTTGAGTGAATGAAGGAATGAATCAGGGTGTGACATGTGGGCCTCTGGAACTTTGCATTTTTAGGCAGTCAGGCACCTGCCGTGCATGTGTTCAACATCCTTTTTACACCATTGGTTAAAGTCCTTGGAAGTCATCCTTTCCCCCGGCCTCTCCGCCCAAGTCAGGCCTCCAAAAATGGAAAAGGTTGGTTCCCCGGCTCCTTCCCCTCAGCTCTGCAACCCTGGGGCCCAGGAGAGCTGTACCAGCTCTGGACTGACTTGTTAGATCAGCAACTGTAAGGGACAGAAACATCTGTTGGCGCCCCGTGTCACTAATCATTGTCATGGTTTCCGTCCTGGCTGCTGACACGTGCAGCTGGGCCCTGAGTCCTGGGATCTGAGACTGGTGATCGGTAACATGCCGCTTCAAGTGCACGCCTGTCAAAGCAGTCAATGTCAGCTGCCTGGCCTGGCCCCAGGGCAGGCAAAGAGGCAGGCAGCTGACACAGGCGACGGTGGTAGAAACCGGGTCCATCACAGTGAGCCGGGCACCTCACTTTCTGAGTTTTGAGTTATGCATGAGGCCATCTCCTGATACCACGCATCCTTGTTGACGGCTCATGCTCTGACAGAAAGTGTAAAGTGACAAGGTTTACATGTCACTGGAAGTGCAGTTACAAGTGTTTCATGCACAATCAGAGAAAAAGGTTAAGAGGTAAAGATGGGACATTCTGTCAACCAAAGGCAAAGTTCAGTGAAATAAGTATGATGAAGGACCAAAAACTTTCATATATAAAAAGCACTTACAAATCAATAAGAAACATTAATACTACAATAGGAAAATGACATAAGGGGAGAACTATCTCATGGAAGGACCATAAAAGAGCAATGAACTTTGAAATTAGTTCAGCTTTGCTAATAATAAATATGCATATAGAAATGAGCTTTTAAAAATACATCAGACTGCAAAATGCTTTGAATAATTAATCTTCAATTTTGGTGAGAGAAAAATAAGACAGTCATTCATTCTTTTGGGAATGCAAACTGGCATTACCTTTCTGGAAAACAATTTAGAGGTATGTACCTAGAGACTTTAAAAATACTCCTAATGCTTGACCTGTAATTCCTCTTCTAGAAATGTCTGCCAAAGAAATAGAAACTGGCACAAAGATTTATACACACAGAGATGTTTATTGCAGAATTATTTGGAAGCAGCTCAAATGTCTAACCATAGTGGAATGGTTAAGTAAACTGTAACATGACAACACAGTGAAATATCACACTATCATTAAAACAATGCTTCTGAATTATTTTAAATGACATGGGAAAATACTCATGATAACACTTTAATTGAAAAAAGCTGTATAGAAAATTATACGTACATTGTAAATTCAATTATGTAAAAATACTGCTCCCCATTAAATGCTATCTATTTTCAGAAAAAAATCTTGGACGAAAAACACAAAAGTACAGTGGTTATCTCTGGATCAAGAGATTGTTGTTAATTTAGATTTTCTTCTACACATTTTCTGAGTTTTCCAGAGTTTCTAACTTATCCACTTATTCATTCACAGGAGTACATCCTCTGTCCCTGGCACTGGTCCAGGCACCAATTTGAAAACCTACCCACATTCTGTCTACAGCTGTGGAACTGGAAGCAGACCGCTGGAGTTTAGTCCGGATTCTGTTGCTCGATGTCTCTCTCTACATCTCTTTGTCCTCAGAAACAAAATACAGGATGATGCTCCGAGCTTATCATTGTGTGCTTCCAAGGATTAAACAACACGATACACAAACAGGGCTTGGCTTAGGGCCCGGAAGCTAAAGTATATCAAAAGATAAGCTGACGTATATCTACCACTGGCAAAGCCACACAGAGAGCCCCTCCGTCTCGTTCCTGCCTACTCCAGTCTGCATGGAGGTGTAGAGTGAAGAGCGTGTTCCTCTTCTCCATCAGGCCCCTCTCTTGCCGCAGAATCCTGTTCCTATCCTCAGAGGTGCCTCGTGAAACAGTTTTGTTAGTTTGCTTATCTTTCCCTGAAGTGCTTTGTCTGCATTTAATGCTTCAAGACAGATCTGATTGTGCCCATTTGTTCAACAAGGAAGAAGAGGCTGGAAGATGATCAGCGGGGTGACCATTGTCACACAGATGGGCAAAGCCAATCTGGGAAGGCAGATGGGAAGGCAGATAAGAAGGCAGATCCTAGTCCATCTAACATCAGTGTCCAGGCCTTCTGGATCGTCCTTTCATCCCTGAGCCCAGCCCCAGACAAGTTCTTTACCTCATAAAAAACATCATTTCAAGGTAAATCAGATGGTAACGAACCTGCCTGCAGGCAGGAGACCAGGGTTCTATCCCTTGATCGGGGTGATCCCCTGGAGAATGGAGCAGCTACCCACTCCAGTATTCTTGCCTGGAGAATTTCATGGACAGAGGAGCCTAGTGGGCTGCAGTCCATGAGTCACAAAGAGTCGGACACAACTGAGCAATTAACATTTCCACTTTCAAGGTAAAAGCAGGATATTGGAAACTCTGAACTCAAAGCCACTTTATTTTTGTTTCCTATTGCCACTTACATCTTACTCTGTAGGGGTAGCCCTCCCCTTTGCCCTTGAAGAGAACGTAATCAGACCCATAACCTTTGTCTTCGACTTTAGTTGACCAAGTCCAGCATTGCTGTGACCCAGACTGTGTTGAGGCATCCAGTCTCCTCTTCCCAGCTGGACTGGTTCCAGCACAGCCTGTGTACCAGAGAGGGGTGGGGCGGCTCACTTTCTCCCTTCTTCTCCACCCACTCATTGTTGTCTCCACTGACAGTCCTGGGCCTGCAGGCTTTCAGCCTTTGGCAGATGTTTACAGCTGTCTCCTGCTCTGGTCGGCACATCTGGGAGTTCCGAGAGACGCCCTCCCCCCCCACCCCCGCCCCGGCCTTTCTGGGCCCTTGCAAGCGCTCCATCACAGGGGGTAGGGCTTTTTGGGGTGGCCAGTCTTGACAACCTCACACTCAACAACTTCCTACGGGTGGATTCCACTTACCATGTCAAGCGACACTCTTGGGAAGGAGGATCCATTTCAGTATGATCCCAACATTCTCCGGTAACCCAAAACTTGACTCCCAAGATTCAGGAACCATTTCTTTTTGTCAAGCAGGGTAGAGTAGCACATTTCTCAGCCAGTTACTTACAAATGGGATGGAGCCACCATGACTATTTCAGAGGTGTGTGTGTGTGTGTGTGTGTGTGTGTGTGGTTGTATGCATTCATGTGCATGTGCACTGGGTCTCTGATTTATAGAAAAAAAAAGGAAACTTAGAAGGCTGGAGTGTCTTGGGTAAGATCTTGTGACTGTTGGTTGTGAAGTCAGAACTCAAACCCAGGTTTTCTGATTCTGGCCGGAGCTTTCCCTCTTAAACAGCTTTGCTGTCTGTGAAAAGAGGACACGAGATTGACCATCCTCAAGGGACTGCTCAAGTATTCCAGGGCTCTGAGATTATGCCCCTTCTCTGGCTCCAGGATGGACAATAACTGCTTGTCACAATACTTGGATGGGGCTTCAGATTGTCCTTTTTAGGTGACCTTGCTCACCATGGTTCAGGCTCATGAATGGCCTCTGTTAAGAATCAACAACAACTCCTGTTGGTTGGGGGCCACCTGGGTACCAAGCCCAGAATTTGGCGCTTTGTACACATTATCTCTGAACAACAATGGAGAAACATTAAGAGCAGTGGATAAGAAACACTAGAGGATGTTTTAAGCCTTGCTGTTGTTGTTGGTCAGCTGCTAAGTCATGTCCTCCTCTTTGTGACTCCACTGACTACATACAGCGTGTGAGGTTCCCCTGTTCTTCACTATCTCCCAGTGCTTGCTCAAACTCACGTTCACTGAGTCAGTGATGCTATCTAGCCATCTCATCCTCTGTTGCCTGCCTCTCCTTTTGCCTTTAATCTTTCCCAGCACTGGGGTCTTTTCCAATGAGTTGGCTCTTTGTATCAGGTGGCCAAAGTATTGGAGTTTCAGCTTCAACATCAGTCCTTCCAGTGAATATTCAGGCTTGATATCCTTTAGGATTGACTGGTTTGATCTTGCAGTCCAAGGGACTCTCAAGAGTCTTCATGACCACAATTCAAAACCATCAGTTCTTCAGCTCTCAGCCTTCTTTCTTTTCTTCTTCTTCTCTCTGGTCCAACTCTCACATCTGTACTTGACTACTGTAAAAACCATAGCTTTGAAAATATGGACCTTTGTCGGCAAAGTGATGTCTCTGCTTTTTAATATGCTATCTAGGTTTGTTATAGTTTTCCTTCCAAGGAGCAAGCATGATTTCATTTCATAACTGCAGTCACTGTCTGCAGTGATTTTGGAGCCCAAGAAAATAAAATCTGTCACTGCTTCCACTTTTCCCCATCTATTTGCCATGAAGTGATGGGACCAGATGACAAGATCTTAGTTTTTTGAATGTTGAGCTTCAAGCCAGGTTTTTCAGTCTCCTCTTTCACCCTCCAGAGGCTCCTGGATCGCAAGGCTATGACCTGTGAATGGGGTATTAAGCCTTACTCTTTTCCAAAGAGAGGTCAAAGAAAAAGACCTAAAAGTAATTAAAGCCTGCACGTGAATAGCGGCTTTACTTGTACTCATTATAAAATGGAAATAATCCAAATGTCCATCAACTGATGAGTAGATAAACAAAGTGTGGTACACTCATGGATGTTACCCAGCCTTAAAAAGGAATGAAGGGCTGATACATACTACAAAATGGATGAACTCTGAAAATGTTAAGCTAAGTGAAAGAAGCCAGACACAAAAAGATAGTGTCTGATTCCTGTTCTACAAAATGACTGAATAGGCATATATATATATATATATATATATACACACATCTGTATGTATATGTATAAAGTGGATGGGTGGTTGCACAAGGCTGAAAGGAGGGGAGAACAGGGCTGGACTGTTAACAGGTTTTCCTTTGGGGTGATAGAAATGTTCAAAAAGTAGACAGTGACAATAGTTGCACAACCCTGTGAGTATACTAAAAACCATTGAATTGTACACTTTAAGTGGAGTGGATTTTATGGTTTGTGAATTACATCTCAATTTTATGGTACATGAATTAAAAAACCAACTCCCCCCCCAAAAAAAAACCAGCCCCAAAACCCAAATGGCCAAGTCATGAGGATTTTACCTGGCTTGTTTGCTGAGGGACCTAGGAATCCAATTGTAAGAATTAATCAATGCATTCACTTTGAAAATGGAATTACAGTGTGTGGTTGTGGTTCCAGAAATCCATCCCTTCTCAGTCTCTGTATTAGGACTGAGGCCTATTAGCTCCTATTGGAAGTCTAATCTCCTGCTGAAGATGTGAGAATAAGTAATTTACTTTCAGTCAATCAAACGTGTTAAGGGGGAACTCTCAAGGTAGCCAGGGGCGGGGGGATTGTTTTGTTTTTCTAACATTATTGAAAGCCGGGCAGAGCCACTGGCAGCTTCTCCGCAGCGCAGCTGGGTGAGTTCTCTCAGCAGGGGGCCCAGTGGACTGGAATCCTCAGCAAATCATCCAGACAGCCGGGACCATGAAATCCAGCCAGACCCCCAAAAGGTGACCCCCACAGCCCCAGCGCCCTCTGAAGCCCTCTGGGTAGGCTGGCTTCCATTTCTGGTCCAGCGTGGCCACTGAGGAATGCCAGACATCTCCACGCCTGCAGCCACAAGGCCACCAGGTGTGCCCAGCCCAGAGGGAAGGTTCAGGCCCGGGCGGTGTTTCTGCTGTTTCTCCCTGCCCCTCCTGGAAGCCCGCCCCAAAACCTCCCTGCCTGCATCCCTCTCCTGTTTCTGCCCCGTTGCTGGCTGAGAGCTTGGACAAAGCCACGACTCTCTCTGCGGGCCGGGGAGACTGCTGGAGGCCCATCTTCTTGGGGGTATCATTTCTTCGGGAAATGGTTGGGCTAATTGGAGACAGGTGTCCCTAGGTGCTAACACGCAGACTCCCACTGGAGAAGTGGGTGCAAAGTCAAACCACATGGGCTACTTACAATAAGTGAGGTGTGAGCTTCTGGTCCTTAGCCTCTCCTCCTTCTCCTGCTCCCGCCCCATCCCTGCAGTCTGAAGGGGACAATCCCCCTCCACACCCTGACCCTGCCCCGACCCTGACTCACACGTCGGGTGGGATGGCTGTGGTTTCCGCATAGCACTTTGCTGGTACAGAGAAGTGAAGGGCAAAGGCTTCTTGGAGAGGGATTCTGAGAAGAGCCAGGGACAGTACGTGGAAGTGGGTCATATGAAAAGAGACCCAAAGAACCGGGGCTGTTTTCCTGAAGCCTGGAGACCCTCTGTTCACATGCATTAGGAATCCACTTAGCCAGCAGGTTTGGAACTATGGGGAAGAATACATTCAAACATTTTCAAGTCCTCTCTGGGTGTCCAATCCCACTGTCCATTTTGTAGACCAGAAAACTGAGGCTCCAGTGTGATTCCCACACAGGCAGAGTCAGGATAGGAACTGATGCTGAGGCCTCTGAGTTAGGGCTTGTATTTATTTTGACTGTGGTTAAATCTACATGAGTTCAGAGACAGGTTCGGAGGGAGCATGGGCATGCATGAACTGCCATTTTGGTTATTCCCCTGCCTTCCTTCTTTTCATCTGCTGGATCCTCACTTCCTGTGTGGGGCAAAGCTTGGTAAGAGGGTAAGGGGGCAGGCTGTGGGCAAGGAGACTTCAGAGCCCCTGAAATCACACCTTAAACATTTCCCAATCCGTCGTACTGTCTGAGCTCCACAATATTAACGATTTCATTGCAAGGTGGGCCGGGGAATCTGAGATATTTTGCTTCTAGAGACAAGGCTATTGTGTTGATAAATTCAGAGGTTGGGGCTGTGAGATGGGGCAGTGGGATCCGGTGGAGAAGGCATTGCACTGGAGGACGGGAATCCTGGGTTCCAGCCAGATGCTGCTACCGCGTATTGTCTGAACTTTGCTAAGGGACTTCACTTGACTGGTTTTAGCTTCCTAATCAGTAAAATAAATACCTCTGTTATTCTAAGTGTTGCCTTTGCTCTGCCAAAGCCTTTTCATTTTCTCTAGTCCTACCTGTCTGTTTTTGCTTTGGTTGCCTGTATTTTTGGTGTCACAGCAAAAAAATCATTGTCAAGATCAACGTTAAGAAACTTTCCCCTATGTTGAGTGTCAAATCTTATGTTTATGTCTTTAACTCATCTCTGAGTTGATTTTTTGTGTATGGCGCAAGAGAGAGGTTCAATTTCATTCTTTTGGATGTTGATAGTCAATCTTCTCCAAGTCTTCCCTCTTCCTTTGTTGAAGAGACTTTTCTTTCCCCATTGTGGATTCTTGACACCCTTGTTGAAAATCAGTTGGCTGTATACATGTGGGTTTATTTCCGGAGGTTTTATTCTGTCCCATTGGTCTCTGAGTCTATCTTACAATCTATGTAACATGAGAAAATATTTCCAAATCATTTATCTGATAAGAGGTTAATATCCAAAATATACATATTTTTAAAAAAACTTCTATAACTCAATAACAAAATAACAAATGACCTGATGAAAAAATGGGCAAAGGCCATTTTCCCAGTGAAGAGAATTCAACCAGGTAGATGAAAAGGTACTTAAGGTTACTAATTGTCAAGGAAATGAACATCAAAACCACCATAAGCTATCACCTCATACCTGATAGGTATCTTTCAGAATGGCTATTATATAAAAACAATAAGAACAACAACAAAAGATAACAAGTATTGGTGAGGATGTGGAGAAATTGGAGCTCTTGTAAGGTGAGATTCCATTTCCAGTTGATAAGGATATAAAATGGTGCATCCACTATGGAGGTTCTCAAAAAAAAACTAAAAATAAAACTACTATATAATATAGAAATTGCACTTCACTTTATTATGCTTTACAGATATTGAGTTTTTTTTTTTTAAATAAATGGAAGGTTTGTGGCAACCTCGCATGGAGCAAGTCTATGGGTACAATTTTCTGAGCAGCATTTGCTCACTTTCCTGTGTCATATTTTGGTAATTCTAGAAATATTTCCAACTGCTTCATTATTCTTATTTTTGTCCTGACGTCTGTGATCCTCGATACTACTATTACTGCAACTCAAGTGATGGCTAGCATTTTAAGCAAAAGGTATTTTTTAATTGAAGTATGTACATTTTTTAGATATATTGTTGTTACATACTTAATAGACTACAGTGTACTGTAAACATAACTTTTATATCCACTGGGGAACCAAACAATTCGTGTGACTCACTTTATTGCAGTGGTCTGAAGCCAAACCAACAACATCTCTGAGGTGTGCCTGTATTGGGTTTCCCTGGTGGTTCAGATGATAAAGAATGCCTGTATATCAAAAAAAAATATTGAAATCAGGATATTGAAGAGATCTCTGCACTCCCATGTTCATTGCTGTATTATTCACAACAGCCAAGACTTGGGAACAAAAACCCACGTGTTTGTTGGCAGATGAATGGATAAAGATACTGTGGTCTATACATACAGTGGCATATTGTTGTTGTTTCGTCATGTCTGACTCTTTGTGACCCCATAGACTGTAGCCAACCAGGCTTCTCTGCTCATGGGATTCTCCAGGCAAGAATACTGGAGAGGGTTGTCATTTCCTTCTCCAGGAGATCTTCTCAACCTAGGGATCGAACCATGTATCCTGCATTGGCAGGCAAATTCTTTACCACTCAGTCACCAAGGAAGCCCACAATGGAATATTATTTAGCCTTAAAAAGGAAGGAAATTCTACCATTTGCAAAAATAGAAGAATCTGGAAGAGATTATGCTAATTGAAATGTCAGTCACAGAAAGACGAATGTTGTATAATTCCACTTATATGTGGAATCTAAAATAGCCAAATTCATGTTGTTCCTCAGTCGCTCAGTCACATCTGACTCTCTCTGCCCTACGAACACCAGGCTTCCCCGTCCTTCACTATCTCCCAGAGTTTGCTCAAACTCATGTCCATGGAGTTGATAATGCCATCCAACCATCTCATCCTCTACTGCCCGTTTCTCCTCCTGCCCTCAATCTTTCCCAGCGTCAGGGTCTTTTCCAATGAGTCAAACCAGTAGAAGCAGAGAATAGAATGGTGGTTGTTTGGGGTTGGATGGAGGAGAAAATGGGAAGTTACTATTCAGTAGGTGTAAAGGTTTAAATATACACAGTGAATAAGTTCTGGAGACCTGCTGTATAATATAGTGCCTATTGTTAGCAATATCGTGTTGTACACTTAATTAAAAACTTAACAGGGCAGACCTCGTAATAATTCTTAGCACAAAAATTAAAAACATGACAAAAGAAAACGTTGGAGGTGATGGATATGTTTATTTCCATGATTATGGTGCTAGTATCACAAGTGTACACATATGTCTAAGCTCATCAAATTGTATAAACTGAATGTGCACTTCTTTTTGGTTTATGAATTCTGCCTCAATAAAGCTGTTAAAAACAAGCAAAAAAGACTTTGAAACTTTCTGTTAGACACTAGACATTGTTAGCTGTCTATCAAATTACCATCAGCTTTTTTCCTCTTTGCTTGCCTTTTGGATAGAGGCTGAAAAAATCAGGTCCTCTCTTTCCCGGTCTTCCTTGTAGTGAGCAATAGTCATGTGACCCAGTCATGGCCAGTGAGATATAAGAGAGAAGTCTGGAACACCTGGAAAAAACTGTTCCTTCTCACTAAAAGGACAGAAGTTCCAGATGAGAAGCCGCTTTTCCACACACTCCCTTCTTTGCTACTTGGGACATGACTGAGTGAGGATGTGATTCCTGGAGCTATAGCAACCATCTTGTGGTCATGAGGTGAGACCAAATGAAAGAAGCCAAAACACTGAGGTTGTATAGCAGAGAGCTAGGTCCTTAATGTTATTGAGCTGCTGATCAATAAAAAACCTTAGCACCACAGTGTCAATATTTCTTGTCACAGAGATTATTAAGTGCCATTATTATTTAAGTTATTCATAGGCAGGTGCCACACCTACAGTCAAACATATCATGATACACTAACATCTTACAATTCTATAGCATGTATGATCCATATACAGATGACAACTAAAGTCCCTGGGAATGATGAATGTTCGTTCTGTTAGTATCACTCTTTGTCTTGTGGCCTCTTCACCTGGCTTCCTCCTATCTATCCTTCAGGACAGACATTCCTTAGAGAAGCCTCTGCTCCCACCCTGTGTGCTGGGAAGGCTGTCCTTGCTCTAGCGATTTGCCTTTACCTGAGTTATGCTTTGCAGTTACCTGGGCACCTGCTCATCTTCCTCAGTGAACTATGAGCTCTTGCAGGACAGAGGCCTTCTCTTCTTCATACACACACATCTCTAACATCTTGGAAAGCTAATTAGGTCTCCTAAGGCTGTGAGTGGCAAAACCACGTGCCAAACTAGCTTAGAGAAAGGGGAGACATTGAACAGGAAGAGGTATGGCCCAAACTCAAATGAATAGTTGAATAGTCAAATAAACGGCCCCAGGAACACTTGGAATCAGGAGTCCAGCTGCCTCCAATGTTCACTCCTTGTGTGTCTGTCTTTCTCCCTTTTTCTCTGTCATTTTTGCTTCTCTCTCTGTGTTTACTTCATTAACTTTTGTTGCTTCCTCCACGTGGTGGGAGACACTGGCACTCAGTTTTGGGGCCTCTGGTCACAGAACCTTTGTCTCTGGAGAGGGACTGACTTTCTCAGTTCCTCCTTGAAAAATTCCCTGGGGAAGAATGTTATCCACCAGCGTGGGTGGGGTCATGCAGGCCCAGGGCAGTCCTGCTGTCCCAATGTCTGCAATAAGGAGAAGGCAAGCTACCCCACAGGAGGGTGAAATCCCAGGTGGGACGGTGGTGATACCGGCAGACACGGCAAAGGGCTTCCATGGCATCTAAGGTCGGCCCTCAGGGAAGGGACGGAGCAGCTGGCCCCCGGAGGCCGTGATCAACAGGGTCTTCTGGGTGGGGAGCAGCCTCTACCCGCAGGGGAGGGGCTGCAGCAGGAACCACAGGGTGAGCATCTCATGCCCACCCTCCAGCTTCCCAGACTCACCCCTGCCATCCAGGTGCCCAGCTGCCTCTGAGGAGAAGGACCAGCTCCCAGGGAACCAGGACCTCAGAAGGGTTCCCTGTAGGGAAGAGCAGGGGTCAAGGGAGGAAGTCTGGACAGGAGGTGGAGAAGAAATGGGAAAGAAAGCGGGAGGGGAGAGGAAGTCAGAAAAGGTAGGGGAGAGGAAGGGAAGGGAGGAGGGACAGGAGATGGACGTGCAAGGGCAGAAAGGAGAGAGAAGGAGGCCGTGGAGGGAGAGACAAGGCAGGGAATGATCACTCTCTGAGCTCCTGTGTGCCAGGCCCTTCCATGCCCCCTTCAGCTGTCTGACGGCTTTTCCGGAAGACACAGGCACCCCCCTCAAAGAGGAGAAAGTGAGGGTCTAGAAGCGTCACAGCTTTCCCTGTGTCCGCTTCCTGACCTGTCACGAGGATCTTGAGAGTGGGGATCTCCCTTTACTACTCATCTCTTCAATTTCAGCAATAAGCATAAGGCCTGACGCATCGTAGGCATCTGAGAACTCCCATGGATGAATAAATGGTGAGCAACGCAGAAGCGTCTTAGTTTAATCATGGGTGTATAGCGGCCCGCTTTTGCTAGGCCGTTACTATGTGCCAAGTACTTTGCTTCATTTTGCTCTTCCCACCTCAGCAGTGTGGGGAGCATTGGCATCCCCCCACTTTTCAGACAAGGACAGGGAGACTCAGAGAGGTAACTTACCCAGGGTCATGTGGCTAGGAAGTAGTAAAGGCAGAATTTGAACCCAGGTCTTCTCAGACTGTCCTGCTCTTTCCATGATGTACCCTGTAAGACTGAGGACAGAAAGAGGAGAAAGGAAGAAAAGGAAGCTAAAATCTGAGTGGAGGAGGAGGAAAGAGGGGCAGTAAAAGGGGAGGGAGAGAGAAGGGAAAGTCTTGTAGAAAACCCCACTGGAAGGTCTAAGAAGGATTTTAGAGGTAGGATAGACTCAGACAACACAAGGACATTCTATGTGGGGGTCATCCAACAGCTCCCACCAACCCCATTGTCCTAGACTTTGGAGGGAAGATAATCCACATATCGCTAGTACCATATCAATTCTTTGCTATGGGAAAAGCTTTCTCTATGTTAGGCTCTGATGGACAGGCAATGAACGAGACCTTGCCATTACCCATTCATCTATCCATTCAGGCTATATCACCTATTGATGTTGGTCTTACTAAACCAACCCAGATGCTAGAGTCTCCATGATGAACAGGGTTTTAGTCCTCAACTCTAGATGCAGAAACAGATGAGTCAAAAGTGCAGTGTGGGAGAGCAACAGCGGAGGGCCTGATGGGTACCGGGATGAGGGAAAAGATGGAGGGCGGGTCAGGTAAGAGGGAGGTGAGGGAACTGGGAGGAGACAGCTCCCTCAAACAGATGCTGTTTGAGTTGAATGTTGAAGACAAAGGTGAGAGTAAGCAAGGAGTGTCTTAGGAAGGAGAAAAGGCATGAGCTGGACTCTTGAGACACTATTGCTTGAATTGAATCCTGGCTCCAGGACATTTCTCAGTGTGACTGGGAAAGTGACCCTTTTGTGCCTCATTTTTCCTTCTTGCAAATGGGCATCATATTGATACCCAGCTTTTAGGGTTATGGGCACTAGTGGTAAAAAACAAACAAACAAACAAACAAACAAAAACCTGCCTGCCAATGCAGGAGACAAAAGAGACACAGGTTTGATTCCTGGGTCAGGAAGATCCCTTGGATAAGGGAATGGCAACCCACTCCACTATTCTTGCCTAGAGACCCCATGGATAGAGGAGTCTGATGGGCTATAGTGCAAAGGGTTCAGTCAGACACGACTGAAGTGAATTAGCACAAACGTGCAAGCATTAAACATGTCAGTAGAGTACTGTGTTGGACCCATGGTTTGTTATGATGCTTACTAGTACTGGTCATGGAACAGTGTGGCCAGTCTGGGGAAATGAAGTAGTTCCAGTAGACAACAGCATAGGTTGGGGCAGGATCACAGGGGAAGATGGGACTGGAGGATAAATAAGCGATCTGCTGGAGCTGCCCTTTCTCCTATGGAGAGGATGGGGAACCAGTGGAGTTTTCTTTGAAGAGCTTGATAGATTCGTAAGCAAGAAAATGACATTCTCCTTAAGGAAATCATGAACATAGGAGACAAAGACCACAACAACAATATGATAAGTGAGAAGTGATTCAGGTCCAAAGAGCTGTAACAATTCAGAGGCAGGTGAGATCAGAGGCCATGCAGAGGAGAAGGCTTCACAGCAAGGGCATTGGAGCTGGGAGTCCAGACCATGTTGAATTATTCAATCTAAGAATCCCCTTGTTGGGGCTGGCACATTCTGCTTTACAGACTGCTCTCACTTACCTGAGTTCAATAACTGCAGAGGAAGGCTACCCAGGGAAGGGTTTATATCACCATGGTGCAGCTTTGAGAACAGGCATGCTGATCCCAGGTCATTGGCTGGGCGCTGGGAGAACCAGCATGGAAGTCGGGCGTCACCCTGGCCTCTGATTCTGCACCTCTCACTGAAAAAAGGGGCTGAGCTTGAGGGCAGGCAAGCCCTGCCGGGGAGCAGGCTAGCAGCCACTGGACAGAGTTCAGGGCGACCCTGCAAGTGAAGCCATTCCTGGGTCACAGGGGATTTAAGCTTGAGAGTCCTGGATGGGAGTGTGTGTACACAGGGAGTGGGGCCTGAGAGAGAAGCAGGATTCAACAGAGGGGCTGAATTACAGACATGGACTGGTCCGGAGATTGGGAGGAGAGACACTGAGGAGGAGAAATTGAGTGGCAGCTATAAGAGAGACCCTAGGTCATCACAGCATTTTCCGCCCTGTTCCCGGCCTCTTCCTTTGCAGAAGAAATGAACAGAGAGAGGAGGGGAAGCTCCAGAGGGATGTGTGGGCCAGGTGTGCTCACTGCGGCCCGTAGCCTGGGGCCAGGCGCCGGCAGGTAATTACAGAAATAGGGAGCAAATGCCTGGAAATGTAAAGCTACTTCACGTTGTCATTATCAATACATGCAGTCAGGGGGCTCATCTTATTGAACGGAGTATTGGCCAGTTTGGATACTGTTGGATTCTATGCTAAGTCGCTGTCTTAGTCTGTTAGGGCTGTTGTAAGAGAATATCACAGACTGTGGCTTACAAGCAACAGAAATTTACTTTTTATAGTTTTGGGGGCTGGGAAATCAAGATAAAGGCATCAGCAGATTTGGTGTCTGGTGAAGGCCCATTTTCTCGTTCATAGATACTATCTTTTCACTGTTTCCTTACATTGTGGAAGGAACAGGGAGCTCTCTGGGGTCTTTTTTTTTTTTTTTTTTAATAAGGGCACTAATCTTATTAATGAGGACTCCATCCTCATGACCTAATTATCTTCCAAAGGTCCCTTCTCCAAATACCATCACATTGGGCATTAGAATTTAACATACAAGGCATGTTCTGCACGCTTGTCACACACAGCAGGGACACGCTGGCCTTTATCGCAGGTAGTTGGGAGGGTTTAGGGTCTGCAGGATGAACAGGGGCTATGTTAAGTCTGGTTATTCTAATATGCTGTTGGGAGATCTAGAGTGAAGTGTGCTGGGACATCTTCATCTGTGTTTTTGTTTTTTGTAACGAGGGATGATTAACTTCGAACTGGTAAGTCACAGATTGTAAATTGGTGGCCTGTCAGCCAACTATGGCCTTGGACAATTTTGCTTGGCCTGCACATGCAGGTTCCCACAGTGTTTGGAAAAATTGAATCACATGTCTGCTAATTTCATAAACTTTGGATGTTGCTTTTACGAAAAATCAGCTTACTTGACAGCCTGGGCCACACCTCTGCTTGTCCCCAGTTGGCTAACGCTAAGCAGTGGCTGTGCCTCTAGATGGGGCATGCGTCTCTCAGTTCTTGTCTCACCCTCTGCTCAGAGCTGGCCAGTATCACAAATTTATGTAGTCAGGCCTCGTCTCTTTAGGCTTTTTGATGTGCATAAGTCAATTCAATTTGACATATTGAAAATTTAATCAGGTGTCTATTATGTGACTAGTTACTGGATAATTTTTTTTTTAATCAGATACTTATTGTATTTTGTGGAGGGTAAAAAAGTTTTTTTAAAAAGATGATCTCTCATGCAAAAAGAATGCCACCTTGATAGGAGGTAGGTTGTAGACATGAGAGGCAGCAAGAGTCCCAAGCAAAAAGGTATATGGTTGGTGATCAACAGATGCTTCCAAGAAAGGAAAAATTACTAGTTTGAGTTCCTTACACTCATATGACACAGTACCTTTTCAAAACCTTTCATGCACAGCTCTTGCTTTGATGAGCCCTGGTGAGATAGGTAGGACATGAGTTAGTCCTTTTAATTATGTACATGAACTAATACTAAGGAAGGTACTAAGGCCAAGCAATGTCTTGGCCAGGTCTACCATCAAGGCTTAGAGTCTAAGCCAGGCCTCTGCATTCCAATCCAGTGCTCTTTCAAACCAAGCCAGGTGTCTGGGGATGGATTCGACTGCCAGCAAGGAAGGCTCATGTGGTTTGGAGACTTTGGTTGAATGATGATTTCAATATGGAAGAATCACCCCGCCAAGAATAATTCATCAAAGAGTGAATCAGTTCAGAAAAGGACACACCCAAACCATGTCATCACCTGGGGAATGAGTTCTCATCTTTCAGTGCAAGTCATGCCTTATGAAGTTTGAGAGAAGCCATTTGGCCTGGCCCATTTCCTGCATTGTGAAGTCGTAGGTATATTTGATGATTTGGGCTGGAGTCTTTGCTAGAGACATCCCAGGTTCCTTAACCATAGAGAGATCTGTGGAGTGGAGGCAGTGTCAGCTGAGCATTTAGGGCAATGCACAAGGACTGGGTGAGCCAAGTCTCCAAGGCAGCTATCTTCTCTCTTTATCCCCAGGTTTCCTACCCAGCTTCTGAGTAGCTCATTTTGCCTCTGTGTCCAGCCTGGGTGGTATCCCACCCAGCTGGTGGTGTCCGCCACGCTGCTGCTTCCCTGTGGGGATATAGGAGGGGATGTGGAGAGGATGCTGCGGAGACATCTCTCCAGCTTAGAGGCAGAGAAATCTAACAGCTACGTGGTCAAGATGCCAGAACGTGTAAGGAAATATGTAGAGGATAATCCATGTAGCAAAGAGGTTATTTCGTCAGTGCCCACGACAAACGAGTATAGTCAGTTACTTTGCTTGTGTGTGATCTTAACTCAGCTTTAAATCAGTCCGAAGTTACCTGATTCCAAGGCTCGTATCTCCCACCCACTACCCTCCAAGGCCCCCTGTGTGTCCTCTGATGGACAATGGAGGGTCAAGGTCATTTGTCCCTTCACCTCTGCCCCCTTCCATCCAGGTGACAGTTTGTTGAAGAGGTAGCATAAGTCATCGGCTAATAAACAGATGCACATTGCTTGCAGCAAATTACAATAATTAGATTGTAACATCGATCATTTTCACATCTGTAGTCCTTGTGTTTGTGTTTGAAATGGCCTGTAGGATTGAAGATGAGCACGGAAGGAAATAATTACATGTTATCTGAATAAAATCTGCAACAAATTACCTATAAAACTATAACTATCCAAACAGGATGACATTTACTTTATAAGTTCATGACTCCCTTTCTTTAAAGTTTGCTAAAAAGAGAGCAAAGTAATTACAGTTCTTCTCTGATTGATTAAACATGACATATATGCTAATATGAAAGTAAGGCTTATCCTTTGTTACACCATCATCTGGTTTACAGTAATTTGCAAGGTAGCAGATAGAATTATTTCAGAGCTGCTAGCCTGAACTTTGCTATACTAAAAATAGAATCTTGGGTCTCCTTTGCTTCAACCAAGAATTCATATACAGTCTCCATGTTTCAACTTTCATATAGACCTGAGATGATGTTGCAGCTATTAGAGCCTCTTTTTTCCCTCTTGTACATCAGAAAACACATGTTGCCACAGTTGGTTTGGCAAAAAAAAAAAAACAAAAAACAAACACCTGCTAAGATTCCCTTTAAAGCACTTATGCAGTTAGTGGTCTGTCAGATGGAGTGTTTTTCGCCTTCGGAATAAAATAATGTTAGACATGACTGAGAAAAAAGACACACATAATTTAGAACATCAGTAAAATATGCTACTTGTCAAGCTATGAGGAGGACTGTTCAATTTAAAGCAGCAATTATTTAAAAAATAGATCAAGACCACATATTTTGAGAAGATTACCATTACTAATGCAGCAATTAATTATTTTAAAAATTCATATAAATGAAGGGAGAATTAGAAACAAAATATAGTAATGGCAGCACACATATACTATGCCTGTTATGTGGTAAGCATTATTCCAAATGTGTGTTAACTCGATTAATTCTTGCAAGAACCCTATGAACTAGATCCCATTATGAGCTCCTTTTCCCAGATGTGGGCAGAGAAGCACTAAGAGATTAAGAACTTCCCCAAGGTCAAACAGTTTTGAAATTCTAGATACCCAGTTATCTTCAGGTCATACTGCTGGAATATTCTATGGAAGGAAATAGTAGACTTCTTGGGTTAAAGAAGATAAAGGATAGACTCTCAATAGGAAAGTGGTGGTATAAGCCTTTCCCTGGACCCCTGCCTCATACTAGAACAGAATGGTCTGTGGGCTTCTGAGCCCCTCTGGCCTTGGTTACCCCCATGAACCCAGAGACCCCTGTGTGGTAGTGGACCAATAGCTCTGGTGGTTCACTCAGGCTCCTGGCCCAACCTCGTTCCCTGGGACTTCGCTGGCTGAACTGAATTTCGACCCCAATCCTATTTCATCTGACTTTTCTAATTCTGTGCTGCCTCTGTCTCCCCATCCCTGCAGAACTTGCTCACACATTGTCTTCTTTGGGAAGACTGTGCTCAATGCCTCAAACAAATCCAAAAGAAGACATTCAAGGGTCTAAGTCCTAGCTCTGTTACTTACTATTCCCTGGATGACTCTGAAACATTTCAGGGCTTCTTGATTCAGTTTGCTCACCTGCAAAATGGGGGTTTTCAGGGTATTTGTGAAGATCACATGATATATATCAAGCAATGGATTCATGGCATATGCTGGAGGGTTAGTTACCCCCCCCCCCCCCAGCTCCTTTCCTTTCTTCCTTTTTTTTTTAAAAAAAAAAAAACATTACCTTTCTCTGGGTCTCAGATTCTCATTGAAAAGGGAAGGGACCAGGCTATTGGTATCCTTCACTTTCATATCCTGTGGTTCAAAACTGTGATTATTGACTACTCAAGACACCTACAGGCTAGTTTGTGTTTCAAAGACCTAATTGTGGTCAGAGTAATGTTCTTGCTAGAAAGTTGAATAATTACTTTGTAATTTAAAGTACACACACTGAGTCAAAAGATAGACAAAACCATTTTGCCCTTTTGGAACTCAATCCAGTCAGGGAGAGAGACCCATTGCAGGCTAGAAGAGAATAGAGGCTTGTCGAAGTGTAACTAGCTTACAGGAGAAGATATCTGAGGATACAT
Source organism: Odocoileus virginianus (assembly GCF_023699985.2). Lineage (NCBI taxonomy): Eukaryota > Metazoa > Chordata > Mammalia > Artiodactyla > Cervidae > Odocoileus > Odocoileus virginianus. Next base: position 59,717,596 of record NC_069686.1, on the reverse strand, counting down.
TCAGCTCAATACCGAGGCTCCTCTGTGGTCGCCTGGTGCCATATACATGGAGGTTGATGCTCAGTGTGGGGGCTTCATCTCTTGCTCCAGACAGCAGCATCTTTGCTCCTAGCACCTTTACTACTAGGAACAACAGGCTACTGCATCCTTGATGAGGCTTGAAAGCTGAGTGAGTTTGGAAGGAAGGATTTTCTTAGGCAATTAATGGGACATTAATTAATTAAGTCCCTGAAATTGATAGTGTGAAATGACACCCATGTCTGGAGATGCCAGACAGCCTACAGCCTGACCACATGCTCTAGCTGGAAGGGTGGGGCCAGGTCCATTCCTCCTGGCAGGTCAGGCCACCTGGCTTCCTTTTGTTAGCTCCATTTGCCTGATGCCACTGGCCTTCTGGGAAGGGTGCCCTCTGATCTCCCTTTGTTTGCCTCCCTTTCCCCTCCTACCTACCTGAGTTTTAGGAATGCATGCAATATTCAGACCCCCTTAAAACTAGGGGCTCCCCATCCCTTACTTTCCACCTTCTAAGCTACAGAATCATGGACATACACAATTGCTGGTAAACAGGGCTGAGGTAGCAACAATAGTTTCTACCATTTATGCCTTACCTGGTCTTTGTTAACTTTGCTAGTATAGTTGAGATCAGGGAGGTTTACGAATTTCACCTAAAGGTTGCATAGCTGGGAGTTTGAAATTCCACGTTCATTTACTGAGCAAATATGAAGCAAGAGTGACTATGCAGCAAATGCTCAAGAGGAGATGGGCAAAGATACTGTGGTGGTCACAGGCTCATAGAGAAGCTGAATGGAAAGTGTTCCAACAGGGACAAGCCCAGGTTTCAGCAGCAGCAGCAGAGAGGTGGGGAGATCCAAGAAGGCTGCCTGGTGGAGGTGCCGTGGGAGTTTAATTGCAGAGAATAAACAGTAGTTTTTCCGGTGAATGAAGGGGATTGCTGTTGTTTAGTCACGAAGTCACATCTGATTCTTTTGCGACCCCATGGGCTAGCCCACCAGGCTCCTTTGTCTGTGGGATTTCCCAAGCCAGAATATTGGAGTGGGTTGCCATTTCCTTCTCCAGGGGATCTTCCTGACCCAAGGATCAAACCCATGTCTCCTGCATTGGCAGGCAGATTCTTTATCATGGCGCTACCAGGGATGCCTGAATGCAGGTTGTAGGGGAGGACATTCTGGGTTGAAGGAAAGGAGACAGCCAAGAACCACACTGGCAAGTCTTAAGGACACTGCAGGTGGCAAAGGTGGCAAAGGTGTGGTGTGGGATGGACTGGGGTTGAAGAGGCGGCTGAGGTCAGATCCCAAACAGTATGTATGAGGACATAGAAGGAGCCTGAACAGGAAAAAAAAACAAAAACAAAAAACAACAACCCTCAGAGCATCTTAAGTACCTCCATCTCTTTCTTCATCAACACTTCTTCTTTTTCAAGTGCTTAGGCAATCTATTTCTGTATAACCAACATGCTACATTTTAGTAGGGGAAAATGATCATCATTTTGTACATTGTGTATGGATGCTGTGGGGCAGGAAGTCAGAAGGGGCACAGTGGGGCTGCGATGCCCGGGGCTGGAGGAGGCACATCTGCGAAGACTTCTTCACTCCCAGCCCCGGCACCTGGCCAGAATGGCTGAGGGACAGGCCCCACTGGGACCGCTGATCAGGAGGCCTCCTTGAAGCTCTTACAACACAGTGGCCTCTGATTCATCAGATGCCTTACCCAAGGGCTCCCATCTTTAGGAAGGAGCGGTCTGGTGAGCAAAGAAGATGGTGTAAGGCCCTTTCTGACTCAGCCTTGAAAATCATAGAGTCACTCCCATCATCCCCAGAGATCAGGCCAATCACAGGTCCGCAGGGCTCAAGGGGTGTCAAAGAATTGGTGGCCATGTTTTCACACTGCCATACCTAGTAAAGCCCACAGGTCCTGAGACCTAGTCGCTTAACTCTTCTGTAGACTCATTAAACTTACTAATCCAAGATCTTAATGGTCTTGGAATCAGTGATTTCTAAAATCCTTTACCTCTAGTGAAACACAGGGAGGAAGAGCTGGTGTCAGGGCGAGAGAGGGACCCCTGCCCAGCAGGCGTGCCTCTCCCTCTAAATACATGTTTAATAAACACACGTTTAAAGTCACCTTCTCAGAATTCTGCATGATCTGAGGAGCAAGGTTTCCAATTCCCTCTCTTAAAATATTGTTTGCCTTTCATAAAGATTCAAGTGGGTGACAAGTCTCCACTGGTGTCAATCCAGACCCAGGAAACTCATAGCGACATTTCAGGAGCGTCCCCGCAGCTCATACCGCTCAGCAAGGCATGTTCTACTCATTCTTGAAGCCAGTTCTCTTTATAGTATGAAAAAAAAGTCTAAACCAATGGCTATCTGTACTACCTGCTCTCCAACCACTTTTTAAATGTCCGGTTTCCGGTTTTGGTTTTTTTTTCTAGCTAGTGTTGCAGTCCCTCTCACTCTCATCTTCTGTTCTGTTGCTTCCCTCATCTCCCACTCTTCTGCCCAGATAGCCTGAGTTCATAGAGAAGACGTTCCCCTTGGCGCCAGGCCTCAGGGCTGGGGGTGTGGTTGCTTGGGCCCTCTCCAGGAGGCCGAGTGCACACAGGAGCAGACGCAGGAGGTGTGTCCCTAGGGTCACCTTCTCCTCCTCCCCTGGCCTCTTCTCCCCTGCGAGCTGCCCCTGGTGGGGGTGAGTGGTGCCTGGCCTCGGCTGATGTCTTGACTGTGACATGATGGAGGTCCCAGCTGTGTGCCTGGCTTCCCCCCACCAGCCTGCTGGGCAAGAGGAAAACTTGGGGTGTTAGGGTCCAGGAAGGAAGGAAATGGAACCCTCAGATGGGGCCCACTTGGGGAGAGTTTAATTAAGAGATTATTTCACAGAGGTGGGCAGAGGGTAGGGAAGCCTAAAGGCGAGGAAGCCGTCATCAGAACGTGAGGGAGAGAACTGTGTGGAACGATGGCCCAGGAGGAGCTGGGACCCCTCTGTGGATGCAATTAACCTGCAGCGTTCCCAGAGGGTGGGACCCTCAAGAAAAGGGGTACCTCAGCTTTACTCACTTCCCTCCCTCCCCTCATGGGCTTCCCAGGGGGCACAGGGGTAAAGAATCTGTGTGCAATGCAGAAGACACAGGAGATGCAGGTTTGATCCCTGAGTCGGGAAGATCCCCTGCAGAAGGAAATGGCAGCCCACTCCAGTATTCTTGCCTGGAGAATCCCATGGACACAGGATCTTGGCGGGCTACAGTTTGTGGGGTTGCAACCATTTGGACATGACTGAGTGCTTGCACGTGTATGTGCATGCACACACACACACACACACACACACACACACACACACAGCCTCCCCTCATCCTGACCAGTGCTTTCCTTGGTCCACCCAGCAGGAAGCCCTGTGGAGCTGGGAAGCAAGCTGCAGGTCAGAAACCTAGAGTAGTGTCAGGGCTGGGAGAGTGTGGATCTGGAACAAACTGAAGATACCCAGAGGTGCACTTAAGGTATTCGGTGCATACCACGCACCCAGGCCTTTATGTTTCCCACGTAACCTACGATATCCCTGCCCGTTAAGGATGCGCTCCATTTTACAGACTGGATCCTCAGGGCCGTGAATGTACATCAGGCCCTCTCCGCACAGGTGAATGTAGTGTGAGGTTCCTTACCACCTTGCTTGGCTCCTGGCCCAGAGGATGCCCCATGATTGCCCCACAGCTGCCTCTCTGAAACATTTCCGACACTCATCAGTCATAACAAGCTTCCTGCATCAACTTGCTTTCCCAAATGCAAGATTTCTTATTGCCAAGTGTAATTAACATGATACATTGACTTAGGGCACAGCTAACAAGCACATATTAATTCTGAAAAGTCAGGTTCTTTCACTGGAAATGAGCTGCTGATGAACACCTACCACAGGAGTTTAAAAGTGCAGGAAAGGGAGTGGGTAATTATGGGCTGGCACAACCCACAGGTCTGAGTTTCTGCCCCCTGGAAACGCCCTGACAATGAGTGATTGCCCTCCAAGTTGGGGGGGCGCGCTCAGGTCGCCCCAGCTCTGCCTCCCCCTCCCCAAGGCCTTGTCTCCCTCCACCCCACCCAGGGAGCATCTTGGTTTGGCCTGTCTCTGAGTGTAGTTATCTCCGATCCAAACTTGTACCCGAGCTGCTCTTTGCCTAATTGCTTCCCCTGACTAGAAAATTTATACCCTCCTTTCCTCTCCTGACTTGCAGAAAAAATCCACCCTTCTTGGGACATAGGTCACTGGGCAGTCTTGGACAAACAATGGGAAACAGAGCAGAGATGCTCAGATGCTGTCTGCCTCTCATTCAGGGGCCCTGACAGTTGGAATTTCCTTTAGAACTCTGGTTTCATGAGCCAGATGTTTCAGCAAATTCCCCTTTCTATCTCCTGTCCCAGTGGGGAGAGTAAACTTCTTTGCACATCTTCATGTTCTGGGGCTGGGACTTTCCCCCCATCCTTCCTTGTGTGGGGGTGGCTATTTAGTTGTGGGGGCTCCATTCTGACCTCTGAGCCTTCTTCCCACACAAGCCGCCTCCTCTCTGTACAGAAAGCCAACAGGAGCCTGAACACTGGGTTAGTAACGCTTTTCCCTTGTATAACGAGGAGGAGGTCTGGGTTCAAGTTCCGCCCTGCATTGTTTCAGCCAGGGGAAGCTGGACAAGTCATGGCAACTTGTTAAATACCAGTTTCCCCCGAGGCAACTTGGCGGTGACGACCCCTTCTCTTGGGTGGCTGTGGTCAGGGCCTCGGCACAGGTAGACAGCTTTGCATGGTGTCACACTGGTGGAAGTGTCCTGGGGAACACTCTTCTCTCTGACTCTCCCCTGGTGGCTAGCTGATGAAGAATCCTGCAATATAGGAGGCACAGGTTTGATCCCCGGGTTGGGAAGATCCCCCTAGAAGAGGGCATGGCATCCCACTGCAGTATTCTTGCCTGGAGAATCCTATGCACAGAGGAGCCTGGCGGGCCTCCAGTCCACGGGGTGTCAAAGAGTTAGGGCTGAGTACTCACACCGACTCTCCCTGCTCCACATGCTGCCAAGCATGCCAGCAACTGCTGGGGCGGTCGAAAAGTTTGTATTTCTTGAGGAATGCGAGGAAACCACCACATACCTCTGTTTAAAAACTTATTTTGTGGTTTCCTTGGTTATTTATAGAACTCTGACTTTCTCTTCCCCATCACTTTCCTCTGCACTTCATTCTCCCGTGTTTTCCATCTCCCCTTACAGACCAGTCTCCCTAAAGGATCCTGGATGCGTGTGAGGGGCCTTGTTTCAATCCCTGTGGTTTCAGATGATCCTCTATCTGTTGACAGGGGTCTTCTGGCTGAGTTCCTCTCAGGTTTTTTCTGCAGAAGTAAGGAAGGCTCTCTCTAGTAAACCTCTCCTCCACACCCCCAAAGCTGCTGTGCATTTTTGCCTAATGAAAGCAAACCCAGTGACTTAGACCAGCCTCTTCCCAGCAGGATTTCCAATGCTGTGTTTCTAGCTGGAGTCTCTTCTTGTTATCTAAGTTGATTCCCTCCTCACCTTCTTCAGCTTTCTGCCACCTAACCTGGCCATGCTCCATTCCACTCTGCAGTGCGTTCCGCCCTTCTTCACTAGTGCCTCTGGATGGAATTAGTTAACTGCTTAACTGCATCTTCCAAGGACTTAAGGAGGTCTATATCTGGCCTTCTGCTCAGGCCTCCACCCTGCCCCCCCAAAAAGAGGAATCACCATTAAAGTTGAATTCCAGTTCAAAAGACAGTTCTCAGGCATCTCAAGCCATAGCTTGGATGGATTTTCTCCAAATGGATGTCCTTGGATTATTGATAGCCTCATCCCAGCTGGAGAGTAACCTCCCTCAGAGCAGCTCCTGGGCAGGAGAGAGGAGCCCTGAGCTTTCTTAGGCTCCAGGGACTGGACTCCATCCCTGTGATTACAGAGCGTGGATGCTGACATTCACTCCACTTCCCATTCTTACAGCAGTCCCAAGGACACGTGGACCTTAAATATGACCAATAATTCTTTTAACTCCCCTACTTTAATAGCTATCAGATGGAAACTTTGGTTCCTTTTTATTAAACGAGGCTGGATGTCACCCAGAGAACTACTGTGCAGTGGAATTTCTATTCTGGATTCACTGTCTTTTGATCGACTCCTTCTCCCCACCCCGACCTAGTTTTCACAGGGTCATTCCCAGGAAAGGCAGACTCTCCAGGCTTGCTCCCAAATCCTCCAAGTCCTGTTTCTATACAGAAAGCCACATTAGTCTAAAGTCAAATTCAGAGAGACATTCCCATTAATCCTCTGTGAGACTGTATCTTAGTTGAACCAAGTCTAATCAGTTATTTTTGAACATGAGCAGCCATCAGTTTAAACTCAGTGAACTGAGTTTCAATCAGGTTTCTTTGCAGTTTTTGCAGCAGAGACTCCTATGTTTCTGTGTCTTAAACATGGGTCTTTTTTGAACAACCCACCTTCTCATCTCCTGCTGGAGGCGATAGCAGAGTGGCTACTCCAAAGGGGGACTAGCTACCTTTTTGCTGGTGTCCAGGAAGCATCAGTGGTCTGGGGACAGTCCAATGATGGAGATGTCTCTCCCCCACAGCACCAGGAGCTTTTAGAAGCAGAAGGAAAGGGAATCAACTTTAATAAGCATGGCCAGTGTGCCAGCCCTGGGGTGAAATCTCCCTGCTGCTATTGTACTTTCCCTCCTAACATCCCTGCAGAAAAACTATTATGGCTTCATACATGATCCACCAAAGCTCTGTGAGGTTGGTGTCGGTAGGTTCCCCAGAAGCAGATGCTGGGGGTTGGGGTACAGATGTTTATTAGACCTCAACACCTATAAAAGGAAGGAGGTGGGGAACAGGACTGGGGAGAGGGAGAAGTTGAACTGGGGGTAGGTCCAGCAAAGCCCCAGCCAAACTGGGAAGAGTTAACCCATCAGGACTGTTACAGGTTGGCTGAACTGGCTAGGTCCTATTACACCTAGCTGGACTTGTTGCCACGTGGGGCTGCTTCAGGAAGATGTGGCCTCCAAAGTCCTCCTGTAAGGTGAGATGTGGATGCTGTGCTTCTACGTCTATCAGGAAGGTAGCTCAGTTGGACTTTTTATGCTGGGCCTGGAATTCATGTGAAGGTGTGATTGCCTGCAAAACCGCTCACTCTGCTACATCATCGCAGCGAATGCTCCCTGCAGAGAGGGAGCGAGTCTTCCTTTTGGGTTGGGAGCTATTTGTTTTCAGTATGAATTGCGGCTTTTCCTTCCTTTGTCCCCTGGTGGAGGAAACGCTCCAGCTCCCTCTTGGGACTTCCTGACCGTGTAGTCAGTGGGGGCCTTCAGGGTACCCAGAACCATCTGCTAACTGAGGACCCACGGCCAAAGGCCAGCCAACCATTTCCAGCTTGTAAAACCGGTGACTTTGAGTAACAGAAATGTATTTCCTCACCATTCTGCAGGCCGGAAGTCCAAGATTAAGAGTGTCAGCAGGGTTGGTCTATTCTGAGGTCAGAGATAGAGAGTCTGTTCTGTGCCTCTCTCTTAGCTTCTGGTGGTTTGTGGGCAGTCTTTGGCATCACCTTGATCTCTTCATCTTTTCCCCATGTATGTGTCTCAGTGTCAAAATTTCTTTTCTTTGAAAGGATGCAAAAGGAGGTCATTAGGATGAATCCTAATCCTAGGACTTGTTACCTTTGTAAGGACCTTACATTCTGAGATGCTGGTGGCTTAGGATTCCAACATAGCCCTTTTGGGGGTACACAATTTAATTCACATCAAGTGTTTATACCGCGTGGTGTCTTTAAAAGGCTTTTATAGCTCTCACATTCTGGCCTCCTGTCAGAGGAGGCATGGGGGATGGCATCCTGGTCCTCCCTGGCTGTGGCCCTGGGATTTAGTGATCTGTTCCAGTCAGCCATCCCACCTTGGTGGCTCAGAGGTAAAGATCTGCTTACAATGCAGGAGACCAGCATTCAATCCCCGGGTCGGGAAGATCCCCTGGAGGAGGGCATGGCAACCCGCTCCAGTATTCTTGCCTGGAGAATTCCATGGACAGAGGAGCCTGGCAGGCTACAGTCCATGGGGTTGCAGGAGTTGGACACAACTGAGCGACCAAACCAAACTAAACTGATCAGACATAAGACCCAGCCATCTCAAAACCCACTCATAGAAATCTTCCAGAAGTCTTCATGCCTTCATCTAGCCATTGTTTGCATATACTTTTGCCTTGGTTTTCTATTTTTGGTTAACTATTTCATGGAAGCCCTAGGTCATTAGAGGAGACAATAGCTTGTAGTTTGGGGGTATTTTTGAGCTTTTCTCTCATACGTAATTGCTTACAGAACCAAACCTATGAAGCAAATCAAGCCCAAGCTTCTCTTATTATGGTCAAGTTTATCTTAGAGATCGAGGTATAAGCTGGAGAGAGTCTCCCGAGGGAATTCTTAGGAATTAAAGTCACAACCTTGATTAGAGTAAAACTATTTGATGATTTACTTTTCTTTGGGGGACGTCTCCTCCCTGAAAGTCAGCTTTCTTACTTAAACAATGCAGTGCAGTGCAGTGCAGTTCAGTCGCTCAGTCATGTCTGACTCTTTGTGACCCCATGAATCGCAGCACGCCAGGCCTCCTTGTCCATCACCAACTCCCGGAGTTTACTCAAACTCATGCCCATCGAGTCTGTGATGCCATCCAGCCATCTCATCCTCTGTCGTCCCCTTCTCCTCCTGCCCCCAATCCCTCCCAGCATCAGGGTCTTTTCCAATGAGTCAGCTCTTCGCATGAGGTGACCAAAGTACTGGAGTTTCAGTTTTAGCATCAGTTCTTCCAATGAACACCCAGGACTGATCTCCTTTAGGATGGACTGGTTGGATCCCCTTGCAGTCCAAGGGACTCTCAAGAGTCTTCTCCAACACCACAGTTCAAAAGCATCAGTTTTTCGGTGCTCAGCTTTCTTCACAGTCCAACTCTCACATCCATACATGACCACTGGAAAAACCATAGCCTTGACCAGATGGACCTTTGTTGGCAAAGTAATGTCTCTGCTTTTTAATATGCTGTCTAGGTTGGTCATAACTTTCCTTCCAAGGAGTAAGCGTTTTTTAATTTCATGGCTGCAGTCACCATCTGCAGTGATTTTGGATCCCCCCCCCGCAAATGAAGTCTGACACTGTTTCCACTGTCTCCCCATCTATTTCCCATGAGGTGATGGGACCAGATGCCATGATCTTAGTTTTCTGAGTGTTGAGCTTTAAGCCAACTTTTTCACTCTCCTCTTTCACTTTCAGAATGAGGGTGGCTCAGATGGCAAAGAATCTGCCTGCAAAGTGGGAGACCTGGGTTTGATCCCTGGATCTGGAAGATCCTCTGGAGAAGGAAATGGCAACCCACTCCAGCATTCTTGCCTGAAGAAGTCCATGGACAGAGAAGCCTGGTAGGCTACGTCCTTGGAGTCACAAAGAGTCAGACACGACTGAGCAACTAACACAATATACTAAAAAGGTGTACAATGTGAGAGCTGTGAGTTTAAGTTTTATTGGGGACAAAACGAGGACTGCAGCCCAGGAGACAGCTCCTCAGATAGCTCTGAGAAACTCCTGCAAAGAGGCAGTGGGGGAAGGTCCATATATAAGATTGTGGTGAAGGGTGAGTTCAGTGCAGTCAAGTGCTTACTTTCCAAAAGGTTTTCTGCTAGTCACAAGAAGCTGCTGTCCCCATGGAAGGATTTAGCGCTTTTCTAGATATGAGGAGAGGCAAGGATTGGAATCATAAAATCAGTTCCTGAAAACATCCCACTATCTAAAGACCTGTTCCACCAGTTCCCCTGGAGCGCAGAGGGCCTCACTCTCCACCCTGAATTGCCTTCAATAGGTGTTGAAGATCAGCAGCTGCAATAGCACAGGTTTCAATTCCCACAGAGGCAGAAGGCAAACGCCCTTGTGTTGTTGGTCAGTCACGAGCTAATGCTCTCGGCAAGTGCCAACGTGTAGTCGACAAGGACTTAGACTCGATTATCCCCACGATCACTTCCAACTCTACAATCTCATGATGAACTATAATTCCTGCCGTTTTTCATGGGAGATCTTTCCAATCCTATCCAAAGCTCGTATTGATGCCCCTGCGAGATTTTCAATATGGGAGCTGAAGTGAAGGGGGAAAAGTGTTTGTTGGTATTTTCTTTCCTAAAAGAAGGGATTTGGTCAGGGCCACTCTTGTCAATCATGAGGGAAAAATAGACTCTAAAAACTCACAAATTTCAGCTACAAGTGGGGCTCTTTCTCTCCTGTGGTTTAGTACATCACTACAAAGCACTGGTCTGGGAAAGGGAGCTCTGAACCAGCCGCAGACGGAGAGAACGGATAGACCTCTCCCCACGCCCCCTCCACACACTCACCGTCCACTCTGTTCTGCATGTCCCACCCCCCCTTCCCTCTTGTGCAGGAAGGGAAGGTTTTCTGCATCTGAGGTCAAGGCCATGGCCACATCCAGCACACTCACCACAGCAAGGGGTGGCCTCACATCCTCCTTGGGAAGTCACACGGGCCGATGCAGATCACTGTTGGTCATTGCCCAAATGGGAAAGAACATTTTTTCCCCAGATCATTATTAAGAATTTTATACAATCACACATGCTCATCTCTCTCACGTGCAGACATACACTCCCAAAGAGAAAAACTCATCCCTGAGTATTGGGTCATAAATTATATGAGGTACATTTCATTATAAAGTACATTTCTTTAGTCCTTTATGAATGCTCTCCACTTACCCCAGGGGGGTTGTAATGTACACTGACATCTTACTTTCTTCCAAGAAGCATTCCCTCAAATTGTTTAGTATGTGGGGCCTGGCTGGGCAAACAAACCTATGCTAGAAAATGAAGGCAGTCGACTCTTATAAATGGGAATACAATCACGCATCTATGCTTGGGCTCCAGGGAGCTCACATATAATCTTTAGAAAACCTGGGTAAGTAAACATCAGAGAAAGAAAGGTCTGATGGAGAAAGGAGTCTGCATAAACAGTGAAATGCATAATTGCTATGGCCAGGAAAATTGGAAGCCAAGTGATTCTAAAGCCGGAAAACCATGAATGAGTATTTAACAAGTCGGTCCTCATTATGTCTGATTTTTAATTTTGATGGCTTACTGTATCAGTCCACCCCCCTCCCAGCCCCCATCTGATCCTTTCTAAGGTACATTCTCTTAAAGTGGAAAACCCTGGAAAGGTAAAAAATTGAGCAATTTAGAGACAACATTGAGGCCTTTCCACTTTCATCAGGTAACAAAACCAGCAGCAGCAGAGGCAGTGGCAGGATCTTTGAGCGCTTGGGTTTTATTGAAACTGAAATAGTTCAGTTTTACCTTGCAGAAGATCAGAAACCAAAGCTCATAAAATTGAACTCAGATGAAGAACACTCCTGTCTTTGGAGTGCTACTAAACAATCTGCAAATTATTTAAATTAAACCAACCCAGCCTTCAACATCTGCACACAAAATGCTTAAATTCCAAGTGCAACTTTACTGGCATAAGAAAATAATAAGGGGAGTTCAATTTGTGTCAGCATGGCTCAGGAAAATAAGATATCATGTCTTGCTGTCTGCTTGATGTCAACTTCTCAGATGCGAGCCCTAATGCCTCATCCTAGACTGTCCGCACCAGAGCCTGCCAAAGAGAGGAGTTCAGCCAAAGTTCACCAAGCTACTACCAAATAGCTTTTCCCCCTCCTTTTTCAATCATTAGAAACCTTCTGTTTTATATTGTGCACACGTGATCGTATCTACCTCTTAAAACATATATAACTCTATTAGCTTCTCCTATTCCTTGGGAACACTGTCAATTCTTTTCTGTGATGAGTTTGTTCCATGGCTGAGAGGTATTCAACTTTTAAACTTCCACTGCATTTACTGGATCCTATCTGAAATGCTTGGTCAGGAGACACAGATAAAATCTGTAATATTCATGATGATTTGAAAATAATTCTTTTTTAAATAAACAAATAAGTGGGAAAAAAAAAGCAGACCAATCAATTACTGTCTGAGAGGGCTTCAGAAATGCTTTTTCAGCCCTCTCTCTCTTCCTCCTCATTCAAATCAGAGGCTTACTTAGGGCTTGCCAGAGAACCTGTGCTAAGACTAGCATCCAACCCTCCAAAAAATCCCCAGCACAGACTTCAGTTCTAACCTCCCCTTCAGCTGGGCTCTTGAGACGACCAACAGGGTAATTACACAGACCGTTTTTCTCATTTTCGTTGTTTAGTCTTGATTTACTTTAAATGACTGCAACTCTCATTCCTCCCAGTGAAATTGTGCACCCACACTTTTAATCATACAAAACCAACATTTTAATGCTGCTGGGTGATGTATCAATTTAGGGTCCTGGATGACCAAAGAGCTAGAATTTCACTCATCAGCAGAAATGCAGCTTTAGTAGGTGTGTGAAGACAAAAATAAGCGCAGTGAAGTCTTTGATCTACTGCGTACATGTTCTATAAAAATACCTTTCCTATAGTGTAACATGTCACATTTAATCTATGTTCCATCTTTCCCATCTATCTTCCAACCATCACTTGGTCCTTTTTTTAAAGAACCAAACACCAATGCTCTAAACAGCCTTGTGGGAGCAAAATCTTCTTTGTTTCCATTTGGTGATGTGCTTAGGGTGGGGTGGGAAAACCCCACCAAGCAACAGGAAGAGCAGCTCCCTGGCCTATAACATTCAAACTCAATTCCGGGCTACTCCCTTCTTACTGTTTCAAAGACAATTAAAATAATGTTGAAATTCACATTTCAGGTAAGTCATAGCTGATTATAAAACAGTTATATATAAAAAAAGTTTCCTTTACAATTAGCTTTGATTCCGACAACTTTCAAACTCATGTTAAATATTTGTCTACCAATTGCTGAGAATGGTTTCTTGAAGCAATTTGGATAAACTAGTACACATCAACCTGGTCTGAATACAAACAAAACTGAAACAAATCCTAAAATATAGCAATATTAAAAGTATAATCTTATCCCATGCTGATTGTTATTATCTTGATTTCTTTTCATCTTTCATATCGTAAAATATTTCAGCTTAAGCGCTGCATGTAAAGGAGCTGGTCTTGCTGATTCATATTTCACTTAATCTGGTATCAATTACTGGCTGAGATTTGGAAAATTCAATGTCTGTGTAGATGAAATGCTTTAATACCTTAGATAGTAGCTGGTTTCTGGGTTCAGCCTGAAATGGCATGGTCAGAAAAGTTTAAAATATTTTTGCTAGATTCAAAGATGAGCAAGATTAAAAATTCCCAAATGTGTATTCTGGAATCCCTCCAAAAACATTCCATCTTTATTCATTATTGGATATTGTCTTGATTAAAATTCCTGTTGGTTTGTTCTATGGTTAAGTAGTAATCTTGTATCTTAGCATTTGGAATGTATTGGTATCATGTGACGAGCACAGAGCCCGAATGAATATAGAGAGATCTCTTTCACAAGTCAACAAGGAGGACTTGGAGCGTTCAGATTTCAGCAGAGCTGTTTGGGGGGAGATGGGGGTTATCTGCTGAGCACATTCTTTCCAAAAAGTGAGTCAGAAAGAGAACTGTTCAAAGCAAAATGATTTTTCCTACAACACCAACGTCCTGAATCAGGCAGATTTCTCTAGAGGAAATAAGATATTTTCCCTTTTCTTTTTCTTTATCTCTTTTGTTCTATTTCTAGCATTTGGTGCCCTTTATTGCTAGTTTCACCCAGTAACATGTGAAAAATGTACTCGACAATGCAAAGCAGATGACTTGGTCACCATCTTCTGAGTCACCATTCTGTTCTCTGCATTCCTGCAGATGCCTTTCAAAACCAGAAAATGATTCTGTTAGGAGCTAGAGAGAAGGAAAATAAAAATGAAAAAAAAAAAAAAGTGCCTACTTAAACAGCCAACACAGATATTTTTGTGACTTGTCCCCACACTGGCAACCTGCTTGGCACTGGGCATTCCCAGGGAGTTTAGGCCCAGACTCGAAGCCTGGAGAAGGTCTGGGAGACCAGAGAAGTTCACTTTGGCAGGCTTGGCTGGCCTTTCATTTTATTTTACATCTTAATGGTTCCATGGAAGTGAGCTCTGTGACAGGGAGGAAAGGGGAGAACATGGGGGAAGATCTGGGCCCTTGAGGTGAGGTAAGCTGTGTCCACTTCTTGGGTGCTGCAGATGCATCTGTTAGTTAGAAAAAGTCAGAGCCAAGGTTTTAGGTATAGACCCAACTTTTAAGAAAGTTGTCAGGTATACCAAGTCACCCTCTAAGTCCTCTTTGGAGTGGTAGGTTGGGATATCTCATGAGATTGGGTGAAGATATGATCCCAGTGACCATGACTCTGGAAAAAAGTGTTACCTGACAGCTTTCATGGATGCAAAAGAGCACACAGTAGATGCTGTCTGCCTCTCTGGGCATCGGGAAGCATGCCTCCTAGTGATCTAGTCTTTGTCTTGGGGAAGTGGGTGGATTAGACCACATTTCATTAGAGTTTTACCAATGAACTTGTTCACTGAGCATCTTACCCACCATATGTAGAGATAATGACCAAGAAGATGTCCAGTTTGTTGAACACAAGCTCTAAGAAGAAGGTTATATGTGTTTCATTCTTACTCTAAGAACCGGTGCTTATAATAGCAGCTGCACATAAATATCTGTCAATGAATCAATGGTATGATATGAAGATGCTGAATTAAAAACCAGCCAATACAGTGGTCAAGTGGATTTTGAGCACAGTGAGCCTATAATCACACTCAGTATCTTACTTAACAAGCTAAATTTTAAGAAGACTGAAGTAAGGACATGGAGAGTACATGGCAACAATCATTGGCACTTGCAAGTATTAGAAAATTTCTCCTATTCTTTGATGAGTAGGCATGGTCCCATTTCCCAGATTAGGAAACTGAGGCTTAGAGAAGTTAAATCATTTGCCTAAGATCACACAGCTAATGAGTGATTGATATGTGGTTCATACCCAGGACTCCTATGTTGGAGTATGTTTAAAAGATGTAATTACTCTAGCATTTCCTTACTAGAGTCTCACTACATGAGCATTTAGGGATATATAAGACTGCTTACACTTGATGCTGGAAAAAAGTTTTAAAATCTTTTCATGGGAAGTTTTTAGAATTCTTTGATTCAAACCAGATTAAACAGGTGAAAGAGCTCTTTTAGACTGCTTGGCTTGACACTAAAAAATTTGTTCTGAATCCAAATCCAGGATAAATGTATTCGCTTTTTCTAGCCAAGAGTTTACAGAAGCAAGAAATAAATCAACATGCCTTCAACCCCAAGAGGTTTGTGCAAGAGAGAGAAGGATGCTTGATCAGGTCTCAGAGGGCTCGGGCCTTAGTTCCAACTCTGCTTTTGAGCTGCTGTGTGATCTTGGACAAGTCCCTTCACCTCTCGGGATGGCAGGCTTACCTACGATCAAACAAGGGAATAATAACCCTGGCTTTGCTTGCTGTGCTGCGCTTGGCCGCTCAGTCATGTCTGACTCTCTGCCACCCCATGGACTGTAGCCCACCAGGCTCTTCTGTCCATGGTGGTTCTCCAGGCAAGAATACTGGAGTGAGTTCCCATGCCCTCCTCCAGAAGATCTTCCTGACCTAGGGATCAAACTAGGGTCTCCTGCATTGCAGACGGATTCTTTATCAGTTGAGTTACCAGGAAAGCCCCTTGCTATGCTTACTGCTCAGATATTGGAATCAAGAGAAATAATGGGATTACAATACTTTCAAAAGTTATAGCATCCAATTAAGAAAACATTTAAGTTTGTGATGAAAGTGTACTACTTTCTGTTTGAATGGAGTTTGAGATTTTCCCCATCTAACTTTACTTTCCTAACTTAATTTTCATCGTCGATGATAACACATACTTTTCTCATTTAGAATTTCACCAGCCTTTTTCACTGAGCCTAATGGCACTCTTCTCCCCTTTGGCATTTGTGAATATTTCTCTGATTTTTTTCCTTTTTAATTTTAGCTCAATCAGAATTTACTGTTTTTCTCTAAGGCAACAAGTCCAAGTACCTGAATTCACCTCAAAGGGCACAGAGAGTTGAGACATTTCTCTCTGTACATACATTTCTAGGGTTGGCCCCAGATATGAAACATAATTATGGTGCTTTCTTGCCTGATATTAGACAAGTCTGAGGAGGCCTGGCGTACATTCCTTGGGCTCATGAGTAATTATGGTGCTGGTGATGATCAGCTACTTTATAAGGTCTTGAGTGGCTGAGATTCTAGTTTTTATGTAATGCACATAGCCCATGAATTTAATTACCACCATCTCGGTGCCTGACAAATATGCTTCACTTGTAAGCCTTGTATGTATTTATGTTCAGGTGGGACTAGAAGGTGTGTATTTCTAAGTATTGTGACTGCTACACCCCATATATCCACAAAAATAGTCCCCCCAGATTCAGATTGGCTTTTGGTTTAATGGCCCATGCATCTGACATTGTTTTCTAGGTTGGCAAAACTATTTTTCAAGTTCTCTTTTTCTCCACCTCCTTTCTTCTCCCTTCCTGCCTCTGTCTAAACTTTAGAATGCTGTGTTTCCTTTTGAAAAATTAGGTAAGAGGGAACACGTGTGTTAAGTCGTGGCCAACTCGCATGTGCTGAGGGCTGGTGAGACGAGGGCTAAAGGCCAAATGACTTCAACACCTGACAAGTATGTGGATCTCATTATGGCCATGGTGTCTGGGGGCCTTGAAAAATCAATAGATTTGCAGGATGCATGGTCAACATTTGGTGAGAAAGCAGGTCTTCAATGATTTTTTTTCCTAATCCATGGCAGAGATGTGTGTGTGCGCTCAGTCGTGTCCGACTCTCTGCAACCCCATGGACTAGCCCACCAAGCTCCGCTCTTGATGGAATTTTCCAGGCAAGAATACTGGAGTGGATTGCCATTCCGTTCTCCAGGGATTGTCTTGACCCAGGATTGAACCTGTGTCTCTTGCATCTCCTGCATTGGCAGGTGGATTCTTTACCACTAGCACCACCTGGGAAGTCCATGGCCCTTCAAAAAAACAATCTTTTTGTCTCTTGGCAGGCAAGTTTCCATCTGCCCCATATATGTAGGGATTCACAGAGCTTGAAACAGTATTTGAGATTATCTTGTCTAATGTGTTTGTTTTATGAATGAGTAGCTTGAGCCCAGGAAGGAGAGTGTCCCAAAGCCTCATAACCAACCAGAGCCCCTGACAGCCACCTCGGGCTTCCATCTTTCACACCTGCTGTCGTGGCGCTGACGCATATCCACTTCAGGGAGGGGATTTTGAGCACCTATGCTGCCCTTGGGGGTAGGGGACTTGGTTTGGGGCTCACAAAGAAGTCATTCAGGCATAGTTTTGGCCTTCAAGGAATTTGTTAGCAAATTGGGGAGTCCAGACTACATGACACAAGAGCCTCATGTGTAAATGGCTGCATATCGGTCGGAGTCAGGCTGCATATAAGTATTAATAAATGGAGCCGTCGACCTGTTTGTTCCTCAGGATGTCAGCGTGGGGAAGGCCAGGATTCTGGGAAGAGACTTGGAGCTAGAACTTTTGGAAGTTTGCAGTTTTAGAGTTCCAGGAAGGAGCAGGGCTTGCGAAAGTCTCAGAAGCCTGAAAGAACAGCCTGTGAGTAAGAGTTTGGAGGGAAGACAAGCCAACATCTTAGTCTCTGTGCGAGGGCGTGGCATGAGCTTGGCTCCACAGCGAAGGGACACAATGCAGACAGCCTTTTGTCCAGGCTAAGGTGTCTACTTCCTTGTGTGGAGAATGGACATCCACTACAATTTTAAGTAGGGTGGTGAGGAGAACAAAAAGTAAAGATACCTGGTTAGAGGAAAGACTGGGGGGAGGTAAGATCAGAAACAGGGAACCAATCGAGTTATTTTAGAAAAAGTCCCACCAAGAGGTGATGAACCCTCTGAACAGGAAAATGGGGGATATAAAGCAGCAGGTGCCGAGCGGCCCCCTTAACTCCGAGGAGCTGCCTGGTGAGGCTGAAAGTTGCAATGCAGCTCCTAGAATGACGAAAATGGTCACCTTCCAGGATCTTGAGAGATTTGCTCTGGTTGTCCAGAGGGCTCTTCCAGGAGGCCCAGCACAGGATAGCATTCTTCACCATTGAGAGGCAAAGCTGGAAGCCGGGAAAGAGGGACAGTTGCCCCACAAGACCTGGGCATCTCAGGCTGACACTAAAATACCCAGTGGCTGGGTAGAGGGATGCGCCTGTATCCTGACTTGGCTGCTAACTGATTCCAAGCTGCGGTCAAGCCATTAACACATTTCAGACCTCAGGCTTCTTGCCTGTGCTTCTGAGATGTGGTAATGCCTGTCCTAGCTGCCTCACTCAGTGTTGTAAGAATCCGGCTAGAGTGTGTGTGAGCCACACATGGACTGTAATCGTCTTGTCACAGCTCTGGCTGCTGAGATGGGGGGACACTGGATGCAGGGGGAAGCTACACGAGAGCAAGGACATACTCCCTCCTAAGAAAGTCACCACATTTCGCCTTGCCAACTTTGACACTGCTTTTTTCACATTATTTTCCATTGAAGAAGAAATAGAAGTGGAAATAACTTGCTGTTCAAACGCCTTACTGTGAGCTGCCCTGAACCAGATCTGATCAGGCTCTACTGGTGGAACTTTCAGAACTTGGGTGGCCCCAGTCAATGCTGAAAAATCAGTGAAAGGATAGAAGAGAGAGAGTGAGATACTCATCCCTAAAAACAAAACACAAAAAACAGGAGATGACTTTCAAGCTGTATTATTAATGTATTTTCTAAATTTTAATGACAACTCTTGTCTGAAATCATTATCAGCTTCTCAAACTCTCTGAACAGAGCTCTCCTTGGAGACTGGCTTGATCATAGGTTTAATTCCTGAGTCCTTTCTCAAAGTAAAGAACCAGTTCATCTAGAATTCCATAAATGCCCCCTCCCAAAGGAGGAGACTGTGCCGGAGGCTGGAGACAGAATGGGGACCCTGTGGAAAGGGGGATTCTGAATAAAGGAAAGGAGAAAAACATTTGAAACAGATCATTGAGCACCAACTGGTCTCGAGAGAGAGGGGCATAAAAAATACACGTTTCTGAGTGCTTGCTGTGTGCCAGAACTTGTTCTTGATTCTGGGTGTATGGTGTCAGAGTTTAAGACACTCTGGATGCTTTCCTGGAGGTCAATGAGGCCTCAGTGATAGGTTTTTCTCTGCACAATGGTGTAGATACCACCTTGGAGAGCTCATCTGGCTGTCTCGCAGAGAGTAGATCTGGGGTGGGGGGTGGGATGCCATGAATGAGAGACCAGTGTGGAGGCAGCGGAGCAGGGGAGGGGGAACAGAAGATGTCCCCTGAACTAGGGCAGCGGTGGTAGAGAAGGACAGATTTGGGAAATAGTTCGGTAACAAAAGTGAAAAGAGTTGACCATTGAGAAAACAGTTTTTTGTTCCCTGTATCCCTCTCATCCAGCATTTATGAGATGCTTACACTCACAGACTTAGAACGCTTGTTGATTAATTGCTTGGTTCATCATATACCCTAAGGAAAAAGTTTCCTGTTCAACCCATCCAGTGATGAGGATCAAAATTTAGCCATAAGTATGTTTATCACAATAACATTTTTTCCCAATTTCTCTGAGATATAATTGACATACAGCACTGCTTAATTTAAGCTGCACAGCATAATGATTTGACTTGCATATGTCATGAAATGATTGTTATAATAAGTTGACTGAGCATCCATTGTCTTATATAAATACAACACTGAAGAAATAGAAAAGCATTGTTTTCCTTGTGATGATAATTCAGGATGTACTTCATTAGCAACTTTCACTATAATGTACAGCGGTGTTAAAATTATCTTTATCATGCTGTCCAATACATCCCTAGTAGCTATTTGTCTTGTAACTGCAAGCTTGTACCTTTAGACCACCTTTCCTTAGTTTCTCTTCCTCCAGCCTCTACCTCTGATAACCACAAATCTGATCTCTTTTTTTATGGCTTTGCTTTTGAAGTATAATTGACCTATAACACTGTGTTAGTTCTGGGTACACAACATAGTGACTCAATCCTTCTGCACATTTCGAAATGGTTGCCAAGATAAGTCTAGCTGTCATCTGTCACCATACAAAGATATTACATAATTATTGACTATACTCCTCTCACTGTACATTTCAGACTTGTGACCCATTTATTTTGTAACTGGAAGTTAGTGCTTCATAATCTCCTTCACCTATTTCTCCCCTCCTCTCAATTCTCTCCCTTCTGGCAACCACTTGTCTGTTCTCTCTTTCTGTTTACTTATGTTTGCTAATTTGTTTTGTTTTTCAGATTACACTGTGAAATGAAAGTATCTCCTGCCATATCGATAAACAGGAAATGTCACAGCCATCAGTGATTTCTGGCCTCGAAATGTGAATGGGGGCTCCCAAAACTGTGATCCAGCGGATGCTGCCAACCCCCCATGGTGATGGCTAAGGAGCTGGGGGAATGCAAGAGGCAAGGTGAACAATGAGACAGGATTGGCCCCAGATAGCTGAGGTGCATGTCAAAGGAATGAAGTCAGTAAGCCCAGAGACTTGCATCTTCCCTTACACAGAATGCTAAATTCCTTAACTTGATAACTGATCTTTGATGTTCAGACTGCCTGTTCCCTTTATTGGAAACTTGTATATAGCCTGACTTCTTCTCCTGCCTTCTTGGGGCAGTTTTCTCAGAGCTACTGAGATTCTGTCTCCCAGCCTCGGAGTTCTAAACATTCCCACCAAATAAAATAACTCTCTACTTTCAGGTTGTGTCTACGAAAATAGATAACATATACAAGTGAAATCATACAGTATTTATCTTTTTCTGTCTGACTTACATTACTTAGCATAATACCTTCTAAGTCCCTCCATGTAAGATTTTTGTCTTTTTTATGGCTGAGTTAATATGTGTGTGTATATATATATACACACCACATATTCTTTATTCATTTATGATGGGCACTTGTTACTTCATATCTTTGCTATTGTAAATAAAGCTGTAGTTAGTGACCATAGGGATGTATATATCTTTGTGATTTAGTGTCATTTTTAATCACAAAATTATGTTTAAATGGGGATGGGGGAAGGCTCTTACATTGGATAGAATATTTACAATTATTAAAAATCACATTTTCAATAAACATGACATAGGAATGACATAGGCATTATGACATAGAAACTTCTTCTAATATAATGTTAAGCATAAACATAATACAAATTATGTATAGATAGTATCCTCATAACCAATTAAAAAATACACACAGAGGAAAAAAAAGGGAAGAAAATATATCAACATGTTAATCATAGCTATCTTTTGAGTTGCAAGGCTAAGATTGTTATTTATTACTTTTACATTTTAATATTTTTCCAATTTTGCACTGTGGAGAGAGAGAAGTTTTGAAATTACTGTGGAAGAAAAAAAAAATCCCAAGAGGATACCACTTCGGTTTCAGAACATCGTGTTCAAATGTCAGCAGTGCTTTAGGACTTAGGCAAGTCACTTAACCTCTATGGTCTATAGTTTCCTTATCTGTAAAGTGAACATAATAACATGTTAATTATAGGGCTATTGTAAATGTCAAACAAGGGGTGCGGAACTGCATTATCAGTTACTAGTAAGTCGCTTCAGGAAAATATACGATTCTGGTTATTGCTATGTTTCTTCCTCTCATGGGGGACCTGTGAGTTGCTATTAATGGCCCTCTGGGTGGGTGTGGGTAGCCTGCAACCTACTCTGGAGGAGGAGGAAAGGAACTCATCCCAGCTGGTAGTTATTTTGCTTGAATGGAGTCTATCAGGTCTAGCCAAAAACAATTTCATTGTGCTGAAGTGAGAGAGCGTGGACTCAAGCTGGGAGCACTAGGGAAAGTGGAAGACGTTAGGCAAAGGAGACCTCAGTCCTGGTGAGCCTGCTGGGATTCTAATTCTTAGTCCCAGTCTGTCTGCAAGGCAGCATCCTCCTTCCAGCACTGAGACTCCAGTCTTGAGTAACATTGGACCAACCCTTACTCCCCCTGAACCTCAGGATCTGGTCTGGCAAATGAAGGCTTGTAAGGGCTGGTCCCTCCCTCCTTTCTGAATACAGGAACATATTCTGTGCATCTCATGTGGAATCATCCCTTTCATCAGTGCTGTAATAGAATCACCATGCGTGATCTATGTGAAGAGATAAAGGATTTGAATGAAACACACACCAAGAGCGACCAGGCAAGTGGGCAAGCCAAGAGATCATGTGGCATCATAACCAATGAACATATATTGAGGTAGGTGTAGGTCCTTAAGCTTCAGACTGAGAATTCAGAAACATGGGTCCCAGTTTTCTGACTACTTGGGGAAAGACAATGAAGACAGGATCACTTCCTAAATGCCAAGAACACATCCCAGGGAGCGAATGCCCAGGAGATCAGAGGAGGCAGATGATGACCAAAGAGATAAGGGGATGACTTGGAGAGCTGGTGGCTGAGTGAGGTCTCCCAACTCTGGGAGTGAGCAGAAAGCACCATATGAAGGTAGGGTTAGGGAACAATAACTATTATACATAGCCTCCACCAGTCTGGAAGCTTCTAGTCGACTTATCTTGAAAAAATCATTTAATTCCAATGAATCTCTGTTTCTTTATTTGTAGAACAAGGCTAGTAATACTTCACAGGCTATTGGGATGATTAAATGAGAGAAAGAAGATGAAGTTCCAGTCATATAGGGTATGCATTAAAAAATACTCATTTCCTTCTCTCTCTCTTTTTTTCTACATTATCTAGTATCTATCCCCAGACCGATAATTGGAAACTGGTGGTCTATGAACCAGATCTAGTCTGTAGATACTGTTTTATTTGGATTACAGAATCCCGGCTTACACTGTGTTTTAAAAACATTTGCATTAGTTGGCAACACTTGAAAATTAGGAGATTTTATATAATGATCCAGATTTCTGGCATCTCTTGAAAAATCAGATCTGGCCACAGAAAGAAGGCCCGCATTAACACTTGGCACCTACTGGCTGGCACTGACTCAGGGCTGCTCCGTGGGTGGGACCCCATTACCACTTCTCCACAGTCCCCATAACTCCCTACTGAGCTCCAAGCCTGAGGCCAGTGTCAGCTGTAATCTATCATTGTGTTTGCACTATTTTTTATTCTCAAATTGAGTTAAGACTTGAGTGAAATTTCTTTTTAAAACAAAAGCAGAAAACTGAACCATTGGCCAAGAACATCACATGTTTCAAAAACAACAGAATAGGAAAAGAGCATATTTTGGGGGGGAAGTGAAGATAGTTCCTATTGTTTAACATGCAGATGAAGCATGACTGTATTGAAAGAATACACTTGGTTTGTTTCACTTGTTACCTGCTTGGCCCTTGTAGACATTTGAGTTTATTGCCCTTAGTCTGGGCCACTTATACTTTTATCAGTATGCGCTTGTGGAAAATATCAATCCCTCTATAATTTCTTTCTGCCACGAAGGGGAAAATTCAGGCAGAACTGAAAAAGACGTGCAACATCACTGGTGGTCAACATGAAGTCCAGTGAGTTGGTTACTGGACCAGGACCCTTGCCTCCATGAATATGTCAGTTCAGCATGGGAGCAGACATTTCTGGGTCTTGAAAATACAGGATCCTTCCAGAGCTTCCTGGTTAAGACTCCCATGACCAATGACAATTCTAAACTGATGAAACGACATCTGGAATTAAAGGAAAAGCAATGGTTTAGAAAGACACTGTACAAGTAAGGGAAGGAAAGAGTAGGATGAATGAAGAAAGCAACATTGACATTATACACTACCATATGTAAAACCGATAACTGGTGGGAAGTTGCTATATAACAGAGGTAGCCCAGCCTGACATTCTGTGATGACCTACAGGGGTGGGATGTAGGGGAGGAAGGAAGGCTCACAAAGGAGGTGATATATGTATAATTGTGGCTGATGTGTGTTATTTTATGGCAGAAACCAGCACAACATTGTAAAGCAATTTTCCTCTAATGAAAAAAAAAAAAACCCCAAAAAACCCCCCAGAAAGTCACTATCCAGTAGAAAAGTAATGTGAGCTACCTACGTAACTTAAAAATTTCTAGTAGCCACACTGTAGAAAGAAAGAAATGAATTTAATTTAAATGGTATATTTTATTTTACCCAATATATCCAAAGTATTATTGTAATATTTTAGCATGTAGTTGATATAAACATATTTAAATGAGATATTTTAACATTGCTTTTCTTCTCATTAATTCAGTCTTCAAAATTTGGTGTGTATTTGCATTTATAGTACATTCTGGCCACATTTCAAGTGCTCACTAGCCTCCCATGGCCAGTGGCCACTGTACAGAACAGTGCAGGTTTGGAAGATAGGTGGGGGCATCAGCAACTATAGGAGCTTCACTGCTTCCTCGGTTTTGCTGCTGGCGGGCCCAGATCAGTCACATCTCAGTCTCTCTTTTCCTGTGTATCCCATATCCTCTGTATCATGTGCCTGTATTTTCTTCTCAACTTTGCCAGTAAGCAAGCATTTTGAGGACACCCTTCCCACACTAGAACACGTTTTCCTTTCCATGCAGACTCTTGGATAAAGGATGATGTGGGACATGGTAGCAGGTGCTAGCTATGTTTTCTTGACCTTGTGTATTCTTTTTTTGAGTTTGAGTTCTACCATAACGCAAAATTCACAAATTCTGTTCTGAAACAAGATATTGACTTTGACTACTCCTATTAAACCTCCAGGATTAAAGATCCCACTGAGTCTTAGGCTTTCAGTGTTAACATTAATCATTCATTCATTCATTTATTCACAGATTCATTAACAAACATGCCAGGCATACTGTTAGGCACTAGAATGCCAAAGATCATAAAAGCACATTGATTACTCACTAATAATTCAATATGAAGAGCAAATAAATGCTGTTTAGCATGACAAGTACAATAATAGATGTAGAATGGGAGTGAGAGAAAAAAAGTAAGGGAGTAACCCTTTTATTTGGTAAGATTAGGAAAGGCTTCACAGAGGAGGTGACTTTGAGTGGGGTCCGGAGGAATGAATAGAAATTCAGCAGGCCAACAAGAAGGGCATGAACTTACACTTGTGTGGTCAGCACATGCAGAACTCTGGAAGAGGGCCCCAAATTGGAGGTGATGGCCAAAGCAGATGGGCCAGCTGTGTCTTTACATTGTGATTTTATAGGTTGGACTGCAATCCCCTGACATGAGACTACTAGTTTGATATTCACTTAGCCTTCTGTTTTATTGTGACTTTATCAAGATGTTGCAAGGTGTGAGATGCCTAGCTCTATGATAAATTTTAGAAGACTTCTGTATTTCTCTGTAACTCATAGAAATTTAGAACAACTTCTTTTTACATGAAGATCTCTTGGACTCTATCTAAAAGTCATTTTTATAGGAGTTCTTTAAACAGATTTCTGAGTAACCCTCAAAATTAAGTACCATTAAACCATAACCAAAATGTACATGTGGATTTGAGATGTGTCAACATGTGTTCTGCATCTTTCACTTGTGAAATTTATGTATCTTGTATGGCCTTTGGGCAGAGCCCATGTGTTTCACATATGGTTGGTACATTTCTTATTAGGAATGGTACAAAGAAGGTCAGGAGAATCAGACTACTGTATTGATAAACATACGGTTTTAGATCCACTGATAATAAATGGCTTCTGAGACACCCACATTAATGAGAAGAACATTTATCTTGAGGACATAGAAATTTTTGGCTGGAAGGAATCTTGGAGAGAATTTGGTCCAACTCATTTATTTTACACTTAGAAAACTGAAATCTTGAGGGGTTAAGTGATTCATCCAAGGTCCTCAGATAACACTGGCAAAGCAAGGATAAGAACTTAAGTTGTCTGATTTCCAGCCTAATGACCTTTTTCTGTTTTCCACATTGCTTTGTTCATGATTCTTGTTAAACACTTTCATTTTCCAGTTTAAAGTGATTTCTGGATAGCAATTCTAGAGAGCTTTCCAGATTCCAACTATGAATACATAGGAAAAGATGAAAGTTTGTGGAAGTGGAGCCATATATTTATGACTTAAAATTTCAGCCCCTAGGCCTAACAAATGTTTAGTACATAGTAGTTCCTTATTAATATTTGGGGAATGAATGAACCACAGCAATAATCCAGATGATGGCCAATCCGCTACCAGAAGCTATGGGAATTGTCAGCAAGACCTGTAAAACTAGAGTGAGAACTGTTACTGGGGCAGGGGCAACATGTGATTTGCCAAAGAAACAGGGTAGGATTGAGCTCCTGTAGAATGGGTAGAATGGGTAGAGCTCCTGGGTAGAATCTCTACCCAGAGATGTTATTCAAAATATTCAATGATCTTGACCACACAGGCATCAGCCATCAGCGTAGAGACTTCTGTGAACAGCTAGAACTGGAGCCAATCAGTTAAATGCCAGCACCGTATCTTCTCCCATTTTACTATTCTTTGGAATCCCTTTCCCACCACCTAATAATCCATTTTTCCATGTCCCCCGAGAGAATAAAACCACAGTGAAGGAAGGAATATGGATGAGGATGTGGATATTCTTACATGGAAAATGTAGTCTCCGTGAATTAAGTTCTGCAGGTAGGAAGAACCACAGTAGCATTGCATGCTGGAGTTTAATTTGCGGGTCCTTTGGGAATGGCTACCCACTCCAGTATTCTGGCCTGAAGAATTCCATGGAATGTACAGTCCGTGGGGTTACAACAAGTTAGAAATGACTGAGCAACTTTCATCTCACTTTACTTTAGAGTCAGTGAGCCAGGAAACTGAAGAAGGACATGTTTGCAGCTTGGCCGTACTAGATGAGCATCGGCGGTACACTGGAGCTCTGGACCCTCATGTCCATCCTTCTGCCCTCTTGCTATACACTTGGGAATGGGCTTTCCTAAAACCACAGTGATGAGGTGAACAGAACGACACCAAGCACTCCGGCAGGGGCATGCCAAGTCTGGATGCTAATTTTAAGATTGGAAAAATGGAAAAATCCAACATGGAACATATTAAAGAGACTGCACAACAAGTGATAGGGGATAAAACATTGAGAAACTCCCTGAAATACTCTGAAGGATGCAAGAAGCCTTGTTTCCATGAAAGGAACAAAATACTATGAAGAAGAAAGCCTGAAATGTTGATAACGAGGACTGCAAAGAAAATAAATGTACAAAAATAAAAGTACAGTTGCAGAATTTAAATCCTCACTGCAGACAGAAAATAGCAAAACCGATAATGCTGAAGACTGAGTCAACAACATTACAGACAAGCTAGATAGTTGTCCCCACTCCTACCACAGAATGGAGAGAAAAATGAATGCAGTGACGAATGGAGAAGTCTCTGTGACTCAGTGTTGTTGATTGTAGAATAGGTCTAATAGTAATGACCTGCCTCAAAGGGACATGTGACATTTAAATTAAGTCATTTAATTTAATTATTTAAATTAAATTAATTATTGATAAATGTTTAAACCAGGTTTTGCATGTAGTAAACACTATACTGTATTTGTTAAGTAAAACAACAAGCAAGAAAATTACATACATGGAGGACAGAGGATGAAAATTAAAGTTAAGAACATAAAATGCATCAAAAAATACAAAACTTAATTAGATTAGCAATAGTCACAAACGCAATGACTTTTTGATTTCCTGGCTTCCAGCAGCCTACCTGACCACCAGCAGCATCTCTAGCCTCGTACTGGTGCCTCAGAAATTCTCAGGAACACTGAGAATGTGCCACTCCACTTGTTACTGTCTTTTCCTTTATCCTCTTCATTTCTCTTCGCTGTTTATGTCACTAGTTGATACTATATCATACATTTGTTACTACTTTCACTTCCACTTGAATTTATGTTCATGATGCTAATCTCTCTTGTTCACAATTGGCATAGATACTAGAAAAGTTATTGAATAAGTGAATGAAGGAAGACCTGGATATTTGTGTTAGAGGGGTTTGTCATATCAGGTCATATACATTAAGAGAGCCATTCTTAGATATGTAACGGCAAGCTTTTAGATGACAAATAGAACTGGAGGCATCCATGGAAGAAAAAATTAGTTCCTCTGGCTAGAAGTGAAAAAAAAATTTAGACAGCATCCTCATCCTCTGCTGTAGTATATGAAGGGAAAGAATAGAGCAATGTCTTCAAAACTTTGGAAGAAATTTTATACTCATGTACTGGAGGATTAGATTATAACTGCTGTATGCCTTTTCTTTTAAAAAGAAATGAATCAAAAATAAGACCTTGATAATGGAGAAGTCATGATATAAAGGGAAGGTGAGGGGTACTCATACGCTGTTCCTATAGCTTTAAAAGCCATTCATAGACAAAATACTCCCACATTTAAATCTTTAGTCCTGATAGTAACCCAAATAATGGTCCTCTATAGACTTCTAGTTCTTCATCTTCATCCTTGGAACCTGTGAATACATTACCTCATACACACATACACACAAACACACACATATATAAATATATAACTTTTCAGATGTAATTAAGTTTCAAATATTGATGCGGGACTTTATCTTGCATTATCCGAATGGACTCATTTGCAATCACAAGAGTACTTGTGAAAGGGAGGCAGGAGAATCAGAATTGAGAGAGTAGTAGGAAACGTGAAAATGGTAGTGCGGAGTTAGAGGGATGTGAGGAAGGGATCGTAAACCTAGAAATGTAGGCAGTGTCTGAAAATGACAGAAGGATTTTCCTCTCAAAGTCCTTCTGAAGGAACCAGCCCTGCTGGACACTTTGTGTTTAGTCCAGTGAGACTGATTTTGAAATTCTGACCTCCAAAGCTATAAGATGATAAACTAGTCTGGCTTTTAAATTGAGGTGAAAGTATACATAACAGTTAATCATTTTAAGGGACACAGTTCAGAGGTGTTTGGTGCATTCACGATGATATGCCACCGCTACCTCTCTGCAGTTTAAAAATGTTTTGATTACTCCAGAAGGAAACTCCTGCCCATTATGTAGTTACTTTTTGCATCTGGTTTCTTTACTTAGCATAGTATTTTCGAGGTTTATCGAAGTTGTAGGATGTATCAGCACTTCATTCCTTTTTATGGGATGTTTGCTGTATATACATACCACCATTTGTTTATCCATTCATCATTCAAATGCCCAATGATGGGCATTTGAGTCATTTTCATCTTCGAAAGTGAAAGAAAGTGAAAGTCGCTCAGTCATATCCTACTCTTCGCGACCTCATGGACTGTCCATGGAATTCTCCAGGCCAGAATACTGGAGTGGGTAGCCTTTTCTTTCTCCGGGGGATCTTCCCAACCCGGGGATTGAACCCAGGTCTCCCACATTGCAGGTGGACTCTTTATCAGCTGAGCCACAAGGGAAGCCCAGGAACACTGAAGTGGGCAGCCTATCCCTTCTCCAGGGGATCTTCCCAACCCAGGAATCAACCTGGGGTCTCCCGCATTGCAGGTGGATTCTTTACCAACTGGGCTACCAGGGAAGCCCTTTTCCTCTTTGGGTATTGTGAATAATACTTCTATGACCATTCAAGTACAAGTTTCAATGTGAGCAGTATTTTCATTTTTTGTGGATATAAACTTAGGAGTAGAATTGCTAGGTCATATAGTGATTTTATGTCTAGCTTTTTGGGAAAGTATATCCCACAGTTTTACATTTGCACTATTTGTAATGCACTATTTTACATTTGACCAGGAATGTGCAGGGGCTACAATCTCTTCACAGTCTTACCAACACGTGTTCTTTTTCTTTCCATTAAAAAATTATGGCAATCCTAGCAGTTGTGAAGCGATATCTCATTTTGAGTTTTATTTGCATTTTTTGGTGGCCAATAATGTGGAGTATCTTGTGCTTGTTGGCCAGTTTGGAGAAATGACCAAGCATTTTGCCTTTGTTTAAAATGGATTTTTTTGCTATTGTTGAGTTGTAAGGGTTCTTTATATGAAAGGTGTCTTTTCACTATCTTGAAAATCATCTTTGATGCACAAACATTTAATATTTATCAAGTCAAATTTACCTATTTTTCCCTCTTTTTGCTTGTATTCTGTGCCAAATCTAAGAATATATTGCCAAATCCGAGGTTGCATAAATTTAATCTTATGTTTTCTTCCAATAGCTTTATAACTTTAAGCATTATATTTAGATCATTGATCCATTTTGAGCTAATTTTTGTATATGGAATTAGGTTAATATCTAACTTCATTTTTTTTATTTTGGCATGTGATTATCCAGTTATTCCAACACTACTTGTTGAAAGGACTAGTCTTTCTTTCTTGAATGGTCTTGGCATCCCTGTCAATTTGCCATAGATGTCTGGGTCTGTTTCTGAACTCTGAATTCTGTTTCATTGGTCTGTATATCTTATGCTAGTATCAGATTTCTTTTTTTTTTTTTTTTAAGTTTTTGTAGCTTAGTAATAACTTTGATGCTGGGAGGGATTGGGGGTAGGAGGAGAAGGGGACGACAGAGGATGAGATGGCTGGATGGCATCACCGACTCGATGGGCACGGGTTTGGGTAGACTCTGGGAGTTGGTGATGGACAGGGAGGCCTGGCGTGCTGCCATTCATGGGGTCGCAAAGAGTCGGACACGGCTGAGTAACTGAACTGAACTGAATAACTTTGAAACCAGAAAGTATGGATCCTCCAAATTTTGTTTTTTTTATTTTATTTTATTTTTTTGGCTGTGCTGGATCTTTGTTGCAGTGCATGGACTTCTCTAGTTGTGGCACATGGACTCTAGAGGGCACAGGCTCAGCAGTTCTGACACATGGCTTAGTTGCCTTGTGGCTTGTGGGATCTTAGTTCCCAGACCAGGGGTCAAACTGGTGTCCCCTGCACTGGACGGTGGACTCTTAGCCACTGGACCACCAGAGAAGGTCCCCGTTTTCTTTTTCGATCTTGTCTTGACTATTTGGAGTACCTTGCAATAGTATGTAAATTTGAGGATCAACTTTTTCATTTTTCTACAGAAAGGGTCCTTGGAATTTTGAGAGGGGTAGCACTGAATCTGTGGATTACTTTAGGAAGTATCTTCATCTTAACCATAGGTCTTTCAATCCATGAAATAAATGTATTTCCATTTATTTAGTTCTTCTTTAATATCTTTAAACAATGTATTATGGTGTTTGTGTACAAGTCTTTTACTTCCTTGATTAAAGTTATTTCTAGGAATTTTATTCCTTTGGATGCCATTATAAAGAAAAATTTCTTTCTGATTGTTCATTGCTATTATAAAGAAATACAACTGATTCATAATTTTTAAAGTTTATTTTCCATTTATTGTTGCTGTTGTCCAGTTGCTAAGTCATGTTTGACTCTTTGAGACCCCATGAACTGCAGCACCCTGGGCTTCCCTATCCTTCACTATCTCCCAGAATTTGCTCAAACTCATGTCCATTGAGCCAGTGATGCCATCCAACCATCTCATCTTCTGTCACTCCGTTTTCCTCTTGCCCTCAATTTTTCCCAGCATCAGGGTCTTTTATAATGAGTCTGCTCTTTGCAACAGGTGGCCACAGTATTGAAGCTTCAGCTTCAGCATCAGTCCTTCCGATGAATGAATATTCAGGCTTGATTTCCTTTAGGATTGACTGGATTGATCTTGCAGTCCAAGGGACTCTCAAGAGTCTTCCTTAGCACAACAGCTTGAAAACATCACTTCTTGGGTACTCAGCCTTCTTTCAGCTTGTAAAGAATCTGCCTGCACTGCGGAAGACCTGGGTTTGACCGCTGGGTTGGGAAAATCCCCTGAAGAAGGGAAAGGTTGCCCACTCCAGTATTCTGGCCTAGAGAATTCCATGGACTGTATAGTCCATGGGGTCGCAAAGAGTCAGACACAACTGAGTGACTTTCACTTTCACAGCCTTCTTTATGATCCAACTCTCACATCCATACATGATTACCAGGAAAATCATATCTTTGACTATATGGACCTTTGTTGGCAAAGTGATGTCTCTGCTCTTTAATACACTGTCTATAATGTCCCATTTATAGTTATTATAAAATATTGGCTATATTCTTCATGTTGTGCAATCTACCCTGGAAGCTTATTTTATAACTAAAGGTTTGTACCTCTGAATTCCCAACCCCTATTTTGCCCCTCCACCTTCCCTTTACCCACTGGTAACCACTGATTTGTTCACAACATCTATGAGTCTGTTTCTTTGTTATATTCTCTGTTATATGTATATGCTATATGAATACATATATGTTCAATGTATTCTGTTATATGTACTATTTAGATTCCATATATGTGATATCACATAGTATTTGTCTTTCTCTGTCTCGCTTATGCCGCCTAGCATTATGCCCTTCAAATCCATCTATGTTACTGCAAATGGCAAAATTTCATTCTTTTTTATGGCTGAGTAGTATTCCATTGTATATATATATATATGTATATTCCATTGCATATATATATGTGTATGGATATATATGTCACATTTTCTTTATCCATTCATCTATTGATGGACACTTATGTTGCTTCCATATCTTGGCTGTTGTAAACGATGCTGCTCTGAACATTGGGGTGCAGGTAGCTTTTAAATTAGTTGTTGTTTTCTCTTGTATATCTGGTGTTGGAATTGCTGGCTCAGATAGTATTTCTGTTTTTACTGTTTGAGAACCCTCCTACTATTTTCCTAGTGGGTGTACCGATTTACATTCCCACCAGCAATGTGCAAGAGTCCCCTTTTCGCCAAATCCTTGAGAACATCTGTTATTTGTGTTCTTTTTGATAATAGCCATTCTGAGAAATATGTGATGATATCTCATTGTGGTTTTGATATACATTTCCCTCATGATTAGTGAGAAACACAACTGATATTTATGACTTTGCTGATTTTGTTTGTTCTAGTATATTTGTGTGTGTTTGTCTGTGTGTGCATTCTTTGGGATTGTCTATATATAGAACCATTCCATCTGCAACTATTGATAGTTTTACTTTTTCCTTTCCAATTTGAATGGTTTATCTTGCATAATTGCTCTGTCTAGGACTTCCAATGCAATATCCACTGCAGTAGTCATGGTGAAATTGGGTATCCTTGTTTTGCTCTTGATCTTAGGGGAAAGGTTTCAGTTTTTCACTGTTTTAAGTATGATGTTAGCTGTGGGGTTTTGGTGTATGTCTTTTATCATATTGAGGAAGTTCCATACTATTCCTAATTTGTTAAGTGTTGTGTTTTTTCTTTTAATCATGAAAGGGTCTCAAATTTTGTCAAATGATTTTTCTATGTCTATTGAAATGATTGTGTGGTTTTCTCCCCTACACTGTATTAATATAGTGTATCACATTGATTGATTTTCTTATGGTAAGCCTGCCTTGCATTCCTTGGAAAAATCCCACTTGGTCATGGTGCATAATCCTTTTAATGTGCTGTTGGATTCAGTTTACAAGGATTTTGTTCAGGATTTTTGCATGTACATTTATAAGAAATATTGGTCTGCAGTTTTCTTTTCTTGTGATATCTTTGTCTGGTTTGGTATCAAGGTAATGCTATCCCCAGAACGTGTTAGAAAGTGTTTCCTATTTTTCTATGTTTTGGAAGAGTTTGAGTAGTATTTGTGTTAATTTTTGTTTAAATGTTTGGTAGAATTCACAAATGAAATTCCCTGGTCCTGAACTTTCATTTATCAGAAGGATTTCGATTGCTGATTTTTTTCTCATTATTTGTTGTTAAGTCCTTTGAGATTTTCTGTTTCTTGTTTGCATCTTTACTGGTAATTTGTGTGTTTTTAGGTATCTGTCCTTTCATCTAATTTATCTAATTTGTTGACATACAATTGCTTACAATATAGTATTCTCATAGAATCCTGTTAATTTCTCAAAGGTCAGTAGTAATGTATTTACTTTCATTTCTTATTTTAGTTATTTGTATCTTCTTTCTTTTTTCTCAGTCAGTCTAGCTAAAACTTGTCAATATATCAAATAACCAAGGTTTAAAAATTTTTTTTTTGTTTTTCTGTTCTCTATTCTATTTATCTCTGCTCTAATATTTATTTCCTTTCTTCTACTGGGTTTAGTTTGTTATTATTATTTTTTTCTAATTCCTCAAGGTAGGAAGTTAGATTGTTGATTTGAGGTTTTTATTCTTTGTACATGTAGGCGTTTAGAGCTATATATTTTCCTCTGAATATTGCTTTCACTGTATTCCATAAGTTTTGGTATGTTGCCTTTTCACCTAAAAAAATTAGACTTATTCCTTAGACTGGGTTTTAGGTTCACAGCAAAATTGAGGGGAAGGTACAGAGATTTCCCCTCCTTTGTCCCCACAGAGGCATTTGCCTCCCTCATTATCAACATTGCCTACCTGTTGGTACATTTGTTACATATAGTAAATCAACACTGATACATCATAATTGTCAAAAGTTCATAATTTATATTACAGTGCACTCTTGGTGTTGTACATTCTATGGCTTTCAGTAAATGTATCAGTTCAGTTCAGTTCAGTTACTCAGTCATGTCCGACTCTTTGCGACTCCATGAACTGCAGCGTGCCAGGCCTCCCTGTCCATCACCAACTCGCGGAGTACACCCAAACCCATGTCCATCAAGTCGATGATGCCATCCAACCATCTCCTCCTCTGTCATCCCCTTCTCCTCCTGCCCTCAATCTTTCCCAGCATCAGGGTCTTTTCCAATGAGTTAGCTCTTCACATCAGGTGGCCAAAGTATTGTAGTTTCAGCTTCAACATCAATCCTTCCAATGAAAACCCAGGACTGAGTGCCTCTAGGATGGACTGGTTGGATCTCCTTGCAGTCCAAGGGACTCTCAAGAGTCTTCTGCAACACCACAGTTCAAAAGCATCAATTCTTCGGCATTCAGCTTTCTTCACAGTCCAACTCTCACATCCCTACATGACCACTGAAAAAACCATAGCCTTGACTAGACGGACCTTTGTTGGCAAAGTAATGTTTCTGCTTTTTAATATGCTGTCTAGGTTGGTCATAACTTTCCTTCCAAGGAATAAGCATCTTTTAATTTCATGGCTGCAGTCATCATCTGCAGTGATTTTGGAGCCCTCCAAAAATAAAATCAGCCACTGTTTCCACCGTTTCCCCATCTATCTGCCGTGAAGTGATGGGACCAGATGCCATGATCTTAGTTTTCTGAATGTTGAGCTTTAAGCCAACTTTTTCACTCTCCTCTTTCACTTTCATCAAGAGGCTCTTTGGTTCCTCTTCTCTTTCTGCCATAAGGGTGGTGTCATCTGCATATCTGAGGTTATTGGTATTTCTCCCAGGAATCTTGATTCCAGCTTGTGCTTCTTCCAGCCCAGCCTTTCTCATGATGTACTCTGCATATAAGTTAAATAAGCAGGGTGACAATATACAGCCTTGACATACTCCTTTTCCTATTTGGAACCAGTCTGCGGTTCCATGTTCAGTTCTAACTGTTGCTTCCTAATGATATCTATTCATCATTATAGCGTCACACAGAGTATTTTCATTGATAAAAGTTGTGCTCTGACTACTCATCCTTCGAACACCTACAGCCCCCTTAAAATTCCTGGCAACCACTAACCTTTCCACTATGTCTAAAAACTTTCCTTTTCCAAATGTCATGTAATTGGAATTGTACTACTGTATGTAGTCTTTCCAAATTGATTTCTTTCACTGAACAATATGTATTTAAGGTTCCTCTGGGTGTTTTCTTAGTTTAATAGTTCATTTCTTTTTATCACCAAATAATAACCCATTGTCTAGATGTACCATAGTTTATTCATTCACCTTCTGAAGGACACTTAGCTTCCAGTTTTGGATGATTATGAATAAATCTGCTGTAAATATCTATGTGTAGGTTTTTGTGTGCACATGCATTTTCAACTCCTTTGGGTAAATTCCCAGGATCATACGGTAAGAGTATGTTTACATTTGTGAGAAATGGCTAGACTGTCTCTCAAAGTGGCTGTACCAGTTTGCATTTCCACCAGCAATGAATGAGAGTTCTTGTTGCTCTGTATTCTTTTCAGTGCTTGGTGTTGTTCCAGAATTTGGCCATGGTAGTAGGTGTGTAGTTATATCTCATCACTGTACTTGCAATTTCCATTTCCCTGATGACATGTATTAATATTATGGAGCATCTTTTTCTCTGTTTATTTGCCATCTGTATATTGTTTTTGGTGAGATATTTATGACAATTTTGGACCCATTTTAAAATCAAGCTTTTTAAATTGAATTTTATATGTTCTTTGTATGTCTTGGATAATAGTCCCTGATCAGATCTGTCTTTTGAAAATATTTTTTTCTCTATGGAGCTTGTCTTCTCTTTTTCTTGACATTGTCTTTTGTAGAGCAGAAGTTTTTAACTTTTGTTAAAATACAGTTTATTTTTTTTCAATGTGTTGTGCCTCTGGTGTTGCATCTAAAAAGTTATTACCATAGCCCAGTTTATCTAGATATTCTCCTATATTACCTTGCAGGATGTTTTATAGTTTTATGTTTTAGGTTTATGATCCATTGCATTTAGGTCTATGACCATCTGTGAAGGGTATAAGGTCTGTGTTTAGATTTATTTATTTATTTATCTTTGAATACAAAAGTCCAGACTTTTTCATTTTCATTCATCTCAAGGTATTTTCTGATTTTCCTAGATATTTTTTCATTGATTCAGTGTTAGTGTAAATGTGTTAATTCTACTTATTTGTGAGTTGTCTAGTTTTCTTTCTGCTTTTATTTTCTCACTGCTTTATATTGTGATCACTGAAGGTACCTTATTTTAGTATTCTTAAATTAATTGAGAATTGCCTTATCACTTAACATGTGGTCTGTCCTGAAGAATGTTTCATATACACTTGAGAGGAACCTGTGTTCTGCTGTTGTTGGATAAAATGTTTTATGTATGTGCTAGATTTAGTTGGTCTGTTTAGATATTCTATCCATTATTACAAATGGAGCACTGAAGCCTTTAGAATCTTATAGGACACAAAGAATTAAAACCATAATCATACTAGGATTTATGTTTATCTAAATATTTATCTTTGCCAGAGAGCTTTATTTCTTCATATGAATTCGTATTTCTATCTAGTATCTTTTCATTTCAGTCTGAAAGACTCCCTTTAACAACTTTTTTGGCAGGGCATGTTTACTAGTGATGAATTCCCTTAGCTTTTGTTTATCTGGGAATGCATTAATTACTTCTATATTTTTAAACTATAGTTTTTCTGGATATAGAATTCTTGGTTGACTGTTCCTGAGTTTCATCTCTTCTAAAATGTATCATCACTCCAATAGAAAGTGGGTTCTAGTTCAAGACGGTGATATAGGAAGATCCACAATCTTTGCATGGATAGACTGAGTCTACAGATACATATGGAACACTTGCTCTTTAAAAACCATAAAGTCTGGCTAAGTGATTATTATATATTGGGCAAACATGAAGAAAACCACATTGAAGCAGGAAGTAGGAATTGTGGCTGGGGCACAGTCCCACCATAAACACCATCTCTGGGGAGCAGGAACTAAAAACCTGGAGTTTCTCCCTGAGAAGTGAAGAGACTGAATCCCACATTGGGTATCACATTGAGATTTTAAGACATACACTTGAGAGACAAACTTCCAAAGCATCTAACTCTGAAAACCAAATGGGACTCCTGTCCTGAGACCTGTAAGACTAGTGATCTGAGAAACTGCTCTTAAGGGCTCATGTGCTTGAACTTAGCCACCCTAAGGTCCAGCACAGAGGCCGCCAATTGCTCCCAGACTTCAAGTGAGGGAAGCTCACTTGCTTATATTAAAGCATTGGCCTCGGGGGCAGGCATCTAATTTAGAACACACATCTATGAGTCTGCTGGAACACTCTTCAGGGATGGAGACTGGCAGGAACCATCTTCATGCTCTCCCTTTGCCATCCTCTAGAGCACTAGTGTCTCCTGGAAGGAGATTTTACACACACCTTGATTATTTTTTTGTGGCTCACGACTAGGAGACACATCTTGATTGTTTGACTCTGGAGGCCAGGGAAGCTTACATTACTGTTCTCATGGAACTCTAATAATATGGGCGTCACCCATAACAAAGTCTATAATCCTGTTTGGTGCCCTGATTTTTTGTGACTGCTGCCAGGGGTTATTTCTACATCACATAGGTCTGGTGGCCAGTGAAGCTTACACCCATGGGCCTCACAGAAATGTAACTAACATAAGAGAGTGTTCTTAAACAGTTACCACCTCCAGGGCACAGCACAAGACAACAGATCTAGGAACTTGCTCTTTATGTGAAGCACACTTATTAGCTAATCAATATGACTGTGGCCTGAGGGGTGGTTTTCTAATTAAATATGTCTTGGAATTGACTGTAATCCTTTCCAGAGATCTCAAAGGTCAGGTGATCTCTTCGTAGTCATCTTCTATTGCTCTAGAGGGTTCCTGTGTTTCCTGAAGGAGATTTCTATGTGTGTGTGGTACCCTGGTTTTCAGAGCTGCTGCCCAGGGGATGCCCTTTGATCACCTGACTCTTGTGTCTATGGAGCTTGTATTCTTGGGTCCCAACAAACTATGGCAATTAGAGAGGTGGTTCTTGGTAAGCTCCCACACCAAGGCCTCACTGCACAGACAGGGAATTGAGGCAAAATCCCCATCTTTCAGTGAAGGAGGCCTCAATACTTATCTTCAGGGTTGGTACACATATAATGGCTCATGAAGCTGCTCTCAGGAAATGTAGGTTGTAAATGCTCTCTTGTTGAACTCATTCTGCCTTGCTCCAGCTTACCAATGTCACCCCCCAAACAGCTTATATACTGGCTTAGAGTTCTAATTTCTATGATGGCCACCAAAAAGCACCTCCAGATTGCCTGATTCTGGTGGCCAGCAAGGCTTACACTTGTGTTCCCACAGGACTGTATATATATTTGCACACTTTTAAAATCTGATGCCTGAGGGTCTGGTTTTTAGTCAGCCTTAATGTAGGTGCTGAGTTCCTCCCTTTGGGGGCACTGACGCATCTTGGTACATTCTCGACTACTTGGAGCTATTTAAAATATGATAGGCTGCTTAGACAGCACAAAGGTTAAAGAGACCACCATGAACTGATGTTGGGATGAATGAAAGGTTCTTCTACACACAGCTTTGTCTTCAAGACTGGAAGAGATCGCTGTTTTGCCTTCTCTATAGAAACTAAGAGTCAAGAAAAATGAAGAAACAAAGGCATATATAAAGAATAAAAGAATAAGATAAAAGAATAAGTTAAAATCTCAGGAAAACACCTTAGTGAAATGGAGATAAGTAATTTACTTAATGAAGAGTTCAAAGTAATGGTTATAAAGATACTTACTAAACTGGGGGAGAAGAATGGATGAACACAGGAAGTACTTAAACAAAGAGATGGAAAATATAATAAAGTACCAAGTAGAAGACATAGAGCTGAAGAATACACTAGAGGAATTCAACAACAGACGAGACAAAGCAGAAGAAAAGATCAGTTTGAAGGCAAGGCAGTGGAGCTCACCCAATCAGAGCAACAGAAAGAAAAAGAAATGAAAAAAGAAAAGATAGTTTAAGGAAATTATGGGGCAACATCAAACAGACTGCCATTCACAACACAGGGCTCCCAGAAAGAGAAGAGAACAAAAAAGGGACAGAAAACTTCTGTGAAGAAACAGTGGCTGAAAATCCTTCTAACTTGAAGAAGAAAACAGACAGTCATATCTAGGAAGTCCAGCGAGTTCCAAATAAGAGGATCACAAGGAAACTCATACTAAGAGACATTATAATTAAAATGTCAAAAGTTAAATATAAGGATAAAATATTAAAAACATTAAGACATCACTCTACTAAACCCCCCAAATTGTATATAATTATTTTATATTGGATTAATCATGCTTCCATTATGGCTTACAATTGTAATTATCTTTTAGTTTTTGTCTATTTATTGTGAAAACTGATAAACATCTTTTACTATTGTGATTATGTAAATATTATTCACTTAATACTGTTATATCATGATTGGTCAACAGAAAATAATAGAAATAGAATTTTATATCACTAGGTGAAAAGTGAAAGTGAAAATGAAAGTTGCTCAGTCATGTCCGACTCTTTTCGACCCCATGGACTATGCAATCCATGGAATTCTCCAGGCCAGAATACTGGAGTAGGTAGCTTTTTCCTTCTCCAGGGGATCTTCCCAACCCAGGGACTGACTCGAGATCTCCCTCATTGCAGGCAGACTCTTTACTAGCTGTGCCACAAGAGAAGCCCTATATCGCTGTTTTCTTTTTTTTAATATATCACTAAAACTACCATTTAACAGGAAACTTGCAATTGCTTTTTAAAATCCAGATGCATAATAAAATTATCTTGGAATGTTTTGAAAAACACAAGTGTCCAGGTACTACTATTCTTTTCCAAAGCTCCAGATGCATATCTAATAAGCAGTCATGTTTAAAAACAACTGGACTATGTGATGATCTTTTACTTTTATCTAGTTTGTTTCACATTTTCTATTTCATATTCAGTGCTCTCATTTTATTTAGTTTATGTTTTCTAATTTCACCTTTTTTGTTGTTTCTGTTGTTCTTTCTCAAGCCTTTATCAAGTATAGTAGAAAAACTTTTGTATACATATATATATATATATATAGTATGTATAACATATATTTTAGAAAATGTATGAATTTCTGCCCAGCTAAAACAATTTATGACATTTTGATGCCACTTGCTTGACTTAATATGAATAGAATGCTAGATTTCTAATTTATATTCATCTAAAACTTTGATATATTTCCATGTATTTTGGCACCTAGTATTACTGCTAAAAGTCTAAAAATTTATTGTCTTAGTCATTTAAAATTTTTTTGAATAAGGCTCAAAACTTTTAATCCAATTCTGAGAATATAAAGAAATACCATGTTGTAAAAATGGGAAATTAACAAATGATACATTATTATGAACTACAATACAGATTTTGTTCAAATTTTACAAAATTTTATGCTAGTGTCCATTATTTGTTTTCATATCTTATTAAAGACTCCACATTGTGCTTAATTGCATTGAGCACCAAATTCGGGCAAATTCTCTTTTCATTTTTATTCTATTGCAAATATTTTCTAACTTTCCTTTTTATGGCTTCTTAGATACACCCATCATTTAAAAGTGGATGTTTAATTTCCAAATACATGGGGTTTTGTTTAAAGTATCTTTAATATTAATTTCTCACTTTGATACTACTTTCTAATTTAAATGCTTCCTTCTCTGAAATCACTTTCTGTGTTTTTTCAGTCTAACTTTATTGAGTTTCGATGGCTAAGTTGAAGATCTCTCTTGGTAAATGTCAAACTGCACTTGAAAACATGTGGGCCATTTTCGAATATCTTTTGATACTGATTTCTAACATAATTCCACAGTGATAAAAGAAGAGATTCTGTATGATTTCAACACCTTTAAGACTATGAAATGTTCACACCTTATTTTATATCCCTGGATATGTTCCAAGTTTACAAACTGGATATGTCTCCTAGTTTACAGTCTATGGGAACTTGGATATAATTTGTGTCCTACTGTTGTGTGAAAATTGTATACATCTTATTTTTGTTGAATTGGTTCACAGTGCTTTCCAGGTCTACTATATCCTTCTACCTCTCTATATATTTATTCTATTAATTTTTGAGAGTTAGATATTGAAGCTCCAACTAAAAATCTTATTTTGTCTACTTAAAAATAATTGTAATATATAGTGGAACTGTATTTAACCTAGTTCTGTATTTTCCAAGTCTCCTGCAAATGTGT
The DNA here is from genome assembly GCF_023699985.2 of Odocoileus virginianus. NCBI lineage: Eukaryota > Metazoa > Chordata > Mammalia > Artiodactyla > Cervidae > Odocoileus > Odocoileus virginianus. Next base: position 59,675,863 of record NC_069686.1, on the reverse strand, counting down.
TATAAAATCAAATGTGTAGATACAGAGAACAGATTGGTGGTTGCCCGAGCTGGGAGTTAGGGGATGAGTTGCATGGGTGACAGGATTTCTTCATTTCTTTCTTTTTTTAGTTTAAATAAATTAAATGTAAAATAAAGAAAATAACCTACTGCCTTTTGATTTCCATGGTTTCTGATGAGAGATGAGCTTTTAATCTAACTGAGGCTCCTTTGTACTCAGGAGTTGCTTCTCTCTTCCTCCTTTCAAGATCTTCTCTTTGTCTTTTGCTAGTCTATTATGATCTGATCTGGTGTGGATCTTTTAAAGTGTAACCTACTTAGAGTTCCCTGAGCTTCTCAGATTTTTTAATTCATACCTTTCATCAAATTTCAGAAGTCTGCAGACATAACTCCTTTAAATTTTCTTTTTGTTCCTTTCTCTGTCTTTTCTCCTTCTTGGTTCTGCCAGAATGCATATGTTAGTATACTTGACGGAGTCCCACAGGTTTCTTAGACTGTTCATTTTTCTATACTGTTTTTTATTTCTATTCTACAAACTGGGTAATTTCAATCACCCTATCTTCAAGGTTGCCAGTTCTTCTGCATGGTGAAAATCCTCTGTTGAACATTCTCTAGTGAATTTTTAATTTTAGCTATTGTACTTTTCAGCTCAAAAATTTCTACGTGATTCCTTTTGTATAATTTCTAAATCTTTATAGCTATTGCCTACTTGTTCATACATGATTCTTCTGGTTTTCTTTCTTTTTTCCTATGATTTTCTTCGAATTTTTGAGCACAGTTATGACAGTTAATATTTTGTTTTGTTTTTCTTTCTGTTGTTTCTGATATATGGGCATTCTCAATGATATTTTTCTCTTGATCTCTCTTATTGTATGCTTTGGATTTTTTGTGGAGAACTGGACATCTTGAATATTATAATGTAGTAACTCTGGATGCCAGATTCTCCTTTCCAGTGGTTTGCTGGTGTTGATTATTGGGGGGCAAAATTGTTCATTTTTTAAAGTGACTTTTCCAAACTATCTTTGCAAGGATAGTATCTTTTGTCCTTGCATGGGTAGTCACTGGAGTCTCTTTTCTATTATCTCTGTGGTCAACCAGTGACATAATTCATAAGGAAAAAGACTTTTAAAAAGTTCTGTCTATTTAAAGTCTCCAACAGACATTTCCCAGGAAGGTGCTTCAGCCCATTGTGGTTGAAATAATGGCCCACCACCTGGTGGTCCTTCACAGAACAGGCAGATTGAAATGTACAAAGTGTTTATTGGAGATCAAGGCCTTTATTGATAAACCTGACACCAGGAATGTGGACCACCATCCCCAGAGCTGCCTGCCATGGGCTTGAAACATGGAGCAAGGTAGCTGCTATGTAAAACTCTGAGATTATTCTGAGATTAATCAAAATTTACTAGTCTCCTTCTTCATCAGGTACTCCCATGAATGCTGAAAGTGTTGGATTAAAATTCCAGAATTCTAAACAGTTAATTCTGATGCATCTTGCTTATTCAATGGTGGTTTCACTGGAGGTATTAGTTCCTGGAGCTTCCTACTCCCCATCTTCTGTGATGTCACCATGACTTGTATTATTTAAATCCTAAATTTGTGGTAATTTGTTACAGCAGCATTAAAAACTGATAAAGCTATAATCCGTTCCTGAGAGCCAGCTTTATAGCTTCAGTGCTTGCATGCATGCCAAGTCGCTTCAGTTGTGCCTGACTCTTTGAGACTCCATGGACTGCAGCCCACCAGGCTCCTCTGTCCACGGGATTCTCCAGGCAAGAATACGGAGTGGATTACCATTGCTTCCTCCAGGGAATCTTCCTGACTCAGGGATAAAACATGCACCTCTTGACATCTCCCGCTTTGGCAGGTGGATTCATTACCCCTAACATCAGCTGGGAAGGCCAGGAACAAGGTTTACTCTGCATCTTTTCTTGGATAGCTTTTAGATGTACTTAGCCCTGATGGCTCAGATTGTAAAGAATCTGCTCGCAATGTGGGAGACCAGGTTTCCATCCCTGCGTGGGGAAGATCCCCTGAGAAGTAAATGGCAACCCACTCCAGTATTCTTGCCTGGATAGTTCCGTGAACAAAGGAGCCTGGTTGGCTACAGTCCACGGGGTCACAAAGAGTTGGACATGACTGAGCCACTTTCACTTTTTCTGCAGAATTCTTGATTTCTATGTTCTTTCTTGAGATTTCTTCTTACTAGCAAATAGAAAGCTTCTACCCATACACAGATACTGAGGGTGAAAACACAGGCATTTTCCTCATCTAGAAATCTTTTTTCTTCATCCCAACGTGCAATCTATGAGTTGGTCCCATATTTTCTAACTTCAAAGTGGTTTAAGCTGCGTCCAATTCTTTGCAACCCCATGAACTCCTCTGTCCATGGAATTTTCCAGTCAAGAAAACTGTGCTGCCACTTCCTTCTCCAGGGGATCTTCCCCACCCCCAGGGGTTGAACCTGGGTCTCCTGCATTGCAGGCAGGCTCTTTACCAACTGAGCCACCAGGGAAAACCCCTCCTTCAAATGTATCCTAAAGTTATCCATTTCTATCCTCATCCAAATGACCATGATTTCCTGTTGAGGCTACCATACTAGCTTTCTAATTCTATTCCTATTCCTAATTTCACCACCACTGTATCAGTTCTTCACATTGTATCTGATTAAAATTTCTTTTTAATGAGTAAGTCATGCATCAGTTGCCTGCTTAAAATTCTTCAGTGACTTGCTATCACATTTAAAATAAAATCTGCCTCGTGATAGTTTTATCTGTCAATTTGACTGAGCCACAAGTTTTCCAAACATTTACTCAAGAACTATTCTGGGTGTTTCTGTGAGGCTTTTAGGGAATAAAATTAACATCTGAATCAGTAGATTGAGTAAATCTGATTGTCCTCCCTAACGTGGTTGGATCTCATCTGGTCAACTGAAGCCAAGGTAGAAGAAAAACAGTGTGTACATCCTCTGAGTCAACGAGAAGATTGAAGCAAACAAAGTAAATTTTTGGTAACAAAGAAAGGAAAGAATAAAGAAGATTTAACAACAGAAGCCAAAATGTACGTAAAGATAGAAGATCAAATATATTAATTTCACTTATGAATATAAACACAAATGACTTACCCCTTTATTAAAGATAAAATACCTTCAAATAGGTTCAAAATATCCAACTCTATTTTGGGTACAAAACAGTGATGCAGAATCCTGACGCTAAAAATTGAGAAAAAGATTTACCAGGGAAATGTAAATCAGGGTGGCAATATAAATTTCACACAAAGTAGATTGCAAGGCAAACTGTGTTACATGGGATGAAAAGAGTCTTTTTATAATGATGAAAGGTGAAATTTATAATCAAAGTATAAAAGTGATATATACCACATGACTGCCATGAATTATAAGAAGCAAAAATGAAAGAAAGCAAAGAAATAGCAGCTTTTAGGTGTGAGAAATGTCCCCTCTAGTTATTGAATAGGACAAACAAATACATAAAGAATCTGAATAATATAATCTAAAAGATAGTATTAATTGGTATAGTAAATGTTTTACTCCCTACCAATGGAGATTTTATCTTCTTTTCAAATATAGATGAAACATAAAGAAAACTGATTATACAAACAAGCCATTGAAAACAGAAATAAATCAAAAGCATCTGAAAACCAAAATCTTCTCAGCTACAATATAGTAAAATTAAAATGGAAGCAAGGGGACCCACAGAGAAAGATATACGTAAACAAAAACTTCTAAATTAGCTAGCAATTAAAAAACCATATGAAAATGAGATTATTACATATCAAAATGAGGTGACAAGGCCAGTCTCCACCATAGGTAATTTTCTGCCTTAAATAATATATAATAGTAGTGTAATAATGTGATAAAATAAAAACTGAAGTGGCCAATCAGTCAATATGAGGAGTTACTTAAAAATCTAAAAAGTAAAGCAAGCAGATGGAAGAAAATTAAAGAATTATAATGAATAAGAAAATAAAAAAACTAACTTTTGAAAAAAGACAAATTCTCTCATAAATGCAAATAAGAGGAAAGAATACAAGGAAAACTAAGGATAAGAAAAGGATAAATCAAAGTATACAGACATTTCTTTAAAGACTAAGCAAATATCATGTAAATTTCTTTGTCCACAGATAAAAATATCTTGAAAGAAATGATACATTTTCAAAAAAATGTAAAGTGTTCACTGTGACTCCAGGAGAAATGGAAATCAGGAAAGTTTAATAACCATAAAAATAAAGAATTTATTAAAACAAGTCTCTGAGATAGAAACCTTTTAGTGATGTGATACTTCAGTCTTTCAAGGGCCATAATTCACATTCTATGTAAATAATTTTTGGGAAAAATAAACAGGGGAAAGCTAATCAATTAGAAATTACAATTGATTATGAAACTAAAGGGGCTTCCCAAGTGGCACTAGTGTAAAGAACCCACCTGCCAATGTAGGAGACATAAGAGATGTGGGTTCCATCCTTGGGTTGGGAAGATCCCCTGGAGGAGGTAATGGCCACCCTCTCCAGTATTCTTGCCTGGGAAATCCCATGGACAGAGGAGCCAGGAGATTAACAGTCCATAGAGGCACAAAGAGTAGGACATGACTGAAGCGATTTAGTATGCATGCATGCATGAAACTAAAGATACCCCAATATAAAACCCAATATATATAAGTACATTTTAAAGCTATGAAGTAGTATCATACATGAATGCATTTTAAAATTCATAATTAAATTTGAGCAAACCAAATCCCACGATAATATATAAGCACATTTTTCAATTTAAGAGCAAGACTCATCCTTATATTTTGATATTAGCAAATCTATCTTCATTCTAAGATGCATCTTTTCTTTCTCATGTTTTAATATCTCTGAGATTACAAGGGTTTTAAAATTGAACTATAAATTACTTAGAATATTGTGTTAGTTTCAGGTGTTCAGCAAAGTGATTCAGTTATAAACGTACAATATATGTAGCCTGCCAGGCTCCTGTGTCCAAGGGATTTCCCAGCAAGACTACTGGAGTGGGTTGCCATCTCTTTCTCCAAGGGATATTTCCAACCCATGGATCAAACCCACATCTCCTACATCAGCAGGCAAATTCTTCACTGCTGAACCCCCAGGGAAGCCCACGTGTATATTCTTTCTAAGATTCTTTTCCATTATAGGCTATGATCAGATTTTAAACCTGGTTCTCTGTGCTGTACAACAAATTCTTGTTGTTTATCTATTTTACATACAGTGGTGTTTATCTGTTAATCCCATACTCTTAATTCATCCTTCCCCCACAATGTATTTTATAATCAATGAAGTAGGTAGTATAATATGTTGTTGTTGCCTAGTCACAAAGTTGTGTCTGACTCTTTTGTGACCCCATGGACTGTAGCATGCCAGTCTCCTCTGACCATGGCATTTCCCAGGCAAAAAGACTGGAGTGAATTGCCGTTTCCTTTTCCAGGGGATCTTCCTGACCCAGGGATCCAACCTGCATCTCCTGCATTGCAAGCAGATTTTTTACCACTTAGTCACCAGGGAGACCAGGGAAGCCCATCTCACGCTAATCATGCTAATTAGTTTCTAAAAGAACATAATTAAACACCACTTCTGTTTTTAAAAAATTTATGAAGCCAGGAATAGTAGGATTCTTATTAATAATTATGAACAACTGATGTCAACATTTTACATCATAGTTAATAGTAAAATACAAGAAGTATTTCCATTAACATCAGGAACAAAAGAATGCCTGCTCTTCCTATGAGAACTATAGAAACAACAGAAAATACTAGAATTACTATTGAAAGGAGAAAGCACATTTATCGATATTTCAAATGATGTGATTATATGCCTAGAAATTCCTAGATAATTGTCAGAAAATATTTCAGAATTGATAAGAAAGCTCAACAAAATTGCTCGATAAAAGATAAATAGGCAACAATCACTATGTTTCCCAAATGCCAGCACTATCCAATTAAAGTATATAATCTTTTTTTTTAATTCTCATAGCAGCGGAAAACAGATTAATTAATAAAATCACAACAAACTGGAAAATTCTTAAAAACACAGTAGCACCAGGTCACCTTACCTGTCTTCTGAGAAACCTGTACACAGATCAAGAAGAAACAGAACCAGATATGGAACACCTTGGCTGGTTCAAAATTGGAAAAGGAGTACAATAAGTCTGGTTTTTTTGTCACCCTGATTATTTAACTTATATGCAGAGTACATTATGCAAAATGCGAGGCTGGATGGAGCACAAGCTGGAATCAAGATTGTCAGGAGAAATATCAATAACCTCGGGTATGCAGATCATACCACTCTAATGGCAGAAAGTGAAGAGGAACTAAAGAACCTCTTGATGAGGGTCAAAGAAGAAATTGAAAATGCTGGCTTGAAACTCAAATCGTGGCATCTGGTCCCATCACTTCATGGCAAATAAGAAGGGAAAAAGTGCAGATTTTATTTTCCTGGGCTCCAAAATCACTGCAGTCATGAAATTAAGATGTTTGCTCCTTGGAAAGAAAGCTATGACAAACCTAGAAAGAGTATTAAGAAGAAGAGACATTACTTTGCCAACAAAGGTCCATATTGTCAAAGCTATGATTTTTCCAGTAGTCATGTATGGATGTGAGAGTTGGACCATAAAGAAGGCTGAGCTTGGAAGAATTAATGCTTTCAAACTGTGGTGCTGGAGAAGACTCTAGAGAGTCACTTGGACAGCAAGGAGATCAAACTAGTCCTAAAGGAAATCAACCCTGAATATTCATTGGAAGGACTATTGCTGAAGCTAATGCTCTGGAAAATCCCATGGACAGGGGAGCCTGGCAAGCTACAATCCATTGGGTCACAAAGGGTTGGACATGACTGAAACAACTTAGCACACACAATACTCCAATACTTTGGCGACCTGTATCAAAGAGCTAACTCACTGGAAAAGATCTGGGAAAGATTGAAGGCAAAAGGAGAAGGGGTGGGAGAGGATGAGATGGTTAAATAGCACCACTGATTCAATGGACATGAATTTGAGCAAACTCCAGGAGATAGAAGGCAGAGGACCCTGGCATGCTGCCGTCCATGGGGTTGCAGAGTCAGACATGACTTAGCAACTGAACTACAATGAGATGCCTGGGATCTATAGGGAAAGTACATGGTTTCATGGAGAGATGTAAGGGTTTTAAATAAGCTCCATGCTTCTCAGTGGAAAATTGAACACTGGGCTTCCCTGATAGCTCAGTTGGTAAAGGATCCACCTGAAATGCAGGAGACCCCATTTGATTCCTGGGTTGGGAAGATCCACTGGAGAAGGGATAAGCTACACACTCCAGTATTCTTGGGTTTCCATTGTGTTTCAGCTGATAAAGAATCCACCTGCAATGTGGGAGACCTGGGTTCGATCCCTGGGTTGGGAAGATCCCCTGGAGAAGTTTTTAAAGGCTATCCATTCCAGTATTCTGGCCTGGAGAATTCCATGGACTGCAAAGAATCAGACACGACTGAGCGAATTTCACTGACTGAAGCACTCATGGAAAGATGTTCATTGGGGCTTCCTAGGTGGCACTAGTGGTAAAGAACCTGCCTGTCAATGCAGGAGACATGAGATGCAGGTTTGATCCCTGGGTCCAGAAGATCCCCTGGAAGAGGGCATAGCAACCCAGTCCAGAGTTTTTGCCTAGAGAATCCCTTGGACAGAGGAGTCTGGCAGGCTACCGTCCACAGGGTCACACCGAGTCAGACAGAACTGAAGTGACTTAGCATGCACGCAGGCAAAGATGTTCATAACTTCCTAAATAACTCCTAATTTTAATATAAATCCCTTCTAACATGACAGAATGTTTCTAAAGTTCATCTGGAAGAATGATGTGGCAAAAATAGATTTAAGTAAGGATAAAGAATTTCTCTACTCAATACTAAAACTTCAAACTACAGATTAAAACTTCAAACTAATCAACTTTGAAAGATCTTGGCTGTGTGAACAGGGATGCATTAGCAAACAAACATGCTGTTAGTTGGAAGGAGAAATCACCTCTAAACTTACCACCATATAACAGACTAAATTCTTATTGGACAGAAAACAGCAGTACAGAACTAGAAGATAAAATTGGGAATAGATATAAACAGACATTTATTGATTTGGGGATTGGGAAACATTTTCTTTTAAGTAGAAGAAAAAGATGAATTTGATTATGTAAAAAAAAAGCAAATGACAACTTGAGAAAATCATTTACAAAAATATTGAAGAAAAGGATGAATATTTTATGTATAAGAAAAACTTTAAAAGTTAATGAGTGAAACAAAAATATTGAAAAACTTTTGGATAAAGAACATGTTTACATAATTTTAATGAACAAAATTGAAGAGACTAAATATACTCATGAGAAAGCTGTCATTCTTACTACTAGTCAATGAGGTGAAAATCAGCACAAGAATGAGCTACCATTTTTCTCTTTTCATGTTAGAAAGAATAAAATAATCTGTTATCACTGGTAGGGGTTCAGTGGCCAAGTTGTGTGTGACTCTTTGCAGTCCCACGGACTGCAGCCCACAGGCTCTTCTGTTCATGGGATCTTACAGCTAAGAACACTGGAGTGGGTTGCCATGTCCTTCTCCAGTTAATACAAGTAAGACAATGGTTAAACAGACACCCTTATACATTGATAGTTGGAATAGAATATAGTACAGCTCTTCCTAAGTGTAATTTCTCAGTGTGTATAATGAACATTAAAATCTTCAACATACTTAAGTAATTCCATCGTTTAGGAATATTGTCTCATGAAACAATCAGAGATACAAAGGCTTTGGAGCAGATATACAAAATAACAGACATGCGCAAATAACATAGGGAAAGGTAGATGCAGACAGAATGTTATACAGTCAGATATAATCAAGTTCTTTGAGAAAGGAAGGACACAAAATTGCATATACATCACATTCTCAATTTTGTTAAATGTTCATATATGTGTGTGTATGTATGTATATATATGTATATGGTCAATATGACATACATACACATGTATTTTTTTGAACATGATAATGGAAAATATGTTTAATTAACAGTAATGGATGTATTTTAAAAGACCCATGTATACAAACAATAAAGGAAAATTTTGATAAATTTGGAGACATTAAGACTTCTGTTCATCAAACGACACCATTCCAACTGTAAAACACATTATAAATTGTGTTTTTGCAATGATAAAGAATTACCTGAGAAGATAATTGCTTCAAAAAATGTAATAAAAGACAGGTATATACCCTATATATAAAGCATAATGAAAAAAATAAATTTATATTTTGTGTATATAAATATACATGCATCTTTTTTAATGTTGACAAAGTCTTTAATTTGAAGGAACTATTTTTATGTTACAAACAAAAATATACACAGTATGATTACAACTATATGAAATTGAGGGTGGATGAAGACAGTTTTGATGGTTCTTAAAAAGTCAAACCCAGAATTTCCAAATGTCACAGTAATTCCACTCCTGGATATTTACCCAAAAGAACTAGGAACAGGTACTCAAAATACTTGTAGATAAATGCTCGTGGCTGCACTTATTCACAAAAGTTGAAAGGTAGAAAAAATTAAGATGCTGCTACTATATACAATACTGTACAGGTATATATACATTAATATTCTGAAAGGAAATATGCTATTAACAAGAGTTTCTTTGGGTGATGGGATTACAAGCAAGTTTTTTTTTTTTTTTCTATTTCTTTGTGTTTTCTGAAGATCCTAAAACAAAAGCAGAATGGTCATATGGAACCTACAGAGTACAGATAATAAGAAACCATACATAACCTCTGGGTGTGTTTTCTGCTCTTCTCATTTCTCCATCTACCTGAAGTGAAGTGAATGTTGTTCAGTCGTGTCTGACATTTTGCTGGGATTCTCCAGGCCAGAATACTGGAGTGGGTAGCCTTTCCCTTCTCCAGGGGAATCTTCCCAACCCAGGGATTGAACCCAGGTCTCCCGCATCGTAGGCAGATTCTTTTACCAGTTGAGCCACAAAGGAAGCCCAAGAATACTGGAGTGGGTAGCCTGTCCCTTCTCCAGCGGATCTTTCCTACCCAAGGATCGAACCAGGGTCTCCTGTGGGTTGCAGGCGGATTCTTTACCAACTGAGCTATTCGGGAAACCCTAATAATCCCTGCCCATGATTAAAAAACAGCAACAAACAACCAAAAGGCACAACTTCATTAAAGAGAAACAAAACAGAATAACTTGTTTTCTATTTCATACATCTCTCTAGCCTTGAGGACAGGGCTCATGAGGCAGTAAAAAGAATTATAGAAACTTAGAGTTGAAAGAAATGGCAGCATCATTTATTTGAACACTTAATTTTCCTTTTTGGTTGTCCCACATGCCTTCTGGATTTCTCTTTGGTCTTATCTCATTCTGTTTGTGGGAAAGATCGTAACATGGTGATTTTCACCTTTATTTATGTGTTAAATCACTTAAGAAACTGGAAGCTGGGAGTTCTCTGACCTGGCCATTTCCGCCCCCTCATTCATAAGGGAAAGCACTTTCTGTTTGTAAATCAAAAGATTTTAAGGATAGAAGCATCTTTAAAGATCTTGTGTTTTGAGTAATACTAGTTATGAAAGATAAAAAATGAAAAGGGAACAGAGAGGAGTTGAGTGGTTCTGTGAGTTTGGGACACACTGTATACAAAGTGGCCTTCTTGGAGACTCATAATGATCATGATTATTTTAAAGGTTTTGAGAATTCCTGCAGGTAAAGCTAAAATACAGCCAAGTATCTCTCACTTTGCTTAATTTCATATTTTCCAAATTTTTTTGATTGCTATGGCAGAAATGATTATCAACAATTCCTCCTAACTCTGATAAACACAGACCATTGTTCCCATTAAGAGGGAGAGTCCGTTTTCTCTACACTTAAATCTGGATTGGTCCTGTGACTTGCACAGTGTGGGCAGAGTGACACTGTGCCCTTCTAGACTGAGCCCTTATGAGGACTGCGAGCTTCTGGGTTCTTCTAGAAGCCCACTGCTCTGCTTTAAAGAAGCTTGAGCAAGACTCTTCCTGCTCAGAGCCCAGTGAAGGGAGGCTCCTCTCACCCAGCCCTCTCAGCTACTCACAGAGCTGGGTCCATACTTTGATGAGCACTTTGAGAACCTTCTCAGAACCAAGCTCCATGACAGACAGTGGGAATATGACAATAAATGCTCCATTTCTGTCCTTTAGAAATGTCTGTATTTATTTATTTATTTTAAAGATGGGAGTAGAAACTGAGAGTTCAGCAGAGAAAAGTGTGACGCAGATGGGTAACGGGTGTGATGGAAAGGCCAGAGAGTGACCTTGAATCCCAATTTCATGCTTCACAGTCAGAGACATCTTCCTGGAAGGGAAGTTACTTCACCTGAAACCTGAAAATGAAGAGGGTGGTGGTTGTAACATGTGCCCAAACATTCTTTGACCATCCTACGCTGACAAGATGGAGATTGATTTCCCCCGCCTTGAGTGTGAGCTGAATTTAGCGACTTGCTTCTAGGTAACCCAATATAGCAGGCTTCCCTGGTGGCTCAGGGGTACAGAATCTGCCTGCCAGTGCAGAGGGTGTAGGTTTGATCCCTGGGTCAGGAAGATCCCCTGGAGAAGGAAATGGCAACCCAGTCTAGTATTCTTGCTGGGAAATCCCATGGACGGAGCAGCCTGGAGGCTACAGTCCACAGGGTTGCGAACAGTCAGACACAACTGAGAGACTAAACAACAGCAACAAACCAAACCCAGCAGAAGTGATGATGTGCGACTTCTGCGGTTAGGTCACAGCTTTCCAGCTTTCTCCTCCTCCCTGCCTCCCTCTGAGTCTCTCTGTCCCTATCTCCCCCTTTCACTTGCACTTGGGGAAACAAAGTTGCAAATAGCCCTGTAGAGAGGTCCATCCATATGGAGCAGAGCTGTGGCTTCTTGCCAAGAACCAACAAGGAGCTGGAACTTGCCTATGGCTGTTGGGTGAGCCACCTTTGAAAGGACTCCCTAGCCCTCACCAAGCCTTTAGATGATTGTAATCCTAAATCAATTGCAACCTTACTGAGAGAGCCTGACCACCAAACCAAGCCACTCTTCCAAGGCCACTGCTAGCATGTCTGGTTTCCAGTCTAATTTCCAATGGAAGAGGCTTGCCACCAAATCTAAGACCACAAAGCTCAGAAACAGATGAGAATTTCCACCCTTCAAGTTTAATACCAGTCTCCAAGTTGTTGACATTTCCTGGCTGAAGGCCCACCTCTGTCCTGGAAGATTGACAGTCGAAATGATAATATACTTGCTCAGCCCTGGGAAAACCTATCTCCCATCACCAGGCTTGTAACTTTATCTTGTGTCAGTGATTTCAACCTTGGCTGCATATTGGAATCACCTGGGAAGCACTCAAAGCTTCCAAATGCTCACATCAAATCCTAGAATAAATGACAGCAGAATCTCTGGGGGTGGGGCCTAGGAATGAGAATTATTTTTTAAAGCCCTCCATCACCACTCCCCCTCTATCCCCACCATGAATCTAGTATATAGCCCAAGGTTGAGAGCCACTGTCCTATGCCCTTAACTGGGTAAACATCTCTCAGTCAAATTGTGGTGCTGTGGACTTTGTATTAACAGAGGTTTTCATATGAGAGTGAAGAAAATATGCCTGGAGCTTGGCAACTCAGATTTCTGGGCCAGGAGGCTCTAAGCTGCATCCTGTCTCCCAGCACAAAGGGTCCAGGACTTTGTAGCCCAGAGAGTATCCACTGTTAGACAGTACCTCTATTCTGATAGTAACAAAATTGATAATACTTATCAAGCATTTACTATGGTCAAGAATTGCTTGGAGATCTTTACACGTATTAAGTGAAGTCTCAACATCTTATAGATGAAAAATTTAAACCCAGAGAGGTTAAGAAATTTGCCAAGGTTTACATAGCCAGGAAGTGACAGAGTTGAGATCAGAATCAGGGATCTAGCTCCAGAACCATCACCCTTTGTAACTTTGGCAAACTGTCACCCTGGACCCTTGAGACATTAGAATCTGCTAGAATGGGTGGTGGAGAGTTCTGACAAAACGTGGTCCACTGGAGAAGGGAATGGCAAACCACTTCAGTATTCTTGCCTTGAGAACCCAACGAACAGTATGAAAAGGGAAAAAGATAGGACACTGAAAGATGAACTCCTGAGGTTTGTAGGTGCCCAACATTCTACTGGAGATCAGTGGAGAAATAACTCCAGAAGGAATGAAGAGATGGAGCCAAAGCAAAAACAATACCCAGTTGTGGATGTGACTGGTGTTGGAAGTAAAGTCTGATGCTGTAAAGAGCAACACTGCATAGGAACCTGGAATGTTAGGTCCATGAATCAAGGCAAATTGGAAGTGGTCAAACAGGAGATAGCAAGAGTGAACATTGACATTTCAGGAATCTGTGAACTAAAATGGACTGGAAAGGGTGAATTTAACTCAGATGACCATTACATCTACTACTGTGGGAAAGACTTCCTTAAAAGAAATGGAGTAGCCATCATAGTTAACAAAAGAGTCTGAAATGCAGTACTTGGGTGCAATCTCAAAAATGACAGAATGATCTCTGTATGTTTCCAAGGCAAACCATTCAATATCACAGTAATCCAAGTCTATGCCCTGACCAGTAATGCTGAAGAAGTGGAAGTTGAACAGTTGTATGAAGACCTACAAGACCCTCTAGAACTAACACCCAAAAAAGACATCCTTTTCATTATAGGGGACTGGAATGCAAAAGTAGGAAGTCAAGAAACACCTGGAGTAACATGAAAATTTGGCCTTGGAGTACGGAATGAAGCAGGGCAAAGGCTAATAGAGTTCTGCCAGAGAACGCACTGGTCATAGCAAACACCCTCTTCCAACAACACAAGAGAAGACTCTACACATGGACATCACCAGATGGTCAACACCGAAATCAGATTGACTGTATTCTTTGCAGCCAGAGATGGAGAAGCTCTACACAGTCAGCAAAAACAAGACCGGGAGCTGACTGTGGCTCAGATCATGAACTCCTTATTGCCAAATTCAGACTTAAACCGAAGAAAGTAGGGATAACCACTAGACCATTCAGGTATGACCTAAATCAAATCCATTATGACTATACAGTGGAAGTGAGAAATAGATTTAAGGGACTAGATCTGATAGACAGAGAGCCTGATGAACTATAGACAGAGGTTCGTGACATTGTACAGGAGACAGGGATCAAGACCATCCCCATGGAAAAGAAATGCAAAAAGGCAAAATGGTTGTCGGAGGCGGCCTTACAAATAGCTGTGAGAAGAAGAGAAGCAAAAAGCAAAGGAGAAAAGGAAAGATATTCCCATTTGAATGCAGAGTTTCAAAGAATAGCAAGGAGAGATAAGAAAGCCTTCCTCAGCAATCAATGCAAAGAAATAGAGGAAAACAATAGAAGGGGGAAGACTAGAGATCTCTTCAAGAAAATTAGAGATACCAAGGGAACATTTCATGCAAAGATGGGCACAATAAAGGACAGAAATGGTATGGACCTAACGGAAGCAGAAGATATTAAGAAGAGGTGGCAAGAATACGCAGAAGAACTATCCAAAAAAATCTTCATGACTCACATAACCATGATGGTGTGATCACTCACCTAGAGCCAGACATCCTGGAATGTGAAGCTGAGTGGGCCTTAGGAAGCATCACTAAGAACAAAGCTAGTGGAGGTGATGGAATGCCAGTTGAGCTATTTCAAATTCTAAAAGATGATGCTGTGAAAGTGCTGCACTCAATATGCCATCAAATTTGGAAAACTCAGGCAGTGGCCACAGGACTGGAAAAGTTCAGTTTTCATTCCAGTCCCAAAGAAAGGCAATGCCAAAGAATGCTCAACTTCTGCACAAACACACTCATTTCACACGCTAGCAAAGTAATGCTCCAAGCCAGGCTTCAACAGTATGTGAACTGTGAAGTTCCAGGTGTACAAGCTGGATTTAGAAAAGTCTGAGGAACCAGAGATCAAATTGCCAACATTCGCTGGATCATCGAAAAAGCAAGATAGTTCCAGAAAAACATCTACTTCTGCTTTATTGACTATGACAAAGCCTTTGACTGTGTCGATCACAACAAACTGTGGGAAATTCTTCAGGAGATGGGCATATCAGACCACCTAAACTGCCTCCTGAGAAATCTTTATGCAGGTCAAGAGACAACAGTTATAACTGGACATGGAACAACAGACTGCTTCCAAATTGGGAAAGGAGTAAGTCAAGGCTGTGTATTGTCACCCTGCTTATTTAACTTATATGCAGAGTACATCATGAGAAATGCTGGACTTGATGAAACACAAGCTGGAATCAAGATTGCCGGGAAAAATATCAATAACCTCAGTTATGCAGATGACACTACCCTTATGGCAGAAAGTGAAGAAGAACTGAAGAGCCTCTCGATGAAGGTGAAAGAGGAGAGTGAAAAAGTTGGCTTAAAACTCAACATTCAGAAAACTAAGATCATGGCATCTGGTCCCATCACTTCATGGCAAATAGATGGGTAGACAGTGGAAACAGTGACAGACATTTTTTTGGCGGGGGGAGGAGCGCCAAAATCACTGCAGATAGTGATTACAGTCATGAAATTAAAAGACTCTTACTCCTTGGAAGGAAAGCTGTAACCAACCTAGATAGCATATTAAAAAGCAGAGACATTACTTTGCCAAGAAAAGTCTGTCTAGTCAAAGTTATGGTTTTTCCAGTAGTCATGTGTGGATGTGAGAGTTGGACTATAAAGAAAGCTGAGCACTGAAGAATTGATGCTTTTGAACTGTGGTGTTGGAGAAGACTCTTGAGGGTCCCTTGGACTGCAAGGAGGTCCAACCAGTATATCCTAAAGGAGATCAGTCCTGGGTGTTCATTGGAAGGACTGATGCTGAAGCTGAAACTCCAATACTTTGGCCACCTGATGTGAAGAACTGACTCACTGGAAAAGACCCTAATGCTGGGAAAGATTGAAGGAGGGAGGAGAAGGGGATGACAGAGGATGAGATGGTTCGATGGCATCACTGACTCAATGGACATGAGTTTGAGCTAGTGATGGACAGGGAGGCCTGGCATGTTGCAGTCCATGGGGTCGCAAAGAGTTGGACACGACTGAGAGACTGAACTGACTGACTGGACTGACACTCTGGACCCTTGGTACATCAGAATCTGCTTGTTTGGGTGGGTGAATGGGAATTAAAAGTTAAAAATAAGAGGGGTTCCTTGAATTTGGAGAATTTAGGGAGTCCTGGAGACAGCAAACACTTTGGTTATATAAATTAGGGATAATTCAATATATCACTTTGCTGAGAAAGGTCCATTTAGTCAAAGTTATGGTTTTTCCAGTAGTCGTGTACGAGAGTTGGATCATAATGAAGGCTACATGTTGAAGAATTGATGCTTTTGAACTGTGGTGTTGGAGAAGATTCTTGAGGGTCCCTTGTACTGCAAGGAGATAAAACCAGTTAATCCTAAAGGAAATCAACCCTGAATATCCATTGGAAGGACTGATGTTGAAGCTGAAGCTCCAATAATTTGACTACCTGATGTGAAGTGTAGACTCATTGGAAAAGACCCCAATGCTAGGAAAGATTGAAGGCAAAAAGAAGAGAGAGTGGAAGAGGTTGAGATGGTTAGATAGCATCACTGACTCAACAGGCACGAATTTTAACAAACTCTGGGATATAGTGAAGGACAGGGAAGCCTGGCTTGCTGCAGTCCAAGGGGTCATCAAGAGTTAGAAATGACTTTGTGACTGAACAACAATAACAGTCATCTTTTTGGTGAATTTAGGCTAAGGATCTGAAGTGAGTCAGAAGGGATTTGTATTGTTATTGAGTGGAGAGCCATGGGATTCAGAGTACTGAGTAAAGGAAGGAGACAGTTACAGAAAACTGCAATTAGAGGTGACAGTTTTCCACAAGCCCCTCCTGAGGTGAGCAGCAAGCCCTAACTCCCATGGGAACCCGACTACTTTCAGACAGAAGCGGTCCTGTCCAGCCTGCTCCGCAGAGTGGCCGTCCTGCCCTCGGCGTCCTCCTGGAATCGGGGTCCTGGTGCTGCACCTGTCCAGAGCCCAGGTAATTTGTGCTGTCAGGGACACTTGAGTTTTCTGGACAGACAAATAACCCCTTGCCAGGTTCACTCAGGCAGAGGCCTCGGTGATTTCTGCTTCTACTTTGGTGTTCCTGCTTTTTCCTAAATGTCAGGTCCAGCTATGCTAGCCTCCTGCATTCTTGAGCAGTGGAATATAGTTTACTTAACTGCTCCACATGCATCTCTTTATTTTGTTGTTACAGTGACCCTCTGATGGAGGCCAAGGAGAATTTTTTTTATTTAAAAATTATTTTTATTGAAGTATAGTTGATTTACAGTGTTACAATGTTATATTAGTTTTAGGTATATTAGTTTCAGCAAAGTGATTTGGTTTTATATTTATATGTATTATATATATATATGTATATTATATATACATTTATATATATTATATATATGTTTTATATTTATATGTATTATATATGTGTATATTATATATACATTTATATATATTATATATATATGTATTATATATACATAAAGTGATCTGGTTATATATGTGTGTGTGTGTGTGTGTGTGTGTGTGTGTGTGTTTACTCAGCTAATCTGTTATATCTGACTCTTTGTGATCCCATGGACTGTAGCTCGCCAGGCTCCTCTGTTCATGGGATTTCCCAGGCAAGAATACTGGAGTGGGTGGTCTTTTCCTACTGAAAGGGGTCTTTCCAATGCAGGGATCAAAACTGTGTCTCTTACATCTCCTGCATTGGCAGGCAGATTCCTTACCACTGTGCCATCTGGGAAGCCCATATGTGTGTGTGTGTGTGTGTGTGTATTTCTTTTTTGTTTCTTTTCCATTATAGGTTATTAAAGATATCAAATATAGTCCCCTGTGCTATACAGTAGGTCATTGCTGTTTATGTATTTTATTTATAGTAGTGTATATCTATTACTCCCAGACCCTTAAGTTATCCCTCACCAACATTTTCCCCCTCTGGTAGTCATAAGGTTGTTTTCTATGTCTGTGAGTTTATTTCTGTTTTGTAAATAAGTTCATTTGTATCATATTTTTAGGTTCCACAAATAAATGATAGCATATGCTATTTGTCTTTCTCCAAATAAGAGTTCTTATTTTCCGTTTTACTAGTGGAGGGACTGAGGCTTAGAGAGGGATTCAGTGATTCAGCAATCCAGCAATTCAGCTGAATTGCCAAAGACGTCCAGCTGCCATCTGCTAATGTAGCAGCAATGCTGTGCTGAAAGTCACCTTTCTTATTTCCAGGTCTCTTATTCCACAGGCCTCAGTTCGGTTCTTCCTCGAGAATGCTGAGCTTTTAGAGCAGGAAATGTTTCTGCTGGTCATTAGCACACCCCTCTTTCTGCCCACCATGCAGTCCTCTGGGTCTGCTGTGCTAGAGGACACTGTTCACAGAATGTCCCAGGGCCATCTGTTCACTTGGCATGTCCCCAAACTTGAACCCCACGTTTACTGAGTGGGTGAGTCAGATAAATCAGATGCCACGGTGCCTTCTTCTTAAAGGGGGGCCAAGGAGAAAGGCAGGAAGACTGGCTCGCCCCTAAGCTGTGTGCAGGCATCGCTTCACTCCCAGGGCTGAGCTGGAGCTGAGACTTGAGGATGTCTTCCAAGACAACTGCCAAGAAGCCGCTGGAGAGGCTGGAGTCACTGCAGCCAGAGGAGGGGCTTTTCAAGAGAAGAGGAGCCGTTAAAGGTGCCAGAAGTTTCCTAGACAGCAAGTCAGGTGAGGGGCTGCAAGCTGTACCCAGGGATCTGGAGGTCATGGCAGACAGTCTGGAGAGATTTACCTGGGTTTGCCAGGAGTGAAGGTAAGGAAATGGGGTTAGTGCATGGAGTCATGTTCGGGTTTAACACTGTGATCCTACAAAGGTGATTTGCCTTTTTTGAGCTCCTTTTCAGTGTTCTTACCTGAAAAATGAAGGGGCTGAGCTGTCAAGTCTAAAAGACATTCTCTAATCCCACCAAAGTGGGATTATTCCCATTAGCAGTGTACTAACCGCAAGAGCCTCCTAATGACATGAGCTTCCACTGGCTCCTCGGGGCTGTCAAGCCTAGTGAAACAGACCAACTGGGGAATTTCCTGCTCAGCACCACATCTCTTCAACTTGATTCAGGTCACTGCCCCTAGCGACATTCTTCTCCAGGCTATCTCGAATATGCTGATTTCTGCACCTCTGGGGCACTTACACAGTGACATAATATGTTCCATTGCTCTTTGTCCGAATCTTTTGCTCCATATCTTTCCATGACTTTGCTGACCACATGTATGTAAAAGCTGACCTTTGATTGTCTTCTAGGTACCAGTCCAAGTATGTGGGGTGTGTGTATGCATGTGTGCATATGTGTTTCTTTGGTGATGACCACGGTGGTATGGGGGTTCAACTACAAGTGGCCCATAGAATCTGATGGACTTTTGTGGGCCAGTTTTTAGATTGGACCATTTAAAGAAAATTCTGGAAAGGAAGAATTAGAAGAGAATCTACGGTTTAAAGTCAGTTTTATGTGATGTGCTCGGCCAGGGAAATCTAGCAGAGATCAACTTTTTGTTCTTATCGCTCCATCTTGCTTGTATATAGGGGGATACACTGGGTTTCAGAAAGTTAAGCAAGATACAGTTAATTGGTAGCACTACAGATAGTGTGAGACTCCTGCAGGGTGCTCCTAGCTTCTCCTCTCGAAAGAGCAGAGCGCTCACTATGTGCTACACATTGAGATGGGGAAAACCTTGACCTTCACTGGGTCTAACTGGGGGAAAAAAATGAAACCCTTGTGGAACAATATAGGGCTATGTTTATAGTAAATGCATCTAAGTACAAAAGTTCTGAAGAGAAGAGACACATGCTGTGGGTCTGGAAGCCTTGAACATTGAAACAGACAAAGAGGGTGCAGAAGGAGTGGAGAGGCCTCAAGGAGAGAGGTAGGGATAGATCGGAGCAGGGGCAGTGGCTGGGAAGACCTCACATGGCCAGAGACATGTGTGAGCAGAAATGGAGGAGGGGGCGGTGGATAGACTGGTGGTGTCAGATGAGATTGGAAGGAGATTCAATATGGCAGGCAAGCAAGAGTTATTATAGAAATATAGTATAGTTATAATTTTTGATATATACACAAAGAAACAAAAGAATAACCAGAAGTAGTTCACGATTTTCCCCTTCTACGTCTGCCGCAGAACTTTTTTGGCATTGTCTGCTTGCTGTTTCCTTTTTCCCCAGGGAGAGAATGAAACTCAACCACCCACATCCACTTCCAGCTGGGTGTAGTGAAAGAGAGGAAACCCAGTGCAATCAAGATGTGGTGAGCAAATGAATTCTTTTTAATGGCTGAGTAATGTTCCATGGTGTTTATGAAACTGGAGCCCATTATACAGAGTGAAGTAAGCCAGAAAGATAAAGACCAATACAGTATACTAACGCGTATATAAATCCACTCCAGTATACTTGCCTAGAGAATTCCATGGACAGAGGAACCTGGTGGTCTACAGTGTCCTAGTAGATGTATAAGTAGAGTTTTAAGAAATTGCCAAACAGTTGCCTAGAACAGTCATATGGTTTTATACTCCCACCAGCAGTATCAATATATGAGTTCTAGTTTGTTTACATCCGTATCAACACTTGGTATGGACAGTCTTTTTAATTTTTGAATTCTTATAGGTGTGTAGTGATATCTCATCATAGTTTTAAATTTCATTCCTTAATGACTAGTAATATTGTCTTAATTTATGAGGGCTGCTGTATAAGGTAACATAGATTTTGTGGCTTAACCAACAGGTATTTATTTTCTTTCTCTTCTGGACTTCTGGAAGTCCAAGATTAAAGTGGACTTTGGAACTCATCAGAACAATTAGATTTTGTTGAGTTTCTTTTCTTGGCTTGTAGTTGGCTACCTTTCTGCTCTGTTCTCATATAGCTGGGTGCATTGAAAGGGTGAAAGGGAGAAGAGACAGAGCAAGAGTGAGGGAGAATCCTTCCTCTTCTTATAAGGATGCTACTCCCGTCATGAGGGGCCCACCTTTATGCTGATTACCTACAGAAGATCCCATCTTCAGATACTATCACCCAGGGGGATAGGGCTTCAACATATGAATTTGAGGAGGACACAAACATCCAGTCTATAACATATTGAGCAAACTTTTACCATCCACATATCTTTGGCAAAATATCTGTTAATACCGGAAATTATATATATATATATTTGGATACAGATATCCAGTTCAGCACCATTTGTTCTGAATTATTTTTACCATTTTGTTAAAAACCTATTATTGGGAAGATGGTGGTGGTCTAGTGGTTAAGAGGTTAAGATTCCAGTGGCCTAGTGGTTAAGATTTCACAGTTCCAATGCAGGGGGCATGGTTCTATCCCTCATTGGGGAATAAGATCCTACATGCCTTGGGGTGTGCCCAAAAGATAAAAACAAGACAACAGTTGTCTACATATGTGTGTCTATTTCTAAACTCCCTATTCTGTTCCATTGATCTGTTTAAGTGGTTTTGATGTGTACTATATCCATAGTCTTGGTTAGTAAAGCTTTATAGTAAGTCTTAAAGTCAGGTAGTGTTGTTCTCTTTCAAGTTGCTTTGGTTACTTTAGACTTTTGTCATTTCCACAAAAATTTTAGAATCACTTTGTTGATTTCTACAGAATATCACCAGTGGTCTTTTTATTTTGAAAATTGGCAAGCTGATTTTAAAAATTATTCAGAAATGCAAGAAACACAGAAGAGCAGAAACAACTCTAATAAGGAAGAAGAAAGAGGACTAACACTCATTTAAAGACTCAAGAATTCAGTAATGAAGACAGTATACTACTTGTATAAGAACAGATGTTCAATGGGACAGAATAGAGAGTTCATAACTAGTCACACATATATTTAAATGATTGATTTTCAACAAAGATACCAAGTTAATTCAACAGAGAAAGTATATTCCTTTTAACAGCCATGCTATAAGAACTGGACGTTCATAAGGAGAAACACACAAAAAACCAACTTCAACTTCTCTTTCGTGTTATACAAGATAAACTTGAATCATAGTCCTAATTGTAAAACCTAAACCTATGAAGCTTCTAGAAGAAAACATGGGAAAAGCATCTTTACAACTTTAGAAGAAAATATATACAATGCATAATTATATCAGAGAACTTGTGTACAGAACATACAAAGAATTTTATCACTCAATATTAAGACCACAAAACAAACTTGTAAAGATGAGAACACTATTTGAACATTTAACACAAGAAGACATAAAATGATCAATACACATATGAATAAGAGTTAGTCATCAGGGAAACTTGAATTAAAATCACAATTAGTTGCCACAATATACTCACTAGAATTGCTAAAATTAAAAAGACTGATAACAAGCAACTTTTGGTAGAGATAAGGAAAACTAGAAATCTCATATGTTGCTGGTGGCAGAGTGAAAGGGTACAGCTGCTTTGGAAAGCAGTTGTTGTTTCTTATAAATTTAAACATACATTTACTACATGACCCAGCAATTCCACTCCTAGGTGTATATCCAAAAGAAATTAAAACATGTGCCGGCACTAAGACTTACACAAGACTGATCCCAGCAGCTTTATCCTAATAATCCCCAAACTGAAACACAATGTTCATCAGTAACATAATGGATGGGGCTTCAATGGTGGTTCAGTGGTTAAGAATCTGCCTGCCCTTGCAAAGGAAACAGGTTTGATCCCTGGCCCAGGAAGATTCCACATGCCATGGGGCAACTAAACCCATGCACCACAACTACCAAGCCCAGGCTCTAGAACCTGTGAGCCACAACTGCTGAAGCCTGAGAGCCTAGAGCCTGTGTTCACCAAGAAGAGAGTCCACTGCGATGAAAAGACCATACTCCACAAAGAAGAGGAACCCCGGCTCACCACAAATAGAGGAAGTCCATGCACAGCAATGAAGACCCAGTGCAGTCAAAAAGCAATAAGTTAAAAAAAATATGGATGAACGAATTATGGTGTATCCATACAATGGAATTCTGCTCTCCTGCTAAAAAGGGAGCAAGTCTTGATATATACAACAATATGGATAAATCTTAAAAGGATTTTAATGTGCTAAAGGAGCCAGGCAGAAAAGAACATGCAAAGTCTGATTCCATTTATATGAGGTTCTACAATAGGAAAAAAAATAATCTATAATGAGAGAAATCAAATTCATGTTTGTCTGGGGTCAGGAAGAGGGATTGACTGAAAAAGGCATGAGGTTTCTCTATCTTGATTGAGGTGGTAGTTGCAAAGATATCTATATTTGTCAAAACTCCTCAAACTATACATTCAAAAATGCACACATTCTTCTTCTGTTATGCAAATTATATCTCAAAAAGTCTATTAACAATAATCAAATAAGAACATGTCAAACAAAGACAGGTGCCTGCTGCTTCTTCAGCAGACCATCAAGGCACACATCTTTCATGTATTTGGCATCTAACCTCAGAATATAGGCAAGAGATGGCTGAACTCTTTAGGAGGCATGACCAACAGATCTAGTGTGCCTGAGCCATATGATCCAGGGTTATCTTGAAAATGCTCTTTTCATTACCTTTTTATATTGAAAAATGGATGCTGCATATTGGACCATGAAGATGAGGGCTTATCTTGATAGGGTTTGCAGGTGAAAGAAGCCCAGGTCCCTAAAGATTCCATGCTGCATAAATATCTGCCTACCTCTAGACTTCTCAAATTCAGGAAGTGAGAAATAAAACCTGCCTTGTTGACATCACTATTGTTTGAGTCTCTGTTATAGCTTAACTTAAACTGGTATAATTACCCAAAATTGTCCAGACAATCAAACCATGGTTTAGCCTTCAATTCTACTTTTGTCAAATACTTCCTATCTAGACTGATATTTGATCAAAGTACATGAAAATCTTGCACCATTAATGAATTCCTCCTCAACTCATTTCATCTAGTGTTAAGGTCTGAGACCAACTTGGCTGTCTTTACCAGCCAAAGCCATGTAGAGGTTAGATTTCCAAAGCAGAAAATCTTAATCTATTGTAGAGGCAAATAGAGCACTGGATCCAATGAAACTGTGTGGTTCAGAATTTTTGAATTCTGTCTTTGTCGTCTGCAGAGTATTATGAAACTTCAGAAGAGCTGGGAAGGGGCATGTTAGAGAGGTTGTTGTGTGTTTCACGTTCAAAGTTCAACTGAGACTGAGAACATTTACAAAGCTCTCCAAGACTATAATTAATCCCTGTACTGGAGTGAACAGTGTCTCCCAAAAATTCTCTCCCTCCTAGAGTCTCAGGATATGATCTTAGTTGGAAATAGGATCTTTATGGATTTTTGTAGTTAGGAAGTGGTCAAGGAAAAGGTCATACTAAATTAGAGTGGACCTTAAATTCAATGACTGATACCCTTTAATGAAGAGACATATCAGAGACTAAGATGTGGACAGGGAAGACCCTGTGATGAAGGAAGCAGAGGTTGGAGCGATGTAGCTACCAGCCAAGGAACACCCAGCGTTGCCAGCAGTCACTGCTTTTCCAGCTGGTGCTAGTGATAAAGAACCTGTCTGCCAGTGCAGGAGACATAAGAGACACGGGTTCAATCCCTGGGTTGGAGAAAGAAATGGCAATCCACTCCAACCCAATCCATATTCTTGCCTGGAGAATCCCACGGACAGAGAAGCCTGGCAGGCTATAGTCCATGGGGTCGCAAAGAGTCAGACACGACTGAAGTGACTTAGCACACAGACCACCAAGAGCTGGAAGAAGCAAGGAAGAATACATCCGAGGGCTTCAGAGGAAGCATGGCTCAGCTCACATCTTGGTGTTGGATTTCTAGTCTCTGGAACCATGGGAATTAGTTTCTGTTGTTTAAGCCACCCAATATGTGGTAATTTATAATGGCAGCCCTAATGAATGTGCAACCTGAATTTTCCTATGTTACCAAAGTGAATCAAACCCATCCCACCATCTGGTAACTCAACTGGTAACTGAACTGAAAAGGTCTTCCTTTTATCAGTATAGTGCGGGAAGAGCAATATCTCGTGAAACGCACATTTAAGATGATGTCAGGGGATTCTGCTGCCCTGTTTGGTGTTTGGTTCTGTTGAAATGATGCTTCTTAGTCCAACAAATCTGTTATGCTTCATGCGACTCTTAACTGACAACACTGCAACAGAGACTTGTTAAGTATTTCTCCAAAATTCTTCACATTTCCTGCAATGCAAGTATCTTTAGCTTAGTAAAACTATGGTAGAAATAGAGACATCCAAATAGATCCTGAAAAGGTCCTCAGAACATCATAAGACAGTGTCAAGGTGCTTCAGAGGGCCTCTGGCAGTCCTACCTATGTTTATAGGCTGTCCTGTTCTCACTAGGTGGAATAAACTGAAAGCTACTTTTTATTAATATTTTTGCATTCAGCTAGAAACTCTTTACGCTGCTGACTCTGAAAGCAAGGAAAGCTCTGGGCCACTTCACACTTGGGTAGAGCAATCCATTTATGAATCAGGACAGATCTGCACATGGGCTGTAGGAGAAAACTGTGGCAGTCTACCGAATATTTCCAGATGTTAACATAATTGATGATATTCTAAAAACGAACACCAGTTGTTACATGCGGTTTCAACATTTTTGTTTTATTTTCTGTAATGGTTGCCTTTCCTCGTTGAGCAATTTCCAGTTCTCCAGAACGCGTACCATAATGCTTACCTTTAAAGGTGTGATCTCCCAACACTTCATTCCCTGGATCGGTTTCTTTTTAAAAAGCTAAAACAGACGTAACTAGGGCACCATCTCAGGCTGATATGACAAATGTGAAACTAAAGAATATTGAAAGCCATTCAAAAATTGGTTTGGTAAATGACAGTGCTATATAATGAAACCAAATGCATAGATTGGAATTTTAAAGGAAATCATAGTGTGAAGATAAAAGGACATGAAAGATAATAAATATTGAAATAATACACCACATAATGATATACTGTCAAGAGAGAAAGATAATATGATAACCTACAGAGCATCCCTGAGCCTCTATAGGTACTTGACCTATAGTTTGCAGGGAAACAATCTTTTTGTTTCATCTGGCTCATATTAAAAACAGGAAAAACAAAACAAGCATTTTTTTCCCCACTTTCACACAGATGGTGGAAAAATCCATGCAATTTTTAACGGTCTGAAATTCTTTAAAGCAATATAAGACAGAAAGAATTATTAAATCACTTTTCCATTTCATATAATGAAAAACTGCACCACCATGGTGGGGCTGGAGCCATCAATTTTGGAGTAAGTGGGAGCTCTGATTGGTCCTGCAGGCAATCAATTACCTGGCAGTCCTGGCTCCTTATCTCTGAAGTCATCTTGCTATAGGAAAGAGAAATTTTGAAAAAAAAAATCAAACTAAAGTCAAACTTCTCATTAACATTTATATAATTCCACTTTGAGATTTATGTAGTATATAATTTACATACATAACATACATGGAGGTATTTGGGGGACATATCCACACATTCATTCACTCATTTGTTTCTTCTTTCACTTATTAATTTCTTCATCCACTATCCAAAAAATATTTAGCAATGATTACTCCAGGAATTGGGATACAGACTTTCCTGTGAGCTCGCAATCCACCAGGACAGAGAGATGGACAAATAAATGACAATAATGTATCCTAATAAATTGTACAATCAATGTTATATACATTCTGGATAATGTCATGTTCACACACACACACACACACACACACACACACACATATGGTATTTCTAGATACTCTGGGGCCAAATACAGAGCTGTTAGAAGGGCAATGGGTATTTATCTTGCTTATTCTGTTTACTTAATATTTGAAGAAGTAATAGCTTTATTTACTTCTGCATTTGAACTTGCTTCCAATATTAAAAAAAAAATGTTTTTGTGACTTTTCATAGTAAGTGTGGTACCAAATTCTCAATACCTGAGTGAATTTGACTAGGAGAGGCCATTTGCTTGTGGGGAGAGAATCTAGTTAGAGAGACTTATAAACAGTGATGTCCTTCATAGTGTGCCAGATAAGTCAATACCTTAGTTCTAGTCTCTAGGGGTAGCAAGCACTCCTACTGACAAGCCCCCCATTCTAGGATGTCATATCTAGGTGGCAAGGCTGGACAGGTAGCTTAAGTTACCTAACCGTATACAAATCACCATTTTATGGTGCCTCAGTTTCTCCAAAGGTAAAAGGGAGTTAAAGCTAATTATCTCAATTAAAAGAATTATCTCAATTAGCTTTAACTCATGGGAAAGAAACTTTAGAAAGGGGACTGCAGTGTCCCTTCTTAACACTCAAACCTTTGGGAATGCAGCTTTAGCCTTGATGACTGAGCAGGACTCTTAAGGATAAAGAGGTGGGAGAATGATGTAAGGTCAACCGGGGTCTAGGTCCTTTACTGGTTATTAATGAGAAGGCACTTCAAAAGATTGTAAACATGGTGGACAGTTGACTAGATCACTGCTCAAAGATCTTAGTCATCCAGTTCTTTGGGTGGAGGGGGAGGAACTTGTCAGACTGTGCCAGAGCTGACTGGGTGAGAAGCGCAGAGTCCATGGCAAGGAAGTAGAATCTGCTTGAGACTTGACTACAGGACAGATGCAGGAGTCCAGGTAGGGTCATACATGTGTGTTAGAGATGTTAACATCATGGCCGTAATGGTGGTGGCGGGGATGTGTCTTAGATACAGCAATGTCTTCCAGAAAGAACCTCAAGGGCAGACATTTCATCAGATCCTTCTTTTGGAAAGTTAGTCACCCCAAGGGGATTCTAGGAAGGCATAAATTGATGCTTCTTTTTCTCAGAGACATATTTTCATCTGAAATGGCCAAATGTTTGTTGGCTCCAATATCCAGTTTGTCTTTTCAGCACCTATTTGATGAATATCTACTATGGTCAGGAAGATCCTCTGGAGAAGGGAATGGTTATCCACTCTAGTATTCTTGATTGGAGAAGTCCATCAACAGAGGAGCCTGGAGGGGACTATAGTCCGTGGAGTCACAAAGAGTCAGACACGACTGAGCAACTAACACTTTTTCACTTCACTATGGGCAAGGCACTGGAAGCAGAGATGAGAAAATGCTGTCATCACCCTTAAAGAGTTCCAGTCTAGTGGGAAGAGAGGTGAGGCAGATCCTGCCCACAGGATACCAGGAGGAAGCCCGGGTATAATGGGGCCACAGTCAGAGCTGGGAGCGCTGGGGGTGCAGGGAGGTTTACCGAGTCTTCGAGAAGGTGTAGGAGAGAGCTAGGTGGAGAAGCGTGTTACCCCGGTCAAGAGCAGGGAAACACAAGGACTGCAGGGAGCAAAGGCGCTCCCAGCCCAGGCAGCTCTCAGCGCAAAGGGAAGGATGAGGCGCATGGGCTGGCCACCTACCGGGCTTGTTTCTCATCCTAACTTTCATGGGCTTCACAGCAACAAACCAGTCTCTCTCTTGGGGACACTAACTAACCTGGCCCAAGATGAAATAAACTCTTGGCACATGGAGCTCACAAGACAAATGAAATGGAGAGTCAGGGCTGAGCTGGAGGAAGCTGGCCCCACGCGTGGTAGGTATTCAGACCCACAAACGGCAGTCAAGGCACAGGGCTTGTTTCTGTGTGCATTTGTCTCAAGGTGCTGAGGAGATGCTAATCCACGACCATTGTGTGGGCTTTACACCTGCCTGCAGTCCTGCCACTGCCGCCGTGTATTGTGATTGCAGAGTCCCAGGAGTACCTGCAACCCAGGCAGGAGCGAGTTATTTCTGCCTTTGCTTGCAGAGAGATAATAACCTCAAGGAGGGGATTTCACAGCTCTTTGAATTGAGTTGCATGTTTGTTCTGGGTTATTCTTTCTATTTCCTAATATAACACTCGTTTGCTGTTGAGTAAATATTGATCCCATTGCAGTCAGCATTAGTGGCAAAGGATGCTGAAAAATAATCAGCCAGGTAATCAGGTTTGCTCTCTGGACTGAAAGTGAGTGTGGTAGGGGCCCTGTTAGGACGGGGGCCATGTCCATGCCACAGACAATTCAATCAACACTTCTGTAATTACTCGGTTCATTTTGGTTGTTTATGAAATATGCTAATCTTCCCTGACTAACACCTTTTCTTGAACAGATACAAATCAGTCTACAATTTAGATACAGGTCATGTGTGTCAGAAAGTAGAAATTTGCCTCCCACACTTTCTTTTTTTCTTGGGGTTAAGTGCTGGGTGTAAATTGAATTACAATTAGATTATTTGGTGATGCGATAAAATCCTCATATATTAAAATGCCACTAATGCCATAATAATGGTAATTTCAACCAAGGATGTGCTCTATCTACATAAAGAAGAATTTGCTAAACAAATTCATAGTGTAATCAAGTTTACGAAGATTATAAGCCTGCTGCTTTCTAATTCTTCAAGTAGTGTGGCACTTGTTGGTCAGTCACTAAGTCATGTCCAACTCTTTGCAACCCCATCAAGTGCAGCATACCAGGCTCCTTTGTCCATGGGGATTTCCAGGCAAGAATGCTGGAGTGGGTTGCTATTCCTTTCTCCAAGGGATCTTCCTAGACCAAGGACTGAACCCATATCTCCTGCATTGGTAGGCAGATTCTTTACCACTGAGTCACTGAGGAAGCCCAGTGTAGTAGTTATTTATACGTTATTTTCCAGAATCATAGAGTCTAGGGTCATTATGCATAACTATTCTCATTTAACTCCGTCCACACTGTCCTCTTCAATTGCTTCTCTTCCTATCCTGGACACTCCAGAGTGGGAAGCTTGCTACGTTACAAGGTGATCCACTCTATTTGGAGAGCTCCAACAGAGAATACTTCCTGGGTAGAGTCAAAATCATTTCCTTACTTTTAGTCATGAGCCATACAAAACTAACTTAATTAATCTTCTAGGTATTTGTAGACATAAATATTTGTGTGCTTTTATGTGCACTTAGAATCTAGGATCTCAGAAAATTAAGGGAAAAAAAACTTAAGAGTCAAGTATTACAACCCCTTTCCCTTCACCCAGTCTAACTTGGTGCCTAAATTGCTATTTTCACATCCTACCCAATATGCACCTAGTTTGTGACTTCAAGTGAAAAAAAAAAAAAAGGTGTTTCTTTACATTTTTTCTTTAATTTAAACCAGCCTCTAATCCAGGCTGATCTTCCTCCTGAATTCATCAGAATTAATGAGATGGGGTGACTTGGAAATGGGAAGATAAAATCAGTTCTATGGTGTTCCGTGATGGTGTTTTCCAGACAAGACTGAACATCCTTGAAAACCCTCTGGAGGATGGTGGTGTCTAAATGCATGAATAAATTTTAAAAGCCTGTAATAGTCCAGGTGGTCCCTTCCATCAGACCCTCAATAATCCATGAAAGCAGGACTAACACTTCTACTGCTGTTTTAGACAGTTGCTATGGACTTCCCCATCAGTCCCACTGCATCCTAACTACTCTCCCATTGGATTGACAAACTAGATTTCACCAGATGTTAATTTCTCAATTCCAGGTCCCAAAGTTTCATCTCTGAGACTGACTTTGTTTCTTGCCTTTGATACGCTTCCTCCCTGTGGTCCTCATTGATGGGATCTGGTTCAACCACTCTCTGCTCCCAGCACCTCGTGTTGCCATAAATGGTTCTCCCTGCTCCAGCCCCAAGATTAAAACCAAGTAGGTGGTACACAAGCCCGGTGTCCCTGCTAATGAGATTTGATCTGTCAAACATACTTCTTCTCTATGTCCCCAAGACTAATGTATTAGACTGCTCTACCTACCCATCTCCTCTAGAACCTAATCTTCTGGAAAGCCCATATTTACTATTACTACTTCACCAAGAAGAGAAAAAGCAAGTTCATTTCCATTGTGAAAGAACCTTCATTGGGATGTAGTAGGAAGTCACTTTTAGTGACTAAAGACACCAACTATGCTGTATGTCCTTGCAGCCTGACCTTTCTGGGCACACCACTGGCTCCATTTTCCAGCCTTCTTGGAAAGTAATTGAGACCAAGCTTCTCCAAATAGGAAATATGTTCTCTATTCAAGACATTTCAGTAATTAAAGAGTGGGTAGGGAAATGTTAGGGTTTCCCAGGTGATACTAGTGGTAAAGAACATGCCTACCAGTTCAGGAGACATAACAGTCTTGGGTTTGATCTCTGGGTCGGGAAGATCTCCTGGAGGGCATGGCAATCTACTCCAGTATTCTTGCTTAGAGAATCCCCAGGGACAGAGGAGCCTGGTGGGCTACATCCATAGGGTCAGAAAGAGTTGGACATGACGGAAGCAACTAAACACACAAGGAGGGAAATGTGAAGTGACTCAAGTGAACTGTGCTTCGATGTCCCCTGGAAGAAAGTGGTGACAGTGGATGGGGCTTGGATCTGGGTTGAACCTGGAGTGTTGCTCAGGTGGACTGAGGCAGCTCATAGAAAGGAGTCAGACGTTGTCTGGCTTTGAAGGGAAGGGCAGGGGATGGGGGTTATCATGTAGGTCCCAAGAAGAAAGTGCCTAGGGTCAACTTTGAAGGACAAAGGCTGAAGATAGCGAATTAATGGTGAGGACAGTAGCTTTAAGGATCATTAACAAGAATGGAAAATGGGAAAGAGATGCACAGTTGGAACTAAGATTGTGAATATACTGCCATTTTTGTTTTATGTGGTGTCTGGTGTAAGGCTAATGTTGAAGGTAGCTGAAGAATGATGTGGGGCTGGATGGAGGGTTGTTGAGGGGCTCAGCAAGCTTTCTTAGTGATTCCTAAGGCAAGCATTATGGGTGGTGAGGAAATACGCCCCATTGCTTTTCAAGTGAGGTGAAATAAGAATTGGTGTTGAAATAGTTTTTGTTACTGGTTTCTACTGTTTAGGGCAATGAAATTTGCTTAATATATCTGCAGCAGCTTATTTCTTGATGGATATTTTGTTCAACAGTTAGAGGCAGATTTGAACATTGCATTCACATCTCAAATTGGCTGCAGCATTTATGCAAGAGAAGGGGCTGGATGTGACAAACTTCATTCATGTCACGGGATTTAGAGGCTGGTCTGTGTGCATCAAAGAGTGAGAAATCCCTGACTGCTTGTTGGAAGGCTTCTGTCTCTTTGGAGAAGGAAGGCAATTCAGGCCTTGGTCTCAGCAGGAGCAGACGCAGGCCGGGAACCTCTGATCCTGAGGGTCCTTGTAGCTCCAGACTTTCTGTGAAAAATCACTTTGCCTTCAGTTCACTTAGGAACACACTTTAGAAAAACCTGGATAGAGCAAGGCTCATTCTGTCACAGGTAGTTTAGAGAGAAGGTCCTTTAGGACATTTGCTTACATGGGTACAGTGTGACGTTTGCACACAGGGTAGATCTGTGCCGATGCACTTTCATGCCCATCATTTTATTTCATCCTAAAAACCATCCATAAAAGTATTCTGTTGCCAGGATTGCCATCCTTATTCTATGGAAGAAGAAATGGAGTCTCTTAGAATTTAGGAAACCTGTGTGGGATTGTGCACATGTCACATCACTAACAAAAACAAGAACGAAATAAGTCTAGGCATTTGAATTTCTCATAATATATGGCATTATTTGCTATTTATTATCAATAAAATCTATCATTTAGATTTATAGATCAATTTGGTTGGCACATATTATCTTTATGTCTTTCTATTAAATAATGGATAGTTATATAGAGTAAAAAAAGAACTAGAAAAATTTTTGTTCTACCTTTTGTCATAACTGGGCATGAAGTAGGCTGGGTTCATGGCAGTTTTGCCCCTGGGAATAGCTTTAACCAGAATAATATTAGCTAATCTTTATTGAGTGCTTACAATGTGCTGGATGCTATTACAAACAACTTCAGTGCAGATCTCATTTAATCCTTGTAACAACTCATGAAATAGATTTTTATTATTATTTACACTTAGCACATGAAGAAATGAAGGCATAAAGAAGTTTAAGTGACTTGCTCAGTGCCATAGTGACAGGAAGTGATAGAAGCAGATTCTGTCTACAGCTCAGGTTCTTAGCCCAGAGCTTTGGGGAACATGACAGTGAGCTGTGTGTGCAGAGCTGACCAGAGTCCCAGGTGCAGGGTAAATGGGAGATTGTTCTTGCTCTTACTCTTGAGTTATGAAGACTTGGCTTTAAGTACTGAGGTTAAGGGCCCAGGGAGGGGGGCCTACAGCCACAAATCGACTCATAAACCTCCAATCTTCAACAGCCCAAGGAAACAGCTCCGCATCTGCGAACCATTTCTGGAAGTCTGCTGGAGGCCGCCTGCTCATTGCTTGTAAGTGAGGGGCTGTTCTGTGTCTGGGTGTACATAGCCACCATAAGAGTGTGGTCTGAAAAAAAAGTGTTAGCTGCTTTCCATTTTACAGACTGAACAACTAGCTGGGTGTTTTTTAAAAGAAGTTTTGATGTTGCTGTGGATGCCTGTGGTCTGAGCTGTCAAGTGGCTACCCACATCACTGGCCAGTCACCCTCAGGCCCATTTTGGGGGCGTCTGTGTGCTATTTCGTGGCTCTGTCCTTTTGCTACAAACACTGTCTCTGTCACATCCGAGCAGGCTCTGTGGTGCCCTGACACATGTTTTTATGACTATTTCTCCTTCCCCAACCTTGCCCTGAGAACATGTGTGCCCGTGTTGACTTTTGCTCATCTTCTGCTTCTTATGGCCTATTGCTTTCATTAATAAACTCTTTTGTATTTTTATTTTCTTCTTTTACTTCTTCTCTTAGATAAAGGGTGGAGGAGGAGCCGCCTGCCTGACCGTTCTCCATGTTTCTCTTTGTCCTCAGGAGGCATGACTCACCCAGCACCAGTGGAGTTGCGGGCCTGGGACACATTGAAACTGGATTTCAAGGAGGCTGAATGCCTGTGACTGGAGTTTAAACAAGATCATTAGTTGAATCCTCTATCTCAGAGAGCACCTGTCCAAAACCATTTTGTCCATACAAGATCCCTTAAGATGTCACTCCCACTACTCACCATGGAGAGAGAAGGCAAACGCAGGAATAATTGATTAATTAATCAGAAATAATTAATTCAGAAAAATAATAATTCAGATTCAATTATAAAAAATAATTAATTCAGAAAATTAATGTTCCCTGGCTTGTATGCTAGGGTCTGAGAAAATAGGAAATATTCTTCTTTGTTAAATTTTGCCTCTTTTTTTCCTATAGTAGAGGTAAAGTCATTGATTCAGAGGCATTGAGAGGAGAGGGAATATGAAGTGTACATGGAAAATATGTTTGCATTTAGCAGACTGCAGGAGTGACGATCTTTTTTTTTTTTTTGGCCAGTGTTTATAGGAATGTCAATATTGAGGAATTTTTTTAGCATTAAAAGGACTTAAGATTGTAAAGTTGCTAATAAAGTTTTTATGTGGTAACAATGCCGCTTGTAGAACTTGTACTCTAACCTCAAATCTAGGTTTTCCAGGAGAAATAGTGGTGGTGGAATGCCTAAAGAAGTTTCCTACAGCAGACACGAGCAGCGTTTGTCAGAACCGATTATGGATTGTTAATACGGCTTGGGGGTGTGCGAAGGGGAGTAAGGAAACCAGCCTACTGCTTTGAATAACATCCAAAATGATGCCAAAGTTAACAATAACTAACTCATCTTTACATGTGCCAAGGTTTTATATGTCAATTAAAATTTTCAACACCATTGAATAAAATTACACAACTTAAAGCAGTTACTGTCACAATGATAATTAGAAGGACACCTGTCAGAATTTAATAATCACATAGTTTCTACCCTTACCAGGCCTTGATATCAGCCACAACTTTCTGACTAATGAGAAAATTGACTGGTGATTGTGCTTATTGACTTGTGATCAGATTGAAAGGCTAGAAACTGGTAATGAGTATATGCTGAAGCATATTTACAGAAACACAGCTATTTGCCAAGGGGTTTTGTTCAAGTTCACCGAAATGCTTACAGAGTGAGCAAAGCAATAAAGTGAATTTAAAAATGATTTTTATTGAATTTAAAAATTGTGAGCTGAAAGCACTTGAGTTAAATTAAAAAGCAATTGTATTGCGTTAATGGTGAGTATAAAGAATGAAATCAATAAAAGCCCCACTTGCGATTAAGTTCAAAAACAATGAAAGCATTTTATTAACTGTGTTGTTTTAAATTCAATCATATATGTACCCTCAATTTGCAAAGCTTTTTTTTTTTTTTTGCTGCTGAATGTGGGCTTTAAAAATTACTAGTATATGTAAACACACATGTGTATAATCTAAACCACGAGCAGCATTGACCTTGGGCGGGCCATTGAATTACGCTGCTCGGTTTCATCACATATGAATCAAGGATGGTTATATGTACTTCAGATGTGTTACATTTCTGGAGATACTGGTATGGGCTCTCAGACAGTGAAGTGAGCCTGCACTAACAGATGACATCTTATGCCCTTTATAACATAAATTCATCATACATAAGTGAAGGTAAATTTCCCATATGGTAAATATTAGGCCAAAACTTGAAATTGCTATTTTTGTAGGTTAGAGATCATTGAATAACCGCAGTTTTATATGGTTCAACCTGATACAGCCCATTGGAATTCATTCGTTCATCCATTCATTTATTCATTCTATCAATCACTCAACAAATCAAGTGACTGCTCTGCCAGGTGCTGAGTATACAATAAGGAAACAAGAAGATACAAGATAGAGTGAGAGGCAGGCAGCAAATACACCAACTTTCAAAGTAGTGTACAATTAAAACTTGTGATAGGCACTATCACAGTAAAAACTTGGGGTGATGAGAGAATCATGGAGGAAAGCCAGGAGGATGGCTCGCAGGCAGCGCCATTCAAGCTGCCCATGAGTGATGAGTTGGAGTGATCCGAGAGAAGCCCGGGGAAGAACACTGCAGTGGAGGCGGGAGCAGGCTGGAAGGGCTCAGGGCTACAGGGGCGGGGGCAGCCAGATACAGGTGGCCATATATTTACATAAGTCCGGAAGATCTTGAGGAGGGTGCTGAGTTCTGTTTATTGATTTCATACCTGGATGATCAGCTGCATGGGATTAATGCTCAAGTGAGATGGTGTGGCCAGCTTGACTATCCACCTCTGCCCATATTCTGCAAGGAACTGTCTATGGGGCAAGAACTACCAACCTCAGATAAATGGTGCCCTGTTATTCTGCCAGGCCCCTATCCAGAGTCTGGACTCAGAGCTTCAAAACCCAGCCTAAAAATGAGGCCGTGCTGGGCACCTAAGGCTGACTGACTAGTTCCCAGTGGAACTAACCAGAAAGTTTAGCTGTAGTTGTAGTTTAGTTTAGTTGTAGCTAACCAGAAAGTTTTCCCTAACAGAGCATTGTTGGAATATATCAACAAGAACAATAAGTTTCATTTACTGAGGGCTTATTATGTGCCAAGCACCAAGTATTCGCTTTATTTAAACTTTTGTTACTCAATTTTAACCCAACGAGATAGGCATTATTATCACTTCATTTCACAGCTGTGGAAACCAAGGTTTGAGGAGATTGAATGTCTTGCCAGGGTCCTGCAGTAGGACAGTGGTGGGCTAGGCCATCTGAATGCAGAGGCTCTGCCCTTTACCTCTCTGCTATGTTGACCTCCCTCTCCTACTCCACCCTACCCCAGCTGCCACTGAGAATGCTGCATCATTTGAACCTTGGTTTCCTTCAAGGAATGTCGCAGTCAAGCATTGACCATGAGTCAGAGGCTGGGTCTCCCCCAGTTAATGCAATTTTCTTTGTTAGACTCAATTAAGAAAGAAGCAGTTTCTCACACAAGAAATTGAACAGTGAAGGTTGCAGTGTCCAGCCGATTGGGAGAGTAAACTTAGCTTCTGACTCTTGGTAGAGACCCCAAGAACCCAGGAAACTGCATATTCTCCTGGGTGATGCAATTGAGAAGTGTCTGGGGGACAACCAGAGCTATGCAGGGAGCATTTATTACAGACCTGCTGGCCCCATGCTTCTCTTGAGCTCCCACTTCTCTGCAGGGAATTATGTTGGGCCCCCTCAGGCAAGACCAACAAGGGGGGAGAAAGTCAAGGGTTCTTGGGTAAGGGAATTCCCAACTCCAGATCCATCTTCTCCACTGAAAACTTCTCCTTTACAGTGCCGACTCACATAAGTATGTTTTGGGGCAAACACTTTTCCTTGTCTTATTACAAATGACGGAACATATTTCATAATCCCATAAGCAGAGCTCACAGCCTATGTTATCTCTGCTTCCTGGAGGCTGCCAAGCAAGAAAAGATGCCCGTGAAACCACTGGCGCCAGAAGTGAACAGAATGCCCTGCAACTGCTGTCATCTCCCAGGGTCCTCAGCAGCTGGGGGGCCTGTTTCAGGCAGCAGAGTTAAGGCACATCCCACCGGGTGGGATGGGGGCCCTCCTGAGCTCGCTGGGGCACATATCGATTTCAGGGCCCTGCATGGAATCAGAGCTGGGAAGGGGAGGCCTGAAATACTGTGAAATGTGATAAAGCTGGTTTGATTCAGGGCGTCCATGCTTTGTGACACCTGCCTATCTGTTACACTGAGGCTGTTACACTACTGTCTGGGAATTCATCTGCATCCTCGTATGTGCCATGGTGCCAACCGACCTCAAAGTGGGTGGGCACCTGGAGGGAGGGGTGGGACTGGATTTTTACACCCCTTTTTTGGCTGTGCATAACTCCTGCATCCGCCAAATGACATGCTGGCAAGAATGATTGTTGAAAACTAGTGTTGATTTCAGCTAAACACTTTGTTGTTGTTCAGTTGCTCAGTCACGTCCAAATTTTTGTGACCCCATGGACTACAGCATACAAGGCTTCCCTGTCCTTCACCATCTCCCAGAGTTAGCTCAAACTCAAGTTCATTGGGAGAACGAAATGGCAACATACTCCAGTATGTTGGTAATGCCATCCAACCATCTTGTCCTTTATCATTCCCCTCTCCTCCTGCCTTCAATCTTTCCCGGCATCAGGGTCTTATCTAATGAGTTGGCTCGTCGCCTCAGGTGGCCAAAGTATTGGAGCTTCAGCTTCAGCATCAGTCCTTCCAGTGAATATTCAGGACTGATTTCCTTTAGGATTGACTGATTTGATCTCCTTGCAGTCCAAGGGACTCTCAAGTCTTCTCCAATTGTTTGGCATGAATTCAGCTTGTCAAGCCTTCTTTCCCTGGTGACTCAGATGGTAAAAAGTCTGCCTGCAATGCAGGAGACCCAGGTTCAATCCCTGGTCAGGAAGATCCCTTGCGCAAGGGAATGGCAACCCACTCCAGTGTTCTTGCTTGGAGAATAACTTGGACAGAGGAGCCTGGCAGGCTACAGTCCATGGGGTTGCAAGGAGTCGGACCTGATCTAGCAGCTGAGCACACACACACACACACACACACACACACACACACACACACACTTCCATTAAACCACTAATCAACGATGGCAATCTCTAGGTGATATGTTTAGTTGAAGTGTTGAAGTGTGCCAGCACCATGATTTTGGAGCCCAAGAAAATAAAGATGGTCAAGGTTTCCATTGTTTCCCCATCTATTTTCTGTGAAGTGATGGGTCCAGATGCCATGATCTTAATTTTCTGAATGTTGAGTTTTAAGCCAGCTTTTCCCCTCTCCTCTTTCACCTTCATCAAGAGGCTCTTTAATTCCTTTTCACTTTCTGCCATACGGGTGGTGTCATCTGCATATCTAGGGTTATTGATATTTCTCCCAGCAACCTTGATTCCAGATTGTGTTTCATTTAGCCCAACATTTCACATGATGTACTCTGCATTTAAGTTAAATAAGCAGGGTGACAATATACAGCCTTGACGTACTCCTTTCACAATTTGGAACCATTTTGTTGTTCCAGGTCCAGTTCCACCTGTTGCTTCTTGACCTGCATACAGTTCTCTCAGGAGGCAGGTAATACCAGGGGAACACTTCATGATGTTCGCTTTATGGGCACAGTGAAGGACAGAAAGCTCATCTCCCACCCTCTCCAAAACCCAGGTCATTGGAATATTCTTCTGCCTCTGTCACCCTCATAGAAAATGCGAGCCAATTTTAATCCCAGGAAGGGAAGTTCTCAAATTACCCCAGAAACATTTTTTGGTATTTAAAACTTATGAGGAAGCAATTCAGATATCCACTAACAGGTGAATGGATGAAGAAGCCGCAGCATCCACATGATGGAATACTACTCGGTAATAAAGAGAAAAGATCCACCAGAATATGGTCTGATGTGAATGAATTTCTTTTTTTTTTTTTCTCATAAGAACCTACTATACAGCACAGGGAACTCTACTCAACACTCTCTAATGACCTACATGGAAAAGACTCTTATTATTTCTTTTGTGTGTGTGTGTTTAATATTTTTTTTCCATTTATTTTTATTAGTTGGAGGCTAATTACTTTACATCATTGCAGTGGTTTTTGTCATACATTGAAATGAATTAGCCATGGATTTACATGTATTCCCCATCCCGGTCCCCACTCCCACCTCCCTCTCCACCCCATCCCTCTGGGTCTTCCCAGTGCACCAGGCCTGAGCACTTGTCTCATGCACCCAACCTGGGCTGGTGATCTGTTTCACCCTAGATAATATACATGTTTCAATGCTGTTCTCTTGAAACATCCCACCCTCGCCTTCTCCCAGAGTCCACAAGTCTGTTCTATACATCTGAGTCTCTTTTTCTGTTTTGCATATAGGGTTATTGTTACCATCTTTCTAAATTCCATATATATGTGTTAGTATACTGTAATGGTCTTTATCTTTCTGGCTTACTTTGCTCTGTATAATGTGCTCCAGTTTCATCCATCTCATTAGAACTGATTGAAATGAATTCTTTTTAATGGCTGAGTAATATTCCATGATGTATATGTACCACAGCTTCCTCATCCATTCGTCTGCTGACGGGCATCTAGGTTGCTTCCATGTCCTGGCTATTATAAACAGTGCTGCGATGAACATTGGGGTGCACGTGTCTCTTTCAGATCTGGTTTCCTCGGTATGTATGCCCAGAAGTGGGATTGCTGGGTCATATGGCAGTCCTATTTCCAGCTTTTTAAGAAATCTCCACACTGGTTTCCATAGTGGCTGTACTAATTTGCATTCCCACCAACAGTGTAAGAGGGTTCCCTTTTCTCCACACCCTCTCCAGCATTTATTGCTTGTAGACTTTTGGATAGCAGCCATCCTGACTGGCGTATAATGGTACCTCACTGTGGTTTTGATTTGCATTTCTCTGATAATGAGTGATGTTGAGCATCTTTTCATGTGTTTTTTTGCCATCTGTATGTCTTCCTTGGAGAGATGTCTGTTTAGTTCTTTGGCCCATTTTTTGATTGGGTCATTTATTTTCCTGGAGTTGAGCTGGAGGAGTTGCTTGTATATTTTTGAGATTAATCCTTTGTCTGTTGCTTCATTTGCTATTATTTTCTCCCAATCTGAAGGCTGTCTTTTCACCTTGCTTATAGTTTCCTTTGTTGTGCAAAAGCTTTTAAGTTTCATTAGGTCCCACTTGTTTATTTTTGCTTCTGTTTCTAAAATTCTGGGATGTGGGTCATAGAGGATCCTGCTGTGATTTATGTCGGAGAGTGTTTTGCCTATGTTCTCCTCTAGGAGTTTTATAGTTTCTGGTCTTACGTTTAGATCTTTATCCATTTTGAGTTTATTTTTGTGTATAGTGTTATAAAGTGTTCTAGTTTCATTCTTTTACAGGTGGTTGACCAGTTTTCCCAGCACCACTTGTTAAAGAGGTTGTCTTTTTTCCATTGTATATCCTTGCCTCCTTTGTCGAAGATAAGGTGACCATAGGTTCGTGGATTTATCTCTGGGCTTTCTATTCTGTTCCATTGATCTATATTTCTGTCTTTGTACCAGTACCATACTGTCTTGATGACTGTGGCTTTGTAGTAGAGTCTGAAGTCAGGCAGGTTGATTCCTCCAGTTCCAGTGAATGAATTTCAAAAGCATCATCCTAAGTGGAAGAAGCCAGATTCCAAAGATTGCTGTATAAATTCCATTTATATGACACTGTGGAAAAGGCAAAGTATGAGGAAATTGCCCCCATGGCAAGCAGTTTTCAATCACAAGGGTGTCTCAGGAACCTCAGTGGGAATAAGGGTGATGTAGCATTGTGGAGTCTGGAGAAGGCAATGACACCCCAATTCCAGTACTCTTGCCTGGAAAATCCCATGGATGGAGGAGCCTGGTAGGCTGTGGTCCATGGGGTCGCTAAGAGTCGGACACGACTGAGCGACTTCACTTTCACACATTGGAGAAGGAAATGGCAACCCACTCCAGTGTTCTTGCCTGGAGAATCCCAGGGATGGGGGAGCCTGGTGGGCTGCCATCTATGGGATCACATGGAGTCGGACACGACTAAAGTGACATAGCAGCAGCAGTAGCAGCATTGTGGAGAATCTAAGCCTCCACTTCATTTAGAGAAGTCTCTCTTTTATCTATTTTATACATTGAGGTTTGATTCTTTTGACAAACTTGTCATATACTTCCAAAAAAGTTTGAATAAGCTAAACCGGATGAAACAGAGTCTAGTCACAGCAAGGAGATCTAAGTCTTCTCCACTCCTTGTCCAGCCCACTCCTTGTCAGGAACTCCTGAGGTGGGAGAATCTGATTCATTTTATGGTCTTTTCCCTTGAGAAGCACGCATATGTGCAGGGACCTACAATTTGCATGTTGATCCAGGCAGAGTCATAGGCTCCCTGAAGTCCATTCTTGGATCCCCTAAAAGCCCAAGGATCTCTAGTTCAGTACGTTTGCCTTAGAGAGGGGGGCAAACATATTTTCTTCCTTAAACACAGTCTATCTTTCAGTCCAGGTGTTGTTTCATCGCTAAGTTGTATATGACTCTTTTGTGGCCCCATGGACTGTAGCCCTCCAGGCTCCTCTATCCATGGGACTTTCCAGGCAAGAATACTGGAGTAGCTTGCCATTTCCTTCTTTTTTTGCCATTTCCTTCTTTAAGAGATCTTCCCAACCCAGGGATTGAGCTTGAGTCTCCTGCATCTCCTGCATTAGTAGGCAGATTCTTTACCACCAAGCCACCAGGGAAGTCCCAGCCCAGGTGTATCAATAATCTTTTGCTGCATAACAGGCCATCCAAACACTTGACATCCTAATAACATTTAATCATTTCTCTCAATTTTCTGTGTCAGTTGGTCTCAATTAAGTAGTCCTTCTCTTTCATGTGCCATTGGTTATGGTCAGTCACATGGCTGAATTTCTCTGGGAACTCATCTATGTGCTTCACCAGGGCTGGAGTATCAAAGATGACCTCAGCCACATGTCTGGGGCCTTGGTGCTGACTTGTGACTGGAGTACCCAGTTCTGTTCCATAAGGACTATCTCTTTCTTCATG
Source organism: Odocoileus virginianus (assembly GCF_023699985.2). Lineage (NCBI taxonomy): Eukaryota > Metazoa > Chordata > Mammalia > Artiodactyla > Cervidae > Odocoileus > Odocoileus virginianus. The sequence continues at coordinate 59,633,496 of NC_069686.1, read as the reverse complement.
TGATCTTTTATCTACTATTTAGCCCTGGTGGTCAGCTTCCAAGAGAAAGATACTGGAGGCTGCCTGTCTTCTTAAAGGCTAGGACTAGAACTTGTAGTGTCACCTCCATCACATTCTATTGGTCTAAGAAAGTCAAAGCCAGCACAGACTCAGAAGAAGGGAAAATAGAGGCTGCCTCTTGCTGGGCGGAACCCTCTGCATATACAAGAATGGCAAGATTGCTGGTGACCATCTTTGGAGACAATTAACCACACTAGGTTCTTGGAAAGTTTGAGGATTCATCAGTGTTAACGGCAACTCCATTGTATCAGCCAGAGATATGAGCTCTGGGGTTGGAACCTGAGCATTTGCTTTCTGCATTTTAAGGACCTATTTTCCAACGTATTTCTCCTCTTTTGTTACCATGAAGGCCATCAGAAGGTAGGTGCACTTCGCTCCTCAAAGCTTATATTTATTCCCTCCAACTTCATTGCTCTGCCAGTTTCCCAAGGGCACATCCTTATCACCTGTAAACTTGACTAAATATTTTAGACTTCATCATATTTTTCATTTTTCTCTTCCCAGAAACACATGTCTGTTTTCTCAAGACAAATTGAAAGCTCGCTAAGACAAAGAGCCACACTCCTATCTCAGGAAGCTAGTAGAGTCTAAGTGGGAATGACCTTATAACCTTACAACGGCAACAATGTGTGCAGGCACCCAAACTACATGATGTCCCTTCTGCCCTGAAGACAATAATAAGGTGAATAGCCTTTGGTTTCCATGGACACCTACGGTGGATGAGCAGTCTGGCTGTTTGTCAAGCTGAGCTGCACTTTTATTGTCTGTAACCTGATGCGCTTCTTGTGACTGCACTGGAAAGCATCTCCCATTGGTTGGGGTAGGGTATAATGAAAATAGAACCCTGCTGCAACCAGTCCTGGGAAGCACTGTTACCACTCTCACTCTTGCCTGTGAAGTCAACAGTATTGATTCAATGTTTTCCTTTAGCTGAGAAGACTTTTCTTGCTTCCCGATGTTTCTGCTCCTTGCCTACAATACTTCCTCCTCTGTCATCCCTTTATTCCAACTTAGCCCACTCTTCAAAACCCAAGTAGTCTCACCATCCCCCCAAATCCATAGGTTCTTGGGATCATGGTGTCACAGAGCTTGAGGGTTAGAAAGCCTCTAGCCAAGCAGTTTCAAACCTTCCAAGTCCCAAGGAGGGGTACTCAGCTGCAAACACGTGATAGATGGGTCCTCTAAGCCAAACTTGGTCCTTGCCACTTCCATTTCAGCTTGGAGGCTCCCTTATGATATTTTAAAATCTTGAGCTTCCATGTAAAATGAAATGAAGTGTTAGTTGCTCAGTCATGTCTGACTCTTCGTGATCTCAGGGACTTAGCCCATCAGGCTCCCCTGATCATGGAATTCTCCAGGCAAGAATACTGGAGTGGGTAGCCATTCTCTTCTCCAGGGGATCTTCCTGACCCAGGGATCAAACCCAGGTCTCCCACATTGCTGGCAGACTCTTTACCGTCTGAGCCACCAGGATAAAATATTATATGATGGTAAGAAACATTTTATGTTTAAAACAAAAATTGAAAATCACAGATCTAACTTAACTTCTTTGCTTTATGAGTAAGAGTAACTAGCTTAGAGAGCTGGAGTGAGCTACCCAGATCTGTAGATAAGCCCAGGACTCAGGTCTCTTCATTGTGGCTGACTACTGTCTACTATTTCTGGATCATTATGGATGACAATAGGATCTATCCAGGCCTAACAATGAGGCTGAAAGTCTAGATACTGCTTTGCTTTGTTTTAAGAAGCCTTTTATTTGACTGGGATTTCCCCTCTGCCTTGCTAAAATGTCTATGCTGCTGAAGAATGATTATTGCCGGATTACCCTGTGCTGCGGCCTGCTCTGCAGAGCCTGCTGGGAGCTTGTTCTGCTAGCTCAGCTGTTTCCCAGCCTGCCCAGCCTGGATGATGGCAGCTGTGATGTTGTTTCACTCAAGAGCCACCGCCCGCCCCCCCTTTCCCGCTGCTTACTGCCTTGGAGTCTCCTTTGGTCCAGCTAGCGATGTCTTCATCTCTCCCCTTGTTTTCCTGTTCTCTCTGCTTTTGATATCCTTGAGGCTGATGGTGTTTGTCAGGTCTGTCTTTAACTCTGGGGAAGGAGCTGGTGGAGCCATCTGTGGGCTTTGGAGAGCATCCCTGCTTGTAATTATTTTTCCTGGAGTCCTCCATGATGAGGTGAAGGCTCATTGCTGCATTATTACTAGTTGTCACCTGGGTTTTCCCATCATAGTGCGTGTCCTGCGAGGCAGCAATAGCACCATGGGTCTCAGAGAAACAATAGTTGTTGATTTATTCACAGACAATTTAATGAAGAAGCTGGTTCCCAGAACAATGCTTAGCTTGCCCTCTAATGTTATTTGGCTATGGAGTTTCCTACAGTGGGACTAGGATTTTCGTCACTTCTCATCATCCCAAATGTCAAGATGCCATCAGAGACTGGGAGAGAATGAAGAATGGGCACTTTCTCCACAGGAACAGGAAGTCCTTGCCCCAGAATGATGGGCAGAAATGAAATCATCATAAACCCTCTAAAGTTTTGGTAGTTATTGTGAAGGGCAGTGAAAATTATTGAAAGGGCTAAATTACATTAAATCCAGTTCAACAGTTGGAAGAGAGTTGATGTTAACAGAGCAGAGACAGGGTGATGAAAACTCGGGTTTTAATCCAAGCTTTGCTGTTAACTGCTGGATGACTTTGGGTGGGACCCTTTCTCTATTTGTATCTAAATTTTCTCACTTACAAAATGTGGAGTTTTGAATAATTGATCTATAAAGACCCTTCCACATCTCCTATTCTATCATTTGCAATAAGTACCAGCCCTGGACGAGCAGTGTCTGGGCCCTGCAGGGGAAGCCAAACCAGTTTTGGCTTCCCCTAACAGGTTTTTGGCTTCTACGTTATCAGGTTTTCACTAAAGATCTGATGCTTCATTCAGTTCAAGCAGAGATGATTATGCATCAGGCCAACGAATCACTGACAAAAGGATCCGATTTACTTGAATAGTACCTAGAATATGAGTCATTAGAACATTCATTATTTAAATGTAAATGCTTGCTTATGAAGAGCTAAAAAAATGCATCTCCTAAGTCCATTGAGCATTTGCTGTTGTTCTTTCAAGTTGTTGAGCTTCTGCTTTTTTCCCTAGACTCTTGCTGTAACTATTAAAGATTTATGTTCTGCCTCCCCCAAAAAGAATGTGAGGCAACTTAAAGCAGAAAACACAAACCATGACAATTAAAATTTTTAAAAGGAAGAAAAAAAGAAAACAGAAAAACGGCAAGCCAGGGAGATAGGCTTTCCAAATATCCAGGATAAGTTGTTTCTGCACTTGATCCCTGAGTTAACTGCACTTCCTGGCTCTCAAATCACAGAAGTAGCCCAGAGGAACAAGACGTCCAGGCTTCCATGAGCAAGGTCAAAGACTTACTAGGTGGGTGGTTGCCTGAGAAGCCAGATCCCTTCCGTTATGAACAAACAGGAAGATAGACCTGCAGACAAATTTTTAGGATACAATGTGCTATGTGTTGGAGAAGGGAGTGGCCCCACTCCAATATTCTTGCCTAGAGAATCCCGTGGACAGAGGAGCCTGGTGGGCTGCTGTCCATAGGGTCGTACAGAGTCGGACACGACTGAAGCAACTTAGCATGCATGCATGCATTGGAGAAGGAAATGGCAACCCGCACCAGTATTCTTGCCTGGAGAATCCCAGGGACAGGGGAGCCTGGTGGGCTGCCGTCTATGGGGTCGCACAGAGTCAGACATGACTGAAGCGACTTAGCAGCAGTAGCAGGGCTATGTGTACATTTCTCAGTGGTCTCCAAATTATTTGATTGTGTACCTCTATCAGAAAAACTGTTTGGGATATGTACCCTCCCACTAGTGTGAGTGTTAGTAGCTCAGTTGTCTCCGACTCTTTGTGACCCCATGGACGGTAGCTCGCCAGGCTCCTCTGTCCATGGAATTCACCAGGCAAGAATACTAGAGTGGGTTCCCAGAGGATCTTCCTGACTCAGGAATTTAACTTGGGTTTCCTGCATTGCAGGTGGATTCTTTACCCTCTGAGCTACCACAGATTCCACCTCCCATTAAGTGCATATTTATTTGCATATGAATTTTATATGTGAACTACTGTGTTAAAATGTTGTGTATATCATGAAATATACACCAAGAAATAAAAATGTTTGCAATAAAAATAAATAAATTCTAAATTTTTTTCTCACATTCAAACGGTGTGGCTTTATTTGAAATGTTTGTAAGTAGAATGATAGCCATTTAAATATTAATAAATGAATGAATGCTTATAAAATGCTTAAATGGAATGTCTTCTAAATATATAAAACATTTCACTTTCAATAGGATTTACTGTTAAGTTGTGTAGTAAATGTGTTCTTTAAAAATAAAATTTTTTGAGGGGGGGTTACTTTAGATTTATAGAGAAGTCACAAATATGCTACAAAGAGTTTGCAGGTAGGTAAACTTCACTCAGTTTCCCCTAATGCTAACACCTAGTAAACACATTTCTCATAGGTTGTTATCAACTGAGCACCCCCTGGGATGTCTGCCCCAAGCCCTTTTGGGGAACATTAGCTTGTTTTGGGCAGAGCTTCAAAAGTGTGTACCCCAGTTCTCTTGTTCAAAGATAGACCTTCAGAACCTGAAAAAAAGTCCAGCACAAAAAAGGCACTTAAAAATACTCCTTAACCAAGTAACAGACTGAGAAAACAAAAGTCTCTCTATATGTCTTAGAAAGTAGACAAGGGCTGTAAATATTTTCTCCTGTTGCATGTTCAGATAAAAGAAAACAAAAACAAACAAACAAACAAAAACAGAACTTTATTTGTCACAGAAAAGGAGATCAGTTAGAGTTTTGTCATTTATGTAATGGTTGCTTGTTAGCTGATACTATAGTTCTAACTGACTCCAGTGATTGGACTTCTGTATAAATGAGTGCCCTGAGTAGGCACCTGCCTAACCCACTTCTTATACTGGCTTAAGTATCCATGTAATAGAATGTGCTTTTCTGTTAGAGCTTACTTCACACAGGGGACTTTGCCCATCCACATTGGTCTCTTCCTCTTCTGAACTTGCCGTAGAACTTTCCATCCATACTGACTTTCCCATAATTGAAATTGTCTTCTGTCTCCCTTCCAGGATCTTGATGGTTTAGTGAGTGAGGCCGTGTTAAATGAATTCATTTCGTGTATTCAATCCTTGCATCGTCAACTATGTAATGAACTCCTTGAGTATAGGTCAATGTCTTCTCACTGTCAATGTCTTAGAGATTTTACAATACAGCAATATCAAATTAAAATGCTGGAGTTCTCAGCTATCATGCAGCTATTATCCAGGAAGATCACCACAGTGAATGATCATTACTTGGTCATTCCACACTTTCAACAGATATGCATTGAGCACGTACTGTCTGCAAAGGCGCTGTTTACTGCCCTTAAGTGTGTATACATGTGGAAAGTGTGTGTGTGTGTGTGTATGTTAGATGGAGTGGTCAGGGAGGGCCTTTCTGATAAGTCAATATGTGTGCAGAGACCTGAAGATGTGAGAGAATGAGCCATGAGGATGTAGAGTAAGAAGGAACAGCCAGTGCAAATGCTCTGGGGTAAGAAGGTTAATGATGAACCATTAGCACCTTCCTTTGATTTTCACATTCAGTCCACTTCCCTAAGATCTGAGGGAGTTCTTCATCCCTGCACTTGGGTGTCCTTGCCAGCCCACTAGCTTAGTCAACTATACCAGATTTCTAAGCTAATGTATTTGTAACTTTATGGAAAAATTACTATATGATGGAGAAAACATTTTTTTCTTTGCTACCTGAGATGGGCTCTCTCTTCTCACATATTTTATTTCATTTTCGGTTGTTGGCCTTACCCACTGAGTCTTCATACAGTTACACAGGGAGGCTTGCAAGGCCCAGCTCTATGAGGAGGAGTAGTGAACAAAGGGGAGGTCATTCACTAGGGCAAGAAGCAATCCTTAGAAATAAAAGAGGGCCTGGATAGGGAAGAGGAACACAGCCTAGCCTGCCTTGTTCTGGATATTGAGTGGTCTGGAGGGAGTCCCTTTAAAGTGAGTTTGTTATTTCACATGATAAAAAGGACTCTGCAGTTATGATTAAATTAATGATCTGGAGACTGGGAGATTATCCCAGATTATCCCATTGAGTCCAATATAATCAAAAGGATTCTTTTAAGGGAAAGAGTGAGGCAGGAGAGTTAGAGTCTGACAAAGAGATACGACAGTGGAAGCAGAGATCAGAGTGAAGATCTGAAGATGCTACGCTGTCTTTGGAAATGGAGGAAGGGACTGCAAACCAAGGAATGCAGGTGGCCTCTGGAAGCTGAAAAAGACAAGGAAACAGATTCTTCTCTGTAACTTCCAAATGTGACACAGCCTAACACTTTGATTTTAACACTTCTAAGCTCAGAACTGAAAGATACTAAATTTTTGTTATTGTAAGTCACCATGTTTGTGGTAATTTATCATAACTTGTTAAGTTGCTTTAGTCATGTCCGACTCTGTGTGACCCTGCCAAGCTCCTCTGTCCACAGGATTCTCCAGGCAAGAATACTGGAGTAGATTGCCGTGCCCTCCTCCAGGGGATCTTCCCGAACTAGGGATCAAACCTGCGACTCTTAAGATCTACCTGCATTAGCAGGCAGGTTCTTTACCACTAGTACCACCTGGGAAGCCGGATTTATTATAGCAGCCATAGGAAATAGCATCAACTGTGGAACATGCACGACTGTTTCGTTATTCCTGGAGCCTAAGGCAGGACATTTGTGCCAAGACATCAACCCAAGGATACCTGCCAGCTATGGCCAGTCCCATTAGGACACCACCTTAGGAAATGTGCGCTGGCTCAGAGTTTGTGCCAAACAAGTTGCTGTAGTGGGAAATAGAAGCTCCCAAAGTGTCCTGGGGGCAAAAGGGAGAAGGTTCTCTTGTTTGTCTCAGTTCAGTTCAGTCACTCAGTCATGTCTGACTGTTTGCTACCCCACGGACTGCAGCACACCAGGCTTCCCTGTCCATCACCAACTCCTGGAGTTTACTCAAACTCAGGTCCATTGAGTCAGTGATGCCATCCAACCATCTCATCCTCTGTCATCCCCTTCTCCTCCCACCTTCAATCTTTCCCAGCATCAGAGTCTTTTCCAATGAGTCAGTTCTTCACATCAGGTGGCCAAAGTGGAGTTTCAGATTCAGCAACAGTCCTTCCAATGAATATTCAGGGTTGATTTCCTTTAGGATGGACTGGTTGGATCTCCTTGCAGTCCAAGGGACTCCCAAGAGTCTTCTCCAACACCACAGTTCAAAAGCATCAATTCTTCTGGACTCAGCTTTCTTTACAGTCCAACTCTCACATCCACACATGACTACTGGAAAAACCATAGCTTTGACTAGATGGACCTTTCTTGGCAAAGCAATCTGCTTTTTAATATGCTGTCTAGGTTGGTCATAACCTTTCTTGCGAGGAGCTAGCATCTTTTAATTTTGTGGTTGCACTCACCATCTGCAGTGATTTTGGAGCCCAAGAAAATAAAGTCTGTCACTGTTTCCATTGTTTCCCTATCTATTTGCCATGAAGTGATGGGACCAGATGCCATGATCTTAGTTTTCTGAATGTTGGGTTTTAAGCCAACTTCCTTTCCTTTTAAGCCAACTTTCACTTTCATCAAGAGGCTCTTTAGTTCTGCTTTACTTTCTGCCGTAAGGGTGGTGTCATCTGCATATCTGAAGTTATTGATATTTCTCCTGGCAATCTTGATTCCAGCTTGTGCTTCATCCAGACCAGCATTTCTCATGATGTACTCTGCACAGAATTTAAATAAGCAGGGTGACAATATACAGCCTTGATGTACTCCTTTCCTGATTTGGAACCAGTCTGTTGTTCCATGTCCGGTTCTACCTGTTGCTTCTTGACCTGCATACAGTTTCTCAAGAGGCAGATCAGGTGGTCTGGTATTCCATCTCCTTCAGAATTTTCCACAGTTTGTTGTGATCCATATAGTCGAAGGCTTTGTCATAGTCAATAAAGCAGAAGTAGATGTTTTTCTGGAACTCTCTCGCTTTTTCGATGATCCAGTGGATGTTGACATTTTGATCTCTGGTTCCTCTGCCTTTTCTAAACCCAGCTTGAACATCTGGAAGTTCACAGTTCACTTACTGTTGAAGCCTGGCTTGGAGAATTTTGAGCATTACTTTGCTAGCATGTGAGATGAGTGCAATTGTGCAGTAGCCTGAACATTCTTTGGTGCTGCCTTTTTGGGGATTGGAATGAAAACTGACCTTTTTCAGTCCTGTGGCCACTGCTGAATTTTCCAGATTGCTGACATATTGAGAGCAGTACTTTCACAGCATCATCTTTCAGGATTTGAAATAGCTCCACTGGAATTCCATCACCTCCACTAGCTTTGTTCTTAGTGATGCTTCCTAAGGCCCACTTGACTTCACCTTCCAGGATGTCTGGCTCTAGATGAGTGACCACATCATTGTGGTTATGTGGGTCATGAAGATCTTTTTTGTATAGTTCTGTGTATTGTTGCCACCTCTTCTTAATATCTTGTGCTTCTGTTAGGTTCATACCATTTCTGTCCTTTATTGTACCCATCTTTACATGAAATATTCCCTTTGTATCTTCTGAGAGACCTCAGAATAAACCAATCCCACTGATAACTAGTTCTTGGACTTCCAGACTCCAGAATTGTAAGAAAGTAAACTTCTGTTGTTTAAGCCATCCACTCTTTGGTGCTTTGTTATGGCAGCCTTAGCAAATGGATACAAGGTACAATGGAGATTCATCACCAAGTAGTACTAATTCCAAAGGCCCGACTGGCCCTTTTTCTGTACCATGGAAAAGATCAGCCAGTGATGTGGGAGACAGTAGGACAGGAATCAAATGTGTAATATGAAAAGCTATTAAATGTGGTAGGAGGGATTGGTGGGCAGGGTTGAAGGTCAGGAAAGGCCTCCTGAATGAAGTGAGCATGCTGTTGATGAGGCGAACTTGGGAAAGATGCAGATGGGCCAAGGGGAAGGAGGAGGGCATCCCAGGCCACAAGGCTGCTTATTTTGTTGGAACCCAAAACCACCATCCTGCCGTCTGGGTGGACGTTTGGCCAGCTGAGCTCGCATGTGGACACAGTACTAAGGAATGTTGGCCCTGACTGAGAATGAGGAGACGGTCTGTAAATCAGGAGTCTCTTTTCTGGACAGCTTCTTCCCCTGAAGCCCCAGAAGATGACCAAGAACAAAGAAGTCGTCAGCTTCTCATATTGAGGCAGAGAGTGTGAGAAGGAGGGATAGGAAGCACTAGCAGAAAAAGACACAGTTAACCCTAGAACAGTTAACCCAGTTTCCTGGGCCTTGGAAAAATAAAGCTGACAAGAAGCCAGTCACGGGATTGAACACAGAGTATGGGAATGAGGGAGGGGAGGGCTACCAAGCCTAACACACAATGTATCAAATATAATAAGTCTTGTGAGGCCAATCAAATCCCCTGTCACCCCCATCACCACACTATGCCAAATAGTAAAAGCAGATGTTTTGCAAACTGGTAACAACTCAGAAGTCTTTTCTTGTGATTAGCAAGAGACGGGCAGAGACTGCTGAGAAGGGTGGAGAGAGAAGGCTTTTGGGAAGGGTCCAAATATTGGTGCACCAAAAACCTTTCCCTGGGCTCCTCCAACAAGAGGAAAAGAGAGATTCAATTCAGCTTGGGAAGGAGAGAAGATCTATCGTAACATGGAAGAAATTCAAATGTGATAGGAGAACAAAGTGACATTTCAAGTGACTGTGATTTATTCAGCCCCATCGCCTAGCCCATTTCTTTCAAATACCAAGCTGACAGGGCCAATTGCAATACCTCATAGGAGAGTGGGGGTGGAAGGTCCCCTGTTATGCCTCTGGAAATTCAGTCTCTGCATACTTCATCCTGAGACTTTGGCTTTCCTCTCCATGGCAGAGGAATACCCCTCATCCCTGCAGCTTCCAGAACATTCTTGATGGGAGTAGTCACCAGGGGTAGCATTCTCCAAAGTAGCCATGGCACCATCTCTGCCTAAAGGCAGTACCCAACGAGCAGTTCCTGTCCATCCCACATGGCGGCCTTGCAGGGAGATTCAGGTGCACGCACACAAGCTAAGGCCCAGCCAGTGAGAGGGAATCCAGGCTTCTGGAAAGAACGAATGGGAGTGAGGTGGTTTGGGTCTAGGCTTTAGGCAATTCATTCAACTTCTTTGCTTTATTGTCAGGCCTTCTTCTATGGGGAGGACATTTAATGCATTCTATGCTCTCATTTTTGGTATGACATGCATATAACTGGATGTATTTAATACATACAACATGAGTTTAGAGATAAGCATGCATTCTTGAAATCATTATCACAGTCTATGACAAACGTAACCATCACCTCTAAAAGTCTCCTTTTACCTTCTTTATTATTATTATCATTACTATTTCATGCTAAGAACACTTAACATCTACCCTCCTTGCAAATTTTAAGCATACAAATACAATAGAATTATTATTAACTATTGGGTCAGGAATATTCCCTGGAGAAGGAAATGGCAACCCACTCTAGTATTCTTGCCTGGGAAACTCCATGGACAGAGGAACTTTCCAGGCTACAGTTCACTGGGTTGCAAAAGAGTTGGTCATGACCTAGCAATTAAACAACAACAATAATGGTAGACAGTATGCAGATGACTTCTAGGACTTATTCATCTTGCAAAACTAAAACTTTGTACCCTCTACTAATATTGAAGACTTCCCTGTTTCCTCCTCTCTCTAGCCCCTGGTAATCACTATTCTATTCTCTGCTTTTTATGAGTTTACTATTTTAAATTCCTCATATAAGTGGTATCATATATTGGTTTCACCAAAAAGTTCATTCAGATTTTTCCACAACAGCTTATGAAACACCCAAACAAACTTTTTGACCAACCCAGTAGTTATCTGTCATTCTGTATCTGGCTTATTTTGCTTAGCATAATGTCTTCCAAGTTTATCCTCATTATTACAAGTGGTAAGATTTCCTTTATTAAAGCTGAATAATATTCCATTGTGTGTACATACCACATTTTCTTTATCCATGTTGATGGATATTTAGCTTGCCTCCATATCTCAGCTATTGTAAACAATGCTGCAGTGAATATCAGAATGCACATATCTCTTTGAGATCCTGATTTCAATTCCTCTGAATATATACCCAGAAGTGGGGTTGTTGGGTCTTATGGTAGTTCTGTTTTTAGAATTTTTGAGAAACTTTCATACTTTTATTTTAGTGTCTGCACCAATTTACATTGCCACCAAGCATGTCAGGTCTCTCTTTTCTCCATATCTTTGCCAACACTTTTTATGGTTCTTTTTTAAAATCAGTCATCCTAGAAGGTGTGAGATGATATCTCATTGCTGTTTTGAGTTGCATTTCCTTGATCATTAGTGGTGTTCAGCACTTTTCACAAACCTGTCAGCCATTTGTGTGTCTTCTTTGGAGAAATGTCTATTTGGTTGCTTTGTTGAGTTCTGAGTATTTTATGGAGTTGCTCATTCATTCCTTTATTCCATCATGCACTTGTGGTGTACATTGGTGTACAGCAGAAACACCGCAATGTCCCTGCTTGCATAAGCTTGTCCTTGGTTGGGGGGATGGGCAATGGGAAGGCAGATGATGAGTGAACAAATGTATCACTTGATTATGGTGAGATTAAAATAGATTCTAGCTCTGAAAAGTCTAAGCAGATTTGAGGTGTGATTGTGCCAGTGACAGAACTGCCCTGTCAGCATCCAAAAACAGTTGGATAAGAAAACACTTTGACTCCTAGTGGGCAAAAGTGAACTTGACTCAACACTCTCTTTCTAAATTTGAGAAAGAGTAGGCATGAAAGATGATCATACCAGTTTGTGTATGTGTGTGTGTGTGTGTGTCTGTGAAATCCATTGTGATGATGCTTTTTTGAGACAATCTGGGGTATGCAAGGTGTTTCAGCTTCAGAGGTGTCCATTCATGTTTCAGTCTCATTTTCATACTGGACTATCAGCCCAGTTCCTGCACTCAACACTGGGCTCAAATCTCTTGCTTGTCATTCTTATTGATTAGAAGGGAAGTGACATTTTTTGGTTGTCTTCCAAGCTAATACAAAACAATAATCAAGGCTTTTTCTTATATAATTTTGCCTAATCTTCATCTCAACCCCATGAGGGAGATGTTAGTATACAACTTTATGGATGAGCGATATTCAATAATTTGTCCAGAATTACATGTTACTAAGTGGTAGAGTTGATATTTGAGTTCTAAAGCCCTTGAGTATCTGTTTTAATAAAATCCTTACTAATTTGAGGTAATGAGACTGAGAATTGAACAGTGGTCCAAGGGAAATATATTTTTCATCTATTATCATTTCTGGTTTGATGGTGTCTATTTTGCCATCACTGAAAGCATTTTATCTATGTTGATTGATTTCTGGTTTTTCAGGTTGTCAGATGCCAGAAAGATGTCTTAAAGTGTCTCTTAGAAAAATCTCAAGACTGAAAGAGTGATATTGTTCTGTTCAAACATCAGGTTAATTATAACAATGATCTCTGTTGACCAATGTTAACCCTAGAGTAGGCAAAATAAGAGACCATGAGTTCTTAGAAAGAGGCCCCATGGTGAGAGTGAGGGGAAATGCCAGATAGTTCTCATTTCCTTTCTGTGGATTAAGTTTTTAAACCCATAGTGATTTATATTACTGGGGACTATTGTAGATAAGATGTATCTGAAATTTAGACATTGTTGACTGAATCTCTTAGGATCATACCGACACATTTAGGTGATTTCATAGTAAAGGAGTGTTCTTACCGAAAAATGTTAAATGGCTTTCTCTAGTTCCGTCTTAACTCCCTCTTTTCCTTTATTGCCAAATTTCTTAAAAGTAGTTCATATTCAAAATGTCAGATTTCTCAGTGCTTTTCTCTGAAACCTATTACAATTAGATCTATGCTTCACAATTTGTTCACTAAGGTCCTCAATGGACAACGCAATAGAACTAATACCAGAATCATTCCTTTTTCCTCCCTGGAGGTCAGTATTTGACGTTGATGATACATCCATACAGCCTTCCTAAGATCTGTTCTTTGCTCCCAAAGACCTGACTGCTCCTGTATCACCCAGGTGACGACAGGCAGCCCTCTCTGCGTGACTCAAACACACACAAGCTTTAATTGCTGCAGTTCAGTTAAATAGCAGCAGTCCCTAATAACATGGTTCAAATTTTATTTACCATGACATAGTAACTATGAGTGATGGCATAGTTTTCATTGTTAGCTCCTAAGTCTGAAAATCTTTACATAAACAACAGATATGCATCATGGTAAGAAACGCCCATTGTGTCTTTAAAGTCTGTGGTGATTGCTCACTGTGCATCTTTTATTCAGTTCACATACAGACAGTGAAAGTTGTCAGTGCTTTGCCTTCTGTCTCCCAGTGATAAACCTACATAATATTTTACAAAGAAAGATAATCAAAAGAGGAAATTTGGCCAATAAAAATGGAAGTGCAGCAAAAAATCAATAAAATGTGATAATAGTACAAGTAAGATTCGAATGAAATATCTTGGGTTTATAGAAGAAGTAGCTGGTCATAAGAATATTGACACTGATGCTTTGCTGAAAACTCTAGGATGTTTCAAGGAACTTAGTAAGGACAAACTTATTGACATAAATGAGGAAGATGTCATGAAAAACATGATGTCCCAGAGGAAGTGACACCAGGAAACATTACACACTAAAGAAATTCTCAGAGATGTTTCACAAACTGAAAATACAGAGGACAAAGTGTTGGAAGTGGATCCAAGTGTAGAAAGAAGTACGAAAATCCACCACCGTTTAGGAAAGATGCTACCTCTTTATCAAGAAGACAGTCACTCTTGTTAAGCCTTTTTTTCCCCCAGTGAAATAAAATAAGTTAATTCAAGTATTTTAAGTTATACTGTATTAAATATTAGGTTTACTATTTCTTTTCATTTGCCTTCATGTTGATAGCCTACAATAAGGGTTTTTAATGTTTTGACAAAATTTTTAGAAGTTTTAGAATAATTGTTCAATTCAGTTCAGTTCAGGCTCTCAGTCATGTCCGACTCTTTGCGATCCCATGGACTGTAACACTCGAGGCTTCCCTGTCCATCACCAACTTCCAGAGTCTGCTCAAACTCATGTCCATCGAGTCAGGGATACCATCCAACCATCTCATTCTCTGTCGTCCTCTTCCTCTGCCTTCAATCTTTCCCAGCATCAGGGTCTTTTCCAATGAGTCAGTTCTTATCGGGTGGCCAAAGTATTGGAACTTCAGCTTCAGCATCAATCCTTCCAATGAATATTCAGGACTGATTTCCTTTAGGATTGACTGGCTTGATCTCTTTGCAGTCCAAGGGACTCTCAAGAGTCTTCTCCAATTGTTTGGCATGAATTCAGCTTGCCCAGCCTTCTTTCCCTGGTGATTCAGATGGTAAAAAGTCTGCCTGCAATGCAGGAGACCCAGGTTCAATCCCTGGGTCAGGAAGATCCCCTGGGGAAGGGAATGGCAACCCACTCCAGTATTCTTGCCTGGAGAATCACTTGGACAGAGGAGCCTGGCAGGCTACAGTCCATGGGGTTGCAAGGAGTCGGACCTGACTTAGCAGCTGAGCGCACACACACACACACACACACACACACACACACACACACACACACACTTTCATTAAACCACTAATTAATGATGGCAATCTCTAGGTGATATGTTTAGTTGAAGCATACCAGCACATGTATAAAAGTATTGTTTGAAATCCCAAAGATGGAATAGGTTTTTTTTTAGACATCAATAACTCCAATATATGCATTTAAACAATAAATATTTCCATGGGAAAATTAAGTTATTTGGTTATCAAGAGGCACGTTGAAGTTTAAACACACCTCTCAGGAATCAGGCTGTTGGTGGATAATCCCATTCCCTTGCTGACACCTCCCCTTTCAGAAGATTCCTCTCTGGGGGCCCTCTGTGAACAGGTCTGACCCTCTGCTCCTGTCTGGGAGTATCCTGGGACATGTTTATGTAGTACAAGCAAAGGAAAAGCAGAGAAATGCATTCCTGTCTATTGCTCAGAATATAAATCTGTCACAGGAGCCCTCCAAAGACAGTTTGGCCAAGGAGTAATGAAGTGAGGGAATCGATAGGTGACCAAGGATGACACAGTCAACTCCAAATAATTCAGTATGATTAGGGAATTAGCAAGAACCAAGGGAGCTGGTGAGAAGAGATACGTAAATTTCCCCTGGCGTAAATGAGTGTAGATCAGCCTAGCCAGGGAAGGGAGGTGACCACTCTCCAAAGCTGGCTGGGATTTTAAAAGCAGTACATTTCTGAACAAATCTAAAGGATTGGCTTTTGGAGATTAAACCAGTCTTGACAAAGAAGAGGGGAATGAACAGAATCACCAAGTGTTCTGTCCATTGACTGGCTGGAAACTTGGGCGTGGCTGCGACTGAGAGATTGGCCCTGGTGCTAACTCCAGACCTCAAAAGCTGGCCTCATTTAGTGGCTTCAGCTTTATTCTTAGCGCTGCACAGAGAATCCAGGACTGCCTAGCTTTCTGGGACTCACCAACATTTATATTATAGGATTTGCTTTCCCCTGGGACCAAATCACCAAAAATATTATTGATTACATTTACAGTGTAATAGAAATGCTTCAAAAATATTTTAGCTTGCTTAATGCTTTCATGCATATTTATCTTGTTTGAGTCTTATAATACCCCAGTAGATGGGAAGATATGGTACACACTGACCCTAAGCCTTTTTAAAGTTGTACTTTTATTCTTTTTTTTTTTTACAAAACATCACGTTTATTGAGTAATTTTGCCTGAAAAAACTTCAGAAAATATAGATGAGATTTAAGAAAAAAGTTTCAATCACTTGTGATCCTTTCATAAATTTGTTTCCCTGCATTTTTCTATGCTATTTTATATTCTATTTATATGCACCATTTTGCAGCTCTAACATAGCTTTGATTATGAGAATATTTACATGTCAATAAGTATACAATTTCATAACCTTTTGAGTGAATGAATATACATACTGTGCTACTGTCTTATTGTACAGTGAGTAATTTAATCCCCTAGTGTTGGATATTTAAATCATTTTCAAGGTTAATGACTGAACACAATTATTTAAATTGTTTTTATGTATTAATACTCGAATCAATTATGATTTCAATATTAGGTATAAACATAATAATTACACAACCAGTAAACAGTATTACACTAAATAAACACCATTTGATATTCAAAATAATAATGAGGTTAACGTCTGTGACTAAGTCAGCAGGCACACCTGTGCTTATTTCCTGGACCTTTTAAATCAGCTTGATGCTATACTGATACAGACTTTTCAGAGTCTACAGTCAATGAAAATGAACCTCAGATATTTTTGTGCTCTTTCTGGAATTGTAAACATCTCTCTCTGCACTCAACATTGTTTTTCTGTCTTACATAACTTCAACTGCCACTCAACTTCTGACACTTCAGTGTTAATTCAAAAACCAATTTACAGATATATGTGACATATGTCATATGCTACATACTAAGCGTACAACACAGTGCCTGAGAACTGGTCCCTGTCCGCAAACTGCATGCAGTTCAGCTGACAATACAAGCAAAAGAAGGATGAGTACAGTATGAATTGTAAATGCCATGTTGCAGGCAAGACATGGGTGCTGTATGATTCCAGAGAGAAGCCTCGCACAGACTGAGGGGTTAAAGAAGTTGCTAAGATAGATGGTGGGTCACGTGTGATGCCTCTGGCATGATGACTGTGAATTAGCCAGGACAAACGGGGCTGGGACAGGGAAAGGGGAACATATCAGGCAGAGGCAGCAGTTTTCACTGTGTTCCAAAGGAGATGTTAGGATGACCCACCTATTAGATCTGTCTCTTAGTCATTGTTGTTGCTTGGAAAATACTGATTTAACATGGATAGGAAATGCGATATGAACCAGTGTATGTGATGGAGTTACTAAGAGAGCTTCTAGACCTTGTAGGTGATTTTCTGTGTCTAGACCCAGAAAAAGTCTGTCCCAGACTCTGAAAAGAACTTGCAAATGTGACTTATCTCATAGTCAAGAAACCTTGAAAAGTTTCAAGAATATTTGAGATAGTAAAATTATATACTTATTTTTGTTAATGGGACAAGAGTTGCTTCAGGAACTAGTAGAATTGTGTTGACCCTTGGTTAATGTCAGAATATACTCTTATTAAATAGGTAGTTGCTGGCATTTTGGAAATCACCCGTGACTTCTAGTCATCAGCATAGGTTCACTGGGAATATGTCATGCAGAACTAATCTTGATTCCTTTCCATTCAGGGTTACATAAATGACATCTTCAGCAAATTTAGAGGATTCTGATTTCAGAAAAGCACTGGACAGAATATTTTTTTCATTGTTCCTGTGTATGATAGACAAAATGTTAAAGCCTGAAGAAGAGTAGAGAAGAGATGAGGATAGGAAAGCAAAATACTTGCAAGTTAGATGGTCTTAATATGTGTTTATAGTTAAAGTTCAGGGGGAGTTGATCATCTAGTACTTGATAGTGGTGAAATTGCATCTGAAGCAGCAGATTTTTACTGAAGATACTATATTTGAGAAAGAATGCAGATGCCTTGTGTGAGGCTGCCAGGGCTAACACCATGACAGGCGGCCCAGACCTAAGTTTAGATTTCCCCCGAAATGGTAAGATTCCCTACCCCCATCAGGCCACCTGGAGCCGGCCAATCAATATGCACCCAGTAAGAAAAATGGAATCTATCGGAGAAAGCTGAAAAGCACGCGAACGCCCAGGTTTGAAAAAAGGCCCGCTTAAGTTTGGACCAATAAAATTGCTTTGCAAACATGTAACCAATCTGTTTAAGCCAGCTACCAACTGCTTATGTTCACCCTATAAATTTGTGGAACACCTTGGGCTCGGGGCTCTTTGACCCCGCACCACTGCGTTGGATGCGGCAGGAGCCCTGACTCGAGTCAGCAATAAACTTCCCTTTTTGTGAGTTGTATTGTCTTGGAAGCCTTCTCTCTTCCCACTCGGGGATTCGGACATCGGGCACAACACTTTGGTGTTTGGAGATGAAGAATCTAGATATAGTGTCATATATGGAAGGTGATAGAGTTATTGTACATGGAAAAGAGAAACCTACAGAGATGATATCAGTCTAAAATTTTGGAGCTTCTTAGATCTATCAACTGATGTTTTTCATCAGTTTTAGAAAATTCTCAGCCACTTTTTGTCTCAATATTGGTTCTACCTTTTCCACCCTTTTCTTCTTATGGGATTCCAATTGACTGACTCTTTTGCTATTACACTTATCATTTGGGTTTTTATCATGTGGCTTCACAGTTAAAGAACTTTCATTTTATTTTTTCTTATTTTTTTTATGTTTTCAGTTACCTGGTTGAAATATCTAACCCTGCCTTCTTTCTTCTTGAATATAGAAGGGATTGTTATTTAAAGTCTTAATCTGATAAGTTTGATAACTGGACACCTCATGGATCTGACTCTATCTTCTGTTATTTCTATTTATTATCAGTCATTTTGTTTTACATCTTTGTATACCTACTTTCCTTTTGATTGTGTTCTCATAACTGTAACATAAAATGGTTTGTGGGAAAAATGGTGAGAACAAAAGTGATGTTATTTTTCACCAAAAAGGATTTTTGTTAGTTCTGGCTGAAACTAGGAAACTAGTAATTAAGGATCACCTTAACCCAGTTTTATAGCTTAAGATTTTACGGGCTATTCAGATGACATGAATCTGCCCTTGTCGGGGCTGGTTTATTTCTGACTTGCCTCTATTTTGTGGATATATTCCTTTGGGGTTACACTTAAAATGGGGGATTACTAGCTTCCCATCATTCCCCCTTGACTGGCTCTGCAATCCAGCTCTAGTCTCTTCAGCCACATGAGGCTAAAAACTAGGGGGGTTTAGTCCCCCTATACTTCATCCAAGGCCAATATCTGCTCACAGGGGAAAAGCAACATGCTTGCTTTTCTGTAAATTTTGATTTTCTCCTGGGTTTTGACCTGGAAGTTCTTCATTACTTCAGTAGCTCTTAAAAACACTTTATTCATCTCTTCTACTTATTTTCTGTAGGAAGCTTGATTTTAATTGCAAGCGTGTAACTGCTAGAAGCCATTAAGTGAGAAAATAGATTTGTTCTGTTTTGTCCAATGGTTGGATGAAATCTGATGGATGGAATTTACAAAGAGGCCAATTTCTACTAAACCAAAGGAATAACTTCCTAGCAATTATTTTAAAAATAATAAAAAGCTGCCCACAAAACTGGGAGTTTTCTGTCATGTGTAAGTTAAAATGATGCTTTGCCAAAATTTCTTCCAGAGACTCTCTAGCAGCAGAGGAGAAGGAGCTTGTATCCCTTGGGAGTGTGTAGGAGACACACGAGGCTTCTGTGCAATTTCCCCAACCAAGACATATCCCAACCTAACCTAGACCAGACAGAGCTCTGGATTTCTCCCCTGTTTCTCTAATGGCACCAGCATCCACCCAAATATTCAGACTTCAGATTTGAGAATAGCTTTCATTAGTCTCTTTCCTTCACATTCCACATCTAATCCATTGACAGGAATAGTCAGTTCTCTTCCAAAGTATATATCCTGGACTCGACCACTTCACTTATCAGTGTCTTTAGGACCACAACTCTAACCCTAACCGAACCTAATCCTAAATTTGCTAGGACTGCCTAACAAAGCCCCATAGACTGGGTGACAGAAACAGTAGAAATGTCTCAGAGTTCTAGAGGCTGCAAGTCCAAGACCCTCATGCCAGCAGGCTTGGTTTCTTCCGAGGTTTCTTTCCCTGGCTTGTAGGTGCTGCTTTCACCCTGTGCACAACACTGGTTGCTTAGAAGTGGTTGAGATGAATGTTGAGGTTCCACCTGAGCTCATCGGGGGTGTCATGATTGATTAGCAATGTCTGCCAGTGGCACTGTATTGGAGACTGCAGGCCTCATTTGTTGAATGCCCGTTGCTTGCTAGCTGGAGTCCACAGCATATATTAATGAATTAAAAGCTTGTTCAGTATTCTGTCTTTAGTGGTGCTCCAGGCAAAATTAAAGACTAAAATATTCTACAAACACAGATTCGTATAACCATGGGATTCATTTAAAATTATGCTAATTGGAGACTAAATCTTTGAGATAAGTTAATATATCCAGTCCCCTAACTACTGATGATATTTAACCACACCAACAGGAATACCCAGCCTCAGAGACATGAAACCAACCGCGGCCCCACGAGTTTTGACCAAGCTTAAGTATTTTTGCCAAAAGAAATTTCTGAGACTGATTGAATGCTCAAATCTTAAGGCAGCCCTTCAGGATTTTGCCACTGAAGATTATGTTTGCAAACCAATCAGCAAAATGCAGAATGAGATTATTCTGTTGGTGGTTGGGACAAAGAAAAGCACATTCTTTACTGTGTAGATGAAAGTTGAGTGGGGTGTTTCCCATCTGAATTCTCTGGATCCTATAATTAAGGGTACCTGGGAGTTTCAGAATATGAGACATAAGCAAACAGTTGCAAACATTTTATGAAGTAGTGGCAGCGGAGGGGGGAATCCCACATTTTTCCAATTATTTAGCAAAACATAGCTCTTGGCCTCTTTATATGAGCAAGATAAACGAAGAAGTCACTCTCTGCTCTTTTATATCATTAGAGCAAATGTTGATAAGAACATGTTCTCCAGTGCCAAGATAGTGGCTGGTGTTTAGTTCCAAAAGGATCAAGGTGGAAGCAACCTCTCCCAAAGGTAAACCTCCTCCTTTGTCTGTGAGTTTGCTTTAAGGAAGGCTGTAGACAAAAACTCCTTTCTGTTGTCATTATTAAATAAGTCTCTAAGCATAAATATTGATGCTTTCAAACTGTGGTTCTGGAGAAGACTCTTGAGAGTCCTTTAGACTACAAGGAGATCAATCCAGTCAATCCTAAAGGAAATCAACCCTGAATATTCATAGGAAGGACTGATGCTGAAGCTGAAGCTCCAATACTTTGGCCACCTGATATGAAGAGCTGACTCATTGGAAAATACCCTGATGCTGGGAAAGATTGAGGGCAAGAGGAGAATGGGTCAACAGGGGATCAGATGGTTGGATAGCATCACCGACTCAATGGACATGAGTTTGAGCAAACTCCAGGAGATAGTGAAGGATAGGGAGGCCTGGTGTGCCACAGTGTATGAGGTCACAAAGAGTCAGACATGACTTAGTGACTGAACAACAAAACAGAAATACATAAATAAATAAATCCTTAAACCATTTGTTTGAATTACAAGTTTATATACATGTATATAGGACTTCCCAGGTGGCGTTAGGGATAAAGAACCTGCCTGTCAAGGCAGGAGACATAAGAGATGGGTTTAATTTCTTGGTTGAGAAGATCCCCTGGAGGAGAACATGGCAGCCCACTTCAGTATTCTTGCCTGGAGAATCCCATGGACAGAGGAGCCTGACAGTTTACAGTGCATAGGGTTGCAAAGATTCGGACACGACTGAAACTACTTAGCATGCACACACGCATGAATGTACATATTCACTGCATTTGATCTCATGTGTCATATTTCCCCCATGTACTCATTTATATGTGTGTGAGCTGGCATCCAGTCCCATTACTTCATGGCAAATAGATGGGGAAACAGTGGAAACAGTGGCTGACTTTATTTTTCTGGGCTCCAAAATCACTGCAGATGGTGACTGCAGCCATGAAATTAAAAGATGCTTACTCCTTGGAAGGAAAGTTATGACCAGCCTAGATAGCATATTAAAAAGCAGAGATATTACTTTGCCAAGAAAGGTCTGTCTAGTCAAAGCTATGGTTTTTCCATTGGTCATGTATGGATGTGAGAGTTGGACTAAAAGAAAGCTGAGTGCCAAAGAATTGATGCTTTTGAACTGTGGTGCTGGAGAAGACTCTTGGGAGTCCCTTGGACTGCAAGGAGATCCAACCAGTCCACCCTAAAGGAGATCAGTCCTGAGAGTTCACTGGAAGGACTGATGCTGAAGCTGAAACTCCAATACTTCGGCCAACTGATGAGAACAGCTGACTCATTTGAAAAGACCCTGATACTGGGAAAGACTGAAGGTGAGAGGAGAAGGGGACGACAGAGGATGAGATGGTTGGATGGCATCACTCTCAATGGACATGAGTTTGGGTAAACTCTGGTAGTTGGTGATGGACAGGGAGGCCTGGTGTCCATGGGGTCACAAAGAGTCAGACATGACTGAGCAACTGAGTTGAACTGAACTGAGCTTGTATTTGTACGTATATGCCTCTATGAATGTATGTGTCAGACGTAAAACACATTTTTCACGTGGCAGAAGGGAATACTGTCAGTAGCTTTAGCAAATCAGTTAAAGCTGCCATGGCTGGTCCTTCGCATAGCCCTCAGGTCACTTTCCATGTCCTGCCTCAAGACTAAACCAGGTAGGAAGTACTGGCGTTCCCATGGGAACATTATAATGGTCTTCGCATCTGCCATTGGGTAAGAAGTGTGAGATGAGACAAGAAATGGGAGTTTTATAGGTTGGGATTTAAACACAGGAGGGCGTGTGTGTTTGGGGGTACACACACACACACACTCATGGCCCTGATGCTGACACACTGCGCTCTAAAGCACTGAGCTAACAGAGCTCACTAACACGGAGATGCATTTCGCTGGTCAGCGAGATCCAGCCCTTAAGGGAGTAGAAAGCACCACTGCCCCAGGCGTTCCCGGCCACCGCGGGGTGCCAGGCTCCTGCGGGGGACATTGGTGACTGGGAGTCCCCAGCTGGAGAGGCCCGTGTGCTAGGAGCCTCCTGGCACCCTGCTGGGCGCCTTACTTCTGCTCCTCTAAGCATCCCTCTGAAGTGTTGGGAGTCATTTCATAGTTAAGGAAACTCCCACACACCAGCTAAAGTCTTGTTAAATCTACATTGACTAAGTGACTAGGAAGTTGGAATCTGAATCCAGGCCAGCCTGTATCCCCTATTCCACTAGAAATGTTGTGGCAGGAGAGGTGGAAGGAACCAAGAGGGCTTAACTTGGAAGGAAAGATTTTGAGATGTCAGGGTGAAATAGAAAATAGATGCCTCCTCCCTAGGGTCGTACAGGGCAGAAGGAGGACCAAGAGTAGGATTCAGATTCAGTCAGCTGACCCTGCTGTGGGTCAGGCCCTATGCCAGATGCTGGGATCTCAGGAACAAAAACATCAGCCATAGCCTCTTGTAGCTCATAGTCTGGGAGAACAGACAGACACGTGACCAGGTGCTTCCCACAAAAGCCGCACATGCTGAGTGTACCAGCAGACAAGGGAATGGAGGAAGAGGGCCTGATGACTTGTGACTGGGCTTACCAGGGAACACTTGAAAAAGATGGTCTCCTTTAAACATTGCTTCAGCGAACAAGTAGAGTCTTGACAGATAGAGATAGAAAACGTAGAAGGTTCTTAGGAGCTGGGCAGTAGGAGCAAGATCACCACCAAGGCAGGAGACTGGATGGTGGATTTGGGAAGAGTGAATGCTGGGCACGGTTAGCAGGTGGCTTCTGCTTGGAGAAATGCCAACCATGAGCCTGAAAATATCTAGCCTTGAGTTGGGGTGGGCCTTGAACTTCAAGTTTCCTGAAGTAAGAAGTGTGTGTCTTGCTTTAGGCAAATGTGAAAGAAGAACATCCAGATTTACACATAGATACTCATTGTTAACTGCTGCTTTTTCAGATGTTGCCATAAGCGATTGTTATTGAAGTTCAATATTTGCTACTAGAAAAAAACAATTCCAACCCTCATTCTTCATAAAGAACTCAGGTCATTCTCCAGATATGCACAGCCCCTGTGACTGTGCTTTTAAATGTGAGCCTGAGATGAGAGGTCAGGAACCTGAAGGTTCATTGAAGATTGTCAGGATAGGAGGGGGAACTTGGGGCTCAGATGCCACAAGAGTGCCCTGGAAATCCCAGCCCATTTGGCATTAGCCAGATGTGAGAGGGGCAGAGGGGCTGGTACCCTAACATTTCATTTTTGATGACTATCTTGCTCTGTGTATTTATGGAGAAACGAGCACTAACAAGTTTTGGCATTTTTTCAAACATTTGACTCTTGATTGCAAAAAATTGCAACAGGCCTCTTAACTGCTTAGTTAAAGTCCTTAGTGCAAAGAATGGAGGTTGTTAGATTTATTATTATTTTTTACCATCTCCCTCTAACCCAACTCTAGTGCTTTTCAAACAGTTGAAGAAAGACAATTGCTAGTTTTTAAACTAAAGCACATGGAAGAATGTCTTGGGAGAAACAGTGTTCAAGAGGTGAAAGATTACCATATATTTAAGTGTTTGAGCCCATCCATCTTTTAGAGCAGAAGTCTTTAATCAGGGCCAGTGATTACAGGGATAATGTCAAGATAAAAATCGTATGCATTCTAGCATTTAAAAAAATTCTCTGCCCTAAGTCACTAATGGTAGCTTAGATTATTAGCACAGAGATCATTCTCAAGGCCTAATGGGCCCTGGCTGGTTCCTCTCTTGGCAGGCATGGGCACTGGGCTCACCTTTGTAATTTCACCTTTGGCTTGGAGTCTGTGTCTCCACAGGCACCTCGATTTGAAAGCAATCAGCTGACTTCATCCTTAGAAGTGATGCCTGTTATTTTCAAAGTAACTCGTTGGTTAACTGAAGTCAGAAGTTGCAGCAAAGTGGGTTGAGTGTGTAGCTGCCATTTTGTTTACAAAATGCTTTTCCGTCCTGGCATTCATGTGTTTTGTGAACGTTTGTCGAGAGCTTATTATCTGGAGGCTCTGTACTCAGTACTGAAATGCACACAAGAACACAAGACACAACCCAAGCCTGATGCAGCGTACGGTGCAAGCATTCATTCGTCACTTGTTCCTACACGCAGCACATGTTTACAGGGTGTCTCAGTGTGTCCGTCATGAAGGCGTTGATCCAGGAGCAACACAGCAAATTTCCTTCTCTCGGGTTGCTTGCATTTTGGAAAGAGATATTGAGAACTAGACTTTGTCGGGTATGGATGACAACAACAAAGAATAATGAAACTGGGGATATGGGCATCTTTAAACAAATGACTGTATTTCTTACCTTCTTTGGGTGAGATTAGTAAACCCATTCTAAGATGCAAACAAGGTTCAGGATGCACGTAATGGCTATGTCCTGCAGGGAGCCATCCAGAGGGAGGGACGTTTGGTCCCAGGGCTGCACCATTCGGGCCCTCAGCTCAGTGTGCCAGCACCTTGCCTTTCACGGCACCCTGCTGCTTTCTCTTTGGGGTGCGACCTGAACGGGGAGATGTTCTTTTATGCATGTGTGCATGGTCAGTTGTGTCCAACTCTTTGCAACCCAACCATGCTCCTGTGTCCGTGGAATTTTCCAGGTAAGAATACTGAAGAAATGAGTTGCTATTTACTCCTCCAGAGGATCTTCCTGAACCGGGGATCAAACCCACGTCTCCAGCATTTCCTGTTTTGGTGGCAGATTCTTCACCACTGAGCCACCTGGAAAGCTCCTCCGTTAATGCAACCTCATGTTAAAAACTGTCTCCCACTCCAGCCCTTCGCCCAGACTTTGGCTTTCTTTCAAAGGATTTTATTTTATTTTTTTTTTTTTTCAGAAAGAATGCTTACAACTGTCACTTATGCTTTTAATTTTAATACCCTCCCTTCACTCCCAGGAGGGAAAACCAGCAGCAGAATAAAGCTCCAAAGAACCAGCACTGATGAGTTGGGAAAGACCTGTGAGTCCTGCTATAAGCCTCAGGGGTCTAGGATTGTCACTTGCTGCCCATGGGATTAGTTTCCCTCCCTCCGTTCTTTCCTTTTCCAGAATCTCCCATATCTATAAAGTCATGAACAACGGCACCCCCAGCCACTTGCCAGGATTGTAGTGAAGGTTACCTAAGAGAACAGCTACAGGAGTCCTTCATGAACTCGCCCCTTGGACAAAACCCCAAAAGAATAAAATAGATCACTGAGTGTAGTGGAGAGAGCACCCACTCTGGAGTTAGGGGGCCTGGGTGGGACCCTAGCACACCAGCTGCTGAACTCGGCTCAAGGGTTTAGTCTGCCAAACCTGTTTGCTCCTGTCACTATAGAGCCTGCGATGATGGAGGGCCACCTGGCTGAGGGACAGAGCAGCAATGCCTCCATCATAAGGCAGAAAATTGAATGAAGTGGTGATGTAATGGGATCGCTCTGTGTTCATGTTTTCTAAACCCCAGGCATTCATGAGCACCTTCATAACATTTGTCATATCAGCACTTTAAATGTCTTCATTGACATTTGTACTTTAGCCCTGGCTAAATAATAAAGGCCATAAAATCACAGGTTTTATTTCATGAATGTCTTACAATTAGAAAAAATATGTAATCATTTAATATATTATATATTATAATAAAATATATAATATTTCATAATAAATATAAATTCCTAAAATTCTTGTAAGCAACCCCAGTGCCATTGGAATGTTTATCAGGTGAATGCATTGTAGGTCTCTTTCTGATCTTTTCATGGGCTTTAATCATCAGCACATTTTCATGGAGTTTCAAAGTCTGATATTGTCCTTGCACAAATGTCATCTCATTTGATCCTTATGATATTCACAGCTGAGAACAAGGCTAAAATGATTGTCTTCACTTTATGGCAGAAAGGGTTTGGTGAGAGGAAATAATTTGCACGGAGTCACGTGGCTTATTAGATGGGAGCCAGGAAGAGAACCCAGGGCTCCGGATTCCCAGCCTGAAGTGCCTCCCTCCTTTGTCTGGGATGTCCCTTCTCCTCACAGGGCCCTGGGCCACCCACCCGCTGTTGGTTCCTCCCCTCCCGACCTGGCTGAGGCCTCAGAAGGCTGTCTGGACTCTCAGAGCTCAGCTGTAAATATTGGAGAGGGTTTCTCTTATCTGAGAGTCACTTCTCACTCATCCAGCTGCCAGCAGCCTAAGTATCCATCGACTTGCAGACTGTAAATCAGTGCCCAGCTCGACAGCAAATCCATGAGTCTGAGCTGGAGCCCAAACAGGCATCAGCCCCTGCCTGAGGAATTGCGGAGAAAACTTTGAGGCTGAGCCCAGCCAAGAGCCACTCTGTTTAAGAAATGCCTTAGGTCCAGAAACATCATCCTGCCCCCAGTGGAGAAAGACCAAAAGGAGAAAGCCAGGGGCTGCAAACCCAGGCACTGGCCCCCAGACTGCATCACATGGGGACAGAGAGAGGGAAGCCCACTCCTAAACTTGGCGGTTTGCTGCCTGAGCACATCAGCTCTACATCCAGAGGGTCAGGCAAAGGCGGATACGGCTATCTATGTCAAAGCATTAGGGGCCGCTTGAGACTCATGTGCAGAGAGAGGATCCTTGTCTCCTCTCTAATCCTCCAAAAAACTCCAAAGTTAACTTGGAAAGCCCACTCCATGCTGGGATTGGGAAAGACAGATTATAACTAAAGGAAAAAACAAAAACAAGCAACTATTTCTATATTTCCTGGAATTGGTTAAAGTATACAACAAAGTCTGTAAGATCTTCCAGGATGGGGTCCCTGCCCAACCCCTCAGCCTTGACCCTCTTTATTCCCATTTGGAACATTCCTGCTACACTGACTGTGTGGTCTCCTAGACAGGCCTGATGTCCCCAGCCTCTAGGACTTCACACTGAGTACATCTCTGCCAGGGGCATCGTTTTTCCTCTTTCCACCTAATTCCTACTCAGCCTTCAAGACTTCTCCTTTGCCGATTCATTGATTAACCCAATGAAACATAAAAAACAAATAGGTGAAATAAAGTTCAGGGATTAGCCTAGCCATAGAAGAATAGTGCTTACAGCAAGCATCTTGGCAGGGTCAGCTAAGAAGATCAGAGTAATTGGGTCTGAAACCACCCTGAGCGCCCTCCCACCTTCTCTAGCAGCCCTTGTCTGTGTTGGCTTGATCTCACAGCATGTTCTAGGGCCCTCTCTTACCTCCTTACCCATCAGGATCTTACTGAACCTTTAGGGCTCAGGACCCTACCAGGAGCCCCTCATATCACTAGACTTGTTGGAGAATCTGATGGCTAAATTCCAAAATGATGCCTGTTTATACTTTGCAATTGTTGGGGTTGTTATAAGTTCCTGTTTCTCTCCCCAAAGAGACTCTGAATTTCTCAAATGGGCCTTCATCTTTCACTCTCCTTGTTCACTTTCTCCTATCCTTCAACCTAATTCCCAGCATCTGTGCCCTGAGTGGTCCATAGGGCAGGGTCAACAATATATTAGGGATAGTTCATGGGTCCTCCCGGGCTGATCTTCTCATTGTTTAATATGCACACCCTGAGTGCCCATATTTTCCCATCATTTCTTGGCAAATAGATGGGGAAACAATGGAAACTGTAACAGACTTTATTTTCTTAGGCTCCAAAATCACTGCAGATGATGACTGCAGCCAAGAAATTAAAAGACTCTTCTTGGAAGAAAAGCTATGACAAATCTAGACAGCATATTAAAAAGCAAAGACATCACTGTGCCGACAAAGGTCTGTATAGTCAAAGCTATGGTTTTTCCAGTAATTACATACAGATGTGAGAGTTGGACCATAAAGAACGCTGAGCACCAAAGAATTGATGCTTACAAACTGTGGTACTGAAGAAGACTCTTGAGAGTCCCTTGGATTGCAAGGAGATCAAACCAGTCAGTCCTAAAGGAGATCAACCCTGAGTAGTCATTGGAAAGCCTGATGCTGAAGCTGAAACTCCAATATTTTGGCCGCTTGATGCGAAAAGCTGACTCTTTGGAAAAGACCCTGATGTTGGAAAATATTGAAGGCAGGAGGAGAAGGGGACAACAGAGAATAAGATGGTTGGATGGCATCACCAACTCAATGGACATGAGTTTGAGCAAACTCTGGGAGATGGCGAAGGACATGGAACCCTGGTGTGCTGCAGTCCACGGGGTCACAAATAATTGGACATGACTTAGCAACTGAACAACATTTTGCCAAAGAATGAGATGCTTTCAACAACAGTGTTTTAGGCCATTTAAAATGACTCAAGTTAATCCCATAACATCTGGGATTATTTCCTTCAGGAGCTCGAAAGTATTACAATGGTAAATATACATAATTCTTCCATTTCTCGTATGCCCTCCTGCTACTTAATGGCTCCATGTTGCAAGTTGGCCAAGGACACAAGTTGCTAATTTTAGCTAGACTGAGAAAGGAACAGCCCTGGCACAGCACGGTGGCTGATAGATAGCAGTCCTAGAACTAGGGTGAGACTGGCAGGTGAATTTCAGAGAGGTGGTTCTCCTTCTTTACCTCTGACTGACACCCGTGTCATGACCACAGGCAATTCTGGATGACTGAACAATTTAAAATCTTTTTTATCTTACACAGTTATTCCATTCTCATTGCAGTTATTACTGATGGCAGGCGTGCTGATGTCTTGGCAGAGTGGAGCCTTCCTGCTGGGAAGAGGGGTTTTGAATTTGATGTCCTATTATGACTTTGATAGATTCAGACAAATTTCTCAGGCTTGATGGACCTTTGCCCAGGCTGGAAATCTTCCCTGGGCAGCAGGAAACATCTGAGGCACCCAGACCCTAAATGGGGTGTTTTGCTTTACTAATCCCCAGATCTCCATGGACTGCAGCCAAAAGGGTTTGAGAAAGATAAAGCTGGGATTCAGTCTCCAAGGCCTGAAGTGGTAGCAATGAAGTCCCTTAGTGTAGGGAGTCATGAAACAGTGTCCAAACCCTTCGCTAGGCTGGACCGGGCCCAGTACAAGCTTCCCTGGGCTGAAGACATCCAGAGTATGAGTTAGCCTAGGCTTTACTAATGGGAACGCTCTATCCTGGGGCTATGCCTTTAAAGAAGTTCACAGAATATTTGCATTTAGGCGGCCTAGAGAGAGAAGTTCGGAAGAAACACAAGAATGGGAATCATAGTGGAAGCTGGGATGTGGTAGAAGTGGATGTTAATGGATAGACTAAGTCTAGGGCAGAACTGAAGGGCTCTAGAAAATGGGCAGTGATTCCACAGTCAAGATGAAGCAGGGATCTGGAAGTTAACAACAGGAAAGCTGGTCACATACTGTCACTGTTACGTTACATGTGTAACATAGCGGACTCGGAGTGGACACTGGAGTGTGGACTCAGACACAACTTGTAGGGGGCTGGGCTCAGCACCTGTCTTGGAAAGTAGGACCTAGCCTGTACCCCCTCACAGGGCCATGAGACCACATTAGTAGTCTCAGAGCTCATGAATAAATGTCAGAAAAGGACTCCAAGTTGCCAGAAGCCAACCCCTGTCCTAGCTTGTCATCCCCGCTAGAATGCCACAGTAAGCTTCTTGGGCCCTAAGAAGAAATATCTGATAGTCTTTCCCTTCCTGGGTCCTTGGCCCACATTCCTTAGAAGATCTGTTCTAATGGAATTCTCTTTGCAGGCCAAGGATGCAAGCTGTTATTCAGTATTATGATGTGTCAGGAACTAAGACATGCTTTGAATTCCAAATGTTACCATAAGAATAGTCTTACAGTCTAAAGAAAGGGTGGGAGATCACTATGCATAACGACTTTGAACTCCAGATGTACAAAGTTTTGAGGCTATCCAAAGGAAGCATGATTTGAGTATGTGCAGAGAGGAGTAAATGTCTGTGTAGGGTTTTGAAGGATAAATAGGAGTTTTCCAGGCAATCCACTCCAGTATTTCTGCCTAGAGAATCCCATGGACAGAGGAGCCTGGTGGACTCTGGTCCATGGGGCCACACAGAGTTGGACACGACTGAGTGACTAATCACACCAGGTAGATGGGGGTAGCTAGGTAAGTAGATAAGCTCCTTGGTGTGTTCAGGGAACTGGAAGTGGGCATCAGATCATAAAGCACTCACATGCCCTGGTAAGGACTCAGTTTTGCAGTTATGGGGAGCTACTGAAAGGTTTTCATTGGGGTAAGGGCTGTAGATAGCAAAAGTGAAAGTGAAAGTGTTAGTCACCCAGCTGTGTCTGACTCTTTGCAATCCCTTGCACTATAGCCTGCCAGGTTCCTCTGTCCATGGAATTCTCCAGGAAAGAATACTGGAAAGCATTGCTATTCCCTTCTCCAGGGGATCTTCCTGATCCAGGAATCAAACCCAGGTCTCCGGCACAGTGGGCCGCCACCAGAGAAACCCGTACAGATAACAAGGATAGCTTTAAATGAGGAGCCTTGCTTAAGTGGAACACAGTTAGAGCAGGAAGAGGTCTAAGTCAGTGGTCAGGAAAGGCAGGCTCTGCCCACTTGGACAGTGAATGGCACGACTTACAGGCACTCACTTCCCCTCCAGGTCTTTGCAGCCACATCAGCCAAATCCCTTCTGAAATATACTTTTGTAAGCAGAATATCAGAGGAAATTAATGAATACAAAAGCTCTTCAAAAAAAAAAAAAAAGGACTATAAATGCATGTTGCCATCCTGTTATTATTTTCTTCCTGAGCTATTAAGAAGAATAGGAAAGCTACAGGCTCCGAGTGCTCATTCTACCACCCAGGAAGGCTTAGGCGCACAACTTCTCAAGATGCGCCGTGGAAAATGGAGAGCCACGTCAGCTGTTCTCTGGTGTGCCAAATCGGTTCGGCTAGGGTGTCGGACTGTCTGGTGCCCTACCCAGCTGCAGGAAGGATTTTCTGGGGGCTCGGAAGCCTAACAGTAGCTTCTTTCCTCCCAGGGCCCACTCTCCCTGAGAAGTCACTGCAGATTCTGGCTTAGAAACCAGATCCATGAGTCCCAGGCGGGCTAATCTCCGAAGCTCCAGTGACGGTGACGAGCAAATTGATCATTGACTGACAGGTCCCCAGGCCAGCTTGGAATGCCTGCTTGGGGTGAACTGGCTGTGCTTCCTGCTTTCTGGAGTTCATGGGAACGTGCTGTTCTTGTACAAACAGCCTGGCACGCCTGCAGGCTGGGGAGGCAGGGACTCAGTATGTTCAGAACACAAGTAAAACCCTCAGATGCCTCAAAGAGCAAAGGACAGCTCTGCGGCGCCCGCCGTTCCCTCCTCAGCATCCCAGACTCATATCACCTGGAGCTCTGTTTTATTATCGATTGCTACCAAGTCATCAACTTTGGACAGATTTTGGAGACCCAGTTCCATCATCAACAAGCCGTGTGACCACAGGGAACTTCGATCTTCTCAACATCTTTGTCTCCTCATCAGAAAACAAGACTAGATAATTCTAGAGATTCCTGGCATGGACAGAATGGTACAAGGAGAAAACCTTGGCTTTGAAGTCAGCAGATGGGAATTTAAACCCAGTTCTGTGGCTCCCTGGCTGTGTGATGTTGAGAAAGCTGGTTTCTCTCATCTACATGGTGCCTGGCATTGTGTAGCTCCTCCAAAATAATAAGTAATATGAATGTCTTTTACTTAGGCACAACCATGTCCCTACGCATGCAAGCATTAGTCCATACAAGCACATCATTAGAACAGTTTCAGGGCAACAGGCTCCTAGTGACACAAATCTCGCGATTCTGCTGGGCAGCTGTGGTTTGCAGGTCTGTGTTGCCCTGTGGAGACTTCCCAGCTGGCACTGGTTGGAAAGAACATACCTGCCAATGCAGGACACACAGAAGACGCAGCTTCAGTCCCTGGGTTGGGAAGATTCCCTGGAGGAGGGCACGGAAACCCACTCCAGTATTCTTTCCTGGAGAAGCCCTTGGACAGAGGAGCCTGCGTGGCTACAGTCCGTAGGGTTTCAAAGAGTCTGACACGACTGAAGCGACTTAGCATGCACGCAGGTTGCCCTCAGACCCTCAGCGGCCTCTGGGAGAAGGAAACGGCAGCCCGCCCCAGTATTCTGCCTGGAGAATCCCATGGACAGAGGGGCCTGGCGGGCTATGGTCTTTGGGGTTGCAAAGAGTCACAGCGTCTGAGGCGACTGAGCGCCGGGGCCTCTGGGGCCCGCCCTCCAGTCCAACCCCATTTGAGGCCCTGGAGATCTCTGCAGTTTCCTCTAATAAGGCAGACGCAACCCCCAGGACCCTGGTGCAGGGGCCAGTGGGCTGGCTAAACCTACCACTGCACCAGGGGCAAACCACTCGAATCCTGCTTTGAGACAGGACTGAGCAGGAATCTGAGCTCATAGTGAAAGATTAGCCTAGTTGACTCCCCACGTGGGGCTCAGGGGATGCCTTTGTTGCCGGGTGGTTGGGGGGCATCCTCTGACCCAGCAGTGCAGATGCCTGGACCAAGAGCCCTGGGGTCTCTGAGGAGCAGCTCCCGGACCCAGGCTTTATATGGAACAGATCATGAGAGTGGCTGCTCCTGTGTTAGAAATCCTGAAGAAATAGAAACCCATTGGAGAAGCAAGAGCATCAATCAATAATTGACAAGAATAAAGCAATGCAGGCTCACACCCATACAAGGAAATGCAGCATAGCTGTTACAAGTGATGTGTGTGAAGAGTTCTCCATAAGATCTGAAGGTTTATGTCTTACAATGTCAAATAAAAAACGGGTATATTCACCTGTTTGCAAATAAGTAAACCACAGGCTTAGGAAAAACAATCCTTGAAGAAATCAATCACTGGACTCTAGGTGGTCCTTCCTGGCTTTCTACTTTGCTGTCTTTTCAAATGTGCTACTGGGTGCCTATAGTATTTTCAAATAAAAAAAAAAAATTTAAACTAGAATTTCCTTGCCATCATATTGAGACAAGCAAGCTGGAGTGCTTTATCTGTAAGTTTAAACTGGGCAGCAGCTTGATCATTTCAAACCCTGATGGCAAGAAGATTCTAAACCATGCAAATGCCAGGAGAAGAGCCAAAATAAAAAATCTCACCACCACGCAGAGTGCGGAATGTCACACAAATGCCTTTGGTTCTTGGCACCTCCATCCAGAGCACAAATAACAATCCCCACAATAGTACACAAATTAAGAATATAAATTAACATGGTTTAAACTTGCTACATTTACAAACATACAGGGATTTGTATAATCTTTCAAATAGACGCTGCTGCTCTAAAAAAAAATCCCTTAGGCGATACACATTTATTGCCACATTGTTGCTACAACTCAGAAAAATCTTTCTCTCCTTTTTGGAATTATCCTTGTTTATGGATGTGGTCAAAATTGCCACATCTTTGCCTTTTCAAGATGGATTATGATTTTCCAAAAGTTATTTGGAAAATCTGTCTATCTTTAAACCGGGGCATTACCTTGGGAACTACTTTTGGGTAAAAGTGAAATGTGACTGGAAAAGACCAGAATCAGAAATGACCTATCTAGAAAGATGCTGGCGACCAGGCTGGTACCCAGACTTCCCGTGAAACTGCAGCTTCAGAATAATTGCACAATTTCTGCAGGGCGCTGCTTTGGGCCCAACATTAATTGCTATGTATTATTTTGCCTATGTGGCAGGAAAACATTAAACTTTTAAGTACTGATGGAAAGGTTATTCCCATGTAAGTCTGAACCAGAAAACAGAGAAAATGAAGCAAAGCTCCTGCTTGTCTTCCAGGGGCTCTCCAAATCTCTCTTTGCCATCACTTCACACACACACACACACACACACACACATATACATATATCCACATATTTCAATACGGGTATCTGGAAGAGACATGGGAAACAGCCCATGGCCAGTGCATCAGCATTTTTATAATGAGTGGGGAAGGGACCCTAGGGCAAAAGGTCAACTTTTGGACAAGAGCAAGATGAATCTTTTCTCCCTGTCCCTCTGCTGCCTGAATCACCTGAAGCAGACAGACCTGGACTTTGTTACAGGTAAATAATTACAGTTGTATCTGCCATAAATATCTTGCTGAAGGGGCCATTGCAAAAATTGAGATTGTATCTCCAAGCAACTGTCAAATGGCTAGAATAAATTCAGAGGACTTGAAATACTGATGTACATTTTCTATCATAGATATCTCTTGGTCTAGACTTTCAGACTGCATCTTGACAGAACACCTAGGATGGCTGAGAAATTAAGGAGTCAGGAACAAAAAAATTACATAGTGTTGGTGTTCTGTGGTTTGTGTCTTCTTTATCTGTGGTCTCGGCAAACAGGAAGTCCTTGTGAATTGGGGGGCTTGAGCAGAAATGTTAAAGGCACAGACCCCTGGAATTAAAAAAGCCAAGGAGGTAATAAATCTTGGACCAAAATGGAAAGCCTGAAGAGGTCAGTGAGCTACAGCCAACCTAATATCTGTACTTCTCAGGGCCGCAATAAATCTGACACTACTCCTCCTTGGCTCAGCTGGCTTCTGTGCAGCCGGCAGATCAAAGCCTCCCCCAGGACAGTCTGCAATCACCTGTTTCTCATTGGCCTGGTGGGCAAAGTAGGCAGAATGGGGAGGGAAGGATGGGGCTGTCCCCTCCTTCTCAGCACCATCTGGGGACCATATTTAAATACTTACAACCTGGAGTTTAGGGAGAGGCTTTTTGGGGACCTGGAAGGCACTGCCCTAAACTGGAAGAAGTGAAGGATCAGCAGCCGAAAGGAGTGGCAGCGTGGGCAGACAAAGGTTTTCTAGATGAAGATGCTGTGTTGTTTGGGTCTAAAGGGAGAAAGGGGGAGGACCATCTTGGAGCTCTCTGAACTTGATCACTAGTCAGTTTCAGCTCAGCTGGATCTTTGTCTCACACATTCCCCCAAATTCTTCTTCTTTTTTTTTTTTTTCCTTCGGCAATACTTGCTAAAATGTCCGTTTATTTATTTGTGTAAAAATCTACGGCAGACCTCTTACTCACCTTAGCACTAACTGCCAAGGAGATATTATTACTTTCTTCCTTCAGATGAGGAAACTGAGGCTCAGGGTAGTTAAGGACCCTGGCTGCGGTCATATAGGTAGGGGGTAGCAGAGCCAGGATTTGAATTCAAGCCTCCAAAATGGAAAACTCCACACAATTCCTATGCTGCCACAGTAAATCTGCTGTGATGAGGGTACCACTAAATCCTGCAAAGGATGGAAAAATAAAGCAGAAGAAGATCCTAGTTTTTTTTTTTTAAAAATGGTTTGAAAGTTGAGATCTGACATATCTATAAATAATAGTGATACAAAATAGAGTGTGATAAATGCCTTGAGAGACATACAGATGAAATATGAGGGAATTTGGAGGAGGCAGCAATTGCTTCTGGGTAGCGTGGGCACTTGTATTGGATCTCAGAACATCAGTAGGATTTGGGCCTCTGGCTCTCAAAGGAAAGGATATTGCAGCTGAGAAAATGGCTGTTGAGAGGCTCCAGCCAGCAAAGCAATGAGAGCACATGGTAATTTCAAGAAGCTGAGTTTGGAATAAGCTACCCCAAGAGGAATATTACAGGGAGATGAGTTTGGAAAGACCTGTAGTTTAAGGGTATGTGTGTCTTCTAATCCTGGATTAGGAAATGGCAACCCCCTCCAGTATTCTTGCCTGGAAAATTCCATGGACAGAGGAGTCTGGCAGGCTACAGTCCTTGGGATTTCAAAGTATCAGACATGATGGAGTGACTGAGCATGCACACACGCATGTTTTCTTTCTTTTTTTTTTTTTACATGCATGTTTTCTAATGGACTTCCCAGGTGGCTCATTGCAGGAGACAGGGGATTGATCCCCTGGAGTAGGAAATGGCAAATTCCTCCAGTAACCTTGCCTGGAAAATTCCATGGACAAAGGAGCCTGGCAGACTACAGTCCATGGGGTCACAGAGTCAGACAAGACTGAGCAACTAAGCATGTGTGCGTGCGTGCACACGTGTGCATGCACACACGCACACAGACACATGTCTTCTAATACTGAATAGAAGTTCTTATCAGCAAGAGTTATTGGAGATTTTTAAGTGCATGATTTAGAAAGCTTATTTTTTTCGTGACAGAGTGGAGGACAAATTGGAGAAGACAGAAAGGATGCAGAGAGATGAGTGGGAGGC
Source organism: Odocoileus virginianus (assembly GCF_023699985.2). Taxonomy (NCBI): domain Eukaryota; kingdom Metazoa; phylum Chordata; class Mammalia; order Artiodactyla; family Cervidae; genus Odocoileus; species Odocoileus virginianus. Next base: position 59,596,511 of record NC_069686.1, on the reverse strand, counting down.
TATTGTAATAATCCAGGTTTTGAGGATCTTGCCCTTGAAGACTGCTTGACTTCTATATACTTTTGGCTTTGTTGTTGGGGGAAGATCAATTTTTTCTGAACTTTTATCAAATGTCCTTTTCTTAATTGAAGTATAGTTGCTATATAGTATTAAATAGGTTACAGGTGTGCAGTATAATGATTCACTATTTTTAAAGATTATATTACATATTGTAGTTATTATAGAATATCACCTGCATTTCCCATGTTGGAAAATATACCTAATAGTTTGTACCTTTTAATCCCCTGCCCCTATTTTGTGCTATCCCACTTCCTTCTCCCCACTGGTAACCACTAGCTTGTTCTCTCTACCTGCTTCTATTTTGTCATATTTGTCAGTATGTTGTATTTTTTTTACTTCCCTGGTAGCTCAGCTGGTAAAGAATCAGCCTGCAATGCAGGAGACCCCGGTTCGATTCCTGGGTCGGGAAGATCCCCTGGAGAAGGGATAGGCTACCCACTCCAGTATTCTTGGGCTTCCTTTGTGGCTCAGCTGCTAAAGAATCCACCTGCAATGCAGGAGACTCTGGGTTTGATCCCTGTGTTGGGAAGAGCCCCTGGAGGATGGCATGGCAACCCACTCCAGATATTCTTGCCTGGAGAATCCCCATGGACAGAGGAAATGATATCACACAGTACTTGCCTTTCCCTGTTTGATTTATTTCACTCAGCACAATGCCCTCCAAGTCCATCCATGTTACCATAAAAGGAGAATTTCATTCTTTTTTATGTCTGAGTAATATTCCATTGTATGTGTATACCACAGAAGATCAACTTCTTAATATCCATCCACAGAAGTGTTGTGAAGTCTTAGGTGTCCTGAGTCACACATTGTGAATCATTCTCTAGAGGTGAGCAAGTCTCTGGAGGCTGAGTAAGCATTTAGGGGATGACTAGATTGTGAATAAAATGAAAGCTTCTTCCTAGTTTTCTCTAGGGGCTCTTCCAGAGATCCTGTCATTTCTAGTCCCGCACTTCCACCAGCTTGCCCTTTCCCAAGAGCTGTTGATGCTCTGGGGAGAGGAGCGCAGGATGTATGGGAAGCCGAGGAGCTGGGAGTCAGAATCTCAGATCCCAGTCTCTGTCCAGTCCCTAAACTTCGCACCAATCACTTTACCTCTTTGGATTCAGTTTTACCATCTCTGAAACATGGAGAATATAATTCTTGGTTTACCTAACATTGGGTAGGATTATATAATACAGATTGCATGGGCTGTTGGCTTTCAGATACCCTACCACCAAAAGTCCCAGGCTTCTTTGGAGATGTTTCAGATACTCCCCACAGATAATCACAGTCTGAACAGATTCCTATGAATCCATTGTAACTGAACATATTTGGCTTCTGCTGCTAATACGTAAGGCATGAATTAATGACTAAACCACTGGTGATGTATAAAAGACATTCATTTGAGAACTGGGAGCTGTAAAACAGAATCCAGGATCTACATTAAATAGTGAGATCTTCAGCAAACCATTTATCCTCACCTGCAGCTCCTGCTTCTTCATCTGTCGCATGTTTTGGTTTTGAATAGATGATCTGTGTCCCTTCCAGTGATGAGGCTATATTTCTCCATTATGTGGGGATTAGAGGAATATAAATAAAATGTGTTGTGACAATGCTTTAACTAATGCTTGGAAGTAGAAAGCAAGGCTTTGTATCACATCAGCTATGCAGATTATGATCAGATACAGGGAGTCAGGCCTGGGACCGTCGAGACAAAATGCATGCACTTTACTCTTAGGAAGGCCACCTACAAGCCTTCACTCAGTGCTCACTCATTCTCAGTTTTTACACAGTTCTAACATGCTTGGTGATTTGATGTTACAGCTCACAGCAGAAAGGGAACAGCTAGCTAACATCAGGTACTTATGAAGCAGTGACAGTCTGACACAAAGCTGGTAGAAATGAAAAAGGTGAAAGGCATTAAGAGGCTGGAGGAAGAACACAAAAGCACTTGAAGATAGGGATTGTTGATCATAGAGGGGAAATTTTTTTACGCAACCTAGTTGCATCCATCTCCCTCTGTGGCAGGAGTTAAGCTCATGAGACATCCAGAGGAATCCAAGACAGTTAGGAAATTGGCTTCCAAGTTAGAGCAGATGAGTTAGCGAAGAAGCTGAGCAAAGGCTTCACCAAATATTTGTTTTAAAACCCAACCTGTCAAATCTGAGGGCTGAGGGAAAAACCGACTTCAGAAAAGCATGAGGTAAAAAGGGTATTGAGATTCAGGGGACCCAAGATAAAGAAGGTTGTTCAAGTGGTTCAATTAGACTCACTAATTGATGTCCCAGTGCTGACCCTGGCTCATTGTGATGAAAAAAGGATGTCCCTCTATGAAGGAAGGCTTCTAACAGAGTGAATTTAGGGTAGGGGAGGGTTGGGGGTTCAAACTTTGGTTCTTAAAGGGTTAAGACTTAGTTACCTGGAAATCTCCTTATCTACATTCCCCCCAACATCAGCCCTCTCCTGACTGTTGGGATACGTGAATTCTGGGGGTGTCTGGGGGGAGGGTGTTCCCAGTGAGCCCTGGTGAATGATGCCAAGCCCACAGTGCCAAGCATCCGAGGAGGCTTCATTGCCATCAGGTGCCCTGTTCATCTGTATTTTGTTCTGCTTTGGGTTGACATGCAGAGAGGAAGCATTACTGAAAACCCCAGCTGCCTCGTGCCAGACAGTATCTTCTTACTTCCTTTCCCTACCACCTCACCACTATAGCTAGTAATTTGCAACAACTTGTGGATCTGGTGACCTGGGTTGTGGGTGTGGGCAGGACCCTGGGCCTGGAAGCCTTCATGAAGGGCCGAGGAAACCTTGGTTTGGATCCCTGCTCCCTGTGGTTACACTTCCCTCAGAGGAGGGCCTGTAAAAGCAGAGAGGCATTCCAGAGAGCAGTCAGGAGGAAGCTGGCAACCACTTCACAGACGCGGGGCTAGTATGGAGCAGTGGGAAGACTTTTCAGGGGAAAATTTCGCTGCTGTTACCATGTTAGCGCTCTGGGCACCTGCAAATGTCAAATGTGAGTAGCTCTAAATCTTAGGTCTGCCCGGGGGAACTGTGCTCATATGGGAGATTTAGCCCGTGTCCCTCTAGACCTTTGCAAAGAGAGGAGGGAGCTAAATTGGGCCAAGCACTGTGCTAAACTCTTTACTTGTATTTGTTCCTTGAGTCTTGGTGACAGCTTTAGGAGTAAGGCAGTGACAGACCCATTTCGCAGGCAGCAGCACTGAGGCTCAGAATGGTTAAGCAGTTTCCTGACATAAGAATCCTAGTGTGACCACTGAGGGTTTCAAATCAGATGTGCCCAATACTGCCACACTGCTTTTTTCCCTATGCAGGTTTCTGGGAGGATCCCTCTTCAAGTTGGAGACAGAACTCTTCTATCCTGGAACAGAAGCAGCAGCATCCCCTGGGAACTTGTTAAAAATTCAAATTCTTAGGTCCCACCCCAGATCTATGGAATGAGAAACTCTGGGGCAGGGGGCATGGTTCAGCAGCTTGTGTTTCAGTGAAGGTGTCCGGTGAAGTTTCAGAGCCCATGCTCGAAGGGCTTGCTAGTTAAAGTGTAGTCCCAGGACCAGCAGCAAGGAATCATGAGGGAGATTGTGAGCAATGCAGAATCTCAGGTGCTCTTCTGGATCTTGGATCTGAGTCTGCATTTTGACAGGATTCCTGGGGACTTGAGGGCACATCAATGCTGGAGAAGGACCCAGCTCCACAGGTATTGCTGAATCCACACTGTGGTCCATGACCTGAGTGGTAGGCAGTTCTGAAGTTCCAGAGAAGGATTGGTACCTCCCCCAACAGAGCAGACAAATAGGGGTGAGTGAGCAGGGCTGAGCTAGACTTTGAATGGCAGGCCATGCCCAGGACCTCATTGCTCTACTTACAGGAGGTTAGAGCATCTGGAAGAGACCACAACATCAGAAGACTTCACTTCTGTGAACTGCTCCCTGGAGGACGGGGAGGTACAAGGTTTGCTCCTTCTTACCAAACTGACATAGTAGCTGCTGGGCCGTGTGTGCCGAGAAGAGTTCTCTTTCTGTATCTGGGTGCAGTAGTGGTGAGTCCTGGGATCAACTAGAGTGCCTGTCATAAGTGTGGGATGGGACAATGTGTTACACATGGGGCAATAGTGTATAAGAGTAGAAGGGCAGGGGATGGAGATTTTGAGCAGATTCAGGATAACTAAGAAATCTTGTGAACACTTAATTACAGATATGTTTTTCTCTTTGCACAGTTTGTAGACAATCACACATCCTTGTTAAAACCTAACTACCATTTTAAAAAGATAAAAATGAATATAGTAAAAAAAAATGCAAGCAATGTGTATACAGGTATATAAACTGTCCTCTCTTGACGACCACTCCTTCCAAAGATACTTTTAAGTGCGCATGCGCGCGCACACACACACACACACATACACACACACTTCACTTAATTTATCTGGAGTGTGGATCACTCAAATAATTATTTTCCAAGGCACATAGTACTTCATCATTTGGATACACCATAATTTATTTAGCTAGTTCTTCATTAATGGGCACTTTGATTGTTTCTCATCTCTTTGCTACCATGGATTATACTGCAAAGAATACTCTTGTGAACGTGTGTTTGTTTTCAAGTGTATTTCTGTAGAGTTGATAATCCAAGAGAATGTGCTAACATTGAACATTATTACTATCTAATCCTTAGACTTTTTTCTTGAAAACAATTTTTTTATTGGAGTATAGTTGATTTACAATGTTGTGTTACTTTCTGCTCTATGCAAAGTATATCGGTTACACATATGTTCAATCTTTAGATTCTTTCCCCATATAGGTCATTAGAGAGTATTGAGCAGAGTTTCCTGTGCTATATAATAGCTTATTAGTTATTTATTTTATAAATAGAGGTATATGTATTTCAACCCCAATCTCCCCATTTATCCCTCTCCCCTTAGAAAGTGAAAGTCAGTCACTCATGTCTGACTCTGCAACCCCATAGACAGTCCATGGAATTCTCCAGGCCAGAATACTGAAATGGGTAGCCTTTCCCTTCTCCAGGGATCTTTCCAAACCCTGGTAACCATGAGATGATTTTCTACATCTGTAACTCTTTTTCTATTTTGTAAATAAGTTAATTTGTACCACTTTTTAAAGATTCCACCTATATATAGTATCATATAATATTTGTCCCTCTCTGTCTGACTTAATTCACTCAGTACGGCAGCCTCTAGCTTCATCCGTGGTGCTGCAAATGGCATCATTTTGTTCCTTTTTATGACTGAGTAATATTCCATTGTGCATGTGTACCACATCTTTTCTATCCATTCCTCTGTTGATGAATATTTACATTTCTTCCATGTCCTAGCTATTGTAAACCCTGCTGCAATGAACAGTGGGGCACATATATCCTTTATAACCATGTTTTTCTCCAGATATATGCCCAGGAGTAGGATTGCTGGATCATATGGTAGATCTATTTTTTAGCTTTTTAAGGAAACTACATACTGTTCGCTATAGTGGTTCACCCATTTACATTCCACTAACAGTGTAGGAGGGTTCTGTTTCTCCCCACCCTCTTCAACATTAATTATTTGTAGATTTTTTGATGATGGCTATTCTGATCAGTGTGAGGTAATACCTCATTGTAGTCTTAATTTGCATTTCTTTAATAATTAGTGATGTTGAGATTCTTTTCATGTGCTTTTTGGTCATATGTATGCCTGAAGAAATGTCTATTAAGATCTTCCACCCATTTTTTTATTGGGTTTTTTGTTCTTGTTGGTATCGAGCTTCATGAGCTGTTTGTATATTTTGGAGATGAATTCCTGTCTGTTGCTTTGTTTGCAAATATTTTCTTCCATCCTTTGGGTTGTCTTGCTTTTTGTTTATGGTTTCCTTTGCTGTGGAAAATCTTTTAAGTTTAATTAGGTCCCATTTGTTCATTTTTGTTTTTATTTTTATTACTCTGGGCGATTGGTCCAAACAATATGGTACTAGCACAAAGGCAGAAATATCATTCATTGGAGCAGGATAGAAATCCCAGAGGTTAACTAATCTGTGATAAAGGAGGCAAGAATACACAATAAAGGAAAGACAACTCTTCAATAAGCTACTTGTCAAAGAATGAAGTGAGAACACTCCCTAACACTATACACAAAAATAAATTCAAAATGAATTAAAGACCTAAATGTAAACCCAGATACTTATAAACGTTTTAGAGGAAAAATTTATGCTCTGACACAAAATTTATGCTTTGATCCACCTTCTAGAGTAATGAAAACAGACTTAAAAAAAAAAAAACTCTTATCAATTGCTCCAATGATGCTCTTTGTAGCAAACAGATTCAGTCTGGAATCAATGGTTACTTTTAGTGTCATGGCTCCTTAGTCTCCTATTTGCAAGAGCCCTTCAATCCTTTCTGGACTGAGGATTACAAACCAGTTATTTCATGGAATGTTCCTCAATTTGTGTTTCTTTGATGTTTTCTTGTGATAAGATTCAGATGAGGTGTCTTTGGCAGAATTATCACATGAGTGATGCGAGAGTCTTTTCATTGCATCCTAGCAGGTGATGCATGAAACTTTTATTTGTCCCCATTGCTACTGATGTTCACTTTGATCACCTGATTAAGGTGATGGTTGCTTATGCATTCACATTAATGTGACTCTTTTTGTCTTTATAGTTCATTAGTATTTTGTCAGGAGGAATTTTGAAACTGTAAATACCTTGTTCCTCATCAGACTTTCCATGTACTCATTTATTGATATTTCTTAGTATGCTTTACTTTTTAATAAGTCACATTCCATTACAATCACTACTTATTTTGGTGTTCAAATTGCTCTGATTTGGCCATGGGAGCCCTTTTGAACAGGCTTCTACATGCTTTTGGCCTTCTGCATCGCTGAGCTTCCCTGTTGTCCAGCCTTTGAGGTGTTCCTGTATCATCTTGTGCTTTCCCCTCAGTCCTAAATTCAGCCACTTCTCCAAGGAGTCCTGATTTCTTCGAGGGTTGAGTAATGGTTCCCTAGACACACACGCACACATTTACATTATAGCTCTTTGTCTGTCTATACATACATATTGAAAATGATGAGCTCACCATGGTACTTCAGATTGCTGTGTTGTGTACAGTGCTAAGTCTCTTCAGTTGTGTCCAACTCTGTGCGACCCCATGGACTGCAGTCTGCCAGGATCCTCTGTCCATGGGGTTCTCCAGGCAAGAGTACTGGAGTGGGTTGCCATGCCCTCCGCCAGGGGATCTTTCTACCAGGGATAGAACCTGGGTCTCATGTCTCTCGAATTGGCAGATGGGTTCTTTTCCACTAGTGCCACCAGGGAAGCCCGAGTGGTTTCACTCTGATTTTCTCCCTTTCCATATCCTTTCTGACAATAAGAACCTTAGGTGCTATTTTTCTGAATATAGTCAGTTATTTGTCTTAGCCTCTTGTGCATAACCAGGCTCCCACCTTGACCTCTACCCCTCCCTCACACAGATGTCCTCCTTATCCATTCATGCGGGATTGCTCCACCACCCTCTCTTCCCACTGGTGAAATCTCTCCTGACCCCACTCAAACTGGCCATCCTTGTGGGGTCCCCCTTGGCCCTCTTAGGCTGTGACTTCTGCTCAGGGCCACGTTGCCTCACCTAGGTGCCCTCATCCTGCCAGGCTTCCACTCTGAGCCACTGTGGCGCTTCCTACCTCCCGTCCCTCCTAAAAGCTTTAGGGTGGAAGTGCACGGAGGAAGGGGAGAGAAGACAGAGGAAGGGGAGAGAAGGCAGAGGATGCCAACCAGCGAGTTAATGGTCTAGCGAGCTCCTTCTCCTCCAAGGGAAATGACCCTTCATTGTTCCCCACTGTTGAATTCGATAACCCTCTATCTTGTGCCACTTTCTGATTCGAGGGACCTTGGAAGGTTTTCCTGAAAGAAATGGATGCTAACTGAGGTCTGGTCTCGAGCAAGAGCATCTGTGAGGGCAGGTTTCTGAGGCTGTGAGTGGGGCCCAAACCTATCCTTGAGCGCTTTTTCTGTGTGACTTGTAAAATGTAGATCCTCTGATAAGCAGTCATTAATATGGGATTAATGACATGCAAGAAACGTAACAGCTATGAGAGGAAAAGCGTGGGGGAGAGGCTGGAAGAGATGTCTACGTTGTTGGTGGCCTGCCCTTGAGTGAAAGAGAGAGGGGAGGAAGGAGGGGTGGGCGAAGGCATTTCAGACTGTAGTGCGGTTCTAAGGGGAGTATGGTAAGGCTTTCAGGGGGACCAAGCCACAGTCCCCCAGCAAAGGAGTCCCCTGGCATATAGGAAGGGGCCTATCTCAGCGTCCCTGCTGACCTTAGTTGTTGGCTGGGATAAGCTGTAGGAAGAGTGCTCTCAGCTTGAATGCCATGATGGATTTCAGAGCATGGCAACCGGGCCCTGGGTTGATTATGCTTCCTGACATCAGAGATCTGAGAGGAGACTTCTCATGGCTGCCATGTAAACAGAGGGCAAGGTATCCTTCGGGAAAAGTAAGACTGCATCATCGTCTGTGACCATACAAGAACACCAGCAATCAGAGAGCTGTCACCTGTCTCCATAAGCAGAGACACGCAGAGAAATGGGGAGGGAAACGTCTAGTAAAGAGGAGGAAAGATCAGCCCTCCTGCCAGGTATCTGATGCAATTGGCATTCCATTTTTAGACTCAGCGAAGGTGCCCACCCATGAACCCCTTTGCCTGGAACTTTGAAACTGGCCACTCACAAAGCCAAACTAGCCTCCCCCAGGCCCACTGCAACCATCAGTCCCCTCCCCCGACTCTTGGATCTCTGACCCCCTGATTTCATTCCTGCTCTAACTCCCCAGGATTGCCTGGCTCCTCCTTCTTGGTTGGCAACACACTCACATTCCTTTCTTGGCTTTAGCAGTCTTGGAGCCTCCACACCAGTGGGCTTTTAACTTGGCATCTCTCTTGGACTCTGTGGCTCCCACAGCTGTGTGTGGGAATCATTTTCTCTTCCAGCTCCTCTCGGCAGAGCCCACTGGCCAAGGCTGGCCAGTGACCTTCACTCCTCAGTGTAATTGGCAAGCCGGGCAGAATGGGCACAACCCAGAACATGTGGGTCCCCCAGGGAGACTGGGAGAGAGTGGGGAGCTCCTGGGCCTCCTGCTTAAATCTGATCAAATGCCCTTCATCTTTTGACATTGCCCATAGCCTTCCCAGGTGGCACAAAGGTAAGGAGTCCGCTTGCGAAGGCAGGAGACACAAGGGACACGGATTCGATCCCTAGGTCAAGAAGTTCCCCTGGAGAAACAAATGGCAACCCGCTCCAGTATTCTTGCCTGGGAAATTCCATGGACAGTGGAACCTGGCGGGCTGCAGTCCATAGGGGAGCAAAGAGTCAGACACGACCGAGCGACTAAGCATGCACTCATAGCCTTCCAGTTTCACCTCTAATATTGGAAACAATTTGAATACATTTGTATACCATCTATACATCTTTTTAGGTTTTACAATAATGAACGGTTGTGAAGGCATTTTGTAGGTGGGAAAGTGAAAAACCCAAAGGAGGTTAAGTGATGTGCCTAAGGTCACACAGCTAGACTCTACAGAAGCACAACTGAGTTCACATTTAGTTAAATGCTCATTCCACAGCACATAACCCCCCATCTACTGCGTGTCCCCCAGCTATGGACTCCATCTCGGCTCTCCTGAAAACCTGCTGCATGAATTCTGATTCCCTCCCCCAGCCTCTGCAACCTTGCTTTACTGAATCATCGCTTTACCTACAAAATATAATTTTATTCTACTGCCTCTGATTTCATTATCTCTGTTTTGTCACCCTATCTCGCTTTTTCTAGGGGTTCCAAAGGATTTACAATGAATGATAAGAATGGAATTATAAGCACCAAAAAAATAGAGAATAATTAAATGTCAGTCATGGCCATGATAGAGTGAATGGAATTCTGTATCTCACTATTTGGGGTGCTGACTCTGATGATACTCATTAACTGTGTTTTTATTCTTATGGCTGTGAATTTGGCTGTGAATTCAACTGTATGTGATGAATCATACTTGCCTTGCCTTCCCCCCATTCTCAGGCCTCCCCCTGTAAGAAGATAAGCATCTTTGGGAGTGAGAATTTTTAAATGAGATTGTTTATGAATCAAGGAACAGGTACTAATATCTAAAGTGCATTCATATGGTGATTGTTTTCTGGTGATGAGAATGAGAAATGTTATTTCTCTATTAAATTATGGAGGCTATTATATTATGCACACCACACTGATGTGCCAGCTCTGTTTCTCTCTACTCATAGTGATGCTTGGAGTTTCATTTTCAAACTTTATGCCTCCATAAATTGGCCTGAATGTTTTGTTTGTGTACATGAGTATTGGTACCGAGGAAAAAACAATGGTTGCTAGCTAAATAAGCAATCTGAGTCTACTCTAGGGTCTGCATTACAGGCAAGTTACACTCTAGAGACTGCTCTAGAATCATGTGCTCTGCCCAGGGCCCCATCCTTAAAGGAATGTTATAAATGCAATGAGAAAGGGTTAGATCTACGAGGTGAGCCACAGGAAGAGTAACCAAAGAAACCCGAGGTGTTCAGTGTAAAGAGGCAAAGGCCAGAGCAGACGCGAGATTGTCTTCAAACACCTGAAGGGAACAATTTCCTCTGGGAGGCTGAAATTTGCTCAGTATTGCCCTGGAACACAAAACCAGAATTTAAAGCTAGACTAATTTTACATCTTTACATTTTTGAAGTACTGAACTACTCACAAAACCCTTTCAAAGACATGATCACTAGAAAGTTAATCTTCAGGTTGACAGAGGTTTTACTGGAAAAAAATTTTTTTTTTTTTAATTTAGTGTCTGCAGCTCCTATGACATGCCTGGCACATAGTAAATACTATATACTGGCTATGTAAATGAATGAATGAGTTGGCTCATGAGGGTTTGATGTTTTAAGCCCACTTTGCAGATGATGAAAATTGAGGTTCTGACAAAGATTTAATAATGTTGGCTTTCTATAATGAATTGGATGTTTCCAGTGATAGTTAGAGTTCATCAGAATTTGAACAGATTAATTCATGTTTCTACTTCCATGAATTCCCTGCATCATCTGGATAGTCAAATTTAGAGGGGTTGGGTGGAACCAGAATAGTGGTCTTTCTTATCATCAAGGTAATAAGAGCACAGCTTTCCATACGCTGGAATTCAGTGCTGTGGAAGGTATCCAAAAAGGAGGCTGTTGGGTCCAGAGAGGGTAGAGAGAAGTGGTGTGTGTGCCTACTATGTAGCTTCAGTCGTGTCCAACTCTTTTCGACCCCATGGACTACAGCCCGCCAGACTCCTCTGTCCATGGGATTCTTCAGGCAAGAAGATTGGAGTAGGTTGCCATGCCTTTCTCCAGGGAATCTTCCCAACCCAGGGATCAAACCTGCATGGTGGCTCAGACAGTAAAGAATCTACTTGTAATACAAGAGACCCAAGTTCGATCCCTGGATAGGGAAGATTCCCTGGAGAAGGGAAAGGCAACCTACTCCAGTAATCTTGCCTGGGAAGTCCATGGACAGAGGAGCCTGGTGGGCTACAGCTCATGGATGGGGTCCCTAAGAGTTGGACATGACTGAACACCTAATACTTTCACTTTTCACTTTTCTTTCATATGTCCACTCTCCATTCCTACTTCTCCCCTTTCTGCACCTGTTTCATCCTCCCAGCTCACTGGAATACCTCTACCATATAGTTGCTCTCTCACTCTTTGCCCCACTGGTTGGGACAAAAGCTGTTTTAATTGACCACTAACACTTTAGTGAGCAATAGGTCAGCACACTACTTCCCTCAAAGTTATTCGGTTTTTCAAAGCATTCATTTATAGAGAAAAATTCAAAGGATTAAGTCTATGATAGTTGAATCCCATGTGCCAAGCACCTTGGAGTATGAGCTATTCTTGGAGGGGGAAGAGAGATATGGGGACCGTTTTCATTGACCCTGGAATCCTGCCAATCAGGCAACTTCACACTCCACCTGCAAAAGCCCAGCCCTGTAGGAAAGCTCCACCAGAGGGTCCTCCCCTTTCCTGCCCCACCTGATTCTGTCATCCTTACCCATACGATGTTCCCAGCCAGGCCTCCAGCTTTCTTACGAAGCTTATAAAGATTGCCTCTGCTGGAGCATCAATGGATGTGTTTCCGAGTGACAAGAAACTCAAGAAGAGAAATGATTAAAGAGAAATATTCATTAAAATGGTTAAAGGTGAGGGAAATTTGAAGGTCTCAGATAAAACACGTCTATGACACTCCCATTTCCATTTGAGTCTGCAAAAAGCCTGTTTCTCTACGGGTATTCTACTATCACTCGAAGTCCTTTTGTCTCTGCAGGAAAGTCCCCCCACCCCCACCCCACCAGTTTACCTGGCCTTTGTTGCTCAGGCAGAAGGCATGGGTCTCCTGACTCAGAGAGTTCCGGAAACCACACTCCATTTCATCCCAGCTACTGATACCGACTCCAGAGGAGAAGAAACAATAGGAATTTTAAAAAGCACCAGCAACAAGGAATAGTTTATGGGACCACTAATAAGAAAGCAAACCTTGTACGGAAAATCTGTCTGCTTTCCTTTCCTCTTATCAATATTGCTCTGAAAGTCAATTTGTCACCGTACAGTCAGAAAGCTCACCCCGGTCTCCTTTAATGTTTCACGCTAGGTTTGCCCAACAAGAGTAATAAAAATAATGACACCATTATTCCTCTTCTCTCTTTGTTTTCAGTGCTTCACTTGCAGATCTGAATAATGAATTATACTCACATTATCTGTAGTCTCTTGCTCTTGACTTCCTCTGCTGGCTAAAAGTGAAGCTATTATCTGATTGTCGCAGACAGAAGAGCCTTCCCTCTGCAGTCGGTGATCCTGTGATGTAGATACACTCGGGGGCGAAATTATCAAGAGTACAATTTCAAGCTATATAAGAGAAAATTACCAGCCAGTGTGGAAATGAATCTGGAACCTAGTGAAATATTAAATATTTCATTAGTAATCCTTTTGGAACAAAAATAAGTAGACAACAGAATTAGTTGTGAGTTGGACATAAAAGGCTAATTAATGTTATTGTATTCGGCTGATTGACTTCAAGGCTATTAAATCATTATTTTATTGTCTGGATCTCTGCCTCATTCAGGCTAAAGAAGCCATTTCATCAAAAAAAAAAAAATGTGTTCTTTCTCTTTAAAAAAAAATTCTGCTGCTTCTAAGGATACCCATGCCCATGCCTGAGTACATTTCTTACATAGTCAAGTTTACATCATTGATAATCCTCCAGTGGAGTTTAGAAGATGTAAAATGCACCTCTGGCATTAGGAACAAATTAAAAGTGAACATGCCTAGCCTCGCGCCACCCCCCACCCCTGCCCACCATGGGGAGACCAGAACTCACATCTGGAAGGTCCTGCAGAGCTCATATTGTTCATACCTTCATGCCAACAGATGGACGTCCTGACTACTCTTCATCAGCTTCACCATCTTCATCGTCATCATTTCCTTCTGCCTCTTGAAGAAACCTGGATCCATATTTCATTCCATAGTCTACTATCCACAGAACCAAGCAAAACATATCTCTCTGTCACACAAGCTTATGCAAAAATATATTTGAACCTATTTGTGATGACTCTTTCCAAGTCATCACCAATTTCACAAGTGTCAAGGGATAAATGTTGAGGACCAAATTTAACCTAAATATCCAAAGAGACTTTCTAATGTCTAAGACTGGGCCTAGGGCAGAGTGGTTTCTGGCTCATTTGATATCTTTGAGTCAGTTGGGAAAAGGTTCTCTTCCTATGTGTCATAGCAGATTTCCACAAAGTTATGTAGCTTAGAAACCAAAATGCAGGGTTGGATTTTAGCACGACTTACTCCTTTGACCAAGCACCGTTAGCAGTGAACAACCCATTGAATGACCGAACACATCAGACTCAGTGAACTGTTAGCAGAGCTGATTCTCAACAACAGCAACAACAAAAATGTAAAGGAGGGATAATCCACCTCTAGGTCTGGGTCCCATCTTTACCTTCTTGTCCATTCTTTTTTTGGCCTGCTTTCCTGACCCAGATGCTAGAAGTTCTTCATTATACAGAGGTTAAGAAGAACTCAAGGTAATTCCTTTTCAGTGGACCTTGAAATCTCATTCTAATAGGGGTTCCTTAAAGAACAAGAAGACTTTGAAAGGCAAGGGAATGAATTTTAAGTGTGTAATTCTATGTATACAGAAAGCAGTAAAGACTTTCTGATACTTTACTGAATGATCTTCCGTTGACTACTTGGGGGGAATCATTGGAATAGATAAAATTTTTCCCAGCTGGATTCTGGAGACCAACTGGTCAAACTTCACTTTTTGGGTCCTATGACCATTCTCGAAATGGCAGAAGCCAGGTCAAGGATTGGGGCCAGACGTGAAAATCACTGGGAGGAGGGCTTTGAGTGATCTAGCTAGAAATTTAAATGGGCTGTTTTCAGTCTTTGCAGAGAATAATGGGAATGAAGACGCTCTTTACATAAGCAATTCAGACCCACTCCTTGCCAAAATGAGTAACAAGGGCCTCCATGATGAAATGGTACCATCTGACTCCATCAGTCTCACTTGATAGTAACCTAATGACTATTTTTTTTTTCACCACTATCCCTGGTTTCTTTTCTTTTTTTATCCTCAGAAGAAAATGGAAAAAGAAACAGAAAAAAATAAAGTTGAAAGAGATTTTTCCCATGTTAGTGAGCATGGTGGCTTGAAATCAGGTGAAAAGTTTTATTTTTTATATCTTTAAAATCAGTAGCACTATTTCCTCTGGATAAAACTGATAAAAATGAAATGAAACTGAATCAATAATTAGAAAGAAATTATACAACACCAAATAGATGTATGGCCTGGTTCTGCTTTCTTAATGATGTCTGTTTCCTAAAGACAGGGATGTGATTGGTGAAAGGATCCTTCTTTGGGTCTTGTGAGTAGATGCCACAGTGGGTTGGGATGGGGAGGGGAGAAACTAGAGAGGACTCGAGTTTTCCCCAGATGTAATTGATAGGTGCAGCTTTCAAATGCAATGGATTTGTACCAGAGAAAACCACATGGCTATACTCTGAGAACCAGTGTACTTCTATCTGAGAGGGATGTTTTATAGCAAACTTCATTGAAAACCCACCTGGGCATAGACCGAGAACTCACTGTGTGAGCTCTTGGGAAAGAGCCTGGTAAGAAGGCCAGTTTCATGTCTACATGGTTGTATTATCTCAGAGGGGCCATAGCTGTGTTTCACAGTCCAGCCTGTGACCTTGCTTCTGATGTATGTGAGGGTACTTGTGGCAATAGGACTGGGTGAATGATGGAGCTTCCATAAAGCTATCGCACATCTGATGAGGCAGGAAGTGCATTCATTCAACACCAATGTGCTGCACTTCTGGCCTATTCCAGGCACCCAACACTTGTGCAGGGCATTCAAAGGCAATATAGAAACAGTCCTTGACTTTAAGGAAATCACAATCTGATGGGTGGGGACAGAATAGGAAGAGACAGTGAATGAATTGAGCTCAGAGCTTCATGGAAGTGCAGGGAATGGACCCTATTATATTTTTGAAAACATCTAGAAGTGTTCATCTCAGCTTGGAGGCAGCAAATGTGGGGTTCCTTCTGAAAGGTGACTCCTGTAGTTCATAAGCATCATTCATCTTAATGAATCCTGTTATACTATAAGAAAACACAAAACAGAGAAGAAAGATGAGTTCCATCTTGGTCTTATTCTGTTTCTCTTGGGACTTTCCATTAGCTCCACTTGAAGTAAAATAAAACTGCTTTAAGACAGCAGCACCCGCCCAAGATTGTAAATAGTCTCGTAAATGCTGGGTGGTTTCGACTCTCTCAACTTCCATTTCTTCCCCCCATTTTATTTTGAAAAAGTTAAAAAACCACAGTCTGTTTTGTTCAGAAGGCCTGGATGCAAATTAGGTTCTGTTAGTATAATGTATTTGAGAGAGATTTTGAATACAGGCAGCGACCATCTTGGCTGCCAGCAAGGAAGGCTGGATAGAAATGTGAGCTTGTGGTGGTCACAGCAGTGGCAGGGTCAACATAGTGTCAGATGTCATGGCAGGAATAGAGCACTGGCTTCCTGTCTCCACACCCACAGTCAGAGTGGTATGACTTTGAAACTGGTAGTTCAGGGGTGGTTCCTGACCACTGGTTGCTCCTCCAGCCCTTTCAACTATTTTGCAAACAATTATTCCATGTATTAAAGCTTTTCTGCCCAAAATACTCAAAGAGGTTTCTGTTTCCTGCACTGAACTTTGACAGTTACATTTCAACCAGCATACTCCTTGGCTGTCAAATCTATGACAAACCAAGACAGTGCATTATAAAGCAAAGCCATCACTTTGCTGACAAAGGTCTATATAGTCAAAGCTATGGCTTTTCCAGTAGTCGTATACGGATGTGAGAGTTGGCCCATAAAGTGGGCTGAGTGCTGAAGAATTGATTCCTTTGAATTGAGGTGCTGGAGAAGACTCATGAGAGTCCCTTGGACAGCAAGATATCAAACCAGTCAATCCTAAAGGAGTCAACCCTGAATATTCACTGGATGTACTAATGCTGAAGGTGAAGCTCCAATACTTCGGCCACCTGATGCAAAGAGTGGGCTCACTTTGTAAAAAGACCCTGATGATGGGAAGGATTGAAGGCAAAAGGAGAAGAGGGTAGCAGAGGATAAGATGATTCGATTGCATCACCGACTCAATGGACATGAATCTGAGCAAACTCTTGGAGATGGTGAAAGACAGGGAAGCCTGGTGTGCCATAGCCCATGAAATTGCAGAGTTGGATACAACTTAGCTACTGAACAACTCCTTGGTTAAGATCTATCTATTTTTCAAACACTTGGCTTCATTCTGTCCCTTTGCGCCTATGCCGGATCCACTTCTCTGACCCTTGGCCCCTTTGACCATGACTCAAGCACGCCCCTTCGGCTCCTCTCTCTGTCTCCTAGGATGTAGCATTTGTTGTCGATGTTCATCCCATGCTCTGTTAGCCCATACCCCCTTGGTCCGCTGTGCAGCTGCTGTAAGGAGTTCCCGGCGTGGGGACAGCTTAGTGCAGAAGTGGCCCCAAGGGCGAGGAAGTTAACACCACTAGGGAGCAGCCCTTAGCCAATGAGGTGCTCGAGTCAGTAAGCAGACATACCCCATCCTGCTCCATGCATTTGTAGGACATCTCTAAGAGTCTCATACTGTTTCCTGAGCTCCTGCTGCTCGTAATGGAAACTACCTTTTGGTTTTCCTCCCTTCCCTCTACGGCACTCTGCAGTTCCTTACTGTGCTTCCTCCAATCACTTCTCAGAGAAACTGCTTGCACTTAAGTCCTTTTCTTGGGCTTGCTTTTGGGGGATTCCACTCTAAGATCAAAGAATATGCCTACAATACTGGAGACCCAGATTCAATCCCTGGGTCAGAAAGATCTCCTCGAGAAAGGAATGGCTACCCACTCCAGTATTCTTGCCCGGAAAATTCCATGAACAGAGGAGCCTGGTGGGCTACAGTCCTTGGAGTTGCAACGAGTCAGACACAACTGAGCAACTAACATTTTTCACCCTGAGGTTGGGGTAAACTTGACAGTCAGTTCACTTTCTATCTTAGCTGTTCTCACTGTATCTGTCACAGGTCTGCCTCAAACTTGCTCAGCTTTAGCCCTGACAGTTCCACATGCTTGCTAACCCCTCATTCCTGGGTACTCAGGATAGTTGGTCATCTTAGCAAGATTTACAGGCAAGAACAGATTATGCTGTATTTCATAGCCCATCTCAGAGAATGCTATGATTTCCTGCTCAAATGTGGTTCTAGAAAAATCCTGATGCCTGGAAAACCAAAATTTAAATGCAAAAACTGTTTTGGCCACTGGTTGGTTTTATAATGAACTGCATTAAATTCCTGCTTTGATTTTGGCTTCCACTTCTAAAGGCCATAACCAGAGAGCTGGCCTGGGAATGTGGTATCTGTGGTATGCGGGCCCTGGAGTCAGTGACTCTGTGGTGTTTCCTTCAGGGCAGGCCTGGAAGGACCTCATGACTTGGATGGAATTCACTTCCTGCCAATTCTCTGACTTCATTGCCTTCCCAAAGATCGGCCTTCAGAGGCTTGTCAGTGCCTACCAGGTGTTCAACTCCATTCTAGGTGTGTTGACAAGCAGGCCCAAGGCTCAGCTCCTGCTAAGGGAATAGGTCACACCCTTCCCATCACTTGTGGGTTCAGCCAATCCAGCTCCTGTCTTTTGTAATTGCCACTCCTCTGCTAGCTGTAGCTGGACCCAGCTGGGCAAGCTGGAGGTCTGTTTTGGAGGGAAAGTAGACATTCATCAAATAATCACAAATGTTACGTGTTACACTCGTGGCAAATGCAGGGTTCTGAGTAAATGAAACGGGCTGTGTCCCCAGTTTAAGGGTTAAGGGGGTCAGTTCCAGGGGAACAAACTTAAAGCTGCGATAAAAAGAGAGTAAGCAAGAGCCAGTGAACATCCACGGAGAGAAGGACTTCCCTGGTGGCACAAACGGTAAAGAATTTGCCTGCAATGCAGGAGTTCAATCCCGGGTCAGGAAGATCCTCCGGAGAAAGAAATGGCTACCCACTCCAGTACTCTTGCCTGGAGAATCCTATGGACAGAGGAGCCTGGCAGGCTGCAGTCCGTGGGGTCACCAAGAGTTGGACATGATTGACAGACTAACACTTTCACTTTCAAGAAAGGTGGCAGCAATTGCCAGTGAGCCTCCAGGGAGAGAAGAGGGATGGAGGATTTTCCAAGCCCTGTGAGGCAAGTGCTTTTCAGAATGCGGGCCTGGGTGAAGATGCACGTAGCCCCTGTATTGAAGCAAAGGGGAGTGTTGAGTGAGCGGTTACAGAGGCTGGGGTGCGGGTAGACAGGCAGCCCTTGGAGATTGCTTGGACCTTTTCCCATATCCTTATATCCACTGGATAAAGGTAGGTATTGCAGAACGCTGTGCACTCTGCTGCCGCAGCTCAGGGAGGCTGCATGGGGTGAACTTGAAACGATGCAAATAGGCTAGCAGGCTTACTGCCTTCAGAAACTGGTTGAAACACCTTTCCAGAGAAGGGCCAGTCCCAGCACATCCACAGGGGTAAACATCATGTTTCAGGAATCATCCCACAAATGCCCAGATGCAGAGGGAGCTGCGGGCCCCTGGTCTGGCTTCAATCCTTCACCTTTCCACCTCTTGCCCTTGCATGAGTCTCTTTTTCTGTCTGGAGTTCTTTATGGTGTAATATATGTATGAGCACTTCATATACCACAAGACTATAAGCTACTGTTATTAAGAATATAAGGTTAAGAAATCTCCACACTGTTCTTCATAGCGGCTGTACTAGTTTGCATTCCCAGGGAAGACCCAGAGGGATCGGGTGGGGAGGGAGGTGGGAGGGGGGATTAGGATGGGGAATACATGCAAATCCATGGCTGATTCATGTCAATGTATGGCAAAAACCACTACAATATTGTAAAGTAATTAGCCTCCAACTAATTTAAAATATAAAGTAATTAATTAAATAAAAGTGTTTTAGCCACCCCTCCGCCCCCCCCAAAAAATAAGGTTAAGTCAGGCGGCACTCAGAGCACACATCTATTTGAGTCATGAGAAATGGAGGCCCAGGAAGGGTCGGACATTGCCCAGCATCGTCTTGCAAGGTAGAAGAATTGAGATCCCAGCAGAAGAGAAGTTCTGCTGACCTCCAGGCCTGTGTCCTTACATCACACCACTGCTCTGAGCAACCTACGTGATAACTTCACCTGGACCTCTCATTTTTGATCTGTACAAAATATGAAGCAGACAGAGTTGCCAGTTTAGGTTTGAGTCCCCTAGACAAATATCTAAAACCATGTGAAACTGGTTCTGATGTGATGTAGCCACTAACTATGTCACGTGCACCATAATTCAACAGATCCTCCAGGCTTGCTTGGTCCTTCTTTTCTAACACACAGCCAGAACTTCTCCTGAAGCATCAGCAAACCTCTCTAAATAGTGGGAAAGCCTCTGCTGGTCAATGAAACCAACAGATTTGCGAATTTCTAAGAAATGCAATTCACTACCACTTGGTGTATTTACAGACTTTATTGATAGGAGCAGGGGAGCTCAGTCAGTCTTGGTGTAGGGTCTCCATCTTTTGTATAAAGAAAAAAACTATGCAGAAACAGAGGAGACCTGAAGTTGGACAGAAAAAAAAAGATCCTTGCCTTGGAGCAATCTGGATGAGGCAGAGTTGCAGACTGCAGTTTCTGGTTTGCTGGGTAGCAGATAGGGTTGAAATAGGTACAAAAAAGGTGTATCAAGCAATTGCAAAGACAAACAGTATAGGTGAAATGGGAAGCAAGGGCGTTTAGAGGTCATCAAACCTGTGATCTTTAGTCTGGAAATTTGCCTGGAAAGTTCCACGGACAGAGGAGCCTCTTGGGATACAGTCCAGGGAGTCACAAGAATTGGACTCAACTTGGTGACTGAAGAACCAAGCCTATGGTCAAATCCCAATGGCATCATTTGATCACCATGCCTGCTTGGGAAAGCTGGTTTGTGAAGACAGTAATTGGTATTTCATGGAGCAATTGGGAGAATTAAAGGTGACAAATCAACGTGCACATAGTAGATGCTCATTAATATGCGTTCCATCTAAAATCAGAATCTGTATTTATAATCCTAAAAGTAGTTTTAGACTAACACTCTCTTGGGCTAAATATTTTCCTTAAATGAATACCAATCCTCGACTTTACCCCTTCCCCACACACACAGTTGCTTTTTCCTTATGTTGACTAAACAGCACCATAAGAGACTAAAGTTGCCATCAGCAGCCCTGATTATGGAGATTTTGGTTAAAGACAGGAATCTTTCCAGCAGGCTTGCCACAGCCAGGCATACACAGGCAGGTGACAAGTGCTGTCCGCGGGCATGTCTTGTTTTCTGTGTGTGATCAGAGATCGCAGAGGGCCTCTCCCCTCTGGAGTTGTGTGTGTAGTTTTTCAGAATCTGTCTGTTCACAAATCCAGCCATCTCTGTAAGTTGCCGCATGCCTGCATGGGTCCATGTGTTCTGAATAAAGTTCTCCACAAAGCACAGTGCCAGGTTGGAATGTTGGTGCTGAATGAAACACATTTGAATTTCATAGGAGGCTGCTTCAAACCAGGCTGGGGCCCTGGACTTTAAAATTTACGAAGGCACACTCTGAATTAATCAGCAAATATATACTAATTCACACTGACCTTTTTTCAAGCTGAGGCCTTTTTATCACTCACTGTGGGTTTAACATTGGCCTACCGAGTGCTATTACAAAGGACTCGATGGTTGGCCATAATTATATGATGCAAATGACATTTGCTGTTTTGTTTGAGCTTATTCCCTCAGATGTTTCCTTCTTTTATCACACTCTTCACACATCTGTGTCCCCGCCGTGGATCTGCTGGCTCCTCCTCTCCTGGTCCCCAAGTTCCCGTGCTGTCTGTCCCGACTGTCAGGCAGACACAGCCCGCTGTGCGGATGCGGCGGGTGTGATGCCTGCCTCTGACACAGGTTATGTTGACAGCTGGTCGGAACAGGTGTACACTGATTCTACCATCAAATGGCAACACGCATTTGGCTCCCTCCCAACGCACAGGCATGAAAAACCTGTTCTCCTCACATTTCTTTGGAGATTGATTGACTGTTCTTTGACACAGCACACTGTGACTGTTTGTAAGGTCTCTGGTCCTTGGCCGGCTCAGACTCGTTTCAGGGAAGTCTCAGAGAGGACCTCCATGTGGCACCATGCATTATTCATCTGCTTCTGTGGGATGGAGGTGAGGGAGGATGGAGTCTCCCCTCTCCTCGTCTCTACTCCAAGACCTGGAAGATACTCTGCTACGTATCTGGGGAGTTCAAACAGCAAGGGGCTGACTGCTGGAGAAAAAGAGCATTGAGGAGGTACATCGATATTTGGATTCTGAGATGATTTAAAATAGGAGCAGCGTTTTCCAAGATCTACTGCATCCTGTTACTGACCCAAGTAATTGTAAAATGGTGATTTAAAAACTGACCCCAAGTTAAATTGCTCATCCCTAGGAAGCAACTGAAAACTGGGTTTGGTCTCAGTTAAAAAATAAATAAACCCCTATGATAAAATGTCATGATTAATTTTTTTAAAAATGTTCCTGTTGAATAAGGCAGCCTTGTGACCAGCTGAGCACTGTAACAATTCTCTTGAGTGGATGACGTCTGGTTGAACTCAGGGGGAGCTTTTTTCCCAGTCACAGATAAAGGTTGTACATTTAAAAAAAAAAAAGAAGACAAGAAAACACAAATCCTGTTACCAAGCAGAAAAGGGGTTAGTGAGCATGTCAAATGCACTTGGGGGTCCAGGGGTGAGCAAGTCAAAAACCATAATGCTTAATTCTTCCATTTCCTGGAGGACACAGCTTTCCGGGAAAACCAGGCAGATGTGGAGCAGAGCTGCCCAGTGACTTCCCACCATCACCTTCCACCCCTTCCCAGGGCCCTGGACCAGCAGTTCCTATCTGGGCACATTTGCTCTACTGGATTTTCCCCTCTCTTTTTTTTCCTGGCATGCTGACTCTTATTTTCATCCCTCATTCATTCTTTCATTTCCTTTGGTGAGTAGAACAAAAGAGCTTCAAAACCAAGATGGCTGTAGCAGGAAGAGTGAACTTACAATTAGATGAGTGCTTCATGAGATTTTTATCTCCAACCCTACAGAGGCAAAGCAGAAATCTGTGGGCTTCTTTTGGGGACTGTATAGTATCAACATCTAAAGGCATTTTAGGGCTTCATGCTCAGAAACTGCCACTGTTATCATGAACTGATGATGCTATATTAGTACTCCACCAATTCATTTTGTGCAAAGGTACAAATCTAATAAACTCATCTCAGAAATAACCCTAATGTATTCAGTTGCTAATGCCTCAGCTGCCTAATATATTTGTATACAGCAGAATTCTAAATCCAGTGGAGAATTCTGAGATGGGTTTATGCATTGCATGCCTCTCATAAAACCTTATTTGAACATTTGATTCCAGTTTACATTTTATTAGTAAAGCTCTCATTTTTCATTCAGAGAGCAAAAGCAGAGGGGAGGAGAAGTACATTCCTGCAACTTCAATTCTGTGTCCAAATAACTTACAAGATGGACACAAAATGGACAAGACTATGACTACCTTGAAGACAATTACAAAAAATACTTAATTAGGATGCAATGCTGGTTATTTTAAGCCATACAAAAGAGTTCTGTACATAATAGAGTGGCTGTTTCATGCAGCTCATATGATAAAATTCTCACCAGTCTTAAAATGACAGATGTAATATTACCTTTAATAAGTGTCTACCGATGCATGCAAATTGAATTAGATAGTGGGAGTACAAATTTGTCCGATAATTAAGATAAAATTTCATGTCAGCTTAAACCCTGGTGTATATTAGTAACTCTGTATATTTCTTTTCTCTGTTCTCTACCAATTATTTTTTAGTGTAGCTTCTTGATTACTGAAATAGGCTAAGGAGGTAAAAAATTGGCCCCCAAAATGTATTATTATAAATGGAAGCAAGTCAAATCCCTGATTACTACTCAGTTTATGCTAAGTTTAAAAATATCAAGCATAATTCAAAAACTTAAATTCAACTGTGTATTAAGTTAGTGTTCCTGGGGTCTCATGAAGTGTTACTATGCCCTTAAGGCTAATGCTGAGCTAATGCCATTTAGGGGAAATAAAAACACAAAATTTAGAAGTCAATAATTTCATTGATTTAGAAAACCTGAGTTTTAAACTGATTCTGCAGTGTTTTCTATTAACATTGCAAATAAACTGAGTGCTCAGTGTAATATTTTATTTATGAAAAAATCTTAGAAGGCACACATAGACACACACACACACACACACACATACACACACACACACCCCTTGTGTGCACACATGCAAAACACCATGCTCACATACACAGCTTAAAGGGTAAGTGTTCTGCATGGCATTCAGCTCTATTTTAATACCCTCCACTGCTGTGATCACAGTCCCCCAAGAGAGGCAAATATCCTGAGCATTATTAAAAGTGGGATTATCCAATCTAATACTGAAGATTTGGGAACCAGCCAAGAGGAGTCAGAAGCATGAGGGTAAAACAAAGAGGACTTATCGGGGCACAGACCACCGGGTTTGCAGTCCCTGAGCTTGTGCCTGGTGGCATATGATTGACAACACCTGACAGGCGACTGTCACTTGACCGAACAATGAATGCCCTCAGATGCCAGTGTCCGTGGGGTTTGCCTGCCACAGTGTCTACCCATGAAAGAGAACACTGGGGGAACATATTTCCTAATGACTAGCTGTCCTGAGGAGTGCACTGTCCTCTAATTTGAGCTTCACAACAGTCCTTTGAGGTTTTTTCTATGAGGAGTATTTATATACTCCTTTCTATACAGAAAACTAGTGGAGAAGGCAATGGCACCCCACTCCAGTACTCTTGCCTGGAAAATCCCGTGGACCGAGGAGCCTGGTGGGCTGCTGTCCATGGGGTCGCGAAGAATCGGACACGACTGAGCGACTTCACTCTCACTTTTCACTTTCCTGCATTGGAGAAGGAAATGGCAACGCATTCCAGTGTTCTTGCCTGGAGAATCCCAGGGACAGGGGAGCCTGGTGGGCTGCCGTCTCTGGGGTCGCACAGAGTCAGACACGACTGAAGCGACTTAGCAGCATACAGAAAACTAGATTCAATGGGGTTAAATGGCTTTTCTAGGGTTAGAAGGTAAGTGACAAGGCCAGGATCCAGATATGATCACTTCCACTCTAAAGACAGTTTTTCAAGAAACCACGCTGCTGTCCAGACTCAGTTCCTCTACTTATTAGTCGTGTTCATGGCCAGATCCAGATCCAGCCTCCAGAGTCTGTGACATTAAAGAGTTTGGCAAATCGGCCACTGAGGGAAAGCGGTCCCTACTGGGCGGCTCCATCAGTTGCTACCACAAAGAACGTGGGATTTGCTGCCCCATGCCAGCAAGATTCTGGACGGCTGTAGCACTGAAGTCTACAACCCCTATACTTATAACCACCTTTCCTTCCTCTGCCTTGAAAGATAATTTTGTGCCTTATGATCATCAGGCATTATTTATATCATTCTTTTGTAATTTAGTACATTTTTGTACAGCAGCCTGCCCCCAAAACATCTTCATAGCGCTTATGTTATTTCTCAGACTAGCTAGGAAATTTCTTATAAAGGATATTTTTGGAACATCTCTCTCTATATATAGTGAGTGCTAGTTGTTCACCCACAGCATACATTCTCCCCTTTGTCCTTAGGAATAAAATCTTGACTTTTAACTGGACAACTATGCACTAAGTCTAAAGACTATGTTTCTTAGCCTCCCTTGCATCTCATTGTAGCCACAGGATTAATTTTGAGCTAATCAAATGTAAAGAATAATCTGTGGGACTTCCTTGATGTCTCCTTAGAGGGAGGGAGTCCTTATTCGGCCCTTCCTGATGTTAGAGATCTTGGACATAAACTGGCTGGAGTATTTGCAATCACTTAAGATTGTGAAGTAACTTTAAAATTTAAGTTGCTTCCAGTTCTGTTGCTGGTACCTAATTTTGGCAGATCAGTCTTTCTCCTGAGAACAACTAGAAAATCTGAGGGTTTTTCGTTTGTTTCATTATTTTCTTCAAAACATCTATTTAAAGTTTTCAGGAGCTCTCAAAATGGTAAGGATTCCAGAAACCAAAGAGTAGAAGGGTGAGAAACGCTGTGCCGTCCTTCATCAGTTAGAGGATCTGAGAACAAAGATACTGGGGCTCCTGGGTCTGAGCCTTTGCCCTCCCAGGGGACTTTCTGCTGGATTCTTCCCAAGGTTAAAAGTGGGGAACACAGAGATGTCATCCTTGAGCAGACTGATCTGGGCATGCTGAGGAAGGTCAAGGAGCCCAGATGTTCTTATTAAACTACCACCTCCCACACAGAGGGCTGAAGTTCATTGAGGAACCCTCTCTCCTATCTCCTACCAGGCTGACCCACGCTGCCAGTGCAGATACATATTCGTGAGAGTCTTAGAAAAGGGAAGATAAACGGTCCTCCATTTCACCGCCTCTTTCCCTACTAGGGCTTCGTCAATTCCAGTGTGGTGGTTTAGAGGCTGACTGAGTTACTGAGAGCTGAGGAGAGCACAGCAGTCTGGTAAGGCTGAGGGACACGGACAAATATTAGAGTCCAGGCTCATCAAGCAGGCGGGGTCATGGCAGACACCCCAGGCTTCAGCTGGAACCCCCACAATGCCTACTCTAGAAATGGTCGTGAAATAGATTAGTCTTCATGAAAACGTGGTGGTGAAATGAATTAGTCCCTCAAATCAGCTCCTTAAATTGGAATAAGACATAGTGCCCCTTCCCTAACTTCGTGCCAGAAATAAAAGCAAATTTTTGAAGGAAGATGTCATCATTTTAGGGTTTCCCTGCTGGCTCAGTGGTAAAGAATCTGCCTGCAAAGCAGGAGGCGCAGGAGCTGCGGGTTCAGTCCCTGGGTGAGGAAGATCCCCTGGAGGAGGGCATGGCAACCCACCCCAGTATTCTTGCCTGGAGAGTCCCATGGACAGAGGAGTCTGGCGGGTTCCAGTCCATGGGGTCAAAAAGAGTCAGACCCAACTGAGCAACTAACACATACAATACAATGTATTCACCACATTAAGTTTGGTTACCATCCATCACCATAAAACTGACTCCTTTCACCCATTTCACCCACGCCCTAAACCCCTTCTCCTAGGGTAATCACCAGTCTATTTTTTGTATCTATGTTGTTTTTATTTGTTTTGTTTTTTAGTTTCATGATGCTTTCAAATTGTGGTGCTGGAGAAGACTCTTAAGAGACCTTTGAACAGCAAGGAGATCAAACCAGTCAATCCTAAAGGAGATCAACCCTGAATACTCATTGGAAGGACTGATGCTGAAGCAGAAGCTCTAATACTTTGGCCACCTGATGCAAAAAGCTGACTCATTGGGAAAGACTCTGATGCTGGGAAAGATTGACGGCAGGAAAAGAGGGTGAGAGGATGAGATGGCTGGTTGGCATCACCTATTTGATGGACATGAGCTTGGGCAAACTCTGGAAGATAGTGAAGAACAGGGAAGCCTGGCAGGCTGCAGTTCATGGGATCACAAAGGGCTGAACACGACCTAGTGACTGAACAACAAGTGAAACCACATGTTATTTGTCTTTCTCTGTCTGGCTTATTTCACTTAGCATAATACCCTCAAGATCCATCTGTGTCGTTGTAAATGACAACATTTCCTTCTTTTAATGGCTAAGTAGTAATCCATTATTTCTTTATCCAGTTATCTAATGATAGGCACTCAGGATGTTTCCATATATTGGTTATTATAAATAATCCTGTAATAAACATAAGGGTGCATATAACTTTTAGAATTAGTTGTCTTTGTATTCCTCAGATAAATACCCGAAGTGGAATGAATACCTGGATCATATGAAAGTTCTATTTTTAATTTTTTGAGGAACTTCTATTTTTTTAATGTAGTGTCCACAGCAACCTACATCCCATCAACAGTGTTCTAGGGTTTCTTTTCCTTTCTATCCTCTTTGACACTTGTTATTCTTTGCCTTTTTCACAATAGCCATTCAAACAAGTGTGAGGTGATATCCCATTGCTGTTTTGACTTGCATTTCTCTGATTGTTAGAGATACTGGTATCTTTTCAAGGGTCTACTGGCCATTTGTATGTATGAAAAATGTCTGTTTAGATCCTCTGCCTATTATAAAATCAGGGTGCATGGATGTTTTTTTTCTTTCTTGCTATTGAGTTGTCTGAGTTCCTTTCATATTTTGGATATTAACACCTGATTAGATATATGATTTTTCTCCCATTCAGTAGGTTCTCTTTTCATTTTTTTGATCATAAATGGATATTGAATTTTGTCAAATGCCTTTTCTGCCTTTATTGAGATGATCATATGAGTTTTATCCCTTATTTTACTAATGTGGTGTATCATGCTGATTTGCAAATATTGAACCATCCCTATATTCCTGTAATAAATCCCACTTAAACATGGTGCTCAATCATTTTAATATACTTTTGAACTCAGTTTCCAAATATTTTATTGAAGATTTTTTGCATTTATGTTCATTATGAATATTATCCTGTAATTTTCTTTTTGTGGCATCTTTGTCTGATTTTGGTATCAAGGTAATGCTAGCTTCGCAAAATGAGTTTATAAGTATTTCCTCCTATTCTATCTTTTTGAAGAAATGAGAAGGTTAGGTGTTAAATCTTCTTTGAAAGTTCAGTAAAATTCACCAGTGAAGCCCTCTGGTGCTCAATTTTCAATTTGTTGTGGGGCAGGGGGTATTTACTACTGACTCAATCTTCTCACTAATCATTGATTTATTCAGATTTTCTATTTCTTCATAATTCAGTCTTGGAAGGTTGCATTTTTCCCAGAATTTTCCCATTTTCTTGTAGGTTGTCCTATTTGTTGGTGTATGATTGTTCATAGCAGCTTCATTATCTTTCCTTGAAAATCATGTTATCGGTTTTAACTCCTCCTCTTTCATTTCTGACCTTATTTATTTGAGCCCTCTCTTGGTTTTGCTTGGTGAGTCAAGCTAAAGGTTTGCCAGTTTTGTTTATCTTTTTCAGAGAACCAGCTCTTAGTTTCATTGATATCTTCTTATTTTAATTAATTATTAAAGGAGGCAATTAATTATTTTACAGCATTGTGGTGGTTTTTGCCATACATTGACATGAATCAGCCATGGGTGTACATGTGTCCCCCATCCCAAACCCTCCTCCCACCTCCCTCCCCATCCCAAACCTCCCTCCCACCTCCTCCCCATCCCATCCCTCTGGGTTGTCCCAGTGCACTGGCTTTGAGTGCCCTGTTTGATGCATAGCACTTGGACTGGTCATCTATTTCACATATGGTAATATATATGTTTCAATGCTATTCTCTATTCTCTGATTTTTTCAGGCTCCATGTCATTTATTTCCCCTCTGATCTTTATTATTATCTTCCTATTAACTTTGGACTTTGTCCTTTTTTTCTAGTTTTCTTAAGTGTAAAGTTAAATTGTTTATTTGAGATTTTTATTTCTTGATGTAAGCCTGCATTTCTAAGAACTTCCCTTTTAGAACTGCTTTGCTGAATCTCATATATTTTAGAATCTTAAATTTCCTTTTTCATTTGTCTTAAAGTAGTTTTTAATTTCCCTTTTGATTTATTAATTGACTTATTGGTTGTTCAGTAGTACATTGTTTAATCCCCACATATTGATTTCTAGTTCCATACCTTTGTGGTCAGGAAAGATGCTTGATATGATTTCAATCTTATTTATTGATAATTTTTTTGTGGCCTAACATGTGATCTATCCTAGAGATGTTTCCTACACATCTGAGAACAATATGTATTCTACTACTTTGGGATGAAATGTTATATATATATATATATATATATATATATATTAAGGTCATCTGGTTTATCACATCATTTAAAATTGTTTCTTTATTGAATTTCTGTCTGAATGATATATCCATTGATGTAAGTGGGGTATTAAAGTCCCTCACTATTATTGTATTGCTATCTATTTCTCCCTTCAGGTCTGTTAATATTCTCTTTATACATCTAGATACTCCATTTTTGGGTGCATAAATATTTACAAATATTATATCCTCTTGTTTTATTGATCTCTTTATCATTATGCAATGCCCTTCTTTGTCTTTTATTAATTATAGTCTTTGTTTTAAAATCTACTTTAGCTATACCAGCTTTCTTTTCTTTTTTATTTGCATGGATTATCTTCTTTTCATCCCTTCACTTTTAATCTGTGTCTGTCCTTACATCTGTTGTGGGTCTCTTGTAGGCAATATATGGATGACGCTTGTTTTCTTATCCATACAGCCACTCTTTGTCTTCTGACTGAAGAATTTAGTTCATTTACTTTGAAAGTAATTATTGATAAGTATGTACTTACTGACATTTTGTTACTTATTTCCTGTTTTCCTTTTGTAGCTCCTCTTTATTTCTTTTCCTTTTGCTCTCTTTTTTTGTGGTTTAATGACTTTCTTTAGTGTTATGTTTAGACTCTTTTCTCATTATATTTTTTGTATCTACTCTAAGTTTTTGCTTTGTAATTGCTATGAAATGTACATCTAACAGCTTATATAGATAAAATAGTATGGTTTAAGTTGAAAGTTTGCTAAAGTTTGAACAAGTTAAGTTTGAACACATTCTAAAAGTTAAGTTTGAACACATTCTAAAAACACTACATTTTTCCCTTCCCCAATGTTTCATAGTTTTGATGTTATATTTTACATTTTTAAATTTTGTGTATCTCTTAACTATTTATTGTGGTTATAATTTTACTACTTTTGTTCTTAACATTTATACTAGCTTTGTAAATAGCCTATGACTTTTACTGTATATTTTCCTTTGCCAGTGAGATTTTTATTATTATGTGTTTGTCTCCATTAGATAGCACCTTTTCTTTTCAGCTTAAACAACTTCCTTTAACATTTCTTGTAAGGACAATTATATCTGGATGATCAATCCATTGATGTAAGTTGGGTATGAACTCCTTTAGCTTTTGTTTGTTTGATAAACTCTATCTCTCCTTCAGTTTTGAATGATAATCTTGTTGGATAGAGTACTTGGTTGAAAGCATTTCCTTTCAGCATGTTAAATAGATCATGCCACTGCATTCTGGCCTGCAAAGTTTCTGCTGAAAAACCAGCTGATAGTCTTGTAGGGATTCCCTTGTGTGTAATGTGTTGTTTTTCTTTTGCTTCTTTTAAAATTCTTTGTCTTTAACTTTTGATAGTTTAATTAAAATGTGTCTTGGTGTGGATCTCTTTGAATTCATCTTATTTGGAATGCTCTGTGCTTCCTGGACCTCGTTACCTGTCTTCTTTCCCAGGTTAGGGGTGCTTTTAGCCATTATTTCTTTAAATAACTGTTACTTTCCTTTCTCTCTCTCTTCTCCTTCTGAATCCTCTATAATATGAATGTTATTCTGCTTGATATCATCTCATAGATGCCTTAAGCTATCTTTATTTTTTAAAATTAATTTCCCTTTTGGTGCTCTGTTTAAGCGAGTTCCATTCTCCTGTTTTACCAATAATTCAATATTTGCTTCATCTAGTCTGCTGTTGAATCCCCTCAATTGTATTTTTCAGTTAAGTTATTGTATTCTTCAGCTTTGTGACTTCTGTTTGATACTTTCTTATATTTTCTAGCTCTTTGTTGAAGTTCTCACCATGTTCATTCATTCTTCTCCCTCTTTATGACCATTATTTTGTATTCTTTATCAAAGATTAATTATCTTTACTTCATTAAGGTCTCTTTCTGGGGTTTAATCTTGAATGTATTTCTTTGTTTTCTAATTTTGCTTGACTCTCTGCGTTTCTAAATACTAGACAGAGTAGCTAACTTTCCCAGTATTTCAGATGTGGCATCGTGGAGGAGATGAATCTTATCATTCAATCTTACCATAATTCTTGGTTGTTTCTTGAACCTTTGTAATTGTCTACATAGCCTGGTTTATTCTTTATAGGTCCCGGCTGCTGAGGGTGTGCCAAGACCTGTCAGTGTTCCAGCGAGATGGATCTCAGTCAGCATCTAGTTTCACACTGATTGGAAGCCAACTCCTAATGCAGCAGCTTTTAAAGTATGCAAATATATATAGCCTGGTGGTACTGCATTCATAATCACTGTTGACCTCCAAACCAAGAGATCTGTAGATGTTCTCTGGGTGACAGTGGCAAAAATTGAGGCTTCAAATGAGTTTATAATATGCTCTTTTTTAAGATGTGCCAGCAAGCTGTGAAGAGGCCAAGGGAAGAAATAAGAATGGTGTCTCTTTGCCTGTCTTCGATGAGAGTGCCTCCCACTTCTAGGTATAGAGCAAACCGTAAGCCCGTCCCTCAGGTTGAGGTTCCAAGACAAATAAATGGGCCTTTTTCACAGGCAGCCTGGTGGTGCATTTCAGTCTGCTGTCTCTGCAATGTTCTGGGTGTAATAGCCTGCTCAGCACTGTCTTTAATTATTCAGTCCTGTGGGGCCCAGGAACATAAGCCCTTCTGGCCACCAGGGCTAGGTGATTAAAAGATGTTTGTTTCTGTGTAAAATGTGCTTACCTGCTGGTTTTAGAGAGGCTGTGGGAGTGTGTTGAGGGCAGGGCACATCCAGGGCTTCAGCAATGCAGGAGAAGAGAATGGACGCAAGACAAGCTTATGGCTTTAGCAACTGTGTCCACATGTTCCTTACCTGCACTACAAAGGCATATGGTACAAAAATGGCACTTGCCAACATCTCCACTCTCAGAGAAAGTCCCAACTCACCCCTGTCCCATTGGTAGGTGCTTTAGATTAACAAATGAATCTGCTTCACAGATAGTCCAGACACTTCTCTAACTATTGCCTTTGTACCGGGTCCCAGGATTAGTGAGACTACATGCATCCCTCAAAAGGAGTATCTTAGCTCCCCACAGCTCCCACAGCTCCCAGACATAAGGTCTGTTTGTTTCCAAAGCCAAATGTTTTGGGGGCTCCTTCTCTCCAGTGCAGCTCTCAAGTATTGTGGTGACCAACCTGAGGCCTGAACCTCTCTCTCTCCTTTGGGGATAGCTCTGGATCCACAGGATCCTTCCCTCCTGTGGGTTGCCATACCAGGTATGTGTTTTTCTGTGATTCTGCCTCTCTGCCTCTCTGCCTCTCCTACCAACGTGCTCCTTTTATCCCTTGTTGTGAAAGATCTGTTCAGCCAATTAACAGTTCGTTTTTAGCAGTGAATTTTCTATGTGTAACTATAAAATTGGTGTGTGCATTGGATTTGCACAGATGGCAGATCATTATCTCTAAATGCATTTGTTGTTATTGTTCAGTTGCAAAATCATGTCCGACTCTTTGCAACCCCACGGACTGCAGCATGCCAGGATCCCCTGTCCTTAACCATCTCCTGGAGTTTCCTCAAATTCATGTCCATTGAGTCAGTGATGCCATCCAACCATCTCATTCTCTGCAAGGATCTTCTTATACCACCATCTTAGATTCCCTCCCAACCCCCCTCTTTGTTAATAGAGATATAATCAGAGTTAATGTTAGTACAATTGTGGCTATCCTCTTGTATATTAAGTATTTTGGGGGGAAGAGAGAAAGGTTTATTACAGGGCCATGCAAGGAGAGTTTTTAACTGTATAGGATTTTTAAATGGAAGAAAGGCAACCTTCATTCTGTGTGGCTATGATTCAGGAATAAGACCTGTTTACAGATAGGAATGAAAGGAAAACAGATTTCTGTTCAATATAAATTCTACATTCTTTAATCTGACAAATTTCTTTTTTGAGAAACTACTCTGTATTATGTACTAACTTAGATTCTAGAAATGCAAAGTCAAATAAAACAACTTAACGTCTGGTGGGAGCAATAATTACTAAGCCTAAATTATGAGTCACCAAGTCAAAAGCCTATAGGGACTTGACAAGTCAAGTCAAGTTGGACCAGGAAGTGGTGAGGACTTGGTAAGGTAGAGAACACAGACATCTCCTAAAAGGTGCAACTTCCATTCAGCTCCCCTGATGTATGCCTTTGGAAAGGCAGCCCCAGCATTTAAAGACCTTCTGATTTTTCCAAACTTGGAAAACTAGATACTTAGGTGAAATGTCCAAATGCATAAAAGATTATGCTGCAAAGGGCTGAATTTGATCCAAAGGTATCCATTTTACTACCCTCTATGTAGTGGGTAGAATAGTGACTCCTCAAAAAAGGAGTGTATAAGTGTATGCTCAGTTACTTTAGTTGCATTCAATTCTTTGCAACCCTATGGACCAGGTTGCCCTAGCCATTGGATTCTCCAGGCAGAAATACTGGAGTAGGTTGCTATGCCCTCTTTCAGTGATGTAGCCAGGGAAGGTAAGAAATGCTGACACCTGTAAAAGCTGGAAGAGGGAGAAAGGATTTCCCCTCAGAGAGTTTTGAGGAAGCACAGCCTGGATAACACCTCAATTTTAGATGTCTAGCCTCCACAACGGGAAGAGAATACATTTCTATTAAAAGCCACCCAGTTTGTTGTGATTTGTTATGGCAGATCATTCTGTCTAAATGCATTTGCTGTTATTGTTCAGTTGCTAGGTCATATCTGACTCTTTACAACCCCATGGACTGGAGCATGCCAGGCTTCCCTATCCTTCACTACCTCCTGGAGTTTGTTCAAATTCATGTCCATTGAGTTGGTGATGCCATCCAACCATCTCATCCTCTGTCACCCTCTTCTCCTCCTGCCCTCAGTCTTTCCCAGCATCAGGGTCTTTTCCAATGGGTCTGCTCTTCACATCAGGTGGCCAGAGTATTGGAGCTTCAGCTTCAGCATCAGTCCTTCCAATGAATATTCAGGGTTGATTTCCTTTAGGATGGACTGGTTTGATCTCCTTGCTGTCCAAGGGACTCTTAAGAGTCTTCTCCAGCAAGCTGAAGGTAAGCAAGTGTGCTTTAAGATTACAAGGGAGTATCTTCAACCCAGTAGACAGAGATTAGGGGAGGAAGAGTCAGGGAGGGGTTTCTGAAGGAACTGACATGCAAGTGAAGTAGCAATTGCCATCCAAAGCTTCTGTGTGTTTATGTGTAGTGGGGAGAGGAGGGTAAGCACAGTCTAGATAGAGGTAATAATGCAAATTGTTCAACAGTGAGGGTTATATCATGAGGTAGTGAGCTTGCCATCAAGCAAGTGTTTACAAGTACATATTGCATAACTGCTCTTTGGGGAGTTTGAAAGGCAATTTATTCACAAGATAAACATTATACTCACTACTAGACAATATTTGCAATGCTTATTGAACTTGAATTCTGATGACCCTTGTCTTTTCCCATCTTATTATATCCCTGAATGTTGGCAGGGTTGACTGCCAATGTCAGGCTTGTAAGTTGCAATGATTCCAGGGCACCATGCTGAGTTTCAAGGGGCCAGACCACTGCCAATTCCAGTCTCTCCATCCCATGGAGTAGATGCTGCATCTGACAGAAAATAAATGACCAAAACCCTCAGCCTAGGAGTTCTATTGCATCTCTTGACCAGTAAGACACAAACTGATTTTCTTTCCTAAAGAGTTTCAAGATGAGTCAGGAACAGAAATCTCAGGAGCCAGAAATGTTTGCATCTTGATTTGAAAAAGAGTCTTGATAATCTTTACCAAAGGAAAACTTTGGTAGAATTCACAGTCTAGGGGCTGTATTGGGCTAGACTCCTTGCTCAAATTTACAGAACTATTAAGTAGAGGTGACAGATGATGTGACATAAATCCTTTCAGAGCTGTGCTGTTTCTCTCCACTTGCACTGTTTTTCTCTCAGTCTAGGGTATGTGTCCTCTCAGGCTGGGCAAAATGTGCCAGGGGAAATGCAAAATCATAGAATAAGCATACTATATCTGCCTAGATCAACAGTACCTGAGTGTTTTGGTCTTGGGACCTATTTACATAGTTCTTAAAATTTACTGGGGACCCCAAAGAATTTTATATAAGTTGTATTTATCAATATTTACCCTATTAGAAATCAAAACAAACTTTTGAAATGCAAGATTAAACAAGCACACATTTCAGTTGCCATCAGGACAATAACACCAAAACATGCCACATAGCTTCTGGAATGAGAGAATGAGAGGGTAGTGATTTTACAGTGTGTGTATATTGTCATGAAAATAGTTTTGACCTGAATGGGTCTTGGAGACCTCTCAAGAACTTTCTATTTCTCAAATATTTAGATAAAATTACATTTTAAAAAGTATTTATAGTGTGAGTCAAATGTGTAGGTAAAGAATAGGTTAATCAATAAGTGATACAAAGACAGCTTGTGATGGTGGTGGTTTGGTCACTAAATCATGTCTGACTCTTGCAATCCTATGGACTGTAGCCTGCGAGGCTCCTCTGTCCATGGGATTTAACAGGCAAGAATACTGGAGTGGGTTACTATTTCCTCCTCCAGAGGGTCCTCCCAACGCAAGGATGAACCCGCATCTCTTGTGTCTCTTGCATGGATAAGCAGATTCTTTACCTCTGAGCCACTTGGGAAGACCATTAAGTGACCGTGCAGCTGACTCTATTCTACCGTCTGGGGTCAGGGAAAGCCTGCATAAGCATGACACAAACTCAAAAAAATGGTAAAAAGGGAGGAAGTGATGATTAGCCAGATAAAAGTAAAGTATCTGAATGGCAGATGCCACTAAACATTTGCAACATATTTAATAACCAAAGATCAGTTTCTCCAATATGTAATAACTTTACATGTTTTAAATCAGTACAAGAAGGGGCAAAAAATATGAACAAGAAATTCAAAAAAGAAATATTAACAGACAATAAATATATGAAAGTGAACTCATCCTAAACAATATTTTAAAGCAATTTAAGGCAGTAATAATGGTGCATTTTGTATCTACCAAATTTTCAAAAAGTGTAAT
Source organism: Odocoileus virginianus (assembly GCF_023699985.2). Lineage (NCBI taxonomy): Eukaryota > Metazoa > Chordata > Mammalia > Artiodactyla > Cervidae > Odocoileus > Odocoileus virginianus. Next base: position 59,559,998 of record NC_069686.1, on the reverse strand, counting down.
TTTAATTGATAGCATAATACTGCTGGGAGTATAGGAAAATGGGTACTCTCATATTTCACTGATGGAAAGTATAAACTAAAATACTTTCCCTAACAATTTATTTTATCTATTACAATTTTAATTAACAGCCAGCCATCTTTCACATAAGAATCTGTCCTACAGGAATTACAATTAAATAATGTGGATATGTGTACAAGGGATTTTTCCTACAACACTTTCTGAAGTAACAACAAAGATCAGAAATGATATAAAAGTGGACATATGGAAATGTCCATTAATAGGGGATGAGACACATACATTGTACTGTAGTGATTAAACTGAAAACAATGCAGCCATGAACAAGAATAAAGTAGACTTCAGTGTATTGAAGTAGAAAAAAATCTATTATATATGGTTGAATTTGAAAGCCATTTGTGGAGTGATAGGTATGGCACCATTTCAATGTTTGAAGAAAAAGAAATATGTATATAAATATATCTCTGGAAGCACAAGAAATAGATGAGAAAGATACATTGCAAACCATCATCCTGTCATCACTTGTTTTCTCTAAGGAGTGGGATGAGGTTTGTAGGAGAATTTTATTAATGCAAATAATTTAAAAAGATGTGAAATTATGAGCAATTATTCTCCTTTTCTTCCACGTTTTCTTAGTACATTTTAAACAAAATTAGAGTTGATTTTTAATAATAAAATTTAATATCTCCAAAAATAATTGCTTTGAGCTCCTCCCTAGACCGTGCTCTTCTCTGTCATTAATGAAACCTAAAGGAAAAGAATGAGACTTCTTGTACCTGTGACTAGGCTGTGTCACCAAATGGCCAAGGATCAAGTGGGGTCCTCAGTTTAACCAAGTCGCCAAGGACACATGTGGTTCTGGGCTGGTTACCAGTGAGGAACTCTCAGAGCACCTGGTTTGGGCCTCCTCTGATCGTACCCACCCCACCTACCTTCCGAAGCTACCAAGGCTCCCGAACAGCTCCCCACCCCTTGAACACGTTCACACCCTTCATCCACTCAATCCCTCATCTGTTCCCTCACCACCGACTCCCCCAGGGATGAGCCAGGCAAACGTGGTGCGAGGGGTCTACGGCGCAGTGATAGAAAGGAAGAGGTCCTGCCTTCAGGGGAAGGGCACAGAGGAGAGAGTCCTGTAAATACAACTGTCCACTCACACGCTGCAGAGCTAAGCCCAAGACTGTCCAGCTTTCAGTGAGGGGCTGGAACAAGGCAGGTACCGCTCTCCAGTCCCTCGCTGGGTACACTGACTTCCGCTTGCAGCACTGAGACAGCGCCCACGGCAAGGACTCTCGGTGTCTCTGTCCTCTAGCACCTCCCAACACAGAGCGCAGGTGAGGAAGCTGCTTTACGGTAGCACGTGGTCGGAGGGGCGCATCACGCCACTTGCCCCTTCCCGTTTTCCAGCTCCCATTATCTCCGCCGAGCGTCTCACCTTGGATCTCCTTTCCTCAGTCCTTCCAGAAAAACATTTCTCTTCCTTCTCTCTCTCCTTCTTCCTTCTCTCTCTCCTTCTTACTTCCTCTCCTCCCTTTCTCCCTCTCTCCTTCCTCTCTCTCTCTCTCTCTCTGTCTCTCTCCCTGCCTCTCTGTCTTCAAGATTTGAGAGCTGAATGAAGCCCAAGTTTCTGATAGTTAACGCTCCGCAGTGTTAGAGGCAGGCCTGGAGCCAGGCTGCGGCGCTGACCCGCCCAAGCCTCAGAATCCGCTGCGATGAGGGCAGGGCAGGGTCCTGAACTGGCGCTGGAGTGAAGATGCGCCCTCCGCCTGCCCTCCGCGCAGGGCAGCCCAGGACGCGGCCAACTGGGGGTCACTTGCTCTAGAAGGAAACTCTAATGATTCAGGACTAAAATCTTATCACTGGAAAAAAAAGAGTTCAAGAGGGTACTGTGAGTCCTCCGTACCTATAAGGAGAAAAAAAAAAATCCCTTTCTTTAAAGAAAAAATGAATCTTCTCTGCAGTTTGGGGCTGTCAGGAGAGCTCCGGCATGCCAAGGCTGTGACTGGCTGAATGGGTCCTCTCACCTTGCGGTCACCAGGCATAATGGTCTCCAGGGGACAGTCAGAAATGTGCTTCTGCCTGGCAGCCTATGGAGCACAAAAATGACACTGGGCCAGAAGCTGGTGGACAAGGCCTGCCCCTGAGAGGCAGGAAGCATGGACCAGGGTGGACAGGCACGCTCGGCCCTGGGCCTCAGTCTTGCTGTTTGTAAGATGAGGGACTAGGACTGGATGATCCCAGAACCTGCTGCTCTGATAATGCCGGGCTCTGATAGGGTGTGGCAGGTGTGGGTGGGGGAGATGAAGGGGAAAAAGAGAGAGAAAGCAGGGGGAGAGGAGATGGGAGTCCTAGCACCCAGTTCTCCCACACCCTCCTCCTGCCCACTAGCGGGGGCTCTGGGTGACATCTCGTCACACCTGTGGCTGACCTGACTGTCCTGAGCACCCCCTTCCGTCCTCTTCTGAATCTTCCCCATGGACAGACTTTAGACCTCTCTTTCTCAAGTCTCCAGTGACACTTCATTCAGTGCCAAGGGCTACCTCTGCCCCATGGTCTCTGAATGTCCTATAGGCTCCAAGTCGAGGTCTTTGCCCAGGATCACAGGGATGTGTTCACCACAGCCTGCCTCTGGGGGGTCCTCCCTCAAAGGCCTTTGCACCCTGCGTGCATGAGACCAGGCATCATCCCTGCCACCATCAGACACTGAGACTGAGAGTAGGCTCCAGAGACCCTGGGTCCCTCTGTTCCAGGACACCTTGCTCCCAACTGGTCCCTAGGTCTCTGAGCAGCACACTCTGAAAAAGGAGGCCATCCCTTGGGAGGTTCACAATGTAATTTTGTTCAGGGTAGCCTATGGTTTTAGGTGTTGCACAAAAATAAGGAGTTAAAAACCACTGAGGCCCACGTAGGAACAAGAGTGGCTTTCCATGGAATGTTCTCAGTCCTTTCGATGAGCTCAAGGCCTTTGTGCTGGTCTTGATGGCCTCCCTAATTTCAGTTAAGTTCCTTTTTAACGAGGAGACAGTGAACTCTAGGCTCAGAACCTTCAGCAGGAAATGCTCAATACTAATGGTGACTCGGGACTTCCCAGTGGCTCAGAGGTAAAGAATCTGCTTGCAATGCCAGAGATGCAGGAAACGTGGGTTCGATCCCTGGGTTGGGAAGATCCCCTGGAGAAGGAAATGGCAATCTACTCCAATATTCTTGCCTAGAGAATCCCATGGACAGAGAAGTCCAGTGAGCTTCAGTCCATGGGGTCGCAAAGAGTCAGACACAACTGAAGTGACTTAACACGCATGCATGCAATGGTAACTCAGCAGTAAAGAATCCAGTTGCCAATGGAGGAGACGTGGGTTCAATGTCTGGGTCAGGAAGATCCCCTGGAGAAGAAAATGGCTATCCACTCCAGTATTCTTGCCTGGAAAATCCAAAGGACAGAGGAGCCTGGTGGGATACGGTCCATGGGGTCGCAAAAAGTTGGACACAACTTAACGACTAAACAACAGCCACAATATTTGGCTTGTGTTTCATACTTTTGAAATTACCATCTCTTTATGGTAAATGAGACTGGTTTTCCATTTACTAGCAGTGTACAATGTTTAAAACTTGGATTCACTTAAGAGTCAAAAAGGAAGCTGACGAGAAAAGATGATTCCAGGTGAGGCTTGGCTGTGGCTGGAGTTGGGAAAGCTCAATGCAGAGAGGGTGGGAACTCTCATAAGGCAACATTTCTACCCTCATGGGCTGGTCCAAAAGGGCCCTCCAGTTACCCACTGTATCCTGGCTCTCATTCCTTCTCCCCAGTTTTCCAGTTTCCTGACTCCTCGTTCCAGCCATCAATGTTTGTGTCAGTCCTCCTGCCACACTTGGGTGGTCTCTGGCTTACCAACACCATCAACTGTCTTCATTCCAGGTCCTAGAATCAGCTGTGGAGTAATCTTAGTGGAAAGATACCTCATACCACCAGATTCAGCTCCATAAAGCAACCCTCACCATCCCCACTCTCCCAGTCTCTTCACCAAAGCAGCCCACCATCCAGAAAAGAAGACAAGTTACTATTGATGGACTTGGCTTCCCAATATGTATGGCAGATCCATCTAATCAACAGAGCTGAGGTCTTCACTTCCAGGTCATAGCAGGTCAGTTACCTAGCTCAGAAAGTATTTTGAAAATACTAGTATGTGAATGATCTATGAAAATTCTTGAATGAATGTGACAAAAATGTAGCTTGAAAATGTAGCAGTTTGTTTGACTACTCAGTTCTAATGAATTGGATGAACCTAGAGCCTATTACACAGAGTGAAGTAAGTAAGAAAGAAAAATACAAATATTGTAGATTAACACATATGTATGGTGTCTAGAAAGATGAACCTGTCTGCAGGGTAACAATGGAGACACAGACATAGAGAACAGACTTGTGAATGCCGGGAGGGAAGGAGAGGGTGGGAAAATTGAGAGTAGCATTGGAACTTGCATTACCACGTGCAGAATTAGATGGCAAGTGGAAATTTGTTGTATGCCCCAGGAAGCTCGAATCTGGGGCTCTGTGACAACCTAAACGGGTGGGATAGGATGGGAGGTGGGAGGGAGGTTCAAGAGGAAGGGGGTATAGGTGACTGACTCATGTTGATATACAGCAGAAACGAATACAAAAGGTCCGTCTGGTCAAGGCTATGGTTTTTCCAGTGGTCATGTATGAATGTGAGAGTTGGACTGTGAAGAAAGCTGAGCGCCGAAAAATTGATGCTTTTGAACTGTGGTGTTGGAGAAGACTCTTGAGAGTCCCTTGGACTGCAAGGAGATCCAACCAGTCCATCTTAAAGGAGATCAGTCCTGGGTGTTCATTGGAAGGACTGATGCTGAAGCTGAAACTCCAGTACTTTGGCCACTTCATGCGAAGAGTTGACTCATTGGAAAAGACCCTGATGCTGGGAGGGATTGAGGGAAGGAGGAGAAGGGGACGACAGAGGATGAGATGGCTGGATGGCATCACCGACCCGATGGGCATGAGTTTGAGTAAACTCTGGGAGTTGGTGATGGACAGGGGGGCCGGGCGTGCTGCAATTCACGGGGTCGCAAAGAGTAGGACACGACTGAGCGAATGAACTGAACTGAAAATAAATAAACTTTAAAAAAAAAAGAAAAAATGCAGCAGTTGCCGATGTTCACGGTCAGATTCCTTGCATTTTCGCCTGAGTCGTGCCTTGGTTTCATTGTCACCGTAAGCTTGGGTTCTGATACCTGGCCTCCTTCTCCTGGCACTAGAACCAGGCTTTGACTCTTTGCTACTTTCCTCCATTCTATTCAGAGACCGGTTATAACAACCTAATCCCATCAGGAAGTTCACTGGGATAAACGAAAGTGCTCAGTTAATATTAGCAGAATCAATGTATGAGCTCCACGAAAGGTTTCAATCATAACTATTGCTTGATGTTTTTGTGGAAGATGAAAATTTCCAGCAGTTATCTGGAACAGCAGGGCAACCTGACCAGACCCAGTTAGATCTTTCGGTTTTAATTTCAGTTTGATGGAATAATTCCACAAGGAAACAGTACAAATTTGAAGGTTTGAGCTTAAGGCCCCCAAAGAAATAATTTCTTTATTATATTAGCATTTAATATTTTCTTTCCATGTATTGTTTGCCTCCATATGCAAAATTATAATTTGTACTGCTTTTCAAGGAAGAAGAAAAGTTAATATAATACACCAAACTCATAATCACATTAAAATCGACTAAATTAAATTAGAGATTTAAAGTCTACCAAAATTTCTAATTATGTATATATATATATATATATATATATATATATATGTCTCCCTCCTGCAAATCAGTCTTTTTCATGCTTTGCAACCTGCTTTCTGTTTTAAAAGATACTGTAAAAATCTTTCCATAAAACTACTGCACTAATTGCTCACTATTGAAATTTTAGATTGTTTTCATTTTCTCTTTTTTAATAAATAATATTGTGTTAAACAGTCTCTTCCTATACTATAGGAAAATTAGGTTCTTAGCAGTTTTCAAAAATGTTCTAAATAGCACTCCATGAAAAATATGCTAAGAATGCTTTCACATACTTATTATTTTTTAGTATAAATTCCTAGCAGTTGTCTTGTTCTCCAGAGAAAAATGTACTTTTTAAAAATGACTTTGGTAACTTATCAAATTGCTTTTCAGTAATATTGTAACAATTTATATACCGATAGGCAAAATATGAATGTACCTAAATTCTCACATACTCACTAGCATTGTGTATTATTTTAAAATGTTCCCAATTTAATAAGTGAAAGTGGTGTTTTTTCCATTGTTTTTATTATTTCAAAACATTTCCTCAATTACTTGTGTGGTTCTTGAAATTATTGGTTATTCATTTTTCTGTTTTAATAAGTAGTCTCTTTATAAGTAAAGAAGTAAGTGGTAATTGCTCAGTCATGTCCAACTCTTTGTGATCCCATGGATTATAGCCCGTCGGGCTTCTCTGTCCATGGAATTCTCCAGGCAAGAATACTACCGTGGGTAACCATTCCCTTCTCCAGGGGATCTTCCCCACGTAGGGATCAAAACTGGGTCTCCTGCATTGCAGGCAGAGTCTACATTTATCCAGTTTTTTTTTTTTTCTATCGGAGGTAGGCACTCTTTATCTACCTTTGTCTACTTTATGTGTTCTTAGTTTGTTTTTTTGGTCTTAATTTTACATTTTTGCCATATTTGTAAAATTATTATGTATTTAAACCTTTCACCTTTATTGCTTTGTGGTTTCTGTTTTTGGCGTCATATTTAGAAAGGCCTTCCCTTTCCCAAAATTATAGAAACTTTTACTTGCAAATGTCTTCCTTACTTTTGTGGTTTCATATTTTACACATATTTTTAAGGAAGTTGAAGTTTTATATGGTATGCATTAGTAAGTTTTTTCTCCAAAATATTAGTCAAATTATGATAGTAATTATCAAATAATCAATCTCTTCCCTATTATTTTAAGCATCATTTATTGATGCTTATTCTTATTATTGATGCTAAATTCTTATATTTGTGCTTATTTCTGAACATCTTTTTCCTTGTTTTGCTTGTCTAGCTTGGTTCTGCTGCCACACTGTTTTGATAACTACACCCTGGTAATATGTTTTATAATTTGATGTAACGAGGAGTCCTCTATGATTTTTACTTTATAGAATTCTCCTGCATAGTTTTACTTGTTCATTCTTTCATATGAGCTATAGAAGTTCACCTACACACACAGACATACCAATAATACTGTTGTGGAATTACATTGAATGGGTAGATGAATTTGGAGGAAATTCCAATACTGACTCTTCCAACCGGGAGACCTGATAAGACTATTTATTCAGGTGTTTTTAAAACATCTTTCATCACTACTGAGGACCATATTCTCTAAAATGACTCCTGGAGGGCCAAAATCCTGCCAATGATCCATGGATTACCACTGTTGAATTTACTCACATGCCCAGATAAATTACTTAAAATGAATACTAAAAGTCAAAATTGGAAGCAACTTAAGTGGGAAGCCACTTTTGTGTTCACCCTAAAAAATATAGGGACACTAATCTCGCCAAATGTTGCAGGAGCAGTCATTTAGGATATCAAAATTATAGAAAAATATGATGGTATTAAGTCTTCACCTTTCCCCCCCTCATCTACATTTCATACACCCTCCAAAAAAGTCCTCTGCAGTCCCATTAGGCAGTGATGGAGAAGGACAAAGTGACAGCATTCCAAAGGAGAATTCTCAGTAATTCTCTGACAAGCCCCCGCCAGCTGCCTGCAGCAGATTCAAGACCAGGATGTGCCATTATGCACTCTATAATGTCATGTAATGTGTCCCCACAGCCACTGCAATGAGGAGAATTTATGATAAGGACACAAGGCTTCACTGAGGAGTTCTTGCTTTAACGGAAGTCGGCTGTGAGTTTCTCAAATTTGAAGGAGAGGAGGAAGTGGCTGCTCTTTGAGTTAATCCACACGGCCGTTCAGGGCTCTAAATGACTATTTAATTTCCAACCAGATACGGGAACCAGGCGAACCCCCAACTGAGGGCACGCCAACAAAATGGCCAAGTATGATCCTTAATTTGTCAATAATGATTTTAGGCCATGACCCTTAATAGGACCCTGTCACTGGTGAAGTGATTTATGCCTCCTGTGATGACATCAGTACCAATAGTGCTGATAAAAGAACACTTATATTGGAGCAAACAGGATGATGAATGGAATCCGGGTCTCCTTAGTCATCTCATTACTGCCTCTCCTTCAGCACGGAGCTAATGTAGCGAGTCATCGTGCGCCTGGGGAGTAGTTTGGAGGCTGAATTTAATAGTGGAAGTGCAGGAAATGTACTGTGGCCCTGGGTCAGAAGTGGCGGAGGGTGCATTTTAAGTCAGTGTACAAGGAGGCAATTATGCCCCAAATCGCTACACTTCTGTGCCACCCAAGACTGCACCATGCCCTATCTCATTGGATGGCTGAGTTTTCTCCCCTCAAGTTTTCAAAATGTGACTCTAAAATCACAGTGTCTTATCTTCTCGACCATGAGAATCTTTCTCTTGAATATGTCCCTTCTGCCTTCCTTTCCCCCTCCTCCCTGCCGGCTCCCTCATAGATACGGTTGATCCCTGATGCAGAGAAGCAACTTACAGAAGTGCAGGAATGGTGCAAAGAGACCCCTTCTAGACATGTGAGAAGTGGGGGCTAGAAATCAGAAGGCTGATTTCTCTTCAGGGTTTCAGCACTGGCTAGCTGTGTGACCTTGGGCAAGTCACTTAGCCACTCTGAATCTTAGTAACTCCATTTTTGGAAAAGCGAGCATCCAGGTGCATCTCCAAGTTCTCTTCCTGCTCCAAAATATAAGCTTTTCAGAGCAAGATTGAAATCCATGAGTTCAATCTTTCCCTGAAAACACCAATTCTGGGTACTATCAATGACAGAGGGCTTTGCACATAATAAGGAGGGGAATGTATCCCCACGGGCTATTCAGAAGACGTGTGTCACCCATAATTTGGCCAGCCCTGGAGTGCACTGACTCTGCTGTGCAGAAGGGAGTAGATGCAGGTTTATTAATGCAGTTTTATTGCCCTCACCAGCTGTACTCTTTTCTCTATAAAAGGTAATTACTTCCAATAGTAACAAGCTAATTGATTGCTAATTAAATCAATTGGCACAGTAACCGCTGTCAGAAAGTGACAGATTAGAGGGTCATGTGACGGCGTGTTAGTAATGAAAAGTGGACATGGTCTGAGGGTGATTGACACATGAGATGAAAAGCGATTTGGGACCTCCGAGGTGGTCAGAGAGAGGGCAGGGAGAACATGATTGATTCAATGGTGACTGTCAGAGAGGAAATGAGAATTGAATGGAATTCAGTGTCTGCCTGAACCCTCACCACATGATGCTCCAAGTTTTTTCACATGTAAATAAGGGAGATGGAGACTTCTTGCAAATGAAATGCCAAAATAGGAAGGACAAAGGGAGGGGGGGGACTGAAAGTGAAAGTGTATGAGCCTTAAAGGAGCAGAGATTTTTTTCATTTAGAAATTTGAGAAAATGTAAGAATAATTATTGGTCATTATTTGTCCACAAGTCTCAGAACCTGGCTGCCTGTGTGCTAATATCTCTGCCTTTTAGAAGGTGCTTATCTGCTGTCATTATCAAAAAAGGAAAATATTTATTGTCTGCATTTGCAATACATCATAGCCTGATGAGGGCAGTGAATTAGATATTAATTTTGCCTGCAGGAAAAATGCACAACGAATCTGCTGCAATAACAGACATATGTATCGAAGGAAGTGATGCTGGCGTTTTGAACACCCACTGCCTTGTCTGCGGCAGGCTTGTCACTCTAGAAGTTTCCAGCAGCCCTTTTGCAGAGACTAGGAGAGAAACCACCCATCATTTAGTGTGGCCTGAGGTCAGTGGAGGTTCCCTATCCTTGCATTCTAAGATTTCCACTCTGATACTTACTGAAGTCTGAAAACCTGTCCTGAGCCTCTTATCACTCTTGATTTTGAAGAGACATGAGAAGTGAAGACTAGGGGGTAAATCTGACTCTGCATTTACTGGTTGTGGAACTCAAGAAGTCAGCCTAGCTTCTCTGAGCTTGAAATGAGTAGAATATTACTCATTCCCCAAGGCTGTGTAAGAGCTACCTAAGATAATTTATGCAGAATACCCCCATGTGATGCTGCCAAAAATCTTGTCTTTCTCAGCCCACTGAAGCCAAATAAAAAATACAGGGACAGAGTTTGGAGGAAATAGAAAGGTGGCTTTGATTCTCAGCTGGCAGAGGGGAGACACAGTAGGCTTATGCCTCAAGAACTGTGGTCCCCCTTTCATGAGGAATCTGGGGGATTTGTATAGAGGAGGGCTCACAGTCAGGGGCTGATGTTAAGAACAAAGATGTAAGGATCTTGTATTCTTCTTCCTCTTTCATGGTTTCAAAAACAGTCCTAGGTTGGCATCAGGTAGCTGCGTAACTGGGTCTGGCAGTCCCTAGCCTAGTAGTTGGGTCTACTGTCTTGTGTGTGATGATTGCTGCCTTCTTTCAAAAAGATAAAACTACAAGGGGTGATTTGCAAAGAGAGTGCTGTAAAGGTGAATACCAGATATGGATGTAATTAACACAGAGTTAAAAGATAGTAGCTGCAGAACATAGCTCATGCAGAGCTAGGGGACAGAAAAGCAAGCTTATTAATAGACAACAGATTAGGAACAGTTAGAGTAAAAACCAGTAGTAATCAGGCTTGCTCACTATTCTCTCCATCTTCTTTGTTCCCAGGAAAGAAAAGAAAACTCATCCCTCATTTCTCTTTTCTTCCCTTTTCACTGCAACAAGCGCACAAAACTTGCCTGAGAAATGGAAGTTAATAGCATTAATACCAGCAGTAGTTACTCTATTAAATCTCAAGATAGCCCTCAATACCACCTGGTGAGAAGAAAGACCAAGTTCTAGAGTCAGAAAGAGGTGGGGTGAACCAGAATTTTGAAATTTCCTCCCTTTTGGAAAACCTACCTAATTTCTGACCTCTTTAGTTTTATCATTTGTAAATGGAATGAAAAATACCTATTTCAGGTTTGGGGTTATTTTGTGGATTACAGACTTTAATTTGTGTGAAGTTCCTAACACAGATGCTAAGAAGTGTTAGTTTCTTCTCCAACACACTAAGATTTTTTTAAAATAGGCAAAACTGGGGCTTCCCTGGTGGTCCAGTCAGTGGTTAACAATCCACCTTGTAATGCAAGGGATACCAGTTTGATCTCTGGTCTGGGAAAATCCCACATACCTCAGAGCAACTAAGCCCTTGAATTGCAGCTACTGAAGCCCATGCCTAAAACTTGTATTCTGCAACAAGAGAAGCCCCCCTGGTGCGAAGCCCACAACTGCAACCAAGAGAAGTCCCTGCTCGCTGAAACTAGAGAAAGCCTGCACAGCAAGTAAGACCCATCACAGACAACAAATAAATAAAATTTTTTAAAAAAATAAGCAAAACTGCCCTGATTTGGATTCTTGATTTGGGTTCTTTGTGTGTGTGTGTGTAACAGGAGAATGGCTATAATGAGGGCTGGAGACCTGGAAAATCTCTAGCCCTTTATGTCCTCAACTAGTGAGATCAAAGCAGTCAATCCTAAAGGAAATCAATCCTCAATATTCATTAGAAGGACTGATGCTGAAGCAGAAGCTCTAATACTTTGGCCACCTGATGCGAAGAGCCGACTCGTTAGAAAGAGCCTGATGCTGGGAAAGATTGAGGGCAGGAGGAGAAGGGGACGACAGAGGATGGGATAGTTGGATGGCATCACCAACTCAATGGACATGAAGTTGAGCAAGCTCTGGCGTGCTGCAGTCCATGGGGTCACAGAGTCAGACCCGACTGAACAACAACGGTGCCTCTACTGTGCCTCTGTACCATTTTAAACTCTTCTGTCACTCCTGTTGTGATTCCAGTATCCAAAGGACTGAATGTTGGTCCCATAACAAATCAACCAATCCCAGACTATCTCTGTGTCCTCACCCAGGCAGGACCGCCCAATTCTGTCTTGCTGCAATAGCGATCTCAGCAAAGGTATAACAGCTTTGTTGGTGGTGGGCGGTTCCCAGACACAAGCATGCAGAGATGCAGAAATGTGTGGTGTATTTTCCTTCTGCAAGGGACCATCCCTCTCACACCCACAGCACACCTGCAGCAATCCTGGAAGCCATGCAAAACCAATCTTGCTGAGGCCAATGATGCCTCAGCAGCACAGCTGTCTCTGATTATTCTGGTATTTGGGGAAACAGAACCACCTGCCCACACCCCTCAGGAGCAGGTGCATTTACGCACATACACTCGTGCACATCCTGATCTGATTCTGCTCAGAGGAACCTGCTGCTTCCCAGAGGAAAACAATGTCATAGCAGGGTCCCTGTCAGTCTACAGAGACTGGGCATGATGCTTAGAGCTTTTCTGAACAACTCAAGGACTCCAGGGTGGCACTAGTGATAAAGAACCTGCCCGCCAATGCTGGTTAGACGTAAGAGATGCGGGTTTGATCCCTGGGTTGGAAAGATCCCCTGGAGGAGCGCATAGCAATCCACTCCAGTATTCTTGCCTGGAGAATCCCATGGACAGAGGAGCCCAGCAGACTACGGTCCATAGGGTCGCACAGAGTCGGACACGACTGAAGTGACTTAGCACTCACAAGGACTCCCGAAGGCAGAAAACACCAATTCCCACAGTTCTCATGAGGACTTGGCCCAGTTGTTTCCTACCTTTGCTGCACATGGGAATCACCTAGGGAGATTCTGAAATACGGAAGTCTGGGACCTGCCCCTGAGATCCTAACTTAGCTGTTTGGGGGACAGCATGGACAGTAGAGTTTTTAAGCTCCCAGGGGATTTATGACAGCCAAGCTGAGAAGGATGACCTGGTGATGACTTAGTTAGACAAGGCAGACACACCTGTGTGGAGCAGGGGCATGCCTAGGGAAAGATTTTTCTGCCACACGGAAGTGCCTTCAATCTGCTCCTGGGTTCCCCAAATCCTGGCATCTGGGGCCACTGTCTACTGCATCATGGTGCAAGGATTAGGCTGCAGGTCAACCTGTGAGAGGGAGGTGGGTTATTTACAGTGAGTACTTTACAGACCTTTCTGGAGAGCACATTTGATGACATGAGGAATGAGCTTAGGACACTGGAATCCTTAGGGGGAAATTGTGGTAGAGAGGGGTGCAGGGGAGCCTCATTATTATGCTGAGTTCCAGGTCTTGCTGCCAGGCCATGGAGCAACATTTAGGGAGGTAGGTCTATTCCCTTTCTCTTTTACTCCCAAAGTCACAGTGCTCCCACAGATACCATGGACAGAGTACACATTTTCTTCACGGATCCCTTCACCTTGGGGTATACAAGCCCCGGGGGGAATGGTCCTTTGCTGAACCCCCAGACAGTCAGAATCTTGAACAGCTTCCACCTCAGTAACTGAGGACTATGGTAACTTTTGCAGATGACCTGTCGGGTTTGCAAAGACAGATTTGAGCAAATTGTCACTTTAAGTCATAGTCTCAGGAAAACAAAAGGAGGCTCTGTGGTTTGACTTCATCTCTCACCTCAACAGAAGGAGGCAATGCAGCAGCAGGGAGTGGATGAGCTTCTCCCAGGCCACCCAGTGTGGGTCACCCAGGAAAGTTACCATCATTTCACACCATCTGCTGGAGTGCCTGCAGGATCCATCCTGTCACCCAGCCTTCCAGACCTGTCCTTCCAGACTTAATTACACTTCCTGGCAGATGGACCACGCTCAGTAATGAGGGGCTGTGTGGTACAGTGGTTAAAGACAGACTCTGGAGCTACATTGCTGGGGTCCAAATCCTGCCTCTCCCACTGTCTAGCTATGTGACTGTGCACAAAGTCTTTAAGCTGTCTGTGCCTAATTTTTCACTGGTAAAGGGAAGATGGTTGCATTTATGTACCCCATAGGGTTGTTGTGAGAATTAAATAAGCTGTTGTATTTAAGAGTGTAAGCTATGATTGTAAGAGCATAAAAAGCACTTAGTTGCTTCACTTTATTGTTGAAGAGTCTAGATTGGACAACTGCTGGGGAAGATTATAGCTTTTCTGTTTAATTGTTATTTCATTCAATTTTGTGCATGCATGCTCTGTCATGTCTGACTCTCTGCGACCCCATGGAGCCTGCCAGGTTCTTCTGTCCATGGGATTCTTCAGGTAAGAATACTGGAGTGGGTTGTCACATTCAAGGGAGCAACCAATTTCAGTCAGGATCACACAGAAAAGGAATAATACAAAGGAGAGAATAGATAGACTGGCTTGAAAAGAGAAGACCATAATATGCCCCTAAACAATCTTCTAGATATGATTGACTATGGGGCATATCAGTTGCTATAATGATGAAGATAATTATTGCAGTGATAATCCAAGCATTGTGCTATATGTTCTGTTTAACTCTCCTAACACTCTAAAGGTTAGTGTCATCACACCCATTCAAGAGAGAGGCTCAGAGAGAGTAACTAACTTGTCTCAAATTACATGGTTAAAGAGTGACAGAGATAGGATACAATTTAAAGTCAGTGTGACTGGATAGTCTGGACTTTTAGAGTAAAAACAGATGGTACCATCAGAATCCAGTTGAATATTATGAACAATTTTTCACTTATCATTTAGCTTGTCATAGTCCTGTAACTAATTGTATCAGTTAGGGTTCAGAGAAACAGAACCAGTGGGAGACATATAAAAAATCTTTATTATGAGGAACTGGTTTACGTGATTATGAGGGCTGGAAAGGCAAGTCTGAAATCCACAGGGAAGATCATCAGGAAGGGCAGGCTACTGAGCTGAAGCTAGTATTCATAGGCAGGATTCCTTCTTCCTTAGGAAAATCTCCGTTCTGCACTTAAAGGCTTTCAGTTGATTGAATCAGGTGCACCCAGTTTATCTAGGATAATCTACCTTACTTAATGTCAACAGTCAATGGACTTTAATCACATCTACAAAATATCTTCACAGCAATACCTAGATTAATGTTTGATTGAATAACTGAAGACTACAGCCTAGACAATTGGCACATAAAAATGACCATCACGGTGCACCCCTTGTTAACTTAGGATCCACACATCTTTTCTTAAACATACTTAATCTCCAAATAAAGGCAGTAGCAAAGCTGTACTTACAACTAAAATGATACAACTATTCAGCATACAACCAAAAACATGCTATTTCCCTCGAAGAATGTGCAAAGTCCTTGGATGACATTTACTCTTCTTCTTTGATATCTTATCATTTAAGTACTGTGATATAAAGCTAACTATTATATGTCTGGCTCTTTGTGACCCCGTGGACTGTAACCTGCCAGACTCCTCTGTCTATGGAATTCTCCAGGCAAGGATACTGGAGTGCTTTGCCATTTTCTACTCCAGGGGATCTTCCTAACTCAGGGATTGAACCCACATCTCTTGCATCTCCTGCATTGGCAGGCAGATTATTTACCACTGTGCCACCTGGGAACCCCACTATTATTAGTAACTTACATGATAAGGGGATAAGAAATGAAGAAAACAAAAATATTTTTTAGAACACGATTGAAACATATCCATAAAAAGTAAGGAATAAATACTTATAACTATTACAACCCTGGTTTCTGCAACTAGTTATCCATTGTAGTTGCCATTTACAACTGTTTTCTTCCTGTGAATGCAGAGACTCAAGTAGCTCAAAGTGATCGAGTGGCAGTCTCAACTTCCAATTCAAGGAAATCATTTTGTGTTGCCTGGGGAAAGCATTCCTCCCTTTGGAACTAAGTCCTTTGGACCAGGAGAGCCTAAGATCTCAGGCAAGGAAAGCGCAAGTTTTGCTAGTAGCTCACTGGAAATACTAATTAATAAAACCACTCTCATTTCCACCTCTTAATTCCTGGACCTATGAATACTGGCTATGGGAGAAACAGCAGGGTATATTTAATCCTACATACAGGATATCACCCTGCACCACTTGTACTGCCGCCTAGTTGGCACCTGTAACTGGGTCTTCAGAAGGCTATTCTTCCATTCTATCAAGCCATCTGTTCAGAATGATGGAGAATGCATTGAAACTAGAAAATTCCAAGAGCATGGGACCATTACCGCACTTCATTTTTTTGTGAAGTGATTCATCATATCAATATTGTGTGGAACACTATCTTGATGGTAGATAAGACATTATGTCAATCCATAGAGGATATATGTGGAAGAAGCACTGCATGCCAGAAATGTAAATATATATCCAGAGTAGATATAGTTAGAATAAGTGCTGTCTCTTACATGATGAAGACAGTCTAATCAACTCGCCTCCGGGTACTTGGATGATTACCTTGGGAAAGGTGTCGTATTAGAGACTCAGTGCTGGTCTTTGCTGCAGGTAAAAGAGCACCCAGAATGGCTGTATCCAGATTGTCCTAGATGAATGGAAGTCCACGTTACTGAGCCTCTATTTAACCTCCATTCCTTCCAGCAAGTCCACTTTGTGGCCATCAGGCCACGAGAGGAAGAGCTGAGCAAAGATACTGACTATTATCCACAGAAGGGGTCATTCTATCCACTTCATTATTAAAATCGTTCTTCACCAAGGTCACACTTTGGTGAGCATTCACAAGGGACAGAAATGTCTTCTCATTATTTGCCCATTCAGACAAGTCTATCCACAGGCCTCTTCCTCAGACCCACTTGTCATCAATCTCTAATCATATCCCTTCCAAGTCCCTGACTATTCATCCAAACTATTGGCTAAAGCCTGTAAGTCCTCATGGACTTGTACCTTTGGTCATCTCTCCTTCCTATCAACAATCAGTTGCACTAATCAAAGTTCTGTCTGTCTTTTCACCCCTGTCTTTCAGAAATATTCCAGAAATGAGCTGTAGTGTTGCACTGTCCATTTTCAGGTAATGCCTAGGGAAGAGGTAGAATCATTTGTTACCTAAGCCAGAGTCTTATTTTCCTCAGTTAGCTGGTCATGGGAAACACTCTATGAGGTCAAGGATGCAGGCTGAAGTAGAGAATGTTGCAGGAGTTGTAATCATTTTCATTTGCAGCATTTCTTCTTGGAGTGAGTTCTTTGGAACTCACTTGTGCCTTTCAGACCTGCTTGAGTCTGAGATCTTATATACCACTTCCATTTGGTAATATGTGCTCCTATGCTTGATCAATTTATAGTTTAGCGGGTTAGTTCATAATGGGCAGCTCAGGTCACGTGGTAATCTGATGATCTGTGATTAAGTAACTATTCAGTCTCCTAAATCCCAGGAGAAAGTTAAAAGCTGCTTCTCAGAAAGAGAGTAGTTGGTCAGAGAAGGGTTGGACTTTATCACAAAATCCTGAAAGCCTGTGCTGTGATTCACCTAAAGGGACCAGCCAAAGTCTCCAGACAGCATTTCTAATTGCAACTGATGCTTCAAGCCCTGTAGGGTCTGCTAGATTAAGTGCCAGAAGAGTTTGTATAGCAGACTTCTTTTGTTCTAGACTCTACTCAAAGTTAGTAACTTTTGAGATTACACAGTATATGGGCTGGAGAAGCAGACCCAAATGAGGAATTTGTTGCCTCAAAAATCTGGAGGCCCACTGGCACCGTGCCTCTTTTTTGGCTGTAGAATGGGCCAGATGCAATAGCTTATCTTTCTTCTTAGAAGGATATTTTAACATGGCCTCCCACTTCTGGACCCCATCAGCTTCACTGCGGTGAATTTTTGTTAGATTTATTTCCCACCCTCTGACATGCAAATGTCTTAACAATGTGTGCAGAATAGTTGCTACTTCCGGCTTGCCCAGTCTCTCCATTGTGTCTGACTCTTTGCAAACCCATGGACTACAGAAGAGCCTGCCAGGTTCCTCTGGCGGGCACTTACTAGGGATTTCCCAGGCAAGAATACTGGAGTGGGTTCCCATTTCTTTCTCCAGGGGATCTTCCCTACCCAGGGATTGAACCCATGTCTCCCGCAGCTCCTGAATTGGCAGGCGGATACTTTACCACTGAGCCATACTTCCTGCTCAGTGGGTTGTATTGGCGTGATATCTCAATGTAATGAACCAGCATGATGTCTTGTGAATGTGAAAGGTGACCAAGGTCCCTATGGATTAAATCATGACATAGAACTGGAGAGTTGATAGAGCACTGAAGTAGGACATTGAGGGTGTATTGTTAGCCTTGCCAGCTGAAAGCAGACTACTTTTGGCTATCTTTGCTAATAGGTTTCTAGAAAAAAAGTGTTTGCCAGATCAATAGCTCCATAGCAAGTACCAGGGGATGTGTTAATTTGCTCAAGCAATGAAACTACATCTGGAACATCAGTTGTAATTGAAATAACCATCTGATTAAGCTTATGATAATCCACTGTCATTCTCCAAGATCCATCTGTTTTCTGCACAGGCCAAATAGGAGATGTGAAAGGGAAGTGGCTGAAATCAACACTCTGCACCTTTCAAGTCATGAATGGTGACAATAATTTCTCCAATTTCCCCAGGAATGCAGCATTGCATTTGCTTAGTGTTGTAGGTAGAGATAGTTCTGGTGGCTTCCACTTGGCCTTTCCTGCTATAATAGCCCTCACTTCACAGGTTGTGGAACCAACCTGGAGATTCTGACAGTTATGAGATTATGAATATACATATTCCTCTTGAGCATTCCAGGTCTGGGGAAATAAGCATGAATGGATTCAGAGACCTCCAGGGCCCACTCTGATGTATCTAAGATAGATCTCTACTGGTCACCGGACCTTTTTAAGGCCCTGTGCTGGTGGGCCACAGTGACGCTTTGAGTCTCCAGGAATTAGTTCATAGCCAGTGTCCAGGTAGTCCTCAAAAGATATGATTATTTCCCTTCCCCAGTGCACGTTCTCCCTGGTACATGGCCATAGGTCCCTTTAAGGTAGGCTGGGAATAAAGTTAATAACGTAAGTTTTTGGTACTGTATTGGAGTTGTTCATCAAAGGGACCCTGGGTCTGTAAACTAACTCAAGTCTGGAAATTGATTGATATGCTATGAGTCCCTTCTATGATGACTCAGGTTAGACTTCTGTTTATCTGAACTCTTCAGCTTATATCAATGAAATAAAAATCATAAGCTGCCTATCTATTTCTTTTCTAGTGATACTAAGATCAACTAGCTAGTACCACATGTCTGTAAGTTAGACTGGTCTGATGACTACTCTGACCCTATTATCTATTATAGCAACCACACTCATCCCTACCACTTGGGGTTCAATGATCCACATTGTATTTAAAGATTCTAGTTTAATGGTAACAATGCTCATTATAATGTCTGATCTACAACGAAGAGCAAGCACTGAACTCTTCAAGGATGTTGGTGATCCCATCACACAATTGTTTCTCATAGCCAAGGTAAAAGGTATAGTATCCTGAAAGGTGAACCCTTCCGTGGTGGGTATGTTGATCTCACATGATAAATCCACTCTAACATTCCAATCTCCCTAAACCTTTAAAAAAATTGTATTAATAACACTGATTTACATTCTTGTATTAGTTTTAGGTGATTCACAGCAAAATGAATCAGTTATACGTATACATGTATCTATTATTTTACAAGTCCCCAAACCTTTATAGCACACCAAGACTGTTCTGGCACCTCAATTCATTCAATAAGCCACCTTTGGGTCCGCATTTCAGATAACCAAACATATTTTTAGAGTTCTTTTTAGCTCTTCACACTAAAACATCTATGAATTCCTAACACTCCTGACTTGAAGAGCCTCCACGATGATTATAATTCACAGTCAAATAGAAATGTCTCAAGCCTCTATCACATTTGTTATTAGAGCCAACATCCTCCCAAAATTATTGTGCATTTTGAGGGGCTTAATATTTTGTTCTGCCTTTCTTTTCCTCTTGAATGCTCAATCATCTTTCCTTCTATGGTTTTTATTTTTTACCTCTACCCGAAGTCAACCTAAATGTAGGACATAACTCCTCTCATTGTTTCCTCCTAAATATTTTCTTCCTAAGGAAGTTCTGTGCAAAAGGCTTAGGGGAATGTAGGGAGGCTATTTTATAACTCAAAACTGAACCTCCAGTCTGGTGTTGAAAGTCCTCAACCTTTCCTACCTCTGGGATTTTTTTCCTGAAGTATCTTCGTCTTGCGTCCCAGGCGTTTCCACAATGGCAGCACTTTTCTGCTCTGTCTCTTCTTGCACTTCTTGATTTCTTTAGTTTCTCAGTTCTGGGGACTCTTACCAACCTTCTCTCAGGCTACCCAGGCATCTTCAGGCAATCCTATTTTATTATACTTTCCAAATTTTTGTTTGTTTTGCTTCCTTTCTCTGCTTGTGATGGTCTTTAAAAAAAAAGCCCAAAACTTGCTAGAGCATCTTTAGCACACTCAGGCCATAGATCCTTTCTGGGCACCCCCTTCACTCATTTCCTTGGCAGGTACATTCTGATGTGCTGTCCTGAATGGCTGCATTCTCTTAAGCATCATGCTGCACATTCTTTAATTTTTTTTTCATGTTTCTTGACCTAAGCTAAGTCTTTAACTTCAAGGAGGGAAGCCAAGTGTCAGATGTGGCCTTTCCCAAGTCTTGCTTACAGAAAGCACAGCAATCCCCTGAAGTGACTGGCAAGGCTGTTTTGGGGCTAAAGGCAGACAGCAGCTGCAGATGGTGCTATGGAGAGATAGTGTGCATAAGGCACCTCCCGCCAACCCTGGACGTTCAGACCCAGCCGGGCCACCAGACTCCTGGCTCCTAATCAAGACCCCAGCCTTCTCCCATGAAGGCTGTGTGGGATTGCATCCAGATACCTTAGGAGACTGTCTGGCAACCTGTTCTCCCAGCATGAAATGCCTCCCTTCCCTGGCCTTGGAGACAGCCTGGAACTGAGGGAAGAATGCTTGACAGAATGAAGGTCTCAGGGTCTGTCTGAATCTCACAGTCTCCAGGAGAACCTTGCTTTTCTTAAGCTTTATAGCTGAAGAAGTCCAGCTTCTGCCACCGATTCTGTGGTTCTTGAGTCTTTTACTTTGCTCTCTGAAAATCAGCCTCACAACAATCACTTGTGGGGAATGTTTGTGGCTTTAATCGTTCATCATCAACTACCCACTTCTTCTGGGAACAGCACCTCAAAGTTCCTTTGTCTATACCTAGCTCAGTCCATGTAGGTCTGATATGATGCCTGATCCCAGATAAAGAGAACATCACTCATAATGAACCAGCCAGTACTTTGCATTCCTTCAGTCACAGGGATTGGTTCAGGGACAAGCATGTGACTCAGGTCTAACTGATCAGCGTAATTTCATTGCTGTGATCAGAGTTATCTTAGTATTGAACAAATGATTCAAATTCTTCCAATAAGAGTGAATTATGCAGCTTACAATATAGCAATTGGGGGGGGGGGGTTGCGGTGAGGAATGCTTAGATTTCAGGTGGATTTAAAATGGGGAAGAAATAGGACCAGAGTTGTTGGCACCATTTGCCACTAAGTGGTCCCTGAGAATAAAACCAACATGGTGAGCACAGCCAAGAGAGTAACTAGATCCTGATGACATCATTTTGTTTCTGGCATCAAACACTATTTGAAATTATTTATACTCTTAAATTTTCTTTCCCATTACATAAGATAAAATGTTTTTCATACTTAAGCAATTGGATTCTGATTTAAGTCTTAATATGCCTTCCATGTCACTTTCAAATGTAAACTTGATGTATTCAACCTCATTTGAGGCTAGATGATAAATTTTCTGTTTGTAACTTAGGCCAAGATTCTGGAAATTGAGTTTAGTCAAGAAAGTGAAATTGCCAGGTTCAAGGGTCTGCAAAATTTCACTTTCAATAGTTATTGTAAAAAAACTTGAATAGTGCCTACTCAAGCGTTTTGTCCATTTTTTTTTTTTTAAATTGGCTTACCTATATTTTTAAATTAATTCATAGAAGTTGTTTCTTCTGATTATCAATTCTTTGTCAGATATGTGTTTGCAAATTTCTTTTCTATAGCTTCTCTTTTACAGTCTCAATGATAACTTTGATGAACAAAAATTCTTAATTCTACCAAAGTCCAATTTATCAGTGTTTACCCTTATATGTGGGACTTCCCTGGTGGCCCAGTGATAAAGAATCTGCCTGTCAATGCAGAAGATGCAGGTTCGATCTCTCGGTAGGGAAGATCCTCTGGAAGAAGAATTGGCAACCAGTATTCTGGAGGTCTGGTACAACTTGAGCTAAATTTATTCCCAAGAATTTGATGATTTTGATGCTATTGTATATGTTTGTATTTTAAAATTTTATTTCCTAATTATTTCTGCTGTTGTTTTTGTTTGTTGCTAAGTCATTGCTAAGTTGTCGTTGCTGTCGTGTCTGACTCTTTTGTGACCCTATGGATTCTAGTCCTGCTAGGCTCCACTGTCCAAGGAATTTCCCAGGCAAGAATACTGGAGTGGGTTGCCATATCCTTCTCCAGGGGATCTTCCCAACTGAGGGAACAAACTCATGTTTTCACACTGAACCACCTGAGCATCAGGAATTTTTTCTGCTAGTATAGAGTAACATTGATGTAATTAATTTTTTAACTCTACATCCAAAAATATTTTTAAAATCACTTATGAATTCTAATACTTTATATGTATAGGCCTTGAGTTTTTTTTTCTTAATTTATTTATTTTTTAATTGAAGGATAATTGCTTTACGGAATTTTGTTGTTTTCTGTTAAACATCAACATGAAACAGTCATAGATGTACACATGTCTGCTTTGGGATCTTTAACACAAAAATCCAGTCAGTTTTATTTATTCCTCTCTAATATTAATTTATTTTTCTTAACCTATTATACTAGTAAGGATCTTCAGTATAATACTGAATATAAAGGTAATAGCAGACATCCTTAACCTCAGTCCTATTCTCAAACAGAAAGTTCATTATTTTAATATTATGTAAGATATTCGATGTACTCTAGTAGAGTACATTCTATTCTCTCCTTACTAAAGGTGTTTTCTCTCTTTTTTTCTTTCTTCTTTTAAATCATGAATGAATGGATGTTGAAAGTTATTAAATGCTCTTTCTGTTTATTGAGGTGATCACATAATTTTTCTCCTTTATTTTTTAATATGGTAAATTACAGATTTTTTTAAATGTCAAAGCAAGTTTGCATTCTTGATAAATTATCTTTTGGCATAGATTTAATTGGTTGGATTAATTGGCAGACTAATTGGTAGATTTAATTGGTTAATATTTTTCTTGTTATTTGTGCATCTATGTTCATGATGGATACTGGTCTATATTTTGTTTAATGTAATGTTCTTTTCAGGTTTGGTATTACAATTGTGCAGGATTCATAAAATGAGTTTGAAGTGCTCCATCTTTTACCATGCTCTAGAAGAGTTTAGGTAAAATTGGTATTGTTTTTTTCCTTTAATGTTTGGAGTAATTCAATAGTATAGTTATCTGGGCATGAAATTATTTTTGGTCAAAGTTTTATATTACAGATTCATTTTCTTTAATAAATAAGAATTATCTAGATTATTCTATTTTTTGGTGCATACACTTGAAAATTGTGACCAGGGAATTTGTCTATTTTATTTTCTAAATTTTGAAATTTATTGGCAAACAAAAATTATGAAATTTTTAATATCTGTTGACTGTATAATAATATCCCCTTTTTCATTTGTGATATTTAGTTTTCTCTAAGTCATCTTGTTAGGGGTTTATCAGTTAATCACTTTAATTTGACTTTATTAATGCTCTTCATTGTATGTTGGCTTTTAATTTTATTGATTTCTGCTCTTCTTTTTTTGTTTTAGTTTCTCTGGATTTATGTAAAATAACTTTCTTGAGATGGAGAGTAGATTGTTGCTTTTTATCCTCTTTGCTACCATATGCACTTAAGACTACAAATTTCCCTGTAATCACTGTTTCAGCTTTATCCTCCAATACTGATGTGTCATCTTTTGATTCAGACGCATTTCAAATTATTTTCTAATATAGATTGTGATTTATTCTTTGGTCTATGGATTGTTTAAAAGCATACTGCTTCATTTAAAAACATCTGGAGAGAGAACAAGATGGCAGAGGAGCAGGAGGATGTGGCTACATCAGGAACACACCTTCAGACACAGAAGTGCATGCAGAACAGCAGCTGAGAGTGGATAGGAGGACCTGACCAGAGGGGAAGAATATACGGAACCACGCAACACTCTGTAGGAGGAAGGAACTAGCCGGGGAAACAGGAGTGTTAGTAGGGCTGGACCTGCCCTTGGCAGGTGGGGGAACTGAAGCAGGGGTCCAATCCCCACATCAAGGCAATTGTCTGAGTCAGAGGAGAGACATTTAAGGCTGAGAGTGAAACAGCTAACCTGTGGTAGCCTAAATGGAATGAGAATCAGACAGTCCTTGCGGCCGCCATATGTACCCCAGACAGGGACACAGGTTCCCTGGAGGTGCAACGGCTGGGAGCCGGAGTTTAGGCATTGTGGAGCAATCCCAGGGCGAGGGCTGCTGTTGACTGTGGAGAGGTAGATGGAGGGGATGCGAAGGAGGAGACTGTGGTGGGAAACGCCTGTGGAGGAAAGCCAGGCAGCCGTGGAAGCAAGGAGATACTGCTGAGTCATGCATAGGGGTGGGGCCATCACTATAGCCTCTCTCTCTCCACAAGCCAGCATTGACAGCTGAACAACAGAGAGGCTGACCCATCAAATGCCTGGTGCACTGAATACAGAGTAGGACCCCACCCAGGGTGCCCCTTTAAGTGCCCGATGCACCAAATTACAGAGCAGGACCCCAGCCAGGGTGCCCTTCTACGTGCCAGACGCGCCAACAACAGAGAAGGACCCCAGGCAAGGGAGCCCTCTAAGTGCCTGAATGGGCAGAACTACGGGGAAAGACTGGCCGAAGAGCCTTCCGAGAGCCGGTTACAGAGACTTGAAAAGCGACTCTGATAGGGCCATAACTCCTGCGGGGGAGGCAGTCCGTGACCCTGCACACCTGGTGCCGCCAGGGTCCCCGCAAGCCAAGCAGCTGCTACCTTCGTGCTCAACCCTCACCGTGACAGAGCTGCCCCACGCCAAAAAAAATTCTTGCATCTATGCTTGCAGGGTCGCTTTGGTCACGTGCAACTTTTGAGATTTTTGTAGACTGTGGCCTTCCAGGCTTCTTTGTCATGCAGAGGTGGAAATAAAACCACAATTGAAACCTAGGGGCAGTGTGGCTAAGAAAGACCCAAAACTTTCCCAGCTGTACAAACTGCAGATTAAATCCACATGATAAACTAGGCAGACTCTGCTTCTATGCAATATATAAAAGGACATTGAGAGCACCTGCAAAAGAAAATGCACTTGTTCTGAGAGCTGTGGACGTTGGAGGCAAGAACACACAGGAGTAGGACCAGATTGGGATCCGAGCTGCCTCCACAGAGGGTCCAGAGATCAGCACAGTGTTGGGGGGCATCCTACGGAGGTGAGGTGGACTGTGACTCTCAGCAAGGGAAATGACTGTGACAGAGTGACTCAACAAAAGCATTGACTATTCTGTTTTGACTTGTTCTATAGATTCTTTGGAATTTAAAAAAAAAATTTCCCATCCCTCCCTCCCCCAGTTATAATTGTCTTTTTATTAGCACTTTGAAATCTAATTAAGCTTTTGAGCTTTTTTTTTTTTATTGTCACATTTTTTATTGTCATTATAAACCTCTGCCTCTATGCTGGGCCTTTGCAATTCGGTGGCACTTTCCTTTTTTTTTTTCCCCTCTCTTTTTTGAATTTTAATTTTTTAAACCTATTACTATTTTTTCTATAGTTACTCCTTTGTTTGCTTTTCCTACTGTTCTTTTCCACTTGCAGCTAATTGTTAATGTATATAAATCTTCTTTATCTACCTCTATTTAACTTTTCATGTCTATTCTTTCTTTTCTTTCTTTCCTTTCCTTTCAACATATTTGTTAGTTTTATTTTCATTGCTTTATTCCCCAGTTGGCACCTTGCTTTAGTTTTATTTTTCAGTTTGTGCTTTAGTTAGTTTTGTTCTTAAATGGTAGATGTCAGTTTTGGTTTCCTTTGATCACTGGATCAATCTATTGTGCTTTATTTTTGTTGGACTGTTTTGATTTTGCTTATGGATATATATGTATTTGTGTATATTCAGTCACACTTATTACTTTTGTTATAAACCTCTGCCTTCTACATTGGGCTTTTGCAGTTCTTTGGAGTTTTCCTTTTTTTTTCTCCTTCTTCTTCCTTTTCTTTTCTTTTTCTCTTTTTTATAATTTTAATTTTTAATTTTTTAAACCTACTATAGTTTTACTACATTTATCCCTTTGTTTGCCTTTCATACTGTTCTTTTCCCCTTGCAGTTAATCTTTAATGTATATAAATCTTCTTCATATGCCTCTATTTAACTTTGCATATCAATTCTTTCTTTCCTTTCCTCTCAACATATTTGTTAGTTTTGTTTTCATTGCTTTATTCCTCACTTGGCACCTTGCTTTAGTTTTAGTTTCCAGTTGTGCTTTAGTTAGTTTTGTTCTTAACTGGTAAATATAATTTTTTATTTCCTTTATTCACTGGGTCAACCTACTGTACTTTATTTTCATTGGACTGTTTTGACTTTGCTCATGGCTGTACATGTATATGTGTATATTCCATTATTTTAATTATTATTTGTCTGATTTTGTAACAGTCATTTGTCTGGGATTCATCTTTGGTTTCTTGTTTTTGGTTTTAACCTCACTTAATGCCATAACAAAACATTTGTGGAATCTGTGTTCCTGACCAAGGATCAAGCCCTGAGCTCTTGGAGTGGGAAAACAGACTTCAAGATCCTAGACTACCAGAGAATTAACCCTAGGAAGTATCAAATAGTGAGAACTTACACAAAGGAAGCCACTTGAATACAAGACCTGGCATCACTCAACAACCAGTAGCACCCTGTGCAAGACGTCTCATCTAAACAACAAACAAAACAAAAATACAAACCCAGTCATCAGCAGACAGGATTACCACCTCACTCAGCCTTGCCCATCAGAGGAAAAACAAAAAAAAACTCAGCACAAATCTACCCTATGTGAAGCTTACACAAACCACTGGACAAACCTTAGGAGGGCAGAAACCAAAAGAAAAAAAAAATCAACCTTGAAGCCTGGGAAAAAGAGACTTCAATCACAGTAAGTTTAAAAAAAAAATTATGAAAAGGTGGAAAAATACTACACAAATGAAGGAACAAAGTAGAAATACAGAAATCCGAATAAATGAAGAGGAAATAGGCAAACTACCTGAAAAAGAATTTGGAATATTCAAAAACCCGGAAAACAAAATGGAGAAAATTCAAGAATCAATTAACAAAGACATAGAAGAATTAAAGAATAAACATACAGAGACAAACAACACAATTACTGAAATTAAAAATACTGTAGAAGGAATCAATAGTAGAATATCTGAAGCAGAAGAATGAATAACTGGGCTGGAAGATAAAATGGTGAAAATAACTTCTGAAGAGTAGAATAAAGTAAGAAGAATGAAAAGAACTGAGGATAGTCTCAGAGACCCCTAGGACAATATCAAACGCACCAACATTCAAATTACAGGGTCCCAGAAGAAGGGAAAAAGAAAAGGTATGAGAAAACTTTTGAAGAGACTATAGTTGAAAATTACCCCAACATGGAAAAGGAAATAATCAAGTCCAAGAAGCACAAAGAGTCCCATACAGGATAAACCCAAGGAGAAACCTTCCAAGACACATACTAATCAAACTAACCAAGACTAAACACAAAGAAAGAATATTAGAAGCAGCAAGGGAGAAGCAACAAGTAACATACAAGGAAAAGCCCATATGCTTAACAGCTGATCTTTCAGCAGGCCAGAAGGGAATGGCAGGATATATTTAAAGTGCTGAAAGGGAAAAATCTTCAATCAAGATTACTGCACCTGGCAAGGATCTCATTCAGAATTGATGGAGAAATCAAAAGCTTTTCAGACAAGAAAAAGTTGAGAAAATTCAGTACCACCAAATCAGCTTTACGAAAGATGTTAAAGGGACTTATATAGTCAAGAAATACAAGAGAAGAAAAAAGATCTATAAAGTCAACCCCAAATAATTAAGAAAATGGCAATAGGAATGTATATACCAATAATTGCTTTAAATATAGATGGACTAAATGCTCCAACCAAAAGACACAGACTGGCTGATGGATGCAAAAGTAAGACCCATATATATGCTGTCTACAAGAAACCCACTTTAGACCTTAAGACACATATAGACTGAAAGTGAGAGGGTGGAAAAATATAGTCCATGCAAATGGGAAGCAAAAGAAAGCTGGAGTAGCAATGCTTATATCAGACAAAATAGAGCTTAAAATAAAGTTTACAAGAGATAAAGAAGGACACTACATAATGATTAAAGGATCAATCCAAGAGGAAGACATAGCAATTGTAAATATCTATGCACCCAACATAGGAGCATCTCAGTACACAAGACGAACACTAACAGATATAAAAGGAGAAATTGACAGTAACACAGTAATAGTAAGAATTTAACAGCCCACTCACACCAATGGACAGATCATCAAAACAGAAAATTAATAAGGAAACATGAATCTTAAATGATACATTACATGAGATGGATCTCATTGATATCTTTAGGACATTCCATCCAAGTGCAGAAGAATACATCATCTTCTCAAGTGCACATGGAACATTCTCCAGGATAGACCACATCTTGGGTCACAAATCAAACCTCAGTAAATTTAAGAAAATTGAAATCATGTCAAGCATCTTTTTCGACCACACCACTATGAGACTAGATGTCAGTTACAAGGCAAAAAACGGAAAGAAATGCAAACACTTGGAGATGAAACAACACGTTTCTAAATAACCAACAAGTTACTGAAGAAATCAAAAGGAAAATCAAAAAATTTCTAGAAACAAATGACAATGAAAACATAACAACTCAAAACCTATGGGATGCAGCAAAATTTCAGCAAAATTTTGCAGAATAGCAAAATTAAGTTCTAAGAGGGAAATTTATAGCAATACAATCCTACCTCAAGAAACAAGAGAAACATCAAGTAGACAACTTAACTTTACACAAAACAACTGGAAAAAGGAGAACAAATGTGCCCCTCCCCAAATTAGTAGGAGAGAAATCATAAAGATCTGAGCAAAAATCAATGAAAAAGAAGTGAAAGAAACAATAGTTAAGATTAATAAACCTGAAAGCTGATTGTTTGAGAAGATAAGCAAAATTGATAAACCTTTAGTCAGACTCATCAGGAAAAAAAAGAGAAGAATCAAATCAACAAAATTAGAAATGAAAAAGGAGAGGTTACAATAGACAATGCAAAAATACAAAGGATTATAACAGACTATTATGAACAATTATATGGCAATAAAATGGATAACCTGGAAAAAAAGGACAGATTCTTAGAAAAGTTCAATCTTCCAAGACTGAACCAGGAAGAATAGAAATTATGAACAATCCAACTACAAGCCCTGAAATTGAAGCTGTCATCAAAAATATCCCAAAAAACAGAAGCCCGGGACCAGATGGCTTCACAGGAGAGTTCTATCAAACATTTAGACAAGAGCTAATGCCTATCCTTCTAAAGCTCTTTTTAAAAATTGCAGAGGAAAGAACACTTCCAAACTCATTCTACAAGGCCACCATCACCCTGATACCAAAACCAGACAAAAGTGAAAAGAAAGTGAATTTGCTCAGTCGTGTCCGACTTTTCGCGACCCTGTGGACTGTAGCCCACCAGGCTCCTCTGTCCATGGGATTCTCCAGGCAAGAATACTGGAGTGGGTTGCCATTTCCTTCTCCAGGGGATCTTCCCAACCCAGGGATCAAACCCGGGTCTCCTGCATTGCAGGCAGACACTTTAACCTCTGAGCCACCAGGGAAGCCCAAACCAGACAAAGGCAACACACAAAAAAAGACAAAAGCAACACACAAAAAGAAAACTATAGACCAATATCACTGATGAACATAAATGCAAAAATCCTCAACAAAATTTTAGGAAACAATTCAACAACACATCAAAAAGCTCATACACCATGATCAAGTTGGGTTTATTCCAGGAATGCAAGGATTCTTCAATATATGCAAACAAATCCATATGATACACCATATTAACAAACTGAAAGATGAAAACCATATGATCATCTCAGTAGATGCAGAAAAAGCCTTTGACAAAATTCAGCACCGACTTATGATTAAAACTCTTCAAAAAATGGGCATAGAAGGAACCTACCTCAACATACTAAAGGCCCTATATGATAATCCTACAGCAAACATTATTCTCAATGGTGAAAAACTGAAAGCATTCCCCCTAAGATCAGAAACAAGACAATGGTGTCCATTTTCACCACTGTTATTCAACACAGTTCTGGAATTAATAGCTATAGCAATCAGAGAGGTAAAAGAAATAAAAGGAATCTAGATCAGAAAAGGAGAAGTAAAGGTCTCACTGTTTGCAGATGACATGATACTATACACAGAAAAAACCTAAGGATAGTATCAGAAAATTACTAGATCTAATCAGTGAATTTAGCAAAATCAATACACAGAAATCACTTGCATTTCTATATACTAACAATGAAAAATCAGAAAGAGAAATTCAGGAATCAATCCCATTCCCCATTGCAACAAAAAGAATTAAACATCTAGGAATAAACTTACCTAAGGAAACAAAAGAACTATACACAGAAAATTATAAGACACTAATGAAAGAAATCAAAGATTACATAAACAGATGGAAAGAGATTCCATGTTCCTGGGTAGGAAGAATCAATATAGTGAAAATGCCTATACTACCAAACACAATCTACATATTCAAAGTTATCCCTATCAAATTACCAATGGCATTTTCACAGAATCAGAACAAAAATTTCACAATTCATATGGAAACACAAAAGACTGTGAATAGCCAAAGCAGTTTTGAGAAACAAGAATGGAGCTGGAGGAATCAACCTTCCTGACTTCAGATTATGCTACAAAGCTACAGTCATCAAGACAGTATGGTACTGGCACAAAAGCAGAAATATAGACCAATGGAACAAGGTAGAAAGCCCAGAAATAAACCCAAGCACCTATGGGTGCCTTATTTTTTACAAAGGAGGCAAGAACATATAATGGAGCAAAGAGAGCCTCTTCAATAAATGGTGGGAATTCCCTTGTGGTTCAGACCGTAAAGCATCTGCCTGCAATGCAGGAGACCCAGGTTCGTTCCCTGGGTCAGGAAGATGCTTTGGAGAAGGAAATGGTAACCCACTCCAGTACTCCTGCCCAAAAAATTTCATGGACTGAGGAGTCTGGTAGGCTACAGTCCACGGGGTCACAAAGAGTCAGATATGACTGAGCGAATTCACTTCACTTCACTTCAATAAATGGTGCAGGGAAATAAGGACAGCTACATGTAAAAGAATGAAATATTAACACTTCCTAACACCATACACAAAGATAAACTCAAAATGGATTAAAGACCTGAATATAAGGCCAGAAACTATAAAACTCTTAGAGGAAAACAGGCAGAACACTTCATGACATAAATCAAAGCAAGGTCCTCTATGACCTGCCTCATAGAGTAACAGAAATTTTTTAAAAAAGTAAAGAAGTGGGACCTGATTAAACTTAGAAGCTTTTGCACAGCAAAGGAAACTACAAGCAAGGTGAAAAGACAACCCTCAGAATGGGAGAAAATAATAGAAAATGAAACAACGGACAAAGTCTACAAACAATAAATGCTGGAGAGGGTGTGCGGAAAATGGAACACTTTTGCTGGTGGGAATATAAATTGATACAGCCACTATGGAAGGCAGTATAGAGATTCCTTAAAAAAACTAGGAATAAAACCACCATATGACCAAGCAATCCCACTTCTAGGCATATACCCTGAGGAAACCAAAATTGAAAGAGACACATGTATCCCATTGTTCATTGCAGCACTATTTATAATAGCTAGAACATGGAAGCAACCTAGATGTCCACTGACAGATGAATGGCTAAAGAAGTTGTGGTACATATACACAGTGGAATATTCAGTTCAGTTCAGTCGCTCAGCCGTGTCCAACTCTTTGTGACCCCATGAATCACAGCACGCCAGGCCTCCCTGTCCATCACAAATTCCCGGAGTTTACTCAAACTCATGCCCATCGAGTCGGTGATGCCAATACTTGGACATAAAAAGGAGCACATTTGAGTCAGTTCTAATAAAGTGGATGAGCCTAGACCCTACTATACAGAGTGAAGTTAGTCAGAAAGTGAAAGATAAATATCGTATTCTAACACATATATATAAAGAATCTAGGAAAAGGGTACTGAAGAATTTATTTACAGGACAGCAGTGGAGAAACAGACATAGAGAATAGACTAACAGACACAGGGAGAGGGGAGGAGCGGGTGAGATGTAGGGAAAGAGTAACAGGGAAACTTGCATTACCATATGTAAAATAGATAGCCAATGGGAATTTTCTGTATGGCTCAGGAAACTCAAACATGGGCTCTGTATCAACCTAGTGAGATGGAATGGGGAAGGAAATAGGAGGGAGGTTCAAAAAGGAGGGGATTTATGGATACCTATGGCTGATTCATGATGAGGTTTGACAGAAAACAACAAAATTCTGTAAAGCAATTATCCTTCAATAAAAATAAATAAGTTTAAAAAAAATCTGGAGATTTTTTAAGTGATCTTTTGTCTCTGAATTCTTAGATCCACTGTCAGAAAATATACTCTGTGATTATAGCCTTTTAATATTTGGTGATATTTTCTTGGGTGTTACTCACTCACTTGTGTCCAACTCTCTGAAACCCTATGAGTTGTATCCCTCCAGGTTACTCTGTCCATGGAAGTCTCCAGGCAATAATATTGAAGTGGGTTGCCATTTCCCCCTTCAGGGGATCTTCTTGACCCAGGGGTCGAACCCAGGCCTCCCACTGCAGACAGACTCTTTATCATCTGAGCCACCAGGATGTATTGTCAATTTTGGTAGATTTTTTGCATATGCTTAAAAAGAATGTTTATTCTCCAGTTGTTAAGTGTGATATTCTACATATGTTATTGACATTTATCCTGTTTGGTATTCTCTGATCTTCCTGGATCTGTGTTTTGGTTGTCTGACATTAATTTGAAGAAATTCTCCATCATTGTTGTTTCAAGTATTTCCTCTGTTCCTTTCTCTCTTTTTTCTCTTTCTGGTATTTCCATTATGGGTATATCACATCACAACTTTTGCAGTTGTCTCACAGTCCATGGGTATTCTCTTCTCTTCTTTTTTTTTTTTTCACCCGTCTTTGTTCTCTTTGCTTTTTGAGTTTTGAAGTTTCTATTGATACATTGTCGAGCTCTTGCCTCAGCCTTATCTAGCTTACTAATAAGCCCATCAAAGGCATCCTTCATTCCAGTTAGTGTTTGGGGTTTTTTGTTTTGTTATAGTATATCTCTAGCATTTCTTTTTGGTTCTTCTTAGAATTTCCATCTTTCTGTTTACGTTACCCATCTTTTGCTGCATGCTTTCTATTTTATCCATTAGAAACTTTAGCATATTAATCATAATTGTTTTAAATTTCCAGTCTGATAATTCCAAAATTTCTTCATGTTTTGTTCAGATGCTTGCTCTGTCTCTTCACATTGTATTTTTTGCCATTTTTCATGTCTTATAATTTTTTTTTCTAAATAGCCTAACATTATATACCAGATAAAAGAAACTGTTATAAACAGGCCTTTAGTAATGTGGTGGTGAGGTGTTGGGGACGAGGAAGAACTCTGTAGTCTATGATGAGGCCTCAGTATTTTACCTCTGAATTTTTACACTTCACCAGTATTCAGGTTTTTTTCTCACTGCTATGTGGGACAGGATGACTGAAGTGGGTTGGGGTTGGGTATTTCCCGTCTCCCATGTAAAATATGAGTGCTGACTGAGTTGGGTATTTTCCCTCCCCCGGGTCACGTGAGCTCTGATACTAACCCCAGCAGGTTGATCTCTGGTTAACTAGTTTCCCCTGAGGGCAGGATTTGTTACGATGAACACAGTACCTGAGCATATTCATATGCATTCCCTACCCTTACTGGAAGCACACTGGGATTTTTCTCTGATATTTCCTTTGAGGATCTAGTCAAATTCCTGGAGGTAAAACTTACAAAAGATTCGGAGAACCCCTATAACTTGGTTCCCCTGGAGTTTTTAACTCTCAGAGTTGTCCACACTGAGCCCTCAATAGTTTGCTGATTGTAGTTTATGTTTTTCTACCCTGGTCCTGGTTACACTGGTTTTTGCTTGTCAGTCTCTGCTCTGGTAAGCCTTGAATCCCAGTATTTACCTCTCTGTCTCTCCAGTCTTGGGGGCAATGGTTTGTCCTGTGTTCTCCCCTGTCTTATAGATCTAAGAAGATTTGTTAACATTTCAGTCTGTTCAGCTTTTTATTTATTAGGATGAAGTAGTGACTTCTCTGTCCTTGGGAAACTGGAAGTCAATATATTGTTTAAGTATTTTGGTTTATTCTGCATTTTGAACCATCAGTATACCCTTATTGATATTTTGCTATTTTTAAAAGATGCAAGTTAATGTCTCTAGCAGAGATAGTGGATTTATCTACTTCTCCTTTCCATTTTGTCAATTTTTTGCTTTATAGATTCCAAAGCAATGTTATTAGATGCATCCATATTTAGAACTGTAGTTCATTTAGTTGATTTTACCCTTTAATCATTGTGAAATATCCCTCTGTGTCTCTATTAATATTTCTTGCGTTCAAGTCTACTTTATCTGATATAATATAGCCCTATCTAAGACAATCTAAAATATATTTCAGAGTTGGATATATATATATATAAATTAAGGTGTTATTGTAGATATTATAACATCCATCCTTAAATCTACCTTTAATTGTGTCTTTTATTCTTCTTGTACAATATAGGAACCTTAAAATGCTTTAACTTCATTTACTCTCCCACAATGTGGTTTGTGTTTGATAGTGTGTATTTTAATTCTATAGAAATTTTAATCCCCATGATACACTATTATTATTTTAAAAGCTAATATTACTTGTTGCTCTTGTTTAGTTGCTTAGTCATGTCCAACTTCTTGCAACCCCATGGATTGCAGCATACCAGGCTTCCCTGTCCTTCACTATCTGCCAGAGCCTGCTCAAACTCATGTCCATTCAGTCTATGATGCCATCCAACCATCTCATTCTCTGTTACCCTCTTCTCCTCCTGCCCTCAATCTTTCCCAGCATCAGGGTCTTTTCCAATGAATCAGCTTTTGGTATCAGGTGGCCAAAGTATTGGAGCTTCAGCATCGGTCCTTGCAATGGATGTTCAGGGTTGGTTTCCTTTAGGATTGACTGGTTTGATCTCCTTGCTGTCCAAGGACTCAAGAGCCTTCTCCAGCACCACAATTTGAAAGTATCAGCTCTTCAGTGCTCAGCCTTCTTTATGGTCCAACTCTCAGATCCATACATGACTATTGGAAAAACCATAGCTTTGACTAGACGGACCTTTGTGGGCAAAGTGATGTCTCTGCTTTTTAATGGGCTATCTAGGTTTGTCATAGCTTTTCTTCCAAGGAGCAAGCGTCTCTTAATTTTATGGCTGCAGTCACTGTCTGCAGTAATCTTGAAGACCAAGAAAGTAAAGTCTGCAATTGTTTCTATTTTTTCCCCATCTGTTTGCCATGTTTATTTAACAAGATCTCTCCTCTTCAGTGGGTTCTGAGATCAAGGGTTTTCTCCTCAACACTGCAACTTTGTGGAAATTTGCCTCACTTTTACTAATAACTTTTCAGTATTTACTTGGCTTATCAATATGTAACTTAAATGTTGACAAATGACCTGAGAGGAAATTGTAAACAAAATGCCAACCTCCTGGTATTAGTTTGCTAGGATTGCTATATTAAGGTACCACAAACTGGTTGCTTATCCAATAGAAATTTATTATCTGACAGCTCTGGCTAGAAGTCTAAAATTAAGGTATTGACAGGACCATTCTCCTCCTGAAGATGCTACAAAAGAATAAGGTTTAGGAGGGTTTGTAGCACCCGAGGTTGCCATGACTACCGATCCCAAGGACCCTGTGGCTACCTTGGCTGCTGAGCCCGTGATGCTGTTGCTTGTGGATCATTTCTCTACTCACTGACACAAATCAGGCCATGGGAATGGCATCTGCAGAGATGTGGAAAAACAGCAGGATGTCAAAGGAAAACCTGTGAGGACCACTGTATACTATGGCACTCTAACTGAATATATGTCATCATGTTGGCAGGATCTCATTCAGTTCTTCAAAGTGGAAAAAACAATTAAAAGCATTTTTTAATTAAATCAGTACCAACTGTAGCAGACTTCAGAACAAAGTCTCTGGGAAGTTTAAGCGGGGGACACAGTTTTTCACAGAACTTGTACCTGTGTAAGATTTACTGCTCAGGTGGAGAAGAATATACCATATCTAACT
The DNA here is from genome assembly GCF_023699985.2 of Odocoileus virginianus. NCBI lineage: Eukaryota > Metazoa > Chordata > Mammalia > Artiodactyla > Cervidae > Odocoileus > Odocoileus virginianus. The sequence continues at coordinate 59,523,596 of NC_069686.1, read as the reverse complement.
GTGTTAGAGGATAGTTGATGGAAGTGAAGAAAACATCCATAAACCATCTATTCTTCAAGAGAAGCCATCCACCGAAGGCTACATTGCAGCTGTGCTGCCCAAGTTTGAAGAGAAAAAAGTACAACGGGAGGGTTACTGACCCAAGAAGAATATGAAGAAATTATAGTGAAATGCATCAAAGCCACAGCAGCTGCCTCATTAGGGGCAAGGGCTGAGATGGAATAAAAAGCAACATGGCATCCTTTCCTCACCTGGCCTACTAGTCAGTCCACTAAAGAAGAACCTGCACCGGTGAAGTATACTTCACACCTGGTCATCCACAGGGGGGCCTGATCATACAACCTGACTTAGTTTTCCTTCTTCGTCTTGCATAACGAGCCTTGATTCTGTTTTGTCTTCAACCTCCCAGATCTGCCTGCCCACGTACTCACTGTCTTCTTCTCTTACTTTTCTCTCTCTAACAACTGGCAAGCAAGAGATGTTTTTTCTGTTTAAAAACAAACAAACAAAGCATTTTGAGGAAAGTTTGAAAAGACAGCAAAATAAGAATAATTTACCCATGTTAAAAAGTGGGGGGAGGGGATAAGTTTTAGGCCTCTCTCTTAGCTTCTGGTAGTTCCTTGGCTTGTAGGGGCATATCTTCACATGGTACTCTCCCCGTGTCTAAATTTCTTCTTTTTGTACTTCCTATTGGAGTAGAGGTATATCCTTCTCCAGTATGATATCCCCTTACTAATTATATCTGCAAAGACTCAGTTTCCAAATAAGGTCACATTCTGAGATACTGGGGGTTAGGACTTCCATATATCAACCTGGGGAGGGAACATAATTCAACCCATAATATTGAAATCAAAGCACTTGTATTTCTTTCCGTATATTTGTCTATAAGTCTTGGCTTCCTTTATTGCTCTCCAGTGTCCTTACACAGTTTTTGTCAGATTATACTCTGTTTTTATAATTGTTTTCATAGAGAACTAGTGATACTAGCTACTCCATGATTGATTCTATACTAGCTACTTTAAACTTAAAACTTAAGTATAACTAATGCAATTTTAACATGGCATGTGGTTCTTCATTTGAAAATTGAAAGAGTAATACAATGAGTATATCAGGCATACGGTATTCATAGTAACTGGTGAAGAAACAGTTGAAGGATTTCTTGGTTGGAGAAAAGAGCTATTGGAAATATAAGGCAAGGAAATTCAGACAATAATCTATACATGAATCCTGTAGTAACCGACATGTTTAGGGAGTCTATGCAGGATGAACTCACTCTGATTTCATCATTGTTGTGCTGGAAATTGATTTAACCCCTAGGCAAGCATCTCCTTCGGTGAACTGGTTAACTTCTTGTGATTGGCAATTGGTTACCCATATTTACTTCCCAGTGTTGCAGGTATAACCCCCACCATTTAGCTGCCTAACTCCTCTAACTCTATAAAACCCGGAGCCTTGCTACCCTCCCATTATTCCCAAGTTTGGTTTCTCTCATCCTGGACTTGACATCACAAATTGTCTCTCATCCTTCTAGCTTTTGATCCCATGTTTCATTATATCAGTTTCCTGGAATCTCCTCACCTCATTCCTTTAACCTGAAGCTCTTGACTTGAGGTTCTACCTGTAATGTTTTCCCTCTTCAGTATGATCTAGATTTCACTAACAGCTATGCCGCAGTTGGATGACTCAAGTAAACATCCACCCTGTGACTGTCCCACATCCCTTTCTTCACTATGACCCTCCAAAGTCAGTGATGCCCCTGGGCTCATCTCAGGTCCACACGCAGTTCCTAAATTAACTCAAAACAAACAAACAAACAAAAAAACCACTGAGGGATTTAAGCTCCATGCTCATTATCTCTTGGGAAGTCAGTGAATATTATTATTTCTTTGAGTTGATCTCTTTCTTCTTCTCAGCATTCTTGTTATGAAAAGAGTTTGTCATGGAGCAATCAATTTTAGTGGGCCCCCACTGGATGTAAGACAACTTGGTAAGTGTTCTTTAATTATTTACCTATTCATTTAATGGGGGCTTCCCAGGTGGCGCTAGTGGTAAAAAAAAAAAAAAAAAAAAAAAAACCTGCACGGATGCAGAAGATATAGTTTAGATCCCTGGATCAGGAAGGTCCCATGGAGGAGGAAATGGCAACCCACTCCAGTATGCTTGCCTGGGAAATCCCATGAACAGAGGAGCCAGGTAAGCTATAGTCCATGGGATTGCAAAAGAGGTGGACATGAACAAAGCGACTAAGCATGTATTCATTTAACAACTATTGGTTGAGTGTCCAAGCTTCTGGAGTGATAACAATGGTGAAAAAAACAGTTGTGTTCTTGACCAATGGAGTTCATAGTCCAGTTAAGAGAAAGACATTATTCAAGTAATTCAGAAATGTAAAGAGGGAACTCAACTAAGCGGGAGGAAGGAGAGGAGCATAGTGTTCTGTGTCCATTTAAGCCAGGCCCCAGAGTTCTCTTTCAGTCAAGTCAGGACTTCTTAAACTCCATCATAGGAATAGTGTCAAAGCAGGCTTGGTGCAGTGGTTCTCAGTCCCAGCAGTGTATTAGAATTACATAAGGATTATGTGCTCAGCCATGTCCAACTCTTTGCGACCCCATGGACTGTGGGCCACCAGGCTCCTCTGTCCATGGAATTATCCAGGCAAGAATACTGGAGTGAGCTACCATTTCCTTCTCCAGAATTATAAGAAGTGCTTTAAAAAAAAGAAGCAGCAGCTAACGCTTCACTCCAGACTGATAAATTAGACTCTTTGAGAATGGGCTCTGGCATAAGCTGTTCTTAAAAATAAATATCTGCTAGGATAGTAACATACAGGCTGAGTAGAAAATTCCTCCTCTGTGAAAACGAAAGGATCCCAGATGCTTAGCTTCATGGTTTATCACCTTTTCTCTTATCTGCCCTTCTGTTTTGGCCTGGCCTCCTGTTTTTAGCAATGGGAATCTTGTTTGCTCCCCTTTATTTCCAACCAGAACAGTGACGTCAGATCCAATGTCTGGGCCCTGGCTCATGGGCCCCACCCTGGCAGCATGAAGTTCAGGTAACTTATCAGGACTCAGGTCTTCGGAAGGGCCATGCAGTTGTGACAAATAGTCATCCCCCTCACCTGGGGCATGAGCTGCCAAAGTAACATTTTTTATTTTCACATAGAGTGACATAAAAGAAAGAGGGAGGTAGGAAAGGTCTAGGATGTGAAAAGTGGGTCTAAGAATTCTCTGAGAGACATGGCCACTCCCTGAACCCCCTATAATGTTCTCCAGGCAGCAAAGTGACTGGCTACTGCAGGACGCAAGCAGCAGCCCTTGAGCTTCTCAGACCCACAGGGACCAAAACACCTGCATTCTACTCTCTGAAGAGTCTTACCCACTCCTAGGAAAAATACGACTCTTCTCCCTGCCCCTCTTCCAGGTACCTCAAACTCTGCTTGACTTCCATCTCAGATGGGTCCCAGAACAATTGATTTCACTTAATGCGTTAGTGCTGCTGTGGATGAGTTTCTGCCTCACATCTCTGTGAGTTCTCTGTTACGCATGTGTGCATGCTAAGTCTCTTCAGTCCTGTCCGACTGTTTGCAACCCTATGGACTGTAGCTAAAACCCCCAACACACATCTAACTTTCAGCAAAGTTGACTCCATGCTAAAGCTATAAAATAATAACAGCCATTCTGTAGAAAGAACACACTAACACACTAAGCATACACATCAATTGTAAGATGTGATCCAATTTCTCAAATATTTACAATTTTTAAAATTGCAGCTAAAAATCAAAGAAATATGGTACCTGCAAATTTTTCTCCCAAGGTATTATTTTGAATGATTGTTTATAAACTGTTTATCATGGAGAACATTTACTGAATATGATAATTTGAGTTTTGAATTAAGTAACCTTTAGTTACTGGACAATAATTATCTGGTTGAAGTCAATATATAAGCTCAAGTGATCACTGTAGAGAAAAGTATTTACCTTTCTAGCTTTGTAAGTATCTAAATCATTCAGAAGTCAGATCTAATCACTGAGATCACTGTCAAAATAAAACCTGTCAAAATTCTGCAAGATAGTGATAACTTGTTTTTACTTTTGTTTCTCTATGTCTTCTTTTGATTTTCAAAATTTGTTTCATTGGCTAGAATTCCCAGAACAATGTTAAATAATAATGCTTAATTGAGGTTACCTTCATCTTTCCCTGATTTTGATAGAAATTAACCTAATGATTAATCATTAAACACAACACTGGTGGTTGGTTTGAATAGCATTTTATTATTTTGCAGAAATATATATATACTTCTAGTTTACATAGAAAGTTAAAAAAGTCAAAAGGTAAGCAAAGTTTAATCCCATGCCTTTTTTGGTGTCTATATAGATCATACAATTTTTCTTATTTAAGTAATTAACACCATATAATATTAAATAGCTGAATATTAAATTACCCAGAATTCATCATTGTAAAAAGGGAAATCAAAGCATAGTAGTATTTTGTAAAGTGAATTATTTGTTTTATGAATTGTCTGTGACAAGTTTCTGAACCCAGGCAGCCAGTCTCTATAAGTCAGCATGTGGTTGGCGTCTCAGGGTTCAGAGACTAATTATAATAGTGCCAGCCTAGGCAGGACACCATTAGGAGGTCAGACCTGCCAGAAGAAATCAATTATAGGAGATGAACCTTGTTTGGATGTGTTTTGTGCACTGCCCCCTTGGAGGGCCAAGATCTTGCTTCCTGGTGCAAAGATCACGAGTGCCAGAAGCTGTCATTTGTACACCACTTGGCACTGACTTCCCAAACCCCAGTCATCTTCAACTTTTTATTCAGTACAGAATTAATGACAAGACATGGAGATGATGTGGAGATAAGGGCTCCTCTTTATGAAGACACTCACTTCAGCCAAAAGAGCAGATTGTAGACAAATTCAATAATCCTCTGGCATAAAGAAGGCACATTGAACATTTGCACACATATTCTCTGAGTTTGCACACATACTCATACACTTATACCCTTCCCCTCACATTAGGAGATTTGTTAAATACGGTGAGGGCTTAATACAGGCTTGTTTCATGAAGAAGTGAATGAATAAGAGACCTCAGTGGTCCAAGTATATCATCGTACTCACCCACATACACACATATTAATGTCCACTCATAAATACACAAGCAAATGGGGGAACATTGTCTTCACAGCTCTCCACACATCAACTGCGGTCATGGTCCCCTCCAAGCTGCCATGCATCCCTTCCAGAAATCTCAGCAGTTACAGTTTTGAGCCTTAACCCAAGGCTCAATGGTCTCAATCCAAACTGTGTTTAACCACAGACAGGTTTATTGCTGCATACAATAGGAGGTCCAGAAATAGAGTTCCAGGATTGATTGATCTGGATACTGTCAACAAGGACTGAATTTCATACTGTCACCACAGCCGCCTGTCATTTGCAGAATCATCTTCACTCTGAGCTTAGTTTCCTTTGTGGGTGCAGGATGACCCTCGGGAGCAATCAAGGCTACACATTTTATAGTTCTTATCCAGGGAGAGAAAGCAAGAAGCTTCTCTAGACTTTCTCAAGAGTTGGAAGAACTTTACAAAAGATGATGGTAAACTTCTTCCTGCACGCCAATGACCATAGACAGGATAGAACTTTTCCTGAAATAAGAATTTGGGATTGTACTTATACCAAGCAGTCTATCTCTTGAGACAAGAGCCACAGTGATGGAAAGATACTGGAAAATCCAGCTTGAGAATGACAACAGTCTAAAAGCAATCTGTAGTACTAGCTTCCAGTACCAGCCTCATATGTGGCAAGAGGTGATAGGGACAGAGTAGAGATTTGTGGGCTCCACCCTGTATAGCTCAGCTGAAATCACACCAATGAGGCACATAGACACAGTGCCGCCCTCATAGACACAAGGAGGGCAGCACTGACTAGTCCAATTAGACTGTATCATTTCTTTTCCTCCTGAGGCTTCCCTGGTGGCTCAGAGAGTAAAGAATCTGCCTGCAATGCAGGAGACCTGGGTTCAATCCCTGGGTCAAGAAGATCCCTTGGAGAGGGAAAGGACAACCTACTCCCATATTCTTGCATGGACAGAGGAGCCTGGTGGGCTGTAGTCCATGGGGTTGCAGAGTCAGACATAGCTAAGCAACTAACACTTTCACTTTTTTTAAAACAATTTCACTAACACTTGTCACTTTCACAACTAAGTTTTTCACTGAAGCAGTCAGTTCAGTCACTCGGTCGTGTCCGACTCTTTGTGACCCCATGAACCGCAGCACGCCAGGCCCCCCATCCATCACCAACTCCCAGAGTTTACTCAAACTCATGCCCATCGAGTCGGTGATGCCATCCAGCCATCTCATCCTCTGTCGCCCCCTTCTCTTCCTGCCTTCAATCTTTCCCAGCATCAGGTCTTTTCAAATGAGTCAACTCTTCGCATGAGGTGGCCAAAGTACTGGAGTTTCAACTTCAGCATCAGTCCTTCCAATGAATACCCAGGACTGATCTCCTTTAGGATGGACTGGTTGGATCTCCTTGCAGTCCAAGGGACTCTCAAGAGCCTTCTCCAACACCACAGTTACAAAGCATCAATTCTTCAGTGCTCAGCTTTCTTTATAGGCCAACTCTCACATCCATACATGATTAGTGGAAAAACCATAGCCTTGACTAGACGGACCTTTGTTGGCAAAGTAATGTCTCTGCTTTTTAATATGTTCTCTAGGTTGGTCATAACTTTTCTCTAAGGAACAAGCGTCTTTTAATTTCATGGCTGCAATCACCACCTGCAATGATTTTGGAGCCCCCCCAAAATAAAGTCTCTCACTGTTTCCACTGTTTCTCCATCTATCTGCCATGAAGTGATGGGACCAGATGCCATGATCTTAGTTTTCTGAATGTTGAGGTTTAAGCCAACTTTTTCACTCTCCTCTTTCACTTTCATCAAGAGGCTCTTTAGTTCTTCTTCACTTTCTGCCATAAAGGTGATGTCATCTGCATATCTGAGGGTATTGGTATTTCTCCCAGCAATCTTGATTCCCACTTGTGCTTCATCCAGCCCAGCGTTTCTCATGATGTACTCTGCATATAAGTTAAATAAGCAGGGTGACAATACACAGCCTTGACGTACTCCTTTTCCCATTTGGAACCAGTCTGTTGTTCCACGTCCAGTTCTAACTGTTGCTTCCTGATCTGTATACAGGTTTCTCAAGAGGCAGGTCAGGTGGTCTGGTATTCCCATCTCTTTCAGAATTTTACACAGTTTATTGTGATCCACACAGTTAAAGGCTTTGAGGCTGCTGAATAATGATCAGAGTCCCACATGTGTGGTGAGTATGAAGTTCAAAGTTATGCCTTGCATTCTTCTTTTCTTCTCCACACCCACTGTTTCCACTTGCAGAAAAAGAAATTGAAACAGTGATTTGGGTACTGACTTGAATTAGCCCCTCGTTATTGCCTCAACCAGAAAGCAGGGTAGTTCCCTTGACCAAAGAGCACGTTGGTGCATAAGTGTGAGTGCATATGTCTGTGTGTGTGTCTGTGTGACTGTCTTTGTATGTCTGTGTGAGTGTGTTGGTGTAAATGTGTGTTTATGTGTGTGTTTACATGTCATGTGTGAGTATGTGTGTTATGTGCGCACATACAAGAATTTGAAAATCAAGTCTTTGGCTGGTTGGTGTAAAGCACAGGATATGGAGACCCCAAAAAAAGAGAGCCCTCTGGATGAAAAACAGCTTAAGTGGTAGGGCCTCAGGTTTTCAATTGTTGTTGTTTTTTTTTCCCACTAGTTTTATTGAAATATAATTCACATACCATACAGTTTTATCCACTTAAAATGTAAAATTCAACGGTTTCCAGTACAATCACAGAGTTGTGTATCCATCACTACAGTCAATTCTAGAATATTTTCATTACCTGGAAAAGAAACCTCTTACCCATCATTCCCCGATCCCCCTGACTTCCTAAGCTCTAGGCAATCATTTATCTTTAGATTTTCCTATGCTGAGTAGTTTATATAAACCTGATCATCCAATATGTAGTTCTTTGCTACTGGCATCTTACATTTAGCATGTTTTCAAGGTTCACCCATGTTATAACATGAATCAGTACTTCATTCCTTTTTATGGCTGAACAATAATCCATTATATGGACACACCACAATTTTATGTATCCATTAATTTGCTGATGGATGTTTGGATTTCCTTCACTTTGGGGCTGTTATGAATAATGCTGCTGTGAACACTCATGTACCAATTTTTATAAGGATACATATTGCCATTTCTCTTGGGTATGTACCTAGGAGTAGCATTGTTGGATCATGTGGTAAAAATACTTGGCCATTTGTGGAACTGCTGGACTGTTTCCCAAAGCAGCTTTGCCACTTAACCTTCAGCAGTGTAAGAGGCTTTTGGTTTTTCCATGTTCTCATTACACTTGTTTGAGTCTGTCTGAATACAGTCATCTTAGTAGGTGTGAAGGAGTATCTCACTGTGGTTTTAATTTGCATTCCATGGTGGCTAATGATGCTGTTCAATTTTTTCAAGTGCTTATTGGAAATTTGCATATCTTACTTGAAGAAATGTCTATTCATATTCTAGTGCCTATTTTTCCAGTTTTATCGATAAACAATTGATATACAATCAGTATACATATAAAGTGTACAGTATAATGGTTTGACTTATACTGTGGTTTTAATTTGCAGTCTCTATTAATTATGCTGACTTTTTTATGCACATGTTGACCATTAGTATATCTTCTTTGGAAAAATGTCTATCTAGGTCTTTCACCCATTTTTATAGGAATTTTTGCCTAATTTTTGAGTAGTAGTGTGTGTGTGTATTCAGTAGTGTCTCACCTCTTTGAGATCCCATGGACTGTAGCCCACCAAGCTCCTCTCTCCATGGGATTTTCTAGGCAAGAATACAGGAGTGGGTTGCCACTTCCTACTCCAGGGAATCTTCCTGACCAAGGGATCAGACCTGAGTTTCCTGGATCTCCTGCATTGGTAGGCAGATTCTTTACCACTGAGCCATCAGGGAAGCCCCATTTGAGTAGTGAGTTTTTTTATATATATTCTATACAAAAGTCCTTTATCAGATATGCAATTTGTAAACATTTTCTCCCATTCTACAGGTTGTGTTTTCACCTTATGTATGAGAAGGACTTACACATAGCAGAGAAAAGAAGAGAAGCTAAAGGCAAAGGAGAAAAAGAAAGATATACCCAGTTGAATACAGAGTTCCAAAGAATAGCAAGGAGATATCAGAAAGCCTTCCTCAGCGATCAATGCAAAGAAATAGAGGAAAACAATAGAATGGGAAAGACTAGAGATCTCTTCAAGAAAATTAGAGATACCAAGGGAAACTTTCATGCAAAGATGGGTACAATAAGGGAAAGAAATGGTATGGACCTAACAGAAGCAGAAGATATTAAGAAGAGGTGATAAGAATATACAATAGAACTATACAAAAAAGATCTTTGTGACCCACATACCTATGATGGTGTGATTACTCACTGAGAGCCAGACATCCTGGAATGTGAAGCCAAGTGGGCCTTAGGAAGCATCACTAAGAACACAGCTAGTGGAGGTGATGGAATTCCAGTTGAGCTATTTCAAATTCTAAAAGATGATGCTGTAAAAGTGCTGCACTCAAAATGCTAGCAAATTTGTAAAACTCAGCAGTGGCCACAGGACTGAAAAAGATCAGTTTTCATTCCAATCCCAAAGAAAGGCAATGCCAAAGAATGTTCAAACTACTGCATGATTGCACTCATCTCACAGGCTAACAAAGTAATGCTCAAAATTCTCCAAGCCAGGCTTCAACAGTATGAACTGTGAACTTCCAGATGTTCAAGCTGGATTTAGAAAAGGCAGAGGAACCAGAGATCAAATTGCCAACATTCTCTGGATCATTGAAAAAGCAAGAGAGTTCCAGAAAAACATCTATTTCTGCTTTATGTACTATGCCAAAGCTTCGACTCTGTGGATCACAACGAACTGTGGAAAATTCTTCAAGAGATGGGAACACCAGACCACTTTACCTGCCTCTGAAGAAATCTGTATGCAGGTCAAGAAGCAACAGTTAGAATCAGACATGGAAAAACAAACTGGTTCCAAATAGGAAAAGGAGTACATCATGGCTGTATATTGTCACCCTACTTATTTAACTTATATGCAGAGTACATCATACAAAAAGCCAGGGTGGATGAAGCACAAGCTGGAATCAAGATTCCTGGAAGAAATATCAATACCCTCAGATATGCAGATGATACCACCCTTATGGCAGAAAGTGAAGAAGATCTAAAGAGCCTCTTGATGAAAGTGAAAGAGGAGAGTGAAAAAGTTGGCTTAAACCTCAACATTCAGAAAACTAAGATCATGGCATCTGGTCCCATCACTTCATGGCAGATAGATGGGGAAACAGTGGAAACAGTGACAGGCTTTATTTTTGGGGGTTCCAAAATCACTGCAGATGGTGACTGCAGCCATGAAATTCAAAGATGCTTGTTCCTTGGAAGAAAAGATATGACAAACCTTGATGGCACATTAGAAAGCAGAGTCATTACTTTGCCAACAAAGGTCTGTCTAGTCAAAGCTATGGTTTTTCCACTAGTCATGTATGGATGTAAGAGTTGGACTATAAGGAAAGCTGAGCACTGAAGAATTGATGCTTTGTAACTGTGTTGGAGAAGACTCTTGAGAGTCCCTTGGATGGACATGAGTTTGAGTAAGCTCCAGGAGTTGGTGACTGAGGAACTGAACTCAGTTGTCCAAATCTTTTGACCCCATGGACTGCAGCGGACCAGGCTTCCCTGTCCATTACCAACTCCCGGAGCTTACTCAGACTCATGTCCATCAAGTCAGTGGTGCCATCCAACCATCTCATCCTCTATCATCCCCTTCTCCTCCCACCTTCAGTCTTTCCCAGCATCATGGTCGTTTCCAATGAGTCAGTTCTTCACATCATGTGGCCAATGTATTGGAGTTTCAGCTTCAGCATCAAATCCTTCCAATGAATATTCAGGACTGATTTCCTTTTTGATGGACTGGTTGGATCTCCTTGCAGTCCAAGGGACTCTCAAAAGTCTTCTCCAACACCACAATTCAAAAGCATCAATCCTTCGGCACTCAGCTTTCCTTATAGTCCAATTCTCACATCCATACATGACTACTGGAAAAACCATAGCTTTGACTAGATGGACCTTTGTCATTGAAGTAATGTCTCCGCTTTTTATTATGCTGTCTAAGTTAGTCATAGCTTTTTTTTCAAGGAGCAAGCGTTGTTTTATTTCATGGCTACAGTCACCATCTGCAGTGATTTTGGAGCCCAAAAAGGTAAAGTCTCCTACTATTTTCACTGTTTCCCCACCTATTTGCCATGAAGTGATGGGACTGGATGCCACAATCTTAGTTTTTTTAATTTAAAGCAAAAAAAAAAAAAAAAAAAAAAAACACAGAAGCACAGCAAAACACATTTAAAGCACAGAAGTTTTGTATTTTAAGTATGCTCATTTAATTTATTTTTATTGTTGTCACTTGTGCTTTTGAAATACTATCTAGGGAACCATTGCTAATCCAAGATTATGAAGGTTTAAGTATATGCTTTTCTCAGAGTTTCAGATTTTAGTTCTTTCACTTAGGTCTTTGATTCATTTTTAATTGATTTTTATATGCTGTCTGTCAAGATACTTTTGAATTGTGGTGCTGGAGAAGACTCTTGAGAGTGCCTTGGACTGCAAAGAAATCAAACCAGTCAAGCTAAAGGAAATGAACCCTAAATATTCTTTAAGAGGACTGATGCTGAAGCTCCAATACTTTGGCCACCTGATGAGAAGAGCCAACTCACTGGAAAAGATCCTTGTTCTGGGAAATACTGAGGGCAGGAAGGGAAGGTAGTGAAAGAGGATGAGATGACTGGATAGCATCATCAACTCAATGGACATTAGTTTAAGCAGACTTTGGGAGATAGTGAAGGACAGAGAAGCCTGACATGCTGTAGTCTATGGGGTCACAAAGAGTTAGTGCTAGACACAACTTAGTGACTAAGTAACAATAATATTGTCTGAGATGGATTCCAGTTTCATTCCTTTGCATACAGATGTTCCATAACCCCAGTATACTTTGTTGAAAAAAATATTCTCTTTCAATTGAATTTGTGTTGATATCCTTGTTGAAAATTATTTGTAAGTGTTAAGGTTTATTTCTAGACTCTCAATTCTATTTCATTAGTCCATGTGGTTACCCTTAAGCCGGTATCACACTATCTTGATTACTGTAGTTTTATAGTAAGTTTTTAAATTTGAAAGTGTGAAATTTCCAACTTTTTTCTTCTTTTTCAATATTTCTTTTGCTCCTCTGAGTTCTTAAAATTTCCATATGAATTTTAGGTTTTGGTTTATCAATCTACGTAAAAGAGTCAGCTGGAATTTTGATAGAGACTGCCTTGAATCTATAGATCAGTTTAGGGAGTATTGCTATTTTAACCATATTGAGTCTTTTGATCCATGAACATGTTTTTTCATTTATTCAGGTCTTCTTTACTCTCTTTTATCAATACTTTGTAGTTTCCAAAGTATACATGTTGCACTCCTTTTGTTAAATTTATTCGCAAGTATTTTATTTTTTTTGATGTTATTGTAAATTGATCTGTTTTTTAAATTTCATTGACTATTTGCTCATTGCTACTGCCTCCCCAGGTGGTGCAGTGATAAAGAACCCACCTGCAATGCAGGAAACACAGGAGAGTTGAATTCGATCGCTGGATCAGGAAGATCCCCTGGACTAGGAAACAGCAACCCATTCCAAGTATTCTTGCCTAGAAAAGTCCATGGACAGAGGAACCTCACATGCTACAGTCCATGGGGGTCACAAACAGTCAGACACTACTGAGCGGCTGAACATTGTATAGAATTACAGTTGATTTTTGCATATTGATCTTGTTTCCTCAACCTTGTTGAACTTGTTTATTAATTCTGGTAGATTTTTAATGACTTTGGTCTGTCTGTATTTTTTGTTCTTTACAGTAATTCTCCTCTTTCAAGGTATATAACAAATTCAACTTAAAAAAAATACAATTTACGTGTATGGTGCAACTGTTCTGTCCCAATTCTTGATGCTCCTCAAGTCTACGAAGTGAACATTGCTTTAATGTACAGATGATAAAACTAAACTTAGAAAATTTGGGTAATTTTCTTAAGACCGAAAGGTCAAGACAAAGATTTTTTTCTATTTTTTTTTTTTGTAGAGCATGTAAGAGATGAGGATTCATCACCTTTCCTTATACCACTTCAGTTCCTATGTATGTATGTTTGTCCACACACACACACACAAACACTGAGGTTCATTTTTTGATAGATCTGTGCCACTGGGAATGTGTTCTCTGGTTGACTTCCTACCAGTCAGCACTGATGCACTTGTTACCTATGTTTTCAAAGGATGTGCATAGCTTTAGAGTAAATTTCAACCCTTTTTATTACCATTTACAAATGGAGAACTAAGAAGAAGGTGTGTTTTGCCCAAGGTTACATAGAAAATAGCGGTAGAAGAATTGTCCCGGCCATGTCCACCTTCTTTGGGCCTGGACTAAACTCTGTAGCCTTTTTCTTTTGCTAGATCTAGAAATTGTCCCTCATGTCATCTCAGAGACATAATTGTAAAGGGAAGTGTATAATCAAACAGCTGAATTCCCTCTCAATGACTGAGAAAGACCAACAGTCATCTGTTTGGGACAAGATTTAATTCATATAATAATTATTTCAACAAATACTTATTGAATTCCTATTATGCTACTACACTCCAGGTCATGAGTTAGCTAAGGGGATACAAAGGTAAAGATATAACCCTTGTTCTCTACAAGTTTACTACACAGTGGGAGATAAAGACAAGCTGACTATTTGTATACTGCTTGACAAGCTCTGGGAACTGTAGGAAAATACCAACCACTCATGTGGCAGGGCAGAGAATGATTTGATTCTTGGAGGGGAGTATATGTAAACTGAAGTTAGAAATATAAACAAAGGAAGCATAAGAAGGAGTGAGAAAGGCTAAAGAGAGTAAATATAGCAGTAGATAACGTTTTGAGAAAGCATGACACGTTGGAGAGCTTGAAGCCATGCGGCACAGCTGAAACAGAAGAGTCAGGGCAGGGGATGGTAAGCACTGTGCGCTCTGCGCTTAGATCATTGCCTGGCATGCATTACACCCTCTGTAAATAAATATGTACTGAGTGAATGAACACGTGATGGAGGTGGGTCTGGAGAAGGCAGGAATCAGATCAGGAAGGATCTTATGCAACAATACAGCAAGTTTGAATTTTATTCTAAAGATACTAAGCCATAATGGATTTTCCATCTGGAGATTGCTTTTGTCAGATCTGCTCTCCGGAAATGTGGAAAATGGATTGGAGTTGGACAGGCTTGTGTACGATGAGAAGGTTGTTATAAAAACTTGGGTGAGAAGTAAGAAATGGGGAAAATGGAGAAGGAGAAAAGATGCTGGTTGTAGAGAGTAAGAAAGTATTTAGCACTTGCTATCTGGATTGGAAGGTTGGGCAGAAAAGTGGAAGGAGAGAAAGGTTTCCACTGAAGTTTCTTCTAACTTGGAAATTCTCTGGACCTTGATATATCTTTATCGAGGCCCACGCAGTCAGTGTGGACTTCCTGGACAGAGGGATTTATTGGGAGACTTTTGGTAACAGAAAGATAAATAAAGAGTTGAGAACAATTGTCTGGGACTCACAAAACCTGACTCAACTCAACTAATTGGGGGTAGGGAGTCAATTCACATCTCAGAGCATCTCACCAAAAATGAGAATGAAGCATGGTAAACTAACAATAATGGCAAAAAGATCTTTCCCCTCTAATTGCTTCTTACTTCAGGGAGTGGATTGGAAAGCAGCTCTTCCTTTCTCCTATCCACATTCCTTGCTGTATTCTTAATCTGAACATTATTGATTGTTCTCTTTGGCCTAAATTATTTCCTAGTGTTCACTCTACTTCTTGTATAGTATTCAACTCTACTTCCTGGCTTATGTTTGATATTCAGCTTAAGCTGTTTAAGAAATTTGAGTGTCATGCACTCTGGCTTTGAGGGAAGTATTGGTATCCCCAATTGCTAACTGGGGATACATCTGCCCCCACTGTGGGGTTCAAGGTCAGTATCTTATATTTCAGTTATTTGAGGTCTGATCCTGGCTTGCCATCAGGCACACAATATGTAATATTTCTATCAGTGATCAATGGAATCTTCCCATTGAGTAAGCAGGACTTAAAGGGGAAAGTGAAAGTGTTAGTTGATCAATAGTGTACAACTCTATACAGCCTCTTGGACTGTAGCCTTCCAGGCTCCTCTGTCCATGGAATTCTCCAGGCTGGCTATTGGAGTGGGTTGCCATTCCCTTCTCCAGGGGATCTTCCTGACCCAGGATCAAGCGTGGGTCTCCTGCATTGCAGGCAGATACTTTATCATCTGAGCCACCCGGGAAGCCCTAATAGGAATATAGCTTCCCAAGTGTAAAGAGAAGCCTGCTTCCTTTTCTCTTTCATGTATCCTTTTCATGTAACAAGTGCTATTGGCCAAGACAAAAGAGAAATCTCTAAAAACTCATCTATATAACCTGAGATTTTACTTAAAGATGAAAATCAAATACAGGCAATAGATGGAATATACAAAATTGAAATTTTAGCTCAGATATATTTTGATCAGGAATAGAACAATGGCTTTTAGTTTGTTACAGATTGTGTAGCTATTCCTAATTTTATAAAATGTGAGCCTTTCATATAGAAATCCTTTTTTATATTTGGAACAAATGATAAATCCTTTGTGGTTTAACATGTTATTTGCTATCCACTTTTACACCTTTTCTCAGCTTTGGGAAGGAATGCTTCCAGATAGACATATGCATGGAATAATGGGGAAAATCTGAAGAAGAAAGACACCAAAGCACATTTTTCAAATCACCATAGGCATTTCCTGATGAGGTGGCTTAATAGGAAGATGAAAGCTTTGCTAACCTGCATTTCCATTTTTTCAATAAAATAAACAGGAGATGAACTTGGGTAGTAGAGAGTATTTAATTACTGCAGAGTTCTAAATGCTTATCTTAAAAAAATAAAGCCAATGTGATTCAGAAGTTTTTTCTAAAAAATATTCCCTTTTATATGTAGAAGCAGATGATTTTAAGAAAAGAAAACAAAATTGTTTACAATGCAGTGTTGCTTAGCCAAAAAAAAATTTATTTTCTTCTCCGTGACCCTCAGTTCGGGAGAGCTGTCTTCATAGCTTCTCCTACTGTGTCTCTTTCTATCTCTCGGTGTATTTTTTTGGGCTTTGCTTTCTTTTTCTGTCTACTTTTCTTTTTCTTCCTACTATATGCCATGTGCTTTACATACACTCTCATTAAGCTAATACTGTGAAACAAAATATTAAGTCCTTTTCAGATCTGCTCCTTCCTCTATTTTCTTTCCTCAAGTAGGGAGAGACGTAGAAACGCACCATCCAACGCTTAGGCTTGAATCTTAGGTTCACCACTTTTTCCCTCCTTCACGTTACATAATATGTATATGAGCCCAAGCTTTCCTAGGTGTATATAGCAGTTTTTCATGCTTGAGCCTAATTCATTCTCACTCTAGGAGATGAAGCGATTAGAATGTGTCTGGAAAGATCCACTAGTTGAAGGGGAAAAATTCTGCCTTCGGTAGCCTTCCCTCAGACAGACCTCTGAATAGCATAGATGTTACATCTCTTTCTTTTTTCTTATTTTTATTTCACTTTATCGGGAGAAAAGCTAGGTTTGCCAGTCAATTGTTGGGCAGAGAAATAGGACTTTCTATATGGATGGGAAAAATTTAATGAACCAGCACATTTTCCCCAATAAGTTATAGTAAGCATCACTAAGTCACTTCAGTCGTGTCCGACTCTGTGCGACTCCATAGACGGCAGCCCACCAGGCTCCTCGTCCATGGGGTTTTCCAGGCAAGAGTACTGGAGGTGGTTGCCATTTCGTTATTGGCTACTAAACCAACATCCGTTGTTTCCAAATAGTACCCCATTTTATTCGGACTTCCATGTTTCACTATGTGGCCATGTGATTTAGGAGAGTTAGACTCCATTCTCTTGTGTGAAAGCTGATCGGTCTAAGCCAGTTATTTTAACATCTTTTTTTTTTTTTTGCTGATTGGTTTGAGCATGAAAAAGATGGATACTTTAGGTCAATGGGTCATGGGGAGACATTTACTGGGGATGTCTCATGATAATGAGATGATAAAGAATGGAGTGAACTTGGTGAAGATGATAGAAAAAACATATGCCAAGAACCTAGGTCATGAAGCTATCGCTTTACTACTGAATCAACTAATCTCAAGGGGTAATGCATGCTCTTTATTAAGCCACTTGATGGAGTTTTCAGTTATGTACAGCTGAAAGTTATGAGTTGCCTAGTCACCTCCTTTAACTGTAGAGATGAAGGAGTGGCTCATTTCCCTTTTAAAACTCCCAGGCGATTTCTGCTTCTGGCTGGGTAGCTGCTGGGAAGTCAAAGAGGTTAGTGATATGAAATGTAGAGTAAGTGGTCCAGGTGTCACTAGCCTAGGAGGTCTATCTATGAGTTTCTTTAGGTAAAACTGGAATAAAATTCATATGACAGGACAAACCACCACACTCACGGCATGGGGTCAGTAGTAGTTTGAGATAATGTTTTATCTCCTCATACAATTCAGAATTAGATACATTTGGTTTAAATCACTATTCCACAATTTCTTTAAGCAAGTGGTTTTTAAGTTTATTTTTTCAGAAAAACAACAACAAAAATAATAATATCACATAGGATGGTTTTGACAATGGTGATAAAACATAAAAGTAATTGGCTTCCTCGATGGCTCAGTGGTAAAGCATCTGCCTGCCAATGCAGGTGATGTGGGCTCAATCTCTGGGTCAAGAAGATGTCCTGGAGAGGAAAATGACAACTCACTCCAGTATTCTTGCCTGGGAAATCCTGTGGACAGAGGAGACTGGTGGGCTGCAGTCCAGGGGATCATAAAAGGGTCTGACACAACTTAGCAACTGAAAAATAATACAAAAGTAATAGCATAGTGTTCAGCACATAAAAATATCCAATACTTGTTAGTTATTCCCACGACCATCATCGTTATCCTAAAGTTGAAATGATATTTATACTCACAAATAGGCAATGTTGGTGAACAATTTCTCAAAATGTGGTAAATTAATAGTTCTATTTCTGTGAATAATGATTTGTCTCCTCCAATAATAAATACAGTAATGATAATGACTATATTAAAAGCTCACTATGTACTGGACATTGTTTTGAGCATCATTTGTGCATTATCTCATTAAAACCTCCTAACAACTCTTTGAAGTGGTTATGATGACTACTAACACCATACCTGTGGTCAAGATGAGGAAACAGATACAAAGGAGAAATTACTGTCCTAAGTTAAGGCTAGTGAAGTGCCAGAGCCAGGGTTGAACCAAGGCAGTCAGGATTTGGAGGGCGTAATTAAAAACATTATGCTTTCTAGTTTATGCAGCTCAATACCAGAAAAACAAACAATTCAATCAAAAAGTGGACAGAAAACCTAAACAGTCATTTCTCAAAAGATATACAGATGGCTTTAATAAACACATGAAAAGATACTCAGCAATGTTCATTAGTGTGTGTGTGTGTGCTCGGTCATGTTCAACTCTTTGCAAACCCGTGGACCGTAGCCCGCCAGGCTTCTCTGTCTATGGGATATTCTAGGCAGGAATACTGGAATGGGTTGTCGTTTCCTTCTCCAGGAGTTCTTCCCGACCCAGGGATTAAATGGGAGTCTCTTGAATCTCCTGCATTGGGAAGTGGTTGCTTTACCACTGAGCCACCTGGGAAACCCTTAGTAGAGAACTGCAAATCGAAACTACAAGGAGGTATCAGCTCACACTGGTCAGAATGGCCATCATCAAAAAATCTGCAAACAATAAATGCTGGAGAGGGCATGGAGAAAAGGGAACACTCTTGCATTGTTGGTGGGAAAGTCAATTGATACAGCCACTATAGAGAACAGTATAGTAATTCCTGAAGAAACTAGGAATAAAACTAGTGAATAGTATAGGTGTTAAAAACCGAGGAGGGTCTAAGATATAACCGGACATGCAAACTATCATTAACCTGCTTCAATTTCTGGGATGCTGGTAGAAGATGCTTCTTTCCTGGCTTAGAGACAAAGCTCATTGTATTAAAAAGAGCAATAAATAGCTGAAGTATCAGTGTTTTTGTACCAGTTTTACAGAGTGCTACAGAGAGGGACAAATGATATCTGTACATAGAGTGGGTGGAATTACAGGAGATAAACCCTGAGTTTAGGGTACCCGAATCTTTTACAATGGGTAGTAAACATGCCTACCCTTTACTTGGAGGGAAGAAGACATGGTCTTTATCTTCCAAGACCATATAAACATCCTTGAAAGATAGTCCAAAACAAATGGATGTCAATGCCTTCCTCATAAGATATGGAGAAACTCAAGATACCAACAATTACTCTTATTTTACAAATGAGAAAGGTAAGGTCCAAGTTGATGTAAGTTGCTCATGGCTACATGGCCAGGTTTTAATTTCCACTCTGCTTCTTCTTTGCTCTGTGACCTTGCTTAATTTATGTACCCTGACTCTTCTGCCTTCTTACTATCTTTACTAAGTCACCTCCTCCGCTGTCCCACTTGCTTATATCAACCTGTACCACTTCTCACCTGGATCATTGTACCAGCTTCGAACTGCCCTACTCTTGCTCTCCTTTGAGCATTCCTAAAGACTGCAGAGTCTCCTTTCTAAAATGCAAATCCAATCATATGGTTTCCCAGCCTTAAAATCCTCTAATGACTCTCCTCTTTGCACAGTGCTTACCAAGGTATATGTTATCCTTACTCATTCATTCCCTGCCTGTCTTTCTTAGAGTCATTCTTGCCATAACTAATTACAGTCCATATTTTTCCAAGCTTCCGCATGCCCGTCTTGTGGTTCCCCTTGTTGCTGCTGCTAAGTCACTTCAGTCGTGTCCAACTCTGTGCGACCCCATAGACGGCAGCCCACCAGGTTCTCCCGTCCCTGGGATTGTCCAGGTAAGAACACTGGAGTGTGCTGCCATTTCCTTCTCCAATGCATGAAAGTGAAAAGTGAAAGTGAAGTCTCTCAGTTGTGTCCGACTCGTAGCGACCCCATGGACTGCAGCCCACCAGGCTCCTCTGTCCATGGGATTTTCCAGGCAAGAGTACTGGAGTGGGGGTTCCCCTTGCTAGGAAAGCCTTTTCTCCTGGTCCAACTGGAAATTGCTGTCATAGTTTTAGAATCTTATATATTGAATTTCCTCAGTGAAGCTTTGTCTGAATCCTTCCCTCTCATCAGATTAACATTCTCTTCTTTTTTTTTTATTTCCTTCTTCTGCCTTTCACCTCCTGATCTTTTTTGCTCTTTTCTCCTTTCTTATATCTTACCAAATCAGATTTCATAACTTTAACCACTGGTGTCCTGCCAATAGAAAAGACTCCATAATCCCCAGAACCATGTACATATATTACTGTGGTTTCTAGACTCACTATCTTTTGTTTGTGAAGTCTTATCCTAGTCTATCTCAACACTGAGTGGTGATCTGACCCCTTCAAAAAATGTAGGGATCAGATCAGTCCTGGGTCAGGATAGAAGTGGGGATTGACTTGAATGGACATAAGGACAACTTTTGGGTTAATGAAAATGGTTTGTAAATTGGTCATGGTACTGGGAGCACTTCAGATAGATGAGATACAAGCTGAAGTTGTTGGGTGAAACTTCTAAGGCAATCTGCTTTAAAAAAAAAAAGTGGGGGGGGTGGGGGAGGGGGCAGCTCTAGCTTGCATGAGTCCCGCTGACTCTTACCTTCTTTCTTTATGCCTGGATCTTGGAAGCAACGGTGAAGGTAGAGCAACCATCTTATCACAATGAGGCAATAAGAAGGTGGGAAAGATGATAGAGCAGAAAAGAGAAGGTCTGAGACCTTGATGAAAACTCTTTTAGCATCCCTGGATGACATACCTCCGGGTACCTCGGTTGCACTTAAATGGTTTAATCCATTGCTTTGCAGATTCCATTCACTTGTAGTCAAACAGTTTCTAACTGACATATTTTTGAAGCTGTGTGTCCACATACATGAAGTCCAGAGGGTCAAAGGGTAACACACTCAACCAGTGAAGCTCAACCAACTTATTTGGGATTTTGACTCAAGTCATTCAAAATCATTTGCTTGCCTTACTCTTTTCATAATTGGCAGAATTTCACTTTCCAAATATCCAGGTATTTGCTTTTAGTTTTCTTTGTCTTCTGCAGGTGTAGATGCATCTTTTTTGGTCACAGGTTTGCTGTTCAGATGGAAATCAAGCCCTCCCCAGCTCCACAAGGTGGAACAGGCTCTAATGTAATCAGTTTAGGCTAGCCCTGGAGAGTTCCTTTGTTCTTTGTTTTTATATAAAAATCTGTCAACCGGAACCAAAATAAATCAATATTGGCTAAACATTGAAGTTCCTATTTTCAAATTTCTTTGGACCCCTCAAGAAATCTGAAAATAAGAATTAAAGAGATTCCATAAGGAGTCCTCATGGAGGCTGAGAGGGGGATCAGGGCTGCCTTGGGGGTAGTTGCAGAGAAAAGCATGTGTTCTTCATTAAACTTGACCCTGCCTGCCTCACCAAGTTCACTCGAGGCCCTGACTCTGTCCCAGTCATGGCACGAGGGAGGTCTCAGGTACTGCCAGGTTTGGTGCAGCTCACTTCTATTCCTAGCTGAAAGACTCACAACTTTCACACACTTGAGATGGAGTCTATTCCATAGGAAGACATTTCCAAAATTTTCCCTCCATTAGCAAAGAGTTAAGTGCTTGAACCTTTACCTAATGATTCTCTAAACAAAGCCTCCTCATCTCTCTCTCCTCCGGGAGGCCACTTCAGTTAATTTTTCCTGCCAGCGTTGAGCACCACCCCCCCACTTCATGCCCATCAGTTTACAACATGGGAGCCCCAACAGGAAGAAAGTTTGTCCTATCCTTAGAGGCTCCTGAGTTATCACAGTCTCCTGGGCTGGTGGAGTGTTCCCATAGGTCAACCCCAATTCCAGATCTGGGCGGGCAACTGTTGGGAATCACGTGGTCAACGCTTTATCAAGGAGCTGCCGCTGCTGTCAACCTGGGGAACGGGGAGGTTGAGAGCTTGTGTTCTGATTCCATTCTGCAGGTGAGTCTGATGCAGAGAAGGATTCCTAAGGGGCTCCGAATCCTCTAGTCTGGTAAGATGGTCGTGTTTGCTGCTCCCTGAAGTCTTATTCTTGTCCACCTTTGCCAGACCCTCCTCTTCTCCATTCTTATTTAAATCAAACTCTAACTTCAGTCTCTAGAGCTGAAGTCAGTTCTAACCATCTTCATGAAGCCATCAGTTTCCTTTCTGCTCTGATGATGCTCTTTCTCTGAGCTGTTTGATGTTGTGCCCTCTCTGCATTTGGGGTGAATCCACAGAGCCAGGGTAATTTCTCTTTGTCATAAATATGTTTTGTCTCAGTTATCAAAGTGTAAGTTCTTATAGGTTGTGCATCTTATTTCTGGTCTTTTATTGCCTCAGACCATGCGTGACTGAGACATGATCTCAAACATGGTCAGGACAGTCACTGCACTGTGCAATCTATGACATTTGACATTGTGCAGGCATGGATTCAGCTCCCAGCTGAGCAATATCTAAGATCTATGACTTGGTCAGATACCTAAATCCCCCAGGTCTCAGTTGCCTTTGCTGCGAAGTAAAGGTCTTAGCACAGAAACAGGTTCCCCAAAATTGTTGCATAAATGATCTTTATTAGGTATGATAGACTTGGTGCTTGTTTTTCTTCCCCTTCTTTTGTCTCCTTCACTCTATGAACAAAATTCCTATTGTTGGTATGAAAAGAGTTTGGAGACGGTAATACAAAGGTGATATGTAACCTACACAGGCATGTATGTTGCAGCTGTCATAGACTACATACCATGTGACCCCATTACTTTTGAAAATGAGACACAGTCACACCATGGACGTGCATTTAGCATACATACAAACTTAGTGCTTAAGAAGCTGCTGTTTCTCTTTAGGTAGATACGGCTGGTCTATTCTGATACCAGGTCAGCAATGTTGACCTCTTTCTAGCTTCCTGAGAAAGACAATCAAATACATGGCAGACCAGTAACAGATTACGCCTCCTTAATTATGCATGCATCATGCAAATATAAACATACACCTAAAAGCAGCTAAACAGAGAGAGTAAAGAAAGAAAGAGTCTTACAGATCTTTGTTACTCAAAGGGTGAAGCAGGCCAGCAAAATGGGCATCAGCAGGGAGCTTGTCTCTGCCCCATCTCAAATCTACTGACTTAGAATCTGCATCATAACAGGATCTGCAGGTGATGTGTACCCATGTTAAGTTTGAAGAGAGGCTGCTTTAGAGAAACTTTAAAGAATAATGAGAATAAGAGGTCTGAGACACTCTTCAGTCTTTCCCACAAGCCTGAACTGATGTCATGCCCTGCTTGACTTCCCTCCACACTCAAAATAGGGCACTCCTTTATTTCTTCACTTATGCTTTGCGGGAATCATTCATAGAAAGGGAATCAGTCATTGTTCTCATGGTCCTGCTCCTCAGTTTCATCAGCTACCACACTTGCTTTAGGTAATAGATTCTAGAGGGATGAGATTACGACCATGTTAGACCCATTAACATTTATATCTCCCAGTGGTGGCAAAAGTAGATAGGTTTGCAATTCATTTATTCGTTAGTGATTTTACTGAGCATCCAGGCATTGAGTTAGGCCCTGAAGAGAAAAAGGATAACAGGAGATGGCCCTTGCAATGCTTGATGAAGAAGGCAGCTGTAATGAGCAGATCAGTCTGGCCTAGTGGGCAATGTGACATGGGGTAAGGAAGAAGTGTTTTGAATTTCACAGTGAAACTTCTGACAAAGGCCATCTTTCCCTTTCCTGCTTTGTAGAAAGGAACACCTGAAGAGGCGGCAGTTGGAATAAAAAGGTGTGAAAAACCTCTAGGATTCTGACTCACAAGATTCCTCTCCTCTGTGGACAGGCTTTCTTCTCAGAGGGACACAATTGCTTCCTACATCTTTATTAACCCTTAATTCCAGGGACCAGAAATGATGTCTTTAAATTTATTTCCTCCTAAACTAAGATTAATAGCTTGCCTTGAGTTCATTCTTCCCGTTTCTCTACTTCGGTTTTTAAAAGTATTTCACAGCATCTCTGCTACAGTTAGATCAGAAAACAAAGAAATAAACCTTATCGGTGATTTCTCCCAATATCTGGCAAATGCCATAGAAGAGATGTTTTGATTAGGCAATTTTCATTACTAAAAACACTATAGCACAATAAATTAATTCAATGTTGTGCACTTATCTATTAGACACATTACTATAGGAGTATAAAAATGTTAATTATTCATTATCATCACTCTGATTATTTGTTGTGGCTGATAATTACATTGAATATATTTTATATCAGTAATAACCTGCTGTCTACATTTACAACATGTCGTATCTTGGGGGCTTGTCAAGTTTTTTCCCCAAGCCTTTCCTTTATTAAGACACAGACCTCAGGAGTACATAACCTTTATGTTGAAGCCTGATTTTCTTCTTTCATATAAAGAGCAAATATTATAGATTAATTAATCCAGGATGATTATAATTTAATCACTCTTCCTCTGACTTCACAAGGGATTTGGGCTTTTATTCAGTTGCTCATTCATATTGTTATGAAGAATAAATGCAGTCATAAAATATTTGTGTGCTATGAATTCATAGAACAACGAACTGAGAACATGGAGAGGGTGCCTGCCAGCCAGTCACCCACGTGAGTCCCAGGCCGTGCGGCTTAGCCTCAAACACAAGCTAACGACCTCTAGGTAAAGAGTCTGCACCAATTCAGGAGAGCGTGGCCTTTGACTTGACTGGACTGGGTGTAGTTCAACCACAAGCGACATATTTCAGCCCCCTAAAATTTACTGAGCACTCACTGGGAATTGGCACTGTTTTAAATTCGAGAATAAGCTACCAACTCTTGCTTGATCTTGAAACCATTATTTACTGTTCTGTGTCCTGCTCTCCTCATTTGTAAAATGGGATGATAACAATAGAACCCACTTCACTGGACAGTGAAGATTAAGTGGGTTAATAATAATTGTTGAAGCGCCTTGACTGGTGCCTGGCACTGGGCAAGCACTCAATAAACCTAAGCTGTAGTTACTATTACTATTCATATGTCTCTCTTGTCAAGATGGACGCAGATGTATGAGAAGTAAGGCACATACATGACTAATTGCGCAAATGCAGTGATCAAAGTCTGTTGAAAGACACAGATGTAGGATGTGGGTGTGATGCGTGAGGAAAGACTTTCAAAAGGAGATCTTTGGAGCTCACTCAGAAAATGAAGGCACTGCTGTGTTGAGTGGATCCACTGAGGGGTGGTAGAGGGGGGCGGGGGTACCATTTCCAGAAGACGAAGAGCTGCCCATGAAGGCTGAGAAGCTTGTGGGGAGGGAGCAAGATGGATAGATTAGCAAGGACCAAACTCCATAAACACTTACACGGCGGACTGACAGCTTGGACTTCAGCCTGAAGGCATGAACCATGAAAGGGTCTTCAGCAGGGGAGTCACAAATAAAATTAGCATCACTGCAGCCTGGAGTGTGGAAGGGATGGTAGCTGAGAGTCTGGGGAAGACCTAATAACAGCACCTGGCAGGAGCTGTGAGGTCTCAGCAGAGGCAGAGAAATGTGGGTTCATGTGCAGAAGCTGTGTGTGTGTGCATGCTGTCACTTCAGTCATGTCCAATTCTTTGCAACCTTATGGCCTGTAGCCCTCCAGGCTCCTTTGTCCATGGGATTCTCCAGGCAAGAATCCTGGAGTGGGTTGCCATGCCTTCCTTCTGGGGATCTTCCCAACCCCGGAATCAAACCCATGCGTCTTATGTCTCCTGCATTGGCAGGTGGGTTCTTTACCAGGAGCGCCACCTGGAAGCCTCACAGAAGCTGTGCAGAGGTGTGACGTTGGAAGATGGGAAGGGAGGTGGGATAAGTATTACAGGTGAAAGTGCAAGGTAAAGTCACAACAAGGAACATCATCCTGCTGCACTAAACAGCCTACCTGCATTGCCGCATCAAATCCTGGCAGAAGCGCAGTGAGGAAAATGCCCTTAGCATCTCCATTTTTCAGATGAGAAAATGAAGGCTCTGTTTCACACCAGGACTACAGAGCAAGAAGTGGTAGCTTTGAATTCTAGAACATCCCTCTTTGATTTTCGGGGTTAATGAGATGAGCAATATGATTCTTGTCACTTCATAGTGTTTTATTCCACATCTTCTCCAGGAACCACCAGAGCCCTCGGGGGGGGGGGGGGGGGGGGGGCTGCTGCCTCTGTGTGTGGTGGAGAATTCACTGGAAAACCTGCCCAGTTTTTGAGTAGCTCTGGTTATGTGTCATATAAAGTGTACATTTTAATTCCCGTAGGAAATGGCTGCTCCTCTGAGGTGAGCGTTTTTTCTTCCTAGACAAAGAGAAGCCTGAGCCTCAGGTGCCTGGTACTTCTCCCAACTACAGGAGACATCCTGGGCAGTGGCTTCTTTGCCAGCAGGAGCAGCGATGCCAATATGTGCAGGGGCGCAGAGTGAGGCTTAGGGCTGGGGGTAGGGGTAGGATGGGAATGGGATGGGGCTCTCTGAATAGTGGTGAGAAAGATTTCTGAACAGATCTAGGTACAAGTATTCTAAAAAACACTCAGAATGTCCAGGCTCAGGGCACTGAGGTGAAATATAGAAGAAAGAAATTCTCAAGGTCCTTCTCTCTCTGGGTCCCTGTCTCCTTGTATGTTCTGTCGGGTAGGTCTTTTGTGATGGGGACTAGAGATGATGTTGATTGAACTGTATGGGACTTCACACACATCAGTTTTGGTCCCAGGGTGGGAGATCCAGGCAACTCAGAAATCCAGGATCTGCAATGCATGGCCATGCACCCACCAGGTTGTAGTGGGGGCTGTGATCCCAGGCTCTCAAAAAGTGGGAGAAATTTGAATTGGGGGCTTGGAGGATATTGGAAAGACAGACTGAGAGAGATTAATTAGCTTAAAGAGTGCCCTTAGCAACTAAGTCTCAACCCTGTCTGGTTAGAATTGCTCAGGGAGCTTCTAAACATGCTAGAGTGCAGGCTGCCTCCATAGAGATTTGGATCCATTTGATCTTGGGTGGGCCTATTTTTAAATCTGCCCGGATAATAACGTGTCGCCAGAGTTGAAACCACCAATTACAGCAGAGACTGAAGGCCAGCTGTTTGGGCCCCACCAGGCATGAGCCAGAGTTCCCGGGCCACTTTCCACAAGGGCAGGCACAGTAACACGCAGCTTTGTGGGAACAGCATCAAAACTCACAAAGCCGGGCGAGCATCCCCAGGCCCGCTCCTGGAGAGGCTGGGCCCGTCCTTCTCCACCCGCAGTGGGAATGAGACAAGGAGAAACCTTCTCAGTTGGGAACCGCACAATGTGGACTGTGTCTTTGGGGCGACCACCAAGCATGGGAACACTTCATTCAAGATTTCCATTCACTGTCCAGCCATGAGACAGGGGAAAGGATGAGAAAACCCACGACTGTCCCTCCACCCAGCTCTTCAGTAAATGTGGTACTGCCCTCGAGAAGACAAAGCTGCAGATCTGAGGCCTTGAGCCGTGCTCTCAACCCAAGCTCCCCACAGCACAGGGCAGGTCTTAACTAGCTTGGCCTGGTCTGCATCTGTGCAGTCAATTCTCCGTTTTGCAGGAGAGGATTTTCCTGTTTATGGTTTGCATGTGGCTGACTTTTAATTCCAGCCTGGGTTTTTCCATTTGTTCCACACCCTCCTGGGTCTTCCCTACGGCCTGGATGGCACACAGCTCCTACAGTTGTTATCTGCGCAGACTAGGAGCTCAGACTGTTTCTCAGCGTCTGACTTGGCTCTGAGTACAGAGCAGACACCAAGTAGATGTCTGTTGATTGATCGGTTGTGGCCACCAGGTCATGTTGTGTAGATCAAAGCCCAAGAGAATTATTTTTGTATTGTCTTCTTTCCTTCATTGTGCTAATGAGCAAGAGTTGACTGTGATGCTTTCTTGGTTGAGTAATCGCCCTTTTTGCAAATACCTTCCAAGTCCAGAAATAAAGAACAGAGATTTTCTCTTTATTGCTAAAGTGTAGACATGGTCTTGTTATTGCCATAGTGCAGTCTTTCTCTGGGCTTCCCTGGTGGCTCAGCTAGTAAAGAATCTGCTTGGAACATGCAAGACAGGGGTTCGATCCTTGGATCGGAAAGATCCCCTGGAGAAGGGAATGGCTACCCACTCCAATATTCTTGCCTGGAGAATTCCATGGACAGAGGAGCCTGGCGGGCTATAGTCCATGCGGTCCCAAAGAATCTGACATGACTGAATGACTAACACTCTCACTTTTTTGCGCTATCTTTCTACAGCCTCTTGATGGTTCAGTTGTATTTTGGACTAAAAATATAATCTAGCAGAGTTTGCACAGACATACAACCTGAACTTTATTTTTACCATTTAACCATAGAGGTACTATATTTAATAATTATTATATTCCTATTTAAATGTGTTTTTAAAGTTTAGAGAGGCAAGTCTTTTTAAGAGAGCAGATGTCTGAACTCAATGCCAAAATAACTTCAGAAACCATCATAGTTAATGAGGGGTTTACATAATGTTTAGTTTAAAAAATGAAGGTGAATTAATCTGGTGAATACAGGAGCCAACTCCTAATTTTCAAAAGGTTATCAGCAGGGTTTGTTGCATACTCTCGGAGTCAGTCTTTAAACTGTTATTTATTCTAAGAGAGGATGTTTTGACTTGAAAAGGGGAGAGCCACATGGAATAAAGTTCTCTCCCAGAAAAGATGTTGCAAAAAAATTTATATCCTTTAAGATGAGCAAAATGTAATCTAGCATTAGCAACAAAGCAAGATGTAAAGGCTTTTATGATTTTGTCTTTGCACTCTTTTTATTTAAGTAGTATTTTATTTATTTATTTTTGATTAGTATTTTAATGTATTGCAGGTGAATTCTTTACCACTGAGCAACCAGGAAAGTCCATAATTAGTATTTTAAATGGACTTTCCTGGTTGTTCAGTGGTAAAGAATTCACCTGCAATGCAGAAGATGCATGCGGGAGACATGGGTTCAATCCCTGGGTCAGGAAGATCCCCTAGAGAAGGAAATGGCAACCCACTCCAGTATTCCTGCCTGGAAACTTCCATGAGCAGAAGAGCCTAGCATGCTACAGTCCATGGGGTTACAAAAGAGTCTGACATGACTTAGCGACTAAAGAACAACAATAACAAAGAATACTTTAATTCGTATTCATAGCATATAGCACCTGCAGAAACCTGCTAGTGTTTTCTCAGCTGTATGTTCTTTCAGACTGGGTCCTTCACCTCTTTCTTTGCAAGTTATAGTCCATATTTTTCATTTCATTATCAATTAGTAGTTGTGGTGTTTAGTAGTAGTAAGTGTTTCCGGTGTAGTGTATTTAAATAATTTCCATGACATTTCTAGTTATCTTTCTCATAGTTAACCTGAATATGCCTGTCCAGACCTCCTGCGGCTTTGATATAGTTTGGGCTCAGTCTTGTTGAATCCTTCTCATCTTCTCTGTCTTTTGTTACAGCTGCATTTTGAGAGCTGAGACTTGTTTATGCATTATTTCTCAGCGGCTCAGCGATGCAGAGGGAGAGAAGACAGAGCTCAGTGGCAGTGGGATACAGCTCTGGCTGAAAGTTCTGCATTCAACTTTCTGTTTTGAGATATTTTTGTTTGTTTGTTCTTAATTTTCCTCTGTTTTTTTTTTTTTTTCTTCTTTTCTTTTTTTTTTTTATTTTTTAAAATTTTATTTTGTTGTTCTTTGAGATCATTTTGTATGTCCTATACCAGAGGCTACTCCACTCAGCCGAGGGTAAGTGCTGTTTGGGGACTTAGCTGATCTTTCCCCCACCTATCAGAGTGTCTTGGGTTGTGGGATGCTTGGATGGCATTCCCTGCCCTGGTGTGTTACTCTTTCTTCTGCTGAGGACACAGCATATGTTAAGATCCCTTCTTTCAGTGACATTTTTTACATTCCTCAGGGCAACTCCAACTAACTCGTTGGTCCTCTTCTCTTCAGTTTAGAAATTAATCCTCAGATTTTTCTTGACTTTTGCATTGTTCTGATGCCCTTGAACTGTTTATGGTGTGGGGGCACGGTCAGAAGCTCTGACAGGATGGACACTCAGACTTGACTACCACATAAACTGTATCTGTTTATGTGACAAGTCTGTTCCCCTCTCAGTTTGGTTGTTATTGGTGAGTTTGGGGAAGGGCCCAACAAATTAGTTTTCACTTGTTTCACTAGGGGCAGAAAGCTGGTTTGTCTGTGATACTGCTCCCCCTCATCTCAACCCTGAACTCTAAAGCAATTTTAAGATGGAGAGCCAGAGTCATTCTTGGGAGTTGAAACGATGCTCAGGTGGGCGAGGATGGTCTTCTCTGGGAAACCAGAGAAAAAGGAAGCAGTGAATAATTATAATGATAAATTTGGTGAGCATTCAAGTTGAATTTAGGTGTTTGCAGTTATTTAAAATCCTCTAAATTTTAAGTTTGTTATTTCAAAGTAGAAATTATAGTTTAATTAATATGCAAGCTTTCATATTCAGGAAAAAGATATATATTTTAATGGGAAGCATGTGTTTGCATAGTTTTAAATCTTGCTTTCTCTCAGTTGTCAGAAGTGAGTCAAATCATTCGCTTATGAAACTACAGTCAGCCACCACCTTGTGGAAACGACCTGAATTGCAAGCAAATTGTAAATAAACCTTAAAGGATTGTTCTCACCCTTGGCTGACTGTAGAATCACATGATGAGATTTTTTAAAGTACTGTTTTACTTGGATCTTAACACCTTAAATTCTGATTTAATTGATCTAAGGTTCTTACCCAGTACTTCTAATTGTATTATTTTTGGAAGTCTCCAAGATGATTCTGAAGTGGTGCCCACCTGCCTCCTTTTTCTTTTTTTTCTCTCCTTCTTCCTTCCTACCACATTATCTTCAACCCCTGTGCATATCTCAGGTCCTCGGGTTGTCTTTCTAACGAGGTCCACCCAAAATAGTTGAAGTTCAAGAGCTCTCATCAATAGAGGCTCCTATTCTCTTCCAACTTATTGGTCTACTCAGAAGCATCTGCATGTAAATGAAAACATCAGGGTAAATGCCTTATCCTATTCCCAAGTTAATAATTTCTAATGGTAATTTTAGCTGGTACAGAGTACTCCATGCCATATAAGATAAGGGCCTTTTCACCTACTGGTGTGTCTGATCTTTTTTCTAAATTGTTTCCTAAATAGTGCTCTGGGTTTTTTTTAATGTCTCCTTAGATTTGTTCTTGATGCAAGATTTTCCAACAGAGTGTCATAACCAATGAGGCCATCTGAACAGTCCTACGGTTAAAAGAAAATATAAAACCTTACTGTTTTTCTCAGCATTTTTCTAGATTGTTAGCAGCATATCTTTCCCAGAGTATAATTAAGACTATAGTTTTAAAAAACCTATTTAGTTTAGGGGGCTTCCCAGGTGGTGCAGAGGAAAAGAATCCACACTCATGCATGCATTTAGTTTAGGATTGATATGTACACACTACTATATTTAAATAGATAACCAATAAAGACTTACTGTATAGTACAGGGAACTCTGCTCAATATTCTGTAATAACCTAAATGGGAGATTCATTTGTATGTTTAACTGAACCATTTGGCTGAACACCTGAAACTAATACAACATTGCTAATCAACTATGTAGTATAAAACTATAAAATACAAAATATTTCACATTTTAACTATAAAACAAATTTTAAAAATAAATAATGAAAACCCTTTTTAACAGATAAGAAATGTACTTCTAGAGCTTTCCCTTAGTTTCACACCTTGAGATCATGCCTATGTGCTGAAAGCAATGCATGCCCAGTGAAATCATGAGGCAAGCATGCTCAAGTCCTTTCCCTCTCCCCTCTTGAACAGCACTGAGCATTTATAAGATTTTCCCTGTCAGATATTTTACATCTTGATTAGTATTTTCAGGATGAGTGAAGAAGGCATAACATTTACCTAGGCCAGAAAAATCTTATAAAAGTTGCTTTATACCCAAGAATATAGCAACACAGGCACCTTTATTTTTTAGAACAATGCTTCATTCAATAGCATCATCATTGGTCATTCCTAATTGAGACCTTAATATCATACCTTGTATGGCTCTCACTCAGCATGTTTTACCGAGCATGTCTCCTCAGACAGTCGCTGTGGGTTTGTGACTGCAGTCGTTGGAGAGGAGAGTTCAGCAGTGCTTTCTCTTCCCTCCTCGACTTTCTTGCTGCTCCCTGGGAAAGGGGTTCACACTTCGTTTTCCTTATTCATCCTCCCCTACGCTGGCTCCACAGGACTAAAAGGCAAAGGGTCTGTGCACAGCAGACATCTGCTCCCATCATCTGAACCCATCCTTCTCTCTTTCTTGCCTTCCTTCTCCTTTGTTTGAGCATCAGCACCAGCGCTGAATTGCCCAGCAGACAACATAAGCACGCTCAGAGCTCAGCAAAGCCAGGACACTGAAGAAATGAGCAAAATTCCATTAAAAGTAGAATTTTAGTTTTTAAAAGTTTGTAAGGGAATCATGGGGGAAGTCCCCTCTTATTTTTCCCCTATAATTTTTTTCCCCTCTTATTTTTCCCCTATAATTTTTTTCTTTATTACTCCCGTGGGGCACCATACCCTTTTAAAGTGTTGGTCCCTGAATGAAGTGCATTGGCAGGAATGATTCAGGAAAAGGAGAGAGAAAAGGGACAAGCATCACCTGGAAAAGAACCCTGAGAGGACACACATTTGACTGTGGCCTTGAGCCACAGGGTGGGGTTAGAGCCAGAGGAAGCAAATTTTGGTTGGTCTATTTTCCAACCACTTTGCTTTCCTCTGCTCTAAATACAGTGAGAGCAAAATGGGAGGAATCCCACCCCTTGGCCTTGATCTTCTGACAGCATTACTGCTATTGCCCATGTCATTGCTTTAGAACACAGAGAAACATATGGTCCCTCTGAATTCGCATTCAGAAGAATTCCCCAGCTGATGACAAAACCATCATGAAGAGCAAATACTCCAAGGCTAGTGCACTGGTTGCTTTCAAATCATTAATAATAATGACAATGCTAATAATGTCAGTGTGGGAAAAAAAGGGAGGCAAAGAATGACCATGTGTATACACTGCAGCCTGTAAGGTGATTGCAAAGATGCCCAAAGGCATTAACCTACAGAACATGTCCCAAATTGTCTCAACCCCCATAATATTACATTCACTCCCTTTTATACACCACATATAAGGCAGAAGTCCTTTAGATCTAATATCCGCCTTCCTTCACCTGAAAACCCTTGAGAGCAGACCCTGTAGAGAATAAGGATACAGTGGCAAAAAAAAAGGCAAATAAGTTGCCCAAGTAGCTTAGTTAGCTATCTATTACATAGCAGCTTAAAACAACTAATGCTTTAAAACAAGCTGGTGCCTTAAAACTTTAACTTATTGTCTCTACAGTCTCTATGGGCCAAGAATCATACTGGGGACAGTAGAATTTTTTTTTTGTTTTCCTGCTCTATAATGTCTGGGGCTTCACGTGGAAGACTTGAAAGCTGGGGACTGGATCATCTATGGGCCAGCTCACTCAAATCTCTGGAAGTTGATTTTGGTCATTTATTGGGGCAGTTGTTTGGGACACTCATGTGTGGCCTCTCTATGTGGCTTGGGCTTCCTTACAACACAGAACCTAGATTCCAAGAGCAAATGTCCAGAGAAAAGTGAAAGGGTTAGTCCCTCAGTCATGTCCGACTCTTTGCAACCCCATGGTCTGTCCATGGGATTCTCCAGGCAAGGATATTGGAGCGGTTTGCCATTCCCATCTCCAGGGGACCTTCCCGACCCAGGTGTTGAACCTGGGTCTCCTGCACTGCAGGCAGATTCTTCACCATCTGAACCACCTAGGAGATATGCCCTTTATGTCCTTACATCAGAGGCCATGTGAAACTACATCTACCCTATTCTATTCATTAAAACAGGTGTAAATGTTCATCCAGGTTCACGGGAAGAAAACAGAGACTGCTAGTTCTCAAAGATTAATGTCAGCGTCACATTAAAGATCGCTTGGAACGGAGTATATATTGAACATTTTACAAAAACAATCTCCCACGGTGACCAGCTGTCAAAAGGCTGACTGAATACCTCTCCCAGGTTGGCTGCACAAAAACCCCTGCCTTTTTACAACAATACTGGCTTCCCCACTGGAGGGAGACACATTTGTTCTATGGATGTCTGCGTACCCAGAGGCATAATCTCTCAGCTGGAGTTGGATGGAGAAGGTGGTATTGCCTGAGCCTTGTCTTCCTTTGACTTGCTGGTTATCTGAGCTCCCAGTCATGGCTTACAGAGAAATATGCATGACAGAACCCTGAGCAGATGAGGCTCAGAAGAATGAGCACCAGCATAATCACCTAAATAAGTTTGCCTTCCTTACCTTAGTGTTTTGCAGAGGGGACATCCTTAATCTTGTTTCCAGCTGTTTCTGCATTTCTATGCTGCCTATCACCTTTTAGACCCAGATGCGATATGAATTATTCATTTGATTTGGGGCAGGTGCACCCATTTCCTCCTAGGACCCCAGGGGCAAGCATAGGAAATTAATTCACAACGTCTGTAGCTGAAGTCACTTGCAATTTCCACACCAAGGCAAAAATAAACTGAAGATATGGGACTTGAGAAAGCTCAAAGGTGTTGAGAATAGTCATTAGCAATTCTTCATTGCTCTAGAGAGACAAAAAATGGATACTGATTTCTGCATGATAGGTTCATGTTAGCTATCAAGAAAGGACTTCTCCATCCCAGAGGTGACAAGAGAGAGTGACTGAGAAGTGTCACAGAAGCTCATCCCTGGGAATCATGAGACAATGGTACAAAACTGCCTGGATACAGGGGGATGGACTGGTTGACTTCTAAGTTTCTCTTCTGTTATTCACTGAGTACCACTCCAGGTAACGGATTGGAGCTCAGATCCTGAAGAATAGAGTAGGGGTCTCTTTTCCCTGGGCATTTTATGAGACTGATGGGCACACATTACAGATGAACATTGACTGTAACCCTGACTGTAGCCAGCCCTCACTGTTCTGGGCTTCCCAAGAGCTATTTGGTTATGATGAGCTATCATCAGAAATGTCATTCCTACTGCCATATTTATCATTTTCGTGCTGGCTTCCTTTTCTTATAAACTTTAAAATATTCTTTAGCAGTCCTAACCCTTTAAACATGTCCTTATCCATGGGAAATTTGTGCATAGAGATTATTCTTGAGTATAAGAGATAAGTAACTGTAGACAATTAGACCTTGGTGAGGAGAAAAAGTCACTTTCAGATGGTCTCCATTGAGTTCTGAAAGTCCCTCTGAGTTTCCATAGGTCCCTTGGGTGCAGGAAAGGGCAGAAAGTGGATGGACCTCAGCACTAATTAGAGTGATTTCTGCTTCTCAGTTTTACACTACGGATGAGGAGATACTCATTAAAAAGAACTCAACAAACACAAACCTAACTCCCTTGACAGATGGCAAAGTGAAGGCTGAAAGAGAGCCATTTCTTACCCATAAAATATTAAATGGGTTTTACATTAAGGGAATTATCTAGGAACTTCAAAACCCTAACTCCATCACATTTCCTTCTAGAAAAGTCACCTTCACACTGAATGTTTTGACTGTAACTCATGCAATTTTTCCATGAGTCAAAAGCCATTGTTTGTTGGGGAGCTATGGAAACAGAAGGTTTGCAAGGTGCTAAATTGCCTTTCCAGAATTACCTTGGTAGGAAGACTCTTTTTTATATTTTTTCTCTTTGCATCCATTTTTGTTATTTCCATAATTGCTTTTACCTAGACTCTTGGGACAGTTAGGGACCTGGCTGAATTGATTCTTTTCACACTTCAATTTGAAAGGAGTCATGCCATAAACTACATCTACCTGGATTCTCTTCTTCACTTCCATTTTATTTGGTAATTACTTGACCTTAGCAACCCCTACTGATTGATAAGTGTGAGAGCCACAAGAAAGTCATGTAACTATAATTCTAAATGGATATGGTTATTTATGGCATGAAATTTAACAAATGCATCTGCTACTAGGAATATTTGACTTGTAAAATTTCTAGGAAAAAAATATCCTCTTAATACTTAGGGTTTTTGTTGTTGTTGTTGTTAAGATTCTTTTGTGGTCGTCTTTTGGATGATAACTGATATGATGATTAATTATTGCTGTCATTCTGATTAACAGACTGTTGTGGTGATGGTGAGACAGGAGCACTCAACATCATTTAACTTTTCAGGTAAAAATAATAAAGAGTCATCACTAGTAAATTTCTATTATATGCCAAGTATCTTATTTACATATTTTATGATTTAATCCTCATGATTAAACCCTTTATTTAATAGGTGGAGAAACTGAGACCACGTGTCCAATGGCTCACAGCTGCTAATGAAGGGCTTGGATTTGGACCTGTCTTTGCTCCATGTTCTTTGTGACCCTACAGGACTAGGTGCCCCTCTAGATGCTATTGGAGGTACCTGTGGTTAGAAATCTATATCCTTTTCTTTTAAAAGTAGATTCACCCTGTATAATGGGCTCCAGTTTCATCCATCTCATTAGAATTGATTAAAATGAATTCTTTTTAATGGCTGAGTAATATTCCATGGTGTATATGTACCACAGCTCCAGAGCGAAGTAAGCCAGAAAGATATAAGCCAGAAAGATAAAGACCATTACAGTATACTAACACATATATATGGACTTTAGAAAGATGGTAATGATAACCCTATATGCAAAACAGAAAAAGAGACTCAGATGTATAGAACAGATTTGTGGACTCTGGGAGAAGGCGAGGGTGGGATGTTTCAAGAGAACAGCATTGAAACGTATATTATCTAGGGTGAAACAGATCACCAGCCCAGGTTGGGTGCATGAGACAAGTGCTGGGCCTGGTGCACTGGGAAGACCCAGAGGGATCGGGTGGAGAGGGAGGTGGGAGGGGGGACTGGGATGTAATACGGGGGGGACTGGAATACATGTAAATCCATGGCTAATTCATTTCAATGTATGACAAAAACTACTGTAATGATGTAAAGTAATTAGCCTCCAACTAATAAAAATAAATGGAAAAAAAAAAAGTAGATTCAGAGCATTCTTTAAGCTTTCCTTGGTCATTCTGAGCTATTGTTGAGGATTCCAAGTTGTTTAAAGATTCAAAAGTGAATACTTAAGGACTATTAGAATTTGTGAGGAAGTTATCTCTGCATGAGTTGACACTGAGCTGTGCTCGGTAGCTCAGTCATGTCCGACTCTGTGTGACCCCAGGGACTGTAGCCCACCAGGCTCCTCTGTCCATGGGATTCTCCAGGCAAGAACACCAGAGTGGGTTGCCATGCCCTCCTCCAGGGGATCTTCCCAACCCAGGGATCAAACCCAGGTCTCCCACATTGCAGGTGGATATTTTTTACCATCTGAGACACCAGGGAAGCCCTATGTCAGATATTTTCAGTATGTATGACTCTTTATTTTAAGTGACTTTTCTGCCCTCTCTCTCACCGGGAACTCTCACTTCTAGTTTGGGGAGATAAGTCACCACGTGTGTTATGATTAGGTGCAAAGTAAGAGCAAATAGATGCCAAGTGAGGACAGCTGAGCACTAACACATGCGCACTAGGACAGCTATATCAGCCTCTCAATACTTGTGCTTCCTTTTGGGTCCTCAACTGCATTTCAGATCACTGGCTGCAAGGAAAGTGACTTTGAGTTAAGAATATTTCACCATAATTGCTATGACTGCCGCTATTACAACTACAAGAACCCTTCTTATATGTCGTTAAATATTGAGATGCTGCCTAACACCCTTTAAAGTAATGTTGGTTTGAAAAAAATCAAAAGACCTTTGTTACCTGGTACATTCATTTATACAGTGCTCCATTGCAAGAATACCTAAAATAGTAATAGGATTCCATGGTTTGTGATAAGTTATATTAATTTTTATTGGTATTGTGCAATGATTAAGTCACTGATCTATCACATATTAATTGAAGACCTACTCAGTGTCAGGTACTGTTTTCCTGGTGGCTCAGATGGTAAAAAAAGCTGCCTGCAATGCAGGAGACCCACGTTAGATCCCTGGATTGGGAAGATCCCCTGGAGAAGCGAATGGCTATCCACTCCAATATTCTTGCCTGGAGGATCCCACGGACAGAGGAGCCCAGAGGCCTACACGCAGTCCAAGGAGTCACAAAGAGTCAGATCGGACTGAACGACTACCACTCGAAGTTTCATTTCAGTGCCGGGTACTGTTTTAGAGACTGACATATTGTAGTGAATAAAAAAAGTACCAGTCTTCACAGAACTTATATTCTCTATGAGTTTTCCATTTGAATGGCCATCTTAAAATGTGATCATATCCAGCATCACATGCAACCTTGGGAGAAACTCTCAGGACTCAGTAGGGCATGTATAAATCACCCCACTTCACAGATGAAGAGAATTCCCTGAATTCTTCCCTTTCTGGACCCGGGAAAGACTGGACTGGGTGAACTTTGTAAGGAGAGAGGAAGTAAATGGGGCTGAGCGTGTGAGAGGGCGAGCACAGGCATGTGAACCCCTGGGGGGCTTTATAGTTGTAAAGCCCACGGTCCCTGAGCTGGGCTGGATATGGTTTTTAGCCTGCCTTGGAGTGTCTCTGTTCTTGTTCCCCTGTCATGTTCTCTCTGGCTTCTCATCACTGCAGGAACATGTAGTGAATACCAAGGAAGGTTCTGCTGGGCCTGGTAGGGCCCTTCCTCCCCTGGCTATAACCCGTGGCATGGGGGGTGGATCCATGGGCACACCCTCGTGGGAGCATCTGTCCCCGTGCGTGAGGGCATCCCATGAGAGCGGAGCAGTGACACATCTGCCTACAAGAAAGGGTGTGTTCATTACAAACAGGACATTACAACTCTGCAGAGGCTCACCAGAAAAGCATTTACTGCAGGACGCAGATTACCCAGGTTCCCCATCCAGCAGCATTTCTTAGGTGCTCAGGTGCCCATTAATCCCCCAGCAGGAGAGGTGTGCCGTCAGGAGCGTGGAGGAGCGTCAGGCTGCAGCAGTTCCTTACTCTTTGGCTCTCATAAGCTCCATCCTTGAGGACTCCAGGAGGCACTCTCCCTAGCAGAGATAGACTGCAGAGTAATTGCCTTCAGGTAATTTCTAGGGGCAGAAACGTGCAGAGAAGCTTAAGAAATCCCAGGGAAATTCCCCCACGCGCCCCTCACCCCCACAGAAGCCAGCAATGTTTCACCTGCTTAGGCCAACAAACCTTTGATTCCTGCCGCCCACCCTCACCCAGGGCATATCATTTTCTCCAGGGAATGTTCCAAAATATCCATCCACTGAAATAAATCATGCTTTATTTTTATGGCTCCTCATTATCTCAAATAGAGCGACTCTGCTATAAAACTTTCCTGTTAGAAAAATTAAAGCTGAAATTGGGGATATTACAGATGAAGTCAGATCTTTGATTTTATCCACAGATTGCATGGAGTGAAGATGAGATAAATTTATAAAGCACATTAGACATCTGAAAGGACAGTCATCCCCCTTATTTAATTAGATTGTTGTTTTTCAATGGTGAAGTAGTGTCTAACTCTTTGTGACCCCACGGACTGCAGCATACCATGCTTTTCTGTCTTTCACTATCACCTGGAGTTTGCTCAAACTTACATCCATTGAATCAGTGAGGATATCCAACCATCTGATCCTGTCACCCCCTTCTCCTCTTGCCCTCAGTCTTTCTCAGAATCAGGGTCTTCTCCGGTGAGTTGGCTAGTCTTTAATGATAAAGGATATTCCTTTATAATCACTTCTTTATAACGATTGTAAATGACTGGGCACCTCACCATTCAAACGTTTGTCTGAAACACTCAATCATGTGTGAATACAAAAGCACTTACACTCAGTCTTTCCTTCAGCAACCCAGAGGAAGGAGTCAATGACAATACGGCGACCTGCAGATTAAGAGCCTGGGGGCCGAAATGGCCAGTGATACCCTCAGGGAGACGGGCTGGCTGGTCTCAAGATGCCCTGCATCCTGGCCTGCAGTCTAGTGGATACACCACTTACCTGCTCCCCTTCACCACCAGCTGCTGCCTAGATCTCTGCTGCCTAGAAATTCCCTTAGGTTGCAAAGCCAACAAAAATAAAACATAAATTAATTTAATCCATAGTCCTTTCTTTTACCCATAAGAAATGTCATAAAGGTGGCCAGCTCAGGAATTCTGGTGGTGATGAGAGCAGCAACCTGTGGAAGGCTTGGTCCTTGCTGACTTTGTTTGACATGGTGACAAACTTCTACCAAGTGGAAGGACCCTTAGACACCATTTACATCAACCCTGTGACTCAGACTCTGAGGAAGAATGTTCAGGAAAGAAGTCTAACCAGTTGAAGGGTGAACAGAGAAAAGGGAAGGATGACTAGATGAATTTTGTTTGAAACACTTTTGGATTTGCTCTTTAGATCGAGAAATCAAGGCTAGCTAATGATATTCCTATTTTAATAAAAGCCAAGTCTTCAAGAGTGGGGTCTCTGGGGACAGCATCAGGAAGAGGCAGGACTAGAGGCAGAGAGACTGAAAGTCTGTATTACTGCAAACCACCTCAAAAGCATATTATTCTGCTATCATGCGGACCTCATTGGTTCTAATTCCTTGAAAAGTGGGAGGGGAAGAAATACCCCCAAACCATTAGCCTCATTCTTTTGTGGGAAAATATACGCACTTAAAGGGGAAACGTTATTTGCCCAGTCTGATGCTTTTGGTGCTCCCCCACAACTATTTGACCTGAATATATTAAATATTGTAATGTTTTGTTACATGTCCCAGGGCAAAAAAGAAATCAGGCTATCACTTATTAGCTTTCTGTTCCTGGATCCTTCCACAGTTGATTCGACTGTGCAGAAGATAGTGGGGAAATCCAAAGGTAAAGGTTAAACTCTGTTTTATTATGTTTACAGGATTTAAAGGGTAAGTCAGGAAGTGCTTACATAACACCAAGTGAAAGTGGTGGATTAGTAACCAGAGCGGGACTTGAAAGCGGCCTTAATCCCCCGAATCTCCAGGGGTGAAAGGTCAACCTCTAACACCAGGTTGTGTAAAGAAAGGAGAAGGCACAAGCTTCTGTTTCATCGTGGCCCTGCTAATCCACTGAGGAAATGAGCAGCTGGGGGTCTGGGGAGAGGTGCCGCCTCCTCCCAGGGAAGCCACCTGTGAATTCCGCCGAGAGGGTGTAATTAAAGTCAGCAGGGCCAGTGCAGGGGGCAGGCGGGACAGACAGACGTGTGGCCCGGCTGCAGCAGTGGAAGGGGGCCTTCCTCAAGCTCGGAGGAGTCAACTGTGCTGGGCCCCCTGCCAAAAGCTGTGAAGGGACCCAGCTTTTTCCTGACAGGCTCTCATCGACCTGAAACGTGGGCTGGTGGACCAAGGACATCCGCACACACATACAGACACACACACACATGTGAACGTGCATGCACGCCCTCTGCCTATTGGTAACTCTGTGAGGGTTTACTGGACATGCTAAAAGAGCCAGCTGCTGAACATGGGCCTCAAAGGAGTATTAATAAATCAGTTCTTCCTCACCTTCCCTCTTGCTCACTTGCTCTCCTCTGTTGCTCATCCAAAATGAGAAGAAAAAACTTTCCTTACTCATGAATATAAGATTTAAATAGATACTCTAAAATTATAGCCAGCCTTCTCCCCTAGGATTTTAAATACTTTGGGAAATAATTGCCTGTAATAGACTGAAGTATGTTTATCTAGCTCTCCATCCTTCTGACTGTCTACCTGTATATCCATCTAACTGCCTCCTGCTTATCAATTGAGTGTGTGCTTAACATATCTTAAGCCACAAAAATAACCCAGAAGGCAAGAATGACATCACATGGACATAGCACTTTTTATGAGAAGCTTAAGATTAGGGACAGCAAAATCCCCAGGTACAGATTCCTTTTCTCCTCTGTTTTGGTAGCCATTTCAGCTCAAGAAAAATCAAGTCAACTTTCTGATCTCCGGCCCCTCACTTTGCCCAAAAAAACATCTTTCCCTAAACTTCCCGTTAAGCCACAGCACGTTACATGGAATGTTTAAGGTCCACAACTTAGTCTATGTCTTTCTTCCATGCATGGACAAATCGGAACTTTGGATACAATCAATTTACAGAAGAAAGTTCCAATGCATTTCAGCACAAAGCTAAAAAAGCTTTCAGAGTAGCCTTTCCATATTTATTCTGAGCTGGCCTTTATTAAATCACTGGTGAAAAATACGGAGATTTGTCTCAGCCGTAGTTTCATCATCTTAAAACAGCAGAGGCATTTATCTTATGAAATTGCAGGAGTCGGGCGCTCTGCAGACTGATGGCTCAGAGGTGTTCTTGGCATTAGTATCTGATTGTCTCGCCTAAGGTGTTTATGACGCATACAGCTGCTAATAGGTTAGGCTGTTCATTTTTTATAGAATTTGTGGTTTAAGCATTATGCTTAGAATATCTAAAATATTTCTTCCCTTCTTTTAAAAAATGGTATCAAACTGTTTAATGTGAAATGTGAAAAGTGCTTAGTTGCATATATTTCATTCTCTGCCACCTTGTTTTTTTTCTTCAGAATCCTCAACACTTTGCTTGGTGTTTCAGAGCCTGGCTCATTCCCACCAACTGTTCTCTTTATTAAGTCAAAATTAACAACCTAAGCGCATTTGGAAAATGAAGGGGAAGTTTGAGTATTTACTGCCCTTGGGATAAGGGTTTAGAAAATAGATGGAACTTGGGATTTAGGTGAAGGTCATGAGGATGGAGGGGCTTCCCTGGTGGCCCAGGGGTAAAGAATCTGCCTGCCAATGCAGGAGACGCAGGTTCAATCTCCGGGTCGGAAAGATCCCATGGAGTAGGAAATGGCCACCTGCTCCAGTATTCTTGCCTGGAAAATCTCATGGACAGAGAAGCCTGGTGGGCTACAGTCTGTGGGGTTGCAGAGTCAGACATGACTGAGTAACTGAGCATGTGAGGATAGAGTCCCAGACTGAAAAAAAAAAAAAATCATGACTTATCACACTGATTTTGTTTTCAAAGGGCCAAATCGGGCCTCTTGACACAACTCTTTGGATAGTCAAATTTAAGGCTAAAATGAATCCCCAGCGAAACTCTCAATGCCTGTCACGGCTATACACATTACTTTTGTGGGGGAAAGTAGGAAGAGTGGAGGCCTTTAAAAACTTGAAGTAAAATCAACTGGAAATTCCAGTCACAAGGGAACTTGTTTGGGGGAAAACTTAGTTGAGGAAAGGAACTGGTTATGATAAGCAGGTACAAAGTCAAAAGACATGAGCATTTATTTAAGGGAAAAAAAAAATCCGAGTTATGGCCCCAAACCAACTCTTAGAGAGAGTAAGGTGCTCCAAAAAGAACAGCGTCCAGTGCATTCATGGACAGAAGTCATGGAAGGTTTTAGGACACTGGCTGGTAAACCCAGCCAGGATGTCAGTGATCATGGCCTGGTGAACAGGACCAGCCAGGACTTACATGCACATAAAGGCTCAGAGGAGGGGGTACTTCTCCCTAACCGGCTGCCTTTCAAACATCCTTCTCCATCTCCAGATTTGGAGCCTGAAGGAAGAGAAGTTGCCCATTTTCATTTTGCCAAAAGAGAATCAAGTAGATTTGAAGTAAAAATGGTTTTGTCCTATTTAGTTCCCAATTTCAAGCAAACTTTGGGAAAGCAAAAGCAGGAAAACAATGTCTTAGACCTAAAAACGTTCTGCTCACATTTTAAGCCTATCACAAATGCAAGGAACATGTCAGGCAGATTGATATCTAGATCCAAGAAAAAAAGACCAACTGTAGTCCCTCACCTCACGGATGAGCCAGACGTTGCCATACAAGAAGATGCTTACATGCACAGATTCTAGGCACTAGGA
Source organism: Odocoileus virginianus (assembly GCF_023699985.2). Classification (NCBI taxonomy): domain Eukaryota; kingdom Metazoa; phylum Chordata; class Mammalia; order Artiodactyla; family Cervidae; genus Odocoileus; species Odocoileus virginianus. The sequence goes on along the minus strand of NC_069686.1, from coordinate 59,479,472 downwards.
CAAAGGCCAAATTTAATTTTTCTCTCTCTTACATAGGAGGGAAAAGGAGAAATTAGGGTCAACCCTGCTGTCCTGAGTGATGCCGGGATGGGGGCTCAGGCTGAGGGCCAGCTTTGCCCCTTGCTGGCTGTGTGAACTTGGCTGAGCACGGCCCCCTGCTGAGCTCTGCCTGGGAAATGAGGGTGCCGGCGGCCTCTCTTGAAGGATTGCTGGGGGAACTGAAAGGGATACTGTGTAGAAGCACTTAACACTGTCTCAAGCGCAAAGTGAACCCTCCAGAAGAACAGCATTTATTAGCAGCTAGCCTGGCAGGCCAGCCGTGGTGCTCCGTTACTTTCTCTGGAAGGATCAGCTCTAATGACCCAGCAGAAGTCGGTAAGCAGCAGAATCCTGCTTTGAAGGAGGGATCGTGCCACCCGCCCTCAGAGGCCGACCGCAAACTCAGGCCTGAGCTCCCCACGGATGTCACGCTCATGTTCCTGAAGCTGCCTGTCCCTTTCTGAACAGTTGTGCTTGCCTGGAGTTGGGCATGGGCACGGGTATCTTTGTGGCATAACCTGCACAGGGTGGAGGGGGTGGACCTAATTACAGGACTTTGGGGATCAGAGCGGGAGCACAGGAGAGCTGACAGCTCCCCAGAAATTTAGCAAGCCCAAGTGCTGGCATAAAGTGTATCTTTCAGAAAAGGCGTCTTGAAAAAGGCAACTCAGACACAATTCCCATTTTCATAAAGCAGTTTTCTTCTTTCAGAACAACAAGCTGTATAAAACCATACAATATGCATGGGGCTTCCCTGGTGGCTCAAATGGTAAAGAGTCTGCCTGCAGTGCAGGAGACCCGGGTTCGATCCCTAGGTTGGAAAGATCCACTGGAGGAGGAAATGGCAACCCACTCCAGTATTCTTGTTTGGAGAATTTCATGGGCAGAGGAGCCTGGTGGGCTACACACAGTCCATGGTGTTGCAGAGTCATACATGACTGCTCAAGGGACACTTTCAGTTCACTTTTCAAACAACATCCATAGGAAATAAAGGTGCATCCTTGTATCCTGTTTGATAAATACACAATGCACAGAGGCTCTACTTCACTCAGGATACTGAGGGTTGTTGGGTAAGTATAAACAATATCCAGTTTCTCCAGGAAAAAGTAAATAAAGAAAGATTTTCTCTTAATTAAACTAAGTCCTAACACAGGAAATAAGTGCTTTCTTATGATATGTGTGACCACGACACCAGTCCTCCCTATATTAGCCCAGTTTCTTTTTCTTTACAAAGGGATTCAGAATAAAACTCAAGTATCTTTGAAGCAAACAGCTCTAACGCCAAAGCCTCACTTCTAAACTGCCAACGGTGACGGTCTGAAGAAAGCCTGAATCACTTGAATTCCTCTCACCGGAATTATTATACCTGATGAGAGAAGATTCTGATATCTGCATCTTTGCATTGCTGGTCAGTGCTAAACACCTCTCACTGCATCATAACATTCTTCTGCTGAAGCACGCAACAACAGGAAGAGAGAACAAGGAGATGGCACTGTTTGAAACACTTTGCATGCTCACTTCATTCTTGCACAACCTCTGGGCCAGGTACCACCACTCTGTTCATCTGGAAAAGGGCTCTGGCATCCTTTGGGGTCACTGGAGGAGCAACTGGCTGGGGCTCCTGTCCAGAGCCCTGGGTCACTAACAAAGGGTGACCCTGGCAAGTTATTTGAGCCCCTTAAGTTTAATTTCCTCATCAGATATAAAAAAGACAGCATATGACTTCTACTGTCCTTTTTAATTATGAATAGTACTGCTTTCATAGAACCCCAAAGCCAAGAGCCTTATAAAGAGCCAGTGTTTATTTCTCCAATGCAGTCACAACTTGAATGTCAGGCCTGGATATCTTATCTCTTGAAGATTGTTGCTCCAATGAGTTGGGGGTCCTTGCAAACTAGTTGCATCAGAGAGAAAGCAAAAAAGCAAGCAAAAAAAAAAAAAAAAAAAGCCTGGATGGACAGGTTTGCTTGCCAAATCCAATTTCACCACATGTGGCTCCAGTTACCTCAAGGAGTGTCAAGAAAATTTTAAAGTCAAATTAATTCATTCTCATTTTAAAGTATGAAGGGGAAATGTCATTTTTCTTTCTAAAATGAGATGGAAAAAATAAATATCTGATCCTCGTTTATCAAAGTGGTATCTGCATGGTTGTTAAAATCTTTTATTTTTACTCTTTCAACATGCTGTTCACTTAAGCTGTTAAAAAAAATAAGGCTGTTATGTTTGTAATGGCCTAGAAAGAAAATTATATCCAAGAAGCTTTATAGCTCCTAAAGTATGTCATCCTCTCCTATACCACACCCTAACAGTGAGGACAATAATTTACCCATAAAAATTGATTGCTGGCATTTGTATGGAAGTTTTTCAGCTATTGCATGAGAATTAAAATAAAATTATCTTCTCACCGAAGGAGTTAGTAATCACCTGAGGCTAAGGCTGAGGTTGAGTTCAGAGGAATCTGGGTTCTGAGGATCTTTATTTTCTATGAAATTAGTAACTTCCTTGCACATTAAATAAATTACACACAACCTTAAATACCTATTTTGAAAACACAGACCTGCCCTAGAGGTCTAAAAATAGATCTTTCTTCTCAAAAATTCAGTCCATTTTGACCACTTTGGCTTTTGTCATTGTCAGAAATGTTTTTCCAAAGACCCGACTACCTCTTTTCCAGCCGGCAAACTGCCCAGAGATGGTGTTTTTGTAGCTGCAGCCCCTGGGGCTGGACAACTCATACATCAGTCAGAGAGGAAGAGACGAGAGAGGAGGAGAGGGTGGCGTGGAGGGGGGGGGCGGTGTGGAGAGAGGGAGGGAGAGGGAGAGAGAGAGAAAAGAACGAACCTACAGATAGTCTCTGCTGTCCTGTTTGCCTGCCAGACTCTAAGCCTGTTTCAGAAGAGAACGCGTTTTGATAGAATGTCTTGCCTCTCTGAGTCTGTAACACATCTTTGACTTTGCCAGCACACACTAGGGATCTATTCTATTCTATTACCCACCAGTCTAGTCGTCTGTCCTCCTTTCCCCAACCCAACTATATTCTGATCCTGTGTGTGTGTGTATCAATCTATACCACATAGATGTGCACTTGTGTGATGAATAATACTGCAGTTAAAGGTTATAGAAATTCATGCATACACCAAAATATTCTGTAAACACAACTTGTTCAAATATCTTCTGAATTCTCAAAATCAGGAAGAGGAAGGGATACTTATGCATATTGCGCTAGAGATCATAAATATAAACTCCAGAAGTTATTGCTTATTTCTGGAAAATACTTTAATCAGTGCAGATCTATTGTACAACTTAAATTTACACTTGCATGCTTTTCCCATGATAAAAGTTATTTATGATCATAGACTTTTTTTTTTTAATTCAGGAAAAGACAATAAAGAGAGGAGAAAAAAGTATTCCTCGACAGAGAATTTAAAGAAAGTCTCTACTATCAGTTTGGTGTGTTTGCTCCTAGGCCTCACGCATAGCTTTAATAGTTACAATCTTAGGTTCTACACAATTTTCTGTCATTGTATTTTTCACTAAAAATAAAATGAAACAACTCTGTTACACAGTCTTTGAAAACCTTGTCTTGAATGCCTGTAAATAATTATATTGAATGGAATATCATAATTTACATATCCCATTTCTCATTGTGTGTATCACACAGAGCAGTGAGTCTTATCCATCTGCTTAGTGACTGTGAGACCCTGGGGCCAGTTATTTAACTTCCTTGCACTTCAGTCTTCTCATCTATGAAATGGCCATGATAGACACCTTCCACATGGTGATGTTGAAAAGAGAATGAGTGAAGGTGTTACAGTGTGTGCTTAAGTGACTGTGATGATCTTTTCTGTTCATGCGGACTCTCAGCTATCTCTCCGTCCACCACATCTTCTGTTCCATGAAGTGGTTCCTTTCTTTACTGTAATATGGTATGGCCATCTCTTTCTTTTCCTGTGCAGACAACTGCCCTCCCTGCAAGGGTCCAGTGCTTAGAGTTTTCAAAATCTATTGTTTTGTTCTCTTGACTTATTCTTGGTTGCACCCAATATTTTGACCTTTTCTCCCTTCAACTCTTTTGAGCTCTTGGAAAGCAGTAGAAAGTCAGTCATTTTCTTTATACACCAAAACATACTACCGTTCCAGCTCAATAATGCACAGGTTAAAAAAAAATACACAGGTACCAGGTACAAATTCATACCTATTGATGAATATCAATTGTCCAGGGTTTTGGCATAGACTGCTGTCAGAGGATTGACTGCAAGAGGAGGTGGAATATTCCTTTCACCATTTTTCAAGTCTCAAGGGTTCAAATGGTCCATGGATGGGTTAGTCAATGGGAAGCAGGCTGAGACAATGACTATTCCAAGACCAGCTAGGGAAGATAAGAGGAGGTCCGAGTCAGAGCTCCCAGGGAAGATGGTGCCAACATCAGGGCTCTTCTCAGAGACCCAAAGAGACAGAGGCGATGAGAAAGCCAGCTCCCACTTCAGGCTGCACAACTGGCACCAGGTGGCTGATTCCCAGGCTGGGAGAGGTGGAAAAGGCCCCAGGCAGACCGCACGGCTCTGAACTGGGCCTTCTGCCAAAAAAGAACTCCATCAGCTCCTGACTGCAGGACCCTCCTCCCGCTGCCGGCATTTCCAGCCTCAGTTTGGAGGAAATTCATGCTCATTGTTGCTGATTTTATTTACATGTCTTTTATCCCTTTATGTTCATCAGAGGCTTGAATTTTAAGTATTTGCATGGATGTTTATTTCAATTTATTTATCAGTTCTATTTTTCTTATTTAAAAATTTGAATTCTGACTTCATCTCATGGCCTTCTACCTGCTTTCATTGAGGGTCGTTGTGTGCAGGTTTGTTCATTCATTTGTTTGTTTGTTTTGCTTTGCTTTTTAAAAATGTTGCTACTTTGGACTCCTTCACTCAGTTTTGTCATTGCTGAGCTGCTAAGTCGTCTCCAACTCTTTGCAACCCCATGGACTGTAGCTTGCCAGTCTTCTCTGTCCATGGGGTTCTCCCGGCAAGAATATTGGAGTGGGTTGCCATTTCTTTCTCCATTTTTGTCATTAATAATACTTTAAAAATACATTATTTTTATACTGTATTGGTCTTTATCTTTCTGGCTTACTTCACTCTGTATGATGGGCTCCAGTTTCATCCATCTCATTAGAACTGATTCAAATGAATTCTTTTTAATGGCTGAGTAATATTCCATGGTGTATATGTACCACAGCTTCCTTATCCACTCTAGAGAACAGCATCAAAACATGTATATTATCTAGGGTGAAACAGATCACCAGCCCAGGCTGGATGCATGAGACAAGTGCTCAGGCCTGGTGCACTGGGAAGACCCAGAGGAATCGGGTGGAGAAGGAGGTGGGAGGGGGGACCGGGATGGGGAACACATGTAAATCCATGGCTGATTCATGTCAATGTATGACAAAAACCACTACAATATTGTAAAGTAATTAGCCTCCAACTAATAAAAATAAATGGAAAAATTAAAAAATAAAAAAATAAAAATACATTATTTTAATAGTACCTCTTATATGCTGCATTTTAAATAGCACCTTGCACCTATTAGCTGATTGAATTCTCACAGCAACTATATGATGTGGAAATCTTTGCCATTCCTGTTTCCCAGGTGAGTGGATTATGTTAAGTAATTTGACAACGTCATGCAACCAGCAAATGGCAGAATACTGATCTGAACTCCACATCTTTCTTTGGCATTGACCCTTAAGTCACTCCCTATGGTGCCACCCTGTAAGAGTTATGGGCCAACACCCCTTGCAGGCTTACTGTGTGCCTGGCCTTTGTCAGGTGCTTTGCATGTATTGCCTAGTTTAAATCTGGAGTAGGGAATGTTGTTGTCCCAGTTTCCTGATGAGAACACTAATGCTGGAAGTATTCAAATCCTGCCTCTGCTTCACAGCAGCAGACCTGGAATCTGAATCCAGACGTGTGGACTCCAGAGGGTGCCTCCATAATCATCCAGTAGATCATCTTCATTTTTTTCATGACTTTTTAAAAAGAACACAGGCATTAAACCTATGGGTTTATTTGGCTCATCTTGAAGGAGAATTGTAAAATTCTAAAAGAAAAACAATAAAAGCTAAATTCTCTATAATGTCAATAGTACAATAGGATCTTGGCACACAATTCTGGTAAAAGGATCAAAGCAAGGACCAGAGGCTGTCTGCACCTCCACAAGGTTGGGGCTGGCAGTGCACCCCAATAGAAAGCTTAGGTTTCCAGACTCTTGGCTCAGGCAGACTTGGAACTTTACCCACAAGCTTTGAGCTTTGATTGAACTTTAATGGTTCTTTTCTGTTTGGATGCCGGCACCCAGTCTTGTGAGTCTAATGATGAAGAAATGAGGATTAACAAACACCAGGTGTTCCCCAGGAGAGCTTCCAGGAGCCCATCAGCTCCCCAGTTCGAGTACCTTGTCATGGCGGGAAGGGTTAATGAATAAACTAACTGGACCTGGAGGCTGTATTGCTTTAAGGCTCTTATGGATAAGTCATGTCGTAACTCCAATGATCTTTGGGAAGTGATACAGCAGTAGCCTGCTTTCCCTGTTCCCCCAGTCATTCAGATGGAGAAATAAATTTGTAAAGGGAAATAAAAAGCAAAAGGAAAGTGAAGCAAGCCAAAGACAAACATCATATGATATCACTTATGTTTAGAATCTTAAAAAAAAAGATACAAATGAACTTATTAATAAGATACAGATTCACTGACTTTTAGAGAATGAATTTATGGTTAGCAGGGGGGAAAGGTGGGGGAGAGGAATAGATTGGGAGTTTGGGATTGACATGTACATACTGCTATAATTAAAATAAAATGCTTTTCCATGGGAGTGAAAAAAAACAAAGGAAAGCTAGCTTTTCTTGATCACTGAGTGAGGATGTACAATCGTTTCATTGAATGCCTGCTGCAGAGCTAAAAGGGCAATGTTATTATTCCAATTTCACAGTTGAAGGTATTGAGACTTGGAGAAGTGAAGCAGGATCATCAGCCAACAGGAGGTAGCACCTACATAAAATCTTACTTCCATCCAAGTCTGGCTAAATCACCATGCAGACTTACTGGGAAGACAGGCGACATGTGGCCCCATTCCTCAGACAAGGAGCACGCCAGCACAACACAAGCAAGCCTAAGAGGTTCTAGCCTTTGGTGGCCAGAGAAAGGGCATCCAGGGTCATGGCAGATGCAGCAGATTGAAGCTGTGAGTGGGTCCAGTTAAAACAATGCAGCAATTTTCCATGTGTGCTGGGACCTGAGTTAGAGGCTAGGGAGATGGAGGGTGGAGCAGAAGCGAGGAAGGAAGCCTAAGAAATTGAGACCTTGGGCTGTACCGCCAGGAGCCGGAGAAGAGGCAAGGGAACTACTGTCCTGAATTCGGGTGCACGTGGTGTTAGAGAACGTGGACAACCACTCTGAGATTGCGTGTACTGCTCATGTCACATTTTTGTCTTAAGTAAAACGAGCCTGACTTTCAAAAGCAGAGATAATTTTAAAAAGAGAAAAGAAAAGAAACAAAAATAACCTTCAACCTTGTAGCCCCAAATAGCACCAGTTGACATAGGGGAAAAATGAAATTGCTATATGTGCATGCTTAGGAAATTCAAAGGGTGAGAGAGGCAGGAAATTGAAAGTCATCTGCCTCCTCTTCTGACTCTTAGCTCTCAACTGTCACACAATTAACAGTGTTTGTTCTTATCTAAATGTATACATTTATCAGTATCCAAACATCAGAGATCTCTCTATAGATGTTTTTACATATTTTGCATAATATATTCATATAGTACATGTATGTAATTCTTTTTTTACAAGAAACTATAATACAGCATTCATCTCCACTTGATGTTTTCACTCTAGTTATGCTTTTTTTGTAGATCTTTCCACATGAGCATGCAGCTCGAATCTCATGTACTTTCATGGGTTGCTTGTGTGTTCATCATTTGAATGTGACAGTTTTCACTAATTCCTTATTGACGGTCACTTTGCTTTCACTATTCCCCCTAGATTACAAACAATCCCACAGTGAATAAACTTGTATCTCTTCTTTGGTGAATGTTTACGTATAGTCAAAAGATAAATTCCTGTAAGCAATCTTGGTCAAATGGAGCAAGTTCTGGCAGATGCCACCAAACTGTCTTCTAGAAAGGTTCGGTTCAGTTCAGTTCAGTTGCTCAGTCGTGTTATCCCAACATAAATGCCCACTTCCTCATGCATCATCAAATCCTTTAATAATTGGCCATCTAAGTCACCAAATTAAGATTGCTTTTATTAAATTATAACAGAAATTATTCCTTCTTTACTGGTGGCTTATTTGGAAGCCTCACACGTTTTTTTGATTGGATTGTTACTCATTGATTTTTATGAGTTCTTTGTTAATTAAAAAAATGAGACTTTTGCACTATGTGTAACAAATATTTTTCCTGTTTTTTTTCTGTCTTTTCACTTTCTGTATATAATTTTGCTTACAGATATTTTAAATTTTTAAATCATCAGCATTGCCATTCTATGCTTTTATGGTTTCTAAATAATATATCTGCTCTGTAAATGCATATTGCACTTCTTGTCTTCCAAAACTTAATGTAACTTTGTGCTTTCATATAATTAAGTCTTTTGTCCAACTGTAACATCTTTTTTTAAAATGGGTAATCCAGTTTATCTTTTTCCATGCAATTGTCCTAAAACTATTAAAAATATAATCTCTCTTTTTCCTGATTTTAAGTGTTGCTTTATCTTCTATATAGAGTCCACATATATCTGTGTCTATTTCTGTTCTCTCCATTCTACTCCATTGAGTTTTCTTCCTGAAATTATTTCCTTCAGTTCTCCAAAGTACATTATTTACTGTGACTGCATATTTTAATATTTAGTAAACCTAGTCTTCTCTCACTTTTCTGTTTTTTTTTCAGAAGTTTCGATGTTTATTTTTCTGGCTAAATGTCACATAATATATTTTAATTAAGATTGCAGTTTAGAGACTAATTTCAAAAAAAAATGATAGCTTTCTATCAAAGAATTCATTGTATCTTTTTTCAGAATATAACTGGTTTTGAGACTCAAACTCTTCTGTTTAGGAACTGCACATATGTTAAATTAAGTTTATGTACAGATATTATATCTTTAGTTGCCATTATCAGTGCGATTTCTATTCTACTATAGTTTCTGACTTTTGCTTCTCCACAGAAAAATGTGTTGATTTTCGTGCATTCATTTGTTATCTAAGACCCTATAGGATTGTTTCTTCCACGTTGCATTTTTTTCTAAGCTTTAAAGTATATCTATCTTCTTTTTCACTTATGGATTATTTTTTAATTTATTTTTTATTGAAGGCTAATTGCTTTACAGAATTGTGTTGTTTTCTGTCAAACCTCGACATGAATCAGCCACAGGTACACATATATCCCCTCCCTTCTGGCCCTCCCTCCCGCCTCCCTCCCCAGCCTGTCCCTCTAAGGTGATGCAGAGCCCCTGTTTGAGTTTCCTGAGCCATACAGCAATTTCCGTTGCATATCCATTTTACATGTGGCAATGTAAGTTTCCATGTTACTCTTTCCCTACATCTCACCCTCCCCTCCCCTTCCCCATGTCCATAAGTCTATTCTCTATGTCTGTTTCTCTATTGTTGCTCTGTAAATAAATTCTTCAGTACCATTTTTCTAGATTCCATATATGTGCATTAGAATACGATATTTGTCTTTCTCTTTCTGACTCCCTTCACTCTCTATAATAGGTTCTAGGTTCATCCACCTCATCAGAATTGACTCAAATGTGTTCCTTTTTATGGCTGAGTAATATTTCATTGTGTCTATGTACCACAACTTCTTTATCCATTCACGTTAATGGACATCTAGGTTGCTTCCATGTTCTAGCTATTGTAAATAGTGCTGAAGTAAGCAATGAGATACCTGTGTCTTTCAATTTTGATTTCCTCAGGGAATATGCCTAGGAGTGGGATTGCTGGGTCATATGGTGGTTTTATTCCTAGTTTTTTTAAGGAATCTCCATACCGTCTTCCATAGTGGCTGTATCAATTTACATTCCCACCAACAGTATAAGGGTGTTCCCTTTTCTCCACACTCTCTCCAGCATTTATTGTTTGTAGACTTCTTGATGATGGCCATTCTGACCGGTATGAGATGATATCTCATTGTGGTTTTGACTGGCATTTCTCTAATAATGATAAACGTTGACCATCTTTTCATGTGTTTGTTAGCTATCTGTATGTCTTCTTTGAAGAATGTCTGTTTAGGTCTTCTTCACACTTTTTGATTGGCTTGCTTGTTTTCCTGGTATTGAGCTGCTTGTATATTTTGGAAATTAATCCTTTGTCAGTTGTTTCACTTGTTATTATTTTTTCCCATTCTGAGGGTTTTCTTTTCACCTTGCTTATAGTTTCCTTTGCTGTGCAAAAGCTTTTAAGTTTAATCAGGTTTTTATTTCTGTTATTCTAGGAGGTGGGTCATAGAGGATCTTGCTTTGATTTATGTCATGGAGTGTTCTGCCTATGTTTTCCTCTAAGAGTTTTATAGTCTCTGGTCTTACATTTAGGTCTTTAATCCATTTTGAATTTATCTTTCTGTGTGGTGTTAGGAAGCATTCTAATTTCATTCTTTTACATCTTGCTGTCCAGTTTTCCCAGCACCATTTATTTGTCTTTGCCCCATTATATGTTCTTGCCTCCTTTGTGAAAAATAAGACACCCATAGGTGCATGGGTTTATTCCAGGGCTTTCTATCTTGTTCTATTGGTCTATATTTCTGTTTTTGTGACAGTACTGTACTCTCTTGCTGACTGCAGCTTTGCAGTATAATCTGATGTCAGGAAGGTTGACTCCTCCAGCTTCATTCTTCTCTCTCAAGACTGCTTTGGCTATTCAGGGTCTTTTGGATTTCCATATGAAGTGTGAAATATTTTGTTCCAGATCTCTGAAAAATGCCATTGGTAGTTTGATGGAGCTCACGTTGAATCTGTAGATTGCGTTTGGTAGTATAGTCACTTTCACAGTGTTAATTCTTCCTACCCAGGAACATGGAATATCTTTATCTGTTTATGTCATCTTTGATTTCTTTCATTAGTGTCTTATAATTTTCTGTGTATAGTTCTTTTGTATCCTAAGGTAAATTTATTCCCAAGTATTTAATTCTTTTTGTTGCAATGGTGAATGGGATTGATTCCTGAATTTCTCTTTCTGATTTTTCATTGTAAGTATATAGAAATGCAAGTGATTTCTGTGTATTGATTTTGTATCATGCTACTTTGCTAAATTCACTGATTAGCTCTAGTAATTTTCTGATACTATCTTTAGGGTTTTCTATATACAGTATCATGTCATCTGCAAACAGTGAGAGCTTTACTTCTTTTCTGATCTGGATTCCTTTTATTTCTTTTTCTTCTCTGATTGCTCTAGCTAAGACTTCCACAACTATGTTGAATAATAGTGGTGAAAGTGGACACCATTTTCTTGTTCCTGATCTTAGGGGGAATGCTTTCAGTTTTTCACCATTGAGAAACGTTTGCTTCAGGCTTCTCATATAGGACCTTTACTATGTTGAGGTAGGTTCCTTCTATGCCCATTTTTTGAAGAGTTTTAATCATAAGTGGGTGCTGAATTTTGTCAAAGCCTTTTTCTGCATCTACTGAGATGATCATATGGTTTTCATCTTTCAGTTTGTTAATATGGTGTATCACATGGATTGATTTGCATATATTGAAGAATCCTCACATCCCTGGAATAAACCCAACTTGGTCATGGTGTATGAGATTTTTGATGTGTTGCTGAACTCTGTTTGCTAAAATTTTGTTGAGGATTTTTGCATCTATGTTCATCAGTGATATTGGCCTGTAGTTTTCTTTTTTTGTGTTGTCTTTGTCTGATTTTGGTATCAAGGTGATGGTGGCCTTGTAGAATGAGTTTGGAGGTGTTCCTTCCTCTGCAATTTTTAAAAAGAGTTTTAGAAGGATAGGCATTAGCTCTTGTCTAAATGTTTGATAGAATCCTCCTGTGAAGCCTTCTGGTTCTGGGCTTTTGTTTTTTGGGATATTTTTGATAACAGCTTCAATTTCAGTGCTTGTAATTGGGTTGTTCATAATTTCTATTCTTCCTGGTTCAGTCTTGGAAAATTGAACTTTTCTAAGAATCTGTCCATTTCTTCCAAGTTATCCATCTTATTGCCACATAATTGTTCATAATAGTCTCTTATAATCCTTTGTATTTTTGCATTGTCTATTGTAACCTCTCCTTTCTCATTTCTAATTTTGTTGATTTGATTCTTCACTCTTTTTTTCCTCATGGCTCTGGCTAAAGGTTTGTCAATTTTATCTTCTCAAAGAACCAACTTTTAATTTTATTAATCTTTATTATTGTTTCTTTCTTTCATGTCTTTTTCATTTATTTGCTCGGATCTTTATGATTTCTTTCCTTCTACTAATTGGGGGGATGGTGGTTGTTCTTCTTTTTCCAGTTGTTTTAGGTGTTAAGTTAGGTTGTCTATTTGATGTTTCTCTTGTTTCTTGAGGTAGGATTGTATTGCTATAAACTTCCCTCTTAGAAATGTTTTTGCTGCATCCCATAGGTTTTGAGTTGTCATGTTTTCATTGTCATTTGTTTCTAGAAATTTTTTTGTTTCCCTTTTGATTTCTTCAGTAACCTTTGGTTATTTAGAAACATGTTGTTTAATCTTCATGTGTTTGTGTTTCTTAGTTTTTTGTTTTTTTTGTTTTTTCTTTCTTGTAATTGATATCTAGTCTCATAGCGCTGTGGTTGGAGAAGATGCTTGACATGATTTCAATTTTCTTAAATTTACTGATGTTTGATTTGCAACCCAAGATGTGGTCTATCCTGGAGAATGTTCCATGTGCAGTTGAGAAGACAGTATATTCTTTTGCATTTGGATGGAATGTCCTGAAGATATCAGTGAGATCCATCTCATCTAATGTATCATTTAAGACTTGTGTTTCCTTATTAATTTTCTGCTTTGATGATCTGTCCATTGGTGTGAGTGAGGTTTTTAAGTCTCCTACTGTTACTGTGTTACTGTCAATTTCTCCTTTTATGTCTGTTAGTATTTGTCTTATGTATTGAAGTCTCCTGTGTTGGGTGCATAGATATTTACAATTGTTATATCTTCCTCTTGGGTTGAGCCCTTGATCATATGTATTGTCCTTCCTTATCTTTTGTAATCTTTATTTTAAGGTCTATTTTATCTGATACGAGGATTGCTACTCCAGCTTTCTTTTGCTTCCCATTTGCATGAAATATATTTTTCCATCCTCTCACTTTCAGTCTAAATGTGTCTTTAGGTCTGAAGTAGGTTTTAAAGTATCATATATTTCCTGAGTCTATAATTATATTGTCTAAAAATAGCAAAGTCACTGTTTTCTTTTAAGCATTTATATCTTATTTTTTCTTTTGTCCTGTTATAACAGCTAATAGTTCTAGCAAAATACTAAATAATAATTATGCTGATATTGTCTTTGTTTCATTCCTAGTTTTAAAGAAAACATTTCTATTAGTCTTCTCTAAATATGATACTGACTTTTGGTTTGAACACACACACACACACATATATTTAATTATTTCTGTTTTACTATGACTTTTTTGGTTGCTGTTCTCATGGTTAGGAGTAAGTATTACTTTTTTATTTTATCATATTAAGAACCTGGTCTATCTATTCCTATTTTTACTGTTTATTTATTTATTTTTTTAAATTTCAGGAATAAATATTTACTTAGTGAAGTTCCTTTTTAATACATGTTGATGTTATCAATTTTTGACATAATAATGTGGTATATTCCATTGGTAGATATTTGCATTTTGAACTCCCAGGTTGAATCCTTATTGTTGAAGCATATTATTCTTAATTTTTGTAGTCCTGAATACTCTCTTATGCTGACATTTTATCGATTCCCACTTTATGTGCATTCAAATTGGTAAGTGAGATTCAGCTACAGCTTGCATTTGTGCGTGAGTGTTTGCGTGGGTGTGTCTGTGTGCATTGTCTTGTCAGCATTTGATTTAATTTTATTAGCTGTTTACTTGGTGACACCTTCACAAGCCTTTGACTCTCTTCAGGGGAAAAGCCGTGCCTGAGTCATCCTTGACCCCTCGGGACCTTGCAGGGCTTAGCACTGAAACGCCACTCAGCACTTGCTCATAGGGTTTGCCTAGTGGTAGCACTGCCAAATCAAATATCATATTAGTGTAAGTCTGTTCCAAATATGGTATGGAGCATACTGATACTAAACAATTACTTGTTGCTTATCTGAAATTCAAGTTTAGCTGGACATCTTATAATTTTATTTGCTAAACCTGGCAACTCTAGTTTTTGGAACACAGAAAGAAATAATACTGTCAGTTAGTGCTCCAAAATGTTATTGAATGAGACCACAATTCCACACATCTCTCAGAAGTGCTCCAAAGAGTCAAGTGATGAAGGTTTCCTAGATGAGCCCATGGACTGTAGCCTGCCAGGTTCCTCTGTCTGTGGGATTCTCCAGGCAAGAATACCAGAGTGGGTAGCCATTCCCTTCTCCAGGGGATTTTTTTCTACCCAAGGATCCAACCAGGGTCTCTAGCATTGCAGGCAGATTCTTTACAGTCTGAGTCACCAGGGAAGCCCTTTTTTGCTAAATCTGGAAACTCTAGTCTTTGGAATAAAGAAGGAAATAGTATGGTCAATACCTGCACCAAGATGATATTGACTGAGACCACAAGCCCACTGATCTCTCAGAGGCATCCAAAGAGCCATATGATGAAGGTTTCCTAGTCCTAGGAGCCTCTGAGGCTGAACCTGGAGGGACTGTTTGTGGGAACTGAAACCAACACCTCTGGATATGCACTATTGGTCTGTCTCGTGGTTGGAGTGCTTGCCTGGCTCTGGAATGTAACTATCATAAAAAGAGGGGAAAAAGAGTAGACCACGCTGGCTTTATGGCAATGACTAATGCAATAAAATAGAAAAACAAGTAAATGGGCATGTTTAGTGAATGAAAGTAGTGATTTCTTCTTTTCATTTCTTTCCCTTTGGCACTTGGCTGAGACACCCAGAATAAAGCTTCTAAGCCTTGTCACGCTCAATGGAAACAATAAGCAGACCAACAAAGACTTAAGTGTGGCCATGTAGACATCAAGTCATCCTTAATTAGGCCCAGAGAAAATCATTTGCTGGGCAAGCCCAGCGGAGGCCAAAGCTGGTGGCTGCCCTGCCCTCACTAGCTCCTCCCTGGGGAGATGTAGGGTGGCAGCCCCATTTGGCTCCTTTCCCACAAGCTGATGCACCAGTCATCAGAAAGGAGAAGGTTCATTTGGCTGGTATGTGGGTGGAGGCCTGTCACTGGAGGGGATTTCCCAAGCAAGAAAAAACTGGGGGACCTTGGGGGTGGGAGAGAAGTAACAATGCTAAAGTTTCCTGTTGGCTGGGCACTTGGGTGTGATAAGTCCTCTATTTCATTTGCTTTGTCTTTTAATCAAAATAATCTACATTTCTTAGCCTTTCATTATGTGTCCCTTTCTATTTCTCAGGCTCATCCCTCAGTATTATCCCCCTACCCTTGCCGAGTACAATCTGCTTATTAGAGATTTCTCACTTCCCATGTTCTCACCTGGACCCTTGAACATACTCTTGGCTCTGCTTGTAGATCTCTTCATGTCATTATTGCTTCCGAGAGACATTCCCAACCCCTCCAGATGCAATGACATAGATGTGTTTCAGTGCTCCGGCAGGGACTGGTTGTACCTGCAAGCCAGGCCTCAGCACACACTTTACATTGAAATTGCTATGTATCTGTTTCTTCAACTTCTCTGTGACCTTGTTGAAGGTGAGAACCATGCCCTAGATTGCGCATACCTGTAGACTAAATCCCCGGTGCAGCAGGGCATCAATAATTAATAAGCTTTAAAAGTTCAATAGATAGCAGTGCAGACTTTCCCCAAAAGAAGAAGAAAGGATGTTCCAGGCCTGGGGCACAGTCCCAAACTTAGTGAGCCAGTCTGAAATGTGCTTAGTCACTCAGTCATATATGATTCTTTGTGACCCCATGAACAGTAGCCCACCAGGCTCCTCTGTCCATGTTCTTTGTCCATGTCTAAAAATGCTGGAGTGGGTTGCCATTTCCTTCTCCACCAGTCCGACATGGTAGGTACTTCATTCCGTATCACTTGACCCACTGTGACTACCTAGAGGGGGTTCAGCCCTGTGCTGGCTGCCATATGCCCCTGACTTTGAAAACATTGCAATCTATAGTCCAGTAAGGTATACATCAACGTGAGAACAGCTATGATGAATATTAAGGTAACCTATTTTTAAAAACTTATAGTATAATGAATCAACAGAGTTATGAATTGACAAGACCACATTTAGTGAAATAGCCAGGAGTTTTAAAAGGAGAAATAGTTTATTGAAAAAAAAAGCCAATTGGGGTTTGAAATCAGGCTCTACTAATTATAAATTGTATAACTTCAGGCAAGTGAAAAAAAAACTCACTGAATCTCAATTTCCCAATGTATAAAATAGTGCATGCAAGCTCAGTCACTTCAGTAGTGTCTGACTCTTTGCGACCCTATAGTCTGTTGACTGCCAGGCTCCTCTGTCCAATGCATTCTCCAGATAAGAATACTGGAATGGGTTGCCATTTCCTCCTCCAGGGGATCTTTCTGACCCAGGGATTGAACCCGTGTCTCTTATGTTTCCTTCACTGGTAAGCAGGTTTTTTACCACTAGCACCATATAAAAAAGGGATATTAGTAAAAGACAAGGAGTAAATGAGATTATGCCTATAAAGCACTTGATACAGTTACTACCTACTGCATAGTAATATCTTCAAAAATGGCAGCAAATATTATTCCACACTGTGCTCAACCTCTGTGGCCAGGCAAATATTTCAATGTTACATAAATGAAGATGTTAGAATATTTAGGTTTCCTTTTTCCTGGTGATTTTTTTTTCTTTAATGGAGGAACACAATATGTGCTCAATGAATGACACTCCTTAAGACAGTAGAGGATTGGTTTCAGTCCTAACTCCTTTCCTCCTGCAAATTGGTAAGACCAGCTTAGCCTGAGTTTTCGAGAGGGCAAAACCAAGGCATTGTATGTCTGGATACATGTTACTGACAGCCAAGTTCAAGTTACCACAGGTCCTGTTTATGCCTCATACTTGCTCATCCACTGTCTTTTTTCTACTGGGAGGAAAGTGGGGGTAAGAGGATGGTGGCAGGGAGGACTAGTTTGCAAAAGAAGATGTAAACCTCTGAGCTTTCTAACACTGCTTGCCCCCAAGATGTAGACATTCCTCAAAAATGTACATTTCCTTCTCATATTGTGAAAGAAAGGGTGATATTCTTCATCTCTCTTCAGGGTAAACATGAAAGCAGCAGCATCCTCTGGGGTCCTAGAAGAGAATTCAGCCTCTCAGCACTCCTGGATGTGGCCATTAACTCCCCACTCTTGAGAGGGGACATCCTGAGTGCTTGCCACTCTTCTTTATACTTTCTTCTTCACTTGTCTGTCTTCTCCAATGGGCTGTGAGCCCAATGAGAACAGGGACTATGTCTTGTCCGTCTTTATTTCCAGCACCTAACATAGTCCATAGCACATAGGAAATACTCAATAAATATTTGATCTCTCTCTCTCTTTAGTCACTAAGTCGTGTCCGACTCTTGCAACCCCATGGACTGTAGCCTGCCATATTCCTCTGTCCATGAGATTCTCCAGGCAAGAATACTGGAGTGAGTTGCCATTTCCTTCCCCAGGGGATCTTCCCAACCCAGGAATCGAACCCAGGTCTCCTGCATTGCAGGCAGATTCTTTACCAACTGAGCTATGAGGGAAGCCCAAACAACCTAATGAAAAAATGAACACATGAATCAATCAGTGAGTAAATATTACAACATTGCAAGTGTGTTTTCATTCTGTTTCTGGGAGATCATCTGCATCTAGGAGCAGTTAACCCAGACTTGTTCCTACTCCTGTCTGTTAAGACACTTTGGAAGATACCTTTTATATCAGAACCATTATCTGTATAGTATGCATAGGATTCCTGAAGTAGTCCCATGTTCATCCCAGGCCAGCTGTGACATAAGTCAGGCAGCTGCAGAAAAGCCAGAGGAGCTAAACTGTTCAGCAACCCTAACACCGTGATTCCCAGAGATGGACACCTAGGTCCAGGGGGGCAACAGGCAGGCACACACACTGCTTCCACTCACTCTGGGCTCCCTTTTAGTAGGTTAGCTCTGATTTGCCCAATTCCATGGACATCTCCACATAGGTCTGTATATATCAGAGGCAGTTTTCAGATTCTCCAGTTCAGAAATGCTCCTCTGCAAAGCTAGGTTTCTCAACTTTTTGTTTTAGAATCATCTTCCTTCACAACTTAGGTTTTTCTCTCCTATCATAAGTAAATAGTGCCCTCCCACAATCTCCTGGCAACCCAGAGGACTGCCACTGCTATCATAAATATCCCGCTCTGGATGTCTCCCTCTCGTGCTTACTCTGTCCCACCCAAATCAGGATTAAGCCAATCTCTTTCAATGTATCATGGAAATTAGACTCTTCAAAGAGAAAATCCAGCAAAATATTTGACTGCAACAAGCTCCTCCCCCCTGCCCCTCAACAAAGGAAACTATAAGCAAGGTGAAAAGACAGCCCTCAGATTGGGAGAAAATAATAGCAAACGAAGCAACAGACAAAGGATTAATCTCAAAAATATACAAGCAACTCCTGCAGCTCAATTCCAGAAAAATAAACGACCCAATCAAAAAATGGGCCAAAGAACTAAACAGACATTTCTCCAAAGAAGACATACAGATGGCTAGCAAACACATGAAAAGATGCTCAACATCACTCATTATCAGAGAAATGCAAATCAAAAACACAATGAGGTACCGTTACGCGCCAGTCAGGATGGCTGCTATCCAAAAGTCTACAAGCAATAAATGCTGGAGAGGGTGTGGAGAAAAGGGAACCCTCTTACACTGTTGGTGGGAATGCAAACTAGTACAGCTGCTATGGAGAACAGTGTGGAGATTTCTTAAAAAACTGGAAATAGAACTGCCATATGACCCAGCAAACCCACTTCTGGGCATACATACTGAGGAAACCAGATCTGAAAGAGACACGTGCACCCCAATGTTCATTGCAGCACTGTTTATAATAGCCAGGACATGGAAGCAACGTAGATGCCCATCAGCAGATAAATGGATAAGGAATCTGTGGTATATATACACCATGAAATATTACTCAGCCATTAAAAAGAATACATTTGAATCAGTTCTAATGAGATGGATGAAACTGGAGCCCATTATACAGAGTGAAGTAAGCCAGAAAGATAAAGACCAATACAGTGTATTAACTCATATATATGGAATTTATAAAGATGGTAACGATAACCCTATATGCAAAACAGAAAAAGAGACACAGATGTACAGAACAGAATTTTGAACTCTGTGGGAGAAGGCGAGGGTGGGATGTTTTGAGAGAACAACATCGAAACATGTATATTATCTAGGGTGAAACAGATCACCAGCCCAGGCTGGATGCATGAGACAAAAGTGCTCGGGCCTGGTGCACTGGGAAGACCCAGAGGGATCAGGTGGAGAGGGAGGTGGGAGGGGGGCATCGGGATGGGGAATACATGTAAATCCATGGCTGATTCATGTCAATGTATGACAAAAACCACTACAATATTGTAAAGTAATTAGCCTCCAAGTAATAAAAATAAATGGGAAAAAAAAAAGAAATACAAATCTATTCAAAGACTCTGGTCTTTTATTTATTGATGACAGTGGTGAGAGATATCTGGTCCAATGCTTGGTGTGTAAGCTGTGTTAGATATATATCATTATGGATTGGAGGCACCTAGAGGCTTCATTTAAAACTCATTTCCTTTATTTGTGAAATCTGTGGAGAGTCCTTTTAATTGCCCATTTTTGGTGAAATTTAAAACTACATTCTGAAAAGGTGACAGAGCCAAGCTGCTTGTGTGACACTGAGGTTCTTTGACACACCAACATGACAATGGAAAGTGTTGTCCTACTATATCCAAAGGAAGAATATGTGCACTAGTTAAAGTGAAAAAACAATGGCTAAAAAAAATTCAAGTTCAACTTTTGGAGCAAACTGCATTGTGAAGTTATGCTTTGAACATGGTCATCACTCTCAACTCAAATACATAGCTAAGAGGACTTAAAAAGATAATTAAAAAGATTAAAAATATAATCATAGTAAAAAATACAGTGGGTATCTCCATGGAAAAATAGAACAGAAATAACAAACAGGTAAGACCTGCAGGACTCCAGATCTATATGATAAATGTGGGAAGGGATTCATGTCCTAGGCCAATAGGCTAAAAATACCAACCCCCTTCACACACACACACACACACACACACACACACACACACACATGGCAGGATAGCAGACCTAAGCTCACTGGTTAGAACCAGAAAGTGAAGCAGGTCATTCCTGCCCATAACTAAAAGCTAAAGAAGTTGTTGTTCACCTTGTCCTAGGGATGAAGAGAAGGTTTACAATTAAGACTTAAGAGAAGCATCCTGCTGGCTCCTTATTCCCATGAGAATGGGAACCCCAAACCACAATATAAACCACAGTGCTGGTCTGGGGCATCCCAGGAGGAGAGAAGGACCTAACTACAGAGCCACAGACATTAGATGATGAGCCAAGAGAGACAGAAAGCAGAAAAGAAAAATTCTTACTCAAGATGGGCCTGCAAACCAAAGTCCCAGAATACATGAAGAAAAATGATTTTATTTAAAGTCAGCTTAAAAAAATCAAATTAGATTTTTTATCCCAGATGAAATGAAAATAAGAGAGGACTCTAAAAATGATTTTAAAGTATGATTATGAAAATGTAGTAGGTGGTAGCAGACCACCGATTTTATTGCAGCAACTTTAAATTCTAGATAAATTGAAAAAAGAAAAACCATGTTTGTAAAGACTGGAGAGTTGCAGAAACAAAGAACTAAATGAACTAAAATTTCAGAGAAAAGACAGTCCTTCTAAGTGATTAGTCACTTTAGGATTGTTGGATCTGGCTAAGGGTCAGGTCTAACCAACACAAAGGATTTGTTACAGGAAAGAGAAATGAGTAAAGCATTTGAAAGTTGAATAGAGATGCCTGGGACTTCCCAGGTGGCACTAGTGGTAAAGAACCCACTTGCCAATGCAGGAGACATAAGAGAAGTGAGTTCGATCCCTGAGTGGGGAAGAGTCCCTGGAGCAGAGCATGGCAACCCACTCCAGTATTCTTGCCTGGAGAATCCACAGACAGAGGAGCCTGGTGGTCTACAGTTCATGGGATTGCAGAGTCGGACACGACTGAAGCAACTTGGCAAGCATACACGCATGGAGCTGGCTTAACAGTTTGGAACCTCAGGAGACATTAATGCACAATTGGTTTTTTGCATAGTTAATCTTCAAAATTTAAGGCTATATGAAATGCTACATAAGAAATATAAGCTAGCTTTATAATATTTAGGAGAAATTATCCTGCTTGAAGAGTGTGGCCCACCTCAACCATATGCCTGCCCTCCTCCACAAGACATTTGTCAAATTGGGAAGAATCAAATCTGCAAATCTCTGAAGGATGAGTCTAAACTATTTTGAGACTGAGAAGATAGAAAGCCACCAGCCTCTTGAACAAAAGCTCAGGAGGAACATGCCCAAGAAATGAAAGGAAACAGAGGTGAATGAGATGAATCTTACTAAAACTTCAACCCAGTCCCAACCTGGCTCAAGCTCTGATTAGACCGAGTTGGTCAGCTGCATACAAGTCTGCCTAAAGGTTCATAGGAGGAGAAAGAGAATAAAAATAGGTACTACTGTAGCGAAAACTTTACAAAACTGATAAGAGATGCCAACCTACAGATTCAGAACCTCTAAGCAATGTAAAGACAAAGAAAACCATACTTAATGCATCAGAGTCAAGTGACTAAAAAACAGAGACAAAGAAAATTGAAACATGCAGAGGGGGCAGAGAACATGCTATTTTCAGAAAGTCAACAATAAAACTGAAGGCTAACAGTAAAATACTAATAAAATAATATCTTAAAATGCTGAGAGCAAATGCTCTAATCTAGATTTTTCCTCCCCTGAAAAATACTTTTCAGAAATTTAGGTAAAAACAACAACCAATTACAAACCTTGGAAATAATAAGTGTAGTCAACTTAATAAGCAAAACTTCAAGAATAAAAAGTTTGGATTGGACACAGAAAACAAACTGTGAAATGCAAGATAGTTCTGAGGACTTATCCCAGATTTAGCACAGGAAGATAAAGATACTAAATATTGTAAAGTGAAGCTAAAGATGGGCTTAGTGGGAATTTTACAGTCTTAAATGTATTTATTGAAAAATGATGTGTTTAGTTCAAGAAATTAGAAGGACAATAAAACATTAAGTAGAAGGAAGAAATAAGTAGTGATATGAACAGAAACTAATGGATTAGAAAACACACTAATAAATCAAACACATCAACAAAATCAAAATCTAGTTCTTTTAAATAAGATAAATTTTAGCAAACCCAGTCAAGCAAGTAGTAAAAAACACAAATAAATAACATTAGGAATTACAAATAAGACAAAATTATGGATATAATAGAGATTTTCTGTATGTATGAAAGTGAAAAAGTGAAAATGTTAGTCGCTCAGTTGCGTCCAACTCTTTGCAACCCCATGCATTATACCCCATCAGGCTCCTCTGTCCATGGAACTCTCCAGGCAAGCATTGGAGGGGGTTGCCATTCCCTTCTCCAGGGGATATTCCTGATCCAGGGGGTCAAACCTGGGTCTCCAGCATTGCAAGCAGATCTTTATTCTATGAGCCACCATATATACACGTACATTAATATATAGTGTGTAACATATATTTTTAATACATGTAAAGAAATATATATTATGGATAACTTTTTAAAATAAATTTTTAAACTTAGAATGGTAAAGTGTCTGAAAAACATAAAGTACAAAAATTAACTAAGAAGAATAACTACTTTGGTACACCCATACAATGGAATACTATTTAGCACTAAAAAGAAATACAGTGTTAAGCCATGAAAAAATACAGAGGAATGTTAAACGCATATTGCTAAGTGAAAGAAGCCAATCTGAGGTGGACATACTCTGTATGACTGACATATATACATGACATCCTGGAAAAGGCAAAACTACGGAGATACTTAAAAGATCACTAATTGCAAAAGGTTGTGGAAGGAGGGATGAATAGTCAGAGCATGGATTAGTTTTAGGGCAGTGAAAATACTGTGTGATGTTACAATGATGGGTACCTGTCATTATACATTTGTTCTAACTTTTAGAACGTACTGCCCCTGCTGCTAAGTCGCTTCAGTCGTGTCCGACTCTGTGTGACCCCATAGACGGCAGCCCACCAGGCTCCCCCGTTCCTGGGATTCTCAGGCAAGAACACTGGAGTGGGTTGCCATTTCTTCCTCCAATGCATGAAAGTGAAAAGTGAAAGGGAAGTCAGTCAGTCGTGTCTGACTTGTAGCGACCCCATGGACTGCAGCCTACGGGATCCTCCATCCGTGGGATTTTCCAGGCAAGAGTTCAGGAGTGGGCTGCCATTGCCTTCTCCGTAGAACATACTACATGGTATAAACCAAGGACTTTGGATGATTATGATGTGTCAGCGTAGGTTCATCAATTGTAACAAATGTGTCACACTGGGAGGAGTGGTTATCTATCGATAATGAGAGAGGCTATGCATGTGTAGTGACAGGAGGAAATATAGAAAATCTGTAAATCCCACTCAATTTTGCTGTGAACAGAAAAATGCTCTAAAAATAAAGTTGTTTAAAACAATTGACTAAGGAAGGACTATAAAACCTAGATGATTCATAGTCATTAAAATAATTAAATATATAAATATCTGTATCTTACAGATTTATAGCTTATACCTGAAAGGTACCAACAGATGATTTTAGGCGAGATTTCACCAACTTTTAAAGATCAGATAAGATACATATTGTATAAGTTGTTTCAGAAAAGAATAAAAAGCAGGAAAATGTCCCGATATTTTATGAGCCCAAATGTGACATCAACACTGGAGAAACACGAGCAAGAAAATACTATTGATCAATCCCACATGTGAACATTCATGCAAAAAAAAAAAAAATCCTAAGGAAAACTGGCATATCAAACCTATCAATTTAAGAACAAAAGTGTTTCAAGGGTAAGTAAGGATTATCTCAAAACTGCTAACATAATTTAAAATGTCCATATATTCATATGTATGAGTATTGTCCTTTAACAAAATAAGAATAAAGACCTATAATAATTTTTAAATGAAACAAAAGAGAAACAGTTGTAAACTTCAACAGTCATTGATGATTTTATAAATAATAAAATAAAACTGGTAGAGATTTAGGAACTTATTTACCTTGATAGACTTAATCACAAACCTATCGAGAGAGAGAGAGAGAGGAAGTGAAAAGGAAACGGGAAAGGGGAGAGAAGAGGGAAGGAAAGGAGAGAAAAGGAAAAAAGAGAAGAAAGCCCTTACAAAACAGCAGCATTTCATTAAAGTCTGGAACAATACAAAGGTTCCTACCATCCATACATAGAACTGTCAGTGGGGAAAAAGATAAAAATTAATTGCTATAGATTTTTAAACAGATTTATTAAACTGTAAGTGAAATATAATAAATTGCACATATTTAAAGTGTTCAGTTTGCTAAGCTTAAAGCCATCACCACAATAAAAGTAATGAATACACCCATCACTCTTAAAAAAATTATTGCATGTCCCTTTGTAACCCTCTTTTATACTCTTAGATGCAACACTCAACCCCATGTAACCATTAATGTGCTTTCTGCCTCTACAGAGATTATTGCGGTTTCTAGAACTTTATATAAATGGAATCATGCAACATAAAGTCTTTTTTGTCTGGATTCTTTTATTCATCTTAATGATTTTGAGATTCAGCCATGTTTTTGCATGCATGTCTCAAAAGTTTATTTCTATTTCTTGTTGAGCTGTATTCCACCATATGGATATATCACCATTTGTTTATTCATTAATCTTTGGATAGAATAGACATTTGTGTATTGTCCAGTTTGAGGCTGTTACAACAAAGGCTGCTATGATCTATATATTAAATATAATCCAAATCAAAATCCCATCAAGCTTATTCTTAAAAACAATATACAAGCTAATTCTAAAATTTACATGGAAATGCAAATGACCTGGAATAACAACATTTAAAAAAAGAAAAGTTGGAGAACTTAATAACTGATTTCAAGATTTATTATAGTTCTATAGTGAAATCTCAAGGCAGTGGCAGAGGTTTACACAAAAAGACAGAGATGAGATTAATGGAACAGAACTGAAAATTCAGAAATAAGTTTCACATTTATAGTATTGATTTTCAACAACATTGCCAAGGAGAATCTTTTCAGCAAATGGTTCTAGAACAATAGGATAAACATATGCAAAAAATGAAACAAGACAAACAAAAAATCAAAACATAAACTCTTACCTGATGCCAAAAATTAACTCAAAATGGATAAGTTTTAAATGAGAGAGCTAAAATTATAAAATAAAACCTCCAGAAGAAAACAGGAAAAAATTTAAAAACCTTATTTGGATTTGGCAAAAATAATGTTAAGCACAACATTAAAAATATGAGCTACAGAAGAAAAAAATCAATATATATGACTTTATCTAACTGAAAACTCCTTTCTTCAAGAGGTAATCAAAACAGCATGGTACTGGCACGAAAACAGACATATAGATCAATGGAATAGAAAAGAGAGCCCAGAAATAGACTCATACACCTACAGTCATTTAATCTTTGACAAAGGAGGCAAGATTCTATAATGGCAAAAAGACATTCTCTTCAGCAAATGGTGTTATGAAAGCTGGGCAGCCACATGTAAATCAACGATATTAGAATACTCCCTCATACTATACACAAAACTAAATGTAAAATGGCTTAAAAATTTTAAAATGAGACATGACACCATAAAACTCCAAGGAGAGAATGTAGGCAAGATACTCTCTGACATAAATCACAGCAGTGTTTTCTGAGGTCACTTCCAATGCACTAGAAATAAAAGCAAAAAATTGTAATGGGACCTAATCAAACTTACAAGTTTTTACACAGCGAAGGAAACCGTAATCAAAATTAAAGAACAACTGATGGAATGGGAGAAAATATTTTCTAATAATGTGACCAAGAAAGGCTTAATTTCAAAAGTATACAACAACTCATACAACTCAGTAACAAAAACCCAATCAAAGACCTTATCAGAGATTTCTCTAAAGAAGACATATCGATGGCTGACAGGCACATAAATAAAAGCTCAACATCACTAAGTATTATTGATGGTGGTGGTGGTTTAGTCACTAAGTCCTGTCTGACTCTTACAAGCCCATGGATGGTATGTAGCCTGCCAGACTTCTCTGCTCATGGGGTTCTCCAGGCAAGAACAGTGGAGTGGTTTGCCATTTCCTTCTCCAGGGGATCTTCCTGACCCAGGGATTGAACCCAGGTGTCCTGCCCTGCAAGCAGTTTCTTTACCAACTGAGCTACCAGAAATCACTAAGTATTAGAGAAATGCAAGTCAAAACTTTGGTAGATATCACCTCACTGGCCAGAATGGCCATCATAAAACAGTCTACAAATAATAAATGTCGGAGAGACTGTGGAGAAAAGGAAACCATCCTACACTGTTGGTAAATTGGTGTAGCCACTACAAAATTTGAGGTTTCCTTAGAAAGCTAAAAAGTAGATCTACAATATGATCCTGCAGTCCCACTCCTGGCATACATCTGTAAAAGACAAAAATGCTAATTCAGAAAGATTCATGCACTCCAGTGTTCATAGCATCACTATTTCCGATAGCCAAGACATGGGAAGCAACCTAAGTGTCCATCAACAGATGAATGGATAAAGAAGATGTGCTGTGTATGCATACACTGGAATATTACTCAATCATAAAAAAGAATGAAAAATCCCATTTGCAGCAACATGCATGGACCTAGAGGTTATCATACTAAGTAAGCCAGACAGAAAAAGACAAACATATCACTTATATGTGGAATCTAAAAGATAATACAAATGGACTTATTTACAAACTAGAAACAGACTCACAGATATGGAAAACAAGCTTATGGTTACAAAAGGGAGAGGGAAGAGGGATAAATTGGGAGTATGGAACTAAGAGATGCACACTACTATATACAAGATAGATAAACAGTGACTTATTGTATAGCACTGGGAACTATATTCAATAACTTGTTACAAACTATAATGAAAACAATTGAAAAGAGAATATGTACATGTATAAAATAAGAATATATATGTATAAAATAAGAATACATATATAACCAAATCACTTGGCTGCACACTTGAAACTAAAACAACATCATAAATCAACTGTACTTCCACAGAAAATTATTAAAAAATATAAAAAAAACAAGGCAACAAACAAAAAATAAGACAAAAGACACTGTTAAGAAAATGAAAAGACAAGCTGCAGACTAGGATAAAATAACTGGTAAACTATTTGTTAGTCTATCTAACAAAAGACTTTGAATATATAAAGAACTTTTACATATTAATTATAAGAAGACAGACAACCCAATTCTAAAAACTGGGCAAAAGATGAGAACTGATATTTCACCAAATAAAATGTTCAGATGACAAGTAATGAAAAAATATGTAACTTCATAAGGCTAATTAGGGAAATGAAAGTTAAAATTGTAGTAAAATACTTCTACATACTTAGTAGAATGTTTAAAATTAACAAGGCTGAACATTTCAAGTGTTGGCAAGGATGCCAAGCAACTAGTACATTCTCACACTGCTAGTGGAATGAATGGAAAAGTTTGCCACCATTTTGAAAAGGGGTTGGCATTTTCCTAGAAAGTTAAACATTTATGTACCATACATCAGTCATCTCACTCTTTACTTATGAAAAATGGAAACTTTTGTCCACTCAAATATTTATACATGAAAATTATGACAGCTTTATTTGTAATAAACCCTATAAAAATTGAGAGTAATAAAGTCATTCTTATATTTATAATGTAAATACCTTTAGAAAACCTGAGAAAAGTTTGGAAGCAGTAAGAAAATTCATAAAGATTTCTAATGGAATTTGAGGGGATTACACTAAGTGAAACAAGTCAAGGAAAGACTGTGATCATACGATCACAACTCTGATCACACAATATGATCTCACTTACATGTGAAATCTAAAAAACAAACAAAAAATAAGTTCATAGATACAGAGAACAGATTGGTGTTTGCCAGAGATGGGGTGTGGGAGATGGGTAAAATGGATGAAGGTGGTCAAAAGGTGCAAACCTCTAGTTACAAAAAAATAAGTCCTGTGAATATACATGCAGCATGATGACTGTAGTTAGTAATACTGTATTGCATATTTGAAAGCTGCTAAAATAGTAGATCTTAAAAGTTCTCATCACAAGGAAAAAAGGATGAAGGATGTGGTAAAGGATACTAACTAGATTTATTGTGGTGATCATCTCATGATATATACAAATATCATTATGTTCATATTATATATTCATTATCCATTCTGTTGTATACATGAAACTAATATAATGTTGTATGTCAATTATAACAATAAAAATAAAGTGATTTTTAGATTGACATACAAAAATCAATATAATTTCTATATGCTGAAAATAGCAATTAGAAAATATCATGGAAAAAAGATAATATTGTAAATATTAACAAAACAATAAATTTTTAGGAATAAATCTAAGAGAAGACACTTTCAATAAACTGATAGAGAAAAAATTACAAAATATTTTTAGGAAAAATAAAAGATAATCCAAGTAAAGTTATAGATCTCGTTACAAATTTTGAAATGTTAAAAAAAGATAATAATCCTACCCAAATTAGCCTATAAATTCAACATAATTCCATTCAAACACCAATAAGAATTTTCATAGAGTTAAAAAAAATATAAAAATCCACATAAAGGAATAAAAGTTCAAAGTAAGCAGTCAAGTAAAATTTGAAGAACAAGAGGAAAGACTCACTTTTCCAGATATTAAAGCTTATTATAAAACTGTAGCAATTGAAACAGTATGGTGTTGGCTCACAGATAAATATATAAAGCAACAGAAGAGAGTATAAATTTTAGAAAGAAAACTGTGCATCTATAAAAATTTTGTAAATTGACAGAATAGTAGAGCAAATCACAGGGTAAAGGAAAGACTATATCATATGTGGCTGGGGAAACTCAGAGAAAAATTAATTACAATTCCTATTTCTTTACATTCTGGAAAAGTGTATTTGCAATTCATATAATTATCTGATGCTTAGTATACAGATAATTGGTATATCAAATATATAAACAATTCTGCAAATTAATAATACAATAGTGCCTACCAGAAAAATAAACCAAAAATATGAATAGTCATTTTCACATACAAGAAAGTGTGATCAATATATGTCAAATAAATGTTCAATTTCATTTATAACTATGGAGAGAATCTTTTGAACAGTTTCACACTAGATGAGCAGAATTTTTTAAAGTTTCACAATACCAGCATCTGGCAACTTGAGAATTCTCATATGTTACTACTGGGAAGGTAAATTGGTGTAAACCTTATGAGGTACAATTTGGCAGCATCAAGTAATGTTGAAGACACTCCTAGTCTATGATCCAGGACATGAGTCATAGACTGGGAAATTGCATGAGTTATAGATCTTTTAGTGGGAATCAGATTGTCATGTTGCTAACTTTGTATTTTTATTTCTTTCCAACAGTTTTTCTCAGAAAATAAGAAAATACAGAGAAGAAAAAAGAAAGGAAGGAGGCAGTGGGGTGAGAAGAAAGAGGAAGGAAACAAAATTTAAAAAAAAAAAGAAAAAGAAAATGTTAGGATTTTTCATATAAAAGTACTATAACCTATTGTTTTTTTAAACTGCTGGTCTCAGCAGTTAGTGTCAAAAAATAATTTAGTATAGACTAGCATCTTAAAAAATACTCTTTGGGATGGTGTTCCTTCATTTTTTTTTACCTTTTATCACATTTAACAAAAGTATCATCTTGAGAAGTTTTGGTCAGATACATGCCTGTGTATGCACTGATTTGCAACATGAAATATATTTATTACTATGCATTGCAGAGAAAATATATTTGGGATACATAGCTATATGGAGACACTGTGAGTCATTTTCTCATAGAAACAATGGTCTGTGGTGAACGTGACGGAGAAGGCGATGGCAGCCCACTGCGGTACTCGTGCCTGGAAAACCCCATGGATGGAGGAGCCTGGTCGGCTGCGGTCCATGGGGTCGCTACGAGTCGGACACGACTGAGCGACCTCACTTTCACTTTTCATTTTCTTGCATTGGAGAAGGGAATGGCAACCCACTCCAGTGTTCCTGCCTGGAGAATCCCAGGGACGGGGGAGCCTGGTGGGCTGCCGTCTGTGGGGCCGCGCAGAGTCGGACATTAGCAGCAGCAGCAGCAGGCCCAGGCAGAGGGTGCCCAGGCCAGTGGGGTGCCAGCCGCACCGTGCCCTTACCCGCTGTGCTGGGTAAACAGTGCTGAACAGCAGGACCGACGGAAGAAGGCTGTGTGCTCAGCCGAGTGTAGCCCGGCAGCGTGTGCGAAGGGGGCGGGTAGCTGTCCAACGGGCGTCAGTGTGGCGTGGGCACTGAGAGTGATGGCAACTGAGCCCACCTGCCCTAAGGAAGTAATCACGGTGGATCATTTTCTCCTTGATGTTGTCTATCCACAGTGTGCCGTCACAGAGAAGAGAAGTGGTGAGTCCTAACAACCGTGACAGCAGCAGCAACGTTTTCCAATTGTGTGGCATTTCCAAAGGTCAAAATAAAGCAACAGAAGACATTCCCCCCACACTTACTCCTAGCTTGTGATACATCTAGACCTGGGAATAAGGCGTTTCATTCTGTTCTTGACGTCCAGAGTCAGGATGCTCTCATGATAAGCAATAGGACTGAGACACTGAACCATTAAGTCTGATCTAAGTGCGCAAACAGTTTAATTCTGAGAATAAAGGCCAAAAAGAGATTAAATTGCCCATTTGTAAAATCTAGAAGAATTTAACCATACACTCCTTGAGTTCTGAAGTCATGGTACTTCCCACCAGTGTCACAGGAAAAATAGCGACCCACTTTACGAGCATGAGATCTTCCTGGTGGCTCAGAGGGTAAAGAATCTGCCTGCAACGCAGAAGACCCGGGTTTGATCCCTGGGTCTGGAAGATCCCCTGGAGAAGGAAATGGCAACCCACTCCAGCATTTCTGCCTGGAGAATTCCACAAACAGGGGAGCCTGGCGGGCTACAGTCCATGGAGTTGCAAAGAGTCAGACACAACTGAGCGACTAACACTTATCAACATGGGCTATACAAACAGAATCTTACCTAAAAGATGATAAAGAAATGTACTATTTTTAAAAGAGTCTGGATGGATTCTTGAGTGATAAATCTACCCCTAGTTAATATGGGGAACTAGAGTATTTGAGACACATCCCTAAATATGTAATACACTCTTTACCTTAGTGACTCTCACTGGGGGAAAAAAAAAAAAAAACCTGGCTTGGTGAACCGTGAAAGCAACCTTATGTGATGTTTCTAAGATCCTAATGTCTCACAAGAGAAACTTCAGAGCAAGGACACCAAACCACCAAATAGTCAAAACCCATTGCTTTTCTCAAGGTGGAAGAGTGGCTAGCTCATCTTTATTCAGCCCTGGCTCCCATAGTACCAAGAACCCTCTTCACTGCTCTCCTTCACATTTCCCAGCAAATTCCCAAAGGTCTATCAAGGCCAGATGTGGAAAGAGGTGAGATGCAGATGCAAACATAAATTCTTCCCTCTGTGACAGTGATTGCTCAGCCATACATGCCCCCACCTATGTAAAATGCACGGTTCACTCATAAAAATTAAGGACACATGGTGTTGACATTGCTCAGGTTCCAGAAACAGAGCTGAGACAGCAGGTGATGTGTGTGCGTGTGCGTGTATGTGTGTGCGTGTGTGTGTGTGTGTGTGAGACTCGAGTGGTAGTGCTCAAGGAAGGGAGTAGTCATGAGTGTGACTTTATGGAATTACCTTTATAGAAATTTGTTTCATTTCTGGCCAAATAGAGGACAGTAAGAGGAGTAAGGGAAAGTCAAGAAAGGCAGTAATACTGGTCTGGAGTCAGGGAAATCTGAGATCATGCACCAGTTCTATCAGAGCTTCATGACTTGAGGTCAGTCACTTGACCTCTTCAGACTTCACTTTTCTCCAGTATTAAAGGGTAGAGTGGAAAGGTTCTGACTACCATGGGATGCCATGATTCAGCCTATGCCTAGCATCAGGAAAAATCAAATAACAACTTCAAATTGCTGCAGTGCAAAATCCAATGTGTATGTGTCCAATTTGGTAAAATTATTCTCAGCTAGGAGATGCAGCATCCACAAAAATGTATGCAGTGTTTCTCACAGGTGGTGTCAATGTTCCAGCCTCATGGTATTATTCCGGTTACCTTATTTATTCCTTAGTCCTTGATCCTTAGTCCCTACACCCAGTGTGATTAGCATCCCCTCCACTGGTCCCCTTGCATCTCCAGTGACTTCCCAGAGAGCAACTTTGGCTACCCCAAGACCATGTCTCTTGGAACCCAGAATGTTCCTGATGCCACTTTCTGCCCCATATTCCCTTTATGCCTGATTTGTCTGGTGTTGAGTCAGAAGCAAAGCCTTGGGAGAAAACCAACAAATCAAGACCTGCAGAACAGCCCAAGCTTTCATGTTCCATCTCAGGAGCAAAAAGGACTAATCTCTGCTTTTTTATAGGTTAAACTCAATTAGTTGTCTCATACCTTTCCCAGACTTTAACTATATGACAAGAGAAAAACTAAATTGCTTTCAGTAGTTGATATCAAGAAAATTATGTTCTTAGTTCTAAAAAATGATATGGTTATGATGAGTGCTGTCTATGATTAACACACTTTTTTTCTTTTTCTGATTAGTGCAAGTGTCATCACCAGCCAGTCAACAATAAAAGCATTACACAATGAAGGTTTGATGATGATGATGATGTCATTTATTGAGCAATTACCAGGCACCCTTGCAAGCACTTTACATGTACTAACTTCATTGTCCTGTTCCCAGCCCCATGAAATAGCTACTATTATTAACCTCATTTCACAGATGAGTCAAGTTTAGGGCTCAGAGAGGTTAAGCAACCTGTTTCAGATCAAACAGCTAATCAATAGTAAAGCTATGTTTCTAATACAATGGCTCCAGGAAGTTTCTGTCTTTGGTATATTTATTTCCAGCTGGCATGTACTGATTCCTCAAATATTTATTGAGTTTTTACTGTGTGCTAGGTAGGCTCTCGCATCATAAAGCATTTTGTCTGATGAGAGAAATAAAAACTAAGCAACTAATTATATAAATAAGTATTGTAATTATGATTCTGATGAGTGCTATAAGGAAGAAGCTCTGAGTGCTTCTTGGAGAAACTATAATGAAGAGAATGGATCTCCACCAGGGGGTCAGGAAGGGTGCCCTGAGAAAGTGACTTGTAAACTAAGAGTCAAAAATAAGAAGGGGGAAGTAAACATGTACCATGGCAAAGAAGGGGCATGTCCAGAGCAAAGGTCCTGAGTCAGCAACCAGATTAACATTTTGGAAACCAGAAAGATGAGATGATGGAGTCAAGTGAGAGTAAGAGGGGAGAGCAGGGTGGAATCCCAGACCAGCTATATAGATCTTTCTATATCAAAATAAATGTTTGACCCTTTAAGACCTCTTGGTGGTACTATTGGATATTCTCCATCTGCCTCTACAAATGCTCTGTAACTTCCTCACCCTATTCCGCACCCCATGGAGATTGACTTGGATTGTCTATACTAACAAGCTTCCATATGTTCTGGTTTCAGCTGTGTCAGCCCACGGGAAGCACATGCAGATCAGATGGAGGTGAGGAGGGAGGTCAGGGTATCTGTTCCCCAGCCTGACCACTGTATTTCTCTACATAAGACCATAGATGTTATTTCTCCATCTATTTTATTGCCTCTCTATGGAACCTTTTAAGAGATTTTATTTTACTAATCACTCCCAAGTGAAATGTGTATCTGTGCTTTGCACATAAAATAAGAATATTTTTCACATGCCCCCCTCTCCCTGGCAGTGATAGCACTCCTGCTGAAATAGCCTGAGGGACACCTGTTACCTGACACTGACCCGTTGGCCGGAGGACCACTGGTGGTGCACCCACTGCTGTGAGACTGGGGGTGCTCCACCCGCCCTGGTTGGCCTACCCTTGCCCCTGCCCACAGCAGTTTGGAAAGTGACCCCTTTATTGCTCTCCCCAGTTTACCATTTGAGCCATCTTTTCTTCCTACCAAAATGCTGACTGGCACAAAGCCATTAAAAATCTCTAACAGAGAGAATGGCATTGCCAGATTTGCACTTAAAATACACTGGCATCATGTGAAGTATGCACTGAAGTAGGTGAGAGTAGGGGACCCATTCCAAGGCCATGAACATGGTGACAATGGCAGGCAATGGCATTCTGGTTACTTGAGTAGGTTTTTCAAATGTATACAAATGAGCGGTGTCACTACATTAAACTCAAATCTCTGTATCAATTTCAATAGTAATGACCTCTAGAAGGAAATACATGATGAGAGAATTTACCAATTCGTATTATCACATAAGCATTTGTGATAAATAAATTTACTTATGTGATAAGCACATTAGTAAAACTTATAAAAGGCTGAAGAAGAAAGCAGGTGAAGTTTTCTCCCCTTTTGAGAATCACACCCATTTTTGGTATGGGAAGGGCTTAAGTTCAACTCTGTCTACACACCGAGTCATGGACCAGATGGATCCTCAAGCTCTTTAAGGCTCAAAGCCAGTTGTATATCCCCTCATAGTCTAAATTTAAGCACTCTAAATTTATATCTTATATAATATCAATCCATAGCCCTGCAGGATTTGTCATTATTTCTCCACTTTAGAAATGGGTAAACGAAGGTTAAAAAAATAGGTAATAACAATTGTAAAGTGAAACATATATAGATGGTGCTTTTTCTGTTTTAAAATTCAAATTCATTGTATCTACTAAACAGTATTAACCTCAGCATGATCCTATCCATGGGAAAGATAGTTATCATTAACAAATAAGTTGCATTTCTCATTCCAGTTCCATCTGATTGGAAGTGACAGCCTGGAATGCTGTATTGAGAATTGTGAGACTAGACCAGGCAACCTGGGAAAGATGCTATAACTGATTAGTATTGTCTGTCACAGATAAGAGTGGGAAATGGGAGCATATATACTACTTATCCTCCACCTCTCTTAGACTTCTGCTACCCACAGAGATATAAAAATCAATAGCTCTTAGAGCATGCTTCCCCCCCCCAGCCAGGTCACCGCTTGCACTGACTGTTCTCAGGGTTTTAAGCCTATCTGTAAATGTGATGTCATACTTTCAAACAGGTTTATTTCCATAATTCCACAACTTGAGCCAATGAGCCCATAAGAATAATGTGTTGGAGCAATTCTCTTTCATTACCTGTCATGCATTCAGCATGTTGACATCTCCAAGCCTCAAGGAGCTATTTTCACATCATATCACTAGGCCAAGGAGATATGGCCTGAATTTTTAGTGTTTTCCCTACCATACTCCCCTGCATATGTTCTAAGGTCTTTCATGGAATAAAGATTAGAAAGACAAACACTCAAAGCATAGTTTCTCAGGAAAGCATCCTAGGATTCTGTTGTTGTTCAGTCACTAAGTCATGTCCGACTCTTTGTGACTCCCTGGACTGCAGCACACCAGGCTTCCCTGTCCTTCACTATCTCCCAGAGTCTGCTCAAATTCATGTCCATTGAGTCACTGATGCCATCTAACCATCTCATCCTCTGCTGCTCCCTTTTCCTTTTGCCTTCAATCTTTCCCAGAATCAGAGTCTTTTCCAATGAGTTGGCTCTTCACATCAGGTGGCTAAAGTACTGGAGCTTCAATCAGCATCAGTCCTTTCAATGAGTATTCAGGGTTGATTTCCTTTAGGATTAACTGGTTTGATCTCCTTGCTGCCCGAGGGACTCTCAAGAGTCTTCTCCACTACCACGGTTTAAAAGCATCCATTCTTTGGCACTCAGCTTTCCTTATAGTCCAACTCTCACCTCCATACGTGACTACTGGAAAAACCATAGCTTTGACTACATGGGCCTTTGTCAGTAAAGTGATGTCTTTGCTTTATAATATGCTATCTAGGCTTGTCATTGTTTTCCTTCCAAAGAGCCAGTATCTTTGAATTTCATGGCTGTAGTCACCATCTGCAGTGATTTTGGAGCCCCAAAAATCTGTCACTGCTTCTACCTTTCCCCCTTCTATTTGCCATGAAATGATGGGACCAGATCCCATGATCTTAGTTTTTTGAATATTGAGTTTTAAGCCAACTTTTTCACTCTCCTTTTTCACCTTCATCAAGAGGTTCTAGAGAGTGATCATGTTTCTTTTTTTTTTTTTTTTTTTCTGGCAGAGGGACATAAAACCACCTATAAAATAGGACAGAAAAAGCACCATACATAAGGGTGTGACAATTGAGAATGAAAATCACAAACATTTAATTCAAGCTAAATATGAATAAGTCTGTTGCATCATGGACTATTCTTTGATATACCATTTATTCACTCATCAAGTCTATATGGTAGATCCATACAAAGTGCATACAACTGGGGCAACAAGTTATCCACTAAACAGAAAGGAAACAGGAGAAAACATAAAAGCAGTGACAAAACCACACTGACTTCCTGACCAACTGAGTTACTGCTATCAGAATAAGTGGGACATGTTTACCAGTGGCAGGGAGTGTGGCAGACTGTACTTGTCCCAGAGACTGCAGAGAGGGAGTATGGGCTGCCCTGAGCTCTGAGGAGGGGCAGACACTGAATTTGTTCGGCTAAGACAATGGTGGCACTAGTGGTAAGACCCTGCTTACCAATGCAGGAGCTACAAGAGATGAACGTTTGATCCCTTGGTCAGGAAGATCCCCTGGAGGAGGGCCTCATAATCCACTCAGTATTCTTGCCTGGAGAATCCCATGCACAAAGGAGCCTGGTGAGCTACAGTCCACTGGGGGGCAAAGAGTCGGATACAACTGAAGTGACTTAGCATGCGCGCACATACACAAGACAAATTTACTGCAAAACACCTTCTAAATTTCAAAATACATCATGGATGAACCAAACCCATAGTGGTCAAACCATGCCCCAAACATCAGTGCTTAGACTAGTTTGACAATAAAATGAGTACAGTCCAGTACCTACTTCAGAGGCAGTTTTAAATGATGAAATGAGTTAATACAGTGCTTGATACATGGTAAGCACTGAATGTGTGTATGTTAGTCACTCAGTAGTGTCCGACTCTGCAACCCCATGGACTGTAGCCCACCAGACTCCTCTGCTCATGGAGATTCTCCAGGCAAGAATACTGGAGTGGGCTGCTGTTCCCTTCTCGAAGGGATCTTCCCAACCCAGGGATCAACCCCAGTCTCCCACACTGCAGGCAGGTTGTTTGCCATTTGAGCCACCAAGGAAGCCCCCAAGCACTCGATAATATTAGCTTATTATTACTATTATTGTTTCTGGTATAACATGATATTCACAATGACGACTATCCAACTCCTAATGATATTAAAAGCATTGGTACAGCTCAGATTACTAAACATCTTCTGTCTTCAACTGCATCTTTTTTCTTCCTCACCCCTGCTCTCTGCTGGTAGGTATTACTATCCCCATTCTATAGATGAGAAAAGTGAAACTCAAGTAGTTGAAGTGGACTCCAGTCTGGGTCTCTCTGCTGCCTAGCCTATCCTATGAATTGATGATGGAAAATCAGGGCATGGTTAATTTTATGCATCCCCAGCTGTGACTCCTAGATGGCATGAATTTCTCCACACCACTCAGATTTTACCTGGGATAGCCCAGGCAGGATTTAGCTTTAAACTCTCCATCTTGGTCTTCTGTTTTCTTCCTGCCTTCTCCTTGTCTGTCTCACCTGGTGGTCAGGAGCAGTCGGGCCAACTCCAAGCTCATATCCTGACTCTGCCTTTTAGCAACTGTGTGAGTTTGGGCAAATGACTGAATGTCTCATTGCCTTGGTTTCCTTATCTCCAAAAGGAGTAACAATGATGGTGATGATGATGAAATCTCCCATCAGCGGTTGTTGGGAGGTGGCTCAGTCGTTCAGGTGTAACCACTCTCCGGGGCTACTTTCTCTAAGGTGGAGAAGGGGTAGAGGTGGAGCATGTGGCTCTTCTCTTCTCCAGCTGTGTACCTTTCCCCTATCTTCTTTTCCTGGCTGCCACTTTCCATTTCTTCACCATCTGCCAACCTCAGCCACCCTTGGGCCTGCAGGAGCCCTGCATCCTTCCCACCCAGCTGCTGGCAGCATCTTTTTGAACCTCCTCAGTGTTTTCAACCTCATATACTTTTGGCCTCTGTTGCCCTGTCCGGGTCCCATCATGGCCGTCTCCCCTCAGTGAGGTGGGAAGTCTGAAACAACCACCACAGCAAGCAAACCACAGCTCCTGCAGCCTCCTGGATGCACTGCTTACCTGCTGTAGTTTCCTCCCATGATCCTGGAGACTTCTGGTTTCTGGCATTCCCCCTGCTTCTTCTGCTCTCATTCTTTTCCTCTCTTCTGGGTTCAATGGTTTTCTCCTCCTCAGAGATGGGTTGAGCCTCATCCCATGTTCTCTCAACCCTCTCTCACTTCTAACTTGGTCTTTTCAAGGTATGAGCACCAGGGACACAGAGCTTGTGGGCAGTGGAGGCGCCTGGCAGGTGCAGGTTGAGGCCAAAGCTTCTTACTTCCCTATTTCATGAGTAGGGGTGAAGGAGGAAGAAGGATTGGGCAAGTGCAGGGTCATGATGATCACAATGACGGAATCATCACAAATTATTTGGTGTTTATATTAATTACTTTTAATATTTAATTTAAATTCTTTAATTTTGGTTTTTTGAGCTTTATAGAAGTTTTTTAGTTAATGTCTCATTTGCCTTACCCTCATCCCCTGTGTACCACTAGCTTTGTAAACATACAAAGTGATTAAAATCATTTTGCTTCCGTTTTCCCACCAGTAGATGGGTATCGTACAGTCTCCTCCAATGAGCTCTGAGAGTCAGGTCTAAACGGAGAAATGCATCTGGGAACTTAGCACAGCACCCGGAGCATTGCCAGTGCTACAGAAATGTTGCAATTATTATTATGTGCAGAAGTGGAACCAGCATAGCTAAGTTCAGCCTCATATTCAGATTATCTTCAAGTACCTTCAGGAGACTCCTTTGCAGTCTTTGCTCTCTCTTCCTCCTCCAACCTCCCCTCAAGTGTCCCTTATCCCAAGAGTGACTCCAGCCACCTAGCAACATGTCACAGAACTAAAACCTCTTCAAATGAAAGTGTTGATGTTTTTAACATTAACCAAAATTGCATATGGCAGGGCCTGCAAGGGTAAACCGAAGAAAAGACTCTCCACCTTTAAACATCACACATTTTAATCCACATCTTTGGAAAAAATCACCACTAAAATCACTGTGTTGAAAATTCATGGAAAGACCTTATGGTTTGGAGGTGGCTGTGGAGGTTGAGGGCTGCAGCAAGGGGTGGGAAGTGAATCCCAGAGCATTTATCATCTTGGAAACAATAAAGGCAGTTTCAACTATCAGCTTTCAGTGTAACTGTTCTCCAAAGCTGGAGAGAGGCCATCATGGGAGACTTTTCCACTTGTCAGTCAACTGACACTTTTCAACTCAGTTCACATTAGAAACATCCAACCCCCCAGCTTGACAACTATTGTTTCCCACTATTTCCTCACTGGAAGGGAAGCTTAATTCACATGTTTCTGATTCACTTACACCCAACTCATCACAGTGGTATATTGAGAGAGCTGTTGGAGAGTCAGAAAAATTCCATTCCTTCTTTCATTTTCTTGTTCTGCCTCCTCAATCCTCACTTTCCTCCCTGTGTGGACCTGGACTCTTCCTTTGGCCAGTTGTAAATCACCTCCACTCCAAATGTTGCAGTTGAATTCTCTACTCCCAGCTCAGTATATGTCTATGGGCTTGCAATTTGGCAAACACAGGTTCTTTCATCCTCATAAACTGGAAATCCAAACATATCTTTTATAGAAACCCCATACCTATCGCCCCCACTCCTGCTACCCTGCCCTGCTGCAGCCATCAGGCTGGTGTGAAATAAAACAGATGTGCTCAGAAAGGCACTGGTCCTCCCCCACCCCACCCAGCTCCCTGGAACCCACTACCAGCTCAGTTACTTCTACGATGCAGGCCAGCAAATGCCAGAGCTCAGGGCTCTTCCACTGTGGGTCCTGCTGGAAGTCCACTGGATGTCATCTGCAGGGTCAAATGACAGCTGCCAAGAGGAAAAAATATTCACCCCCAAAGCTCTTAGAGTAGTTGGGTCAAACGTAGAGACACAAGAACACATTAAAATGGACATCTTAAAGCCTGCAATTTGTGGCAGTCAGAGCTCATCTACTCAACAAATATCTTATTTAAAACTAGATGAGTGTGTATGTCTGTGTTTGGATTTTTTTTTTAATCCTGTTCTCAAAGACCTGTTAACATATCAGACACATACCGTTCCAGGAATAAGTTATCAGTTTCATAGCTTGACCATTAAACTGAGAAAAACAAGTCATTTGTAAACCCCATACAATTCATAAGTTCCCAGTTATAATGTAATCCCTGCTATCCACTCCAAAGCCCGAGGGACAGCTCAACACAACCAGTTTTTGGTGATCTGGTGATGAAAGATATATTATTGAAATCCAGGAAACCTTGGGAAAAAAATGTAGAGCAAATCTAAATTGAAATGAAATGCAGATTGCTTGGCTGCCAACAGAATTTTCTTCCTTCCTTCCTTCCTTCCCTTCTTTTTTTTCTCCTAAACTATTCCACATAAATGTCTCAAGGCTTAGGACATGCAATTAAAAGATTTATATGTAGACTGGAAGCAAAACAATTGCATGGTTTTCAGGGTCTGGGGCATATTCGAGATGGATTGGAGAGACGTGTGGAGGACACAGACTGACATATGACCCATTTCCTCTGCCCCACCAGCCGGGCTGTGCTGGGTGCCACTCTCAGAACTCATTTTCCCAAGCTCTCTAAGCCTGTCCTGCCTTCCCATATGACTAGAATTACTCGAATGTCCACCACGTACGGTCGTTGGTGAAAGCTACCTTGTCCTGAGTGGCATTTTTCATTAAGCAACACCATTTGAGGCATGTTTGGGAAAAGAAACCCTATGGGAAAGTCAGATAGCTTAAAAAGACAAAAGAAGCTCTGTCTGGCACAATGATACAGTTATTGTAGGATTTCACACTTTCAGCTCAACTCCCAAGTCCTCTATAAGCCAGACTTACGATTACAGTCCGACTGTCCCTCCTCTGATTCAAACAGGAAGGTCTCCAGATTCAGGAAGGATTTCACTTACAGCTACAGAACTTTTCCTGTGAAAGGGACACAGACTCGTGTCTAAAAGTTAACAGAGAAGACAGTATTCATCAGAATTACCAAACCATCAGCAAGACCAGCAGTTTCTCTAATAACTGCTTCTCTTTCTCATCTTCCCAAATTAAAATTCAAATGTATTTGCTCTTTCTCCTTGGCCATTCTTTCCCTCAACACCACCTCCACTATCAACAGCTCCCCAGAATTTAGTAATGAAACCCCGGTGTGGAGTAGATTCCTTCTGAAAGGAGATGTTATTAACAGAGAAATGTACCCTGACGAGTTCAGTGTCTGCAGAAAGCAAAGTCGGATGTGATTCAGTGGCCATATCTTCAGAACACTCTGTCAATGACAGTCGGAAACATATGTTTTTTATAAATTTCTCATTCCAAAACAAAGACTGACAGTAAACCCAGGGCTTTGATATTTATATAAATTGTTAAGTGGTTCACTGGGGAAAGTACATTTCAATTAGCGTGTCAGTGCTCATCATGGAGGCTTCAAGAAAAGCGTTCTGATTCAGCTGGCTGTTTAGCAATACATCAAAAGTTAGGACTTACTTAAGCGCTGTTCTCTTCAAGGCCAATGGTGTCACCTGATGCTAGGCAACATTTCTGAGTTTTTATTTAAAATCAAATTAGACATTCAAAATCCTACTTTAACCTACATCAATTCAAAACATCACTCCTTTTTAGTTCAATAAGCATGAACCAAGTAAATGTCAGGCACCAGGCTAAGTGAGGTAAAGAACAGCCTTGAATGAGGCCTAAGTAAGTCCTGGCTTCTCGCTGTCAATTATTGACTACCAAATTAAAAAAAAAAATCTATGTCTAGTTATGAATTCTCTTGTGGGAGAAGAGAGCTATATCAAAACCAAACAAAAATAAACTTTGACTTTACAAAACTGCAATTCTACATCTTCAAATAAGAGATTTTCTTTCCTGAAACTTCTCATTTGTCTTTTGAGCCTGAGATTATGCCTATAAGCTGCAGATAAATCAACAACTCATCATTCAAAATACTGTTAGTTGTGCTTTTTCCCCTTCTTTTATGTACTCTAGTGCCGCCCTTAGGACAACATTATAAGTTACAAGGTTTTTCAGTTGGGCTGTTTTCTTTGACATGTCACTATTTGCATTTCATTAGCTAAGCAGACATTCTTAAGATTGACGGTACAATTTTGTGCAACTCAATCCAGGGGAACATTCCCACCTCTCCAAGTCTGAGGAGTCCGGGAAAGACAAGGACACCAAATTTGTTCTCCTTATCTACCCAATTTAGTAGCTATTTGTCACAGTCAATTAGTCAAGGGTGAAGTAATTACCCATGCCTTGAGTTAGAGGAAAAAGTCTGGTTGGCAGCAAAAAAAGGGAACAGTCGGTTCATATGGGAAATGTGAGGTGAGTAGGTGCTATGGTTAGAGGACACAGGGCAAGACTACACCCAAAATATCTCTGACTCATGTCTGAAATTCTGCCATTTATGATTCATCCTTTTGTGTTAAACATTGCTTTTTTTTTCTGGAGTTGTTTTAAAATATCCACAGTCCAAGAAAGGGTAGCAAAATAAGTCTCTGCTTCAACCAATCTATATTTATTGAGCCTTTTCTACAAATTAAGTACGACATTTCAAAAAGTAACAAGATGTAGTCATAGCCTGCAAGGAATGCTACACAAGAAGTGCTATTTCTGAGAAGATCCTTTTAATGACTGATCTTGATACCCTACCCCTTTTGGATTGTTCTTCTCACTTCTTCATTCCTTACTCAAGCTTATTTAAAGTAGAGTTTACTTTAAATAGCTCTACTCCCAAGCATTTCATTTATTCCTCGCCTCCAGGCACCTGCCCTCCCCAAGCCTGTGAATAAGGTCACAAAAGACCTTCCCATCACCAAAGCCAAAGATCATTTTGTTCTGTCCATTTCTTTTGTAACTTCTCTAGCTATGCTGGGCTTAGTCACTCAGTCGTGTCTGACTCTTTGCAACCCCAGGGACTGCAGCCCAACAGGCTCCTCTGTCCATGGGGATTCTCTGGGCAAGAATACTGGACTGGGTTGCCATGCCGTCCTGCAGGGGGATCTTCCCAAACCAGGAATCAAATCCAGGTCCCCCACATTGCAGGTGGGTTCTTTACTAACTGAGCAACCAGGGAAGCCCAACCTCTCTAGAGAGGCTGACTTTTCAAAATAATTTTCTTGGAACTCTGTTCTCTTGATTGTTCACACTAACTCCTCTCTCTCTACCTTACTTTTAAATATTGGTGGACTTCAGGGTTCTGTCCTTTGACCTCTTTACTTTATTTTAAACAGTGGTTCTCAACCAAGGCCAGTTGTGTCCTCAGGAACATTTTACAACTTCTGGAGATATTTTTGGTAGTTATAAAACCGTGTTGGGGAGATATTATTGGCATCTAGTGGGTAGAGGCCAGCGATGGTAGAGGCCAGTGAAGGGAAACACCCTCCAATGAGCAGGCAAGTCTCCACTCCCTCAATTAGGAACAGAAACAATAACAATAACAAAAACCAGTCCCATTCAAAACTGTAGTACTTAGGTTGAGATTTTATATGATCTGTGGGTGTTCTATACTCTCTGCATTCTATACTATCCATGGGCGATAACAATCGCACTTATGGATTCCACTTCTGCTCCTATGAAGATATTACCCAAGTCTTTATTTTTGAATGAGATGGAGAGAACAAAGAAGTCCAAAGCCACACACCCAGTGGATTGTAGTTATGCTTACTTGTGTCTCCCAGCAACTGGAAGTGTAAAGGGCCAAAACCTAGTTCATTTCTTCACTTACAAAATGTCATTCTCTTGATGACAATATCTTGTCTCCTAGATTTGAACCCTGGGGATTAGCCTCAACTCTTTCCTTCCCCACAACCAAGTCCTTCTGACTCTACCTTCCAAATAACTCTCAAATCTGTCCTATCCTCACCATCCCCATAGCCACTGCCTTAGTTCAGCTCCTCTTCATTATCATATGCACTAAA
Organism: Odocoileus virginianus; assembly: GCF_023699985.2. Lineage (NCBI taxonomy): Eukaryota > Metazoa > Chordata > Mammalia > Artiodactyla > Cervidae > Odocoileus > Odocoileus virginianus. The sequence goes on along the minus strand of NC_069686.1, from coordinate 59,434,896 downwards.
AACAGACTTGTAATTGAACTTTTATCTGAGAATTCACACCCCTGAACCTGCCCTTTAAACACCTGCCTGAAAGGGTTTCCTATTCTGCTTTCTCTGAGTCCTCCATCCTTTTATCACCACATCCAATTAATTGTAATAGTGTTTATTGAGGATTGTTCTTTGTGCTCTACATCAATTCTGTACTTATTTCACTTACAATGCTGGGCTGGAAGAAGCACAAGCTGGAATCAAGATTGCCAGGAGAAATATCAATAACCTCAGATATGCAGATGACACCACCCTTATGCCAGAAAGTGAAGAACTAAAGAGCCTCTTGATGAAAGTTAAAGAGGAGAGGGAAAAAGTTGGCTTAAAGCTCAACATTCAGAAAACTAAGATCATGGCATCTAGTCCCATCACTTCATAGCAAATAGATGGGGAAACAGTGGAAACAGTGGCTGACTTTATTTTGGGGGGCTCCAAAATCACTGCAGATGGTGATTGCAGCCATGAAATTAAAAGACGCTTACTCCTTGGAAGGAAAGTTATGACCAACCTAGACAGCATATTGAAAAGCAGAAATATTACTTTGTCAATAAAAGTCTGTCTAGTCAAGGCTGTGGTTTTTCCAGTAGTCATGTATGGATATGAAAGTTGCACTATAAAGAAAGCTGAACACCAAAGAATTGATGCTTTTTAACTATGGTGTTGGAGAAGACTCTTGAGAGTCCCTTGGACTGCAAGGAGATCCAACCAGTCCATACAAAAGGAGATCAGTCTTGGGTATACATTGGAAGGACAGATGTTGAAGTTGAAACTCCAATACTTTGGGCACCTGATGCGAAGAGCCAACTTGTTTGAAAAGACCCCAATGCTGGGAAAGAGTGAGGGCAGGAGGAGAAGTGGACAACAGAGGTTGAGATGGTTGGATGGCATCACCGACTCAATGGACATGAGTTTGGGTGGACTCTGGGAGTTGGTGCTGGACAGGGAGGCCTGGCATGCTGCAGTTCATGGGGTCACATAGAGTCAGACACGACTGAGCAACTGAACTGAACTGAACTGAATCAAGCTCTAGAACTTGCTCCCTTGACCATTCTGTCCTACTGTCTATTTTTTCACATACAGTGATCATACATTTTATTTTTCCCAAACCTATGTGTGCTGTGCTTAGTCGTGTCTTTAGTGACCCCATGGTCTGTAGCCAACCAGGCTCCCCTGTCCACGCGGGTTCTCCAGGGAAGAATACTGGAATGGGTAGCCTATCTCTTCTCCAAGGGATCTTCCCAACTCAGGAATCAAATGAGGGTCTCCTGCATGGCAGGCAGATTCCTTACCAGCTGAGCTACCAGGGCTCCAAAACCTATGGCTCCTAGAAAATCTTCTGAACTTTGCTGAAATTACTTCAAAAGGGAAAAAGAAAGGACCCCACAAAAGCAAAAGATTCAGCTTCAACATATTCCTTGTCCATTTTCATCATAAGTTATACCTAGGAGATGTCCTGAATGATGCGTTCTCCTGAAATGTGAAACTGTGATTCTAGAGGAGCTTTCCAGGTGGCACTAGTGATAAAGAACCTCCTTGCCAGTGCAGGAGACCTAAGAGACATGGATTCAATCCCAGAGTTGGGAAGATCCCCTGGAGGAGGACATGGCAACCCACTCCAGTATTCTTGCTTGGAGAATCCCATGGATGGAGGGACCAGGCAGGCTAAGGTCCATAGGGTCACACAGAGTCGTACATGACTGAAGTGACTTATTGTGCATGCATGTGATCCTAGGGGGCTATAAACTGTGAAAGCTGGTGGGAACTGCCAACACAGATGCCGGCTCCCCAGGAATCCAGGCACTAAAGTCAAGGTTTATATTAAGTGATGAATGTCAACCAGTGTTCTGACCTAAGCATGGGCTTTTGTGAAATTCATACTCCAGTGTCTTAAAATGCTTCATGCATGAAATGCATAGTTCTCTTACAATAATTTTTTAAACACATAGACCAAAGACTTAAATGCTTCCTCCATTTTCCATGATATCTATAAAAAGAGGGACTGAGGCAGTTTGATGTGGTGAAATTTTCTCACCATTCTTTCTACACCTCCCCTCCCCTAATTCTTTGTCCTAGACATAGCAGAGCATTATGGAGGGATATGTTGGGAGGCAGAGGGTGAATTGCTTGACTTAATATTGAAGTTGGCTTGTTACAAGGTGGAATGCCTGTTTGTGAACTAATCTCCCATATGTCAAAAAGACCGATCATTTGTTGAGAGAAAGGGATGGCCAGTGATGTGAAATGAGGTCAGATTCCCTAGAGTGCAGTGGTTCACATGCCAAAGTAAACAGACAATAGAGGATGTAAAGATACAAGTAACTCCCGTAATGAAGTAAATCTTAAATCATCTCAGTGTACATTAGAGAGCATTTCTGGCTAGGGTGGGTCAACAGGTCGCAAAGTTTGTTGCTTTTGCTCCCCAAGCTTCTCCTTCTCCTGGGAGCTCTCTCAGATTACCCCTGCCCCGCAGCACTGACCTCCAGGGAGAGGAGTGACCACTATTTGCTGATACTCTCTTCCTGAGGCAGGATTATGGCTGTTCCCAAGAAACACTGTGCAGAGTTGAAATGAACGATGTAAGTGGTAGGCTTTTAAAGAGGAAGTCAACTGAGAGCTCAGAGCATGGTTCTCAAGATGGGACTTCAGCTTCACTCAACCTGCAGCCAACTGCAGGTCTCCTTCTCCCTCACCCTGTCTCCTGAAGTGGGCACTGCCTTACTCTTCCTCCTCCTCACACCCTGAAAGCACCACCAGGAGGGTTTGTCAGTATGTCTGCCCTGCTCAACAGTGAGACTGAAAAGAGCAGGGAGGGTTGAGATCCTGAAGTTGCTCTCTCCTGCCTCCCTCTCCAGCCCACTCCTTCCCTAGAGGACTGACTCTTTATGTGAAAATCCATTCTGAGGAGACCTGCCAAGACTTCATATAAAACAGATGACAATATTACAAGAAATACACAAAGAGCAAGAGTCTTTATATATATAAACACATATATGTATGGGGAGAATATATTTGTATTTTTCATGTGAGTCAGAGATGTTAGAATTCCCTGTCAGTTTAGAATTTTTCTTACCAAGACTGTAGATTTGGCTCCCCCATTAACTTCATGTGTTACTCTAGCAAATCTCTTCATCTCTCAGAATTGAAGTGGGCTCTTCAATAAGATGTGGGAGTTCTAGCAGTCCCTCTAGAAGTTTCCCTGCTGGCCTCGTCTCTGAAATTACAGAGACAGCTAGCATTTGTTATATATAACTAGGTACCAATATTTTTCTGTCCCTCCAAAAGATTACAGTAGCATAGGGTTAAGGTCAATGTACAGACAACTATCTAATAAAAATGTCTATGATAAGGGGAAACGAGTCAGGAAAGAGAAAGTATGAGACTAGTGCAATTAGACGTGGATTCTGGGAGAAGAAAGTATTAAGGAAAGGGTGATGTTAGTGTTGATCTCTTTCTGGATAGTTTGTTTTTTCCATGAGTATACAGATATGTCTTATATGGCACAATCTTAATTACTGTAATTTTCTATTGTCTTAATATCTGGCAGTAGAAAAACTACATCTTTGTTGCTCTTCAAGATTATCTTGTGATGATTATTGGCTTTTCGTATTCCCATACATATTTTAGTATCAGCTTGTCAATTTCCATTTTAAAAAGCAATGATAACTTTGATTTAGATTGTCTTGACTCTATTGATCAATTTAGGGAGACCTGACACCTTTACAATATTGAATATCTCAGTCTAAGAAACATGATATATCTTTCTAGTTATTTCTCCAATTTCCCTCAATTATGGCACTTTTTACAGCAGAGGTGTTTTGCATGATTTGTTTATTTCTAGGTATCAGGTGGATTTCTATGTTAGTGCTTGTGGTATCTTTATAAAAGTGTATATTCTAGTTGCTTATTGGTTGTGTGTCAAATGTAATTAATTTTAAAACAGTGCTTTATATCTAGCAACCTTAGTTGCTTAACCTTAGTTGTTTAACTTTAGTAAAGTTATTTATAGTTTATCCATAGATTTTTTTTCAGTTTATGGTTTATAAAATCATGTTGTCTGTAAATAATGACAATTTTATTTATTCATTTTCTACCTGTAGAAGATTGAATGATGACTATCCAAGGATGCCAAATCTTAATTTCTGAAACTTATAAATATTATCTTATTTGGAAATAGGCTTTTTGCAGATATAATTAAATTAAAAATCTTGAGCTAAGGAGATTGCTGTGAATTATCTGAATGGGCCCTAAATGCCATTATGAGTTATCCCTGTTAAAGAGAAAGAAGGAGAGATAATAGACACAGAGAGAGGAAACTGATACAAATATGGAGACAAAAACGGGTCATAAAGCTACAAACCAAGGAGCACTAGGTCAGCCACCAGAAGCTAGAAGAGACAAGGAATGGCTTCTCCGCTAGGGCCCCCAGAGGAAGCACAGTCCTCTCAATTTTTGGACTTCTAGTCTCCAAACCTATAAAAAGGATAAATTTCTGTTGTTTAAGCCACCAAGTTTGTGGAAATTTCTTACATTAGTCACAGGAAACTAACACACCCCACCATCCAAATGGTATGTTTGTATGTATGTATGTGTTATTCTCTTCCTCTGCCTAGGACTTCCAGGACAATGTTAATAAAGATGTACAGCTGATACATTTAATACCTTTATTTCAGTAGAAAAATAATTTCCTAAAAACAGGGACCACCAGTCACTCTTTTTGCTGTTGTTGATAGCAGATATATTTGTCTTGTTTCTAAATCATGTTGACTGAAAAGTTTTTGTAAGAAATTCATTAATTAGCCTTGGGTACATTTTGTCTATTCCTGGTTTGGTAAGAATATTTTTGTTAACCAAGGTTAAATTTGATATAATTTGCAATTTTGTATTTTTTCCTGCAATTATTGAGATAACATAGTTTTATCCCATTCTATTTATATGTTAAATACACTGTGCTTTGTTTAACTTTACCATTTACAATGATAAAATATTGTAATTTCTTTGTGTAGAACTAAATGTCCATCTATTATCATATTTATTCTACTTAGAGGAGTTCATTTAACATTTCTTAATACTTCATGCAGGTCATTTAACAATAAATTTTTTCAGCTTTTGTGTGTCTGAAAAAAATTTATTTTCTCTTCATTTTTATAAAGATATTTTCACTGAGTATAAAATTCTGGATTGACAGCTTTTTTCTTTCAGGGCTTTAAAGATGCCTCATTATTGTCTCCTGGCTTACATAGTTTTGGCTACATGTCTGCTGTCATTCTTCACTGCTCTGTTTGTAGTATTTCTTTTATTTCCACCTACCTTCAGTATTTGCTCTTTAATTTTGATTTGCAGCAGTTTTATTATCATGTATATTACTGTGTATGTCCTCTCTCTCTCTCTCTATCACTGTGTGTGCATGTGTGTGTATTTTCATTCTGCTTCTATCTATAGTTTGTAGTCTTTTACTAGGGAAAATTCTTAGTAATCATCTCTTCAAGTACACATATTTGTTTGACCCTATTTTCTCTCTCCTTTCTTTGTGGATCTTAAGTCACACTTACATTTGACCATCTGATACTGTTCCACAGTTCTTGGATGCTAGTTTTTGTCACTTTTTTTTTCTCTCCCTGTTTCAGTTTGAATCATTTCTGTTGATATATTTTTGAAACCGCTGCTTCTTTCTTCATGTGTATCCTGTCTTATTATAAACCCATCCTGGGAATTACTCATCTCTGATATCCTTTTGGGGTTTTCCCTAGTATTTCTATTAGATTATTTTTCATAATTATCCATTTCTTTGCTGAAATTCTCCATTCATTTATGTGTGCTGTTTTTGTTTTCTATGAGATTCTCTAATATAAATTATAGTTATTTTAAACTATCTATCTGATAGCTCCAACATCTGTGTTATCTCTGAGTTTCTGAGTGTATTTCTGTCAGTGATCTTTTCCCTTGACAATGGGGTAGTATTTTTTTTTTCTTGCTTCTATCTCGTAGTTTTTATTACATACCTGATATAATAACGTAAAAAGACAATAGAGACAGAAACAAATAATACTGCCTGAAAGTAGCCATGTGTCTTCTTGTAGCAAACAAGAGTGTGTGTATCTGTTGCGGTGTGGTGGGGGGGGGTAGTTTGAGTTAATATAGGTAATAATTAATTTGTATTTTTGCTTTGTTGTTGCAGATTGACCAAGAATTTTAAGTTTTTCTCTCAATAGTGTGCTGTTAACTAGTGCTTGAAGTGAGGTATAGATGTGGGAAGACTTTTTTCAGTACCCTGACTCACTGTCAACTTTCAGGAGTCTCTACACACATATGCCATGTCTGGCCGTTCCTCTAGAATTAGACACATGTTGCTTGCTATTCACTGATAAGCTAGCAGCTGGGACAAGAAGACTCTTCACTCTTATAGTTCAGCTTTAGTTTCACATGTGCCCTGTGCACATGCCTCAGGGACAGAGCATTCTCTGTATTGCTGCCCTTCCCTACCCATGAGCTGTGTTCTGTGCTTATCACTCAGTCATGTCTGACTCTTTGAGACCCCCATGGACTGTAGCCTGTCAGGCTCCTCTGTCCATGGGGATTCTCCAGGCAAGAATACTGGGGTGGGTTGCCATGCCCTCCTCCAGGGGATCTTCCCAACCCAGGGATCAAACTCAGGTCTCCCACATTGCAAGTGGATTCTTTACCATCTGAGCCAGCAAGGAAGCCCACCCATGCCAGTTTCTTTTACTTGTGGAAGCTCTTGGACAGATAATTTCTTGCCCCTTCCTAATGATAACAAACTTCTGCTTTGTATCTATGAAGAATCCTTAGGACTAAAAATGTTTTCTTCTCTCCCTTCAGAAAAAACAGCTTTTGACCTCTACTTTTTCTTTGAGAACCAATGTATTTTTCCTGAGTCCTGGGCAGAAAGATTTCTTACCTCATCTTCAGTGGCTTAAGTCTGTTTCATATGAGAGAAATGTTCAGAGATATGAATAGTGTTTCATGCCTTTCCTCCCACCCCCCCAGCTATTGAAATCTTCCTGACTGTTTATACCACGGGGAAAGTCTTCTGGTCTCTTGACCTGTCCCTGATCTTCCTTTGGAGAACAGATTGGAAGCTCATAACACATAGCTTACAGGTGAGTACAGATTCCTTTTGTGGATGGGGTTCTCAGTTATTCTAAATTGTTACTTTAGCCCACACTTGGCCTTAAAAATGTATTGTTACTGGAGGCCATCTCTTTCTCTTTCTCTCCTGTCCTGTTGAATGCAGTTTCTGTGACTTATCCCTCTTCAAAGAGGTTTTACACTTCTTGGAATTTAGTTCATTTGTTGTCTTATAACCTCAGTCTCTGACAGACTCAAGGAAAATCTGATTTTGTTTATTACCCAGTTTTTTTTCTTATTGATAGGTTGGGAAGTATGTTTTTTGTGTGTGATTTCCTACTTTTTTAGGATGAGTACACACTTTGTGCAAGCTCTCTTTTGGAAAATACTAGCAAGGCCCATCTTTTTTAGAATTTGTATTCTAGAAGAGAGACAGACAATAAGCACATAGATAGGTAAATAAGCAAATAGGGAGTATTTGCTTATTTATAAGATATAGATAAATTCAACTCATGAAAGGAATTATAGGAAAAAAGGAAGCACAATGAAATGACTGAAGATAACTTGGAAATGTTACTTTCCAGTAACTATTAAGAGACTTGAGAATTGACCAATTATGCACAGATGTGGGAGAATATTCCTGGCATAGGGCATAGTATACTAGGAAGTGAAAAAATTGCATGAGGCATGGACTTAATATTTTCAGAGAAACAACAGAGAACTGATCTGGGTAGAACATAGAGAGTGATGGGGAGAATAGCAAGAGATGAGATAAGAAAAATTGGCGGGGGTATGATGTAGGACTTTATGGCCCATAGGAAGTAGTCTGACTTTTATTCACTGGAGTGTTCTTGTTGTTCTTCAGTCACCAAGCCATGTCCGACTCTTTGTAACCACATGAACCACAGCACACCAAGCTTCCCTGTCCACTACTGTCTCCTGGAAATGGCCCAAGTTCATGTACATTGCATTGGGCATGAATATGACTTTCATTCAGTGGACTGGTTTAAGACAATTGTATCATGATTATCAGTCACTTGTTTGGTTATAGTAATCTTAGTCATTAGGGACTACACAAAATTGATTTCTTACTAGGACTAAAATCCCTAGTGTATTTGACGATTATTTCATATACTACTCAGACTTGTTGAGGTGGAAAGGATGGTAAAGATCACCCAGTGTCACCTCATTAGTAAGATTTTTTTATCCTGCCCCTCCTGGTTTCTTCATTCTACTCACGCAGTTTTATGCATTTCTTTTGAAAAGGAAAAAATGTAAAAATTCAGTCTGCAACCTTGAACTCAAAATTCTTAGACATCTGGATGAATCTCTTATCCCAAGAAGAAATGACTCTAGTGGAATTTCAGCACTTTCCAGATTCACTTCACAATATGGTTCCCACAAGATTAGTGCTCAAAGTTCAATGATATGTATCAAATTTTAAATGGTAATGCATTTTTACCCTAATCCAACCTATAGTCTTTCCTTAGATGTTCATTTTCCAGGGGACTGTCCCACTTTTCCATCCTTCAAATGAGGAAGAAAGACATAAGTATTTATAAATTTGATTTTCAAAGCCTCTGAGAATCAAATGCCAACCATCTCACCTTTTAAATGTAGCTAACAGCATTAGAAGCCACTTACTAGCTATACACTAAACTCTTAGAAAATATGAGTCACAGATTTTCAGAGAAGGCATGCTTTTGAAATACCATAGTGCCCACTGTAGTCACTGAAGGCCAGAAAATTCAGTTCTGGGGTTCCTCTAAGAGAATATCTTGCTTTTCATTCTGTTCGTTCTCTTATTTATTCTTTTAGTAAGTGTTTATTGAGCATATACTACAAAATCACCATTTGACTTTCTGTAGGGCCACAGAAAACATGCAACAGTGCTCCTACACTGAAGGAGCTCACACAATCTAAAACAGGGGATGAATCCGGCAGAAATAGTTATAGCTATAATAGAAGAGTCACTTCTATGCTGCCAAAAAGCTACAGAGAAAGAAAGGTGCTTAGTTTTGGATCACTACTTAAGTAAGGGGGCTCAGTTCTTTTGCTGCATGCACCTTTAGAAAATTCAAAGCTACTTCTTCTTTTTAATATTTATTTGGGTGTGTTGGGTGTTAGTTGCTGCATGTGAGCTCTTCATTGCAGCACACAGGCCTCTCTAGTTGCAGCATGTGGACGTAGTTGCCCCACAGCATGTGGGAACTTAGTTCCCTGACCAGGGATCGAACCTGTGTTCTCTGAACTGGAAGCACACAATCTTAACCACTGTACCACCAAGCAAGACCCCAGGGCTACTTTTTATTGAATGAGTTTTCTTAATGTGAGGGTACCTTCTCCTTTAAAGGCATCATTTCCAAAGATAAGAAGGTGGAAAGGGAAAAGTGGTTTTAGGTGTTGGAGAGAGTTGTGTGCTTGGGTAGTTGAGATGGTGGGAACATGGTAGGCACCTCACCTGAGTCTTTGAATCAGTGATCCAAATATAGCAAAAGATGGAAAATACAGCTCTGAAAGTTTGCTCATATTGAGGTAGTAATTAAAGGCACCAGGCCAGATGTGTTCTCAAATGGAGAGGGTATAGAATGAGAACACTGAGAGCTGATCCTAGGGCTTTGGGGAATAGTCATTCTTTCATGAAGTCTGCAGCCATTGGCAGAGCTCTGCTTGGGTGGAAATCACATCCAGAGCCCTTGAGTCATTAACACACTTCTAACTAACTGCACCTTTGCCTGGTACAAAGCACCATGCAAAGCAATTTTGCACCACTTACTCCAGGCTGGATGTTTATATGAAGACTAACCATGGATTCCAAGCTATTTAACTTGACCTCTTGTGTATAAAAGCACTTCAGTCAAAGGATGCCTGTTCATTTTTATTTCATGTAAAGCAGAGCCCCCATTGTAAAGACCTCTCCTTCTTACTTCTCACTCCTAGGTAACTTTAGCTTCCTGGTCCTCTAGGGAATTACCCAGGTAAATTGACAAAGCACATAAACCCAAACTGCCTGGGTCAGGTTTGGTTTCTGTTCTTTCTTCAATTATTTCTCTTGGTGGGGGCCTGGGCTCAGAAGACAGATAGAATTTATCTAACTGCTGCCAGAATGTAATTTAAAATGAGTCCAAGAGGAAAAGAGCCTTCCCAAATATTCCCACTGTGGGAGAAGGGGTGGGTGGGTGCTTGATGGAGCCCAGTGGGAAAGGGGTGGAAGCTCGTAAGCTGTTTCTGCTGACAGCCTTTCAGGGACTTTAGAAAAGCAGCTAACATGGCTGGCTATGTCTTCTGCCCTTCTTCCTTGAAGAGTGGACGCTTTGTCCAAAAATGACTCTATCTGATGTATATTTAATTCAAATCTTGCGAGATTTTTCAATTTACAGACAGATCCAGCATTAAGGTGTGGTTGTAGTGCAATTCTTCACAAAACAGATTTACTAAATATAGACTTCCCAGCTGTTTTGTGACCAAGCCAGGACTTAAATTCAGGCTTTGCACCTTTTCCAATGCTCTGCATTTAATATTATGTGCAACTAGAAGCATTTGATGTAGAGCATGAAAAATTGCTGGTAGGAGAGTAGCTAAAATGTCATTCATTATTTGTGTAGGCCATTGATAGGAGAGGGAAAGGAAACAGAAATTAGCAAGCCAGGAGGAAGGCAGAAAGCTGAGGAGAGAACAGAAGGAGAAAGCAGGAGGAGAGGAGTAATCCTAAGTGAGTGAACAGTCAGGGTGAAGGGACCCAGGAGGATGTTAAACCCTGAACATTTGTGTTCTCCACGGTAGAGCAGGATTTGTATCATCGTGGAGCATGAGGCCAAGTGATGCTGTGGAGGAGGCAAGGGGCCCCTCCTCTGCTCTCTGAGGAATTTATTAAGCCAAAGTAGCTCAGAAAGGAGGAGTCGACAATGAGATTTGCCCACCTCATTCTGTCTCACACTGGAGGGAGCCCAAATGGGGAGGAGGAAAAGAAGAATCATCTTAATGGCTTGCTGGAAAAGAAGAGGAGGTCAGAGTATTTAGCAAATAAGTATAACCTGCACTCAAGACTTCACTCTAAGACCGAAGATTGCTTATACCAGCCAAGTTGGAACTCGGAGAACACAAAGGGTGAGGAATGACAACATACTTTGAAGCCTCTCTCAAAAGTTCTTCCCCAAATTGCATGATTTGAGCACACACATCCCTTCAGACCACGAGGGCCACCCATAGGTGCTCCCCAGGCAGATTGCTTCCATGGAAAACAGGGTGACCTTGATCCGTAGAAAACTAATGAGAGGAGGGAAGCAGAGAGAAGGCAAACATGACCAGCAGTAATTCTCATTTAGAGTAATCTTCATTCAAAGGTGAATTCATGTTTATAAATATTTTGTCCTTTTTTTTCCCCCATGAAACATATGCAGTGATCGCTTACCTAGAGAGTGTTCATTCTGTTTTTAAGAAGAGACATTTTCCAGTTGAAAGTGGTTAACACAGGAAACTGTTTGCATTACAGGTGGCAAAGTTTTTAAAAAATGATGGTTGACCTCTATTATATTTGGAAATAATTCATAAGAAAAACTATGGAAATTATCTTTGAAACTAAAAAAGAGGGAGGAATTATATAGAAAGTAAATAAGCTTGCTAATTGTTTTATAGATATTAACTGGGAGTAGAATTCTGCTGTGAGGGAAAAGAGAGGTGCTAAATATTATTTGTTGATTTATTTTAATACCGTTTATAGTAAGAAACCAATGGACAGTATCTAAAAAAGAGGGAATTAAAAGTTTTGTATATTTTTTAAAAAAGTAATGTATAAAAATATTCACTGAAAGGTAATGAGGAAAAAATGAGCCTTCTCAGCAAGAGAAATATCAAAAAGAAAGGAATAAAGCAAATGAACAGACCACATAGTATAACACAAGTGCACACAATGCAAGCTAACATGCAGTTATTTGGAGGGGAGCACATTTTAAAATCCCATGGACAGAGGAGCATGGTGGGCTACAGTCCGTGGGGTTGCAAAGAGTTGGACACAGTTGCAAAGCAACTGAGTGCACATGCACACGTTTTATTAAAGCTAAAGTCTGTGATTCACCGTAAGCATATAATTATATCTATGTACCCAATAAAACAACAACTCAGAACAGAAACTACAGGAGAAACAAGGAAAAATGCATTAATACAGAAATGCATTAATACAAGATGATTTAAACACATTTCTTAAGGTAAAAAGACAAAAAAATCATAAGCACAAAAGACCTAGGTAACACAATCTGCAATGTAGGCCTTATGGCTAAATATCAAACTCTTAATTCCAATAGCAGAGAATAAATCTTCTTTTGCATACACATAAGAAGTGTTTTAATTTAAAAGAAAAAGAGGGACATTATCTGCTGACTCATGTTCCTGAGAAGTTTAGGGGTTAACTTCATTCAATTGCCCAAACAATGTCAACAATCTTTCTTTAATTTAATTGGAGGATAATTACTTTACAATATTGTGATGGTTTCTGCCATATATCAATAAGAATCAGCCACAGATGTACATGTGTCCCCTCCATCCTGAACCCTTCCTTCTTTATCACTTGGTCCTGCTTTGCTTTCTTTTGATTCTCAGGCAGATTTTTTTCAAGAGGTGACAAAGATGACCACCAGAATCTCTAGCTTGTGTTACTCCAACAGTTAAAGATTGTGATTCCATCCTCTAATATCCATATCAGTCTCTTAAAAAAAAAAAACTCCTATAGGTCATTTATTCATGTATCCATCACAGTTCAATCACTACAGACAAAGTACTCCATTATTCAACATGAGTCATAAGTCAATTTCAAGAACAAGGAGATAAATCCCTGTGACTAGAAACTTCTCTCAGGTCAGTTCAGTCACTCAGTTGTGTCTGACTCTCTGTGACCCCATGGACTGCAGAACGTCAGGCATCCTTGTCCATCACCAACTCCTGAAGCCTGTTCAAACTCACATCCATCAAGCTGGTGATTCCATCCAACTATCTCATCCTCTGTCATCCCCTTTTCCTCCCACCTTCAATCTTCCCCAGCATCAAGGTCTTTTCCAATGAGTCAGATCTTCACGACAGGTGGCCAAATGATCAGAGTTTCAGCTTCAGCATTAGTCCTTCCAAAGAATATTCAGGACTGATTTCCTTTAGGATGGACTGGTTGGATCTCCTTGCAGTCCAAGGGACTCTCAAGAGTCTTCTCCAACACCACAGTTCAAAAGCATCAATTCTTCAGTGCTCAGCTTTCTTTATAGTCCAACTGTCATATCCATATATGACTACTGGAAAAACTAAAGCTTTGACTAGACAGACCTTTGTCAGCAAAGTAATGTCTCTGCTTTTCTAGGTAGCATAGCATAGCTATATCATAGCTTTTCTTCCAAGGAGTAAGTGTCTTAATTTCATGGTTGCACTCACCATCTGCAGTGATTTTGGAGCCCGAGAAAATAAAGTCTGTCACTGTTTCCATTGTTTCCCCATCTATTTGCTATGAAGTGATGGGACCAGATGTCATGATTTTGGTTTTTTGAATGTTGGGTTTTAAGCCAGCGTTTTCACACTCCTCTTACACTTTCATCAAGAGGCTCTTTAGTTCCTCTTCACTTTCCGCCTCTCGAGCATCAGAAGGACAGGAGGAGAGAAGGCTCACAAAAGTAAACTGGGGGTCTTCTTATTATAAGAGAGAAAGAAGTTGGGTAGTTCAGTTCAGTTGCTCAGTTGTGTCCAACTCTTTGTGACCCCATGGACTGCAGCGTGACAGGCTTCCCTGTTCATCACCAACAGGGAACTCAAACTCATGACCATTGAGTTCATGATGCCATCCAACCATCTCATCCTCTGTCATTCCCTTCTCCACAAAACTAAAATTTATCTGTCTCAGCTTGAATGCAAAGTGAAGAATGTTATAATAGAGAAACAGGATGTAGGGGTAGAACACATAAGGGCCTGATTAACTCATTTGGGAGCGATGTAAGGAACACTTTAACAAAGAAGATAGAGAGGTGAGTTTTGAAAATAAGTGTTAATTCTCTAATCCTATCAAGGGAAGACATTATAAGTGGAAGGACCATTCACCAACAATGAAAGAAAAAGTTACATTTGGGGAATTCTGAAGAGTTCAGTACAAATAAGGGGAGAGGAGAAGTTGAGGGAATGGTGAAACATGTTTTTAAAAGTATTTTTGTATGTGGACCATTTTAAAGTCTTTATTGAATCTGTTACAACATTGTTTCTGTTGTTTATGTTCTGGTTTTTTGGCCGTGAGGCATGTGGGATCTCAGCTCCCCAACCAAGGATCCAATCTGCACCCCCTGTGTTGGAAGGTGAAGTCTTAGCCACTGGATCTCCAGTGCACATTTGTCTCTTGCTCTTCATTAAGTGGCCTTCCCAGTATCAGCCCCTTATCCCTGTGGCTGAAGCTCCTGCTGGAACCCCCTCTCAAAGAAATCAGCCCCACCTCTACACCCACCTGCTCCTTGCTAATGTCTGCATTTCCTTATCATCCTCCATTTGGGGTTTTAGCTCTTCTATTAGCTATGAAAATAATTCCCTCAATTAAGCTCCATTTATTTGAAAACCTAGAATAATTGCTCTTTTCCTCACTGGATTATGACTAATATAGTAGTACTACAGAATTTTCACTTTATCCTATGCTCAATAAGAAGGGCCTTACCCACAGAAAAGATGTCTAATTTATGCTTTAGAAAAATCCTTGAGGCAATAGTTGGGGAGAGATTGGAAGAAGGAAGATGTTATATAAGACAGAGATGATGAGCTGGAGCTGTGACTGAAAGAATGAATTAGATTAATAATATATTTAGGAGGTGGCATTGTCAAGTTCTCAAGACTAATTAGATAAGAGTATTTGCACATAAGCATTGGCCATTTTAATATATGCCTGTGAGGACTTTAAGGGAATAGCACATTTTCTCCCTCATCCCCATCTTTCAGTTCACATTGGAATCTAGTATCAAATGCTTTGTGTCTGGCTCACTTGGTGAGTAACCTGACAGTGCAGTTAGTGGGAAGGTCCTAGAGCTGATGAAAGTGACAGAGGAGAGTGAAAAATTTGGCTTAAAGCGCAACATTCAGAAAATGAAGATCATGGCATCCAGTCACATCACTTCATGGCAAATAGATGGGGAAGCAATGGAAACAGTGACAGACTTTATTTTGGGGGGCTCCAAAATCACTGCAGATGATAACTGCAGCCTTGAAATTAAAAGACTTTTGCTCCTTGGAAGGAAAGTTATGACCAACCTAGACAGCATATTAAAAAGCAGACATTAGTTTGCCAACAAAGGTCCGTCTAGTCAAGGCTATGGTTTTTCCAGTAATCACATATGGATGTGAGAGTTGGACTATAAAGAAAGCTGAGCGCCAAAGAATTGATGCTTTTGAACTGTGGTGTTGGAGAAGACTCTTGAGAGTTCCTTGGATTACAAGGATAGCCAACCAGTCTATCCTAAAGGAAATCTGTCGTGAATATTCACTGGAATATTCGTGAAAAATCTGATGCTGAAGTTGAAACTCCAGTCATTTAGTCACCTGATGTGAAGAACTGACTCACTAGAAAAGACCCTGATGCTGGGAAAGATTGAAGGCAGGAGGGGAAGGGGACAACAGAGGATGAGATGGTTGGATGGCATCACTGACTCGATGGGCATGAGTTTGAGTAAGCTCCAGGAGTTGGTGATGGACAAGGAAGCCTGGTGTGCTGCAGTCCATGGGATCGCAAAGAGTCAGACATGACTGAGTGACTGAACTGAACTGAGAGCTAATCAAGAATGATCATTCATTCCTGATGAATATATTCTTGGAAACAGCAACATCTCTGGAATATCATACCTTACCTTATATATGGGTGTGCTGCCTGGTGTATGGATGTTCTACGCTGAGACAGAGCAATCACCTTTGCTGCCTGGACCTAAATCTTCTTATGTAGACACGAAAGAGTCAGCCACACTCTCCTACCACAAAGCACATGTATGTATTCATGTACATGTGCATGAATATGTGTACAGAGAGAAGAACCTAGATGAAGAAACTAGAAAACTAGTCAGAGGCAAAAAAGAGATAACAATGGATTATTAAAATACCACTGAATGGCCAAGAATACACTGAGTACAGAATCTTAGAAAATGAGTCAACACATTTGGATTGTATGATCTCTTAGTTTGTGATAATCCTGTTCTCTTTTCCATTAGCACTGATAATTGAGCTTTAATAGGAAGACAGAGTGATAAGCTTTCTAAACACAAGGGTTGAGCCCTGACCAGTGATCAATCATAACTACTCTGATCCTTCTAGACATGAATATCCTCGAACTGTTACTCCTTTTCTCCTCATAGGCATAAGAGCATCAGAATCTTCTCCATATTTCACCCAACCCATGAATGTATCTCTGACAGAGACATCAAGGCCTTTATGGTAGGAGAAAGTGGTTGACTTTTTCATGTCTACATCAGAAGATTTAGGTCCAGGCAGCAAAGGTGATTGCTCTGTCTCAGCCTAGCACATCCATACACCAGTCAGCACACCCACATACAAGGTAAGGTATGATATTCCAGAAATGTTGCAGTTTCCAACTAGGTCTTGCTGCGATCATACTTTTCCTTGATATTAAACCAATGACTGTATTTATCAAACCTGATCAAAGGGCTGACCCTTGGGTGTTCCCTGACTCCAAGCTTTCCCTAATGGGCTCAGGCCTTTCTAGTTTTGGAGTGTCTCAGAGAAGGCATTCAGGCTTCTCTACCACATCTAGGAAATCAACCATTCCTGTTTCGGTTATCTATCTCTATATAACAAACTAACCCAAAACTTAGAGGTTTAAGCAACAACTAGTTTACTATTTCTCATCATTTTGTAGGTTAGGGATTTAATCAGAACTCAGCTGGGAGATCATTCCATTCTATATGACATCAATTGACATTGGCTGGAATGTCAACTTAGTGCATAAGCTGGATCCGGTGGATCCAAGATGACTGGACCCTTCCACAGAGTGACTAACCAGATGGCTCAGTTGTTGATCAATATGCCTACATGCAGCCTTGTCATCATGGAAGTTGCAGGATATGACATCTAGCTAGATGTCATACTTGGTAGCTTAGGACTCCAAATGTGATGTGGCTAAAGCTATTTGGGAATGCATGGTTTACTCAGGGCATGCTGCTATTGTATTCTATTGATTGAAGCCAACCAGGTTCAAGGGGAGTAGACAGAAACTATAAAGCCATGTTTTAAAACTACTATACTTCCTTTGGATATAAATCCACTATCTAAGTGCAGTTCTAGAAATAACTGTTGAACATTTGCGCCAAACATCACTCAGAGGGAACATGAGTTTGGCAAAATGGAGTTATACAATGTTAAACAGTTTTAACTATACAGGATTCTTAGAACCTTTAAAAGGCTAATATGCACTGGGAATCTCCAAGAGTAGAATAAGGTGTCATCTTGCAAAGTATTTTGACATTGAAACGTCCTAGAATTAGTCTTCTGCATAAGACATCTCAAAAACGCTGACTTAAGACAATGACTGAAACAATGAGAGAAGAAACAGACGTAAGTACAGACATGTAAGAAATGTAAGAACATTTTTTAAATTTGAAGAGGACAAAAGCAAGAATAAAATGGACATGGTTTTCTAAGATGATGTAAGTAACTAGAAGACATCTAAAGATGAATGGCCAAAAAAATGGTTATCATGGGTTAAAGAAGCAAGCTCATAGATGCTCCCAGTTACTATGGAGATTAAAAAATTAGTACATGCTTAAAGAAATATTAGTCATAAACTACCCAGAACCTTTAACAGGCTTTTTACTCTTCCTGAACATCTTAATTAAAATTTAAAATTACTGACAATGTTAGCTTCCTTGAGAACTGAAGGAGCATCCATAGAAGTCCATGGAATGTGCAGAGTCTTGCAGGACTCACTGAGGGCAGAGCAACCCCATAAAACAGTAAGATATTAATTATTTATTATAGCGCTATGGAAGAAGCCAAGGTATAGGGCCTCTTTTACTCGGGGATTTGGGTTTGCAAGTTACAGGACAGAAGGGAAATAACTTCAAAATTACAGGAAATCAGAGACAGGAAATTTTAGTTTTGGTCAAAAGCCATAATGTCTTTTGGTGAGCTCCATTTGATGAACCTCAATAATAACTGAAGGGGGTGGGGGAGTCTATTAAGCTGTTTCAGGACCTGGATATATTCTTCTGGAAAGATATATGGCTTCATATTACTTTCAGCATATTAAGGTGCCATGCACAAACAAGATGATCTACGGTATTCATCATTCACAACTCACTTCCATATAGACTGGGAACAGTACCCTGAAGAGATCCCACCATGTAGCCAAAACACAAAATACAAAGATATGAGGGGTCTGGTTTTAATTTGGGAACAGGATGAGGCTGCAGGAAGCTGCCCCGACACTGAGAAGACCTCTGGGCTCTTATTGCATCGCGGTGGGGACAGGCGTGGAAGGTGAGGAAAGAGGCAGGACCACTGCAGGGACAGATATTGGCAACGTGGGCCCCTTTCTGTCTTTACCCTGGAGACGTGGGCAGCATCGTGTCGCTGCTTCCATTGAAACAGTGAGGGAAAGGAAAGAAGAGACGCAGGGACAAGCGACCGGCTGACACTTGCAAAGCAAAGTGACCGTCTCACATTTTTCCCTTTGCCAAAGGGAATGACTTCTACAAACTGTTTTCTTCCACTTCCCTACCACTTGCTAGCCGAGTTCTAAAGAATCGCTGGGCTAGTTTCCAGAGTGATGCAGTACCTTCCCCAAGGCCTATAAGGGTGACTGTAGGTGGTGTGCAGGCAAGGCATGAAACTGCAGCGGCTTGCGCCATGGCAAAATGAGCCCCTTTCAAACATTCTGTAAAGCTTCTGATTATATCAAGGAGGTCTCTAGCTTTGGCTCCTCTCTTTTGCTTTCCACACTCTGCAGGATCTAGCCAGAATATACCACAGGGTTGGTATATTTTTGTTGACATTGTATTTACGTCACTGTTTTCTTGTTTATGTTGTAAGTGATTCCGGTTTTTGTTTGGAATAATGATATAGCTGTAGCTTATGAAGTAAATTTAAGTTGTAAAAGGGGAATCCATTTAAATACAAAGTACTTAGTGAAGTTCAGTTGGCATGAAAATATGGTAAAAATCAAAAAGATAGGAAGTAAATACTGAAATGTGAGAAGTACTAGACTGGTGTGACCCTCAAAGTTAACAATAGGGAAATTGAAGCTCCAAGAGGTTAAACTCCTTGATTACCAACCCTTGCAGAAGGAGATCAAGAACAGGCAGTGGCTGCTGCTATTTCTATAAACTGCAACATGCATGTTGGAATGCCTACAGCTGTAGGTTAACAAAAGACACAACTAAAATTAACTTAATGTAGGGTCATTATTCTGTCACTTAACAAAAAGGTAAATATTGACACAAATCAGATAATAAGCTTTAAAAACATTCTGAGTAAGATCTTAAGTGAGAGATCACCTGTGCTATCTTAGGCATTAAGTCAAATAAAGTAGAAACAAACAAATATTTCCCCTTTATGTTCCAGGGACATTGCACACTAGACTCAGGGGAAGGGTACTGTATTTGGTGCAGACAGGAAGTAAGGTGAGACAAGATGTTGGATGACGGACAGATACTGTGAGAATCCCAGGTGGTGGTCAGAGCCTGTGATCTAGACGGAGGCAGCTGGGCAGGAGAGAATATAGAACAAAGCAGCAAGGATGGGGCCAGATTGCCACTGGAACTTGAGGTATGTAGTCAGTTAATCAAAGATAGAAACACAGAGCAGTCAGCCCCAAGTTCCTGGGTCAGGGGCATAAGCAGAGTGGAGCTCTAAACCTACAGACCTATAATGTCGCTACATCTCTGCCTAGTCTTATATTTTGAACTTTTTATTGAAGTATAGCATTCATAAACTAAAGGTCATATATTTTAAGTGTGTAGCTTAATACGACCCAGATGATCATGATGGTATGATCACTCACCTAGAGTCAGACATCCTGGAATGTGAAGTAAAGTGGGTCTTAGGAAGCATCACTGCAAACAAAGCTAGTGGAAGTGATGGAATTCCAGTTGAGCTATTTCAAATCCTAAAAGATGATGCTCTGAAAATGCTGAGCTCAATATGCCAGCAACTTTGGAAAACTCAGCAGTGGCCGCAGAACTGGAAAAGGTCAGTTTTCATTCCAATCCCAAAGAAAGGCAATGCCAAATAATGTTTAAAACTACCACACAATTACACTCATCTCACTTGCTACTAAAGTAATGCTCAAAATTCTCCAAACCAGGCTTCAACAACATGTAAACCAAGAACTTCCAGATGTTCAAGCTGGTTTTAAACAAGGCAGAGGAACCAGAAATCAAATTGTCAACATCCGCTGGACCATTGAAAAAGCAAGAGAGTTCCAGAAAAACACCTATATCTACCTTATTGACTATGCCAAAGCCTTTGACTGTGTGGATCACAATAAACTGTGGAAAATTCTGAAAGAGGTGGGAATACCAAGACCACCTGACCTGCCTCCTGAGAAATCTGTATGCAGGTCAGGAAGCAACAGTTAGAAGTGGACATGGAACAACAGATTGGTTCCAAAGAGGAAAATGAGTACATCAAGGCTGTATATTGTTACCCTGCTTAATTAACTTATAGGCAGAGTACATCATGAGAAGCACTGGGCTGGATAAAGCACAAGCTGGAATCAAGATTGCCAGGAAAAATATCAATAACCTCAGATTTGCAGATGACACCACCCTTACGCCAGAAGTAAAGAAGAACTAAAGAGCCTCTTGATGAAAGTGAAAGAGGAGAGTGAAAAAGTTGGCTTAAAGCTCAACATTCAGAAAACTAAGATCATGGCATCTGGTACCATCACTTCATGGCAAATAGATGTGGAAACAGTGGCTGGTTTTATTTTGGAGGGCTCCAAAATGACTGCAGATGGTGATTGCAGCCATTAAGTTAAAAGATGCTTGCTCCTTAGAAGAAAAGCTATAACCAACCTAAATAGCATATTAAAAAGCAGAGACATTACTTTGCAAACAAAGGTCCATCTAGTCAAGGCTATGGTTTTTACTGTAGTCATGTATGGATGTGAGAGTTTGAAAAGAAAGCTGAGCGCCAAAGAATTGATGCTTTTGAACTGTGGTGTTGGAGAAGACTTTTGAGCGTCCCTTGGCGTGCAAGGAGATCCAACCAGTCCATCCTAAAGGAGATCAGTCCTGAGCGGTCATTGGAAGGACTGATGTTGAAGCTGAAACTCCAATACTTTGGCCACCTTATGCAAAGAGCTGACTCATTTGAAAAGACCTGATTCTGGGAAAGATTGAAGTTGGGAGGAGAAAGGGACAACAGAGGATGAGATGGTTGGATGGCATCACCGACTCAATGGACATGAGTTTGGGTAAACTCCGGGAGCTGGTGATGGACAGGGAGGCCTGGCTTGCTATAGTCCATAGGGTCACAATGAGTCAGACATGACTGAGCGACTGAAGTGAACTGAACTGAACTGACTTTAATAAATGTTCCCAAACTAAACGCATCCAAGTACCGAGCACCCAGATCATGAAACAGAATATTGCCAGCATCCTAGAAGACTCCTCATAACCTCTTTCTGGTCATTAATCCTGCAAAGGAGAACCACTAATCAGCTTTTGCACCTTCTATAAGCACAGTCATATAGTGTACCCACTTTTTCTCTCACCCAACCTTTTGTTTGTAAAACTCCACCATATTGTTGTACACAGTTGCAGTTCATGTGCATTCTGAGTAGTTTTCCAGGGTGAATGTGCCACATTTCATTCATTCATCCTTCTGTTGATATGCATCTGGGTAGTTTCCAGTTTGGGGATATTACCAACACTGACTGCGGTTATGAACACTTGCAGACATATTTTTGGTGCACAGTGTATGTTTTCCTCTGAAGTGTATACCTAGGAGGAGAATGGCTGGGTCATACAATCTAGCCTAATTTTACACTGTTCTGATCCATGCTCATTTTACTTCCCTTCTCAGGGTGTTCTCATACATGCCATTTTCTCTTCCTGATGCATCTTCCCCCTCACCCTTCATCTGGCTAATCCCCACTCGTCAATTGATGGGGCAAATAAAGCTGTTCAGAGGAACCTTCCAATTCACTCAATACAATGAGCCCTATGTTGATTTGCTCTTTCCTTAAATCCCACTGATAATGAACAGGTTTGTTTTCAGGGCATGGGATGGAGCTAGATCTACAGGCAGGAGTCAAGTAGCGCTTGTATGAGCTCTTGTCTTATGGAGAGGGGAGAGAGGACTTGGCTCATGGGTTTCACAAATAATCTTCAAAGCAGAGCCTATTTCTAAATGAGTCAAGCCAGATTTTCTCTAAGGGAGGTGGTCTCCAAGCCCTTTCCTCTACCTTCTTCCTTTTTCTCTCAGGACATTTTTCTTTCTTCTTTTCATCCTTTCTTTGAATTGTAGCAGCTGTGGCCCCCACCAAGCCTGGAGTATTGGCAGCCAGATCAGGGCCAGCTTCTGCTCCATCTTGGCATGAGGACATTAATCCATAAAAAGATATTAATGTTGAAATAGTTCTTCTATGTGTATGGGAAACAAAATGTAATTTCAGAAATGTCTTTTCAGAATTATATCCCCAACTTCATTTTTAATAGATGTCAGTGTGTTTGTGCTAAGTCAATTCAAGCATGTCCGACTCTTTGCAACCCTGTGGACTGTAGCCCACCAGGCTCCTCTGTCCAAGGGATTCTCCAGGCAAGAGTACTCTAGTGGGCTGCCACACCCGCCTCCAGGGAATCTTCCTGACTCAGAGGTCAAACCCATGTCTCTTACATCTCCTGCATTGGCAGACAGGTTCTTTACCACTAGAGCCACCTCGGAAGCCCTAGATGTCAGTGATTAGTATATAAAAACACACCATACAGATGTCAAATAAAATATGGTTATTACTTAGCATGTTATATGTCCCTAGATAATCACAGCAATTATTATGACTCTCCATGGGTGCTTGGAAGCTGACAGCACCACTGAGCACTGGAAAGATAGTGGTTGTTAGTTTGAGACACTGTTCTTGTTGACACCCCAAAGCCTGGGAAGGTGGACAGAGACAGAGGCTGGGGGTCAAAGAGTGTCATGAGTGGGAATTTGTATATTTCATGTATGGGAGGTTGTGTATTTTCTGCCGAAATGCTTCCATGTTTGACTGGGGGTGCTGCTCAGATCCTCCTGAGGACTGAAGTGACTTAGCACAAATGCACTGACATCTTTAAAAATGAAGTTGGGCGTAAAATTCTGAAAAGACAATATGAAATATATGGATGGTATTGCTTTTCTAAAACCTCAAGCTGATTTCTGAAACATATCAGACTCAAAGAAGTCCCGACAACAGACTGTTTGTGAGTCTCTCTACATTCAGGAGCCAAGGAACCAAAGTCCAGCGGATGCCCCAAGAGGTTTCAAGTAGAATTGATGAAAAATCTGAAACTATCTCAAGAGGTAGATGTCAGGAGAGAAACCAGGACATAGAAGCCCCAACCCAGAACCCTTCCCTCCTGTAGACTAGATTCCATCCCAGGGGACATGGGTGCATGTCTCTGAATTTCCCTAGATGGCTAACAAGAAATAGCTGTCCCCATATCCTGGCTTCCAGGTGGCCACCAAGGCTGGTTCCCTGTATGGCCCCACACTTCCATCACTGTTGCTAGACTTGCTGGCCTTTTTAACTTATTGTTAATCATAATGGCAAAGTCCACGCCCTATGAGGCTTTCAGGGTGCACTGTATCTTAAATGCCCATTACCCACAGTGCCTCGCTCAGGGTCTAAAGTAGAATAAACCCTCCATAAATGGGCTCAATAAATTTTGTAATGAATGTGTATAATATCTTACTCTTCATAATATGTTTTTATATGCATTATCTCATTTATTTCTCAAAATGACCCTGTGAGTCAGCCAAGTGAAACGCATCCCAGGGAAGTTAAAGGACTTGCCCAAGGTGACAGCAAGCTAACAGTTCTGCTGGGACTTGCACCGAAGTTGTCGGTAAAAATTCTCCTTTTTGTGCATCATTGTGCCTCCTTCCTATGTCAACTGAACCCTCAGAAAAAGATGGTCTGCTAAAAATGCTTGGTCTCAGGAAAGACATGGGAATAAGAGAAACAGCTGGAGTAGGTGTCTCATGGACTTTAGGTAGTCCCTTGGGAGATGATGGCCTGGAGGGCCTGGCATGCTGCAGCCCATAGCGTCACAAAGAGCTAGACACAACTGAGCGACTGAACTGAACTGGACTGATTGGGAGACAATGCCCTGACCTGTATCTGTCCTCTTGGGAAGTTAATTTGGTGAGAAATTCAGGACTGCCGAGAGAAGGGGTACTGTGAAAGCACAGATAGAGGTCACAAAAGAGCCAAAACCTGTTCAGGGCATCCCAGATCCCAGCACAGCTACACCCCTTGTTTGCTCACGTCTGAAACTGACCTGGGGACCCATAAAGGGATGGGGACTTTTGAAGGTTAATGGAGAAAACAGGACCTACGTGACAAGGAGACGGAAGGTCCCACTTCTCACCTCAGGTGATAAGAAGCTGAACTTGCTGCAAAAAAGAATCTAACAAACTTCTTCATTAGAGAAACCATCCAAGGTAAGGATGCCACCTCCTTGTGTGAGAACAAGTCTGTAAAGGAGGTCCTAACTTTACATGAAGTCATTCCAATGCTCCTCCAAGGGAAAGATGATTCAGCCTGGTATCCTCCTCTGTGGCCTCTGCCTGAAATCTGGAGAACAGACACTGGGCCTGCAGGGAAAGAAACGTGGTGGGCAGGGAGGGCTCAGTGTCCTGAGGCCCTGCACATTCCTCAGCAGTCATCAGTGTCCTTGGAGGCACCCCTGCCCTGTGATTCCCCACCAAGGAAGGGAGCAGGTGATCGACACTCGTCATGGTTTGGTTTCCAGTGACATCACATGGGCTCCTTTCTGTCCTGCCTCTGAGCAGCTATGTGCTGTGTGAATTCCAGGCCAGTCTTCTAACTGCCTAATGGCAGAGGAGCCAGAAGACTGAGAAACCTGGTCCAGGTTAGGTCTCAGCCTCAATCTCGTCTTGCACTCCTGTCCTGGCTCAGGCCAACCATCAGAAGACTCTTCACGGGATCTTACTGTCTCTCCTCTATTTACAGATCCTTGTCCTCTTTATCCTGAAATTCTGGATTTTTTTTGTTTCTGATGCCATGTTCACCACAGGGCTGTGTGCTTTAGAGAGGCAGTAGGCTTTGTGAAGGACGTTATAAAATGATAAAGATATCAATGCAAGAAGAAGATGTTACATTTGTTAACATATATGCATTCAATACAGGAGCATTTAAATATACAAAGCAAATTCTAACAGATGTAAAGGGAGCAATTGACAATAATACAATAATAGTTGGGGGCTTTAACACATCCTGCTGACATCAATGAACATATCATCCAGACAGAAAATCAATAAGGCAACAATAGTCTTTAATGATAATAATAGAACAGTTGGACTTAATAGATATCCACAGTCCACTATATCCAAAAACAGTAGAATAAATTTTTTTCAAGTGCATAAGGGACATTCTCCAGGATAGATCATGTACTAGACCACAAAATTGAAGTGAAGTGAAAGTGTAAGTCACTGAGTCATGTCTGACCTTTTGTGCCCCCATGGACTGGGCCTCGCCAGACTCCTCTGTCCATAGAGCAAGAATACTGAAGTGGATAACCTTTCCCTTCTCGTGGGGATTTTCCCAAGCCAGGGATCAAACCCAGGTTTCCTACATTACAGGCAGATTCTTTACCATCTGCACTACCAGGGAAGCTCACAACATAAACTTCAACAAATTTAAGAGAATAGTAATTACGAGTAAGTCAATGTTGGAATCACCTACACTCCCAAGGAGTTCTTAAATGCAGCTTCTTCGATCCATTCTAGACTCACTAAATCAGGATGTTTGGATGGGAAACTGATTCCAGGAATCTGCATTTTAACAAGCCACTCTAGAAAATTTGATGCAGACACATAGTGTTCTATGAGAAACACCTTTTCAGGCTTTGGGAGTCAAGCCTAAATTAAACCTTAGCCCCATCACGTAACCTTGAAAAATGCGATTGCTCTGAGTCTCAGATTCCTGGTGTAAAGTGAGGCTAACAAGATTAAATGATTGTGTGGATTAAACAGAATATGTATATAAATTATCCAACAGATAACTGACAAGAGCAACTATAACAATCCTGAGCTGTGGACCAGTTTGCCTGGCCAAATGGCCTTCTTCATTCTCTCGGCCTTGCAGTGAATCCCAAGTACTTAACTCTGCTTCTACATTTTAACTCAGTGAGCAGAGTTCATGTATTAATACCTGCAGAAGGCAGAATAATGCCTCCTTCCTAAATGTCCATGTCCTAGTCCAGAAAACTGAGGGAATTAAGGATTCAGATGGAATCAAAGTGGCTAATCAGCCAATCTTAAGATAGGAAATTATCCTGAGTTGTCCCAATGTAATCATAGGATCATTACAACTGGAAGAAGGGGACAAAAGAGTTCAGGGTGATACAATGTGAGAAGGACTCAGCCCACTTTTGCTAGCTTTGATGACAGAGGAAGGTAGCCAGGAATTGCAGGCACCTCTAGAAACTGGAAAAAGCAAGGAAACCATTCTCCCTGGAGCCTCCGGGAAAGAATATAGCCTTGCCAACATCTGGATTTTAGTCCAGTGAGACCCACATCAGGTTTCTGACCTATAGAAGTGTGAAATAATAAATCTATGTTGTTTTGAGCTACTAAGTTTGTGGCAGCAGACACAGGAAACTAACATTATACCAAAAATTGGGCTGCCAGGTTCTGGAAACCTCACTCAGTTCCTTGCTTAGGGGGCTTTCTGACTTTGTGGTGGCATCACTGTTTTTTAACGTCTTTGTGGTCCAAATGACTAAGGCCAAAGACATGAATGGGGTCTTTAGAAAAATTTCCATCCTACCAGGTAATAATAATACTAGTAATCATAATGCCTTCAATGTATTAAGTGCTTCTTCTGTGCTGAGTTCTTTTTTTTTTTTTCCATTTATTTTTATTAGTTGGAGGCTAATTACTTTAC
The DNA here is from genome assembly GCF_023699985.2 of Odocoileus virginianus. Classification (NCBI taxonomy): domain Eukaryota; kingdom Metazoa; phylum Chordata; class Mammalia; order Artiodactyla; family Cervidae; genus Odocoileus; species Odocoileus virginianus. The sequence continues at coordinate 59,407,664 of NC_069686.1, read as the reverse complement.
ATCATTGCAGTGGTTTTTGTCATACATTGAAATGAATTAGCCATGGATTTACATGTATTCCCCATCCCAGTCCCCCCTCCCACCTCCCTCTCCACCCCATCCCTCTGGGTCTTCCCAGTGCACCAGGCCCGAGCACTTGTCTCATGCACCCAACCTGGGCTGGTGATCTGTTTCACCCTAGATAATATACATGTTTCGATGCTGTTCTCTTGAAACATCCCACCCTCGCCTTCTCCCACAGAGTCCACAAGTCTGTTCTATACATCTGAGTCTCTTTTTCTGTTTTGCATATAGGGTTATCGTTACCATCTTTCTAAATTCCATATATATGTGTTAGTATACTGTAATGGTCTTTATCTTTCTGGCTTACTTCGCTCTGTATAATGGGCTCCAGTTTCATCCATCTCATTAGAACTGATTCAAATGAATTCTTTTTAATGGCTGAGTAATATTCCATGGTGTATATGTACCACAGCTTCCTCATCCATTCATCTGCTGATGGGCATCTAGGTTGCTTCCATGTCCTGGGTATGATAAACAGTGCTGCGATGAACATTGGGATGCACGTGTCTCTTTCAGATCTGGTTTCCTCAGTGTGTATGCCCAGAAGTGGGATTGCTGGGTCATATGGCAGTTCTATTTCCAGCTTTTTAAGAAATCTCCACACTGGTTTCCATAGTGGCTGTACTAATTTGCATTCCCACCAACAGTGTAAGAGGGTTCCCTTTTCTCCACACCCTCTCCAGCATTTATTGCTTGTAGACTTTTGGATAGCAGCCATCCTGACTGGAGTGTAATGGTACCTCATTGTGGTTTTGATTTGCATTTCTCTGATAATGAGTGATGTTGAACATCTTTTCATGTGTTTGTTAGCCATCTGTATGTCTTCCTTGGAGAAATGTCTGTTGAGTTCTTTGGCCCATTTTTGGATTGGCTCATTTATTTTCCTGGAGTTGAGCTGGAGAAGTTGCTTGTATATTTTTGAGATTAATCCTTTGTCTTTTGCTTCGTTTGTTATTATTTTCTCCCAATCTGAGGGCTGTCTTTTCACCTTGCTTATAGTTTCCTTTGTTGTGCAAAAGCTTTTAAGTTTCATTAGGTCCCATTTGTTTATTTTTGCTTTTGTTTCTAAAATTCTGGGGTGTGGGTCATAGAGGATCCTGCTGTGATTTATGTCGGAGAGTGTTTTGCCTATGTTCTCCTCTAGGAGTGTTATAGTTTCTGGTCTTACATTTAGATCTTTAATCCATTTTGAGTTTATTTTTGTGTATGGTGTTAGAAAGTGTTCTAGTTTCATTCTTTTACAGGTGGTTGACCAGTTTTCCCAGCACCACTTGTTAAAGAGGTTGTCTTTTTTCCATTGTATATCCTTGCCTCCTTTGTCGAAGATAAGGTGACCATAGGTTCGTGGATTTATCTCTGGGCTTTCTATTCTGTTCCATTGATCTATATTTCTGTCTTTGTGCCAGTACTATACTGTCTTGATGACTGTGGCTTTGTAGTAGAGTCTGAAGTCAGGCAGGTTGATTCCTCCAGTTCCGTTCTTCTTTCTCAAGGTTACTTTGGCTATTCGAGGTTTTTTGTATTTCCATACAAATTGTGAAATTATTTGTTCTAGTTCTGTGAAAAATACCGTTGGTAGTTTGATAGGGATTGCATTGAATCTATAGATTGCTTTGGGTAGTATAGCCATTTTGACAATATTGATTCTTCCAATCCATGAACATGGTATATTTCTCCATCTGTTTGTGTCCTCTTTGATTTCTTTCATCAGTGTTTTATAGTTTTCTATGTATAGGTCTTTTGTTTCTTTAGGTAGATATACTCCTAAGTATTTTATTCTTTTTGTTGCAATGGTGAATGGTATTGTTTCCTTAATTTCTATTTCTGTTTTCTCATTGTTAGTGTATAGGAATGCAAGAGATTTCTGTGTGTTAATTTTATATCCTGCAACTTTACTGTATTTGCTGATTAGCTCTAGTAATTTTCTGGTAGAGTCTTTAGGGTTTTCAATGTAGAGGATCATGTCATCTGCAAACAGAGAGAGTTTCACTTCTTCTGTGCTGAGTTCTTTATTTCTCATTTAATTATCAAAATCATCTCTGCATCTACTAACAAACCAATTTTACATGGGAAATGGGCTAGGCAAAATTTTCAGTTCAAAGTCACACATCAGTAAGAATTAGAACTTGGATTTAAAGCCAGGTTTGCTGTCCCCAGAGCCCAAGCTCCTAACTGTATCATTAAACAGCCTAGTTCTGTCCTGAGATCAATGGAGGAATGAGTGTGTTCTCACAAAATCTCAGGTTGAACCATCTGTTAAATTTACCCGTACTTGAAAAGATTCATCCTGCTGGCCAGGGAGCTTCCCGGTAAAAGATGGGAGGGTTTGACAGCCTGGGAGAATGCTTGGAGTCATGCTCTTGTCGTGGCTGATGGTGTCCGCAGGAGAGAAAAGTTCAGAGACTCAACCTTAGAATGCCACAGCCAGGCACAGCTGCAGTTATGTTAGTTAGTCCCAAGTGTTCTGGAAGTGGGGCTATTAAGGCTGGGGCCCAGACTCCACCAGCCACTGATAGGCTGTGAGACCTTGAGCAAGACTCTAGACCTCGTTCCGTGTCTTCTGAAAATGGGACCAGTTGCACCAATGCTTCCCCATCACACCAGGCCGCTGTGGCAATCCTATGAGATCATGTTTGTGAGCACGCTCTGGGAATTACAGGAGCATCACACTCTTACCGTCTTATAAGGGCTATCATTTAATTTTTATAACTTGAGGTGAATGTGGCTCATTATTGCTGTCATTAGTAATAATCATTGTACTAAACCACACCAGAGAAAAGAATGTTCTCTCACTGGTTTCTTCAGTAGGATCTGTGGAGTAAGCATTTTTCAAAAAAAAAAAAAAAAAAGTTTTTAAAAAGCTACAAAAACTGTAAGGTTCTGGCACATTGTTGTGTAGAATGTGCTTTGTTTTTCTCATTTTTAAAAGAGAAAGTTTGAAAGGATGACACCTTGAATATTAAGTTAAGATCTGCTTCTTTAGGCTTCCCTGGTGGTTCAGAGGGTAAAGCATCTGCCTGCAATGTGGGACACCCGGGTTTGATCCCTGGGTCGGGAAGATCAACTAGAGAAGGAAATGGCAACCCACTCTGGTACCCTTGCCTGGAAAACCCCATGGATGGAGAAGCCTGGCAGGCTACAGTCCATAGGGTCAACAAAGAGTCGGACGTGACTGAGCGGCTTCACTTTCACTTTCTTTTTAAAACGAATTTTTGGTGAAAATGCCCTTTCCAAAATCGCTTTTAAAAAAGTATTTACTTAATTTGTGGATAATTACAATATTGTGGTGGTTTTTGCCACACATCAGCATGAATCAGCCGTTGGCATGCATGTGTCCCCTCCCTCCCATACACCCCTCCCACATTCCTCCCCACCCAGCCCTCCAGGCACCAACTTTGGGTTCCCTGCATCATACACAAACTCCCACTGGCTATTTATTTTACATATGATAATATATATGTTTCAGTGCTAGTATCTCAAATCATCCCACCCTCTCCACCCACTGAGTCCAAAAGTCTGTTCTTTATTTCTGCGTCTCCTTTGCTATTCTGCATGTAACACCATTGGTACCATCTTTCTAGATTCCAAATATATGCATTAATATATGATGTTTGTTTTTCTCTTTCTGACTTATTTCACTCTGTATAATAGACTCTATGTTCATCCACCTCATTAGAATTGACTCAAATGCATTCCTCTTTATAGTTGAATAATATTCCATTGTTTATATGGACCACAACTTCCTTATACATTCATCTTATTTATTCATCTGCCAATGGATATCTAGGTTGCTTCCATGTCCTAGCTTTTGTAAATAGTGCTGCAAGGAACACTGAGGTACATGTGTCTTTTTCAATCCTGGTTCCCTCAGGGTATATGCCCAGTAGTGATAGTTTTATCCCTAGTTTTTAAGAAATCTCCATACTGTTCTCCATAATGGTTGTATCAGTTTGCATTCCCACCAACAATGTAAGATGATTCCCTTTTCTCCACACACTCTCCAGCATTTATAGCTTGTAGACTTTTTGATGATGGCCATTCTGACTGGTGTAAGATGATACCTCCTCATGATTTTAATTTCTCTAATAATGAGTGATATCGAACATATTTTCTTGTGTTTGTTAGCCATCTATATATCTTTGGAGAAATGTCTGTTTAGGTTTTCTGCTCACTTTTTGATTGGGTTGTTTGTTTTCCTGGTATTGAGCTGTATGAGCTGCTTGTACATTTTGGAGATTCTTTGTCATTTGTTTCATTTGCTATTATAACAGATGGAAAGACACATCATGTTCTTGGATTACAAGAATCAGTATAGTGAAAATGACTGTATTACCCAAAGCAGTCTATAGATTCAACACAATCCCTATCAAACTACCAAAAGTATTTTTCGCAGAACTAAAAAAATAGTTTCACAATTTGTATGGAAACACAAAAGACCCTGAATGGCCAAAGAAATTTTGAGAAAGAAAAATGGAGCTGGAGGAATCAACCTTCCTGACTTCAGACAATACTTCAAAACTACAGTCATCAAAACCATAGTGTATTGGCACAAAAATAGAAATAGAGATCAATGGAACAAAATAGAAAGCCTGGAGATAAATCCATGTACCTATGGACACCTTATCTTTGACAAAGGAGGCAAAAAGATACAATGGAGAAAAGACGGTCTCTTCAACAGTGGTTCTGGGAAAACAAGTCAACTATGTGTAAAAGAATGAAATTAGAACACTTTCTCTAACACCATACACAAAAATAAACTGAAAATGGATTAAAGACCAAAAACACTTTTTCATCAGGACATGGAAGCAAGCTCAGCCATGAGCCCTGTGGCGATTCCAATGAGAAATGAAATGCAGGCACACCTTAGAGACTAAACTAAAAGATACCCAGGAAACACCCCACCTAGAAGAGAGACCACCACTACCAAGAGGGCATAGGGCCACTGCCAACTGTCCTAGAGCCACCAGGAGTCCCTGAAATCCACTGCAAAGGTCCAAACCCAGGGAAGGGTGGTCTTCTACCCAGAGATGGAGTCACTCCTCACCAAGTTCAGGTCAGTCTTTCCAGGAGATTCACTCTGCTCAACTCTACCACCACTGTTAATTCAGAACTACACGTAAATCATCTGCTTCTCACATGCCGTTACTTGGGAGAGTTAACACACTGGGTCACAGTGGCTTTCAGGGCCCTGGGGCAAATTATAGGGCCAGATTCCAGTCCATTTTTCCTTCCTTCCTTCACTCATTTCTTCCCCCTCCCTCTCCTCATTACCTCTCTCCTTTTCTACTTTTCTTTTGTTAGCTGGCAACATTTAATAAAAACATTATAATGATTACAATACCAGAAGCTCACAACAGATTAGTTAAGCATCATTCTAACTGTCAAGGAATTCTCAGAGTAGAGACTGGCATGCAAACATACAGTACCATTTAGTGACTCCATTGTTGCCACAGTAGCAGGTAGTGAGTGCAATATGATCAGAAGAGACGGAGGCACTGTGCCAGCCAGCCCACCTGTGAAGCAGGGGAGCAGTCCTCAACAATTTTGTGGAGTATGTGCAAAAGCAGGGGTAGGCAAAACATAAACATTGGGTCCGACTCATCGGACTCAAGCCTTGAGTCTGCCCACTCACTCACTTGCTATGTGACTGGAGCCTCAGAGAGGACAGTAACATGTTAGCCCACAACATGCTGCTGAAAAGGGCCTAAATGGTGCCTTGCACAGCACAGCGACACCAGTTAGCATCTCTCCAGGCAGTGAGACCCAGGGGCACACAGCGTGCTAACACCGACTCAAAATCACGTGACTATGATTGACACGCCTCAAAGGCTTGCCCCGGTCCTTTCACAAACCTTTCAATGATGCAACCCCACATTAGCTTCTATTGGGTGTAGATGACTTCACCTCTAGCCCTGTCACTACCCGGAATGGTAGTAATAGTGGTAGAATAGTAGTGGAAAATGCTCCTCAGCCTCTTCACTGTTGCAAACTAATATTTGGAGGCAAGTGTCTCCTGTATCTCTCTACTTAGCCAATACAGCACCTGGACAAATGTTATATTACCTATGTGTCTTTAGACTCAAGAACTTTGTGAACATTTTTAATGAGTGTGTGCCTAATTTTCACCAAATTTTCTCTGGGTAGCTTTTACTGACCCATCAACAGAATTTTAAAAATTCAAAATTAAAATCTGAGTTTAATTATAAATAAAAGAGCTAACAGGATTTTTAAAATTCTAATACAAATTATAATGCATATGAATGTGTGGAGACTTGAGCATCCTCACATACTGCTGCAGGGAGTAGGTTTTATATAACCTTTCTGGAGAGTAACTTGATGATGTATGTCAAAGGAATTACCTATGTTTTTACTTTAAACTTAAAAAAAGTAAACATTAATTTAAATTTTACCAGTGATACTACTTGCAAAAATTTATCCCAATAACTGTAAGTGTACACAAAATTTTGTCTTCAAGTATGCTTGTTGCATGATCCTTTAGAACAGAGAAAATTTGGAAACAACATAAATGTACAATAATATATTCTCATTAAATATATTGATTTCCTAAAACATGATATTTATATGCAACCATTAAAAATTACCTATAGATAAGTGTGTAACAATACAAAAAGTGCTTATGATATATTAGAGGATGAAAGAGTTTTAAAAACTGTGTAACCTAATTTGTAAATTGAAAAAAATGCTTAAAAAAGAAACTAGACAGATCAGTCCCAAATGTTAGCAGTTTTCTCCAAATTGTGGAATTACTAACAATTTGTGTGTGTGCATTCCTACACTTTCCAAATTTTCCATAGCCAATGTCTTGTACAGTGAAAAAAGAAAAACAACAAAAAAAATTAAAGCCCAAAGCTTAAAATTTAGGAGGTTTAAATTCAAAGGATCACTTTGCTATGTGTCCTAGGATAAACTACTTAACCATTCTGAACTTCATCTTCTTTCCATCTATAGAAAGCAGGTAACATACTTATCTTATAAGGTTGTAGGAGATTATATTAGATAATACACGTAATGGGCTGTACATAGAACACAAATCCAGTAAATTCATGCTCCTCTCACTTCTTCCTCCAGGAGTTCACTAACAAGATGTTTAATGCTTAATGCAGGAGGCGGGATTAGAGCATAGGTAGGATCTTAATTTAGGCCAGAAGTTAAACCAGGTGTGATGACAGGAAAAAGGAATATTTGTGATGGGAGAGCATAGAAAAGGCATGGAAACACGTAACCTGGTACTGTCACTCTGCTCTGCTTCTCCATTGAGCAGGTCCTGGGAGATATCTCAATTCTGACTCCTCATATTTAGCAATTCTGCTGAAAAAAATTGTTCACTATTACACTTGTCAGGTAACAAATTATTCCAAGATTTAATGGCAACCAACATTTATTATGTCATACAGTTCCTATGGGTCAGAGGTGAGAGAGGAGCTTAACTGGATGGTCCTGGCATGGGAATCTCTCACGAGGTTGCAGTCAAGAAATAAGCCAGAGCAGCAGTCTCTAAAGGCTTGAGGATCTGATTCTAAGATGGCTCATGCATATGGTTGGCAAGTTGGTACTGGCCGTGGGTAGGAAGTCCCATTTCTTCCTTATGTGGACCCTTTCACAGAGCAATTTGACTGTCCTCATAACATGGTGGTGAGCTTCCCCCAGGGTGAGTCCTCAAAGAAAGAGCAAGAAAGAAGCTGCAGGGCCTTTTATGACCAAACCCTGGAAGTCAACCCTAGTTCCACAATGTTCTATTGGTTATACTGATCAGCTCTACTCAAGGTGGAAGGGACTACACTGGGGCATGTGTATTAGGAGGCAACACTCTCTGGGACCTTCTTGGGGGCTGGCTACCACAATTACACATAGTCCTGCTTGCAGCGTTCTTCCCCCAGATGTCAGCACAACGCATACCCTCATTACTTCCAGATCTCTGCTCAAAGGTTACTTTACTGGAGAGGCTTTCCCTAAACTTTCTCTCAGAATGGAATCCCTCTCACCATTCTCTCTCCTCTTATGTTGTTTTATTTTTCCTTATTGCACTTAGAACATCTTACATGTTACACACTCCTTTATAGGCAATTTGTAACGATTGCATGTAAATTTCATGTATGTAAAATATAAGCATCATGAAAGGCTTGCCATGATCTTTCCTGGTACCTAGGAGGAGCTCAGTAAACAAATGAATGACGCATGACATCACCTGACACTTCTGATACTTCACCCCCAAAAAATCAGTAATTCCCTTTTGCTGCCACCACCCTAGCTTGTAAATCTCCTAAAACTGCTGAATTTAGCTTTCTGAATGCCATCTTGTTGCTCTACGTCCCTCCCTATCCACCTCCTGAGCCTTTCCTATCTGCCCTGATCCTTTTGGTTCTCTGCCTCCTCTATCCAGACGTCCCCCTTCACTGGCTGCTTCCCCCTGACATTCACACAGCTGAGGCTTCCTTATTCCAGTTCTTACCTCCTAAAGGCTTACATAAAAGGATAACAACTAAGAAGCATATATGCTCACACTCCTCCCATATCCATGGCAAATATTGCTAAGAGATCAGGCCATCTCCGACTATATCTGGGCCAATAAAATAATGACACTTTGCCAGGAAGATAATTGATCCCTGTTGCTTAACACACCATCAGTTCTAATAGCAGGCCCTGTAACAATGAAATCATAAAGATATTTGAATATGAAAGGGACAAATGAAGCTACAAAAATGATGTATACTAACCACCAAGCAATTATGTTAAGCAATTAATGTGGATTACCTGTAACATTTAATCTTTATGACCATCTACAAGGAAGTTATTATTATACCCATTTTACAAATGAGGAAACTGGGGCTCAGAGAGGTAAATAATTTATACAGGATCACTTAGCTAAGAGCTGGTATGAATTCAGGCCATCAGGTCTGTAGTCTGCTCTTAAAACATCATGATATTGCCTTGAGGTCTTCAATAACCAACTGGTTCCATGGGCTCTTAGTATTAAATGTCTAGTTGTCAGGCCTGAGAGTCCCCAGGAAATTGTCTCTGTCTGAAATTGCCCCCAGAGAACCCTCACTCACCCTGAGAGATCCAATTTACTTCTAAACACCTCTATGAAGTTTTCGTTGATATATTTATGCCAGCACTGCTTGAACTTCATGACATTTCATTTACCAGCCTGGAGTGCCAGCCCACATTTTCTTGTAGGTCTTCTTCACTGCATCATGACTGCATAAATTTCTCATTTCTTAATCCTCACAGTTTTACAAAATATCTAGCCTATAATAAAGCCAATAAATAAATATCATCCCTACTTCGATGATATATTTTCCATTTCTCAAAGTTAGGCTTAAGTTTTATGCATGTATAACTAAGTCACTTTGCCGTACAGAAGAAATGAACACACACTGAAAATCAACTATACTTTAATCATTTTTTTTAAGATAAGCTATGTTATACATTTTTATAGGCTGGGTATTATGGTCTTTACATCAAAATGAAGAAGTTCAGCAAGTGATGGCTTCCCAGGAAATGCAGCGCTGAAATCTTCATGTGCAAACTAGAAGCAAACTTCATGGAGAGTCATAGCCCAGAGCATGAGTGTGAGCATTTCAGTTCTGTCCTAGGAAGTTAATGAGACACTGAATTTAAATACCACTCACCATGGCATCCCCAGGCAGAGTTTCTCCTCTACTGAGCTTATAAATCCCCTGCCTCCAGCTTTCTAGTTGCTTTGATAAAAGGAAGTGTAGAATAGCTCTCCTTGGGAGGTCACAGAACTGACACCACAGCAAGAAATCAACATTAACTTCCACCAGCTCTTTCTAACAACAGGGCTCTGTTGAGTTCAGAAGTACTCACGGGCTTGCCAGGAGACCTGGACAGATATGGTGATGGAATGGGAAAGCTATGAAGAGTGAGAGGTGCATTCTTTTAAAAAGTCAGAAAAGCTTCCAGACTTACTAAAAGAAGGTGGACTTAAAGCATAAATGAATAGGGAATTAGTGCCAAACTGCCCAGGATGGGGCATCAGATGGCATGATATGGTGCTACCTATATGAAAAAAAAAAAATGCTATAATCTGGGGAACAAAGAAATGTGACCTTCACTAAGGCCATCCTCATTTCAGAACCTTGGTTTCTTCCCCATAAAATGGAGGGAATGGAGCATGTGAGGAAACATCCCAGTCTTAGTGAAGGTCTATAGAATGTGAAGTCAGTCATTCATGATGTCAGAGTGTAATTCCTTGCACAGCCCTTACTCCAGCTTGGCTATGGTCTGCATCTCTCTGCTCCAGGATGTATATATGACTCACCTCTGTATGTGGTCCTCATTGTACCTTGAATAGTGCTTGCCCTAAGATAGGTGCTTAGTAAATGAATAACGGATTTCATTAGATTGCATTGAAATCAACTTTGAAACACTCTTTCCTATCAGAAACCCCACTGCATTTCAGATTGGACCAAAATATCTTTACAAACATAGGCTGGCTCTCAATCATGATGGGAAAAGATAGAGAGGGACCTGTTTTTCCAGAAATATAGGGGGAAATGGAGTATTGATATTGCCTAGCTTACTTAAGGTATCTCTCTAGGAAATGGTAGAACAAAATACAATTCTGTCAAGCTTTGAAATCTGTAGTTTTCTACTATACAAGGGGGATAGTCTTCCATAGTCACAGAAAGTTCAATGTTCTATGTATAAAGTCTATAGACACAATTTGAAAATCCTTAATAGTTGAATGTCCCTAAAAATGAGTTCTCCATTAAAATATAGACGGGCATTTGGCAGTACTAAAATTATGATGGGAAACAGAATTTTGAAATCCCAAATAACTTTCTTGCCTGCCATCAGTGTGAATAAAGTGGGCCAACCATGTCGTTTATGCACGTTCTACGCTTTCTCTAGTGTCCCTTATGATACAAAGAGGGAAACTAGATGGTCAACCTCCGCCATAGCTATTTATCAGCAAAGATGTCAGCATAATGAACTGTGGATTCTCGGTAGATTTTTTTCATAAGCGTAAAGCTCATCAGGATAATGGGGAGGCTGTGAAAGCTCTGTATTAGGACATGATGCGCAATTCTGGTTGTGGTAAGCAAAGACATGGTGTTGAAGGATGAGGACCCTAAAGTTTTAAGATCTGACATCCCTGTTAGCCCTGAAATTTGACCTACAGCAATGATTTCCAACATTTTAAAAGTCACAGTTCCCTTTCTCATATAAAGTCTTAATGAAACCCCAATATATAAGAAAGATACAAGCAGATCTGATTGAAACTAGGATGGGAATCCTGTGGCTCCACCTCCTCATTTGTTCTCTCCTTTTTGAGATGGCTCAAGATATTTCCTGGGAAACCTAGGGCTTCACAGAACTGTATGAAAATCCCAGACCCAAAAGACACGTCTCTCAAGTGACTTGTTTCCATATCAATGCCTAATTCTCTCTCGACCATCATAAAATAAGAGGTGGTAATTTATTGTTTTGGTAAACGAATTGACATCAATATAGAAAAACATCACACTTAGGAATGGACTAAGCCTTTTCCACATATTGAAAAAGAACAATGTGAATGCGGCTCAAATTTTTTTTTTAATCATTGCAAAGCGCCTAGGGATGTTTTTCTGGTGACCAATAGTCTAAAGGTCTAAGGAAGACACAACAATGTCAGCTTAACTGAAGCATACGCAGAGGAGAGAAGAGTCCCTTGGCATCTAGCCACTGTGCCCAATATTCAACAGGAGGGCAGCATAGAAAGCAATCTAGTAAAGTGTTGACAGAATTAATCACCCTCCATTTTCCAGCTTTCTTTTACTTCCCGGGCTAAGAAATTAGAAGGCTCTGGCTGAATCCATTACACAGTGACATTTCCCCAGAAGCACAGTTTTCCTGCGGAAATAAAGCTAATGAAAGGACAGGCTAACTATGTTTGATTTCCTCAAAGCCCACAGCCTAATTTTATATGAATTGTCTGATTTCTTTTAGACCTTAAGTCCATGGCCCAGTGACACTGCATTTCTCAGAGGAGACAGAGAAAAACACCTGTGAATAAATTGAAATGTTAAAGTACTGATGTCTTGCACACGGATGGCACTTACCTAACGTCAAAGCCCTTCCTCAGATTACTTCAATGCATAGTAATAAATATCTACCACTTATTCAAGTCTGTCTCTAATCCCTATCATGATAGGTGAGTTAGATATTATCCCTCAATTTTACAGAAGTGGAAACTGAGCCAGAGCAAGAATAAATGACTTGCCCACAAATGGGAGACTTCCATTCTGAATTCAGGACTCTTGGACATCTGATCCCCGAATCTGATTGCCTCTCCAGGCTCTCTTTCAATCTCAGTCCTTCTCAGGCATGATGCAGTATTACAAAATTACCTCAAGAGCTACAGATGGGGTCCTAGCCAAGGCAAATTCTCTTCAAACAAGAGCGTGGAGAAGTATGTTGATCTTCAGAACTCAGAATAGACGGATGGTATCATCCTTTCTCAGGGATGGGGAGACTAGCCAGTTTAAGTTTTCCAGGTGTTTGGGGAAGATTGTGGTCTCTGTAAGCATGAAGGATTTTGTCTGTTATTCTGAAGGCAACAGGGAAACACTGAATCTACTGTAATATTTTACAGTAGTGGGAATTGAAGGTCCAGAAAGGCTTAGCATCTTGTCCAAGACCACTAGTTTCAACCCTGGCCTCTGTGTGATTCACGTTCCCTGCAGCATCCAGTTTCAACTGGTCAGAAATGCATAATCTCAGGCCCAGGCTCACTGAATCAGAAAATAGTTTGAACAAGATCCCCAGGTGACTCATAGGTGCATCAAAGCTTCGGAAGCACTGCTCTGAAGTATGTATACTTCCCCGAATGCTGGGCCTCTGCCTGCAGTCAAATGTTTGTATATTTGGGCTTCCTGCAAGTCAAGGAGGCAAATGGAAAGTGAGAAGGAATATGTGGTTTCATTTAGGGGTGGTTATGTCAACGTCCTCCCCTACAGGCTCCTCCCCACCAAGCAATTATCGGCTCCCAGCAGGAGGAGTCCAAGGACCCTGACTGACCCATTCATCAATCATCACCTCAAAGCACCCAAGAGAAAGAGGTCCTGGTAGATGAGCACTCAGCACTGAGAAAGACCGAGGTCCCGTCGCTGATAAGATGGGCACGTGGAGTTGGGATGAGGAAGGTCGGGACTAAGGAACATTAGGCATTCACCCCGCCGCTCTGATTGGTAATTAAGTGACTCGTCTACTGGCGGACAGTCCTGCATGTTCCCCCAGGCATCTGTTAGTTCTTCGAAAACCACTACTGACAAAATGAGGTTTGCCCTTGGTACACAGATAATGACTGAGCTTGACAGGTGTGGCGCGATTAGAAAATTTCTACATGAAGCTCATTCTGCTAGCCACTCCACAGTAAACAGACTCATTAGAACTTGCAGGTCCCTGGAGGCAAAGCATGTTTGACATTATTAATTGGCTTTTCTGTATAAGGAGTCAAATAGATGAAAAGGTTTATCAAGCTGAAATAATTAATTTTGCCTGAATTCGCTGACAGTTCATTTCTCCTATAAAAGACCATTTTAAGGTCCCCCCCTTTTTTTTTCAAATTTCAAAGTTCAAAAGACATAATAGTGGCAAAAGTGAAGCTTTTTAGTAAATTATAATTAAAGGGAATTTAATTAACTTAGACCTGGGGAAGGGGAAATAAAGGAATTGCTATCTGTGTCTATACAGAGGTCTAGATGGTTGAACATCTCATGACTTAATAATGCATTAATTTTAATCTAATCAAAGTATTATAAAAGAGGTAATTATATGTTTAAAAATTACCAGGCTCCAATAGTGGGATTTTTAAACACTTAATACTTACCCAGTTTCTCGTTAGCAAAGTTATAATTGTTGTCCTCAGATTCTGCTTATTTAAAGATGGGGGTTACAGGCAAGAGGTTAACTGAATAAATCATTGTAAGAACCCGTGTTGAAACTATGATGAACTACAAAGTTTGCATTCCCTGTCTGCAAAAGATTTTTTTTCTTCTCTTTTTTTCTCTGTGTCTTTCTGTGTCTCTAAAAATAGCAAATTATTTCCATTCCTTTATATGTGCTCCTGAATGCTCCCACACCCACTCTTTGCCCCACAAAGCTAAAATCCAGTTCACATAAGAGTCTGCAAAACTTTCATCTCCAATGTGATTTTGTAGTTTCAGTGCGAGACTTCTTAGTCTTAAGCAATGGATGATAAGATGCCAAGAATGGGTGAAAAGAATCATGATATCTCCAAGTGGTCATTCAACAGTAGGGTTTTGATTTCTATAAAGGGCAATGTGTCTGGACATTTCACTGATTAAAGACTGAGTTCTTAGGAATATCTGAAAGGGTATAGCTGTTTTGCAGCCAAGACGTGTCTTGCCACATAAGCCCACACACTCAGTTTGTAGTTCAAAGATGATTCGATATTCCCTAAAACAGTCTGACCCTGATGAAACAAAAACTGGTCAGGGAGGAGAACTAGGCAGAGGAGTTATGGAAAGTGGTTCTTCCAAATCTAGTGGTATGTATTAGACCAGTTCCTCCAACTGTTACCTCCCTCCATTATAGACTTAGCTCAGGCAGCCTGAATATCTTCACCCAACTCACCCCTCCTCCTATTCTATCCCATGATGACTGACCTCCTAAAAATCTAATGACAGTGTTGGTTATTTTCAGCTTGTCATTGACATTTTTATAATGCAGAAATGCCTGTTGGCTATCTTCATTAAATACCAGGGCATTTATGGAGTCTCTCGTTTGCTCTTCAACCTCAACTGGAGGCAAGAGCTTGGTTACCTAAGACTCACTATTACATTTCTTCAAGTAGTGTCTTTAAAAAAGTGATCACATTCAAGGGAAAATTAACACAGAAAGATTCACAGCCTGTTGCATCATTTTGAAAAATACAAGAACTCTTCTATCTTTTGCCAAAACGTCCTTAGGTACACTCTTCAAATGAGGAAGGAGAGACACAGGGCACATATAGTGGCCACTTTACACATATCATCTCAGTTCTCAGAACAACCAAGTGATATTGTCCCCATATTACAGATGAGACAGTTGAGGCTCAGAGATGGGGGGAGGGGGAAACTCCTTAAGGTCACACATTTCAGAAACAGAGCTGGCCTGCTTGACTTCGAGACCCATGTAATATCCATCAGAAAGGAGTGACCCAAAAGTCACAGACATCAGATTCCCAAACTGTAAACACTTGTAACATTTACCAGAGAGTTAACATTTGGGGTAAGAAATGTCATAACCCAAAAAGCAAATATCTATTTCCTCCCTCAGAGGAATACTCACAAAGATGTATTAAAAACTGGGAAACTTCAGACCTTCCAGTCCAACAGTCACAAACTTACTGTTGATCATATTTCCCACTCCTGCCTCCTTATTTTAGTTCCCTAATTAACCATATATGAATGTCCAGGGGCCATTGTGCTTGAATAGAGGGCTGGACGTGAGTGGGGCGGGAAGAGGGAGGAGGTTTTTGTGCAAAGATTCGGGGCTTGTGCTGCTGTCACTCACCAACATGTTTTCTTCTGAAGTCAATACGTTGTTCCATTTCAAACACGCTTAAAGAAAACACAAATTGATTTATTTACAATTCTGAACTACTTATCAAACACTAATGATCAGTGCCTAGTAAAACACAGGCTGAAAATATGCCATGCAATGCTTAGTCATTCTGCTAATGGAACTAATATTTCTCCACTGTGCCTCTCATTCTACTCCCTCACCCTTTGCCTCTCTTTATTTCTTTCTATAATTCTTCCTGGTAAGAGTTAGAAACCCGAAAGGAATCTATGTTAGTGTGGTCAGTTTCGAAGACTCCAGAGAAAGCCCACATCCACCCAACACCTCCCTTTCATTCATTAACCCACCAGGGGCCAAGACTAATTAGATCAGCCTGCTCATTTTGAGCTGATAATTGATTTAAATAGGTTGCTCATTTAAAGTAGAAGAAAAGACTGCTAAACATTTGGTGCTGGGATTTTTTTTTTTTTTTCTTCTTTCCCTGCAACTTTCAATTGCTTGTGCAATGTAGCATAAAATGTAGAGGTCTCCCTTTTCTTTTCTCTCTTTTTTTAAAGGGGCCATAAAATTAATTACAATAAGTAGGCAACGGGCAGGGGCAGGGGGTTAACTGATGGTTCTAATGAGCTGCGGAGCTTTGGGAAAGCTGGGCCACTCATGCTGTTTGTTGGCTGTGAGGGGCCGTGGCTTCCAACAGGAGCACAGTGTAAAGAGGCCCTTTGGACTGATTCTGTCTTCATGGCAACCAAAGTAGCTTTGCTGAGCTTCGAACAAAAGGAGCCTTCCTTTCGGAAGGTGGGGACACTCTGGAATTGTTTCCTTACCATTAAGCAAGAAAAGACCCTCAAAAGGCCATTCCGTGATACACTCCCACCCCCAAACTCCTGTTTTTTACACAATTTGTGAGTGGGAAAGTTAGAGGAAAACTTGGACCTACTCTGTATTCTGAAGACCTTTCCCTTCTCAAAGGGTCTTTCATGACCCGTCCTGTACCATATTGATTTATTTCAAATGTGAATCAAAAACGTTTAGACTAGGCTCCTCTTGGAAACTAAATCGTCCTGTTAGTTTATACTATTCGGCTGACTATATCCCTTTGACACAATGAAAAGAGCTTTTGTCTGCAGGCTGGAGGGCGAGAGGTGGAAGCCACACTTGTAATTTGCTCTGTAAATTTTATTTTGCAGTGTTTCCTATCACAGGAAGAAGGGAGTGCTCAACCTGGTGAGGGGAACTGACAAAATCTTTAAAGGTAAATGAAACGGTTGGAAATAGAAAAGTTACCCCCCAAACAGCACTGTGCTATATTTCAGATGTTCCTAAGTTCCTACTTTAAAAAAGCAACATGATGGGCTTCCCTTGTGGCTCAGCTGGTAAAGAAAAAAGCAACATGATCCACATAAGAAGCACATGGGCTTTGAAGGCAGAGAGACAAACCTGGGCTTCTTCCCTGATTCAGTCACTTCTGTGCTCTGTGAAGTCACTTGTTCTCTCTAATAATCTCTTTACTTTTAACATGGAGACACTAAAGTCTACTTTGGAGGCATATCCTAAGGGTTAGCGATAATGTCAGAGCCTAGCATAGGGCCTAGCTTTAATAAGCACTCACAGATAGTATCTATAATGCAAAACTGGCTTCCTAAAAACCAGGGAGGGTCACTCAGCCTTGTTTTGTTGTCTGAGGCCAGGCAGTTCGGAAGAAAGTGTCGTTGTATTGCACACGGGGCCAGCCTCGAGGGCATACAACCTGCACAGTGACACAGTGCCTGGCATTCAGAAAGACCCCGCCGTCGCTGTCTTGAAATGCATAATTTTTGAACAGAGGACCCTGCATTTTCATTTTGCACTGGGTCCTGCAAATTATGTGGCCCATCCTGATGGCACATTCCCCTTGGCTAATGCTGTCTCTGCCAATCTTGGTCTCTTGAAGAGTCTCCTTATATGAGGTCATGTCTGTGTTGGTGGCGCACTGCTTTCACACTTATAAATCACATTCTTTCTGCCTCTTCCACAAATTAGAACCAGAGGTTTAGCCTCTCCATTCCTTTGGGCCCAGGGCCTGACTGCCATGAAAAACTATTCAAGAGCACATGCTAGTGGCCGAAGGTCAGAACGGCACCTTTGCAGTCCCATCACGGACCCACTGAGAGAGCTCCTGTCTCTTAGAGGATGGAGGCCTGAGCCAATGGATGACAATGAGGACCGAGCATCCCTTTGTTAATTCAGCATTCTTGTGGTGGATCATTTTCACTGTTAATGACATACGAGTTGAGTCCCAGGTAATTTTTTTCAAAGCAACCAGTTGTGAAATATCTTGAGAAAACACTGCCAATTTTCAATCCTAATGACAGAGACACTGAAGGTAAATAAGATGAATATTTATGGGATACCTGATTGCCTAAATGAGTTCCCTAAGGTATGAATAATTGAATGTATGGTAATTAATTGGGAAAAGCCAGTAGGTAACTCTTTTTTTATTTACGTTAGCCTCGTTTTATTTCAATTCTTAGAACTATTACAGTTCCCATTTTTTTCCTATGCTTCAGTAAAGTTGAGTGTCACTGAGAGAATTTTTAATAGACATCATGAGTCTTAATTTCAATAAATGTATAAGCTAAGGTAGAATACGTAATGATAGTTCTTAGGACATAGTTACTTGGGTTTTCCTAACAAAAGCTATTTGTTCATTGGTGCCTCATGCTAGCTAGCTTTTTGCATATGTCTCCTGACTTAAATCCTTATACTAATCCTATAAGGTTAGATATTGTACAATTGTCTCCATTTTACAGATGTGGAAACTGTGATAACAGTTAAGCGAGCTGCTCATGGCTATGTGACTATAAGTATTAGAGCGCAGATTCAAATTTGGCCTGCTTCAAAGTCAAAAGTCCTTCCAGAACGGGAACACAGACTTTCACCTGGAACAGAAGGTTTGGAAAACACAGGTTTGAAAAACATGTCATAAACATGATCCATGAAGACTTCACCCTAATGACTGATATTGTTCTCAAAGAGCCACTAAAGTCAAATCAGTCAAAGTGACTAATTTTTTTTTATAGTCTAGACTTTTAAAACAGCTTTTATTTTAAAACAGTTTTAGGTTTATTTTTAAAAATACACAGAAGGTGCAAACAGATCTTACGCCCCCCTCTTTCCGCATCCAGGTTTTCCAATTAACGTGTTGCATTCCTGTGGTGTATCTAATTGGAGAGCCGCTATTGATATACTATTACTAAGTAAAGTCCATAGAGTTCACTTTTGCCTTGTACTTTATGTGGGTTTTGACAAAGGCAAGTCCTATATCCATCATTATGGTGTCATATTGGAATAGTTATACTGCTTTTACTCCATCTATTCATTCCTCCACCCACTTTCCCACCATCCCCGCATCTGACATCCTGGCAACCACTGATCTTTTTACTGTCTCTGTAATTTTGCCTTTTCCAGAATGTCAGTTGGAATCATACACATACAGTCTTCTCCAACTGTCTTTATTCACTTAGTAAAATGCATTTGTTTCCTCCATGGTTTTCCGTGGCTTGATAGCTCATTTCTTTTTATTTCTCAATAATATTTCACTGTATGGATTATCACAGATTATTTATCTATTCACCTATCAAAGGACATCTTGGTTGCTTCCAAGCTTTGGCAATTATGAATAAAGTTGCTATAAACATTCATACACATGTTTTGTGTGGACATAAGTTTTCACCTCATTTGAGTAAATACCTGGGAGCCTGATTGCTAGATCCTGCAATAATACTATGTTCAGTTTTGTTAAAAATTGTCAAACTGTCTTCCAAAGTCTTCCAAAATGTCTTCTACCATTTTGCATTCTCGTCAGCAATAAATGAGAGTTCCTTAGCTCTGCATCTTTCACCAGCATTTCCTGTTGTCTTTGTTTCAGATTTTAGCATTCTAATGGGTATTAATAGTAGTAGTATCTCATTGTTGTTTTGATCAGCCATTTGTTCTTATTCAATTAAAAGTAAGCAGCTGTCTCCCAAGTAGGATGTGTATATTCTATCATTTGCAAAAGATAATGCATTGAAATACACAGAGAAAAATGGCAACCACATCTTTTTCATTCATTTTGTGAAATTTTATATTCTTTGCATATATTCTTAATGTATATATTTTATTAGCATAGAAATTCTGTATATTAATATTTTATAAATTAAAAATTCTTATATTGTTAAGATTCATGTCCTCTCATTTTTTTTTAAATTGACAGAAGTGTTCTGTTAAAAGAGGACCCCACTGCCATAGAGAACCCTGGATCTCTGAAGACATCAAAGATAGAGACCTAATATTTCTCTCAAAAAGTGAACCTTGATTTCCATTCAATATTGAATTTGATTTTTAAAAATTCTGAAGTATGTCAGAGCTGAAGTTTATCTATGCTATTTTGTATTGGATACATCTACTAGTGTGACAAATTAGGTGTTTTCCCAGAGTAGCAGTTTGTCTGAATTCATCTGCAGGAAGGATACATACAGGTGTGTTTTCAGAATATTGTCAGAGTGGTCTTAGCTCTTCAAAGCAGTTTCTCCTATACCATTTTCTTAGGGGAAGCACACTGATTGAAACTGCCCACCCTGGCCAGGCACCACAGTAACCACTTGCATGAGTTGTTTTATGACAGGAGGTCCTGGTAAGGAATACGGAACTAATAAGCCACCACCAACCAGAAGAGTTCAGGAAAGGTCAAAAGGAGACATCACATGTCGACCACCTCCCAGAATCCTTCTCTCTGGCATCCATCTTGGCTGAACAAGGCGTGCACCACCAGGAAGGACTCTGAGTCAGAAGGATTGGCTAAAGACAACCCGGAAACTAATCCCATCACCGTAAAACCTGCAAGCCATGTGGCAGAGCAGTTCTCCTGGGTTCCCTTATGCTACTGCTCCCCACCCGGGTGCCCTTTCCCAATAAAATCTCTTGCTTTGTCAGCACATGTGTCTCCTCGGACAATTTATTTCCAAATGTTACACAAGAGCCCAGTTTCGGGCCAAGGAAGGTTTCCCTCTTCCTGCAACAGTTTCACTTCACATATTAACAGAATGACTACTGCTGTTTTATTGATAGTTTCCTTTTCAAAACTGATTTTTTTTTTTAAAGAAAGGACCAGTGTGAACTGATAATCCTTATAGAATGAATTCTTTTGTTAATCCCATTTTATAGATGAGGCAACTGAAGCATAGAAAATTTAAATAACCTGCCAAAAGCTTCCAATTTGTAACTGGCAGAACCGTGATTCACACTCAGGTGTAAATGCCAGAGTCCAAGCTCTTACTCATTAGATTATTTTACCTAAAAACATCTATGTGCTTTATGAGGAGGCTTGTGTCTACATAATTTAGAGAAAAACTTGACGAATTTAGCAAAAGGAGAACCAAATTGTGGACTGCACCATCAGTATAGGTCTTTGTTTTTCAAGTGCAAATACACGCTTTTTTCCCAAAGCAATATGTATGCAGGGCAGACACTGGCAAAAATTTTAATCATTACACATCTTGTGTGTTTGATGGGAAATACTAAATATCTTCTGTATATACAGAGAAAATCTAAACCAAAGAGATCATATTTGCAAAAATATCACTTTTCACATCATGAAGGCAGTATGAGAACCTGTCAAAAAAATACTAAGGAACAAGATACAGCCAGTAGAGGAAGAATTCTAACTTCAGAAATTATTAATGGGCCTGATCCTTCAAAATGATATACTGGAAAACACGATCTTCAGTATGACAATTGGACTCCAGAGCGCTTTTAAGAACAAAGATCAAAAATGTTAGGTAGGATTTTCCTCCTGTTGACTAAAATGATGCACAATTTGAGAGTTGTGAGTTAAGTTTTATTTGAGGCAAAATGAGGACTGAAGCCAGGGAGGCAGTACCCCAGATAGCTCTGAAGGACTGCTGTGAAGACGGAGTGGAAGGAAGATCAATACATAAGACTTCAGTAAAGGGGGAGTTCAATACTATGAAGCACTCATTTTACAAAAGGTTTTTAGCTAGTCATGAGGATCTGATGTCACCATGCAGAGATTTAATACTTTTCTAGAAATGAGGAGATGCAAGGATTGAGATCATAAAATCTGACCCTAAAAACATCCAACTATCTAAAGACCTGTCTCACCAGATTCCCAGGAGCACAGAGTGCCCCACTCCACCCTGAATTCCCTCAGTGGGTGTTGAAGGTCAAAGGCTGCAATAGCACAGGATTCAGTCTCCAGAAGTTTCACCTGCAGAGGCAGATGGCAAATGCCCTTGTTCAATCACGGGCAATGCTCTTGGTAAGTGCCATTTGTAGTTGACGCTCCCTTCTTTCTTACTTCTCCCCCTATCTCCCTCCCTTCTTTCTGAAATAAAAGAGGATATTCATTGAGAACTACTGGTTAAGAACAACAGCTCTAAAGAAAGTTAAGGAGGAAAGTAGTTTCATAAAATACAACAGAACCTTTTTTCAACTGGACTGGCCAGAATTTTAGAGTTAGATCCACTCTTGAAACCTCAGTGAACCATGATGATTATGTGGTTGTCAGTCTTTGAGATAGCATTCAACAATCTAGTACCTTCTAATATTCTTTCCTTTCTGTAGTTTCCCTAGAGGTCTGCTAGTGAGACCTTCAAAATGAGGGAAGTGATGGTTTGATTCCCCAGGCTCAGTCACAACAGACATTGAAGCTTCTGACTTGCTCTCTTAGATTTTTTGCTCTGAGAGAAGCCAGTCACTATGCTGTTATGAGACTCAAGATGTCCTATGAAGTGACCTGCATGGAAAGGAACTGAGAACTCCTACCAACAGCCAGTTCCAACTTGTTAGCCATGTGAGCGAGTCACCTTGGAAGAGGATCCTCCAGCCACAGTCAAACCTTCAGATAACTGCAGCCCCAGCTGACATCTGACTGTGACTTCATGAGAGATCCCTAGTATAGCCCAGTCATGCTTCTCCTGCATATCTAACCCACCAAAACAAAGAAATAATAACAATTGATTTTTTACGTTACTTAAATACTAGGGTGATTTATTACGCAGCATTAGGTAACTGATGCTGTCAGAAAGCCTGGATATTTGGCCAGAAATACAAAGGAACTGAGGCTATCACTGAGTTGAAAGAATGCAGGTTGCTAAGCAGAGAACTTTTTGGTGGGGGACTTAAGATACGTGGAGCTTTGACCCTAGAGCAAAAGTATGAAGTAAAGGATGTCCTGAAGGTCGCGAATGAAATCAACTGGATCAAAAACCACATGTCAGCACAAAATTAAAGCTAAAAAGTGCCTAAACTAAAAAGTAAGTGACTAAATTAATGTAAAGGAAATGAATTTTTTTTTCAAATACTCCTTGAAACATGGTCAGTTATCAAATTAGTGAAAACAGAGAAAAAGAAAGAAAAGAAATAGAACATTCTTAGGAATATTTTAGTTTTATCAACCAAGTATTTCTCCAAGTCTGTGTTCTTTAGATAACAGTAATGATAATAAAACTACTAAATTAGTTCAAACACCAAAAATTTCTAAGGTAGAGAAGATGCAAGTTTAACTGAAGATGTTAGAATGAAATAGATACATCTATTGGGCAAGGTATACAGATTATAGTGTCATTCATTTCCCTTCTGGGGCATAGCATGTCCCAAAGATGGCTTGCCAGCATGAGATAACTAGATATAAAGCCAGACTTGACATAAACACTTTCTCCCAGATGTGACCAGAAGGGATGTTAGGTGAAGCCACCTGTTGAAGTAATAGCAGCCACAACAACAATAACAATACTAGGTAGCATTTATTTAATGCTTACTATGTGCACAAGCACTGTTCCAATTCTTTTATGAGTATAAACTCATTATTCATTTAATTAACTTAATAACCCAAACATCTGTCAGTCTGCTGTTATAGCTTCCTTCCTTTGAAGTTTGCTGCATTTCTATGTCTAAAAATATCCCTTTTAGCAAAGGGTTTCATTAATTACCATTATTCACATGCCTACTGTGTGCCAGGAATTGTACTTTACGTTTTACAACAGCATCACCATATGCAATCATCTAGGTTATGCACGTATATATGGTCCCAACTCATATTAGTATATCTCATATTTTTAAAACCTATGTCAGAATTATTATCTTTATTTTACAGAATAGTAAACCTTGACTCAGAAAGATGAACTCACTTAATATGGCCTCAGAGCATATAAATGGCAGAAATAGAATTTAATACCCAAAATTTTTAACCCTAAAATGTATGCCCTTTCCTCTCTGGCATGTGGATTTAACAAGAAAAAGACATATTATATGAGTCTCATTTTAAACAAGGGCTAGTTTTTAAAGTTAGCTACAAAAATGAAAACTGCTTTTAGTCTCAGTTAGATTCATGAAAATATATTAAATTGTTTCATAAATAATGTGGCATTTTCACATGACCATTCTTCTTCTCAGCTCTCCTACAAAAAAAAAATCTTGGTGACTGAAAACAACAACCATTTTTGTTTACTTATGATTCTGCAGTTTGGTTAGGATGTGGGGAAGGCTAATATGTAGTGTTAGTTGAGCTCAATTGGGTAACTTTTTGCTGATGCAGTATAGATTAGTATTATGCATGAAATTGCACTTTGCTGAAGCTAAGCTGGGGAGTCTTAGTGTTCCACTCTATAGCCTGTATTTCCATGTGGTCTCTCACTATTCAGTGACTTAACCTGAGATTCTTTACATGATGGCTGAATTAGAGTTTGCTAGTAGGAGATAGAAGATCTTCTAAGACTGTGGCTTGGTAGTCCAGGAGCAACATTTCAACAGTATTCTAATGATCCAAACAAGTTTAAAAGCCATCCCTGATCGAGGGAGGGGGAAACACACCCCAACTCTAGAAATAAGAATTCATATATATATTCAAGAAAGAGAGCATTTCTTTTTGGCCATTTTTGAAAAAGATCTACCACACTATGAAAGTGAATATGCTAGTCACTCAGTAGCATCCCCCCTTTGCCACCCCATGGAGCCCATCAGGCTCCTCTGTCCATGGAGTATTCAGGCAAGAATACTGAAGTGGGTTGCCATTACCTTGTCTAGGAGATCTTCCCAGCCCAGGGGTTGAACCTGGGTCTCCTGCATTGCAGACGAATTTTTTACCATTTGAGCCACCAGGGAAGCCCCCCTTACCATACTATGCATGTATTCTCAGTAGCTAAGTCATGTCTGACTCTTTGCAATCTCATGAAGCCCACCAGGCTCCTCTGTCGATGGGATTTTCCAGGCAAGAATACTGGAATAAGTTACCATTTCCTTCTCCAGGGGATCTTCCTGACTCAGGGATCAAACCTGCCTCTTCTGCATTTACTGCAATGGCAGGTGGATTCTTGACCACTGCCACCTAACCTCTAATAAAAGCTTTCATGTCTGTCACATTTGAAATACATGCACTCCTCTTTCAAAAATTTCATTCCATTATGATAACAGCTTGAAGTTGAAATCTCATCACTTGCCTCAGATCTGCATGTGTATGAGGCTCCTGTGTGTAACACTCTTGGTCTGGAGATCTGTAGGCTAAAATAATGTTATCTGTCCTCAAATGTTCAACATAAAATGGTAATACATGGATTGAAAAACTGTACAAGAAGCTTTCATTCAAAATAGGAAAAATGAAATGATATCAGCAAAATAGCAAACTAGGAACTTCCAAGCCCTTGTTTTCCCCATGAAAATATTCTAAATAACGGAATAAAGTAAGATAAAACAGAACTGACTGAACAAATATACAAGCTTTAGGAAAGAGTGGAAAATCCACAGCAACCAAATGAGCATCCAAATAAAAGTCCACATTCAAAATGGTAGGAAAATTTGTGACATAGTTATTCAAACTTTCCCTACCCTTTCTATCCGTGGTGTGGTCTTGGTCTAAAGCAAACAGTGACATAATTTCCAATTTTCACCCTTGGACTGGAAGAAGCAGAGTAACTGATACTCATAATATTCTAACCTGTCTGGGGGCTGCCTAAAAAACTGGTCTTTGTCTTATCTAACTCAGATCTTGGATGAGAAAGATCAGCAACTGCTATTTGTGAAAGTTATGCGGGTGGAGGGGGTACTATAGACCCACATATATCTGAGCAAGAGACTGTGTATGGAAACATACAGTAGTCACGTAAAGTCCCAAGGAGAGTCTAGATGAGAATGTTTGAGAAATTAAAGCATTCAAAAGCAGATGTGTGTAAAGGGAATATAGAAAGTCATATATAACCCAGGCAAGATGCATGCTCAGAAAAGACCTGAGAAGAATTTCAGATTGCACTTCAAATTTATACCTACACATAGGGCATGCCCAGCTACTCAATGAATGACTCTCCAAGCACAAAACCAGTCTGCAGATGCTATTCTTACAGATGCCCAATTTTCAACAAAAAATCACATTACAAGGCATGCAGCAAAATGAAAAATCAGAAAACAGAGTTAATTGGTAAATACCATCCATGAAGAAGCACAGACGTCAGACTTACTGGGCAAATACATTGAAAGAGCTGTTTTAAATATGTTCAGAGAGTTAAAGAAAAGACAAATAAGAAAAACTAATGAACTCAGTAAAAAAGAAAAATGAGCACAATCAGAATATCAACAAAGAGATAGAAATTATTGCGATGTGCTTAGTCACTCAGTCATGTCCAACTCTTTGTGACCCCATGGACCATAGCCCACCAGACTCCTCTGTCCATAGGATTTTCCAGGCAAGAATACTGAAGCAAGTTGCCATGCCCTCCTCTAGGGGATCGTCCTAACTCAGGGATCGAACCCAGGAGAAATTAATAAGAGGAACCAGATTCTGATACTGATAAAAAAAAAATAATTGAATTACAATAGTACTTTGCCAACAAAGGTCCGTCTAGTCAAGGCTACGGTTTTTCCAGTAGTCATGTATGGATGTGAGAGTTGGACTATAAAGAAAGCTGAGTGCAGAAGAATTGATGCTTTTGAGCTGTGGTGTTGGAGAAGACTCTTGAGAGTCCCTTGGACTTCAAGGAGATCCAGCCAGTCCATCCTAAAGGAGATCAGTCCTGGGTGTTCATTGGAAGGACTGATGCTGAAGCTGAAACTCCAATACTTTGGAGATCTGACTCATTGGAAAAGACCCTGATGCTAGGATGGATGGGGGCAGGAGGAGAAGGGGACAACAGAGGATGAGACGGCTGGATGGCATCACCGACTCGATGGACATGAGTTTGGGTAAACTCTGGGAGTTGGTGATGGACAAGGAGGCCGGGTGTGCTGCGATTCATGGGGTCGCAAAGTCGGACACGACTGAGTGACTGAACTGAACTGAACTGAACTGATGGCAGTTCTATTTTCATTTATTTTAGAATCCTCCATATTGTTTTCCATAGTGGCTGTACCAATTTACATGCCCATCAGCAATGCACAAGTGTTTCCTTTTCTCCACAGCCTTATCAACACTTGTTACTCATTATCTTTTTGATAGTAGTCATCCTAACAAGTGCAATGTGTTATCTCATTGTGGTTTTGACTTGCATTTCCCTGATGATCAGTGATGTTGAGCATCTACTCCTGTGTCTGTTGACCATCTGTATGACTTCTTTGGAAAAAATGTCTGTTTAGGTCCTCTGCTCATTTTCAATGTTTTGTTTTTACATTGAGTTGTATAAAATCTTTGTATGTTTTAGATCCTATTCCTTGATCAGAGATGTTTTAGTAGGCTGCATTTACATTTTGTTGATAGTTTGCTAACCTGTGAGAAAACTTTTTAGTTTAGTGCAGTCCTATTTGCTTGTTTTGCTTCTGCTTCCATTGCCCGAGGGAATATATCCAAAGATATAGTTAAGACTGGTGTCAGAGAGCCTATTGCCTATGCTTTCTTCTAGGAATTTTATGGTTTTTCAGGTCTTACATTTAAGCTGTAGATCTGTTTTGAGTTTATTTTCTGTATTTGGTATGAGAAAGTAGTCTGGTGTCATTCTTTTGTATATAGCTGTCAAGTTTTCCCAATACCATTCATTAAAGAGTCTTTCTTTACCCATTGTATATATTTGTTTCTTTTGCTATAGATTATGTGTGGCAGTCACTCAGTCGTGTCTGATTCTTTGCAACCCCATGGACTGTAGCCCTCCAGGCTCCTCTGTCCACGGGTTCTCCAGGCAAGAATGCTGGAGTAGGTTGCCAGGCCCACCTCCAGGGGATCTTCTTGACCCATGGATCAAACCCGCATCTTTTGTATTGCAGGTGGATTCTTTACTGCTAAGACACGGGGGAATCCCTGTGATTTTTCTTTAATCACTTACTATTGTTTATTTTTACAAGCTTATTGAAAGAGTTATTTAAGACATATTTACCCAAATTTGTATCAACTATCACTATTGTGCATACAGAAAATAAATAATAAAAGCAAAGCAAATTAGTTAAGGTATTTCCAAAATTTTCTCACATTCAGAGTCTGACTTGAGAGTCAACATTTATGTTTATCCACAGAATATCACCCTTCATGCCATCAAGTGCATATCAAGGCAGCATTTCTTAAAGATTACTCCACTGTTACATCTAGAATTTTCTTCCAAGCTGCTAACATGCATTATTCAAGTTTTGATGCTGATTTTTCTTGATTGCCTAAGAGGTAACTTGAATCAGTTACATTAGCCCTGTGTTGCTTTGAATTTCCTCCAGAGATCTGGCAGTTCTTTTGCTTTGGGTTGTATTGCTTGGACTATGATAAGTAATCCTTTTGCACATATTGCAACTGCAGACTTTTTCACAGCTTCATATGTCTGTGGGTGTCTTCCTTTTTGAGCCTCCATAAAGTACTTGGTCTTCACATTTCAGAAAGATGCAGACTTGTGGCCATTGTCCAATCATATTTGCTTTTCATTCCACTACTTTATTTCCATGTCTTCTGTCTTCACTATAACATTTTGTATCAGTATCAAATCACAGTGTAAAATGTATCTAAATTACAATTAAACTCAATAAATGTAGTGCTAGCGAAGCGCATAACTCAACTGAAGTGATGATAGTGATACAGTGATAACCAAGTTCCTGCTTGTGCAGTTAAAGGCAATTATGTCTTGAATGTTACTTGACTGATGGTGTCAAATGCTATAAATTGTAAAGTGCATCTCAATTTCAAAGATATTTAAGTGTTAAAAAATATGATATTTATTGAGTTTCTCCTGTGTATCCAGTGACGTGATAGGGACTGTCAGATATATTTAAACATTTTAAAAATAGTGCTTGTCTCAAGAAATTTAACAAAGAGAGTTGCTCAGATGAAGTAGATAACCATGACAAATGGCATAGAATAAATTTTAGAGTAAATAGCAGGACATGTTGGAGTTTGAGGGGATGTATTGAATAGTGGAGGCCATATATCATGCCTCTCCACATTTTATCACTTCTTCATATATTTCTCTATTTTCTGTATTTTGGTCATTTTATTATTAATGAAGAGAAATAAATAAATTTTACTATATTTAAAATATTAATATTTGTGAGATGAATTTTTGAAATACCTTGTTCTAGCCTGTGACTTATTTTTAAATTTGTCTAGAAGTCTTTGATCATACAGAAGTCTGCAACTATAGCACAGTAAAATGTATCCATGTTTTTCTCCATGGCATATAATTTTTATCTTATTTTAGAAATAATTCTGGATATTCTCAAATATTTCCTAAAAATTTTTAATTTTGGCTTTTCACACTTAGGTTTTTAACAGCCAGAATTTGGTTTTTGTGTATGGTGTGAGGTAAAGTTTTAATTTTCGCCACATGAATGACCAATTATCCCAAGATTGTCTGTCAAAAGTCAATCCTTCCTCACCCTCCTGATTTGGAGTGCAGTCAATTTAGGGAGTATAGCAGAGGGAATAAAACCCTGACTTGAAAAATAGAATTTTCCTTTGAGAACATAAGCTCAACATCAAATTATTATGTAAGTGCTTAAATATGGATGGAATATACTCTAAAATACTCTGATCAATTTTAATCTTTTAATGTCAGAAATAGGTTCTGATTAAACCTATGAACCTCTCTCTAAAAGGAAAAAAAAAATGCACAAACACATTAAAAATACACTTGAAGCTTGTGCACTGACCTCTTCCCCTCAGTTTAGAGTGGAGAAATTGGGAGAATGTTAATACATTAATCAAGAGCTCACAGGTACTATATGTCATAGCCAGAAAAAGAACCCATATCTCCCGTGTCTCTGATCTGTACCATTCCACATGCATACTTACAGCTGAGCCATGAAAGCAGAACAGGGAAACACCGAAGGTTGTGATCACATACTCAAAAAAATCAAAGAATCGACACCGAAACGGTAACATGAATTTTATTTCTGATCTAAATTTAACAGTTAATTGTACATGACAGGTGAAACTGTATGGTTATAAAGAAGAATTGAATTTGAGAGAAGGATTTAACTTTAATTTGTTCATTGGGTCTGCTCTGCCATTCAATGGGAAGGACTTTAGTAGCAGGTAATTTCTAGATTGATTTATGGCTTTGGCACCATATAAATAATCATTGGAAGACCTAATTTGTTTGCTATATGCAAATTACCTAGGTGAGCTTATTAAAGATAAGGTTGGACTGGTATTGAATTTAATTCAGGAAAAACCAAGAAGGATTAGGGTACTTTGTGATTGATTGAGTTGGGAAGTTGAAAGTCAGCAACTAGACAGATTGATGTGTTCAGCAGGACATTTTGAATCAAGAGCCATCACATACAATGTAGGAAGCTCAGTTAATAAATTAACCAAGAAAAGAATGATCTGACTTTGAAGGGATAGAATGATAGGAACTCCATCTAGGATATTAGAGAAATTTGAAATTGAAGGTGTTTTAAAATTGTAAAAAATTAAAACCTGTGGAAATTAACCCAGTTGGGCAGTAAATGAGGATTGAAGGTTATGACAAATCTACTGGTGGTTTTGGAGATATTGATCTAGGTATTTCTCTACCTTTATCATTCTGGGGGAAGAATCAAACTACTCAGTTCTTAGCTGAGTCCAAACTGCCAAACCCACAAAGTTCTAATTCCCATCCAAGCTGGATTGATGTGAAGTGAACCTATACCTTGAGAAGCCCTTGACCTCCATAATCCCTGAAACAGTTCCAAATTATTCCAATGAAACTGAATCACTGAAAGAATAAAGCTACATCTCTGAAGAAGTGGTTTTGTAGACTTACAACCCTGCTTCTTTGAGCCATTTGTCAGACTTGTTCATAGGCAAACAGCTTCTCCACCTTTTATAAGACTGAGGCGTTAAATGTCTTCCCACCCATGGGAATAAATTGTATTACATCATTTTTTGTGTAACACATTTTTTCTTTATGTCAGTTTAATTTCTTTTATTCCTAGCATTCTACCCCATCAGGGAATGAATCTCAGTCCCCCTTTCTTTCTCTTTCCCTCCCACAGTATTTTTTTCTCCTCCAGCTTTATTCTTTCTCTCTCAGAATTCTCCCTCTACCTGTTTTCAATACCACTACTTAATAATCCTCTTATCCCCGTTTTTTTAGAAAGTTCTGCTCACATTTTCTGCGTTTCACTTTTTTAGACACTAGCCCTTTTTAGACCTTCTTTAGAGGCCTTTTTAGACACTAGCAGTAAAGTAGTGCTGAAGTGGCAGTAGTAAAAATGGTGGTGGTGGAGTGGGTGTGTGTTAGTTGCTCAGTCCGACTGTTTGTGACCCCCCCATGGACTGTAGCCCACCAGGCTCCTCTGTCCATGGAACTCTCCAGGTGAGAATATTGGAGTGGGTAGCCATTTCCTTCTCCAGGGGATTTTCCTCTCCCAGGAATTGAACCCAGGGTCTCCTGCTTTGCAGGCAGATTGTTTACCATCTAAGCCACTGGGATCTTGTGTGTGTGTTTGTGTGTGGGTGTGTTTATGTGTGTGGATGTGCATGTGCACGCAATTGCTCAGTAGTTTCCGGCTCTTTACAACCCTATGGACTGAAGCCCACCAGGTTCCTCTGTCCATGGGAATTTTTCAGGAAAGAATACGGAACTGAATTACCATTTCCTCCTCCATGGGATCTTTCCGACCCAGGGATCAGACCTGCCTCTCCTGTGTCTCCTGCATTGGCAGGCAGATTCTTTACCCCTGAGCCGCTTGGGAAGCCTGTGTAGTAGGAATAGTAATGGTATTTGTTATTTTTATAGAAGTGCTGCAGCAGTAACATCACATTCTTGTAAAAGCGTTCAACACACTTTCCCATTGTTAACCCTTTAATCTTGCCAAAACCTACCCTCACAAATCTTTAGACAGTTAGCCATCACTAACGAAACCACATTTATTCCCCATTTAAGTCATTGGGGAGCCCATAGAAGTATAAACTGAGGTCTCCAACCAGAAAGAGCTCCCACATAGCTCAGTAAAAAGCCAGTGGACTAATAACCATGTAAGTGAACAGACCTCAGTGCTATAAAATTTTAGAGCAGGTAGATACAATGCCCGGAGGTGGTCAGGAGAGGTGTCTAAGAGGTGCCAATCTCTGCCAGGCACTGAGCTGGAACTGGGCATTCCTAATAATGGGAACACAGTCAGAAAACACACAGATATGGGGAAAGGGCCAGGGAAAACGAAGAAGACATATTAAAAATCTAGTCCTGTTATTAGTGGCAATTATGAAGATATGATAAGAAAATGAGCTCTTTGCTAATAAAGCCACAATTACATATGTGAGTTAAGTGAAGTAAGGCAGTGGAACCTACACAAATCTAACTCAGACTTCTTGCTTTCCATGGACCACTCTCTTGCTTGCACTTGGCAAGGATCCTACCTGTGGTACTGTTCAGGTTGATGTTTGTGTTCTATTGAGACAGATGTGTACAGTATCATTATGACAAGGGATAGGCACTAACTTGCAGGCAGTTGACACGATGGCTGTAGGGTACCATTTACAGAAGGATTTCAGTACTCCTTATTAATAAAGTCCCATTTGTAAGCCTAATTACACCCTTGCCAAATAATAGAGTTGACTTTTGTGCCATTTCCTCTTTGGTCTAAAATGGACATATCCTTTATTGATAGATTTGAAAAGTCAGCCAAATTTGTGTTCTGGGCTCCTGCGGCACAATTGTATATACTTGTTCCGTCTTTCCAGCACTGTTCTTTTGCCTCACCCCGTTATCCTTCCAGATTCAGTGGCTACAGAGGATCAAGGATCCCTCTGAAGGGAGAAAGTCACTCACATGTAGGTGGAACTCTTTGAAGACAGTTTTATTGTCTAGTCGTCTTGTAGGAACGTGCTCTTATGAAGAGGATACTGGTCAAAGTCATGCTTGGCTCTCCACATGCCTGCAATGCACAGCCAGCCATCCTACCCCACTCCACAGCAAGAATTATCCAGTCCAAAATGTCCATAGTGCCAAAGTTGAGAAACCCTGCTCTAACCAAAAGAATGTTCTATAAGACTATTTTTGGTTTTTTATTCATTTATTCAACAAATATTTACTGAGTGTGTACTATGTAGCCAGTGGTCTTCCTTGGAGGCTCAGCAGGAAAGAATTCACCTGCAATGCAGGAGATGAAGGTTTCATCTCAGGTTGGGGAAGATTCCCTGCAGAAGGAAATGGCAACCTACCCAGTATTCTTGCCTGGAAAATCCCATGGACAGAGGAGCCTGGAGCACCACAGGCCATGAGGTTGCAAAAGAGTCAGACATGACTTAGCGACTAAATAACCACAGCAACAATGTACCAGGCATGTATGGAGTTTTATACACATGTCGTTAATGCACACAAAAGATCACAACATGGATGTTATCATTACCCCCATTTTACAGATAAAAAAATCTGAAGTCCAAAAAGGTTAATTTACCTGGAATCATCCAACTGTGGTGAAAAGGGAAATTTTAGTAGCAAAGGGGGATTTTTAATGCAGTGCTTGACAAGTACCCTCTACTTTGATATACAAGGATGTTAATGGAAAAAGTAGCATTCTGAAGCCAGCCAGACCTGCACTGAAATGTTGGTGCTTCTACTTACTTGCATATTTACTGGAGACAAGACTACCTTCTCTGAAAGAGCTGTGAGGATTGAAATAGGTGCTGAAAGCATTGTATGACAGAGCCTGTAATAGTGGGTGCAACCAAAATGCTAGTTTCAATTATTTCATTTTCAGCCTGTAATGTTGGGGACATCTGGAAACCACCTCACTCAGCCACATGCTAGAATTCTTGAGTGCTGAAATGAAAGAAGGAGGGGTGGGGAGTGATTTTTCCACTGAAACATGAGCAGGTTTTCTTGAGTATTTCAGGCCCAGGGGACAATGTGGCTTCTTTGCCAGGTGGCAGGACACCTTCCCTAAAGTGGACTCTAGGGTGAGGAGAAGGCTGCTTTCTGTGGAGGGCCTTCTCACGTCTCTCCAGCGCTTCCTCCTGCAGAATTGCTGGGCAGGGATTAACCCAGGAGTGACAGACTGTCAGCCAACCCTGCTGCAAAGACTCCCACCAAGCACTCGCAACTGTCAAGAAGGTTTTCTCCTGACGGGAGAACACAATTTCACATTTTCAGAGTTAAGGGTTAAACGCACCAGGCAGCTGGAAATGCAGAGCCTGCTGCCCTCAGAGCGGAACTTCACAAAGCATCAGTAGACAGGACACTCTACCTGACTTTAAGCAGCACACTTTTGTTTTTCTTTTTTTCTTAGTCTCTTTTATTTCTCTTTTTGCCCCAAGGCTTGACACTTTACAAAGTCTATTGCCTTGGCTATATTCTTACTGGGAAAACAAAACAGCTTTTTTGGCTCTGGGATAATTAGAGCATCACAACCTGGCCTCCAGTTTGAAGAGGGAGAATTCACCAGGGCTTTTCTCCTCGGCTCAGCTCTGCATCACTCCTCAAGTTTTCCCCCTCCTCTGAAGGTCCTTTCTTTTCTCACCCACACCATAATCATTCAATCTTCTACTACAGATCTCTGTGCTTAATTCAAAATTAAAAAAGAACACCAAGGATCAGCAGATATTTGAGAAAACCAACAATAGAGATGGAAAGGATTAGAGAATACTAGGCTTCACAGGAAAGGGAAGTTTTTTTTTTTTTTCCATTTATTTTTATTAGTTGGAGGCTAATTACTTTACAACATTGCAGTGGTTTTTGTCATACATTGAAATGAATTAGCCATGGATTTACATGTATTCCCCATCCCGGTCCCCCCTCCCACCTCCCTCTCCACCCGATCCCTCTGGGTCTTCCCAGTGCACCAGGCCCGAGCACTTGTCTCATGCAAATATCCGCAGACTGAAAGGGAAGTTTTAAGAATAATATGCTCAAAGGAATTTGCAAAACAAGAGTAGCTTACAACTAAACAGGAGCAATAAAATTTTATTTCAAGTAAGTTTCAAAATTAAAAATAAGATGGCCTAAATAAAAACATACCCAAGTATTAAAAGAATTTATATCAGAAACCTGCTCAGAAAAGAACTGCCAAAGAACAAGGAAATAGAAATCTGAGATTTAAAAAAGGTAAGAAGCATAGAGAAATAATGCAGGAAGTCATCACTCTCTAGTTAGGTGTTACAGGTTAAAAAGAAAAGAGAACATGAGGGGGAGAAAATAGCCAGTGAAAGAACAAAGGATAAATTTTCCAGACCTAAGAAAAGATATTGAATCAAGATTGACTGGATACTGGGGGATAACAGAGCAATTTTTTCAACGTTCTGAAGAAAAATTATATTGAGACTCAAATTCTATACCCAGAAAAACTATCAAAAAGAGAGTGAAGATAGGTATTCTCAAGTCTTCCCTAGCGACTCAGCAGTTGAGAATCCACCTGCAATGCAGGAGACACAAGTCCAATCGCAGGGTCAGGAAGATCCCCTGGAGAAGAGAAGGGCAAGCCTCTCCAGTATTCTTGCCTGGGAATACCCCTGGACAGAGGAACCTGGTGGGCCACAGTCTATGGGGTTGCAAGAGTTCGACACAACTTAGTGACTAAACCACCACCAGATATTCTCAATCATACAAGGCCATGAGGTTTACCCACCTCACACTATGGGAAAAAAAAAAAAAAAAAACTGCTTAAGGAGATACTTCAATACATAGGAAAAAGAGTCTAGGAAATATGAAGTGATGGGTTCTAAGAAGAGACAAAAACGAGACTACTGCCGAGAGCAACGAAAGCAATACCAGCTTCATGTGAGTTGGAACTAGTCTTTGGAGGGTTTAAAGGAAAGTTTCTTCAAAAGTAATACATTTTATTCAACAAAAATTGATTTTGAAACTGAAAGATCCAAGTACCATGCGAAAACAGTACAGCTTTTTTTCTCAAAAAAGAAAAAATATATAAATATAAGCCTAGTAAAAATAAAAATGTCCAGGAATATTATGAATTATAAGGAAAACATGCTAAATTATGGCATTAATTTAAGTACTTTATAGCATATTTAAAAAGAGAATCTAAAAAAAATAAATAAATAAAAAAGAATCTCATTGGCCTTGACACTTGGAATATTCTTTTATAAACAGCACATTTTTGATGATATGAAATTACTTTTATCTTCTCCAAGGATCTAATCACACTACTTAGTTCTGTAGTAAGCAATGATTACAGATAATTATACTATAAATTTTATTTATAAATTTTTAATGTTTGTAGTAAACCCATGGACAAAGCACTTAGCACATAATAATAATTACAGAAAAGAATATTAATGCCAAAACCTTGATAATATTTTTAAAAAATTATAAAGCTGATGGAGAATGGGAAGTGGGCCAGGGGTAAAAAATGGAATGTAACACAAAGGTAGTTTATTTCTGAATAATGTTGAATCAAGAAAGTGTGTGTCTAAAACAGATAAAACCAAAAGTAGAGGTTTCATTACATTAACAAACATTTTAAAGATCATCAGTACAACTGAAAATAACAACTTAACCAACAAATTCAGAAGACACATAGAAACAAAGATAGAGTTATTACGTATAAGTGAGTTTTTAAATACTTCATCTTCAAAATGAGGGAGTCTATAAATCAAAAACTGGTTTATCATTTAGAATTATCATGGACCCAATGGAAAAAAATTTTTTAAAAAAACTTCTAGGAACTGAAAGTAGGGGTAGGATGACTATTCTCAATTATTACTATTCTGTACTATATCAATTTTCTTCTAGGT
Source organism: Odocoileus virginianus (assembly GCF_023699985.2). Classification (NCBI taxonomy): domain Eukaryota; kingdom Metazoa; phylum Chordata; class Mammalia; order Artiodactyla; family Cervidae; genus Odocoileus; species Odocoileus virginianus. The sequence goes on along the minus strand of NC_069686.1, from coordinate 59,370,940 downwards.
TTATTATTTCTATATGCTTACTTAACTTATATGCCAAGTACATCATGAAAATTCTGGGCTGGATGAATCACAAACTGGAATCAAGATTCTCAGGAAAAATATCAGCAACCTCAGACATGCAGATGATACCACTCTAATGGAGAAAGTGAATCAGGAATTAAAGAGCCACTTGATGAGGGTGAAAGAGATTGAAAAAGCAGGCTTGAAACTCAACATTCAAAAAACGAAGATCATGGAATCTGGTCCCATCGTTTCATGGCAAATGGCAGGGAGAAAAGTGGAAGCAGTGACAGATCTTATTATCTTGGGCTCCAAAATCACTGCGGCTAGTGCTTCAGCCACGAAATTAAGAAACACTTGCTTCTAGGAAGGAAAGCGATAACAAACCTAAACAGTGTATTAAAAAGTAGAGACATCACTTTACTGACAAAGGTCCATATAGTCAAAGCTGTGTTTTTCCAGTAGTCATGTGTGGATGTGAGAGTTGGGCCACAAAGAAGGCCGAGTGCCAAAGAATTGATGCTTTCGAACTGTGGTGCTGGAGAAGACTCTTGACTTGGACTACAAGGAGATCAAACCAGTCAATCCTAAAGGAAATAAACCCTGATTATCCATTGGAAGGACTGATGCTGAAGCTGAAGCTCCAGTACTTTGGCCACCTGATGCAAAGAGCTGAAAAGACCCTTGTGCTGAGAAAGACTGAAGGCAAAAGGAGAAGCGGGGTAGCAGAGGATGAGATGGTTAGATAGCATCACTGACTCAATAGATATGAATCTGAACAAACTCCGGAAGATAGTGGAGGACAGAGGAGCCTGGTAAGCTGCAGTCCATGGGCTCACAAAGAGTAACACACAAAAAGTCACAAATTATTTCTATAATTTATAAACTAGGGTGTAACAACAAAGTAAATGCACTTCTTAAGATGTGAATGTGGAGACATTTTGGATTAGTGCAAGTGTTGGACTGCCTTGCATAGCTCTTATCCACATGTTTAAAGTTTATCATGCTTAACTTAAACTTTCATAATGACTCTATAAGAAGATAAAACTAAAATCCCACTGGCATAAGCCCAGGAGCCGCGAAGTAGGTCCAATGGTATAACAAGCAATAATACTAGAATTTGCAAAGTTGTATAAGAGGCTTTGCATTCATTCTATAATTGGGTTATGGAACACTAGCAAACAAGAAATTATGAACCCTGATGATAGATCAGGAGACATAACTTAGGTATATAACATGTATCAGACTTAGCATTATTATTTGTTGTCATCAGCAACAGGTACCTCAGTCCCAGTAACAACTGTTCCCCTCCACTGAACATGTCTAAATTTATATAAGATGCATTTAGTGCCCTTTACCATCTGCCAGCACTCACCCCCTCCAAACACTTCTGCTACTCCCATTGTGAGCTGGAGGTAAAACTGAACCAAAACAGCATCCAGATCCAGGGGCAATAAAAGGACTCAAGTGAGATCTTTTTTTTTTTTTTTTTAATATTCTCTAGTATCTAGATTATTTTTTTAAAATACCACTTCCACAACAAAAATAAATAAATAAATAAATGAAATACCACTTCCCTGTGGCTCAGACAGTAAAGAATTTGCCTGCAATGCAGGAGACCTGGGTTCCATCCCTGGGTCAGGAAGGTCCCCCTGGAGAAGGGAATGGCAGCCCACTCCAGTGTTCTTGCCTGGAGAATCCCATGGACAGAGGAGCCTGACTGGCTACAGTCCATGGGGTCACAAGAGTCAGACAGGACTGAGTAACTTCTACTTTCACTTTTCCTCTGTGAGGAACCAGAAGCTGTTGGAGAAATGCCTGATTCTAGGTTTAGGGCAACTGGTATAAGAAGAGAACTAGGCATGTCTTGTTGTGCACGAGTGTGCTAAGTTGGCTTCAACAGTGTCCAACTCTTTGTGACCCCAAGGACTGCACCCTGCCAGGCTCTTCTGTCCATGGGATTCTCCAGACAAGCATACTGGAGTGGGTTGCCATGCCTTCCTCCAGGGGATCTTTTCCACCCAGGGATCAAACATGTGTCTCTTATGTCTCCTGCATCAGCAGGCAGATTCTTTACCATTAGCACCACCTGGGAGCTACATTTCTTTCCTCTTATATGGAAAATCTTGTCTCTTGACAACAGTGGTATAACTTATTTGCTTTACCCCATGATCTCCATTAAATAATCTTTAAAATTATAACATCAGTATTACTTCTAACATGAAAATACTGAATGAATTCATTTCTATTTGTTCTAAGAATATATACTCTATGCTGGCTCAGTCAGAAGCCAGTGTTCAAATGTCCCTGGGGACTATTCTTTAATTTTAGGTATAATTATATTATTTTCTTTATTTTTGACTTTAATGTTAACTTTTTCTTAATTTAAGACATTCAAATTTCAAAAGTAAAACTGTACAAAAGGACACATGCAGAATAGTATAGTTTCCATCTACTACCCTCCACTTTTCTCCTCTACCCTGTCCCAAAAATAAGCATTTTTTTATTACTTTCTGGTTTATCCTTTCAGTGTTTCTTATTAAATAGCTAGACTACTTCTACCTGTCACTTTGCTTTCTTTTCCTAAAAATATGCCATGGAGATCGATTTATATCAATTCAAAGAGATCTTGAGAGATTACGTCCTAGAGTCTTTCTTAAAGCAATGTTATTATTACTTTTTTTAATGCTAGTGTACATATATATAACAAAATAGCCTAGGGTCGTTTATAGTTGTATCCTGAGAACACATAGGTTTTTCACTGGAGCCATGTTTTCTTAAGCCACAGATGAAAATCTTCCCCTCTGACTCAGAGGGTCTATTTATCATGGGCTAAGCCCAGGGACGGGGGAGCCTGGTGGGCTGCCGTCTATGGATCGCTCAGACACACGACTGACATGACTTAGCAGCAGCAGCAGGAGCGAGCTGGTCCTAGTCTCTGTATCCATACTCACGCTTCTTTGCATGCTTGGCATGTGATCCTCCTTCATTTGAGGCAAGGCCAAGTTCAAATCCTAACTCCTTTCTTCTGAGGAGCTGTGCCTGTGCACCCCAGTATCTAACATGATGGCCAGCACATTGGAAATGTTCAGTAATGTTAGGGATGACTTTACGGTAATGTGGAAAGAAGATAGTTTTAGAGGTCAGCTTAGTTATCAGTTTAAATTCTAGCTTAGCCACTTTGTAACGGTGTTAGTTATGTATTGCTACATAACAAATTGACCTCAAGCATAGCATATTAAAATGACACACATTTATTATTCCACAGTTTTTGTGGGTCAGGAGTCTGACACACTCCCTGGGTCTCTCACAGGCCACAATCAAGGTGTTGTTCTCTTCGGAACGCTCACCTGGGGACGCTTCTTTCAAGTTCACGCCTGTGGTTGTAGGAAGAGTTCCGTTCCTTGCGATCGTGGGACTGAGTCCTCAGCTTCCCTGAGCTGTTAGCTGGATGCTTCCCCCAGCTCCTCGTCACATGAGCCTCTCTACATCGTCTTTGGCAGCGTGGAAGTTACTTCATCAGAGTGAGCAAGCAGAGAGGGAAGAGAAGTACCGGAGAGAGAAAAAGCAGAAATCACAGACTCCGTAACCTCATCTGGAAGTGATAGGCTGTCACTTTGACCACATGATGTTCCTTAGAAGAACAGCAGCGGTCCAGCCCAGAATCAGGCGAGTGGGGTTGCACAAGGCACTGAACGCCGCGATGCAAGACGGAGACTGTCCGCCACGGGCCCATTTAAATTCAGCTAACGTGCTCCAGCTCTCTGTTTTCGCCTGCAATATGGGAATAATAATAGCAACATTGTGATGTTAGTGTGAAAAACCAAAAATAAAGCATATAAATCACTTGACACTAGCAAGAGCTCCATATATGGTAATCATTGCAATATTAACTAGGTTGTCTGATCAGCTACATTTTTATCCTTTCTACCCAGTCTTGTCTTCTCGTCCTTCTGCTCCTCAGAATCTAAATGTTTTCACTTCTCCTCCTTAACATTTTAATAACATCATGCTTTAAGTGACCAGTGTGATAGGGTAATTTCTAAGACAAAATATGTTTTCACAAGGTGTATTTACCAGTTGAACTTTATGAAATTACTTTTACTCTTTCCATGACTTCCTATTTGAATCTAATACCTCTAGAAAAAGACAAACCACGTACACCGACACACCAGGAAATACTGATTTATAAACTAGAATGCTCTTTACTTTTTTTGTATATCTAGGTTTACAAATTTACTCACTATAGATCTGCTAGAGAGATCACAGTTTTGCAAGAGTAGTATTATATTTCATAATTGTGTGACATTCTAAGAGATTTTTGCTAGATTTTGTTTTATCTTTTTTTTCTTTCTTTTTTCTATTATGGCAAGAACTTTTCCTGTTAAGCCTCAATAGTTTACCTTTGTTAGAGTCCGAGAAACTCTTGAGAAACACATGTCCGAAGAAAAAATTTAAGGAAACTCCCACCACCTGTGTGAATCTATTCTAATGTGTCCTGAAATATTTTGCTTATGATACATACAGGAAACTGTCTCCATTCCAATTCTTCTTCCTAATCTCCTATGAATCAGAGCACTGACTTGGGGAGTTAAGGTGATTCACTCCATGATCTTTCCAAGTAAAATTTCTCACCCATAGAATGATCCCCATGACACTATCCTCATGACCTGTCACTTGATCCCTTTTGCAGGATAAGTAGAACTGGGCAATGTTCTAGGGCCTCCTGAGAAGAGACCCTAGAGACCCAGCGGTGGAAAGAGGGTGCTGTGTCTCTTTTAACTGTGATCAGAGAGACTGATGTTGGAAAAAAAAAAAAAAATCAACTCACGGGAGTAAGTATCAAGTTAGAGATTAGCAGTTAGAACTGAGTTCCTAATCACTGGGGACATGGGGAAAAGAGGGGGAGTCCAGATGCAAAATTCACATAAAAGACAGCAAGAAACAAAATGGAAAAATGAGGAAAGATAAGTTAGCTCTACAAAACTAGAATGACCTGGAGCTGAAAAACTGGGCAGTGATTTTCTCCTGTTTCTTTAGCTCCATGGGGGCCTGCTGGAAACATTTAAAGGGAAATCCTTGGAACAGACATCTACCACCTGTGGCTATTGAAAAGATATATATCATTTAGATACCACTGCATTAAAAAAAAAAAAATGCCTTAGAAGGAAACATCTTGACTAACAGCAAGGTGCAAAATTAATTCATTTTGCTCAGCATTTTTGGAAACAATTGACTTCAAACCTCCATAACTTTGTGCCTGAAAGTCTCCATCACAGCTGTGGAGAAATTCTTCATGTTCTCTGCTCTGACACTGGAGATTTTTGCAACCATGAATGGACACAAAAAGATGTCAATCATATCCAGTAATGAAAAGTTCATTTCTCACTCCCTATTGTGAAGGCAGTGCCTTTGTGATAGCTATTGTATGAGTCTGCGTTCAAGCTCATTTACCTTCACATAGAGAATATCTGTTTTATATTAAAAGTTTAGACTATAGTCACCCCAGATCACACCTAATGCATTAGAATTGTAATACCATTATCCTCTATTAAATCTGTGACGACGTTATAATATCTGTGTCAGAAATAATGAAGAGATTAATGTGGAGAAAGAGATCCTGATGTCACCTCCTTCTGCATTTCAACATCAAATATTCTTGGCACTAAAAACTAGTCTCTGTCAGCCAGTGAGAATGGGGACTTTGACAATGGAGAATCCACTGAGAGATGTAAGGGGAGTTTTCCGTCATGTAGAGAGCTGCTGAAGTGATAATTTTGAATAAAAGTGAAAGTCCTTCCTTTTTCTCCTATTCTAGAAAAATCTATATTTCTTCACTTAACTTCACAGAACATACCCTCCTCAGGGGGTGGTGATATATGCTGAGAAAGGTTTATTTGAAGTGGTTCCTCCACAGCTGGATTTACGAATGGATACAATAAAGACACTTGAGGAGAAGGAAAGGCAACGCTAAACATGCTGGTCCCAGATTGTGAAGCAGCAGCCCCCTCCAATTTAAGGCGCTAGAAATGGCCTCCCCTACTGGTTTGCCTCACTGCCATCCAGTGGGTTCGAACGGGGGAACAGAGTGGCAGAGGCAATTCATTTATCCCCTCAGAAGGTAGGTATTGAGCAGTGGATTATTATTATTCCTTACTTCATAAAGCACTTTACATTATATATAACTGATGATATTTCCCCCCTCATTACAAAATAGAAAGGGCACGCATTATCATTCTCACTTTATAGGTGAAGAAACTAAGTCTCAGAATATCTCGTGTATATTTATGTAGCTATTAAAGAGAAGATCAGAAATATGAATCATGCTTCAGAGTTTGAGCTTCATTCCATAGTCAGCTGGGGCCAGTAATGGACTCAAAGTGGAGGTACGGAAGTGGAGTTTCATTTCAAAAGCTTTCTCTGTCTGTGGAATGTGGGCTGAGTCTTGGGGAAGGAAGATGGAATTATGAAGGCTGGAAGCTGCCATGATAATCCAGGCAAACCATGATGGTGACCTGAACTATCAAAAGAGAATCAACTAACTAGAGATTTAGGGAGTACGCAGTAGCGATTGGATGTTGGAAATCGGAAGGTGAGGAAGCACAAACTACTGAAGATGTCTTGGGTTTGTCATCTGGACAACTGGTCCTACAGGAACGTCATCATCTGAGATGAGGACTACTGGGTGAAGAGCTGGTTATGAAAGGAAAGGGAGGATTGTAAGCTCCATTGTAGATCATTTGGTGAAAATAGTTTGTACACAGATTTTGAGCTAAGAGAAGGCATCCTGCTTAGGTTGGGACGTGGGGACATGGATTATTCTAGAAATAGAGTTTCCAGGTACCTACAGCAGGAGAATTTCCAGGGAGTGATGGAGGCAGAAGTCAGACTGCAGGAAGTGGGGAGTGAATGGACTGAGGCTATAGGGAAGACAACATTCTGGAAAAAAATGTATGACTGAAGAAATAGAAAAAGAGCAGCAGCTGAAGGGAGCATGGAGTACAGGGAGAGTTACCTTATTTTTTAATAAAAGAACTTGTTTAAATGTTGATAAGAAGGAAGCAATTGAGAAGGAGATACTAAAAACACAGGAAATTCATTCTGTGAACAAAAAGCTATTGAACCTCCATCACTGAGATGGCAACGCAACAGCAAGCAAGAACGACAACATCCCCACTTTGTGGAAATTATGATCTCTGTTCATTTCCAAGGCAAACCATTCACTATCATGGTAATGCCCTGACCAGTAACGCTGAAGAAGCTGAAGTTGAACAGTTCTATGAAGACCTACTGGACCTTCTAGAACTAACACCCAAAAAAGATGTCCTTTTCATTTCACGGCACTGGAATACAAAAGTAGGAAGTCAAGAAATACCTGGAGTAGCAGGCAAATTTGGCCTTGGAGTACAGAATGAAGCAGGACAAAAGCTAATAGAATTTTGCCAACAGAACGCACTGGTCATAGCAAACACCGTCTTCCAACAACACAAGAGAAGCCTCTACACATGGACATCACCAGATGGTCAACACTGAAATCAGATTGATTATATCCTTTGCAGCCAAAGATGGAGAAGCTCTATACAGTCAGCAAAAACAAGACTGGGAGCAGACTGTGGCTAAGATCACGAATTCCTTATTGCCAAATTCAGACTTAAATTGAAGAAAGAGGAGAAAACCACTAGACCATTCAGGTATGACCTAAATCAAATCCCTTATGGCTATACAGTGGAAGTGAGAAATAGATTTAAGGGACTAGATCTGATAGACAGAGTGCCTGATGAACTATGGACATTGTACAGGAGACAGGAATCAAGACCATCCCCAAGAAAAAGAAATGCAAAAAAGCAAAATGGCTGTCTGAGGAGGACTTACAAATAGCTGTGAAAAGAAGAGAAGCAAAAAGCAACGGAGAAAAGGAAAGATACCCATTTGAATGCAGAGTTCCAAAGAATAGCAAAGAGAAATAAGAAAGCCTTCCTCAGTGATCAGTGCAAAGAAATAGAGTAAAACAATAGAATGGGAAAGACTAGAGATTTCTTCAAGAAAATTAGAGATACCAAGGGAACATTTCATGCAAAGATGGTCTCAATAAAGGACAGAAATGGTAGGGACCTAATAGAAGCAGAAGATATTAAGAACAGGTGGCAAGAATACACAGAAGAACTGTACAAAAAAGATCTTCACCAACCAGATAATCATGATGGTGTGATCATTCACCTAGAGCCAGACATCCTGGAATGTGAAGTCAAGTAGGCCTTAGGAAGCATCACTACAAACAAAGCTGGTAGAGGTGATGGAATTACAGTTGAGCTATTTCAAATCCTGAAAGATGATGCTGTGAAAGTGATGCACTCAATATGCCAGCAAATTTAGAAAACTCAGCAGTGGCCACAGGACTGGAAAAGGTCAATTTTCATTCCAATCCCAAAGAAAGGCAATCCCAAAGAATGCTCAAACTACCGCACAGTTGCACTCATCTCACACGATAGTAAAGTGATGCTTAAAATTCTCCAAGCCAAGCTTCATCAATACATGGACCATCAACTTCCAGATGTTCAAGCTGGTTTTAGAAAAGGCAGAGGAACCAGAGATCAAATTGACAACATCCACTGGATCATCAAAAAAGCAAGAAAGTTCCAGAAAAACATCTATTTCTGCTTTATTGACTATGCCAAAGCCTTTGACTGTGTGGATCACAGAAAAACTGTGGAAAATTCTGAAAGAGATGGGAATACCACACCACCTGACCTGCCTCTTGAGAAACCTGTATACAGGTCAGGAAGCAGAAGTTAGAACTGGACATGGAAAAACAGACTGGTTCCAAATAGGAAAAGGAGTATGTCAAGGCTGTATATTGTCACCCTGCATATTTAACTTATATGCAGAGTGCATCATGAGGAACGCTGGGCTGGATGAAGCACAACCTGAAATCAAGATTGCCGGGAGAAATACCAATAACCTCAGATATGCAGATGACACCACCCTTAGGCCAGAAAGTGAAGAGGAACTAAAAAGCCTCTTGATGAAAGTGAAAGAGGAGACTGAAAAAATTGGCTTAACACTCAACATTCAGAAAACTAAGATCATGGCATCCAGTCCCATCACTTCATGGGAAATAGATGAGGAAACAGTGGAAACAGTGGCTGACTTTATTTTGGGGGGGCTCCAAAATCACTGCAGATGGTGACTGCAGCCCTGAAATTAAGACACTTACTCCTTGGAAGGAAAGTTATGACAAACCTAGACAGCATAATAAAAAGCAGAGACATTACTTTGTCAACAATGGTCCGTCTAGTCAAGGCTATGGTTTTTCCAGTGGTCATGTATGGATGTGAGAGTTGGACTATAAAGAAAGCTGAGGGCCAAAGAATGGATGCTTTTGAACCATGATGTTGGAGAAGACTCTTGAGGGTCCTATGGACTGCAAGGAGATCCAACCAGTCCATCCTAAAGGAGATCAGTCCTGGGTGTTCATTGGAAGGACTGATGTTGAAGCTGCAGCTCCAATACTTTGGCCACCTGATGCAAAGAACTGACTCATTTGAAAAGACCCTGACGCTGGGAAAGATTGAGGGCAGGAGGAGAAGGGGACAACAGAGGATGAGATGGTTGGACAGCATGACCGATTCAATGGACAGGGGTTTGGGTGGATTCCAGGAGTTGGTGATGGACAGGGAGGCCTGGTGTGCTGTGTTTCATGGGGTTGCAAGGACTTGAACACAACTGAGCGACTGAAGTGAACTGAACTGAAGGAGACAAGAAATAAGCAAACACAACAATAGCCTCTATTAAGTATAAACTGTAACATAAAGCTATAATGTTCGAAACCCTATGGCAGTGACACAAGAATAGACAAGAGATGCATAGTGAGAAAGACTCCTCTTGTCCAAAATCTAGGCAGGCTTCTCTGAGCCCTTTTCTTGACTAGACCTCAACCTTTGCCAATAGTGACTTGGGCAAACCATAACATACCTTCTAACTGCTCAAGGCCTCATCCCTGGGATGACCTTGGCCCTCCTTCAAGTGCATTCTTGGGAAAACTGAAGGCTGCCCAAAAGAATCTACTGTCTGTTCCAACCAACACCTGCAGATGAAGTCCCAGTCTCCCAACCTCTATGGGAGGATAGAGGCAAACTTCAGTAAGGGCCAGGTAGCAAACCCAGAGAATTTCACAAGAACAAAACCCTTGTCTTGCAGTTTGTGTTCACTTCCCTGACTCTACTGAGTCCCTGCTTACATGGAGCCCTAAATGATCATTCTCCCTTAAAAACACCAAGTCTCCTCTGTACAAATCAAAATTGAGTTCAGTTCATCCTGGACTGTTTTCTCTATTACAATAGCATATTACTGATTAAAATCTGTCTTTAGCACTTGTCTCCAGCTTTCTTTGTCCCTGATAATCAAACAAAATCGTTTAAATTTTGTAAATATATGGAGTTTAGTATATGGTAAAAGTTGACATCTTAAGTCTTCAATGGGGGAAAAAATGGACATATTTAATAAATGGTGTAAAGAAAATTGGATAATTTGGGGGAAACAAAATGAAAAATAGTTATTTAGGAGGCAGAGGAAAAGTAGCCTTAAACAGGAAGAGGGCCACCTCTCCAATATTTTCATTGGAGAAAAAGAGAAGGGTGAGCACAAAGCAAGAACATTTCTGTGGTGGGGAAGCATAAGGAGAGAGACATCCCACCCTTTGGCTCCTCTGTTTTCCTTGTGACACAGAATCTGGTATTTTTGCCTAGAGTAAAGAGGATTAGAAAAATTAGGAACCTGGTGGAGATGGGAGTGGGGTAGTGAAAAGAGAATATAATGAATGAAGTTCAAGGCACAGCTGGGGACTATTCATTTGGAATAATTGAAATAGAATGTAGAATTGGGCCAAGATGAAAAGTTTGCAGAGCAGGTAATGGGTAGAGTTCAAAGAAGTGACAATTACTCCCTAGCTCTGCAGATCATGGGGCAACAGAGTCATGTAATTCCAGTTTAGGAACCAAACAGGAAATATATTCCCTGGAGCCCTGGGACAGCAGGGCAGACCCACTCAGGCATCCTAACATCAATACAACCTATTTAAGAATCACAACAAGTTTTTCTTCATAAAACCAGACAAACTTCCAAAAAGGTTGATTTCTCTACCAGTATATCTTCCTCAATATTTATTCAGTGGACTCTACAGTCCAACCTATCTTCTACTGAATATGTTATTTTTACTTACCTCGTTTTGAATGGCAGTGCTCATAGACAAAAAGAGGGTGCTGATGGGTGTTAGAAATCAAGGGAGGAGGGACTTCCCTGCTGATCCAATAGTTAAGACTTTACCTTCCAATGCAGGCAGTATGGGTTCCATCTACCCCCAAGAAAAAGAAATGCAAAAAGGCAAAATGGTTGTCTGAGAAGACCTTACAAATAGCTAAGAAAAGAAGAGAAATGAAGGCAAAGGAGAAAAAGAAAGATATACCCATTTGGATGCAGAGTTCCAAAGAATAGCAAGGAGAGATAAGAAAACCTTCCTAAGTGATCAATGCAAAGAAATAAAGGAAAACAATAGAGATCTCTTCAAGAAAATTAAAGGTGTCAAGGAATATTTCATGCAAAGACAAGTGCAATAAAAGATAGAAATGGTATGGACCTAACAGAAGCAGAAGATATCAAGAAGAGATGGCAAGAATATACAGAAGAACTATTAAAAAAAGATATTGATGATAGCCACCATGGTGTGATCACTCACCTGGAGCCGGACATATTGGAGTTCAAAGTCAGTTAGGAAGCATCACTACAAACAAAGCTAGGGAAGGTGATGGAATTCCAGCTGAGCTATTTCAAATCCTAAAAGATGATGCTGTGAAAGTGCAGCACTTAATATGCCAGCAAATTTGGAAAACTTAGCAGTGGCCACAGGATTTGAAAAAGTCAGTTTTCATTCCAATCCCCAAAAAAAGGCAATGCCAAAGAATGCTCAAACTACCACACAATTGCACTCATTTCACAGGCTAGCAAAGTAATGCTCAAAATTCTCCAAGCAAGGCTTCAATAGTACACAAACCAAGAACTTGCAGATATTCAAGCTGGATTTAGAAAAGGCAGAGGAACCAGAGATCAAATTGCCAACATCCACTGGATCATTGAGAAAGCAGAAGAGTTCCAGAAAAACATCTACTTCTGTTTCACTGACTAAAGCCTCTGACTGTGGGAACCACAACAAACTGTGGAAAATTCTTAAAGACATGGGAATACCAGACCTCCTTACCTTCTTCCTGAGAAATTGTATGCAGGTCAAGAAGCAACAGTTACATGGAACAACAGACTGGTTTCAAACTGAGAAAAGAGTGCATCAAGGGTGTATATTATCACCCTGCTTATTTAACATCCATACAGAGTATATCATGAGAAATCCTAGGCTGGATGAAGCACAAGCTGGAATCAAAATTGCCAGAACAAATATCAATAACCTCAGATATGCAGATAACACCACCCTTATGGCAGAAAGTGAAGAGGAACTAAAGAGTCTCTTGATGAAAGTGAAAGAGGAGAGTGAAAAAGATGGTTTAAAACTAAAAGATCATGGCATCCGGTCCCATCACATCATAGCAAATAGATGGGGAAACAGTGGAAACAGTGACAGGCTTTATTTTCTTGCACTCCAAAATCACTGCAGATGGTGACTGCAGCCATGATATTAAAAAACACTTGCTTCTCAGAAGAAAAGCTATTACAAAATTAGATAGCATATTAAAAATCAGAGGCATTACTTTACCAACAAAGGTCCATCTAGTCAAAACTGTTGTTTTTCCAGTAGTCAGGTATAAATGTGAGAGCTGGACTATAAAGAAAGCTGAGCAATGAAGAATTGATGCTTTTGAACTGTGGTGTTGGAGAAGACTCTTGAGAGTCCCTTGGACTGCAAGGAGATCCAACCAGTCCATCCTAAAGGAAATCAGTCCTGAATATTTATCAGAAGGACTGATGCTAAAGATGAAACTCCAAAACTTTGGCCACCTAATATGAAGAACTGACTCATTAGAAAAGATCCTGATGCTGGGAAAGATTGAAGACAGGAGGAGAAGGGGACGACAGAGGATGAGATGGTTGGATGACATCACTGACTTGATGAACATGAGTTTGAACATGCTCCAGGAGTTGGTGATGGACAGGGAAGTCTGGAGTGCTGCAGTCCATGGGGTTGCAAAGAGTCAGACATGATTGAGTGACTGAACTGAACAGAATATATTATTTTCACTTTCCTCATTTCAAATGGCAGGCCTCAAAAATAAAAAGAGGGTGCTGACGGCTGTTAAAAATCAAGGGAGGAGGGACTTCATTTGCGGTCCAGTAGTTAAGACTTCACCTTTCAATGAAGGGGTATGGGTTCAATCCCTGGTTAAAGTGCTGAGATCCCATGTGCCTCTTGGCCAAGAAACCAAAACAAAACAGAAACAATTTTTATATTTTATTGTAACAAATTCAATAAAGACTTTAAAAATGGTCCACATCAAAAAAAACCTTAAAAAAAAGAAAAGAAGTCAAGGGAGGGAACCAGGGCCTGATGTAGAAAAGACTTGGAATTGAGCAGAGCTGAGGCTGGAACTAGAAGCTGGTAGTCACTGTGACTCAAGAATTTAGGGCCAAACACCAATTTCTCATGGTAAGTAAGGAATCTAATATGCAAAAAAAAAAAAAAAAACTTGAAAAATCAAGCACATAGAATTCCAGGTAGTCTAGTAGTGAGAATTCAAAAAATCAAAGAGGCTGATTTGTCTGAAACTAGATAAAGAATCTAGAAAAGAGTCTAGAAAACTGGTAGAGAAATAACAGGGACCACAGACTAGGCTACAGACAATCAGAGTCCAAGTTGTCCACTTATCGTCCTCTCTGCCTAGAGCAGTGGCTAGAGTTGAGCCGAGGAAAGGACAATTTCTGACATTGATTTTGTTGAGAAAAGCAACCCAAATGCAGGCCTCCCTGCCAGGCAGTCACTTATGAGACATGTGGAGAAGAAAGTGTTGTCTCTTTGCAAACAGAGTTGTTTCTGAGCGTGTTCACATTACTATAACTAAATACCATAGACTGTGTACTTATCAAACTACAGATTATTTATTTCTCTCAAGTCTAGAGGCTGGGAAGTCCAAGATCAAGTTGCTAGCAGATTAAGTGCCTGATGAGAGCCCACTCCCTTCTTAAATGGCTTGGTCCCTATGTCCTCACACAACAGAAGAGACAAGGGAACTCTCTGGGTCTCTTCTATAAAGGCACCAATCCTATTTATGAGGTCTCTAACCTCATGACCTAATCACCTCATGAAGGCTCCACCTCCAAATACCATCACACTGGGGATTAGGTTTTCATATATGAATTTGGGGGACATAAACATTTAGTCTATAATGGTTTGCTAGCACACTCAGTTCAGTTGCTCAGTTGTGTTCGACTCTTTGCAACCCCACGAACTGCAGCACGCCAGGCTTCCCTGTCCATCATCAACTCCTGGAGCTTATTCAAATGCACGTCCATTGAGTCAGTGATACCATCCAACCATCTCATCCTCTGTCATCCCCTTTTCCTCTAGCCTTCAATCTTTCCAAGCATAAGGGTTGTTTCAAATGAGTCAGCTCTTCGCATCAAGTGGCCAAAGTATTGGAATTTCAGCTTCAGCATCAGTCCTTCCAATGAATATTCAGGACTGATTTCCCTTAGGATGGACTGGATTGATCTCCTTGCTGTCCAAGAGACTCTCAAGAGTCTTCTCCAACACCACAGTTCAAAAGCATCAATTCTTCAGTGCTCAGCTTTCTTTATAGTCCAACTATCTCATCCATACCTGACTACTGGAAAAACCATAGTTTTGACTAGACGGACCTTTGTTGGCAAAGTCATGTCTCTGCTTTTTTAATATGCTGTCTAGGTTGGTTACAACTTTTCTTCCAAGGAGCAAGCGTCTTTTAATTTCATGGCTGCAGTCACCATCTGGAGGGACTTTGGAGCCCAAAAATGTATAGTCTGTCACTGTTTCCACTGTTTCCCCATCTATTTGTCATGAAGTGATGGGGCCAGATGCCATGATCTTAGTTTGCTGAATGTTGAGCTTTAAGCCAACTTTTTCAGACTCCTCTTTCACTTTCATCAAGAGGCTCTTTAGTTCCTCTTCACTTTCTGCCATAAGGGTGGTGTCATCTGCATATCTGAGGTTATTGATATTTCTCCTGGCAATCTTGATTCCAGCTTGAGCTTCTTCCAGTCCAGTGTTTCTCATGATGCACTCTGCATATAAGTTAAATAAGCAGGGTGACAATATACAGCCTTGACGTACTCCTTTCCCAATTTGAAAGCAGTCTGTTGTTTCACATCCAGTTTTAACTGTTACTTCTGACCTGCATATAGATTTCTCAGGAAGCAGGTGAGGTGGCCTAGTATTCCCATGTCTTTAAAATTTTCCAGCTTGTTGTGGCTCCCACAGTCAGAGGCTTTAGACAATGAAACAGAAGCAGATGTTTTTCTGGAACACTCTTACTTTTTCAATGATCCAGTGGATGTTGGCAATATGATCTCTGGTTCCTCTGCCTTTTCTAAATCCAGCTTGAACATCTGCAAGTTCTTGGTTCACATACTATTGAAGCCTCGCTTGGAGAATTTTGAGCATTACTTCGCTAGCCTGTGAAATGAGTGCGATTGTGTGGTAGTTTGAGCATTCTTTGGCATTGCCTTTTTTGGGGATTGGAATGAAAACTGACCTTTCCCAGTCCTGTGGTCACTGCTGAGTTTTCCAAATTTGCTGGCATATTGAATGCAGCAATTTCGCAGCATCATCTTATAGATTTGAAATACCTCAACTGGCATTCCATCACCTGCACTAGCTTTGTCCATAGTGATGCTTCCTAAGGCCCACTTGACTTGACAGTTCAGGATGTCTGGCTCTAGGTGAGTGATCACACCTTCGTTGTTATCTGGATCATGAAGACCTTTTTTTAATAGTTCTTCTATGTATTCTTGCACCACTTCTTAATATCTTCTGCTTTTGTTAGGTCCATACCGTTTCTGTCCTTTATTGTGCCCATCTTTGCATGAAATGTTCCCTTGGTATCTCTAATTTTCTTGAAGAGATCTCTAGTCTTCCCCCTTATATTGTTTTCCTCTATTTCTTTCCGTTGATCACTGAAGAAGGCTTTCTTATCTCTCCTTGCTATTCTTGGGAACTCTGCATTCAAATGGGTCTATCTTTCCTTTTCTCCTTTGCCTTTCACTTCTCTTCTTTTCATAGCTGTTTGTAAGGCCTGCTCAGATAATCATTTTGCCTTTTTGCATTTCTTTTTCTTGGGGACAGTCCTGATCCCTGCCTCCTGTACAGTGTCATGAACCTCTGTCCATAGTCTATCAGAGCTAATCCCTTGAATCTATTTGTTATTTCCACTGTATAGTTGTGAGGGATTTGATTTAGGTCATACCTGAATGGTCTAGTGGTTTTCCCTACTTTCTTCAATTTAAGTCTGAATATGGCAATAAAGAGTTCATGATCTGAGCCACAGTCAGCTCTTGTTTTTGCTGACTGTATAGAGCTTCTCCATCTTCGGCTGCAAAGAATATAGTTAATCCAATTTCGGTTTGGACCATCTGGTGATGCCCATGTGTAGAGTCTTCTCTTGTGTTGTTGGAAGAGGGTGTTTGCTATGACCAGTGCATTCTCTTGGCAAAACTCTGTTAGCCTTTGTCCTGTTTCATTCTGTAATCCAAGGCCAAACTTTCCTGTTACTCCAAGTATTTCTTTATCTCCTACTTTTGCATTCCAGTCCCCTATAGTAAAAAGGATGTATTTTTTGGGTGTTACTTCTAGAAGGTCTTGTAGGTCTTCATAGAACCGTTCAACTTTAGCTTCTTCAACATTTCTGGTCGGGGCATAGACTTGGATTACTGTGATATTGAATGGTTTGCCTTGATCATTGAATGGTTTGCCAGATCATTCTGTCGTTTTTGAGACTACATCCAAGTACTACTTTTCAGACTCTTTTGTTGACTGTGATGGCTGCTCCACTTTTCCTAAGGGATTCTTGCCCACAGTAGTAGATACAATGGTCAGCTGAGTTAAATTCACCCATTCCAGCCCATTTTAGTTCACTGATTCCTAAAATATCGATGTTTACTCTTGCCATCTCCTGTTTGGTCACTTCCAATTTACCTTGATTCATGGACCTAACATTCCAGGTTCCTATGCAATATTGCTCTTTTCAACATCAGACTTTACTTCCATCACCAGTCACATCCACAACTGGGTGTTGATTTTGCTTTGGCTCCATCTCTTCATTCTTTCTGGAGTTATTTCTCCACTGATCTCCAGTAGCATATTGGGCACCTACTCACTGGGGAGCTCATCTTTCAGTGTCCTATCTTTTTGCTTTTTCATGCTGTTCATGGGGTTCTCAAGGCAAGAATACTGAAGTGATTTGCCATTCCCTTCTCCAGTGGACCACATTTTGTCAGAACTCTCCACCATGACCCATCTGTCTTGGGTGGCCCTACAAGGCATGGCTCATAGTTTCATTGAGTTAGACAAGGTTGTGGTCTATGTGATCAGATCGGTTAGTTGTCTGTGATTGTGGTTTTCAGTCTGTCTGTCCTCTGATGGAAAAGGACAAGAGGCTTATGGAAGTTTCCTGATGGGAGAGACTGACTGAGGGGGAAACTGGGTCTTGTTCTGATGGGCGGGGCCATGCTCAGTAAATCTTTAATCCAATTTTCTGTTGAAGGGTGGGGCCGTGTCCCCTCCCTGTTATTTGACCTCTGCCAAACTATGGTGGAGGTAATGCAGATAATGGCGACCTCCTTCAAAAGGTCCCATACGGACACTGCTACATTCAGTGCCCCCGACCCCTCAGGAGGCCACCGCCAACCCAAGCCTCTGCCGGAGACTCCTGGACACTCACGGGCAAGTCTGGGCCAGTCTCTTGTGGGGTCACTGCTTCTTCCTCTGGGTCCTGGTGCTCACAAGGTTCTGTCTGTGCCCTCCCAGAGTCTGTTTCCCAGTCCTGTGTATGTTCTGGCAGCTCTATGGTGGGTTAATGGTGACCTCCTCCAACAGGGCTTCTGCCATGCCCAGGTCTACTGCACCCAGAGCCCCTGTCCCCACAGCAGTCCACTGCTGACCTGTACATCCTCAGGAGACACCCAGACACAGCTCTGTCTCAGTCTCTGTGGGGTCTCTGAGCCCTGATGCTCACAAGGTTTGTTTGCGCCCTCTGAGCATCGCTGGCAGGTATGGGGTTTGAGTCTAAATGCGATTTTGCCCCTCCTACCATCTTTCTGGGTCTTCTCTGTCCTGGGACGTGAGGTATCTCCTCACAGTCACTCCAGTGCTAGGCAGCTGCCGTTCCAGGCTTGCTAAAAGTAGAGGTGAACCATCTTTGTGATTCAGAGTGGGAAAGATTTCTAGGCCACATTAATCTTCAGTAACGTCAGCGTACTCACTCAGAAGTCTAACCATCATCATTCACTAATTCTAAGAAATCAGTGTGTTCTGGCTAGAGTGAAGGACAGGGAGACTACATTTAGGAACATCAATAATTGGGTCACTTTTCCCACTTTCCCAATTTTCAGATAAACCTTTTCCTCCATGGTTTCTTACTATGCCAAATTTACATGAACTGGTCCAGTATCTTTAAGAGCCCTATTCTTCTATGACCCGGTGAGGACCAAGACATCCCATAAACTCCTTTCTTCTCTACTCTGGGGCTTTATAAAGTTTTTCTAAGTACTAATACCTGAGCCTCTTTCTTCATCTCACCACTTCCAGTGTTTCTCTGGTTGCCTGTACCCGCTTTCACATTTGTGGTTGGCCTCGTTTAGCCCGGATCCATGGTGTGCACCCTGTGTTTGACTTTGCCCCCAGCCACCTGACTGGTCCATGCTCTGCATCCTCTGGGGATTTTCAGATCCTCTGTGTGTGCAGCCCCAGCTCTTGCAGCCCCTTATCCTCCAGTTATCCAGATAGAATTCAGACAATAGTCAGTCTCCTCCCCAGTCCCTTTCCTTTCTCTCCCTGAACTGCTCACTAACCAGAGTCACTTTCTCACAGACCTGGGTTCCATGAGGGCCATTTGATATAATAATAGGACATATAGGCTACTCATTCTTAATTCTACTTTCTTACAAGGAACACTGTCCAGCCTGCTGTCCCTCTGAGAGAGAGAAATGGAGAAAGCTAGCAAGCAAGAAAAAAAAAGCAGGCCTTCACATTGAGAAGTTGACCTGGCACAGCTAGTCATTGTTAGCTGTTAGTCTCCTCTCAGATGTAAACTCACAGAACACCAATCACAGCAAGGCAATCCCAAGGTCACAATAACATGAGACCAAGCAAGGTCACGTCATAATAGCATTTGAGAAAAGACACCAGCAAGGTCACTGTGCCATGCACGACACACCCAGCACCTCCATCTCTGGGCAGGAGTGACTGCTGCTTCTTCATCAGTTACAGTTTTATTCTTACTCTTGTCTCCCCTGCTTACAGATCAGATTTATTGAGATACTCGATTATAGAATTACTCCCATTTTCTGACTAAATCAAACTTCCACTTCCTTAGACTTTCTCCCAAATCACTCAGCTAAAGCCCAAATCCTATTGTAGGTTCACCCTCTTAGTGAGACAATCCACAGTTCCCAGAATCTATGCACTCCATCACCACAATTAGTAATAAGCTCAGCTTTCTCAACCATGGTCTTGTCCCTGGTGGCCTTTGGTTGAAAGACATTGACTCTATCCAACATGAAAGGGCCCCTCCTATGTGCCAGGTCCAGGACTGGGCCATGTGGATTCAGGGAAAATATGGCATGATCTTCTTAAATTCTTACAGCTGCTTTGTCAGATGAATTTTACCATCTTCACTATACTGAAGAGGGAATGCCTAAAGAGACCCAAGACCAGACAACTAAGAAGTGGTAGGGTCAGGAATAATTTACCAATCTGTGGGTTTCCAAAATTCCTCTCTTTCCTTTAATCGGGAGCAGCAGCATTTAGCTATTCCCCATCACTGGGATCAGAAGCAGATGTCACCCAACACCTCCAGGAGCAGCAAAGAGGAAAACCAGGCCAGGCTGGCCCGGAAAACAAAAGACACCAACAGCCTAGGAATAGCATAGTGGCAAAACTCGGTAAACTCATAGAGATGTAGTTTTTGAGCCAAAGAGCCTAAAAGGCAGTATGGGTTTGAGAATGAAACAGAGTTCCACTACTTTCAGACAATCGGCAACATCTCAGTTAATAAAAACAAAAACCAAAAAGAGTAAATGGATTGGCTCGCGATGAGCTCATCTGAAGGAACAAAGGTACAATAGAAGCTGCATATATTCTGAGCAATGAGCAGAGCCGGGGAATCAACGCTCCTTGGGTAATGAGAGCAAACAAAAGGATCAGAAATAGAGAAAATAAAAACAGCAAGGAAACAGCCATCATTATCATGGGATTACTGAACCAGTGTTCCCTGGGGAAGGGCGAAAGCTAGATCTTGGGCACAGTTTCAGCCTGACAGTGTACATTGTCGGGAGTTGCCTTACACTGGTGGAAGACCATCTGTGTTTGCCTCACTTACGTTCCTGCCTCCAGGGTTGAGGATCCTGAAGTCTGAATCCCTTTTCTGTTGGCAGAACGGATCTGTCTTCTCCTCTAAGCAGAGATGTAGAGGAGAGAGGGCCTAGAAAGCTTATTGCATGTCACATTACTCTTAAAAATTGCATTTTTATGGGTGTAAATGAATCAGAAACATATGGATAAAATTTCCTGGCTTGCCACAAGCAGTCTCAAACCCCGTCACTGTGCCCTCCGAGAGGATGCTTGGAATGTCAACGCTGGTGCCAGAATCCTGGGTGGAAAGGTCAGGGGAGAGGCCCTCCCTTATCCTTGTACACCTCCTCTATGGCATAGACCCTGCAGCTGGACCTCATCGGACCCCTGAGAGACATTCCTGCACCAGACCACTGCCCACCCCCTAATTAGTTCTCATCCAATAATGAGAGCAGAAGATGTGAGCATGCACACGCACACATTACAAACACAAGCCTGTGCTCCCCCAACAAACATCATGAACAGGCCAAGATGTACACAAAGTTGTGAAATAGCAATGTCTATTTCTGAATGATGAAACTTCCCTGCAGAAAAAGTAACTTAAATATAGAGACTAGAACTAGATAGTTGAGCTATTGCAGCAAAATTCAGCCATGTGACTGTGGTGTAAAAATCCATGGATATGAACAGAGAATATTTATTGAATTTCCTTTTAAAGCCTGGAGACATCCACCTCCCAAGGTTTTGGACCTGGCTGGCTTTGTGTTCAGTATCTACATTTTAGGTAAAAGCAGAGAAACATAACTAGGCTATGTCATATTCCTCACGTGCAGATTAAGTCAAAAATTAGGATGACTGGGATGAAAATAGATACAGATGCCTCTTTGTCAACACAAAGTCTGAAAATTTGCATGGATATAACCCAAATAAGTGGACAAAGGCTTTAAGTGCCGCTGCACAAGGGCTGGACCCTAAACTTGCTATTTGCTTCCCTTGTGGCTCAGCTGGTAAAGAATCCACCTGCGATGCGGGAGACCTGGGTTCGATCCCTGGGTTGGGAAGATTCCCTGGAGAATGGATAAGCTACCCACTCCAGTATTCTGGCTTGGAAAATTCCATGAACTGTATAGTCCATGGGGTTGCAGAGTCGGATATGACTGAGTGACACTCACTTTCACTTTCTTTTCACTTTACCTTGGCCAAGTAAGTCAACCTCTCTGAAATGTTTCATTATACTTTATAACATACCCCAAACTCTCATTAGAATAAAAATTTCTCATTTACCTTTTAAAACTGGACCTTCAAAATCATCCAGATTTTGAGCTGAATTTAGAAATGCATTTCTTCAATTCAGGTGCAAGGACAAGCCATCCCAGATGCTGGTTCAATTTTTCATTCTCTGCCCCTGGGCCCACCTCCTTGACATGGCTACCAAATTGGGCAACTCAAAAAAGTGCTATCTGATCCCCTGACACATTCAGAGCACTCACTCTGGCTTCCCTCATCGCACCAGCTCACATAGCTTGTTATCTGCATTGCACTCCTACCAGCCTCCAGAGGCCTCAAAACACACCACTCTAAGCACACCTTCTATGCTGGGTCCAAGCTCCAGATCTCTGCCATTATTTCTAAAGAACAATAGGAACATTAGGAAAACTTTCCCCTGCTACTTGCGTCTTCCTGTCGTACCAGCTGACTGCACCATATTCAGGTTGACTCTGCCTGTTCCTCCACCCTGGTTTTTGTTTGGTTAGCAAATAAAATCCACATTCTTTGTCCTGCCACAGTCTCATACCCACTTCCCTCAGCAGCCCCATCCCAACATCCTTTCAACTCCAGCCGAACAGGTTATTCATCATTGTCCAACCACACCCAACTGATACAACTCTGTGTCTTTCCCTGGGAAGTTTTCTCTACTGCTATCCTCTTCTGGATGTTTGACTAAATTCCAGGCCTCCTTGAAAGGCCTCTCTTGCCTCTAGTTGACCTTCTCCTCCTCTAATACAGGGAGTCTTCCCCACCCGCTCCAGCCCATGTGACCTTCCTTTCCCTAGCACATCTACTTCCAATGCCAGTATGTGGTCCAGCATGCAGAGCCTGCTATGGCAATTAGCTTTTTCCACACACATCCTATCTCCCTACTCTGGGTGGAAGTCCCTGCTGGGCATGACCTGTGCCTTCATTATACAGGATCTTCAATGGGAGATAAGTTCGTATTTTAATACCTTAAAGCAAGACTGGAGCAGTTAGAAGTTGACGTGAAATCTGATTCTATTGATAAAAGAGTTGTTTATTTACTACTGTAAGTTTTTACCATTTTATTCTCTTTGAACAATGTGGTCCCTGGAATCCTTGTCAGGGAAAGAAAAACTCCAACACCCTCAGCTGTCTGAGGCGTAGGCTATAAATGGACACATGGTGCCCTCTGAGGAACGGAATCAAATGTCCCATCAGAGGAGTGTTGTTTCTCTGAATTTACCCTCCAATCCAGACGATGGTCCCAGGTTATGTTGCAAAACTGCAGAGCTCAGGGAATGGGGTGGGTCCAGGACTTCTCCTGAAGGCAGAGTGTGAAGTGGAGTCCTGAGATGAAAAAGAAGAACTCCGGGTGAGGTGAACCTATGCGAAGCCTTTGTGAAACAAGTATTCGTCCTATATCCATGGTACATGAATGTTCCAAGCCTCATCCGTCTTCTGCTAGGGACAGACAATAAGCAATTTACACTGAAAATACAGATGCAAAATAATTATATTTCACAGACTTTTCCTAGAATATGACCTAAAGCGAATTATTGAGTCTCTCTATGGTTTTACCTCATTGGAAAAGACCCTGATCCTGGGAAAGACTGACGGTAAAAGGAGAAGGGAGTGGCAGAGGATGAGATGGTTAAATAGCACCGCTGATCAATGGACATGAATTTGAGCAAAATCTAGGAGATAGTGGAGGACAGGGAAGCCTGGTGTACTGTAGACCATGGGGTCCCAAAGAGTCAGGCACGACCTAGTAACTGAACAACACCAATGGCTTCATCTATGTTTATTTATGGAGATGACACCTGCAGCTCCCTCATAGGGTGGTAGAGAAAGTCATGGTAAAAAAAAAGAAGAAGAAAAGAAAAAGGTGATACTTTCTGGCAGTGGAGTATTATTTGGTCATCCTAAGGAATGAAGTACTGATACATGCTACAACTGGATCTTGAAAACATGCTGAGTGAAAGAACCCAGATGCAAAGATGCAAAAAGCATGCCACATATTGCATGATTCCATTTATATGAGACGTTCAAAATTAGCAACTCCGTAGAGACAAAAAAGGAGATCAGTGGTTGTCAGAGGTTAGAGAGAGGGAGGAATGAACAGTAACTGCTAAGGGGTATGGGACTTCTCTTAGAGAAGATAAAAATACTGTGGAATTAGAAAGTAGTGATAGCTGAACAACCTTGAAAATGCACTTAAAAGCACCGAATTGTATACTTTAAAAGAAAAAGCGTGAATTTTGTGGCCTATAAGTCATATCTCAATTTTTTAAGTGTAAAACAGCATATAGACAACCTGTTTGTCAGACAGCCTGGCAGATACAAGCACTCAGCAAATGGTGCTGTGATTGGGATAAGGATTATTGAAAAGTATAAGATAGGAGGAAAAAAGTTAGATGAGGGTAAATCCTGGTTCTTCCACTCACTAGCTCTGCTGAGTAACCTTACTTGGGCAAGGTTGCTGTCTTCAATTCAGGTTCTGAAAAGTTTAAATGGGACCCATACCACTATCTATCTTGTTATATTAGGTAACATATATAAAATTCCCTTTCATAGCCCCTGGCATGGTAGATCTGCTGCATATGCCATAGTCCTCTTCTTTAGTTCCTACTAAATCTCATACCTGCAATAACTCTCAGAACACAGCTGGAGTTGGCTGGGAGTTGGGATGCCAACTCTGGAACTAACAAGACCCCAGAAGGGATTCTAAGTAGGGATCATGCAACGTGCTTCCCCAGAGAGCCCCAAAACAGAATCACCAGAAAAGCTGGTAAGAATTGCAGTCCAAAGGGAAGCCAGAAGTCAGCACTGGGAATGTGAACCCACAAACTGAGTCTCAGCCGAGTCTGAGCCTCTGGGCTTAGCTATAGAGTAAGTCAAGGGGTCAGAGGCCAAGCAATGAGAAGTGGGAGCTGAGACACAGGGTCCAGGAGAAAGGCCATGAGGAAGCAATGGTGTTAGGGCCCAAGGCAAGGCCTGTTTATTTAAGAGACATTAAACTATACCGGACCTAAGACCTGATATCTGTTATTCTCAACTAGTCAGTAAATCATTCTCCTTGTCACAGAAACCTACATAGGAGGAGGGGAGGGACGGGAGAGAGGGGGAGGGGAGAGGGGTTCTAGGGAACTGGGCGTGATTAATCATCACGGCCTCTCCCTGGACAACGCTATTCAGCGCGCAGCAGCTGGGGGTGGGAAATCCTTCGTCTTCTTAGCCCACAGTCTAACAGTCCTGCCAAAATATTGCCACTGGGTAAATTTAAGGACAAAATACAGTGATTTGTTAGATGCAAAATTTCTGGGATAGGAGACTTTTTGCTCAAGAGTTGAAATTATTGCATTGAAAAATGCTGGTGTTTACTGCTGCCGGCTGTCTCAGGGGGTAGGGAAAGGGGAGAATTTGATTCCAAGAAGAAATTCCTCCTAGCTGTCTCTTAATCTATTCTGTGATCAATACTAACACTATCATAATACTTAAACTCTTCTCCCTTGTTGTCACTCGTGTACGTATGAATTCATTACCAAGGCCAGACGGAGGACAATAATGGGTCTGCAGATAAAACAAGGGCACATTATTTTATTATAATCTATAGAGAAGCCACCTGGTCAGAATAATAAATGATGCCAGGCACCTTCCCTGCAAACCGTGGGGCCCTTGCAATTCTTCCCCCTTTCCTCTTGCACAGAGATAGATCCATTTCCTTAAAGGCCATTGGACTCCAAGGCAGAGACGTGCACATATGTTTTTGCTTAGGGCCTGCATGTCCAGTGATGTCCAGGCTGTTTCTCTGGGACCTGGCCAACACAACTTAGTGAGTCTGGGTTTGCAACTGCAGCCATTCTGCATTTCAAAGATTTCTCCTTTCGGGGAAGTATACTGCACCTCAAGGCAGAGGCTGAGGTCTGGAGCCCACTGGGAATGTGATTAACAAAGAGCTCTGAAAGCCTTTGGCTGCTGAGACAATACTAGGATTCTTCCAGGATGTGCTCCACATCCCGATTTGCACACTTAAGGGCTTTACACACGGACCCACTTACACAAATTTAGGTCCATGCATTCAAGTGTCCATCAACATGCATATCCCATGTGCATATGCATCTCACACACTTATGCATATGTACACAAGTACCCTTGTGCATTCAGTTGAAAATACACACACATGCACACGTATGCATTGATCATATATTCAAGCACACTCATAACCCACAGATATACTTATGCATGTCCACACATACATGCACACTCACACTCTCTTTATGCATATGGATGTGTAGGTCCTCATATTCATGGCAGGAATTCTGTAACAATCTTGTGGTGTTCAAGTTATAGCCATATAACCTTCCAGACAATTGCACCCCATTATAAAAGTGATATATATTAGGAGACATAGTGAAAACAATTACAGTATTTGCTCCACCACAGGAAGTCTATAAATCACTGTGCCTTGCATTCAGCAAAAGCAAGAAACAAAGCATCATTCAGAACATAACCAAAATGTGACCAGGTATTAACATTGCACAGACCTTCAAGTAGAAACATTAAGGTGCTGATATTAGCACAGGCTAGCTGACTTCGCCATCAGCAGTTTCTGAATACATTCTAATTTGAGATGAATGAGGATCTGAGGGTGAGGACCATACACATCTCTGTGGCTTTCAAATAGAGACAGGCTTGGGGATATTATTCTTGCTAGTGGCGTTTCTAGGGTCCAAACAGGCCATTTGATTACACAAGAAATGCACTGGAAAAGAGCAACATCTTTTTCATTGTCATTTTTCTTGGCAAAAGGAAAGCTTGGCAAAACCACATCTTGGAAATAAAGCAGAAATTTTGGAGGCAGTTAGCCTAAAATCCCAAACCAGATTCACAACCAGATATATTCTTTAATGGGACTCTGTCTGCTTGTAAATAGGTGGCAATGAGAATTAACTACTTTCCTAGAGTCAGCCTGAACAAGTGTTGACTCTTCCACCCCTCCCCATCCTACATGGCAACCCCCACCTCCCGCTGCCCATCTTAAACCCTAAGAAACAAATCTCTCTCTTACACCATCAGACTCAGAGAAACTTGAAGCCAGTTGTTCTGGAGTTGAGTTTACAGATGCTCTCTCGGGACTAGAGTAGTGCCCTGGAAGAACTGGAAATCCGGTGGCCAGAGAAAGGGGAATAGGAGCAGATTAGGGGTGGGTCAGGAGGTGGGGGTGGGGGAAAGTTGGGCAAAAACTTCAAGTCTGAGAAATCAGAGCCCATGGTGCTGCCTGGAATTCCAAAATGGGGAAAGAGATCTCAGCTGCTTTCATATGGAAATTGACCTGGAAGCGGACTTTGTCTCCGAGTGGAACTGAAACCAAGACCAAGTTCAGTGAACCTGACACAACGTTCAATCAAGCATTGAAACCCAGGAGAAGAGAAGGCAGGAAAAGGAAGGCAGAGGGTCAAAGAGGCTCCCTTTCATTTGGACTTGGTTATGGAGGTGGCCATCGGAGGAATTAAACACCGCCAACAACTTGAAGGCAAAATCCCGTCTATCCGGAGGATGTGTTCAGCTGGGCTTTAAGTGAGAGAAAAGAAAAGGAGAGAAGAAGGAAAGAGAGGAAAGCAAGCAAACAAGGCAAGAGGGAGAGAACAAAAGAAAGGAAGGAAGAAGAAGAGAAAGAAAGGTAACAATGACAATCACTCAAAGAAATGATTCTGAAATTGGCAAAAATAAGCACAAATGCATAATATGGTGGGTGTAACAGAAAGAAGGAAAGAACTTGAACTTGTCTATATTCTGCCAAGATTCCCCTACCCAGCCCCACCATAGATAAAGGCTTTCAGAGATAAGAAGATTCTTAAGAAAATACAAATAGGACTTTTGAGGGCTTACTATTGCTTTTAGTTGTTGTTGTTGTTGTTGTTTTGTTAATTGCATCTTCAAAAGAAAGTTAAGAAGCCTCTACTCTTTGCAAAAATACACTAATATAGTTTATTCCTGGATATTTTGGGGGGGGAAGGGGGGCTAGTTTCCTGTCTTTTGTCCTTGATTTATTATTGCCTTTATTTGTTCTCCCCGATTTGGTCCATTTTATTCTTATTTTAAAAGAACAGCTCCAAAGACCCTTCTATTTTCATGGAAATTGCTCAGTAGTAACAATTTCAGATAGCTTCCAGAAGAATAATCATCATGCTGGCTGTTTCACCCAAGATGCTTTGCAGCATTTCACATAACAATTTACTAATTAATGACAAATTAAATGGAATTTGGTAAGAAGAATCAGAGGTTAGAGTACTGGTGTATATCATGTGTAAAAAGGTATGCAAATATCTTCAGCCCATTTGTGGTTCATCACTGGGAAATAATAGCTATTCTACTTGAAAATTTCAAATGCAGGATGGCTGCTGCATAGAATTTGGAAATTATTCATCATTTTAATTTTTGAACAGTTTCTTAGATTAGACACTGTTCCTTCATTTTAGAGGCACAATGAACATAGTCTTTTGTTTTAATAACTTTAAAATCATAGAAAGTCTGCCATACTTTACTGCTTATATTAATTATATATTAGGAGTTAGGAGGTAAAGAGCAGTTTTTGGAAATCAGCAGCTGAAGTTTTCATCTTTCAGAGCCCTGACTCCATTCTAATAAGCAGGTACTGGCAAACTACAGCCTGCAGATGAAACCCAGTTTGCCTGTTTTTGTAAATAAAGTTTCATTGGAACATAACCTCACCCAATCCTCAGCATGTTGTCTTTGCCGGCTCCACACTTTCATGGCAGAGTTGCAAGAGCCATTTGTAGCCAGCAAAGCCTAAAATAGTTACAGAAAATTTTGCTAACCCCTGTCCTAGAGGATAGAGCTGGAGAGAGAAGATTTATCCCAAAGAGAGAATAAAGATTTTTAACTGAGAACATACTAAAATCATTTTAATGTTTCCTACCACTACCTAAAGCCCACAAATGGTCATTATCAATATAGCTGTCATAAAATTTGTCACAATTGTTTCTTGCTCAGTATACATTGTGGGGGTGTGGGGTGGGGAGTGAATGCTTGCTTTAGTCAGTTCTTCTGTAGCCCAACGGAGCAGGTGACTCACCACAGGGAAACACCAGTCACTCCTCATAAGACAAGGTTTGCAAAGAGTGAAACTGTCTGCTCTATGTGGAAGATCCTGGGGAACAAAGAAGATTTCCTACATCAAATAAAGTGATTGCTTTGGGCATATGTCAGTTAACTTATTTTTATTGTTTCTAATTTTGGGAGTGAGACAAAGTATCTTTAGTTTTCATTTGCAATTCATCTTCTTTTCAAATTATTAATGTTCAAAAGATTTTTGGAAAATGAAGATTTTTACTGCTTTTAATATGCTCCTCCCTGGGATACAGGGTGCTGTAAACACACATTAATTCAACTCCAGAACATATGGGATGTGTCATGTTGATGAGGGCAGAGACAAAGCCCAAGACAGAACAGCCCTTGCACGTCCCCAGCTTGGCACCACCCAAAGGCTCCTATCACAGCTTAACCAAATGTCAGCTTAAAGTGAGAAGTTTCAGGATCATTATTTTCATGTAAACTGATCACTATTTTTCCCCATCAGTAGCTTAATTATGTGTCTGAATTGGCTGGCTGCACAGTCTGTCTGCACAGTCTCAGCCCCTTTCCTCCTGGAGCTTACAGTCTCTTATGATCTCAGCCTTATACATCTGGTGGGTTAGAAGATGCACTGAACTAGGAGCAATGTGAGCAAGTAATGTGACCTGACAACTCCATAGTGCAGGAAGAAATGAGATTGGTTTGGGATATCCAAACTTGGTATCTGTATCAATCTCTCTATCACTGAGAGACAGATACATAGATAAATACTACTGAGAACCTACTGTGCCCCAGCACTGTGCCAGGTGCTGGGTAAACAGCTGGGGAAAACAGATATGCCCTTGCCCTCAGGAAGCTTGCTGTTGCATGAATATATTGTGAGAAGGGAGTCAAGGAAGGTTATTTAAACACACACAAATACAGAATAACAAATTATGACAAGAGCAATGAAGAGGCATCAACAGGAGTGGTTCTACTTTAGCAGGAAAGACTCTCCAGGGAAGGGACATGAAGGATGAGCCAACTAGAAAACTGTGGTTGGGTGGGGTTCCAGATAGTCTGTGTAGCTGCCAGGATAAAGTGCTGAGACAGGAAAGAGCTCTGCACAATAGAGTAATTGAAGTAAGACTGCACTCATGGCAGACATTACTAATCTATCACAGCTCTCCTTCCTGTTGAAAATAGACAATGCCTCAGAATTCTCAACAAAGCATTCCAGGCAGCCACCACCAATCAACTGGAATTGGTGAATGATGGAATCCATTTGTCATCCCTGGACCACATGGTTTTGGAAGGTCCTCTCAGCCCTGGAATTTTCTGATACTCTGATTCTTATTTTAGTCAGTATTTGAATACTAACTTTTTTTTTAGCAATGAATTTCACATTTTTAATAAGGCTAAGGATTTTACTACATAGCAAATTAAGTAATTTTGTTTCTATCTGGCACAGCATTAAAATTGTTTTATCATGCAAACTGTAGACTTTTGATGATGGCCATTCTGACCGGTGTGAGGTGATATCTCATTGTAGTTTTGATTTGCATTTCTCTGATAGTGAGTGATATTGAGCATCTTTTCATGTGTTTTTTAGCCATCTGCATGTCTTCTTTGATGAAATGTCTGTTTAGGTCTTTTTCCCACTCTTTGATTGGGTTGCTTGTTTTTCTGGTATTGAGCTGCATGAGCTTATCATGCAAACTGCATTGAATACATATTATCCATCACCGCAAATTATTGGAAGCTCCTGGAGGATGGGGACCGTATCTCCTGTACATGCAGCCTCTGCATCCAAGGTGTTATCTTACATGTGGTCAATGTTGGCTTAGTATCTGCTGGGTAAAGCCTGAACTTAGAAGTGATTTAGCTTTTTCTTTTTTCTTTTTATTAATTTTTTTTGAGTATAGTTGATTTACAGTGATATGTTAGTTTCTTTTGTACTAACTGAATACTAACATCCTTCATGTTCCTGTTTTCTTCCAACTTTATAAACTTCCTGGAGATAATGAAATTTCTCTTTCATCTCATTCCATTCAAATTCCTATACCCAAAGCCCATTTCTATACCTGCATTCTAAAGGAAATTCCCTTTCCATGGTGAACTCTCACCCATGTGTGGCAGAATCTATCACTGTGCAATCAATCACATCAAGACCTAGTGACTTTAACAATTTACTTTGACCTGAGGTTCTGTGGGTTGGTTGGTCAGTTCTCACTCCCCCAGCAGTGGTTGGATGGAGTCTGGATTCAGCCAGGGCACTTGAGAGAGCAGAGGTGGTAGGACCTCACTCTCCAAGTGATCCTTCACTCCAGCTTCCTCTTGGCGTGGCAGACTGAAGAAGTATCATGAGAAGGAGGAACAGATGTGGCAGGGCCCCTTATGTCTGAGTCTCAGAAACTTGCATCATGCCAATGCTTCCTATTGGTCAAGGCAAATCACAAGCCAGACCACATTCAAGCATCAAAGGCACATTTTCAAGGGGCATGTACACAGGAAAGGGGAGAATTCATGGCCATATTTTTTTATCCAGGCCAACAAAACTATTTCAAAACTGCTGAGGTGGAACAAACAACGCAGCTGCCTAAATCCTAACCCATTTTTCTCTCTCCTTTTCAACACTCTCAGGTTTCAAGGCATTACTTTCCTATAGGTAACTGGGAGGTTGAAGGAAATCATGATAAAAACTCTGAAAAGCATGGCTGGCCATGAAACTCATGCAGCTAAAGACAAACAAAAATGTTCAATTTTGAATAGACCTGTTTATTGCTATAATGAAACCATACATTGACAAGGAAGTGCCCGATTAACTCAGTTTCCACAGAGGGAGCGAAATCACTCACCTCTGAACCACCTGTACTTTTCCTTTATGGCTTATCTACTTACCAGGTTCTACCTTGTAGAGATGACATTGATTTTTATAGACATCAGAGTAGAAAGATCTTGAACTCAGGGTAAACAGACAATTTGCATCCAAATGTACCTCATACTAGCTCCTTGGAATTCTCTAGGCCAGAACACTGGAGTGGGTAACCTTTCCCTTCTCTAGTGGATCTTCCCAACCCAGGGATCAAACCCAGGTCTCCCACATTGTAGGCAGATTCTTTACCAGCTGAGCCAAAGGGAAGCCGAAGAATACTGGAGAGGGTAGCCTATCCCTTCTCCAGCGGATCTTTCTGACCCAGGAATCAAACTGGGGTCTCCCACGTTGCAGGCAGACTCTTTACCAACTGAGCTATCAGGCAAGCCCGATAGAGAAAGTATCAGAAAAAAAACACAATATGACTCATTTAGGCGATAATAAGCATCCCAATCTAGGGGAGGGTCTTATCCTTAAATTCAGCTTCCTTTCATTAGGCTTCCCAGGCGGCACTAGTGGTAAAGAACCCACTTGCCAATGCAGGAGACCTAAGAGACACTGGTTAGATCCCTAGGGGGGAAGGATCCCCAGGGAAGGAAATGGCAGCCCACTCCAGTGTTCTTGCCTGGAGAATCCCATGGACAGAGGAGTCTGACAGGCTACAGTTCACAGGGTCACAAAAAGTCAGACACGACTGAAGTGACTTAGCACTTTAGCACATCATTAGTTTAGGAAATAAAGTAGGAAAGGATTTTCTTGGGCAGCAAAATCACCTTAGATGGTGATTGCAGCCATGAAATTAAAAGACACCTGCTACTTGGAAGGAAAGCTATGACAAACCTAGACAGTGTATTAAAAAGCAGAGACATCACTTTGCCCACATAGGTCCATATAGTCAAAGCTATCGTTTTTCCAGTAGTCATTTACGGATGTGAGAGTTGGACCCTAAAGAAGGCTGAGCACCAAAGATTTGATGCTTTTGAATTGTGGTGCTGGAGAAGACTCTTGAGAGTCCCTTGGACAGCAAGGAGATCAAACAAGTCAATACTAAAGGAAATCAACCCTGAATACTCATTGAAAGGACAGATGCTAAAGCTGAAGCTCCAATACTTTGGTCACCTGATGTGAAGCAGTGACTCAGTGGAAAAGACCCTGATGCTGGGAAAAATTAAAGGCAGGAGGAGAAGGGGACAACAGAGGATAAGAGGGTTGGATGACATCACCAACTCAATGGATATGAGTTAGAGCAAATCCTGGGAGATAGTGAAGGACAGGGAAGCCTGGCTTGCTATAGTCCATGGGGTCACAAAGAGTCAGACACAACTTAGCAACTGAACTACAATGAAGAAGGAGGCTGAGGTCAAGTACATGAGGATTTTAATTGTCTTGATAAGGAGCCTTGGCTTTTTCTGACAGACTACTGAAGGTCACTGAGGGAGAGAGTGACAAAATGAGAAACTAGCAATCAGAAGAAGACTGAGGCCCTGCTTGGCCGTGGTGAGAGGGCAAGACTAGAAAGACCAGAGGGAAGAGACCCAGTTGGGAGGGGAGATGGTGTGTGGAGCTGCAGTGCTCTTGGGAGCATCTTCCAAATGGGCGCTTCATATCTCATCCACTGCGGAGGTGTGTGGTTTAGAAAAGTGTCCACAAATTCTTTGGCACTCCTCCTATGGAAAGACAGGCTTTATTTACACTCTCTTGAATGCAGGTCTCTCTCTGTGACTTGTCTCTAATCAGCAGAATGCAGCACAGTGATGGCATGGGACGTCAAAGCCTGGGTTAAGGCACCAGAGCTTCTGTCTTGTTCCCTTTCTCTGAGGACGCTTGCCCTTGCAAACAGTCCCCAGGCCATGAGGAAGCCTAGCAGCCCCAGCCCCAGCAGAGGTCCCAGCTGAGAATCAGTCAGCATTAGCCTCCCACAGGCAAAGGGGGGAACCTCCAGATGGCCCAGCGTCAGCCTCTGATCCCCTCACTGAACCCCGCCCAAGGTGGTGATCTCTGAGCAAAGTGAAAGTTGTTGATGCTTTAAACCATTAAGTTTTGAGGTGTTTTGTCTCTCAGTAATAGCTAACCAGAACTGTAGCCAGGTACTCCTCTTTCCATTTGTGCAGAAGGTCAATCATTCAGGAATCATAGGACGTTCCCTATCACATCACCCTATCATGTTTTTTTCCATAACATTTTTCACAATTTGCAATTACAGTCTTTATTTGCTCATTCACATATTTTCTTCTCCTCTTCCCCTGGAACAGAAGCTGCCTGGGTATTCTGATCTTATTTCTGTATCCCACCACCTAGCTCAGCACCTGGCATGTGGTGAGCCCATTAAACATACCTGTGAAAAGTAATGAGCAGATCAGCATCATGAAATTTGGGTACATTCAATTCCACTACACTGGACCCGCTTACAAAAGATGTGTGCCAAAGTTTTAAGAAAAGAAAAAAAAATCTATGCAGTTTGGCATTTTTAAATTGAAATGATTTGCATTATTTTTTTAATCTCTTACAAATTGTTAACAGGCAGCCATGACCCATCATTTCTACACATACCTCATCAAGATCACAGGACAAGAGTCATCTTAGATGCTTCTTCTGAAACATCAACACACAGCATCAGCACAGAGCCTCAGTAGCTCCATGTGGCAGGCTTTCCCATTCCCAGTTAGGGAATGAAGAAGTGGAGGCTTAGAAGGATTCAGAAACTCTCTCAAGATCCACAGCTATGCAGTGAAGAAGCCAGGCACAGACTCAGGTATGACTCCATGCTTGCGTCACATGGGGCTAGTAGGTTCCAGTGGACCAAGAAGGTCGGAGGGATTCGCTCTTCCCGTGTGAAGGCAATCCATGGATGTGCTATATTTGTTCACAGGCATTTCTTCAATGTATGCAGTGATGTGGGTTAAGATTATAATGCTGATCCTCCAGTCATTCCTTTTATTATTCAACAAACCCTTTCTGGGCACATTCAATGTCTGGGGACACAAACAGAAGCAGGTCCTGTCCTCAAGGAGCACGTTGTTCCTGGAGGAAGGAAAAGTGGAGGCAGGCTCAGGGAGTTATAAGGCAACGTTTAAATGAGTACCAGACGTGTAGAGTAGATGGAGCAGCAGGAAAAAGGATGCTCGCAGACATGTCCGAGGGCTTCAGGGTAAATCTCAGCCTTTCTCCACCCGACTCTTCAGTCCCCAGGCCTCCTGGGCTGGACAGAGTGAGCATGCTCATGTTCTCAGACACGGCCAACACAGAGACGCCAGGAAGCTCACCAATGACAGGGCCAAAATCAATTTTAATTGGGTCCCATGACAGGATAAAATGCTTTTGTTGTAATATTGTCTCGAGAAAAACCATTGTAATATTTAAAATGCAGTACCGATCCTTCTGCGAGGACCATAAATCCTAGCAGATCTGAGAGGCTGACCACAGAGGATGGGCTGTCTGCTGGGAGGCCATCAGAAACGCAGTGCCCTTGGACTCCACCTTTGTCCGCGAGAGTGGCGGAAGCCCAGTGGGGCCGGCACTTCCCTTGCTCCCACATCAAAGCAGAGATGCCAAGATCCCTGAGCTGACACAGGAGAACTTGAGAGAAACTGTTTAAACACAGGAATCAAAATATGAAACTAAATCACCTGCTCGTGTTTTATTAGGCCTTGTTCTGAATCAATACAAGACCCAGGGCCCATGACTCTTCCTGCTGAAAGGGAATACTTTGTCATCCTAAAACTGGATCAGGCCACTTAAGTAAAACAGATGTTACGCCTTGAGCTGGGCGATTCCTAGCCCTCCCCCAGCCCAAGCTCTCTCCCTGCAACAGGCCAGAGGGAGCCCTCCCATGCCCTGAAATCCAAATCAGGGCTGCAAAATCCGAAGCCTTGGAATTTCTCAACCCTGAGCCCACAAAAGTTTTCTGTTTACCGGTGAGGGAGACGGAGAGGGGAAAGCAAGTCTGTTTGCAGAGGATTTGAAGATACAGTGGCAACGTGAAAGGCAGGGAAGATTTTCATTTCCTGTGTTATGGGCTGAAATAATATCAGTATAAAAAACCTGGCAGCGAGATGGGAGATAGCAGTTTTTACATTGATAAGTATTTGTTCATTTCCTGACAACAAAAAAATATAAATCTCTTCAGAAATTAAATGCCCCGGCTTGTTGGAGCACTTTTGTGGCGCTCCGTGCAAGGCCGGCTCCCTTTCTCCAGGCCGCCGCGGGCCCGGGTAATCACAGCATCAGTCATTATCCCTGGATCACGCGGGCGGCGGCAGCCGGGCTGCGCAGGGCCCAATTCTCCCACTTTTTTGTGTCACTTATTTTCTCGGCGGGCCCGATTTGCATTTTAATGGAAGTAGTTTATAGACTTCTCCGCTGCCTTCAGAGTGCCACAAGTGGCATCATTAAGTGAGCTAAGCCGGATTAATGCTGATAGTAAAGTCAGATAATACAATAACAGAGCCCTCCTGCCATTTGCATTAGGTGAGGAGCGCGGGGCTGCCTGGAGCCTGGCGATAATTTGTAAGCGCGATATGTTGTACTTGAGAGGATAAGATTAAATTTAGTGGGTTTAACTGTCATCCCAGTAAGTCAATTACTTCATCTTTTCAGCCTTTGAATTTCTTTTATAAATAAAATAAATGGAATATTGAGCTGCTCCGCAGCCATTTCGAGCTCCCATGAAGAAGAATTACACAGGCTGGGCCAAAAAAATAAAAGGCTTCGGATTCAGCTCCATAAACAAAATATAAACTCCATTCAGGTGCCAGCATGGCAGCAGCTTCGAAATATTGTCCATCTCTCATATCACAAGCATGACAGATTCCATTGTGACTTTAGTTTCTCCATAATAGGAAATATTTATGTAGTGCCTGGATCTTTTCTATTCCAATCCCTCCCATTGTGGGAGGCAAACACTCCAACGCAGAACCTTGGACCGCTCCACTCCCTCCCTCTCGAGCTTCTTGTGGCCTGGTGCTAAATATTTAGTGTTGGGGACGGATATTAAGAAAGCCTCATGACCCGGCTGAGAGAGAGGAGACGCATCTGATTTCAGGCAGGTCTCAGATAAAGAGAAGGGTTCAACTTGTTTCACAACCTCTTCCTCTCCCCAATCCTGGGTTGTTGCCAGTGAAGATGACATCTCTGGATGAGAAGTTGAGCTATCTATCAAGAGCACTGGCAAGTGAGATCTTGATAGAAGGCCGTCAGCATCTTTACTTATTCAAAGATGGGACGGGGAGAGGGTAGAATCAAGGAAAAGAAAGAAAATCAAGCAGTGAAACCTCAGTACCCACAAGTGCAAGTTGTGTCATAGGAGACCTGACTCTGCTGTCTTCTGAACTGACTTAGAAGCAGACTTCAAAAAAAAAAAAAAATAGGTAGTCTGTGTGACTGCTGTTCTTAATCATGGATAGATGGATGGATGGATGGATGGGTGAGTGAGTGATAGAAAGAGACAAAGGGCACAATCTTTGCCAAGACCCTATAAAACTGGTAGCTAAAAAGCACAGTATGACGTATAGATAACCCACCCCTGGGGAGAACCAGGATTCCAGCCAAATGGATTTGACTTGCGTGCTCTGTGTCCTGACCTATTTTTTTACAGAAAAAAAAAAAAAAGAAGCATAAAAGACTGTCCTCAGAGAGATGCAGGAAAATATTCAAGCAGCCAGTCATTAATAAGGAACCCACGGTGATTCATAGATGAGAATGAGGAACCATATATCTCTCTGGTTTCTGCTAAGCCTCTCACCCTCTGTTCCCATTCCTCCTGCACACAGATCTACTTCAGCACACCTTGCATCTGCATGGGCTATGCCTCCTTTTGGGGGAGCCTTCCTCAGTCTTTCTTTGCCTAGCTAAACCCTAGTCTTCTGCAAGATCCTGGCTATGCATTTCCTCTTCACTGAGCCTTGCCCAGCCCATGCAAACAAGGAGGACTCTTCTTCTGAGCAGCCCCTGAAAAGGGCACTGTGTGAACTGCTGTACAGACATTTATTAACATGTGCTGCCTCTAAAAAGCGACAGGGTCCTTAAGAAAATGACACTGTGTCTCCATCTCCCTCAGTCATTCATTTCTTCATTCTTATACCCATGAAGTACCATTAAGTTCTTGGTATGTTTTTCTGGTCATAGACATCTGTTGTTTCTGGGTAAAATATCTTGAGTAGACCAATAGACTCCATCACTCTTAACCACTGGATGAAGTTTCCGGTGTGGAGATCTGTGTGTAGGGCAGTGCTACATACTATACTGTGTACTGGGGACACAGAGATGAACACGTCGTGGTTCTAGCCCGAGAAGAGCTGAGAGCAGGAGGTAAAACAGGCTTGTAAGCAGTTCAAATACAGTGTGTGCCTATCTGTTCTCCTGGTGTTGAGCTCGAGATATGACCTGCAAGAGATGCTAAACAAATGTTGGTTACACGAATGAAGTTTCAATGAGATGTGGGGAATTAGCCTGGGAGATTCTTGAAAGTCTTTAATCTCACCACATTTTTCTCTGCTTATTGGTCTCTAGTCCTCTCCATCTTCACTGTCCCTGTCCAGTATTTCAGCAAAAGAACTAAATAACCTCTCCAGAAGGTGTTGTGAGCCTTAGAAAGGTAAAAACTGAAACCATCTCAGGTGAACGGGGCTGTTTGTGTTTTCTGAGAGTTCTCTGGAGGATCCATCTCAAGTCTACAGGCCACATCACCTTGACGGAAATCTCCCTAAAAGACCCCAATTCTCACCTGAATGCTTTTTGACTTCTTAGTATATGACAGCCCTGTTACTCATAGTTAAATACTTCAGAGGAATCTAAGAGTGAACCATATACTGTAGCTCACAGTTCTACTTCACCTGGGTGATGTGTGGCAGCTAGCACATGGTTTGTCACAGGGAGCTGT
Source organism: Odocoileus virginianus (assembly GCF_023699985.2). Taxonomy (NCBI): domain Eukaryota; kingdom Metazoa; phylum Chordata; class Mammalia; order Artiodactyla; family Cervidae; genus Odocoileus; species Odocoileus virginianus. The sequence continues at coordinate 59,332,339 of NC_069686.1, read as the reverse complement.
GAGGGAGAACAACCTGCCTCCTGGATTCTGATTTATGCCTTCAGTCAACTGTCAAAAATCTGCAAGTCAACTCTTATCAATAACAGTAATGGCAACTACATTTGTATATGATGCATGTCTTTAAAAATTTAAAAATACTTTACATATCATTTATCTCCTTAAGTAAGTGCCAAGTGTACCTTCCTTCCTTTCCCCGAGAAAAGGAGCTCTAAAGGATTCCACTTGGGAAGACTTTGCCAGGAAAGAGAATGATGTGTGTGTGTGTACATGTGCCCACAGCATATGTGTCTTTCTCTGATTTGATTCCAAAGCCAAAGATATAAATGACTTTTAAATTACTCCTTGTTTTGTATTATCCACGCCTCTGCCCTTCACTAGTGCAGATAATCGAGAGCTCACTGTGCTGTGATTAATTATACGGCAGGGCTGAGCGCCAGCAGTCACCAAAGTGCTAGGACTGATTCCAGGCACAAAGCCTCCTTATCCTTTACTTTTTAGCCGGGATGAGGATTTTATTTGTTTACTTGCTGAATTGTTTAACTAGACCTGGTGAGTGCCCAACCTGTGCCAAGCACTCCATTAAGTACACTTATATACATCATATAATGGTGGGTACTATTATTATTCCCATTTTAGAGCTGAGAAAACAGAGTGTGAGAGAAATTAAGTGATTTTACCAAGATCACACAGCTAGCAAGGGCTAGAGCCAGGCTGTCTGCAAATACCTTACAAAATATGATTAATGACTTAATCAGTGACTTTGATGTATGGTTTAAGAACCACTAAGAATTGGGCTTCCCTGGTGGCTCAGATGGTAAAGCATCTGCCCGCAATGTGGGAGACCCAGGTTTGATCCCTGGGTTGGGAAGATCCCCTGGAGAAGGCAACCCACTCCAATATTCTTGTCTGGAAAATCCCATGGCCAGATGACCCTGGTAGGCTACAGTCCATGGGGTCGCAAAGAGTCAGACATGACTAAGTGACTTCACTTTCTTTCTAAGACTCACAGCTGTTACACATATGTCTGTTTTAGCCTAATGCACCAATGATTTCTCTCCAATATCTTCAGCATGAAGTCTGAAACACTTTGCAGGATTCATGTTCAGTTTTCTCGAGTCCACGAACAGTTCAAGAAAACAAGTTCTGATCTTTCAGAGCCATATTCAAGGCATAAACCTTAGAGGTTAGAATTGAGGCTCATGGCCTAGGCATTTAAGGTGATGGCAACATAGCGCCATTGTAGGTTCCCTTTTTTAAGTAGTTTCCCTTCAAGTAAAGGAAAAGAGGAGGCACTCACAAGGGTGGAATATGTGCCAACATGCTGTACACACAAGGCCTCATGAATCACAGCAACCCTGAAAGGTTAACACTCTTATTCCCTTTACTCAGACGGACAGGGGAACAGGGAAATAAAGTGTGTAGGATCACACAGACCAAACCCAGCTCCGTTTGGCTCCAAAGTTCATGTTCTTTCCAGCCCTCTTGGAAACTAAACTTGTAACCAGAAAACTGCACTATTAACAATACAATGTTAGAGAACTTGATAAGATTTTAGCCTACATCTTTGTAATGTAACATATTTTTGTCAAATTAGTTTCAGGCTACCGTCCTGAAGAACAATGATCAATGTCAGCTCTTTGCATATGGATTATTCTCTGTCTTAGTCAAAATAAGCAAATAACCCTTTGCATTATTCACTCCAGGCCTAAATATTGTTCACTTCATTTTTTTCTCTCTTAACCATATTCTTGTTTACAGTATTTTTAAATGTGGTCTTAAAACTGTCCCATTGTTTCTGTTTTCAGATGAAGGTATCTTGATCTTTGATGGCGGATTCCTGTGTCTCACTTTCTGCCCACAAATTTTCCTATATATTTAGCCTATAGTCTCAACTTGCAGCTTTCTTTCACTTTTTAAAATTTGTTTTCCTATGCCAAATGGGAACTACTTAGTCAGCATATCCCATATTATGTAGTCCTTCATGGATTTGAGAAGCTCACTTACACAACTATGTTTTACTAATTTATTTTTACATTTTAACCAAAAAAGAATGTGCCAAAGGAGAACAGACTTCAAATGGAATTCATCATTTCGGAGCACAGTTCCATAACCAATTTGACTTCCAGTTGTTTTATTATTCCAATTAATCTCTTTAAACCTCTCTAAAGAGTTGGCATTTACATTTTTCATTTCCATAGTTAGGAACATTCTTCTAATAATAATATTTCCTAATGCCTACACTATTTCTGGGTTTGATTCCGAGATACATGGTAGCACTAATCAGCAACCTGAGCCAGAGTGTTCGTACAGATATCAGTGTCCCATTTTCTCTAAAATTAGCAATGTCACGCAAGCTTTCAGATGCTGTAATTACAACCCCAACAGAGCAGAAAAGCTCCCAACAGCCGCCCAGACTCCAGCAGCCCCAGCATCAGCCCACCCCATCTGGAAATCCACGTGTTCCTTCCTCTCTTTCACCCCTGGCTTTCAAAATTGCTCCCTTCTGCTTGAGTCCCTGCTCCGAACCCCTGATATGATGCAAGTTCTGTTTCCAAACATGTCATGAGCTTCTCTCTGAATATCTGTGGGTGTTAGCATCTGGACTGACCTTAGATCACTATCTAGGGCCCCAGGTCACAGGGTACTTAGTCCTTAAATGAATCAGCCGGGAAGAGGCCAGACCAAGTCCAGTGAGAGGCAGAGGGGACAGATGTCTGCCCTTGGACTGAAGGCAGTGGTGTCAGGGTTCTTGCCCCTCCTCTTTGTGGAGCCTCACCCCTGTGGGCGCTCAGACAAATGTCCCACCTCCTTCCTGTCTGAAGACTCCCCTCTCATCCCTCCCTCCTGTCCTCGGCTGTGAGCAGTGCTGGGCAACGGGGAAGAAACCCCTCCCCTCCTCTCTCAGTCCTTGTCCCCGTTACTCCTTCGAAAAGGGCAGTACTGGTCGCTTATCAGCTGTGTGTCCTTGGGCCACGTGTCATAACCTCCCCCCAGGTGCTCTCCTGAAGAATGGAAGCCCCATTAAAACATAAGTTAGATGAGCTCAAAACCAGATCTTATTTAGCTCTGTACCCTGGCACCCAGCTGAGAGCTTGAAATGTCGCGTGCATCAAAAAACTACTTGCTGAGTGAATGACTAAACTTCATAACTGAGGACGCTGCCTGCCTTGGGGAGTTTTGAAGGGATAGCTGCTTAAGGGTTAGCTAATAAAATCAGCGTTGTGTTAGTTTGTTTCCATCTCTTAAAATTAATGGTGATTTATAAGCAAAAAAAAAAACAAACTCAAAACAAAACAAAAAAAATCCACAAATCCCAGAGGTATAAGGTGACTGGGAGAAAGAGAAGAGGTTAAAAAAGAAGGTATTCAAAAAGGCCTATGTGATTATTTTTAAATGTCCACAAATTCCTTTATATTCCTTACTTCAAAAGTGGAGCCAAATTTTCCTCCTATGAATAATCTGAACCTAATGACTCATTTCTAACCAATAAAATAAATCATTTCTAACAAATAAAATAAATTTTTCCACTAGTCATGTATGGATCTGAGAGGTGGACCATAAAGAAGGCTGGGCACTGAAGAACTGATGCTTTCGAGTTGTGATGCTGAAGAAGATGCTTGAGAGTCCCTTGGACAGTTAATCCTAAAGGAAATCAACCCTGAATAGTTATTGGAAGGACTGATGCTGAAGCTGAAGTTCTGACACTTTGGCCACCTGATGCGAAGAGCTGGCTCTTCCCAGCACCTGATGCTGGGAAGGATTGAGGGCAGGAGGAGAAGAGGGAACAGAGGATGAGATGGTTGGATGGCATCATTGACTCAATGAACATGAGTTTGAGCAAACTTAGGGAGATAGTGAAGGACAGGGAAGCCTGGTGTGCTGCAGTTCAGGGGGTCACAGGGTCAGTTACAACTTAGTGACTGAACAATTACAACAAAAATAAATCAGAAGTAATGATGTTTGACTTTGGAGACAAGGTCATAAAAGGTACCACAGCTTCCTGCTTTCTCTATAGGATCACTTACTCAGCAGAAACCAGTTGTTACGTCATGGATTCAGGCCCATAGAGGTGAAAGTAAGGCCTCCAACCAACAGTCAGAGAGGACCTGGTGTGTCATGCAAACAGCCATGCAAGTGTGGAAGTGGATCCTCCAGCCCTGGGAAAGCCTGCAGCCCTTGGCTGACCTCTGGTCTGAGCCAGAGCCACTCAGCTAAATTGCTTTTGAATTCCTGACCCTTAGACTGTGAGATGATTCGTGTTTATTGTTTTAAGCCACTAAATTCTAGGATAGTTTGTAATGCAAAAATAGATAACTGCTACAACCTCATAAAACCTCTCACCAAGAGGCCTCCCTGGCACTCAGGACTCCCTCACTTCCTTGGCAGGGAAGCTCTAGGTCTGCTGGTGTCAGGTCCTGGGCAGGGAAGCACCCACCATTCCTTTTCTCCCTCAAACTAGCAGGTTTGCCCCTCCTTCCAGGATTTTCCTGATATTGGCAGGTCTAGTTGTCATTGACATGACAGCGTTAGGCCCCTGTCTCTGTTTTGGCCTCCACAGTAAGCCCTTGGGAGAGATCAAACATCCACAGGCCAAATAGGTCCCTAACTCTTCTTTGTCTGACTTGCATCTTGTTTTGTTTTACTTTACGATGTGAGCTATTCTTTGAAAATTGGAAGGGTACGTTCAATTAACATATGTATTTAGTCTGTCTCCCACAAATTAAAAATAACAGCAAAAGAAATACTGTAAAATTTTTAAGCTACAAAGACCAAAAAACATGGAGATTAGACAACAGCAGAATAGAGATTTCAACAGAAATCTTTTTAGAGGCAGTTGAAAGTGTGACATTGGACTTTGAGGGAAGGAAATCTCTACATGGGGATATATGGAGGATTATTGTGATTAAAAGTGGACCCAAATTTGCCCTGAACACTCTTGGAAAGCTCAGAGTTTCTGAACATGAAACGTCATAAGAAGACATGAGGTATAAGGTTGAAAACAAGATAATTGGTTGCATAGCTATATATGGAGGGGATTCCCTGGTAGCACAGACGGTTAAGAATCTGCCTGCAATGCAGGAGACCTGGGTTCAATCCCTGGGTGGGGAAGATCCCATGGAGAAGGGAATGGCACCCCACTGCAATATTCTTGCCTGGGAAATCCCATGAACAGAAGAGCCTGGCAGGTTACAGTTGATGAGTTTGATGAGTTGGAGTTCATGCCTTACAAGCATCTAAGCAGCCTGGCAACCAGCACCCCCACCTTGCCAAGTACTTTGGCCTTGGCAGGAGACTGTGGCTTTTTCTTTGGGGAAACTGAATCTGAGAATCTCCAGACTTGGGTACACAAGCCAAATTTGGTGTGGGAGATACTGTGACCTAGGACTGATGAAGGTGCTTTCAATATTTTCCCGTCCTGTTTTTAAAATCTCAGTAGCTTCATTTATGATTACCATGCCATGCCTGCTGCTCAATCATATCCAACTCTTTGCAACACAATGAACTATAGCCCATCAGACTCCTCTTACCAAGTAGGAGGTAATCTTGAAATAAATAGTTTCATGGAAATAAATAAATCTTGTGGATAATTCTTGAACTAAACTGAATAGTTTCATGGAAATGCCATAGTAATAGGCTGGGATTAAGATTCCCCCTCACAGATTACCTGCCCTATAGCATAGAGAAGTGTGTGTTAGTCACTCAGTCATGTCCAACTCTTTGTGACTCCATGGACTGTAGCCCACAAGGCTGTTCCGTCCATGGAATTCTCCAGGCAAGAATAGTAGAGTGGGTTGCCATTTCTGTCTCCCATAGTATAGAGAAGCCCACTAGTTAACAAGTCTTATCCAATGCATGGAGCTTCCAACTTTCAGTACTCTGCTCCAAAATGTGAAAGCCAGATAAGGATCACCAGTAATTTGAGGAAATGCTGACAGAAAAGTCAGAGACCAAAAAAATAAAAACCAAAACCAACTCACACACAGAAGAAAGGAATCAGAAGTAAACTTAAAAAATACAATAAATCTAAAACGAGAAAAGATACTACATAAGGCTACTACAAAAAAATTACCCACAGATTGCTTGGTTTAAACATGGATATTTATTACCTCATCTTTCAGCAGCTGGAAGTCTAAAATCAAGATGTCATCTGGGTTGGTTCTTCCATTGGCTGTGAGGAAGAATATGGTCCATGCCCACCCCCTAGCTTCTGGTGGTTGCCAACAATCCTTGGTATCTCTTGGTTTGTGGTTGCATCACTCCAGTCTCTGCCTGTTCTGGAATATGGCCTTCTTCCATGTGACTCTCTCTGCATCTTCAGATGACCTTCTTATAAAGACATAATACATTAAACTTGAGTTCCATCCTACTCCAAAATGACCTCATCTTATTGAATAACTCAGCTAATTACATCTGCAAAGATGATATTTACAAATGAGTTTACATTCTGAGATTCCTGGTAGACCTGAACTGGGTCAGGACAGTATTCAACCCAGTACAGACACTATACTGAAACAGCAACAAGAACAAAGGAATCAGCATACCTGGGAATTGAACTTAGACTAGTTAAAGTAAAATGTCAAATAAATATTATATTAGGGTTCACATAGAGAAGCAGAACTACTATGAACATTATGGATTAAGAAATTTTTATAGGAATTTAGACTTTACCCATTGTGGAAAGAGCTGGAAAAGTAGAGAATCCAGGAACAGCCCTAACCAGCCCTCCTAAAGCACAAGTGCAGGTGAACAGACTGGTGATTTCAGCCACGTTGAGCTTCTGGAGTGGGACTGTGAAGGGTTTCTGGGTAAAAGTCCATGGAAACTGCTTATTCATAGCTCCTGCTGCAGAGAGTTTACAGCCACGCATCTAATGGGGGCCTGGAGTCACCACTGGGCAGCAGAGTTAACATGATGGGAAAGAGCTGGACCAGAGAGGAGAAGACTATGCAAGTGGGCAAGACAAATTGGAATCTGCTGGCACCTTTGTCTATGTCTCACCACTCACCACTTCTAACCACAATGAGCTCCAGTAGTAATAACTACTTTCTGTCTACTTCCCAAGTCTTATACAAACTTCTCTTTGGGTCGGCTAAAACACCAAACCACACAGAGTAGGTGATCTGGGGGAAATGCAGTTCGATATTAGCCAAGTTCACACAGTAGGAAATCAACACTGTGGGACAGACAATTCATGGTAGAGGATTCTAGAAAATATAGATCAGATTAACCAAGCTAATATGGTACAAAATGGCATAGAGACGAGGGAATTGTGCAGAAAGCAGAACAAAAAGATAAAGATAAAACAGGAAAGTTAAGAAAGCTTGAGATTTAGTCTAAGAGGTCCAATATTCAATTTATAGAAATTCTGGGAAAAGAGAACAAATAAACCAGAGAAAATGAAATTATTTTTAAAATTAAGAAAATGCCGTGGAAATGAAGAGAGCTAGTTTCCAAATTGAAAATTGAAAGGGCTCCTCTGGTACAAAGTGTAATGAGTACAAGACAGTCAAGATTCATAACTGAATTTTCAGGATATCCTAGGCAAAGATAAGATACTAAATGTCTATAGAAAACAAACTACCAGATCACATAATGAAGTCTTAGAGTCAAAAATGATAACATTGAATACTCAAAGACAATGGAACAATGCTTTCAATATTCTGAGGACATTTAGCTTGAATTTTCAACCTAGAATTCTATACCTAGCCAAAATATTCAAGTATATAGATAGAATAAAGGAATTTTTAGACACACAAGTATAAAAAAATTACTTCTCATTCATCCTTTGTGGAAAAGCTACTGGAGTCCAGGAAACCAAAATATGGGATAAATCAAGAAAACATATTGGAGTATGACACTTTAAAGTCACAAAGAGAAATCTCAGGATGAAAGCTATGTGGAAAGGCTAAGAACTAATTCATACAAATGGGGCATGAAGAACATGGATAGTTCTTCGAAGAAAAAGTGGAATCAACATATTTGATAATTTATAAAAATATAAATAGGTATTTGAGGGTTGCCAAAATCTTTAGGGAAAAAATGACCCCCCCCAAAAAAAAATCACCTCCCAAAACTCATAGAAAATCAAAGAAATTAAATCATCAAGCAACATTTAATTTCAAGAAAGACAAAAAATAAAAATTATTTGAAGAAGGACGTGTAATCAGAGTAAACTACTTAGCCTACTGGTTTTTATACAAGGATAATTTTGACTATTGATTTAACCAACAACTAGGACCTAACAGTACTGAGATGATAAGAAAGAGGAAGTAGGAAAGTAAGCTCATATAACTACCATTAAAAAGTTAAGAGTTGATAGATAATGTTGAAAATTGGTAAATTAAGAAACAGTGGTGGGAAAGAGTGGGGCAGAAGAGTACTATGTTGTTAATGTAAATCTTTAATACTACCGAAAAGTGAAAGTGTTAGTCACACAGTTGGGTCTGACTCTTTGTGACCCCGTGGACTGTAGCCTGCCTGCCAGGCTCCTCTGTCCATGGAATTCTCCAAGCAAGAGTACTGGAATGGTAGCTATTCCTTTCTCCAGGGCATCTTCCCAACCTAGGGATCAGACTCCTGCATTGCGGCAGATTCTTTACCATCTGAGCCACCAGGGAACTTTTTTAACATGTATACATATTAACTTGATAAAATATTATAATGAAACATTTATATAAAATTCATATTTCTGATTTTTCTTTGAAAATATGAAAATCTGGCATCACAAAGACTGCATTCCAGAAGACAACAAGCTCTGGAGTTGATGTACCCTTACATTTTCTCTGGCCACCATCTCTCCCACATGTCTGCCTAATTGCTATCCTAATTTAGGACCTGTTGAACCTAGAGTATGAAGACATATCTATATTATTACTGAAGGAGAAGAGAAGAAAAAGTTGTAGAAGAATTGGACACCCTCGCAAGTTACTCCAGGCAAATAACAAGGAAATCCTTGGGCACTGTCAGGAGAGGTAAATATCACTGGTGGAGGCTGGAAAGGAAGACAGCTAAAGAGTAAAAGAGACCTGGGAGGGTGGGGGGTGAAATGTATCTGAGGAAGAAAGCAAAGTCTGCACCAGAGGGAGCAGATGGAGAATGTAAAAAAAAAGCAAGGGCCAAGTGTAGGTTCTAGGCTCCAGAAAAAGTGGAGGAGAGTCCAAGCTTGGCAAAGCAATGTGTGAAGGATATAGGCTATGATCCAGAAGGATGTTGAGCATTTGCCCCATAGGCTGCTATCCCAGGGCACAAACCAGGGTAACTTGCTTAGTAACCACGCTGGACAATGATCAATGTATAAAGACCCTGGAAGCTACAAAGAAAAAGCAGCCTTTGCTACATTGATCTGATAAATGATCAGCTTTGATTTTTATATAATCTTCATGTATAGACCCCTTTGCTCCTCACTAAGAGGTAGAAAGCAAGGATCTGAGTAGCATCCCAGATGTCTGAAGCATGCAAGGCATCCCCCAGCCTTGAGAGTTGCCGGGAAGGAGTGACACTGGGTGGGCTTTGCAGACCAGATGTCCTGGGAGGCCTCAGGAGCGTGTCTCAGTCTCTAAAGCTCTCTGGGAGCCAAGGTCTGCTTTAAAGCATCGTCTCCTCCAAAAGTGACACCAAGCCATCATTTTCTGCTCTTGGCAGCAGCACAAACCTTTCACTTAGACCTGATGTACTGTGTGAAAACAGGAGCCTGCAGGCCATTCATTCCCAGCCCTGTCAGCCTGGAGAGCAGTGTCTCCCTCAGGAACCATCAAGAGGAAAGTCATACATTCAGTTCACCACATCGTACCAGGTCCTTAGCCCTGACCTCTCTGACTGGTTGATTTGGTCCTTCTTCAAGACCAGATTCAAACAGGGTAATGCCATTCACAGGGGTGACACATGGAGAGATGGGGCCTCTTGATCTACAGGCTCTCCTGCCATGTAGGTACAGCAAAAAAGGGACTCACCAAGCTGCAAGGAAGATGGCCTCAACAGCTCTCAGGGCAACGCAGGGGCACCATCATCCCCTGTGGATCTGGACTGCTGAGTACTTTTGCAGAGTTTGGGGGGGAACACATTGTTCAGTAAATGTTGCAATGCATATTCTTTCCAGATGTGAGGGTGATATGCCTCCAACATCTGCCACCCAATACATATTTGTAATGCTTTATGGCACTTTTTGTTTCTAAGTCAGACCTTCCCCATTGGATGGTTAGCCCCTCATGGGCCAGCATCATGTCTTATACTGAGCATATGGTAAGTAAGTAAAAGTTTGTAGAATAAATGGGCCATGCTTACTAATTGATTTATTAAGTATAGGAAAGGTCAGCATTTCTGGGGGGGGCGGGGGGAGAAACACTTGATGTGCATTCCCATTTAGAGAATCCTGGAATATCATAGCAGGACTTAGGTTATCGTCTCCCCTACCCTTGGCTTCCTGGACAAAATGAGAAAGGGTTTGAAGATGTACAGTTTGGATTCCAAAGCTTTGAGATTTGGTTTAAAATTTGAAAGTGAAGAGAGACCAATGGAAAGAGGAGAATTGATTGAGCACCTACTGAATATTTTAATACTCTGGGCATTATTGTCCCTATGAAATCTGTATTATTATTTCTGTTTACAGATGGGGAAAGTAAGGCTGAGAGAATAACTTCTCTTTGGTGAAGTAGGCAGAAATGGTGGTCTGCACTGACCTCTTGCCAGTGGCAAGCTCACTCTTAGCCTGCCATAGACGCTAGCCAGTAAATTGCAAGTTGAAACCACAATAATGAAGAGCCAAAAAACAGAAGTACTGATGCCAACCAGAGGAACCATTTGTGTCCTGGTGTGTGACATGCTTGGAGAACTTGGGGGAGGGGATAAAGAATGACCTAGCTATCCTCTTAAGACATTGGTTAAACAATGCTTTTAAAATGGTCAACTCAAGGCACCTTAAGTTAAAACCACTTGGGTCTATTACCCACACCCTTAACTATATCACAAGATGGCTGTGACCTAGAGGAGCAAAGATTTATAAGCACGTGAACAGATATGTAAAGTGGAGTCGCTCAGTTGTGTCCTACTCTTTGCGACCCCATGGACTGTAGCCTACCAGGTTCTTCCATTTTCCAGGCAAGAATACTGGAGTGGGCTGCCATTTCCTTCTCCAGGAGGTCTTCCCAACCCAGGGATTGAACCTGGGTCTCCCACATTGTAGGCAGACGCTTTACTGTCTGAGCCACATGTGAAGTCCCCAAACAGATATGTAAACTCATTGCCAAATGCAAAGGGGCTTCCCAGGTGATGGAATAGTAAAGAATCCGCCTGCCAATGCGAGAGAGACGATGAGTTGACCCCTGGGTCGGGAACAGCCCATGGAGCAGGAAATGGCAACCCACTCCAGCATTCTTGCCTGGAAAATTCTGTGGACAGAGGAGCCTGGCGGGCTACAGTCCATGGAGTTGCGGAGAGTCAGACATGGCCGAGTGACTGAGCATACACCAAATACAAATCTCCTCTTTCTGAGAATATCATTCCTTTCACCTGAACACACAGTTTAGAAGAAATCTGTGCTGCCATTAGGAAGCAAATAGTCTTGCTTGGTTCCTTCATTTGTCCTAACATTCAACTAAACCACACTTTATCTCCATTTCATATTCAGAAATCTTCCTGAATATTCTCCAAAGAAACATCTAAAGACTGCCTCAAACTTTCAAAGTTGTGACTGCGGAAATTTTATCTTGGCTGTTGGATTTTTCCTAAATTACATTTCCAACTAGAACCACATGTTGCCTATATAGTCTCCACCAAATGTTCACCACTTTACAACTTAAACTACATGCAACCATTCCTCACAAAATAAGTGTGTTTACTTTTTCTGAATCACAAGGATTGCACATTGAGGTAAGTAGAGAGCTACGAAGCCCTGTTGTAATGTGGGCGCTCTATACTTGGCCTCAGTCGCTCCCTAGCTCTGCATACCAGCAGCTGTGATTCAGATTTATATCTCAGGGCAATTAGAAATTCCTCCATTTCGTTGACCTTTCAGGCTACTCTCCTCCTCCACTAATCATCAAAACAGCTAAATCTGATACCTTCAAGGATCTATGTCAGAGGCTACAAACTAGGAGTTCATGGGCTAGGTCCATCCCGCTGACGTATTTTATTTGGCCAACATAGTATTTGAAAACACTGGCTTGGTTACCAGCACATAAAGAGTTTCCCATAAACTATCTGAATTTCTGACTTCTCCTGGGAACTTGGAGGATCTAGACCTACAGTTGGAGGCATCAATTGGAGGAGTGGGATGGTAGCTACCCACTGAGGTGAGTCATCCTCACCTCTTAGATCCACCGTCCTCATCATTCTCTATTGTCTTATAGCCAGTCCTCTTCTCTCATTTACCTGGCATGCCTGGCATTGGTGGACTTTTAAGATGTTGGCCTCCAATCTATATAGTTATCTAAAGTTTTTCTGGGTATGACATACATGCTTATATTGAGTTCAGCTAAATTCAAGACCATTTTCTTTTCTCTTTCTACATTCTCTATGTTAGCCCATTTAGTCCCATGGTTTTCAGTGCTTTCTATGTGTTTCTGACATGAATTTATGCTAAAGCCTAGAGATTTACTCTGAACTCCAAACTCATACATGCACTTAACTACTTCACTAAGTCATAGACATTGACTATGTCATAGGCATATCATCTCTACCATATCCAAAGCAGAACTCCTCATCCCTCCTGCCCCTCAAAAACGTATACCATCCATTTTGTACACTTTAATAAATGATACTAACCCCCATGGGGTTCCCAGGTGGCGCTAGTGGTAAAGAACCCACTTGCCAATGAAGGAAACATAAGAGACAAGAGTCCCTGGGTTGGGAAGATCCTCTGGAGAAGGGCATGGCAACCCATTCCACAACTGTTGTCTGGAGAATTCCATGGACAGAGGAGCCTGGTGGGCTACCATCCAGAGGGTCACAAAGAGTCAGACACAACTGAAGTGAATTAACCTACATACATGCACTAACCCCCATCCAGTTATCCAAACCATGCTGCTGCTGCTAAGTCGCTTCAGTCGTGTCCAACTCTGTGCGACCCCATAGAGGGCAGCCCACCAGGCTCCCCTGTTCCTGGGATTCTCCAGGCAAGAACACTGGAGTGGGTTGCCATTTCCTTCTCCAATGCATGAAAGTGAAAAGTGAAAGTGAAGTCGCTCAGTCGTGTCCGACTCTTCGCGACCCCATGGACCACAGCCTACCAGGTTCCTCTGTCCATGGGATTTTCCAGGCAAGAACACTGGAATGGGTTGCCATTTCCTTCTCCAATGCATGAAAGTGAAAAGTGAAAGTGAAGTCGCTCAGTCGTGTCCGCCTCTTCGCGACCCCATGGACTGCAGCCCACCAGGCTCCTCCTTCCATGGGATTTTCCAGGCAAGAGTCCTGGAGTGGGGTGCCATTGCCTTCTCTGTCCAGACCATAAATCTGAGTCATGTTTTATTCTTTCTCCCTTAACCCTCACACATATATACTTCATCAACTCTCCTGTCTCTTCTACCTCCAGATTATATCTCAAATCTATGTGTTTCTCCCCATGCCCACCATCATTTTGAAAGTCCAAGCCACCATCATCTCTCACCAGTATTATTAGAACAGTACCTTAATATCTTGCTGCTCAAACTATTATCCACAACCAGCCATGCAGGTGTCATTTGGGAATTTTTACTCCCTACTTTCCAAAAAAGAATCTAACAAGAATGAAATGCATAAATGCAGAAACAAATGAACAATTAAAATTTCAAATTTTTAAAATCAATTGTGATGAGTGGCCAGAAAACACCTTTCAAACTGTGGGGGGGAAAAAGTCTCTCTAGGATACTTAGGTCAAGGACAATGTCCTAATTAGTGTCCATATAAAGAATACTCTTTGGCAAATCTGTTTCCTTTATATTTATGCTTCTTTTTTCACTGATTAAATAAGCTCTGATACTCTGATTTGAGATTGTAATTATTGTTGGTATTCAAAAAGTAAACAAAACAGGCCAAAAAATACCAGAACCACACAGTAACACTCCACATTTGAATTAGTGATAAAGAGCTTTCACATTCGTTTCTTCATCTGAGCCTCTAACAACTCTAAGAGGGAGGCAGAGAAGAACTGGTTAGCTTCTTTTTACAATGGGAGAAACTGAGACTCAAGAGACTCAATGATTTGGCACAATTACACAATTTGGAACTGATAAAGCAGTTCTTTAAGTGTAGATTTTTCTAACTCCAGGGCCAAATGCTCTCCAGCATATCACATTCCCTTCATAAAAGTGAACTGCAACTACATCCACCAAACAGACTATTAGTTGAGCTACAGAGGAATCATATGTATAAACAGAGGTACGTCCACATGCTGGTAACCACCCCTTCCCAGTATGGATCTTGGCCAACCCTCAGTCCTTGGCTAGGAGAGCTCTGGATAAAGAGGGTCATCTCTCCAAATAGTTTGTGCTATTTGTCTGTTAGATGTAGCAGACAATCATTTTGATGTTCAATCAGTTTCAAATACATTTATTTCAAACAGTTGGCTCCATGACGAACCAAGAAACTGAAGGCAGAGTCTAAATTTGGGCTTCAAAATCTGTTTCCAAGTATTAATTTTGAGTGGAAACAATTTTGGTTGAATTTGGGGATTATAAATATCCCCCAAGAGTCTTTTGGCTCTTGGCCTCCTGTCTCTAAGTTTCGCTCTGGTTTCAACCTAGGGGGTTGTTAGGTTAGAAGTAGACAGCTTTGGCATGTGGTTACTTCAAATGCCTGTAACCGTCCTTAAAACATGAGCTAGAAATGTTGATATTATAAATGACCATTTTTCCAAAATAAGGTTTGCAAGAGTTGAAAGTGGAGTCGGATGCCAGAAAGTCTTCGGAGGAGGATTTCCATTCAGCGAGATCTGGTTACCTATTTCATAACAAAGAAGAAAGAAAAGTCTTGGGGCTGCAATTCATACACTTTTGGACCGAAAACAATGGGCTCAGTGGGGACACTGGATTTATAACTCTTTGGAGGCACTGACTCTACCCACCCGTGCAGGAGCCATGGATAATTTTAGACAGCAATGAAAAAATTCCTGAGATATTAAGGGGCACGAAAAGTCACTTACAGAGGGGTGGTGTTTCACTTGGAATAACTAACACAACAAAAGAAGACATGCTTACAAACCCCTATGGTAATATTATAGCAAGAAGAGGACTGTTTACAGAAAAGTCAAAGTACGTTTTTAAGTCGTTATGACCCTTTATGCCAGGAGTTCATTATATTTATTTATTTGGCAGTGTCAGTTCTTGGTTGCAGCTCTGTGGCATGTGGAACCTTAATTCCCGGAACAGGGACCGAACCTGAATCCCCTGCATTGCAAGACAGATTCTTAACCACTGGACCACCAGAGAAGTCCCTCTAAGCCAAGTTCAAATTCAAGCCCATCATCATGGAAATATTATCACTGAAAGCCACAATTGTTGCACTTTCCTTTAGAGTATGCTGTGCTTTCATGGCCTGTCTGTGGACATAAACTTGACCAATGTCTGTTAGGAAATAACCCCATTTCTGTTGTGTGCATATGTACTTGGTCATTTCCAATTCCTAGTGACTCCATGGACTATAACCCCACCAAGTTCCTCTGTCCATGGGATTTCCCAGGCAAGAGTATTGCAGTGGGTTGCCACTTCCTCTTCCAGGGGAACTTCTCAACCCAGGGATCAAACCCATGTCTTCTGCTTAGCAGGTGGATTTTTTTTACCACTGTGCCACCTGGGATTCCCAATCCTGTTGTGAATAGCCCATAATTTCATGGTCACTGTGTCCTAATCTTACGACATTTTCCTCCTAAGGCCTGCAAGAGCCTCGGCACTGGGTGAAGTGAGAGCTATGTGATCTATAAGGAGAGGGCATCCTTGAAGTCAGATGCTCAGGATCAGGGTTGGGGGCTGCGGGGGTGATCGGGAAAGGAGAGAAAGGCAGCAAGCCTCAGGTATAGGTTCTGGTAACTGAGGCTAGAACTGATGGGATTGTCAAAGAAAAAGCCAGAACTGGTAAAAGCAGAGGTTAAAACCCAGAGGGCTTAAGCTATCACTTAGTTTAAAAAGAAAGTGAAAATGCAGACAGGAGAGCCAAAGATCAGAAACTGACAGCAATTTAATTGAATTGAAGGTAAGAACAACAGCATAACCACTATAAACTGTTGATTCTGTAGTTGATCTCTGCATATAGAAATAAAATTAGAGTTTGTTAGAACAAATTCCCTGGGAAACAGACTCTGAGAAGGCAGTTAGCATGCAGCAGGCTTACTGAGGAGCAAGAGGAGGGTTGGGAAGATCACCTGGAGAAGGAAATAGCAACCCGCTTCAGTATTCTTGCTTGGGAAATCCCATGGACAGAGGAGCCTTGTGGGCTACAGTCCATGGGGTCACAAAGAGTTGAACACAGCTTAGCAGCTGAGCATGCACACAACATGACCAGCAGCTGGAGAAATGACTGCTCCCATCCTAAACGGGGGTCCGGGTACACCTGGGTGCCTCACTGCAGCTTCAGGGCTATCCTCTGTGTTCAGTTTGATAGAGCATCAGTGATACACATATTTGGGTAACTATTCTGGTTCAAGGGCACAGGGTGAGGTTGACATCTTCAGCTGAAATGGGAAATTCCACCAAGAAACTGAACCTTTCATATACCTTAGGGATTATGCGTAGTCCCTAAAGCTACCTTTTGGGCTCTCTAAGCCATTTTCCCCTCTAAAGAAACCTTGCTAAACTGCCTCAGCAGAGCATAATCAGGCCAAAATCAATTATGAATATTTTATTCCAATTAAAACTACTGATTATTGTCCAAAGCAGAAAAGAATAACTAGTAAAATAATGAATCAAGATGTTTTCCTTGTATCTTGATTTCAGATGGAAACTCTGGGAAGTTACCAGTTGACAAAAACCCCTCAAAGATCTGTGCATAAAAATTCACACTTACTTGGAATAAATAAATGGAAATGCTAAGTGGTTATACATTTTCATGGCAACAGAAGCCTTAGCCAGGAAAAACGCTTTATGTAAAGCAACTTCTATTTCAAGTTTGACAACCAGAGTATTATTTTTTTTTTAATTCCAAATCCCAATCCCCTACACTTTTGACTGAGCTCTCTCACTCTGATCTATTATTTTTACCCATAGTTTGTCACCTACGACCATACTACATTTTTTACTTATTTATTGTTTGCTTTACTCCTCTGAAAGTGTAGGCTTCATGAAAGGAGATATCTGTGTGTCTTTGCTCACTGATATACACCACATGCCGAGAGCACTGTCTTACCCAGAGCTGACACTCGGTTACTGATCACGAAACGCAGACTTGAACTGTGCACTTGTTCATCTTGCTCTGGATGGCACCCTTCTCTCTCCCACCTGGTGTGTTTGCTGTCAACCCAATCTCCCTGACTCTTCAAGATAATAGTTCATTCATGGGCTTCCCAGGTGGTACAGTGGTAAAGAATCTGTCTGCCAATAGAGTAGACGCCAGAGACGCAGGTTCGATCCCTGGGCCAAGAAGATCCCCTGGAGGAGGAAATGACAACCCACTCCAGTATTCTTGCCTAGAGAATCCCATGGACAGTGGAACCTGGTGGGCTACAGTCCATAGGGTCGCATAGAGTTGGACATGACAAAGCATGCGTGCTTGCATTTTCTCCACCTCAACTTCATGTCAAAGGGGTCTAGAAATCCTTGTCCCAATGTCTACACACATGCACACAGCCTAGCACAGCTCTGATGAGGCTAGTGAAAGTGAATGAAAGTCACTCAGTCATGTCTGACTCTTTGCAACCCCATGGACTATACAGTCCGTGGAGTTCTCCAGGCCTGAATACTGGAGTGGGTAGCCATTCCCTTCTCCAGGGGATCTTCCCAACCCAGTGATTGAACCCAAGTTTCCAGCACTGTAGGTGGGTTTTACTGTCTGAGCCACTGTGGAAGTCCAGACCACCCATCAAAATCCCGTTTCTCACTGCCATTGTCTTCCAACCCTAAGCTTTAAATACACCCTCAACCACATTAGAGTTTGAATGGGAAGCGTGGCCTTCTTCGGGGTCAGGAGCAGGGAAACTGATCTCTTGTATATGTGCTGTCTCCTCAGAGTTCTCACTCCCACTGTTATGACTACATTTCTAATGCCCCTATTTTTGATGGTAAAAGCTTCCAGATCTTTTTGCTGTAATTGTAGGAAGTCTTTCTGAGTGGAAGGCGCTCCTTTGCTACATTCTGAGCAGGGATGCAAAATCTGCTCAGGAAGTCCAGGGGCAAAATGCATTCTTTCTTCATCAAATGTTTCCACTTGGGACAGTCTACACTTGAGGGAGGAATGGCCAACAGCTCCCCAAACCAACTGGTAAACCATGGAAGAGAATACCTACCAGCCCCCACAAGCCATCTTCCAACTCTGTCACTCCTTTTCTGTAAAGACTCTGTCCCGTGGACATGGAAGCTAGCAGCAAGATTTCACTTCTTAACAATCTATATGGCAAAACCATTCAAAAACTGAGTGACAATAGTGAAACCATTTTCTTCCGATTGGGACTTCAACCCACGTGGCTGGGACTGGAACCCAGCCAGAACCCACAATAATGAAGTTCAGGTCTTGATGTCTCATCACAGAAAGAATTCAATAAGAGACAAAGTGATAGGTAAGAAGTGGATTTATTCAGAGAGAAACACACTCCACAGAGTGTGGGCTATTGCAGAGGGCAAGTACAGTTCAGTTCAGTTGCTCAGTCATGTCCAACTCTTTGTGACCCCAAAGACTACAGCACGCCAGGCTTCTCTGTCCATCACCAACTCCTGGGGCCTGCTCAAACTCACGTCCATTGAGTCAGTGGTGCCATCCAACAGTCTTATCCTCTGTTGTCCCCTTCTCCTCCTGCCTTCAATCTTTCCCAGCATCAGGGTATTTTCCAATGAGTCAGTTTTTCACATCAGGTGGCCAAAGTATTGGAGCTTCAGCTTTAGCATCAGTCCTTCCAATGAATATTCAGGTCTGATTTCCTTTAGGATTGACTGGTTGGATCTCCTTGCTGTCCAAGGAACTCTCAAGAGTCTTCTCCAACACCACAGTTCAAAAACATCAATTCTTCAGTTCTCAACATTCTTTATGGTCCAACTCTTACATCCATTCATGACTCTTGGAAAAACCTTAGCTTTGACTATACAAACATTTATTGACAAAGTAATGTCTCTGCTTTTTAATAAGTTGTCTAGGCTTGTCATAGCTTTTCTTCCAAGGAACAAGTAGCTTTTAACTTCATGGCTGCAGTCACCATCTGCAGTGATTTTGGAGTCCAAGAAAATAAAGTCTGTCACTGTTTCCATTGTTTCCCTATCTATTTGCCATGAAGTAATGGGACTGGATGCCATGATCTTAGTTTTTTAAATGTTGAGTTATAAGCCAGCTTTTTCACTCTTTTCTTTCACTTTCATCAAAAAGCTCTTTAGTTCCTCTTTGCTTTCTGCCATAGTGGGTCATCTGTATATCTGAGGTTATTGATATTTCTCCATGCAATCTTTATTGCAGCTCGTGCTTTATCCAGCCTGGCATTTTGCGTGATGTGCTCTGCATATAAGTTAAATAAGTAGGGTGACGATATACAGTCTTGATCTACTCCTTTCCCAGTTTTGAACCAGTCCGTTGTTCCATGTTTGGTTCTAACTGTTGCTTCTTGACCTGCATACATATTTCTCAGGAGTCAAGTTGACTTGTCTGCCATCTGGGACTCATTTGATTCTAATCGGTTTATGTTGTGTCCCTGGGCTATACCATTTTTTCAAAAGTTGTGTCCTGTCCCCTTCCCTCCTCTTTCAATAGTTTCTATGAAACCATTGTTTATTAAACAATGATTGACACCCACCTTTCCTTCTTTCTTTCCTTCCTTTGTTTTTTCCCTTCCCTTCCATTCCTTCCTCATAGATATCTCTAAGAGTATTTACTCTTTTACTGTTGTGAGAAATGCTGGCTAGTTGAAGTGAAGACTAATAGATGAAGCTCCAAATCTTTGGCCATCTGATGCAAAGAGTTGACTCATTAGCAGACACCTTGATGCTGGGAAAGATTGAGGGCAAGAGGAGAAGCGGGGGACAGAGAATGAGATGGCTGGATAGCGTCACTGACTCAATGCACATGAGTTTGCAGGCACTCAGGGAGATAGTGAAGGACAGGGAAGCCTGGCATGCTGCAGTCCATGGGGTGGCAAAGAGTTGGACAGGACTGAGCGACAGAACAACAACTGTACTTTATGTTCACAAGTGTGTGTGAGTGCATACTCAACTATTTAGAAGTGAAAAAAATTGCTGCTCTTCAGAGTGTATTTTCTTGACTTGGCAGGTCTATCTAAGCAAAGTGGGATGGGAACCCTATGCATTGTGGGAAAAATAATCCTTCAAGCATAGTCTGAAGCCAAACTGGCTCCGAGGTATTTAAAGGCATGGAAAACAACTTGAGAACTTGCAATACACTGGGGTTTACAATTTCACCACAAAAGATAAACATTTGTTTAAGTCAACCTGTCTGCCTGGTGTGGAGGTATGCATATGGGAAATGCTGACAGTGTAAACAAGGCCGAGAGGTGTGAAATTTAAGCACATTATCCCTCACTGTCAGATGCTAATGACTCTCCTCAAGGCAGAAGAGATTGGTTTAAATGCAAAAATGATTATCCTTGGCAATAGAAGCACTAGTGAGATCTTAGCCAATTATTTGGGCTCTTGTTTTTTCTGACAATACTCCTCATTAGTTTTTGGCTCTGATGTACATGTTAGAATGGAAATTCATGTGCCCCTTTAGATGACTGCCATGCAAGCCATATATCCATCTGAAGCATTCATATTTCCCAATATACATGAACACAAGACATGGGACGTGATATATTGTGTCAATGTCTTGACCCTGCAAAAACATACAAGTCCAAAGACCGACCTAGAGGTGAAACAGAAGTAATTTATTTATGATTAATTTCCTCAAAATCTCTCATATACAAAATCATATCCTATTTGACCAAAAAAAGATTCAGATGGGGAGGGAGGAGTGCTTTAATGCCATTGATTAAAGTTTACTTTTTTTCTTAAAAATAAAATAAAGAAAAAGAAGGTTAAATTAATTTACCCATCATGTATATTACCTATGGAGTTGTTCATTTAATAAGTATAAGGAAATTGAATGCACTGTCATCTTTATTGGGATGAAGGTTACATTCACAAGCTCTGCTTGTTTAATAGGTTTATTGTACAGTTGCAGACATGTGCTATTGCACTGCGATGGATATGCTTTGAGTACTTTTATAATTGTGGATAGTATAAAAGTCATTTTCTGTTAGATTGCACAAATCCATTACATTAGGAGAAGGATACATTATTGTAACAGGATTAATGTGCAACACATAAACATAATCAGTAATATTCTGTTTGATAAATTATCTCATTTTAATCGGAATGTAAAGAGATTTTGGGATAGTTCCTCCTTTGATTTGCATAATTGTATTACAGACAGGCAAATTGCATTATATTCTTCATTAACAATAGATGGCTTGTATAACTATTGTATTTTTGAAGGCACTGCTCTTAGATTCATCCTGCAATTTGTCATGTTCTGACATTGCTGGGGAGCTTAGTTGGGAGAGAATAGAACCTAAAAAAGATTACTTGATTTTCGCTGAGTCCAGTAATATCTCAGCTTCCGGTTGTACTGTGGTTATACTATTGTTTGTTTTAACAAATTGCAACCCAGTGGCAAAGAACTTCCTTTAAAAATCTTCTAATTCAAGGACAATTCAGCCCTTATAGATTTCCACAGCAATATGTCAGCCCTTGTAACAAACTCCATGTATAAAAATGTGAATTAAAATTAAATTAAAGCCATACGATTGATTTTCTGTTTTTACTATGGCAAATGCTCTCCCGGACAGGACTTCCCTCCCCTCTCCCCAACACAGACACAAGCTAACAAATTGCCTGAGAGTTTAAATATTCTTCTTCTCCTAGGGGACACTTGGTGTGCACAGCCACTCAGCAGTGATTATCACAGCCCCCTTCCTAAAGCCAGGCTAATGACAGCTGTCGGCAGCCCATACAAAGCACAGGGCAGCACCACGTGGCACTTCAGTGGGTCCGAAATCCTCAGCTTTCAGAGCCCGACAGAGACACCCTTTCTGTGATACCCTCTTAGGCCGGAACCCTGCTTCCTCGTGTCCCCCACCACCACACTATAGGAGAAGCCTGTGGGGCAGACAGCATGTGGCCACTTCTCTCAGCTCCACACCCGGCCCAGGCCATGATGTTTAGCAGGAGTCATAAGCAAGTGATGAATGCATGAATGAGTGGAGACATGGATCCCATCAAGGTTTCTGGTGTTTATGGATGCAAAATTGAAAAAGAAAAGCTTTCACACTCAAAGCAAATTGTATTTCCTACGATTTTCTCCTCTAAACGGAAATTATGACATGGTATTCCAATCCCATAATGATTCACATTTTCTTTACATGTGCTTGGCACCTGAAAGTTTCCAAAACACCCTGACCTTCGTTTCACTGAAATCTCACCACAGCCCCTTGACACAGATAGAATCAAATAACCCCATTTAAGAAGGAAAGGTTGTTTGGGGGCGGAGAAGTGGGGGTGCAGGACGGGGCAAGGGGAGAGTTTGTTATACAGGCTGCCATCCCTCCGCCCCACTGGGGGCTGTGATCAGGCCCTCTCCCTCCCCTCCCCACCTCTCCACCAGTTCCTCTCTCTCCCACCCTGCCTGGGACCCTTGCCTGCTGACTGTTCTTCCACTCCAGCCTTCAGATTCCCATCTCTCTCCATCCTCTCTTGCCCTGAACTCTACGCTTTTAAAGAGGATCCCACACCTACATATTTGGGTCCCTTGAAGCTACATCTTTATTTGCCTATCTATTTTAATTTGCATAACTTTTGTTTCTCTGCATAACAAATACCACAGACAGATGCATGGTTCAAACTCAAATTCAAGAGACAGGTACCCACAGTTTCAGGAACCACTGCTCCCCTCCAGCTCTCACATTCCAAGACCAGGGAGCTCCTGAGTCAGATTGCTCCTTCCTTCATGGCAGGTTCTAACCCAAGTTCCTGCCCCTCTCCCCAACATCTAGCTTCTGGGTATGTCCTCAGCCCCTCCTCTCTGACATGCCTGAACTGTCCTAGTTATTTCCGTAGTCTCCTCACCCACATGCAATTAATCCAGCGGATAAAATAATGCTGGAGGGAGATGTGTCCTCCACAAGGCCAGTGTTGTATACTTGTTTCAACTCTGGCCTTCGCATCCTTGAGACTCATTGCCAAATACTCATAATTTCTATGGAAGTTTGCCTGTGAGCTTTTCAGTGGCATCATTCCACAAAACCTGAATCTCTGAGCTCTCGGCTACAATCAGGCTTGTTGTCTGCAAGGAGTGAGGCATTAACAAGCATCCATGGGGAACCTGGAGGCATGCTCCCAAGGAACTAACTAAGGAAACTTAGTGCAGTCATACCTGGAAGGAGAGACAGAGAGAGACAGTATCCATCTCCTGACCAGTCACATGAGAAGAAGGGCAGGAGGCAAAAAGGAAAGTGATGCTCTCATGAGCAGCAAGGCTATAGGAAAGCTGGATGAGATCCAGGGTGGTCCATAGATAGGCACATACATAGGAGCCTCCTCTGCGTGAACCTTGGGAACTTGGCAACATTGGAGACTGGAGGGAGCTCAGATGGGTCTTGGCATCTCCGGGATTTACATCTTGGAAGCCCAGAAAATAACAGCATTCTAGGCAGGAGATCAGTATTTCCAGGAGGACACAGTACCAGTGCCAGAGGAAAGATTTCATCCTGAAGGGGCTATCTAGGTACTTGATCCCTGTGAAAACTACAGGAGCTTATTAATGAAGACCTGTGAGTTTCTTGAAGATGTTCAGAGACAATGAGAGGGGAGTGGTAAAGACACACCTCCTGCAAGCAAATAGGAGCCAGAGTAGAGCCCAGACTGTAATGAATAATGGAACAACTGCCCAGAGGCCAATGAGAAGGCCCGGGGAAAATTATATCTCTGTCATTGATTACTTTGTTGATTAGAAATTGCACATATTGCCTCCGGTAAATCGGGGTTCCCTGGGCTAGTTATGGCTTTCCTGAGTCAAGAAGCACTGGAAATTCTTTCTAACTGGTTTGAAAAGAACCTCCCTACTGGTGGATAAAACTAGAAGTGAAGTCACAAGCTCTCCCAACACCCATCAAACATGTGGAGAAGGATGGAATTTTGACATGTCCATTTTGTCTGCCCAGTAATTAACTTTGCAGTGCAATGGAATACTACTCAGCCATTTTGGAAAAAAGTGAAATCTTGCCATTTGATGCAGTATGGATGGACCTTGAGGATATTACACCAAGTGAAATAAGTCAGATGGAGAAAAACAAGTACCATATGATTTCACTCATACCTGGAATGGAAAAGCAAACAAAACAAAAAACAAAATAAATAAACAAATCAAACCAAATAAAAGCAAACATTTAGGAACAGAAAACAAAGTAGTTGTTACAAAAGAGGAAGGGAGAGGATGGGGAGGGTAAAATGGGTAAAAGGGGTCAATTGAATGGTGACAGATGAAAACCAGACTTTTGGTGGTGAACACGCTATACTGTAGTCTAAATAAAACATTGTACCATGAAATTTATATAACGTTATAAACCAAAAATAAACCTTAAAAAAACGAGTTCTACCCTTGAGTGGTTCATAAGCAGACAGAGGAAGAAACGAGCTCCCCAAACCATTGAAGACTTGATGTGAAGGTAGATGGATCCAAGTGCTAAACTGTATGGCAGTGACAGCGGCTTCAATTCAGCCGTGCCTCCTGTAATCTGGGGCTTCCGTGCTGACTCAGGGAGTAAAGAATCTGCCTGCGAGGCAAGGCAGATTTGCATCCCTGGGTTGGGAAGACCCCCTGGAGAAGGGAATGGCTACCCACTCCAGTATTCTTGCCTGGAGAATTCCAAGGACAGAGGAGTCGGCAAGCTACAGTCCATGGGGTTGCAAAGAGTAGGACACGACAGAGCGACTTAACACTTTCACTTTTCCTACAGGCTGGGTGCCCTGCCCTGGCCGCATTTGCAGATGTGCAAACAAGGAATAGAGAGGCTGGGAGAGTTTGCACCCACACAATCTGGCTGCAGAGACTGTGACCTTGACCCCATGTCTGTGCTGATTCCCAGGGAGACCAGGGTGAGAGGGAGAGGTGAGGAAGACCTGGGCTGGGCGGTGTGCAGGCACAATGGAGGAAAGATCGTCAATGACACCAAAGAACCAGAGGGAAAGAGTGGGCATGTGCCCTTTGAGACCCTCCTGAGGGTGCCCCAGGTCAAGGACCAAAGTCTGTTTCTCTCACAGGCAGGACTTTTCTAAGGTGACCGCAAGTCGGTGGTAACTAGTGCCTTCAGGGATATATCCCCAAACCAGTTACTGCCCCTCATCTCATTTTTCAGATATCACTTGTGTCACAGCATCATAGAAAATCAGCTACCTGGGAATTCCATACCAGAGAGTGGACAATATCATCCAACTCTCTCATCTTAGAGGTTCCAAGTACACTTGTGTGGACACCTGAATCCTTGTTCTTTCCTGCACTTTGGCTGCTACTTCTCCACACACTGTCTGCCTGGACATCCATTAAAAACCAGCTCCAAGGATTCACTGTTCCCTGACCCCTCCCCTCCTCTGTCACCAGAGGTGAGGGTGCTGATGAGCTTCTCTCTGGCATCTGTCATATTGCATTCATCCACAGCATTCCTTCACTGGCAACGCCTTCTTGGCCAGTAGACAAGATCATACCACCCCTGAATCTCCAGCACCTGCCACAGTTCTAGTCCAGGGCAGGGGCTGGTGGAAATGAGCTACTGACAGCATGACATGAATGGGCCCAGCATTTCACACTCAGGTGGGGATAGCAGTGAGGATACCCCATATATGTATTTGTGTAGGCATGATGTGACCCCCAAAGACACCCACATCCTAGTCCTTGGACAGAGACTTCTCTGGAGGGATTATTATGTTAAGGATCTGGATATGGGGAGATTGTCCTGCATTACCTGAGTAGACCCTAAACACAATCACAAGTGTCCTTCCTTATAGAAAGGAGATAGAGGGACATTTGGAACAGAAGAGAAAGAAGAGGATGTGATGATAGAAGTGGGGAGAAGAGGAGATGTGATGTGGGGTCGTGAGCCCAAGGGTGAGAACAGCCTCCAGAAGTTGGAAAATTCAAGACAATAGGGTGTCTTGTAGTGTCTCTGGCTCTGCTGACCACTGAAACCCACTGTAGACTCCTGGCCTCTAGTATTGTGAGACAATACCTGTGACTGTTAAGCTGCCAAATTTGTGATCATGTGTTACAGCAGCAATAGAAAAGTAAGACATTATTTTAAAATACTGCACCCTACACGATCAGTTCTGGCTTCGCCTGCACACACACTGCACTCACTCCTAATCCAGATGCAAAACCTGAGCAGCTGCGTTCTGTGTTCTCCCTTGTACACACACACACACACACACTCACTCACTCACTCACTCACCTCTGGTACATTTGCATAAAGCCCTCTAATCCAGCTGAGCAAGTTCTAAAAGGGCAGGCTTTTACACACTGGGTCTTAGGATGTGATTAACTGGCAGAAAAAATGTTGGACTAGGCACCTTGGCCAAAGGAAAAAGAGGTTATATAGCACAGGGTAAGTATACATCTGATTTGAAAGACAACTACAGCATCTGCAACATGGACAGTGGTACTTCTTGAGGAATCAGAATGATTGACACAAACCAGCTTAGGACCACCCAACATAAGTGCCTTCCAGCATCAGGATCCAGCCGCAAGGTTTTATGAACCATGACTGTCCTGGTGGTCCAGTGGTTAAGACTCTGCGCTTTTGCTGCAGGGGGGCGTGGATTTGATCCCTGGTCGAGGAACTGCGATTCCACACACCACAGGCATGGCCAAATAAAAATAATTAAAGAGTGGGCTTTCTAGAGCCCATGTAGGAGCTGATGTCTCCTTTAGGGCTGCCTGTGGGACCCAAGTGCAGGGCCAGCTAACAAGAAGCAGGCCACTGGCTACATCACCAGCCAGATTGCAAACCTCAAAGTGTGTGGCTGATGTTCTCTGGGCCACCTGGGAGTGTAGCTGGTGGCCACAGGCATTTCTGTGGGGAAGGCAAACTGGGATCAACAGCCAATGGAAAAGGAACAAGTTATTTTACTGCATAATTAGCCCTCTACCGAGCCCAAGTTAAGTCCCTCAGAAGCCACTGGAGAGCCCAGTGCTACTGGTTCTGTCACCTGTCAACCTCTCACTGGGCTTGAAATGCCACCATTTATTCATTCACTTGACAAATAGGTATTGGGCACATCCTAGGGATTAGAAATCAGATGAGGAGTTAGGGATAATGGAAAAAATAATGGGTGTCTACTGGAACCAACCTAGACAGCATATTAAAAAGCAGAGACATTACTTTACCAAAAAAGATCCATCTAGTCAAAGCTATGGTTTTTCCAGTAGTCATGTATGGATGTGAGAGTTGAACTATACAGAAAGCTGAGCATCGAAGAATTGATGCTTTTGAACTGTGGTGTTGGAGAAGACTCTTAAGAGTCCCTTGGACTGCAAGGAGATCCAACCAGTCCATCCTAAAGGAAATCAGTCCTGAATATTCATTGGAAGGACTGATGCTGAAGCTGAAACACCAATACTTTGGCCACCTGATGAGAAGAACTGACTCATTTGAAAAGACCCTGATGCTGGGAGAGATTGAAGGCAGGAGGAGAAGGGGACAACAGAGGATGAGATGGTTGGATGGTATCACCGACTCAATGGACATGAGTTTGAGCAAACTCTGGGAGCTGGTGACGGACAGGGAGGCCTGGTGTGCTGCAGTCCATGGGGTCACAAAGAGTCAGACATGACTGAGCGACTGAACTGAACTGAACTGGAAGTCCTGAGTCTAAGGGGAAGATAAATATGTAATCAAAGTGCTAACGCAGACACACACTCACAACTGGCTCAGTGTTTTAGGGGATAGAAGTACAAAAGAGAAAGGGGCACACAGTAAGGGGAGGCTGGTTGTGACCGCAGGGAAAAGGACATTTATGTTAGACATTACAGAATGAGCCGCGCTTCTGAGGGAGGAGCATGCGCAATGGCCTGGGAGTGAGAGGCCAGGCGCGTCAGGGACGGCCCGCCGTGCGGCCTGGAGTGAGCAGCTCTGAGAGGAAGGGTGGAACCAGTGTGAGACGGCGAGTTCCCACTTTGCCATTGATGAGTGTTGTAACTTTAAGCAAGTTGCCTGATCTCGCTATGCCTCAGCTTCCTCATCTACCAAATCACCAGGACTATCGCCTTCCTCACATGCTGCTGGGAGGTGAATATGAGTTAGTCTGTGCCAAGTGCTTAGCACAGTGCCTGGGGAGTAGGAAGTGGTCACTCATGAAATGTTAACTCTCCCTCTCCTAAAGGCTCACATATGTCAGCGTGGCAGAATGACATTACAGATTTCAAGCTCTCTTTCATAACTGATCCTCTCCTGAGTTCCTCACAAAGGACGCCTCGTTTAATCTTCATTATGAAAGTCTGGGAGTTATGTGTTGTTTTTCCTATTTTTGTAGGTGAGGGAAATTGAAACTAAGATCGAGGGACTCATCCAAGGTCATGTAAACATTTCAAGGAAAACGGGCTGGAAAACATTTCTCCAGTTCAGATATGTGTGTTCACACTCATGTGCTCCACAGAATTTTGTCCTGTGTGTAGGCACTGGGGGAATAGGGCCATTTTAAGTAGGATAGCAAAGTATTGTTTTTAGAAAGAATACCTGTAAATGCAACCAGAAAACAAATATGAAAATAAAACACTGATAACCAAAGGAACAAGATACTCTTTTTTAATATGCATAATCACTTTTTAAAATTATTTATGTGTTTATGACCGCATTGGCTCTTCCTGGCTGCCCGAGGGCTTTCTCGAGTTGTGGTCAGCAGGGCTGCTCTCTAGTTGCCGTGCATGAGCTCCTCACTGCTGTGGCTTCTCTTGATTGGTGCGCAGGCTCAGTAGTGGGTACATGGGCTTAGTTGCTCTGCGGCATGTGGGATCTTCCCAGACCAGGGACTGAACCTATGTCCCCTGCATTGGCAGGAGGATTTTTAACCACTGGCTCACCAAGGAAGTCCCAAGATGCTGTTTTTAAAAACAAGAGTACCCAGCGTGGATGAAGGCATGAACCAACAGCAGTGTCATAAATGGCTTGTGGATGAATGAATCAGTGAAACATTTTCTCAAAACAAGTTTGTGTTATCCTCCACGAGCATGTACAACATCCAGATCTTTTAAACCTAACATGCTAGTAACTACTGAGACTTGATCTTTAGGAAAAAATCCAAAACTGGCAAAAAATTTATGTATGAAGTTGTTTGTAAAAGTAGTAGTAAGAGTAATAATTTAAAAAACCCCCTTCTGAAGTCACTGAAGTAAAAAATAATCATGAATAAAAACACTGCTTAATGCAGTACTGTCTGAACCATATAAAAATACCAGCAGGAACAAAGTCAGAGGGAGTGGTGGCATAACTGAATTTCTTTTCCTTCTCCTATTCTTCAGTATTTTTCAAATATTCTGTTCCATGCCTACATTACATTTATAATTAGAAAGAATAACTTTATTTCAAAATTGAGAAAATTTTCGTAACAGATATTTACTTACTTGAGTGAAAAAAATAATAATTTCCAAATTGTTTTAACACAATATCATGCAGAATCCCAGTAGGTAAAACAGAATTTTTAAAAAAGCAGTTCTGGATCAAGTAGGCATGGGGGGCCCAAGAGCCCCGTCCCTCAGCCAGCTCGGCTGGAGCCAGAGAGAGCCCCAGGGTGTGATGTAAAGGCCAGCAGTGAAGGCAGGTCTCCAGTTTTGTAACCAGCTCATGCTCCTTCCAGGAAGACCCAGATGTCTGTTTCTGTCTCTGGGGTCTTTGGCTAAGGTGGCTGGGCTCCTAGGGTGTGACAGACAAGGACAGGATTCAGATGCCGTCGAGCTGAGCACCAACACAGAACCGCAGCGACTTTCCCAGCGCACCGCCCTCTTGCGAAGTCTTAGCGTACCACCTGCCAAGACTTCCCGCTGCTTAACCCCTGAGAGGCACACGCTGAACCACCTCAAATGATCCTAAGTCACTAGCTTCACTCTGTGGAGAGCAGGCCCCTAACAGGGCCCCCTGGGGTGCTGACTGCTAGAGGCTTTTGGCCATGCCTCTGGTAACATTCCAAATTCAGACCAGCAGAGCTTTTGAAAACCTTTCCAAAGGTTGTTGTTCAGACCCTTAGTTGTGTCTCTTTACGACCCCATAGACTGCAGCATGCCAGGCTTTCCTGTCCTTCACTTTCTCCCTGAATTTGCTCAAACTCATTTCCACTGACTCCATGATGCCATCCAATCATCTCATCCTCTGTCAACCCCTTCTCCTGTCCTCAAT
Source organism: Odocoileus virginianus (assembly GCF_023699985.2). Lineage (NCBI taxonomy): Eukaryota > Metazoa > Chordata > Mammalia > Artiodactyla > Cervidae > Odocoileus > Odocoileus virginianus. Next base: position 59,301,813 of record NC_069686.1, on the reverse strand, counting down.
CTTTCTAGCATCAGGGTCTTTTCCAGTGAGTCAGTTCTTCACATCAGGTGACCAAAGGATTGGAACTTCTGTTTCAGCATCAGTCCTTCCAATGAATCTTCAGGACTGATTTCCTTCAGGATTAACTGGTTTGATCTTCTTGCCATCTCAAGAGTCTCCTCCAACACCACAGTTCGAAAACATCAATTCTTCAGTGTTCAGCCTTCTTTATGGTCCAACTCTCACATTTTTACATGACTACTGGAAAAACTATAGCTTAATTTTATCCAAATGGTTGCTTGTTTTCTTTAATCTTCTGTTCCCTGACCAGTTGAATCCTATTCTTTCCCTTTCTCAGTGTAAAAGAAACATTTTCACTTCAAGGGTGCTAATCACACACTTCCTTCATTTAACAGTAGCTCTTGGAAAGAGAATTAGAACAGTTTTCATTCAACATCAGTGTTTCCACAGCAAGCCAGGCATGAGGTATGCTCACCCTTGTAAATTTTCCATTGGTTTTGGGAGTTACACATTTTAACCCAAATAAATATATTTGGCTCAGTATCAAATGGGAAAAAAAAAATCATTCGTAAGCACTTTCTTTCTTTCTTTTTTCCACAAGAGCAAATGAACTTCACACACAGAAGAAGGGCATCAGCTCAATGCAAAACTTCCAATTCCCAGTGAATTAAACTTCACAGATCTCAAATAATTAAACATAAGTGGAGGTACCCTGGGCCCTCAGAACTTGCAGATACAGAGGGCTGACGTACTATCCTGTCGTGCCCGGAAGGCTTGAGCAGCAGAGGACTTTGGTCTCCTCAGAGGTCCTGGAACCACTCCCCAGACTGAGAGATGATTACATATTAACTTTGAGGGCAAGACAAAGTTGCAGTCTTTGGCCCATGTGATGTTGCAGAGGCCTACAGGTGACCCAAGAACAGGCCTGACCCCCCAAATCCATCCATTTTGCTCTTATTCAGTGGGGCAGTCCCAAAGTCAGTCTTCTTACCGCCAAGAATTACAGTGGCTTCATGGTACCAAGGGCTTCCCTGCTGGCTCAGACCGTAAAGAATCTGCTTCCAAAGTGGGAGACCTGGGTTCAACCCCTATGTGGGGAAGATCCCCTGGAGAAAGGCATAGCAACCCACTCCAGCATTCTTGCCTGGAGAATCCATGGACAGAGGAGCCTGGTGGGCTGCAGTCTGTGGGGTTGCCTAGAGTTGAACACCACTGACCGACTAACACTTTCACTTTTAGGGTACCAAGCAGCTCAAAGCAGACTCATCCTTAGAATTAGAGAAACAAGTCAAATATCATGCCTTTCTTGGGAAGCCCAGTTAAATTATATGAAGGACTGACTATGAATTTCTTCCTTTCACAGCTCCAGCGGCTTCCTTACTGCACAGATGCTGGAAGGATGAATCTAAACACCCACACCTCCATCATGGCCCTCCTTGCTGACTAACCCTTCAGAGATGTCCCACTACTTACATGATGTGTCTAGACTTCTTAGTTTGGTATGTGAGTCTCTGGTTGATTATAACCCTTAAAATTATAGTAAAAGCAGCTGGCACTTACTGAAACGTCTCTCCTGTGCCAGGCACTTGATGAATACGATCTTATGTTACATTATCTTCACTACAACCCCCAGAAGAATGTTCTAGGATCTTTATTTTAGCAAAGCAAAAGCAAACCTATTGTACTTAATAACCTGACCTCTGGAACGTAGAGGGGTAGGGTTCAAACTCAGTCTCCCCTGACCCAGAATCTTCCCTTTTCACTTCCTGGCTCTTTGGTCTATGCTTCCAGAGGGAAAGTCCAGATGAGGCAGGGGGTGGACGAGGGAGAACCAGGATACACCTTTCTTCTCCATCAGCCCTGAGCGAGAACAACGCACATGAAACGTACTCTTTCATTTTATCACCCAACAAGCATAATTAAGAACAATGAGGAATGACAAATAATAATGAACCTCTTTTCTTCCTGATTAAAATCTAACGATTGCATTTCTGCCATTATGCAGTGCAGGCTGTGTGTTAACAAGGCCAGCTCTAAAAGTCGGGGCCTGACTTCACAGATGGCTCAGCCTGGGTCTGCCCAGGCTTGCGAGAGGGACAGCCTGCTTTGCAGGTGACTGCTGGCTGTCTGCCCCCCTGCCCCGCGGCACTGGGCAAAATAACCTGGATGTCAGGAGGGGGTCAGTCTGAGCAGAATCTAATAGACAGTGGTAAATACTGCAGTTCCATGTACACAGTGGAGAAGACGCAGGCTTTGGTGACAGTTAGAACAGGGTTCGGGTACGGACTCTACCAGCAGTGGGCTGTGCATTCCCTGACAGGCTCATTAGCCTCTGAGTCAGTTTCTTCATCCGTGAGTGAGAAGGAAAAGCCTCCAGTGGTGTTGGTGGGGGTTGTAACTGATGGAAGCAGAATCAGTGTGGTGGTCACTGTCATCTGCGGCTGCCCATAACCTTTTAACAATCTCTTTCTATTCTAATCATTCTTTATCATGTAAAACATACCTTCCCATCAGAGATTCTCCCAAACTGCATTTCCCAGCTTCTAGGGCCATGAGGAGGCAAACAAGTGATTTAATTTTGCTGTTCAGTTGCCCCCCCACGCTGGGCTCTGAGGTGAGCAGTTATAGGGTGAAAGAGGCAGATCAGGGTCATCTGTTTCGCTGGTAGAGGGTGAGTGTGGCTGTGGAGGGGGCAGTTAAAGTGGCAGCTCCTAACGATGACAGAGCCAGCCCCTCCTCTGCCCGACAGTTCTGCAGCGGGTGCCAAGAGTTCCTCCAGGAAGGTCCACCTCAAATCTGTTTCTCCAGCCCTCTCCGTGATTCTGTGCATTTTCTCTGCCTGTAAATATATCTCTTCCTGCTTAGACTGACAGGAGTGGACGGTGTTACTGCAGTGCAGAGCCCTGACCCAGAGAGGGGTTGACATGATGGCTCCACTGAAGTCTGTGGGTAGATGTGGAGGACGTGACGGTGAGAAGATTGCGTAGAGTCAGTTATCCCGATCCCAGTTAGAGGGAAGGGGTCCCCGACCAGGGAAGTCCCACAAGTCATTCTAGAGAGTCGACCACTGACATGCCTCTTGCCTCTTCTGCCTTCTCTCCAGCCCACCGCCAGCACCTGGGGCTCCAGGATTACACTTTCACCTGCAGCCAGGGTGAGCTTGGCCACTGGTATCATCTCACTTTCCCTGCTGAAAAGTTTCTCATAGCTTCCTAAGACTCCAGCACAGGGTCAGAATTCTCATCATGGCCTATAAGAATCTTCATGGTCTGCAGCCCCTCCACTCCCCCTGTCTAGCCCATTGCTCCCTCCGACACAGTGCACTTGATATGCACTTAACTCCTCAATCCCCTCCTTCCCCTGCCCTATGACCTCTGAAAACACCCAGTCTGTAACTTCAGTTACCAACCTGCCACCTTCTCATATCCAACCGACTCCTATTTGCTCCCTTGCTGGGCCATTTCTTTCCCTTCGGCAAGACTGGACCTCCTACAGTTTTCGAACTCTCCTCTTTCACTGTCTCCAAAGCTCTGTATGGGAACTGCCTGTTTAATATCTGTCTGCTGAAAACTTGTGCCCCCCATTTTATCCTGTTTGCTATTCCTAGCACCCATGAGTCTGTATGGAGACAGGGACTTGTGTTAACACAAGTGACGAGAGTCAAACCTTGGATTTGAAATGATTCAGACATGGACGAGTCTCCTCTTGCACACATGCTATCTATTGACCAAAAGGAAGCGAGGGACTTGACAGCCCCTGGTCACGGCAGGATCATGAGGTAGAAGGAGCTTGGGTCCTTGAACGCCTATGTTGAAGACTGCCTGTCAAATAAGTCTAATTGATATTACATAAGCCAAGAATAAACTCTTATTAAATTAAAACACTGATATTTTTGGTAGCCAACTTTATCTTAACTAGCACAGCCCTGCAAGAGCATGGAGGGAGGATACTGGGTCCGTCCTGGTCACTTCTGCAGCCCCAGCACAGAGCACACATCTTGACACAATACGCATTTAGTTGGAAGGGCCTAATAAGCCTTTGTTGCATGAATGACAGAGAAAGAAATTAACAGGCCAAGGAAACCGATAGCACTGGGGCATGCAGACATGCGAGGGTAAAATCAGTTCGGATATAGACAGTGTTTTAAGGGTAGCTGTACTTGAGAGAAGAGGGATGTCTGTCAGTGAGGCCCATAAAATATTCCAAGAGGACAAGCCCTGTAGGTCCACAGAAAGATAGAATCAGAGAGGAGACAATTTCTATCATTTTCTGTACAGCCATCACTCACTCATTAATGTCTTATTTCTTCCTCTCAACCTGAGTCTTACATCCTGACATGATCCTCCAGAGAGAGGAAAACGGTGCACATAGTTTTCTCTCCATCATAAATACCTGAGCAACTTGATGGCTCAATTGAAAGCACTGAGATGTAGAGGCAATTTCCTCTTTCAGTGCCTATGTGGACACACACTTATGTGTGTATTTATAGTACGCATATGTATGCGTAGAACGAAGCTTGGCTCAGTAAAACTAAACTCATCCCAAATATACAATGTGGGCACATTTCCTGAAAGGGGAAAAATATCCTTCTCAGGATTATAAAATTTTATAGCAGGAAGGGGCCTTCGGAAATATCCAACTTAAATCCCTAATTTTACGGTTGGAGAAACTGAGGCCAGAACAGCCAAGAACTTGCTCTGGGTCCAACAGCTCCTTGTTACAGAGTCGGGCTGGTCTCCGGATACCCAGCCCAGTGTTTAGAATTTTATTTGTAGGCAAAGAGAGACAGAATATGAGGCCAGTATTAGTTTACTCATTGGCCCAGGCATTAGACTTTAAGGAGTACCTCGTGAGTGACCTCAGGACCTAGCCACATACGGGCTCTGTCTCCAATGGTCAGTAAGACATGTAGAAGTCACACAACTTCTCATCCAAGGTCGTCTGCTCTAGGCATTTTCCAGAGTCCATCTAAATCTGGCTTAAGCCCACTGGTCACCATCTTGTGAGCACTGGAGTGTGTTCCAGAAACCGTGGAAAGCACTTTACCTAAGTTATCCCACTTAGTTCTAACCACAACACTGAAAAGTACGTATATTTTACTCTGTTTTGCGGCCAAGGATACTAGGACTCAGAGAGGCTAAGTGACTTAGACAAGAACACACAACTGCAGTGACGGAGCTGGGATGTGAACTCTGGTCTGTTAGGCTCCCCCAGGTGGCACTAGCAGGCAAGAATCTGCCCGCCAGTGCCGGCAACGCAAGTGATGTGGGTTCAATCCCTGGGTCAGTAAGACTCCTCTGGGGAAAGAAGTGGCAACCCTCTCCAGTATTCTTGCTTGGAGAATCCCACGGACAGAGGTGTTCATGGGGCTGAGAAGGCTTGGACACGGCCGAGCACACGCACTGTCAGGCTCCAGGGCCCGCATACCTGCCACAGTGACACAGCCACTCCAACGGAAGACTTGAGGATAAAGTGAGACATAAAAGGCAGACAGGGCTTCCCCTGTGGCTCAGCTGGTAAAGAACCCACCTGCAGTGTGGGAGACCTGGGTTCGATCCCTGGGTTGGAGAGATCCCCGGGAGAAGGGAAAGGCTACCCACTCCAGTATTCTGGCCTGGAGAACTCCACAGACTGTGTAATCCACGGGGTCGCCAAGAGTCGGGCGTGACCGACTGACTTTCACTCACCCACTCAAACGGCAGACAAAACATCACCCAGAAGAGGACAGGACTAGAAGATATGTTCCCTGATGAGGTGTCCTATTTGGCGTTGCTGACTCACGCCTGTGCTTCCTCTCCCCTGGGGGTGGTTGGGCTCTAAAAGCTGGCTCTCCTTCCTGCCTGCTCTTTTTTCCCCAAACCTGTTAGGACTCTAAACTATTTACTATTCCACCCAGCCCAGGCCCACCACAAAGTTGGTGTGAAATGCTGAGATGACATTTGCGTCAGACCTCATGGACTATATAGCCCACCAGGCTCCTCTGTCCGTGGGATTCTCCAGATAAGAATACTGGAGTAGGTTGCCACTCTCTCCTCCAGGGGATCTTCCCAACCCAGATATCAAACCCGCATCTCCTGTATTGCAAGCAGATTCCTTACCATCTGAACTACCTGGGAAGCCTGACTAAATGTGCACGCAGAGTTTATACTCAGTAATTCCCTAGCCCTGGAAACCATCTACACCTCTACACCTCCCACCCGCCCACATCCTCCCAGCACAGCCTTCACGCTACCTGGATGAAAAACAGGACTGCCTCATTTTCATTTCCAGCTGCACAGGGCTTGGGGAGGCATAATGAAATTTTGTTTTTTTACAATGTTGTATAGAAAAAATATTTTTCTAAAATATCTGTTGTATGGAGAAGGGTTTGCTCTCTTTCCACCATGGTTTTTTATGGTTTCCTGCAGCAGAGTGTACTTGAGTCAAATGGGAGTTTTGTCTGCTCTAGAACCATAGGCTCATTGTCCCAAAGCTTTGCTGCCTTGGGCAATGGCCCATCTCCTGTGGGCTCCACCGACACACACTATAGCAGACCTCGGAGGTACTGCAGACTTGGTTCCAAACCACCGCAATAAAGTGAATAGCACAACAGAGTCACTCAAATTGTTTTATTTCCCCATGCATATGAAAGTTATGTTTATGCTATACTATAGTCTATCAAGTGTGCAATCATTTCATGTCTAAAGAAACAACATGTGTACATATCTTAGTTAAAAAATACTTTATTGCTAAAAAATGTTCACCATCAACCGAAACTTCTGCAAGTCCAAATCTTTTTGCAAGAGTCACACCAAAGATCAGTGATCACAGGTCGCGTAAGAAATACAGTAACAATGAAAAAGCTTGAAATATTGTGAGAATTGCCAAATAGGATACAGAGACACAGAAGTAAGCAGATGCTGTTGGGAAAATGGTGCCGATAGACTTGCTTGACACGGGGTTACCACAAACCTTCAGTTTATGAAAAATGCAATATCTGTGAAATGCAATAAAGTGAAGTACAGTAAAACGAGGTATGCCTGTCCTTTTGGGTAAGGCCAGCCTCCTCATCCAACCTTCTGCACTCCAGAGTGATCCAGCGTCTCTGGTTTCCCAGATTTTCGATAAGTGATGTTTGCATCTGCCAGGACTGGGATATTGGCAGGCTTCCAAATAGCTTTCAGCGAGCACTAGGTTGCAAAAATATCATTTGGCCTGGAAACTGCTCATACGACTGGTTGCATTTCCCAGAGTCCTTTCCACCACCCCTCCTCCACCATCCACTCATCCCTGTCTCCCTCCCTAGACCCAGCAACATCCAGCACCAGTCTGAAGAATGGGTGTTTTTCTACATGAGTCGGCAGAGTTTTCACACACACACACACACACACACACACACACACACACACGACTTTCCACACCAATACAGACAGATGGAGAAGAGCATGACCACATTCATTTACTGGAAACTGAGTGTCTGATTTTCTGTCCCTTTACCCTCATCTCCTTTTTCAAGCCTGACATAGACTAAAGGAAGACAGGACGGTTTTTAACCAAAGTTCTTGTGGATATCACAGCTGTGTCTCTCACGGGCAAGAACATGTGTGGGGATCCTCAGAAAGTTGTTTGCAGGGATGGATGCAGGACCAGGTGGGAAGCAGCTGGCACCCAGGGTGCTGAATGGCGATTAGCTCCTGCAGCCACACGTCACTGCAAGCGGGCTCTGGGCCCTAACTCTGACTTGCCCAAGAGGGCACATAACACAGGCAACCCTTCTGCATGCTGTGACAAGATCTCAGTGGCAGAAGCTCAACGGTCCACATCCTCAAAGCCTTTTTGGTGCCTGATGGTCATACAGACAGCCACTACTGACCAAGTGTTATCTACCTTGTATAGGACATGGTGCCAGGAGCTTTGTGTCCCTGTAAATTTTTATCCCTAAGCTTTACAGCATTCTAGGGTAAGCATTACTATCCTTGTATCATATTAGTAGTGAGGAGACTAAGGCTCAAAGAGGTTAAAAAAGAAAAAGAAGTACTCAAGGTCTTGAAAGAGGGATTCAAATCTAGATGATCAGGCTCTGAAATCCCATTCTTCCCACAACACCACAGAAACCTTCCCCCAGATGACGACACTGGGATCCAGTCTGCCAATTACATGAAGGACTCTCAGTGATATCTGCACCAGAGGGAAAAGCCACTCCTTCCTGTTTTCAAGCATGTGTTGGGCACTCTGAGAGGCAAAAAAAAAAAGCCGAAGTCCCTTCCCAAAGAGAGATCATTATCATTGACAATCCCAAAATATATAAAAACTTAAATAAGAATTGCTACAACCCACCTTTTGTCACACATACCTAGGCCCACAAGGACCCTTAGAGGTCACCTTCAATACCCTGGTTTTGAAGATGAAGAATTTGTGGTCCGGTGTGAGGAAGTATGTTAGTAACTCAGTCGTGTCCTACTCTTTGCAACCCATGGACTGTAGCCCAGCAAACTCCTCTGTCCATAGCATTCTCCAGGCAAGAACACTGCAGTGGGTAGCCATTCCCTTCTCCAGGGGATCTTCCTGATCCAGGGATTGAACCCAGGTATCCTGCACTGCAGGCGGATTCTTTACCATCTGAGCCACCAGGGGAGCCCAGAGTAAGGAACAGCTCATGCAAAGTTATGCAGTGTTGATGGAGTTTCTAAACAGAACGCTGGTGTCTGACACCATGTTCTCTTCACACCCACATCCCATGCTCTCTCTCATCAAGGCTTAAAGGAAGGCAGCCTCGCAGAGCAGCGGAAAATGACTAAGCAGGTCTCCTGCTGAGGGATAAATGGCCAGCTACCTCTGGGCTGTACTGGGTTCACAGTCCCCTGGCCGCTGTGCGCATGCATGAACTGTGAGAGAAGAGGGCAGAGCCTATGGTCACTTAAACCTTCTTGACCACAGCACAGCCCACTGAGGTTGCTGGGGAGTCTAGGGGAAGGTAAGCCTTCTGTATTCAAGAAAAAATTAAGAAACAGACTCCCCCCACATTGTAAATGTCATATCATGTTGGCACCTAATCAACACTTTGAAGCATTAGCATTGTTTTAATCACTCTCCTATTGGAAAACAAATGTTGCATGTATAATTACACTGCTGCATTGTACTGTACAAATAACCATGTAATGACATCGTTGGAATTTCTTGGTTCTTCATGGTAATGCCAAGTATAATTACCATGTAATCTGCCGAGAGCAAACAAGGTTGTAATTATTCTGTAATCCAATCTAATTATGGGGCAACTGGTTTGTTATTTGTGTTCAGAAGGAAAATATACACACAAAAGAGTAGAAGAAGAAACGCATTTTCTCCAGTAGTAGGATGACAAGTCGGGCGGGGTGGTTCGGGAGGACCCTCAGCTCTGCGACCATGTGCTCAGATGACAAGGTGCATGCCCATCACTACCTGGAGCCCAGGGTCTTCAAGGCTGACTGGATTGGTCAAGTGAAGAAGTGACTACAGGGGCAAGTCCAAGTGGGAGTAGGAGAGTCACGTTGGCAGAACCTCTGCAGGGGAGCACCTGCGAAGCGAGACGGAGGACGAAGAGAGGCCCGCTCTCATAAAGGATCTCACCCAGCAGCTTCTCCGATACCTAGGACATACCTGGGGAAGCAGCATATAAACCTCTGTGACTCTGTTCCCATTCAGTTCAGATCAATCAACCAACCACACATTGTTGCTCCTACTGTGGATTTTTATGGTGGCTGCAAGCCCGGCTCTGGGCCTTACAGAGGAGCCAGGCAAAGAAGAGAATGAACGGAATGAAGAAACATGGGAGCAGGCCTCGGTAAGAACAGTTCTCTGTGCTGCCTGGTGGGGGTTCCATTGGTTCACTAGGGCCGCCGTAATAGAGTACCACACACTAGGTGGCTTGAGAAAACACAAACTTAAATGCCACACCACTTTGGAAACCCAAGTTAAAAATCCAGGTGTTGGCATAGTGATGCGCCCTCTAAAGACTCCAGGGAAGAAGGCTTCCTTGCCTCTTCCTTTCTTCTGGCGGTTTGCTGGCAGACTTTGCCTTCCTTAGCTGCAGGTGCATGACTCCCGTCTCTGCCTCGGTCTTCATATCCCTTTCTCCTTGTGTTTCTGTCTCTTCACATGGTGATCTTTTTATAAAGACATCAGTCATTGTATTAGGGACTCACCCTATTCCAATATGACCTCATCTTAACTTACTACATCTACAATGAGACTGTTTCCAAGGGAGGTCACATTCTGAGGCCTTTGGAGTTCAGACTTCAGCATAGCATTTCTGAAGGGAAATGACTCAATCCGTAACAGGGACATCTAACACATACATGTGGGCTTCCCTAGTAGCTCTGGCGGTAAAGAGTCTGCCTGCAGCGCAGAAGACCGGGGTTTGATCCCTGGGTCAGGCAGATCTCCTGGAGAAGGGAATGGCTACCCACTCCAGCATTCTTGCCTGGAGAATTCCATGGACAGAGGAGCCTGGCGAGCTGCAGTCCATGGGTTGCAAAGAGCTGGACATGACTGAGCAGCTACTACTTTCAGACTTGACATGCATTTACTTAGTATCTACTGTGTGCCTGGTATCTTTTCATACTCTTCATACTGTTCATGGGGTTCTCAAGGCAAGAATACTGACGTGGTTTGCCATTCCCTTCTCCAGTGGAGCACATTTTCTCGGAACTCTCCACTATGACCCATCTGTCTTGGGTGGCCCTACATGGCATGGCTCACAGTTTCATTGAGTTAGACAAGGCTGTGGTCCATGTGATCAGATAGGTTAGTTTTCTGTGACTGTGACTTTCAGTCTGTCTTCCCTCTGATGGAGAAGGATAACCGGCTTATGGAAGCTTCCTGATGGGACAGGCTAACTGAGGGGGAAACTGGGTCTTGTTCTGATGGGCGGGGCCATGCTCAGTAAATCTTTAATCCAATTTTCTGTTGATGGGTGGGGCTGTGTTCCCTCCCTTTTATTTACCTGGGGCCAAACTGGGATGCAAAGTCAAGTGGGCCTTAGGAAGCATCACTATGAGCAAAGTTAGTGGAGGTGATGGAATTCCAGTTGAACTGTTTCAAATCCTAATAGATGATGCTGTGAAAGTGCTGCACTCAGCACTCAATATACCAGCAAATTTGGAAAACTCAGCAGTGGCCACAGGACTGGAAAAGGTCAGTTTTCATTCCAGTCCCAAAGAAAGGTAATGACAAAGAATGCTCAAACTACCACACAATTGCACTCATCTCACATGCTAACAAAGTAATACTCAAAATTCTCCGAGCCAGACTTCAACAATACGTGAACCGTGAACTTCCAGATGTTCAAGCTGGATTTAGACAAGGCAGAGAAACCAGAGATCAAATTGCCAACATTCATTGGATCATCAAAAAAAGCAAGAGATTTTCAGAAAAACATCTACTTCTGCTTTATTGACTATGCCAAAGCCTTTGACTGTGTGGCTCACAATAAACTGTGGTAAATTCTGAAGGAGATGGGAATACCAGACCACCTGACCTGCCTCCTGAGAAATCTGTATACAGGTCAAGAAGCAACAGTTAGAACTGGATGTGGAACAACAGACTGGTTCCAAATCGGAAAGGAGTATGTCAAGGATGTTTATTGTCACTGTGCTTATTTAACTTATATACAGAGTACATCATGAGAAATGCTGGGCTGGATGAAGCACAAGTTGGAATCAAGATTGCCAGGAAAAATATCAATAACCTCAGATATGCAGATGACACCACCCTTATGGCAGATAGTAAAGAAGAACTAAAGAGCCTCTTGATGAAAGTGAAAGAGGAGACTGAAAAAGTTGGCTTAAAGCTCAACATTCAGGAAACTAAGATCATGGCATCTGGTCCCAGCACCTCATGGGAAATAGATTGGAAGACAGTGGAAACAGTGTCAGACTTTATTTTTGGAGGCTCCAAAATCACTGCAGATGGTGACTGCAGCCATGAAATTAAAAGACGCTTACTCCTTGAAAGGAAAGTTATGACCAACCTAGATAGCATATTAAAAAGCAGAGACATTACTTTGCCAACAAAGGTCCATCTGGTCAAAGCTATGGTTTTTCCAGTGATCATGTATGGATGTGAGAGTTGGACTGTGAAGAAAGCTGAGTGCCGAAAAATTGATGCTTTTGAACTGTGGTGTTGGAGAAGACTCTTGAGAGTCCCTTGGACTGCAAGGGGATCCAACCAGTCCATCCTGAGGGAGATCAGTCCTGGGTGTTCATTGGAAGGACTGATGCTGAAGCTGAAACTCCAATACCTTGGCCACCTCATGCTAAGTGTTGACTCTTTGGAAAAGACCCTGATGCTGGGAGAGATTGGGGGCAGGAGAAGGGGACAACAGAGGATGAGATGGCTGGATGGCATCACCGACTTGATGGGCATGAGTTTGAGTGAACTCTGGGAGTTTGTGATGGACAGGGAGGCCTGGCGTGCTGCAATTCATGGGGTCGCAAAGAGTCAGACACAACTGAGCAACTGAACTGAACTGAACTGAACTGCTCCTTGGAAGAAAAGTTATGACCAACTTAGCATATTAAAAAGCAGAGACATTATTTTGCCAACAAAGGTACATCTAGTCAAAGCTGTGGTTCTTCCAATAGTTGTGTATGGATGTGAGAGTTGGAATATAAAGAAAGCTGAGCACTTTAGATGCTTTTGAACTGTGGTGTTGGAGAAGACTCTTGAGAGTTCCTTGGACAGCAAGGAGATCCAACCAGTCCATCCTAAAGGAAATCAGACCTGAATATTTATTGGAAGGACTGATGTTGAAGCTGAAACTCCAATACTTTGGCCACCTGATGCAAAGAACTGACTCATTTGAAACAACCCTGATGCTGGAAAAGATAGAAGACTGGAGGAGAATGGGATGAAAGGATGAGATGGTTGTATGGCATCACCGACTCAATAACATGAGTTTGAGTAAACTCTAGGAGTTGGTGATGGACAGGGAGACCTGACATGCTGCAGTCCATGGGGTTGCAAAGAGTCAGACAAGATTGAGCAACTGAACTGAACTGAACTGATATGCCTGGTGTGTGATAATGGCCCAGTTTTTCTTTTCTTGATTAGGTGTGGCATGCATTATCTCATTTAAGTCTTTTATAGTGTTTGAAGTTGGTACTATTATTAAGCTCATTATATATATATATGGAGACTAAGGCTTAGACTTGTGAGAACCCAAGCCCAGCCAGTCAGATTCCAGGACCTGCATGCTGAACCCCATACCTAACCTTGCCAAGCCCAACATGGCGCTGGAACATATAGAGACAGGAGCCAAGGTAACTTCAGGGAGCGCACTGACCAAGGTCCAGTCACCATCTCAGAGCAACCCATGAAAGGGGGTTAGGAGGAAGTATCGCACTATAGACAAGTAAGTATTTGAAACTGGGCATGCAGAAGAAAGAAGTCAAAACTGAAGATGGAAAGTGTGGTTGTGTTAGGATGGGATGACAGGAGATAGACATAGTTTCATCACGATAGAACTTATCAAGTCCTACCCGATGCTTCCAGGGCCATCCAGGATGGCTTGTTGAATTGCTCCTATGGATGGTGGCTTTTGCATCTTGCCAGAACTCCTTTACAGGAGGGGACTCACTACTTTCTTTTTCATCCATGAATGTGGTACCCAAATGTGGCCTCCTCCTTTGAGCACCCATGGACAGGCAGGTCCAACCTTGCTATTGCCTTTTCTTCCTCACTCAAGGCCTTCCTCACTTAAGGCCTGCCTCACTCAAGGCCTCTGGCCCCAAGAACTTGCTTTCTTTCTCAAGGTACTGAAAACTTCTGGAAGAAGTTACAGTTACAGTCTTAAAACAGGTTGTAAATTCTTTATTTGGGGACTAATCTTGCCAGGCTGGTTGACCCTGGTGTTGACTGCTTTTCCAACCTGACATCAGTTAACCCCCACTGCTCAGAAGTTAATCCCTTTGAGAACAAGATGAAAAGTGATTTTGTGAGGCAATATTTAAAGGCCTACAAACAATAACACGCCTTTGCCTCTGCTTCTGCAATTTCTAGTTCTGGAAAGGCTTCAAAAATCTGTTTGTGTGAATGTATGTGAAGAACTTTTTATGGCTGATCTTGCGAGATGATACTTTGATGAATAATGTGGAAGTGCTTATACATTAAGGCAGAAGGCACACGGTGTAAGTATGTGTGTTTATCAAATATGGCACAGTCAAAAGGCAAATAATAGCTAGTATGGGAATTTCAAAGGCTGTGGAAATTCTGGAAGAGATTCTCTAATTGTGAAATGTCAGGGGGAATGGGTGCAAAACAGCCTTCAAGGAAGTCCTCAGGAAAAACTGATATATGCTTTCAGTTGTTACATTCTGGGCCCTTGACTCACTGGAACTGTACTGTGAGATTTTATAAATAATATATCCCCTCACCTTCCTCACACTCACAACAATCCATCTTGGTATCAGTGACTCTATTTTACAAAAAAAAAAAGAAAGTGAGCCTCAGTGAAGTTAAGTAACCTACTGAGAGTCACGTAATTACTATGAGATAAAGGCTGAGATGAAAACTCACATATGATTCCCAAGCACAGGATCTTCCACCATCTGCTAGAAGCTACATACTTATAGAGCAAAGACAAATAATACATATCTTATGGCTGGAAATGAGCATCTTGCTTTTGTTTGCCAGATGACCTGTGTTTATTTTATCTGACACAGTCCAGCTCAGAACCCTCTACTTCCAGGAAGGCTTCCCGGACTAGACAGAATAAAAGAATGGATTAAAATGTCAGCACTCATACAAACCTTATTGTTCATCTTATTCGCTGGCTTTCAACTATGTTTGGGGAGCCCTAGAGGTGGTACTGGGCTTCCCGGGTAGCTCAGCTGGTAAAGAATCCACCAGCAATGCAGGAGACTCTGGTTTGATTTTGGGTTGGGAAGCTCCCCTGGAGAAAGGATAGGCTACCCGCTCCAGTATTCTTTCTTGGAGAATCCCCATAGACAGAGGAGCCTGGTGGGCTGCAGTCCATGGGGTCACAGAGTCAGACATGACTGAGTGACTCAGCATAGCACAGCACAGAATTGTACTTAGTGTCCTTAGGAATCACTGGGATGGTGGCTCTGGATGAACGATGAGGTACCTAGGGGTTGGAGATACAGATTATTTTATAGGTATTTGTTACATGTTTAGGATTTCCCTGGTGGCTCAGACAGTAAAGCATCTGCCTACAACGTGGGAGACCCAGGTTCGATCCCTGAGTAGAGAAGATCCTCTGGAGAAGGAAATGGCAACCCACTCCAGTACTCTTGCCTGGAAAATCCCATAGAATGGAGGAGCCTGGTAGGTTACAGTCCATGGGGTTGCAAAGAATCAGACACGACTGAGCAACTAAACTTTCTTTTTCTTTACATATTTATACTTGTTGAGCTTCTTTCATAAAATTTCAGTTGAAAAAGAACTCTATAGTTGATATTGAAAAGATAATAATGAATATATGCTGAAGTTTGAAATGCACCATTATTGTCCAGTGTTCTTTCTTTATAGATTGTTATTGTTTAGTCGTTAAGTCATGTCTGGTTCTTTTGCAACCCCATGGACTGTAGCCCGGCATGCTCCTCTGTCCATGGGATTTCGCAGGCAAGGATACTGGAGTGGGTTGCCGTTTCCTCCTCCAGGGAATATTCCCAACCCAGGGACTGAACCGGAGTCTCCTGCTTTCCAGACAGATCCCTTACCACTAAGCCACGAGGACAGCATGAACACAGAGAGGGTAAATTCCTTCCTCAAAGTCACAATGATAGGTAGTATCCTGGAACCCAGGTCTGAGCTTCAATCCAATATTCTTGTTAATAATCCATCTTTTTTCCTGACTCTCAGTTCCAACCAGATCCTGATACTTTTTTACATAAGCAGATATATTTACATGTATATAGGTATATGACATGAAAAATATGTAGGTTATATATTTATATGTATTTAATCAGTTCCTGTGAACCAAGCTGTAAATTCTTTGAGAACTTGGACCACATCATATCTAGAGCTTATGACTCTCCTTGCCCACGAACACCTTAACTCAGGGACTCCCTAGAAAAGAAGTCACTTCTTGTGAATCTTTATATTCCCATTTACTAGCAAGATGACAGGCACATGAGAGCTCCTCCAAATGTTTAGAGAATGAATAAGTAAATCTGACTTCCAGTTCTAAAGTCTCTGCTTAAATAATTCCAGTGACAATGAACTCATTACCTATAAAACAACTTATGTTCTCTTGGATAGTTCCATGTGTTATGTTGAGTAAAAATCTATGCCCCAATAGATTAACAATTAACAAACAAAATCCAACACTATATAAAAATGATAGTACATATTATCAAATTGGATTTATTACTTAAATGCAAAGTTGGCTTAGTATTTTTAAATCTATAATATCATTCATTTCAACAACAGACCAAAGGGGGCAAAAACATATTTACATACCCTCATCCAGAAAAGTATTGAAAATAATAATTCCTATTGTTGGTAAAATCTCAGTGAATTAAGAATAGAATTAAACATCATTAAACAGGTAAAGGAGGCCTACCAAAGAGTAAGTATACAACAAACATCATCCTACATGGGAAAACATTAGAACAACCCCCTTTAAAATCAAGAACAAGTCAAGGGCCCACTTTCAATTCTATTCAATAGTTTTGCAAGATAGAGAGCCAGCATATTACAGGGCCGAAAAGATATTAATGTTGTGAAGAAAAGTGTAAAATATTTTATTTGAAGACATGATTAACAACATAGCAAATCCTAAAGGATCAATGAAAAATATAGAGTTAACAAGTTAATTGAGCAAGGTTGTGGGATATAAATTCAAAACACAAAAAGCAATTACATTTCTATGTACTAACAATAACCATTTAAAAAATAAAATTTTTAAAATAATACCATTTACGCTAGCACAACATATATGTTTTAGAAATAAAATGTATAAAATGTGTGTAAGACTAAAAGACTCTAGACTAAAATCTATAAAATCTGATGAGAAAAATCAAAGGAGAATATGCTATATTCACGGATTAGAAGGCTCAGTATTGTTAATGTGTCAATTCCCTTGAAGTGATTCACAATCCCAATAAAAATTCCAGCAAGATTTTTTTTAGAAATAGATAAGCTAATCGCAAAACTTATATAAAAATGCAAAAGATCTAGAATAGTCAAAAATATTTTGAAAAAGAAGCCAAACATTCCATTTTTAATGGGCAAAATATTTGAAACCAGATATGTCCAAAGAAGATATACATATGTCCAATAAGTACAAATTAAAAAGGTCACATCATTAGTTATCAGGAAAATACAAATTATAATTAGGTATGATTTTGCATTCACTGGAATGACTAAAAGTAAAAAGATAAAAGGCTATAGTGACCAAAAAGAGAGCTATCGTGACAGAAGTACATTAGTAACTGCTTAGAGCTGGGAGAAAGGGATTGACGTTTGTAAAGGGGGATGTGTTTTTAACTTCTGCGGGTGGTCAAGATGCTCTGTGTCTTTACTATGGTGGCGGTTAGATGGTTGTATACATCTATGAAAATGCATCAAAACTATCCACCTAAATGGATGTGTTTCATTGTATATCATGAGAAGTACTCAGTTGTATCTGTCTCTTAGCGACGCTTTTGGACTTGGCCCACCAGGCTCCTCTATCCATGGGACTTTTCAGGCAAGAATACTGGAATGGGTGGCTGCTTCCTCTTCCAGGGGATCTTCCCAACCCAGAGATCTAACATACATCTCCTCCATTTCAGGCAAATTCTTTACCACTACGTCACTGAGGAAGTCCCATTGTATATAATATATTGCATTAAAGTTGTTTTTAAAAATACCAAATTGACTATAGCAAGTGGTGGATGTAAAATAATTGAAACACTCATACTTTGTTGGTGGGAGTACAAAATGGCACAACTGCTTTGGAGAACCCTGGTTTTATTATTATGAAACTATAAATGTAAAAGTACTCTCTCACCCAGAAAGACCACTCCCAGGTTTTTATCTACAAAAGCTGAAAATAGACATCTTTAAAAATACTTACTCCAAATTAGAAACAACAGAACAGATGAATGGGTAGACAAATAGTGGTATATTCACTGAATGAATTACTACTCAGTAATAAAAATGGACCAGTAGCAAATACACAGAATCATGAATTAATCTCACAGACATAATATTGAATGAAAAAGCTAAACACAAAAGAGTATATATGATATTATTCCTTTTATATAAAATTCTAGAACCGGAAAAGATTTATGGTCATAGAAATCAGATTAGAAGTTGCCTTGGGCAAGAACAAGGGATGTGAGATGCAAACGGGCAAGAAACTTTCTGGAATGATAGAAATGTTCTTTATCTTGACTAGCGTGGTGATTACACAGGTATCTTCATTTGTCAAAACCATCCACATAAAATATGTACATTTGATTGTATGTAAATTTATAACTCAAAAATTGAGTTATACTGGAAAGTAGGAAAAATATTGCCACTATTTGAAAATGTTATAAAGGAATCTGTTGGTAAATAATTAGAAATAAAAGAAAATATTAGCAAGATAACTGGATATTAGATCAACTTTCAAAAGTTAGTCTCATTTCTACACAACAACAACAGATATTTGGAAAACTAGTTTTTAAAAAAGATCTTTAATAGCAAAAAGACCTCTAAAGTACCTGAGAAATATTTTAACCAAAGATGTGCAAGATCTGTACACAGAAAATTTTCAAACTTTACAGCAAGATGACCTTAAAGAAGATCTAAAGGGCGCGCAATACTATGTTTATGACTAGAAAGACTTAACACTATAAAAATGTCTAATCTTTCCCAATTGATCGATAATTCAATGGAATTGAAATCAAAAGTCCAAAAGTCCAAGTTTTTATGAAACTTGACAAAGTTATTTTAAAATAGTAGTACAACAGGACAAGGAAAAGAATAAGAGAGAGGAAGTTCTTACCATAACAAATATGTGAAGCCAGGGTAATCAAAACAGTGTGCTATTGGCAGAGGATAGACTAGCTGACCAGTGGGACAAAGACAAAGCCCTGGAAGATATCCATAAGTATATGGGACTTTGATATATGATGGAGCAGCGGCACAGATCAGGAGGGAATGGAGGGGCTATTCAATAAATGGGCAAAGTGGTCATCCACACTGCGGAAAAAAGAAATTGAATCCTTACCCCACACCACTCACAGAAATTGGCTCCAGATGATTGAAAGACTTAAATGTCAAAAGCGAAATTTTAAAGTTTTAGATAGGTCAATATCTTCCTGACCTTGGGAGTAGAAGAAGGATTTCTTAAGCAAGGCACAAAGAATCATAAAATTTAACAGGAAACATAGACCACATTCAAACAAAACATTTCCATTTACCAAAAAAAAAAAAAAAACCTTTTTTAAAAAGTGAAAAGACAAGCCACCAAATGAGAAAAGATATTTGTTTAACATATTTAGCTAGCAAAGGATTGCTGTCCAGAACATACAAAAATATTAGGAGAAAGACAAATAATTCAACGGAAAGTGGGCAATACACAAGTATTTCACAGGAAAAAATACAAGTGGATAATCAACATCCAAAGAGATAGTCAACCTCATCGACAACCAGGGAGATACAAATCAATACCACAATTGACAGACACAAGAAAGCTGGAACTGCAGAGGGTGGATGAAGAGGCTCTCTGGAACACTGCCAGTGGGAGAGGGAGCTGGCATTGTCTTGTAAAATTGGATATTCACATACCTTATGAATGAGTAGTTCCTCTCCTGGGCATATAAGAGAAAAAACTGCACATGCACACCAAAAAATGTGTAGTAGTATAATATGATATGAATGAATATTCAGTTCAGTTCAGTTCAGTCGCTCAGTCGTGTCCGACTCTTTTCAACCCCATGAATCGCAGCACACCAGGCCTCCCTGTCCATCACCAACTCCCGGAGTTTACTCAAACTCATGCCCATCAAGTCGGTGATGCCATCCAGCCATCTCATCCTCTGTTGTCCCCTTCTCCTCCTGACCCCAATCCCTCCCAGCATCAGGGTCTTTTCCAACAAGTCAACTCTTCGCATGAGGTGGCCAAAGTATTGGAGTTTCAGCTTCAGCATCAGTCCTTCCAAAGAACACCCAGGACTGATCTCCCTCAGGATGGACTGGTTGGATCCCCTTGCAGTCCAAGGGACTCTCAAGAGTCTTCTCCAACACCACAGTTCAAAAGCATCAATTTTTCAGCACTCAGCTTTCTTCACAGTCCAACTCTCACATCCATACATGACCACTGGAGAAACCATAACCTTGACCAGACAGACTTTGTTGGCAAAGTAATGTCTCTGCTTTTTAATATGCTATCTAGGTTGGTCATAACTTTCCTTCCAAGGAGTAAGCGTCTTTTAATTTCATGGCTGCAGTCACCATCTGCAGTGATTTTGGAGCCCAAAAAAATAGTCAGCCACTGTTTCCACTGTTTCCCCACCTATTTCCCATGAGGTGATGAAACCAGATGCCATGATCTTAGTTTTCCAAATGTTAAGCTTTAAGCCAACTTTTTCAGTCTCCTCTTTCACTTTCATCAAGAGGCTTTTTAGTTCCTCTTCACTTTCTGCCATAAGGGTGGTGTCATCTGCATATCTGAGGTTACAGATATTTCTCCCGGCAATCTTGATTCCAGCTTGTGCTTCTTCCAGCCCAGCATTTCTCATGATGTACCCTGCATATAAGTTAAATAAGCAGGGTGACAATATACAGCCTTGATGTACTCCTTTTCCTATTTGGAACCAGTCTGTTGTTCCATGTCCAGTTCTAACTGTTGCTTCCTGACCTGTATACAGGTTTCTCAAGAGGCAGGTCAGGTGGTCTGGTATTCCCATCTCTGTCAGAATTTGCCACAGTTTATTGTGATCCACACAGTCAAAGGCTTTGGCATAGTCAATAAAGCAGAAATAGATGTTTTTCTGAACGAACATTACTACACATTTTCTTTTGACTCTTTGTGACCTCATGGACTGTAGCCCACCAGGCTCCTCTGTCCATGGGATTCTCCAGGCAAGAATACCAGAGTGGGTTGCCACGCCCTCCTCCAGGGGATCTTCGCAATCCTGGGATAGAACCGAGGTCTCCCGTTATTTCAGGCTGATTCTTTACCGTCTGAACCGTCACAGGAGCCCAAGAATACTGGAGTGGGCAGCCTATCCTTTCTCCAGGGGATCTTCCCAACTGAAGGATCAAACCCATATCTCCTGCATTGCAGGCAGATTCTTCACCACTGAACCACCTAGGAAGCCCATACCAAGGATCCAAAAGTAATTTTCATTCTTTTAATTAATTTTTACTGGAATATAGATGATTTATAACAGTTTGTTAGCTTCTGCTGTAGAGCAAGGTGAATCAGCCATACATGTACGTATGTTCACTCTTTTAAGATGCTTTTCCCATATACATCATTAGAGTATTGAGTAGATTTCCCTCTGCTATACAGTAGGTCTTTATTAGTTATCTGTTTTATATATAGCAGTGTGTTTATGTCAACCCCTAGCTTCCAATTTATCCCTCCTCTCCTTTCCCCTTTGTTAATCATAAGTTTGCTTTCTATATCTGTGACTAGCTCCATTTTGTACCATTTTTTAAGATTACAAATATAAGCAATACCATGTGATATTTGTCTTTCTCTCTCTGACATTTCATTCAGCATGAACATCTCTAGGTTCATTTGCCATCTGGAAATGGCATTACTTTGTTCCTTTTTATGGCTGAGTAAAATCCCACTGTATATAGGTACCACATCTTCTTTATTCATTCATCCATCAATGGATATTTAGGTTGCTTTCATGTCCTGGCTATTTTAAATAGTGCTGCAATGGACATTGGGATGCATGTATCTTTTCAAATTATGGTTTTCTCCAGATATATTCCCAGGAGTGGGATTACTGGATCATATAATGTTAATTCTATTTTTAGTTTTTAAAGGAAACTCTGTACTGTTCTTTATAGTGACTGCACCAATTCACATTCCCACCAACAGTATAGGAGGGTTTCTTTTACACCATACCTTCTCCAGCATTTATCGTTCATCGATTTTTTTGATGATGACCACTCTGACTGGTGTGAGACGATACTTCATTGTAGTTTTGATTTGCATTTCTCCAATAATTAGCCATGTTGAGCATCTTTTCAAGTGCTTTTTGGCCAGGACATCTGGATAGGAAAGTGTGAGAGGCTGGGACTGGGATTTTCAGTTGTGGTTCAACCACTATTACCAGGCATGTCTCTCGGTCCCAGTGTCAGGATGATTAAACTGGATGGTGGTTTTCAAACTCGCTTAGCAGCAAGACACTTTTCTCACAAGGGATTGCAAGTGGACTCGGTGATAAACGCCAAGCTTCTCTTCTTGCTGCATGGGGGAGGCGAGTCTGGACAAGCCTGGAAGCCACAGGGATGAGCAGCTGTGGTAACAGCCAGTGGAGAAGGGAAGTGATCCCCAAGTGCAAGAGGCTGAGAGAGTGGATCAACCTTCCAGAAAGAGCTCAGCCCTCTAGGGCAGGGTTAGTTCCTATCATCACCATCAATAATGAATGACTGCAAAATCTCAATGGCTTACAATAGCACACATTTATTTTTCTCTCCCATGAGTCTGTGTGTAGATCAGCTGGATGGGGCCCTGCTTCAGGCTAATGGTCAGATGCAAATATGGCCTACATGTCTCCACTCTGGAACCACGTTCTTCTCTCAGCAGACCACAGGCTCACAGCGGGGCCAGCTGCATGAGGGGTCTGCAGCACCATCCCTGCTCCTCCAGGCTGTCACTGGCCGGTCATGGCCAAGCCCCACATCAATAGGACAAACTTCACTGGGAGGCCACGCCAAGCCTAGTGGCCTTGGGCCTGGTTATATCATTATGTAACAGGGAGGGAGTGAATTGGGAGCAGAGCATGCAAGCATAGATGCTGTTTCTCATATAGAAGGATCCAGTCTGCTCCACTGGGCAGGGAAGACCTTCCTGGAAGTGGCCTCCCCACCACTATTAGCCTGGCAGCAACTACTGGAAATGTCAGGATAGTTGGTATCCACGAAAGTGAGTCTCTTTAAAGTATGCTTTCAGAACCTAACTCTAATGACATTTTTTTCTCACCTCTTGGATGAAATGAGTTCCCTATTGGATACAGCGGCTGCCCCTGGAAAAATACTTGCTATCTGGGCCATACTTTGAAGCTTAAATTCTCCCAGCTCACAATAGAGCTACCCTCAGAGCCTATTGCAGCCTAAATTAGGCCCCCTCCTCTAAATTCATATATTAAAGTCCTAACCCCCAATATGACTCTATTTGGAGACAGGGCCTATGAAGCAGTTGTTATTGTCAGTCACCAAGTCATGTCCAATTCTTTGTGACCCCATGAATTGCAGCATGTCAGGCCTCTCTGTCCTTCACTGTTTCCTGAAGTTTGCTCAAGTTCATGTCCATTGAGTCAGTGATGTCATCCAACCATCTTATCCTCTTCCTTCTCCTGTCATTCCCTTCTCCTATCTTCAATATTTCCCAGCATCAGGGTCTTTTCCAATGAGTCAGCTCTTTATATCAGGTGGCCAAAGTATTGGAACTTCTGCTTCAGCTTCAGTCCTCCTAATGAATATTCAAGGTTGATTTGGTGATTACACTGAAATGAGGCCTTTAGGGTGGGTTCTAATCCAACCTGAATGATAAGAAAAGGAAATTTGGACAGACTAGGGGGTTCACGCATATTAAGAAAAGACAGTGTAAGGACCCAGCCAGAAGGCAGCCATCTGCAAAACAGGGACAGAGGCCTCAAAAGGAACCAGTCCTGTTGACACCTTGATCTTAGACTTTCAGCCTACAGAACTGTGAGAAGTGCATTTCTATAATAGAAGCCACATCCCCGACTCCAGTCTGTGGCATTTGCTATGGCAGCCCCAGCAAACTAATATAGTTATTATTATTATAGTGACTCTGTGGAAGGGTGCCTCCTTGCCCCTCCCACTTCACCTGTCTGATGGAATATGCATTCAATAGCATACACTACAAGGTCAGGATCAGGAACTGCAGCAGGTGGGCACTGAAGCCCCTTTGGCCCTTGCTGTCCTCTATCTCCTTTAGCCTCTTTTTCCCAGAGGCTAAAGCCTCTTGTCTCCATCTACTTCATCCCAAAGCTCTCACTCTTTCCTTCCCACCCCATCCTTAAGTGAAGTGAAGTTACTCAGTCATGTCCAACTCTTTGTGACCCCATGGACTGCAGCCTCCCAGGCTCCTCCATCCATGGGATTTTCCAGGCAAGAATACTGGAGTGGGTTGCCACTTTCCTTCTCCAGCAGATCTTCCCGACCCAGGAATTGAACCTGGGTCTCCCGCACTGTGGGCAGACGCTTTACCATCTGAGCCACAAGGGAAGTCCTGGTGCCATCCTTAGGCACCCAAAATTAGGCGTTGGGAGTGCCTATCCTTTCTGCCTTGAGTGGGGCTGGCTCCCTGGATGGCATCATCACAGGGCCCTGATTCCAACATCAGTCTCAGGCACTAGATTTGCTCCTCCTCCCATCAGCGTTGGAGAAGGAAATGACAACCCACTCCAGTATCCTTGCCTGGAAAATTCCATGGACGGAGGAGCCTGGCAGGCTATATTCCATGGGATTGCAAAGAGTCCGACACGACTGAGCAACTTCACTCCCATCACCGTGGCTGTGGACTGGCCATTCTGCTGAAATCATCACAATCCTACAATGCCAGAACTGCCCCTAAAGAGGAAAAGACCAAGAGGAAAAGGCCAGATGGGCTCTCGACTATCCCCCTTGACAAGCAAGTGTGTCCCCTGTTCTCCAAAACCCAGACTATGGCAAACTTTTGTTTCTCGTCTGCAGTCACTTGTTTACTCTCCAGACAGGGAGAACACAACGTGGCACCTGGGAGACTAGGACGTGGTGGACAGACACCTGCCCTGCTACCTGCGTCCCTCTGGGGTAAAGGTTAGAGGGCTCTGATGTGCCTGTTCTCTGAGCTAAACTCTCCACAAAGGGCATGTTAGCACAAAGAAGCTAGAAAGCAGTGGTGAGAAAGACGACAGCAGTGGCTGCTCCTGATTTCCCTTGATCTGAATTGCTTTATCAGGCCCTCATTTGAGGTTACTCTTTTGTTTTTTGTGCCTTTGGGTTTGAATGGAGCTCTCTCACATCTCACAAGGGACTGGAGAGGGAAGAATGAAATAAACGTCAATGGCAGGGTTGATAATCCTGCAACCATTGACTAGAAGAGCCCACCACTAGGCCGATGCCTGGTTAATCTGTTGTGTCAATGCATGCTATTAGCAGCCCTTAATTGATGGGTTATTGACAGAGTGAGCAGGGGTGAGTGCTGATAGTCTGCATTGTGAGGGTGTATTTAGGGAGATTTAATCAGCAAATGATAGACATGGTTGCTCCTCCAAAGCCCTTATCTGGTACTGGGTCAAGGCCAGGAGAACCAGCCTGAGGATGGCCCATTGCCTCCTACTCAACAGGTCCAGTTCTTTCAAGGCTGAGCACCTCCACACTCCTCCCAGACTCACCCCAGGGCATCCAGCCTGTTCTGGTCTCATGCCTACAGCCTATCCTCAGTCTTTTACATCTTAAAAGAAAAAGAAAAGTGTTAGTCGCTTAGCCAAGTCCCACCCTTTGCGATACCATGGACCGTAGCCCCTGCATGCTCCTCTGTCCATGGCATTCTCCAGGCAAGAATAATGGAGTGGGAAGTCATTCCCTTTCCAGGGAATCTTCCTGATCCAGGGCTTGAACCTGGGTCTCCTGTTTTATAGGTAGCTCTCAGCCTTTTATATCTTAAATTCTACCATAAGTGGGCAGAATGGGAAGGAGAGGAAGGGATGGTGAAGAGGAAATTTAACCACAGGCATTATAATTACAATGTTTAACCATATGAGGCTCAGGAACTGATCCCCAGCTAAGGGTCAGGAGCAGATGAGGAATTACAAATAGATTTTCCTTTTGGCCTTTTGGATTTTCCACACCAAAATCCCTGTGTGGCTTCCCTGGAGTCTTTCTGGGGGAGTCTAGTCCCACTACAGTTACATGGCTTGGCTCTGGGAATGGGAGGAGGCAGATTCTGAAGAAAGAGGCACAGCAAGGAACCCCATGTGGTGATGGGTAGGGGGAGAATTTGCCTCAGAGTCACTCTGGATACTAGTCTCAGATGGAAACTCCAAAGAGGAAAAGCTGACAGGATAATGTGGCACATTTACAGGTGAGCATGGGGACTGAAGGAGAAAAAATTCTGTGTAATTCTTTGTTTAAAGACCCACAGCCTAGCCTCTGTTTGCCTCTTTGCTCAAGATGCTTTTTAGCTAAGTCTTAGATCTTTCTCTGTCCATATAATCAAAGCTGTGGTTTTTCCAGTAGTCATGGACGGATATGAGAACTGGGCCATAAAGAAGGCTGAGTGCCAAAGAATTGATGTTTTCGAACTGTGGTGCTGGAGAAGACTCTTGAGAGTCCCTTGGAAAGCAAGGTGATCAAACCAGTAAATCCCGAAGGAAGTCAACACTGAGTATTCACTGGAAGGACTGATGCTGAAGCTGAAGCTCCAATACTTTGGCCACCTGATGCAAAGAGCCAGCTCATTGGAAAAGACCCTGACGCGGGAAAGATTGAGGGCAGGAAGAGAAGGAAATGATTGAGGATGAGATGGTTGGATAGCATTGCCAACTCAATGGACATGAGTCTGAGCAAACTTTGGGACATAGTGAAGGACAAGGAAGCCTGGCAAGCTGCAGTCCATGCGGTCACAAAAAGTCAGATAAGACTGAGCGACTGAACAACAATAGATCTTTCTCCTGTTTCTAAACTGCATTTGGGCAGAGATGGAAAACTTTGCTGTGCCTCAGAGAATAGTTTAGCAGGTCCCCCAGCCCTGGTATGTCTCCTGTAAGACTCTTCCTCTTGTTCCAGGACTCAGCGAAGAACCTGACTTTGTCCTCCAACAGAGATGGAGTAAAATATAAACAAGTTTGAAAGATGTCTCAAGACCTTCCTCTCAAGACCCAGGGAGCAAGAAAGCAAACAAGCCCAACCAAGGGAGGCCTTTAAGGGCTAGGATTCTTCCTCCCAGCGGGCAGAGCATGCCCCATGCTACCCGTGGGGCTGAGGACGCAGCATGGCTCAAGGGCCGTGGTTATGAGAGAGTGCTCCTTTCACAGTCAGCTGAGGAAGGGCAGCGTAACCAGCTGGGGACCCTGCAAACGCCCAGGTCAGATGCGTCTTGGTCCCTTGGGCAGTGCCTCCAGATCTTTTTCCTTATAGGCCAGTAGATCCTGACTCTGTGTGTCTGTGTGTGTGTCTTGTGGGAAGTGGATGCAGTCAATCACATCAAGACATCAAGGGTGACCACATTTAAGAGCGGCTCAGTCCTTGAATAACAGTTTGCACCTATTTCAACCTTCAGGCTTCTCTACACCAGAGTTAGAGACCAGGCATCCCTTGGTTTGATGGCAATGAACCAAGGAGTGGAGTTCAAGTCCTCCTCAAACACATCAAGGGGGCAGGCATTCAAGGGTTGGAGCATCCCCAGCAAATAAATCACATCAATGCCTTTGAAACACAGAGTTAAAATCAACTTCCATTTCAAATAACATTGGCATCTAAAAGTCAGTCCACTGTATGACCTGGCTTTGTGTTAGCCAATTTTGTAATAAGACACTGCAAGCTTTAATTGCCCTAAGAAGATAATGCAGTGGCCAGAGAGGGTCTTGTTAAAAAGTTATGCTTACTTGGAAAGGTCAAGGATGGGAATTGCTCCTGCCATATGCAACAGGAGCATGTGAGGGTACAAGGAGGTCTTTGCTGAGCTATGCAATGCTCCTGGGATTGCTGGTGAGGAACCAACATGCCAACTCAATTCTTATCACACGCTAGAGGCTTTTTGGACTAATTGTCTAGTTTAGGGCAAACTTACTCTTGAAAGATAAGACCTGAGAACCAACTATTACATAATTCAAGGAAAGGCATTTAATCTCACTAGATAGTTTCCTCTACAATAAACTGAAAATTAGAATATATTCATGAGCTTGTCAACAAGGCTGCTTATTCACAGTTAAGTTATAAAGTGTTTTGCAAATAGTAAGGAAATTTGTCACTGTGTAACCTTGATGCTCTACCTGATACATTTGGAAAAGGAAAGGACAATAGAGGCTCTATAAAAGCAGGTTGCTCTTCAGATTTGTTCCCTGCACGATCCTTAGTGTCTAGGAGAGAAACAGTGCACAGTCAAATATTTGCTGAGTGAATGAATAAAGTCAGGAAAAGAAGCAATTGGCCCACGGTGTGTGGACTGCCCTCCTATTTGATGTCGTTGGTGCTAAATGTTCTTTTCCTTTCCCTGTGACTTTCCACAGAATTGAGCAGAATTGAAGTAGAGACATCAGTAGATTGAGCAGACTTTCTTCTCCCTGAGTCCCTGCAGAACTGCCCGCTGCCAGAATCTTTCTAATAACTTTCATTCGAACTAATGATTCCTCTAAAATGTCACCGTTGCTGAAAATTGTAGAGCTTCGGGAAGACGGAAGACAAGCTCAGAGGTTGCTCTCTGGCAGGAACAGATAAGTACCCTTCCAGGAAATGAAGTAGGAGTGGATGACTAGAGCCCTTGACTGAACCGTATGTTCACAAGTCCCTGCTTTGAACTCACCCCTTGTCTGCGGTACCAGTCCTAAGGGAATCCCATTTCAGTCTCATCACTCATGTCCTAGAAGTGGTCTGGGAAACTTAAAAACAAAAAGGTCTAGGAAGACCTCTGTCCCACGTGTCTGGACCTGGTTCCTGCAGTTCTCAGCTCAGAGCTGCAGCTGAGGACTCAAACCCACCTTCAGGATTCACTTCCAGCAGTTAAGTGATGCCAGGTCTCTAGCTCAGGCCTGGCTGTGTAGGAAGTTTGGAAGTTGAAAGAAGGGCATGCTCTTAATCAAGACTGAGAAACTCTCAAAAGCATGTATTGAGTCGCCAGACTAGGACACTAGGGGCAAACGTTTGGCAAAGAACAACTTCTAAGAGGAAACCATCATCTTCCCTGAGACTAAATGAAGACTGAATGGTGGTTTCAGGACTGAGGCACCATCAGCATGGGACCCACATGGAGAGTTTAAGGAATTAGGAATAGTTGTGATTTAACAGGTGAGACGATGGATCAAGGGAAAGAGGAGCTGAGTTTAGCCACCAGGGAGAAAATGAACTAGAAAAGGAATGCTACCCCTCAAGCAAGAGTCAGTCAGTCAAATCAAGCTACATGAAGTCATGGAAACAGCTCTGCTGCAAGAGTCAGGATTTATGGTTCTGGTCCATTCCATTGTATAATTAATTAGCCACCTGACCTTGAGCATGTCACATCACTTCTTATATGTAAAGTTAATGAGTAAAACTAGGTGACCTCGGCGCTCCCTTCAGTTCAGTTCAGTTCAGTCTTTCAGTTCTGTTTCACTCTTTGCGACCCCATGAACTGCAGCACGCCAGTCCTCCCTGTCCATCACCAGCTCCCGGAGCTTGCTCAAACTCATGTCCATTGAGTTGGTGATGCCATCAAGCCATCTCATCCTCTGTTGTCCCTTCTCTTCCCGCCTTCAGTCTTTTCCAGCATCAGGGTCTTTTCAAATGAGTCAGCTCTTCGCATCAGGTGGCCAAAAGTATTGAAGTTTCAGCTTCAGCATCAGTCCTTCCAATGAATATTCAGGTCTAATTTCCTTTAGGATGGACTGGTTGGATCTCCTTGCTGTCCAGGGGACTCTCAAGAGTCTTCTCCAGCACCACAGTTCAAAAGCACCTATTCTTTGGTGCTCAGCTTTCTTTATAGTCCAACTCTCACATCCATACATGACCACTGGAAAAACCATAGCTTTCTAGACGGACCTTTGTTGGCAAAGCAATGTCTCTGCTTTTTAATATGCTGCCTAGGTTGGTCATAACTTTTTTTGGCACTCCCTTAATCTTCTCTTATTTCTACCAAAGTCAATCAAACAATGAGATTAATTTCTACATGGGTGGTTGGGCAGAGGAAACTAATGTCTCCCTGGCACTCATGCTGGGGTTTTCCCTTAAGTAAACCTGCAGCAATTCTAAGAGATTGGCACCACTCTCCCCATTTAACAGATGAGATCACCAAGTCTTAAATCAATCAAACTATCTGTCCCAGGCTACAAGATGGAGGGTGGTAGGACAAAGGCTCCGACTCTGTTTTGAAAGCCTCCTATTCTTCCATGGGCCTGTGCTCCCTCACAAGCCACATAAAGAAGATCGGCGTCGTTTCTTGCACCAGGCCTGTCACTCCTTAGGAGAAAGCCCTGTACTAGACTTGCGCCCAGCAGGACACAGAGGGGATGCCAGCACATGGGATCCATGCTCCCAACCTCTGGCTTGGGTGACAGGCTGCTGGTGAATGACGTCTACTGAGAGTGGCTTCTGGGATCAGCGTGAGAGGTCACCCTGAAATTTCCCATGTTCCATTTTTACTCTAAAAGGAACCATCTTCAGCCAGAAGAACCCAGGGGCTTTTCACTGCACCACTCATACATTTGTGGCACTGCTACAGCCCTCACTTTTCATCATCCCTTTTCTTTCATCCCTGTAAATTCAATTCTGATTGGGGGTAGGGTAGAGAGGGGATGGAATTAAAACCTTTCCATGTCTGCACATGGAAGTCCAATGCAAAAATAATTAAACCTCCAACCATTTATCTTCTATCTCCAATTCTAATCCATTGTTCTGAGAACAGTTTGAATGGTGCGCTTCTCTCACTGTGTAATTTCAAATTGAGTTCACACTTAGCTAATTCCTGCTAGGAATTGTTTCTGCAGCAAGCATTTCAGCCTCCTCACAGGAACAGTTCTAATTTGTAGCTCAAACAGAGAGGGGGAGCTGGTATTACAGGAATGTCAGCCAAGCTCCCCGTTTAATGGCTGTGGGGTGGCTGAGTAGGTGCAGATGTGAGCACTTCAGAGCAGGCAGCCTGTGCTGGGATGTGAAGGCCTCCAAGCCCTGGTATTTCAAAGTGGGTAAATTGAAACAAAATTGTGGCATAGCACTTCTTTTGGATGCTACTTTTTGGTGTCAAAGCTGCTACTTGATGCCCAATATGGTAGCTCCAATGAATCTATTCAATCTAATCTTCATAATCATGGCATCTCCAAGGTAGAAAATTAATTGGATGAGGTTAAATATCCCCTTTTCATGTCAACAAAATTGGTTTTTCTAGGGATTAAAGGATTAACATGGTGTTAAGTCCCTAAAGAGGTTAAAATACTTTATTATTCATTACAAAACACAAAGATTGGGCTGTTATTTTTTTTCTTATGTCACTGCCACTCATGTCATTAAAGGGAGCACCACAGAGAACTGGTAATGACAATTTCAGAAGCTTTTAATGCTCTTCAAAATGCATGTCTGTCCTGCTTACAAACTCTTTTCTGGGTAAAATAGCCTGAAATATACCAAATTTAAGACCTTTACAGCCCATTCTCAGTGTCAGATGACCAGTGGGCAGGGGTGAGCTTTCAGAAAAGTCATCAAGGCTGTAAAATGTGGCATTTCATATTGCTATTATCTCAGCTTCTGAGCAAAAGAGCACCATTTCCCGTCAACAACTGAGAAGATGTTTCCAGTTTGGATCAAAGGATGGAGAAATCTGGGCCGTGCCATGTCACCACAGGAGCAGACACTTTTCAAATTAGGATTTACACTTTCTTTACCCCCATATAAAAAAGAAGTGATTTCAGCTCTGTTTTCATCAGAGCTTCATCATGGTTTGCAATTTTAAACTGGGAAAAAAAAAAAAAAAACCCTAAATCCAGTGTTAACTTTTGCATCTGAGGAAACGGAGGCACAAAACTGCATTATGAGCTGCCCTTGGTCACTCAATTTTAAGTGACAAGGTGGCACTGGAGCCCAGTTTCCTGACCCTGATGCTTTCTCCCCTACCTCCAATTCCTCGTTAAATACTTTCCCAGCATCTTCACTTTCCTGCAGATGGATGGCTTGGTGACTAAGGACCCACATGTGGAAATGGATGTTGGAAGTTGGAGCTCAGACTGAGACCAGAACAGAAGTCCAAGGTCACTGGACTACCCAGTGACCATCCATGACCTCAGCCTCGTGAGGCCCAGGTTCTGAGCTGACCCACTATTCACAAATTCAGGAAGCCTAGCTCTGCCTTTCATTCAAATCCATCCTGGGTGTCTCCCGGCCCTCTCTTGGGGAAATAAAGGCAAAGCAATTAATTCAGATCATCAAGGCAGTCCTGTAAAGCTCCATGCCAGGGAAAGAATAATGAGTCAAACATAGAATTGAGGGTTTGAGGTAATAATGTCAAGTAACTTTAATAAAAGAAGAGTGAGACAAGATAAAGAGCCATGAGAGGTAACTTACAAAATACCACCAGAGTCAAAAGAAGGAGGTCTGTGCAAGTTGGGGAACCCAGAAATTATTCATGGGTGAAGAAGTGGCTTTTGAGTGAGTTTTGAAAGAAGGACATATTTCAGGGGGTTTAGATAAGCCAAGGACATTCAATCTAAAAGAGAGGAAAAAAAAAAAACTTATACCTGAAAGTAATACCACACTGTAAATCAACTACACTTCAATTTAAAAAAAAAAAAGAAAAACAAATAAAAGAAAACATACGCATAAAGAGGAAAGCAGAGAGCAGTATGTGGGAGGCCATGAATGATGATTTCTTCAAGGCCAACTGATATGTCTCCCCCCACCCCCAGGAAGCCCTCCCTGATTTTCCTGGGCTGGTTAAATACCCTCTCCAGACACCTCTCAGCACCCCAGGCGCACTCCCACCATAGCATTGGCCAGAAGACTGTCACAGATTTGTCCCACCAGACCCTAAACAACTAGAAGCCAGTCAAGATCATGTTTTAGCTTTTGTATGTGATGACCCCAGCACAATGCTTGACATAGATGAAGTATCCCCCAATATATGTTAAATGTGTCAAGGAATTGGTTTGGATCACTGAAAAAAGTCAACAAGAGACAAAGTCTTAAAAGGAAATTTGGATCTTTTCTGGGGAGGACCTCAGTGTTTGGAGTAGGAGCTTGTGCCTTATTCAGCATGTGATGGGGAGCAGGAAGGTGGGGGAGCAGGAAGGTGGGGGAGCAGGAAAGCTCATGAGCAGAGTTGCTCTTCAAGAAGAGCACTCTGACTCAAGAGTGAAGAAGGAAAGATCTGAACGGGGAGAATCAGAACCTAAGCAGGAGGCTGGGCAGGCTCCGCAGGGCACCCTGAGCCTTTAGCAAGGTGGACTGGATCTGGCCAAGGGTGAAAACGTGGGGGTGGGGCAGAGAAGCACAGGAGGATTTGCACAGATATACAAGCATGCATGTGCACCCATAGCTCTCTATTTCTTGGTTGGCAAGGATGGGAAGAGGGAGCTTTCTAACACTCATTTCTTGGAGGGGTGGTCTATAAAATATCTATGGCCTATAAAGTGCTTTTAATTTTTCAGAGGCAATAACCACAAGAAGGGGAAAGAAGTGTTACTTCTGCATCTTCATTGGAGAAAGCTAAGATATACAGACAGGTAAGGATTCACCCAGAAAGACAAAAAGTCAAACTCAACTAAAGAGTTGGAAGATCACTGTTGATAAAAAATCTGAATTTTAGACATTGTCAACATTCACACACACACACACACACACACACACACACAGACATGCTCATACATCCTAACTCTCCTTTGTTTCAACCAACATTCAATTATTTTGTCACAAAATACAACCTTTTCAATTAGATGCTAGCATATATTTTGCTATACTTTTTAAATGCTGCATGTTTCATACTTACCCCCAACAGAGCAAACTGCCAAACTTTTGAAAAGCTGCAAAAAGCCCCGGAGGATCAGTGGGTAGGACAGAGAGCTGAAGCCTCAGGGTCGTCAGTGAATACTGCTGTGGCTACGCCAGCAGGTTACTTTACGCTGTTTGATTTGTACTGACTACTCATGTGTCCGGTTCAGCGGTGCACTCGTGGCCTTCACGGAATCTCCAATTTAATGTCATGAGACTCGGTTCCTGTCTTCAAGAAAATTACAGATAATCAGCTTGAGAAGTCAATGGATGCACGCCACATACACACTCCACACACCTTACCCCAAGCATCTCACCATCAGACAGCAGTAAGACTAATGCAAACATATTACTGCAGAAGCACACAGTCTATGATTACAGAACAACGAGAGTCAGTGAGAAAGCAGTAAAGAGCAATGGCTAAAGGAGAAATCTCCAAGTCAGGATCACGGCTTCAAAATTTACTTGATGAATAGCAATGGGCAAATTACTCAGACCACTCTGACCCTCAGTTTTCTCATCTGCAAAATGAAGGTAATCCTAATAAATACTTACTTTAGTGGTTTTGGGGAAAATTGCATAAGAAATTATATTGTAATAAATGGCACAGTGTTATGAAATATAATGTTAATACATGTCCTGGCATGTGGATAGCATACACAGTGTGTGTGCTCAGTCGCTCTGTCATGTCTGACTCTTTGCGGCCTCATGGACCCCACCAGGGTCCTCTGTCCATGGGATTTTCCAGGCAATAAGACTGGATGGGTTGCCATTTCCTTCTCCAAGGGATCTTCCTGACCCAGGGATCGAACCCATGTCTCTTGCGTCTTCTGGCAAGTGGATTCTTTACCATTAGCACCACCTGGGAAGCCAAGCATACGTAGTATGTGTGTGTGTATATATAGATAGATAGATGATATGGTATAAATGTGGCATATATTATCTATTATGCTATATTATTAATACATCATTATGATATATTAACTTTAGTGTTGACTGTAAAGGGACTATCTTGCATAATGAATTGAAGAGGAGGCCTGGGCAGTATCCCTGGATAAGGGCAAGGGAGGGAAGGAACCCAACCTCTAATATGTGCAGGAGTGGCAACCACCTGGCGAGAAGGCAGGCAAGGGGTGGGATGACTTGTCTGGGCGGGCCTCAACATCAGGGACAGACAAACAAAGTCTAGAGAGGCATGACATAGGGTGGGAAGCAGGGATTGCCTGATAGAGCCAGTGGAGAGGGAAGAGTACGTAATGCTCCTGTCATTCGGAGAGACTTCCACAGTAAGCCTAGCGTTATTGACCAGCAGACCAAAGAAATTTAGTGTACAAGTACTATTTTAACTCAATAATTATTGTGTTCATGCTAACACCAGCAAGAATACACAGAAGAACTGTACAAAACATATCTTCATGACCCAGATAATCACGATGGTGTGATCACTCACCTAGAGCCAGACATCCTGGAATGTGAAGTCAAGTGGGCCTTAGGAAGCATCACTACAAACAAAGCTAGTGGAGGTGATGGAATTCCAGTTGAGCTATTTCAAATCCTGAAAGATGATGCTGTGAAAGTGCTGCACTCAATACACCAGCAAATTTGTAAAACTCAGCAGTGGCCACAGGACTGGAAAAGGTCAATTTTCATTCCAATCGCAAAGAAAGGCAATCCCAAAGAATGCTCAAACTACCGCATAATTGAACTCATCTCACATGCTAGTAAAGTAATGATCAAAATTCTCCAAGCCAGGTTTCAGCAATATGTGAACCGTGAACTTCCAGATGTTCAAGCTGATTTTAGAAAAGGCAGAGGAACCAGAGATCAAATTGCCAGCATCCACTGGATCATTGAAAAAGCAAGAAAGTTCCAGAAAAACATCTATTTCTGCTTTATTGACTATGTGAAAGCCTTTGACTGTGTGAATCACAATAAACTGTGGAAAATTCTTAAAGAGATGGGAATACCAGACCACCTGACCTGCTCTTGAGAAATCTGTATGCAGGTCAGGAAGTAACAGTTAGAACTGGACATGGAACAACAGACTGGTTCCAAATAGGAAAAGGAGTACATCAAGGCTGTATATTGTCACCCTGCTTATTTAACTTATATGCGGAGCACATCATGAGAAACGCTGGGCTGGATGAAGCACAAGCTGGAATTAAGATTGCTGGGAGAAATATCAATAACCTCAGATATGCAGATGACACCACCCTTATGGCAGAAAGTGAAGAGGAACTAAAAAGCCTCTTGATGGAAGTGAGAGAGGAAAGTGAAAAAGTTGGCTTAAAGCTCAACATTCAGAAAACTAAGATCATGGCATCTGGTCCCATCACCTCATGGGAAATAGATGGGAAGAGAGTGGAAACAGTGGCTGACTTTATTTTTTTGGGCTCCAAAATCACTGCAGATGGTGACTGCAGCCATGAAATTAAAAGACGCTTACTCCTCGGAAGGAAAGTTATGACCAACCTAGACAGCATATTAAAAAGCAGAGACATTACTTTGCCAACAATGGTCCATCTAGTCAAGGCTATGGTCTTTCCAATAGTCATGTATGGATGTGAGAGTTGGGCTCTAAAGAAAGCTGAGTGCTGAAGACTTGATGCTTTTGAACTGTGGTGTTGGAGAAGACTCTTGAGGGTCCCTTGGACTGCAAGGAGATCCAACCAGTCCATCCTAAAGGAGATCAGTCCTGGGTGTTCATTGGAAGGACTGATGTTGAAGCTGAAACTCCAATACTTTGGCCACCTCATGCAAAGAGTTGACTCATTGGAAAAGACCCTGATGCTGGGAGGGATTGGGGGCAGGAGGAGAAGGGGACGACAGAGGATGAGATGGCTGGGTGGTGTCACCAACTCAATGGACGTAAGTTTGAGTAGACTCCGGGAGTTGGTGATGGACAGGGAGGCCTGGCGTGCTGCAATTCATGGGATCGCAAAGAATCGAACATGACTGAGTGACTGAACTGAACTGAACTAAACACCAGCTTGCATCTTCACGTGGCCCTTTTCAACTTTCTTGATGCACTCTGATGCCATGGTCTTCCTTGTTCCCTGACCTCAGTTCAGTAAAGCTGCAAATGTATTGCTCTTCCTACTTTATAAAGACAACAAACCTGAAATCAAGTGGTTCTAGGGCCTGTCCAAAGCCACGCACACACAGGCACTGGCTGTGCTCTTGTCATTAAGGAATGTTCCTTTTGGGCTGTGCCATTTTGGGCAGTATCTAGTCTTTCTCTAGACCCCTTTGAGTAATCCTAAAAGCCCAGGTCAATCTCTTTTGTTTCTTTTGCAACTTTCTTGTTCCTTCTCCTCCCAATTCCCCTTCTTGAGACACACTGGAGCCCCTCTACATGCCTGACCTAACAGGTGCTCAATGAATCTTCGTGGAACAATAGACTAAATGACATTCTTCCTGGGCACTTGCTTCACCGTTTACCACTCCTGCTGGCCCTCAGGGCTGACCTCAGGGTTTGACTTCGCAATGACCTTGACATTCCAAGGGTTTGCCCTGAGTGGGCAACGGTTTTGGGGACCAGCACAGCTAATAGACCAGCACACTGGACACGGTGGAGATGCTGACCAACACGAGGAAGATGCCCACCTGGTACCTGGCTGTGCCCTGAATCAGCCCCCGCCAACAAGCTCCTGGAGGCGGGGAAATGTGTCAGCCCTGCCCACTGCATCTCTAAGCACCACTCTCCAAGGGCCCCCGTGTTTTTATAGCTAGAGGAAGGGTATGGGCGTCTGAATTCTTTTAAGCCAACATGCCTCTTGGCAACAGTGTGTCTGCTCTTAGCTTTGGGAGAGGAAGGACAGCAAGCCTGTCAAAGGTCCAGCTCTCTTACCCCTGAAACAGAGCAAGACCAGAGTTGATGACCATGCATTTTAGAAATGAACATACCTTTCTAGTATGGTGGCTACAAGTTCTTGAGCCAAAGGCTTTTTGGAGACAATGCAATTTGAAAGGCAGGGCCTCACAGCCCGCTCACTAGCCCTTCCTCTCAGTCTTCAAGGCTCAATCCCTGCCCTGAGTCCCATCATCAAAATGTCATGTGGCTGGATGTTATTATCTTAGTTTCCCACAGAAAAGACTGTACTGAGATAAGATTTAATGCTATGCCCTTAGCCTTTGTAGAGGGTCGGCGGGAGAAACATTTAAGGAGTGTTTCCCTGCCTTTGTAGAACTGCAGTAGAAAACGGGGTCCATTGTACTACCTGGCATCCTACACAGCCTTGACACAATAAATCCTCCTTCCACACAATGCCAGATAAAGTCTTCCTCTCCCAATTTGTATTTTTTCTCTCTTCAGATACTACCGACTGGATAACCAGGCATGCATCTCTTTCATTTTTCTTCTTTTTGCTTTCGTTTCTATTAACCTGGCACTGAATTCAATTCTCGACTTCAATAACTGATTCCATCCCTGTGTCTTCACACATCTGTTTCTCTTTTCTTTTTATGTGCTTTTATCTTTTAATGAGCAGGGGCTTCCCTGGTGATTAGATGATAAAGAATCTGCCTGCAATACAGGAGACCTGGGTTTGATCCCTCCATTGGGAAGATCCCCTGGAGGAGAGTGTGGCAACCCACTCCAGTATTCTTCCCTGGAGAAGTCCATGGACAGAAGAGCCTGGTGGTCTACAGTCCATGGGGTCACATAGAGTCAGACATGACTGAGCGACTAACATTTATGTATGCTAATTTTGTAGACTGCTCAAATCCTGTCCCCCATTTAAGAAAAGAAGAAATAATAGATGATTGATAGACAGAGATACAGGAATGGGGTTAGGTAAGTAGACCAACTAGCCTTGGGTGAACAGATGGAGTTATGAGTAGGTAGATAGCTTAACCTGAGTCTCATCATTTCATGCACACAATTAACCCAAAATGGAATCAGGAATCCAGAGTCAGCCCTGTTATTGGTGTAAGACTTCCATTCAATCCAATTTAACAAAAGTATGTTGAATATCTCTAACTTGAACACGATTTTTTCCAGGATATAGTTTGTGTTTTACTCATATTTATATCCAGCAAAATGCTGCCATATGGTAGGTGCTCACAAAATGTTGAAGGAAAGTTGAATTCAATTAAACTAGAAACTTACTCTACTAGGTGCAATACACTATGCCCAGAGCTCACCACATCCTTGGGGAGATATAATTCACAAACCTAGACAGATCACAATGGCCATATAATCAATACTCCACTCGTAGACCATTTAGGCTGATCACCTCAGACCCCGCTCATCACTGCTGAGGATCTTTCTCAGGCTGCTCCCCCCATAATGTCCACTCTCTTTCCGTCTTTTGAACCACTCCTACTAGCCTTTGTGACTTAAATCAAGTCTCGCCACCATAAAATGTGTCTCCAATTCCAGCCAGCCCACATTGATTTCTCCTTCTCTGACCACCCACTGCACATGAGGCTTCTCGGGGACTCTGACGGCCCATGACTCACCCACCCAAACATCCCATGGGTGAGTCAATTTCAGCCTGGCCAAAGAGGAACTTATCTTTCCAACTGCCTGTTTTTCCAATGTAATCCGTTAGGGTGTGTGTGTGTGTGTGTGTGTGTGTGTGTGTGTATGTGTGTGTGTGTGTATTGTTGTTCAGTCACTAAGTTGTGTCCCACTCATTGTGACTCCATGAACTGCAGCATGCCAGCCCGTGCTGTGCTTCACTATCTCCCTGAGTTTGCTCAAACTCATGTCCATATAGCCTGTGTATATATTTATATATGTATATAGGCTTCCCAATGGCTCAATGGGTAAAGAATCAACCTGCAATGCAGGAGACAGGAGACTTGGGTTTCATCCCTGGATTGGAAAGATCTCCTAGAGGAGAGTGGGTGCTAGGCCAACAAGTCCCTCAAACCAACAAAGTGAACCTTTAGGTCAGTGACAGAGTTTGTGAGCTACAAAAGGGCTGCTTCTTCCCTGCTACTCAGTAAGTCTCCCACAAGAATCTCTCTTATGACCCACTATAACCCAAAATACCTAAGAAAGAGAATTTGGGGAAATTACCTTAGCCTAACCAAGTGGAAACATTTTGAACTCACCACAACCATGTATAATCTTCATGGTCTTGAATTCAAGTAACCATCTTCTGAGCCTCAGGTTTCCCTCTGCAAAATGGCAACAAGATAGTAAAGCATTCTCATGAGAATCAAATATAATTATATTTGTTGAGCTCTTAGAAGAGTGTCAGACAAGAAGTTAGTGTTCAATAAATGTTATCAATTAAGATTAACCTGGCTTCTCCTACTATTTTCCTAACTCAGTTGGTGACATAAAATCTACCCCTTCAAGCTTGGGCTTGACTTCTAATGGTGGCCAAGTTGGCTAAGATGTCATGAAGACACCTCTGCCTTTGTCAGGCAACTTCTGGGAGGCAGGTCTATTTGAAGAATCCTTGGTGTGCCAGGGCCTTGGAGCTGCATGATCACCTTCCTGTCCATCCGTGGTTGGCACCACATACCCACCCTGTCCTTAGCCCGGGCCTCTGAGAGCACTGTTTCTATCTTCATCCCAACTTCCCAGACCCAGACTCAAAGGGCTTCCAGGGGCCCCTGGACAACCTTAGAGACTGGGCTTCTTTCCAGAGCAGACAGTGCTGGTTCTGGCTAGGACAGACAACCAAGGAAGCTTCATCTGGGAGCAAACAGCCTGCATCTGGATCCTTGGCCTGAAGTTCAAAGACCCTAGGCTTTTTATCCCTGCAAGCTCTTTAGAGCAGTAAAAGTCCAAATCACCGTACAATCCTGGAGCTTATGTAAAGCAAGAAGCTCTAGTCCTTCCTCGGGGTTCCCTGTTACCCAGGAAGTCTTAAGCTCCTTTTAGGAGAGATCTGCAGATGGCTGAATTCCTCTAACTCAGGCCATATTAAAAGTGAAAATTCAGAATTTTATACTTTCTCTGCTCCCTAGAGAAACAAGATCTTTTTCTTCAATATTGTTTACATGAAACTAGAACATTTATTTGTTAGCAGTTCCTGCTAGGATAGTGATTAAAAACTCAAACAACAACTCAAAAAAAGAAAAAAGGAGTCAGTCCTCCTCTTGACTTCTCACATTCAATCAACTACAAAGCTCAAAACCCTGCCAATAATTCCTGGTTTAAGTTTCAGTGTGTTTCCCTCCTTCTGTTCTTATTGTCACTGCATTAGTTTAGAACCTACTATGAATGCTTCCTAACTTCAGTCTTCTTCCTCCAATCACTCCCCCACATGTGACCACAAAGGTCTATGTCAAAACAAACAAATAAATAACTGAAAAAGAAAAAAGAATAGGCAAATCTAACACAGCACCCCCCGGTTTACAAATAGCTCTTCAGATGGTTTCAAGGCCACGTTCCCTTATATGTCCTTAGGGGCTGGCTCTCCATGACCGAGACTCTGCCCCTTGTCCAGCCTCAGTGCTGATTTAGACTAATCATATCATGTTCTCAGCATTGGTCTACATGTGACCTTTTTCTGTTTTTATTTATTTTGTTTAATGCTAACCCATAGCTTTGCAGAAACTGACACTGACAATCCCATGCCTATCTGCTCCTTATCACTGTACCCTCAACCCGTAACGTGATTCTACATCAGTGTTAAACCTCCCTGCTCATCCTACATCTACCCTCTGAGTTTTGAGGAAGAGGCCTCAAAAGCTGGCCAGAGGAAGAGCCTGGAACTCCAGAAGAGACAAATACACTCAGAATTGCTGCCTCAAACTACCCAGTGTGAAAGGAGAAGGAAGAGGTCAAACCCTGATCCTTCCAGCATTTGGAAGAAGTAGTTGCACTCAAGGAGAACTGTAGATCAGTGGGGCTCACCCATTAGTCAGGAGCTCATTTCTCCTTCACAGGGCAGAGTGCAAGGCCAAGACTACCATTCTACTGCAGGGGTTTTGAACCCATCGGGAGGGTCACTGGACAAGTCTCAGCTGATGGGCTTCAGATAAATAAATGTTCTGACATTTCATTTATTTGAGTGTACCTTTTTTTTGAAGGAAAAAGTTCATAGCTTTCATCAGATTCTCAAAAGGATTCCTGACCCAAAAACATTTTAGAGTCATCTCATGTGTGGCCCCTAAGATACACCCAGGAGTTGGGGTGGGGGTGGGGAGGATGAAAGGCCAGAGACCGGTCTGCCTCCCAAGGTTGCACCAGATTGGGTAAGGAGTGTGGCTGACAGACAGTGTCACCGCATCCCTTCAGCTCCACTCGTGTGCGCGGAGCACAGCTCTGGAAAGCATCATGAGCTGGACCGCCACCTTCATTATCCCCTCAGCTGGATACTGCACGCAGTGAGCAACCAGCTAGACTGTACATAACACCCCTTGGAAGGTGCAGTAACTTCCAATCTAACCAAAGAGAGGATGCTCTCCTCTTCCAGGCTGACACTGCTTGGGAGGTACTACCAGAATCTTCTGTCCCAGATTCTTCCTTTGCAGATCCTCTGTGTTCCTAATTATCTGTTCTATGCCACAGGCACCTCTTATGTTGTTGCTTTCTATGATTGAGAGCTCCTCTAGGCTCCGAGATCGCTGTGGATGGTGACTGCAGTCATGAAATTAAAAGATGCCTGCTCCTCAGAAGAAAAGGTGTAACAAATCTAGAAAGTGTACTAAAAAGTAGAGACATCACTTTGCCAACAAAGGTCCAAATCATCAAAGCTGTGGTTTTTCCAGCAGTCATGTACAGATAGGAGAGTTGAACCACAAAGAAGGCCGAGCACCAAAGAATTGATGCTTTCAAACTGTGGTGCTGGAGAAGACCCTTGAAAGTCTTGCAAAGAGCCAACTCATTGGAAAAGACTCTGATGCTGGGAAAGATTGAGGGCAGGAGGAGAAGAGGGCAACAGAGGATGAGATGGTTGGATGGCATCACTGACTCAGTGGACATGAGTTGGAGCAAACTCTTGGAGACAGTGAAGGACAGGGAAGCCTAGGGGAGCCCGGCGTGCTGTGGTCCATGGGGTCACAAGGAGTCAGATACAACTGAGCAACTAAACAACAGTAACTAGTGCATTTTACTAGAGGAGTAAAATGTGCCTCAAATGCTAGGAGAAGGCATGTAACACCTTTCTGTCCCTTGCCCAGGGTGCCTAGTACATCAGCGGATGTGTTGGTTGAGTGCCGGTGTGGCACCTTCATTCAGACACAGCCCACCAGTGAGCATGCAGAACACGCCCAGCAGACACCCGCCATGTCTTCCGTCAGCGCCCCCTCAACTGGAGGAAGCCCACACGGCCCCCTTCTTGCCTCCGACACCCCGCGCTCTCTCACTCCCAAAGCACTCACAGCCGCGGTGGGGAGAGGTGAGAGAGGACACGTATCCGGAATGAAGGGCCGAGAAGAGGGCTCCCCTGCTGGCTCAGACAGTAAAGAATCTGCCTGCAATGGTTCAAACCCTGGGTCAGGAAGATCCTCTGGAAAAGGAAATGGCAACCCACTCCAGCGTTTTTGCCTGGAGAATCCCATGGACAGAGGAACCTGGTGGGCTACAGTCCATGGGGTCGCAGAGTCAGACACAACTAAGCGACTAACACTTTCACTTTCACATGAGAAGAGAAAGTGTAGTTACTGAGGAAATGGTGAAGCATCAGTACTAGTGACTGGGAGAGACACTGCTCCAAGAGGAAGAGCAGGGAATCATACCTACGCTAACCAGTGGCCCAAGAGCGCTCCTAAACCCAGCTCCTTTGGCACCCTGAATGCCCAGACCGCTGGACACTGTACTCCCTGATGCGGATAAAATTCGGTCCTTGCCCTGTAGAGTTGGCTGTCTTGGCTCAGAGGTTAAGACACTAGTTGCAGAGTGTGAGGTTAGCAAGAGACTAGCCAGGCTCGAGTCCTGGTCTCTTAACTCCTCCCCCTGTTTACTTTCAGCAACAGCCACTGTGGAACATGATCCACAACCTAACCAACCACCACCACGCTTCCATGGTCTCAGGACCCCCATCACTCGGGCAGGAGCATTTCTTCTTTAAGTCCCCAAAGCTTGTCAGCTCCACCATTATCTCAGGTCCTTTGGTGGCCATTTTCACTGTCAACCCAGCATTCCAGGAAGATGGATTGTGGTCCCTGAGAGAGAGAATTCCTTACTGAGTGAGTTTGGGTTTCTGCGTTGCCTGGAAACCTCTGTTAAATGTCCTGTCCCCACAGGAAGACAGTCATAAAGAATTTCATGACTATTTATTTCTCCAGGAGGCAAAAGTGTACGATATTTACAATTTGGGTACCAGGATGCAGTGACTTACAAGCATATTCAGGCCAGGGGTCCTTCCTGGGCAGCGCCCTCTCTGGGTCATTCTGGGGTGGAAGCAAGGTCTCATAGAACTGCAGCCAGAGCTGCATCACCCCTGTGTTCCCTGCAGCCTCAGGCAGCAGGAGCCCAATGATTCAGGTGACGTCCTTCCCCTGTGTCTTACTGTGCCTATTTCCAACAGGAAGGGCTTCA
This sequence comes from Odocoileus virginianus, assembly GCF_023699985.2. Taxonomy (NCBI): domain Eukaryota; kingdom Metazoa; phylum Chordata; class Mammalia; order Artiodactyla; family Cervidae; genus Odocoileus; species Odocoileus virginianus. Next base: position 59,257,550 of record NC_069686.1, on the reverse strand, counting down.
ATAAGATCGTCTCTTGTTCAGTTGCTAAGTTATGCCAGACTCTTTGTGACTCCACGGACTGCAGCATGCCAGTCTTCCCTGTCCTTCACTGTCTCCTGGAGTTTGTTCAAACTCATGTCCATTGAGTCAGTTATGCTATCCGACCATTTTATCCTCTGCCACCTTCTTCTTCTTCTGCCTTTACTCTTTCCCAGCATCAGGATCTTTTCCAACGAGTTGACTCTTCACATCAGGTGGCCAAAGTATTGGAACTTCAGCATCAGCATTGGTCCTTCCAAAGAATATTCAGGATTGATCTCCTTTAGGAAATTGACTGGTTTGATCTCCTTGCAGTCCAAGGGACTCTCAAGTGTCTTCTCCAACATCACAGTTCGGAAGCATCAATTCTTCCATTCTTGGCCTTCTTTATGATCTAACTCTCACTTTCATACATGACTACTGGAAAAATCATGGCTTTGATTACATGGACCTTTGTCCTCAAAGTGATGTCTCTGCTTTTTAATATGTTGTATTGGTTTGTTATAGCATTCCTGCCAAATAGAAAGCATCTTTTAATTTCATGGCTGCAGTCACCATCCACAGTGATTTTGGAGATCAGTGCTTACCAAACTGTTCATTTAGTTGCATTTAGTTTCTTTCTTCAAAAGAAAGCAATGCCAAGAAGGACAAACAAATACAGCAAGTAACAGCAGAGCTCCTCTGGTTGAAAGGATCCCTGGACTATGAAGGAAGCCTGAAACTCTTCTCTGCTCAGCCATGTAAGCCTTAAGGCAGCTCCATGGGACCCCTAGGGTCCCCCAGAACAGAGTGTGGAAAGCAGTGGGCTAGACGATCTCTAGCAATCCTTGACATCTCTAAAGCCATACCATAGGCCCCTATTATTAAATCTTGATTCTCACTTGGCTTTTGTTAACTTGTTACCCATCTTCTTAACTCTAGTGATAGAAATGGAGGAATATTTGTGCAGGAAGTGGTAGGGAACATCCTGCACCTGTATCTTCCTTGCAGGATTTTAATCCAGAGACATTTGGTGTCCCTAATTACAACATGCCTCCCTATGATGTGTACTCCAACCAGCATGCATCATGCCACCTCCCTCTCCAAATATGGCTTCATGACGCTGAACATCCCAGTTACTCTGCTATGGGTATCATTGGGTTGCCTGTATGTTAGTCTTGAATGCAATGCTCTTACACCCCTTCAGTGCCTAGGTATATGGATTTGGGCATCTTTCTCTAGCACAAGTCATGTTCTTTGTTCCTTAACATTCTTGCTTGGCTTCTGAATGTCCCAGTTCGTATTCTCTCTCTAAATATATTTATGGTCACTAATCTCTCTTACTGTGTGTATGTTGGCATTTCCATTTCCTTCTCCAGGGGATCTTCCTGACCCAGGGATCAAACCTGCATCTCTTGTGTCTCCTGCCTTGCAGGCAGATTCTTTACCTGCTGAGCCTTCAGGGAAGCCCCAAATTTACCAAATATTTTCTATTTTAATAAGAAGATGATCTTACTGAAACCAATAACTTGTTATCTAACAAGTAATGTTATAGACTGAATGTATATCCCAAAATTCACATGCTGAAATCCTACCCTGTAAAGTGATGGTATTAGGAGGTGGGGGCCTTTGGGAAGTAACTAGGATTAAGTGAAATTCTGAGAGTAGAGGCCTCATAAGAGGCACAAGAGGGTTTGCTTCCTCTCTCCACTCTCTGCCATGAGATGACACAGCTGGAAATCAGCAGTCCACAGCCCAAAAGAGCCTTCCCTAGAATGTGACCATGCTGGCATCGGATGTTGCACTTCCAGCCTCCAGAGAGAAATAAATTGTTTATAAATCTCCCAGTCTATGGTACTTTGTTATGGTAGCCCCAACTATTTAAGACAAGAATCAAAACAAAATTTGGTATTTCCTATTAGCTTCAAAAGGCTTCCCAGTTTCCACTTGTGGTAAAGAACCCGCCTGCCAATGCAAGAGATGTAAGAGACGTGGGTTCAATCCCTGGATTGAGAAGATTCCCTGGAGAAGGAAGTGGCTACCCTCTCTAGTATTCTTGCTTTGAGAATTCCACAAGCAGAGGAGCCTGGTGGATTAGAGTCCATGGGGTCGAAAAGAGTCTGACATAACTGGGCAACTATACAACATTTCAGGAGTACAATAGGCTCTGTGAGTTCTCTGAGTCTCTCTAGTGAAACAAATATGAGATGGCTTTGGGAGACTCCTGAGTTTGCAGTCTGGAATCTTCCAAGGAACTCTGGACTGAGAGTTCTGGGTCTAGAGCTGGCTGTCACTCTAGTGGTGGATGCGACCCTGAGCAAGTCACATTATACATCCCATCTGGACAGTCAGTATAAAAGGCCCACCTCTTCTTTCTTAGGCACATATTGAGGGAAAAATGATGTCACAAGTGGAAGAATGTTCTGAGAATTAAAAAGGATAAAATAAGACAAAGTGGTATTTTAATAATATGACAACTGTGCTGTGAAGGGAAATGTACAAATGCAGGTACTTATGATCTAAATGAACATTCTCAGTAGCGTTATCAGTAGCAGCATCCTTAGCCTCTCGGCTGTTGATGACCCTGTTCCAGAGGTCCTAGAGTCAGACACACATGAATGACTAACACTTTGACTTTTCACTGAGCTTGCAGTTGGCATCACAAGTGATGATGGTCTTGTGTGGACTTTTCCTTCTAAATGTGTAAGTTGGATCCTTGCAATTGAGTCACAAGTCTTGGGCAGACTTGCCATCTGAAGGACTGCATCCATAACCTTACAGTTTGGCTAACTCCAGACAGGATGTGTAAGGAAAACCATCCAAGCCCCAATCTCCCAATCTAGATCTTCCAGAGAGAAGGGGGGTCTCATCAAAGTCCCAGTCAACTGGAGTTCTCCAGCACTGACTGTGGGGCTTGGGGTGCTGCTACTGATAACACTACTGAGAAGGTTCATTGAAAACATAAGTACCTGCATTTGTACATTTCCCTTCACAGCACAGTTGTCATATTATTAAAATACCACTTTGTCTTATTTTATCCTTTCTACTTCTCAGAGCATTCTTCCACTTGTGACATCATTTTTCCCTCAATATGTGCCTAAGAAAGAAGAGATGGGCGTTTTATACTAACTGTTCAGATGGGATGTATAATGTGACTTGCTCAAGGTCGCACCCATCACTAGAGTGACAGCCAGCATCAGACCCAGAACTCTCAGGCCAGAGTTCCTTTGAAGAGTCCAGCCAGCCAAGAAGTCTGAAATTCCTCACTCCGTTCCTTTTTGGAAAATCACTTACTTATTTTTGGCCACACTGGGTCTTCGCGGCTGCACAGGGACTGCTCACTAGTTGCAGGAGGCGGACTTCCCATTGTGGTGGCTTCTCTTGTGGAGCAGAGCCACTGGGAGCGCGGGCTTCAGTAGATTCAGCTCGCATGGGCTCAGTAGTTGCAGCACATAGGCTTAGTCGTTCTGTGGCACATGGGGTCTTCCTGGACCAGGGATCAAATTCATGTCCCCTGCATTGACAGGCAGATTCTTATCCACTGTACCACCAGGGAAGTCCCTCACTCTGTTTCTTTAAGATGCCTGTATACCTCTTAGAAACACTGCAAAGAAGCTGAGCACTGATAGAGTAAGAGCAAAATTACCCCATGTCTGACCTAAGTCACGTTTGCATTATCTCTCCATTCCACTGTGATGACGCAAGGCGCTTCTCTCTTTGTGTGGTGGACACAGTCAGAGCTCTGCCCAGATCACCTTCAGCTCTTTCTCTCTGTACCCTTCCTCTCAGCTTCAGTGTGCTTCTCAAACAGCCTAGACTGTTGGGAACTATCCCAGGGACCAGAGCTTCGTTGCCTGAATACCTAGAGAGCTGAAGTATTTTCCGCCCTGGGGTAGTGCTGAGCCAGTGACTGATGGGTGTAATATATGAAAGCCCAGTGCTCCCGCCTCTCTTTGGTATGACTCTGAGGCATAATGTACTCCAGAGGTCCCAGCAGGATCAGGATACAGCCATCATGTACAGAACTTTTCCTGAAACAGTATTCTACTTAATTCTTCCCTTTCCAGATTCTCCTGGGAGCATCACTTTAACAAATTGCTGTTGTTCTTGTTCAGTTGCTAAATCATGTCCAATTTCCTTTTGACCCCATGCACTGTAGACTTCCAGGCTCCTCTGTCCTCCACTATCTCCCAGAGTTGCCCAAATTCCTGTCCATTGAGTCAGTGATGCTATCCAACCATCTCATCCTCTGTTACCCCCATCTCCTTTTGCCTCTGATCTTTCCCAGCATCAGGGTCTTTTCCAATGAGTCAGCAGTTTACATCAGGTGGCCAAATTGTTGGAGCCTCAGCATCAGCGTCAGTTCTTTCACTGAATATTCAGGACTGATTTCCTTTAGGATTGACTGCTCTGATCTCCTTACAGTCCAAGGGACTCTCAAGAATCTTCTCCAAAAGCACAGTTCAAAAGCATCAGTTCTTCAGTGCTCAGCCTTCTTTATTACTAACACACAGATGCTCATCTCAGGGTCTGCTTCTTGGAAACCCAACCCAAGACACTTCCTAACCCCTATCTGACATAAAAAGACTCAGAATCATGGGAAACTGGACTCAGAAGAACACCCAACTTTGTCCCTACAGGGGACAAATACTGAGGGGTCTGATAGAAAAAGACCTCTGAACCCCATAAATTTGGATGTGAAATGGGAGCCTAGACACTTCATGGCCAGTCATCTTAGGAAGGTTTCTGAACTTCTCTAAGATTCAGCTGTCCAATCTACAATCTGGGGGAAGAGGGTGGCATTACGAGCTGAACTGTGTCTCCTTAAAATTCGCATGTTTCTGGGAATCCCCTGGTGATACAGTGGATAAGAATCTGCCTGCCAATGCAGGGGACACAGGATCAATCCCTGGTCCAGGAGAATTCCACATTCCGCTGAGCAACTAAGCCCGTGAGCCAACCACTGAGCCTGAATCCTGATCTGCAACTGCTGAGCCTGTGAGCTGCGACTGCTGAAGCCTGCTTGCCTGCAGCCTGTGCTCCGCAACAACCACAGAAGCCTCAGCAACGAGAAGCCCTCGAACCACCACAGAGAGTAGCTCCCCACTTGCCACAACTAGGGAAAGCCTGTGCACAGCAATGAGGACCCGGTGGAACTCCCCCCCAAAATCCATACGTTATAGCCCTAACCTCCAGTGCCTCGGAATGGGACTGTAGAAAGCCTTAAAAGAGATAATTAAAGTAAGATGAAGTCACATGGGGGGGCCCTAACCCAGTATGACTGGTGTCCTTATAAGAAGAGGAGATTTGGACACAGACACACACAGAGACTTAAAACCACGGGAAGCAACAGGGAGAAGGAGGCCGTCTGCAAGCCAAGGACAGACACCTCACTGGGGAAAAAGAAGAAGAAGAGAAAAAAAAAACCCTGCCAAAACCTTGATCTTTGGGCTTCTAGCCTTCAAGCTCTGAATAAATTTCTGTTGCTTAAGTCACCCAGTCTGTGTCTTCCCAAGGACAGCTAGACTAAGAACAGGTCCAGCTCTTAGTCTGACAATCAAGACAAAGAAGCTCATGCCACACACAGCAACAGCCGCTAGAGTCATTCCGGCAAAACAGAGGCCCTGTTAGAATTCAATGCCAGGGTCCATGGCCCTGATCACCCGCGGCTCAATGCCAGGGTCCATGGCCCTGATCACCCGCGGCTCAATGCCAGGGTCCATGGCCCTGATCACCCGGGGCTCAATGCCGGGGTCCATGGCCCTGATCACCCGGGGCTCAATGCCAGGGTCCATGGCCCTGATCATCCGGGGCTCAATACCAGGGTCCATGGCCCTGATCACTCGGGGTTCAATGCCAGGGTCCAGGGCCCTGATCACCTGGCGTTCAATGCCAGGGTCCATGGCCCTGATCACCCAGGGCTCAATGCCAGGGTCCATGGCCCTGATCACCCGGGGCTCAATGCCAGGGTCCATGGCCCTGATCACCCGGGGCTCAGGGCTCCAGGAATTTGCCCTCTTACCCTCCCCACAGGCTCAACTCCTCGTGGTAGTGATGCTGGCAGGGGGAGGGCCTGGCGCAGCAGCAAGTCAATTGAGCATCAGCATTTGGAAACGATTCCGGACAAGGAGTGAGGGGGCAGGTTGCAAGCTGGCAGCTTTCACTCCAGATCATTTTTGAAAAGCTCTTATCACTTAGAGACACCTATTGATGTCTTCCAGATGGAACACGATGTCTGCGATTTGCTTCAGAGTAATTCAGGGCACAATGGGAAGAGCGTGACAACAGATGAGTCAACACAGATATGAGTTAACTGGTGCAGTTGTGTGAAGGGTACAAGGAGGTTTATTATATGATTTGTGTGTGTGTGCATGTGTGTTTGGAATGTTCCATAATCAAAAGCTTAGCATTTTTACTTAGTAATTGTGTAAGAAGTTGACATAGCAGGTCTGAAATACTTAGAAAGGCCTTTGACAGGCATCTGGGAAGTTGACTGGTTCCTTACTTGGATAGACAACATATCCCAGCTGAAAAGAGTGGCTTGCTGTACCTAGACTGGGAAATAACATGGCTTATACGGGACATTTGCTTTCTTCCAGGAATCTGGAATTTTAGTACATGCTCAGCAGAGTGACCAGCTCCCAGGAAAAACTTGGGCACTGGGTCCCTAGTGGGCTTTTCTTCACAGAAGCATCACAAGCACATTGTTGCATGTGTTATTGAAGCATGTTGAAGCATCTTGTTGCTGGGGAAGAGTGTGCTCTGTGTGATGTCTCGTGGGAGGGAGCAAGCAGAAGGAAGCCAGGACAGAAGAAGCCTGGGTTCCACCTGTGTCTTTTCACCTTATCATCCATCTGCATCTCCTACAACGTGACTTCAGGAAAACTTACTGTGAGCATGACAATATACCAAGTCCCCTGAGTCCCTCCAGTGAGTCTCCAAACATGGTGGTAACCTTGGGGACTCTCAACACAGTTTATTTTATTTTTTAATCACTTTCTAGCCTTTGTGTTTTTTTTAATTTTTATGGAAATATAGTTGGTTTAAAATGTTGCGTTAGTTTCGGGTGTAAGCAACTATCATTTTAAAATATGATGATTTTACATAAAGCTTTGAATTTGCAGTTTCTCTTGAAAAAGCATAAAATCCAACAACGCTGGATCTTTGACAGGTGGTTTGACACGGTCCTCAGAAATACAGGTTCCTGAGGTGTGTTCATTACAAGGCATGACTCGCTGTCCATTAAAGCTCCTTCAGGCCCTTTGAGGATTCAGCAAATATTTACAAAGAACTTAGAGTTACTAGGTTTGTGCTAATAATGTTAATAAACAGTAGTAATACTTTGCACTTGCTTGGTCTGTCCCAGGCTTTATCTACATCATTCCTAATGCTGACAACACCTGCAAGGTAGATCTTATAATCACCATTTCCAAGGTCATTTGTTCTGTGACTGCTGTCTAGACTACATGCAAGCAAAGTCCTAGGCAGTGGAAAACAGAGGGGCAAATAATACAAGGCTCCTGCTTGCATCACCTTATAGTTTTATCAGTAAAGATAACAAACTAGTCAACAAATGAATAGATATTGTATGTATCAGACAATATTAAGTACTGTGAAGTAAAATCAAGCCAGAAAAAGGGTCAGAGAGGGAGGAACTTGAAGATGTGTAACAAGGAAGCACTTCTCTGAGGGAGGACATAATATTTAACCAAGTGCCTGAATGAGGTATGATTGGGAGCTTGCAGACCTGGGGAATAGCTTCCCAGGACCAGAAAGAACATATGCAAATGTCCCAAGGCAGAAGTGAGCTTGGTTTGTCTGGGTTGTTAGAGTTTGATGAGCAAGAGGTCAAAAAGTTCAGCAGTAGACCCACTATGAGGATCTACAGAAGGAACTTTAGATGTTATTCTGGGTAAGATAGGAAAATACTGGTCCAAGATGTGGACCCAATGGTGGAAATTGAGGGTCAGAGACAATAAATAACATTGCCCACAAATAGCAGAGGCAGAACTCAATTCCATGTCTATTTTACTCCAGATAGAGTTAAGGGTCCATGCCATTGCAAAAGGGATATTTCTTTCTCTCAAAGTTCTCAGAGAATTGAAAATCCAACAAAATTCTCAGCTTCTCTTTGCTCCGAGATCAACCATCATAAACTCACAGTTCACGGACACTTCCCAGTCTGAGAAAGGGGTATCTGTTACACTCAGTTTTTTGGCCGAGATTAAATGTAGGTAGATGCGGCTTAATGATCATTAAAAATTAGAAACACACTATTTACAAGAGCCAAGACAGTGAAACAACCTAAGCATCCATCCACAAATGAATGGATAAAGAAGATATGATACATATAGACAATGGAATACTACTCAGCCGTGAAAAAGAATGAATAATGCCATTTGCAGCGACATGGGTGGATCTAGAGATGATCATACTAAGTGAAATAGGTCAGACAAATGTCATATGATACCATTTATATACAGAATCTAAAGAAAAGCACAAATTAACTTACTCACAAAACAGAAACAGACTCATAGATATAGAAAATAATCTTATGGTTACCAAATGGGAAGGGAGGAATAAATTGGAAGTATGGGATTAACAGATGCACACTACTATACATAAAAGAGGTAAGGAACAAGTGTTTACTGCCCAGCACAGGAAACTATATTTAATATCTTGCAATAAATTATAATGGAAAAGAATCCAAAGAAGAATACAGATATACATTGATACATATATATTAATATGCATAACCAAATCACTTTGCCTTACACCTAAAACTAACACAATATTGTAAATCAACTATGTGTTGTGTGTGCTAAGTCACTTCAGTCATGTTTGACTCTTAGAGGCACTATAGACTGTAGCCCACCAGGCTCCTCTGTCCATGGGATTTCCCAAGCAAGAATACTAGAGTGAGTCGCTATTTCCTCCTCCAGGGGATTTGCCCGACCCAGGGATCGAACCTGAGTCTCTCATGTCTCCTGCATTGGCAGGTAGATTCTTTGCCACTGGTGCGCACCTGGGAAGCCTCCAAAACTTAATAACACAGGGGCATGTTTACATGAACTCGTTCATGACAACTCATGATTAAGTGCAGTTTTTGTCAATTAAATCACTTGAAAACCACTAATATGCTTGCTATTTTAAAGAACTTGAGAAAAAAGCATTAGTTAAGATAAAAGGAATCATCTTGTAATACAAATGATGGCTTCCTATCTTCTTTCTTCCTCAAATTATGGTTTCTGTACAGGAGATATTCTTAAAGCAGTTATTAACTCAGATCCCTGAGTTATTAGTGCCAGCCTCACTGTATCCTTGTTACTAAGATCTGTAACATTAGACAGAGCATGCTGAGGTTTCCATGTGATTAAACTCCCTCTCCTCCTGGTGGAGAAGGAGCCACACTCACTGGAACTGGCCCATCAAACCTAGGGAGTTTACACCACCTCTTTAGAATTCCAATCCTATCCTCACTGTCGTATCAAACGGCCCCCCTGAGACACTGGGACCCTGGATGCTTTTAGTCCTATATCTGAATTTTCTTTGGCCAAACAGAAGCAGCCTTTAATTCCCCAGAGGAGTCCCACAGGAAGAAAATGTAGGTGTGCTTCAAGCCTGCTGATGATCAAAGGAGAAACCAACTTTTGTGCCAGTAACTCTTGATTATTCAGGGGCGGTTGATCCAATTTGTGGATTAGCTGGGCCTCCTGGTCTTTCCTGATTTCACTGATCATTAGCCCATGGCCCCCTCAGGCCAGGAAGATAAAAGGAGTGCCAGGCAAAGCGGTCCACTGGCTTCTTGGCGGATCCCGTAAAAGGGGGCAGGGCAGAGAGGCAGTCATATGCAATGGAGAAAATGAGGTTTAGGGATTATCCGGATTTCAATGAGCTGGTTTCTCCATAGCTCCCTGGCCCCCCACCTGGGTTCCTAACTCTGGATAATGGACGGTGTGCCTTGGATAGGGCGGAGCAAAGAAACAGCCCAGTGGATTCCGAAAGTGATATTCCAAGTACCCTGGGGGACAGGGCTGTGAAATTGTGCTTTACTGAGATCCTGGGAGTACCAGGCTCCTCCCCATTTCACCACAGGCGTGGGGAGGTGGGGTTGCTGGCTTCTATACAGGACACTTCTGCACCGGAACAGCAAGGCTTTTAACTTGAGAGGAAGAATTCATCCTCTTATAAAGCATTTTCTAGGATCCCCAAAGCCTCCAAGGAGTGGGGGAGGGGAGAGAGGAGGAGGAGGAGCAGCGAGAAAGAAGAGAAAGAAAGAAAGAGAGAAGGAGGGAGGAGAGAGAAGAAGAATGGGAGTGGGAGAGTGAAGGGGAGAAACCGCAGTCCAGCCTGAACGGGTTTTGATCCCAGAAGTCCTAGAACAAGCCTTCTCAATGATCAGATCAGACTGATGAACAAGCGCCGGGGAATCATAAATCCAGATCGTCTGCAAAGTCAAGCCAGGAAAGAGGGCCAGAGGGACTTGGCACAAGCAGGAAGACAGGTCTTCAGAGGCCAGACCTGCCACTTGGCCACTGTGACTTTGGGTGAGTTACTCTCAAAGCCTCAATTCCCACATATGAACAGTCAGGATAATATGAGTACAAATTCCTTCCTACTCCTGGAGAAAAAACTGAGATTCCCCCAAGTACAGATCCCAGCCCAAGAGGGGGCCCGTGGAAAGCACTGAATGGATGAACACAGCTCCGGAAGGGCTGTGAGCCTCAGCCCTTGCAGAGATGCCCGCATCCTCATCACATGCATCCTGTTCCTGGCGCCTAAGTGCGCGGCCGGCTGCACCACCCCGTGGTGTTTCGGCTGTCGATGGTAGCGAAGCATCCAGGATGCCACTGGGCTCATTTATGGATTGTCCCAGCCCTGCGGTCTCCTGACAAGGAGTCTGGTCTGGGCATTTGAGATCCAAGTCCTGGATGATACTGGCTTGCTCTGTGATATTGGAAAGTCACACACCTTCTCTTAAGTCTGTGTTGCTTCTCTTTAAATGGGAGCAAGAATTCCTCTTGTATCCTGGGGAGTAATCTGTAAATGAAAGCATGATGTTGCGCTGGCGGGGGCGGGGGCGGGGGCGGGGGGGCTGGGAGGGGGGTTGTTAGGGGGAAAAAATGTATTTAGTTACTCAAAATGGTTTCCTAATTTTCAAAATTTCTAGAAAATATTTATAGTCTGTAACAAAGGAAATCTACGGAGCCAGATGCCCAGAAAGTAACTTCAGGCCCCACTCCTTGCCCCAAAGACAAAGAGTTACAGTCAGTCCTCACAGGACACTCACTAACCCAGTACTAGCAGCGAGCTGAGTTCAGTACTGGGACCTGGAGATGCAGAGATAAATCTTCTTACAAAGAGACAGAAAGACCAGAGACAGAAACACCAAGAGCTGCATAAACTTTTCAAACTCTCTGGTCTCAGGCTCCCTTTTTATACTTAAAGATTATAACATGCTTGTGTCTATTTATATTTGTCCATAAGTTAAAACAAGTATTTAAAACACAAGAAAAAACAAGCACACATTTCAACACCCATCAGAGAAATTCCATCCTTGCAGGTCACGGAACTTCCGGAAAACTCCCCCATATGCTTGTGGGAAAATGGGAGTGAAAAAGAAAAGTACATTTTGGTGTTAGTATGGAAATCATTTTGACTTCTCAGACCCCCCTGGAAGAATTTTGGGGATCTCCAGAGTCACTGGACCACACTATAAGGACCACTTCTTTGGGGGTGGGATGCTCAAACTTTAACGTGCCTACACACCACTTGGGAATCATGCTAAATTTCAAATTCTGGCAATCATATATATATATGTGTGTGTGTGTGCGTGCATGCGTGCAAAGTTGCTTCAGTCATGTCCAACTCTTTGTGACCCTATAGACTGTAGCCTGCCAGGCTCCTCTGTCCATGGGATTCTCCAGGCAAGAATACTGGAGTGGGTTGCCATGGTCTCCTCCAGTGGATCTTCCCGACCCAGGGATTGGACCTGTGTCTCTCATGTCTGATACCTCGGAAGAAGTGTTCTTTACCAATAGTGCCTCCTGGGAAGAATATATAAAGAATATATATATTCATTTCCATTGCAAGTTATCACAAGATATTGAATGCAGTTCCCTGTGCTATGCAGTAGGTCCTTGTTGGTTATCTATTTTATATATAGTTGTGTGTGTGTGTTAATCCCAAACTCCTAATGTTAAATCCAAACTCCTCCTCCCCTTTTCCGCTTTGCTGACCATAAGTTTGTTTTCTGTGCCTGTGAGTCTGTTTCTGTTTTGTAAATAAGTTCATTTGTATCATTTTTTTTTTATGTTCCACATGTAAGTGATATCATGTGATATTTGTCTTTCTCTGACTTACTTCACTTAGTATGAGAATCTCTAGGTCCATCCATGGTGCTGCAAATGGCATTATTTTATTCTTCCTTTATGGCTAAGTAGTATTCCAGTGTCTGTGTGTCTGTATGTGTGTATCACATCTTCTTTATCCCTTCCTCTGTTGATGGACTTTTAGTCTGCTTCCATGTCTTGGATACTGTAAACAGTGCTACTGCGAATACTGGGGTATAAACTGCAGGTTCTGATAAGACTGGTCTGAGGAGGGGACCAGGACTCTGCACCATTGCTGACGAGTCCCCGGGTGATGCTGATGCTGCGGTACTTGGACCACACTTTAAGCAGCAAGGCTAAAAAAATCCAAAGAAGAAATTAGTTCACCATTGACCAAAGTAACCAAAATCTGGATCTTCCAAATTGGGCAACAGCATTCCAAATGGTGGGAATGAGTAAGAAGGCCATTTCAAGTGGAAGAGATGACATAAGCAAAGGCACAAATGTAGGAAATACAAGTCTGACGAAAGCATAGTGCCCACGCTGCTGCTGCTGCTAAGTTGCTTCACTCGTGTCCAACTCTGCGCGACCCCGTAGACGGCAGCCCACCAGGCTCCTCTGTCCACGGAGCTCTCCAGGCAAGAACACTGGAGTGGGTTGCCATTTCCTTCTCCTGTAGTGCCCATAAAAACCTTCAAGTTGCCCAGCACTCCACCCTAAGGCCACAGTACTGTGTGTAAGGGAAGCAGGGAAGCCCTGGCCTGGGTATCGCAGTGTAAAGGGTGTTAGACCTCCTCCCACCCATCATTATCACCAACCCACGCCTACTGAGCACAGTGGGAAGCAAGCAACTCCAGTGGACACTGACGCTCTTGCTTCTCCATCATCTGTGAAGCCTGAAGATGAACCCAGCCCCAGAACCTTCTGACAACAGTCATCTAAGGAACCCCAAGCAAGCAATGCCTAGCTAAGCCCAGTCAACCCTCAGATTCATAAGCCAAGTGAATGAATGTTGCTTTAAACCACCATTTTTGGTGATTTATTATATAATAGACAGCCAGAACTAGCGCTTGCTTATGTGCTCAATCATGTCCAACTCTTTGCAACCCCACTGACTGTAGCCTTCCAGTCTCCTCTGTTCATGGGATTGTCCGGGCAAGAATACTGGAGTAGATTGCCATTTTCGCCTCCAGGGGATTCTTCCAACCAAGGTATCGAACCTGCAACTCCTGTGTCTCTTGCGCTGTAGGCAGATTCTTTACCACTGAGCCACTGGGGAAGCCTGGAACTGATGATGCTAGGCTTACCTATTAATTCCAGCACTAAAAACACCAGAAAATGAATCAAAACTCAGGGCAAGGAAGCCACTGGACAAATCACAAATCTTCCAAATGTCTTCACTGAACCCACATGGTATTTGTAGATTTTGTCAATAAATATGAGTCTCAGTGTATACCTGCCTTGAGTAACTCACTTTTTTAAGCATCTGCCATGAGACCAGTCCTCCTGTCAAGTAAGTCAAATGCTTTAAATGAGGTCTGAATAGAGACATACCACTACCCTATTTAGAGAGAAGAAAACTGATGTGTAAAGAGATTAAGCACAGCTGGTAAACGATAGAGCCAAGACTTGAACCCAAAGCCCATCTTCCCAGAATTCCAAGCTGTCTGCCCATTGATTTCTTCTCTTTCCTGGGCACTCTAAGCATTATCCACAGAATCAGCACTTTCTACTGTGAGACAAGACTAGAAAACAATGTGCATGAGGCAAGGGTGCTCAGGGCCGGTGCACTGGGATGACCCTGGGGGACGGGATGGGGAGGGAGGTGGGAGGGTGTTCAGGATGGGGAGCATGTGTACACCCATGGCTGATTCATGTGAATGGATGGCAAAGACCACCACAATATCGTAAAGTAATTAGCCTCCAATTAAAATAAATTTAAAAAATAAACAAACAAGAACGTTGAGACTCCTTTTCCGTTTATCATGTCACAGGAGGTCTCATCACCTCTGTAGACCCAGAGCTTTCCTATCTTCAGAGGTCTGAGTGCCCCAGTCTGACCAATACATCATGCTGTTGGACACAGGAAGCCGCGTGGTACAGCAAGGAGGGGCAGCAAGGCCTTGGGATCAGATGCCCTGATCAAAATCCTGGCTTCACCACTGGGCAACTGTGGGACCACCAGGCAGTGACTGCAGCACTTGTTCTGGATCAGCATCCTCCGGCCTAAAAGAGGTTCCGAGCGTGCCCCTTGCACAGGCTGGTCACGAGAATCAGGCCACAGCAGGAACATAGTGAACGTTCTATAATATTTGGGGGGTCCCATTATCTTCCCTGGTAGCTCAGACAGTTAAGAGTCCTCCTGCAATGCAGGAGACCTGAGTTCAATCCCTGGGTTGGGAAGATCCCCTGGAGAAGGGAAGGGCAACCCACTCCAGCATTCTTGCCTAGAGAATTCCATGGACAGAGGAGCCTGGCAGGCTACAGTCCATGGGGTCGTAAAGAGTCAGATACGACTGAGCGACTTTCACTTTCACACTATAGAACAGTGCCTGCTCACTGATGCTTTCCTGTTTTACCTGGTTTCTTCATCTCAAATTGTAAAATTCTTAGGGATATCTCTAATATTTCTTCAGGGTCCCAAAGCCTGTGATAAAGAACGAAGCATGTAGGATGCTTGATAAACATTTAAACCAGGTTAAGTCAACAGTTTGCCGGGTTTAAATCTCAGCTCTTATATTTCACATGGCAAGACTATGGAAGGCCACAAAGACCGTGGAAAGCCATACAGGCCAAAAGTGTCCTTTGAAAGTATAAATGGTAAAACTATACAAGAGCTACTCTGCAGTCAGCACCTTTTGTATGACTTCCCCAGGCCTTAGAGGACATAGAGTTGGAGTGACAGACATGAATTCAAACCCTGAGTCAGCCATCATGAGCAGGAAGCATTCAGTGACTCTCCAGTCCTGTTAGTCTGAGCTTTCTGATCTGTACAGTGAGGCTAACAATAGCTACCAGGCACTGTGATGATTAAATCAGACATTTTATGTAAGGCATATGTTGGAGTATGTAGGCACCATGAAAGGAAATGATTATCATCAGCTGTACATTTGGGGATAAAATCCCTGGCTTACTTACTTGACATGGCAGTTTTGGGGATCAAGGGAGACTAGGTGGCATGATGCTTTCAAAATATTTATAAAGTTCAATGCAAATGAAGTTATTAAAATCCAGAAAAAGTCTAAATCATACAGTATAAATATCCTATCTGTTTGCACATGCAAAGTAGAATACAGACTGTAAGGCAGAAACTGCTTGGGAAATTCAGAGAAAGGGTCACATCAATGACCCATTGGTCTGGAGTTGAAAAGGACCTTCAATCTATGCACCACATTTTTCAGGTTGGGAAACCAGGTCCAGAGAGTGCCCCCATGCGGCCAAGCTCACACAACCTGGTTGGCATAATCAGGAAGGGAACTCTGGACCCAAACACCTAGTCCAGTGCCTTTTCACTATTTTCCATCGTCTGGCTTGCATTGACTGTGTCATAATCCAGGTATCTGCCCTCTGGAACATTCTCAAACAAACATTGAATGCAGCTGAAAAATAATAAATGCAGATCAGTTATAACACCTGGACATTTCTTTCCTCGTGCCTGGGAGTTGCAGAGACAATGCCTCGAATATCTTTCTCTCTCCATTATCTCTCTCAATAATGGTATGAAATTGAAATGACTGCTGAGAGAGAATAATGCGTCCAGGGAAAAATATGTTTTCTACAACCTGCCTCTCTGTCCACCCCATGAAGGTACCGAGGTCTGAGATCCTGGCTTTGCATCACACAGCCTCAGCCATGAGGCCCCGTGTTTGGCTCTGACAAAGAGAGCTCTTCAACACCGGAGAAGCTCATCAGTGTTGGTATCTGAGTTCCTCTCTTGTCATGAAGCTCTCAATATTTTAAAAGCTCTGCATGTAATGCTGGATTTAAATGTTATTTTAATTCCTTGCACATAACGAGGCTGCCTTTTCTCCCTGGTCATCCAGGCTTGAAGGTCGCGTCACCTCTGACCTGTCTCCCTGCTTTGAGCTCTATGTCCATCCAATTCTTGTACA
Source organism: Odocoileus virginianus (assembly GCF_023699985.2). Classification (NCBI taxonomy): domain Eukaryota; kingdom Metazoa; phylum Chordata; class Mammalia; order Artiodactyla; family Cervidae; genus Odocoileus; species Odocoileus virginianus. Next base: position 59,241,109 of record NC_069686.1, on the reverse strand, counting down.
ATCATTTTTCCTTCCCAGGCTCATGCCACTGGCCAGCAGCAGCCCTCACCCGCCTGCCTGCCACAGCCTCCCGACTGGGCCCTCAGAATCCATGTCTTCTCACAACCCCAAGCCCTGCCTGGCATCAGCTCTAACTAAATTCAGCACTTCGGACCTCCCCTTGTTGATGGGATCAAGTCCCAAAGTCTCAGCCAGGCTGTAGCTGTCTCCTGTTTCATGCCTGCCTCATCTCCCTCCATCCTCTGAAACACTAAGCTGCCGCTGCCTTGTGATGGTGAAAGCCTGCTGTTCTCTGTACCATCCCTGTCCTCTCCCACCTCTGCTTGCCAAAATCTCTCAGCCTGCAGGTCCTAGGAACCCCAGCGCTACTTCTTCCAGGAAGTCTCTGCTGCTTACTCAGGCCGGACATCCCTCCTTCCCTTGTCAGAGTTCCTCCCTACTACAACCTCAGCCCAAGCCACTGCTGCCACATCCACGTCCTTGCTTGTCACAGTGCCCGGAGAGTAAGGGACACATTCTTTCAGGCTTAAGGCCACATTTCATTGTTTACCTCTCACAGCACAAAGCATTTTATCTTCCACATCCAAAGTGCTCAATAATTATCTTTTGATGGAACGAAAGGGAAAACAAACAATAAAAACACTCAATTTTCAAAGTCAGTGCCTTCTGAGATATTCAGCAGAATTCAATAGGCTGAGAATTGAATTCACCAATTCTGATTTCTTCTCTGGATATTAATTTGAAAGTTCCCTGATACCTTGTGCCTCAGTTTCCCCATCTGCAACCACATGACAAAAACACTTCTTAACCTGCTTCAAGCAGGCTATTTCTTTTCCCCTAAAAGGTGGCAATGCCATGCTTGTTTTGTTCTGTGTTGTGTTTTGTTTTTAAGCAGACGAAGTATGCAGAGACCTGGAAGGTTCTGTTTGGAAGAGAAAGACCGCGGGCCCGCTGCCTGGAGTTCAATGCCAGCCCCACAGAGGTTCTCTCACCAACCAGGAAGGAAACAGCTGTGGTGACAGATGTTGCTGGTGCTGATTTTTGCAGGGTTGTTTGCATTCAGATTTCCCAGGCAGTCTCAGTTTTTTGAAGTCAGTCTCCTTTGACAGGTTTCCCCAGGTCTTCAAGGGTGTAAACAAGCCACCCCTTTGCCCCATGCATTGCATCTGTTTCCTCTCTCTACTCAACAAGCACAGAGATAAGGGACGTCCACCCACCATGCCACTCCCCATGCCCAGGAGACTTCACTTTGAACATGAACAGTGGCCTGGGGAGAGAAACCTTTTCATTCCTCCTTAGGATGCTTTGTGTTTTGGTAGGTGCGGGGGGCGGGGGGGGGGGGGTGCGGGCAGTGCAGGGAGGTTGGTGCAGGAGGTAGGGCTGTCAGGCTAAACTTTATCCAAGGCCTGTATCTCCAAAGATATGCAAACTTCTGATCCCACCAGGGACTTCAACTGAATACCAAAAAGGGGGGTCTTTGTTCCCTCTAAACAGACTATTTACTTTGAGCTGGTAAAATGAATTAATGAAAGGAAATGACACCTTCGGCTTCTGGGGGAGGGGTGGTAAATGAAATCGGGAGTGAAATCCCTCCCCTCAAATAAAAGGGGAGGATGAGGATGAAGGGTGGCGGGGGAGGGCGGATCCCATAGGGTTCTCTAAGACAGACTCGGCTAGAACACAGGTTCCTCTTTTCTGGGATTAAAAAATTGCCTCATAATACTGTAAGGCCCATGTATATGCAAGCAGTCGGGAGTTATTACGGGCCTAAAATAGGAAACCATTCGCTTGATCTTTTGCTTCAATCCTATTAAGGGCCCCCTGGAGCTCGAGAGAGATACCAGCCTGTCATGCCCCTGTTGCTGTGACGACCCCGTCTTTATAGAACAAGAAAGAGAAATGGTAGTGATTGGCAGACCTTGCTTGCCCCCGTATGTAATACAAAGGGCGACAAAACGAAGAGGAAGTGAGGCCCTTCTCCGAGGTCCGACACTTCTTAACCCTACACCACCTTCCACCTGCCCACGGCGCCCCCGCTCGCCTCCGCCAAAGGGAAGAGGGGCCGGGGGCCGGGGGAGTTGGGGGGGGAGGGGCTCCAGCAGCCTAATGTTAAGTGCCAATGCCCAAAGATCACAAGTTACTTTTTTGTGTAATCCCGAGTAATACCATAAGGTAAATATACATATATATACATTTAAAGCCTATCGTCTATCAACTTCTGGAAGGGAGGAAAGGAGCGGACGGGGCGTTTTCCAGCCCCGGGCCGGGCCGGCGACATTGTCAGCCGGGCACTGTTTGCCCGACATCGGAGGTGGGGGCTCTCTCGGGGGCTGGAGGCGGCCCGGGCCTGATAAATCCCACCATATGGTGCCAGACTCCGGCTCCCCGACCATAAATCACGGCCTCCCTTCTCGGGGTTTCTGGCCGGGCTCCTCCGATTCCCGAGAAAGTGGCGGAAAAAAAGTGCAAAAGGCCGTTAGCGCCAGGTTTCTCCGCGGTCTGGGGCCGGGGAGGGCGGGCGACCGGCCCGTGCGCCCGAGACCCGCGCGGACAAAGGCCCTAGTCCGCCGCCCGGACCCATCGAGGCCCGAGGTGGCACATGGGAAGCCAGCTGACCCCAGGAGCGGAGGCCTCGGGCTCAGGCCTGCCCCTTCCTAGGAGCGGGGGCCCGGGCCCGACGCGGCCCGGCCGCCCGGCCGGTGCGCCCCCGGAGCCCGCGCGCGGGCCCCGCTCCCACGGCCGCCAGCAGGGTCGCCGCGCTCGGCTCCGCGACCCGCCCGGCTCGGCTCGGCCGCTCCCTGCAGCCCCAACTAGTTCGCAGTCTCATCCCGGAAAACTCAACCCCAACCCGTCGCCGAGGCCCCGGGTTGCTCTGAAATGTACACGGATTAGAAGTCCAGGGCGATTTCCGGCGGGGGGAGAGGGCGCAGCTTTGTGCCCAGGGCTCGTCTTCCTGACTCTTTGATGCGGGGAGAAGAGGGAGAAAAGGAAAAAAGAAAAGAAGAGAAAAGTTTCTTTCGGGGGAAGCAATGCAATAGGAAATGAAGATCCGCTCTGTAGTTTAGCTGAAAGGAAACGCTGTCTAATCCTGACACGTACCGCATTTAAAATAAAACTCTTTTATCTTCAGGCGTGCCGAGCCCCCCAAACATTGTTCGGACTCCTAGAGGGGGAAAGACGTCATAAAATGAGAATTTGTTTCATTGTGGGTCTCTCTGCCAACAGGAGGCTCTTAAGGCACGCCGAACAAAGCGGGTGCCAGGAGGGGGCCTGCCCAGGTGAGCCGGAGAAGGGCCAGCAGCTCCTCTCCGGGCTGGGCAAACGCCCGAGAAGAAGTTGGGGAATAAAACTGACTCTTCCTCCTCGTAAACCCCCGAGTTTCCTTTCCAAGACCCCGTCCCTCTCCCAAATAAATTACAAGCGACTGTCTTCCTACGCCCAGCGCCCTTGACTTCACAATAAGCCCCGCAGATTTTTAAGAAAAGATGTTGGGGTTTGGAAATGGGACGAGAGGGACATGGGACTCGCCGCCGTCCTGGGTTCAGCGTTGTTGGTTCCTTTCCCGCCAGGCGTAATAAAGGAAAATATTTTAACTGCATCCTAGAAGCTTGTTTTTAATTGTTTTTTTTTTTCTTTCTTTTTACTTTTTTTTTTTTTTTTTCTTCCAAGAAACAGATCGAGAAAAACTATAATTACAAGGCACGGCGCCGAAGTTAAATGAAAATGTAATCCGGCAATACGGAGAGCAAATTAATTTTTTAAAAGATAGATTTTAGTTAGGAAAAAAAAAAAATACATTGTTCTCCCTGGTAACATTTGTTAAAACTAGGCTCGATTTGGGGCTGAAAAATCAGTCCTAACCCAGAACTCTGAGGTCATTCCCTGACTGCGTTGTCTTTAGAAATTCTAATTTGAAACTGTGCAAGCTTTCTTTTGGGTCTTTGCTTTGGTTTGTATATGGAAAGGTTTGGGGGTTTTTTATTTTTGTTTGTTTTGTCTTGATTTAATTCAAAATACTCCCTCTCACTTTAGAACGAGTGGTCCTTGAACCTGAAAGGATACAGGAAAGGATTTTTTGTTGTTGTTTGAAAGCACCCCAGTTGATATTTTACTGAAATAATAATTTAAAAAAAAAAAAAACACACAAACTTTCTCCCTTTTAGGTGGACGTCACATTTCGAAAAATGCTCTTGACTAGTGGAAAAGTGGGCACCGGCCAGACACACATCTAAGTTGATCTAAAATAGGGCTTGCTCACAGCGGCTCCCTTCATGCCAAGTGAGGAAGGTTTTGTTAATTCTGTTGTTAATGATGGAGTTCCAAAAAACCAAAATACAAAACAGAAGCAATATTGTAACAAATTGAATAAAGACTTTGAAAATGGTCCACATCAAAAAATAACAAAATGTAAAAACCTGAGGGAGGGGAGTAATGGAGAGCATGCTGGATCAACACTCTTTTTGGGTCTCTGCGTTCTATATTATCTTCCAGAGGGAAGGTTTAATTTTCATTTCAAAAATGCACAAACTGCCACACACACAAAAAAGGGAAATCACAGTATACACTTCTTGCTAGAGATACTTTTAAACGTCTAAATATCAAAATATGATAATAAATATTTTCAAATGGAATGAAATGTATGTCTGAATAATCACTTCCTGGCTGTTTGTCAGAGTCTCCAACACATTTCCTTCATGCAGTGTTTGTCTGAAGCCATTACGAACCCCATCCTGTTAATTTCTTATATTGAGATATTAAAAATTATCTTTCTCAAATCTTCATCCCATGTTTGTTTTGTTTTGACTTGTTGCCTAATTTGACCCACATCAGACTAAATTCGGCAACAAATATGTTGACAAGTATTATATGAGTTATTTGGGGGGTTTAAGATGAAATTTTAAGTCTGTTAATTTATTTCTAAATATGAGACTCTTTCCCCCCCTGTTTTACTGTACTTAGACAGAGCAGGGCGCAAGTTGAAAAAGCCACGTCCTCTTTTACTGTATCAGCAGTGAATTTGCGCCACCTTCTGGTAGGCTAGAGAAAGACGAAAACACTGCTACTTCTATAAAAGAATTGTTACTCCCCCTGCTTCTGTGAACATTGTCCTATTTATATCTGAAGTCAGAGCCCCAGTGAGCTTCTCTGAAAATACACAACAGATCTCTTACAGCCTGATTTTATAAAGATTCTCTGAACCAGGAAACTGTCTTTATCCCATTCTTAAAAGAGCTCACAAATTCCCTTACTGACTCCTGCATGTTCATTTACTGAAATGCCTGGCAGGGAAGTAAAAGATGAGTCCTATTCTGTTTTGGCTTTCCTCTGTAGAGTGCTTGAAAACAAATCGAGGCTATAACTGTAACAGCAGAGAAACAAATACTTCTCCTTCTTGGGTTCATAAGATCCTCATTACCCACAATTAATCATAATGACATTCTCCATTCAGGCTTCTTGCTGGGGTCTGGCGAGGAGCACACAGATGTGGTTTGCTGTAGATTTCAATCCCTTTTGCAATATGGATTTCAGAATACAAAGCTTGTTGGTACACATTACCAGCTCCCAGGGTCTGCTGTTTGTCTCAGAAGTGCTGGTCAGCACTAGGGTGGTGAGGATTTTGTGGCCTTCGGATAGGTAATGTTTTTTTCATGATCTTCCTACCTGGTGGCTGTAATGACCACATGGTCCAAAGGCTGATACTTTTTCCTCAAATCTAAGTTAAATTTTTAAAAATAAAATGTCTCTTCATTTCTTTGCGTATACATAAATTTGTGTGTTACATCCATCTTCTCCTGTGAAATTCTCTTATTCAAGGCAAAAATAAACTTGATGACAAGCTTTAAAGAGTGTGGGGAAAATTAAAAGACCCTGTTCCTGTAAGGAAGAGCCAAAATGTTTTGCCTACGTAACTGAGTTCATAAGAGAGGAAGGTTTGTAATTGAGTAAAATTAGTGAAATTATTCCTGAATCGCTCACCTTGTGTTGACTGATAAGCACTTCCTGAGCCCCTGTCAGCACCAGGTCTGTGAGTTGAGATGGCCATGGCTGGCTGTCACAGGCTAGTTGTCCAGCACATTACTGTCTTCACTTGGATTAGCAAGGGCTCGCCTACAGAACTGTATTTATGGAGTCTGTCTAGACAAAGCTGTTTGCTTATTCGCACAATATTAAGACAACTCCATCAAGGAAGACCAACAATTACGGTGTCATCAGCATAACCTCTTTATTACAAAGTTTTCAAAGAAAGTATAAAGGGAAAACTACAAACTTTCTGCGGAACATTCCAAAATAATATTGTTGAGAAAACATACTATCCATTTGTCAGAAAGGTAAGTTCATACACTCTTTAGCCAAAAATGAATTGCATATTGCTAAAAATTTATATGGAGCTTGCCCAGTGGCTCAGCAGTAAAGAATTTGCTTGCAATGTAGGAGCTATAGGAGATGTGGGTTTGATCCCTGGGTTGGGAAGATCCCCTAGAGAAGGGAATGGCAACCCGCTTCAGTATGCTTGCCTGGAGAATCCCATGGGCAGAGGAGACTGGCAGGCTATAGTTCATAGGGTCACAAAAAGTCAGACACAACTGTAAGCGACTTAGCACTCACACACAAAGATTTATATAAGATTAAATCATAAAAAGAAAATGAGAAGAAGACACAAATAGCCATCTCACAGCAGAGAAAACACATAAGTCAATAAATGCAAGAACAGGCTAGGTCATGTGGAGAAATCACATTTTATATCTGATACCCATGCTGATATATTACAGATACCATTAACACCAACCATCTGGCAAAAAAATTTAAAAGTCTAGGGACAATAAGCATTGGAGAGGATGTAGTTTCACAATCTCTTAAACAATACTTCTGGAAGGAAAACAGATATAATCACCTTGGAAAACAGTTCGGCACATAATATACATAGCTCAGCAATTCCACTTCTTGGTGTATATCCAGCAGAAACCTTTTCAGTTGTACACTAAGTATAAGTGTATTCACTTAGAACAGTGCTAGGCAATAACAGTGACCTAAATGTTTATAAATGGGAAAGTGTAGGAAAAATACAGTGGTGTACGGGCACACCTGAGCGCATACAACAGTCAGAGTAAAATACAGTGAGACACAGGTAGAATGATTGATTGAGCACAGTAATATTAAAGGAGAAAAAACAGTGCCAGACAATCACTTGTGGCATAATACTCTTTTATAAGATGGAAACAATTCAATTACAATATATTTGTCTTCCAAAAACATGTAGATAAGATGAAGTTATGAAAAAAGAAAGGATCAACACAGACTTCTAAGTGATTTTCTGAAGAAAAAGGAGGGAGGAGGATAGAGTAAGGGCAGATCACAAAGAAGAATGTAAATTATTTCAATATCCTAGTTATAATATTGGGTGGTGGGTCCATGGGTGCTTATTACAGTCTTAAAGGACTGAATACTTATCAGAGGATCATGCACTCAGCCATGATAAGAGCGCATCATGAACAAGCAATAATTTGCACTCAAGGTTCAACAAAAATTCAAGAAAATAAACATGAAAAATTAAGGGTGGTTGTACATTTTTCTTGTGAGGAAAGTTCTTACAGACATAACATCAATACCTAAAACCCATAAAGAAATTACTGGTAAATATGACTACCTAAGGACTTTTAAAATTTTGTATCAGGAAACAAACTCATAGAAAAGAGATCAGATTTGTGGTTACCAGAGGTGGGGACAGGGCTGGAGGAGGGAGGGTGGGGAGAGGAAATTGGATAAAAGAGGTCAAAAGGTGCAAAATCCCAATTATAAGTACTAGAGATGTAATATTACAATATGATAAACATAATTAGCACTGTTATATGTTATGTGTGAAAGTTGAGAGAGTAAATCTTAAGAATTTTCTTCACAGGAATTTTTTTTTTTGTTTCTTTAATCTTGTATCTATGTGAGATGAACTGATGTTCACTAAATCTACTGTGATAATCACTTCATGATGTATGTAAGTCAAATCATTGTCTGAAGAACTTAAACTTAGGGCTGGAGTTAACTGTATCTCAATAAAGCTGGAAGAAGAAGACACAAAATTTAGAGGATTAAAAGCTGAACAAGTTAATAAAAATATTTCACCACATGTGAAAGAGAATTAATGAAAATTCCTTCAAAACAACAAAGAGATATCCTAACTGAGAAAAAAACAAGGATATAAATATCAAAACATAAAAGAATACATACAAATGACCAACAAATACATGAAAAATGTGTTCCAGTTCATTAGTAATCTAAGAGATGCAAATTAAAATAACAATAAAACATGGCAAAGATGGAAATGCCTGGTACAAAGATTGATCACGCCTGGTGCTGGCAAGGATTTGAGGCATTGGGCTTCTCGTACCAGGCATGTATAAACTGCTGCATCATTTGTGGGTTCCAGATATGATCAAAATCCAAGTGGCAGCTGACATTTACTGAGCCTTCATTATGTGCCAAGTATTCTATCAAGTGCTTCCCATACATTTAATTCCTATAACCAGCCCAGAAGATAGGTACTATTAATAGCCACATTTTTTAAAAGAAAAAATCTTGAAATGTGCATCAAAAGCCTTTAAAATGTGCTTAGTGTGCTGTACTTGCAACCTTCTAAGGTTAAACTGTTCAAGATAGAAATAGAGAGGACTGGCATCACTTTAACATTTTTTTTCTGTTCACATTTTGAATGTCCACATAGGTTCAGTGCTTCCCATATTGACTCTTTCTATACTTTAGATGCAACAGGATTCTGAGCGTGTGAAAGAAAAGAAGTAGGCTTTGACCAGCAATTCCATTTCCAGGGATTCACTATGAGAAAATGCATAAAGATATGTGCCAAAATTTAGCTGCAAGGGCATTCATACCAGTGCTTTCTGAAATAAGAAAAATTATAATAACCTGAATGTAAGACACTAAGAAACTAGCTGAATAAATTGCAGTATATTCATAGGATGCAATAGTTTGCGATCTTTTTTTAACCTACCAAGTTGTGTTTTTAATTAAACTCCTTCATTTGAGATAATTGTAGATCCACAGCAGTTGTGAGAAATAATGCAGAGAGAGCCCGTACACCCTTTTAACCAGTTTCTCTCAATGGCACATCTTGTGAAACTGTAGGATATGACAAGACAGAGTATTTCCAACACCGCAAGGATGTTCTTGTTACGCTTTGACCTGCTGCCCTCCCACATCCTCTTCCTCCTTAATCTTCGGCAACCACTAACCTCTTTCTCCATTTCTGTAATTTTATCATTTCAAGAATGTTATCCAAATGGCATTAGACAGTATACAACCTATTGGACTTCACTATTTTGTTTTGTTTTCACTCAACTTCCTACTCTGAAGATTCATCTAGGTTGTTGCATATATTGAGTTTTTTCCTTTTTATTGCTGAAGAGCATTCGATGATATAGAAGTATAGATGTATCACAATGTATTTACCCACTTGCCTATTGAAGGACAGCTGGGTTGTATCCAGTTAGGGGCCATTACAAGTAAAGATGCTATAAGTCATTCCTCTATGAGATTTTGTGTGAACGTGTAAGTCTCCATTTCTCTGGGATAAATGCCCAGGAGAAAACTGCTGGATTATCTAGTAGAGATTATCCTACTAACTGAAGTAAGTCAAAAAGAGAAAGACAACTACCATATGATATCACTTATATGTGGAATCTAAAACACAACACAAATGAGCTTATCTATGAAACAGAAACAGACTCACATTTAATCTTTCCAGTAACCCAGAGGTGAAGTTGAAAAGGTCACTGAAATTTGACTTTGCAAGATTTGATTTTAGTCTGTGCCCTCACTGAGATGTGTGATGTCACAAAATGAGAATATGAACCAGGTAACATCTCTCCAACTTATTTTGGCCAGCTGTCCTTTGGAGATGCTCCCTGGAATCTTCCTATCCAAAAGGCTACACATAGGGACTTGGACAACCTATGGCCCCAGAGCATCTCCAAGTGAAGACAAAGCAAACTCAACAGGCAGATGCAGAAAATATCCCCCAAGGGACATGTGGGGAGAGAGGGGTCTGAGGTTCCTCCCCACCTATGAGTGAAAACACATTACTTATTATTCAGATTCAGCCATGAGCCCCCTTCCTCTTCATTTTCCCCACCCTAATCTCCAGTGGGAGAAATTCTGCCTCAGCCATGAAAGGAAGAGCTGGAATAATTAAGTACATCTTTGGAAGTAGTCAAGTTGATATGAGCTCTCCCACCTCCTTTTCTTTTTTTTTCACTTTTGTGTCCCCCTTTTCTAACCAATTAGACTCAGGCAGGCTTTTGTTTGTCTGATGTCCTCTCCTGCCTTCCACCAGAACCTAAAACAGATTTCTTTCTCCTTCCTGAATTTATCTTCTCACAGACCATTTGGGCTCCAGTCCTGTGTTTAATTTTTTGACTTCTTTAAATAGCTTTGGTTTAGTTGGACAGGTAAGTTTAATATCAACGAATTTAACTGACACCACTTGAAAATTAAAATATTTTAAAGAACTCAGTTTCTGGAGTCTCTTAAGAAGTTGGAAAATCTGGTAATATTGGACCACATTACCCCACAGACCAATAGGCTAGAGCTGAGTCTAGCTTTAATGGGGACACACTCTCTCCAGTTTATGACTGGTTACAGCTCACTGATTACATTACCTACTAAATGGTATGCTCTTGTGTACCATGCTATAAATTATTCTCAATCTATTCCCTGCCTCTATAAAATACCGCTTCTCTTTCAGACTAACCCTAGGTCTTCAGCAGAGCGCAATCTCATTAAAGGTACTGACACTATAGAAACTTGCTACTGAAGTCTGCTCCCCAGGTCAGCAGCATGGCCATTACCTGGAGGCTGTAAATACACAATCCCAGGACCCACCCCAGACTTACTCAATTAGAAACTCATTTTTTATAAAGTCCCTGGATCATTCAATTGCACATTGAAGTTTCAGATGTGATGTTGTTGTGTTGTGTAGTTGCTGGTCATGTCTGACTCTTCTGTGACCCCATGGACTGCAGTCCACCAGGCTCCTCTGTCCACGGAATTCTGCAGGCAAGACTATCGCAGTGGGTTGCCATCTCCTTCTCTAGGGGATCTTCCCAACCTGGAGGTCAAACCCGATCTCCTACACTGCACCTCCTGTGTTGCATCTCTTGCACTGCAGGTGGATCCTTTGCCAGTGAGCCGCCAGGGAAGCCTTGAGATGTGTTGCTCGAAAGTAATTGTCCCATGCTGCCCTCTACCTCCCATCTCACCCAGGAGTTATATATTTTTATAATGCTGATCAATGAGATTTTAATGTGAGCAAGTGAAATTGAAGATATCTCATAGATTTTTAAGAGATTTATTTTCAGATCCTAGGTCACTTAGATCTAGAAGATCTAAATTCTCTTATTTTGTAGCCTAATCTTAGAAGCTGAGACGGGGAGCTATCTTGTTCAAAATCAAAAGCTGGCAGTCAAGCTAAGACGAAAACAGACAGGAGGCTTCCTCACAACATTGCCGGAGGGAGAGGAATGACACTGACATTGGCCCTGGTTGTGATCTCTCGTTACTTTGGAGGATTTCCAAGCAACTTGTATTTGCCTCTGGTCTGGCTTCATCTAGAGCAGTGATTCTCAGCCTGAGTGTGTAGAAGAATCACCTGAAGGGCTTGACAGATAGGCTGCTGGACCCCATGCCTATGTGTGTGGGTATCCCAGGCCTCACATCAGTTCCTTCTGTGCCTCCCATGAACACCTTGACTAAGGCTCAAGGCCTGAAGGTGAGCATGTGGGTGGCACAATATACCTTTGGGAGGATGTTTAAGAAAAGAGGGCCATGTAGGTATTGAATGAGGGCTCAGAGTCATTCAAGAAAGGAATCTCTGGGTCCCAGCGCCCAGAGTAGGGTCAAGAAGGTGGGTGGCATGGCCTCGGCGTGGCCAAAGGATCCCCAAGTCTCCTAGCCAGTTGGGAGGAGCATAGCCAGAAGGCCAGCACAGGATCTCTGAGCTTCGCTGCTGAAAATGTAGGCTGACTCAGCAGCAGCAGCAGCATCACCCTGGAGCTGGTCAGAAATGCAGGCTCTCAGGCCTCACCCCAAACCTCCTGAATCAGGATCAACACCTTAGCAAGATTCCCTGGGACATCTGTGAGCACAAGACGTCTAAGCAGCACTGGTCTAAGCCTGGGACCAGGGCAGGGGCCTTTCCCCTGAGTCTGAGGGCAGTACTTGTCCTGGAGGATGAGAATGATGCTTTAACTCACTTTTGGGTCTGTCGTAGAATCCACTATCCATCTAGCAAGTGATTGACATTTGTTCACTATGACAAAATTCACTGCCAAGCAATACGCGTCCTTTCTAATTCTATTTTGATTTAATCTCCTACATGATCATGTCCCCACAGTTGGGTAAAATCCCAGGTGGTGCTAGTGGTAAAGAACCCACCTGACAGTGCAAGAAATTTAAGAGACATGGGTTCGAACCCTGGGTCAGGAATATCCCCTGAAGGAGGGCATGGCAACCCCATCCTGGAGAATTCTTGCCTGGAGAATCCCATGGACAGAGAGCCTGGCAAGGAGAGTCAGACACGACTGAAGTGACTTAGCATGCACACACTCATGATCATTTCACAAGAACTGGATCATTTTGGAGCCACCCATAAATGTAGTACAGCAGAAGGTTAAGTAGTTGGTGATTTAATACTCCTAGAACAAAATAAAGTGGTTTTGAAGGAGAGAGACAGACACCAATCCAGCTGCCTGTGGCCCTAGCATGTTCCTTGTACGAACTGGATGGTCTGGTTACTCTAGACAAGAAAATTCTTAAGCTCAGTTCTTAGGCCTACAGACCTTAATCCAGACACAGTTTTACATTAAAATTTTTACATTTTTCCAGATTCTTTTGAAAAAAAAATAAGAAGGAAAGATCTAGAAATACTAACTCCATACTGACAAACACCTACAATGGCCGGAGCGGAGTAGCTCTGCCCATGACCTTGGTGAGCACACTCCATGCCCCGGAGCGGACTGCTCCCAACTGTCTGTCCTCACGGAGGTCCAGCTGCCACGCGACTGGCTCTTGTGGCTATTTATCATTTCTGCTACAGAAAGCCTCAAAGTTTGGCTAATATAAAAGATAAAACAAACAAAAAAAAACCACGGAGTAGGACAATCTCACCCAAAGCATGCATTTAACAAGTATTGAGAGCTGGCTGCCAGGTCCTCAGATTGTAGAAACGTATGGAAGGCAGGGGTGGAGCTTCCAGTTCAGAAGGAATAAAAAGATAAGCATGTAAATAATTCCATAAATGTTCCAAGTGATCAGAGCTGTAAGAGAGACGCACAATGGAATAACCACCCCATTGTGGGCATGACTGTCCAGACTCTAGGAATGTAGCCCAAAATCTGAGGCCCTCCTCTGGGTGGCACATCAGCGGTGTCCCCAGCTGGGCACCTGTTCAGATCTACAGCTCTCGGTGAGGACATTTGCTTTCCTGTCCAGGCTCTTTGCAGGAGACATATCCAGCCTTCATCTGTCTTGTCAGTGGATGGACCTAAGGATAAGAATCACAAAGGAAAACAAGGACCTTTCTCTGCATCCAAAATATGCCAATGGGCTCTTCCCACTTGCATCACTGTCCTTTTAGTATTGAAAAACAGTATCATTAAATTCTACTTTACACAGCAGTGATGAAGGTAAAGTTATGGAATGCATCATTCTAAAAGGATCATACAAGAACACACACATGCTGATCTATATACATATGTGTGTACTTATATAGATATACATATGTATAAGTGAAAGTATTAGTCACTTAGTCAAGTCTGACTCTTTGTGGCCCCACGGACTGTAGCCCACCAGGCTCCTCTATCCATAAGATTCTCCAGGCAAGGATACTGGAGCGGGTTGCTGTGCCCACCTTCAGGGGATCTTCCCGACCCAGGGATTGAGCCTGGGTCTCCTGCATTGCAGGCAGATTCTTTACCATCTGAGCCACCAGGGAATTCTGTCAAGTGGGCCTTAGGAAGCATCACTACCAACGAAGCTAGTGGAGGTGATGAAATCCAAGTTGAGCTATTTCAAATCCTAAAAGATGATGCTGTGAAAGTGCTGCACTCAATATGTCAGCAAATTTGGAAAACTCAGCATTGGCCATAAGACTAGAAAAGGTCAGTTCTCATTCCAACCCCAAAGAAAGGCAATGCCAAAGAACACTCAAAACTACCGCACAATTGTACTCATCTCACACGCTAGCAAAGTAATGCTCAAAATTCTCCAAGCTAGGCTTCAACAGTATGTGAACTAAGGACTTCCAGATGTTCAAGCTAGATTTAGAAAAGGCGGAGGAATCAGAGATCAAATTGCCAACATGTGTTGGATCATTGAGAAAGCAAGAGAATTCCAGGAGAACATCTACTTCTGCTTCATTACCTACACTAAAGCCTTTGACTGTGTGGATCACAACAAACTGTGGAAAATTCTGAAAGAGATGGGAATACCAGACCACCTTATCTGCCTCCTGAGAAATCTGTACAGAGGTCAAGAAGCAAAAGTTAGAACTGGACATGAAACAACAGACTAGTTCCACATTGGGAAAAGAATACATCAAGGCTGTGTATTGTCACCCTGCTTATTTAACTTATATTCAGAGTACATCAGGCAAAATGCCAGATTGGATGAAGCACAAGTTGGAATCAAGATTGCCAGGAGAAATATCAATAACCTCAGATATGCAGATAACACCACCCTTTTGGCAGGAAGTGAAGAGGAACTAAAGAACCTCTTGATGAAAGTGAAAGAGGAGAGTGAAAAAGCTGGTTTAAAGCTCAACGTTCAAAAAACGAAGATTATGGCATCCAGTCCCATCACTTCAAATAGATGTGGGAAATAGATGGGGAAACAGTGGAAACAGTGAGAAACTTTATTTTTGGGGGCTCCAAAATCACTGCAGATGGTGACTGCAGCCATGAAATTAAAAGATGCTTACTCCTTGGAAGAAAAGCTATGACAAACCTATGACAAAACAGCATATTGAAAAGCAGAGACATTACTTTACTGACAAAGGTCCATATAGTCAAAGCTATGGTTTTTCCAGTGGTCATGTATGGATGTGAGAGTTGAACCATAAAGAAAACTGAGCACTGAAGAATTGATACTTCCAAATTGTGATGTTGGAGAAGACTCTTGAGAGTCCCTTGGACTGCAAGGAGATCAAACTAGTCAATCCTAAAGGAAATCAGTCCTGAATATTCATGGGAAGGACTGATGCTAAAGCTAAAACTCCAATACTTGACCACTGACTCATTAGAAAAGACCCAGATGTTGGGAAAGATTGAAGGCATGAGGAGAAGGGGGCGACAGAGGGTGAGATGGTTGGATGGCATCACTGACTCAATGGACATGAGTTTGAGCAAGCCTTGAGAGAAGGTGAAGGACAGAAGCCTAGCGTGCTACAGTCCATGGAGTCACAGAGACGGACAAGACTGAGGGACTGAACTGAACTGAACGTGTGCATAAAGAGTCCTATCCCTCAATCTCTCTACCTAAATAAATTGACAAGCCATGTTGGTTTCCTAAGAGTAGATTTGGGTATTGGGGCATGGTCAGAGCCAGCAGTAGGGAGGATCTATCTCTCACTATTATCCAGGGTTACACTGGGCTGGGGGTGCCGTGTGACTGACCAATCACATCTTCCCTGGTTCTTTTCCCTAAATTAGTTCTTATATTTCTTTTCTGACACTGGCTTAACTTTGAAGAAAAAGGTTAAACCTCCTAATCACTCCCTATGCCGAAGAGCGAGGATTTGGCTCTCTGAACATAAGGACTGAAACCTTCTTTGGATTTACTGAACTGCATGATTCCAGCTAGGGGGAAAATGTATGGAGTACTTGGAGATGAGTCGTTTGAATGGAAAGTAAGACATGAATAATTAATGGGATTAAGAAAAAGGAGTTACCTACATTTATTTTAACATGCCTCTGGCAGCTCCTGGGGGTTTGAAAATCCTCATGATTTTAAGGATGCACCATCTCTGTGGAAAGTAACACCAGCTTTCCGTGTATTAGTTCAACTCCAAAAGTCTCAAAATAACTGACAACATGTCTGACTTTTAGAGTGGAAAATACCAGTGCTGAAACTTTGTCTGGTATTTCAGATAGCACTCTTGAGGATCCATTGCCGAGAAATGCATAAGCGCCACAGGAGACCTCCGAGAAGTCGCCGTTGTGGAACTAGCTGAGACCTGAAATGCAATCCTGATCTCACTCCTACCCAGACAGTGCCATAGGCAAGTCACTTCCTCTCTGCAGACTTCATGTACCCTGCCTACAGTATGAAGATCTTCATGTACCCTGCCTACAGTATGAAGATTTTTTGTTGTTCAGCCACTAAATCATGTCCTACTCCTTGCATCTCCATAGACTGTAGCACGCCAGGCTTCCCTGTCCATGATCTCCCAGAGTTTGTTCAAACTCATGTCCATTGAGTCAGTGATACCATCCAACAATCTCATCCTCTGCCACCCCTTTCTCGCCCTGTCCTCAATCTTATTGGACCAGAAGAATCTTGAGTTCCTCCTAGTTCCAACCTCCCTCTGACTCCACTCAGTCTTAGGATGGTAGGCTAGAGAATGATTCCAAATATCCTGCTCAAAAACCCAGAACCTGAGAATATTACCTTACACAGCAAAAAAGACTTTGAAGATATACTTAAGGATACTAAAATGGGACCTTGATTCTGGGCCCAAAATATGATCATGAGAGTCCTTATAAGGGGGAGACTAAGAGAGGTTTGACGCAAAAGGGGAGAAGGCTGTGTGATCACACAGTCAGAGAGGAGAGTGATGGGGCCACAAGCCAAGAGGCTGGAAGATGGAAGGAATGGATTCTACCCCAGAGTCTCTAGAGGAAGCCAGCCTGCTGACACTTTGATTTTAGCCCTGAAGGCTCTGCTCAGAGTCTGGCACCAAAACTCTGAGAGGGTAAGTTTCCGTTGTTTTAAACCAGGAGTTTAACTTTGCGGGGATTTGCTACAGGGGCAACAGGAAAGGAGCAAACGCATAGACACTCACCTTTCAAGGGGTTTCACGGATAGGATGCCCGTGGCCTCCCACACGCTCTGCTCCACGCAGTAATGCTACCTGCCTGGCTCCTGAGGGCCACTGAGGTGGCGACCCCTGGAACTGCTCAGAAGGGCTCTGATGATTCCGATGAGATCACCACCCATTTATTCACTCCCTCATTCATTCAGCCAACATTCATGGAGTGGCTGTAGCCAGGCAGTCTGCAAGTGCTGGGGCTGTAAGGATGCCCAGAGCACATCTCAGCTCCCCACAGTCTTGAGTGAGAAACAGGTCTAATAGCTCTGGGATGGTGGAAGCAGTGATACAGGCATGGAGGGATAGAGAACAAGGGTCTTGCCATTGTCGTCCCCACAAGGAGCCTTCCAGGATGCACAGGAGCTCCTGGGTGCTGGAAAAGGAACAGAATGGAAGGTGAAAATACTCCAGGGCATTCGCCTGTGTCACTGCCTGACCACAGCACAAAAACAAACCTGACTCCAGGCCCAGACGCCTTCTCATTGACCCCAGGCTCCATCATTAATACCTGTGTATGCTAGTTGCTCAGTTGAGTCTGACTCTTTGAGACATCATGGACTGTGTTCCTCTGTCCATGGAATTCTCCAGGCATGAATACCAGAGTGGTAGCCATTCCCTGATCCAGGGGTCCTCCCAATGCGGGGAATGAGCCAGGTCTCCTGTATTACAGGCAGATTCTTTACCATCGGAGCCATCAGGGAAGCCCCTAAGGACAGAACCCTCAGGACTCGCCGGAACTGGCCTGTGCTTTCTCAGAATCCTGCTTCTTGGGGGTGCCAATCAGTGTTTTTCAAACTGAGGCCCATAACACATTCAGTTCAGTTCAGTCGCTCAGTCATGTCTGACTCTTTATGACCCGAGAGACTATAGCAGGCCAGGCCCCCCTCTCCATCATCAACTCCCAAAGTTTACCCAGATTCATGCCCATTTAGTTAGTGATGCCATCCAACCATCTCATCCTTTGTCGTCCCCTTCTCCTCCTGCCCTCAATCCCTCCCAGCATCAGGGTCTTTTAAATGAGTCAGTTCTTCGCATTAGGTGGCCGAAGTATTGGAGTTTCAGCTTCAACATCAGTCCTCTCAATGAATACCCAGGACTGATCTCCTTTAGGATGGACTGGTTGGATCTCCTTGCAGTCCAAGGGACTCTCAAGAGTCTTCTCCAACACCACACTTCAAAAGCATCAAGTCTTCGGTGCTCAGCTTTCTTTAGAGTCCAACTCTCACATCCATACATGACCACTGGAAAGACCATAGCCTTGACTAGATGGACCTTTGTTGGCAAAGTAATGTCTCTGCTTTTTAATGTGCTCTGTAGGTTGGTCATAACTTTCCTTCCAATGAGTAAGCATCTTTTAATTTCATGGCTGCAGTCACCATCCGCAGTGACTTTGGAGCCCCAAAAAATAAAGTCAGCCACTGTTTCCACCGTTTCCCCATCTATTTGCCATGAAGTGATGGGACCGGAGGCCATGATCTTAGTTTTCTGAATTTTAAGCTTTAAGCCAACTTTTCCACCCTCCTCTTTCACTTTCATCAAGAGGCTTTTTAGTTCTTCTTCACTTTCTGGCATAAGGGTGGTGTCATCTGCATGTCTGAGGTTATTGATATTTCTCCCGGCAATCTTGATTCCAGCTTGTGCTTCATCCAGTCCAGTGTTTCTCATAATGTATTCTGCATGTAAGTTAAATAAGCACAGTGACAATATACAGCCTTGATATGCTCCTTTTCCTATTTGGAACCAGTCTGTTGTTCCATGTCCAGTTCTAACTGTTGCTTCCTGACCTGCGTATGCAGGCTTCTCAAGAGCAGGTCAGGTGGTCTGGTATTCCCATCTCTTTCAGAATTTTCCACAATTTATTGTGATTTACACAGTCAAAGGCTTTGGCATAGTCAATAAAGCAGAAATAGATGTCTTTCTGGAACTCTCTTGCTTTTTTGATGCTACAGAGGACGTTGGCAATTTGATCTCTGGTTCCTCTGCCTTTTCTAAAACCAGCTTGAACATCTGGAAGTTCATGGTTCACATATTATTGAAGCCTGGCTTGGAGAATTTTGAGCATTACTTTGTTAACATGTGAGTTGACTGCAATTGTGCAGTAGTTTGAGCATTCTTTGGCTTTCCTTTCTTTGGGACTGGAATGAAAACTGACCTTCCCCAGTCCTGTGGCCACTGCTGAGGTTTCCAAATTTGCTGGCATATTGAGTGCAGCACTTTCACAGCATCATCGTTTAGGATTTGAAATAGTTCAACTGGGATTTCATCACCTCCACTAGCTTTGTTCGTAGTGCTGCTCCCTAAGGCCCACTTAACTTCACGTTCTAGGATGTCTAGCTCTAGGTGAGTGATCACAACATTGTGAATATCTGGATCGTGAAGATCTTTTTTGTACAGTTCTTCTGTGTATTCTTGCCACCTCTTCTTAATATCTTCTGCTTCTGTTAGGTCCATACCATTTCTGTCCTTTATTGTGCCCATCTTTGCATGAAATGTTCCCTTGGTATCTCTAACTTTCTTGAAGAAATCTCTAGTCTTTTCCATTCTATTGTTTCCCTCTATTTCTTTGCACTGATTACTGAGGAAATCTTTCTTATCTCCCCCTTGCTATTCTTTGGAACTCTGCATTCAAATGGGTATTTCTTTGCTTTTCTCCTTTGCTTTTTGCTTCTCTTCTTTTCACAGCTATTTGTAAGGCCTTGTCAGACAGCCATTTTGCCTTTTTTCATTTCTTTTTCTTGGGGATGGCCTTGATCCCTGTCTCCTATACAATGTCATGAACCTCCACCCATTAGGCACTTTGTCTATCAGATCTAGTCCCTTAAATCTATTTATCAATTCCACTGTATAATTATAAGTGATTTGATTTAGGTCATACCTGAATGGTCTAGTGGTTTTCCCTACTTTCTTCAAGTTAAGTCTGAATTTGGCAATAAGGAGCTCATGAGCCACAGTCAGCTCCCAGTTTTGCTTTTGCTGACTGTATAGAGCTTCTCCATCTTTGGCTGCAAAGAATATAATCAATCTGATTTTGGTGTTGACCATCTGGTGATGTCCATGTGTAGAGGCTTCTTTTGTGTTGTTGGAAGAGGGTGTTTGCTATGACCAGAGTTTGTGTTCTCTTGGCAAAACTCAATTAGCCTTTGCCCTGCTTCATTCTGTACTCCAAGGCCAAATATGCCTGTTACTCCAGGTGTTTTTGAGATTACATCCAGGTACTGCATTTCAGACTCTTTTGATGACTATGATGGCTACTCCATTTCTTCTAAGGGATTCTTGCCCAAAGTAGTAGATATAATGGTCATCTTAGTTAAATTCACCCATTCCAGTCCCTTTGAGTTCGCTGATTCCCAAAATGTTGACGTTCACTCTTGCTGTCTCCTGTTTGGCCACTTCCAATTTGCCTTGATTCATGGACCTAACATCTATTTCTACTTTACTGACTGTGCCAAAGACTTTGACTGTGTGAATCACAATAAACTGTGGAAAATTCTGAAAGAGATGGGAATACCAGACCACCTGACCTGCTCTTGAGAAACCTATATGCAGGTCAGGAAGCAACAGTTAGAACTGGACATGGAACAACAGACTGGTTCCAAATAGGAAAAGGAGTATATCAAGGCTGTATATTGTCACTGTGCTTATTTAACTTACATGCAGAATACATCGTGAGAAACACTGGACTGGATGAGGTACAAGCTGGAATCAAGATTGCCGGGAGAAATATCAATAACCTCAGACATGCAGATGACACCACCCTTATGCCAGAAAGTGAAGAAGAACGAAAAAGCCTCTTGATGAAAGTGAAAGAGGAGGGTGGAAAAGTTGGCTTAAAGCCTTAACATTCAGAAAACTAAGATCATGGCCTCCGGTCCCATCACTTCATGGCAAATAGATGGGGAAACAGTGGAAACAGTGGCTGCGGATGGTGACTGCAGCCATGAAATTAAAAGATGCTTACTCCTTGGAAGGAAAGTTATGACCAACATACAGAGCACATTAAAAAGCAGAGACATTACTTTGTCAACAAAGGTCCATCTACTCAAGGCTATGGTCTTTCCAGTGGTCATGTATGGATGTGAGAGTTGGACTCTAAAGAAAGCTAAGCACCGAAGACTTGATGCTTTTGAACTGTGGAGTTGGAGAAGACTCTTGAGAGTCCCTTGGACAGCAAGGAGATCCAACCAGTCCATCCTAAAGGAGATCAGTCCTGGGTGTTCATTGAAAGGACTGATGTTGAAGCTGAAACTCCAATACTTTGGCCACCTGATGTGAAGAGCTGACTCATTTAAAAGACCTTGATGCTGGGAGGGATTGAGGGCAGGAGGAGAAGGGGACGACAGAAAATGAGATAGTTGGATAGCATCACCGACTCAATGGACATGAATCTGGGTAAATTCCAGGAGTTGGTGATGAACAGGGAGGCCCGGCATGCTGCAGTTCATGAGGTCACATAGAGTTGGACATGACTGAGAGACTGAACTGACTGATGGATCTGACATCCCAGGTTCCTATGCAATATTGCTCTTTACAGCACCAGACCTTGCTTCCATCACCAGTCACATTCACAACTGGGTGTTGGTTTTGCTTTGGCTCCGTCTCTTCATTCTTTCTGGAGTTATTTCTCCACTGATCTCCAGTAGCTTATTGGGCACCTCCCAACCTGGGGAGTTCATCTTTCAGGGTCCTATCTTTTTTTTCCTTTTCATACTGTTCATGGGGTTCCCAAGGCAAGAATACTGAAGGCATTTGCCATTCCCTTCTCCAGTGGACTACGTTTTGTCAGAACTCTCCACCATGACACATCCATCTTAGGTGGCCCTACATGGCATTGCTTAGTTTCATTGAGTTAGACAAGGCTGTGGTCCATGCGATCAGATTGGTTTGTTTTCTGTGATTGTGGTTTCAGTCTGTCTGCCCTCTGATGCCCTCTCTCAGCACCTACCGTCTTTGGGGGTTTCTCTGACCTTGGACGTGGGGTGTCTCCTCACAGCCGCGCTCCTGACCTTGGATGTGGGGTATCTCCTCTCTGCCACTCGCCGCTCAAGTGCCACGCAGCTGCCCCATAACCCATCAGTGAGTTTGAAATCAGTCTAAAAGGTCGCAACCAGAATTTTTTAAGGCAGGATAGAATTGAATAGGAATCATTCGAGTTTATTGCAGTGTCAGTGGAGATGCTAATTTGGAAACGTTTATTTCAGAAAAAAATATATATATACAGGATCATGATGCAAAATAGATCTCCTACTATGGGTCTTGAATGAGGTAATTTGGGAGCCATTAATTTATTACTTCAAAGAAAGATTCGCTGCCTTAATGCTTTCTGGGAAAAGGTGGGTAAGTCATGGCAAAAATACCTGAAATGAAATAACAAGTGAGTACAACTGAGCTTCCACAAACACTTGAGCTTCCCAGGTGGCACAAGGGTGCCTGCCAGTGCAGGAGACTCAGAAGATGTGGGTTCAGTCCCTGGGTTGGGAAGATCCCCTAGAGTAGGAAATGACAACCCACTCTAGTAATCTTGCATGGAAAATTCCATGGACAGAGGAGCACGGTGGGCTACAGTCCATAGGGTCACAAAGCATCAAATAGGACTGAGCAACGGAGCACAGACATATAGCTGAGCTTACACAAACACCCAGCACGTACATGCCGTGCATCTCACTGTGGAGATGGCACTGTCCTCAGGGGTCCAAAAGACACAGTGACAAGCAAGACCCAGAACTCAGGGCTTCCAGCTCTCAGAAGAGGTGAGACAGGACACACATACTGTTGATTCTGGGCAAGGAATGCAGTACAAGCACTGAACAGGTGCCTTGAAGACTTTCTGGCCCAGGAATTGTAGATGCCTTCATGAGAAAGATGCTTTCTGAGCTGTCCCTTAAACGTGAGTTCATTTTTAATCAAGTGTGATGTGTGAAGGCATTCAGGAAAAGGGGCAGGAAAGCACAGGGCCTCTCCAAGAAGCAGGAAGAGATCTTGTTTGACTGTGCACCTTATAAATAAGGGTAGATAGGGCTTCTGCAGGAGGTGACACTGCAGAGATAGACTGGGACCTCCATCAGCGCGGATCCTCTTTAACCATAAGTTTTTTGCTACCCAGTGAAGTTAGTGGAACTAATACTGCTCACTTCTCTAGTGACACCGAAGGTTGAAAGAGAGGAGAAAGGGGAAGATGCATTGAAGAGCACTGTTCAGCTCACTCA
Organism: Odocoileus virginianus; assembly: GCF_023699985.2. Taxonomy (NCBI): domain Eukaryota; kingdom Metazoa; phylum Chordata; class Mammalia; order Artiodactyla; family Cervidae; genus Odocoileus; species Odocoileus virginianus. The sequence continues at coordinate 59,217,817 of NC_069686.1, read as the reverse complement.
CTCACTCAACAGACAGACACTTCTGAGCCCTGCTGAGTGGCCAGGGCTGGTGGCAATATGTTGATGGATGAGCCATGCCCAGTCCTGCGGTGTATGCAAGAACCCAAAAAACTATTCACCACCTCTGCCTTGGAAAGTCAGAAAGTGTCCCCAGTTAGGACACTTGGACTGAGGTGAGAGAGATAAGTTGGAATTTGCAAAGAAGGAGATATACGTACTGAAACAGTATTTGTCAAAGCTCTAGAGCTGTAAAACTATGGCAAATCTAGGCAGCGTATTAAAAAACAGAGACATTACTTTACCAACAAAGGTCCATCTAGTCAAACTATGGTCTTTCCAGTAGTCATGTATGGATGTAAGTGTTGGACCATAAAGAAAACTGAGTGAAGAATTGATGCTTTTGAACTGTGGTGTTGGAGAAGACTCTTGAGAGTCCCTTGGACAGCAAGGAGATCAAGCCAGTCAATCCTAAAGGAAATCAACCCTGAATATTCATTGGAAGGATTGATGCTGAAGCTGAAGCTCCAATACTTTGGCCACCTGATGCAAAGAACTGACTCATTGGAAAAGACCTTGATGATAGGAAAGATTGAAGGCAGGAGGAGAAGGATACAACAGAGGATGAGATTGTTGGATGACATCACTGACTCTATGGACATGAGTTTGAGCAAGCTCCTGGAGTTGGTGATGGACAGGGAAGCCTGGCGTGCTACAGTCCATGGGGTCGCAAGAGTAGGACATGACTGAGCGACTGAACTGAACTGAGAGCTGTAAAAGACGTCAACATATTCATAGAATGGGGCTAGGGCTCAGGGTGCATAGATAAGGCTGCCCTGTGTGATTTTGTTCATTAACCCCAAAATAGAGTGCTCTGGTGAAGGCACGGAGGGAATCTCAGTGTTGGGCTGACCAAGTCTTCAGCTAAGGCTGTCCCAGTTCGCACAGAGGCGCCATCTGCTGGCCAAACTGCATAGCTGCAGGAGCAGGCCAGTATTTCTCCTGTTGTGCACCAAGGCTCTGTACTGGCTAGAGAAGGCTTTCATTGGCAGGACTCACGTGGAAGGCAGATGAGATTCGGAAGGTAAAGGAAAGTCAGTTGCACAGCAAAGTGAAGGAAAGCAGCTTCATCATCAGTTCTCCTTGGTGTGGGCTTCAGGACTCTTCTTCCCAGCCCCAATTTTGGCTCCCTACTCAGGCTTTCGGCTTCCCTGGTGGCTGAGGTTAAAGCGCCTGCCTGCAATGTGGGGGACCTGGGTTCGATCCCTGGGTCGGGAAGATTCCCTGGAGAAGGAAATGGCAACCCACTCCAGTATTCTTGCCTGGAGAATCCCATGGACAGAGGAGCCTGGTGCGTTACAGTCCATGGGGTCGCGAAGAGTAGGACATGACTGAGTGATTTCACTTTCACTTTCTACTCAAACTTTTAGCTCTAGCAGAAATACTTCTCCCTTCTCAGACCACTCTGGACCATGATCTTCTCCAGGCTATGCCCCCTCTGCCACCTCCTCCAGACAGTCTTCCCCTCCCAGCAGAACTAATCACTGCCTTTAATTCTGTTCTTCTGCCCCCGAATGTCTGTACTTACGCATGTCTCCTGCATGCAAGGGACTTCCCCGGTGGCTCAGTGATACAGAATCTGCCTGCCAATACGGGAGACACAGGTTCAAACCCTGGGTCAGGAAGATCCCCTGGAGGAGGAAATGGCAACCAACCCCAGTATTCTTTCCTGGAAAATCCCATGGACAGAAGGGCCTAGTGGGCTACAGTTCCTGAGGTCACAAAGATTCAGACATGACTGAGCAAGTGATCACGCACACACAATTGCACACACCCTATCTTATAATCACTTGTGTTCCTCTTGTCTGTTCAGCCCGTCAATCTTGTGGACACACCTTGAGGTCAGGGATCACATTGTTTACCCTTCTACAATTCTACAAGGCTGAAGTAGCAAGTAGTGACCCAAAGGACCATTTCTGGTCCTAATGAAGGAAATAGATCTCGGGATAAGTAGGCATAAGGTAGAAACCAAGAGCTGGATGTAGAAAAGCCCTCTTCAGGAATGGTTTTCAGCAGCACAGGGTAGACACCTCTGCCTCCTACTCTAGCTCCTCACCTCAGATATTTCCATGGGAGAAAAGCCTTCCAGTACCTAATCAGAGAACAGACCGAGGAGTGGAACCCTATGACTTCCATTCGCATTACGGAATAGAGAACTGACCATGTCTTCTTTCCCTAGAGAGGCTTGGATACAGGCCAGAAAGCGTGAAGACATAAAGTACCTAAGGGGAGAAAGGGGCGCCATGAACAGGAAAAGGGATTAAAAGTATAAATAAAGAATGCAAAGAACCCAAACCAACACATTAGGAAGAGGAACTGGGACAGCAGCCTGGAGGCATGGTGGATCCAGCCCCTCCCGGAGGCTGTCCCTGCCTGGACTATGGAGCTTCCGGATCCCCCTCTTCTAGACATCAGCTACCCCTGCCAGCCCAGTTCCTCACGCCACACAAATAGCTTCCGATTGTGACTGGGGGAGAAGGGGGTTCTGGGAGAAGATGGGATGGGAATCAGCTGGGCTCCAGAGAAAGTAGCCCAGGAGAAGAGGCCAGTGTGACAAGTGTCTACTTGCTGGATAAGGAGCAGAGGTGGAGTGCAGTGGAAAGAACAAAGCCTTCCAGAGCAGATGCCATGGACTGAGCATTTGTGTCTCCTCCCAGTTCACGTTTTGAAGTCCTAATGCCCAATATGATGTGTTTGGAGGTGGGGCCTTTAAAAGGTTCATTTATGGAGTCGGGCCCTCGTGTATGAGGTTAGTGCCGTTTATAAGAAGAGACACAGGAGAGATGATCGCTCCCTCCCCAACATGTGAGAAGGCAGCCATCTGTAAGAGAGCTTTCACCAGGAACCCAATTAGCTGGCACTTGATCTTGGCCCTGCCAGACTCCAAATCTGTGAGAAATAAGTGTTTGTTGTTTAAGCCACTGAGCCTATGATAATTAAAAAAGAAATTTTTTTTGAAGGATAATTGCTTTACAGAATTTTGTTGTTTTCCGTTAAACTTCTACACGAATCAGCCATAGGTGTATATACATCCCCTCCATTTTGAACCTCCCTCCCATTCCCACTCCATCCCACCCCTCTAGGCCTCTGTTTTAGTTTCCTGAGTCATACAGCAAATTCCCATTGGCTATCTATTTTACATACAGTAATGTAAGTTTTCATGTCACCCTTTCCATTTCCATACATCTCACCCTCTCCTCCCCTCTCCCCATGTCCATAAGTCTATTCTCTATGTCTGTTTTTCCGTTGCTTCCCTGTAAATAAACTCTTCAGAACCATTTTTCTAGATTCTGTATGTGCATTAAAATATGATATTTATCTTTCTCTTTCTGACTCACTTCACTCTGTATAATAGGTTCTAGGTTCATAGACCTCATTAGAACTGACTCAAGTGCATTCCTTTTTATGGCTGAGTAATATCCCACTGTGTATATGTACCACAATTCTTTATCCATTCATCTGTAGATGGACATCTAGGTTGCTTCCATGTTCTAGTTATTGTAAATAGTGCTGCAGTGAACAGTGGGATACATGTGTCTTTTTCAACCCTGGTTTCCTCAGGGTATATGCCTAGGAGTGGAATTTCTGGGTCATATGGTGGTTTTACTCCTATTTTTTTAAGGAATCTCCATACCATCTTCCATAGTGGCTGTATCAATTTACATTCCCACCAACAGCGCAAGGGCATTCCCTTTTCCCCACACCCTCTCCAGCATTTATTGTTTGTAGACTTTTTGATGATGGCCATTGTGAGTGGTGTGAGGTGATATCTCATTGTGGTTTTGATTAGCATTTCTCTAATAATGAGAGATGTTGAGCATCTTTTCATGTGTTTGTTAGCCATCCGTATGTTTTCTCTGGAGAAATGTTTGTTTAGGTCTTTTTCCCACTTTTTGATTGGGTTGTTTGTTTTCCTGGTATTGAATTGCATGAGCTGCTTCTATATTTTGGAAATTAATCCTTCATCAGTTGTTTAATTTGCTATTATTTTCTCCCATTCTGAGGGTTGTCTTTTCACCTTGCTTATAGTTTCCTTTGCTGTGAGAAAGCTTTTAGTTTAATCAAGTTCCACTTGTTTACTTTTGTTTTTATTTCCATTACTTAGGAGGTGGGCCAGAGAGGATCTTGCTTTGATTTATGTCGAGTGTTCTGCCTATGTTTTCCTCTAAGAGTGTTATAGTCTCTGGTCTTACATTTAGGTCCTTAATCCATCTTGAGTCTATCTTTGTGTATGATACTAGGAAGTATTCTAATTTCATTCTTTTACATGTAGCTGTTCAGTTTTCCCAGCACCATTTATTGAAGAGGTGTCTTTGCCCCATTGTATATTCTTGCCTCCTTTGTCAAAAATAAGGTACCCATAGGTGCATGGGTTTTTTCCTGGGCTTTCTGTCTTGTTCCATCGGTCTCTATTTCTGTTTTTGTGCCAGTACCATCCTGTCTTGATGACTGTAGCTTTGTAGTATAACCTGAAGTCAGAAAGGTTGATTCCTCCATCTCCATTCTTGTTTATCAAAAACTCCTTTGGCAATCAGGGATCTTTTGTGTTTCAATATGAATTGTGAAATTTTTTGCTCTAGTTCTGTGAAAAATGCCATTGGTAATTTGATAGGGATCACATTGAATCTGTAGATTGTGTTTGGTAGTATAGTCATTTTCACAATATTGATTTTTCCTACCCAGGAACATGGAATATCTCTCCATCTGTTTATGTCATCTTTGATTTATTTCATCAGTGTCTTATAATTTTCTGTGTACAGTTCTTTTGTTTCCTTAGGTAAATTTATTCCTAGATATTTAATTCTTTTTGTTTCAATGAGGAGGTTTAATTTTTCTTTCTGATTTTTCATTGCTAATGTGTAGAATGCAAGTGATTCCTGTGTATTGATTTTGTATCCTGCAACTTTGCTAAGTTCACTGATTAGCTCTAGTAATTTTCTGATACTATCTTTAGGGTTTTCTATATACAGTATCATATAATCTGCAAACAGTGAGAGCTTTACTTCTTTTCTGATCTGGATTCCTTTTACTTCTTTTTCTTCTCTGATTGCTGTATCTAAGACTTTCAGAACTATGTTCAGTAATAGTGGTGAAAGCGGACACCCTTGTCTTGTTCCCGATCTTAGAATGTTTTCAGTTTTCACCACTGAGAATAATGTTTGCTGTAAGCTTATCATATATGTTGAGGTAGGTTCCTTCTATGCCCATTTTTGAAGAGTTTTAATCATACATAGGAGCTGAATTTTGTCAAAGGCTTTTTCTGCATCTATTGAGATTATCATATGGTTTTTATCTTTCATGTGTATGTGACATGGTGTATCACATCGATTGATTTGCATGTATTGAAGAATCTTTGCATTCCTGGAATGAACCCAATTTGATCATGGTGTATAAGCTTTTTGATGTGTTCCTGAATTCTGTTTGCTAAAATTTTGTTGAAGATTTTTGCATCTGTGTTTATCAGTGATGCTAGCTTGCAGTTTTCTTTTTCTGTGTTGTCTTTGTCTGGTTTTGGTATCAGGGTGATGGTGGCCTCAAAGAATGAGTTGATAAGTGTTCCTTCCTCTGCAATTCTTTGAAACAGTTTTAGAAGGATAGGTACTAGCTCTTCTCTAAATGTTTGATAGAATTCTTCTGTGAAGCCATCTGGTCCTGGGCTTTTGTTTCTGGGATATTTTTAATCACAGCTTCAATTTCAGTGTTTGTAATTGGGTTGTTCATAATTTCTATTTCTTCCTGGTTCAGTCTTGGAAGGTTGAACTTTTCTAAGAATCTGTCCATTTCTTCCAGGCTATCCATTTTATTGACATATAGTTGTTCATAATAGTCTCTTATAATCCTTTGTATTTCTGCATTGTCTGTTGTTCACTTCAGTCGCTCAGCCATGTCAGACTCTTTCCAACCCCATAGACTATAGCATGCCAGGCACTCCATCACCAGCTCTCAGAGTTTACCCAAACTCATGTCCATTGAGTCAGTGATGCCATCCAACCATCTCATCCACTGTCATCCCCTTCTCCTCCCACCTTCAATCTTTCCCAGCATCAGGGTCTTTTCAAATGAGTCAACTCTTTTCATCAAGTGGCCAAAGTATTGGAGTTTCAGCTTCAACAACAGTCCTTCCAATGAATATTCAGGACTGATTTCCTTTAGGATGGACTGTTTGGATCTCCTTGCAATCCAAGGGACTCTCAAGAATCTCCTCCAACACCACAGTTCAAAAGCATTAATTCTTTGGTGCTCAACTTTCTTTATTGTCCAACTCTCACAACCATACATGACTACTGGAAAAACCATACCATTGACTAGATGGACCTTTGTTGGCAGAGTAATCTCTCTGCTATTTAATAATGCTGTCTAGGTTGGTTATAACTTTCTTTTTAAGGAGCAAGTGTCTTTTAATTTCATGGCTGCAGTCACCATCTGCAGTGGTTTTGGAGCTCCCAAAAATGAAGTCTGCCACTGTTTCCACTGTTTCTGCATCTATTTGCCATGATAGTGAAGGGACTGGATGCCATGTTATTAGTTTTCTGAATGTTGAGCTTTAAGCCAACTTTTTCACTCTCCTCTTTCACTTTCATCAAGAGGCTCTTTAGTTCTTCTTCACTTTCTGCCATAAGGGTGGTGTCATCTGTATATCTGAGGTAATTGATATTTCTCCCTGCAATCTTGATTCCAGCTTGAGCTTCATCCAGCCCAGCATTTCATATGATGTACTCTGCATACAAGTTAAATAATCAGGGTGACAATATACAGTCTTGACATAATCCTTTCCTGATTTATAACCAGTCTGTTGTTCCACATCCAGTTCTAACTGTTGGTTCCTGAGCTGCATACAGATTTCTCAAGAGGCAGGAGTAGCCATCATAGTCAACAAAAGGGTCTGAAACGCAGTACTTGGATGCAATCTCAAAAATGACAGAATGATCTCTGTTCGTTTCCAAGGCAAACCATTCAATGTCACGGTAATCCAAGTCTATGCCCCAAACAGTAATGCTGAAGAAGCTGAAGTTGAATGGCTTTATGAAATCCTACAAGACCTTCTATAACTAACACCCAAAAGAGATGTCCTTTTTGTTATAGGGGACCGGAATGCAAAAGTAGGAAGTCAAGAAACACCTGGAGTAACAGGCAAATTCAGCCTTGGAGTACAGAATGAAGCAGGGCAAAGGCTAATAGAGTTCTGCCAAGAGAAGACAAACTCTGGTCATAGCAAACACTCTCTTCCAACAACACAAGAGAAGACTCTACACATGGACATCACCAGATGGTCAAAACCAAAATCAGATTGATTATATTCTTTGCAGCCAAAGATGGAGAAGCTCTATATAGTCAGCAAAAACAAGACTGGGAGCTGACTGTGGCTCAGGTCATGAACTCCTTATTGCCAAATTCAGACTTAAACTGAAGAAAGTAGGGAAAACCACTAGATCATTCAGGTATGACCTAAATCAAACCCCTTATGATTATACAGTGGAAGTGAGAAATAGATTTAAGGGACTAGATCTGATAGACAGCATGCCTGATGGACAGAGGTTCATGACATTGTACAGGAGACAGGGATCAAGGCCATCCCCAAGAAAAAGAAATGCAAAAAAGCAAAATGGCTGTCTCAGGAGGCCTTACAAATAGCTGTGAAAAGAAGAGAAGCAAAAAGTAAAGGAGAAAAAGAAAGATATACCCATGTGAATTCAGAGTTCCAAAGAATAGCAAGGAGAGATGAGAAAGTTTTCCTCAGTGATCATGCAAAGAAATAGAGTAAAGCAATAGAATGCAAAAGACTAGAGATCTCTTCAAGAAAATTAGAGATACCAAAGGAACATTTCATGCAAAGATGGGCTCAATAAAGGACAGAAATTGTATGGACCTAACAGAAGCAGAAGATATCGAGAAGAGGTGGCAAGAATACACAGAAGAACTGTACAAAAAAAGATCTTCATGACCCAGATAATCACGATGATGTGATCACTCACCTAGAGCCAGACATCCTGGAATGTGAAGTCAAGTGGGCCTTAGGAAGCATCACTAAGAACAAAGCTAGTGGAGGTGATGGAATCCTTGTTGAGCTCTTTCAAATCCTGAAAGATGATGCTGTGAAAGTGCTGCACTCAACATGCCAGCAAACTTGGAAAACTCTGCCGTGGTCATAGAAGTGGGAAAGGTCAGTTTTTATTCCAATTCCAAAGAAGGGCAATGCCAAGGAATGTTCAAACTACTGCACAATTGCACTCATCTCACATGCTAGTAATGCTCAAAATTCTCTAAGCCAGGCTTCAACAATATGTGAACCATGAACTTCCAGATGTTCAAGCTGGTTTTAGACAAGGCACAGGAACCTGAGATCAAATTGCCAACATCCACTGGATCATTGAAATAGCAAGACAGTTACAGAAACACATCTATTTTTGCTTTATTGACTATGCCAAACCCTTTGAGTGTTTGAATCACACTGAACTGTGGAAAGTTGTATGTTGTAACCTCTCCTTTTTCATTTCTAATTTTGTTGATTTGCTTCTTCTCTTTTTTCTTGATGAGTTTGGCTAAAAGTTTGTCAATTTTTATCTTCTCAAAGAACCAGCTTTCAGTTTTATCAATCTTTCCTATTGCTTCTTTCATTGCTTTTTCACTTATTTCTGCTCACGTCTTTATGATTTCTTTCCCTCTACTGGTTTCCCTGGTGGCTCAGACAGTAAAGCATCTGCCTACAATGCGGGAGACCAGGGTTCGATCCCTGGGCCGGGAAGATCCCCTGGAGATGGAAATGGGACCCCACTCCAGTACTCTTGCCTGGAAAATCCCATAGATGGAGGAGCCTGGTAGGCTACAGTTCATGGGGTCGCGAAGAGTCGGTCACGACTGAGCGACTTTTCCTTCTACTAATTTTGGGGTGTTTTTTTCCTTCTTCTTCTCTTTCCAGTTGTTTTAGCTGTAAATTTAGGCTGTCTATTTGACTTTTTTCTTGTTTCTAGAGGAAGGATTGTATTGCTATAAACTTCCCTCTTAGGACTGCTTTTGCTGCACCCCATAGGTTCTGAGTTGTCGTGTTTTCATTGTCATTTGTTTCTATAAATTTTTTTATTTCCCTTTTGATTTCTTCAGTAACCTGTTGGTTATTTAGAAATGTGTTGTTTAATCTCCACGTGTTTGTGTTTCTTTTTTTTTTTTTCTTTTTTTTTTCCATTTATTTTTATTAGTTGGAGGCTAATTACTTTACATCATTACAGTAGTTTTTGTTATACATTGAAATGAATTAGCCATGGATTTACATGTATTCCCCATCCCAGTCCCCCCTCCCACCTCCCTCTCCACCCGATCCCTCTGGGTCTTCCCAGTGCACCAGGCCCGAGCACTTGTCTCATGTACCCAACCTGGGCTGGTTACCTGTTTCACCCTAGATAATATACATGTTTCAATGCTGTTCTCTTGAAACATCCCACCCTCGCCTTCTCCCAGAGTCCACAAGTCTGTTTTTTGTTCTTATAATTAATATCTAGTCTCATAGTGTTGTGGTCGGAGAAGATGCTTGATACAATTTCAACTTTCTTAAGTTTGCTGAGGTTTGAATTGTGACCCAAGATGTGGTCTATCCTGGGGAATGTTCCATTGCACTTGAGTAGAAGGTGTATTCTTCTGCATTTGGATGGAATGTCCTGAAGATATCAATGAGATCCATGTCATCTAATGTATCATTTAAGACTCTTGTTTCCTTATTAATTTTGTTTTGATGATCTGTCCATTGGTGTGATTGGGGTGTTAAAGTCTCCTACTATTATTGTGTTACTGTCACTTTCTCCTTTTATGTCTGTTAGTGTTTGTCTTCTGTATTGAGGTGCCCCTATGTTGGGTGCATAGATATTTACAACTGTTATGTCTTCCTCTTGGATTGATCCCTTGATCGTTATGTAGTATCCTTCCTTATCTCTTATAATCTTCTTTATTTTAAGGTCTATTTTGTCTGATATGAGGATTGCTACTCCAGCTTTCTTTTGCTTCTCATTTGCATGGAATAAATTTTTCCATTCTCTCACTTTCAGTCTGTATGTGTCTTGAGGTCTAAAGTGGGTTTCTTGTAGACAGCGTATATATGGGTCTTGTTTTTGTATCCACTCAGCCAGTCTATGTCTTTTGGTTGGAGCTTTTAATCCACTTACATTTAAAGTAGTCATTGATATATATGGTTCTATTGCCATTTTCTTAATTGTTTGGGGCTGATTTTGTGTACCTTTTTTCTTCTCATATTTCTTGACTATATAAGTCCCTTTAACATTTGTTGTAAAGCTGGTTTAGTGGTATTGAATTCTCTTAATTTTTGCTTATCTGAAAAGCTTTTGATTTCTCCATCAATTTTGAATGAGATCCTTGCCAGGTACAGTAATCTTGGTTGTAGATTTTACCCTTTCAGTACTTCAAATATATCCTGCTATTCCCTTCTGGCCTGCAGAGTTTCTGCTGAAAGATCAGCTGTTAAATGTATGGGGTTTCCCTTGTATGTTACTTGTTGCTTCTCCCTTGCTGCTTTTAATATTCTTTCTTTGTGTTTACTCTTTGTTAGTTTAATTAGTATGTGTCTTGGCATATTTCTCTTTGGATTTATCCTGTATGGGACTCTGTGTGCCTCTTGGGCTTGATTGACTATTTCCTTTTCCATGTTGGGGAAATTTTCAACTATAATGTCTTCAAAAATTTTCTCATACCCTTTCTTTTTCACTTCTTCTGCTGGGACCCCTATTATTCGAACGTTGGTGCATTTGATATTGTTCCAGAGGTCTCTGAGATTATCCTCAGTTATTTCCATTCTTTTTACTTTATTCTGCTCTTCAGAAGTGTAAAGGACTTTTATCTTCCAGCTCACTGATTCATTCTTCTGCTTCAAATATTTTGCTATTGATTCCTTCTAGAGTATTTTTAATTTCAGTAATTGTGTTGTTTGTCTCTGCATGTTTGTTCTTTAATTCTTCTAGGTCTTTGTTAATCAATTCTTGCATTTTCTCCATTTTGTTTTGAAGATTTTTGATCATCTTTACTATCATTATCTGAATTATTTTTCAGGTAGTTTGCCTATTTCCTCTTCATTTATTTGGACTTCTGTGTTTCTAGTTTGTTCCTTCAATTGTGTAGTATTTCTCTGCCTCTTCATTATTTTTTTTAAAAACTGATTGTGTTTGAGGTCTCCTTTTCCCAGGCTTCAAGGTTGAATTCTTTCTTCCTTTTGGTTTCTGCCCTCCTAAGGTTGGTCCAGTGGTTTGTGTAAGCTTCATATACGGTAAGATTTGTGCTGAGTTTTTGTTTGTTTTTCCTCTGATGGGCAAGGCTGAGTGAGGTGGTGATTCTGTCTGCTGATAACTGGATTTGTATTTTTGTTTTGTTTGTTGTTTAGATGAGGTGGCCTACACAGGGTGCTACCGGTGGTTGGGTGATACCAGGTCTTGTATTCATGTGGTTTCCTTTGTGTGAGTTCTCACTATTTGATACCCCTAGAGTTAGTTCTTTGGTAGTCTAGGATCTTGGAGTCAGCGCTCCCACTCCAAAGGCTCAGGGTTTGATCTCTTGTAGGAGATCAAAATCACCTTGGGAGCATCAGCCTTCTTCATGAAGAGTATGTGATCTGTGCCAACTAATGGACCATCTCCACTGCTCAAGTTGCTGGCAGCGGAGGGGGAGGGACACCTGTTTGTCTTCAAAAAGGTAAAGAATTTCTATCTCCTTTTTACAGATGAGACAACTGAGATCCAGAGAGGTAAGATGATTTGCACAATATCAAATTAGTGAAGAGGCGGGTCTGGCTTCTGTCTCAATGCTTTTTCAATAAGAACTGACCCTTAACAGGTTCTCGAGGCTGCCAGCTTTATCAAGCTGGGTCTCCAAGCACATGGCCCCCTCCTGCTGAATGCTTACAGAGAACAGGCTGGCCTCTAAAGCCCCTAGCTGTGGGCTCTGCACTGTACTTCTACCCTTGGCACTCCCGCCCTTTTCCCAGTCTATGAAAAATTTTTGTAGCAGCTCATCCTAAGACAGCAGATGGAGCTGGACTCTCTTACCACATGTTGCTGCCCCTCCGAGGAGCACGTCTAGGCAGAAATACATGCATGTGCACACACACACACACACACACACACACTCCAACAAGGAGCGCTGGTCAGCCCCACACAAAACCTGGAGGAATTTTGTAATCCCTGTAAACAACCTGGCATCATTGTGGACACGAGAGCTACAAAAATGAATGCAGATAGATCTATATTTGAGAATCAATTAAACAATAATGTCCTTGACTTAAAGAGCTCACTTGGGGAGCTATTAGCCTTCACAGCAAATCAGAGTGCAAAAGAAATTATAAATTATATGACAAAGCTATAAATAATACAATATGGGCATCTGGAGAAAAGCTTGACTCATTTGTGCCAGGTTATTAGAAGTGTGAACACATGGTAAGTCCTGTGGTCTAAGCAGGGACATAACGTGATCAATGTGTGTTGAAGAAAGATCTATTTAATATCAACTTAGCAATTGGAAGGCAGAGATCAGAGCTAGAAGACCAGTTGGAAAGAAATTTCAATTAAAAATAACAGTTCCTAAAAGATTCTGGAAAATAATGTATGTATGTATTTATGTATATAGACACAGATAGATATGTGTGCATATATGTATACATATATATAACTAAATCACTTTGCTATACACCTGAAACTAACACAGTATTGTAAATCAACTATATTCCAAGATAAAATATAAATTAAATTTAAGGAAAAGATAAAATAGAAAAAAAAAGTTCTTAATCATGAGCACATCCTTTGTGCCAGGCTCTGTTCTAAGTGCTATATGTATATGACACATTTGTGCCCACAACAATGTGTGGCAGTATGAGTTGAGTTGTGTCCCCTAAATATTCATATGTTGAAGCCCCAAACCCCAAAACCTCAGAACGTGAACTTATTTGGAAACAAGGTCTTTGCAGATGTACTTAGGATGAGGTCACAACAGAATAGAAAGGACCCCTCAGCCGATGTGACTGGAATCCTTACAGGAAGGGGAAATTTGGACACAGACACGCACACAGGGAGAGAGCCATGTGAACACGAGGGCAGGCAGAACGATGCAGAAATTGAGTCAGCCAAAAAAGATGTTACAGAAAAACTCGAACTTCTTGGCTGACCTAATACAAGCCAAGGAACACAAAGATTACCAGAGAACCATCTGAACCTAGGAGGGCGGCCCAGAACAGATCGTCCCTCAAGGTGCTCAGGAGGAGCCAACCCGGGCAACACCCTGTCTGCGGACTTCTGTCCTCCAGAATGGAGACAACACATTTCTGTTGCTGAAGCATCCGGTTTATGGCACTTTGTTCCAGAAACCAGAGCAAATGCATACAGTCTATCTGTCTGTCATCATTCCACTTTGAAAGAAGGAAGCTGAGACACAAAGGTCGAGTAACCCCCAGGTCACACTGAACCAGGAAGTGGTGTGGCCTGGAGCTGGTGCAGCGGCTTCCTTCTTGAGCCCACACCCTCCACCTCCACATGAGCCCACCTGTCTTAAGGAAGTCCCAAGGGCATGAGCCAGGCCAGAAGTGGTAAGAGGTGGGAGGGGAAAGTCCTGTGAGAGCTGTGCCCAAGGAAGAAGTCCAGGGCCTGTTCAGATGGAGCAGATGAGAAGGAAGCAGGTATTCAAAGAGGCGCCTTGATTATTAAGGGGGGTTAAGAGTCAGACATGACTGAAGTGACTAAGCAGCTGCAGCAAGTCTAGATATCATTGTAATTAAAGAATGGTTTTGTCAATTACACGGATAATATCTGTCTTCCAAGCCATTTAAGGCTCACAGGTCAGGGACAATGTGGACCCCCTGTGTGTCTTTGCTTGTTGCCCTGCAATCATACTGGGTAAACATTGGTAAAGTGAGTTGCTACTACCCACCTTTATGACCCAGAACACAAAAGAAGGGGTGGAGGCATCATTTAAACATGTTTTTCTTCTTGGAAGAAGTACAGGCCGGGATCAGACTCCATTTCAGTGGAATAGGCTTGCTCCCCCCCACAGCATTCTGCCTGGCACACAAAGGCAGCTATGTAAGTCACTGAACAGCTTAACTTTGCAGGAAACCCACACTAACCAAGGCTACTTATGAGCAAGAATCCCACCCTCATCAAACACTCACCACCTCCTTTGCAAGGAGACTATAAAAGGAATTTCTCCTGCCACAAATCCTTCAGGTGGTAAATTTAGAAAAAAGTACCTGGAGTAGCATGTGCTAGCGGCAACCAGACTGAAATGGAAAACCACATCCACACTGTTCTCAGCACCGGCATGGTGATGAGTAAGAAGAAGGAAGGATTTCTCACTTAGCCAAGTACAGGGCCAAGTGCTTCATAAAGTAGAGATTGGTTGGCCCTCAAGGTCAATTCTCTCCCTTCTTTGATAAGTAATGAATGTTCAAGGGGTCATATGGCCACCTGGATAAATATAACATTTCCCAGGCTCCCTTGCAGCTGGATGTGGCCATGTGACTCAGTTCTGGCCAATTGGAGGTAAGCAGAAAAGTATGAAAGGGTCAGGGCACCTTCCTTAAAGGATGATGAGTCCATGTTTTTATCTTGGCTTTTTCAGACCTTTCTCTAGTCTTCTTCTGGACCATGGATATAGATGCAATCACAGTGGACCAAGAGGACAAGCACACATTTTAGAAATGGTGGAGAAGTGAACAGAAATAAAGTGATCCTGAGAACCTTACTGAGAGGGGTGTCCAGGCCAGCCCAGGTTGCACAACTATAGGCTTTCAAGCAAAAGAATGTCTGCTCTCTGTTTAAGCACTGTCATTTGGGGTCTCAGTCACTCACAGCAAACATAATACTGTTGTCGCTCATACACTGACTCACATATATTGGCCAATAAGTGAGATAGGACATAGATCCCAGTTTATGAATGAAGGAACTAAGGTCAGCAGAGCAACTGACCCAATGTCTCCCTTATTTATAGGATGAGAACGCAGCTCTGTCTGCATCCAGAGGCTTTATCTTCTCTCCTGTACCAGGGCTGCCTCTGCCTCTGGGAATTTCCAGGGCACTCTGAGGCTGTACAGCTTTGAGCAATTTCCTGATGTGGTTCATGTATCAGGTCAGTACGGCCTCAGGTTGGTTTATGAAGGCCAGATGGTTTAGCTTCCAGCCAGGGTCAAGGCTGGACCGCTTCCAGCAGCCAGGAATCTCCCCGAGATATGCTTATGGTCACAAAAGGAAACCAGGCTTTGGGAGAGCCACTTCCAGCCGAGTAAACTCAGGCCTTCCTCCAACTAAGATGGCTTACAAAGAGTGCTGCTGCTGTGCCTTAATGTACATAGACCAAGAGGGACCAGTCAGCATCACCCTCTCCTGTTCACGCCGCATTACTGACAATGCCTCTTCTTGGTGGGCAGACTGACTCAGAGGTCTCCTGCAGGGGAGAAGCACAGGTGTGTTCGTTTGTTTGTTTTTTAAATAGAGCCTGGCAGACTACAGTGGATAGCGTCGCAGAGTCAGGCACAACTGAAGTGACTCAGCACTCAAC
The DNA here is from genome assembly GCF_023699985.2 of Odocoileus virginianus. Lineage (NCBI taxonomy): Eukaryota > Metazoa > Chordata > Mammalia > Artiodactyla > Cervidae > Odocoileus > Odocoileus virginianus. The sequence continues at coordinate 59,202,226 of NC_069686.1, read as the reverse complement.
GTACACATTTATTTGTTGCCGTTCAGTCACTCAGTCACGGCTGACTCTCTGAGACCTCACGCACTGCAGCACGCCAGGCTCCTCTGTCCTTCACTGCCTCCCAGAGTTTGCTCACGCTCGTGTCCATTGAGTCGGTGATGCCATCCAACCATCTTGTCCTCTGTCGTCCCCTTCTTCTGCCTTCAATCTTTTCCAGCCTCAAGGTCTTTTCTGATGAATCAGCTCTATGCATCAGGTGGCCAAAGCACTGGAGCTTCAGTTTCAGCATCAGTCCTTCCAATGAATACTCAGGGTTGGTTTCCTTTAGGACTGGTGAATTTATTTATTTATTGTTTATTCGGCTGCATCCGCGCTTAGTGGCAGCATATGTGATTTCACTGCACAGGCGCCGGAGCACGCGGGCTCTGTAGTTTTGCAGCTCTCGGGTTCTCTACTCGTGGTGCCCGAGCTCCGTACTTGCAGCACATGGGCTTTAGTGCCCTGAGGCATGTGGGATCTTAGATCCCCAACCAGGGATGGAAACCACATCCCCTGCATGCAAGGCAGATTCTTTTTTTCAGTAAGAGACCACAAGTTTTATTTGGTGTTTCTGACTTGATGTTTCACTGCTTCATACAATCATGCTATAACATGGAGAACACACTTCTTCCTGATGATTGTCAGAATTAATTTTAATTTTTTTAATTGAAGGATAATTGCTTTACAAAATTTTGTGGTTTTCTGTCATACATCAGCAAGAATCAGCCATAGGTGCAGCCCTGTCCCCTCCCTCCCCAGCCTCCCTCCCACCTCCCTCCCCACCCCACCCTTCTTGTCACAGAGCCCCTGTTTGAGTTTTCTGAGTCACAGAGCAAATTCCCACTGGCTGTTTATTTTCTATATGGTAATGTAAGTTTCCATGTTGCCCTCTCCAAATACCTCCCCCTCTCCCTCCTCCCCTCCCTTATGTCCATAGGTCTGTTCTCTATGTCTGTTTCTCCATTGCTGTCCTAAAAATGAATTCATCAGTACCATCTTTTTAGATTCCATATATATGTGTCAGCATGCAATAGTTTTATTTCTCTTTCTGACTTACTTCATTCTGCATAATAGGCTCTAGGTTCATCCACCTCTTTAGAACTGACTCAAATGCGTTCTTTTTTATGGCTGAGTAGTGTTCCATTGTATATATGTACCACAGCTTCTTTATCCATTCATTTGTCAGTGGACATCTAGGTTGCTTCCATGTTCTAGCTATTGTAATTAGCAAGGCAGATTTTTAACCACTGGACCACCAAGTAAGTCCCAAGCAGAGGCTTTGGTCAGAAGACAGGGCTAGATCAGAGGCTTCCAGAATGCAAGAATGGATCTGGAGGTGGGATCTATGGCAAATGCAATGCATATGATTTTCTGTGTACAAATTCTGTGTAAAATTGGTGGAGGGGTGGTTAGAGAAAATGTGTCAAATTCAGTGGTCCAATCAGGGGAGAAGGAATCCTTCTAAAGTTCCCTTCAGAACCTATTTTAAACAGAGAAGGTATTTTAAACACAAGGGAGAAGGTTTGTTTTTGTTCGGTTGTTTGTTGAATGGGATGTTTTCTGTTTGTGGCTCTTGTTGGTTAGTGGATGGGTTTTGTTTTTTCTTATTTCTAGTGTTATTAATAAAATTTCACCATGGCACTAACTAGCATGCATGACCCTTTAAGGGTCGTGAATCACAAATGTAAGCATTCTCAAGGTCCAAACTTGTTTCTGGAGAAAGATACACCGGCCTGGCGCAATCACTCTTCTCATCTCACACTCTTGGCAGACATTGCTAATCAATCACTGAAGGCTATCTCAAGGCTGATTACGGAGCTGCACATCGCTGAGCCCACTGGGCTACCACTGAAATCCAGAGGAGTTGCTTTCTTATCTTAGAAACCTTCTCCCTCTCTGCTCTTTGAAGACAGAGACCCTGGGTCACCCTCGGTTCCACATTTCCAGCATTTAAGATGAGACCTCACATACAGTGGGATGTTCCTAGTGGATCAGATGGTAAAGAATCTGCCTGCATTGCAGGAGACTTGGGTTCTATCCCTGGTCAGGAAGATCCCCTGGAGAAGGAAATGGCAACCCACTTCAGTATTCTTACCTGGAAAAATCCCATGGACAGAGAAGCTTGCTGGGCTATGGTCCAGGGAGTCACAGAGAGTCAACAGAGTGACTCACACTTGCATACAGTAGGTCCTTGGGTTACATACGAGGAAGGGAGAGACAGAATAGACAAGAGGGACCAGTAAGAGTCAGGTTATGGGACCTCCCTGGTGGTCCAGTGGTTAAGAATCTGCCTTCCAAGGCAGAGGAGACGAGTTCGATCCCTGGTTGGAGAACTAGGATCCCACATGCTGCAGGGCAACTGAGGCCATGAGCCAGAAGGAAATATCCCACATGCTACAACTAAGACCCTACGCAGCCAAAGATAAATAAATAGAGTCAGGTTACCGGAGACCCAGTGGACTGTGATAGAGGTTGGATCTCATCCCTGATCGGCCTCAAAGCCCAGAACTCTTTTCTATCCAACTTGTTGTATTTGACCCCTCCATAGCCCCCCACTTAGGCACCAGGGAATTCCTTGTATGCTGTGGGTTTATGCAGATGCACAACTGCTGAGGTGGAAAGGGCACCAATTCAGGAGCCAGAAGACTGGGTTCCTGTCCCAGCACAACCACTCACCTGCTGGGGGATCTTGAGCAAGAAGCAGCTAGGCAGCACCCTCAGGCACACTCCCGTTGTAGACAATGGGGGCCTGTGTCAAAAGGCTGCTGTCCATCAGTCCTTTTCTCCTCAAACCTGTAGGCGTCCACTGCTGTTGTCATCCCTCCAGTGGGACTGGAGGACGCTTCTGCCCTCTCACTTATGTTCCTGCCTCAACAGCATCTCTCCTGAGAAGCCTTTCCTGGGTATCCTAGCCCAGGGATGGTACTTTTCTTTCTCAGAGCCCCTCAGCATTGATAGCCTGGCCCACGATGGGTATGAGCCTATATTTAGCTTCTGTTGTTGGTGAGCCATCTCCCATGGGTGTGATCTCTTTCTCCAAATAGATAGGAGATTTCTTGAGAGCTGAAAATATGTGCTTTGTATTTCCTTAATGTCTCTCACAAGAATAAAAGCAAAGTGAAAGATAATATAACAATAACGATGGTGGTGGTGGTGATGAAGATGATGGTGATGATGTGATGTTTGATACCCATTACCAAACATTTTACACACACATGCTCATCTTTTTCCTAATAACAACCCTGAGAAGGGTTATCTTTCTAACTTTTCAATGTGAAAGCTTAGCTACAAAGAGTTTATAGGATTTGCCCAAGATATACCAGGAAGAAAAGTCTGGAGTCTCAGTGTCTCTGGCCCAGACCCATGTGTTTAAGAATGAACTGCAGTTCTTGTGTACACCTACATCCACAGGTTCAAACACCCTGCACTGAAGATTCAAACATCTTCAGTCTGTGACACTTCTGCCTAGTTCATCTCTATATTCCCAGTGCCTAGCATAATACTCAGTATACGAACATACGAATGAATAGAGAGGCTCTAAAACAAAGGTCACTCCCATGCCTTCCCAGCCATTCACTGGTTCAGTTTTGCTCATCCATCCATAGCTCCATTTCCCTACCTTCAAGCACATCATGAACCTGTAAGGCTATTTGAACAAGCCAAGGAAGACCCACTCACTTTAAACTATCTATTCATGGCATTTACCTAGCAGCCTCTCTAACCTACAAAAGTAATTCATCTTTCACATTTCCTTTTAGCACATTTTAGAACTTCTTAATAAACTCTGGGCAGCTAATTAATTTACATATCTGATCATCCTAAATGCACATTTACCCAGTTTCTAGAGAGAAGTTACTCTCAAATTCTTCAGCTACTCCCTGCTAAATCATTTCACTCTATGATGGAAACAGAGAGCTAGATGGGATTCAGATCTGATCCCCCCTATCTGCAGTGCCACTTCCCCATGCTTGTTCAGTCCAGACCTTTTCAAGAGTCTTCCAAAGCACTGTGGTTACACATCACCCAGGGACCTTGTTAAAATGCTGATTCTGATTAAGTTATCTGGAGTGGAGATAAAGTGTCTGCATTTCTAACAAGTTCCCAGGTGACATAGATGCTGTTGGTCCCTGGACCACATTTTGAGAAGCAAATCTCTACCTTTCTCCTAGTTTCAGCAGAACACCTTCCCCCCACTCCCAAGTTCATCCAGTAATCAAACACACAAAACTGATCTCATCGCTTTCCTACTGGCAACCTGTGGGGTCCCGTCCATGCTCCTGGGCCAGATTCTGGTCATGGTGATCATCCTGGAGCCCAGCCTGTGTCTGCACCCCCCCTTCACTTGCCCCATCACACTGCTCTTCCCCAATACACCCAGTGTGTGTCTCCCTCATTTTTGTGGCATGCTTATCTCTGAGCTTCCACAAAGCCTTCCCTGACCTCCCTTTTCTTCTACCACCCCTCAAGCCTGAGGAAAAGCTCTTTCCTTCTGACTCCATAACACCCTCTGTGTAATTTTACCAGAGCACAGGTACATTGATCCAGGTTGGAGTCCCCATCAGACCAGGACTTTTTGGAGGGCAGGGACCAACTGTATCTTGCAAATCTCCATTTCCTCTGACTCAATAAATATTTATGATATTAATAGAATGAACAGAGGAGACCTCTTTGAAGAATTCTTTGACACATAAAGGAGGACTGTTAATAGAATTTCCAGAAGGAAGAATGGCTCCTTTGCTGCTAATACAAATCATTACTACGTGTATAAACTAACTTTTCAAGGCTAAAAAGATGTTTGCTTATATTAATATGTTTGACTATGTCATTTACTTTGCAAAGTTCAGGCAAAATTTTTAAATACTGACTGGCATTAAGCAATTTTTAAGGGTGGAGTGAGCAAATTAAATGTATTTACTTCTTAACTTACACACAGGGTAATGCTCTTTGAAGTGGCTGCAGCACAATTTTTATTCTAAGAGTCATTGTTTCTTGAGGAATGATTTATTCAGAAATTATAATGGAAATCACTAGGAATATTTCACTAGAGATAAATCAGTTCAGGTCAGTTCAGTCTCTCAATCATGTCTGACTCTTTGTGACCCCATGGTGCAGCACACGGAAGCCAGGCTTCCCTGTCCTTCACCAAGCCCCAGAGGTTACTCAGACTCATGTCCATTGCATTGGTGATGCCAACCAACCGTCTCACCCTCTGTCATCCCCTTCTCCTCCCATCTTCAATCTTTCCCAGCATCAGGATCTTTTCAAAAGAGCCAGTTCTTTGCATCAGGTGACCAAAGGATTGGAATTTCAGCTTCAGCATCAGTCCTTCCAATGAATATTCAGGACTGATTTCCTTGAGGATTGACTAATTCGATCTCCTTGCTATCCGAGGGACTCTCACGAGTCTTCTCCAACACCATGGTTCAAAAGCACCAATTCTTCAGCACTCAGCTTTCTTTATATTCTAATTTTCACTTCCACACATGACTACTGGAAAAACCATAGATTTGATTAGATGGACATTTGTTGGTAAAGTAATGTCTCTGCTTTTTAATATGCTGTCTAGGTTGATCATAGGTTTTCTTCCAAGGAGCAAGCGTCTTTTAATTCCGTGCCTGCAGTCACCATCTGCAGTGATTTTGAAGCACAAAAAAAGAGTCTCTCACTCTTTCCATTGTTTCCCTATCTATTTGTCATGAAGTGATGGGACCGGATGTCATAATCTTAGTTTTCTGAATGTTGAGTTTTAAACCAGCTTTTCCACCCTCCTCTTCCACTTTCATCAAGCAGCTCTTTAGTTCTTCTTTTTTTTTTTTCTGCCATAAGGATGGTGACATCTGCTTATCTGAGGTTATTGACATTTCTCCTGGCAATCTTGATTCCAGCTTGTGCTTCATCCAGCCCAGCATTTTGCATGATGTACTCCACATATAAGTTAAATAAGCAGGGTGACAATATACAGCCTTGATGTACTCCTTTCCCGATTGTAACCAGTCTATTGTTCCATGTCCGGTTCTAACTGCTGCTTCTTGACCTGCATACACATTTCTCAGGAGGCAGGTCAGGTGGCCTGGTAGTCCCATCTCTTGAAGACTTTTCCACAGTTTGTTGTGATCTACACAGTTAAAGGCTTTGGCATAGTCAATAAAGCAAAAGCAGATGTTTTTCTGGAACCCTGTTGCTTTTTCAATGATCCAGCGGATGTTGGCAATTTGATTTCTGGTTCCTCTGCCTTTTCTAAATCCAACTTGAACATCTGGAAGTTCACGGTTCATGAACTGTTGAAGTTTGGCTTGGAGAATTTTGAGCATTACTTTGCTAGTGTGTAAGATGAGTGCAATTGTGCAATAGTTTGAACATTCTTTGGCATTGCCTTTCTTTGGGATGGGAATGAAAATTGATCTTTTCCAGTCCTGTAGCCACTGCTGAGTTTTATATATTTGCTGGCATATTGAGTGCAGCACTTTCACAGCATCATCTTTTAGAATTTGAAATAGCTCAACTGGGATTCCATCACCTCTACTAGCTTTGTTCATAGTGATGCTTCCTAAGGCCCACTTGACTTCACATTCCAGGATGTCTGGCTCTAGGTGAGTGATCACACCATCATGGTTATCTGGATCATGAAGATTTTTTTTTTGTATAGTTCTTCTGTGTACTCTTGCCACCTCTTCTTAATATCTTCTGCTTCTGTTAGGTCCATACAATTTCTGTCCTTTATTGAGCCCATCTTTGCATGAAATGTTCCCTTGATAGCTCTTATTTTCTTGAAGAGATCTCTAGTCTTTCCCATTCTATTTTTTCCCTCTATTTCTTTGCACTGATCACTGAGGGAAGCTTTCTTATCTCTTTGCTATTCCTTAGAACTCTGCATTCAAATGGATATATCTTCCCTTTTCTCCTTTGCCTTTCACATCTCTTCTTTTCTGAGCTATTTGTAAGGCCGTATCAGACAACATTTTGCCTTTTTGCATTTCATTTTTGGGGGGATGGTCTTGGTCACTGCCTTCTGTACAATGTCATGAACCTACATCCATAGTTCTTCAGGCACTCTGTCTATCAGATCTAGTCCCTTGAATGTACTTGTTATTTCCACTGTATAATCATAGGGGATTTGATTAGGTCATATCAGAATGGTCTAGTGGTTTTCCCTACTTTCTTCAATTTAAGTTTGAATTTTGCAATAAGGATTTCATAATCTGAGCCATAGTCAGCTCCCAGTCTTGTTTTGCTGACTATATAGAGCTTCTCCATCTTTGACTGCAAAGAATATAATCAATCTGATTTCAGTATTGACCATCTGGTGATGTCCATGTGTAGAGTCTTCTCTTGTGTTGTTGGAAGAGGGTGTTTGCTATGACCAGTGCGTTCTCTTGACAAAACTCTGTTAGTCTTTGACCTGCTCTGTTTTATACTCAAGGCCAAATTTGCCTGTTTCTCAAGGTAGCTCTTGACTTCCTACTTTTGCATTCCAGTCCCCTATAATGAATAAGACATCTTTTATTGGTATTAGTTCTAGAAGGTCTTGTAGGTCTTCATAAAATCATTCAACTTCAACTTCTTCAGCATTACTGGTCTGGGAATAGACTTGGATTACTGTAATACTGAATGGTTTGCCTTGGAAATGAACAGAGATCATTCTGTCATTTTTGAGATTGCATCCAAGTACTGCATTTTGGACTCTTTTGTTGACTATGATGGCTACTCCATTTTTTCTAAGGGATTCCTGCCCACAGTAGTAGATATAATAGTCATCTGAGTTAAATTCACCCATTCCAGTCCATTTTAGTTCACTGATTCCTAAAAGGTTGATGCTAACTCTTGCCATCTCCTGTTTGACCACTTCCAATTTGCCTTGACTCACAGACCTAAGATTCCAGGTTCCTATGCAATATTGCTGTTTACAGCATTGGACTTTACTTCCATCCCCAGTCACACCCACAACTGAGTGTTGTTTTTGCTTTGGCTCCGTCTCTTCATTCTTTCTGGAGTTATTTCTCCACTGATCTCCAGTAGCATATTGGGCACCTCCCAACCCAGGGAGTTCATCTTTCAGTGTCCTATCTTTTTTCCTTTTCATACTGTTCATAGGGTTCTCAAGGCAAGAATACTGAAGTGGTTTGCCATTCCCTCTCCAGATAGATAGACAGACATAAACTTTCACACAGTATTAAGAATAAAAATAACCATCACAAATAATAACAGCTATAGTTTATTAGACAGTTACTCAGTACCAGGCATAAGGCTCACTCTTTACTTCTGTGATTTCACGTGATCCTCACACTAACCCTGGGAGACTGTCTCCAATATTCCCTTTGAACCAACAGGAATACTGAGGCTCAGAGGGACTGAGCGATTCATCAGTGGGTTCCCACTTAGTGTCCAAGGCTTCTTTCTGTGCTCGTAGCCACTAAGCAAGACTGCCAAACGTTTACAGTGATCGGATGCAGTTCAAGGACAAGTGTGTCAAGTGATCACGTGGCCTAAGACAAAAAAAGTGGAACAGAGCTTCCATCCTGTGAGCTGCCTGCTTAAGACCAATGCAACACCCAAGATGGCCACATTAGTGGGAGAGATGCAAAGCAGATTTATCCTTGATGGAAACTCCACTTGTAGTGAGGAGTAGCAGGCAAACCAGCCTAAGAGGAAATGCAATTATTAGGCATGGAATGCTAACAGCTGCCTGGCATTAAACCAAAAATGTCTTACATGAGAGCAGCCTATAGTGTGGGTCAAGATATGTGAATGACTGCAAGAGAGGTAGACACCTATGAGAACCTCGTCTCGTGCCTCATACGTGGCCCATCCTTCATTCCCTAAGTCCCTCTGATGCTGTTACAGCGGCCACCATCTAACAGATGCCAAAACTGAGGCTCTCAGAGATTCAGGAATTGCTGCCTAAGTAACAGGACAGTCTTTTTTTTTTAAGATTTATTTTCAGCTGTATTGAGTCTTATTGCCGCACACGAGCTTTCTCTAGTTGCATTGAGCAGGGACTATTCTCAAGTTGTGGTGCACGGGCTCGGGGCACTAGGGCTTCAGGGGTTGTGTCGCACAGACTTAGTTGCTCAGTACGTGGGATCTTCCTGGACCAGGGATCAAACCCATGTCCGTGCACTAGCAGGCAGATTCTTAACCACAGGACCACCTCGCAGGACAGTCTTTTGAACTCAGGTCTGTCCTGTGTTTTGATGCAGATGTGTGGAATATGCTCACTTCTGCTAACCCCAGTCCCTACAATGCTGCCATTCTTAACGACTTTTTTTAAGTTATTTAAAAGTCACTTGCCAGTAGACTCAGCCTGAGGCTGTGGCACATACCATAATCAGAGGAAAGAGACTTGGAATTTCAGGAAATCATGGAAAAATTAGTAACGTGAGTGCATTGAGACTTATTGAAAGGGCAGGAGAGTAAGAAAAAATTTTTTCATTTTATTATTGGAAACCTGAAGAGATGAAAATATGACCTCTTTCTGCCTCCCCTGCTTCTAAAAAGTGACAAAAGTGTTTCATATTCCTACAAGCTATATTAGGAGAAGTACCTCCAAGTGTGTGCCGCCTCCTGGGAGCTCAAAGTTTCAATCTCTTTTTTTGTTCTTTGGCAAGAAGAAAAGAGATGCTGTTTTAGGACAGAAGTGTCCATATGGTTTTGATCTGCGTTGGGCTCTAGCCAAACAAAGCTGTAACCCAGCCTGTTCCTCAAACCATATCTGCCCCCCAACTCAGAGGTGCCCTTTCCCAGCTAACCAGTAGGTCCTTCCCAGACAACTAACAAACACTAAAGAGAATCCTCAGATCAGAGACCCCAGAGCTCAGGCCCCATCCCTGAAGAGACCACAGGGTCCTAGAGATTGTCTTCCACTCACTCTTACTTCTCTCGGCCTTAACTTCCTTTTCTGTGAAATGGGGAGACTTTTGCTCCTCCATACAGTTTTATGGAGAGCAGAAAAACATTGCACAGTGTTTTAACTAGGCATTGGTTTTTGGTGGCTCAGCAGTAAAGAATCCACCTGCAATGAAGGAGACGCGGGTTCCATCCCTGGGTCAGGAAACTTCTCTGGAGAAGTAAATGGCAACCCACTCCAGTATTCTTGCCTGGAGAATTCCAAAGACAGAGGAGCCTGGTGGGCTACAGTCTATAGGGTCACAAAAGAGTCAGACATGACTGAGCAATTGAGCATGCCATGACACAGTTTTCATCAGTATTAACAAGAATTCACTAGGCACTTAATAAAAGAAGCTATTTGTATGACTGTCATCCTCTCCAATAATATTAAAGCAGAAAGGCCACCCAGCGAGGGCAACCTTCAAGGCACATGAGGTTCGGAGGGACCCTTTCCTCCCACTGCTGTGAAGGTGATGGTCAGAGGACAGCATGCCCACCAGAAGCAGGTGGCACTCTCCCCCTGGAGAGGAACTATGCAACCTCACTGCAGCTCTACGACCATACAGCAGGCCAAGGGCAAGGACATCTTTAACGAGAGGCAATGTGAGCCATACCAGTGCCCAGGCTGTGCCACATCCCGAGCTCCTTTTCCACTATAACACACACTGGGCAATGTGCCCTGCACCAGAGCCAAGGGGGCAAGTGAGATCCGAAAGCCAGCCTGTGCTCCATTGGTCAGGCCTGTCCCCTGGCTAGAGGAAGGGGGCACTTCTTCTGATTTTGCTTCCAGGTGTGGAGGGGCCAGCGGTGGCCACATGCATCAGCTGGAGCTCATAAGAGCGACCTTGGATCATAAAGAGTCCTTCCTTCTTCTCTTCCTTCCACCAACCCTTTCCAAGACTCCCCTGTTTGCTTGTTCACTGATCCCTGCTTCAAGGGGCCCAGGATCTGAGGGGGGACAGACATGAAGGTGAATGACTACAGACAGGGCAACCCGACCAGAGAAGCGGCTCCTGACCGCTGCAACTGCCCCAAGGGGTGAGGACTGACTCCAGATTACAGGACTCAGAGTTACTGGGCAGAGGCCACATGAGAAAACTTCATGAAAAGGCCAGAACATGCAGCCAGATGCAGAGAGCACACGGGAAAGGGGGCACAGGAGGAAAGGAGAGGCAGGAGTGGGAGGAAAAGAATTCAAGGTGTATTAGAAAGTGTGAGGTGGAAATGAACAAAGAGGGCCCAGCTGGGAGGAAGAAGCTTGTGACTGTGTGTGTATGCATGTGCACGTGTATACACACATTTGTGTGTTTATAGGGGGTGAGTGCAATCTGTATAAGACATCGAGATGATCTCTTCATAGGCACTGTCTCCTTGAATTCTTGTGGCAGTCTTGTAAGATAGTCTGTGTTATTCCCACTTGGCAGATAAGGACCATGGAACTCACAGAGATGAGCCCCAAGTAGCCCCTGTGGATACACACAGAGCCCACGCCGTCTGCAGGGCGGCACAGGAAAGGGAGAGCTGTCTGTAATTACCACTAGGAACACAGCTCCCCTCATGTCCCTGCTTCGTCTTCCCTCTGCGGCAGCTCTCGGTTTAAGGCAGGAGCCCAGGGTCCCAGAAGCTCTGGCCTGCCCACAGAGCCAGGGCCTCAAAGGTCACAAGCAGATGAGGTTAAGGTGTCTGACATGGAACCGAAGATGCCGTCAGCACATAGTCCCGGAAGCATTTGGAGAGCTGTCTGTTCTTCCCCAGTCCAGTGCATGGTGCCTCACAGTTATATTAATTAGACAAATCTAATCATGGAAATGAATTGACCCAGGTGATGAGCATGACACTCAGCCTCAAGTTCCTGGTGACTGTCAGAAAATCCAATTAAGATAAAGCTGAGCCAACCATACTTCAGAAAGATAACTGGAGACAGGGGTGTGAGCTGAGGAGAAGCGAAGAAAAGAAATCATATCTTAATATCTATTAAATCAACCTTCCTCTTAAGCAATACCTCTTGGGCTGGGGAGAGGCCAGGAGGGATCTGTTAAAGAATTAAATGGAAAGTAGGCATTGCCTATTCCCCCTTTTGCTACTTTCCTAAGATTCTGGTCGGGGGGCATGTGGTGGCCACAGGAGATGCGGACACATGGGCCTATGTGCCATCTAGAAAATGCTGGGCCAGGAGTGTGGGAGCCCAGTGTCAAGTCTGGGCTGGGCGCCATCACTAGTGAACCAGGTAACCTTAGGCATTTTGTTTCATTGAGCCTTAATAAAATGGAATGCTAGAAATGAACCAAAGCCAACTCATAGAGTGGCTTCAGAGACCCAGGGAAATTGTGGATATACAGGAATTTGAGAAAGTAAAATCTTCTATCAAGTAGGTCACGGTGAACTTGAGTTTTTCATAATGAAATAGAAAACAGAAAACACTGGTGAGGATGCTCAAGAAGGAAGTAAGTGTTAGTCACTCGGTTGTGTCCAACTCTGCGACCCCATGGACTGTAGACTGCCAGGCTCCTCTGTCCATGGAATTCTCCAGGCAAGAATACTGGAGTGGGTAGCCATTCCCTTCTCTAGGAGCTCTTACCCACCCAGGGGTCAAACCCAGGTCTCCTGCATTGCAGGCAGATTCTTCACCATCTAAACCACAAGGGAAGCCCTAAGAAGGAAGGGTGAGGATTTAGTCTTCCTTTCATGCATCCACTCCAAATGCATTGAGCCTCTGTATGTCCAAGGTCACAGAAGGAGATAGAATATGGTGCCTGACCTAGACAGGATCTTTTATATATAGGCCAGGAAAGAAGGTGTTTTGTGTCTGTTTTTCTTCCCATTATATTCCAATAATACTTGACAGTAGTTAATACTTAGAATGCATACTCAATAAATACTTGTTGATTAAATGAATGAACTACCAAATTTGTAAGGGTTCAAGACAAGCAAACATATATTTCAATAAAGTATGATAAAGTTAGGAGAGTGATAAAGCAGCCAGGCAAACTCCATGAAGGGCACCGCACCCGCTGGGTCAGGGAAGGAGGGAGTTTTAGGAGGGGCTCCAGGGAGGAGTGTGCTGGGAAGGAGAAGTCGGGAAAAACAGACCAAAGCCGGGCTGGGGCGTGCTAGAGACACTCTGGGGCCGTCCATCCACCTTAAGGAAGCAGGACCCAAGGATGGGGAAGTCAGATCGTAGTCTTACAGAGATACTCTGTGTGTGTCCAGGCAAGTGAGAGAGCAGCCAGCTGGAAGGGAAGCCGGAAATCGTGAGATTTGGTTTAAGCCGGAAGAGTGGGCTGCGCCAGGGACCAGAAACTAAAGTGGAGAGCTCTGGAGGGCACGGCTGGAGAGGAAGGACAAGGCCGTGAGAATGACGGTGGGTGTGACTTATTGGGATGCAGGCAGGGAAATTGGCGGGGGCGGGGGAAGGGATGAGCGCATGCGTTGTGCTTACACAGGCGTGTGCCTGTGGGCCAGCGCGCAAGCGCGCGCACATTAAAACTCCAGCTGATAAAATTGACAAAGGCGAGAGAGCCTCTCGTCCCTCGCGGCCACCGAGCTGGCGCAGCCAATGATGCCCGAGGCGAGGGGAGGGACCAGTGGAGCGCCGGGCAGAGCCAGACCCAAGCAAAAACAAAGCCGTCTCTCTGAAACAAAACCGAAACAGACGTGGCCGGGGAAAGGTAAATATTTCTGAGACGATGTGAACAAAGGGGAAAAGTCAATCCAGGCAAGTTTGAGTGTCTGCTTGGAGACTTCGGCGACCCTGAGAGCTGGATACTTTATGAGAACGTCCTTTGCCCCTTCTCTCCCTCTCTCCCCGAAGGAAAATAAATCCTTGGCCAAAAGAGATTTGACGACAGGAAAAGAAGACCGTCTGCAGACTGTCCCCGCTGGCACTAGCGGGACCCGGCCAGAAGTGCCTCGTGAGTGACATTGAGGCGGTGGCTCAGTACCGTCACCCTCCAAACACCGTGGTGCAGAGAACGAGGCCCTCCACAGTGGGACAGGCGCAGCGCCAAGGAACCCTTTTTCTCTTTAGTCCTTCTTGCCAACCGGAGAAATAACGCCTCGGCATTTCTGCCTCGTAATCCTGCTTTCTGTACTCCACCCCAGATTCGCTGCACCGCAGCCTCTCAGCCCCACCCCCACCGCCCGCTGTGAGTCACCCCCTCTCTCCCTTCTCTAAACCCGAGTGTGCAGAGCAAGGCCCTATTGTGGTTACCCATAAATGCAAAGGCACGGAGACACCAGTACCTCTATGAGGAGCTGGCATTTTAATTAGCACACTCAGGCAGCCAGAAACCCCGACGGGGATCCCACCTCTCCTCCCCCTCCCAGGGCCCTACCTCCAACCTCCCCACTCACCCCCATCTATGTAAAAAAAAAAAAAAAAGCCATAAAGCCTTTCTCCAATCGCCTTCTTGGAGTTTATGCAACCCCCAGAACACAGGTTGATTGGAAAGGTCTCTCTCCTGGATAACAACAATTCAATGTGCCTTGACATTTTAATAGCCTGCCGTCCTGGTGAACACAATCGAGCAAGGCAGTGAAGCAAAAATCATTAGGTAAGCAAGATAATCTAAGCGGGATCTGCCGCCTGCACGCTCACATCTGGGGCAGGCTGCGCAGCCGGGGCAGTCGGCAGAGCCCGCGGCCTCATCCTGCTTTGCAGAGGGGTTTGCTCCAACGCAGACACTTGTTCAGCTAGAGACACGTACCCCTGCAGACAGGTTTCGGGAGATAGACAAGGACAGGCTCCCTGAAGCACCCCCGATATGAAACAGCTTGAGAGTATGCAAATTTACAATGAATCAAAACACCCACCACCTCTCCAAATGACCACCAAATTAAACTCACTGCTCTCAATTCACGCTTTGCTGTACCACTGAAAATGAAGCAAATATTGGCTGGCATTCCTAATGTCAACTATCTATGAAGGTTGATGTGTTTCCATGCATATGTACATGTTTATGCAAAGATTTTGAATATAATACCATGTGCAAATATATAATTTAAAAATAAATATGTAATATAAAGCATGTATGCTGACTGTATGGAAGGTAATATTATAAATGTTCCACATCTATTAAGTCATTTAATCCTTGACCTGTAGGTACTGTTATCCCCATTTCACAGATGAGGCACACAGAGGTGAAGCAACTTGTCCAAAGTCATCCTCCAGTAAGTGGTGGAACCAGGAATTCTGATTACAAGCAGTCTGTCTCTAGAGTACAGGCTGTCATCCTGTGATATGCTGTCTTATAGAAAGTAAGTCACACAAATAAATGAAACGTGTTGCACGTCTGAGGTCAGCACATTCCTTCATGAATGTGTGTGTTTATGCACAAGACACATACTTGTAGATGGACAGTCAAAGGGGCTTCCCAGGTGGCTCGGTAGTAAAGAACCCACCTACCAGTGTAGGAGCCGCAGGAAACGAAGGTTTCATCCCTGGGTCAGGAAGATCTCCTGGAGAAGGAAATGGCAACCCACTCCAGTATTCTTGCTAGGAGAATCCCACGGACATAGAGGATCCTGGAGGGTGACAGTCCATGGGTTCACAAAGAGTGAGCCACGACGAGCAAGCGAGCATACACACAGAAAAGGTGCAAAGCAGCATGACTGGCTGCTTTTCAGCACAAACACCTGCGTGTATGTATTTAGCCATAATCACATGTTGAACATTTTGTGAGTCCCAAGATCGTGTGTTAGTATTGACACAATTAATTAGACACAACTGCCACCCGCTGTAGCTCGTAGCCTCGGGGAAAGCGAAACCAGCAAATGGATGCTTGACCTTGCAGGTGATCAGTTCGAGATTGCCACAGAGCTGAGGGGCCCAGAGGACGCCACCTCCCACCCCCACCGGCCTCACACAGTCTGTCCCTGGTTCTTGGCAAGTCACACACCTGTGCCAGAGAGGTTGCCAGCACGCCAGACACATGGAGCGCCCCACTTGGGGATGGCTTTCAAGAAGGGTTTTATAAGCTGCCCAGGAAAATGAGTCTTGTTACTTGATAATTACACATAACACACATGCTCACACCCCTTTCTTGGGAAGGAGGTAGAAATGACATCACAAAACCCCAGGGGTGTCGGGGGTGAGGGGCTGGCCACCGATGACAGAAAATTCTCCTGTTGGATGCCAGCCCTCCCAGATCACCCATGCTCCTCCCTCTCTCCCTGCACAGAAGTCCCCAGCACAGACCAGTTTCCCTGGGTGCTGACTTGGCAGGCTCTTCCCTTTATGAATATGACCCTCAGAGGGGAGAGCCCCTCTCAGCAGCCCCCGAACTATGTTATCACCATTATTAAGGAGCTTAAAGAGGAACTGGGAGGAGAGACACCGCTGGAATTGCAGCCTGATTGTGATTGATGTGTTCCTATTAGCGTCTCAGTGTTATCTCTCTGGATGGCAAGAACAGCCAGTGGCTTGTAACACAACAGATTACCTGAGTTCTCAGCCTTAGAAGGATGTTTAAATAAAATATAGTCCCTCTTAGCAAGAGGCTCATTTTCTCCACGAGGCTCCCAGACTATTTCATGTCAGCTCTGATTCGCTGCGACTCTCCTCAGTAAACATGTCTTATCATTAATAATTCTTTACAAGCACCATCTCTAAGAGTCCTCTCCCTCTCTCTGTCCCTCTCTGCCTCCCTCTCTCTCCCTCTCTCGTTCCCTCTCTCTCTCTCCCTCTTTCTCTTTCTCTAGGTGGCTGGATTCAGACACATCACGCACCAGTTTGGGTTCCAAGGTGCTTCCCTCTGAATTTTCACCTGCCTTGCCAAAAATGATTGATTACGCTGGGCCGGCTGGGTGTCCGGCAATACCCAACAAATGACTTTGGCCCCTAACAGCAGGCCTTGGCCAGATAGAAATCAATATTTCACCATTAAAATCTATCAAAGAAGAGTTAAGGCACCATCTGTCCCTGCCGCCTCTCTATGGTGTGTGAACATTAAATCCGACACTTGTACTACATGGGTAATCAATATATAGTGGTTCACAGATCATTTGTGGTTCCCTTTTAGCAGTGATGGATGTCTGGAATCGTTGTGATTCATTTTGTCAGACCATTAAACAAGATTCTGTCCAGTTCCTTCCTGATTTCATTTAGAGGATCATTCTTCACAGTTCATAAGAGGGAAACGGTTTTACCAATCTGCTTCTATTTCAATAAGTCACTTTATAGAGATTTTGTGGCCTCCAGACTGTAAAAATTCTGGAGCGATAGTACAAACAGACCTCTAAAACTAGTCACTGCATGACATATGCATAAAGTGTGAAGAGAGGAATGTAAATATGTTTACCTCTTTATCTGCAAATGTTGGTTTTTACCCCCTCCTGGCTGGAGCGCTGGTCTGCCGGCGCTCTGGGAACAGAGCCCGCCGCAGTCACGGGAGGGTGGTGCTGGGGACCAGGGGGCTAATTTACAGAGGCAGGGGAAGCCCCCAAAGCCTCCTTGGAATGACCAAAGGCAATGGCAACGGCCTTTCCAAAAGTTGCATTTCGAGACTTTCATTTCTACCATCAAGATCTGCCTCTGACCCAAACCTCTGACAGAGGCCCCTCTGTATCCCCATGTAACACAGCACCCCAGAAGGCCACACCCTTGAGGATTTGGTGTCGGTAAACGCAAGGACCTGCATGACAATACCAGCCACCGTCTGTGGAGCGCCAACCTGTTTGTAAGTGTGGCCCTTAACCATCCTGAGAGACAGATAGTGTGTGTCCCACTTTCCAGTGAGGAAGTTGGTGCTCAGAGAAGTTAAATGGTAGACCCAGGGAATGTGAGAGTCAGGACCCAGACCCAGGCCTGTCTGACACCAGAGCCCACGTGACCACAGTCAGCCCCTGGCTGGTGGCCATTACTTTGCTGCAGAGTCTTTGCAGATGATTTTGTTTCAACCCGAGTGAATTTCCTTCAGTCCTCCTAGGACTGCACCAGCCAATCAGGTGCTATTAGGAAATAAAATTTTATTCTATTATTATTTTAGGTAAATCTACAACAGGATCACTAAATAATGCACTCTAAAGCCAGACACTTAACATTAAACTATTTTCTGTTTTTAGATGACTGGATAATTATATCATTGTATTTACTATTAGGGTAGATAAGCAGATGTTGATTTAAATATTATAGATGTTTATGTACATATGTACTGTATATGTACAGATACATACACATACATAATTTAAATTTAGTTATCATATAGTATATAGTAAATACATGTAATTTAAGAGTTCAGAGATAGTGGCTCAGTTGGCGTAAAGAATCCACCTGCAATGCAGGAGACATTGGCTTGATCCCTGGTTTGAGAAGCTCCCCTCGAAAAGGAAATGGCACCCCACTCCAGTATTCTTGCCTGGAGAATCCCATGGACAGAGGAGCCCAGCAAGTTACAGTAATCCATGGAGTTGCAAGAGTCAGACACGACTTAGCAAACCACCACCAGAGATAATTTAGCTTTTCTTTCATTCTTTTCTGTTTAACATAAAGTAACCAGATCTCAAAAAGAATAAAAGCTAGTCCTGGGACAGGAAGCTTTTTTCTTGACTTTCAAGTCAATATACAACATCAAAAAATCATAAGGAACAGAGTGTTACTCAATTATAATTTGGTGGTAGATTTCTTGAGAAGACGATCTGGAGAGGGTGACACCTATTTTGCAGTTGAGCAGGGGTAAAACCTCTAACTGTCCAACGCACTAACCACCATGCGTTCTTGCCTCCAGCTGATAACAGCAGAAGGTCAAACCACTTCAGACCCAAGGCCACCTGGCCAGGGCCCTGCGGGGAGCAACATCCCAGGGATTTCCAGGCAAGGACACTGTTAGGAGGTGTTGGGCATGGCAGAGTGAGCTTGGATTTAGGCTTCAGAAAGACTAGGCAAAAAGCCCATCTGTGCTGCTGATTAACTGTGTCACCTCAGATGAGTCACTTCACCTCTCTGAAGCATCTGTCACTGACTCTCTGAGCATCTGTTTCCTCATCTGTGAGAGTGACACCACTCAGATCTGCCTCGCAGGGTAACTGTAAGAATTAAATGACCATGTAGACACCAGCATAGGTCCCAGTACAGAACACGTTAGTTACTGTCCTTTATCTCTTTCTTCTTCCCTTCCTTCCTGCTTGACGTTATCCATAAATTTGTATTATACTATAGTTCAGCCTCCAGCAAGAACCTGTAATGGGATCTGCCACATAAGAATTTATCTAGGTTCTTCTTGATTCCAGAAACATAAAACCCAGGAATTAAAATGAGAATTGAGAGGTGTTTGGTCCAGCCATTGACCCAATGCAGGAATCATTCTCACCACCTGCCTGACAATTCATTTTCAATGACCAGGAGTTCAGGCAGTCACCAAGAAGTCCACTTCATTGCTGGACAGTCTTTTAATGATAAACCTGCCTCCATGGACATCCCATCCACTAGTCCCAGGAATAATTCCAATCCATAATTACCTCATGTTCCATATAATAATTTAATAGAATGAAAAGAAATGTTCCTTTTAATTTGTGTTAAAACGACCTTCTTGAAGCATTTTGATTATTGGACTGAAATCCAAGAGTCTTACGAATTTGCCAGAGCTGGCTTTATGCATGTATTTCGATTTTAGCTCTGACCACATCCTTGCTCATACTGAGTGTAGTCAAGAGCTGGGATTTTTTTTTTTTTCTTTTATGAATCCTTCTTGGTCTTTGTCATTCTCTGGATTTTCTCTCTCCCTGCAGTTCTGATCTTGAACATGAAATCCCAAACTGCTCAGAACACTCTAATTTTATTTTCAGGTTTCATCCATCCATTTCTTCCTTTATCTTATATACTTTTCCTCCATCTCTGTGTCCTTCCCATCCATCCATTCTTCCATCTCAAATATACCAGTCAAAGCAGAAATGGGTCTGCAAAATGCTCCTTAATAATGTGATGCAAGAATCTCTAGCCCCAACAGTACTGCCAGCCTTAGGAGCTGTTGAAACAGCTGCTGCCCACTTTCACCACTGATAGAAGGCATGAGCATGAGCCCCAGGAGGGCAGGTTGCCATCCCAGCCAGGGCCTCAGGGCATGTCACTGTCTCTCAACTCTTCCCACCATTTGCATACTCCAAAATCACAGAATTAAATCCAACAATTCTATTTTGTGCATTCCTAAGAAAGCCACGCTGAGCTCTCAAGGTCTGCCTGAGTCACTCAAGACACAGCAGCCCTCCCAAAGCCACCAATGCTTCATCTGCCAAGTTGCCCAGTGCTATGATCAGTTGCATGACTGAGATTAATCTTGCAGGCCCTACTCACATCCTGCTCCTTGCTAATGTGCCATGTCCCAATTGTCAAAGTCTGAACATGCCAATATTGCTGCCAGGTTCTTGTTCTGTCTGCAGACCTCTGAATTCAGCATCTCTCTGTCTCCTAAATCATGTCCTGCTATCTAAACATCAATAACATTTTTTTTTTCTAATTTCACTTTCAACTCCTGCTCGAAGGGGCCCATGAAACTATAAGACTCAGGATAGACGGGACACAAGACTTAAATCAGTCCTTTCAACTTGGAGCCACATAGGGACAGAGGATCAAGGAGAAGTCAGGGACGTTTCACTTCTTCCCAACCATAAGGCTCCCTGGCCAGCATGTATCAGGTGAGGACTGGGGAGCCAGGCTGATATCCGCTGCCAGTAGTGAGGAAGGAAGAAGGGTGGCCGGACCATTCTTGGAAGCTTCCACCTGGCAAGGGATTGTTGGCTCCACAGCAGAGCCTCAATCACAGAGGCTGTTTGCAGGCAGGCAGCCAGATTCCTGGTGCCCCACACTCTGGGGAAAGGGCTGGAGGAAGCCATGGGGAATATTTGAACTGGGAAGCTTACCAGGGGTCCTCAGCCGAAGCGGAGCACAGTGTCTCCTGAGGGCACACAGCGGTGTGACGTGAGTTGTTGCAATGGCTGAGGGTGCTGCGGGTAATTAGTGGGCAGGACAGGTTGTGCTCAATGTGCTCTGAAAGATGAGACAGTCTCACGCGATGACAAACTGCCCATTCTAAATGCCAGTGGTACTCCACCAACTGAGTCCAACTCCTTCATTTTCAGGTGAGCAAGGATTTGAAAGATTTCCCTCCAAGGGACCTAGGGATAACTTTCATTTCTGCCCAGTGGTGTCTGTGTATATTCAGCTTTCCCAGAAAAGAAGCTTTCCTGAAGGCAGTTGCTTCTCTTTAAGCTCATCAGCAGAGCCATAGTCCTGAGAAATGGGAAGGGAAGTGACATTCATTGAATGTGCCACTCCTGCACGAAGTGCAGTACCTAACACAGAAGATCTCATTTCCTTTCTGAGGAAAGAAAAGGGAAAAAAAACCGGGAATCAGGTGGTACCAGAGGAAAGGAGACTCAGGATCAATTAGTAATCAGCTCATTGAGTAAGCTGACCAAGGTCACACGGGTCATCCGTGGCAGAGGCAATATTGCAATTCAGCTCTTCCAGGCAGCCAAGTCCTTCCCCGGAGCCACAGGAGAGCAGCGAGTTGGGTGACTCAAATCATCTCTCAGGTACCTCAGGGTTTCTGGAGTCTCCACCTGCCTGGAGCAAACTGGAAAAAAGCCAAGTTCATCTTGGTGTCTTTTCTTCCTCTTATGGTTCCTGTAACCAAATCCCTTCACCACCAGAGCTACCCAGTAGAAGCTGGTTATGGGTTACTGTTTGCCAGGGAAAAATGGCAATCTACTCCAGTATTCTTGCCTGGAAAATTCCATGGACAGAGGAGCCTGGCAGGCTACAGGCCATGGGGGTCACAAAGAATCAGACACGACAAAGCACATGTGCGCACACATAAGCCATGCTGTGTGAAAAATATGGAAACATAAGAGGAAGCTGCCATTACAGAATGGGGATGGAGAGGGGCATCAGTGCTAAGGAGAAGCAAAGCCTCTCTCTAGAACTCTTACCATTTCACAGCTCCGCCTTACATTAAGCAGACTTTGAGACCCACTGAAGAAATAAATGTGCCCTTGGGCTCGTTAGTCTGAAGATTTGCCTTTTCTTTCTCATTGGCCTTGAACCATTCCATACATGGAAGAGGGAGACAGTAGTGAGGAGAAATACAGAGAAGATGAGGGAGCTGGCACTTCAGCTCAGGCTGGAGAACCTTCAGAGAAATAAGAAAATGGAAAAGAACAACAGTGCCAAGAGCATAATGGCCCATCTCAGCAATTTTTAAAATCCTTATGCATTTACTCAAAGAATGACCCCACTGGGATCCCTAGACTATTACATCTTAGCTTGTGATCTGGGCAAATGCCTTAAGTTGGCTGAACCTCAGGTTCCTCATGTATACACACAGGGGGAGTCATTTCCACCTCACAGAATTGCCATAAGAAATGAACCTGGAAATAAAGCACCTTGCACACAGTAGGCACTCAGCAAGAAGAAGCAGTAAGGGCTGATTCACTCCAAAATGGAGTCAATGGGATGGATTTGAATAAGAGAGTGCAAAAGAGCTCATTACCTCCAAAGCTCTGACTCTGCTATCCTCAATCTCTTTTTTTCTCCCAAAGAGTGGGCGGGGGTGGGGGGAGAAAGAAAGGGGAGTTTTCAGGGTAACAAGACTAATCAGGATTTCACCATCAAAGCAAATATATCCAATTAACAGCTATTAAAGAAGCATTTTCTGGCACTGTGCACAATGAAGGCCATTCTATCTAGTGGAAATTAATCTTAATTATTGGTACCTGCATACATACGTGCAAAGGGAAGCAACTCACATTAATCTACATTAAACTTAATAGCAGTCCGTGTATTATCTATTCTGAGTCAAAATTGACTGCTGGCCCCTGCATAGATATCTGCAGTGCTAACTCAAGTAATTATAGTGCAGTGGGTCTCAAAGACACAATTTGTTCCCTATATAATAAATCAGCTGCTAGAAGCCTTTTTATAATTAAAAACCAAAAGGAAAAAAATAGAACTGTATAAGCAAATGTCATTTTCTTCCAAGGGAAATAAGGAAAAGGAAAATGTGTCATCTTGTTGCTTTGTCTGAAAGGAGTATGAAAGAGCCCTCTCTGATGGAATTCCCAAGCCGAGAGGAATACAGAGTTAGGTTTCAGAACTGTGGAAAGAACATTCTTAAAGCCTCAAATTTAAGGTGTCTAAGAGGCCTTAACTTTATTTCCAAGGAGTCCAGTAAAGGCATCTGAGAGAGATGCCGTACATGACCTGGAATTTTCAGTAGTTTGGATCAGAGGGGAAGGCCAAGTTGATCTTACTAAATCCCACTGAAATGGGAACCCTTCCGTCAACCACGAGAAGAAAGCAAGGGTGACTGAGTTCTTTTCCTCTCTATCGCTAACGGCCCTCCCTGTCAGGGCATCCCGCATTTATCCAACAAGCCAAGCTTTAGGAGATGCTCTACCCTTCACCAATCTTCACACTTGTCATCTCCGTCTCCAAAAATCACAGGCCCTCCTGCCATCTCAACAACTCCAGTCAGGACTTTTCTTAGTTGCCTAGAATCATACAACTCTGGTGTTCTATGACCCCTGAGGTCGTCCAGTCCCACCTCCAACTCAGCCAGCGCTTCCTGAAGTGGGGCATGCCCCCCTCCACTCTCCAGAATGGGCAAGATTGAACCATATGTGGATAACACAGCAACTTCATTGCCTATCGCTGACCAACAGGGGCCCTAAGGTCACACTCCACATCAGAGGGCAGCTCCTGCCACCTCAGCCTGGGATACGAGCTCACACACGCCAGATTTTCCCAGCCTGGCCGCCTGTCCCCTTATCATGAGACCCCAGGTCACCCCAGGGCAGGACCTTCCGAAGCCCCTGCCTCCCCACTGCCCACTCTCAGCTCTCACTTCCGGGTGCCCCTAAGCCCGCCGGCAGCCTGCCTAACACCCCTCCGGCGGCCCAGTTAGGGCCACCGTGTCCCGCTGTTGAGGCTGTGCCTGTAACTGCAAACTGCCCCCAGGGGTGCACACTCTGCCTCCGGCAACCACGGAGGCCACGGTCCCCACCTTTTCCGCTCGGTCTTGGCTCCACCCTATGCCCTGCCTCCCGCCCCACGCGCCCCCATCCCCCCGACACACGCAACGGCCCCGCCGCCCGACATCCACCCCCACCCCGCCGCCGGCAGCTTCCTCATTGTTTTTTCCGCAGATGCTGCTCTTCTCTCAGCCTCCTGGCCTCCTTCGTCAGCCAGAGCAACTCCCTACCCCTCAACCCTCACTGGAGAACTCGGAGGTCAGTCTCTGATCCCTTGCAGGAAGCCACCACCCTAATCCCTGGTCCAGCCTTTTCCAATCAGGCTGAAACTCCCTCTTGGATCACAGAGGTGCCTCAAGGCCATGATTCTTCCCATCCCGCCCCTCAATCTGTGTGGAGAGCTTGATGCTTCCCCTCTTATTCCTGTTTGCTTTATTCTTCATTATATAATAGTGTCATCAAACACAATTTTAAAATCAAAACCCACTGTGTATGTTTCCTGGACTAACTTTAGAAAATATAGGAAAATAAAGAAAGGCAGCCTGTTGGTGTCTGCCTCTCAAGTCTTCTTCCTGTGGACATACAGCAGACATTCTAATATACCAAAGGGGCACATGATCAATACTGATTTTTAAAATGTTCTTATTCATTCAATTTTTTGAATAGGTAATATGTGCTCTGGACTGTCAGTATCCCATTCCAGAGACAACCAGCATTACCAGCTATTTTATAACTTGAAATTTTCTAGGAATAAGTGATAAATAAATATACATATAAACTTATTCCTATATATGTTAAATATATATATGTATTAAATATACATCTTTTTACACAAGTTATGGGATCCATCACACTCCTTTACCTCTTGCTACTTTCTTTTGCTTAATACATGTTAAGATGTTGAAGATAATTTACACTTTAAACGACCCAAGTGTGTGCCTACCAAGTTGCTTTAGTCGTGTCCAACTCTATGCGATCCTATGGACTATAGCCTGCCAGGCTCCCCTGTGCATGGGGTTCTCCAGGCAAGAATAGTTGGGTGGGTTGCCATGCCCTCCTCCAGGGGACTCTTCCCAACCCAGGGATGGAACACATGTCTCTTACACCTCCTGCATTAGCAGGCAGGGTCTTTTCAAGGGCTTCCTTTATGGCTCAGCTGGTAAAGAATCCACCTGCAATGCCGGAGACCTGGGTTCTATCCCTGGGTTGGGAAGATCCCCTGGAGAAGGGAAAGGCTTTCCACTCCAGTATTCTGGCCTGGAGAATTCCATAGACAGTCCATGGGGTCTCAAAGAGTCAGAAAAGACTGAGCCTCTTTCACTTCTCTTCACTCCACTGCACTTCTTCTTTACAAGGAGCACCACCAGAGAAGCCCAGATAATTCTCACTGTCTTCCTTCTTAAATGTATCTCTTCAGCTGAAACAGTGACTAAGTCATAAGACAGAGTTGAGGTGTAACAAAAATCATGAGAGAGGTATTTTAACAACTGAAGCTCAGAACATACTGTTCTCCTTCATATATGAATTCTGCCACTTCCCCTGACCACCCAACCTTGTCCATAAGTGGCCCTCTGGACCTGCTTGAATACTCCCAAAGATGGGGAACTCACTTCCGTAGGAGGTAGCCTTAGGTGGTGAGGCTCTCGTCCTGAGCCTTTCATCAAACTGAGCTCTCCCCAGTTTCCTGGATCCCTTAAACCCAGTGATTTCATCTTTTTGGTACTGTTTAGCATTTTAAATCTATCCCATCCATTTGGATACTTAATAGCCACTGCGCATCAGTGTGTCTTAACCATTTCCTAGCAGGTTGCCTTGCCCTTTTAACTTAATTTTGTTAAAATTAACAAGCTTGGGAAGGACCGAAGCTTGAGATTCTCTTGCATCTCCTTCCAGTGCCTGCCACGATGCTTGCCACACTGCCTCTGGATGATGTCTCCAAACCTTCCTGATCTCAGCTAGGTCATTATTTCCTCCAGAGAGCCTTTACTAACACTCCACCCCCAGAATTTTTTCAGTTATTGTAATCGTTTGTGATCTGTGTTCCCAGTAGATATGCAAAGTCTGCAGTGTTTATATATACATATGTATATATATGTGTGTATATATATATATTTGGTGTATATCTACATCTATATGTATATATATTTGGTGAATAAATAAAAGGACAAACTAGGGAGGTCTAATGGTAAAGAACCTGCCTGCCAAAGCAGGAGACTCAAGAAAGTTGAATGAAGATTTGATCTCTGGGTCAGTCCTCTGGAGAAGGAAATGGCAACCCACTCCAGTATTCTTGCCTGAAGAAGCTCATGGACAGAGGAGCCTGGCAGGCTACAGTCCATGAGGTCACAAAGAGTTGGACACTATTGAGTGCGTGCGCACACACACACACACACACAACTGTGGCTTTTTCTTGAGAAACAGTGATGACAGATAGGTTAGTATTAAATTCCTCAAGGGAAACTTGTAGTATCCAAATGCTAGAGACATCTTCCCCCAGGAACCCCGGGAGGCTGACAGGGCTACCACTTGCAGTATTGAGCAGCCCCGGAGCTCTGTTTACAAAGCACCCAATCATGACCAAAGCAGCAGAAACCCAAAACTGGATGCTAACTTTCTAGGCCATGCAAACTTCAGGAAACCAGGTGGAGTCTTGGAATCAACCCTAAAGATCACTTCTCTTTCCTAACCCTCTGCCCAGAAATCGCAGGCACCTCTAAGTTAAAACTGTCAGTTATGCTACCAACAAGCATATACTGAGAGCATATTAGCTTGGAAAAGAGCAGTTCCATTGTCTCAGCACTCTAGGTAGCAATGTACAATGAATTCACATAAACAGCTAGACAATACCACAAATAAAACACCTTGACAAAACATTCATTATTGTGGTTGGAGGAGAAGAGAGCTTAAAGAACAAACACTTGAATCCTGCCTACGTTACTTCTCTGCTGTGTGACCTCTGAAAATTGACTTCACCTCTCTGAATTTTATTTCTACACAGAAAGTAATAATGCCATCTCATCACTGTCTTAGGAATTAAATGAAACTTGGAAATATTACAAATGTGAAGGTGGGCAGAAAATGCATGTGGACTTTAGAAGGTGATGGGTGGAAAGTGGGACACAGAAGAGCGATGTGGTGAAGCAGGAAGAGGGTCTGTCACTGGCAGAGGGAGTCGTCATCTGATGGAGGAACCTTAACACGTCCATGACTGCTCACTTATCGTGTTTTCTTGTCACTCCACAAATATTCAATGAGCATCTACAAATGGCGAACAAGTTAGACAGAAGGACTGCCCTCATGGAGCTTACAGTCTATCAGAGATACAGACACATAAAGGACTTGCGTTCAGTGAGTTCAGTGTTCTAAGAGGGGAAGGAGACTTGAGACATGGAGTGACTTCTAACCCAGGCAGGTGAATGGAGAGAACTTGTGAGAGGCGCGTGACATCTCATCTCTCAGAGACAAGTAGAATCATCTAGGCTGGGGCAGGGTGAGGTAGAGCAGGTGGCGGTGGAAGAATCTGGAAGAAGGTGAACTGATGCCTACTATCCCTCAGGGATAGGGAAGATGTGACCAGACAGCAGAGCTTCATAAATCACAGTGATGAGTTTGGATCATATCATATGAGCCAATGTAGAATTTTAAGCAAGAGAGTGACATATATGATCAGATGTGCATTTTTAGAAAGCAGAATGAGTTGCAGCAGGGCAAGACCCCCTGGAGAAGGAAATGACAGCCCACTCCAATATTCTTCCCTGGAGAATCCCATGAACAGAAGAGCCTGGTGGGCTATAGTCCATAGCGTCACAAAAAGTTGGACATGACTGAGAGACTAAATAACAACAAGATAGATACAGGGAGACAGGCTAGGAAAGAGTTGTAGGAACTTAACTAAAGCAGGGATTATAGGGGACCAGAGAACACAGAAAGATGTTTAGAGAATATGGCATACAACATTCAAGAGAAATTGGAGTAAAGGTCAGGAAAGAAGGAAGTCAATAGTGGTTCCCAAGTATCTGGCTTAGGCATCTAGGAGAAAATGTGCCACCATTGGCTGATCTGAAATTTTGAGGGAAGACACTGAGATTAATTTGGAGTATGTCAAGTTTGAAGTTCTTGGAATATATCCAACTAGAGTTGGAAAAGAGCAAACTACTATGTGGGTTTCAAATCAGTGAAGTTCCAGATTAGAGATAGATGTTTGGGAGCATATTGATGATAAAGAGCTGCTGGGCTATCAGTGAGATTTTTCTGAGAGCAGGAGCAAGTGGGAAGACAGGAGAGCTGGCAGAGAACCCTCTATGATGTGGGCAGAAGAAAGGGACTCAATACAAGAGACTGAAAGTCAGCTGGATAGGTGGGAGGAAACCTCACAGGGAACACAGTGTTACAGAAGCTGAGGGAGAGAGAGCATTGCCAGGATGAGGCAAGATTTGAGAAGTGTCTCTTGGCTAGGGCAGTAGAAGTCTTTTCCTGGTGACTTCAGTAAGTTCCAAGGGAATCCAGATTGCCAGTGTTGACAGGCAGGTGAGAGAGGATGAGACAGCAAGTTCAGACAAAAGTTACCAAGAACTTACCATGACAGTTAAGACAGAGAAGTACCTGGAAGGAGACGAGTTTGGGAAGAGTTTTGGGAATGATGTTGTTTTTCAAGGTGAGAAAGCCTTGTGCTGTGTGCAGTGCTAAGTCACTTCAGTCGTGTCCAGCTCTTTTCAACCCCAAGGACTACAGCCCACCAGGCTCCCCTGTCCATGGGATTCTCCAGGAAAGAATATTAGAGTGGGTTCCCATGCCCTCCTCCAAGGGATCTTCCCAACCCAGGGATCAAACCCATGTCTCTTACGTCTCCTGCATTGGCAGGCGGGTTCTTTACCACTAGCGCCACCTGGGAAGTCTTAAAGATGTCTTGATACTCATAAGGAGAAGCCAATAGGAGAGAAAGGTTAAAGATATATAGAAGAGAAGAAGGAAATGACGATGGAGGAGAATCCTGAGGGACGTCAGTGGAACCAGGATCCAGGAGGTATTTCATTGGAACAAGAATGAAACATGTATATCTGTTGGAAAATCTTTCAGGCTTAAATCCTGTAGGACTGTGACATGAGCTCAGATTTTAGAAGTCAGGGAATAGCTTAACTGTTAGTTAAGCAGCTTAATGTTGACAGGTCTCAACACTTTTTTTGTTGTTTTTGTTGGCAGAACTCTATGATTTGCTTCACCTTTGCCTCATTGCAAGATGGCTGTGGCAGCTCTAAGAATCAATCCTCACATGACCAATTCATGTCAGGAAGCACGAATTGGCAAAGGGCAGGAATTCCTCCTCCTACACCTCCCTTTTAAATGAGAGAATAATATTTTTAGAAGACCCCCAGAAGACTTCTTGATGCATAATATTACCTAAAGTTAGGACTGAAATGTCATCCCTAGGACAAGGCTAGGCTCACTTCTCTGAGAGGAAGGCATCTCCACGCAGTACCAGTAGAAAATCCAGACTCCAGTGATAAAGAAGAAAGAGTAGATGAGGTAGGTCAGTGGGTTTGGAAGCAGAAAATTGGGTGAAATCTCATCAAATGTCTATTTTCTCTGTCATTTTGTCATCCACTAAGAGTGAGCGGAAAGATTTGGTGGGATATGAGGTCTCACAGGTGGAGGTCTCCCAAATAACCACTGTGAAGAACGGGAGACCAAACCAGCCAAGGAAACATCTAAAATTCCTCAGGGGTCCTCAGAGGGAGCATGCTTGGGGCGGGGGGACTTAGAGACCAAAGGAAAGAGGACAGGGAGGGAAGTTGTGTCTCAAGTGGTCACCCACACCGGGGTCTCCAAACCTCGATGCTGTCAGCATTTTGGGGAGTTTGTGTGTGGGGTCATCCTGTGCACTGTAGGATGTTTGGGCTTCCCTGGTGGCTTAGATGGTAAAGAATCTGTGTGCAATGCAGAGACCTGGATTCAGTCCCTAGGTTAGGAAAATCCTCTGGAGAAAGGAATGGCTACCCACTGCAGTATTCTTGCCTGGGAAATCTCATGGACAAAGGAACCTGGCAGGCTACAGCCTATGGGGTCACAAAGAGTTGGACACTGATTTAAGAGACAAGGGTTTGATCCTTAGGTCAGGAAGATCCCCTGGAGGAGGGCATGGCAACCCACTCCAATATTCTTGCCTGGAGAATTCTGTGGACAGAGGAGTCTGCAGGCCGTGGTCTGTAGGGTCTCACAGAGTCAGACACTCGTGAAGGAACTGACCATGCACGCACACAGGATGGGTAGCAGCGCCCTGGCCTCTACCACTATTGGCCAGCATCGCGCACACACACCCTTCAGCTGGGACAACCAAGACTGTCTTCAAACAATGTTGAATGTCCCCGGGGAGACAAAGTGGTCTGAGTTGAGAACCACTGCTATACACTATCTCACTTAATCCTGTAGTTCAGGGATGTGGTCCTGATTTCAGGGATGATATTAAGTGCTCAAGGACACACAACTAAGAAGAAATGGAGTCAAAATGTAAACCAAGTCTATGAGAGACCTTCTTCCCCCCCGGCCCTGAGCTCCACAGCCAGCAATGTACCACCAGCACCACCGTCAAATGGGTTCTCAGGGCCTTTGGTCCTGGCCTCAGCCTTCATCAAGTTTATCCACCCCACAGAGTTCACTTTGAGTAGTGAGCTGTTTTTCCGGAAAGAATTAGAGAACCCATAAGAATTAAATCTTTACAAGAGGTCTATACGCTCTTTTCTAGGAAGTCAATCCTCCCAGAGAAACATGTGGCAGCATTTTCCCAAGGACTTGGAGAAGGCAACCAGCATCCAGAAAGGAAAATCTTCCAAGCTGGAATGTGCTCCAGGCTGCCTCTTTAAAAAAAAAAAAAAAAAAAAAGTTATATGCCTGGGAAACATTATATCTGCCAAAGCAATACAGGGACTCACTGTAAAAATGATAGCTCAACTCCATACTGCCTTTCATCCTCAAGACTCCAAGAAGGGCCTTAAAAGTGAAATTTTATCCAAGTGCACACAAACACACACATTTGGAAGAATTCACACATATATCACTTTGTCCACCTCTCTAATGAAGGTGGAATGCAGTGGCAGATGTTTACCAGCTGCCCACCACTCACCCTCCAGCAGTTTAAGACAGGAAGCCAAAGACACTTGATCCAAGAGGAACTGCAGGGAGAATCCAGGGAGGTAAAATCTAATCCTGAAAACTGGGATTCAGCCAAATACATGAAGCACCCTCTGCATCATTGCTTTGTCCCTTACTTCAAGAGACCAAATGGAGAATGACAGGCATCTGTCTGCATCAGGGAGGCTCTGCTCCACCCATGAAGGGTTGGAACTAGAAATGGCCCCTGATACTTGAGGCATAGGTGCCATACACACAGCCTACACCTGAGCCCAATAAAGTCAAGGTTATATGTTTGGTCCCCAGTCTGGTCAGATATCTTCACTCTGTTTAATAGGCTCTGGCTGTATCCCTACTGTGGAGATGACGTCTGGTCTCATTACATGATAAGCTTTAAAACAATAAAGAAAGAAAGGATTGCCTCATTGACTGGAGAGATTTCAAGAAAGGATCTGGATGTCTTGAAGGAGGCAATGGTTCAGGCAGAGGAAGTCACTGCTGAGATTACTGGGAAGCTGGAGAAATAAGAGAAGAAATGCCGGAAGAAGGAAAAGAAAAGGCTGGCTACAATTACCCCGGCATCTTCAGAAAACAGTAGTGCTCCAGAGGAGTGTGAGGAGAAAAGTGAAAGACCCAAAAAGAAGAAAAAACAAAAGTTCCAGGAGGCTTTTTGGGAGAATGGAATGGAAGACTCATCCACCTCCTTCTCCAAATCCAAGAAAAGGAGATCTTTTTCCAAGGAGGAACTGGTTAGTAGTGATCTTGAATAGACAGCTGGCAGTGGAGGTCTTCCCAAGAGGAAATCTTTCCCCAAAAAGGAACCAGTTGGTGATCCTGAAAAGTCAGAAAACAAGAGGATCCCTAAGAAAAAGAGAAAATTCTCTTCCAAGGAATAGCCACTCCGCAGAGGATCTGAAGAGGCTGCTCCCAACAATAGTGGCAGTTTCAAGAAAAAACAAAAAGCTCCAAAAGCTATCTCAGGAAAATTAGAATGGACATGTCCCTAGTGGGGCATAACTTACAGAGATGTTTCCCAACCCATCCTCTACACCCCAATAAAATATTTTTAAAAGATAAAAACAAAACAAAAAAACAGTGCATACAAAGCAGGGTGAAATGAACTAACGTCTGCTCATAGTCGCCTGGACATTCAGCTCAGGTGAAGCTCTGATCTAGGAGCTTTGTGTGTGTGTGTGTGTTCCTAGTCACTCAGTCTTATCCAACTCTCTGTGACCCCCATGGACTGTAGTCCACCAGGCTCCTCTGTCCATGGGATTCTCCAGGCAAGAAGACTAGAGTGGGTTGCCATGCCCTCCTCCAGGGGGTCTTCCCAACCCAGGAATCAAACCCAGGTCTCCCGCATTGCAGGCAGATTGTTTACCAGCCGAGCTACCAGGGAGGCCCAGGAGCTTCACTGATGTCATCTCTTACTAGGTCATAGTATCTGAACTCTACAGACGCAGAAACTAAAATTTTAGGGAAGTTAAGATATTTTCTCTAAATATTTTTAGGGAAGTTAAGATATCAGTTACCTGGAGTAACAAGCAAATTTGGGCTTGGAGTACAAAATGAAGCAGGTCAAAGGCTAACAGTTTCGTCAAGAGAACACACTGGTCATAGCAAACATCTTCTTCCAACAATACAAGAGATAACTCTACACATGGACATCACCAGATGGTCAAAACCAAAATCAGATTGAGTATACTCTTTGCAGCCAAAGATGGAGACGCTCTATACGGTCAGCAAAAACAACACTGGGAGCTGACTGTGCCTCAGGTCATGAACTCCTTATTGCCAAATTCAGATTTAAATTGAAGAAAGTAGGGAAAACCACTAGACCACTCAGGTATGACCTAAATCAAATCCCTTACAATTATACAGTGGAAGTGACAAATAGATTCAAGGGATTAGGTCTGATAGACAGAGTGCCTGATGACTATGGACGGAGGCTGTACAGGAGGCAGGGATCAAGAGCATCCCCACGAAGGAGAAATGCAGCGAGGCAAAATGGCTGTCTGAGAGGCCTTACAAATAGCTGAGAAAAGAAGAGAAGTGAAAGGCAAAGGAGAAAAGGAAAGATACACCCATCTGAATGCAGAGTTCCAAAGAATAGCAAGGAGAGATAACAAATCCTTCCTGAGTGATCAGTGCAAAAAAAAAAAAAAATAGAGGGAAACAATAGAATGGGAAAGACTAGCGATCTCTTCAAGAAAATTAGAGATACCAAGGGAACATTTCATGCAAAGATGGGCACAATAAAGGACAGAAATGGTATGTACCTAACAGAAGCAGAAGATATTAAGAAGAGGTGGCAAGAATACACAGAAGAACTATACAAAAAAGATCTTCATGACCCAGATAACCACGATGGTGTGATCACTCACCTAGAGCCAGACATCCTGGAATGTGAAGTCAAGTGGGCCTTAGGAAGCATCACTACCAACAAAGCTAGTGGAGTTGATGGAATTTCAGGTGAGCTATTTCAAATCCTGAAAGATGATGCTGTGAAAGTGCTGCACTCAATATGCCAGCAAATTTGGAAAACTCAGCAGTGGCCACAGGACTGGAAAATGTCAGTTTCATTCTAATCCCAAAGAAAGGCATTCCCAAAGAATGCTCAAACTACTGCACAATTACACTCATCTCACACGCTAGCTAAGTAACACTCAAAATTCTCCAAGCCAGGTCTCAGCAGTACGTGAAACATGAACTTTCAGATGTTCAAGATGGTTTTTAGAAAAGGCAGAGGAACCAGAGATCAAATTGCCAACATCTGTTGGATCATCATAAAAGCAAGAGAGTTCCAGAAAATCATCTACTTTTGCTTTACTGACTATGCCAAAGCCTTTGACTGTGTGGATCACAACAAACTGTGGAAAACTCTTAAAGAGATTGAACTACCAGGCCACCTGACCTGCCTCCTGAGAAATCTGTATGCAGTTCAAGAAGCAACAGTTAGAACTGTACATGGAACAACAGACTGGTTCCAAATCAGGAAAGGAGTACATCAAGGCTGTATATTGTCACCCTGATTATTTAACTTATATGCAGAATACATCATGCAAAATGCCGGGCTGGATGAAGCACAAGCTGGAATCAAGATTGCTGGGAGAAATATCAATAACCTCAGATACACAGACGACACCACCCTTATGGCAAAAAGTGAGGAAGAACTAAAGAGCTTCTTGATGAAAGTAAAAGAGAAGAGTGAAAAAGTTGGCTTAAAACTCAGCATTCAGAAAACTAAGATCATCCATCCATTCCCATCACTTCAAGACAAATAGAAGGGGCAACAGTAGAAACAGTGGCAGACTTTATTTTTGGGGTCTCCAAAATGCAGATGGTGACTGCAGCCATGAAATTAAAAGACGCTTGCTCCTTGGAAGAAAAGCTATGACCAACCTAAACAGCATATTAAAAAATAGAAACATTACTTTGCTGACAAAGGTCCATCTAGCCAAAAGCAGATCAGTCCTGGGTGTTCACTGAAGGGACTGATGCTGAAGCTGAAACTCCAATCCTTTGGCCACATGATGCAAAGAACCGACTCATTGGAAAAGACCCTGATGCTGGGAAAGATTGAAGACAGGAGGAGAAGGGGACCACAGAGGATGAGATGGTTGGTTGGCATCACCGATGTGATGGACATGAGTTTGAGTAAGCTCTGGGGGTTGGTGATGGACAGAGAGGCCTGGCGTGCTGCAGTCCATGGGCTCCAAAGAGCCGGACACAACTGAGCGACTGAACTGACTGAAGATATTTGTTGGGGTTATACCCCTCTTAAGCCAGGTTTCAAGCTCAGGTCTCCCTACCTCAAAGTGCACATTTCATGTTACCACAATATCACAACAGAGAATATTGTTCATACCCTGGAAACTCCTTTGTGTCTCCTCCATGTCATTACCCACCATCTCCAGGTAAACACTGTTTTTGCTCCTATTCAGTTCAGTTACTCATATTACCACAGATTAAATTTGCCTGTTTTTGAACTACACATAAATGGAATCATCACCTTGTGTTCTTTGATATCTCACTTTTTTCACTCTTATTTATGAGATTCATCTGTGTTTTTGTGATTGTTGTTGTAACTTGTTGATTCCCATTACTATATAGGCTTCTACTGTGTGAATATAGTATTGCTTATTTACCCATTCTATTGTTCATTTGCATGTGGGTTGTCCCATTTAGGAATATTATGTATAATAATGCTGCTTCAAGCTTTCTTGACATCTCTTTTGGTGCCCATCTCTTTGCACATCTATACCTAGGAATAAAGCTGCTGAATCATAAGATATAGGTTTCTTCACTTTTAGTAAATAATGTCAAATAGTTTTCCAGTTGACATTCTCACTAACACTATGTGAAAGTTCCATTTGCTCCTCATTCTCCAAAAATTGGTGTTTCAGTTTCTTTTAAAATTTTAACCATTCTGGTGACTGTGTAGTTTTATCACATTGTGGTTATATTTCCTTAATGACTAATGAATGTGAAGATCTTTCTAAGTATATATTGGCCATTTGATCCATTCCCTCCTTTGTAAAGGGATGTTTTCATATATTGGTTTACTGGAGATCTTTTTACATGTCTCTGTAAGTAAATCCTTTGTTAAGGATTGTATCACAAATATCTTCTTTCACGGTGTGGTTAGCCTGCTCACTCTTTCTGGTATCTTTTCATTTTTAATTGTAATGCTTTTAATAAAATCCAGCTTATCAAATACTTTTGTTATGATTTGTATATAATTTAAAAAATATTGGCCACCCAAGTGGATAAAATATATTCTCCTATGCAATGTTTTGACTATTTATTGTTTACCTTCCATATTTGGATTTACAATTCCACATGAAAAGAATTTTCAAGTACGATGTAAGGTAGGAGTTAATTTTTCTCCCCCAAATGGGTATCATATTAACCTCAAAACAGTTATTGATAAAACTGTCCTTTTTACCACTGCACTGAAGCGGTAACTTACTCACATGCATGTGTAGGTCTGCTTCTGAATTCCTTATTCTGTTCCTCTGGCCTGTTTGTCTGTCTTTGCACTCATTCTGCCTACCTTAATTAACATCGCTTTGTACCAAGTCTTTATAGTGTAAAGTACACCAGCTTTGTTCTTCTTCCAGATTGCCTTTGCTATTCTTGCCCCCATAGAATGTTACATGTATTTTAGAATCAGCCTGTCACATTTTTAAAATTCCATGAAATTTTAAGTGGATTGCATTGACTCTATAGATCAATTTTGAGAAAATAGACATCTTTACAAAATTAAACATTTCTGATCTGCAAACACCATGTATTTTTCTATTTATTTAGGTCTTTTTAAATTTCCCACAAAAATGTGTAATTGAAAAGTGAAGGTCTAGCTGTTTCTGTAGACATAGTTCTAGGTATTTAGCAATTTTAATCCATTGTAAAGTTTATAATTTTTAAAACTTTATTTTTGCATTATTTGTGGGTAGTATAGAGAACATAAATACTTTTATATTGTCTTTATATCCGGTGTCTTTGCTGAATTAGGTTCTTAGTTCTAATCATTATCTATATATTCTTTTTATATTAATCTATATATTCTATATATTCATTTATCTACATATTCTTTATATTCATTTTATCTATATATTCTTTTGATACAAAATCATGATGTATCCAAATGATAACAATGAACATACTTGTCTCACTTCCAGTATCAAAGGGAAAGCTTTCAATGTTTCAACATTAAAGAGATACCCTTTACAAACTAAGATTCCTTTAATCTTACTTGGTGAGAGTTTTAATAATGAACATAGTTTTAATTTTGTGAAGTACTTTTTCTGCATCTCTTGAGATGATTATACATTTCCTCCTTTATTCTGTTAATGTGGTGAATTATAATAATTGATTCTCTAAGGGTAAGTTAACCTTCCATTCTTGGCATAAAGCCCCATTTGGTCATGATGTATTCTCTCAGCTGTATATGACTAGGTTTGAATTTGTTTAGTTCTTTGGGGTCTATTTTGATTTCCTTTTTGAGTAATGGGTTTAATTTACATATAGAGAAAACTTCATTATAATCAGAGAATCTATTCCTTTGAAGTTTCTTGGAACTTGTTTTACTTCTCCATTTATAGTTTATTCTGGTATTTATTTTGTGAGTACATGAAAAGAAAATGCATTCTGCAATTATAAGTTGCAAAGTTCTATAGATGTCATTTAGGTTGTTTCTTAATTGTGTTGTTCAAATTTTCTGTAATTCTACTGATTTTTATGTATTTATTTTATAGTTATTGAGAGAGCTTTGTTAAAACCTCACACCTTGTCAGCAAAATTTTCTACTTTTCTTTAATCTGTCATTCTTTGCTTTATTTATTAGGAGGCTATTTTAAGTGTATAATTACTATGTGTTCCCAGAGGTTGACCCTTCTAATGTTTTGAAATATTCTAACACTTTGAATTGCTTCTTATCTTAAAGTCTGCTTTGTTTGATTTTAGCGTAGCTATAACAATCATTTTGATTGATGTTTTCTTATGTATGTTGTTCTATCACTTTGGTTCCAATTTCTCTGTACCCTTACATTTAAGATGGATCTTTTATATAAGTAGCATTTAACTGGAATTTTCACTTTTATCCATTTGGACAATATTTTTTAACTGGCGTGTTTAATGCATTTATATTTAAAATAACTACAGATCCATTTGGTTTTAAAACCTAACATTTTATTTGTTTTCTAGTTGTCCCATTTCTTCTCTCATCCTTTAATTTCCCTCCCTTGCCTCTTTTTGGACTAATCAAGAATTTCTGTTATTCCATTCTCCTCTTATATTAATATTAGCTTGTTAGTTATAGATTCTTTTATTAGTCTTTGTGTTTATTCCAAAGTAGTGATTCTCAAATTTTAGCATGCATCAGAAACATATGGAAAGTATTTGAAAATTCAGGTTTCTGGGCTTCACCTCAGATTTTGTTCTCCAGCAGGTCTAGGGGAAAACCCAAGAAATTGCATTTCTAACAAGTTTCGAGGTGCTGCTGATCTAGCTGGTCCAGGAATCACACTTCAAGAAACATCACCCTTGAGATCACGTCTTTGCTTTATTGTTGTTGTTCAGTTGCTAAGTCACATTTGGCTCTGCAACCCCATGAATGGCAGCACACCGTGCTTACCTGTCCTTTATTAGGATCTATTATAAACTACTTTTACTATTTCCCAGAAAATGCAACAATCTTAGCTTTCCTAAACTACATTTACTCTTATTTTCATTTTTATACATTTTAATTCTATGTTCTTTTAAAATCCAAAAGATATGATTTTGTGGTTGTTGTTATACACAATAAATATTCATTTAATGTATGCACGCATTTACCTCTGTACAGTTCTTCATTTCTTCTTGCATTTCTGTATTTCTAGCTGAGATTATTTTTCACTTGTCTAAAGAACTCTTTTAGGTATTCATCTTATTGTATCCGTTGGTAACAACGTCTCTCAACTTTTGATTGTCTAAAATGCCTTCATTTTATCTTCATTTTTTTGAGGGATATTTTTTCTGGGTATCAGACTCTAGAATGGGAGATATTTTCTTTCAGTTTGATGAATATGTCATTGCAACATCCTTTTTGCTCCCAGCATTTCTGTTGAGAAGTCAAATGTCAGTCTCATTGTGGATCCCTTAAGGTTATTGCGTCTTTTTAATATCACCTCTTTTAAGATTTTTCTCTTTATCATTGATTATGATGTGCCTAAGTATAGTATTATTTATACTTTAGTTTTTAGAGTGCATATTGAATTTGTAACTGGATGATTTCCATCAGTTCTGGAAAATTCTCAGAGAATATCTCTTCAAATACTGCTTCCATCCATTTTATTTCTCAGTTTATACTTATAGGTTGTAAGAACTTTTCACCATGTTCCAAATGTCTCTTATACCTTTTTTGGCTTTTTCCAGTTTTTTACTTCTTTGTGCTTCATTCTGATATTTTCAGCTAGCCTACACTCAAGTTTTCTAATCATTTTTTATGATTCTATTCTTCTGTTAAGTTAATCTATTGAATTATTTATTTCTGTTACATTACTCTATTGAATTAATTATTATTTACTGTAGTTTTCAGTTTGAGAAATTTATTTTAATTCTTTATATTTATAGATTCCAGTTCTCTGGTGAACTCTATCTTGTCATCTATTTTTTGCACATATTTATCACAATTATCAAATAATGACACCTGCATTACCTATGGCTCTGCTTCCATTATCTGTTTCCTTGTTTTTCCTTCTAGAATGATGAGTGATTTTTAACTGAATGCTGGACATTATGTATAATAAATTGTAGAGAAATTGGGTAATGTTACTTCCCTGGTGGTTCAGATGGAAAGAAATTGCCTGCAATGCAGGAGATGCAGGTTTGACCCCTGGGTCAAGAAGGTTCCCTGGGGAAGAAAATGGCAACCCACTCCAGCATTCTTGCCTAGAGAATTCCATGGGCAGAAGAGCCTGGTGGGCCACAGTCCATGGGGTCACAAAGAGTCAGACACGCCTGAGGGACTAACACTTTCACTTTCATCTCTCTCCCCAAGGATTTTAATGTCCTCTGGCTGGCAATTAAAGTAGAAAAGATCACCTTGGCTGAATAATAATTGAAATAATTTAAGATTTGCTTTTGGTTTTCATAAGAGTTGACTTTTTTGTAGGTCTTCACTTAATCTCAGGATATAACCTCTATAGGTCTCAGCTGAAAACCCCAGTGTGTATAAGGCTCTCTTCTGTACTGTGTCCTGCACTCCAATAATTGCTCACCAGCGCCTCGAAACTGAAGAAAGTTCTGCATTGCTTTGTAGTCTCAATGGTAGCACATGTAATTTAGAAACTGGTGACTGTCTCAAGGTGGAAGCGAGGCAGAATATAGGAGCTTATTTCTCAGAGGCCCCCTTTTCTCTGAGATCTTGGTCTGCTGCGTCCCAGTTGCCTTGGTAATGCTGAACTCCAGATTTTGTCTTGATAGCCCCATGAGACTGCCAGAATCTCTAATTACTGTTTCCTGCTTAGTCTCTCAGCCCTATTATGCTTATAAATCAGTAAATGTTTCCAGTA
Organism: Odocoileus virginianus; assembly: GCF_023699985.2. Taxonomy (NCBI): domain Eukaryota; kingdom Metazoa; phylum Chordata; class Mammalia; order Artiodactyla; family Cervidae; genus Odocoileus; species Odocoileus virginianus. Next base: position 59,162,180 of record NC_069686.1, on the reverse strand, counting down.
TAAAAAAATCAGAAAATAATGAGCATCACTTTTTCTAGGCTCCTGGCCCCACAATGCCTGGTTGATTTGGTTATTCTCTAATGCCTTCAAGGAACTGTTTGTTTTTCCCTTTTATAGAGCTTTTACTATCTTCATTGGGAAATATATTTTCGTATCAGCGTATTCTCACACAGTCATAGCCAGAGGTGAACGTTGATTGGTTATTCTTAAAGTCCCCCAGGTGGCTCTAATATATGATCATAGTTAAGGACCACTGTCCTAACTTATCATACTCCCTCATGCACATGTAATTTCCTCTTCCAGTAACTCCATTGCACATATTCTGCCTGGCTAACCTCTAGAGGAAGCCTCTCCTTGGTTATGGACAGGTGGGGTCAGTGGCCATCCTACACAAGTCTATAAAACATCATGTCTATCCAGCTTTATCACTTAATCCATTCTATTCTAATCTGTGAGTTTGTGCACTTATCTCCTCCATCAGATTGTGAGTTTCTTATGAATAAGGACCATCTCACTTTTTTGTTACATCTTGTAAGTACTTGAATAGATGGTTTTAAATATCTTATTGCTCTTCAGTTCCCACTGTTCCTAACCAACAGTCCTTTTTCTCCCTCTCCAATCCCATGGAATAGCTTTTGGATCCATCCCAACACATCTGTCCTTTTGATCCTCTGAGACCATTGTAACTCCTCACCTTCCCAGACTTAATCAGTATGAAGCATTTCTAATCCTGCTACCAACTTTGAATATCCTTCACACTTCTTCTTTCATTTTCATGTATGTATGGCATTCTCTTTCTGCTAAATATTCGTGTTAATGCCTTTTGGGGTGTATTAATTCAGTCAGTCAGTAAGCAAGTAGAGAGCTACTAATATATGCACCAGCTGTGAGGGAAGGTATGGCGGATTTCATTATTCAAAGCTCAGCTCAAGGTTATTACTTTTGGAAAATGTCTTTCTAGGTTTGCTATTTTGGGGGATGGTAGTGCTCCTCTCCCCAGAGTTCATGGCCTGGTTGGAAAAGTGAAATGACCCCATCCTTCCACTTTGAAAGAGATGAAGAGACTTCCTGCATTACACTAGCTGTTTAGCTAACCGATGAAATAGTGTTATCATATGGGGATTTTTCTAGATATACATTGGGAGAATGGGGGGAGGGGGGTCAAAACTTGCTGACAGCCCAAAGAAAAATATCTTCCCACCAGAGCAGCTGTTGCTAAGTTTAGTTAATGCATGTCCTGTCAGTGAGAAAATAGGAGGCTTTCTTAAAACATCTTTTTTTGTGTGTGATTGCTTGCCTGTTCCAACACTGATTAGCTTGTTCTGTGCATGTATCATTTACAAGGGGTGTGTGTGTGTGTGTGTATGCACACACATCACTAGAGGGAGCAGAAGAAATAGGAGGGAGATTGTCTCTCTCATAGTTGCAACTCCAGCTAGGCTCCTTCTCTGCCCTTACTATAATTCTCCAGTGGTGTTGGAATAGTGCTGTGGCAGCAATCGTCCTGTGAAGTGGGCTGTAGAGAGCATCTAGCCTCTTCCTGGGTTTTAAGTATTAGCATCTTTTTGTGATCCCTTAGGCAAGAAAATGTGGGTCAAAACTATCACTCTGTGATAATCTCTCAAAGGTCAAACTTAGATTCAGTAAAGTAATCCTAGTGAAAGAAAAGAAAATGAAAGTCATTCAGTTGTGTCCAACTCTGTGCGACCCCATTAACTATACAGTCCATGGAATTCTCCATGCCAGAATACTGGAGTGGCTAGCCTTTACCTTCTCCAGGGGATCTTCCCAACCCAGGGATCAAACCCAGATTTCCTGCATTGCAGGCAGAGTCTTTACCAGCTGAGCCACAAGCTGAGCCACAATCCTAGTAGAGAGAGCTATGTAATTTCAAAATAAAATATCCAAGCAAGTAGTTGTATTTCTCTTTCCAGAAAGCAGGGAACACAATTTGTTTACCGTTGCACTTCTCATGGGACCCACTGCAGTGATTTCCATTCAAAAATGAGGAAATGAATCCAAATAGTGATAGAAAACAAGAGAGATTGTTATCTGTCTAAAGTGGATGAGGTCTGACCCTGGTCAGTTGTAGGAGAATGTATAATATGGGTTATATGGATTCCTTTTAGACCTGAGAGTGATGAGTGAGTAACCAAATTCCCTTTCAGGCTTCATGTCTTTCTCCTACTCAATTATCTGCATTTCCAGTTTTCTGTAAATTGATACCAACAACCATATTCCAGACTAATACTTGCCAATGACTGTAAGTATGATGCCTTTTTAATGACAGAAATTCCCCTTATCCATACATGTGAGAAGCTATACTTTTAGAATCACTGGTTGAGAAAATACATGACAAAATCAGCCATGAGTCAGTTTCTTTTTTAAAAATATTTGAATCAGTATAATATCTGTGCATATTTCAAAGTCAATATAATGTTTGTATGTATGATATAACACATTATGCATATAGGCAGTATTTTACTTCCCTGGTGCCTCAGATGGCAAAGAATCTGACTGCAATGCAGAAGACTTGGGTTCAGTTCCTGGGTCAGGAAGATCCCCTGGAGAAGGGAATAGCTACCCCTTCCAGCATTCTTGCCTTGAGAATTCCATGGACAGAGGAGCCTGGCAGGCTACAGTCCATGGAGTTGCAAAGAGTCGTACTTAACTGACCAACTAACACTAACTCTGGATTTACAGCCCCTTTGAAATAACCCTTACCCTTTGTTCCCTAGTTTTTCTCCCTTTATCCCTTCTGCTCACACTTCCTTCATGTTGTGGCACTCCTACTCAAGGATCTCATCGTTCTTAACTTTGCACTTGATTCCTTCTCTCTCTGTTACCTGGCTCGACTTGTCTGCTCCCTTCCAGTAGCCCTGGTTTAGCCATCCCGTCATTTGAAATCAAATTATTTATTATATCCGTTTGATGACCTCATTAGCTTCATGCAAATTTGGCCCCACTCCTGGCCATCAGCATATCACTTATCTCACCTCACCTAAGCATAATAAAAGGTCTCCTAAAGCTGTCTTCCTTGTTTGGTTGTTTGCCTGTTACAGCCCTAAGTGGCTATTTTGTATATTTGGGGAATTCATCAGTGACTATATGGGATCTCCAGTGGTAAACATGTCTGTTCTTTGTGAGGAACTCAGGTCTGGGCTGTAGAACTTAGAAGAGTGCATAAATATTTGTTAGGAAAAACAAAATTATGAAGGTGGGGGGGCGGGGCACTTGTAATGTCACATGTTCCTTATTTACAGAATCTAATTAATCTACACAAATTAGTTGAGGATATGTTATGGCCTGCAAGGGAGACTGTCCTGATGTAGGCCAACACTGACCTAAATCAGAAGAGCAAGGTAACAAGGGGCTGAACTTTTCCATCCTGCAATCTTCATTCTTGTAGTTTGTTTTTATAGCTTTCCTTCATGGGTACCACAGAGCAAACCCACCCCCTCTTCCAGAAGATATTTTCCACAAATTAAATGGCAATTTTTCTGTTCCACTTTTGACTTCTTCCTTTAGGTTTAACCAGACTTCCCTGGTGGCTCAGATGGTAAAGGATCTGCCTGCAATTCAGGATACAGGGGAGGCATGTGTTCAATCCTTGGATCAGGGAGATCCCCAAGAAAAGGAAATATCAACCCACTACAGTATTCTTGTCTGGAAAATTCCATAGACAGAGAAGCCTGGTGGGCAACAGTCCACGGGGTCACAGACTCCAAGATGACTCAGCACACACACATACACACACACACACACACACACACACACACACAGAGTGTTGTCTGAACTGTGACAAACACAGTGTTTGGGTTGATGTTACATGGGCCTTACTTAGGTGCCTTCCAAGATGTCTGAACTTTGGTTTGCTTTTTAAACTGACCCTCAAGGTGTGGGCCGCTTGGCTAGTTACTGACATTCTCCCTGTTCCTGATCTCTAGCAATGGCAACACTCCAGGCTCCTGGCTGGACAACCAGGATGACTCAGCGCTTCCAGACAATTTGCTGCATATGCTGCTCCTGACGTCTATCTGGTGGCCTCTCTTCGTGAATCTGGCATTGACAAGATCCAAGGTGCCAAGAAAGAAATCAGACAGAAAGAGAAGGTCATACCCTAAAAGAAGGTCTATGGAGCCTATAGGAAGCTCCAAGTTTAAATCTGCAAATCTCTGTGGGATTTTCCTTCTTCATGGCTGAGTCCAGAAAAGAAAGTTGACTGAAAGCTGGAGACCACCCCTTGACAAAATATTTTTTTAGATGAAAGTTCTCAACTATTCCTGTTTTTTTGGCTTTTAGCTATGTGGTATTTCAGAGATTTCTTGTTCTTAAAATCTGTTAGCAATCCCCAAATCTACAAACAGGCTTTAGAAGATGGGGGTGGGGGGAGGCAGCGAGAAAGATTGTTTCAGGAGCAATCCCTCTGAAAGGAAAAGCCGAAACCTAAATTGGATACAGCTGAAAATATCTCAATCCTGCATGATTAGTCTTGACACAAGCCCTGCAGCAGAAGCATTCTGTGTGTTAAAGGAATTACTCCAAAGGTTTTTCTTTTCTTATTGCCCACTTATTTTTCTGAAAAGCCATCTTCTGCAATTCTGTGTTTTACACTAATGCAAAGCCTTCTGGGGCTATTGTCCTATATGGATTCCAACAGGAGACATTTTCCTGGAGGCCATGATTAAACAGACTCCCTGGAACTTTGGCTTACCTGAGCCGGCATGAGGCATCAACACTTCAGGAATACTCAGCCCCAGCCAAGGAGCCCTGAGCGACCACAGTGAGACAAAAAATCAGCCACATGGAAACTGAATAGGGCCAATCGCAACATTGCTTTGTCCTCCAGGGAGCAGCCTTGATTTCCTATTTCACCTCTTTGGGTTTGTAATGATCTAATACCCAAACCGGAGCTTCCCTGGTAGCTCAGATGGTAAAGCATCTGCCTACAATGAGGGAGACCCAGGGTCGGGAAGATCCCCTGATGAAGGCAATGGCAACCCACTCCAGTATTCTTGCCTGGAAAATCCCATGGACGGAGGATCCTGGTAGGCTACAGTCCATGGGGTTGCAAAGAGTCGGACATGATTGAGCGACTTTACTTGTTTTACTTAAATACCCAAACCATCACCACTTCCTCCTTGCAAATTTTAGAGCTTTGCAGACAGGGGTGTTGTTTGCTGGATTCTGATCCAAGTCAACGGGATAATCTGTCTACTCTCATTCTTAAGAATTTCTGTTCTCACCTCTGTTTGGATGTCAACTTTTCAGATTTACCAAACAGCAGCAAGCTGAAAATGGGCTTGAATAGAAAATGAGAGAAATGGAACTTCAGTTAATCAGGATGTTTGCTCTTCTTTTTTTTTTTTTTGCTCTTATTTTTAAAAAGACTTATCATACTGGATGCCTTATAACCACATGGATCATGGGACATCAACAAAAGAAGGGACAGTATTTGGCAATCCAGTCAAATTCAAACCCCTCTGCAGGGCCCCCCAAAATGCTGGTTCACATCTTCCAAACACCAAAAAAATTCACATTATAAAACCAGCCAGATCTAATCTGAGCTTTCCTAGTTGTTCCAGCAATCCATAGTTATTGTACTCTGCCAAGAGGACTTTTCCTCAGGCACACTCTTCAGGAGAATCATATAATCTATTGGCATAATGGTCCTTTTTCAAGAGAAGTATTTCATTTTAATAAAAATGTGTACCACCACATTTAATCAATCAGGCTGATTGACAACAGCAATCGCTGAGTCTTGCAGCAGATGCTGCTGCTGCCTCATTCTTATTCCAGTTTCGTTTCTCAATCAAATCCATGTGTAAAAAACATAATGTGCTGCCAACACAATGTAATAAAACCTCAACTGAAATGCAGACCAGCACGACAGGAACTGATAACTCCAAGTGTGGGAAAAGTTAACTTCAGAAAAATCACTTCTGACACCCAAGTGCTCAAGGTTTATGGACAAGAGATGCATCATCTCACTGGAGCTAACGTGAATAGACCAAATTCATGGATTTGTCCTGAAACACAAAATAATAATCTCTAAAGCAACATTTTCCAAATGCTGGCAGAAAAAGCCTTTTTAAGCAGCCCAGAAATCATCCTTAAAATTGGCTGAGTTTGTTTGAGATGCACCATTTGTGTCACAGAGCAGTAAATTAGTACTTGAGCAGCATTTTTTTTTTTACGGTGGTGCAGACTGGTTAAAGATGATGTATCACTGGTTGTCACAGATTGAACCAGCAGTTTTCAAAGTTAATGATTCATAAAGGAATAAAGGTAACCTAATTACAGCAGTACCAGGACAGAACCCAGTTACTGCACTCAAATTCTGAGCTCCAAATTTCAGACTGGGTGAATTGTGCATACTTCTGTGGGACTTAATTCATGCAAAAGGGTGAGTTAGGGAGCAGACTTATAAGTGCCTAGAAAGGGAGATAGAGCTGCTGTAGTTATTATAGTAATTATACTATGAAATCTGTGATTATACCATGTTGACTGGTGTTCTCCAAAATTTACGTTCCCCCAGAACCTCATCATGTGAGCTTACTTGGAAATAAGTTCTTTGCAAATGTAATTAGTGCCCTTATAAGACTGCCTTATAAGGACTGGTGACCTTATAAGAAAGCCAAGTGAATACACAGACATATATACAAAATGCAGTGGGAAGACAGACTTGTCAAGACAGAGACAGAAGTTAGAGTGACGCAAGTTACAAGCCAAGGAGATTCAGGGGCTTCCGGCACCACCGGAAAGAAGCAAAGCATGCGTGGCAAAATGCAGCGATGCCAACATTTGAACAATAGTTGGCAGTAATTTCTTCCAAGAAGTTCATTCACAGTTGGACATAATATGACCAAATAGTGTCACAAAAGGATCTGGCTGCACAGAATGGCTGTAGTCACAAGTAACATTTAGCAATGAAATAGAGGAAGTCAATTTTTTTTTCAAGGTGGCACTTAATACAGGATTTGTTCCTATCAAAAATTAGGAAAGTCTACAAAATCTTTCTGCAGGAGACACTTCCACAAGAAAACCCCTACAGACAGTTGTAGCAGGCCACTGGGTTTATAGAATTTGTGCAGTTTTTATGTGCCAAACTGATTGGGGTAATCACAGCTAGAGCTCTAGAACACAGCTGACAGAGATGCACTGTCAATAACAATCTCAAGCAACTGAACCAGAGTGAGAAGCCTGCACGGTTGGCACATCAACCTTTGCAGAAGGATGTGACCAGCCCACTGTGAACTGACCTAGATCCATGTGGGATGTAGAATAAAATTCAGGAGAGGCACAGTCCTGAAGAGTTACATAGGATATAGTAAGCCATCATGGAACCCTAGGACCTTGCTGTGGTTACATTTGCAAATTGTTACTGCACACGCATACCTGTCTCAAGCTTATCGTTGGTAACTTATCCAGGGTTCATTTTGCACTGTAGGTTTGGTTCCTCTCAACTCAGTATCTCTTGACTTTATGAGGTCCTCAGAAAGAAGCATTTTTGATGCAGTGAAATAAAAACATCTGGTCCACAATCCAGATGAAAACCAGAGTCAAGAAACGTACAACTCAAGTACACATGCCTTTATAGAAGAATGCAGCCTAAATGAGAACTTTTGTTGAGTCTGGGAGCAGGAATATGATTCTCTTGAAAAGAGAATGGCTCCATCATCCATCAGGGAAATCTATAAATCTACAACTGATTTGTAGTCCCCCTTTCCCTTGTCTGATCACATAGAAAAATGTACTTCAATATTTATAAGGATTTACATTCTCCCAACTCAAAACGCATTATGCATAACCCACTCCAGACGAACACTTACCTGTCCACTGAAGAGGGTACTGTGGACTTTCTGAGACATTTGACAGTAATCATTAGCTTCAACCCCTTTCTGGGTCATCACTGTCCATAGTGTTCAGAATAAGTATCTAAAGACTGCCTCAGCTCCCTTCTGGGACCAATGGAAAGCAAAGGATCAGTCTATAAAGAGCTTTGAATGCACAAAGCAACAGGGTTTTGAAATACATTTTGGCTGTTCTATGCCTAAGGCCAGAGGCACCAGACCTCCATAGTAACTGGGTGGTAACCAGGTCGTATACCTTCCAATGTCTTGGATCTCACAGACGTGTTATGAGGGCACTGGTTACTTACTGGATATAGGGGTGATTTTTACACAATTAGGCTCTTTGGTTAGCAGTTATTTGCCAGTCTCAGTCCTCAGGCTCTTAATTATTACTATAACCAGCACATAGAGTTTTCCCAACCCCCTCCCCCACCAGCACAAACACACATTGTGTTCAGAAATGCCTGGAATAATTTGTTGGCCCCTTGTCCCTCTCATTGATCATATATCCACTTATGTCCCACATTTCAGGAATTAGAGTGGCTTAACCAAGATCTTCAGAGAAGGCAATGGCACCCCACTCCAGTACTCTTGCCTGGAAAATCCCATGGACGGAGGAGCCTGATAGGCGGCAGTCCATGGGGTCGCGAAGAGTCAGACACGACTGAGCGACTTCACTTTCAATTTTCACTTTCATGCATTGCAGAAGGAAATGGCAACCCACTCCAGTGTTCTTGCCTGGAGAATCCCAGAGACAGGGGAGCCTTGGTGGGCTGCCGTCTATGGGGTTGCACAGAGTCAGGCACGACTAAAGCGACGTAGCAGCACCAGCAGCCAAGACCTTTGATTTTTGACACACAGCTCATCAGCTGTGAAGGCTCTGCCTCCACGTCCCACTTTTGCCCAAAGTTTTGACAACCCCAAAGGGATGCCCAAACTTGTAGAAAGAGGAAGAGCCAAGAGACTTTGTCCTGAGTGGACCTCAGTAGGAAGGGGGAAGGTCTAATTCAGCAGCCAACGCGATAAAAGCTAGAGTCAGAGGCTTAACGGATAGCCCTAGGTAGAAGAGGACTAAGCATCCTAGCCACGCAGGAATGTCCAGGACACTAGAAAGCCAGCAACCTCCTAAGAATGCACGAACTTGGTGCTCCCTACCTCTCACCTTCCAACACATGGGTGGTATGTCAGCAGGGCATAAGCACGAGATTTGCTCTGCACCCCTCATCAAGGACATGCATGAGAGCTGTGCCCTGCCACCCAGACACTGCCTAGGGACACCTCCTGATGCCTAGAAGGATTTTGTCAACCAAGAATGAGAAGCAGAGAGCTATGGAGAGACTACTTACTAGACTAGGATCCAGGAAACAAATCACCTAGTTAATCACTCTGGTAAAGTGCCTTAATTTTCTCATATATAAAACAGAAGCAACACTTGTCCAGATAGGACTGTGAGATGGAAGAACTCAGCCCTGGTGTTTGACAGCCTTGATTTTGCCAGTTAGCTCTGCTATTTCCTAGCTCAGTATCTTGGACATTTAATTCTGAGTTGTAGTTTCCTCGTCTGTGAAAATGAGGGTCATAACTGAATATAATGAATCACATGTATGACATCTCTGGCTTAGAGAAGTTTTAGAGGCATCACAGGACAAACCTTAAGGTGACTGTCTCAGAGTATGAACCATAGACTGCCACACTGACGTTTCAGGGGCTTCTACTTCAAGATGGCAAACCTTCAAGAATGGGACTTCCTTCCTTCCCACGATCCCTTCAAAATGACAGACGATTTTTTTTTAATCATAAAATAAATAATTGTTGTTGTTTGGTTGCTCAGTCATGTCCGACTCTATGCAACCCCATGAACTGCAACACGCCAGGCTTCCCTGTACTTCACCATCTCCTGGAGCTTGTTCAAACTCATGTCCATTGAGTTGATGATGCCATCCAACCATCTTGTCCTCTGTGGCTATAAATAATAAAATAAATAACAGTGAAGAGAATAAAAGGGATGCAGTCTTTGAAAAAGAAATTTTAACAGATTTCAGGAAAACAAAACTACAGCAAATATCAATACACTAACAGGCAGACCCAAATGAAGGTGTCCACAGCCCAAAATACACAGGATGGGTGATGATGCAGGAAGGCGTGCATCTTCCAGGCAGGACCCGGGGCTTAACTCACCCACCTCCCAGAAAGAAAGTTTTCCCTCTGAAGGAATTTAATTGCTTTAATTGGGGAAGAACAGGACAGGTGACAAATGTGTTGACATCCCAGAGTCAGGCCTTCTTGTTTAGGGATACATTGGAAGGAAGCTTGCTTGTATGACTTGCTTGCATACACAGAAACTGATAGCATTTCTGCTCCACATTCTTAAAAATGAGTTGACAGCTAAACATGGACAAACATTTGAGGGGAAAAAAAGATAGACGAATACCTCATAAAGCATGATTTCTATTTGTGCATGCTCAGTTACTTTAGTAGTGTCCAACTCTTTGCAACCCTATGGACTGTATAGCCTACCAGGCTCCTCTGTCCATGGGATTCTCCAGGAAAAAATACTGGAGTGGATTGCCATGCCCTCCTCCAGGAGATTTTCCCCACCCAGGGATCAGACTCGAGTCTTTTAGGTCTCCTTCATTGGCAAGTGGGATCTTTACTACTAGCGCCACCTGGGAAGCCCCTATTCCTACTTATTCATCTTCAAATATTATCTGACAACTATTGATGAACAGCTATTTGAGAAAAAAATTTTTAAAATACACCATAAGAGACAGAATTCAAACAGCCAGAGACTTGAAAACACTTTATATCCATAAGGTGAAATCAGAAAATGAGGATTTTTTTTAATTAAAATGAGAATAGCAAATATTCCTGGGAAATTAAATCATCAAAATTTTTTTTTTAAAATTAATAGAAATACTAGAGGATATAGTTGAGAAAGCTTCCTATAACAGTGAACAAAACAACAAAAGAAGGATAATAAAAGATTGAAAAAGAGAAATGAAGCATAAATTCAGGAGGTATAATAGCCAATTAGGAAAATTTACAAAAGGGTAAGGGGAAAATTAGGGAAGGTTATGAAATAAACAATAAAGAAAATTCCAAAGACTGAAGAAAAACACAAATATTAATCAGAATTAATTAAAAGAATGAAAACCTTGATGTATCATGCTGAACTATCATATCACCCAGGATAACATTCTTGAGACTGCAGGGTCAAGGAACTGTAAACAGGTAATTCTAAGGGGATTTGAATCAAAATGGATTAGACTACTTATCAGCAACGAAGGACACGAGACCATAATCAAGGATTCAAAATATGAAGGTAAAAACTTTGGACCTGGAGTTCTATATCTAGTTTCAGTTCAGTTCAGTCACTCAATCTTGTCCAACTCTGCGACCCCATGGACTGCAGCATGCCAGGCTTCCCTGTCCATCACCAACTCCCAGAGTTTTACCCAGATTCATGTCCACTGAGTTGGTGATGCCATCCAACCATCTCATCCTCTGTCGTCCCCTTCTCCTGCCTTCAATCTTTCCCAGCTTCAGGGTCTTTTCCAATGAGCCAGTTCTTCGCATCAGGTGGCCAAAGTATTGGAGCTTCAGCTTCAGCATCAGTGCTTCCAATGAATATTCAGGACTGATTTCCTTTAGGATGGACTGGTTGGATCTCCTTGCTGTCCAAGGGACTCTCAAGAGGCTTCTCCAACACCACAGTTCAAAAGCATCAATTCTTCGGCACTCAGTTTTCTTTATAGTCCAACTCTCATATCCATACACTACTACTGAGAAACCGTAGCTTTGACTAGACAGATCTTTGTTGGCAAAGTACAGTCTCTGTTTTTTAATCTGCTGTCTAGGTTGGTCATAGCTTTTCCTCCAAGGAGCAAGCGTCTTTTAATTTCATGGCTGCAGTCACCATCTGCAGTGATTTTGGAGACCCCAAAAATAAAGTCTGACACTATTTCCACTGTTTCCTCATCTATTTGCCATGAAGTGATGGGACCAGATGCCATGATCTTAGTTTTCTGAATGTGGAGTTTTAAACCAGCTTTTTCACTACTCTTTCACTTTCATCAAGGCTCTTTAGTTCTTCCTCACTTTCTGCCATAAGGGTGGTGTCATCTGTGTATCTGAGGTTATTGATGTTTCTCCTGGCAGCTCCTGCAGCTCAATTCCAGAAAAATTAATGACCCAATCAAAAAATGGGCCAAAGATCTAAACAGACATTTCTCCAAGGAAGACATACAGATGGCTAACAAACACATGAAAAGATGCTCAACATCATTCATTATCAGAGAAATGCAAATCAAACCCACAATGAGGTACCATTACATGCCAGTCAGAAAGGATGCTATCCAAAAGTCTACAGGCAATAAATGCTGGAAAGGGTATGGAGAAAAGGGAACCCTCTTACACTGTTGGTGGGAATGCAAACTAGTACAGCCACTATGGAGAATAGTGTGGAGATTCCTTAAAAAACTGGAAATAGAACTGCCATATGACCCAGCAATCCCACTCCTGGGGATACACACTGAGGAAACCAGATCTGAAAGAGACACGTGCACCCCAATGTTCATCACAGCACTGTTTATAACAGCCAGGACATGGAAGCAACCTAGATGCCTGTCAGCAGACGAATGGATAAGGAAGCTGTGGTACATATACACAATGGAATATTACTCAGCCATTAAAAAGAATACATTTGAATTAGTTCTAATGAGATGGATAAAACTGGAGTACATTATACAGAGTGAAGTAAGCCAGAAAGATAAACACCAATACAGTATATTAACACATATATATGGAATTTAGAAAGATGGTAACGATAATGCTATATGCAAGACAGAAAAAGAGACACAGATGTACAGAATAGACTCTTGGACTCTATGGGAGAATGAGAGGGTGGGATGATCTGAGAGAACAGCAGCAAAACATGTATATTATCAAGTGTGAAACAGATCGCCAGTCCAGGTTGGATGCATGAGACAAGTGCTCGGGGCTGGTGCACTAGGATGACCCAGAGGGATGGGATGGGGAGGGAGGTGGGAGGGGGGTTCAGGATGGGGAACACATGTAAATCTATGGCTGATTCATGTCAATGTATGGCAAAAACCACTACAATATTGTAAAGTAATTAGCCTCCAACTAATAAAAATAAATGAAAAAAAAAAGCAAGAAAGGTCCAGAAAAACATCTATTTCTACTTTATTGACTATGCCAAAGCCTTTGATTGTGTGGATCACAATAAGCTGTGGAAAATTCTTAAAGAGATGGGAATACCAGACCACCTGATCTGCCTCTTGAGAAACCTACATGCAGGTCAGGAAGCAACAGTTAGAACTAGACATGGAACAACAGACTGGTTCCAAATAGGAAAAGGAGTACATCAAGGCTGTATACAGTCACCCTGCTTATTTAACTAATATGCAGAGTACATCATGAGAAACGCTGAGCTGGAAGAAGCACAAGCTAGAATCAAGATTGCCGGGAGAAATATCAATAACCTCAGATATGCAGATGACACCACCCTTATGGCAGACAGTGAAGAGGAACTAAAAAGCCTCTTGATGGAAGTGAAAGAGAGTGAAAAAGTTGGCTTAAAGCTCAACATTCAGAAAACTAAGAACATGACATCTGGTCCCATCACTTCATGGCAAATAGATGGGGAAACAGTGGAAACAGTGTCAGACTTTATTTTGGGGGGCTCCAAAATCACTGCAGATGGTGATTTCAGCCATGAAATTAAAAGATGCTTACTCCTTGGAAGGAAAGTTATGACCAACCTAAACAGCATATTAAAAAGCAGAGACATTACTTTGCCAACAGTGGTCCATCTAGTCAAGGCTATGGTTTTTCCAGTGGTCATGTATGGATGTGAGAGTTGGATTGTGAAGAAAGCTGAGCACTGAAAAACTGATGCTTTTGAACTGTGATGTTGGAGAAGACTCTTGAGTGTCCCTTGGACTGCAAGGAGATCCAACCAATCCATCCTAGAAGAGATCAGTCCTGGGTATTCATTGGAAGGCTGATGCTGAAGCTGAAACTCCAGTACTTTGGCCACCTCATGCGAAGAGTTGACTCATTGGAAATGACTCTGATGCTGGGAGGGATTGGGGGCAGGAGGAAAAGGGGACGACAGAGGATGAGATGGCTGGATGGCATCACCAACTCGATGGACATGAGTTTGAGTAAACTCCAGGAGTTTGTGATGGACAGGGAGGCCTGGCGTGCTGCGATTCATGGGGTCGCAAAGAGTTGGACATGACTGAGCGACTGAACTGAACTTGCATGAAATATCCCCTTGGTATCTCTAATTTTCTTGAAGAGATCTCTAGCCTTTCCCATTGTGTTGTTTTCCTGTTTCTTTGCATTGATCGCTGAGGAAGGCTTTCTTATCTCTCCTTGCTATTCTTTGGAACTCTGCATTCAAATGGGTATATCTTTCCTTTTCTCATGTCTTCTTTTGAGCTATTTGTAAGGCCTCCTCAGACAATAATTTTGTGTCCTTGCATTTCTTTTTCTTGGGGATGGTCCTGATCACTGCCTCCTGTACAGTGTCACAAACCTCCGTCCATAGTTCTTCAGGCACCCTATCAGATCTAATCCCTTGAATCTATTTGTCACTTCCACTGTATAATCATAAGGGATTTGATTTAGGTCATACCTGAATAGTCTGGGGTTTTCCCTACTTTCTTCAATTTAAGTCTGAATTTGGCAATAAGACGTTCACGACCTGAGCCACAATCAGCTCCCTGTCTTGTTTTTGCTGACTGTACAGAGCTTAATATCTAGATTAAGACTGAGAAAAAGACAACTTCCTTTTCAGACATTCAATTCTTCATAATATTTTGTTTCTTGCATTTATTTTCTAAAAAATTTTGGGATATACTCCCAAAAGAGGGATTGGGTTAGAGAAGAGTGGGCAAAACCAACAAAGGGAGAATTACAGAATGTAGAAAATTGTAAAGCTCACTAGGATTACAGTGAAAAGAAGCCCCTGGCAGTAAGTCTGCCACAAGCATTGAAAGCAATTTTAAAAAGTTGTTGAGTTTCAAGAACATTGTCTTAAGAAAAATAAAAAGAATTCCAAGAAATTAATACACTGACTATAGAACTAGATGGTACTTGTAATATAATAAGAATATATGTGGTTTTTCTTCCTATAAGGAAAAAGTCAAAAGTCACGGAAATGAAATTTTCACTAAATAATTATGGCCAAAATAGAAAATGAACCAAAATGTGCTGTAAATTTAAACAGTTTTGAGAGGAAGGAAAAAGTACTTTTGACTCTGATGTTAAGAGTATTGACTAAGCAAAGGGTCTGTAACATTGGACCTGTGAAAAAAATGCACAGTACTTAGTTCTGCACTAAACAATATCATCATAATGTAAACACTGATTCTGCTGTTGTTGTTGTTCAGTTGCTAAGTCATTTCTGACTCTGTGTGACCCCAGGAACTGCAGTAAGCCAGACTCCTCTGTCCTCCACTGTCTCCCTGAATTTGCTCAAATTCATGCCCATTGAGTTGGTGATACTATCAGACTATCTCATCCTCTGCCACCCTCTTCTCCTTTTGCCTTCAGTCTTTCCCAGCATCAGGATCTTTTTCAGTGAGTCACATCAAGTGGTCAAAGTATTGGAGCTTCAGCTTCAGCATCAGTCCTTCCAATGAATATTCAGGGTTGATTTCCTTTAGGTTTGAATGGTTTGATCTCCTTGCTGTCCAAGAGACTCTCAAGACTCTCAAGCAGCACAATTTGAAAGTATCAATTCTTTGGTGCTCAGCCTTCTTTGTGGTCCAACACTCATATCCATACATGACTACTGAAAAGACCACAGCTTTGACTAACTATTACAGACCTTTGTTGGCAAGGTGGTATCTCTGCTTTTTAATATGCTGTCTAGGTTTGAAGGCAGAAGGAGATTGAAGGCAAGAGGAGACGGGGACAACAGAGAATGAGATGGCTAGATGGCATCACCAACTCAATGGACATGATTTTGAGCAAGCTCCAGGAGTTGGTGATGGACAGGGAAACCTGGTGTGTTGCAGTTCATGGGGCCACAAAGAGTCAGACATAACTGAGCAACTAAACTGAACTGAACTAGGTTTGTCATAGCTGATTACTGGCATTTTAATATTTAGAAACATTCATAGACAAATCATAGAAAACTGAGTGGTTACAAAACAGAATGTAAATGTTATCCACATTGCTAAAGTAAAAGAAATGAACAAAAATAAGGAGATGAAAAGAGGTGGGGGGAAGAGAGGGAAGGACTAGGAAGGTAATACATTCATTTTTCAAAATGAAAGGTTAAGAGACACAGTGGAAAGCAATAGACAAAAAATAGAACTTTACATGCACATTATTTAAAGCTACATGGTAACTAGTAGAAGTTATAAATATTAGTATAACTATCAAAAAATATCTCTCTGCCCTTTTCCCTCTCCCTCTTCTCATTCAGGGACTTCCGTGATGCATATATTGGTCTGCTTGTTGGTGTCCTACGTATTTCTTGGGCTCTGTTCAACCGTCTCCAATCATTTTTCCTTCTGCTCCTCAGATGCAATAATTTCCATCAGTAATTTTTCCACTAGGAAAGAGGAAATGAATATTTCTGCAGTGTGACTATGTGCCAGGTACTGTGCCAGACGTCTACATCTGTCATCAGAGTTGACACTCACAACAATTCTGTGGGCTGAGTACATTATACTCCCATTAGAAATTACACCATGGAGGTTTATAGTTTAACCCGACAAAAGACACTCAGCATTTAGCCAGGCCAGGCTAACATCTAGGCGGACTGGTGACCAAAGCCATGTTGTTAGGCATCTAGAATTGAAACCAGTGGTGAAACAGGGTAAACCATCAATGTGAACATGGTTTATAAATGTTTAACTGTCATAAAGAGCATTCCAGGAAAATGTATGAACCAACAGAGAATTATGTAACCAAAGATTGGAACATGGCATGATTCCACTCACAAAATATTTCCACAGCCCTTCAAAGGAAGACATTAATTAATTAAACACAGTTTCATTTGCTGAAAACTAGTAACTAAAAAATTCATAATAATTTCTCCTGAATAAAAAGTGAGATACATGTTGTATACATACTAGACACAAGAAGTACTGGATCCCTTATCTTCTTAGTTAACATCAACTTTTTTAATGTTACAATCTTCTAAATACAAATAGCAAGGAAGGGATAGGAGAGATGATAGAGACAAGAAAATCCCTGATTGGGAGGTAATTTGTTTAAAAAGGAGGGAGTCTTTTACATGTACTTCCTTTTTATCACTATCTATCATGTAGGAAAGCTTCTGAAAATCACAAAACTTATCTGAAAATCTGTCTATTTATAGGCAAGATCTCATATCAAGAGGAGGTAAACCTAGTAACACATTTGTGGTGAATTATTCATAAGGTTCTGTGGGCCTTCTGGAATGTTCATGCCCCAGGCAGCCTGGGGTTCCCACTCACATTATTCTCCCAAGTGATAAGGCACATGACATCAGGTATTAGGTAGCTATTGTTGTACAACAAAAGACTGTTTAGAACCGAAAACAATAAACATTTATTTATCACATGTCTGCAATGCTCAGTGATGATCAAAACCAGCTTGACTGGACAGTCTTACTGATCTCAGCTGGGATCTCAGTGTGGCTAGGGGTTGGCTAATCGAGGCTGGACTTGGCTGAAGTGACTCAGCTCCACGCGTCTTCATCGTCTTCTGGAAGCCATGGGCTAGCTCAGGCATGCCCCAATAATGATAGAAGCAATACCAGAGACAGAAAATGAAGAGGTTTGGTCTCAGAATTAGCACACTATTTCTTCTGCTTTATTCTATTGGCCAAAATAAGTCACAAAGCTGAGCCCAGAATCAGAGTGGGAAAGTGCTGCATGGCAATGAGGATGAATATAGTCACACGAGCATTAAGGCAGTCTAGGCCCTGGAGTAGGAAATGGCCACAACCCACTCCAGCATCCTCGCCTGGAAAATTCCATGGACAGAGGAGCCTGGCGGTCTACAGTCCATAGAGTCTCAAAAAGTTGGACACAACCTAGCAACTGAGCCTAATACAGTTTACCACCCCCAGTTACACCTAATCTGCTAAAGACTTACCTTCCCAGTTTGGCTAAAAAGAGGTTCCTTGAGGGCAATAACTATATGCATTTATCATCTTTTTATCTTTATAATTACTTGGCAAAATATTAACAGGGTCTTTATTATATAGATGAGGATCTCAAGATTCAAATAATGAACATCTGTCATTTTACATATAGAGCCCTGGAATCTGGATTATCAATTGCTAAAGTGCTCCAGTCATTTTGCGCTAAAGACGAGTGCCTGATTAGTGGTCCAGATTCCTGCCACACTTTGTCCTTGTAATGGTACCAAGTGAGTGGCTCCTGGCTTAGATCACTAACACTTGTATTCTATGGAGAACCAGACTCTGAGGGAAAAAAATAACCAATATTCCGAGTAGAAGGTACTTTGCTTGTCTTACCGAGTTTGGGATTATACACTTACCATGAAGCCTCAAAAACAGGTTTACAGTCTTTACAAAGGGCGAAACAGATTTTTCTTTCCTTTCCTTTAGAGAGCTGAGTGTTGGGTAGCTGCACTGGGAGCCACTCTTGACACCCTATAATGAAACTACCTCAGACCTCGAGGATCTTTCTGTAGAGGCAATCAGGAAGGTGGGATTTGGGAGATGTGTCCAGCTCTTCAGCAGAGGTGTTATTGTGCCCACCCTGGGGAAGGCTTGAGAAACTGGGGGAAGAGTGATTGACACCCAGGAACTTCAGTGGTAGAATTGGGCAGGAGGCAGAGGTCCTGGCCAGCTCCCCGACCACACACACAGAGTGCACCTCTGCCTGCCATCCACACTATACGCCACCCTCTGAGCACATCACAGGCTGAAGGAGCCAAGCTTCGGCCACGCTTAACCTTCACCTGCCAGCACCATGCTACGCATGAAAAATATCAAAGTGAATCATGAATGATTCTTGCATTTAAAGAGCTCACAGAGAAATGGGCACATAAGGGTCATCAAAGCTCCCTGGGAGAGGCAACTTGCAGTGCAAGGGAGAACTGGCTAGACAAAACCTGGAAAAGAGACTTCCAGACAAAGAGAAGATGCTGACTGAGTCTCAGCTATTAACATCCCCAAATTCCAAAGGCATGAGTACTGTAGTCTGAATAGCTAGTTTCCATACCATCACTGGCTTCGCTGATAGTTCAGCTGATAAAGAATCCGCCTGCAATGCAGGAGACCCCAGTTCGATTCCTGGGTTGGGGAGATCTACTGGAGAAGGGATAGGCACCCACTGCAGTATTCTTGGGCTTCCCTGGTAGCTGAGCTGGTAAAGAATCTGCCCGCAATGTGGGAGACCTGGATTCGATCCCATGTCTTCTGAGGGCACCAAGGACCTGCATTGGAAGGCTCCCCCTGACTACAATGGGAAGGACAAATTGGGAGGGGGAGCATGGGCGACAGTAAAGGTCGGGGCTGTCACAGAAGTCTAACTACTGTTATTGGAATCTGAGAGTAGACTATGCCAATTTACTGGAAAGTCTGAAAACTATTAAGATACAGAGATTGATGAGAGAATGAAGAAAAGAAATCAAGCATAACTACTGGACCCTGGCTCAGGTGATTGAAGGGTCAGGGTGGCACGCAGCAGGGCATGAGGAGGAAGACCCAGAAGGCACTACTTAAGGAAGGGCACAGGAAACAGATCATGGAGAAAACAGCTGAAGAGTGAGCAAGAGAGGATGAAGGAAAACAAGCCATAAACCCAAGGAAAGGTGAAGGGTGAAGGATTTAGGTTGGACACCAAGAATTTACTTCCAACTGAGTCCTGAGTACTTGAACCCAAGCTTGGATGTCTAAAACATAGAGCTTTTCCTTGCAATTCAAAAAGTCCTTCCTTTCAGTCTTATTTTTTCCAAGTCTTCATGTTCCAAGATTTCACATTTCACTACCCCACTCATTTAGTACGTTTAATTAATTTCTCAATATTTTTGTGGATGCGTTACTGCTTTCTGCACACATAGACATACTAGGATGAAGGAGGAGGTTCTGCTGATTGGTATTTGTAATGTGTTGAGACTGATGAATGAACTCATACACACACCGTCACCATCACCAATAATAAAAACAACTTCTATTATTAAGTGAGAGTCTCACCTTCTGTTTATTGAGCATCTATTATGTACGAGGTCTTCACTTAAGAATTTTATAAACATGGCCAATAAACAGAGTAGAAATAAAGTTTCTCTTTTATAGAGGGAACAAGTAAGACTTCGATAAATTAAGTGAGTGGCTGAAGATCACAGAGTAAATAATAAAAAGTAGTGAGACATAAGTGTACCATCCACCAAGGGTAGAACCCTTTAAAAACGTTTTGTGTGCCTAAATGACTGACTTCCTTGATTTCCTTGTTAAGATTTGTGGGGAGAGGAGGAGTTTGGGACGGGGGAGGGAGCAGAGCAAAGGAAACAGAATTAGTGGAATCGGGTCAGGAATTTGCTGTTCCTGAGCCCAGGATTGTAAATTGCTGGCTATGTGTTCAAACACTCCATCCTGCACAATCTCTTTCAGAAACTAGTAAGTACATGAATGTTTTTCATTTGCCATAGAAATTTATCCAAAGAAACAGAACATCCTGATGCAAAAATTCCTGGCCAGCTTTGAAGAGCATAACTTACAAATCATTTATTTGTTCATTTAATATTTGTTCAATTATGTACCAAGCACCTACTGGATGCCAAGCATTGGGCTGGGACCTAGGGATGCAAGGGCAGACATACCCACCACACCAGCATGGGAGAAAGAACAGACAGTGCGCTACTTGAACTCTCTTTGTGGAGGCGACTTAAAGGATGAGAGAGGTTGAGGAGAGGTGGAGGGCTTTGTGGGCAGGGGGACCGCCTGAGCCAAGGACCTTTGCTCTAAAGCTGAGTTTTCACCACTCCTCCCCACCTCCATGCCACATGGGCAGGCTCACACGGCCTGACCTCTCTGGCGTATCACAGAGTCTTCCTGTGGGATTCTTCTGCACCTTACACCAATCTGTAGGAGCACCTGCGAACAGACAGTAGGTATGAGCAGAGCTCTCTGGTCTGCCAGGAGCAAGGATTATTTCAGCTCTGTGTCCCTGGTGTGGCACAGAGCAGGTCTTCAGGAGACACAGTGGGATATTCACAGCATACCGAGCAGGTTTAACACACATCAGGCCCCTTTGGGTAGTCCTGGGCCACACCGCCCATTTAGCCACTTTACAGTTCCTCTTTGAGGAAGCAGTTTGGAGATAATAGAAAGGCTGGAGGCCCAGGCTCTGCCAGAATGACTTCAGCACACCACTTAAGGTTGTTTTCCTCCCTCATCAAAAGACATGTCGAGTGAGACCAGCCTGGTGGACTGGGGATGCAACAGAACCTACCGAAGCCCACGAGTAGGCTTGTTTGTGCTACAGCAAGTCCAAGGTCAATCTTATAGCCTTTACTCAAGAAGGAGCAGAGAGAGATTATCCAGAAAGGAGGTAACATCACATTTGGTCTGTCCTTTATTTCCCTCTGACCTACAATTCTGTGACAAAGCGTTGCTCTTGTCTGTGAGTCACCTGAAGCTTACTTTTTCAACAGAGTTCAAGCACCTGGCATAGAACACAATCGTAGCTAAAAGAATACTGTTTACAGAGAACTGTAATTTTTGAACAGGTAAAAGGATCACATGGCTCAAAGATGAAAGTAATAGAAAAAATGGACATTGAGAACCTTGACCTCACCAGGCTGATATCTTCCATGTTTGATAACCTGCTCTCTGCCCCCAAGAGTCACCAGTTTCTTACCTGCCCTTCCAGTGATTCTTTATGCAAATCCAAGTATATGTGGAATTTTGTTAAATACATCTTCAGTATCTGTGGAGATAATCATATGATTTTTCTTCTTAGATATATTTTGATGAACTATCTTTGCATTCTTAGAACAAGCTGCACTTGGTTATGGAGTATTACTCTTTTAGTATGTTACTGCATTCTGATTGCTAATATTTTAGCTAGGATTTATGCATCAGTACTCATATGTGAGATTCATTTATCATTTCTTTTCTATATAGCATTTGTATTCAATTTATCTTTGCCAGGTGAAAATCATTTGAAAGTCGTCCTTTTTTGTATATGCCTGTGCCTGCACACTGAGTCAAGTCCAACTCTTAGCAACCCCATGGACTGTAGCCCACCCACCAGGCTACTCTGTCCATGGAATTTCTAGGCAAGAATACTGGAGCAGGTGCCATTTCCTTCTCCAGGTGATCTTCCCAATCCAGTAATTGAACCCTCATCTCTTGTGTTTCGTGAATTGGCAAGCAGGTCCTTTACCAATTGAGCCACTGGGGAAGCCCCTTTTTCGTATATGCTCTGGAACAATTTGGGCTTCCCAGGTGGCGTTAGTGGTCAAGAACCTGTCTGCAATGCAGGAGACTTAAGAGATTTTTTTTTTTTTTATGGTTTCAATACTTTTATTTTTTTTCCCATTTATTTTTATTAGTTGGAGGCTAATTACTTTACAACATTGCAGTGGTTTTTGTCATACATTGAAATGAATTAGCCATGGATTTACATGTATTCCCCATGAGATTTGAGTTCGATCCTGGTTTGGGAAGATTCCTTGGAGGAGGACATGGCAACCCATTCCAGTGTTCTTGCCTGGAAAATCCCATGGACAGAGGAGCCTGGCAGGCTACAGTCCATAGGGTTGCACAGAGTCAGACATGCCTGAAGTGACTTAGCACACATGCACACAGTGGAACAATTTAAATAGTGTTTGGATCATCCAACCTTTAGAGTTTCGGTTAAATTTGAGCATGAAACTTCTAGCCCTTCTAGTACTTAAAAAATTTTTTAATTTTACAATTTTCTCTAATTTTTTTCTATGAAAATTGGTCTATTTAGAGATGGTTTGAGTAAATTATATCTTCTAGAAAAATCCGTTTCTTTCAGATTTCCAAATTTAGATGAAGTTGTGCAAAAAACCTTTTATTTTCCTTCCTTTCTTCATTATTTTCTTCTTGTCATGTATTATATTTTGCATCTGTTCATTCTTCCTTGATGTATGAGAAGACTTTTTGTTTCATTGCCAATGATTCAGGTATTCACTTATTTATATTGTCTACCCACCCCTGTTATCTAACTCATTAATTCCTTTTATTTTTACTTTATTTCTTCTGCTTTCCTTTGATTTATTGCTCTTTTTTCTAACTCTCTGATTCTGTTCTTTCAATTTCACCCTTTTTATAGGTGAAATATATAAATATTTCTCTTACCTGGTGGCTCAGAGAATAAAGAATTTACCTGCAATGAAGGAGACCTGGGTTTGATCCCTGAGTCAGGAAGATGCCCTGGAGAAGAACATGGCAATCCACTGCAGTATTCTTACCTGGAGAATTCCATGGACAGAGGAGCCTGGTGGGTTACAGTCCATGGGGTTGCAAAGAGTCAAACATGACTGAGCAACTAACACTTTCACTTTCTTTTGCACTTTAGACTATGACATTTCCTATGAGTACTGCTTTAGTTCTATCTTTTAGATTCAGAACTTAATATGTAGTATTTTGACTATTATTGTTTTTTAGAAATTCTGCAATTTGGATTTGTGCTTTTAAATTTGGGAGTTGTTCAAATGATTATTTTCTTCAAATTCTTTTTTAAAAATTTTTATTGTTACTGCATTGTGAACAAAAAATAATGTCTACATTATTTCTACTTTTTGAAATTTGTTGTAACTTCCTTTATGGTGGTCAGTATTATAGTCAATTACTGTGGCTGTTCCATGTGCGCTTTAGCAAAAATATATTCCTACCTTCAGAGAGAAAGGGAGTTTGCATCATATGCAGATGACATCACCCTTACGGCAGAAAGTGAAGATGAACTAAAAAGCCTCTTGATGAAAGTGAAAGAGGAGAGTGAAAAAGTTGGCTCAAAGCTCAACATTCAGAAAACTAAGATCATGACTTCTGGTCCCATCACTTCATGGCAAATAGATGGGGAAACAGTGGAAACAGTGTCAGACTTAATTTTTTTGGGCTCAAAAATCACTGCAGATGGTGATTGCAGTCATGAAATTAAAAGACGCTTACTCCTTGGAAGGAAAGTTATGACCAACCTAAATAGCATATTAAAAAGCAGAGACATTACTTTGCCAACAAAGGTCCGTCTAGTCAAGGCTATGGTTTTTCCAGTGGTCATGTATGGATGTGAGTTGGACTGTGAGGAAAGCTGAGCACCGAAAAATTGTTGCTATTGAGCTATGGTGTTGGAGAAGACTCTTGAGAGTCCCTTGGACTGCAAGGACATCGAACCAGTCCATCTTAAAGGAGATCAGTCCTGGGTGCTTTTTGGAAAAACTGATTCTGAAACTGAAACTCTAATAATTTGGCCACCTGGTGTGAAGAGTTGACTCATTGGAAAAGACCCTGATGCTGTGAGGGATTGGGGACAGGAGGAAAAGGGGATGACAGAGGATGAGATGGCTGGATGGCATCACTGACTTGACGGGCATGAGTTTGAGTAAACTCCGGGAGTTGGTGATGGGCAGAGAGGCCTGGTGTGCTGCGATTCATGGGGTCGCAAAGAGTCGGACATGACTGAGCAACTGAACTGAACTGAACTGAAGCACTCAAATATTATTATTATCAGCACCTAAAGTCCCTCCAAGTCCGGAAGGGCCCTTGTCCTACCCACTATAGAAATAGAGAAGGATAACTGGATTTTCCAACTGGTTTGGTAAACAAAGCCTGTTTTGGGGACTCCCTAGTGGTCCAGTCAGTTCAGTCACTCAGTCTATGTCCGACTCTCTGTGACTCCATGAACTGAAGCACTCCAGGCCTCCCTGTCCATCACCAACTCCTGGAGTTTACCAAAACTCACGTCCATTGAGTCGGTGATGCCATCCAACCATCTCATCCTCTGTCATCCCCTTCTCCTCCCCTCCTCAATCTTTCCCAGCATCAGGGTCTTTTCAACCCTAGTGGTCCAGTAGTTATGAATTCACCTGTCAATGCAGGGGACATGTGTTAGATCCCCAGTCTGGGAAGATCCCACATCCCAAGGAATAGCTGAGCTCATGTACCACAACTACTGAAGCCTGCACGCTCTAGGGCCCAAGTGCCCCAACCACTGAGCCCATGAGCCTAGAGCCCGTGCTCTGCCATAAGAGAAGCCACTGCAATGAGGGGCCTGCACATCACAGTAAAAAGCAGCCCCTGCTTGCTGCAACCAGAGAAAGACTGCCTATGGCAGCGAAGACCTAGTGCAGCCAAAAATAAATTAAACAAATAAATACATTTTTTAAAAAAAGACCTATGTTTTTGGCTCTGAATGAAGCTTTTCACATCTACCTTTTTGATTATGAGGTTTAGGCCCTTTGTATTCATATTCATTTTTGGTCCAGTAGATCTGAGAGGGATGTCTTACTATTTCCTGAGATGTGAAAAGACTGAGAAGAAGCCAGTTCCTGGGGGTGGGGTGGGGAGCACAGGCTCAGGCAGGGACAGGGGAGTGGGCTGTGAAGAAATCATGGCTTTGTTGGAGACATCTGTCAGATCATCTCCAACGAATAACACTCTTGCTGTAAAGAAAAGGGCTGCTCCAAATTGATCAAGGTCTCTATTGTTTAATTTCTATTGGTGTTCTTGAAAGGAGAAAGAATCAACCTCTCATTTAATCAGGTAATTTTGTATGGGTTTCTTTTTACATACATTGATTTTGCTTACTAAACCAAGTTGAAAAATCTGGTTCTCCTTCTATTTCCATGGCGGGCAAGACAAGGCCTTTTCGTGACTTGGAGGGAGTTTATATGGTGATGTCGCTAACAATAACATCTGAGCACTCACTAACAGCTAAACTCTTTTCAACGTACTTTGTATGTCTAAGGTCACTTAATCCTTGTATGAGCTTATAATATTCCCATTTTGCAAATTAAAAACAACAAGACAAGTGGAGGTAAAATAACTTGTTCAAGTTCAAACTGCTAGTGAGTGGTGGAGCCAAGACCCCAACCTTAGCTACTATGCTCTGGGGTCCCTTTTAAAGACCAGCTCTTTTAGAGGGTTCATTTTACAGGTGAAGTAATAGACCTAAAGTTGTTGAGTCAGCTAGCAAGCTCCCAGCAGAGTTAAAACTAGACCTCTAACATTTGGACCTTCATCCAGAACTTTCTCACTATAACAGCACGCTATGCATAGAAGTAGTGTTTTGTCATAGAAAAGAAAGTGAAAGTCGCTTGGTTGTGTCCAACTCTTTGTGACCCCCATGGACTGTAATCCATTAATTTCTCCAGGCCAGAATACTGGAATGGGTAGCCTTTTCCAGAAGATGTAACTTGCTGGATGATAGGGGCTAATCATTTTTAGCAACCACTGCCTACCTCACCTCACATGTCTATAGGATAACACCATAGTAGATGGAAAGATGTTTTAACTTATGGGCTACCTAAATACCTTATGGTTCCTGAACAAATAGCTCAGCTATGGAATAAATTCACTTTTAATATGATCGTGTGTGTATGTTAGTAGCTCAGTCATGTCTGACTCTTTGCGACCCTGTGGACTAAAGCCTGGCAGTCTCTTCTGTCCATGGGATTCTCCAGGTAAGAATACTAGAGTGGGTTGCCATCCCCTTCTCTAGGGGGTCTTCCCAACCCAGGGGTCGAACCCAGGTCTCCTGTATTGCAGTCAGATTCTTTATCATCTGAGCCACCAGGGAAGCCCTTTAATACGATTAGGATATACAAAACTACAAAAAGTAAAAATTCTTTAAGAGAGAAATTCTTCTAGGTGCCAATGTACTTTCACTAGGCTTCTCCTCTACTCTCCGGTTCCCACACACATGACTTCATTCTTTATTCATGGATTGTGGGTGTCAGGCTTGACAGGCACTTTCTCAAGACAAGTAGGAACTTAAGATAGCTAATGGAAAAGAATAGCAATCAATTCTCAGGGGAGAGCATGATCATTAAAAACTGCACATAAAGGGGTGAGTTTCTTGTATTTCTTGTAACCAAGTCCAGCCCTGAGAGCCTTTCTCTATTGCCAAAAGTGATCTAACATCTCCCAACATAGCTTGGCTTCACATGGTAAATTTTTTTCTCCATTCCATACTCATTCCAAAAATTACGAAAAGAGAAAGGAGTTTATGACATTTGGGAAGAGACTGATCTGCTATAGCAATTTTACTAAGAAAGGATACAATGGTTTTGGCAAAATAAGAGAATTTCATTCTGAAATTGTAACAACATCCTCTCCCACAGGAATTATTTGGCTTACCAAAAATCAAAGTTGTTAAGCTGGTGAGGGCAGGGTCATAAGGCAAATGACTAGAGGTGATACTCTATACAACTCTATACACAGAGGCTTTCAGAAGCTCAGGTTAGGGAACCTGCTACTGTGGCTGGAGCTGGTGGTATTCCAGTTGGATTCATTCACAATAAAGCAGCAAGATAGGATCAACTGCAAACCCTGGAAAACTGTCCTCTCACTGTACAGAATCTCTACGAAGAATGAGAACAGAAAACTAAGGACTTTCTCAAATCACAGCATCATGAAAAGATTTGTTCAAAGCTGGTCCCACAAACTATTGCTTCTGGGTTTTGCAGCAGAAATGATTAAAACACATTTCCATCATCTTAAAGAGCAAATTGGCCTCACAAGCCTTCTAACCTAGCATTTGAGTGTGTTCAGTTGCTCAGTCGTGTCCGACTCTTTGCTACACCATGGACTGGAGCCCGCCAGCCTCCTCATCCATGGGATTTTCCAGGCAAGAGTAGTGAGTTGCCATTTCCTGAAGGGAGAGCAGCTGAAGAACGAGGATGGGCTTCTTGGAGAGGTTCTAGACTCTCCTTTCCCAATCCTCCTAGTTTTCATTTCAAACAAGAGACTGAAATGATTTAATTGTGACCTAGCTCAGATTTGAGGGAACTGCTTCATTGATGTCTCTGGCTTCACTGACCTAAACATTTTTATTTGCAAAAAATTTTATTTAAAAAAAGTATGGCCAACTAATCCTTAACCACATAGATTATTAGGAGCCTCTTCCACGACACTAAGTGAGATAGCTGAGCTGGGAACTTTTACATGTGGTTAAAATTTAAGTCGTTAATAAAATGGTATCTGGTAAAAGTGGGAAAAGAGTTGAAAAAAGGTGAATTTTTCATGAAACTGAATGTAGGTATTTTCAGAGAACCAGATAACCTCAGGAACAGATTTTATAGCCGTTTCCAATATCATTTAGTTCAAGCCACTCATAATTGCTCAAATAATCTTTGGATGATCTGTTTGGTGGGCAGGCTTCTCTTCCCATTGAGGGAAACATTTATCTGAAGGGCATGTATAACTTACATATAATCCAGGATATTAATCAGTATGGAGAGGGAAATGGCAACCCACTCCACTATTCCTGCCTGAAAAATCATGTGGATAGAAGAGTTGAGAGGATTACAGTCCATGAGGTCGCTGAGAGTCAGACACGATGAATGACTGAGCACATTACTCAGTAGAGGGAACACCAACACATTATTTTAGTCATGGTTGGTCAGTTACAAAGAAAACGAGTCAATTTAAATCCTTTTTTAAAGAGTTTATTGGGAGAAGAGTATAGGTTTCATGGGAAGCAGAAAGACATGAGATGGTCTTCTCTCTTTTTTTTCCTTATCACCTACTGCTTCTCTCTTCAGTTAGCAACTTTATCTTGCTTTTGCAATTTCCAATTCATAATGACTTTTGGGCTCTGATGGCCCCTGTCTTTTTAGTTATCCTTATTTTTCATATTGAAACAGGCTGGGACAGGAGATCCTTTGCCACATTGATGCAATGCTTGCACCTGTCTCCTCAAGCCAAAAAAGAAAAAAAAAACTGTAAAGGACCAGAAGTAACAGTGTGCAGCAAGGCACAGTTGGGGCAGATTCTGGACAACAAGATACAAAAAGATCAAAAGGATCCAGTTGCCACCTCTGAGAAGCTGGGAAAAAAAACCAGAGGTCAGGAGTAAAAGCAGGGTAGTGGGCATGCCCCTTGCATCCAGCACCACCAAAGGGATGGGCAGATGGTAAGGCACCCCTCCTGCCCGAACTCTGGACATACCTCTACCCTCACCGCATATAAGGAACCAACTCGCAACGCCCCCCAACCCCACTTAGGCAGCAAGCAAGGGAAGCTACTTGTTCTCACTCCCCACTGCTGCAGTAGAAGCCCCAGTAAAGCCTTGCCTGAATTTCTTTTCTGCCCTCTTATCCATTTCTATTTCTTTGCAAAGTCCAAAAATCCCTGTGAGTATCAATATCACATTTTGTCTGTGAAGAACCAGCCTTGAGATTGGTATGGCAAGGGATACCTGACTCAACCAGAGCCAAAAATTTTCTGAGTCTTCAGCAGAATCTCCTGAGAGACAGGACAGGCATGGGGAGGACTTGAGGCTGGAACTGCCAACACCATCCAGCCTCGTAAAGCCCTGGCCTCATGTCAATACAGCAGACACAGGGCAAGATGGAAAGAAGCTATGCTCTGAGGGTAGTTTTTGATACCTGAATCCTGGCTGCGTGTGAAGCCAGTCTTGCTTGTTAGTCTCACGAGCCAATAACTTTCTTTGTTGCTTAAGTCATTTTGAACCAGGTATTCTGTCAGGCAGGCTTCCCTGGTGGCTCAGTGATAAAGAATCCACCTGCCAATGCAGGAGATGCAGTTCGATCCCTGAGATGGGAAGATCCCCTGGAAAAGGAAATGGCAACTCATTCCAGCATTCTTGCCTGGAAAATCCCACGGACAGAGGAACCTGGGGGGCTATAGTCCTTGGGGTCGCAAAAGAGTTGGGCATGACTCAAACACTAAACAACATTCTGTCAGGCATATCCCTGAAAGTTCCAAATGCTGTAATCAGCCCCAGATTCCTCTGAGTCCACCCCATTCGTGACCTGACCTCCTAGCTCTTAGACTCCTGGTTGGCCTTGTTAGGCAGGGCTTGCTCAGGAAGGAAGGGAGGTCACTGTGGTATGTGGGACAAGTGTTTGCAGAGCTAAAGGTGGGGCAGAGTGAGAGGAAGTAATTAACCTCTTCACTTATATTCACTAATTAGAAGTTTGATCTCATAATTAGCCTAAATCTGTCTTGTCTTCATTAAAGTCATTAATGTCAAAATATAAGTGATAATCTACAGAAATCACTTCATTTCCAACTTCTTAAACAATGCTTGTGAATTTTTTAACATGCAAGTCTAATGGAAATTTAGCAAATGTTCATTTCCTTGTTATTCTTCTGTGGACATGTCAACAATATTTTAAATTTTTCATTATACCAACTTTAATTTTAAAATTAAAGACACTGGATGACGTAAGAGGTCAAATTTAAGTGATAAATGAAAATGAATCCGATAAGAAATGCTTTTCATCCTATTTCTTCATTATGGGAATAATGTAATTCTTAGATTTAAAAATATCTCTAATAAGTCATGATGCAAATAATCTTCTCCCATAGATTTTCTTTCAAGAAATTGGGTATCTTTTCTTTCGAGATACCCAATTTATTTCATCACAAAATAATAAATCTCATGCTCAGAATCCATTTCTTAGCCAAGAGTGGCACCACTGAAGTTGTTCATTGCTCCAACTAAAATTTAAAATTGTTTAGGGAGGGTAAGGGTATGACTTTCCCATATATGTTTCAGTCCCACATTTAACATTTCATAGAAATAAATCAATTTGGGAAAGGAAATCCAAAAAAAGAAGGGACGTATGTATACAAATAGCCGATTCACTCTGCTGTAGAGAAGAAACTAGCACAATATTATAAAGCAGCGATACCTCAGTAAAAATTAATTTAAAAAAAGAAAGAAATAGGTTCCACTAACACATTTCTGTTTTGACAGTTCAGACAGTAAAGATCTGCATCCTTCAGCCTGGGAAGGAGGAGGGCTTGGAATTACCCTCAGCTTAGCATCTACTTGCATGATGTTGGCAGGTTATGTGTAATCTGGGTAAGCCTTTGTCTCTTCATATTATATGATAGATATTAGTATATATATCATAGCTTTAATGGGATAATTAAATGAGGTGGTATATGTAAATCATTTAATAGATACTTAACGTTATTATGTACCAGCTATTACTTAAGGCAACAAATAATTTCCCATTATAACAGATACATTCATAACTCATGAATGTCCCTTTCCTACCAGTTGTCAACATTGCCATAAATCTTGCAGTTATAAAATTAAATCTACATTTTTCATGAATTGAAATGTTAATGCCCCGTTAAAGCTACTGAAATGTCTCATTCTGCTACTAATTGGCTCTGTGACCGGGGACAAGCACTTAACCAAAGTGAGTTTTGTAAAATGACAAGATTGGGCTGCCCGTGATGAATTTTAGGGTCTCTTCAAGCTCTGTCATTCTTCTCCTTGAATCTTATAATGCAGTTAAGTTGCTATGTAATATTATACGAGTCATCATGGGATAATCACATCTTGATTTTAAATGAATTCATATTCCTCTCAGAAGAAGAAAAATGGCTGCCATCTAAAACTAGCCTCCCAAATAAGAATTAGGATAAAAGCAGAGAGAGAGAGAGAGAGAGTGAGTGAAAGATGACAGTACTGTAATTCATATGCTCAGATTTTATAATTTTGGAAATCTCTAAAAACAGTTTTTAAAAACTTGAAGATCAATTTTGTGACACAGGTGTAGTGGAAGAAAATGTGTAGCCGGACATGGTAGACACTTACCCATTAGATTTACAATCTAGGCTCCCCATGCAAAATTCCAAACCCAAGATGCCTCAGTTATAGGAAACCCTAAACTGTTGTGCTTCTATTTTTCTGAAACTGCAAAACAGATTTGTCTATTAACTGCTCCTTTGGTATTTATTTTGAAACCAACTGTGCGGTTCTTGGCCCCTTCACATACAAGTGATGCCAGCTCTTACACAATTCCACAGAATTCTTGCACAGTTCTCGCTTGCTCTGCCCAATTTTTTTCTTACTTTCCCCTCTTTTCCCTCATAAATGGTGAGCATCTCAGAAATGATGATCCCATTAACAGGAGATCTCTACACATTGGTCTATAAGACACTGAAGGAAAAATTCAAAAGATGCCTCCACACAAAAGTGGGGGAAAGTCACATAAATTAAATTTCAAACAGAAGAAAGTGCTGTGCGTGGAGAGCCCCGATTCTCTGACAGATGGCACACAGCACTTGCTGGGCAGTGCTTGAGGTTTGCTCCATTGCAAATACAGAAATAATAAAACCATTTAGCGATTTTAAAGAGCTCTGTAATGAAGTATGACATTCTAACAAATAAAGGTTTACTAAGGTAGAACAGCCAGGATTTAAGGGCTCTTAAAACAGGATACTGATGTAAATGTCATTCTCAGGATGGCAAAACTTCAAGAACTTCAACTGTACACGTGTGTAGGTGTTCATGGCTATGAGTAGAAACACAAGTGCACAATGAGATCTGGAGTTTTAAGTGATGTATGCCCATTTGAAGTTTTCTTGAGCTTAGAAAAGCAAAGGTTTCAAACCTTACCTTCAGTTGCCTTGGGCAAGCAAGAAAAATATCTGTCAAGACCCAGGTCTCACTGTTAATGCTGGAGTTGAGAAATGCCCTCCAAATGCCTTCAAGTCAACATTAGCTATGACAGAAGCAAGACTATTATTTAACAGTAGCAGCAAATGTCAAAAACAAACTGTACCTGGCATTTTGACAAGACACTACTGAAAGAGAACCACTTCTTCAGCACTTGTGTAACCGTTGGGGAGAACTCGACAATTAATATCCTGAGGTCTGGTAATAGGATTCCCAGGCTGTTTGGTGATTTCGTTCTGATATACATGAAGGGCACAGTCAAGTGGCGGACACAGGCAAAAATAAGCTGAAAAGATGAGGCCTGGAGAAATGGACTGATGGGTTAGAGATCAGGTGTCGTGCGGCTAATTAAAATGTAACGCCTTCTTGGGGAAAATGTGTTCTCATGGTTGTGACACTGTAAAGTATGAGGACAGAGCCATCATCCCCGGGCAAGAATAAGATGCTGACAAAACCCATCTCGTTTCCCACATCCTTCTTTCCCTCTGGTGTCCTCACGCCGTCCTGCGGCACCTCACCTGAGCTTCCCTCCCTGGATGACGCCACCGCCCAACCTGGCCAAACATCCTGCCAAACAACTTCTCAGAATGACAATGACCAGCAAGGGTTCTCTCCTGCTTCCCTAGGGACCAGCTCGCTGTTGACTAACCTGGTGAGGGAAGCTGCGGACGGTAGTTATCAGTGTCGTGGATTCCTGCATCCTGCTTCCTTCCATTTCAATGGAAACATGAGGGGGGTTTTCCTGATACAGAGGGGATGTCCACGTGCTGGTGCAGAACCTGTACTTTGAAGTGAACAAACAGGAGGGACAAGAACTAATATTTCACTGGACACCTGTCTACATATTACTGTGTTTAATGTTAACAGACCTCTAAGGAAGGTGGCAGTATATCTCTATTTCAGAGATGGAAAAACTGAAATTTCAAGAGCTTGGGGGACTTGTCCAGGGTTGTTGTTGTTGTTTAGTCACTAAGTCACATCCAACTCTTTGTGACCCCATAGACTGTAGCCCACCAGGCTCCTCTGTCCATGGGATTCTCCAGGAAGAACACTGGAGTGGCCGCTTCCTTCAGGGGTTCTTCCCCACCCAGGGATCAAACCTGCATCTCCTGCATTGGCAAGTGGATTCTTTACTGCTGAGCCACCTGCGAAGCCCCTTGCCTAGGGGTCCAGTCTGTAAATAACTCCTCAGGTGTTAAAGCTTGAGTTTGACTGATTTCCAAGGCTCTTTCCTGATTCTGCTCAACCTCAAGATCACACCTTCATTAGCCACAGGATGTTCTTTTTCAGTAAAAGTCTGATGCCAATGGGAATTCTCTGAGCTGTGCTAGACGGGGCAGCCCCAACTTGCAGGACTCCCACAAGTAACCCCACGGGCAGGTGGGGCCCCCCAAGCAGAGCACACCCTGCCTATAAGCTCTTTGGGAGCCATTTAAATCTCAAAGTGAGGGACTTCCTTGGTGGTCCAGGCACTAAGAATCTGTCTGCCAATGCAGGGGACACAGGTTCGACCCCATGAAGATACCACAGGCCTGGGGACAAATAAGCCCAGTGGCCACAACTGCTGAGGCTGTCCTCTGGAGCCCAGGAGCCACACTACTGAAGCCACACCCATCCTAGAGTCCGCTCCACAACAGGAGAAGCCGCAGCAGTGAACGCCCATACACCGCACTAGAGAGTAGCCCCCGCCTGCCACAACCAGAGAAGCCTGCACAGCAACAAAGAGCAAAGCGGCCGAAAATAGACAAAAACAAATAAATATATTTTAAAAACCCCAAAGTGAAGTGAAGCCCTGTTTTAGGTCCTACCTCCCACCACCTCCTCTACCTGCAATCTTCACTACCTCCAGATCCATCTTTGGAGTCTTCAGAGTACATCCACCTGTCTGTCCATGTGGTTTTCCTGTTCATCTCATGCCCAGGAGAACTGTCCTCCCCTCCTCGAGCTGATCTGGCTCATCAGTATCTATGCCCTTTCCAGATGCCTTTCCCGGCCACCGTATAAACATCCTGTTCTTACTCTGACAGAACTTACCATCTATACAAACCATGTTCAAGGATGGATCCCATCAGGCCAGTACTTATATTACAAGCATGTCAAAAACTAGACCAGCAAGCGCAATAACTCACACAGACTTCTCTCAGACTGAACTTAAAAGGTCAGAAGTCAAAGCCTATTAACACATCCTTTCTATGATGTCAGATTTCCATATGGGACTGTGCCTA
This sequence comes from Odocoileus virginianus, assembly GCF_023699985.2. Classification (NCBI taxonomy): domain Eukaryota; kingdom Metazoa; phylum Chordata; class Mammalia; order Artiodactyla; family Cervidae; genus Odocoileus; species Odocoileus virginianus. The sequence continues at coordinate 59,127,464 of NC_069686.1, read as the reverse complement.
TAGAGGCTCGAGCAGAAAGTCTGCTATCTAGAGAGGCTTCAGGTCCAAGTTCAGTCATTCCCCCATGGCTGAAGTCATCAGACTCTCTAAGAACACTTTTGTTGACTAGAGAACCCAGATCTGAGAGTGAAGTAAACATGTTAACATACATCTGTGAACTCAAGGCGTATTCATGTCAAAGGTGCCTTGATGCCAAAACACTTAGCAATGGTCTTGGGATTCTGCTGGAAATGCAAAAGGCAAAACAGCTTGCAGGGACTTGTAGGGACAGTACCATGCGGCAGTGAGAATCCTTGGCTGTCGGAGCAAAGTTAGACCCAACTGTGAAATCCTGCCCTGCCATTCAGAAAACCATGGAAGTTGGCAGCTGTGAAATGCTGCGTGTCTGCCAGGGGTGGCAGCGACATTTGTAGGAAGTGCTAAGGAAACAATTACTTTCCCACACCTTCTGATGTTCAAGTGATAGGAAAAGACAAAAGTGGAATTCTTCCTTCTTCCCCACTGTTCCAGGACATGGATACAGAGTTTATATTTTATGTATTTTAAACACTGTAATTTTCAGTCAATTCAGTCACTCAGTCCTGTCTGACTCTTTGCAACCCCATGGACTGCAGCATGCCAGGCTTCCTTGTACATCACCAACTTCTGGAGCTTACTCAAACTCATGTCCATCAAGTCAGTGATGCCATCCAAACATCTCATCCTCTGACATCCCCTTCTCCTGCAAAATTTTAACACTCCAAATTTTTCATTGTCTTGCATTTGTATTCACTATGAATCATTTATGACGAAAAATATTCTAGTGGGAAGAGAGTGCTACAAAACGCTTTAAACCAACTGTTGTGGGTGTTGCCAATGATCCCCTGTATTTGGTCCTCCTGTCTGTCAAGGGAAGGATCACACATCCCAGCCTCTCTGTGGTTAGCCAGGGCCACAGGACCAGAACTCATCCTAACAAAGACTTAGGGATCACTAATTTACTTTTTCTGGGGGGGAAAAAGTTGAATTTGACTCAACTTTATTTTGAATTTTACATATATTCTAGAAACACTCACTTCAACATATCCTGACCTGCTTTTCTCTCCTGGACAGATCTGAGGCATAGGAAATTCCATGAAGATTTATCTTTACAGACATCTTTAACTTCCATCTTCAATGTGTTAGTCGCCTTCCCAAGTCTAGTGTGTGGACTCTGAGCACAACAGCTGCCTCCAGTGGACCCTAAAACGATGGGGCAGCATCTGTCTTCCTGGAATGTCCTGCTGCAAAGGTTTTGTCAAGGCAGAAGGAACTGTTTCAAAATGGAACTGCCACTGTCATAACTGGGTTGAGCAGACATTTCCGGAAGATCTAGGAGTGACATGTGATGACTACAAAGGGAATAGAAACTAGTCTCATTCAATGGCAGAAATTTCCAGGGGATAAATTTTAGAAACTTTTCTTCTAAAACAAACAAATTCAATACTTGAATTCTTTTGTCTGCTCGGTTGCTCATCACAAGGAATTGGTCCACAATGACATTCTGTATGTTACTCAAAACATGTTTCAAAGAGAGACAAAATCCTGCGAATGGAACAAACTCATGGAAACACGGTAGTACTAAATGAATTTATTAATTTCAAAACAGTAATAAAAGGATTGTTTTAAATGGAAATGTTTTCTATGTGCTCATTACTTTTAAAGCCCACCTTTGGGGGAAGCCACAGAACAATTGGCAGTTATAAATCCTACCATGGCAAAGCAGAACAGAACACTCTTGCACTGGCACAGAATTTTGATTTAAAATAAAAACTGTCCCTTGTTCACGAACATCCTCATAAACACCACAAACCAGGGCAACAGTGAAAGGGAAAAATTGCCCATATATGGCAATCAGTTTCAACACGAGGCTCATCAATAGCCCAGTCTTTCACAAGGCACATCATTATCTATCTGATCTGCCAAAGCTGATCCTTAACAACATTGTCTTCAGAACAGTTGACATACCCTGGAAAAGTCTGTCTTGTAAATCACAAAGAAAGATGACAGGTTTCACAGATTTCATCAGTGATAAAAAGAAGGGAGGCATAAAGGAACTGATATCAGGATACTTACCCTTCCCGGCACAATGATCTCAGTGAACTAAATAAATGCATTTCAAGGGGGAAAAAGCAAAACTTCCATATCCCAATTTTTATTGAGACCAAGAAAGAAACCACTGACTTAACCCATTTATCTCAGTTCCCAGCTAAATTGAGTTTTTGAAATGTAAAGACAAATGATCAGGCAGACGGTAAGATTTTATGGTATAAAAAATGGTGAGGAAGATTGAATCAGGGGAGCAGACTGGTCAAGTTGTAGCCTCTCCCACCTATGCCAAATTCACAGAAACAACAACAAAAGATTGTCAAAAGGAAAAGGAATCCACTATACTACTAGGTAAAGAGAAGTATTCTCCGTGGACTAGCCACTACAAGGAATCCATGAAAGCAAGAAAACAACTGCGTGCAGACAGACAGAAAAATCACAGTTCCAACACTCAAGGAAAGGATGTGCTAAAAATGAAACCAGAGATGGCTAATGCATGGAGCCCAAAGTACCAAGGGCAACAGACCTTGTGGGCTAGGAGTCCTCCTACAGAAGTAGCCACGTGGCCAACCCCTTCACACTTCTACTGGCCACCGTGGACCAGACAGAGACATGGTATCTGTTCCCAGATGCAAGCTGTGTGAGCACTGAGTTCAGAGAGGCCTGGGAGTGGGCCTAAGGCAGACCAGGGAGCGCTCACACCTACAGACGGACTGGCACAGGCTCATCCTGCCCTTCCCTGCTCTTCGGAAGAGTTTAGAGCTTTAGATTAATTAATATCCTCAGCAAATCCAAGAATGACCACATACATACACCCCCAAAAAAACAGATCTTGAAAATTTAAATTGTCATCACTGAAATTAAAAATCCAGCGGATAGGTTGAACACTGAATGGGCACAGCTGAAGAGCCACTCACTGAGCCGGGAGCTCCAGTTAAGTAATTCTTCCAGAATGTAAGCACAAGAGAGGAAAGCTAAGGGATATATAGAAAACAGGAACATAAGATCAAAGATCTCCCAAACAGAAGAGTTTTAGAAGACCAGAGAAGGTGAACAAAGGAATAGTAACAATAAAGAGAGGAAAAAAAGTATCCAGAACTAAACAGACGATCTCTGATTGAACAGGATCAGCAGATGATTTACTCCTAACAGCCTGAGTTTTTAGATCACCTAGGATGTTGAAACAACTAAAAATAAGCACATAAAGAGGGGAAGGGACTCTAATTAGAATTCCAATACCATCAAGCATTTGGATAAGCTGTTTCATTCAAATGGGCATTAGGACTACAGATGAGACCTTCCTTTCCACCCAGCCTCGGGGATCAATCATTTCAGTAGCATCCACACTGCTACCAACAGCTGGTCACCCAGGCCTTGGACCTCCACCCACTTCTGTGAATTATGTAAATACAGTTGTTCAGATCACATCTTGGACCTTGAGATCTTGAAATGAGCCACTAAATTCCTCTGACTACAAACCCCAAGCCGATCACCCTTCCCATCAAACAGGGTCTTTGGCCTCCTCAGACTTGCTGTCCCTTCACCATCACACTGTCCTCCCATGCTGTCAAGTTAGCACTGCTGATGCAACTTCCTTCCTCAGTTTGTCTGGATTCCACAATAAATCTCTTGATGTTGCATTAGGAACCTCCATTAATCTTCCACAAAGTCTTGTGCCATGTCTACCAACAAACTCTCCACTAGACTCAATATACTCCATCACAAATGGCCTAACTCCTGGGCTACTAGCCCACTTGGACATGACACAATCATGTCAATTGGCTCTGCTGCAAACAACTGATCTCTAGCCTTACCTGGGTCCTTGATGGCCTCAGAACTATCTGAAAAGTCTTTCTTTGCTTCAAGTCAGTTCCTAAGCCCATTCTTCATAGTTATGTCCCAAATCTCCACCATTCTTCCAAAGTTCTCTAGTTGCCCCAGCTCCCCTCACTCAAACAAACGACAGTACATCATCAGTGTTAGCCACTCAGTCATGTCCAACTCTTTGAGACCCCATGGACTGTAGCCTGCCAGGCTCTTCCAGCCATGGAATTCTCCAGGCAAGAATACTGGAGTGGGTAGCCATTTTCTTCTGCAGGGGATCGTCCCCAACCAGGGATCAAACCCGAGTCTCCTGCATTGCAGGAGGACTCCTTACTGTCTGAGCCACCAGGGAAACCCCACATGATCAGGCTTTTCTCAAAGATGTTTTGTGAGTTATTAGTATACCATGATAAACTTTAAATGTTAAGGTAAAATAGGTTAGGAAAAAACTGTCAACATAGAACAATAAGGTATTACTTCCTGTTCTTAAGAAGTCAATTATTCCTTTCAATTGCACTTCATCCTACCAGTTACCGTGCCTCAAATTCCCTCCTATTTTGGCTTCCATATCACTCTTCTGCTTTCCTTCCCACTTCTGACCACAACCCTTTCAACTCCTTCACCAGCTTCTCTGCCCACAGGCCAGTATGCCTCAGATCTCCTTCTTTTCACTGTTACATGCTCCCTAGGTGATCTCATCCACACCTACAGCTGCATTTGTTACTGTCATATGCTGATGACTCCCTCATTACATCCAATAACACAGACTCAAATATCCAACTGCATATAATCATTTTTACCAGTTGCCCTCTACACATCTCAGCCTCAATATATCAAATCAAACTCTTATCTATTCATCTACTTTTCTGCATTTCTCTTTTGGTTTATGGAAATACCATCCACTTACTTTTTCAAGAAAGGAAACTTAAGTCACCTTTCACATTTCTTCTTCCTAAAAACTTACACCCAAGTAAACAAGTTCACATGATCTAATCCAAAATGTAATTCAATGCGTTCCTCACTTGTCACTTGCAAAGTCACTACATCTCTCTCACCCAGAACCTCCACCTTGTATTACATGTATCTACACCTGTGAGAGGTAACCTGGGCTGCACATTAGAATCACATGGGGAACTTATGCAACTCCTAATGCTCAGCGCACACCTCAGGTCAATTATATTTAAGAGTCTCGGAGAGTGGGATTCATGATCAGCATATTTTTATAAGACTTCAGAGGACTCTAACATGCACTCAGACTTTAAAATTTCCAGATATGAGCCCACAGAATGAAAGTGCATACTGAATACTAACCAACAAAAATGAAAACAAATTATAAAATGAAACAAGTAAAAGTGAAACTAAATAACCTCAAGGATAAAGGGAAACTTATGAAAAAGCACCTAGAGACAAGACATGTTAGTGTTAGTCGCTCAGTCATGCCAGATTCTTTGCAATCCCATGGACTATAGCCCACTAGGGTCCTCTGTCCATGGAATTCTCCAGGCAAGAATACTGGAGTGGGTAGCTGTTCCCTTCTCCAGGGGATCTTTCCGACTCAGGGATCGAACCCAGGTCTCCCACATTGCAGGCGGATTCCTTACCATCTGAGCCACCAGGGAAGGCCAAATAACCTCAGGGATAAAGGGGAAGTCATGGAAAAGCTCCTGGAAAGACAAGACAGATTTACCTACAGAGGGGAGAAAATTACACTAGTAGGAGACTTGTCATCTGCAACATCAGATGACAGAAGACAACTTAAAAAAAATCTTCAAAGTGGTGGGACTGAGGGGAGACTGTGAACCTAGACTCTATGGCCTGCTAAACTGCTCTTCAAGAATGATTTTTCATACACACAAAGCTAAGACTCTACTATTCATGGACCATCACTTGCAGAATTAGCTTACAAAGAACATTATGTCATTATCCAGGTAAGTGAGCCAAAAGGTCACAGAAGTATTTAACGATGTTGACCAAACCTGGATTTCCCCTAGATGTGTGAAACAGATGCACCACAGAGAGGACCCAGTGACCTCAATGAGAGTAAAGTAGCTCAGTGCAAACAAAATAAAGATTATAACAAAAGTATGACCAGGGTTCTTGCTAGTTACTTTTACTTATTTGCGCCTTCATAGAATTTAAGTTTCAGTTTTCAACTAGTCAACGTTTGAAACCTTAAATAATAAATGCCAGGAAGCACTGCCAATACATCCGTATTAAAATACATTTACCATCTTCTTCCACTGCCAAGAAAAAAATATAATATACTTATCAAAATATCAAAACAATTTTATTTTTGTCAGAAATACCTTTTCCTGTTTTCTAGGTGATAGGAAAATAATTCAAGAACTTAAAGTAATAATCATTCAGTTCCTGTAATACTAAACTAATACCAGTTTCCTTCATTTTTCTTAATTCAACCATGCATGTTAAATTTTATTAAATTAATCCTCAGTAATAAAATTCTAAGATTAACCACAAAGAAGAAAGACTCTTAACCAAGATGATAATTATATATTTAATACATCTTGCTTTAAACAGCAATTTCCAAAGTAAACACATCATAGACCTTATAACTTATTAAAGATTTATAGTGCTTACAAAGTTGATTCTAAAAATATACCTTATTTGTTCTAAATGAATAACATTATCTGGAAGATAGAATAATAAATTATAGTAGCATGTTTACCACCACTACAGTTAAGATTGTGTACATATATTCAATATGAAATCTTAGGATTTTCATACTTTCAGCCTTAAAACATAAGAGCAGATTAAAGTTTGGCATATAAGATCTCAGTCTGATAGCGATGGTTTTAAAATCAAAAATGAAAAAACATCTAGTTGACATTACAAGAGCAGGAGCACATGCGCACACACATACACATTCTCTCCCTCATTCAATCCAACACATATCCAACACATACAGATACATACAAAAAAAACCACACACACTTCCAGAGTAAACAGAAGATTTTGCCCTTGTGTATCAGAAATGTCATCTATTTAAAAAAAAAAAAAACTTGGGGAAAAAAGTTAAGAGTATGTTTAAATCATACTTCAAAGGCTCCAGCTGTTGGAAAGATATGCATGAAACTATTATCGGGATCTTTAACGTGCACAGTATGCCATCCCAATTCAGTCTTAAATAATACATTCCTGAAGTATTCACTAATGAGTACATGAATACATAGGACATTATGTGCCCATCCACTTCCCAGATGGCAATCCGCTGACAATAAATCATATGATGCAGCCCAGTTCAAATGGTTTACTTTATAGAATCCAATAGATTATAGAACCCAAGAGAATTAGAAATTTCATTTGGACCTGTTTGGGATTTCTTATACATTCAATGTACAAAAGTAGTGGAATACTACATTGTAACTGACAGTTAATATCACTTAACACTGTGGCACTGCAGAAGGTCATTTTGTATTTCTAAAGCATATTTATTCCAGTTAAATTTTTCAATGGTCCCTACTTTTAATTTCTAGATTTAGACTCAAAACAGTTTAATGCTGATAAATTCTCCCACTTGTCACTTTTTACCTCCAGTAAAATCGTCAAAACAAAAAATTACTTTAAACTCTCTCCAGTAGTTCAGGTTTGCAAATATTCCAAGGAAGTTCTTTTTCATTATATATTTAAACACCCAAAGCTCTTTGAGATGATATTAAAATAGAAACTAACCACAAATTAGGCACCCATAACTCACACTGCTGTAATTAGAAAATAAAAAGGCACAACAGTAAGTGAAAGAGAATATACCAGCTTTCCATTTGCTTTTTTTTTTTTTTGGCTTTCCTCATATTTTATTTCATCAACTTTATAAATTGTTCAAAGCACTCTTATAGTCTGCATGACGGTAACAGAATTATTTTGGCACATCAACACTGTGATACGATATATGGTATACCTAAAAAATTAATTTAAAAATGTCATCTATTAATCAACATGTTTTTTAATGTAGCATACATATATTTTACAGTTATTTAAGTCAAATACATAAAGGCTTGTACTTGATTTACAGATGAAGCAATCACAGATTGCAGTAACATATGTATGTGTGTATATATATGTATATGTGTGTGTCTATGTGTATATATACACACCAATCAAGGGAAAAACTGCATCCTGGCAATTTTATAGTCCGAAGTTTTGTTGGTCTATCTATCATTTGCATGCCTTTTTCATCTTGCTTTTCTGTACAAAAGATATATTTCTGCCTTCTTCATTCTTGATGAGATTTTTCTGCAATAACTTTACATTCATACTGTAAAAATTAAAAGGTTAAAAGGTTAACAGAGTAAGTTAATTCTGAATAGCAATTTCCATATAAACTAAAAAGGTCTAAATGTAATAGTTCATTAGCATATGCCCACTGTATTCCTCGAAGAATCTGAGAGTTGCACAACTATTAGTTGCACAACTATTAAATAACCATTATGATAGGAAAAAAGAAAATTCACATTCTAGCTGCTGCTGCTACTGCTAAGTCACTTCAGTCGTGTCTGACTCTGTGCGACCCCATAGACGGCAGCCCACCAGGCTCCCCTGTCCCTGGGATTCTCCAGGCAAGAACACTGGAGTGGGTTGCCATTTCCTTCTCCAATGCAGGAAAGTGACAAGTGAAAGTGAAGTCACTCAGTCGTGTCCGACTCTTAGCGACCCCATGGACTGCAGCCTACCAGGCTCCTCCATCCATGGGATTCTCCAGGCAAGAGTACTGGAGTGGGGTGCCATCGCCTTCTCACATTCTAGAGGCATAGCCAAAAGCAGGAAAAAATGAGATTTCTGCATTACAAGCAAATGACAATAGTACATAACTTAGATCAATCCTACAATATAAAAGAAGGAAAAATATACTTCTGTGTGCACTCACTAAGGCATACAAGCAAAGGAAACATCACACACTTAAGGACAGGACTAATATCGTAAATTTGGATATTTTTTCAAATAACTTTAAATTTGAAAAGAAAAAATCTACTATGTCAGCAAAAGCTTCAAATCAAAACAATATTTTAGAAATAGAGCTATAAAAATGTATACTCATAATTCAAAATAAAGTAAACCAATGGATTTAGGATAACTTAGAGATTAGGTTACCAAATCTAGCATTGTAAACCACTCAATTCTCTCAGCTGGCTAAAATGGTAAAAGTGACAGCACTTATTCATGGAAGTGCTGTGGCATCTGAATGCTACTCCTTTACTTGACATCTATAGCTGGGCTTATCAACAATGTCCTTTTCCTTCTTAACTAAAGTGATCAAACATCTTGATTTGCTGAAATAGTCCTAATTTATATCTACTATAGCAACATTATTATAAATAGTGCCTCTTCTCACTTTTAAAACTGTCCCTTTTTCATGGAGTAGAAATGTATAGAGGAGTAAAATAATAAAAATTGGAGGATAAATCATATCACCTATCAGTAACATATTTTAGATTTTCTATCCAGAGGTTCTTTCTATTTTTTAATACACTTGCGATTAAATCCTTCCAAGTGATTTATTCCACTGCCCTTTGGAGAAAATTTATCTTACATCTCAAAAACAAAAAGGTGACTAAATAAGCATGAGCTTACCATTGCCAGTTGTCGACCAATGTTTCCCATTGTTATGCCTCCAGCAAAAAATATACATGGTAACCAAGAACGAACATAGAGAAAATCTGGAGATGTATATCTAGAATAACAGAAACATTTTTAACTCACAAAGGAAGTAAGCACAATGACACTATTAAGATAATTACAATAGAAGTAAGTTACACTGAAAATTAAAGTGGCTAATGCAATTTTAAAATCTCAATTCTGAATTCACTTATCATTATTTTAGGAAACAAGTACCAAAAAGAATACTTACTGATAAACACCATTATAGACTAGCAGCTGAGTGACCAGAGTTGCCAAGAAAGCAATTCCTACTCCAAGGCCAAAACCACTTCTAGATCTATCAAAAGTCCACCACAATCCAATGGATAGTGCAGCCAGTGTGAGAGACAACTGTATGTTGTTATCAAAATCCACTTTCTGAGGTCACTGTTAAAGAGTCATCTTAAAATTTGTAACCAAATATTGTAAAGTAAAATAAACAAACAAATAAATTTTAAAAAACAAAGTATTTAATTAAATTCGTTACAAAAAAATTTGTAACTAAATAATATCATCTGTTCATTTTTCTAAAATAAGAGATGTTAATGATAAGACTGGAGTGCATTCAATTTTTAACACAATGTACAAGACTAGACAGGATTAAAACTATGATGGCATGATACTTCACTAATAGATCTTACTGATGTGACATGCAATCTCTCCAAAAAATGGCACACTATATACATTTCCAATTATTAAATCAGACCCATTATTTAAGAAATGCTTTCTTCACAAAATATGTAATTGGAAGCTTCAAAATAAAAGTATTGCTAAAGGCACACACTTTTGCTAAAATGGAAACCACTATTACTTCTCAAACAGGTTTAGAATTGTTTGAGAATCATACAGGAACTTGAAAATAGAAGAGTTGACAGCTATTTAACAGGGTACCACAGTCTCTATATGATTTACTGACAGACACATTTTATAATAATGCAGTTCAGAAACAAGAGTACCAAGGACACACTATCCCTTTCTATTATGTCAACTGTTCTAGTTTTAATTTGTTGAGGAGAAAGCCTTGAAGTGAACATTATCTTCCAACCTGCCAAGCTATTTTGGTTCCTGAGACTTTCTGGTATAGGACAGTTTGCTCAAATGATATTTTATTTCCATCACCTACTTAAGCATCTATTCACAAAGATACAGCCCTTTTCTACTCCAAAATCTCTGGGCAAAATGAAGCTTTATAAATTCAATTTTCTAATTTCTTTGCTAGAGGATTACACTAAAGGAATTAATTTCAAGTATCATTAAAAGGGCATTATCTATGTCCCAAAGGCCACATCTTGGCTCTATATTCACTTCCCCAGAGGAGACTACATATCTTGCCAAACTAACTGGCCATGCCGCAACTACAGAGAAGAGAGAACAAGCTCCAAAAATGCATATAAAACTATTTTCCACTTCCTTTAGCACTGTGCTGTATAACCATCCCCTCTCTCCTACTCAACCAGTGGGCACCCTGAACACCCAGCCTGCTTATGTCTCAGCAGTCACAGACCACTCAAAATCATTCCTTGTTTAGGCTTGATTTATAAAGAAACCTATAGTCCATGGGTATGCTTTCTGAAAAAGCTTTTATTCTTTAGAGGCTTTTAAACCTCCAACTCCAAAAAAATGCTTGAGTTCGCTGATTTCTCTATGTAATAAACACTCTTGTAATGAACGGAGTTCAACATTAACTGGGTTCTATCTTTGTTAACTAAATTAACTTTGTTGTAAGAGTCAAAGCAAAATAAGGAGACTTCCAGGGAACAGGTAAAAACATCAATCTTTAAAATATTATAATGTGACTTTCTAAAGTCTAAACAACCTAATATTAAGTCTGTGTTTTAAAATCTGTAAACATTTTGGATTTTGCTTAAAGGATGAACAGAACAGGTGAGATGGCTATATTTAAGGATTTCATTTAGCGAGAAAGAAAAGAACCACCAAAGCAAAGAATTTAAAATAGACATATAAATCTTTTAAATTCCAGAAAAGGTTATTTAAATTTCTCAACTTAAAAAGAACTGAACTGTCTAGGCTAGAAAGGTCTAATCCAGCAGACAGAGATGAATTTACACACTTGTAGGGCTCCTGGGTCAGAAAAGGAAAGTTCCGAGACTCACCAGGATCTCCAGGGTCTGGCCTAGGCTCTGGCACAGTCTTGCAGTATGAATTACTTAGCCAAGTACCGAATCTCTAGAGCTTTCACTTCTCTTAATAAAGAAAACATGGAACTAGAAGATTTCTAAGTTTTCCTCTAGATATAATATTCTATGAGTCTGTCTTTCTAAAGCCCTAACCACTAGATTTGTTTGTTATAAAATCCTAATTAAAGATTTCACAAAACTAAACATATTGAGAAACTCTTTTTTTTTTTTCCATTTATTTTTATTAGTTGGAGGCTAATTACTTTACATCATTACAGGAAACTCTTTTAAGAAAACAAGAAAGGGAAAAGTCAAAAATAAGAGCCACTGAGGCATTTTCCAGGAGCTTCACAGATCTCTAAGAACCAACACAACTGGGAACAGAAAGATAAGATGTGTTTTCAGAATCTAGGACTCAGCTTCTTTCCTTGGTTCCTCTTCTCCAGCTTCTCCCAAACAATCACTTTGATACTTTCTGTTAAAAGACACTGTAATCTCCTTGCCCCATGACACATCCTCTCTTCAGCTAACTAAGCCCAGCACAGAGTTTCAAGAGGAAACCTCACAGTCTGAGTCACAGGTCTTCTCTTTACTTCACCTTCTAAGCCATATCTTCTAGAAAAGGGAAGACTGAACTAGCATTTCCCAGATCCTCTTTTACAGAGGGAAGCCAGGGACAGGGGTTCAGGTAGGAGGCAGAGAGGATGACAGGATAAAAACCTTATGAGGGCAAAAGCTTTTGTTCTTGGGAGGACATCTTTTGCTGGGGAGGGGGTAGAAGGCAGAGGAGAGATGGGAAATAGAGGTTACTTTATCCTTCAAGCCAGAACATTATGAAAACACTCATGAATCAGTAGATTAAAATGTCAGAATCCTTAAAATGATCAAACTTTAAGAATATGTAACTTAGGAAAAAGAGGTTCTTTTTGAACACAGTCTATAAATTGGTTACTTCTACTTCTGCCCCTTTTAAGAACATTTATGTGGTTTGTGGGTGTTAATTAACACCAACAAATGACAGTCTTTAAAAAAAAGAAAGTATATATACATATATATATATTTTTCAAATTAAAAAAAAAAACAAAACAAAAAAACAACTAGTACCTGAAGTCACATGTCCTTACTGGCAAATCTTAAATAAAGAAAAGAAATCCCTTTGAAAATGTACCTGTTTCAATGTTAGAGCTAGCAAAACTAGATGGAGGTAATTAAGTAACCTAATTCAAAGAAAAATAGGTAAATTTTTTTTAATATACAGTTTCTGAGTGATATCAAAAAATACGGATTGAAGTGAAAGGCTAGACCCCACACTGTACTTGCATAGATGCTTCAACAATGTGGCATGCTTCAACAATGTGGCACGTGTTCTTTTTATGACTAAGTGGGTGTATCACAATTCGACAACAGTGAGGTTGCAAGGGTCTGCTTAACCTTTGGTTTCTCAGAAGCTGCCTTGTTATGACGCATCTCATCGCAGCAGAAAGGATATAGCGCTGGCGTGATTTATACCAACAAAGACGGCTACGCACCGCATCACACTGGACCACTCTCTTTTAAACTTATGCGGTTCTCCTAGATGCCTGTCAATGCAGGGGTATAATAACCCAATCACAGCTGTGGGGGAGAAAAGCAAAAAATTAAGTCATCTCCAACGGTTAAGCTAAGGGTCACAACAACCATCATAAGCATTTGAAAGAGTCTCTAGAAAAGTTTTTCAACTTACTTAACATTATTCATTGATACTATAAACTTACCTCCCAAAAGAAAAAAAAAGTGAGGATAACACGACTGAAGACAGCACTGTAAATGATTACAACAGCAGTCTCAATTACAAAAGACAAAACAGTATTTCATTGTATGATTGAGAATTCAACAGACTGGACTAGAGATGAGTCACACCACTGTTCTACTACTAGTATCTCTGAGACTTGGAAACCATCAAACCAGTTAGCAATTAAGTAATGTTCTCTTTAAGCTATATAATCATGCAACATGCCATGAAATGACACAAATCTAAACAGAAGCTTGAAGCGTAAACATGTACAAGCTCATCACACATGTACTACTAGCTGGCTATGGCTACACTGCAATACAGAGGACCCTGTCCCCCCATCGAGTGTCTTGTCCTGATGCTCCCTTCCAACCTGGCCCTCTCATGAGACTCCAGGTCAGCTTGTCAAAGCAGGGCAACTCACAACAGAAATCTATTCTAAGACTCATCCTGCAGAGGAAAAATGGAGAAAATATGGTATACAGAATCACAAGTTTTCAGTAAAAACTGAAATTCACTGTTAAAAAGATCAGAAGAAATCATTTTAGAATATTTCTTCATTTTGGAAAGAACATATTGAAAGCTAACAGTGCAATTAATTATGAGTAATTCAATTTTTAACTTAAATCCTTGTCAAACCTCAACATTTTACTCATTTAGTGGGAGAGGATTTAAAATGCTAAGTTACTCATTAAAAAAAAAAAGAGTATTTCATGAACCAAAACATTTTTCAACAAGTTATGAAGAAAATGTACTTCTACAGACTAAATTTAATAGGAAATATCTGGGCAGCTTTAGTCTGATAATCTTCCTAAAAACAGAATGTTTATGCTGCCATTTGGTAATAAAAACACAACTGTCACAATGGTTGAAAAGTATGCTTAAAATGTCCAGTATTACCTACAATGAATCATGAAATTATGGTACCCAAACTTAAGTGACCAAAGGGTTAGAAGCCCTTGCCTAGGCTGGTATTGGCTAGCTCTAGCTCACAAACAATGCATTCTATCTTCAAGGAAAAATAGAAATCAATTAATATAAAAAAATCAAATGGAACAGCATAGAAAACAGGCCACATGGCCACCATGCCATCTGGATTTGAGATGTTGCAATGATATATACATTTTCTAATGCACAAAACTGAACGGGCTCTTCCGATTAGGCTTTTGCTGAGGATAAATGGTTCACAGACCATCAAGACATGAGCAACACATTTCAGCAATGCAGAGCTCCAACAACTACTAGTAAATTTTAAAGTTTCAAATTATATTCCTATTTAAAAGGTTCTGCTCTAATATCCTGTGAGACTGACTGACAGTGTTTCCAAATTTCTACAAAGTTAAAGTGGCAACAAGTATGCCTACCAGTTGAAATACATCCGAATGAATGCTCGCTCTTTTTTTGATCTCAGGGGTCAGGAAACTAGCAGCTCGATGTGCTGTTCCCTGCTCTTGCTCCCTCTTCCCCTCCTTTGCCTGTTGCAACAGGCAAAGTTGGAGGATACCAACTAAGATCAGGCATTCCAAGTCAATTTTCCTCGGCAGCTGATGCCATAGGTAGAGAATTATCACATAGAGAGTACTGACATGTGTGGGCAAAGACATAAATAAGTAAACTTGACTATATTTTAATGCATGTGATGTCAGACTCACAAGTGAGAGACAACTGAGGAGAGAAAGTGAAAACACAAAAAGAAATTTAAACTGCCACGCTGCCAACCTTGGGATCTGCCAATAAAAATCAAATCCATCGAGTCTGCATGGTTCTCAGATGCTCACTGAGAGGGAGAATTCGAGGGAGCTTGTCACTTCCCATTAAATGTCTTTTTTCTTTCCTTTAAATAAAGGCCTGGCAGAGCCTGAGAGCAGCATCTCCAGCACAGGAAGGCTGCACTGCTGAGAGCTCGGCAGAAATGCGTCTGGGCTTCCCGTCCTCTTCCTCCACTTTCTTATTTTAACAAGAGAGACTAAAAATCATGCCTGTGTAAAACCATATGCAAACACAGTCCTGCTTAATCAGATGGTTCTCTGTGGCAAAAATCACATTTCTTGGGATATACTTCAGTTATTTCCCAGTAACTAATTGTAGGCTACCAAGACCAAAAACAAGGGAAGCTTGTAAAACATCAAGTCATTATTTTTCACAGTAATGTGTTTAATGCAGCACTCCACTAAAAGAAAAAGTTAAGTCAAACATTTTTCAAGGAAAGGGAGCTGAAAAAGCACCACCACGGAATGAGACATACTCTCACGGAAAATGACGACAGTGTGTTCATCTAACAAGCAGCAGAACCCGTGTCTGGTTCTTCATATTTGCTGGGGATTTTAAAAGGGTAAATGAGTACGACGTGACTCAGTCCCCAGGTGAGCACAGAAACAATCTGATCAGTAACGTGTTGGCGCAGCACCGACAGGGCCCGAAGGTCCGGTCTCTCCTGCCATGTGCCAGGGGAGGAGGGGGTAAGCCTGCTAGGACAGCAGCACAGAAGAGGCGACCCTTAAGGCAGAGTGTTCAGCGGCTGGGGAGTCTGGAAACGGCTTTCTAATCAAAGGCAAGCATCTGAAGAAAAGCACAGACAACAGAAAATTCCTCGTATCATCTAGAAACTGGTAACTTTAGGCAGAAAGAGTTTTAGAGTAGAGGAATTCTCCGAGAAGGATACAAGCCGGCGGGGTCCATGTGCTAAGTCACTTTAGTCGAGTCTGATTCTTTGCGACTCATGAACTGCAGCCCGCCAGGCTTCTCCGTCCATGGGAGTCTCCAGGCAAGAGTACTGGAGTGGGCTGCCATGCCCCCACGTCTCTTATGTCTCCTGCACTGGCAGGCAGGTTCTTTACCACTAGATCCCCCAGGAAAGCGCACAGGCCATGCAAAGAGACTTTTCCCACAGTCACCGGGAAAATAACACCATCACACTAGTGCCGATAGAGGGACAAATGTTCTTCCAGCAGTGAGGGTCTCACACAGGACAGGAAAGGAGGGGCTAGGGGGTGGGGGTGGCGAGGGAGACAAAATCCAAGGCAGAAAAAAAAAACAAAACTGAAAATTCCTAGCAGAGCAGTTGAGGGCCTAGACCAAGATGAGGCAAGGGAGAGATGGAAAACTTGGAAACCGGGTGCGGGCCACGACAGAAAGGGAGGGGCCTGTATGGCTCTCCAGTAACTGGGTGACCGACTGTGTGGGTCAACAGAAACGATGTTTGTTTTTCATTTTTAAATAAGATATTCACTTCATAGGCATGGGCACAGTCTAGTTACTAATAATTTGTGAGTCAAGTTCTCCAGTTATTTTAGCCACATAATCTTTTTTCCAATTTTTTCTTTAGAAATACTCCTTTGTAGCTCTCAACCACATTCAAGAGGTTCTTAACTCCGATTCTAACACTCTGTGCAAGTTAAAAAAGTTAACCAACCTGAAATTCTGCCCATTATTAAACTGAAAATAGAGAACCAGGAAAAGGAAAATGGGATCCAAAGGAATTTACCAGGTTTCTCTACTAGCTGCCCCTCCCAAAGCATCACTAGTGAATTTCCCAGAACAGGGTTTACATGTACAAAGTGGTGATTTCAGAGATGCTCCAGAAGGTAGCTGCTCGGTCTACAAATATTTATTGGACAGAAAAATCAAAGGATAATTATCAGTTTTTCTGATCTGAGATGGTAAGAGCAAAGAGAACTTTGAAAATGCACACCAACATATATACACAAAAATATATGCATACCATATATACACATAAACTGTACACACTTTCTCACAGCATTTACCTTTTTTAAACACTTTCCCTAAAATTGGAGCTGGGGTGTGGGGGAGGCAGCAATTATGTAAGAATCTATTTTCTATCTTTGGCAGCTTCCACAAACCTGATATACTCGTCCCCACCTACTAAACACTACTAAACCTACCCATTACCATCAAGAGTGGATTCAACTGGAATCTCTCCTTTCATTTGCCTGGGCACCTCATGGAATGTACCGCTTTCAGAAGAAACACTTAAGCAAGAAGTGTAAGTCTAAATACTCCACATGCAATGATATGCGGTTAAGCTGGTAACTGTGACAAGCCAGGGGTTGGGAAAAGGCAGGAAAGTAGGGACAGAGTGACTGAAACATAGCATTACCAGTAGAAATTTTCCTTCCTAAATGTGAGTCTGTGGCAAAAGTGACCACATCGCAGGGAGAGATGTGAGCCCGGCTCCTCCCCATGAGGGAGGCACAAGGAAGCCTCAGTCCAGTTCTCCCGCCCTTTCCCAGGAGGTGCGGCACCGGCCAGTGTACTGTACACCGCTGAACCTTCAGGCCAGGCACTGCGTCAGCCCAGAGGGGTGAGGATAAGTGGCTCCCGCCGCGCCTTCCCCAGCAGGCGAGGCAGCGTGTCATGGGGCAACACCACTCCCAGCTCCGGAACCCTGGGCTCACTGGTACCCTCTCCTGTTTCCTCATCCCCTCCAAACAGGCGCAGTGCAAGGATCTCATTCCCAAGGCTGCCCTACAGATCCCTGTGATGAAGAGACAGCCCAGAACATCAACAGACACTCGGTAAAGCGAGGCTCCTCCCGGGAGGCTCCTTCTGTCTGCTCTGAAAAGACATGCTCGTCTAAGGCCTGAGCAGCTCCTCCTAGAGGGACAGCAGCTCCACCACAGGAGAGGAGAGAGGAGGAAAAAGCTGCTGGAAAACTTCCTTCTTCTGAATGCAAAGGAAAGAAAGGAAAATACATGAGGACAGCTAGATACTGAAGACAATAGAGAATAATAAAATATAATTCAAGCTTTCTTCTCTTTGTCTATTTGAACTGTCACCTGTTCTCTTAGAGAATAACAGCAGCCCTGGGGAAATGAAGAATCATCACCTATACAAGTTCTCTTTTAAGGTAAATACTGTAATAGTGAGACGTCAATGTATAAACCATGCTGAAACCTTACCACAAAAATGCCTTTCTATCCACGCAATGGGACTATGTAAGTGTCCAATAAGTTTCACAAGATCATTTTAAAAAGGTCTCACACCTAACTCCTCACCCTTGGCCCTCGAGCTCTAGGACACAAATCAAGGAAGATCTACGTTATATTGCAACGTGGAGATACACATTAAGTGTGAGATACCAAACAGACATTCATAAAAGAAAGAATTCTCTTCTACCACATGACTATGGCTTTCTTCGGCATCTATTACTTTATCACATAAAATAGTAGTAATCTCTTGGTCTCACCAGAAAAAGCCAAAGAGCCACCCACTATAGAAGCGCAGCATCAACACAGCATTCTGATGCACTCCAACTTGTCCAGCATGCATCGCCCACAGAGAGAGATCTAAGCTAGCAGAGTAGTGATTTTAATCACTCTGCCTGCCTTCTCTTTAAGAATTTGTTATTCTGAAAGTATATCTAAAAACAAGATATGAAGGAAAAAAACACATACAAAAATCTAAAAAATAAATGAGGCTTTAAATTTGTACAAAATTATAATCAACCCTTGAACAACATTGAGGCTCAAGCACACCAACCCTCTGTTTAACTGAAAATGCGCCTGTAACGTTACAGTTCGCCCTTTGTAGACAGAGTTTTGCACCTGCAGATTCAACCAATCTCAGATTGTGTGATACATATTTATTTTTAAAAAAAACAAACCCACACATAACCTTTCACACTTGTGCTGTTCAAGGATCAACTATCTTTCATTTTTCAAGTTTTCATCTACTTTAAAAACTAAACAATAACACACATCAAAACCTTAAAACCAGTGTCATCAAAATAATTTCAAATAAATTTAAATGAGATGGGTTGAAGAAAGAACAAAATTAAGAGGTTAAAAGCTTCATCCCTAAGAGAATCAAGACTGTTTTTAGGACTGAATTTTTAAAGGTCATATGGGTCAGTCACATAGAAATCAGACACAAAAGAATACAAACTCTATGATTCCATTCATACTAAATTCTGGAACAGGTGAAAATAATCCAGATTCAGTCTGAGGCTGGTGGCAGGATGCAAAAGGGCACAAGAGAATTTAGAGGGTACTAGAAATGTTCTATGGAGAAAGAATTGGCAACCCACTCCAGTATTCTTGCCTAGAGAATCCCAGGGACAGTGGAGCCTGGTGGGCTGCTATCTATGGGATCGCAGAGTCAGACACGACTGAAGTGACTTAGCAGCAGCAGCAGAAATGTTCTATAGCTGAACTGTGGGGGTGGTTACATGAATGTATGATTCATCTAAACTCATTAAACTGATCACTTAGAACAAGTCCACATACTGTATTTAAAGTACAACCCAGGAGTGCTGACTTTTTCAAGTATTTCCCAGACAATAGCCACAGTCATTTACCCCAATGTCTTTCTGTGCTACAGAAGCAGCCTTCACATACCTGATGCTGTGCCACAGCATGGCGGAACCCACCATGCTGAAGAGAAGATGCTTGCAATCACATCGGGTGGAAAGAGCGTCACATTTCTCTGAATCTGAAGTAAATTTAACACTAATGCAAGAAATACTCCAATAAAAAACAGCACTACTCCTCGAATCATCAAGTTCACACTCCGGCTAGTGACAGATGAGATATATGGACCAGGTTTTTTGGGCCCAAGTGACTCTGTCTCTCCTTCTGCCATGGTTTCATAAGTTCAGTAAGTCAGCCAAGAAATGGTTTCCCAGCTGAAAAAGCTAATAGTATGAACCAAAGCAGACTGGCGTTTCAACAGTACTGCATCTCGTCCTAAAACAGGACCTACCAGAAATCCTGCAAGAGAGAAGAAAAAAGGAATCAATGTATGCCTAATAAATGACTATACAGGTTTCCTGATTTCAATACTAGTTCATTTTAAAGAAAAAATAATGAAATGACAAGCTTACATGCTTATTTAAATTATTTATGGAATAAGAAGATGTAAAAAGCATTTTTATATGCATAATATAATAAAAAAAATAAAGTTCTAAATTTATATTTACTAGGCCAGAACTAGTGACCTTGCTTGCTCCACATCAGTGAGGAAAGCAGCTCAGGCTATGAGAGACACTTTATTATTGGAGAAACCACAAGATCAAACTCCAGGTTTATGTTTCTTCTACCCAAATCTCCAAGCCCATGTAACTGAAGGGCTTGGAGATTCACGTAGAAATTTTTACACTTTAGAGAACTTTACAGAAAATCGTTATATTCTGACTGTCAGTGTTTTAGTGTTCTCAGTAAAATGTGACTTGCTCATGAGGACGATTTCCATAGGGGAATAAAATGACTCTTTAAATGTTTAATGCTTAAATATGTGAATTTCTGCACAAAGTGACCTATAAAAAACAGACCAACACCCGTTCACTCACACATACAGCAAGCACAGAAATCACACCTGACCCACTGTCCCCAGGGCCAGAGTTGTGTCTCACCCCTGCCGTGACCCAGTTCACCTTTGTTGCAAGCATGAGAGCTACTGTGAGAAAGCTAGAGTAGGACGCAAAAGAAAGGAAGCTAAGAAAACAAAGAATAACCTTTTGGCTAGATTCTAAGCAGTTCGAGTAACAGGGCACCTGATTTCTAAAACCTAGAACTTTGCCAAGTACAATCACTCTAGGTATTCACTCCCCATCACTCCCCACCCTTGCCAAACCAAAATGATCTTTCCTTTGTACCCAGAAGTGAGTTTTAAGAGCATGCATGCATGCTCAGTCATGTTCGACTTTTTGCAACCCCATGGACTGGAGCCCACCAGGATCCTCTGTCCATGGGATTTCCCAGGCAAGAAATACTGGAACGGGTTGCCATTTCCTACTCTAGGGGATCTTCCTGACCCAGGGATTAAACCCATGTCTCCAGGGTCTCCTTGTCTGTTTAAAGCAAATAACACTTGACACTATCCATGGCATTGGTGGTAAAGAACCCACCTGCCAGTGCAGGAGACATAAGAGACGCAGGTTCGATCCCTGTGTGGGGAAGATCCCCTGGAGTGAGGGCATGGCAACCCACTCCAGCTCTCTTGCCTGGAGAATCCCCATGGACAGAAGAGCTTGGCAGGCTGCAGTCATAGGGTCGCAAAGAGGCGTACACGACTGAAGCGACTTGGCACACATGAGCTATCCTCATTTAATTCTCACAACCCCCACAGGTGAGTGCAATTATGTCCATATTATAGGCGAGGTAAAAGGCAAAGAAAGGCTGTCACTCAAGCTTCCACCCTTAGTAAGGGGGCAAAATGGAATTCAAATCCACACAGTCTGTCTGGCTCCAAAACCCTCACTCACACCATCATGTCCAGCCTCCCAAACTCTTACAAACTCCCCTAGGTGTTTTGTTTTGTTTTCTTCTATAAATACCAATTTTTTTTTTAATGGGAAAGTACTATACAGACAATTTTCATAACTTACTATTATCCCATCCAACAATGTATCTTGGGCATTGCCACCTCAGTACATAAATGATATTTTCTCTCCTCTTAGTTTATTTAAAACAAATATGGCACTTCTAAGAGCAACATTATGTTGATATGTATATTTGCTTTATGAAATACAAACTTTGTATGTACGTCTCACTCACTATCAAGTTTCATTGTGCCTACGAACCCAGAAAGGTACCTACGGAGCCCATACTGGGAGCTCCACAAATTCACATTTGTTTAATCAAATTGGGTTAGCTCTTTCTGAATCAAACTATACTGGGTTAAGCAAGTCTTTTGGAAGGGGAACCTAACCAAACATTTAATCATTTAAAATATCTTTCCTCTAAGTGTCCAAGTTTCAAACTACCTTACAAATGAATTTTGGAATAAAGCCCATGTGTACACTGTAGGGGGGATGGGGGAGTTTATTTTAGAAATAAACAGTACAAAAAAAATAAGAACATCTGTAAGTACTAGTAACTTTCACAGCCTATCAGTTCCATGCAATAAACACTGACAATAGACTTTTTTTTAACTGCCTCTACCACACTCGAAGCTCTATGCCCAACACCCAGGTGGGGGGGGAGTTCTATCCTCAACCTCACAAACCTACTTAAGTCTACAGCATCACTGACCTCTATAGCTTAGTCACCTAGAGAAAACAGTACATATTACAGTTGATTCAAGGGAAAGTGTCATGTGCTCTAGTGTTCAGTAGCTACAGAATTCATCATCATCATCAGAATCATGATAAAGCACCCATTTATGGAGGGACTACTCTATGCCAGGCACAAAGTAATCCTAACCTTCAAAATAATGCTACAGGTAGGTATTATCTTCCACATTTTACAAGTGAAGATATAAAGTCAGAGACTTAGCAACTTTCCTATGGTCACATGACTGGCAGTATTAGAAATGAATACTACATCTGACTGATGCCAAAACCCCTCCTCTATCCTAATAACCTTGAGACCCATTCCAGCCCAACTCCTCAGACTTCTTTTTTGGCACATCTCTTACAGAAGGGGATTTGGTTACTGAAAAGATGGACAGACACGGGAAAACAATCTCAACTGTAAACATTCTAATGACATGCAGTTCAGTTCAGTTCAGTCGCTCAGTCGTGTCCGACTCTTTGCGACCCCATGAACCACAGCACACCAGGCCTCCCTGTCCATCACCAACTCCCAGAGTTCACTCAAACCCATGGCCATTGTGTCAGTGATGCCATGCAACCATCTCATCCTCTGTCATCCCCTTCTCTGACTGCCCTCAATCTTTCCCAGCACCAGGGTCTTTTCAAATGAGTCAGCTCTCTGCATTAATGATAAAATGACATTATTAATGTCAATTAATATCCAAGTAGGAAGATCAGAAGAATAAATGTACAAACACCTTGTGATTTTCTTTAAGAGTATCAAATCAAGGAGTAAAAAGATGTTTTAAAGAAAAAAATCATATGGCCAACTTCATACAATATTCAACAACAGTCAACTCTTCATTTCCCAAACTTCAGTAGATACAACAATACCCCCTGCCTTCTGCTGTTAAGCCAACTTCTAGTGCACAAAGAGTAAATACACATTTTCAGTAACCCAACTGCTCTAGTAAATCACTTGTTTCTGTCTGAATTTTTCCAAAGGGGAATTCTATGTCTAATAATATTTTTAAAAGAACAAAATAGCTTCAATTTTTAAAACCTGCTTCCAGTGTAGTACACCCCATCTCACATCACTCACTAGTTTTTGTCAAAGAGCAGGACAAAACAGGGCAGGACAATTTCTGGTTGCTTGGAACTGCCCTCAGCATTACAAAACATTGAGCAACCCTGGCTCATGTCCACCAAATGCCAGCGCATGCCCCCTCCCCACTTGGAGAAAACTAAAAATGGCCTTAGGTATCTCCAACCACCCAAACACCCACAGGGAAGCAAGGCGCTCCCACCGAGAGCCACTGATTGCCAGGCTCCTTCCTCATTCTATTTCAAGGCTGCTAGAGACTTTCTACACTGTTTATGTTATTCTGCCACAGCTGTTTATTCAATCTTTCCTGAAAGTGCTTGTTTATAGTTTCCTACTTCACCACAAAAGTAGTTTTTTTTAAAAATAACACAACACTGGTCTGATGTTTATTTGAAAAGATTTTTTTCAGCTACTTTTTTAAGACCAAAAAGCTAATTTTGTGACTATATAATAATACAATAGCATATAATTTCTGGAGACAAAAATAAAAGTTAAAATGCTTTAGAATCACACTATCCTAGAATTAAAGAAATGGAAGGGAATTGGGAGTTCATCTATTTCAGGGGGTATGTAAGTCTGATGCAAAACAAAAGCAAAGAAGTTGTGCATATAAGCATTCTTCTGAGAAGAGAGTTTGGACATTTTTACATCAAGTTCTCAAAAAAAAAAAAAAAAAAAAATCCATGATCCAAAAGAAGTTAAGGATCAGTGATCTAACAGTTTCCTGGCAAAGCAAATGAGACCCAAAGTGGTTAAGTGAAGTGACAAGACCAAGAAAGTATATACCGGATCTTCCTATGACAAACAAGTATAGCGAACTCCTAGAAATGGCCAGACTGACTCATCAAAGGGATAAAACATTCAACACCCCCTACTACACAACAATTAAGTTCCTAAAAAAGCATGTTTATAATAGTCACTCTTTAGGGAAGTAGGTTATTTTAAAGTGAAAGCTCTTGGAATAAGTATCCTTAATAATGTTTTATTATTTTTTAATACATTTTAAAGTTTGGTTTTCTGATTATGCACTGATAATATCTTCCTAAAGTGTATCTATATCTTTAAATGTTACTATTAATCAGTGATAAATTCGATTCTGAAAAAATTTTTAAACATCTATATTTGAAAAATTTAGGTTACCCAAGAAATACTTTTCTGATCAAGAAGTCTCCAGTATAAAAATACCACTTAAAACATAATACCTCAATAGATCCTCAACAATAATCCTAGTAAGTAGGCAGGTGTTTTTTAATCCTTAACCTTTTCTATTTTACAAAATAACATAGGTTAAGTAACCTTGTGTGAGTATAAAACTGTTGCCAGGTAGTACCTGGACTGGCCCCAAGCACGCTGGCTGCTGGCTCCCTGTCCAGAGTGCTTCTTCACCACAATTGCCTTTTCTAAAAACACCATACGAAAACAATTGAGTGCCACACAAGAAATAATTTTTAAAGCCATTTTTTTAAGCAAAAACAAAAAACTTTTTTTCCCCAAAAATTGACAAAGAAGAAACTTCCACAGAACATGAAAAATTCTACTTTAAGCCCCTGACCTACAATTTCTATAGAGTACGTTACTGAACAAAAAGAAAATAGTTCAAATAGTTTGGATAGATCAATAACAAATCATCAAAACTGGGAAACATTACTCCCAGTCTATGGCTGCCAATCAATGGGTTATTATTACCATCAGATAAATAAAACGGTGTTGTAACTGATTCTCCACTTTGTGGATGAAAATCAAAGTTTACATTTGCCACTGAAAAAACATCCCGGCAATAGGCATTTGAAAACAAACACACAAACAAAATCTGCTGAAGAACTGATTAAGAATCAATTGTATTTTAACAACTGCAACACCCCCAAAACCAAATAAGATCATTAGTCTTCAGAGGAAGAGCAGTCACAGAAGTGTGTTTATTACCCTGTCTCTTCAGGTACTTAGGTCAGAAAGGTTACTAAATAATAAAATTAAATTACTACCTTCCACTTTCTTATCCTATGCTCTAGTAATTACAAAGGCATTCTCAGAATAGAATAAACATCACAATGAGGAAAAACACAAATCAATGAAATTCTCCTTTAAAAAAAAAGCACACAGATGTGATGCATAGGCTATGGACACTAAGAACTTCTAGGAAGAAAAACATGTTGGCCTTGAAGACCCTGCAGCTCATCTTTCCTATCAACATTAAAACCCAAACACAGAAACTATTAAGCAATATTTGCATCCCATTCCTGCTTTTAAATAACAATCTCAGTCCACAAAAAGGTTACTCCATCGTTGCAGAATAATTTTCTGATAATGATGAAAATAAGCTCTGTCCTTAAAGTACTGAATTGCTTTCCGCCATTCGTAGAAGCAACAGTTGTCAGTTTAAAAAGAATTAACCTCTTTTCCCAAATAAACATACATGATTCATAGCTTGGTCACTTTATATCAGATATGTACTGAGAACTGTAACAAAACACTACCCAACCTATTGTCCAGAGAAAGAGGGAACAGGAAGAGTACATGGCTATTGGGGGGGGGGGGGGGAAGGAGGGGGGATATTAATGGGGTCCCTCCATTCATTTTCACTCAACTGTTCCCTATCAAGGCCAAATCCCACAATTAGCAGATACAAGCTGGCCATTGCCAGGCTGCCTTCATTCCTCCGAACCCAAGACTGGAGCCTGACTTCCCTGCAACCCTCAGTCCCACTGCAATACTGATCCCTGCCAGTCTCAGTGACCCAGCTGTCAAGACTATGCATTCCTTCTTGAAGCATTTCCTACAGAATATTCCTACAGAATAGTCAGCTCTCCTTGGTATATTTTCCTAGACTATCTAACGCCATTCTTCACCAACTTTTTGCCAATGCTAACTGAACATGGGTCGCTAGCACTAAAGTTTTAGCACCCTCTCCCCTTCGTCCCCCATTATACCCACACTGCTTTCCTTTTCGAGATGGCCAATTTTCAGTGACCAAGCCTAAAATCTCCGAAACTATCACCAACTGATTTCAGGGCCCTGGCAAGAGTTCTCTTTGGCTTTACCTCATACGTACTCCAGAGGTCTCCAATTAAAATACAAAATGCCAAAATCCCACTCCTCAACCCAATATCTACAAACCTTTTGGCTGATTATAAGCGTACTATCAATACAATACCAACCTTTCCAGATCCTTTCCCCTGCTAAACCTGAGTCTGGTCTCCTTGGCTACGAGCCTACCAACTCCTGACAGCTCTAAGCTTGACAGCTCGCCGACTCTACCCCTTCAAACCTCCGGGGTCGCCCTTCCCGCCGTCCGCCAGCCTTCTTTCCGCCCGGGCACTCTTCCACTGTCCAGGGAGTCTCGGCCTCTCCTAGGCCCTCTCCCTGACCCAGCCGTCCCCTTCCGGATCTCGCCGACCCTTCTCCAGGTAAGCGGAGCCCCTCGCCCTTCAGGCCCCATCTGTGGTCCTGGCTCCTCACACTTGCCAGGAGGGTTCCCAGGTTGCAAAAATGCAAGCGATTCCTCTCCCCGACGGCACCCCTTTCCTCAGGCTCTTTTCCTCAACATCAAGTCACTGGCGCTTCCCCTGGGGACCCCAACTCACCCCCGCCTCCGCCATCTTCTGGGACCGGCCCCCGCCCCCCTCCGCCGCTTCCTTCTCCCCTCCCACAACTCCGCCCGCGCTCCACTGCGCCTGTGCGGTCGACGCTCAGACGCTCAGACGATCGGGGCAGAATAACTTCCGGTTCCCACAGGCGCCAGGTGGAAGGCCGGAGAGCCGGGGCAAAAGAACTTCCGGCCTCCACGAGGGTAGTGGCACCTGTAGGCGTGGACCGTCGATTGGCGGAGGCTACCAGATCAGCTGTTGTTTGCTGACCGGGCAGCCGTGGGTTGTGAGGATTGCCCAGACACAGTGGGCGGTGCCAGAGAATCGCGCAGCTACTCACGCAAACGCTTGGCGCGTCTCTCTGTTCCGAGCTGAAATCGGAGTTCTGGAGCGCAGGTGGCTGGTCCTCCTGCTAGGGATGCTGACAGTATCTTTTGTGATTTCACCGACCTTTATTCTCTTTTTTCGTTCCCTTCTAAAGTCATTACTTTTGAGGGGAGAGAACATAATTGATAATTCTCTCTTCTCCATCCCACAGCACTTTATGCGGCATTCATTAATAATCGTTCCCCGAGTTTGACCAGGTAAAGCGGTTTGGGGACAGTTTTCATAGGAAGAGCTTTTGAGGTTTACAGCGAAGTAGATTTTGCTAGGTACAATACAAACTACTAAGAGGAAAATACAAAGTAGAGAAATTACAGCCTTTTATTAGTCAGAAGTAGTATCATAATATGATTGTGGTCAGGTTACAGTGTTCTTGTGGAAAGTTTTTTACATGAAGTTTGGGCCTGGGATTATTGTTTAAGAGCTGTGCAAAGGAGTGTTAATTGGTGAAATTCCTTTGTATTTTTTTTTTTTACTTTGAACTGATTAATGATGCTATGTTTCTGACCTTTTTATGGGTACGTTTATTTCTGAAAAATTTGAAGACGACATTAAATTTGCACCAAAATACACCTAAGCAAGTATTTACATGGCCTTTCTTACTTTCTCTGTGGCCTTTCTTATTTTCTCTAATGTTTCCTAAAGGTTGTAAATTCTCCTGTAGGTTTTCACATTACCAGTAGGAAAAAAAAAAAGGATAAGGATGAATTATACTGAATGGATGAACAATTTTTAAAAGAAAAGAGAAAAGCACCCAGAAAAGAGTAACTTCAAAATGTCCTTACATCTGGGGCCCTCTTTAAAGCCCCATGAGTCCTCTTCATCAGGGTTTTGCCTTTTTCAAACACTTCAAAATTGTCTTCAAGAAATTGCTTATGGAAAATTTTATCCTGGAGAGGCTTTTGTTTTAGTTTAAATATTTATTGATTTCAACAAGAGACAAGACCTAAAAAGCAACCATGTGGCACCAATTTCTAAGTTTCTTACATCCAATACAGTCATTCCTATTGTGGTATAGGGCAGAATACAAAGTCCTCAGGAGAAATACAGAGAACCGCTGTCTTCTGATTCAGTTTGGGGACAGTTTTCATGGGTTATAAGGAGGCAGATATTATGGGGCTGTGCATTCTGATGAGAGCTCAGAGATGGGAAAACTTGAAATAGATGATGGAGCCTGGTGCGTGGACAGATGTCTTTTTTTTTTTTCTCGGACAGAAGTCTTAAGACATGAGATCTGAATGTCATACTCATAAATTTGGACTAAGCATTTGTTATTATCATGGAAATGTGAAAATCACAAATTACTTGATGCCAGAATATAAATTGATGAAGAACTCTGAGAAATTGAAATAACTGCATTACTTTGAAACAGGTATAATGTGGCTGAGAGAACACTGGTGAAGGATTCTTGAAAACTGGTGCCCTGACAGCACGTGCATAATCATATCCAAAAAATTCACTTTTTTGGGGCCTTTTTTCTTGTTTGTAAGATGAGGGATTGGTCTAGGTTGTTTTTAAGGTCCTTTTCATAGGCAAATGTATCAATGATTTGATAATTCTGTAACATAAGGAAACAGGTTTTTTCCATTAACCTTACGTGTTGTTTGGCTTTCCAAGTGAATAGGACAAAAGGCAAACTGGAAAACAAAACCTTTCTTACTTAGCTAACATAAACACCCACAGAAGTTTATTTACCTTGTTAAAGTGAGATGTTGTTAGACTAACATTAATTATTGCCTAAGAGTTGATGACTAAGCCTCTAAGAACCTGGACTTGGAAGCCTTACCCAAATTAAAACCATCTCCCTGGGGGGGAAAAAAAAAAAAGGTGTTACAGTTTTCCTAGTCAATAGCTAGAAACTGGAACACTAGTGACAGTAGTACTAGTTTTGATGGTGTTTTGATGTAGGAAGACATATAGTTCTGGGACACAAAAAGTCAAGGATTTTTGCCTTTTTGAGAGTCCAGGATGGATCATTTATTCATCCATCCTTTAACAACTGTCACCTGAATATCATGCACACCCCAGGCACTTGGCACTGAATCCCAGGAGGAGAGCAACCTTTTCTGCCTCCTGAAGTTTGTGGTACGTTTGGGGAAACACACAGTAAATAGTTAATGTATAATTTCAAAGTGAGACAAGTGATGACGATGAACATCTCCCTATGCAATAGAAAATAAAGGGAAAAACCGGGAGGCTAGATATGACTTCAGGTGTGACTTCAAGATAGGAATCTTCTAAGAGCAGGGTGAAGAGCAAGAGTGAAGGTACTAAAGCTGCAAAATCTGTAAATCCCAGGAATTGAAGGCAAAGAAGCTAGTGACTAGCAATTGAGAAGGTTATAAATTGTGTATTAACATTGTGACTTACTATATGCAGTGTGTGTGTGTGTGTGTGTGTGCTCAGTCACATCTGACTCTTTGTGACCCCATGGACTGTAGATCTCCAGTCTTCTCCATCCATGGAATTTTCCAGGCAAGAATACTGGAATGGGTTGCCATTTCCTACTCCAGGGCATCTTCCCAACACAGGGATCGAAACTGCGTCTCCTGTTTCTCCTGCATTAGCAGGTGGATTCTTTACCACTGTACCACCACTATGTGCCAGGCACTATGCTGAATTCCATTTCTTTTCAGATGCTCCAAACCCCTTCAAAACAGATACTACATAGTAGATGAGAAATTAAGATCAAGAGCAGTGTTCTCAACCTTGGCCGCATAATAAGATCACCTGTGGATCTATTAAAATTTCTAGTCCCTGAACCTCACCCTCCATATATTCTGATTTAATTGGGCTGAAGTAGGGGCTTGAGCCCTTCTAATAAATCCCTTGTGTAATCTTAACATGAAGCCAGAATTGAGAATTGCAGTCTTAAAAGTTAATTTGCTCAGGGTCAGTTAACAACTAAGTGGCAGAGGAGGCAGAAATTAAACCTAGATCTGTCTGATTCTAAAGCCTGTGCTCTTAGCCACTCATTAATACTTAACATTCAACTACATGTAGCACTAGTTATGTACTAAGAATTTTATAAAACACAGAAATAAAAATGAACAAGCCAGAGGCTTGCCTTCCAGAAACTCACAGTCTTTTAAGGCAGAAGTCTCAGTAAATGAAGCTTGGCCAGCTCATGTAGGCAGAAGCAAGCTATCTGTGGACTCTGAATGAGATTAGTTATGTTCATATTTCAAGCTAGATTGGCATTGAAGGTAACTGATGCATCAGGGAATTTACGTGGGTGGATATTGCAGTCATCGTTTGAAAGGTGGTACAAGCCTAAACTAAGACAATGGCTAGGGTGCAAAGAGAATCTGCAGGACTCGCTGATCGATGATGTAAGGGTGAGGACAAACAAGAAAGAAGTGGAAGATGAATTCAGAGTTTTGAGTTTCATAGACTGGCTGGAAGTGAACACCACTGATCTAGAATAAGAACACAGGACTGGCATCTGGAGTTCAATGAGTTTGACATTTAGGTAAAACTCTTGATGAGAGTGTTGGAAATGTGTGTCTGAAATTGAAGTGAACAAATGGGTAGAAATAGAATTCTGGAATCATTGACTTCCAGGTGATAGTTGAAGGCATGCTTTGCATAGTGTGTATGCTCTGTATGGAATTTTTTTAAAAGACAGCAGACATCTAGAGGGAAAAAAATCCACAAAACCTGATATTGCTATATTTGAACAGTTCAATAAGGCTATTTTTATCTACAGTGATATTAAACCAGTCAACTTGTGATCATCCATGATGAGATTTTAATACTTTGCAGAACTTTTCTGGCCATACGGCCAATTTAACAGATGATGCATAGCCATGGAATGCAAACCCATTTTAAATACTGGCCAAATATTTAAGAATGCTATATGATGCATTCAAAATGTAATAGAAATATCTTACAGCAGTGTTTACATACATAAATAATTTGTATGTAACCCTAGTTTTGTTTTTGATTATTTTAATATTACTTAAACTTAAAAAAACTGTAATGTTCTAGATATAAAACTAGTTAGAAAATTCTTAGGCTTAACTCATACCAAAACATTTGCAAAATAAATATGAACAAAGGTTTAAAAATGTAATCTTCAAGTTACAGAATGTGAAAGATATTTTTGAAATTGAAGCATTTCAATAAATATTGACGTGGAACAACAGACTGGTTTCAGATTGGGAAAGGACTACGTCAAGGTTGTAAATTGTCACTCTACTTATTTATCTTATATGCAGAGTACATCATGTGAAAGGCCAGGCTGAAGGAAGCACAGCTGGAATCAAGATTGCCAGGAGAAATATCAGTAACCTCAGATATGCAGATGAAACCATCCTTATGGCAGAAAGCAAAGAGAGCTAAAGAGCCTCTTGATGAAGGTGAAAGAGGAAAGTGAAAAGGCTGGCTTAAAACTCAACATTAAAAAAAAAGAAGATAGTGGCTTCCAGACCTATCATTTCATGGCAAATAGATGGGGAAACAGTGAAAGATTTTATTTTCTTGTGCTCCAAAAGCGCTGTGTACAGTGACTGCAGCCATGAACTTAAAAGACGCTTCCTCCTTGGAAGAAAAGCTATGACCAAACCTAGACAGCATATTAAAAAGTAGAGACATTACTTTGCCAACAAAGGTCCATATAGTGAAAGCTATGATTTTTCCAGTAGTCATTTACACATGTGAGAGCTGGACCATAAAAAGGGTTGAGCACCGAAGAATTGATGCTTTCAAACTGTAGTGTTGGAGAAGACTGAAGACTCTTGAGAGTCTCTTGGACAGCAGGGAGGTCAAACCAGTCAATCCTAAAGGAAATTAACCCTGAATATTCATTGGAAGGACTGATGCTGAAGCTGAAGCTCCAGTAATTTTGCCACCTGATGCAAAGAGCCGAGTCATGGGGAAAGACCCTGATGCTGGGAAAGACTGAAGGCAAGAGGGGAAAGGGATGGCAGAGGACGAGATGGTTGGATGACATCACCAACTCAGTGGACATGAGTTTGAGCAAGCTCTGGGAGATGGTGAAGGACACAGAATCCTGGTGTGCTGCAGTCCATGGGGTTGCAAAGAGTTGGACATGACTGAGCAACTGAACAACAACAATAAATATTGAAATAGTTGTTACCGAATGAATTATTTTTGATGTAAAACATGCTCTTAATTGCAGTTTATCATGTGATGGCTCAATTCTTTTAGTACTTCTCTTTATTAAACCTTTATTTGTACAGTTATCCCTACCATTACTTGACCTTCATTTACAGCAAGTGATAATTTAAGTCCATCTCTATTTTTTAATCAATGTAAGACAATTAAAAGCAAATCTTAAGAGAAAGTATGTAGCAGTACTGTTAGAATGTTTTACCGACACAATTCAAAACATGCTTGAATTGGTATATGAAGGTATATAACTAAAAATCACATCATTTCAAAATTCTCCAATAAAATTATGTACTACTGAGAATATATTCATGTCCTCTAAAGATCTGCAAACACTACTTTGAAAAAACTATCATAATCTATCCAGTGCTTTTGCTTATTTGTATCTTGTAAAATTCCTTAGCATAAATCTCCAATTCTCAAAATGTATTCCATAGAATTAATAGTAACAGGAATATGTGGGGAAGATAGGATTCTGTGCTCATATTTGGTAAGCATTCAGTTCAGTTCAATCACTCAGTCATGTCCGACTCTTTGTGACCCCATGAACCGCAGCACACCAGGCCTCCCTATCCATCACCAACTCCCGGAGTCCACCCAAACCCATGTCCATTGTGTTGGTGATGTCATCTAACCATCTCATCCTCAATCGTCCCCTTCTCCTCCTGCCCTCAATCTTTCCCAGCATCAGGGTCTTTTCAAATGAGTCAGTTCTTCACATCAGGTGGCCAAAGCAGTGGAGTTTCAGCTTCAACATCAGTCCTTCCAATGAACAACCAGGACTGATCTCCTTTAGGATGGACTGGTTGGATCTCCTTGCAGTCCAAGGGACTCTCAAGAGTCTTCTCCAACACCACAGTTCAAACGCATCAATTCTTCGGCATTCAGCTTTCTTTATAGTCCAACTCTCACATCCATACATGACCACTGGAAAAACCATAATCTTGACTAGACAGACCTTTGCTGACAAAGTAATGTCTCTGCTTTTTAATATGCTGTCTAGGTTGGTCATAACTTTCCTTCCATGGAGTAAGCATATTTTTAATTTCATGGCTGCAATCACCATCTGCAGTGATTTTGGAGCTCAGAAAAATAAAGTCAGCCACTGTTTCATCTGTTTCCCCATCTATTTGCCATGAAGCGATGGGACCAGATGCCATGATCTTAGTTTTCTGAATGTTGAGCTTTAAGCCAACTTTTTCACTCTCCTCTTTCACTATCATCAAGAGGCTCTTTAGTTCTTCTTCACTTTCTGGCATAAGGGTGGTGTCATCTGCATATCTGAGGTTATTGATGTTTCTCCCGGCAATCTTGATTCCAGCTTGTGCTTCATCCAGCCCAGCATTTCTTATGATGAACTCTGCATGTAAGTTAAATAAGCAGGGTGACAATATACAGCCTTGACGTACTCCTTTTCCCATTTGGAACTGGTCTGTTTTTCCATGTCCAGTTCTAACTGTTGCTTCCTGACCTTCATACAGGTTTCTCAAGAGGCAGGGCAAGTGGTCTGGTATTCCCATCTCTTTAAGAATTTTCCACAGTTTATTGTGATCTACACAGTCAAAGACTTTGGCATAGTCAATAAAGCAGAAATAGATGTTTTTCTGGAAATTTCTTGCTTTTTCAATGATCCAGCGGATGTTGGCAATTTGATCTCTGGTTCCTCTGCCTTTTCTAAAACCAGCTTGAACATCTGGAAGTTCACGGTTCACATATTGCTGAAGCCTGGCTTGGAGAATTTTGAGCATTACTTTGTTAGCATGTGAGATGAGTGCAATTGTGTGGTAGTTTGAGCATTCTTTGGCATTGCCTTTCTTTGGGACTGGAATGAAAACTGACCTTTTCCAGTCCTGTGGCCACTGCTGAGTTTTCCAAATTTGTTGACTTATTGAGTGCAGCACTTTCACAGCATCATCTTTTGGGATTTGAAATAGCTCAACTGGAATTCCATCACCTCCACTAGCTTTGTTCATAGTGATGCTTCCTAAGGCCCACTTGAAGGTAAGCACTGGATTTGAAAAAACTAAACAGATGTTGTCAATATGGGGATTCTGAGATCCTATAGTATTCCAGGACAAAATTTGTCCCATACAACATTTTTTCCCAAAAAAAAACACAAAACAGTTTTTCCTCTTTTTGGAGTATTTCACTGAGCTCATAGTTGGCTATGTTTATGCACTGTCAAATAAACATCCCTCTCTCATATGTTTAGAGACACCACAGTTCAAAAGCATCAATTCTCTGGCACTCAGCTTTCTTTATAGTCCAACTCTCACATCCATTTAAATTTAAAGTATTTTAAATTTAAGCCATTTAAATTATTATTTAAATTACTTTAAATAATAATTTAAATTACTATTTAATTTGCTTTATTTAAATTACTTTAACTTTTATTTAAAATTACCATTTAAATTACTTTAAATAAAATTATTTTATTTTAATTATTTAAAATTTAAAGCTATTTAAATATATTTTTATTTATACTTAAATAAAATTTTTATTTAAATAAAAAATATTTTTACTTAAATTTTTATTTATACTTAAATAAAATTTAAGCTATTTAAATTACTTTAAATAAAATATATTAAAAATTCAGGTCCTCAGTTGCACTAGCCACATCTCAAGAGCACAGTAACACCACATGGATGAACACTGAAGATTTTAAAACTTTTCTATCATCACTAATTTTACTGGAAAGCACTGTATTAGATGATTTATGTAAATCAGTCTTTCTCAAAATACTGACCAAAAAATTAAGAAAGAAAGACAAAATCATTATCTACCACCAATTTGTCCACCTAAAATTTATTGGTTCTTTTAGCATGCTGGAGGCAGAATTATGTAATGCAAAATTGCTGCACTTAATTGTGGTTTTTTAGTTTTACTTTAGGAAAAAGTCTGAGTTATGGCATTCTAAATGTTCAGACTTGGCACCAGATTCTTCCAGAGGGGCAGGCCAATTTCAAAAGGCAGTTTGGTTTCTCAGCAAAAATCATGAGTAAGTGACCTGTAGAAAGACTTTAACATGTTAATATGGACCAAGTTATAAAAAATAAAAAGCCTCCCACTGGAAACAGTGTTTATTTGAATGTATTTTAAGTATTACCCTAAAAACATCAAAGAGCTAAAAAGATAAAGAGGGATTAGCAGGCAAAAATCTAATGGAAAAATGAGACCACCCCAGGAAAGTAAGCATAGCAAGGAAGCTGCTCTCGCCCAAAAATTATTTGCTGACTGGGAAAAACTGAAATTCTGTCTTGACAGACTTTCCAGACAAGAGACTATGTAAAATCATGGAGTCTGCTAAATTTGGGGTCAGAGACCTCAAATTTAAAAGACAAGACCCTGGGACCTCCGCGGTGGTTAAGAATCCACCTCTTTCTCATATTCTTTTCCAATATAACTTGTCACAGGACATTGAATATAGTTCCCTGTGTGATACATCAGGACCTTGTTGTTTATCCATCTTGTACAAATAGTCTGCATCTGCTAATCTCAAGCTTCCATACCTTCTCCTCCCTGCCGTCCCCTGCCCCCAACTCTCGGCAACCACAGTCTGTTCTTTATGTCTGTGATCTGTTTCATGATCTTCCTACAGCCTTTGTCAGTATTTTGAGGTGACAGGTGTCCTTTCACAGAGGGAAAGGATGAGCCCAAATTTTACTATTAGTTGAGTCAGAATAGAAATCAGATCTGATTCCTAATTCCTTGCTTTAAAAAAAAAAAAGAATTCATCATCTTCTCAGGACCATGCTTTAAATCTTTTAGATCATGTAAAAGAAATTTTTTTCTACTGTAGTAGCTTAACAGACAGTAATAGATAATTAACAGTGACAATAATGGATAATTCTTGGTATATTTGTAGGCAAAGCTTTTATTCATTTTCTTGATAATATGCCCAGAATATTAAATATAAATTATTTATCATTTTGTAGCTTCATACACTGAGGTCACTCACTATTCAGTAGTAGTTACAAATGTGAGCTAATGTAATAATAGGGACACTTATCTTTTTGGATGTAAACTCAGTAAATGTCTTCTGCAATTACTGACCTTATCTTGCTTGTAATTTTTAAATTGAGGATAAGCTCTATACCACACTCAAACAAACTGGAAGAAAAAAGAAATGGCGGAGGTGCTTATAAATCAGTCTGGTCACAGACAGGTAAACTAACCTGAATACTCATGGTTGAATTGCTTCCATCTGTGATGATTAGTAAGATCAATGCTGGCTACAGAAAAAAAAATGTGGTCAAAGAGTGGGGCAGGATGGGGAACAGGGCAGGTTAAACCTCCAATCTTCTGAAAGAAGGCAGTGAGAAGAGCGTTCGCCATTTAGATTTGGCCTTGATGTAACCCTTTCAGGGTGCTTTTTGGGTTTGTTAGGAAGCGGTGATGACTAAAGTCAATAAATTGAATGTATATAAAGTCAAATGGTCCCTGTAAGGCTTGGTATGTATCATCAGGCAACAAATAAACTAAATAAAGCCCAAACAAGGTCACCATGGATGAGCAAGCAAATGCAAAACACAACTCTGAGACAAAGTCACGGAGGTATAAAACATCAGGGTGAGAAGACAACTGGAAAGATTATAGACTGTAAACTATTTGTCAGAGAGGCAATGATAGAGACCAAGAATAAAGAGGCGACACTAGCTATTAATTATTA
This sequence comes from Odocoileus virginianus, assembly GCF_023699985.2. Taxonomy (NCBI): domain Eukaryota; kingdom Metazoa; phylum Chordata; class Mammalia; order Artiodactyla; family Cervidae; genus Odocoileus; species Odocoileus virginianus. Next base: position 59,090,145 of record NC_069686.1, on the reverse strand, counting down.
CAAAGGCCCATACAATTTGAGGTCAAAAAACACAACGAGGTGCTAAGAGATTTCTCTCCTGCTAATTCACCACATGGTCATTCTAGCTCTGCAACTCTCTTTCATTCAAATGAATGCACACATGAAGGCTTATGCAGCTTTCAGTCTCCCAGAGGCAATATGAGTATTCTAAGTTCTAAATGAACTTAAGCTAGACTCACAGTTGTCTAAAAGTGTATAGTGCTTTTACAAGGGGATGAAAAAAGTAGCAGAGAATTTCCTCTGGCTTCCCAATGGAGGGGAGGTACATCTATATACACACAGCAGCAGAATATTTTATCTGATACAGATGGAGGACATAAGTGATTAAATAGTTCAAAATTCCCTAAAAGAAGTATGCGTAAGTCGAGGTGATGTAATGACTTCCCTGGTGGCTCAGAGAGTAAAGCGTCTGCCTACAATGTGGGAGACCCCGGTTCAATCCCTGGTTTGGGAAGATCCTCTGGAGAAGGAAATAGCAACCCACTCCAGCACTCTTGCCAAGAAAATCCCATGGATGGAGGAGCCTGGTAGTCTACAGTCCATGGGGTCCCAAAGAGTTGGACACGACTGAGTGACTAAACTTTTGACATAAAATACATCTATAGAAATTCAAGGGCTTGAATTTAGATTTCTTCAGGGAATTGTTCAGTCGCTAAGTGTCCAACTCTTTGTGACCCCATGGACTACAGCACACCCGGCTTCCCTGTCCTTCACGATCTCCTGGAGTTTGCTCAAACTCATATTCATTGAGTCAGTGATGCTATCTAACCATGTCAACCTCTGCCACTCCCTTCTCTTCTTACCCTCAATCTTTCCCAGTATGAGAGTCCTTTTCCAGTAAGTTGGCTGTTCACATCAGTTGAACAAATTATTGGAGCTTCTGCTTCAGCATCAGTCCTTCCAATGAATATTCAGGGTTAATTTCCTTTAGGTTTGACTGGTTTGATCTCACTGCTGTCCAAGGGACTCCCTAGAGTCTTCTCCAGCACCATGGTTCAAAAGCATCAATTCTTCGGTGCTCAACCTTCTTTACAGTCCAACTCTCACATCTGTAAATGACTACTGGAAAATTCATAGCTTTCACTATACAGACCTTTATCAGCAAAGTGTTGTCTCTTCTTTTTAATATTCTGTCTAGGTTTGTCATAACTTTTCTTACAAGGAACAAGTGTCTTAATTTTTTGGCTACAGTTACCATCTGCAGTGAATTTGGAGCCCAAGAAGATAAAATCTGTCACCATTTCCACTTTTCCCCCATCTATTTGCCATGAAGTGATGGGACTGGATGCCATGATCTTAATTTTTTGAATGTTGAGTTTGAAGCCAGATTTTTCACTTTCCTCTTTCACCTTCATCAAGAGGCTCTTTAGTTCCTCTTCACCTTCTGCCATTAGAGTGGCATATCGAGTTATCTGCATATCTATAGTTGTTGATATTTCTCCCAGCAGTCTTGATTCCAGCTTGAGCTTCATCCTGCCTGGCATTTTGCATGATGTATTCTGCATATAAGTTAAATAAGCAGGGTAACAATATACAGCCTTGACATACTCCTTTCCAAATTTTGAACCAGTCCATTGTTCCACATCTGGTTCTAAATGTTGCTTCTTTTCCTGCATACAGGTTTCTCAGGAGACAGGTTAGGTGGGACCGTAGATTTCCCCAAAACAGGAACAATCAAAATAATTCCCATACAAATAAACTATCTAAAATGACTTTAAATTCAAAAAGGAAAGAAAGGGGAGGGATAAATTAGGAGTATGAGATAAACAGATATCAAATACTATACATAAAACAGATAAGCAGCAAGAATTTACTTATAGTACAGGGAACTATATTCACTATCATTTATAACCTATAATGGAAAATAATCTGAAAAAATATACATATATAACTGAATCACTTTGCTATAAACCTGAAACTAAAACAGTATGGTAAATCAACTATAATAATTTTTTTCAATTAAAAATTAAAAGTTTTAATTTCCTTGATATTTGAGAAACATTGCTTTCTTTTTAAAGCTAGGAACTAATGCTTTAATAATGATTATAGAGAATTAAAAGAACTTAAAACTTCAGAAAAAGATCTTTGATTAATAAAATTGATTTTGCTATTGATGTATGACAGAACCATCAGTAGAAAAGACATTCCAAACTGAATAATATCATATGTTGCTCAGTGATGGCCTGGAGAGTCCTGGTGATGCTCAGTACTCTCAGAGCGTTTATTAGATACCTTAACTCCAGAAGATCTCATAGCCCCTCTGTTATTTTAAAGAATGATCCTCTCCTAGAGCTTGCTTTTCTTTGAGGACATGTGAGCCAGTGGAAAAGCATGAGCATTGTTTAAAAGGAGGCAGATTTAGGTTCTGATCTCTGCCCTCTATGCCCAGCTGGGTACTCTTGGGCAAGTTGCTTGACCCCTCTGATCTTCCACTTCCTCATCATCAAAAGCACTTCTTGTTGTAAGGAATACATCTTATAAAGTCCTAAAAACTCATAGTCTTGTGGGTATTATTACTAATAACTTTGATATTCTCCACAACAAATGACCTTCGTATTTCTGTTGCATGTCTCCAGGGTTGCAACTTTCTCACTTCTTCATCCTTGAACAAACAGCTCTGTGTATGACGGAGTTCTCCCTAGAGTTCAACTGCACTCATCTTTTTCATTGCTCCTGCCTCTTGGCTCCATTCTGTGTGACAGCTTTTTGTTCAATTCTCCTCCCACTCCACACTCCCCACAGATTCTTGTCCTGGCTGAATATACTGTTTCTTTAGTCATTTTCCATATCACAGGTCCTCTGTCCCCTTACCATAACTGTTGCTTTCTCTGGACATACTCCAGTCTGTTAATACTCTCCATAGGATTACTTCCAGAACAAACACCAGAGTTGCATTGTCATGTCCCTTGTTTTGGATCCTTCTTTTAACAAAATGTCCTATCACAGTAGCATTTTTGGCAACCACATCCAAATATTAAGTTGTGTTGAGTTGTTAAATTTAAACAACTCAAAATTCTTTCCATGTGCACAAACCACACTTTCTCTATGCTGTTCTTTTATAGTTGTGGGTAGAATTTTAAGTTGTTTGGATGTTTCCACATTGTCCATTGAGGGTGAGGGGTGGATGCCTAATCAAAAGGGTTTATAATTTCCCTGTTGAATTTCTTTTTCTTAAACCATGTCAATAGTTACTACCTGGAAAGATCTTTGGGGTACAAATTCCACCATTTAACATAATGATGAGCCCTTTCAGCTTCGTGTTACCTACAGCCTGTATCTGCATGCCATGATGCTATCATAATCTTATTCCAAGTCCTTAGTAAACATTTTGGGTAGTGTAGCACCAATCCCAGAGGCCTGTGGTTGGCTCTAAAGAGAGCCCTGCCTTTTAGTTAACATAACTCCATTCATCCGAAATAATTCTTTTCCTACTATATGCCTAGTTCACCTTTAAAGGCTATCATTAGAGGCTGGTAAATTCATGTAGAAATTCAAGCTAATCACTTCATCTTCACTAACTTATGCTGACTTATTTGTTGAAGGCTTACAAATCATCACCTTAATAATTTTTTCTAAAAGATTAACCCAGATATCAGGCCAGTATCTGGACATTGTCCATTTTCAGTCTTCCCTAATTCTCAAGATTCTTCAAATATTATTGACAAGAGTTCCTCTGTTTTACCCCAAAGTTCTTTCAGTGTCCAAGAAATGCACCTCACCATGCATGTCATGTGATGTCTATACATTTTCAAAAACAAGCACTTGCAGATTCTTACAGATTCCCCTCTTACCTTATTTTTTAAATGAATTTAATGCTGCCCTCCTCTCTCTCTCTCTCTCTCTCTCTCTCTCTCTCTCTCTCTCTTTCTCTCTCTCTCCCCCACCTCTCTGTCTCTCTGTCTCTCTTCTCTCTGTACTCAAGAGACATGGGTTCAATCCCTGGGTCAGGAAGATCCCCTGGAGTAGGAAATGGCAACCCACTCCAGTAGTTTTGCCTGAAAAATTCCATGGAGAGAGGAGTCTGGCAGGCTATGTTCCATGGGTTCACAGAGAGTCAGACATGAATGAGCACACACTCACACTTCTCTCAATACAATCTTTCAGCTGGAGAACACATAGGAATTAAAGCAGATAAGCAGTTCTACTTTCTTCCTTTTCTCTTTTAACATTGTCGATGTCTGGGTCTACCAGGCTCCTTAAATTGTGGTCACCTTTCTGGGCCACCTGTGAAAATGTTCCGTGCATGACTCACCACATCAGTCTGAACTACTTATGTCTGTCTTGCTCATAACTTAACCCTGAATGCTTGCACTCTACAGCCTGATCTGTTTCCAGTCTGACTCTGACTTATTTTCACCTTTCACTTCTTTTTGCCTCCTTAGACCTGAGAGTTCTCATACTTCGGTTTTTCTCTTTGCTCCTAACTCTTTGACTGTACCACTTTGGTCTCCCAAGGGGCAATGCTTCTTCTCAGCCAATGGGTTCTTTCCTTGGGCTGATGCGCTTGGTCTGACAACCTCACCAGTTATTCAGACAATTCATTGCTGTGGATCCCACGAGGCAGCCACCGCATCGTCTTTAAGTCACACGGCATTACTTCTGCCATACTCAGTTGGTCAGCTGCTCACTGGGGTTAGCCCAGATTTGGAGAGAGGAGACACAGGCTCAACCTCTCTATGAAAGCAGTGTCATAAAATTTGCAATCAAGATTTTAAAACATCATCCCAGGTTAGCAGAGCCCAGGCAGCAGGTATTTGCTCTTCCTCACTCACATAAGTGGACAAGTCCTTCTTGATGACATCATATGTTTCACATGGCTCCCTTCATTCTGGACATTAGCATGTAACATTCTTACAAGCTTACATTGCTGTTTAGTGTTTAAACATGACTGATTGTCTATTTTCTATTTGGATTCAGAGAAGACCCTCTGAACCCAGGTCAGTCTATTAGGAGCACTTCCATTGCTCTCACCTCACTCTATTGCCAAAACTTTGATATTTAATTCCTTTCCTCAGCATCTCCATAAATGAAATGCTGCCAATCTTTTCCTTCTTTTGTCTGTGTAACCCATGTCCACATACACACATATACACACTAGATATTTGTCTCTTGTGAAGGCTGTCATCCCTCTCTTAGGGTGGGGAAGATATAACGGAATGGTCAGAGACAAACAGACCTGGGCTAAATTCCTACTCTTCCTTATTAGCTCTTTAGGTCATCTCGAGAATATAATTTTCAGTTCAGTTCAGTCACTCAGCCATGTCTGACTCTGCAACCCCATGGACTGCAGCATGCCAGGCTTCTCTGTCCATCACCAACTCCCAGAACTTGCTCAAACTCATGTACACTGAGTTGGTGATGCCATCCAACCATCTCATCTTCTGTCATCACCTTCTCCTCCTGCCTTCAATCTTTCCCAGCATCAGGGTTTTTTCTAATGAGTCAGTTCTTTGCATCAGGTGGCCAAAGTGGAGCTTCAGCATTAGTGCTTCCAATGAATATTCAGGACTGATTTCCTTTAGGATTAACAGTTGGATCTCCTTCAGTCCAAGGGACTCTCAAGAATCTTCTCCAACACCACAGTTCAAAAACATCAATTCTTTGATGCTCAGTTTTCTTTATAGTACAACTCTCATATCCATTCATGACTACTGGAAAAACCATAGCTATGACTAGATGGACCTTTGTCATTGAAATAATGTCTCTGCTTTTTAGTATGCTGTCTAGGTTGGTCATAGCTTTTCTTCCAAGGAGCAAGCATCTTTTAATTTCATTTTACTCCTTAGTAAAACTTATTAAGTTTTATGTGCTACATGGGGATGACAGTGGGGTTAAATGAAAGAATACATGTGAAGAATTCAGCACAGGATAGGCACTCGATGAGGGCTTCCCTGGTGGCTCAGATGGTAAAGAATCTGCCTGCAGTGCAGGAGACCTGGGTTTGATCCCTGGGTCAGGAAGATCCCCTGGAGAAGGGCATGGCAACCCACTCCAGTATTCTTGCCTGGAGAATTCCAAGAAGAGAGGAACCTGGCAGGCTACAGTCCATGGGTTTGTAAGATTTGGACACAACTTAGCAACTAATGACCAAACCACCACCAGGCACTCAGTGAACATGAATTTAAGCAAATTCTGGGAAGCAGTGGAGTACAGAGGAGCCTGGGTACTACAGTCTGTGGGGTCGCAAAGAATCAGACACGACTCAGCAACTCAGCAACAAGACACTCATTAAATGGTAACTCAACATTATTCATTTCTTATTCTTTTAACCATAAACTACAACCATCTCCTCCATCCCGTACTACAGTTCTGCATAAAACAGCGCATATATATCTGTACAAAACACCTTGGCAGGTGACTTTCTAACACCATGTGTTCTTTGTGAGGTTTTGCATGAGTTTTTGCCTGGTTTCATCAGCAATTTTCATAAGATCCACTAGGATCACAGTCAACCGTTTTTCCTCTTCTCTTGTAACCCTTCCAGCCCCTGGCTGAGCCAGGAGTTGTTCAGTCTTGAGGTGCATGCTAGACTACATTAACTCCATATGCTGAACAATTGAAAGCAGGAGCCAAGACTGTTGCCGCCAATTTCTCTCTACAAATAGCTCTCAGACACTTTGCTAAAGGGAACCTAATGTAGAGGAATGCTGCTTGTCCAGAGTGATTGCAGTGCTTACAGGTGTATAATTAGTCACTGGGCAGTGTGTAAATACTCTGTAAATTGCTTTATTTGTGAATGTGAAAAGCTCGGCAGAAATACAAGGTATTATAGGAACCGGGGCTGAACGCAGGAGATAAGGTACTGTGGCGGGAGAATGAGTGAGTGAGGTATCAGTGTGTGTCGTGCATCCCTCCCAGGGAACGAAGCTTCTGGGACCTCCCTGCTTGCTTTCGAAGAACACTGGCTCCCCTGGGTGAATAACTTAAAGGACAAATTACCCCTCTTCTGGGTACCAAAGCCAGCCATAAGCTGAAATTAAATCATAAAGCCCTCCGAGAAAGTGAGGAAAGAGTCAGAAATATGAAACCAAGGGAATCCAGAGCTAAGCATGAAATATTAGAGTCAGTGTGATGTCCTTGCCTTTCTGTGCTGACGAAGGGAAAAACTGAAAACCACCCTGGTACGGACTTAAAGGACCACCATCATATATCCACTGTTAAGGACTTGGCAGTGGCTCTTGCAGTGATTTCAGCTCCGATGGGGTGTTAGAGGGAGGCAGGAGAGAGAGCACTAGATCAACTGCAAGTCCTGCACTTCAGCTAAGCAGCTGGGTGAACTTGAGCAAGTCACCGCCTATTCCGAACCTTCCTTTTCTTCATCTTTGAATTGAGAAACGTGAAATCAGACTTTGTGCTTCTAAAATCCTTCTCCCCAACCATATCAGCTCAAAGATTTTTTTTTTTTATTTTTAAAGAGTTGATTTTTTAAAATGTACAGAATTTGCCATCTATTAAATGTTTTTCTTTGTGTTGCATGCGTGCTCAGTCATATCTGACTCTTTGCAACCCCATGGACTGTAGCCCTCAAGGCCCCTCTGTCCATGGGATTTTTCAGGCAAGAGTACTGCAGTGGGTTGCCATTTCCCACTCCAGAGGTTCTTCCTGATCCAGAGATCAAACCCCTGTCTCTGGCGTCTCCTGCATTGGGAGACATATTCTGTACTACTGTGCCACTCGGGAAGCCCATTCAATACATATAAAAATATAAATACTAAAATATGCAACAAAACATCTATTAAAAATAGGAAGTTCATGAACCTTTTTCACAGCACCTGCCCTCGGACGACATTAAAATATCCTATATATTCCTTAGTAAGGGGCCAGGAGACACGTGGGCAGCTATAGAAACAGAAAACCATAAAGTTTTATACTAAAACACAGTGTCCCCACAAGTGTATTCTCCAGAAGGAAATGAAAATTTACATGGCAGCTTAGGGGGGTGGTCCCATCCTCCTGTATATCAGAGCGAAGGGGCATTTTGAATACCCAAGAATGGCTTCTGAGGAAGGAATTCTGCATGTCTGTACTAAAATAAAACCCAACGATCAGGAGTTCTCCATCAATGGAATGAGACAGTGTTGTGAAAGAGCTCTTTTATGTAATCAATACAAAGCAGGGACTTTGGTAAACAGGCTGACAGCTCTTCTGCTGCCAACGTGGCATGGAGCTCTAAAATAAAGTCAAAGTCAACAAAGCAGCTGATGTTTTCTAGGATGCTATGTCATTGAAAGAGCTGGGACATGTCCTAGATCCAACAAAACAAGCTTAACTCTCTCAGCATCATGGCTAAGCCTGCTCAGGCTTTACTGCCGTGACAATAAAACAGGAGATAAAATTCTGAAACATAGTGGTCCTTACCTCTGCTGGAAGCTGTCCTGTTCACTTTCTGCCTGTATGAGGCAGGGGAAAAAGACTGGGCTTCCCTGATGTCTCAGATAGTAAAGAATCTGCCAGCAATTTGGGGGACCCAGATTTGATCCCTGAGTCAGGAAGAACCCCTGGAGAAGGGAATGGCTACCCTCTCCAGTATTCTTGCCTGGAGAACTCTATGGACAGAGAAGTCTGGCAGGGTACAGTCTATGGGGTCACAAAGAGTCTGGCACGACCGAAAAACTCACCCTTTCACTTTGACTTCGTGGTAAAGACCACAACAGGAAATGCTTACCTAACTGGGGTGACTAGATCTTCGGATTCCATTGCCCAGGAATATTTCAAAGGGAAAGAGAGAGATCAACAAATGGAGGCCAAATTTGATGTCCTTACTTCACAAAATAAAAAGCATCTGCTACCCACAACCACTGTCATTTTACAAAAGGGTTCTTGCTTGCTTAGTTGCTCAGTCATGTCCAACTCTATGCAACCGCATGGACTGTAGCCCTCAAGGCCCCTCTGTCCATGGAATTCTCCAGGCAGGAATACTACCACGGTTTGCCATTCCCTTTTCCAGGGGATCTTCACGATCCAGGGATCAAACCTGGGTCTCCCACATTGCAGGCAGATTCTTTACCATCAAGCTACCAAGAAAGGTAACACTAAACGAGGGAAAGACACTGCCTCAAAATGAGTCCTCTTAATTGCTTATATTTAGTTTTCAGGCATGCTCATTACGTTGCGCTTGATGTTTTTTAGTAGTCACGATTAGTAAAAACTTCATCTTGGACCAGAATAGGCCTTGGGCCTGCATTTGGAAATCCTGCTGTTTGTAAGATACTCTTAGAAAGTCTCTTCTTCCAACAATTCCACCCATAAATGTCCTCGAGGTCAAACTTTTAGCCCCATTTCTTCTTTGAAGCTTTTCCTGATTACCTCTAACTATTATGATCTTTCTACTTTCTGAATTCTTTTAGCACTTATAATTTTAATCTATAATTTAACACCTTTACTTTGTGGGGAAAGTTTTGGAAATTGAGAATATTCTGTAGATTATTTATTTTTAGCTATAGAATTTTTAAATTTTCATTACTAGTTGAGAGAACCACAGTTAGACATTGCTGAACATCCCAGTTTAGGAAAGCAAAAAAAAAAAAAAAAAAACCAGAAACCTCAAACATAAACCCTCCATTATTTAAATGCATCTGAAGTTAGATAAGGTCTTTTTAAGGTTGACAGTATGGAATCCAATATATTTTGGTCAGGAGACTGAGCATTGGACAGGTTGTAGTCGTATATTAAGAAAAGTTCACTAGACCTCTGGTTTTAACATTACCCCTTTTTTCATGAAGCTCAGTAATCATCAGGACAGTCTCACCTACTTCTTGTTCTAAATGGTCCCATGTTCTAATTTACATAGAAAACCAGAATTCTATATGTAGAAAATTATCTTAGCAATTATTTAATCTATCCCCTTAGGGCTTCCCATGTGACGCAAGTGGTAAAGAACCCACCTGCCAACACAGGAGATGTCAGAGATGTGGGTTCAATCCCTGGGTCGGATAGACCCCCTAGAGGAGGGCACAGCGGCGCACTCCAGTATTCTTACCTGGAGACTCCCATGGACAGAGGAGGCTGGCCGGCTACAGTCCCTGGGGTCGCAAAGTCAACACGACTGAGCGCAGCACAGCACACACACAGTCTATCCCCTTGTTTAACAGATGAGGTATCTAAGACCCAGCTAAGTGAAGCACCTTGCCCCAGACACCAAGGAGATCAGTATTAGAGTTGGAATTCCTACTATGATGTGTGATCTTGAAAGTATTTTAAATATAATAATCTTCTATCTTCATATCTCCACATATGCAGTACACTATACATCAGTGCAGTCCCTGAGAGAAATTATCAGGAAGACGAGGCTTTCCCAGTACCATAGACTCTCTTTTCTTCTTTCATTTTACCCTTGGCTATTTCTTCTTCCTTTCTTTGGTACCCATAACGCCTACTCTCTCTGCTCATAACCATACTTCCCCTCCAAACTTATTAAAACCTAAGTTCTCAAGAAAGGATATGGTAAATTTATCCACACAAGGTAAATTCCTAATTCTTATGGAGTGGTTGCCGTGTGCCAAACATTATGCTAGGCGTGGTTTAACGTGTTATTTCTCCTAGTTGTTGTTGTTGCTGTTCGGTAAGTAAGTTGTGTCCGACTCTTTGTGACTCCATGGACTGCAGCACACCAGGCTTCTCTGTGCTCCACTAACTCCAGGGGTCTGCCCAAACTCATGCCCATTGAGTCAGTGATGCTATCCAACCATCTCATCCTCTGTTGCCCCCAACTCCTCCTGCTCTCAATCTCTTCCAACATCAGGGTGTTTTCTAATGAGTCAGCTCTTCACATCAGGTGGTCAAAGTATTGGAGATTCAGATTCAGCATCTGTCCTTCCAAAGAATATTGAGGGTTGATTTCCTTTAAGATGGACTGGTTTGATCTCCTTGCTGTCCAAGGGACTCTCAAGAGTCTTCTCCAACACATTTCAGAAGCATCAGTTCTTTGGCACTCAGACTTCTTTATGGCCCAGCTCTTCTTCATGGTCAGCTTTCCATACATGACTACTGGAAAAACATAGCTTTGACTATACTGATCTTTGTTGGCAAAGTGATGTCTCTGCTTTTTAATACACTGTTTAGGTTTGTCATAGCTTTCCTTCCAAGAAGCAAGCATCTTCTAATTTCACTGTCTGCAATGATTTTGGAGCCCAGTAAAAGAATATCTGTCACTGCTTTCACTTTTCCCCCTCCTATTTGTCATGAAGTGATGGGCATACTTGCAATTTTACAAAGTAATGAGATAAGTCAACAGGTTTCCTGTTTGCTTGAAACCTTTACTTGCCTTGAAACCACGTATAGGCAATAGTTTACTTCCAAAGTCAGCCAAGCTCTTCAGAGTTGGAATCTTGTCTTTCTTTTGTCCTCTCAAGCCAATTATCACAGTCTTGATACTTAATAATATTTATAATTTATGTTGACAACATAAGAGAGCCTTCATTTTTCTTTTTCAGTGCTGGTCTTTTCTTCTTTAAGTAAAATCCAAGCTTTAACCTTTCCACTTAAATGCATCTTGAAATATTATAAACATTTTTAGATGTTATTAGCAAAGCTACTCACATCCTGGAGTAAGAACCTGGAAATAAGGATTACCACTTCTGGAAAAATATACCAAATGATCTCTGCCAATTCTCTAAACTTCTCTGGGCTCAAGTTTTCACATGTATGAAACAGAAAATTTGTCCTTAATAGAGACTGCACTATAGGAGCATTGGGAGCACAACTTTTAATCTCCTGTCTGTTTCCATACAGAGCTTTGTCTCCAGCCCTGCGCATGCAGATGCTCCGGAAATGCCTGCTAACTGAAGATTTTTATGATCGCTGGTAGAATGACACATAAATGCAAAACACGATTTTTCCCTTGCCCCGAGTTACCTGGGAGCATCATTCTCATTCAGAGATGACCACACTTCAGAAATTGGGTCTCATAAAACATACAATTTAATGAAGCCATCTGGGAAGGTGATCGTCGTACAAATGCAAGGTATTGATATTACCTGGCTACTTGGGGGAATACCATGTAAATGAAGGTACAACCCAGCTCCATAATTCAAATCAAGTATTGATGTACAAGGTCTTTGGATAATGGACTTGGAAGATTGATATTTCTCTCAGATCTGAAGTTACTTTTCTTCCCTCCTTTGCAATTCTGGCATTTTTGCAATAAGATTTTATTTTATTTTTTGGAAAATATCTTTTCTGTTGAACAGGAATCTATCAGTGTCAACTGGGACTCTTGAAACAGAAATTTTACATCTGACTTTATCATATTTTTTAGCTTCTCTTCTTTAGAAGCAAGAAATGATGCAAACAATACAAGCGTTTCTGTCCTGCTCCAATAATTATGCAGAATGTCATTCAGTAATTCAGCATCCCAATTGCCTCAACTGCTTTTATTATTATTAATTTAGCAGAGAAGTATGTTCTACTTCTGACCTTATCCTGAGGGTTATTCTGGATGGAATCACCCCGTAATTGGTACTCTGTTTTAACCAATGTTACCTCCCTTCTCTGAGAGACAATTGCTAAAATAGTGCCAAGCTCAGTCATGCCAGTAATCACAAATGAACTTTCAGCCAGCTTCAGCACTCAGTTTTTTATATGGTTGGGGGAAGGGGCAGAGCATTTTCTCTACACGTGAACTTGGCCTTCTACCTCTGCTGAAGGTATCACCCCTTGCATCGAGGCAGCAGCTGCCCCCACTGTGTAAACCAAAGTTCCTCTGGGTTTTCCCCAGGTTTCTGCAGGACAAAAGGGTTACAGTATTTATGCCCACTTTTCAGAAACCCTGAGTCCGTTTAGCCCTAGCTATCCTCAACCTCAGGCTTCCCGAGTGGTGCAATGGTTAAGAATTCACCTGTCAATGCAGGAAATGCAAGAAACATGGGTTCGATCCCTAGGTGGGGAAGATCCCCTGGAGGAGGCAATGACACCCTGCTACAGTATTCTTGCCTGGAAATTTCCATGGACATAGGAGCCTGGAGGGAAATAGACCAAGGAGTCGCAAAGAGTTGGACCCAAACGAGCAACTAAATACACACACACACACACACACACATACACACACATATCCTCAACATCCCCACTCAACACACAATCATCAAATAATAATTAAATACAGTCAATCACAACATGCCTCCCAGGGGTCGATGGGGTTCATTGATATGGTCTGGCTCTATCTGTGATGGGTTTTCTGGTCCCGGGGGCTACACACAGTGTCCTCCTAAAGAATGTGCAGGGCTTGATAAAATATTCTCAGAGAAATGTTAATATATCTCATTATGATTATATATTTTTTCTTTTCCCATATAATTCTTCTGATTTTTGCTTTATGTATCTTTGTTTCTTTGTTGTTAAGGTGTCCAGTGGTTTATGATGTCTATCTTTTTTGTGAATTGTACCTTTTATCATTAAAAATATTCATCTTTGTTTCATTTAAAATAAATAAATGAATTAAAAAAAAAAAGAATGTGCAGGGATGGGGGCCTGGAGATAGAGAGGTTGCTTTGCCTGGTTGATGACTCAGATGGGATAGATAGGGAGCTAATGCTGTATCTTTGATGTTTAATCCTTTTCATACTCACTGAAGAAACTCCTTCTCCTATTGCTCAACTTTTTGCATCTCTAAATCACAGCCTGAAAGCAAGTGTGCCCAGAGCTGAGGGCCAAGACATGGCCTGTATCCCAGGGACAAATTTGCATATCAGAAGCAGGATGAGGAGAATATACTGGCCTTTTTCCCATCTCACACTCTGCCAGGTATATCACTGTTCATCCCTGATAGAAAAAGAATATTCTGAGTTTCAGCCTAATGGGACTGATAGGAAGTCTAGAGTCTTGGAAGCCACATAAGCAGGCTCATTCAGTGAGTGCTGTGGGCCAGACTGGGTACAAGCCTGGGAGTATAAGAAGGAAGAACGCCCAATTTGTGCCCTCAAAGGGTTCTTAGCCAGGTAAGGACCTCGTAGTAAATTTGACTATACGTACATACATGCATGCATGCTCAGTCATGTCCGCCTTTGCGAGGCCATGGACTGTAGTCCACTGGGCTCCTCTGTCCTTGGAATTTTCCAGGCAAGAATATTGGAATGGTTGCCATTTCCTACTCTGGAGGATCTTCCCAACCCAGGGATGGAACCCGTGGCTCCTCTGTCTGCATTGGCAGGCAGATTCTCTACCACTGAGCCTCCTGGGAAGCCCAAATTTGACTATGTGAATCTGTTTATATCCTCAACACTATTCTCAATTTTAAGAGCCTCCCAAGGTTTTTTCATGTTGCAAAATGAAAGAAAATTGCAAAGGTAATGACAAAAATAGTCTGAACATCCCAAGGGATTGGAACTTTGACTTCAGAGATAACAAGTAGAAATCAATCCCATCCAAACAGCTAACAGCAATGGGTCAGCAACTAACATGTTGAGAGAAGCAGCAAGCAGATTTGCTGCAAATACAAAACAGATATACTGAGGAAAGCATTTCAGTTCCTCATAAAACATTAGACGATTATGGGAACTAAACATTTATTTTTAAAAGGTCTGTTTATGTAGAGAAATTAGTCTTTCAGATAACCACATGTTTTCTTAGCTTACTTCTGCATGTTCAGAGATAGGCAACCACAATATGTGAAGACAAAGAAGCGTGACACAGTCCTTTGAGTCACAATATTGGTGGGAACATGAGGTTTTGCCCAGGGAAAAATTAAAGGGGAATTGATTCCCACTGTAAAAGACTTTAAAAACCCTTTACCTAACATCTGAAGACTCTATGGATGGAAAAGATGTATGACCATAACCAAGAAATAAAAAACTGGGTTTGAGGCTTTTTGTAGTCAGTGAGGTGCAGTGGGTGTAGGGATGACAAAGGACTTGAGGTTAGGAACACAGGAAGAGCTGATAAATGTTCTTCTGTGCAAACAAAAAGCAAAATCCTTTCTAATGAGTTCCCCCCACAAGTGATTTTCTCCCCCCCGCTTTTTTCCTTATTTTTTTTACATTGTCTTTTTTTTTAATGTATTTATTTATTTATTTAACTTTACAACAATGATTTTCTGTAATCATCAAGAGTATTTGACCAATAGAGTTTCATACTCAGTCATTAAAACATTTGGGAATTTTTATTCTAAAAAACTAGAAATTGCTCTTCTGCTTATTTTTATCCATAGCAAAACATTCAGACTGTATAGGAAATGATTGAGAGAAAAACAAAATCACCCATATTCCTACTACACAGAGATAATCAATAGTAACATTTTGGTAGACACCCTTCTACATATTTCCATGTGTACACATGTGTTAGCATATGTTTTTATAATAATGAAATCATGTTAGGCATGCTGCAATTTAATGGGTTTTTATTGATTCTCAATAATATATGGGCTTCCTTGGTGACTCAGAGGTAAAGAATTGCCTGCCAATGCAGGAGGGTTGGGTTTGATCCCTGGGTTGGGAAGATCCCCTGAAGAAGGAAATGGCAACCCACTCTAGTACACTTGCCTGGGAGATCCCATGGACAGAGGAGCCTGGTGGGCTACAGTCCATGGTGTCTCAAAAGAGTCAGATATGACTAAGCAATTAAACAACAAAACAAACAATATATCATTTTATATTTCAATAAATATAGGTTTCAATTAGTATGGTGAGTTAAGTAGTATTCCCCCTAAATTAATGTCTACCCAGAAAGTGGCTCAGATGGTAAGGAAGTGAAATGAAAGTTGTTCAGTCGTGTCCAGCTCTCTGCAACCCCATGAACTATACAGTCCATGAAATTCTCCAGGCCAGGATACTGCAGTGGGTAGCCTTTCCCTTCTCCAGGGGATCTTCCCAACCCAAGGATCAAACCCAGGTCTCCCGCGTTGCAAGTGGATTCTTTACCAGCTGAGCCACAAGGGAAGTCCAGGAATACTGGAATCATCAGCCTATCCCTTCTCCAGTGGATCTTTCCAACCCAGGAATCGAACTGGGGTCTGCTGCATTGCAGGCAGATTCTTTACCAACTGAGCTATGAGGGAAGCCCAAGATGTTAAACAATCCACCTGCAATTGCTGGAGACTTGGGTTCAATCCCTGGATCGGGAAGATCCCTTGGAGAAGGGAACGGCTACCCCACTCCAGTATTCTTGCCTGGAGAGTTCCATGGATAGAAGAGTCATGGGATCACAAAGAGTTGGATAAAACGGAGCGACTAACACACAGAACCTCAGAATGTAACCTTAGTGGGAAATGGTGTCTTTGCCACTTTAATTAAGGGTCTAGAGATGAAATCATCCTGGATTTAGGATGGGCCCTAAATCCAATGACTGGGCCCTAGATCCAAGAAAAAGGAGAGGGAGATTTAGACACAGAGAGAGACAAGGAGAGGGCCCTATGAAAATGAGATCAAAGATTGGATGGGTGCAGCTTCAAGCCAAGCAGCACCTGAGGCCACCAGAAGCTGAGAGAAGCAAAGAAGGATGCTCTCCTAGAGCCTTCAGGGGGACTCTGCCCCTGGTGGTACCTTGATTTTGGACTTCTGATCCCCAGAGCAGTGAGATAATAAATCCCTATTAAGTCACCAAGTATGTGGTAATTTGTTATGGAGGCTCCAGGAAACCAGTACTGTACAGTTAGCATTTTTATTGGCTACATGGTATTTACTGAATCCCATTCTTCATGGATTTATGACCACAGGGAATGGAATACAATGATGGACATTGTGTTGTGGGAGGGAGCACAAGTTAATGGTTAACAGCATGGGATCCAAAGCCACAGAGACTACCTGGGTTTGAAGTTTTATTTCATCGCCTACTAGCTATTACTCTAAATTGGTAGTTGACTGGTGACTTGCTGTTATGAAAAATATTTTTTACAGTGTCTGATACATATTAAGTACTAAATAAGTATTTTTTATTTATAATAAATGACTAGAGATGGATAATTCTTTCTATGTCCAAGAAGAGATATATTTTGAAAAATCAAATGTAAGTATAAAGGTCTGAATAATAAGCATCAGAGTTCTCATTTGCTCACAGGAATATACATTTTCATAGAAAAATTATGGTTGCCAAAGGCAATAAATTCTTAATTTCTACTATCTCCATCAAAAAAAAAAAAACACATTAGTAATTTACTTTTATTGTCCTTGAAAAGGCAACTGTTAATTGTTCAACACATTGGCATTTAAGTCAGACTACATATAATTTCAACCCTGATTCTGCCACTTTCTAATATGAAGGAAATTACTAAACTTCTATGCTCCTTACTTTTTCAACCACAGACTGGGATCGTTTTCCCAGACTTATTAGGATGATTATAAAATTTAACTGAAGCAATTTATGCAAAGTGTCTAGTTCAGAATGGAACATAGTAGAGGCATAAAATACTGTGTTATTATCACTAAAAGGAAAAAAATTAATGTCTAAGAAGATGGTAAGGAATAGTCTATTGAACAAAAAAGACAAAACCTAAGTTATCTGCAACCACTTCATAGATGAATAACAAATACAACTGGTCTACAAGTCTTTGGATACTGAATGCCATAAGCAAAATATCTGCACCATGCCCCCCAGATATGTGTATTTATAAATTATAAACATATACAATGACATTCATATGCACATCTTAAAACTTAAAAGTAGAAATTGCAGAGAGATGAAGTAAAAATTTTTAAAGCTCTGGCATTTCTTTTCTACACTCTAGTGGATCATCTGGAATGCCCCTCACCTGAGTTCACATGCTCCAGTCTGAAGATCTTTGATGTTGCAATATTTTCAACTGTAAGATAGTATAGCAATGGAGCAGGTCTAAGGATTTGCTGACCATCTTTCACATGGAACTAACCAACAGCTGATGTCAATACCAAACTGTCTGATATGTATCCAAATTTTTCAGATTTGGTCCTAAGACCATTCTTTATATGAAACTTCTGGAATTTCCAGGTAGAACTGACAACTGCATCCCCAATCCCTATATAGATATTCACAATAGCATCTAAACCTTGATTGCATTTATTAGCTTCTGGATGTTTCTCCCCATGTTGAGTATCAGTTTCTCAGTGATAAGGATCATGTCAAATTATTCATTGATTTACTAGTACTTGTTGTATGTGTGTGGACTGTCTCTTCAATCGTGTCCAAATCTTTGCCACACTATCAACTGTACCCTGCCAGGCTCCTCTGTCCATGGGATTCTCCAGGTGAAAATACTGGAGTGGGTTGCCATGCTCTCCTCTAGGGGATCTTCCCCACTCAGGGATCAAGCCGTGTCTCCTAAATTGCAGGCAGATTCCTTATGACTTAGCCACTAGGGAAGCCCAGTACTTACATAGTAGATACTTAATAAATACATAGCAAGTGAACGAGATGACAAAACCATATAGCAATACAGTGGATAAAATTAGGATGTTTCACAAGCATATAGAGGAAAAAAGAAAATGCTTTGAAATGAAATGCTAACTAGAGCGTCTTCAACATAGGGTTACATTTAATTAGATTGTGATGTCTGACTTGTTTGCAGCAAATTGCACAGACTTTCCCAGTGAATCCTCCAGATATTTCAGCAAAACTCTTGGTTGCCTCGCTCCTCTGCACAGCTCCTTCCTCTTCTCTACAGAGGAGGGGAGTCGGGCCCGGATGGAGTGTTTACGTACTTGCTAATCATGTTTGTGTTCCCTCTAAACTCAGTTCTGCCTGTCATGAATAGTTCCAGATGATAATCATTTTCATGCTTTCAGTCAAAGAAAGGCTCCAGAAGGACCAGGAAGAAGGGAACACAGCCAGAAGTTCAATATCAAGAGCAACAAACAGAAGAAGAAAATAAATTTAAATATTCTGCTCCACATTTTTGCGATGTTATCTCAGCAGTTTAGTACTCCTGTTTACCTGAAATTAGAATATTGCGATAGGTTAGGACAAGAGTTCAAATGTGTGTGTGTGTGTGTGTGTGTGTGTGCGCGCGCGCACGCGCGTGCTCAGTCATGTCTGACTCTTTGAAACCCCATGGACCATAGCCTGCCAGCCTCCTCTGTCCACGGGGTTTCCCAGGCAAGAACACTGGAGTGGGTCGCCCTTTCCTACTACAGGCGATCTTTCTGACCTAGGGATCAAACCCTGCTTGGCAGGTGAATTCTTCACCAAAGCACCACCTGGGAAGCCCTGGGAAGGGTTCAAATGGGTATTAATACAAATAAATAAGAAGGCTAAATTCTACCCCATACTTACATCTCTCAAGAGTCATCTGAGTTTTTAAAATTTTCTCTCTTTCTCATCACCCACTTTGTCTTTCATGTTAACTTGAGGCCTCTACTAGTAACTGTTAGCAATATTTATTTCCACATTTGTTTCCCTAAAGCACTTTCCAAAACGAGTTCTATGAGATGTTCATAGACGCTCCATGGGAAAATGTTCTGCAGTCAAATGTTTGGCAAATTTATGATTATTACAATTTAAACAGATTCTTCTTGTACACTTTAATTTACCAGCGGACCTAGTCAATCTCTAAAAGGAAGCACAGTTTTTACCACAGAACCTTCTTTTTCTGGAATCATCCTACCAGACTAGTGGTCTGATTAATACACTTGAAGAAATACCACCCTTTGACATATAAAATGTGAAAGTGTTAATCGCTCAGTCATGTCCTGCTCTTTCCAACCCCATGGACTGTAGTTCACCAGGCTCCTCTATCCATGGAATTCTCCAAACAAGAATACTGGAGAATACTGGAGAGGGTTGCCATTCCCTTTTCCAAGGATTCATCCCAACCCAGGGATCAAACCTGTGTCTCCTGCTTCACAGGTGGATTCTTTACCATCTGAACCGCTGGGAGCTCACGTCATCAGAGACACAGACATTCAGAACTAACTACCTCAGTTCCTCAGATTGCCATGCAACTCTACCACATTGAGAAAACATCACCAAGGAACTATCCCATCTACTAGTACAACAAATTTCATTCTTCCCGTGGGCTGACAACCCCCACCCTGGGGCCTGAAATGCCAATTCTGCAGAAAGAGATAGGTTAGAATGATTGCTGGGTGGAAGGGCAACATGAACTAACCTGGACACCATGGCTTTAGGAATATGCATCCCAGGGCCTAAATTGTGCATTTAATCTGTCAGCAGTTACACACCAGAGTGAAAATGCCCTTCTCTCTTGGGGTGCTTTCATAGAGAAGCTCAATTTTTACTGTTTTTACTCCCACCCACCCTAACACAAAACCTTTGTATTACACATGGCTTTTGTTTACACTGTGCTCCCACCAAGAGTACCACCTCTCTACCTAATTTCTACTTAGTCTTCAGTCTCCTCCTACTTCACAGACTTCTCAGTCTACGCACTGTTAAACCGTCTCAGTTCTCTGGATACCCATACTGCTTAGTGTCTATGCCGGAAGTCAACAAGGCATCCTCCTTCCAAATTCAGCCTGCCATCCATTTTGGTAGATAGAATTTCATTAGAACACAGCCATAGCCATTTATTTGTAATTGTCTACAGTGGCTTTCTCTCCATAAGAGCAGGCTTCAGTAATTCACTTGAGTTGAGCCACATAAAATGCAAGCCTAATATAATTACTATCTGTTCTTTACAGAAAAGTTTACCAAACTCTTGCCCACACCATTTCTTTAGTATTATCAAAAGCTTCACATTGGGATCATACTCTGCTGTTTCTGTATGTATTCTCAATGAGTTTTAAGCCCACTGAGGGCATGGTCTATAATTTATAGTTACTTTGAATACTTTGTAACACAGCTCAGAATAGGTTATTAATAAACACTAATTAATCATTCAATTTCTTCTTGATTTTCTTTGAGAGAGCACAATTTACCCAAATTCTCTTTAAGATGTTCCTGGTACCAAAAGGAAAGAATAAATAGCATCTCACTGATTTCTTATGTTTCAGATTAGTAATTTGTGATGAGAAGTGAGCGCAGCCTATTTATGTTTGTTAGCTTCAAATTTTCTCTGAAAGTAAAGTAAACCTCAAAGGGATGGCTATATCTTTCTTCTTGGTAGTTCAGAAAATGTTATCTTTTCTATACACAAATTATATAATTGTAATACTTTCCCTGTCTACTGTATACTGATTCCAACAACCTCAAAACAGCTGCCACACACACATAACACACACTGAAGTACTAGCAGATATAATTTGGATTAGCAGAAACTGATCAGTACTGTTAATAAGTAGACAAAAGGCCCAAAATGGAGTCACTTTTGCTATGCCCCACATCATTAAACCAAGACTCAATACTTAACTTATTTACAGTTTCAGCTTCTCTCAAGAATGAAATCTTAAACCAGTTAATGAGGAATTACCTGGGCAGCACTAGTGAGGTGATCTGTCTGATAGACCCCGTGTCCCATAGAGGAAGGTGACCTTGCCACAACCAGTCCATTTTTTGCTAATATAACTTTCTTGTCCTGCTCCTTTCTGCCTATAAAAATCTTTTATTTTGTACAGTTCCTTGGAGCTCCTTTCTGTCTGCTAAATGGGATGCTGCCCCATTCATAAATCATTGACTAAAGTCAACAAGATTTTAAAATTCACTCGGTTGAATTTTGTTTTAACAATACTGGTGGCAGCAGTGGGATTTGAAGGAAATTTCTGATGGCTTCAGGGATGATGAGAAACACAGATCCTGATACCCACGAGCTCTTTGAGTTCTCTGTCTTCCTCACCATCTCCAAGAGCTGTAGGTGAGCTCCTCTCAGTTTTGAGCTCTGCTATCTTTGCATTGAGCTTCTGATCTAATGGGCTTTCTAGTCCAGGGCAACTTAGCTTAAGCTAGGAGACAGTTCCACCCAGAACCCAGGCCCCTAGTCCTTGGTTCAGTCAGCAATTCCCCAAATGATTAGAATCCTAGCCCTTGGTTAAGACTCCAGATTCCACATTGGTATCTCCTGATGGTTCAGTCTGCAATGACACTTTTAATTGAAACCCCAGTCTGCAGTACCCTTTCGTCAGGGTCTTTTTGTTCAATCTTTTCCCCATTGCCACATTGGGAATTGTTGGAGGTCGACCCAAGGCCTTCTATTGATGAGTTTACAATAACATCTTTCTCCCTTTTTTTTTTTTTTTGCAATAGAGATTTAAAGTACAATGAAAATGGAAAAACCAGCTGTGGTTCTGAATATGTTTGAATATGTTTGACAGGTGTTCATTTCAAAACATGAATTAATTACTCAGAATAAAAAGTAGCTTGGAACCATGAATCTACCAAAGAAAATAGCATGTTCTGTTAGCAGAACCACCTAAGGTTTTCAGCACCCTGGAATGAGCATCTAGGCAGATGGATAGCAATGTGTGAATGAAAGTAATTCATACAAGAGAATACTCATGACAGTGGATAAATGTTTAATGTAAAAGGAAAAGAAATGGTATACACTTGAGGTATAACTGATTCTAGGAGGCTGGAAAATGGGTCAGGAAAAAAAAAAAAGTTAAAGTGGTTATCAAAGTAAAAAGAAAAACAACAACAACAAACAGATTGAATTCCAGGTAGGCAAATTTTTTGAGAAGGAAAGAGTAAGGTGGACCCCAAGTTTGGGAAACTTCCCAGTATCTCAGATCCTTCTAAAACAGGTCTGGTCAGAGGTAATGTCATTGAAGATCGAAATTAAGTTAGACTTAGACTAACTTATTAGTTAGTTATTAGACTAAGTTACATTACTTACTTTTATTATACTTACTTATTAGACTTACTTACATTTCAACATGGATCCAGAGTTATTTTATAATACAAGTCTTAATTTTTAAAGTTTCTTCATTCTTGCTCACCTTCAAAACTACTAAAGCTACTTAGTTGTGTCTTTAATGACCAAGGCCAAAGTATTTATCCAAAACTCATTTAATGATATTTTATTACAGATATTACATAATCCCCAAGTAACAGTGCTTGTTTCTATACATCAGGACGAAGTATCTCTCAAGTTTCTCCAGCATCATATAAAGCAAAAGGCATGAAAATATTCAGGAAACTAATCCTATGTCAATCCACGGTAGCCACTCTACATTTTGTTATTGTTTAGTCACTAAGTCGTGCCCGACATTTTGGGACCCCATGGAATGTAGCCCACCAGGCTCCCTTGTCCGTGGGATTTCCCAGGCACGAATACTGGAGTGGGTTGCCATTTTCTTCTCCAGGGGATCTTCCCGACCCAGGGATCGAACCCAAGTCTCTTACATTGGCAGGAGAATTCTTCAACACTGAGCCGCTTGGGAAGCCCTGCTCCACTGCTCTGGGATAATGTATTACATTTTCACTAACCGCAATGCACTTTCTACTTGGTGAGTATTTGTGATCACTAAGTACACACAGATATTCCTGCCAAGTAAATGGTATATAATGTTTCCTGTCTGTTTATTTATGTTAATCCACACAAATCACTGACTTTGAAATGCAGGTCATAATTTAATGAACTTGGAGTATATTATGGAGTCATAATATACTTAAGACCAACAGTTAATGTAATTGCCAATTTCAAATTATTTCCTGACAGACTGAGATATCTGCTAATAGTAGTCTGGAAACCAAAATCACTTTGGCCCAGTTCATTAAATTATGACATCTCTTTGATTACTGCTGGTGTGTGACAGTGCACACCTAGAAAAGTTATTGCTCTTGGGAATCTCGAAAGCCAGAAGCTGAAAAATTGGTAGATGCCAAGCACTTAAAGGGCTTCCCTGGCGGCTCAGACTGTAAAGAATCTGTCCGCAGTGTGGGAGATCCTGGCTCCATCCTTGGGTCGAGAAGATGCCCTGGAGAAGGGAATGGCAACCCTTCATCCAACTCCAGTACTCTTGCCTGGAGAATTCCATGGACAGAGGAGCCTGGTGGGCTACAGTCCATGGGGTCACAAAAAGTCAGACACAACTGAGTGACTAACACACATTAAGCCCCTAAAAGCCGTTAGAACACTTGCCATCTAAGACTCCTGTGTTAGGATAAGTTGGTCACAGAAAGGGTTAGATTGACACTAGGTCACCCGCAACCTCGAGAAAGTTTCCGTGCAATGAGGTCCACTGTAAAACCTCACACAATCCCCAACTCAGTGGTATTTCTCTCTTAGGTATGGGTTTGGTCCAGAGAAACCTAAAGCTTAGCTAAAGAAATGAGATCCTGAAGTTCCAAAGAGTTGAGCATGCTACCTTCCAGCCTACCTCCTTACTTTGTAGCTAAGAACCACGGTTCCCAAAGCTGTGTTTGCATCCATGCTTAGTCACTTCAGTCACGTTCACCTCTTTGTGACTCCATGGATGGTAACCCACCCGGCTGCTCTGTCCATGGGGTTCTCCAGGCAAGAATACTGGAGTGAGTTGCCATAACCTCCTCCAGGGGATCTTCCCAACCCGGGGATCGAACCCTGGTCTTTTATGCCTCCTGCATTGGCAGGCAGATTCTTTACCACTTGAACATTTGGGAAGCCCTTCCAAAAGCTGTAGATATCTACAAAAATGTCAAAATATCACAAAGACAACCTAGACACACAATGGCCATGAAGAGGAGCATTCCAATTAAAAAGATTATTTAAGAAGTTTACTTGAAAGCAAGGACTACCAAATCAAACAAACAGAATGGGACACCTATTTTAATTGACATGCAAAGCCTCTAAAAAGATTCAAAATTTCAAAACAGCTTTATTGAAAGATTCATTACAAACAGCTAGTAAAAAATTGAAGACATGATAGGTACCTAAATCAAAGGACTGTAAGGCTGACACAATTCCTACTACTCCCCTCATTTCTTGAGTATTCATTCTACTAATCCTTTTCTGAATTGTCTTTATACCCCGAAGAGACTACTGCTAGACTCAGTTGCTTCAGTCATGTCTGACTCTGAGACCCCATGGACTGTAGCCCACCAGGCTCCTCTGTCCTTGGAATTCTCCAGGCAAGAATTCTGGAGTGAGTTGCCATGCCCTCCTCCAAGGAATCTTCCTGACCCAGGAATCAAGCATCTCCTGCAGACAGATGTCTCCTGCATCACAGACAGATTCTTTACCACTGAGTCCCCTGGGAATCCCATAAAGAGACTACTGCATGACGATAAACAGAAGTCTGCCAAATTAGTGACCTTACAGATACTCCCATAACCACCCTCAAAAGAAGGTCCCTAGCTGGGTCCCACATGGAGCAGCTGTAACCTGTCCCCTGTGGACAGAGACTCCATGATAAATACAATAGCAGGAGGGGAAGGAGCTGAGTCCTACTTTGATAAAAGGTAAAGAAACCACATATTTCTCATTCATGAGGTCAAGGAGACCTCCTAAATTATGCATATGCAGAAAGGTTCCTCAGAGGTCACAGAACGGAGGAGGTGCCAGTCCATAATACGTTCTTCTTCCCAGCATCCCTTGTGCTGGAATCCATTTTGGCTAAAAGATGTTCACACACGCAGGGGAGGGCCCTGAGTTAGACCAAATAGGGACTCAGAGCCAGGCAAAGCAACATAACTGGTCAGAGAAAATCTGGAAGAATTGCCCCGTATAAATGATTCGAACTACTCTAAGGGTACAACTCTTTCTCTAAGCTTGCCCGCGTGTGTCTATCCACATGCTTTTTTCCTAATAAACACTTTTCTTCTGGTACTATTGTCTGTCTGTTGAAATTCCTTTCTCCAAAGTAGATGAGCCAGGGCTTTGTCACTAGCCACTGGTTCTCATGGTCTAATGGTTAGGATTCGGTGCTCTCGCCGCCTCAGCCTGGCTTTGATCTCTGGTCAGGAAACTGAGATCCTGCTTCTAGTCACTGTAGGCGGAGGCCACCCCAAAACACCCAGGATTGGCAGAGCTATGAGAGAACTTGTGGTGAGCTTCTCCATCAGTCCGTTAGCAACTGTTGCCAAAATCTTGGCTCTCTGTGCACCAATGCCAAACAGAAATACGGAGACAGAATTATGGAGGAGAAAGAAAGAGTGGCTTTATTACTTTGCCATGCAAAGGGGGAACAGTATGTTAGCACCTCAGAAACTGACCTCCCCTCCTTGGTGAGTAGGGAAAGGTTACATAGTCAGGCAGAAGTATATGGAAAAGATCAAGGCAGTAACAGTCTTGTATTCTCCCTTCTGCAGTTTCAAAAGGGTTGGGTTTGCTGACAAGACTGGGGTATGTGCAGGGTCCTAGGTGGTCTGTCTTCTATTCTTGATGAGTCTCGTCCTCAGGCAGTTTCACTGCTGCTTCTTTGATTAGCAACTGTTCTGCTTTTAAAACCCAGAGAAGGTCATGGAGGCTGGAGTCTGGCCTACAAGGAATGGGGGACAAGAAGGCCTCTGTTCCCAGGAGTCCCACAGGGCCCTGCTTGGCATCACAACCAAGGGGAAACTAATATTAAAATTAATGGAAAACCTTACCAAATTCTGGGAGATGCTACAGCCTGAAGATGAGATCTTGGAAAAACTGGTAAAAGTGAGAGAAGAGTGAGAATTCTTACCAGGGTCAGCATTCCAGAATCTCTAGTGTCCTACTGAAAGAGAAAAATTAAATTTCATGTTGTTCCTTTATTTCCAAATTCAGACCCACTGATTATTGATCCTGTGCCAGCTGCTGCCTTCTTGCTTGCCCTGTTTTGTGTCCTGAGAACTCAACTTGGTAGCCATCAAAAATGTGGGTTGAACTCCATTTAGAGCTGGATTCTATTGCCAGCATTCAGAACAATTTTTTATTTGGCTTTGTATGGGAGTGGCTCTGGATCTTAGAAGGGTAATATTTTTGCATCCTCTTTGGAAACACCTCTTGGGCCCATGGAGTTGTGAATTAAAAATGCTGTCTGCCATATCAGTAAACAACATCAACATCGTTGCAACCATCAAACTACTCTAGTAGCCCCCAGGGGTGCACTCGGAGAGAACTCGGGTTGGGAAAGAACAGGATACTGGCCCTAGATAACTAAGGTGCTTGTCAAAGGAATGATTTTGATGAGCCCAGAATTTCGTATCTTCCCATACATGGAAACATGCTAAATTCATTAATTTGAGGTGTCTGATTTCTTTAATTAACAGTAAACTTTTGATGTTCTAACTACTGATTTTTGTTGCAAAATTCCTGTATATCCTGCCTCCTCCCTTACCTCTTAAATCAGTCTTTCAGAGTTATCTGAGAGACTGCCTCCCTGGCTTGAAGTCCTCAGAAAATCCACCGAATAAAAACATAATTCTTAACTTTTAGGTTTTGCTTTTTTTCAGTCAACAGCATTATTCAATATTCCCAGAAATATTTTTTGGCCTCTTCCCCTAAACTAAACCAAAACTATGTACCCAGAGGAACAGAGAAAACTTCTGAAGCCTTTGTGAAAGAATTTACTGAAACATCCCAAAGACAAACAGCTCTAAAATCAGAACATAAAAATCTTTTGATTTCAATCTTAGTTGGATATCTTCCCCCTGATATACAAAAGCAAATTAAAGATGATGTGGTTGGATGGAAGAATCAGCCCTATGATATCATATCAATTCTTTGAAAAGTTAAAGGGAACTGTCCTTATCTTACAAATCTTTGCAAGACCAGAAATGAGGCTCCAGAAAGAATTCAAAATTTACCTATGCTTTTTACCAAGCCCCAAACCTCCCCAATACTTTGGTCACCTGATACAAAGAGCTAGCTCATTGAAAAAGACTCTGATGCTGAGAAAAATTGAGGGCAAGAGGAGAAGGAGGCGACAGAGAATGAGATGGTTGGATGATTACATTGACTCAGTGGACCTAAGTTTGAGCAAACTCCGTGAGATAGTGAAGGACAGGAAAGCCTGGTGTGCTGCAGTTCATGGGTTCATGGTACTGCAAAGAGTTGGGCAGGACTTACTGATTGAACAACAAACTTCCCCTAATTTATCTCAAAAGACTTGTAAGTATTGTAAAAATTCTGGCCTTAGAAAACAAAAGTCCTTCCTGAAAACTTGCATACTTTCCCTGGCATTCTTCAGGAACTTTTATCTAGACCATGTATTTGTAATAAAAATTTTAGGAAAATAATTTTTATCAGAAGGAAAAGGGAACAAGTTATCTGGAAATCAGGTAAATGACAAATCTTAAGTGTTTTCTTCATAACTCTTAGTAAAAAGCTTTACTATCTGAGTAAGTAAACTTATTCCATTTGCCAAAACACAATTTGAATCCAGCTTCCTTTATAAACTCTGAACTATCATACCCATCTCACAGCTATATTTTTAAGAAAAAACTGTAAGATCTCTGTTTGTGTCTGTATGTTTATGTATGCCTATGAATGGGTGTGATAATACAGTTTATAAAGGAAGTTGGATTCAAATTGTGTTCTGGCATATGGGATAAGTTAAGGTTACCTACTCAGATAGTAAAGCTTTTTACTAAGAGTTATGACGGTAAAGAATCTGCCTGCAATGCAGGAGACTCGGGTTCAGTCTTTGGATCGGGAAGATCCGTTGGAGAAGGAAATGGCAACCCACTCCAGTATTCTTGCCTGGAGAATTCCATGGACAGAGGAGCCTGACAGGCTCCAGTCCATGGGGTCACAAAGAGTCAGACACGACTGACTAACACTTTCACTTTAATGAATGTATCTTAAAGATGTGTGTTGCTAAAATTAATTTGTGGAGAGCTCCATTTAATTCACTTAAAAACAAGCACTGTATAACTTCAGTATATTCTGAGAAATATAAAAACCTCCCAAATATTTTTCAAGTTCATGTGATTTAGGATAATCTTCAGGAAAGGAAAGCTATTTTAAATTTGTTGGTTTAATTAAAATAGACATGTCTTTAGAGTTATCAGCACTGAAAATAATGCAGACATACAATTTTTACTTACCTGGGTTTGTTAGTCAAATAAGTTCATGTTTTCTCTGTTACAAAATGTTTCAGCAAGAATAATAGCTTGGGGTGGGAGAATGCTGACTTAGTCTAATATCTCATGAAGGCTTTATGGGTAGTCCAAATATAATTGTTGGGAGTAAGTAAATTAAGTAAGTGTGAGAGGACTAAGAATTTTTAGGTGAGCTTTGCAGTAATAATTGTTTTTTATGGTGTCTACTTTGTTTCCTTAAATCTTTTTAGTAACTTGAAACCTTAAAGTTTTACTAAGTTAAATTAAATTATGGATAGTCTAGATCATTTCCAAATAAGCTAAAATATTGAAACATTAATTACTGAACATAAGTATATCCAGTATTGGCTTCTTATCACCAAGAAACTTCAGGGATACAGTTCATTGGTAAACGTTTTGTGCCACATTGAAAAACTGTGCTATGAGAAAGCATGTTTCTAGAAATTATTAGATGTTTTTATAAATTTGCCAATTCACAGAATGCTAGTGTAGCAAACAGTTCACAATTACTTACATTTTAGCTTTCAATGGGAATTAAGGATTCTATGGTTAAGAATTTTAATTAATATGTGTAATTAAAGCTACTTAGAGGTAATAAGGGTTAAAGGTGAAAACTGTATGAAAAGTAGGTAAGGAAAGCAAAATGAGTGATTGTCCCAGAATGAAAAAAAGGAAGAACATACGATAAAATCTGAGGAAATATTTTAATAGTTGTAGAAGTTTTGTGGAAAAGAATCTTTGGAAAGGAATTTTATCTGTGGTCAAACTGGCTAAGACTGTGACAAATTTATTTGTTTAAAAATAAATTTTAATATCAAAATGCACTACTGTGAAATTAGGATTTCATGCTCTCTCTCTGTTAAAAGGACAAAGGTTTTGCTGGACTTTTGGTCTGTTTTGATAGGAAAATTGTGAAAGTTTGTTTATCTTTTGAGTAACCTGCCTAGACAGCAAAGATTTTCTGTCTTATCAAAATAATTTACTGTGTTTCATATTATCTTTATCAGCTCTTTGATTACTTAAGAAAATTGAATCTTCTCGATATTAAAAGAGCTAAGTTTTGTTCACAGCTCTGTGGTCTTCTGTATTTGCTGTTAACGTCTTCTATTGTTACTTCGTTGAATGGATAATTTAGTATTGTTTCATAATTGTCTCTGATCTTTTTAGTCAAGTGTTCAATTTTTCTTTATATTTTTGATACTCTTGCCAAAATCAATACTAAATGAAGTCTTTTTGACCTGAAATTAACATTGCAGTTTTCCAGAGGGCTCCTGGAGCATCTCAAAAGAACTGTTCTCTTATATAAGGAGAGAGAGAAACAGAGAGATAAAGAGAGAGGTTAAGCTAATAAGGCTTATTTGATGTGTTAAATTGCATGGGAAGTGTCCACTAAAAAAGACACACAATGTGAGAGTTGCAAGTTAAGTTTTATTTGAGGCAAAATGAGGACGACAGCTCAGGACACAGCATCTCAGAAAGCTCTGAGAGACTGCTCCAAAGAAGCAGTGGGGGAAGGTCAATCAATATATAAGATTTTGGTGAATGGCAAGTTCAGTGCAATCAAACACTCATTTTACAAAAGGTTTTCAGCTAGTCACGAGGAGCTGATGTCACCTGAAGGGATTTAGTGAATTTTAAGAAATGAGGAGATGCAAGGATTGGGATCATGAATCAATTCCTGAAAATATCTAACTATCCAAAGAGCTGTTCCAGTTTGGAAAAGAAGTACGTCAAGGCTATATATTGTCACCCTGCATATTTAACTTATATGTAGAGTACATCATGCAAAATGCCAGGCTGGATGAAGCACAAGCTGGAATCAAGATTGCCGGGAAAAATATCAATAACCTCAGATATGCAGATGATACCACCTTTATGGCAGAAAATGAAGAACTAAAGAGCCTCTTGATGAAAGTGAAAGAGTAGAGTGAAAAAGCTGGCTTAAACCACAGCATTCAGAAAACTAAGATCATGGCATCCAGTCCCATCCCTTCATGGCAAATAGATGGGAAAACAATGGAAACAGTGACAGACTTTATTTTCTTAGGTCCCAAAATCACTGCAGATGGTGACTGCAGCCATGGCATTAAGCGATGTTTGCTCCTTGGAAGAAAACCTACGACCAACCTAGACAGCATATTAAAAAGCAGAGACATTACATCAACAACAAAGGTCCCTCTAATTTCCAGTAGTCATGTATGGTTGTGAGAGTTGGACTATAAAGGAAGCTGATCACCAAAGAATTGATGCTTTTGAACTGTGGTGTTGGAGAAGACTCTTGAGAGTCCCTTGGATTCAAGGAGATTAAACCAGTCAATCCTAAAGGAAATCAATCCTAAATATTCATTGGAAGGACTGATGTTGAAGCTGAAACTCCAATACTTTGGCCACCTGAAATGAAGAACTGAATCCTTGGGAAAGACCCTGATACGGGGAAAGATTGTAGGCAGGAGAAGGGGACAATGAGGGTGAGAAGGTGATGCCATCACCGAGCAAGCCCCAGGCGTGGGTGATGGACAGGGAAGCCTGGCGTCCTACAGTCCAAGGGGTAGCAAAGAGTCGGACACTGAGTGACTTAACTGGACTCAACTGAAAGACCTGTTCCACCAGTTTCCCTAGAGCACAGAGTGCCTCATTCTCCACCTTGAATTAATTCCCTTCAGGGAGTATTGAAGGTCAGCGGCTGCAGCATCATAAGCAGATGGCAAATGTTGATATTGCTCTTCAGTCACTGGCAAATGCTCTTGGCAAGTGCCAATCTGTAGTCAACACTTCAGTTCAGTTCAGTTGTTCAGTCATGTCTGACTCTTTGTGACCCTATGGACTGCAGCATGCCAGACTTCCCTGTCCATCACCAATTTCCAAAGCTTGCTCAAACTCATGTACACTGAGTCGGTGATGCCATCCAACCATCTCATACTCTGTCATTCACTTCTCCTCCTGCCTTCAATCTTTCCCAGGATGAGGGTCTTTTCTAATGAGTCAGTTCTTTGCACCAGGTGGCCAAAGAATTGAAGCTTCAGCTTCAGCATCAGTCCTTCCAATGAATATTTAGGACTGATTTCCTTTAGGATGGACTGGTTGGATCTCCTTCAGTCCAAGGGACTCTCAAGAGTCTTCTCCAATACCACAGTTCAAAAGCATCAATTCTTCAGCACTCAGTTTTCTTTACAATCCAACTCTTACATCCATACATGACTACTGGAAAAACCATAGTTTTGACTAGATGGACCTTTGTTGTTGAAGTAATGTCTCTGCTTTTTAATATGCTGTCTAGGTTGGTCATAGGTTTTCTTCCAAGGAGCAAACATCACTTAATTTCATGGCTGCAGTCATTATCTGCAGTGATTTTGGGACCTAAGAAAATAAAGTCTGTCACTGTTTCCATTGTTTTCCCATCTATTTGCCATGAAGGGATGGGACTGGATGCCATGATCTTTGTTTTATGAATGTTAAGTTTTAAGCCAGCCTTTTCACTCTCCTCTGTCACTTTCATCATGAGGCACTTTAGTTCCTCTTCTCTTTCTGCCATAAGGGTGATGTTATCTGCATATCTGAGGTTATTGATATTTTTCCTGGCAATCTTGATTCCAGCATGTGCTTCATCCAGCCTGACATATCACATGATGTACTCTGCATATAAGTTAAATAAGCAGTACTCCTTTCCCAGTTTGAATCCAGTCCATTGTTTCATGTCCAGTTCTAACTGTTGCTTCCTGACATGAATACAGATTTCTCAAGAGGCAGGTCAGATGGTCTGGTATTCCCATCTCTTGAAGGATTTTCAACAATTTGTTGTGATCCACACAGTCTAAGGCTTTGGCAAAATCAATAAAGCAGAAATAGAAGTTCTTCTGGAATTCTCTTGCTTTTTTGATGATTCAATGGATGTTGGCAATTTTGATCTCTGGTTCTTCTGCCTTTTCTAAATCCAGCTTGAACATGTGCAAATTCATGGTTCACATACTGTTGAAGCCTGGCTTGGAGAAGTTTGAGCATTACTTTGCTAGTGTGTGAAATGAGTGCAATTGTGTGGTAGTTTGAACATTCTTTGGCATTGCCTTTCTTTGGGATTGGAAGGGAAACTGACCTTTTCCAGTCCTGTGGCCACTGCTGAGTTTTCCATATTTGCTGGTATATTGAGTGCTGAGTGCAGCATTTTCACAGCATCATCTTTTAGGATTTGAAATAGCTCAGCTAGAATTCCATCACCTCCACTAGCTTTGTTCATAGTGAGGCTTCCTAAGGCCCACTTGACTTCGCATTTCAGGATGTCTGGCTCTAGGTGAGTGATCACACCATAGTGATTATTTCTGTGTATCCTTTCCACCTGTTCTTAATATCTTCTGCCTCTGTTAGGTCCATACCATCTGTGTCCTTCATTGTGCCCATCTTTGCATGAGATGTTCCCTTGGTATCTCTAATTTTCTTGAGGAGATCTCTAGTCTTTCCCATTCTATTGTTGACAGGAAAGTACCAATTTGTAGTTGACAGAAGCATTGTCAAATAAGAAGTAATACTAGCTCTTCTTTAAGTTATATTTTTCCAGGTATATAAGTTTCAGAAATTGTATGAAATTTCTGGAAATCTGATATATCCCATTATAATATTATCTGACATAATTCCAGTTATCTTATAATATTGTATATCACAGCAATAATTACATTTACTTATCAAATGGCCTCTCATCAAATTCCTAACAATAGGCATTTTGAACCTTTTTGTCATTTATAGACGTGCATGCTCAGTAGCTTCAGTCGTGTCCGGTTCTTTGCAACCCCATAGACTGTAGCACGCCAGGCTCCTCTGTCCATGGTATTCTCCAGGCAAGAATACTGGAATGGGTAGCCATTTCCTTCTCCAGGAGAACTTCCTGACCCAGGGATTGAACCCAAGTCTCCTGCATTACTTGAGGATTCTTTACTGCTGAGCCACAAGGGAAGTCCTGTTATAGACAGTTATTGTTTTACTCTGATGTTTTTGCAACAGTGATACTCATGGAAAGAGCCTTAACAAGGGCTCCTGGCCATTGACACTACTGTGGAACTAGAAGGCTTTGAACCTGGGGCACACATCTCACAGCTGAGGAAGACTCCACAGATATTTGGTCCTGTGCAGAGACCTCTGAATCCAATTGATTAGGAAGAGAAGTAGCTGACGTTAAGGTAGACTGCATCCACCCAAGACACCAGGTCAAGACTTCATACTTTACCTAAACATGAAAATTTTCCTTCTCTTTCTTTCCTTAACTCTGGCATTGACCTGGAAAGACAATACCATCATCTGTGACTCCCAGGCCATTATTAAAGGAGAGTAAATTTTCAGACTGCTGGATTTGTCATCAAAAACTCTGTCCCTGAGGCTAGAGACCCCCTGGTCCTTCCTGTGACAAGTTTTTCTTCTATTCCCAGTGTCCCATAAACTATAATTGACCCCCTTTAGATGTCATTTACAGAATCTGACTGTTATAGCCAGAATATCCAATGCCTTGCTCTGAATTTTTCTTTATTTTAACTGTACTTGCCCAATTAGACACAAATATCTATGCATTTGCAACTTCATATTCTTATGTTATCTGAAATTCTTTTATAATATGATTTAGATCTGGCCTCAATCATGAAAAGTCTCACCAGCAGCACCAATCTTTGCAAAGAATTTAGAACAACTTTTTATTTCAGACTAGGAGATTTACTTCCCAAATGTACTGAAAGTCTAATTGACCCCTGGCTTCATTGGGCAAAAACAATTCCTATAAATAAATCCATTAACAGCGTCACCTTAGTAGGAATGGTTTGTACCCTATAGGATTTCTTTGTCTGTGGTGGTTATTATTCTCCTTGAGCCTATGTGTGCTTAGATGGCTGATTAGTAAGCATGTAGATTTGTAACCTTGTAGGTTATCTAACTGTGCCCTTAACTGTCCAAAAACAAACACAGATACATCATTGGTCAACTCCAATAAATTTACATTGTCAAGTTTGAAAGGACCTACCCGGAGGTACTTCTGATCCAGAATTCACTTCTTCTGACAGATCCCTACTTCCATGTCTATGCGTGAGTATGAATGAAGCTATCATCAGGAAACTCTCATTTCTCCTTAATTCTTGAAGATATTGCAGAATCCACTGCTAAAGCAATAGCTGTTCAACAAAAATTCTTAGACTTTCTGGCTAAAGTTGTTCTTCATAATAAAATAGTATTTGATTATCCTTTAAATGAGTAAGGATGTGTCTGTGTTATAGCCAACACCACTTGCTACTCCTGGACTAACACTTCTGGGCAAATTGAGTGAAGAAGCCACTTGTTTAACAAGTCAGTGGCTTCAATGGAATCTTTCTCTGACTTATTTGATCTTGATTCGTTTGGAAATTACCCTGTTTATAAATAATCATAGTAATCACCTTACGAAAGAATACAATGTGCTGTATTTTCTCAAAAGCTTTAAAAGCATGTTCATAGCCTCCACAAAGCAGACAAATGATTGCCCTAAAA
Source organism: Odocoileus virginianus (assembly GCF_023699985.2). Classification (NCBI taxonomy): domain Eukaryota; kingdom Metazoa; phylum Chordata; class Mammalia; order Artiodactyla; family Cervidae; genus Odocoileus; species Odocoileus virginianus. Next base: position 59,054,892 of record NC_069686.1, on the reverse strand, counting down.
CTAGAAGGTCAGAAAAGGAAAGAAGAATGAGCAACTGAAAAATGTTGGCCTGCTGGTTGGGAAGGGAGTCTGGGGGAGAATGGATACTTGTATATGTATGCCTGAGTCCCTTCGCTATTCACCTGACTATCACAACTTTGTTTATTAATTGACTATGGCCAACTCTTTGCAACCGCATGGACTATTGTCTGCCAGTCTCCTCTGTCCATGGGATTTTCCAGGCAAGAATACTAGAGTGGGTTACTATTTGCTATACCCCAATATAAAATAAAAAGTTTAAAAAAAAATGTCAACCTGAAACTCTGACCTGTAAATACCACAAAGATTCAGCAAAAAGACATCAAGACCTGTAAATACCACACAGAGGATCAACTAAAACTGCAAGAAGTTCAAAACAGTATCTGGGAGTGCTGCTAATGCCTTACATTATGATCACGTCTCTCAGACTGTGAGTCTGATCAACAGGATGAATTATTTAAAAAGATAAAACAGCCCCCAAATGGAGTCACCTATGCTAAGCTGACTGTCACCAAACCAAAACTTATTACCTAATTTACGGTTTCAGCCTCTCCCAGGAATGGAATCTCAAACCAGTCAAACTGGAATTACCTGGTCCACACTAGTGAGGTAATCACCTGACAGACCCTGCTGTCTCCTAAAGGAAGGTGACCTTGCCATAACCCAGCTGATCTTTACTAGTATAACTTCCTTGTACCTATAAAGCTGCCTTCTGCCTATGAAAGTCTTTCATATATATGTGTGTGTATATCTATACACACACACACATATATATATATCCTTGAAGGAAGATATAGCAACCCATTCCCGTATTCTTGCCTAGAGAATCCGAGAATCCCGTGGACAGAGAACAGTCCATATTTATAAATAATTCAGTTCTCTGATGGCCATGAAACTAGGTGTTCTAATGGCCACTTGCTGGACTGAGTGGCCTGAGACCTCTGGCCACGAGCAGGATGGCCCTGCAGTGGCCCATTATTTTAATCCTGGAGGTGGCCTACATAATGAGCCTCTGCTGGATCCGAATACAAGAGGCAAGCTCTTTGCATGTTATCTATTCCGAAGATTTCCCCGGCTAACAGTTTGTCAGGGCAAATGAAAATCCTAAGCCAAAAGTGGTGAAAGAAGCCCTTTTCAAAAGCCAATAAGGAAATCCTCCTCATTATTAGCAGCTTTTACACACTCAGATGGAGTTAAATCAGGCACTCAAAAATGCTCACTTCATTCAGTGCCAAGAAGTGGGTTCTGATGGTCTGTGTGTGGTTGACACACACATAACTGCATTCTCATGACTCCCAGTGGTTGAATATGCTGGGCTGAGTTATGCATGCATGCTCAGTTGCTAACTCGTGTCTGACTCTCTGTGGCCCCATGCACTGTAGGCCACCAGGCTTCTCTGTCCATAGAATTTCCCAGGCAAGAATACTAGACGGGTACCCATTCTCTTCTCCAGGGAATCTTCTTGACCCAGGGATCAAACCCACATCTCTTGCATTGCAGGTGGATTATTTACCACTGACCCATTGGGGAAGCCATGAGTAAAATATGAAAAAAAAGGAAACATTCTCAGAATTTTCCAGCTTCACCCCTTCCATTCAGTCTGACTCATCTTTGTTGCTGGAGAAATGTGAGGACTGGCTTCAGGTTAGATATGATGTGATCTTCCTCAGGTCTGGCCCTGGTTGGTGGCCCAAGCAGAAAGAGTTATGATTTTTCTATTGTGAAATTGTAGCAGCAGATATGTTTGAATGTATAGAAAGTAGCCCTTTTATAATACTAACAATCTTCCATAGTTATAATTTTCATGTCTGCTGGTTGAGAGGTGAAAGGACTTATTCATAGCATTTACACTCTAGTGGTTTGATAAATATATAACATGTTGAAAAGGAATTTTGCAGGAAAAGAAACATTTAGTTTCTCTTACATTTGCCTTAAACTGAGCAGTACTGGAAGCTGTTAGATTTTTATTTATTTTACATTTATTTGGCGTTCTTCACCTAATCAAATTCAAATAAAAGCAGCACTTAAGCACTTCTAAAGATGGTGTAGGGAGAAACGTGTATATCCTTGTCTTTGTATTATCTTTTGTTCCCATGTGGAAGACTTTGGAAGGCAGATTGTGGTGAGGTACTATTTTATAGTGTGCTTAATGCTTATCAGTAATTTTTTCCCTCTGACCTTCTGCCTCAGACAATTAATTTTCTTGAACTGCTCACACACTAAAAGAACATTAGGGAGAAAAAATAATGTTAGTACTAGTGAATATAATCTTGGAAGAAACGCTGTGCAATTATTCAAAGACCTAATCTTATCTCTTGTTTCATTTTTATATCACAAGTCTGCATTTAAAACTATTAGATATACTGTTGCGCTGTCCCACACCTTCAAACCCCAGTAAATAAATGCTGCTAAGTGCCACCAGGAGTGAAAGAGCTTGTAATGAGAAGTGTGAGGAGATATGGGCTCCATTCATCATTCTGTTCAGTCCAATATTGAGGCTCTTGTTATCAGCAGGATTCTTGGCGGTGTCATCGTGGCTGGCATAAATCTTCTGTCAGTGTGGGTCGGACTGATGCCCTATTAAAAGTCTGCTTTCACCTAATCACAGAATGACCTTTCAATGTCTTTAATTAACCTCTGACCTGAACCATGCCAAAGTCTTGTTGGTAGGTAAATCTATGGCATGACATTTGCTTATGACACTACATTTGTCTTGGTTTAATCATCGTACCCTTCATATGAAGGCTTGAATGAAATACAGTTGGGATCCCTGTTAATAGTCAGATTAATTTTTAAAAGGTTAGAACATAATATTTTCTTCTAAGTTTCCAGTGATATCGTTGCAGACTTTTCCCCTTGGGGAACTGGGGGTCCCATTAAAGTAAATGCAGGTGAGCCTTCAATTTCACCAATAATGTCATCTTTTCTACTCAAAGTTATTCCTTTAGAATGGCACGGGGAGCCTGAAGCATTCAAGATCCTATGAATAACCAAGGACAAAAGCTTTAAAATATGATCCATTCTTACTTGTTCAAGACAAGAGAATACAGCAGTAACATGGGATTAAAAAAAAAGAACGAAAAGAGGGAGGAAAGGAGAGAGAGAGGGAGACCTTTATCTCTCTTCTGGGAATGTGCTTTTCAACTCTGGCATATGTGCTTCAGGCCCTGAGAATTCCTTGGATGATAAAATTTCATTCATATCTCATTCCTCCACTAAGAGGAACCCTGTAAGTGACCTCCTATCTGAATTAGTAACTATCACAAAATATAAAATATTTATAAAGATATACACTTTTCTTACACACAAATGCAGTTATAAGTTGATTGGTGTGGTTTCATTCATTTAATTCATTTAAATTGATAAGTCATTTTAAATGGCACATTGTGATTGACCTATAAATCATAACATTATCTGAATAAAAGTTTTGAGCTACCTAAGATTTATCTAATTTTATACTCAATCAGAAGCCCCATGAAGGGTATAGACTAGATAGTTTCTCAGATCTTTTTCAGTTATGAAAGTCTATGATTCAGTATCTCAATACGACAAATTCTCAGTTTATTGGGTCTAAATTCAAAAGCTTTCCTACCTTTAAAATATAATTGAAAAGTTATATTAAAAACTTAAGAAGCTGGAAAGTTTCCAAGTGTCCCACCTGCCTGTTCTCTCTTCCCAGCCTCTCTCTCCTACCTAAGCTTTGTTGACTCGCCTGTAATGTGAAGACAACAATACCTATCAGTAGAATTGCTTTAAAGCTTAAAGAAAATGTGCGTATAACACCTAAAACAGTGTCTGGCATGCAGTGATGTTGAATTCATCGTGGACACTGGTGGATCTGTCAGTATTGGCAGTGTCTGCTGATAGATTTTGCCTCAGATTACTGCGCTGCATGCATGCTAAGTCCCTTCAGTCCTTCCCAGTGCTTTGTAGGCCGTAGTTCACCAGGCTCCTCTGTCCATGGGATTCTCCAGGCAAGAATATTGGAGTGAGTTGCCATGCCCTCCTCCAAGGGATCTTCCTAGCCCAGGGATTGAACCAGAGTTGCTCACATCTCCTGCACTGGTAGGCAGGTTCTTTACCACTAGCACCACCTGGGAAGCCCAGATTAATGCACTAGTGTTAGTTGCTCAGTTGTGTCCAACTTTTTGTGACCCCCATGGGCTGTTGCCTGCCAGGCTCCTCTGTCCATGGAATTCTCCAAACAAGAATACTGGAGTGGGTAGCCATTCTCCTCTCCAGGAGATCTGCCTAACCTAATCTGCTTTCTTCTAAATTTATACAGTTTAATGGTTAACAACTCTGGAGTCACTCCTGGGTTCAAATACCAAATACTATCAGCAACCTTCTGTTTTATCATGAGCAACTGACTTAAGCTTCCACAGTTTATCTATGAAATGGGAAAATAATTTTATCTATTTAATGGACCTATTGAATGAGATCATGCATGAAAGGCACCATTTCTGATTTTGCCCCATATTTACCCTCATTACTTCATATACTACTTGGCATGCAGTAGGCACTCCATTAATACTAAGATTTAACTGTTAGGTGTAATTACTCCATTATTTAATTACATATCAACATTCACTTCAGTTCAGTTCAGTTGCTCAGTCTTGTCTGACTCTTTGCGACCCCATGAATCGCAGCACGCCAGGCCTCCCTGTCCATCACCAACTCCCAGAGTTTACTTAAACTCATGTCCATCAAGTCAGTGATGCCATCCAGCCTTCTCATCCTCTGTTGTCCCCTTCTCCTCCTGCCCCCAATCCCTCCCAGCATCAGGGATCAGGGACTTTTCTAATGAGTCAACTCTTCGCATGAGGTGGCCAAAGTATCGGAGTTTCAGCTTCAGCATCAGTCCTTCCAATGAACACCCAGGACTGATCTCCTTTAGGATGGACTGGTTGGATCTCCTACATATATATTAATGTTAACTGTCATCATCATCAATGAACTTGTTCTACTTCCATCTCACACCTTTGGTTTCACAACGGTGGTAACATATTTTAACCAGAGTGAGTTTTGGTTAGGTCTTAAACTGAAGTGGGGAAGTGATGTTTACTAATGATACCATTCCTATTGCTTAATTATTCATTTATTTAAGAAGCATTTACTGAGTAGATGTTATATGTCAGGCTCTAGGGGTACAATGGAAAGCTAAAAGACACACAGTCCCAGCTGTCTTGGAGCAAGGAGTTTCTGAGAGAGACAGACAGACTGATATTAATCAAAGAAGGACACTAATAAGTGAAAAACTGTATAACTTTGGCAAAGATCATGAAGGCAATATATACAATATTACGAGGGGGTTTTCACATAGTCAGAGAAGTTAGGGGAGTTTGAAATAGGAATAGTAGAGGATAAGGAAGCCTAACCACATGAGAGTTAATACACCATGGAAGAAATTCCTTTTCTTTCCCTAAATTTAATGGGAAGTAGGGGATAGTGCATGATGAGCTCCGTGTTTCCAAAAGTTTATTACTTTGATGACCATATGGAAAGTAAATCAGAAAGGAGACCAGGATAGAGGAAAATGTTAAATGTCAGTGATTTACATTGTATAAAATCCCAAAGAGTTGTCTCCGCTATAAGTCTTTCTTTGAATCAGAAAAAAGTGAGGTTGATGCCTTCTTCATAGACACCAAAAGAGTAGAAGAGGAAAGGACCCCACTCACTGAATATGCAAACATTTCCTTTCACAGTTAGTATCAATAATAAGGACCAAGAAATGCCACATAGGCCTCTGAATTCTTTCTTCTCCCCTGCTGCTTTTGCTGTGACCACAAGAGAATAAAGCTATCTATGTTCACTTAGATAGCAGTCACATGCCCTCTAATTAGAGGGCTGCGTGTCAAGCCAGTGACCTAGGCTCATAAAAGCTACTGATTATTATACAGATGAGGCTAGGCGACAGTGCAATTTAAGTTATGAAACTCACCTCTGAACTCTAGGTCCAACAAAACCACCTCTAGCTGGAGAGAGCTCATGGCAACCAACCTCTGAAAGAGGTAAGGTGGCAAGCTTATACATATTTCCTTCTGCAAATATTTTTTCAACTCTTATTATGTAGTAGGTACTGCCTAAGTTCTAAATGGTGAACTAAGTCCAGCCTTGAGGGGGATAGCTACTGCATCATATGGTTTAAAAGGAAAGACTAACATTTATGAACCTGCTGTGTACTTAGTATTTACTATAGATTATCTGAGTTGGTCAACTTTGGAAAGAGTTAGGATCTGAACCTAGATCCATCTACCATGAAGCCTTTGACCTTCCATCACACACATGCTATTCGCCAAGGAGAGAATAGCTTTTCAGAGACAGCTCCCTGCCAAAGGCAGAGCTGGCAAGATCCACCCTTTCCCCAGAGCCCTCTTTTTAAAACCACAGCAGGGCTTCTGAATCTCAGCACTACTGATATTTAAGACTAGATAATTCTTTGTTGTGGGACTTCCCAGGGTAAAAAAATTTGCCTGCCAATTCAGGAGATGCAAAAGACAAGGGTTTGGTCCCTGGGTCAGAAAGATTCCCTGGAATAGGAAATGGCAATCCACTCCAGTATTCTTGCTTGGAAAATTCCATGGACAGAGAAGCCTGGTGAGTCACAATCCATGGGGTCATAAAGAGTCAGACACGACTGAGAGACTGAGTGTGCATGAATTTTTTGTTGCATGGGGCTGTCCTATGTATTGAGGATATTTGCCTCCACCCCTGGCTCCTACTGAGTACTTCCCAGGAGCATGCCACCTGTGATGACCAGAACTGACTGTGAATGTGACCAAATGTCCCTGGGTAGCACTATCATCCTTGGTAGAGGAACACTAGTGGAAATACTAATAGAAGCAAGAGGCCAAGGGAGAGAATCTCCCTGAGGTGCACCAACATCTAAATGGAAGGAAGGAAATAAACTGTTGTGAGACGCAAAGAAAGGAGAGCTTCAAGAAAGGAATGGTTGGAAAAGTCAGCCATTCCAGAGAACTCACATAAAATACAGATAGAAAAAAACAGCCTTTGAATTTGGTGATGAGGAGCATCTTGGTGACCTCAGGGAGACAAGTGTCAGGGGACGAAGTCTCAAGGGACTAGGAGAGGAGGGACAGAAGCCTGGCAGTGATGTAAATGGAATGCATGAGATAGAGATAGTGAGTGGGCTCTTCTTTCAGTTAACATTGAAAATACTATACAAGTGATGCCGTGCAAACTATGGGTGTAGAACTTAAGATATTAGAAGTTTCTGTTTTCTGTGTCATGAAACATTCTCTCTGGGAGCCCCAAGCCACCATTTAAGAAATCCGATCCCCACGCTGTGATACCAGTCTCAACTGAAGTCAAAACTGAACGCTGCCTGCTAGCCATCCCTGCCAAGTGGCAGGCCTGAAATTGAAGTCATCTTGGGAACTCTGGAGCAGCCCACCCACCTGAAGAATACCACTGAATCACCTATGTCAAAGCTACTTGGAGAAGAGCTCAGCCAAGTCCTGCCTAAATTCCTAAGCCACAAAATTATGAGATACCATAAAATGAGAAATTTTAAGATGGCTTTTTAGCCAGCAATATATACCTAGAACAGAGTGCAGTGCTAATCCTAGTTGCCTTCTTCCAATGAAGAAATTTAAAGAGAAAAGATAACTGCCATCCTGTCCCACTGCTCTGAGAGTAACTTTAAAGAATGAGTTTTTTGTCATTAGCACTTGATGGCCAAGCACTCATGCATGCATTCTCAGTCACTCAGTTGTGTCCAATTCATTGTGACCCCATGGAATGTAGCCCATCAGACTCCGCTGTCCATGAGATTACTTAGGCGAGAATACTGGAATGAGTTGCCATTTCCTCCTCCTAAGAATTTTCCCAATCCAGGGATTGAACCCATGTCTCCTGAGTCTCCTGCATTAGCAGGTGGGTTCTTTACCACTGAGCCACCTTGGAAGCCCAGAGTCACACATACCCAAATTTAGTTCTTAGCTTCCTCACTGAACAAAATAGAGGCTATTAAAACTCCTATGCATAGAAATATTGTCAAGATCTAGTAAGACGCATTTATTCAAAGTTACATTTACTTAAACTTGCATAGTGCCTAGCACAATAGATACTTGCTAAAATTTAGCTGTTATTTAAAACAATGAGTTTTTCTATCAAAGGATAGCAAATCATCACATTCATTATAAAATAAACCTGACTTGGGCAATTCATGCGAGTTTGCACGCACTTCATCTCTCCTAACTAGCAGGACCAGTGAGACCTTCTCTCACCTTCTGCTTCTTCACAAATATAACTACAAGGCTGTTTCTCTTGGTCTTCTTGCGGCTTCACCTGGTTCTCACTGTTTGACCTTCAGACTTACACACACACACACACATATAGACACCACGTGAGCAAGCCTATAAACCACAAGTTATCCTGCGGGAAATGTGAGTATTAAAGGATTGACTTCTGAATGTGTCTTTAGCAACCACGAAAATTTCAGTTTCAATTTGTGTGACTTGTGATTCACTCCTATTAAAAATAACTAGAAAGAGAGAGAACGAGGTGTTGAGTACAGCAAACAAAGAATAAAAGCAAAAGAGCTGTAAAGTTTTTGAAATGAAACATTAGGAATTTTGAAGGAAACTGAAAAAAAAAAAGAATGAGAGAGAGACAAAGGGACACCTATTTCTGCCAGAAAGCAAAGGGCTAAGCTGTGCATGAACGGGGCCAAGGGCAGAGCGAAGCCTGGAATCTTGGCTGCTGAACAGATATTTCAAATATACCAAATTAGCCATGAAGGTCACCCAGGACTTCTTCCATCTTAGGCACCCAAACTACTCTGCATTTCTGAACCCACAGGGGATGCAAGATCTTGGAGATGGGAGTTAATAATTCTGAGTCATAACATTAACAAACATTGAACAGATAGAGGATAAGACAGAGAAAATGCCCCCTAACCTGCATAGCACCCGAATAAACAATTTATAAATATCTCATTGATCTGCCCCAAGAGGCATTTCCTGTGGAGTCCCTAGTAAACAATGAGTGTTAAGATAAAATTAATTGTATAGCATCCATTGTAACTAATTTAAATGGATGAAATGTCACCACAAATTTTGGTGTGCTCTTTACAGTTTTAAAAGAATAAAAATATAAGGCAAGTGACAAGCTCTGGCCTTTAACCTTAGTTTTCATACTGTCAAAATTCCTTATCTTCTATGGGCTTTTTGAGAAAAAGACTGAGGATTACCATCAGCATGTACAGAAGAAAGTCGGAGGAGGGGACGATAGTAGGAAGGCATGCACTTAACAGAAAGGTAGCTGGTAGCCCCAGAACTCCATCGGGATCCTTCCAGCTCCATGGGTGGGAACATGCCGACTTTGTAGAAATAAATTGATTTGATGCCTTTTGAGTCAAAGTACTTAAGATGTGTCTGTCTTGCTGAGAACTATTCCTTGTGACGACAGGGCACAGAGCCACAGACCAACTGCTTTATATTTGCAGTGGTTCCTTTGAGTATTAAAATCCCTCCTCTCAGTCCCATTTAGACCTCCCTCCCATCAACCAGGGATTTTCTTGGCAGAGGTCAAGTGTGAGTGAGAAGTAGGTGGGAAAGGAGTCAGATCGCATGTTCATAAAGGGCCTGAAATTTATACTTTTGACATTTTCTCCAAATAAAATTATATAAACACTATACTTTTGGAATGCTAAAATACTAATTTTTAAAATGTAACCAATTAAAATCTACCATATGTGTATCAACTGTGTGTGTTAAGTTGCTTCAGTCATGTCTGACTCTTTGCAAACCTATGGGCTACAGCCCACCAGGTTCCCCTGGTTCATGGGGTTCTCCAGGCAAGAATACTGAAGCTGGTTACCATTTCCTCCTCCAGGGGAATCTTCCCGACCCAGGGTTGGAACCCATGTCTCTTATGTCTCCTGCGTTGGCAGACAGGTTCTTTACCATCAGCACCACTTACTGCTCTTCCCCTCAAATGTTGAAACTTTTCAGTGGAAGCCTAGATAGATACTAAGCTGAACATGGAAAGGATAAGAGAATATGTAGTAGGTACAGACATATGCAGAGGAAAATACTAAAACCTATTCCATTGAGCTCCAATAGAAAGAATATCCCCTCAAGAGCTGGGGCTTAATCTTTCATCTTTGAATCCTTAATTCACGGTATAATGGCTAGAACACAGTAGGAACTCAATGCGTGTGTGTCAAATGGGTGAATGAATGAATGAATGAACAACACGAACCTGGACAGATTATTCTTTATGCAATATATGATACTGTCAAATTCAACTGCCTGCAAGGGAATCATTTGTCTATGGAGTAGGCAAATTTTCAATCCGAAGCTGACTTCAAGTCATAGCTCAGACCAAGTGCCCGGCTAAAGGAGCATAAATGATTTTTAATATCCTACCAAGGAAAGCCTATGTGGCAGAAGGAAATCTGCAGCTGGAAAAATGAGACCATATTCCAAAACCAAAGAGAAATTCCTTTCGGATTGTCAATTGTTTGGGATTACCTGGGCCTGGGTTACAGATCATTGGTGTGGATAATCAAGAATCGACTGCAGATGTGGTTGTTAAGCCTGCCTGGACTCAGGCATCCCCCAGCAGCCTGATCACAGCCTCTTTCTCTCCCCAGAGCCCAGGGTAGAAATGGAGGTGTAAATCCACAGCAAGCTGGAGGCAGGACCCTCCTACTAATACCCTCAAAGATTAGAGTCCTTCCCACCCCCAGCTTTAGGAATAAGCTAGGGTTTATTATAAACTCTGCAACTAGAGCAATGAATGAATGAACAACATAAGCCTGGACAGATTATTCCAGGAGAGAGGGCCTCATAGAGGAGAGAATCAGGATTGTTCAGGCTGGTTGCATTTTCCTGGGCTCTCCAGGTGGCTCAGAGGTAAAGAATCCGCCTGCCAAGGCAGGAGACATGGGTTCAATTCCTGGGTCAAGAAGTTTCCCTGAAGGAGGAAATGGCAGCCCACTCCAGTATTCTTGCCTGGAGAATCCCATGGACAGAGGAGCCTGGTGGGCTACAGTCCAAAGGATTACAAAAAGTCAAACACGACAGAGCACATATGCACACACGTTGCATTTTTCTAAGTTACTACAACCTTCTAACACATCAAGTGTGTTCAAAGCAGGGACGGCTACGAAGGAAGCTGAAGAGTGGGGAATTCTGCTTTGGGCACTGCTGTCCCTTGTCATCCCAGCTTAGTCTCTAGCACTTGGCCTCCACTTGAGTGTGTGAGCTGCTCAAGGTCTTTCCCGGACAGCTTCCCCTGGGGATGATCTACATTCCCAGCCTCTCCTCCTGCCCCACAACCAATCTCCTGCTGCATACTCTGTTCTGCCAGAGGCCCGCCCTCAGTTCTCAAAGGTTAAAGCTAGGATAATTTGATAAATTCATCTAGGCTTTCAGAGTAATGTGTTAACGGGCACTCCTTCTAACAAGAGTGTTCAGAAGGAGTGCCTCTGTGTGTGGACCCACATAATGGAGTGCTTCAAAAGGAGGGCAACAGAGGGCAGGACTGTATGGAATCAGCCTGAGGGACAATGCTTGGGGGTCTGAGGTTTTTGAGATTTCTGGTTTTCTATGACTGGATCTGTCTAAGGAGGCAGGTGATGAGCAAAATTTCCTGTACTGAAGGGCAAATCTAAGATGTCACTTGCTATTTTTCTATCTCAGGGGGCTCCTGAAGGCATTTTGGAGGCTTTCCACTTCACTATTCCAGTTTCCTGAGAATATTTAAGCAAACACAAAGGGGGATGAGAAATTATACTTGGAGTCATAATCAATACAGGGGAAGAGGCCCACCATGAACTGAAGACTCTGTGGCCCATTCAGTGGGGGCGGGCATTGGGAGCATATAAGCAGAGAGTTTGCTTCCCACCCCCACATCTGCTTGAGCTTTATAAAGGAGCTCTTAGCCTCACCAGAAAGAGTGGGATAATTTATAGGCTAACATTTTCTTTTAATGTGGATAGCATTTTCCTCATTTATAGTTAATTAGGTTAAGCATGCATGGGGAGCGAGGGAGAAAGGCTTTTAGTGATGCTCTAAATGATTACTAATTTGAATAAAGTAAAGAACCTTTAAAAGATGGAGCATTGCCACATGTTAACCAGGCTGTCTTCTAAGTGCTAGAATCAGCCCCCTCTGGGGCTGAACCAGACCAGCTTCGAAGAAATCATTAAAGCTTTAAGATAAAAAGATACTGTGCTAAATATTTTAAACAGGTCTTAAGCTGTGTGTATGTATGATAGAAGAGACATCGAAACAAATGACTGTAGACTGAACGTACTGGATAGTTGGTGTCCTAACAGCCACCATGTTGAGCTTTGGCCCCTGGGTCACGCCAACTGGCCATGACCCAGAAATAAAGTGGAAGTGATGTGCAAGAAATATTCTTTTTGAACTCAGTTTCCTCATTTGTAAAATGGAAATAATAATAGTCCCCCCCCTTAGTGTTGCCATTATGATTAGAGATAATATATTTTACCTGGGACTTCCCAGGTGGCGCTAGCGGTTAAGAAACCGCCTGCCAGTGCAGGTAGATTTCGGAGACAAGGGTCGGATCTGTGGGTAGGGAAACAACCCACTGCAGTATTCTTGCCTGGAGAATCCCAAGGACAGAGAAACCTGGCCAGTGGACTACAGTCTATGTGGTTGCAAAGAGTCAGACACAACTGAAGCGACTTTGCACGCACTTGTGTATTTTACCTAATGAATAAAGGGCACCAATAAGTTAATAACCAGTATTGTTATAAGAGCAAAACCATCCCTCTTTTGTTGGACTATATTCAACATTCTAGGTATTACTTGTCTTCCTCTTCTTAACAAATCCAGACCTCTTTGGTTTACAGTGTTTATCACAGACAAACAAGGTGAAACCCCTTCTATATAGTTTCCCTTCATGCTAATCCAACTGGAAGAGTACTGTTTCTTTACCAAAAATTTTTAACAAGCAAAAATATAAGCAACAAGAAGCCTTCACCACAGTTTGCAGGACATCATTTGTTTCTATCACTCTGCATTCGCTTTAGGCATTCCCATGCTGTGGGTGATAAGTCACTTCAGTCATGTCTGACTCTTTGCAACCCCATGCCAGGCTCTTCTGTCCATGGGATTCTCCAAGCAAGAATTCTGGAGTGGGTTGCCATGCCCTCATCCAGGCGATCTTCCTGACTCAGGGATGGAACCAGCGTCTTATGTCTCCTGTGTTGGCAGGCAAGTTCTTTACCACCAGCGCCACCTGGGAAGCCCCACCTGACATATCAACAAACTCTCATCCTCTATGCATAGACATGTGAGAGAAGAGAACCCAGAGACCTTTGTCTGCTCCTGGCTTCGTTACCTGCAGCCTGTGGCTATTTTTCAGACTCTGTACCTCTGATTGACTCTCTATAAGATGCAGACTCTCTTCACGCACTAGACGAAATAACTTCGATGAATTAAAAGTCTCAATTCATGGGTCAAAGAATTGTTTTTCTAGACACAGGGTTCTAGTGACTTAACAGAAGCACCCTCTCCCCACGTTTCTCTGGCGAGCTTCTCACTCTACTTTTCTTTCACCAGCCTCCTGGAGAGGGAAACAGTGAGATGTTGAGTGGTTTTGGAGCCAGATAAGCTGACATTTGAATCTCAATGCTTCAGTTTTACTGACCATGTGAACACTGGCAAATTGCTCATCAGTCTGGGGGCTCAGTTTGTTCCCCTGTATAATTGGCTAAGGGCTTCCCTGGTGGTTCAGATGGTAAAGAATTCATCTGCAATGCAAGAGACATGGGTTCGATCCCTGGGTCGGGAAGATCCCCTGGAGAAGTGCATGGCTACCCACTCCAGTATTCTTGCCTGGAGAATTCCATGGACAGAAGAGCCTGGGGGACCACAGTCCATGGGCTCACCAGCAGTCGGACACGACTGAGCGACTCACACTGACTGTAACTGGCTAAGGCAGCACAGAGCCCACTGCCAATGTCAGAAGAAGCAGCAGATTCTCGAGACAGCCCCCCACCCACGAACTCATAGGTCCCTGAAAATAGTCAGTGAAAAGATTATTTTTTGTCTTATACATATACACACACACACACCATCCCCCACTCCCATTTGCCCACTTTCCCTGGAGATGAAACCTGCATTAGACTGAGGCCCACAAGAGGGGAGATGGTTTAAAAGAGCCCTGGTGAGGAGAGGGCATTGCTTTCCAGATTTTTAGCCACCCTTCGGCCACTGGCCTGATGAGAAATAAGGTGATTCTTTTTCTCCATTGTTTTAATTGAATTCTAATTGAATGAATGCCTGGAGATGCCTTAAACGGACTCTTTTTTCTGGTTCAATGTCCTCGGGGAGTGTACCCCAAGACCTCTCTCTTTGTGATAACTTATTCTGGTCAGCAGAGCCGGGGTCTCTTTATTACATCTCCTGACCACCCCCCTCCAAAGCCCGGCAGGAGGGGCCCGCCGCAGTTGCTGATGACTAGAGAATTGCTCAAGTGTGAACTGTTTCACTGTCTGTCACTTTGCTCATTAGGCAAGTGAGAAAATGTATCTGTGGCTCTGTCTCAGGGTCCTCATTAGCTTGGTGGCTCATTCTCACTTCCCTTATTTGTTTTAAAGATGAATGCATAAGAAACAGTTTTCGGTCGGTGTTCCTCAGTATAATTTTAAGGAGCAAAAGCCTGGATAATCTTATTATCTTCCCAATAATTGTGTTGTTCAGATGAAAGGGGAAGGGTAATTGCCTCTACTGCATTTCCAGCTAGGGTACTGAGGTGCAACTGTCTCAGTTGTACTAAGACTTGAAGTCCTCAGCATTGGGGTAAGATCATGCTGTTTTTGGAAAAATAATAAACAGATACCCCCATGAACCTGTTCCCTGATAATGTTGTTTTATTTGCTTCCAATACTTGAGTCCCTGTAGGTTAAAATTATATCTATAATAAGCACATATTATATATATATATATATATATATATATATAAAATTAACACTACCTCTGTGTTAAATGTAATTCTATTTCCACCTGGAGATTTGGCAAAAGGTTCATTTTTGGTGGGGGCAGTGATGTGGGAGGGATATGTGGGGTAAATTTAAGACTTGATTTTTATGGACCATTCTTTACAAGTATTTATGGTTGTTTATCATCCCTAGATTTATTTACTGAGATGGTAAAACAGGGCTGAGATCACCTAATATCATTCAAGAGTTTGACATCCTGGTTGCCTTCCTGATAGAAATGTGTCATCCTATCTCTTGTTTGCTGCGTTTGACTTAGGGTGTTTAGGATCCATTTTTGTTCAGCCACATAAATGTTGTTTCAAATTCATTAGCATCTGTATGGAGTCCCAGCCACAGATACCCTGTGGCTGATGATTTAAGTGGGGAACATTCATCCCACAGGACTAAAAGACAAGAGATGCTATGTTCTTTTCTTTACTTAAAACGTCTCACACATATGCAGCATGTAAGAGTTGGCATTTGCTGTTAGCATCAGTTCACACATAGGTTTGCATGACCAAAAAAAAAAAAATAGATGGACTAGATCTGCAAACATGCAGAGTATATTTCTGTTTATTTACATTTTCAGATCTAGAGTTTAAAGTCTAAGAAGTGTGGAGAAAAGGGCATTCTCCTATTTTTTAAAAGCCTGATTCTTTTAGTAACAATGCCAACTAAAATGCCTGATTTTCATCTCCCTCAACCATTTTCTTCATTCAGAGAAATGAGAATGCACATAACCCATTCAAGGGAAATATAATGCATTATTATAATATGACTCGGCCCAAGTAGCTAATCACTTTTTATTAACACTTTTTGGCCCAGGGAGTTGGGATTTCTCCAAGCTGACTGTCAGGGCAGGGATTCTGGGAGTCTATATTAGTAATTAGCATTACAAGATCTTGACTCCTGGGGTGATTCAAATTAATACAAAATAAAAGTGCAAATTTCCAAATAGCTTTGAAAGCCATATCTATTATTAAATTTATGTTATTAAAGCCCTTTCCAGTCAGTATGACAGGGGTCCAAAGCAGAGAGTTTCCTTAAACGTCTGCACCACTCATCCTGGACTCTTTAATAAATAAAAGAGCGTACAATGAAAGATCAAAAGAATTTTCTGTACAATTGAGTTACGCCTTGGCAGTAGAGTTTTCCACCAAACCAAATCCCTACAAAGCAATATGAGTTTCATGGTCACAGTTGCTTTTGGACTTTCCTTGATACATTTGGCAGCTATCTTGAGAGCATCCAAAGAACCGCTGGCAACATCAATCACTCATTTCGTAAGCAGGCACTAAGAGGCGACAGGAGGGCGCTTGGCACATTACCATCTCTGCACTGTGCAACCCCTCCCGGCAGGAGAGAAAAGGGGAAGGAGAAACAGCACAGCATAGAGACATTGTGGAGTCCTCGTCTTCGAATAAGGTTCTACTAATGTGTAAATAACCTGCTTTCTCTAACCATGTCTTTAGCAGACTAAGTGGTTAATTGTTATTGATCAGCTCTGCCCACTGTTCCAATATCAGTCATTATTGAAAATAATCTCAGTATCCTTCATTAAGCATGCATCTGTTTCCATGGGAATGCATTTTAAACACGGAGAGCTACTTGAGTGTTATTGGTTTCACTGGTTGTGCAGCACCGAGGCTGCGGTTGCCCAATCTGTCATAGTTAATCAACTCTCATCTCTTAACACTGGCTGCAGTTATCAATGAGGTAAGGATTAATATTCTGGGCGAAGCAGATGATAAATCATTTGTATATAATTAGTGTACAGCAAGGTTACAGCTGACATGAATTTTTATCTTAATTATGAGAGAAATTTGTTCCATTAATTTAATTTAGTTTGCATGAGTGGCTAGACACCTAACAAAGTTAATCTTACACCTGTCATTACAACATTAAGGAGAGAGCCTCGAGTTGAGGCGCCGGTCTCGGGTCCTCCCTCAATGAGGATAATGTTGTTCATCCTGATGTGAAAATAGATGATCGTAGACAGAAGATGTAAAGTCGACTCTCTTTAAAGTTGTCCCTGGGGATTTATGGGAGCGTATAGAAGCAACTCAATAGAAGTTGCAGCACTTTGGATACCCCAGTCCCCTTTCAAAATTACCTCGCTCTTACCTTGTAAATCAGGTGGAAGATATCAGACACAAGAAGAGATGTGTTATGGTTTTAATGTATATGTGTTAACTTCAGAGCTCTTGGCCAGAGAAAGCTTTGCCTTGTGACAAGCTATTATTGCATTTGTACCAAATGCTCTGAATGAAGAAATGTGATGTTCAGATTGTCTACTCTAAGCATTTTGTATTTATGTTACAATTGAATAGAAAAATTCACATCACCCTTTCTACTGAACAAGAGGTAATTAATTGTGCAGGCATCCTGAAGCTGCAGAATACTGCACAAACCTTAACCCTGTGCTAATTATTCAAATGATTACTAAGTCTGATCTATCATATCTGATTGATAGATTAGGTGGGACTATTCATGCAGCAAAATGTGATATTCTTTATTTTCCATGATTAGCTACACATTTAAGATTTTTTTAAAGGGACTTGCTAACCTGGCTTCTTTTAAATGGTTTCCTTACAGACTCACCTCTGTGAAAATTATTTGATCCTGAATGTCTGGTCTGAGGCAGGGGAAATCTTTAAAGGGAGAGGGTAGGGATGTCACAAAGTCAAAATACAAAATCCTTGTACACAGTATGACTGAGGAACAATTCCAGTGATGTTGAAACAGAACTAAAAACGGGGTCTTAGAAGAACCCATTTCTGAAATGGTGTATTTGTAATGTAATTCTAGCATCCCAAAGAGTGGACGTTTGCATTTAAGAATCCCCAAATCAGCCTGCAGCTGAAACACTAATTGTAGAGTAACTCAGATTAATGTATTGTAATATTAGTCCACAATTATCACTTGGAGATGGGGTCAAGGAGTGTGTAGTTGGTTATTCACAAGAAATGACTGATTTAAAAACAAAGAGCTCTAATGGAATTCAATAGTGCTTTTCAGTCATTCTGCTTGGCATCTCTATTACCTGAGATGATTCACAGTCCATTATGGGAGCTTCCATGCTAATAGAATGTCTATCTTCTGTAATACAGACACATCAGAGCACTAACTGGGAATCTGTCACAATGAATTTCATCTAGATTTCACTTCATCTCTTCATGGACTGTAAAATTTGCTCTTGTACAATGCCTAAATTTACTGTGGGTAATTGAGAGAGATCTATAGATGCAGCAGCACTCGGTAAAAAGCTGTTTTCCAAAGATCTATTGTAAATTGTGCAGCTTTGCCTCAGCTGGGGAAAGATTATGGTGAGCTGAATCTCGCCTTTACTAATGAGATGTTTTGGTGAGTTCAAAGAGAGGTGGGGGTGGGGGGTGATGCTTTAGGGGATTCTGCCACGTGGAAAAAGGAAAACAAGGAAGACACCTATCTTTCATTCCCAGGAAAGCTTTGCAAAAGGGACAACAACAAAAAGAAATAAGTTTGGACACAGGCTTCATTACCTTCCATGGGAAGGATCAATCAGGGCTACAATACACATAATATTTTCCACATCTAGCCGCATTTACTTGGCAGAAAAAGAATGTCTCATGCACGACGCAGCCTTCCAGAAGCTCACACTTGCCTCCTCTTCCAGCTGCAGGTAGAACAAATTCCATCTCTCAATTGCTAAACCTTCTGTTTCACAGATTGTTAATCCTAACTAAAATATTTAGTATTAAGCTATCTGCATGAATTGTTGATAAAGAATTAAGATAACACTTGAGCTATTAAATATAATGTGTGCTCATATTTTTTCAATGGATACTTGGGTTACTGCTCATAAAGTATACACGCTAACCTTTTTTTTTTTCCTTCTTCAAACCATTTCCCTTTCTTTATTTTACTTATCCCCATCAAAAGCTAAACAGAATCACTGGGTGCCCTTAACAATCACAGCATTTAATGTTTGTTAGCCAATTAGAATTGTGATATATTCTATAGCCTTTTTTCTAAGCCAGGAACTGAATAATAGAATCATGCTTCACTGGTAGTGAAGTGAGCTGAGCCCTTACATTAGGAGAAAATCAGAATGGTATGACTGCAGTTCATTACTGAAATAGGTAACTGATGAACTGAAAAGACAAAGGGCATTGTTAAATGAAATGTCATTATTAGAGGTGCCCATGTTTAACAAATGTACTGTAAGTTAATTCAGCAGTGTTTTCTATATAAACTTCTTCTCTGAATGTTCGCCACTCATTTTTACTGTCTCTGCATACCTAACGTCTCCTTAAACATGTTCTAAAGGAAACAATGTCAACTCCCAATCACGGGAACTAATTAAACCTACGTCACAACCACCTTCTGAGCACAGGTGCTGTGTCACTGTCCCTGAAGACCCCAACGGGAAACAATTGTGTTTCTGTTCCTAGATTTACAGGAGATCTGCTAGGATGTAAATAAGGCCTCCCCCCAAAAAGCACAGTCATTTTGGAAAAGACGAGAAACATGTTTTCAGCTTAAGGAGAAACAAAAGCAATGAAACCCCTTTGGCATCTGTGCAAAACTGTTTGCTTGGCTCTGGAGGTGATAAAAATAATTTATGAAGCTCTACATTTTTAGCAAGAGGAAATGACCTCAGTTTTTGGCCATCTGATGCAGTTAGCAAAGCCTCTCTCCCCTACTTTTATGGATTTCCTTGGGCTGCATATTCTGTGACCTGTATTTCAGATTTATTGGCAGATACATAAGCCACATTAAGTGATATAAAATGCAGTGAATGCATCAAACAACTCAGCAGGGACCAGCTGACAGCAGGCAAGAGGCAGCCTCTTCGAAGAAGTCTCTCCGTATCGGATACCTGTTTATGCGTCTGTCCAACCAGGCTCTGAATTTTTGTTTGAAATAAAGACATTATTTCCAAACTAAAAGAGTCTCCAGCCAAACACATAATATATTGGGTGGCAGGAGGAGGGTGCATGGCCAACTTGAAAGTTTCAGCAAACTCTCAGGATTTGGAGTGTGAACACTCCAGTTGTTTCCATTTGGAGGGGGAGCATGACTTCTCAGCAAGAAGCCCCCCTCACCCCCCGTCCACCATATATGGTGTTTGGTTCTAAGCCAGACAATAGAGTGGCGTTTTGATGCAGGAGATGCAGAATGCCTGATAATTTCTTTTGGTAACTGCAGACTGCCCTGATTAAGACTAGAAATGGATCTGGAAGGAAATGGGTATCAAATAGGGCTATACACCAAGCAGTTGAAACACAGCTGGAAGACTTTTTGTAAAATGTCTACTCCCATCTCTGACGCACTAAAAGGCAGGGGCCCAATGTGGCAAAGTGGAAAGAGGACCAGCGCAGCAGTCAGAGACCTGATTGCTGGCTGGGCTCCCTGGAAATCATCTTGGGTAAACATACCCTCTCTCTGGAGCTCACAGCGGGACTCCTAGCATCCCTTCTGAAACAACGTCCCTTGATTCTTGAAACAATGCAATCCAAATGAAGAATGTAGGAGAAGTGAGATCCCAGGAGGCAGGGGTCACCTCCACCAGCAGGGAATTACTAGGAAAAATTCAGGCCCTGGCATAAACCTAGACAGAAAAATGATGGACATGTGGGAAGTTTCATGGGAACTTCTGATTCACCTTCTTGAGACTGTTACATTTTTCTGTTAAGTAGTCCCTCATAAAGACAGCCTTGTGGAACTCAGATAACTTCTTCTAAAGCACCTCCCAGGTGAATTCACCTTATGCTGGCCCCTCCATTCTCTAAAACAGACCGCTCTTCATACCACTTAATACTGCCCATGTGAGCAAGTAAGTAGAGTGACTGCAGGCTAGGATTCTCAAGTCAGATAGCCCAAGTTTAAGGCCTTGACTTTGGGCAAGTTTCCTGACCTCTCTGAGCCCTACTTTCCTATTAAAACAGGGGTAACAAAAAAACTGATTGTTTAAGGAGTTCTTGTGATGATGAAATGAGATCCAATTTGTACAACATTTAGCACAAAGCACGACAGAGTAAAATCCTCAGTGAGTATTAGGCACTATTATTATTGACATTATTACTATTCTCTTTCATGCCTTTTCTTAACAGGAGAGCAATATCATTTGTGTTCCCTACAGTGTTGGGTTCCCATTATGTTTTCAGCAAAAAAGTATTGATGGATAAAATCCTGTTTAAAGGTGGACAAAGGACATAAAGCATAGCAGCAGTAGAATAAAAATATCTGCATTCCTGTTGCTTGAAGAGCGGTTCTAATGATGGCCGCGATTATTAAACACTCAACTCATGCCAGATAATTTATGATATTTCCAACCACTACTCTGAGAGATCTGTGGTATTATCCTTGTGCCACAGAAACAAAAGTTGAAGTTCAGGAAAGGTAAGCTCTATGAAGCAGGAATACATCATGGAAGTGAAAGAATGGAATTCAAACCCAGGTCAGTCAGCGGCCAATGTCCATTTCTGTCATATACCTTCTTTCTCCACAAAATGCTGTCCAGTCAGAGACTCAACTTCTAAGGGTGCCACAGAGCTGCTGTGTGGTGTGAGGGATTAGAGATGAGGTCAGCATAGGAACCCCCGGTGCTGAGTCACAGAGCAAAACGCCTGGCAGGCAGTGGTGAAAGCTGAAAGTTACGAGTCAGCCTTCAAAAACGCACAGCATGGGGCAAAAATGCAGAGGACAGTTGCGTGGGGCTCACACCAAACCAATCGCCATCACCGAGGCTCTCTTTGAACCCTAACAATGATGACTTAAAGACAAAAGGAGATTAAATACGATGGCATTGAATATGGATATTAAATAACAGTAATATGATGCCTTATACTTAGAAATGGGGCTTCCCAGGTGGCTCAGTGGTAAAAAAAAAACCTGCCTGCCAATGCAGGAGATGAGGGTTTGATCCCTGGGTTTGGAAGATCCCCTGGAGGAAGAAATGGCAAGCCACTACAGTATTCTCATCTGGAAAATCACATGGACAGAGGAGCCTGGCAGGCTACAGTCCATGAGGCCGCAAAGAGTCAGACACAACTTGGCAACGGAGCACACACACACACATACTTGGAAATAACAGTCATGCCTTACACTCACAAAGCTCCTCTAAGATGTTCACTGGCACTAAACTAAGGGTATTATGGTGGGGGAATTCACATGGGCAAGGTTGGGACATGGCCTGAAGGAAAAAGAGAGATTGGGAGAAGCAGGCAAGACCATCCATAAAATTCCAATGCAAGAGTCAGTGCAGGTTGTGACTTGGACTGGAGCCAGTGGAGAAAAATGTGATCCATGCAGGACATATTGGGGACCGTATTTACAGGAAGGATGCAGTATCAGGAATATATTTGTCTGATTGAAAGTACCTGGTCTTTCCAGGCAACCATTTCCAGATCTAAATATTGCCTACCATTTAGAAATGTTTCATCCTAGACCTGAGTTATCCCCATCATGTACCCAACAGCCAAGCAGAAATGCTTGGGATGAGAAAACAGGTAGCATAGGAATCCACTTGCCTTGGGTAACCTTCCTTAAAGGGCTTCGCAACAAAGGAGTCCAAAGCTTTGCTGGCAAATTTAATGAGAGCCAAGAACCATCTTAAATAATTCAAAGCTAAAATTAGACATTCACCTGAAAAAGTCAGGTAACCGAAACAGAAATGAGGGGGACTTTTGTTTATTTAAATTATGAGGATAATTGCCTCAATTCTCTAATTCCCCTCACTCGGTTAGACTTGGCTTGAGTATACCAGTATCCATGGTGACTCACCTAATAAGTAAACTGCATTAGCTCTGCTACTAGCAGAGAGGAAAGGAAAAGGTCTTGAAATCTATCTTTTGTGGCTTCCTTCCAGAGCAAGGGATTTCATTATATCCCGAAGACATGAGGCAGTTCAAAGAGATTTGAAATATGAAATGAGAAGAGGAGGA
The DNA here is from genome assembly GCF_023699985.2 of Odocoileus virginianus. Lineage (NCBI taxonomy): Eukaryota > Metazoa > Chordata > Mammalia > Artiodactyla > Cervidae > Odocoileus > Odocoileus virginianus. The sequence continues at coordinate 59,031,963 of NC_069686.1, read as the reverse complement.
GGAGAAGTTTGGGCTTATGCACTTGCTTTTTTAGTTTTGCTTTCATATATGAGAAGCAGACACTAGAAACAGAGACTCTAGGGGGAGGCTTTATTCTTCTGGTCCAGGATTTTATTTTTGGTTTGTTCTATGGTTGGTATCTTTCCAGAGAGTTTTCACACACAAGGAAGCTTTCATGTTTACCCTTATGTACATAATTTCAAATATGGATGACAGGGATCCTTTAAAAAACTACATATATATGATTTTATATTCTATGGCTGGCATGAAACTTGATGGAACAAATGCATAATGGTACCTATTTAATAAAGCCAGACAGTGTGGAAAGATAATAGAAATCATTCCAGAAGAGACACTGCCATATCTTTCCAACAGGAGAACAATAACTTGCCTTGCCTCTGTCTACTTTTGAAAACCATTTTATGATTACAAGCATGTAAGCTATTCCAATAATTACTGTAAATAATTAATCATTTCCTTTACAATCACTTATTAATTAGCTGTCATAACACTGTTATGAATTAGGAGGAAGACAAGGATTCAATATCTCGTTATTAACACCTAATTAAAATATGCATTGTTTTCCATATGTTGTTTATAGCTTTGCTTCCTCATGCTTGATCGGAGAATTTCTCTAACAAGGAACGTCTTCTATTTGCTTAGCGATATCGCCACCTGTTGTTGGGAAATGGAAAATATTCTTTTCTGGTTTTTTTGTTTTGTTTTGTTTTTTTCACAGAAACAATAGCTTAATTCTTCCTTACCTCTCTGCTTTTATTTGGAATTGAAAAAGTTTGATCCACAGTGTTCTCTTTCTGAAATATTTTTCTAGACTTTACTTGTCTTGCCACTGACTGAAGTATTCTACTGACTAATTTAAATAGCATCATTTTACTGGTAAAGTGAGCGAACCCATTAAATTACAGTAGAATAGTCAAACTAAGAAGACACAGGTAATGTAAAAGAGAGGGAATTAGCTAGTTAATTAATTGGCTTGCATAGTCATTATTCAAGGAAATTTAAGATTGATCACCAGATCACCTACGGATTTACTCTTCTTGCCTGGAGAATCCCAGGGACGGGGGAGCCTGGTGGGCTGCTGTCTCTGGGGTCGCACGACTGAAGCTGCTTAGAAGCAGCATCAGCAGCAGCAACTCAACTTTATAAGAGAAGCCCACATTCCTGATTGCTGCGTGCCCGTCACTGTGCATTCTAGCAGCTACCAGAAGATTGAACACTGGTAGTGTGCTCATTTTGCAACTAAGGAAGCTGAGACACCGGGAGGTAAAAGTAATTTGCTGGGAAATGTGTCAGCGACATAATTTGCAGGTTCCAGTGCAAAATGAAAATATGGGGTTTCTTGTTCCAAAAGCAGGGAAAAGGTGTCATTAAAGGTACTAAATATAAACTTTTCCTTTCATCCCTGTCTCGTCTCTCTCAACTTATGATCTTTGTACTTGCTATGTAATGTCATTCTAAGCAAAGAAAAAATTTTTAAGTTATCAGTATGAACTTTGCCATTCATTTTCATATTGCACAATGCCAGCTTTAACTGTAAATATTTAACTCAGAGGCAAAATCACCAAAGTCATACAAGTCGTTGTTTTGCCATCTGTGCCTGCAGCATGTATTCTGCTCTTCCCAGAGCAGAAGAAAGCCCGCACAGAACTAAGTCAGCTGTTTCTACTTCACTTGATGTGCGCCTTCTACCAGCACTCTCTACCTGTGCCTTGCTGATGAGTAAGGAAAGACCGCGAGGGAAAGGGATTATAGTTCTTTTCCCCTCTATGACATTATTAGCATAAATGGTTGGCGAATCCAGAGAAATAAGAGAGAATGGGGTCGGGTTCCCTGTCTCCGATGTTTCTTTAATGTCATTACCTTCCTTCCACTTTCACAGCAAGTTCTGGTTCAAAGGGAACTTCAGTCACAGACATAGTACACTTCCCCTGTCACCCTCGACGCCTCTCTGAGCTCCCACACGCGGCGGGTCCACCAGAAGCCCGTGCTCACGAGGCACCGTGAGTGTTAAAGGGGGATGAGCTGGCAGGGAGCAGCAGACACCCACACGCTCTCATCTCCTCAACCCACATGCACACTCCATGTCTGGTCTGACTTCACTCACAGCGCATAAGGTCCCAGACAAAACTATCAAGAATTCCAAGAGATTCTGACGTAAGATAAATTAAGATGCAGATTTGGAATCATCATGTAGGCATCGTCACTGACACCATGATGAGTGTGCAGGGTAAGGAGGTCTCTTGGAGCTCCTGATAGTTTAATCTGAGCCGTAAACCGAGGGTGAGGCTCCCTGCCCGCGGGGTCCTGAGAGACTGTGCGGGTCACACACCCACAAAGTAGTCACCGAGATGACGGGCGCATGCGGAATCCAGGCAAGCTGAGTCCAGAGTCCGTGCTCTTAAGAGCCATGCTCTGCAGGCCCTCAGCTGGTGCTCAGAGGCACCGCCAAAAGGCTCTATTTTATGTCCATTATTCATTGAATTAAAGTAAAGATGATGGTAGCCAGAGGGCCTTAGAAATTCAACCTCCTCATTGTAAAGACAAGGGACAAAAAGTCTAAAAAGCCAGGATAACAGTCGTGGAGTCCTGAATCTAGACCTCCGAATGAATGTAGTATCTCTTCCCCGCACCACATCACGACTTCCCCAGCCCACCCTGCCCTTGGGAACCCTTCTTCCCTAGGCCACACCCAGCCACTCACTCAGCCTCTGTTCCGGGCCCAGAGAAGGCACGCAAACAGGTCTGCAAAGCCATGTGCTTCACAAGGACCACATTCCAGCCATGGGGAAAGAGACACCCCCTTTTTCCTCTGGGATTTGACACAAGGACCATGAAATGATGGAGCATCCAGGTGCCAAGCTGTCACTATGTAGAGAGGGACTGTGGGACTCTGCGCTGGACACGGAGGAGAGGAGAGCTGAGAGACGCAGAGAGAGACAAGCCCCCACGTAAGTACAGCTTTCAGCATCTGAGTTGTCTCCAGTTACATCCATGAGCCAATAAATTCCCCCTTCTATTCTTAAGCAAGTTTGAACCGGATTTCTGCCTCTTGCAGCAAGGAGTCCTGCCCTAAGACAAATTAAGATGCAGATTTGAGAATCATCACATAGGCATTGTCACTGAAACCATGGTGAGCGTTCAGGGTAAACAGGTCCAAAGGCAAAGCTCTAAGGAAGTTCACGTAAGGACAGAGCTTAGGAAAAGAAGCCAGTAAAGGAGACTGGAGGAGCAATCAGGGAGTTTTCAAGAGACTCATCACAGGAGAGACTGTCCACCAGACAGGAGTGAGAAACAGATGTGGACAAGGCCAGGAAAGACAATTTAATCAAGATGGAGCTTGAAGAGTCTAGGGACCCAGCAATCAGTACAGTGCAGACGCCCACCAGGAGTTCCTCGGATGGTAGGAAAGAAGGCCAGTGGGCTGGGGATTAAAGAGTTTAGGTGAAAACTTTGTGTTGAAAACGGTAGGTTGGATCCATGTATTGCTGACGTTTTACTTCATCCTGAGACACGACTAAAATGGGAAAGGAAAAAAAAAAGCTTAACCTGCAAAAACAATGAGCACAAAAGAGACCACAGTGGGTGAAATTTGATGACTGCCAGTGGAAAATGTGATGACATTTTGGGAAGTGGGAAAACAGACAGAGAACTGGTGTCTGGTTTCACAGAAGAGAGGAAGAGAGACCCCCTCCAAGCCCACTTGGGTTAATGTTGGGAAGTGATTTACCACCAAGAAGCATGAAATCTGCAGGACTAAGGCACCAGGCAGCTTGGAGAGCAGGAGCAAGGCTCCACGCTGACAACAGGAAGACTGTTTGAAGCCTCTATCAGAGCAATTTGACATGCACCCATCTCCCCCATCTTTTACATTTGCATCCCTGATTCCCTGATTTCCACAAGAAACCAGAGGATTAATGTCTGGAAACACTGAAACCCTGGAACCTCTAGCAGAGAAGGATCATGGATGAGGTTCTGTGCCACCATCTGAGGGATTAGGGTGGCTCATGGCTCAAACCCCGTCTTGTCTCCTGTCTTTGACCAGGACACCAGTAGTTAGGGGTATATGCCCCAACCAAGACATTGAAAGAACTCTCCAGAAACAATGCAGAGTCCAAACAGTGGTGGTTTGTACTGTGGCACTTTAGCTAAGTAGGAACTACACTCAGGAGAACTCCTTGCCTGTGTGGTTCTGCGTTAAGGTGACCAAAGAGGAGTCAGTGTGAGGTCTGGAAAAAAGGAAAGGGAAACAGCCCGCGTTATGCTCACCACTGCAGCCCCACACGTTGTCACGGGTCTGCTGGCTCACCCTGCTGCTGCCGCACAGTCCCTCCAGCCCCACGGATCTCCGCCAGCTTCTCCCAGTTCAGGCTCATGCATGTACATAGCGCTGCGGTGGGAGGCTCCAACCTCTTTGACAGGTTGCAGGCATCACTGAGGTTGAGGTGGCCAGATCCCCCGCTGCAGCCACCCTGCCCCCCTTCCCATCTTACAGAGGAAGTTAGGGAGAGGAGGGAGGCAGTCCTTGAGTCGAAGCTGCCTGGAAGAGTCCTGAGTACCTCTCCTGCGCCCCGTTACCGGAGCGGAGTAGCGTGGGCCTGAGGTCAGAGCGATGACGGATCCGAGCCTCTGGCAAACTGCACTCACTGCAGTGGGAGATTCAGGAGGTGTGTTCTCAAGGGCACCACAAAGGTGCCCTCAGCCAGTAGGGCAGGGGGGAGACCTATGGTTTTCCTTCTTCCCACACTCTGTATTGGTTTCCTAGGTCTGCCATAGCAAAGAATTAGGTTGGCCAAAAAGTTCTTTTGGGTTTTTCCATAACACTGTATGAAAAAAAACAGAAGGAACATCTTGGCCAACCCAATACAACAAGCTAGGTGCCTTAAAACAACAGAAATGCATCGTCTCACAGCTCTGGAGGCTCCACGTCCAGATCAAGAGGCCAGCAGGGCCGTGCTCCCTTTGAGACCTGCAGGGGAACCCTCTCTTGTCTCTTCCTGGCTTCCAGCAGCTTGCCAGCCATCTGTGCCATTTCCTGCAGAGAAGTTGCTTAGCTGTATACGATTGGATTTCAGAATTTGTTTCAGCATTAGCTTCACTTCTTTATGTTTCAGGTTTTAATGCTGTATCCATAAAATGAGAGAACGGTGTTACCTTTTTGAAAGGATTAACACCAACAGCAATAACAACAACAAAAATCCATTCCACTTTTCAGTGGAAAGCCTGGGTTCCTTCCCTTTGCCAAGCACAATCCTAAGCCCGAGGACATTCCAGCCACTTGCTCTGTAGCTTCATGAAGTTTACAGTGTAGAAGGGATGAGAGTCAACACTATTTTTTTTAAGATTTATTTGTATATTTATTTTTGGCCGTGGTGGGGTTTTTTGTGGCTGCACTCGGGCTTTCCCTGGTTGAGGCAAGCGGGGCTGCCCTTCATGGTCATGTGCGGGCTCCTCCTTGTGGTGGCTTTCCCTGGTTGAGGCAAGCGGGGGCTGCCCTTCATGGTCATGTGCAGGCTCCTCCTTGTGGTGGCTTTCCCTGGTTGAGGCAAGCGGGGCTGCCCTTCATGGTCATGTGCGGGCTCCTCCTTGCCGTGGCTTTCTCTGGTTGCAGAGGACAGGCTGTGCGTGCTCAGGCGTTAGCAGTTGCAGCTCGCAGGCTCTAGAGCGTCAGCTCAGTAGTTGGGGTCCATGGACTTAGTTGCTCCAGGGCACGTGGGATCTTCCTGGACCAGGGATCAGAATGGTGTCCCTTACATTGCCGGGGACATTCTTAACCACTGGACCACCAGGGAAGCCCCGAGAGTCCACAATATTTAGAATAAATAAACTGTGGTTCATTCATACAGTAAAATGCTACAGCAGTAAAATAAAATGCTATTACACACACCAATCTGGGTGCCTCTCACACCCACAGTGGAGAGCATCTGTAAGAAGTTCAAGAATAGGAAAACAAGCCTATGATGATAAAAGCTAAAATAGAAATGATTCCAGAAATGATTCTGGAAGAAGAGAGCCCAACCTTCTGGGATATTAGAAATGTTTTATGCTTAATCTGGGTGGCTCCTTGGATTTAGAGTCATGCAAACACTTTTCAAGATTGGCCACTTCACTGGGTGTATATTATACCACAATACAATGTTAACAAACAACCCCATATATAGTTGGGTGTGTGTGCCTCGTCGCTCAGTCACATCTGACTATTTGAGACCCCATGGACTGTAGCCCACCAGGCTCCTCTGTCCATGGGGATTCTCCAGGCAAGAATACTGGAGTGGGTTGCCATGCCCTCCTCCAGGGGAACTTCCCCACCCAGGGATCGAACCCAGGTCTCTCACATTTCAGGTGGATTCTTTACCATCTGAACCACAGGGAAGCTAATCATTTGTAATAAGTGCTACCAAGAATGGATTTCCCTGGTGGTCCAATGGTTAAGAATTCCCTCTGAAAGCAAGGGATATGGCTTTGATCCTTGCTTGGGGAACTAAGATCATAGTTGTAGGGCAACTAAGCCTGCTAGCTTTGATTAGAGAGAAGTCTGCACAGCAAAAGATCTCACATGCCACAACTAAGACCCAGTGCAGCCATAAATAAATATTTTTTTTAAAGTGCTGCCAAGCCCCCAAGGGGACCTGATTTGATCTGGGGCATGACTTCTCCAAGGAAGTCAGAAATAGAAAAGAGGGGCTCAAAGAGATAAGCCTGCAGGAGGAACTGAGGAGAGAAGAGCTTGACTTCTGGAAGACGGGAAAGAGCACCAGAAAGGCTGGAGCAACAAGAGGGAGCAGCGTGAGGCAAGGGTGAGAGGCGGGCAGCCACTCACGTCTGCTGTTAAGGTGCTGCGCTCAGCTCTGGGGCCTGTAGAAAATGAGGTGTTAGTCCCTCAGTCATGTCTGACTCTTTGCTATGCTAGAGACTGTAGCCCACCAAGCTCCTCTGTCCATGAGATTCTCCAGGCAAGAACACTGGAGTGGGTTGCCATGCCCTTCTCCAGGGGATCTTCCCAACCCAGGAATCAAACCCAGGTCTCCTGAATGGCAGGCAGATTCTTTACCATCTGAACCACTAGGGACCTGTGGAGGGGTCTTCAGAGAGCTACATTATAAAGTCTTTAGAAATCAGTGGGTGTTCAATATACTTTTCCTACAGACTGAGCTGACAACTGAGGGTCTCTGTAGCAACACTTTATTGTCCAATTTGCATTTAGGGGGTCCCCTGATTTAATGTAACTTCTCTCCCACTTTTCCTGCCCATTCTGTGCATGACAACAGTGCTGTTGAGTCAAAGACTGACACGGATATAGGATCGTACATGCACGCCTCTCCTAGATACAATATCTGGGATGTACAAACCCAGACCCGCCTGCATGACAGCCAGCACAGTCCTCGCGTGCACCATCACCCAGCCAGGCTTCCATGGAAACACCAGTATCGGTCAGTCTCACAGTCAAACACGCCTGTGAAACAGACAAAACACACTGTTTTTCTATCATAGGACTTCTCCAGGTGTTTCCTGTGTGAATATGCATTTTGACTTTCTAAGGCTGGGTGGGTGGGAAACAGTGTGCAACATTTCTAAACTTATTTGAACCATGGAGCCCTTTTGTGGAGTAAATAAGGTTGGCAAGTCAAGGTATTATTCAATGGAACATGCTCTAAGAAACGGGGATGTAAAGTCTGACAGCACAGTGTTTCAGTCCTTTTCACTAGTTAGGATTCATGACATTACAGCAAGCAATAGCCTCCCTTATCTCAATTTATTTTTAGAATAAGTACAAATAAATGACGGAAAACTGAAGTTGCTATTTTATTTTTGTCTTTCATCAAGTTCTAATTCTTCCTTCACCATCATCTGGTCATCTTCTGTATCTATTCACTGGATGCTCATTCATCTGACTGGCTGTAGATTATTCTCCTACTTGGTAATTTTAAGTACCTAAAAAACTTCCACCAACTCCTTGTATTGTTTGAAAGTTTGTTGCTCTTTTACCCTTTTTAGAAATTATCATAAAGCTAACTGGACTCAGATACCCATTCTATCAATTATGACACATAAAATAGTGTTTTTCATATCTCAAGTCCCAAATTGTGTTTCCTGTTGTAGACAATTTTCATCAGACTGCAAAAAAAAAAAAAAAAATCTAGAAAGGTTAACTCTGCTATAGCTGACATATTCAGAATTTTTAGTATTCAACCTAAGCTTTGCATTTTCTTTGCAATTTTCAAAATGCAGAGCCTCACGCTCTCTTTCAAAGGCTCTGGTATTATCCAGAAGCAATTACGAAGAAAAACGAAATTACCTTTCGTCATTCTATCTACTCTGGGCCTTGGAAATGCAGACTGACAATGAACTGACAATTATATGCAATCCACTTTCAGTTAATTTCACCATAAATTGAGCCTGAGGACTGCTGACAAATAAAATATATTCTTCTTCTGAAAACATTCTCTTTGGGGCTCCAGATCTTCAATCTATTTCATTAGTGGTCACGATCAAACTAAGTTGAAAATTGATTTATGCAATAGTTATCCTTCTGCAATAATTAATTAGGAAAATAATACTTCGGTGGCACTTTGAAAAGGAGCAGTTTCTAAGGCTCTTTGATAAAATAGAAAACTTTTAAGATAATTATGAGGCAGTGTTCCTAAGGGAGTAGATATGCATTGCCCTTGCCTATTTCCACAAGTCACTAGACTTAAATCACAGTCAGAGATAGCTCCTTGAATTTCAATTCAGTTCATCTAACAACTTTTTGGTATGTGCTATGTGCCAGGCACTGTATGCTAAGTCTTGGAGTATCACAGAAATGGAACATCCTCAATAAGTGTACATGGGCAGGTAGCCATGCATAGTATTAACTGTCATAATAAATGTTGTAATAAACATAATAGCAAAGCATTTGGCAGTCATAGAGGCTCCAGGGATTAATTTTGCCTGAATCATTGGGGAAAGCTTCATGGGAGAAAGTGGCATTGGAACAAGTCCTAGGACAATGGGTACATGTTTTTAAGGGGTACATTTTTAATTGGCTGAGATGAAGGGCTGGAGAGAATGTGAGCAGTTCAATTTCAGGCAGAGGGAACAGTACAAACAATTGCAACGAACGAGGATGATCCCCGGCAGGTTTTGAGAAGAGGTAAGAAGTCTAGGGTGGCTGTGTGTGGTAAGAGGAGGACATGTTGGGATGAGACTGTGTAGAAGAAGCAAAGGGCACAGACTATTTCTAATAAATGAGCTTTTAAATGAGGGGCTGCATTGTTCCCATGATAAATCTGATGGCTGTGTCATGGGATGAAAGAGTAGTAAAAGGTAATTGTTCTGCTCAGAGATGATTAAAAAAAACTGTTGAAGAAGAAAATAAAGATGCAAGAAGGAGCAGAATTTGGGAATCATTTAATTCATCCCTTTAGAAGTCAAGGCATAGTGAGGTCTGAGGTTGGAAGGATTTTGTGGGCATTGAAGTCATGGAGGTTGTGAGCCAAAGATGGTGAGGAAAAGTATGAATTAAATGCTATAGTCTTAAAGGAAGGAGGGAATATCATGGAAGGTGATAGCGAAGGATGATATGTCTTCACTATTTGGCTCATTTCTTCATGTAAACCAATTGCCATTGAAAACCTACTCTACTAGGCTTTGGGAATACAAGCACCAGCAGAACATATTGAGACAGCAGCTTTGATCGAAGAGGGGACTTATTTCCTTCAGGCAGAGGAAGGTTTCAAGGTTAGTTAACAGAAATTTAACTGAGCCTTTTTTTACACCCAACAGATTCTACTAGAAAGGAATCAAGGAAGAGTGGACATCACAGTCGACTAGCAAGTATGCTTTGCATGCTTATGTTTATTTTTATTGTCCTGGTTGATTAACTTCTTACTGGGGTACAGAATTCTGTTAGGTTAAAATCATTTTTCTTTAGAATTTTGAACATGTTGCTCCATTGTGTTTTTAGTGTCCGGTGTTACTCTTGTGAAATCATGACATTTTAAGTCTCATTTCTCTGTGACCTGGTCTTTCCTTCTGCAAAATCTTGGCATCTTCTCTTCATAGCTAGTGTTCTGAAATGTCATTATACTGGGCTTTGATGTGGATCACTTTTCCATTCATTATGCCTGGCATTTGGAGGATCTTTCCAATCTTTTATTATTTCTTTGAATATCCCATCCTCTATTGTCTTCTCTTACACGGTCTGCCCTCCTGGACATTTCCTTCTCACTATCTTCCAACTCTTCTATTGAATTTTTTGCTCTTGTTCAGTAGCTCAATCGTGTCTGACTCTTTGTGACCCCATGGACTGCAGCACGCCAGGCTTCCCTGTGCTTCACCATTTCCCAGAGTTTTGCTCAAACTCATGTCCATTGAGTTGGTAATGCCATGCAACTATCTCATCCTCTGTCATCCCCATCTCCTCCTGCCTTTAATCTTTCCCAGCATCAGGGTCTTTTCAAATGAGTCAGTTCTTCCAATCAAGTGGCCAAAGTATTGGAGCTTCAGCTTTAGCATCAGTCCTTCCAATGAATATTCAGGACTGATTTCCTTTAGGATTGACTGATTTGGTTTCCTTGCAGTCCAAGGGACTCTCAAGAGTCTTCTTCAACACCACAGTTCAAAAGTATCAAATCTTTGGTGCTCAGCCTTCTTTATGGCCTGACTCTCACATCCATACATGACCACTGGAAAAACCATAGCTTTGACTAGATGGACCTTTGTTAGCAAAGTAATGTCTCTGCTTTTTAGTATGCTGTCTAGGTTGGTCATAGCTTTTCTTACAAGGAGCAAGCATCTTTTAATTTTATGGGTGTAGTCACCATCTGTAGTGATTTTTGAACCCAAGAAAATAAAGTCTGTCACTGTTTCCATTGTTTCCCCATCTATTTGCCATGAAGTGATGGGACCAGATGCCATGATCTTTATTCTTTGAATGTTGAGTTTTAAGCCAGCTTTTTCACTCTCCTCTTTCACTCTCATCAAGAGGCTCTTTAGTTCTTCTTAGTTCTCTGCGATAAGGGTAGTGTCATCTGCATATATGAGGTTATTGATATTTTTCCTGGCAATCTTGATTCCAGCTTGTGCTTCATCCAGCCTGACATATCACATGATGTACTCAGCACAGAAGTTAAATAAGTAGAGTGACAGTATACAGCCTTGATATACTCCTTTCCCAATTTTGAAATAGTCCATTGTTCCACATCTGGTTCTAACTGTTGCTTCTTGACCTGCATTCAGATTTCTCAGGAGGCAGGTAAGGTGATCTTGTATTCCCATCTCTTTAAGAACTTCCACAGTTTGTTGTGATCCACACAGTCAAAGGTTTTAGTGTAGTCATTGAAGCAGAAGTGGATGTTTTTCTGGAACTCTCTTGCTTTTTCGATGATCCAACAGATGTTGGCAATTAGATCTCTGGTTCCTCTGCCTTTTCTAAATCCAGCTTGAACATCTGCAAGTTCTCAGTTCACGTACTATTGAAGCCTGGCTTGGAGAATTTTGAGCTTTACTTTGCTAGCATGTGAGATGAGTGCAACTGTGCAATAGTTTGAACATTCTTTGACATTGCCATTCTTTGGGATTGGAATGAAAACTGACCTGTTCCAGTCCTGTGGCCACTGCTGAGTTTTCCAAATTTGCTGACATATTGAGTACAGTACTTTCACAGCATCATCTTTTAGGCTTTGAAATAGCTTAGCTGGAATTCCATTACCTCTACCAACTTTGTTGGTAGTGATGCTTCCTAAAGCCCACTTGACTTTGCACTCCAGAATGTCTGGCTCTAGGTGAGTGATCACACCATCATGGTTATCTGGGTCATGAAGATCTTTTTTGTATAGTTTTGCTGTGTATTCTTGCCACCTCTTTTTAATAGCTTCTGTTTCTGAATTTTTAGTCAGCTTTTTTTTAATCGCCAAGAACTTTTTCATATTTGAACTATTAATTATAATTAGTAATGAACTATAATTATAATTATATAATTACAGCATACAAGGTTGTTAAGTGAGGCTTTTAAAAATAAATTTGGAGTTGAAAATCCAGGTTTAAAACCTAGAATGTAATGTACCCCATATTCCAAAGAGAGATGCTAGACCATCATATAAGACCCACTATGAGACAGTAAAACAGGTCTTGTTCTCTTAGTCTACTTCCCAACTCAAGTGCATATACGGAGAGAAAGTAAGAAGGGGGAAGGGAGGGAAGGGGGAAGGGAGGGAGGGAGAAATAGAGGTTGAGAGCATGGAAGAATGGAAAGAAGGAAGGAAGAAAGAGAGAAAGGAAGAAAACAAGGAAGGAAGAAAGGAAGGAGGGAAGGGAGAAAGGCTAGAGACTTTTCAAAGTGAGTCAAGATTTTTTTAAAGAAATATATACATGGGAGTGGGAACATGTGGATGGTTCTCCTCCCCCCACCCCTTCAGGCCCAGCAAGGAGACACTTCTCAACACACACTCAAGTCCTTGGAATTGTCTGCCATGAGTGGAGACCAGCATCCTGGGCCCCAGCCAGCTTCTGCTAAGCTGCAGACACCTATGGGCTTGATCTACCTATGCTGCCACTTACTTAGGCAACCAGCAAAGTTTGGGGAGAGAGTGCTTTATGGGAGAACTAGATCCATGTCCTCTGGACTTAGGGGTCAGCTGAGTGGGGGCAGAGAGATTAGTGCCTTCTAGTCACCTGAGACTGCCTGGTAATACTTGCGTAGAACAAATAAGAGAGTATAGTGGAAATGGTTTAAATTTTCACACAAGAGAGAAAGAAGGGAAGTGGAATGGATGAGTCCTGAGTTCCAGGAACTAAGTGGAAAACCAGGAAAGTAAGAGCTTGAAAGGCCCCCCCCCCCCCATCACCACCACCTAATAACTCTGCACCAGCAGATGATGAGACATCTGCAACATGGTGTTCCTCTCAACGAAGTGTGGGAAGAACAGAACAAGGTCAAAAGTCCCCTGAGATGGTAGGCAAAAAGTACTACCAGAAAGGATCAGCTCGGGGCAACAGTCACACAAAGGCATCAATGACAGGCAGGATAGCCCAATTAAATACAGTTTCCTTCTAATTTCGGCTTCCCTTAGGCATGACACTGGGAGGGACAGAAGCATCAGACAGTGGATGTGGGAATAAGGAGGGTAAGAGTGATAAAAGAATAGTCCATGAACCCCACTTTCACTTTGCAGAATTCTGGGTCAGATTCAAGCTAGGAGGGGGAGAAGGTATGAATTGGATGAAAGATTGAAGGTGAAACTAGACTGAACTGTTTAATACCTGAAAAAGGAAATGATTCTAACCTCCCAAAGTGCCCATAAGAGCATATGCACAGATCTGATCCAGGTGTGGGGGAAAGGAACTCTAACAACAACTTAAAGAAGAGGGATAGGACGACACCCAGGTTGCTTCCTGCTTGCACCTTATCAAGTATAACTCATTTCATGAACTGGATATAATAGCATGTTTGTTTCCTTCTCCATTCTCTTCCATTCTCTTTGCCCTGTGGAATCATACTCTTGCTATCATTTTATTTGGATTTCAGGGCAAAGAGAAGATGGGCACACATGTCCAGTCCCTGTTCCAACTACAAATCAATACAACTGCATTTTTTACTCCCAGAGCTTTTCCAAGAATAAGCTAACCTATTGATATTTGGAATGAGAAATCAATAGATGATAGGATAGTCCCGGATTCCCACATAAATGCTGGGTGTATTTCACTTACACAAGTTACCTCGGAGAACAGTTTTAACAGTGGTCCACCTGAACTCTTTCGCCAGACATCTGCCACCTGGTGGCCACTCTGATGCACACATTATGCTAATATTACCACGCCTGGCCTACAGCTTTTCATCCATCTATCACCCATCTACACATCCACGGTACACTTGTTCAAGGCAGGTTCGGGGTATGAAGATAAACAGAAAACACACATCCCCTTGTCCTTCCTTGAGGAGCTGACAGTATAATGGGGAGACAAAAAATATTTTAGGGTGATTTGTAAGAGCTAAGGAACTAAAGTTCAAGTCCGTATTTTTTGTTTTCTCAACTGGCTTTTCCCCTCCAATTTAATAAAAGATACTCATGTCTCTGCCATCTTTTAAAAAAATCCAAATAAACAAGTTTCCATCAATCATGTACTCCTTACCATCTTATTTCTCTCCTTCAATTCATAAGTAAACTTCTCCAAAGAGGAGTCTATACACTCTGTTCCCTCTTTCTTGCTGATAATTTAAAGTTTTTAATTTCATTTTCATATATATATTATATATATATTTAATTTATTTAATTGGAGGCTAATTACTTTACAACATTGTAGTGGTTTTTGCCATACACTGACATGAATCAGCCATGGGTGCACATGCGTTCCCCATCCTGAACCCCCCTCCCACCTCCTTCCCCATCCCACCCTCAGGGTCATCCCAGTGCACCAGCCCTGAGCACCCTGCCTCATAAATAATTAAAACATGCAGAAAATAATAATAAAATTGTCCAAGTTATCACCCAACTTTATCAAATATTGACATTATATCATACTTGTCTTAGATCTTCTTTCCCCAAGAAATAAAGCAGTAGAGATAGAAAAGATGCTCTGTGGTCATGCTTCCCCCTCTGTTCCTGATCCATCTCCTCACTGCCCCCAGGGAGAATCACAATCATGAGCATAATTCCCATGCAGATTTCCATGCTTTAAGTTCATATTTATGTATCCATAAGCATTGAATAATATTATTTTGAATGGTTGTAAATTCAGAAAATCATTATGAAAGTTGCTTTCCTTAAAAATTCAACTTTGTATTTTTCATATTTATCCATAGTCAAACATATAACTAGTTCATTTTCACCACTGGATATTAAACCATGGCATGAGGATATCCCGAATTATATATATTGAGTCTTCATTTGATGACTATGTAGGTCACAGTCAGTATTTTTCCATCCCAAACAATGCTTGCCATGAACAATCATGTGTACATCTCCTTGCTCACGTGTGTAGTTCTTGAAAAGAGGCCCCTCTGTTCTGCCCTGCTCTGGAAAGTGAGGAAGAAGCTCCCCAGGAGTTTTCTCTATTGAGTCGTTGCCAGCCCATCACACCCCCTGCTGGAGACAAGAAAGATCACCGTCCTGAGCACTGGATTCAGTCCTCTAGCCACAGGACCTAACAGCAGTTACTTACCTGCCAAGTTGACGCCACCGTGTAATGAGTCTACTTCTGAGCATCCAGAACTACAACATTATTCTTTCTCTACTAATATAATTCTGATTTCTTTTTTTCTTACTTTTATTGCTATTAAGTAATGGTTCAAATAGGGTTTCCCTGGTGGCTCAGCTGCAAAGAATCTGCCTGCAATGCAGGAGCCACAGGAAACTCAGGTTCAGTCCCTGGGTCAGGAAGATCCCCTGAAGGAAGCTGTGACAACCCACTCCAGGATTCTTGCCTGGAGAATCCCAAGGCCAGAGAAGCCTGGCAGGCTATGTCTGCTGGCTGGGCTGGGTTTGGCAGGATTGGGTCTCAGGTCCTCTCACTCCTCTGTTTCCTGTTCAAGAGCCCAGGCAGAAGGAACTGTGGCT